>NW_027362761.1:1232749514-1235507014 GCF_046119375.1 Phyllobates terribilis | reverse complement strand
CCTGGGTCAGAGGATCATGTAGTGTGATAGTCCTGGGTCAGAGGATCATGTAGTGTGATAGTCCTGGGTCAGAAAATCATGTAGTGTGATAGTCCTGGGTCAGAGGATCATGTAGTGTGATAGTCCTGGGTCAGAAAATCATGTAGTGTGATAGTCCTGGGTCAGAGGATCATGCAGTGTGATAGTCCTGGGTCAGAAAATCATGTAGTGTGATAGTCCTGGGTCAGAGGATCATGTAGTGTGATAGTCCTGGGTCAGAAAATCATGCACTGTGATAGTCCTGGGTCAGAGGATCATGTAGTGTGATAGTCCTGGGTCAGAAAATCATGCACTGTGATAGTCCTGGGTCAGAGGATCATGTAGTGTGATAGTCCTGGGTCAGAGGATCATGCAGTGTGATAGTCCTGGGTCAGAAAATCATGTACTGTGACAGTCCTGGGTCAGAGGATCACGTTCTGTGACAGTCCTGGGTCAGAGGATCACGTACTGTTGACAGTCCTGGGTCAGAGGATCACGTACTGTTGACAGTCCTGGGTCAGAGGATCACGTACTGTGACAGTCCTGGGTCAGAGGATCACGTACTGTGACAGTCCTGGGTCAGAGGATCAAGTACACTGACAGTCCTGGGTCAGAGGATCAAGTACACTGACAGTCCTGGGTCAGAGGATCACGTACTGTGACAGTCCTGGGTCAGAGGATCACGTACTGTGACAGTCCTGGGTCAGAGGATCACGTACTGTGACAGTCCTGGGTCAGAGGATCACGTACTGTGACAGTCCTGGGTCAGAGGATCACGTACTGTGACAGTCCTGGGTCAGAGGATCACGTACTGTGACAGTCCTGGGTCAGAGGATCACGTACTGTGACAGTCCTGGGTCAGAGGATCACGTACTGTGACAGTCCTGGGTCAGAGGATCACGTACTGTGACAGTCCTGGGTCAGAGGATCACGTACTGTGACAGTCCTGGGTCAGAGGATCACGTACTGTGACAGTCCTGGGTCAGAGGATCATGTACTGTGACAGTCCTGGGTCAGAGGATCATGTACTGTGATAGTCCTGGGTCAGAGGATCATGTAGTGTGATAGTCCTGGGTCAGAGGATCATGTACTGTGACAGTCCTGGGTCAGAGGATCATGTACTGTGACAGTCCTGGGTCAGAGGATCATGTACTGTGATAGTCCTGGGTCAGAGGATCATGTAGTGTGATAGTCCTGGGTCAGAGGATCATGTACTGTGACAGTCCTGGGTCACAGTATCATGTAGTGTGACAAGGTTCTGGAATAGTCCTGGGTTATAGTATCAGAAGGACAGGTTCTGGAATAGTCCTGGGTTATAATATCAGAAGGACAGGTTCTGGAATAGTCCTGGGTTATAGTATCACAAGGACAGGTTCTGGAATAGTCCTGAGTTATAGTATCACAAGGACAGGTTCTGGAATAGTCCTGAGTTATAGTATCACAAGGACAGGTTCTGGAATAGTCCTGGGTTATAGTATCTGAAGGACAGGTTCTGGAATAGTCCTGGGTTATAGTATCAGAAGGACAGGTTCTGGAATAGTCCTGGGTTATAGTATCAGAAGAACAGGTTCTGGAATAGTCCTGGGTTATAGTATCAGAAGGACAAGTTCTGGAATAGTCCTGGGTTATAGTATCAGAAGAACTGGTTCTGGAATAGTCCTGGGTTATAGTATCAGAAGGACAGGTTCTGGAATAGTCCAGAGTTATAGTATCAGAAGGACAGGTTCTGGAATAGTCCTGGGTTATAGTATCAGAAGGACAGGTTCTGGAACAGTCCGGAGTTATAGTATCACAAGGACAGGTTCTGGAATAGTCCTGAGTTATAGTATCACAAGGACAGGTTCTGGAATAGTCCTGAGTTATAGTATCAGAAGGACAGGTTCTGGAATAGTCCTGAGTTATAGTATCAGAAGGACAAGTTCTGGAATAGTCCTGAGTTATAGTATCACAAGGACAGGTTCTGGAATAGTCCTGAGTTATAGTATCACAAGGACAGGTTCTGGAATAGTCCTGAGTTATAGTATCACAAGGACAGGTTCTGTGAAGGTCCTGGATTATAGTATCAGAAGGACAAGTTCTGTGAAGGTCCTGGATTATAGTATCACAAGGACAGGTTCTGGAATAGTCCTGAGTTATAGTATCACAAGGACAGGTTCTGGAATAGTCCTGAGTTATAGTATCACAAGGACAGGTTCTGTTATAGTCTTTGGTTACAGTATGACAGAACCTGCGATAGTCCGGAATCACAATGTCCACATGTTTTTTGCAGATACTGTAGGTCTGGTCTTTTGGACATGCGATATAATATTATTGGTCCCGTGTCAGTAATAAGCATCCTGTGAAAGTCCTGGATCTTGTCACTTGTTCTTGGTGGTTCCAATAGCAGATCACGACTTTGAAAGTGGAGGATCAGTATTAGTAGGATATACTCCATAGATCAGTACGAGGGTCACAGGTCAATAATCCAGTAACAGAAATCATATAGTTCTGGTCCTTGTATGGTCCACAGTCAGTGAAAGCCGTACCAGAAAACCACTCGGTGGCATTTCCTAGCGTAGTCCCCAATCAGTGTAACATTCTGGATTAGAAGGACGTGGACTCCGATAGTCCTGGTTCAGCAGGCCTTGTCCTGCACCCGTAAGACATTTCCTGGGATAGCCCTTGATTACTTGGACATTATAAGTGATAGGAAAAAGTTTTCTGTAATAACCTTGAGTTATTGGGACTGTGCGAGATTATTACAAAAGGTTCTGAATTGGTCCTAGGTCATAGAGATAATGAGTCCTCGTGTGTCAGCGCTGGGTCAGTGTCGTTTAGGATAAATCTACTGACATTACAGACTTGAGTCACAGCTAGTAGGACATGTCCTGTGATGGTCCTTGGTCAGTGGATCATGGTTGGACCTAGATCAATTTCTCTGGATGAAAGTTGGCACTGTGTAACTGGATCATGCTTGGCCTTGGGGGTCAGTTGTCTGTGGATCACGTTTGGCCCAGGGTCAGTGACTGTGGATCATGTTTGGCCTTGTTCAGTGGATCATGATTGGCTCTGAATCAGTGGACCATGGTTGGTCCAAGGTCAGTGTCAGTGGATCATTGTTGGCCCTGGGCCAGTGTCAATGGATCATAGTTGGCCCTGGATCAGTGGATCACGGTTGGCCCTGGGTGAATGTCAATGGATCATAGTTAGCCCTGGGTCAGTGGATCACGGTTGGCCCTGGGTGAGTGTCAGTGGATCATAGTTGGCCCTGGCTTAGTGTCTTCTGGATCATGACTGGCTCTGGGTCAGTGTCTGTGGATCATGGTTAGTTGGGCAATGGATCATGTTTGGTCCTTGGTCAGTGTCAGTGGATAATGATTGGCCCCAGGTCAGTGTCTGTGGCCCTGGGTCAGTGGATCATGGTTGGTCCTCGGTTAATGTACCATGTTGGCCCTGGGTCAGCGTCTGTGGATCATGGTTGGCCCTCGGTCACTGGAACATGGTTGGTTCTCAGTCAGTATTTGTGGATCGTGGTTGGCCCCTTGGGTCAATGTCAATGGATCATGGCTTGCCCTGGGTCAGTGGATCATGGTTGGACCTCAGTCAGTGTCAGTGGATCATGGTTGGTCAGTAGGCCATATGCCCTGACTGTTAGTGGTCACTATAAGCAGGAAGATTTCTGAGAAAGTCATAAATCAGGGTCAATAGGACTTGTCCTATGACATTCCAGAATCAGTATAAAATTTGCTGAAATCATTCTGAATCAGCATCAGTAGGACACGCAGTGTGCTGGTCCTGGGAAAGAATCAGTGATGTATGTCCTGAGAAAGTCCTGGGGACTAATATAAAGTTCTTGTGATGGTCCTGGGTGAATTCTAGTAGAGCAAGACTTCAGTGTCAGTTGGTCATGTCCTGACAAAGTCCCAGGTCAGTATGAGTAGGAAGTTTCCTGAGACAGTCTTGGATCCGTGTTAGTAGGAAGTTTGTGGAGATAATTTTGATCAGGAGGACATATCTGGAGATCGTCCATGGTCAGCGTCACTGGTTCAAGTCTGGAGATCGTCCTCGGTCAGGATCACTGGTTCATGTCCAGAGATCGTCCTCGGTCAGGATCACTGGTTCATGTCCGGAGATCGTCCTCGGTCAGGATCACTGGTTCATGTCCGGAGATCGTCCTCGGTCAGGATCACTGGTTAATGTCCGGATATCGTCATCGGTCAGGATCACTGGTTCATGTCCAGAGATCGTCCTCGGTCAGGATCACTGGTTAATGTCCGGATATCGTCATCGGTCAGGATCACTGGTTCATGTCTGGAGATCGTCCTCGGTCAGGATCACTGGTTCATGTCCGGAGATCGTCCTCGGTCAGGATCACTGGTTCATGTCTGGAGATCGTCCATGGTCAGGATCACTGGTTCATGTCTGGAGATCGTCCATGGTCAGGATCACTGGTTCATGTCCGGAGATCGTCCTCGGTCAGGATCACTGGTTCATGTCCGGAGATCGTCCTCGGTCAGGATCACTGGTTCATGTCTGGAGATCGTCCATGGTCAGGATCACTGGTTCATGTCTGGAGATCGTCCATGGTCAGGATCACTGGTTCACGTCTGGAGATCGTCCATGGTCAGGATCACTGGTTCATGTCTGGAGATCGTCCATGGTCAGGATCACTGGTTCATGTCTGGAGATCGTCCATGGTCAGCGTCACTGGTTCAAGTCTGGAGATCGTCCTCGGTCAGGATCACTGGTTCATGTCCGGAGATCGTCCTTGGTCAGGATCACTGGTTCATGTCCGGAGATCATCCTCGTTCAGGATCACTGGTTCATGTCCGGAGATCGTCCTTGGTCAGGATCACTGGTTCATGTCCGGAGATCGTCCTTGGTCAGGATCACTGGTTCATGTCCGGAGATCGTCCTCGGTCAGGATCACTGGTTCATGTCCGGAGATCGTCCTTTGTCAGGATCACTGGTTCATGTCCGGAGATCGTCCTCGGTCAGGATCACTGGTTCATGTCTGGAGATCGTCCATGGTCAGGATCACTGGTTCATGTCTGGAGATCGTCCATGGTCAGGATCACTGGTTCATGTCTGGAGATCGTCCATGGTCAGGATCACTGGTTCATGTCTGGAGATCGTCCATGGTCAGGATCACTGGTTCATGTCTGGAGATCGTCCATGGTCAGCGTCACTGGTTCAAGTCTGGAGATCGTCCTCGGTCAGGATCACTGGTTCATGTCCGGAGATCGTCCTTGGTCAGGATCACTGGTTCATGTCCGGAGATCATCCTCGTTCAGGATCACTGGTTCATGTCCGGAGATCGTCCTTGGTCAGGATCACTGGTTCATGTCCGAAGATCGTCCTTGGTCAGGATCACTGGTTCATGTCCGGAGATCGTCCTCGGTCAGGATCACTGGTTCATGTCTGGAGATCGTCCTTGGTCAGGATCACTGGTTCATGTCTGGAGATCGTCCTTGGTCAGGATCACTGGTTCATGTCCGGAGATCGTCCTCGGTCAGGATCACTGGTTCATGTCCGGAGATCATCCTCGTTCAGGATCACTGGTTCATGTCCGGAGATCGTCCTTGGTCAGGATCACTGGTTCATGTCTGGAGATCGTCCTTGGTCAGGATCACTGGTTCATGTCCGGAGATCGTCCTCGGTCAGGATCACTGGTTCATGTCCGGAGATCGTCCATGGTCAGGATCACTGGTTCATGTCCGGAGATCGTCCTTTGTCAGGATCACTGGTTCATGTCCGGAGATCGTCCTCGGTCAGGATCACTGGTTCATGTCCGGAGATCCTCCGTGTGACTAGGATGAGTACAGTAAGGTGCAGCTCTGGGTGAAGTACAGTCAGCATGGTGGGATGCCAGTAGAGCACAGTCCCATGTGTTTGGGCGCGGTGCAGTCAGTGCTGTTGAGTAGAGAACAGCTCTAGGTGTGAGTAGAGCACAGTCCTAGGTGTCGGGGGCACAGTAGAGTACAGTACAGTCTGGAGTGTTTGGGGAGCACAATGCAGTCACTTTGATGTTTAGGAAGAAGTTTTGGATGTGAGTAGAGTCCTAGGTGCACTGTACAATCAGTGTGGCTGGATGCGAGTAGAGTGCAGCTCTTCCCAGGTATGAGGGTGCACAGCTATGGTGGTGAGTGCAGCCCTCTCCCAGATGTCAGGGTGCACAGCTCTGGTGGTGAGTGCAGCCCTCTCCCAGATATCAGGGTGCACAGCTCTGGTGGTGAGTGCAGCCCTCTCCCAGATGTCAGGGTGCACAGCTCTGGTGGTGAGTGCAGCCCTCTCCCAGATATCAGGGTGCACAGCTCTGGGGGTGAGTGCAGCCCTCTCCCAGATGTCAGGGTGCACAGCTCTGGTGGTGAGTGCAGCCCTCTCCCAGATGTCAGGGTGCACAGCTCTGGTGGTGAGTGCAGCCCTCTCCCAGATGTCAGGGTGCACAGCTCTGGGGGTGAGTGCAGCCCTCTCCCAGATGTCAGGGTGTACAGCTCTGGGGGTGAGTGCAGCCCTCTCCCAGATGTCAGGGTGCACAGCTCTGGTGGTGAGTGCAGCCCTCTCCCAGATGTCAGGGTGCACAGCTCTGGTGGTGAGTGCAGCCCTCTCCCAGATGTCAGGGTGCACAGCTCTGGGGGTGAGTGCAGCCCTCTCCCAGATGTCAGGGTGCACAGCTCTGGTGGTGAGTGCAGCCCTCTCCCAGATGTCAGGGTGCACAGCTCTGGTGGTGAGTGCAGCCCTCTCCCAGATGTCAGGGTGCACAGCTCTGGGGGTGAGTGCAGCCCTCTCCCAGATGTCAGGGTGCACAGCTCTGGTGGTGAGTGCAGCCCTCTCCCAGATGTCAGGGTGCACAGCTCTGGGGGTGAGTGCAGCCCTCTCCCAGATGTCAGGGTGCACAGCTCTGGGGGTGAGTGCAGCCCTCTCCCAGATGTCAGGGTGCACAGCTCTGGTGGTGAGTGCAGCCCTCTCCCAGATGTCAGGGTGCACAGCTCTGGTGGTGAGTGCAGCCCTCTCCCAGATGTCAGGGTGCACAGCTCTGGTGGTGAGTGCAGCCCTCTCCCAGATGTCAGGGTGCACAGCTCTGGGGGTGAGTGCAGCCCTCTCCCAGATGTCAGGGTGCACAGCTCTGGTGGTGAGTGCAGCCCTCTCCCAGATGTCAGGGTGCACAGCTCTGGGGGTGAGTGCAGCCCTCTCCCAGATGTCAGGGTGCACAGCTCTGGGGGTGAGTGCAGCCCTCTCCCCGGTGTCGGGGCACCGTGCCTCTTACCTCTGCGCCGCGGTGCTGGAGTCCAGGATCCCCGGGCTCTGCATCCAGGCTCGCACGGTGGACAGAGCTGCCGGCAGCGGTTCCTCCTTCATGCTGAGCGCCGCCCGGGACAGCGGCTCCTGGAGGGAGAACATGAGGCGCAGCGCTCGGCGCGATCCCCGCGATGTGCAGTCCCCGCCGGGCGCAGGTGTCCGGGATCCTCCGCTCAGCAGCGCGGCGCTCACAACACTGAGGCTGCATCGTGCTCCGCGGCTGGAGGCTGCCGGGCGGAGGATGTCCCGGGGGAGGCTGCCTGGGAGTGGGGAGAGGAGCAGCCTCCCTCCTCCTGTACCTCACTGCCTCCTCCCGCATCCCTGCCCGGTGCCCCCATCCTACAGTCCGCCCACCACCGGAGAGACCTGAGCATGGGCACCCCCCCGATCACCAAACCTCTGCCAATCACAAGAGTGACCCTCCTAACTGTCTGCACCCCAACATCCACACAGAGCCTCCACCCATCACCAGAGTGACCTGACCATGGGCACCCCCCCATCACCAAACCTCTGCCAATCACAAGAGTGACCCTCCTAACTGTCTGCACCCCAACATCCACACAGAGCCTCCACCCATCACCAGAGTGACCTGACCATGGGTACCCCCCGATCACCAAACTTCTGCCAATCACAAGAGTGACCCTCCTAACTGTCTGCACCCCAACATCCACACAGAGCCTCCACCCATCACCGGAGAGACCTGACCATGGGCACGCCGCGATCACCAAACCTCTGCCAATCACAAGAGTGACCCTCCTAACTGTCTGCACCCCAACATCCACACAGAGCCTCCACCCATCACCAGAGTGACCTGAGCATGGGCACCCCCCCATCACCAAACCTCTGCCAATCACAAGAGTGACCCTCCTAACTGTCTGCACCCCAACATCCACACAGAGCCTCCACCCATCACCAGAGTGACCTGACCATGGGCACCCCGCGATCACCAAACCTCTGCCAATCACAAGAGTGACCCTCCTAACTGTCTGCACCCCAACATCCACACAGAGCCTCCACCCATCACCAGAGAGACCTGACCATGGGCACCCCCCGATCACCAAACCTCTGCCAATCACAAGAGTGACCCTCCTAACTGTCTGCACCCCAACATCCACACAGAGCCTCCACCCATCACCAGAGTGACCTGACCATGGGTACCCCCCGATCACCAAACTTCTGCCAATCACAAGAGTGACCCTCCTAACTGTCTGCACCCCAACATCCACACAGAGCCTCCACCCATCACCAGAGAGACCTGACCATGGGCACGCCGCGATCACCAAACCTCTGCCAATCACAAGAGTGACCCTCCTAACTGTCTGCACCCCAACATCCACACAGAGCCTCCACCCATCACCAGAGTGACCTGACCATGGGCACCCCCCGATCACCAAACCTCTGCCAATCACAAGAGTGACCCTCCTAACTGTCTGCACCCCAACATCCACACAGAGCCTCCACCCATCACCAGAGTGACCTGACCATGGGCACCCCCCGATCACCAAACTTCTGCCAATCACAAGAGTGACCCTCCTAACTGTCTGCACCCCAACATCCACACAGAGCCTCCACCCATCACCAGAGAGACCTGACCATGGGCACGCCGCGATCACCAAACCTCTGCCAATCACAAGAGTGACCCTCCTAACTGTCTGCACCCCAACATCCACACAGAGCCTCCACCCATCACCAGAGTGACCTGACCATGGGCACCCCCCGATCACCAAACTTCTGCCAATCACAAGAGTGACCCTCCTAACTGTCTGCACCCCAACATCCACACAGAGCCTCCACCCATCACCAGAGAGACCTGACCATGGGCACGCCGCGATCACCAAACCTCTGCCAATCACAAGAGTGACCCTCCTAACTGTCTGCACCCCAACATCCACACAGAGCCTCCACCCATCACCAGAGTGACCTGACCATGGGCACCCCGCGATCACCAAACCTCTGCCAATCACAAGAGTGACCCTCCTAACTGTCTGCACCCCAACATCCACACAGAGCCTCCACCCATCACCAGAGAGACCTGACCATGGGCACCCCGCGATCACCAAACCTCTGCCAATCACAAGAGTGACCCTCCTAACTGTCTGCACCCCAAGATCCACACCGAGCCTCCACCCATCACCAGAGAGACCTGACCATGGGCACCCCCCGATCACCAAACCTCTGCCAATCACAAGAGTGACCCTCCTAACTGTCTGCACCCCAACATCCACACAGAGCCTCCACCCATCACCAGAGAGACCTGACCATGGGCACGCCGCGATCACCAAACCTCTGCCAATCACAAGAGTGACCCTCCTAACTGTCTGCACCCCAACATCCACACAGAGCCTCCACCCATCACCAGAGTGACCTGACCATGGGCACCCCCCGATCACCAAACCTCTGCCAATCACAAGAGTGACCCTCCTAACTGTCTGCACCCCAACATCCACACAGAGCCTCCACCCATCACCAGAGAGACCTGACCATGGGCACCCCCCGATCACCAAACCTCTGCCAATCACAAGAGTGACCCTCCTAACTGTCTGCACCCCAACATCCACACAGAGCCTCCACCCATCACCAGAGAGACCTGACCATGGGCACGCCGCGATCATCAAACCTCTGCCAATCACAAGAGTGACCCTCCTAACTGTCTGCACCCCAACATCCACACAGAGCCTCCACCCATCACCAGAGTGACCTGACCATGGGCACCCCGCGATCACCAAACCTCTGCCAATCACAAGAGTGACCCTCCTAACTGTCTGCACCCCAACATCCACACCGAGCCTCCACCCATCACCAGAGAGACCTGACCATGGGCACCCCGCGATCACCAAACCTCTGCCAATCACAAGAGTGACCCTCCTAACTGTCTGCACCCCAAGATCCACACCGAGCCTCCACCCATCACCAGAGAGACCTGACCATGGGCACCCCGCGATCACCAAACCTCTGCCAATCACAAGAGTGACCCTCCTAACTGTCTGCACCCCAACATCCACACAGAGCCTCCACCCATCACTGGAGTGACCTGACCATGGGCACCCCCCGATCACCAAACCTCTGCCAATCACAAGAGTGACCCTCCTAACTGTCTGCACCCCAACATCCACACAGAGCCTCCACCCATCACCGGAGAGACCTTACCATGGGCACCCCGCGATCACCAAACCTCTGCCAATCACAAGAGTGACCCTCCTAACTGTCTGCACCCCAAGATCCACACCGAGCCTCCACCCATCACCAGTGTAACCATCCTTACCATGAGCACCCCAAGATCCACACTGAACCTCTCCCAATCACAAGAGTGACCCTCCTAACTGTCTGCACCCCAAGATCCACACTGAGCCTCCACCCATCACCGGAGAGACCTTACCATGGGCACCCCGCGATCACCAAACCTCTGCCAATCACAAGAGTGACCCTCCTTACTGTCTGCACCCCCAAGATCCACACCGAGCCTCCACCCATCACCGGAGAGACCTGACCATGAGCACCCCCCGATCACCAAACCTCTGCCAATCACAAGAGTGACCCTCCCAACTGTCTGCACCCCAACATCCACACCGAGCCTCCACCCATCACCAGAGAGACCTGACCATGGGCACCCCGCGATCACCAAACCTCTGCCAATCACAAGAGTGACCCTCCTAACTGTCTGCACCCCAACATCCACACCGAGCCTCCACCCAGCACCAGGGAGACCTGACCATGAGCACCCCACAATCACCAAACCTCTGCCAATCACAAGAGTGACCGTCCTAACTGTCTGCACCCCAACATCCACACTGAGCCTCCACCCATCACCGGAGAGACCTGACCATGGGCACCCCGCGATCACCAAACCTCTGCCAATCACAAGAGTGACCCTCCTAACTGTCTGCACCCCAACATCCACACCGAGCCTCCACCCATCACCAGAGAGACCTGACCATGGGCACGCCGCGATCACCAAACCTCTGCCAATCACAAGAGTGACCCTCCTAACTGTCTGCACCCCAACATCCACACCGAGCCTCCACCCATCACCAGAGAGACCTGACCATGGGCACGCCGCGATCACCAAACCTCTGCCAATCACAAGAGTGACCCTCCTAACTGTCTGCACCCCAACATCCACACCGAGCCTCCACCCATCACCAGAGAGACCTGACCATGGGCACGCCGCGATCACCAAACCTCTGCCAATCACAAGAGTGACCCTCCTAACTGTCTGCACCCCAACATCCACACAGAGCCTCCGCCCAGCACCGGAGAGACCTGACCATGGGCACCCCGCAATCACCAAACCTCTGCCAATCACAAGAGTGACCCTCCTAACTGTCTGCACCCCAAGATCCACACCGAGCCTCCGACCATCACCAGTGTAACCATCCTTACTATGAGCACCCCAAGATCTACACCGAGCCTCCGACCATCACCAGTGTAACCATCCTTACCATGAGCACCCCAAGATCTACACTGAACCTCTGCCAATCACTGGTGTGACCCTTCATAACTATCTGCACTCTAAGATCTACACCGAGCCTCCGACCATCACCAGTGTAACCATCCTTACTATGAGCACCCCAAGATCCACACCGAGCCTCCGACCATCACCAGTGTAACCATCCTTACTATGAGCATTCCAAGATCCACACCGAACCTCTGCCAATCACTGGTGTGACCATACCACCCTTACCATGAACACCCCAAGAACCATATAGAAACTCTATCAATCATTGGTGTGACCATCCTTACTATGAGCACCCCAAGATCCACACCAAGCCTCTGCCAATCACCAGTCTGACCATCTTTACCATGAGAATCCCAAGATCCACACCTAGCATCTGCCAATCATCAGTGTAACCATTCTTACCATGAGCTCAACAAAATCCACACCAATTGTCAGTGTGACCATCCTTACCATGAGTACTCCACACTGAGCCTCTACCCATCACTGGAGTGAACTGACCAAGTCCACCCCACAATCACCCAAACCTCTGCCAATTACAAGAGCGACCCTCTTAACTATTTGCACCCTAAGATCTACCCTGAGGCTCCGACCATCCCCAGTGTGACCATCCTTACTATGAGCACCCCAAGATCCACACCGAGCCTCCAACCATCACCAGGGTAACCATCCTTACCATGAGCACCCCAAGATCCACACCAAACCTCTGCCAATCACTGGTGTGATCATACCATCCTTACCATGAACACCCCAAGATCCACATAGAACTTCTGTCAATCATTAATGTGACCATCCTTACCATGAGCATCCTGAGATCCACATCGAGCATCTGCCAATCATCTGTGTAACCATCCTTACCGTGAGCACCCCAAGATCCACACCAAGCCTCTGCCAATCACCAGTATGGCCATCCTTACCATGAGCATCCCAAGATTCACAACAAGCCTCTGCCAATCACTGGTATGGCCATCCTTTCCATGAGCACCCCAAGAGCTACATCGAGGCTCTGCAAATCATCGGTGTGACCATCCTTTTCATGAGCACCCAAAGATCCACGCCAAGCCTCTGCCAATCAACAGTATGTCCATTCTTACCATGAGCACCCGAAGATCCACAGTTAGCCTCTGCCAATCACTGGTGTGACCATCCATGTCATGATCACCCAAATATCCACACCTAGTCTCTGCCAATCATCAGTGTTACCATCCTTACCATGAGCACAACAAAATCCACACCAATCGCCGGTGTGACCATCCTTACCATGGGCACTCCAAGATCCACACCGAGCCTCTGCCAATCACTGGTGTGACCAACCTTACCATGAGCACCCCGAGATCCAAATCAAACCTCTACCAATCAACAGTATGTCCATTCTTACCATGAGCACCCCAAGATCCACACTGAGCCTCTGCCAATCACTGGCGTGACCATCCTTACCATGAGCACCTCAAGATCCACAATGAGCCTCTGCCAATCACTGGTGTAACCATCTTTTCCATAAGCACCCCAAGAGCTTCACCAAGCCTCTGCCAATCATCGGTGTGACCATCCTTACCATGAGTACCCCAAGATCCACACCAAGCCTCTGCCAGTCATCAATGTAATCATCCTTACTATGAGCACCCCAATATCTACACCGAGCATCTGCCAATCATCGATATGACCATCCTTACTTACCATGAGCAGCCCAAGATTCACACTGAGCCACCACTGCCAATCATCGGTGTGACTCTTACGTGGTTGGGGAACCACTGCACCACCATCCAGAGAGAGCCTGGAGGGGTGTAACTAAGCCATCACCTGGTTCTTCACTAGAGCCCCTGATGGTGTGGTTAGACTTGAACCCAGGTGGACGCCAGGTACCATTCCACGACGGACCCCGGAGCCGCAGCAGATGAGCCCAAAGGGGCCGGTAAGCAGGACCGGCCAGGAACTGGTTAACAGGAAGAAGTACTGCTGGTTAGACAGAACAGGTTCAGGATCAGGACTGAACGGTAGGTAGAGTGGCCCCATAGCAGAACTCGCCTCTTATCCGATTCTGACACCAAGGTTTTGCCTGGAGGAATTTGGGACAAGTTTACTGGAGCCACAGTAACCAGCTTGGATCGCTGCATAATGAGTTGAGGATCCTCCTCTGGGTCGGTGGGCAGGACGCAGCGAGAAAGTGCATCAGCACTGATGTTTTTGTCAGCTTGCCGAAAACGCAGAACAAAGTCAAAACAGGCAAAAAATAGCGACCACCTAGCCTAGCACAGGTTCTTTGGGCGGACTGCAGAAGGAGACTTTTGGGTGAGAACAGCTCCTGCCCCAGAAGATGAAGTGTCTACCACCAGAAAGAATTATTTGTTCACCTCTAGTTGATGTAATACTGGAGCGAAGGAAAAGGCCTGTTTCAGGAAGAGAAAAGAGTTCTCAGGTTCTCGAGTCCATACCTTTTGGGCCGGCACCCTTACAGATCGTAGCATAGATGAGAGTGGTCCATGACGAAAAGTGCAGAATGAATTGTCGGTCATAGTTGGCAAATCCTAGGAATCGCTGGATAACTTTAACACCATCCCGACGCTGCCACTCGAGGATGGAAGACATCTTCTCCGGGTCCATCTCTAGACCCGTGTCCGAGAGGATATAGCTTAGAAAAGGCAGAGAAGATTGTTCAAAAATGCATTTTTCAAATTTAGCATACAGGCGATTCTTAGCTTTGAACCCTGTGGACACCCAGGTGCTACCGAACCTGAGCCGCAGCAGCTGACCCCCAAAGGGGCCATGAAGCAGGATTGGCCAGGAACTGGTTAACAGGAGGAAGTACGGCTGGTTAGACAGAACAGGTTCAGGATCAGGACTTGCGGTGCTCATGGTAAGGATGGTCATACTGGTGATTGGCCAAGGCTTGGTGTGGATCTTGGGGTGCTCATGGTAAGTAAGGATGTCATATTGATGATTGGCAGATGCTGTGTTCGGATTTGGGGATGATCAAGGTAAGTAAGGATGGTCACATCGATGATTGGCAGAGACTCAGTGTGGATCTTGGAGTACTCATGGTAAGGATGATCACACCAGTGATTGACACAGACTCGATGTGGGTCTTGGTGCTCTCATGGAAAGGACGGTCAAACCAGTGATTGGCAAAGACTCGGTATGGATCTTGGGGTGGTTATGGTAAGGATGGTCACATAGATGATTGACAGAGACTCAGTGTGGCATGGCAGGTAGACAGAACAGGTTCAGGATCACGGCTGGTAGAAAGGACAGGAACGGACAGGATAAGTTCATGAACACAGGACAGACTCGGGTACAGGGTCACAGGTGCAGATTCAGACTGGACTGGTGAGGGTAGTGATGTAATGCAGTCAAGGTGGATCAGGCTCAGGACTTGGTTACCGCAGGGCAGAGAGGATCAAGTTCAGACAGGATCAGGTGCAGGCAGGATGGACAGGATTAGGTTCAGACAGGGCAGGCAGGATCAGGTGCAGGCAGGACAGACACGGTTAGGTTTAGGTAGCACAGATACAGGGACCTTACAACTAGGTAACAGGAAACACACTGATAACTAAATTTGTTAAGGTACCTCCCAATAGGGGAGGGTGCCTTAAATAACAGGCATCTCCCAGCTTTTGGATGGGGACGTTTTCAGAAGCACTCGCTGCCCCTTTCGGAGTCAGGGAGCATGCACGTGCCCTAAGCACATTCCCAGATGCCGCGGGTAACGGAGCAGCGCGGGCGGGTTGGTGACCAAGCCAATGACCCTACTGAGAAGAGGAAGGGGACTCGTGCAGGGACACCAGAGCTGTTCTGACAGTGCCCATGCCATCTTTACCATGAGCACCCCAAGATCCACACCGAGCCTCTGCCAATCACTGGTTTGACCGTCCTTTCCGTGAGAACACCAACAGCTACATCAAGCCTGTGTCAATCACTGGTGTAATCATCCTTACCATGAGCATCCCAAAATCCAAACAGAGCAACTGCCAATCATTGATATGATATCCTTACTTACCATGAGCACCCCAAGCATCCACACCAAGCCCTGGCCAATCACCACTATGGCCATCCTTACCATGAGCACCGCAAAATCCACACCAAGCCTCTGCCAATTACTGGTGTGACCATCCTTGCTATGAGCACCCCAAGATCCACAACAAGCATTTGCCAGTCATTGGTGTGACCATCTTTGCCATGAGCACCCCAAAATCCACACCAAGCCTCTGCCAATCACCTGTATGACCATCCTTATAATGAATACCCCAAGATCCACACCGAGCCTCTGCCAATCGCCGGTGTGATCATCCTTTCCATGAGCACACCCAGAGCCACATTGAGCCTCTGCCAATCTTCGGTGTGACCATCCTTACTTACCATGAGCATCCCAAAATCCAAACAGAGCAGCTGCCAATCATTGATATGACATCCTTTAGTTAATATGAGCACTCCAAGATTCATACCGAGTCTCTGCCAATCATCGATGTGACCATCCTTACCATAAGCACCCCAAGATTCATACTGAGTCTCTGCCAATCACTGGTTTGACCATCCTTTCCATGAGAACACCAAGAGCCACATCGAGTCTGTGTCAATCACTGGTGTGATCATCCTTCCCATGAGTACTTTAAGAGTCTCTGCCAATCATCGATGTGTCCATCCTTACTTACCTTGAGCACCCCAAAATCCACACTGAGTCTCGACCAATCACCAGTATGACCATCCTTACCATGAGCACCGCAAGATCCACACTGAGTCTCTGCCAATCACTGGTGTGACTATCCTTAGCATGAGCATCGCAAGATCCAGACCAAGCCTCTGTCAATTAATGTGACTATCCATGCTATGAGCATCCCAAGAGCCACACCGAGCATCTACCAGTCATTGGTGTGACCATCTTTGCCATGAGCACCAAAAAATACACATCAAGTCTCTGCCAATCACCAGTATGACCATCCTTACAATGAGCACCCCAAGATCCACATCGAGCCTCTGCCAATCATCGGTGTGATCATCCTTAACATCAACATCCCAAGATCCTCACCAAGTCTCTGCCAATCATCAATGTGACCATCCTTACTTACCATTAGCATCCCAAAATCCAAACAGAGCCACTGCCAATCATCAATATGACATCCTTACTTACCATGAGCACCCCAAGAACAACACCAAGCCTCTGCCAATCACCAGTATGACCACCCTTACCGTGAGCACCATGCAAGTTCCACACCGAGTCTCTGCTAATCACTGGTGTGACCATCTTTACCATGAGCACCCCAAAGTCCACACCAAGCCTCTGCCAATCACCTGTATGACCATCCTTACCATGAGCACCCCAAGATCCACACTGAGCGTCTGCCAATTACTGGTGTTACCATCCTTGCTATGAGCACCCCAAGATCCACACCGAGCACCTGCCAGTCATTGGTGTGACCATCTTTGCCATGAGCACCCCAAAATCCACACCGAGCCTCTGCCAATCGCCGGTGTGACGATCCTTTCCATAAGCACACCAAGAGCCACATTGAGCCTCTGCCAGTCATTGGTGTGACCATCCTTAACATGAGCACCCCAAGATCCACACCAAGTCTCTGCCAATCATCAATGTGACCATCTTTAATTACCATTAGCATCCCAAAATCCACACAGAGCAACTACCAGTCATCGATATGGCATCCTTACTTACCATGAACACCCCAAGAACCACACCAAGCCTCTGCCAATCACCAGTATGATCATCCTTGCCATGAGCACCATGCAAGATCCACACTGAGTCTCTGCCAATCACTGGTGTGACCATCTTTACCATGAGCACCCCAAAGTCCACACCATGCCTCTGCCAATCACCTGTATGACCATCCTTACCATGAGCACCCCAAGATCCACACTGAGCACCTGCCAGTCATTGGTGTGACCATCTTTGCCATGAACACCCCAAAATCCACACCAAGCCTCTGCCAATCGCCAGTGAGACCATCTTTGCCATGAACACCCCAAAATCCACACCGAGCCTCTGCCAATCGCCAGTGTGATCATCCTTAACATGAGCACCCCAAGATCCATACCAAACCTCTGCCAATCACGTGTATGACCATCCATATCATGACCACCCCACATCGAGCATCTGCCAGTCATTGGAGAATAAGGAAATAGGAGAAATACCGTGGATTTTCCACGCTGCTGATGAGTGGAAATGAGGATCCAAAGCCAAATACTGTATTTTTGTGGGTTTTAATCGACGCACTTCGTTGTAAACACAATTCTTCCTCAGGATGTAACCACATAACCATATATGAGGTAATCCGACAGTTTTATAGAGGTTGAATTCAAATAAATGCACCATTCATACTAGCTCAGCCTTGGACTGCTCAGTGGTGCACAGCATTCCCACACAGCATTCCCACACAGCATTCCCGCACAGCATTCCCGCACAGCATTCCCGCAGAGCATTCCCGCAGAGCATTCCTGCACAGCATTCCCGCACAGCATTCCCGCACAGCATTCCCGCACAGCATTCCCGCACAGCATTCCTGCGCTGCATTCCTGCAGAGCATTAGCACACAGCATTTATAGGTGGCCTTTCAGCCCATTCCTCCGCAGTTTATTTCAGTTTCATACCTTTTATTCATTCATCTCAGTCTTTACAGACTCCTAGTGAGGGGTCTCAGTCCAGGTGCTAAGGATAATTCTCAAGATCATGTTCCTGATGAGTTGGATGAAGTGGTGGTAGTGGCACTGTCAGCTGTGGTGGTAGAAGCACTGTCAGCTGTGGTAGTAGAGGCACTGGTCAGCTGTGGTGGTAGAGGCACTGTCAGCTGTGGTGGTAGAGGCACTGTCAGCTGTGGTGGTAGAGGCCCTGTCAGCTGTGGTGGTAGAGGCCCTGTCAGCTGTGGTGGTAGAGGCCCTGTCAGCTGTGGTGGTAGAGGCACTGTCAGCTGTGGTGGTAGAGGCACTGTCAGCTATGGTGATAGTGGCACTGTCAGCTGTTGTGATAGTGGCACTGTCAGCTGTGGTGGTAGTGGCACTGCCATCTGTGGTGATAGTGGCACTGTCAACAGTGGTGGTAGAGGCACTATCAACTGTGGTGGTAGTGGCACTGTCAGCTGTGGTGGTAGTAGCACTGTCAGCTTATGGTGGTAGTGGCACTGTCAGTAGTGGTGATAGTGGCACTGTCAGCTGTTGTGGTAGTGGCACTGTCAGCTGTGGTGGTAGTGGCACTGTCAGCTGTGGTGGTAGAGGCAACTGTCAGCTGTGGTGGTAGAGGCACTGTCAGCTGTGGTGGTAGAGCACTGTCAGCTGTGGTGTTGAAAGCACTGACAGCTGTGGTGGTAGAAGCACTGACAGCTGTGGTGGTAGAGGCACTGTCAGCTGTGGTGGTAGTGGCACTGTCAACTGTGGTGGTAGTGGAACTGTCAGCTGTGGTGGTAGTGGCACTGTCAGCTGTGGTGGTAGAGGCACTGTCAGCTGTGGTGGTAGAGGCACTGTCAGCTGTGTTGGTAGTGGCACTGTCAGCTGTGGTGGTAGAGGCACTGTCAGCTGTGGTGGTAGAAGCACTGTCAGCTGTGGTGGTAGAGGCACTGTCAGCTGTGGTGGTAGAAGAACTGTCAGCTGTTGTGGTAGTGGCACTGTCAGCTGTGGTGGTAGTGGCACTGTCAGCTGTGGTGGTAGTGGCACTGTCAGTAGTAGTGGTAGTGGCACTGTCAGCTGTGGTAGTAGAAGCACTGGCAGCTGTGGTGGTAGAGGCACTGTCAGCTGTGGTGGTAGAAGCACTGTCAGCTGAGGTGGTAGAGGCACTGTCAGCTGTGGTGGTAGAAGCACTGTCAGCTGTGGCGGTAGTAGCACTGTCAGCTATGGTGGTAGTGGCACTGTCAGTAGTGGTGATAGTGGCACTGTCAGCTGTTGTGTAGTGGCACTGTCAGCTGTGGTGGTAGTGGCACAGTCAACTGTGGTGTAGTGGCACTGTCAGCTGTGGTGGTAGTGGCACTGTCAGCTGTGGTGGTAGTGGCACTGTCAACTGTGGTAGTAGTGGCACTGTCAGCTGTGTTGGTAGTGGCACTGTCAGCTGTGGTGGTAGAGGCACTGTCAGCTGTGGTGGTAGAAGCACTGTCAGCTGTGGTGGTAGAGGCACTGTCAGCTGTGGTGGTAGAAGCACTGTCAGCTGTTGTGGTAGTGGCACTGTCAGCTGTGGTGGTAGTGGCACTGTCAGCTGTGGTGGTAGTGGCACTGTCAGCTGTGGTGGTAGTGGCACTGTCAGTAGTAGTGGTAGTGGCACTGTCAGCTGTGATAGTAGAGGCACTGGCAGCTGTGGTGGTAGAGGCACTGTCAGCTGTGGTGGTAGAAGCACTGTCAGCTGTGGTGGTAGAGGCACTGTCAGCTGTGGTGGTAGAAGCACTGTCAGCTGTTGTGGTAGTGGCACTGTCAGCTGTGGTGGTAGTGGCACTGTCAGCTGTGGTGGTAGTGGCACTGTCAGTAGTGGTGGTAGTGGCACTGTCAGCTGTGGTGGTAGTGGCACTGTCAGCTGTGGTGGTAGTGGCACTGTCAGCTGTGGTGGTAGAGGCACTGTTATCTGTGGTGGTAGAGGCACTGTCAGCTGTGGTGGTAGAGGCACTGTCAGCTGTGGTGATAGAGGCAGTGTCAGCTGTGGTGGTAGTGGCAGTGTCAGCTGTGGTGGTAGTGGCACTGTCAACTGTGGTGGTAGAGGCACTGTCAGCTGTGGTGGTAGTGGCACTGTCAGCTATGGTGGTAGTAGCACTGTCAGCTATGGTGGTAGTGGCACTGTCAGTAGTGGTGATAGTGGCACTGTCAGCTGTGGTGGTAGTGGCACTGTCAGCTGTGGTGGTAGTGGCACTGTCAGCTGTGGTAGTAGTGGGCACTGTCAGCTGTGGTGGTAGTGGCACTGTCAGCTGTGGTGGTAGAGGCACTGTCAGCTGTGGTGGTAGAGGCACTGTCAGCTGTGGTGGTAGTGGCACTGTCAGCTGTGGTGGTAGAAGCACTGTCAGCTGTGGTGGTAGAGGCACTGTCAGCTGTGGTGGTAGAGGCACTGTCAGCTGTGGTGGTAGTGGCACTGTCAGCTGTGGTGGTAGAGGCACTGTCAGCTGTGGTGGTAGTGGCACTGTCAGCTGTGTTGGTAGAGGCACTGTCAGCTGTGGTGGTAGTGGCACTGTCAGCTGTGGTGGTAGAGGCACTGTCAGCTGTGGTGGTAGAGGCACTGTCAGCTGTGGTGGTAGTGGCACTGTCAGCTGTGGTGGTAGAGGCACTGTCAGCTGTGGTGGTAGAGGCACTGTCAGCTGTGGTGGTAGAGGCACTGTCAGCTATGGTGGTAGTGGCACTGTCAGCTGTGGTGGTAGAAGCACTGGTAGCTGTGGTGGTAGAGGCACTGTCAGCTGTGGTGGTAGAGGCACTGTCAGCTGTGGTGGTAGAGGCACTGTCAGCTGTGGTGGTAGAGGCACTGTCAGCTGTGGTGGTAGTGGCGCTGTCAGCAGCGGTGGTAGAAGCACTGGCAGCTGTGGTGTTAGAGGCACTGTCAGCTGTGGTGGTAGAAGCACTGGCAGCTGTGGTGGTAGTGGCACTGTCAGCTGTGGTGGTAGTGGCGCTGTCAGCTGTGGTGGTAGAAGCACTGGCAGCTGTGGTGGTAGAAGCACTGTCAGCTATGATGATAGAGGCACTGTCAGCTGTGGTGGTAGTGGCACTGTCAGCTGTGGTGGTAGACGCACTGTCAGCTGTGGTGGTAGAGGCACTGTCAGCTGTGGTGGTAGAGACACAGTCAGCTGTGGTGGTAGAAGCACTGTCAGCTGTGGTGGTAGTGGCACTGTCAGTTTTGGTGGTAGTGACACTGTCAGCTGTGGTGGTAGTGGCACTGTCAGCTGTGGTAGTGGAGGCACTGTCAGTTGTGGTGGTAGTGGCACTGTCAGCTGTGGTGGTAGAAGCGCTGTCAGCTGTGAATGTAGAGGCACTGTCAGCTGTGGTGGTAGTGGCACTGTCAGCTGTGGTGGTAGAGACACTTTCAGCTGTGGTGGTAGAGGCACTGTCAGCTGTGGTGGTAGTGGCACTGTCAGCTGTGGTGGTAGTGGCACTGTCAGCTGTGGTGGTAGTGGCACTGTCAGCTGTGGTGGTAATGGCGCTGTCAGCTGTGGTTGTAGTGGCACTGTCAGCTGTGGTGGTAGAAGCACTGTCAGCTGTGGTGGTAGAGGCCCTGTCAGCTGTTGTGGTAGTGGCCCTGTCAGCTGTGGTGGTAGTGGCGCTGTCAGCTGTGGTGGTAGTGGCGCTGTCAGCTGTGGTGGTAGAGGCACTGTCAGCTGTGGTGGTAGAAGCACTGTCAGCTGTGGTGGTAGAGGCACTGTCAGCGGTGGTGTTAGTGGCACTGTCAGCTGTGGTGTTAGAGGCACTGTCAGCTGTGGTGTTAGTGGCACTGTCAGCTGTGGTGGTAGAGGCACTGTCAGCTGTGGTGGTAGTGGCACTGTCAGCTATGGTGGTAGTGGCACTGTCAGCTGTGGTGGTAGAGACACTGTAAGCTGTGGTGGTAGAAGCAATGTCAGCTGTGGTGGTAGTGGCACTGTCAGCTATGGTGGTAGTGGCACTGTCAGTAGTGGTGATAGTGGCACTGTCAGCTGTGGTGGCAGTGGCACTGTCAGCTGTGGTGGTAGTGGCACTGTCAGCTGTGGTGGTAGTGGCACTGTCAGCTGTGGTGGTAGTGGCACTGTCAACTGTGGTAGTAGTGGCACTGTCAGCTGTGTTGGTAGTGGCACTGTCAGCTGTGGTGGTAGAGGCACTGTCAGCTGTGGTGGTAGAAGCACTGTCAGCTGTGGTGGTAGAGGCACTGTCAGCTGTGGTGGTAGAAGCACTGTCAGCTGTTGTGGTAGTGGCACTGTCAGCTGTGGTGGTAGTGGCACTGTCAGCTGTGGTGGTAGTGGCACTGTCAGTAGTAGTGGTAGTGGCACTGTCAGCTGTGATAGTAGAGGCACTGGCAGCTGTGGTGGTAGAGGCACTGTCAACTGTGGTGTTAGAAGCACTGTCAGCTGTGGTGGTAGAGGCACTGTCAGCTGTGGTGGTAGAAGCACTGTCAGCTGTTGTGGTAGTGGCACTGTCAGCTGTGGTGGTAGTGGCACTGTCAGCTGTGGTGGTAGTGGCACTGTCAGTAGTGGTGGTAGTGGCACTGTCAGCTGTGGTGGTAGTGGCACTGTCAGCTGTGGTGGTAGTGGCACTGTCAGCTGTGGTGGTAGAGGCACTGTTATCTGTGGTGGTAGAGGCACTGTCAGCTGTGGTGGTAGAGGGACTGTCAGCTGTGGTGATAGAGGCAGTGTCAGCTGTGGTGGTAGTGGCAGTGTCAGCTGTGGTGGTAGTGGCACTGTCAACTGTGGTGGTAGAGGCACTGTCAGCTGTGGTGGTAGTGGCACTGTCAGCTATGGTGGTAGTAGCACTGTCAGCTATGGTGGTAGTGGCACTGTCAGTAGTGGTGATAGTGGCACTGTCAGCTGTGGTGGTAGTGGCACTGTCAGCTGTGGTGGTAGTGGCACTGTCAGCTGTGGTAGTAGTGGCACTGTCAGCTGTGGTGGTAGTGGCACTGTCAGCTGTGGTGGTAGAGGCACTGTCAGCTGTGGTGGTAGAGGCACTGTCAGCTGTGGTGGTAGAGGCACTGTCAGCTGTGGTGGTAGAAGCACTGTCAGCTGTGGTGGTAGAGGCACTGTCAGCTGTGGTGGTAGAGGCACTGTCAGCTGTGGTGGTAGTGGCACTGTCAGCTGTGGTGGTAGAGGCACTGTCAGCTGTGGTGGTAGAGGCACTGTCAGCTGTGGTGGTAGAGGCACTGTCAGCTGTGGTGGTAGTGGCGCTGTCAGCAGCGGTGGTAGAAGCACTGGCAGCTGTGGTGTTAGAGGCACTGTCAGCTGTGGTGGTAGAAGCACTGGCAGCTGTGGTGGTAGTGGCACTGTCAGCTGTGGTGGTAGTGGCGCTGTCAGCTGTGGTGGTAGAAGCACTGGCAGCTGTGGTGGTAGAAGCACTGTCAGCTATGATGATAGAGGCACTGTCAGCTGTGGTGGTAGTGGCACTGTCAGCTGTGGTGGTAGACGCACTGTCAGCTGTGGTGGTAGAGGCACTGTCAGCTGTGGTGGTAGAGACACAGTCAGCTGTGGTGGTAGAAGCACTGTCAGCTGTGGTGGTAGTGGCACTGTCAGTTTTGGTGGTAGTGACACTGTCAGCTGTGGTGGTAGTGGCACTGTCAGCTGTGGTAGTGGAGGCACTGTCAGTTGTGGTGGTAGTGGCACTGTCAGCTGTGGTGGTAGAAGCGCTGTCAGCTGTGAATGTAGAGGCACTGTCAGCTGTGGTGGTAGTGGCACTGTCAGCTGTGGTGGTAGAGACACTTTCAGCTGTGGTGGTAGAGGCACTGTCAGCTGTGGTGGTAGTGGCACTGTCAGCTGTGGTGGTAGTGGCACTGTCAGCTGTGGTGGTAGTGGCACTGTCAGCTGTGGTGGTAATGGCGCTGTCAGCTGTGGTTGTAGTGGCACTGTCAGCTGTGGTGGTAGAAGCACTGTCAGCTGTGGTGGTAGAGGCCCTGTCAGCTGTTGTGGTAGTGGCCCTGTCAGCTGTGGTGGTAGTGGCGCTGTCAGCTGTGGTGGTAGTGGCGCTGTCAGCTGTGGTGGTAGAGGCACTGTCAGCTGTGGTGGTAGAAGCACTGTCAGCTGTGGTGGTAGAGGCACTGTCAGCGGTGGTGTTAGTGGCACTGTCAGCTGTGGTGTTAGAGGCACTGTCAGCTGTGGTGTTAGTGGCACTGTCAGCTGTGGTGGTAGAGGCACTGTCAGCTGTGGTGGTAGTGGCACTGTCAGCTATGGTGGTAGTGGCACTGTCAGCTGTGGTGGTAGAGACACTGTAAGCTGTGGTGGTAGAAGCAATGTCAGCTGTGGTGGTAGTGGCACTGTCAGCTATGGTGGTAGTGGCACTGTCAGTAGTGGTGATAGTGGCACTGTCAGCTGTGGTGGCAGTGGCACTGTCAGCTGTGGTGGTAGTGGCACTGTCAGCTGTGGTGGTAGTGGCACTGTCAGCTGTGGTGGTAGTGGCACTGTCAACTGTGGTAGTAGTGGCACTGTCAGCTGTGTTGGTAGTGGCACTGTCAGCTGTGGTGGTAGAGGCACTGTCAGCTGTGGTGGTAGAAGCACTGTCAGCTGTGGTGGTAGAGGCACTGTCAGCTGTGGTGGTAGAAGCACTGTCAGCTGTTGTGGTAGTGGCACTGTCAGCTGTGGTGGTAGTGGCACTGTCAGCTGTGGTGGTAGTGGCACTGTCAGTAGTAGTGGTAGTGGCACTGTCAGCTGTGATAGTAGAGGCACTGGCAGCTGTGGTGGTAGAGGCACTGTCAATTGTGGTGTTAGAAGCACTGTCAGCTGTGGTGGTAGAGGCACTGTCAGCTGTGGTGGTAGAAGCACTGTCAGCTGTTGTGGTAGTGGCACTGTCAGCTGTGGTGGTAGTGGCACTGTCAGCTGTGGTGGTAGTGGCACTGTCAGTAGTGGTGGTAGTGGCACTGTCAGCTGTGGTGGTAGTGGCACTGTCAGCTGTGGTGGTAGTGGCACTGTCAGCTGTGGTGGTAGAGGCACTGTTATCTGTGGTGGTAGAGGCACTGTCAGCTGTGGTGGTAGAGGGACTGTCAGCTGTGGTGATAGAGGCAGTGTCAGCTGTGGTGGTAGTGGCAGTGTCAGCTGTGGTGGTAGTGGCACTGTCAACTGTGGTGGTAGAGGCACTGTCAGCTGTGGTGGTAGTGGCACTGTCAGCTATGGTGGTAGTAGCACTGTCAGCTATGGTGGTAGTGGCACTGTCAGTAGTGGTGATAGTGGCACTGTCAGCTGTGGTGGTAGTGGCACTGTCAGCTGTGGTGGTAGTGGCACTGTCAGCTGTGGTAGTAGTGGCACTGTCAGCTGTGGTGGTAGTGGCACTGTCAGCTGTGGTGGTAGAGGCACTGTCAGCTGTGGTGGTAGAGGCACTGTCAGCTGTGGTGGTAGAGGCACTGTCAGCTGTGGTGGTAGAAGCACTGTCAGCTGTGGTGGTAGAGGCACTGTCAGCTGTGGTGGTAGAGGCACTGTCAGCTGTGGTGGTAGTGGCACTGTCAGCTGTGGTGGTAGAGGCACTGTCAGCTGTGGTGGTAGTGGCACTGTCAGCTGTGTTGGTAGAGGCACTGTCAGCTGTGGTGGTAGTGGCACTGTCAGCTGTGGTGGTAGAGGCACTGTCAGCTGTGGTGGTAGAGGCACTGTCAGCTGTGGTGGTAGTGGCACTGTCAGCTGTGGTGGTAGAGGCACTGTCAGCTGTGGTGGTAGAGGCACTGTCAGCTGTGGTGGTAGAGGCACTGTCAGCTATGGTGGTAGTGGCACTGTCAGCTGTGGTGGTAGAAGCACTGGTAGCTGTGGTGGTAGAGGCACTGTCAGCTGTGGTGGTAGAGGCACTGTCAGCTGTGGTGGTAGAGGCACTGTCAGCTGTGGTGGTAGTGGCGCTGTCAGCTGCGGTGGTAGAAGCACTGGCAGCTGTGGTGTTAGAGGCACTGTCAGCTGTGGTGGTAGAAGCACTGGCAGCTGTGGTGGTAGTGGCACTGTCAGCTGTGGTGGTAGTGGCGCTGTCAGCTGTGGTGGTAGAAGCACTGGCAGCTGTGGTGGTAGAAGCACTGTCAGCTATGATGATAGAGGCACTGTCAGCTGTGGTGGTAGTGGCACTGTCAGCTGTGGTGGTAGACGCACTGTCAGCTGTGGTGGTAGAGGCACTGTCAGCTGTGGTGGCAGAGACACAGTCAGCTGTGGTGGTAGAAGCACTGTCAGCTGTGGTGGTAGTGGCACTGTCAGTTTTGGTGGTAGTGACACTGTCAGCTGTGGTGGTAGTGGCACTGTCAGCTGTGGTAGTGGAGGCACTGTCAGTTGTGGTGGTAGTGGCACTGTCAGCTGTGGTGGTAGAAGCGCTGTCAGCTGTGAATGTAGAGGCACTGTCAGCTGTGGTGGTAGTGGCACTGTCAGCTGTGGTGGTAGAGACACTTTCAGCTGTGGTGGTAGAGGCACTGTCAGCTGTGGTGGTAGTGGCACTGTCAGCTGTGGTGGTAGTGGCACTGTCAGCTGTGGTGGTAGTGGCACTGTCAGCTGTGGTGGTAGTGGCGCTGTCAGCTGTGGTGGTAGTGGCACTGTCAGCTGTGGTGGTAGAAGCACTGTCAGCTGTGGTGGTAGAGGCCCTGTCAGCTGTTGTGGTAGTGGCCCTGTCAGCTGTGGTGGTAGTGGCGCTGTCAGCTGTGGTGGTAGTGGCGCTGTCAGCTGTGGTGGTAGAGGCACTGTCAGCTGTGGTGGTAGAAGCACTGTCAGCTGTGGTGGTAGAGGCACTGTCAGCGGTGGTGTTAGTGGCACTGTCAGCTGTGGTGTTAGAGGCACTGTCAGCTGTGGTGTTAGTGGCACTGTCAGCTGTGGTGGTAGAGGCACTGTCAGCTGTGGTGGTAGAAGCACTGTCAGCTGTGGTGGTAGAGGCACTGTCAGCGGTGGTGTTAGTGGCACTGTCAGCTGTGGTGTTAGAGGCACTGTCAGCTGTGGTGTTAGTGGCACTGTCAGCTGTGGTGGTAGAGGCACTGTCAGCTGTGGTGGTAGTGGCACTGTCAGCTATGGTGGTAGTGGCACTGTCAGCTGTGGTGGTAGAGACACTGTAAGCTGTGGTGGTAGAAGCAATGTCAGCTGTGGTGGTAGTGGCACTGTCAGCTATGGTGGTAGTGGCACTGTCAGTAGTGGTGATAGTGGCACTGTCAGCTGTGGTGGCAGTGGCACTGTCAGCTGTGGTGGTAGTGGCACTGTCAGCTGTGGTGGTAGTGGCACTGTCAGCTGTGGTGGTAGTGGCACTGTCAACTGTGGTAGTAGTGGCACTGTCAGCTGTGTTGGTAGTGGCACTGTCAGCTGTGGTGGTAGAGGCACTGTCAGCTGTGGTGGTAGAAGCACTGTCAGCTGTGGTGGTAGAGGCACTGTCAGCTGTGGTGGTAGAAGCACTGTCAGCTGTTGTGGTAGTGGCACTGTCAGCTGTGGTGGTAGTGGCACTGTCAGCTGTGGTGGTAGTGGCACTGTCAGTAGTAGTGGTAGTGGCACTGTCAGCTGTGATAGTAGAGGCACTGGCAGCTGTGGTGGTAGAGGCACTGTCAGCTGTGGTGGTAGAAGCACTGTCAGCTGTGGTGGTAGAGGCACTGTCAGCTGTGGTGGTAGAAGCACTGTCAGCTGTTGTGGTAGTGGCACTGTCAGCTGTGGTGGTAGTGGCACTGTCAGCTGTGGTGGTAGTGGCACTGTCAGTAGTGGTGGTAGTGGCACTGTCAGCTGTGGTGGTAGTGGCACTGTCAGCTGTGGTGGTAGTGGCACTGTCAGCTGTGGTGGTAGAGGCACTGTTATCTGTGGTGGTAGAGGCACTGTCAGCTGTGGTGGTAGAGGCACTGTCAGCTGTGGTGATAGAGGCAGTGTCAGCTGTGGTGGTAGTGGCAGTGTCAGCTGTGGTGGTAGTGGCACTGTCAACTGTGGTGGTAGAGGCACTGTCAGCTGTGGTGGTAGTGGCACTGTCAGCTATGGTGGTAGTAGCACTGTCAGCTATGGTGGTAGTGGCACTGTCAGTAGTGGTGATAGTGGCACTGTCAGCTGTGGTGGTAGTGGCACTGTCAGCTGTGGTGGTAGTGGCAGTGTCAGCTGTGGTAGTAGTGGCACTGTCAGCTGTGGTGGTAGTGGCACTGTCAGCTGTGGTGGTAGAGGCACTGTCAGCTGTGGTGGTAGAGGCACTGTCAGCTGTGGTGGTAGAGGCACTGTCAGCTGTGGTGGTAGAAGCACTGTCAGCTGTGGTGGTAGAGGCACTGTCAGCTGTGGTGGTAGAGGCGCTGTCAGCTGTGGTGGTAGAGGCCCTGTCAGCTGTGGTGGTAGAGGCCCTGTCAGCTGTGGTGGTAGAGGCCCTGTCAGCTGTGGTGGTAGTGGCACTGTCAGCTGTGGTGGTAGTGGCACTGTCAGCTGTGGTGGTAGTGGCACTGTCAGCTGTGGTGGTAGAGGCACTGTCAGCTGTGGTGGTAGAAGCACTGGCAGCTGTGGTGGTAGAGGCACTGTCAGCTGTGGTGGTAGTGGCACTGTCAGCTGTGGTGGTAGTGGCACTGTCAGCTGTGGTGGTAGAGGTGCTGTCAGCTATGGTGGTAGAAGCGCTGTCAGCTGTGGTGGTAGAGGCCCTGTCAGCTGTGGTGGTAGTGGCGCTGTCAGCTGTGGTGGTAGAAGCACTGTCAGCTGTGGTGGTAGAGGCACTGTCAGCTGTGGTGGTAGAAGCACTGTCAGCTGTGGTGGTAGAGGCACTGTCAGCTGTGGTGGTAGTGGCACTGTCAGCTGTGGTGGTAGAAGCACTGTCAGCTGTGGTGGTAGAGGCCCTTTCAGCTGTGGTGGTAGTGGCACTGTCAGCTGTGGTGGTAGTGACAGTGTCAGCTATGGTGGTAGAGGCACTGTCAGCTGTGGTGGTAGAGACACTGTCAGCTGTGGTGGTAGAAGCACTGTCAGCTGTGGTGGTAGAGGCACTGTCAGCTGTGGTGGTAGAGGCACTGTCAGCTGTGGTGGTAGAAGCACTGTCAGCTGTGGTGGTAGAAGCACTGTCAGCTGTGGTGGTAGAGGCACTGTCAGCTGTGGTGGTAGAGGCACTGTCAACTGTGGTGGTAGTGGCACTGTCAGCTGTGGTGGTAGAGGCACTGTCAGCTGTTGTGGTAGTGGCACTGTCAACTGTGGTGGTAGAGGCACTGTCAGCTGTGGTGGTAGAGGCACTGTCAGCTGTGGTGGTAGAAGCACTGTCAGCTGTGGTGGTAGAGGCCCTGTCAGCTGTGGTGGTAGTGGCACTGTCAGCTGTGGTGGTAGTGGCAGTGTCAGCTATGGTGGTAGAGGCACTGTCAGCTGTGGTGGTAGAGGCACTGTCAGCTATGGTGGTAGAGGCACTGTCAGCTGTGGTGGCAATGGCACTGTCAGCTGTGGTGGTAGTGGCACTGTCAGCTGTGGTGGTAATGGCCCTGTCAGCTGTGGTGGTAGTGGCACTGTCAGCTGTGGTGGTAGTGACAGTGTCAGCTATGGTGGTAGACGCACTGTCAGCTGTGGTGGTAGAGGCACTGTCAGCTATGGTGGTAGAAGCACTGTCAGCTGTGGTGGTAGAGGCACTGTCAGCTGTGGTGGTAGAGGCCCTGTCAGCTATGGTGGTAGTGGCCCTGTCAGCTGTGGTGGTAGAGGCACTGTCAGCTGTGGTGGTAGAGGCACTGTCAGCTGTGGTGGTAGTGGCACTGTCAGCTGTGGTGGTAGTGACAGTGTCAGCTGTGGTAGTAGAGGCACTGTCAGCTGTGTTGGTAGAAGCACTGTCAGCTGTGGTGGTAGAGGCACTGTCAGCTGTGGTGTTAGAGGCACTGTCAGCTGTGGTAGTAGAGGCACTGTCAGCTGTGGTGGTAGTGACACTGTCAGCAGTGGTGGTAGTGACAGTGTCAGCTGTGGTAGTAGAGGCACTGTGAGCTGTGGTGGTAGAGGCACTGTCAGCTATGGTGGTAAAGACACTGTCAGCTATGGTGGTAGAGGCACTGTCAGCTGTGGTGGTAGTGGCACTGTCAGCTGTGGTGGTAGAGGCACTGTCAGCTGTGGTGGTAGTGGCACTGTCAGCTGTGGTGGTAGAGGAACTGTCAGCTGTGGTGGTAGTGGCACTGTCAGCTGTGGTGGTAGAGGCACTGTCAGCTGTTGTGGTAGTGGCACTGTCAGCTGTGGTGGTAGAGGCACTGTCAGCTGTGGTGGTAGAGGCACTGTCAGCTGTGGTGGTAGAGGCACTGTCAGCTGTGGTGGTAGAGGCACTGTCAGCTGTGGTGGTAGAGGCACTGTCAGCTGTGGTGGTAGTGGCACTGTCAGCTGTGGTGGTAGTGGCACTGTCAGCTGTGGTGGTAGTGGCACTGTCAGCTGTGGTGGTAGTGGCACTGTCAGCTGTGGTGGTAGAAGCACTGTCATCTGTGGTAGTAGAGGCACTGTCAGTTGTGGTGGTAGAGGCACTGTCAGCTGTGGTGGTAGAGGCACTGTCAGCTGTGGTGGTAGAGGCACTGTCAGCTGTGGTGGTAGAGGCACTGTCAGCTGTGGTGGTAGTGGCACTGTCAGCTGTGGTGGTAGAGGCACTGTCAGCTGTGGTGGTAGAGGCACTGTCAGCTGTGGTGGTAGAGGCACTGTCAGCTGTGGTGGTAGAGGCACTGTCAGCTGTGGTGGTAGTGGCACTGTCAGCTGTGGAGGTAGTGGCACTGTCAGCTGTGGTGGTAGAGGCACTGTCAGCTGTGGTGGTAGAGGCACTGTCAGCTGTGGTGGTAGAGGCACTGTCAGCTGTGGTTGTAGTGGCACTGTCAGCTGTGGTGGTAGAGGCACTGTCAGCTGTGGTGGTAGAGGCACTGTCAGCTGTGGCGGTAGAGACACTGTCAGCTGTGGTGGTAGAGGCCCTGTCTGCTGTGGTGGTAGTGGCACTGTCAGCTGTGGTGGTAGAGGCACTGTCAGCTGTGGTGGTAGAGGCACTTTCAGCTGTGGTGGTAGAGGCACTGTCAGCTGTGGTGGTAGAGGCACTGTCAGCTGTGGTGGTAGAGGCACTGTCAGCTGTGGTGGTAGAGGCACTGTCAGCTGTGGTGGTAGAGACACTGTCACCTGTGGTGGTAGAGGCACTGTCAGCTGTGGTGGTAGAGACACTGTCACCTGTGGTGGTAGATGCACTGTCAGCTGTGGTGGTAGAGACACTGTGAGCCGTGTTGGTAGTGACACTGTCAGCTGTGGTGGTAGAGACACTGTCAGCTGTGGTAGTAGAAGCTCTGCCAGCTGTGGTGGTAGAGGCCCTGCCAGCTGTGGTGGTAGTGGCACTGTCAGCTGTGCTGGTAGAGGCACTGTCAGCTGTGGTGGTAGAGACACTGTCAGCTGTGGTGGTAGTGGCACTGTCAGCTGTGGTGGTAGAGGCACTGTCAGCTGTGGTGGTAGAGGCACTGTCACCTGTGGTGGTAGAGACACTGTCAGCTGTGTTGGTAGTGGCACTGTCAGCTGTGGTGGTAGAGGCACTGTCAGCTGTGGTGGTAGTGGCACTGTCAGCTGTGGTGGTAGAGGCACTGTCAGCTATGGTGGTAGAGACACTGTCAACTGTGGTGGTAGTGGCACTGTCAGCTATGGTGGTAGTAGCACTGTCAGCTGTGGTGGTAGTGGCACTGTCAGTAGTGGTGATAGTGGCACTGTCAGCTGTTGTGGTAGTGGCACTGTCAGCTGTGGTGGTAGTGGCACTGCCATATGTGGTGGTAGTGGCACTGTCAACTGTGGTGGTAGAGGCACTATCAACTGTGGTGGTAGTGGCACTGTCAGCTGTGGTGGTAGTAGCACTGTCAGCTATGGTGGTAGTGGCACTGTCAGTAGTGGTGATAGTGGCACTGTCAGCTGTTGTGGTAGTGGCACTGTCAGCTGTGGTGGTAGTGGCACTGTCAGCTGTGGTGGTAGAGGCACTGTCAGCTGTGGTGGTAGAGGCACTGTCAGCTGTGGTGGTAGAAGCACTGACAGCTGTGGTGGTAAAGACACTGTCAGCTGTGGTTGTAGAGACACTGTCAGCTGTGGTGGTAGAGGCACTGTCAGCTGTGGTGGTAGTGGCACTGTCAACTGTGGTGGTAGTGGAACTGTCAACTGTGGTGCTAGTGGCACTGTCAGCTGTGGTGGTAGAGGCACTGTCAGCTATGGTGGTAGAGACACTGTCAACTGTGGTGGTAGTGGCACTGTCAGCTATGGTGGTAGTAGCACTGTCAGCTGTGGTGGTAGTGGCACTGTCAGTAGTGGTGATAGTGGCACTGTCAGCTGTTGTGGTAGTGGCACTGTCAGCTCTGGTGGTAGTGGCACTGCCATATGTGGTGGTAGTGGCACTGTCAACTGTGGTGGTAGAGGCACTATCAACTGTGGTGGTAGTGGCACTGTCAGCTGTGGTGGTAGTAGCACTGTCAGCTATGGTGGTAGTGGCATTGTCAGGAGTGGTGATAGTGGCACTGTCAGCTGTTGTGGTAGTGGCACTGTCAGCTGTGGTGGTAGTGGCACTGTCAGCTGTGGTGGTAGAGGCACTGTCAGCTGTGGTGGTAGAGGCACTGTCAGCTGTGGTGGTAGAAGCCCTGACAGCTGTGGTGGTAAAGACACTGTCAGCTGTGGTTGTAGAGACACTGTCAGCTGTGGTGGTAGAGGCACTGTCAGCTGTGGTGGTAGTGGCACTGTCAACTGTGGTGGTAGTGGAACTGTCAGCTGTGGTGGTAGCGGCACTGTCAGCTGTGGTGGTAGTGGCACTGTCAACTGTGGTAGTAGTGGCACTGTCAGCTGTGTTGGTAGTGGCACTGTCAGCTGTGGTGGTAGAGGCACTGTCAGCTGTGGTGGTAGAAGCACTGTCAGCTGTGGTGGTAGAGGCACTGTCAGCTGTGGTGGTAGAAGAACTGTCAGCTGTTGTGGTAGTGGCACTGTCAGCTGTGGTGGTAGTGGCACTGTCAGCTGTGGTGGTTGTGGCACTGTCAGTAGTAGTGGTAGTGGCACTGTCAGCTGTGGTAGTAGAAGCACTGGCAGCTGTGGTGGTAGAGGCACTGTCAGCTGTGGTGGTAAAAGCACTGTCAGCTGTGGTGGTAGAGGCACTGTCAGCTGTGGTGGTAGAAGCACTGTCAGCTGTGGCGGTAGTAGCACTGTCAGCTATGGTGGTAGTGGCACTGTCAGTAGTGGTGATCGTGGCACTGTCAGCTGTTGTGGTAGTGGCACTGTCAGCTGTGGTGGTAGTGGCACTGTCAACTGTGGTGGTAGTGGCACTGTCAGCTGTGGTGGTAGTGGCACTGTCAGCTGTGGTGGTAGTGGCACTGTCAACTGTGGTAGTAGTGGCACTGTCAGCTGTGTTGGTAGTGGCACTGTCAGCTGTGGTGGTAGAGGCACTGTCAGCTGTGGTGGTAGAGGCACTGTCAGCTGTGGTGGTAGAGGCACTGTCAGCTGTGGTGGTAGAAGCACTGTCAGCTGTTGTGGTAGTGGCACTGTCAGCTGTGGTGGTAGTGGCACTGTCAGCTGTGGTGGTAGTGGCACTGTCAGTAGTAGTGGTTGTGGCACTGTCAGCTGTGGTAGTAGAGGCACTGGCAGCTGTGGTGGTAGAGGCACTGTCAGCTGTGATGGTAGAAGCACTGTCAGCTGTGGTGGTAGAGGCACTGTCAACTGGGGTGGTAGAAGCACTGTCAGCTGTTGTGGTAGTGGCACTGTCAGCTGTGGTGGTAGTGGCACTGTCAGCTGTGGTGGTAGTGGCACTGTCAGTAGTGGTGGTAGTGGCACTGTCAGCTGTGGTGGTAGTGGCACTGTCAGCTGTGGTGGTAGTGGCACTGTCAGCTGTGGTGGTAGAGGCACTGTTATCTGTGGTGGTAGAGGCACTGTCAGCTGTGGTGGTAGAGGCACTGTCAGCTGTGGTGATAGAGGCAGTGTCAGCTGTGGTCATAGTGGCAGTGTCAGCTGTGGTGGTAGTGGCACTGTCAACTGTGGTGGTAGAGGCACTGTCAGCTGTGGTGGTAGAGACACTGTCACCTGTGGTGGTAGAGGCACTGTCAGCTGTGGTGGTAGAGACACTGTCAGCTGTGGTAGTAGAAGCTCTGCCAGCTGTGGTGGTAGAGGCCCTGCCAGCTGTGGTGGTAGTGGCACTGTCAGCTGTGCTGGTAGAGGCACTGTCAGCTGTGGTGGTAGAGACACTGTCAGCTGTGGTGGTAGTGGCACTGTCAGCTGTGGTGGTAGAGGCACTGTCAGCTGTGGTGGTAGAGGCACTGTCACCTGTGGTGGTAGAGACACTGTCAGCTGTGTTGGTAGTGGCACTGTCAGCTGTGGTGGTAGAGGCACTGTCAGCTGTGGTGGTAGTGGCACTGTCAGCTGTGGTGGTAGAGGCACTGTCAGCTATGGTGGTAGAGACACTGTCAACTGTGGTGGTAGTGGCACTGTCAGCTATGGTGGTAGTAGCACTGTCAGCTGTGGTGGTAGTGGCACTGTCAGTAGTGGTGATAGTGGCACTGTCAGCTGTTGTGGTAGTGGCACTGTCAGCTGTGGTGGTAGTGGCACTGCCATATGTGGTGGTAGTGGCACTGTCAACTGTGGTGGTAGAGGCACTATCAACTGTGGTGGTAGTGGCACTGTCAGCTGTGGTGGTAGTAGCACTGTCAGCTATGGTGGTAGTGGCACTGTCAGTAGTGGTGATAGTGGCACTGTCAGCTGTTGTGGTAGTGGCACTGTCAGCTGTGGTGGTAGTGGCACTGTCAGCTGTGGTGGTAGAGGCACTGTCAGCTGTGGTGGTAGAGGCACTGTCAGCTGTGGTGGTAGAAGCACTGACAGCTGTGGTGGTAGAGACACTGTCAGCTGTGGTTGTAGAGACACTGTCAGCTGTGGTGGTAGAGGCACTGTCAGCTGTGGTGGTAGTGGCACTGTCAACTGTGGTGGTAGTGGAACTGTCAACTGTGGTGGTAGTGGCACTGTCAGCTGTGGTGGTAGTGGCGCTGTCAACTGTGGTAGTAGTGGCACTGTCAGCTGTGTTGGTAGTGTCACTGTCAGCTGTGGTGGTAGAGGCACTGTCAGCTGTGGTGGTAGAAGCACTGTCAGCTGTGGTGGTAGAGGCACTGTCAGCTGTGGTGGTAGAAGAACTGTCAGCTGTTGTGGTAGTGGCACTGTCAGCTGTGGTGGTAGTGGCACTGTCAGCTGTGGTGGTTGTGGCACTGTCAGTAGTGGTGGTAAAAGCACTGTCAGCTGTGGTAGTAGAAGCACTGGCAGCTGTGGTGGTAGAGGCACTGTCAGCTGTGGTGGTAAAAGCACTGTCAGCTGTGGTGGTAGAGGCACTGTCAGCTGTGGTGGTAGAAGCACTGTCAGCTGTGGCGGTAGTAGCACTGTCAGCTATGGTGGTAGTGGCACTGTCAGTAGTGGTGATCGTGGCACTGTCAGCTGTTGTGGTAGTGGCACTGTCAGCTGTGGTGGTAGTGGCACTGTCAACTGTGGTGGTAGTGGCACTGTCAGCTGTGGTGGTAGTGGCACTGTCAGCTGTGGTGGTAGTGGCACTGTCAACTGTGGTAGTAGTGGCACTGTCAGCTGTGTTGGTAGTGGCACTGTCAGCTGTGGTGGTAGAGGCACTGTCAGCTGTGGTGGTAGAGGCACTGTCAGCTGTGGTGGTAGAGGCACTGTCAGCTGTGGTGGTAGAAGCACTGTCAGCTGTTGTGGTAGTGGCACTGTCAGCTGTGGTGGTAGTGGCACTGTCAGCTGTGGTGGTAGTGGCACTGTCAGTAGTAGTGGTTGTGGCACTGTCAGCTGTGGTAGTAGAGGCACTGGCAGCTGTGGTGGTAGAGGCACTGTCAGCTGTGGTGGTAGAAGCACTGTCAGCTGTGGTGGTAGAGGCACTGTCAACTGGGGTGGTAGAAGCACTGTCAGCTGTTGTGGTAGTGGCACTGTCAGCTGTGGTGGTAGTGGCACTGTCAGCTGTGGTGGTAGTGGCACTGTCAGTAGTGGTGGTAGTGGCACTGTCAGCTGTGGTGGTAGTGGCACTGTCAGCTGTGGTGGTAGTGGCACTGTCAGCTGTGGTGGTAGAGGCACTGTTATCTGTGGTGGTAGAGGCACTGTCAGCTGTGGTGGTAGAGGCACTGTCAGCTGTGGTGATAGAGGCAGTGTCAGCTGTGGTCATAGTGGCAGTGTCAGCTGTGGTGGTAGTGGCACTGTCAACTGTGGTGGTAGAGGCACTGTCAGCTGTGGTGGTAGAGACACTGTCACCTGTGGTGGTAGAGGCACTGTCAGCTGTGGTGGTAGAGACACTGTCAGCTGTGGTAGTAGAAGCTCTGCCAGCTGTGGTGGTAGAGGCCCTGCCAGCTGTGGTGGTAGTGGCACTGTCAGCTGTGCTGGTAGAGGCACTGTCAGCTGTGGTGGTAGAGACACTGTCAGCTGTGGTGGTAGTGGCACTGTCAGCTGTGGTGGTAGAGGCACTGTCAGCTGTGGTGGTAGAGGCACTGTCACCTGTGGTGGTAGAGACACTGTCAGCTGTGTTGGTAGTGGCACTGTCAGCTGTGGTGGTAGAGGCACTGTCAGCTGTGGTGGTAGTGGCACTGTCAGCTATGGTGGTAGAGACACTGTCAACTGTGGTGGTAGTGGCACTGTCAGCTATGGTGGTAGTAGCACTGTCAGCTGTGGTGGTAGTGGCACTGTCAGTAGTGGTGATAGTGGCACTGTCAGCTGTTGTGGTAGTGGCACTGTCAGCTGTGGTGGTAGTGGCACTGCCATATGTGGTGGTAGTGGCACTGTCAACTGTGGTGGTAGAGGCACTATCAACTGTGGTGGTAGTGGCACTGTCAGCTGTGGTGGTAGTAGCACTGTCAGCTATGGTGGTAGTGGCACTGTCAGTAGTGGTGATAGTGGCACTGTCAGCTGTTGTGGTAGTGGCACTGTCAGCTGTGGTGGTAGTGGCACTGTCAGCTGTGGTGGTAGAGGCACTGTCAGCTGTGGTGGTAGAGGCACTGTCAGCTGTGGTGGTAGAAGCACTGACAGCTGTGGTGGTAGAGACACTGTCAGCTGTGGTTGTAGAGACACTGTCAGCTGTGGTGGTAGAGGCACTGTCAGCTGTGGTGGTAGTGGCACTGTCAACTGTGGTGGTAGTGGAACTGTCAACTGTGGTGGTAGTGGCACTGTCAGCTGTGGTGGTAGTGGCGCTGTCAACTGTGGTAGTAGTGGCACTGTCAGCTGTGTTGGTAGTGTCACTGTCAGCTGTGGTGGTAGAGGCACTGTCAGCTGTGGTGGTAGAAGCACTGTCAGCTGTGGTGGTAGAGGCACTGTCAGCTGTGGTGGTAGAAGAACTGTCAGCTGTTGTGGTAGTGGCACTGTCAGCTGTGGTGGTAGTGGCACTGTCAGCTGTGGTGGTTGTGGCACTGTCAGTAGTGGTGGTAAAAGCACTGTCAGCTGTGGTAGTAGAAGCACTGGCAGCTGTGGTGGTAGAGGCACTGTCAGCTGTGGTGGTAAAAGCACTGTCAGCTGTGGTGGTAGAGGCACTGTCAGCTGTGGTGGTAGAAGCACTGTCAGCTGTGGCGGTAGTAGCACTGTCAGCTATGGTGGTAGTGGCACTGTCAGTAGTGGTGATAGTGGCTCTGTCAGCTGTTGTGGTAGTGGCACTGTCAGCTGTGGTGTTAGTGGCACTGTCAACTGTGGTGGTAGTGGCAGTGTCAGCTGTGGTGGTAGTGGCACTGTCAGCTGTGGTGGTAGTGGCACTGTCAACTGTGGTAGTAGTGGCACTGTCAGCTGTGTTGGTAGTGGCACTGTCAGCTGTGGTGGTAGAGGCACTGTCAGCTGTGGTGGTAGAGGCACTGTCAGCTGTGGTGGTAGAGGCACTGTCAGCTGTGGTGGTAGAAGCACTGTCAGCTGTTGTGGTAGTGGCACTGTCAGCTGTGGTGGTAGTGGCACTGTCAGCTGTGGTGGTAGTGGCACTGTCAGTAGTAGTGGTTGTGGCACTGTCAGCTGTGGTAGTAGAGGCACTGGCAGCTGTGGTGGTAGAGGCACTGTCAGCTGTGGTGGTAGAAGCACTGTCAGCTGTGGTGGTAGAGGCACTGTCAGCTGTGGTGGTAGAAGCACTGTCAGCTGTTGTGGTAGTGGCACTGTCAGCTGTGGTGGTAGTGGCACTGTCAGCTGTGGTGGTAGTGGCACTGTCAGTAGTGGTGGTAGTGGCACTGTCAGCTGTGGTGGTAGTGGCACTGTCAGCTGTGGTGGTAGTGGCACTGTCAGCTGTGGTGGTAGAGGCACTGTTATCTGTGGTGGTAGAGGCACTGTCAGCTGTGGTGGTAGAGGCACTGTCAGCTGTGGTGATAGAGGCAGTGTCAGCTGTGGTGGTAGTGGCAGTGTCAGCTGTGGTGGTAGTGGCACTGTCAACTGTGGTGGTAGAGGCACTGTCAGCTGTGGTGGTAGTGGCACTGTCAGCTATGGTGGTAGTAGCACTGTCAGCTATGGTGGTAGTGGCACTGTCAGTAGTGGTGATAGTGGCACTGTCAGCTGTGGTGGTAGTGGCACTGTCAGCTGTGGTGGTAGTGGCACTGTCAGCTGTGGTAGTAGTGGCACTGTCCGCTGTGGTGGTAGTGGCACTGTCAGCTGTGGTGGTAGAGGCACTGTCAGCTGTGGTGGTAGAGGCACTGTCAGCTGTGGTGGTAGAGGCACTGTCAGCTGTGGTGGTAGAAGCACTGTCAGCTGTGGTGGTACAGGCACTGTCAGCTGTGGTGGTAGAGGCACTGTCAGCTGTGGTGGTAGTGGCACTGTCAGCTGTGGTGGTAGAGGCACTGTCAGCTGTGGTGGTAGTGGCACTGTCAGCTGTGTTGGTAGAGGCACTGTCAGCTGTGGTGGTAGTGGCACTGTCAGCTGTGGTGGTAGAGGCACTGTCAGCTGTGGTGGTAGAGGCACTGTCAGCTGTGATGGTAGTGGCACTGTCAGCTGTGGTGGTAGAGGCACTGTCAGCTGTGGTGGTAGAGGCACTGTCAGCTGTGGTGGTAGAGGCACTGTCAGCTATGGTGGTAGTGGCACTGTCAGCTGTGGTGGTAGAAGCACTGGTAGCTGTGGTGGTAGAGGCACTGTCAGCTGTGGTGGTAGAGGCACTTTCAGCTGTGGTGGTAGAGGCACTGTCAGCTGTGGTGGTAGTGGCGCTGTCAGCTGCGGTGGTAGAAGCACTGGCAGCTGTGGTGTTAGAGGCACTGTCAGCTGTGGTGGTAGTGGTGCTGTCAGCTGTGGTGGTAGAGGCGCTGTCAGCTGTGGTGGTAGTGGCACTGTCAGCTGTGGTGGTAGAGGCACTGTCAGCTATGGTGGTAGTGGCACTGTCAGCTGTGGTGGTAGAAGCACTGGCAGCTGTGGTGGTAGTGGCACTGTCAGCTGTGGTGGTAGTGGCGCTGTCAGCTGTGGTGGTAGAAGCACTGGCAGCTGTGGTGGTAGAAGCACTGTCAGCTATGATGATAGAGGCACTGTCAGCTGTGGTGGTAGTGGCACTGTCAGCTGTGGTGGTAGACGCACTGTCAGCTGTGGTGGTAGAGGCACTGTCACCTGTGGTGGTAGAGACACAGTCAGCTGTGGTGGTAGAAGCACTGTCAGCTGTGGTGGTAGTGGCACTGTCAGTTTTGGTGGTAGTGACACTGTCAGCTGTGATGGTAGTGGCACTGTCAGCTGTGGTAGTGGAGGCACTGTCAGCTGTGGTGGTAGTGGCACTGTCAGCTGTGGTGGTAGAAGCGCTGTCAGCTGTGAATGTAGAGGCACTGTCAGCTGTGGTGGTAGTGGCACTGTCAGCTGTGGTGGTAGAGACACTGTCAGCTGTGGTGGTAGAGGCACTGTCAGCTGTGGTGGTAGTGGCACTGTCAGCTGTGGTGGTAGTGGCACTGTCAGCTGTGGTGGTAGAGGTGCTGTCAGCTATGGTGGTAGAAGCGCTGTCAGCTGTGGTGGTAGAGGCCCTGTCAGCTGTGGTGGTAGTGGCACTGTCAGCTGTGGTGGTAGAGGTGCTGTCAGCTATGGTGGTAGAAGCGCTGTCAGCTGTGGTGGTAGAGGCCCTGTCAGCTGTGGTGGTAGTGGCACTGTCAGCTGTGGTGGTATTGACAGTGTCAGCTATGGTGGTAGAGGCACTGTCAGCTGTGGTGGTAGAGGCTCTGTCAGCTGTGGTGGTAGAGACACTGTCAGCTATGGTGGTAGAAGCACTGTCAGCTGTGGTGGTAGAGGCCCTGTCAGCTGTGGTGGTAGTGGCGCTGTCAGCTGTGGTGGTAGAAGCACTGTCAGCTGTGGTGGTAGAGGCACTGTCAGCTGTGGTGGTAGAAGCACTGTCAGCTGTGGTGGTAGAGGCACTGTCAGCTGTGGTGGTAGTGGCACTTTCAGCTGTGGTGGTAGAAGCACTGTCAGCTGTGGTGGTAGAGGCACTGTCAGCTGTGGTGGTAGAAGCACTGTCAGCTGTGGTGGTAGAGGCACTGTCAGCTGTGGTGGTAGAAGCACTGTCAGCTGTGGTGGTAGAGGCACTGTCAGCTATGGTGGTAGTGGCACTGTCAGTAGTGGTGATAGTGGCACTGTCAGCTGTTGTGGTAGTGGCACTGTCAGCTGTGGTGGTAGTGGCACTGTCAGCTGTGGTGGTAGAGGCACTGTCAGCTGTGGTGGTAGTGGCACTTTCAGCTGTGGTGGTAGAGGCCCTTTCAGCTGTGGTGGTAGTAGCAGTGTCAGCTGTGGTGGTAGTGACAGTGTCAGCTATGGTGGTAGAGGCACTGTCAGCTGTGGTGGTAGAGACACTGTCAGCTGTGGTGGTAGAAGCACTGTCAGCTGTGGTGGTAGAGGCACTGTCAGCTGTGGTGGTAGAGGCACTGTCAGCTGTGGTGGTAGAAGCACTGTCAGCTGTGGTGGTAGAGGCACTGTCAGCTGTGGTGGTAGAGGCACTGTCAGCTGTGGTGGTAGAGGCACTGTCAGCTATGGTGGTAGAAGCACTGTCAGCTGTGGTGGTAGAGGCCCTGTCAGCTGTGGTGGTAGTGGCACTGTCAGCTGTGGTGGTAGTGGCACTGCCAGATGTGGTGGTAGTGGCAGTGTCAGCTATGGTGGTAGAGGCACTGTCAGCTGTGGTGGTAGAGGCACTGTCAGCTATGGTGGTAGAGGCACTGTCAGCTGTGGTGGTAATGGCACTGTCAGCTGTGGTGGTAGTGGCACTGTCAGCTGTGGTGGTAATGGCCCTGTCAGCTGTGGTGGTAGTGGCACTGTCAGCTGTGGTGGTAGTGACAGTGTCAGCTATGGTGGTAGAGGCACTGTCAGCTGTGGTGGTAGAGGCACTGTCAGCTATGGTGGTAGAGGCACTCTCAGCTGTGGTGGTAGAGGCCCTGTCAGCTATGGTGGTAGTGGCCCTGTCAGCTGTGGTGGTAGAGGCACTGTCAGCTGTGGTAGTAGAGGCACTGTCAGCTGTGGTGGTAGAAGCACTGTCAGCTGTGGTGGTAGAGGCACTGTCAGCTGTGGTGGTAGTGGCACTGTCAGCTGTGGTGGTAGTGACAGTGTCAGCTGTGGTAGTAGAGGCACTGTCAGCTGTGGTGGTAGAGGCACTGTCAGCTATGGTGGTAGAAACACTGTCAGCTATGGTGGTAGAGGCACTGTCAGCTGTGGTGGTAGTGGCACTGTCAGCTGTGGTGGTAGAGGCACTGTCAGCTGTGGTGGTAGTGGCACTGTCAGCTGTGGTGGTAGAGGCACTGTCAGCTGTGGTGGTAGTGGCACTGTCAGCTGTGGTGGTAGAGGCACTGTCAGCTGTTGTGGTAGTGGCACTGTCAGCTGTGGTGGTAGAGGCACTGTCAGCTGTGGTGGTAGAAGCACTGTCAGCTGTGGTGGTAGTGGCACTGTCAGCTGTGGTGGTAGAGGCACTGTCAGCTGTGGTGGTAGAGACACTGTGAGCTGTGGTGGTAGTGACACTGTCAGCTGTGGTGGTAGAGACACTGTCAGCTGTGGTAGTAGAAGCTCTGTCAGCTGTGGTGGTAGAGGCCCTGCCAGCTGTGGTGGTAGTGGCACTGTCAGCTGTGCTGGTAGAGGCACTGTCAGATGTGGTGGTAGAGACACTGTCAGCTGTGGTGGTAGTGGCACTGTCAGCTGTGGTGGTAGAGGCACTGTCAGCTGTGGTGGTAGAGGCACTGTCACCTGTGGTGGTAGAGACACTGTCAGCTGTGCTGGTAGTGGCACTGTCAGCTGTGGTGGTAGAGGCACTGTCAGCTGTGGTGGTAGTGGCACTGTCAGCTGTGGTGGTAGAGGCACTGTCAGCTGTGGTGGTAGTGGCACTGTCAGCTGTGGTGGTAGAGGCACTGTCAGCTGTGGTTGTAGTGGCACTCTCAGCTGTGGTGGTAGTGGCACTGTCAGCTGTGGTGGTAGAGGCACTGTCAGCTGTGGTGGTAGAGGCACTGTCAGCTGTGGTGGTAGAGACACCATCAGCTATGGTGGTAGAGCCACTGTCAGCTCTGGTGGTAGAGGCACTGTCAGCTGTGGTGGTAGTGGCACTGTCAGCTGTGGTGGTAGAGGTGCTGTCAGCTATGGTGGTAGAAGCGCTGTCAGCTGTGGTGGTAGAGGCCCTGTCAGCTGTGGTGGTAGAGACACTGTCAGCTATGGTGGTAGAAGCACTGTCAGCGGTGGTGGTAGAGGCCCTGTCAGCTGTGGTGGTAGTGGCGCTGTCAGCTGTGGTGGTAGAAGCACTGTCAGCTGTGGTGGTAGAGGCACTGTCAGCTGTGGTGGTAGAAGCACTGTCAGCTGTGGTGGTAGAGGCACTGTCAGCTGTGGTGGTAGTGGCACTGTCAGCTGTGGTGGTAGTGGCACTGTCAGCTGTGGTGGTAGTGGCACTGTCAGCTGTGGTGGTAGTGGCACTGTCAGCTGTGGTGGTAGAAGCACTGTCATCTGTGGTAGTAGAGGCACTGTCAGTTGTGGTGGTAGAGGCACTGTCAGCTGTGGTGGTAGAGGCACTGTCAGCTGTGGTGGTAGAGGCACTGTCAGCTGTGGTGGTAGAGGCACTGTCAGCTGTGGTGGTAGTGGCACTGTCAGCTGTGGTGGTAGAGGCACTGTCAGCTGTGGTGGTAGAGGCACTGTCAGCTGTGGTGGTAGAGGCACTGTCAGCTGTGGTGGTAGAGGCACTGTCAGCTGTGGTGGTAGTGGCACTGTCAGCTGTGGAGGTAGTGGCACTGTCAGCTGTGGTGGTAGAGGCACTGTCAGCTGTGGTGGTAGAGGCACTGTCAGCTGTGGTGGTAGAGGCACTGTCAGCTGTGGTTGTAGTGGCACTGTCAGCTGTGGTGGTAGAGGCACTGTCAGCTGTGGTGGTAGAGGCACTGTCAGCTGTGGCGGTAGAGACACTGTCAGCTGTGGTGGTAGAGGCCCTGTCTGCTGTGGTGGTAGTGGCACTGTCAGCTGTGGTGGTAGAGGCACTGTCAGCTGTGGTGGTAGAGGCACTTTCAGCTGTGGTGGTAGAGGCACTGTCAGCTGTGGTGGTAGAGGCACTGTCAGCTGTGGTGGTAGAGGCACTGTCAGCTGTGGTGGTAGAGGCACTGTCAGCTGTGGTGGTAGAGACACTGTCACCTGTGGTGGTAGAGGCACTGTCAGCTGTGGTGGTAGAGACACTGTCACCTGTGGTGGTAGATGCACTGTCAGCTGTGGTGGTAGAGACACTGTGAGCCGTGTTGGTAGTGACACTGTCAGCTGTGGTGGTAGAGACACTGTCAGCTGTGGTAGTAGAAGCTCTGCCAGCTGTGGTGGTAGAGGCCCTGCCAGCTGTGGTGGTAGTGGCACTGTCAGCTGTGCTGGTAGAGGCACTGTCAGCTGTGGTGGTAGAGACACTGTCAGCTGTGGTGGTAGTGGCACTGTCAGCTGTGGTGGTAGAGGCACTGTCAGCTGTGGTGGTAGAGGCACTGTCACCTGTGGTGGTAGAGACACTGTCAGCTGTGTTGGTAGTGGCACTGTCAGCTGTGGTGGTAGAGGCACTGTCAGCTGTGGTGGTAGTGGCACTGTCAGCTGTGGTGGTAGAGGCACTGTCAGCTATGGTGGTAGAGACACTGTCAACTGTGGTGGTAGTGGCACTGTCAGCTATGGTGGTAGTAGCACTGTCAGCTGTGGTGGTAGTGGCACTGTCAGTAGTGGTGATAGTGGCACTGTCAGCTGTTGTGGTAGTGGCACTGTCAGCTGTGGTGGTAGTGGCACTGCCATATGTGGTGGTAGTGGCACTGTCAACTGTGGTGGTAGAGGCACTATCAACTGTGGTGGTAGTGGCACTGTCAGCTGTGGTGGTAGTAGCACTGTCAGCTATGGTGGTAGTGGCACTGTCAGTAGTGGTGATAGTGGCACTGTCAGCTGTTGTGGTAGTGGCACTGTCAGCTGTGGTGGTAGTGGCACTGTCAGCTGTGGTGGTAGAGGCACTGTCAGCTGTGGTGGTAGAGGCACTGCCAGCTGTGGTGGTAGAAGCACTGACAGCTGTGGTGGTAAAGACACTGTCAGCTGTGGTTGTAGAGACACTGTCAGCTGTGGTGGTAGAGGCACTGTCAGCTGTGGTGGTAGTGGCACTGTCAACTGTGGTGGTAGTGGAACTGTCAACTGTGGTGGTAGTGGCACTGTCAGCTGTGGTGGTAGAGGCACTGTCAGCTATGGTGGTAGAGACACTGTCAACTGTGGTGGTAGTGGCACTGTCAGCTATGGTGGTAGTAGCACTGTCAGCTGTGGTGGTAGTGGCACTGTCAGTAGTGGTGATAGTGGCACTGTCAGCTGTTGTGGTAGTGGCACTGTCAGCTCTGGTGGTAGTGGCACTGCCATATGTGGTGGTAGTGGCACTGTCAACTGTGGTGGTAGAGGCACTATCAACTGTGGTGGTAGTGGCACTGTCAGCTGTGGTGGTAGTAGCACTGTCAGCTATGGTGGTAGTGGCACTGTCAGGAGTGGTGATAGTGGCACTGTCAGCTGTTGTGGTAGTGGCACTGTCAGCTGTGGTGGTAGTGGCACTGTCAGCTGTGGTGGTAGAGGCACTGTCAGCTGTGGTGGTAGAGGCACTGTCAGCTGTGGTGGTAGAAGCCCTGAATGCTGTGGTGGTAAAGACACTGTCAGCTGTGGTTGTAGAGACACTGTCAGCTGTGGTGGTAGAGGCACTGTCAGCTGTGGTGGTAGTGGCACTGTCAACTGTGGTGGTAGTGGAACTGTCAGCTGTGGTGGTAGCGGCACTGTCAGCTGTGGTGGTAGTGGCACTGTCAACTGTGGTAGTAGTGGCACTGTCAGCTGTGTTGGTAGTGGCACTGTCAGCTGTGGTGGTAGAGGCACTGTCAGCTGTGGTGGTAGAAGCACTGTCAGCTGTGGTGGTAGAGGCACTGTCAGCTGTGGTGGTAAAAGAACTGTCAGCTGTTGTGGTAGTGGCACTGTCAGCTGTGGTGGTAGTGGCACTGTCAGCTGTGGTGGTTGTGGCACTGTCAGTAGTAGTGGTAGTGGCACTGTCAGCTGTGGTAGTAGAAGCACTGGCAGCTGTGGTGGTAGAGGCACTGTCAGCTGTGGTGGTAAAAGCACTGTCAGCTGTGGTGGTAGAGGCACTGTCAGCTGTGGTGGTAGAAGCACTGTCAGCTGTGGCGGTAGTAGCACTGTCAGCTATGGTGGTAGTGGCACTGTCAGTAGTGGTGATAGTGGCACTGTCAGCTGTTGTGGTAGTGGCACTGTCAGCTGTGGTGGTAGTGGCACTGTCAACTGTGGTGGTAGTGGCACTGTCAGCTGTGGTGGTAGTGGCACTGTCAGCTGTGGTGGTAGTGGCACTGTCAACTGTGGTAATAGTGGCACTGTCAGCTGTGTTGGTAGTGGCACTGTCAGCTGTGGTGGTAGAGGCACTGTCAGCTGTGGTGGTAGAGGCACTGTCAGCTGTGGTGGTAGAGGCACTGTCAGCTGTGGTGGTAGAAGCACTGTCAGCTGTTGTGGTAGTGGCACTGTCAGCTGTGGTGGTAGTGGCACTGTCAGCTGTGGTGGTAGTGGCACTGTCAGTAGTAGTGGTTGTGGCACTGTCAGCTGTGGTAGTAGAGGCACTGGCAGCTGTGGTGGTAGAGGCACTGTCAGCTGTGGTGGTAGAAGCACTGGCAGCTGTGGTGGTAGAGGCACTGTCAACTGGGGTGGTAGAAGCACTGTCAGCTGTTGTGGTAGTGGCACTGTCAGCTGTGGTGGTAGTGGCACTGTCAGCTGTGGTGGTAGTGGCACTGTCAGTAGTGGTGGTAGTGGCACTGTCAGCTGTGGTGGTAGTGGCACTGTCAGCTGTGGTGGTAGTGGCACTGTCAGCTGTGGTGGTAGAGGCACTGTTATCTGTGGTGGTAGAGGCACTGTCAGCTGTGGTGGTAGAGGCACTGTCAGCTGTGGTGATAGAGGCAGTGTCAGCTGTGGTCATAGTGGCAGTGTCAGCTGTGGTGGTAGTGGCACTGTCAACTGTGGTGGTAGAGGCACTGTCAGCTGTGGTGGTAGAGACACTGTCACCTGTGGTGGTAGAGGCACTGTCAGCTGTGGTGGTAGAGACACTGTCAGCTGTGGTAGTAGAAGCTCTGCCAGCTGTGGTGGTAGAGGCCCTGCCAGCTGTGGTGGTAGTGGCACTGTCAGCTGTGCTGGTAGAGGCACTGTCAGCTGTGGTGGTAGAGACACTGTCAGCTGTGGTGGTAGTGGCACTGTCAGCTGTGGTGGTAGAGGAACTGTCAGCTGTGGTGGTAGAGGCACTGTCACCTGTGGTGGTAGAGACACTGTCAGCTGTGTTGGTAGTGGCACTGTCAGCTGTGGTGGTAGAGGCACTGTCAGCTGTGGTGGTAGTGGCACTGTCAGCTGTGGTGGTAGAGGCACTGTCAGCTATGGTGGTAGAGACACTGTCAACTGTGGTGGTAGTGGCACTGTCAGCTATGGTGGTAGTAGCACTGTCAGATGTGGTGGTAGTGGCACTGTCAGTAGTGGTGATAGTGGCACTGTCAGCTGTTGTGGTAGTGGCACTGTCAGCTGTGGTGGTAGTGGCACTGCCATATGTGGTGGTAGTGGCACTGTCAACTGTGGTGGTAGAGGCACTATCAACTGTGGTGGTAGTGGCACTGTCAGCTGTGGTGGTAGTAGCACTGTCAGCTATGGTGGTAGTGGCACTGTCAGTAGTGGTGATAGTGGCACTGTCAGCTGTTGTGGTAGTGGCACTGTCAGCTGTGGTGGTAGTGGCACTGTCAGCTGTGGTGGTAGAGGCACTGTCAGCTGTGGTGGTAGAGGCACTGTCAGCTGTGGTGGTAGAAGCACTGACAGCTGTGGTGGTAGAGACACTGTCAGCTGTGGTTGTAGAGACACTGTCAGCTGTGGTGGTAGAGGCACTGTCAGCTGTGGTGGTAGTGGCACTGTCAACTGTGGTGGTAGTGGAACTGTCAACTGTGGTGGTAGTGGCACTGTCAGCTGTGGTGGTAGTGGCGCTGTCAACTGTGGTAGTAGTGGCACTGTCAGCTGTGTTGGTAGTGGCACTGTCAGCTGTGGTGGTAGAGGCACTGTCAGCTGTGGTGGTAGAAGCACTGTCAGCTGTGGTGGTAGTGGCACTGTCAGCTGTGGTGGTAGAGGCACTGTCAGCTGTGGTTGTAGTGGCACTCTCAGCTGTGGTGGTAGTGGCACTGTCAGCTGTGGTGGTAGAGGCACTGTCAGCTGTGGTGGTAGAGGCACTGTCAGCTGTGGTGGTAGAGACACCGTCAGCTATGGTGGTAGAGGCACTGTCAGCTCTGGTGGTAGAGGCACTGTCAGCTGTGGTGGTAGTGGCACTGTCAGCTGTGGTGGTAGTGGCACTGTCAGCTGTGGTGGTAGAGGTGCTGTCAGCTATGGTGGTAGAAGCGCTGTCAGCTGTGGTGGTAGAGGCCCTGTCAGCTGTGGTGGTAGAGACACTGTCAGCTATGGTGGTAGAAGCACTGTCAGCGGTGGTGGTAGAGGCCCTGTCAGCTGTGGTGGTAGTGGCGCTGTCAGCTGTGGTGGTAGAAGCACTGTCAGCTGTGGTGGTAGAGGCACTGTCAGCTGTGGTGGTAGAAGCACTGTCAGCTGTGGTGGTAGAGGCTCTGTCAGCTGTGGTGGTAGTGGCACTGTCAGCTGTGGTGGTAGTGGCACTGTCAGCTGTGGTGGTAGTGGCACTGTCAGCTGTGGTGGTAGTGGCACTGTCAGCTGTGGTGGTAGAAGCACTGTCATCTGTGGTAGTAGAGGCACTGTCAGTTGTGGTGGTAGAGGCACTGTCAGCTGTGGTGGTAGAGGCACTGTCAGCTGTGGTGGTAGAGGCACTGTCAGCTGTGGTGGTAGAGGCACTGTCAGCTGTGGTGGTAGTGGCACTGTCAGCTGTGGTGGTAGAGGCACTGTCAGCTGTGGTGGTAGAGCCACTGTCAGCTGTGGTGGTAGAGGCACTGTCAGCTGTGGTGGTAGAGGCACTGTCAGCTGTGGTGGTAGTGGCACTGTCAGCTGTGGAGGTAGTGGCACTGTCAGCTGTGGTGGTAGAGGCACTGTCAGCTGTGGTGGTAGAGGCACTGTCAGCTGTGGTGGTAGAGGCACTGTCAGCTGTGGTTGTAGTGGCACTGTCAGCTGTGGTGGTAGAGGCACTGTCAGCTGTGGTGGTAGAGGCACTGTCAGCTGTGGCGGTAGAGACACTGTCAGCTGTGGTGGTAGAGGCCCTGTCTGCTGTGGTGGTAGTGGCACTGTCAGCTGTGGTGGTAGAGGCACTGTCAGCTGTGGTGGTAGAGGCACTTTCAGCTGTGGTGGTAGAGGCACTGTCAGCTGTGGTGGTAGAGGCACTGTCAGCTGTGGTGGTAGAGGCACTGTCAGCTGTGGTGGTAGAGACACTGTCACCTGTGGTGGTAGAGGCACTGTCAGCTGTGGTGGTAGAGACACTGTCACCTGTGGTGGTAGATGCACTGTCAGCTGTGGTGGTAGAGACACTGTGAGCCGTGTTGGTAGTGACACTGTCAGCTGTGGTGGTAGAGACACTGTCAGCTGTGGTAGTAGAAGCTCTGCCAGCTGTGGTGGTAGAGGCCCTGCCAGCTGTGGTGGTAGTGGCACTGTCAGCTGTGCTGGTAGAGGCACTGTCAGCTGTGGTGGTAGAGACACTGTCAGCTGTGGTGGTAGTGGCACTGTCAGCTGTGGTGGTAGAGGCACTGTCAGCTGTGGTGGTAGAGGCACTGTCACCTGTGGTGGTAGAGACACTGTCAGCTGTGTTGGTAGTGGCACTGTCAGCTGTGGTGGTAGAGGCACTGTCAGCTGTGGTGGTAGTGGCACTGTCAGCTGTGGTGGTAGAGGCACTGTCAGCTATGGTGGTAGAGACACTGTCAACTGTGGTGGTAGTGGCACTGTCAGCTATGGTGGTAGTAGCACTGTCAGCTGTGGTTGTAGAGACACTGTCAGCTGTGGTGGTAGAGGCACTGTCAGCTGTGGTGGTAGTGGCACTGTCAACTGTGGTGGTAGTGGAACTGTCAACTGTGGTGGTAGTGGCACTGTCAGCTGTGGTGGTAGTGGCGCTGTCAACTGTGGTAGTAGTGGCACTGTCAGCTGTGTTGGTAGTGGCACTGTCAGCTGTGGTGGTAGAGGCACTGTCAGCTGTGGTGGTAGAAGCACTGTCAGCTGTGGTGGTAGAGGCACTGTCAGCTGTGGTGGTAGAAGAACTGTCAGCTGTTGTGGTAGTGGCACTGTCAGCTGTGGTGGTAGTGGCACTGTCAGCTGTGGTGGTTGTGGCACTGTCAGTAGTAGTGGTAGTGGCACTGTCAGCTGTGGTAGTAGAAGCACTGGCAGCTGTGGTGGTAGAGGCACTGTCAGCTGTGGTGGTAAAAGCACTGTCAGCTGTGGTGGTAGAGGCACTGTCAGCTGTGGTTGTAGAAGCACTGTCAGCTGTGGCGGTAGTAGCACTGTCAGCTATGGTGGTAGTGGCACTGTCAGTAGTGGTGATAGTGGCTCTGTCAGCTGTTGTGGTAGTGGCACTGTCAGCTGTGGTGGTAGTGGCACTGTCAACTGTGGTGGTAGTGGCAGTGTCAGCTGTGGTGGTAGTGGCACTGTCAGCTGTGGTGGTAGTGGCACTGTCAACTGTGGTAGTAGTGGCACTGTCAGCTGTGTTGGTAGTGGCACTGTCAGCTGTGGTGGTAGAGGCACTGTCAGCTGTGGTGGTAGAGGCACTGTCAGCTGTGGTGGTAGAGGCACTGTCAGCTGTGGTGGTAGAAGCACTGTCAGCTATTGTGGTAGTGGCACTGTCAGCTGTGGTGGTAGTGGCACTGTCAGCTGTGGTGGTAGTGGCACTGTCAGTAGTAGTGGTTGTGGCACTGTCAGCTGTGGTAGTAGAGGCACTGGCAGCTGTGGTGGTAGAGGCACTGTCAGCTGTGGTGGTAGAAGCACTGTCAGCTGTGGTGGTAGAGGCACTGTCAGCTGTGGTGGTAGAAGCACTGTCAGCTGTTGTGGTAGTGGCACTGTCAGCTGTGGTGGTAGTGGCACTGTCAGCTGTGGTGGTAGTGGCACTGTCAGTAGTGGTGGTAGTGGCACTGTCAGCTGTGGTGGTAGTGGCACTGTCAGCTGTGGTGGTAGTGGCACTGTCAGCTGTGGTGGTAGAGGCACTGTTATCTGTGGTGGTAGAGGCACTGTCAGCTGTGGTGGTAGAGGCACTGTCAGCTGTGGTGATAGAGGCAGTGTCAGCTGTGGTGGTAGTGGCAGTGTCAGCTGTGGTGGTAGTGGCACTGTCAACTGTGGTGGTAGAGGCACTGTCAGCTGTGGTGGTAGTGGCACTGTCAGCTATGGTGGTAGTAGCACTGTCAGCTATGGTGGTAGTGGCACTGTCAGTAGTGGTGATAGTGGCACTGTCAGCTGTGGTGGTAGTGGCACTGTCAGCTGTGGTGGTAGTGGCACTGTCAGCTGTGGTAGTAGTGGCACTGTCCGCTGTGGTGGTAGTGGCACTGTCAGCTGTGGTGGTAGAGGCACTGTCAGCTGTGGTGGTAGAGGCACTGTCAGCTGTGGTGGTAGAGGCACTGTCAGCTGTGGTGGTAGAGGCACTGTCAGCTGTGGTGGTAGAGGCACTGTCAGCTGTGGTGGTAGAAGCACTGTCAGCTGTGGTGGTAGAGGCACTGTCAGCTGTGGTGGTAGAGGCACTGTCAGCTGTGGTGGTAGTGGCACTGCCAGCTGTGGTGGTAGAGGCACTGTCAGCTGTGGTGGTAGTGGCACTGTCAGCTGTGTTGGTAGAGGCACTGTCAGCTGTGGTGGTAGTGGCACTGTCAGCTGTGGTGGTAGAGGCACTGTCAGCTGTGGTGGTAGAGGCACTGTCAGCTGTGATGGTAGTGGCACTGTCAGCTGTGGTGGTAGAGGCACTGTCAGCTGTGGTGGTAGAGGCACTGTCAGCTGTGGTGGTAGAGGCACTGTCAGCTATGGTGGTAGTGGCACTGTCAGCTGTGGTGGTAGAAGCACTGGTAGCTGTGGTGGTAGAGGCACTGTCAGCTGTGGTGGTAGAGGCACTTTCAGCTGTGGTGGTAGAGGCACTGTCAGCTGTGGTGGTAGTGGCGCTGTCAGCTGCGGTGGTAGAAGCACTGGCAGCTGTGGTGTTAGAGGCACTGTCAGCTGTGGTGGTAGTGGTGCTGTCAGCTGTGGTGGTAGAGGCGCTGTCAGCTGTGGTGGTAGTGGCACTGTCAGCTGTGGTGGTAGAGGCACTGTCAGCTATGGTGGTAGTGGCACTGTCAGCTGTGGTGGTAGAAGCACTGGCAGCTGTGGTGGTAGTGGCACTGTCAGCTGTGGTGGTAGTGGCGCTGTCAGCTGTGGTGGTAGAAGCACTGGCAGCTGTGGTGGTAGAAGCACTGTCAGCTATGATGATAGAGGCACTGTCAGCTGTGGTGGTAGTGGCACTGTCAGCTGTGGTGGTAGACGCACTGTCAGCTGTGGTGGTAGAGGCACTGTCACCTGTGGTGGTAGAGACACAGTCAGCTGTGGTGGTAGAAGCACTGTCAGCTGTGGTGGTAGTGGCACTGTCAGTTTTGGTGGTAGTGACACTGTCAGCTGTGATGGTAGTGGCACTGTCAGCTGTGGTAGTGGAGGCACTGTCAGCTGTGGTGGTAGTGGCACTGTCAGCTGTGGTGGTAGAAGCGCTGTCAGCTGTGAATGTAGAGGCACTGTCAGCTGTGGTGGTAGTGGCACTGTCAGCTGTGGTGGTAGAGACACTGTCAGCTGTGGTGGTAGAGGCACTGTCAGCTGTGGTGGTAGTGGCACTGTCAGCTGTGGTGGTAGTGGCACTGTCAGCTGTGGTGGTAGTGGCACTGTCAGCTGTGGTGGTAGTGGCGCTGTCAGCTGTGGTGGTAGAAGCACTGTCAGCTCTGGTGGTAGAGGCCCTGTCAGCTGTTGTGGTAGTGGCCCTGTCAGCTGTGGTGGTAGTGGCACTGTCAGCTGTGGTGGTAGTGGCACTGTCAGCTGTGGTGGTAGTGGCGCTGTCAGCTGTGGTGGTAGAAGCACTGTCAGCTGTGGTGGTAGAGGCCCTGTCAGCTGTTGTGGTAGTGGCCCTGTCAGCTGTGGTGGTAGTGGCGCTGTCAGCTGTGGTGGTAGTGGCGCTGTCAGCTGTGGTGGTAGAGGCACTGTCAGCTGTGGTGGTAGAAGCACTGTCAGCTGTGGTGGTAGAGGCACTGTCATCTGTGGTGTTAGTGGCACTATCAGCTGTGGTGTTAGAGGCACTGTCAGCTGTGGTGTTAGTGGCACTGTCAGCTGTGGTGGTAGAGGCACTGTCAGCTGTGGTGGTAGTGGCACTGTCAGCTATGGTGGTAGTGGCTCTGTCAGCTGTGGTGGTAGAGGCACTGTCAGCTGTGGTGGTAGAGGCACTGTCAGCTGTGGTGGTAGTGGCACTGTCAGCTGTGGTGGTAGAGGCACTGTCAGCTGTGGTGGTAGAGGCACTGTCAGCTGTGGTGGTAGAGGCACTGTCAGCTGTGGTGGTAGAGGCACTGTCAGCTGTGGTGGTAGTGGCACTGTCAGCTGTGGTGATAGTGGCACTGTCAGCTGTGGTGGTAGAGGCACTGTCAGCTGTGGTGGTAGAGGCACTGTCAGCTGTGGTGGTAGAGGCACTGTCAGCTGTGGTTGTAGTGGCACTGTCAGCTGTGGTGGTAGAGGCACTGTCAGCTGTGGTGGTAAAGGCACTTTCAGCTGTGGTGGTAGAGGCACTGTCAGCTGTGGTGGTAGAGGCACTGTCAGCTGTGGTGGTAGAGGCACTGTCAGCTGTGGTGGTAGAGGCCCTGTCTGCTGTGGTGGTAGTGGCACTGTCAGCTGTGGTGGTAGAGGCACTGTCAGCTGTGGTGGTAAAGGCACTTTCAGCTGTGGTGGTAGAGGCACTGTCAGCTGTGGTGGTAGAGGCACTGTCAGCTGTGGTGGTAGAGGCACTGTCAGCTGTGGTGGTAGAGGCACTGTCAGCTGTGGTGGTAGAGACACTGTCACCTGTGGTGGTAGAGGCACTGTCAGCTGTGGTGGTAGAGACACTGTCACCTGTGGTGGTAGAGGCACTGTCAGCTGTGGTGGTAGAGACACTGTGAGCTGTGTTGGTAGTGACACTGTCAGCTGTGGTGGTAGAGACACTGTCAGCTGTGGTAGTAGAAGCTCTGCCAGCTGTGGTGGTAGAGGCCCTGCCAGCTGTGGTGGTAGTGGCACTGTCAGCTGTGCTGGTAGAGGCACTGTCAGCTGTGGTGGTAGAGACACTGTCAGCTGTGGTGGTAGTGGCACTGTCAGCTGTGGTGGTAGAGACACTGTCAGCTGTGGTGGTAGAGGCACTGTCACCTGTGGTGGTAGAGACACTGTCAGCTGTGTTGGTAGTGGCACTGTCAGCTGTGGTGGTAGTGGCACTGTCAGCTGTGGTGGTAGAGGCACTGTCAGCTGTGGTGGTAGAGGCACTGTCAGCTATGGTGGTAGAGACACTGTCAACTGTGGTGGTAGTGGCACTGTCAGCTATGGTGGTAGTAGCACTGTCAGCTGTGGTGGTAGTGGCACTGTCAGTAGTGGTGATAGTGGCACTGTCAGCTGTTGTGGTAGTGGCACTGTCAGCTGTGGTGGTAGTGGCACTGCCATATGTGGTGGTAGTGGCACTGTCAACTGTGGTGGTAGAGGCACTATCAACTGTGGTGGTAGTGGCACTGTCAGCTGTGGTGGTAGTAGCACTGTCAGCTATGGTGGTAGTGGCACTGTCAGTAGTGGTGATAGTGGCACTGTCAGCTGTTGTGGTAGTGGCACTGTCAGCTGTGGTGGTAGTGGCACTGTCAGCTGTGGTGGTAGAGGCACTGTCAGCTGTGGTGGTAGAGGCACTGTCAGCTGTGGTGGTAGAAGCACTGACAGCTGTGGTGGTAGAGACACTGTCAGCTGTGGTGGTAGAGACACTGTCAGCTGTGGTGGTAGAGGCACTGTCAGCTGTGGTGGTAGTGGCACTGTCAACTGTGGTGGTAGTGGAACTGTCAACTGTGGTGGTAGTGGCACTGTCAGCTGTGGTGGTAGTGGCGCTGTCAACTGTGGTAGTAGTGGCACTGTCAGCTGTGTTGGTAGTGGCACTGTCAGCTGTGGTGGTAGAGGCACTGTCAGCTGTGGTGGTAGAAGCACTGTCAGCTGTGGTGGTAGAGGCACTGTCAGCTGTGGTGGTAGAAGAACTGTCAGCTGTTGTGGTAGTGGCACTGTCAGCTGTGGTGGTAGTGGCACTGTCAGCTGTGGTGGTTGTGGCACTGTCAGTAGTAGTGGTAGTGGCACTGTCAGCTGTGGTAGTAGAAGCACTGGCAGCTGTGGTGGTAGAGGCACTGTCAGCTGTGGTGTTAAAAGCACTCTCAGCTGTGGTGGTAGAGGCACTGTCAGCTGTGGTGGTAGAAGCACTGTCAGCTGTGGCGGTAGTAGCACTGTCAGCTATGGTGGTAGTGGCACTGTCAGTAGTGGTGATAGTGGCACTGTCAGCTGTTGTGGTAGTGGCACTGTCAGCTGTGGTGGTAGTGGCACTGTCAACTGTGGTGGTAGTGGCACTGTCAGCTGTGGTGGTAGTGGCACTGTCAGCTGTGGTGGTAGTGGCACTGTCAACTGTGGTAGTAGTGGCACTGTCAGCTGTGTTGGTAGTGGCACTGTCAGCTGTGGTGGTAGAGGCACTGTCAGCTGTGGTGGTAGAGGCACTGTCAGCTGTGGTGGTAGAGGCACTGTCAGCTGTGGTGGTAGAAGCACTGTCAGCTGTTGTGGTAGTGGCACTGTCAGCTGTGGTGGTAGTGGCACTGTCAGCTGTGGTGGTAGTGGCACTGTCAGTAGTAGTGGTAGTGGCACTGTCAGCTGTGGTAGTAGAGGCACTGGCAGCTGTGGTGGTAGAGGCACTGTCAGCTGTGGTGGTAGAAGCACTGTCAGCTGTGGTGGTAGAGGCACTGTCAGCTGTGGTGGTAGAAGCACTGTCAGCTGTTGTGGTAGTGGCACTGTCAGCTGTGGTGATAGTGGCACTGTCAGCTGTGGTGGTAGTGGCACTGTCAGTAGTGGTGGTAGTGGCACTGTCAGCTGTGGTGGTAGTGGCACTGTCAGCTGTGGTGGTAGTGGCACTGTCAGCTGTGGTGGTAGAGGCACTGTTATCTGTGGTGGTAGAGGCACTGTCAGCTGTGGTGGTAGAGGCACTGTCAGCTGTGGTGATAGAGGCAGTGTCAGCTGTGGTGGTAGTGGCAGTGTCAGCTGTGGTGGTAGTGGCACTGTCAACTGTGGTGGTAGAGGCACTGTCAGCTGTGGTGGTAGTGGCACTGTCAGCTATGGTGGTAGTAGCACTGTCATCTATGGTGGTAGTGGCACTGTCAGTAGTGGTGATAGTGGCACTGTCAGCTGTGGTGGTAGTGGCACTGTCAGCTGTGGTGGTAGTGGCACTGTCAGCTGTGGTAGTAGTGGCACTGTCAGCTGTGGTGGTAGTGGCACTGTCAGCTGTGGTGGTAGAGGCACTGTCAGCTGTGGTGGTAGAGGCACTGTCAGCTGTGGTGGTAGATGCACTGTCAGCTGTGGTGGTAGAAGCACTGTCAGCTGTGGTGGTAGAGGCACTGTCAGCTGTGGTGGTAGAGGCACTGTCAGCTGTGGTGGTAGTGGCACTGTCAGCTGTGATGTTAGAGGCACTGTCAGCTGTGGTGGTAGTGGCACTGTCAGCTGTGCTGGTAGAGGCACTGTCAGCTGTGGTGGTAGTGGCACTGTCAGCTGTGGTGGTAGAGGCACTGTCAGCTGTGGTGGTAGAGGCACTGTCAGCTGTGGTGGTAGTGGCACTGTCAGCTGTGGTGGTAGAGGCACTGTCAGCTGTGGTGGTAGAGGCACTGTCAGCTATGGTGGTAGTGGCACTGTCAGCTGTGGTGGTAGAAGCACTGGTAGCTGTGGTGGTAGAGGCACTGTCAGCTGTGGTGGTAGAGGCACTTTCAGCTGTGGTGGTAGAGGCACGGTCAGCTGTAGTGGTAGTGGCGCTGTCAGCTGCGGTGGTAGAAGCACTGGCAGCTGTGGTGGTAGAGGCACTGTCAGCTGTGGTGGTAGTGGCACTGTCAGCTGTGATGGTAGAGGCACTGTCAGCTGTGGTGGTAGTGGCACTGTCAGCTGTGTTGGTAGAGGCACTGTCAGCTGTGGTGGTAGAGGCGCTGTCAGCTGTGGTGGTAGTGGCACTGTCATCTGTGGTGGTAGAGGCACTGTCAGCTATGGTGGTAGTGGCACTGTCAGCTGTGGTGGTAGAAGCACTGGCAGCTGTGGTGGTAGTGGCACTGTCAGCTGTGGTGGTAGTGGCGCTGTCAGCTGTGGTGGTAGAAGCACTGGCAGCTGTGGTGGTAGAAGCACTGTCAGCTATGATGATAGAGGCACTGTCAGCTGTGGTGGTAGTGGCACTGTCAGCTGTGGTGGTACACGCACTGTCAGCTGTGGTGGTAGAGGCACTGTCAGCTGTGGTGGTAGAGACACAGTCAGCTGTGGTGGTAGAAGCACTGTCAGCTGTGGTGGTAGTGGCACTGTCAGTTTTGGTGGTAGTGACACTGTCAGCTGTGATGGTAGTGGCACTGTCAGCTGTGGTAGTGGAGGCACTGTCAGCTGTGGTGGTAGTGGCACTGTCAGCTGTGGTGGTAGAAGCGCTGTCAGCTGTGAATGTAGAGGCACTGTCAGCTGTGGTGGTAGTGGCACTGTCAGCTGTGGTGGTAGAGACACTGTCAGCTGTGGTGGTAGAGGCACTGTCAGCTGTGGTGGTAGTGGCACTGTCAGCTGTGGTGGTAGTGGCACTGTCAGCTGTGGTGGTAGTGGCACTGTCAGCTGTGGTGGTAGTGGCGCTGTCAGCTGTGGTGGTAGTGGCGCTGTCAGCTGTGGTGGTAGAAGCACTGTCAGCTGTGGTGGTAGAGGCCCTGTCAGCTGTTGTGGTAGTGGCCCTGTCAGCTGTGGTGGTAGTGGCGCTGTCAGCTGTGGTGGTAGTGGCGCTGTCAGCTGTGGTGGTAGAGGCACTGTCAGCTGTGGTGGTAGAAGCACTGTCAGCTGTGGTGGTAGAGGCACTGTCATCTGTGGTGTTAGTGGCACTTTCAGCTGTGGTGTTAGAGGCACTGTCAGCTGTGGTGTTAGTGGCACTGTCAGCTGTGGTGGTAGAGGCACTGTCAGCTGTGGTGGTAGTGGCACTGTCAGCTATGGTGGTAGTGGCACTGTCAGCTGTGGTGGTAGAGACACTGTAAGCTGTGGTGGTAGAAGCACTGTCAGCTGTGGTGGTAGTGGCACTGTCAGCTTTGGTGGTAGTGGCACTGTCAGTAGTGGTGATAGTGGCACTGTCAGCTGTGGTGGTAGTGGCACTGTCAGCTGTGGTGGCAGAGGCCCTGTCAGCTGTGGTGGTAGAGGCCCTGTCAGCTGTGGTGGTAGAGGCCCTGTCAGCTGTGGTGGTAGTGGCACTGTCAGCTGTGGTGGTAGTGGCACTGTCAGCTGTGGTGGTAGTGGCACTGTCAGCTGTGGTGGTAGTCGCACTGTCAGCTGTGGTGGTAGAGGCACTGTCAGCTGTGGTGGTAGAAGCACTGGCAGCTGTGGTGGTAGAGGTGCTGTCAGCTATGGTGGTAGAAGCGCTGTCAGCTGTGGTGGTAGAGGCCCTGTCAGCTGTGGTGGTAGTGGCACTGTCAGCTGTGGTGGTAGAGGTGCTGTCAGCTATGGTGGTAGAAGCGCTGTCAGCTGTGGTGGTAGAGGCCCTGTCAGCTGTGGTGGTAGTGGCACTGTCAGCTGTGGTGGTATTGACAGTGTCAGCTATGGTGGTAGAGGCACTGTCAGCTGTGGTGGTAGAGGCTCTGTCAGCTGTGGTGGTAGAGACACTGTCAGCTATGGTGGTAGAAGCACTGTCAGCTGTGGTGGTAGAGGCCCTGTCAGCTGTGGTGGTAGTGGCGCTGTCAGCTGTGGTGGTAGAAGCACTGTCAGCTGTGGTGGTAGAGGCACTGTCAGCTGTGGTGGTAGAAGCACTGTCAGCTGTGGTGGTAGAGGCACTGTCAGCTGTGGTGGTAGTGGCACTTTCAGCTGTGGTGGTAGAAGCACTGTCAGCTGTGGTGGTAGAGGCACTGTCAGCTGTGGTGGTAGAAGCACTGTCAGCTGTGGTGGTAGAGGCACTGTCAGCTGTGGTGGTAGAAGCACTGTCAGCTGTGGTGGTAGAGGCACTGTCAGCTATGGTGGTAGTGGCACTGTCAGTAGTGGTGATAGTGGCACTGTCAGCTGTTGTGGTAGTGGCACTGTCAGCTGTGGTGGTAGTGGCACTGTCAGCTGTGGTGGTAGAGGCACTGTCAGCTGTGGTGGTAGTGGCACTTTCAGCTGTGGTGGTAGAGGCCCTTTCAGCTGTGGTGGTAGTAGCACTGTCAGCTGTGGTGGTAGTGACAGTGTCAGCTATGGTGGTAGAGGCACTGTCAGCTGTGGTGGTAGAGACACTGTCAGCTGTGGTGGTAGAAGCACTGTCAGCTGTGGTGGTAGAGGCACAGTCAGCTGTGGTGGTAGAGGCACTGTCAGCTGTGGTGGTAGAAGCACTGTCAGCTGTGGTGGTAGAGGCACTGTCAGCTGTGGTGGTAGAGGCACTGTCAGCTGTGGTGGTAGAGGCACTGTCAGCTATGGTGGTAGAAGCACTGTCAGCTGTGGTGGTAGAGGCCCTGTCAGCTGTGGTGGTAGTGGCACTGTCAGCTGTGGTGGTAGTGGCACTGCCAGATGTGGTGGTAGTGGCAGTGTCAGCTATGGTGGTAGAGGCACTGTCAGCTGTGGTGGTAGAGGCACTGTCAGCTATGGTGGTAGAGGCACTGTCAGCTGTGGTGGTAATGGCACTGTCAGCTGTGGTGGTAGTGGCACTGTCAACTGTGGTGGTAATGGCCCTGTCAGCTGTGGTGGTAGTGGCACTGTCAGCTGTGGTGGTAGTGACAGTGTCAGCTATGGTGGTAGAGGCACTGTCAGCTGTGGTGGTAGAGGCACTGTCAGCTATGGTGGTAGAAGCACTGTCAGCTGTGGTGGTAGAGGCACTCTCAGCTGTGGTGGTAGAAGCCCTGTCAGCTATGGTGGTAGTGGCCCTGTCAGCTGTGGTGGTAGAGGCACTGTCAGCTGTGGTGGTAGAGGCACTGTCAGCTGTGGTGGTAGAAGCATTGTCAGCTGTGGTGGTAGAGGCACTGTCAGCTGTGGTGGTAGTGGCACTGTCAGCTGTGGTGGTAGTGACAGTGTCAGCTGTGGTAGTAGAGGCACTGTCAGCTGTGGTGGTAGAGGCACTGTCAGCTATGGTGGTAGAAACACTGTCAGCTATGGTGGTAGAGGCACTGTCAGCTGTGGTGGTAGTGGCACTGTCAGCTGTGGTGGTAGAGGCACTGTCAGCTGTGGTGGTAGTGGCACTGTCAGCTGTGGTGGTAGAGGCACTGTCAGCTGTGGTGGTAGTGGCACTGTCAGCTGTGGTGGTAGAGGCACTGTCAGCTGTTGTGGTAGTGGCACTGTCAGCTGTGGTGGTAGAGGCACTGTCAGCTGTGGTGGTAGAAGCACTGTCAGCTGTGGTGGTAGTGGCACTGTCAGCTGTGGTGGTAGAGGCACTGTCAGCTGTGGTAGTAGAAGCTCTGTCAGCTGTGGTGGTAGAGGCCCTGCCAGCTGTGGTGGTAGAGGCACTGTCAGCTGTGCTGGTAGAGGCACTGTCAGCTGTGGTGGTAGAGACACTGTCAGCTGTGGTGGTAGTGGCACTGTCAGCTGTGGTGGTAGAGGCACTGTCAGCTGTGGTGGTAGAGGCACTGTCACCTGTGGTGGTAGAGACACTGTCAGCTGTGCTGGTAGTGGCACTGTCAGCTGTGGTGGTAGAGGCACTGTCAGCTGTGGTGGTAGTGGCACTGTCAGCTGTGGTGGTAGAGGCACTGTCAGCTGTGGTGGTAGTGGCACTGTCAGCTGTGGTGGTAGAGGCACTGTCAGCTGTGGTTGTAGTGGCACTGTCAGCTGTGGTGGTAGTGGCACTGTCAGCTGTGGTGGTAGAGGCACTGTCAGCTGTGGTGGTAGAGGCACTGTCAGCTGTGGTGGTAGAGACACCGTCAGCTATGGTGGTAGAGGCACTGTCAGCTCTGGTGGTAGAGGCACTGTCAGCTGTGGTGGTAGAGGCACTGTCAGCAGTGGTGGTAGAGGCACTGTCAGCTGTGGTGGTAGAGGCACTGTCAGCTGTGGTGGTAGAGGCACTGTCAGCTATGGTGGTAGAGACACTGTAAGCTATGGTGGTAGAGGCACTGTCAGCTGTGGTGGTAGAGGCACTCTCAGCTGTGGTGGTAGAGGCACTGTCAGCTGTGGTGGTAGAGACACTGTGAGCTGTGGTGGTAGTGACCCTGTCAGCTGTGGTGGTAGAGACACTGTCAGCTGTGGTAGTAGAGGCCTTGTCAGCTGTGGTGGTAGAGGCCCTGTCAGCTGTGGTGGTAGTGGCACTGTCAGCTGTGGTGGTAGAGGCACTGTCAGCTGTTGTGGTAGAGACACTGTCAGCTGTGGTGGTAGTGGACTGTCAGCTGTGGTGGTAGAGGCACTGTCAGTTGTGGTGGTAGAGGCACTGTCAGCTGTGGTGGTAGAGACACTGTCACCTGTGGTGGTAGAGACAATGTCAGCTTTGGTGGTAGTGGCACTGTCAGCTGTGGTGGTAGAGGCACTGTCAGCTGTGGTGGTAGTGGCACTGTCAGCTGTGGTGGTAGAGGCACTGTCAGCTGTGGTGGTAGTGGCACTGTCAGCTGTGGTGGTAGAGGCACTGTCAGCTGTGGTTGTAGTGGCACTGTCAGCTGTGGTGGTAGTGGCACTGTCAGCTGTGGTGGTAGAGGCACTGTCAGCTGTGGTGGTAGAGGCACTGTCAGCTGTGGTGGTAGAGACACCGTCAGCTATGGTGGTAGAGGAACTGTCAGCTCTGGTGGTAGAGGCACTGTCAGCTGTGGTGGTAGAGGCACTGTCAGCAGTGGTGGTAGAGGCACTGTCAGCTGTGGTGGTAGAGGCACTGTCAGCTGTGGTGGTAGAGGCACTGTCAGCTATGGTGGTAGAGACACTGTAAGCTATGGTGGTAGAGGCACTGTCAGCTGTGGTGGTAGAGGCACTCTCAGCTGTGGTGGTAGAGGCACTGTCAGCTGTGGTGGTAGAGACACTGTGAGCTGTGGTGGTAGTGACCCTGTCAGCTGTGGTGGTAGAGACACTGTCAGCTGTGGTAGTAGAGGCCCTGTCAGCTGTGGTGGTAGAGGCCCTGTCAGCTGTGGTGGTAGTGGCACTGTCAGCTGTGGTGGTAGAGGCACTGTCAGCTGTTGTGGTAGAGACACTGTCAGCTGTGGTGGTAGTGGACTGTCAGCTGTGGTGGTAGAGGCACTGTCAGTTGTGGTGGTAGAGGCACTGTCAGCTGTGGTGGTAGAGACACTGTCACCTGTGGTGGTAGAGACAATGTCAGCTTTGGTGGTAGTGGCACTGTCAGCTGTGGTGGTAGAGGCACTGTCAGCTGTGGTGGTAGTGGCACTGTCAGCTGTGGTGGTAGAGGCACTGTCAGCTATGGTGGTAGAGGCACTGTCAGCTGTGGTGGTAGAGGCACTGTCACCTGTGGTGGTAGAGACACTGTCAGCTATGGTGGTAGAGACACTGTCAGCTGTGGTGGTAGAGGCACTGTCAGCTGTGGTGGTAGAGGCCCTGTCAGCTGTGGTGGTAGAGGCACTGTCAGCTGTGGTGCTAGAGGCACTGTCAGCTATGGTGGTAGAGGCACTGTCAGCTGTGGTAGTAGAGGCACTGTCAGCTGTGGTGGTAGAGGCACTGTCAGCTGTGGTGGTAGAGACACTGTCAGCTGTGGTTGTAGAGGCACTGTCAGCTGTGGTGGTAGAGGCACTGTCAGCTGTGGTAGTAGAGGCACTGTCAGCTGTGGTGGTAGAGGCACTGTCAGCTGTGGTGGTAGAGGCACTGTCAGCTGTGGTGGTAGAGGCACTGGCAGCTGTGGTGGTAGAGACACTGTCAGCTATGGTGGTAGAAGCACTGTCAGCTGTGGTGGTAGAGGCACTGTCAGCTGTGGTGGTAGAGGCACTGTCAGCTGTGGTGGTAGAGGCACTGTCAGCTGTGGTGGTAGAGGCACTGTCAGCTGTGGTAGTAGAGGCACTGTCAGCTGTGGTGGTAGAGGCACTGTCAGCTGTGGTGGTAGAGGCACTGTCAGCTGTGGTAGTAGAGGCACTGGCAGCTGTGGTGGTAGAGACAATGTCAGCTGTGGTGGTAGAGGCACTGTCAGCTGTGGTGGTAGAAGCACTGTCAGCTGTGGTGGTAGTGGCACTGTCAGCTGTGGTGGTAGAAGCACTGTCAGCTGTGGTGGTAGAGGCACTGTCAGCTGTGGTGTTAGTGGCACTGTCAGCTGTGGTGTTAGAGGCACTGTCAGCTGTGGTGTTAGTGGCACTGTCAGCTGTGGTGGTAGAGGCACTGTCAGCTGTGGTGGTAGTGGCACTGTCAGCTATGGTGGTAGTGGCACTGTCAGCTGTGGTGGTAGAGACACTGTAAGCTGTGGTGGTAGAAGCACTGTCACCTGTGGTGGTAGTGGCACTGTCAGCTATGGTGGTAGTGGCACTGTCAGTAGTGGTGATAGTGGCACTGTCAGCTGTGGTGGTAGTGGCACTGTCAGCTGTGGTGGTAGAGGCACTGTCAGCTGTGGTGGTAGAGGCCCTGTCAGCTGTGGTGGTAGAGGCCCTGTCAGCTGTGGTGGTAGTGGCACTGTCAGCTGTGGTGGTAGTGGCACTGTCAGCTGTGGTGGTAGTGGCACTGTCAGCTGTGGTGGTAGTGGCACTGTCAGCTGTGGTGGTAGTGGCACTGTCAGCTGTGGTGGTAGAAGCACTGGCAGCTGTGGTGGTAGAGGCACTGTCAGCTGTGGTGGTAGTGGCACTGTCAGCTGTGGTGGTAGTGGCACTGTCAGCTGTGGTGGTAGAGGTGCTGTCAGCTATGGTCGTAGAAGCGCTGTCAGCTGTGGTGGTAGAGGCCCTGTCAGCTGTGGTGGTAGTGGCACTGTCAGCTGTGGTGGTAGTGACAGTGTCAGCTATGGTGGTAGAGGCACTGTCAGCTGTGGTGGTAGAGGCTCTGTCAGCTGTGGTGGTAGAGACACTGTCAGCTATGGTGGTAGAAGCACTGTCAGCTGTGGTGGTAGAGGCCCTGTCAGCTGTGGTGGTAGTGGCGCTGTCAGCTGTGGTGGTAGAAGCACTGTCAGCTGTGGTGGTAGAGGCACTGTCAGCTGTGGTGGTAGAAGCACTGTCAGCTGTGGTGGTAGAGGCACTGTCAGCTGTGGTGGTAGTGGCACTGTCAGCTGTTGTGGTAGAAGCACTGTCAGCTGTGGTGGTAGAGGCCCTTTCAGCTGTGGTGGTAGTGGCACTGTCAGCTGTGGTGGTAGTGACATTGTCAGCTATGGTGGTAGAGGCACTGTCAGCTGTGGTGGTAGAGACACTGTCAGCTGTGGTGGTAGAAGCACTGTCAGCTGTGGTGGTAGAGGCACTGTCAGCTGTGGTGGTAGAGGCACTGTCAGCTGTGGTGGTAGAAGCACTGTCAGCTGTGGTGGTAGAGGCACTGTCAGCTGTGGTGGTAGAGGCACTGTCAGCTGTGGTGGTAGAGGCACTGTCAGCTATGGTGGTAGAAGCACTGTCAGCTGTGGTGGTAGAGGCCCTGTCAGCTGTGGTGGTAGTGGCACTGTCAGCTGTGGTGGTAGTGGCACTGTCAGATGTGGTGGTAGTGTCAGTGTCAGCTATGGTGGTAGAGGCACTGTCAGCTGTGGTGGTAGAGGCACTGTCAGCTATGGTGGTAGAGGCACTGTCAGCTGTGGTGGTAATGGCACTGTCAGCTGTGGTGGTAGTGGCACTGTCAGCTGTGGTGGTAGAGACACTGTGAGCTGTGGTGGTAGTGACACTGTCAGCTGTGGTGGTAGAGACACTGTCAGCTGTGGTAGTAGAAGCTCTGTCAGCTGTGGTGGTAGAGGCCCTGCCAGCTGTGGTGGTAGTGGCACTGTCAGCTGTACTGGTAGAGGCACTGTCAGCTGTGGTGGTAGAGACACTGTCAGCTGTGGTGGTAGTGGCACTGTCAGCTGTGGTGGTAGAGGCACTGTCACCTGTGGTGGTAGAGACACTGTCAGCTGTGTTGGTAGTGGCACTGTCAGCTGTGGTGGTAGAGGCACTGTCAGCTGTGGTGGTAGTGGCGCTGTCAGCTGTGGTGGTAGAGGCACTGTCAGCTGTGGTGGTAGTGGCACTGTCAGCTGTGGTGGTAGAGGCACTGTCAGCTGTGGTTGTAGTGGCACTGTCAGCTGTGGTGGTAGTGGCACTGTCAGCTGTGGTGGTAGAGGCACTGTCAGCTGTGGTGGTAGAGGCACTGTCAGCTGTGGTGGTAGAGACATCGTCAGCTATGGTGGTAGAGGCACTGTCAGCTCTGGTGGTAGAGGCACTGTCAGCTGTGGTGGTAGAGGCACTGTCAGCAGTGGTGGTAGAGGCACTGTCAGCTGTGGTGGTAGAGGCACTGTCAGCTGTGGTGGTAGAGGCACTGTCAGCTATGGTGGTAGAGACACTGTAAGCTATGGTGGTAGAGGCACTGTCAGCTGTGGTGGTAGAGGCACTGTCAGCTGTGGTGGTAGAGGCACTGTCAGCTGTGGTGGTAGAGACACTGTGAGCTGTGGTGGTAGTGACCCTGTCAGCTGTGGTGGTAGAGACACTGTCAGCTGTGGTAGTAGAGGCCCTGTCAGCTGTGGTGGTAGAGGCCCTGTCAGCTGTGGTGGTAGTGGCACTGTCAGCTGTGGTGGTAGAGGCACTGTCAGCTGTGGTGGTAGAGACACTGTCAGCTGTGGTGGTAGTGGACTGTCAGCTGTGGTGGTAGAGGCACTGTCAGTTGTGGTGGTAGAGGCACTGTCAGCTGTGGTGGTAGAGACACTGTCACCTGTGGTGGTAGAGACAATATCAGCTTTGGTGGTAGTGGCACTGTCAGCTGTGGTGGTAGAGGCACTGTCAGCTGTGGTGGTAGTGGCACTGTCAGTTGTGGTGGTAGAGGCACTGTCAGCTATGGTGGTAGAGGCACTGTCAGCTATGGTGGTAGAGGCACTGTCAGCTGTGGTGGTAGAGGCACTGTCAGCTATGGTGGTAGAGACACTGTCAGCTGTGGTGGTATAGGCACTGTCAGCTGTGGTGGTAGAGGCCCTGTCAGCTGTGGTGGTAGAGGCACTGTCAGCTGTGGTGCTAGAGGCACTGTCAGCTATGGTGGTAGAGGCACTGTCAGCTGTGGTAGTAGAGGCACTGTCAGCTGTGGTGGTAGAGGCACTGTCAGCTGTGGTGGTAGAGACACTGTCAGCTGTGGTTGTAGAGGCACTGTCAGCTGTGGTGGTAGAGGCACTGTCAGCTGTGGTAGTAGAGGCACTGTCAGCTGTGGTGGTAGAGGCACTGTCAGCTGTGGTGGTAGAGGCACTGTCAGCTGTGGTAGTAGAGGCACTGGCAGCTGTGGTGGTAGAGACACTGTCAGCTATGGTGGTAGAAGCACTGTCAGCTGTGGTGGTAGAGGCACTGTCAGCTGTGGTGGTAGAGGCACTGTCAGCTGTGGTGGTAGAGGCACTGTCAGCTGTGGTGGTAGAGGCACTGTCAGCTGTGGTGGTAGAGGCACTGACAGCTGTGGTGGTAGAGGCACTGTCAGCTGTGGTGGTAGAGGCACTGTCAGCTGTGGTGGTAGAGGCACTGTCAGCTGTGGTAGTAGAGACACTGTCAGCTGTGGTGGTAGAGGCACTGTCAACTGTGGTAGTAGAGGCACTGTCAGCTGTGGTGGTAGAGGCACTGTCAGCTGTGGTTGTAGTGGCACTGTCAGCTGTGGTGGTAGAGGCACTGTCAGCTATGGTGGTAGAGGCACTGTCAGCTGTGGTGGTAGAGGCACTGTCAGCTGTGGTGGTAGAGGCACTGTCAGCTGTGGTAGTAGAGACACTGTCAGCTGTGGTAGTAGAGGCACTGTCAGCTGTGGTAGTAGAGGCACTGTCAGCTGTGGTGGTAGAGGCACTGTCAGCTGTGGTTGTAGTGGCACTGTCAGCTGTGGTGGTAGAGGCACTGTCAGCTATGGTGGTAGAGGCACTGTCAGCTGTGGTGGTAGAGGCACTGTCAGCTGTGGTGGTAGAGGCACTGTCAGCTGTGGTAGTAGAGACACTGTCAGCTGTGGTAGTAGAGGCACTGTCAGCTGTGGTAGTAGAGGTACTGTCAGCTGTGGTAGTAGAGGCACTGTCAGCTGTGGTAGTAGAGGCACTGTCAGCTGTGTTTGTAGTGGCACTGTCAGCTGTGGTGGTAGAGGCACTGTCAGCTATGGTGGTAGAGGAACTGTCAGCTGTGGTGGTAGAGGCACTGTCAGCTGTGGTGGTAGACGCACTGTCAGCTGTGGTGGTAGAGGCACTGTCAGCTGTGGTGGTAGAGGCACTGTCAGCTGTGGTAGTAGAGACACTGTCAGCTGTGGTGGTAGAGGCACTGTCAGCTGTGGTGGTAGAGGCACTGTCAGCTGTGGTGGTAGAGGCACTGTCAGCTGTGGTAGTAGAGACACTGTCAGCTGTGGTGGTAGAGGCACTGTCAGCTGTGGTAATAGAGGCACTGTCAGCTGTGGTAGTAGTGGCACTGTCAGCTGTGGTAGTAGAGGCACTGTCAGCTGTGGTGGTAGAGGCACTGTCAGCTGTGGTGGTAGAGGCACTGTCAGCTGTGGTAGTAGAGGCACTGTCAGCTGTGGTGGTAGAGACACTGTCAGCTGTGGTGGTAGAAGCACTGTCAGCTGTGGTGGTAGTGGCACTGTCAGCTGTGGTGGTAGTGGCACTGTCAGCTGTGGTGGTAGTGGCACTGTCAGCTGTGGTGGTAGTGGCACTGTCAGCTGTGGTGGTAGAGGCACTGTCAGCTGTGGTGGTAGAGGCACTGTCAGCTGTGGTGGTAGTGGCACTCTCAGCTGTGGTGGTAGTGGCACTGTCAGCTGTGGTGGTAGTGGCACTGTCAGCTGTGGTGGTAGAGGCACTGTCAGCTGTGGTGGTAGAGGCACTGTCAGCTGTGGTAGTAGAGGCACTGTCAGCTGTGGTAGTAGAGGCACTGTCAGCTGTGGTTGTAGTGGCACTGTCAGCTGTGGTTGTAGTGGCACTGTCAGCTGTGGTGGTAGAGGCACTGTCAGCTATGGTGGTAGAAGCACTGTCAGCTGTGGTGGTAGAGGCACTGTCAGCTGTGGTGGTAGAGGCACTGTCAGCTGTGGTGGTAGAGGCACTGTCAGCTGTAGTGGTAGAGGCACTGTCAGCTATGGTGGTAGAGACACTGTCAGCTGTGGTGGTAGAGGCACTGTCAGCTGTGGTGGTAGTGGCACTCGGGGCTAATTTAGATGTGGGAATCGTGAGGGGTTGGGGTCAAGAAGCCCTTGACATTTCAGAAACGTGGCTCAAATGACAATGATGTTTGTTGGACTGGACCTGGAAGCAGCTCAGGGTGTCAGGTAGATGATGATCAGAGAAGGATGGTGGCAGTGGCGAGAAAGAGCAGAGAACATGTATGGACAAAAGATGAAAACCATCCAGGGCAGATCTACAGATACTTGGCTGAGCTTGGGACAAGGTGAGCTGATGTTGGAGTTGACTCAAAGTTGTCGACCTATGGACCACGCTGGTGGTGATGGTGGCACCAGTATCACGAGCTGTGTTGTTGGTGACTATGTGCGGCCGTCGTTGGAGTTGGAATTTTTCTGTACATTGCTGGAGGACATTTCCATTGGAGTGTGCAGACTATACAGGAACAGAATAAGTGCTGGTGACCGGGCAGAAATGGGAGAACTATGGCTCTCCATTAATACAAAACAGTGAGCAAGACTCCTCCTCGTGATCATTCCAGCAGCCAGGCCACATCCGCTAGTACCCAGTTGTTGCCGTCACCATCTACTGCTAATCGTACTCCGAATTCCCCCTCCTCCTCTGTTCCAACTTCAGTTATTCATACCCAATTACGTGGTCAAGAAAGAACAGTATGTGCCCAATCATCCACTTGTGTGCCACTGCCAGCTAAACTCTAACCTGGCCAATCTGATGACCGTATAATGACAGCCAAACAGCTTTGTGGAATCCACTGCCCTTAGGCAGCTGATGGCATGAGGCTACCTAGCCAGCATTATTTCTTCAAGGAAGTCTTCCCTACCTTGTACAATCACATGGCAAAGTTGGTGGGCCCTTCCCTAGATTGGTCTTTGTGCAGTAGTGTACTCCACCTTCAACACGTGGAGCAGCAATTATGGTCCTTTAAGGCCCGCCAGGTCAATGTCTTGAGTGACAGCAGCGACTATGCTCCACAACGAGACCAGATGCTAGTGGCGCCTCCATGGTTCAACACAAGGCAGCGCTTTACCTTCTCAACCACATTCCCCTCCATGGACAGATTCACGTCCCCAATGATAGAGCAGAGCGAAGCTTCTACTCCCCCTCAATCTGTAGTAGCTGAAGCTCCGCCATGCTGTTTTACAGCTGATAGGTCGGGACAAGAGAACAAGTGTCCATGGGTTTGGACACGATGACCTTGGAGGTCCCTCCCAACTCTAACGATCTATGAAACCACAAAGAAGAGAAGCTGCTTTTCTCCATCAAGCAGTAAATTTCCGGAGGACAACTCCATCTGGACAATGCAGTCACTGACAATGGCGAAAACATTGTGGCCGCATTGCAGCTGGGCTAGCTAACCCATTCTCTTTGCATTGCGTGTCCTAAATTAGGTGTTGAACCATTTCTTATTAAATATATGGCAGCCTGAACACGGTGGTGTGTGTGATCGAAAGAATGTCTGCACATTTTAATGGTTTTTATGTAGCAAAGAACCCTCCTGCGACAGACTCTCTGCCTTCGCATCACTCGATCTGCAACACCGGAATGGCACACTGGGTGAGCCGGACTGTCTGTAGGAGCAGCGTCAAGCGGTCAGTCAGGACATAGTGCACCAAATCACAAGGAGAATGCAATATTCTGAGATCAGCAGCTCACCCGGAACACGGGTCACCTAAAAAATCACCAGAGTAGGTACCAAAGTAACATCAATGCTGTCACCCCCATAATTAGAGAGAAACGCCACAAGAATTAGCAGAAACAGCAGCAGCGACAGCCCGGACCCTGCCGTTTCTCCAGCAGATACCTGGAGCCCTGACTTCTGGGTCAGCAGATTGGACCAGTGGCAGAAAGCGGCACAGTTTACTATCGCTTTACTGCCTGACCAGCCTTTAGTCTACCGGCAGGGAAAGCATTCACAGAAAGTTCTGCACTGCTGACCGTTGGTACTGGCTAGTTATCACAAGCCTAATCATACAACTACCACTACCCGTCCGTCATGATTTATACTGCTGCGATTGATCCTACGAAGTCAGGCGACTGTCTGTTCGTTATGTCTCATACTGTTCTGCTGGAGACTCTTCTCTGCACAGGGTGAATATGAAGCTGTTTCCCAAAAAAATGAATAGTTTTTTAATGGGTCAAAGCCATTTTCTTGCAAACACTAAACCCGTTGCTGCACCCTAAAAAAGGACACTTTTTTGTAATACTTACTAAACAGCCATTGCTTCTTCTGTATACACCGTCTCTGTGTCACGCTGTCTCTGTATACTGGAGGTAGGGGGCCTAAGCTGACCCTAAGCTGGGGCCCTGACTAATCCCTCAACCTGGAGGTACTGTTAAAGGTACAGAGGTCCAGGCCGCCAGCGTAACCCCTACCTCCTGAGGATCCCTGCACCTAAGTAATCTAGTCCTGAGAAGGACCCCGATCACAACAAAAGGGGACAAGTAATAATATGCCCACACACAGTACTTAGACAAACGAGACAGTACAAGGGAAAAACCAAAACCACCTTGCATACAAAAACTACACAACTACAACAGAGGGAACACCAACGGGAAAGGAGATAAATGATAAAGCGAGGAAGGGAAAAACCACTCCAAATACACTTATCTCTGAAACTCCAAATACCACGATCCGCTCTGTTAGTCTGCATGAAATGCTTTCACCGACACTTCCCTAACAGACCAGCAGGCATTTGAAGGAGTCTCACTACAGCAGCATTGATTGCAGCTGGGCGAGGCTGGACCTCGTCTAGCACAGAGAGAGAGAGAATTAACTCCCTCACTGCCGAAAAACACAAAGCACCAAAAAGTCAGCTGCGAGAAGTCAGGCTGTGTAATCGTGACGATCTTCGTGGCGACACACCCGTGACAGTACCCCCCCTTCTACGAGGGGCCTCCGGACCCTCAGGGCCAGGTTTATCCGGGTGAGTCGTGTGGAAGGCCCGAACTAATCGGTCTGCGTTAATATCCGACGCAGGAACCCACATCCTCTCCTCAGGACCATACCCTTTCCAATGAACCAGGTACTGAAGGGACCGGCGATTAAAACGTGAATCGATGACCCTTGATACCTGGAACTCCAAGTTACCATTGACCACCACTGGAGGGGGAGGTAAAGGTGACGGTACCACCGGCGCCACATACCTCTTAAGCAACGATCTGTGGAACACGTTGTGAATTTTAAACGTAGGGGGGAGGTCAAGACGGAATGCCACCGGATTAATAATAGAACTGATTCTGTACGGCCCGATGAACCTGGGACCCAGTTTCCAGGAGGGAACCTTAAGTTTTATATTCCTGGTAGACAACCATACCCGATCGTTCACACTTAGGTCCGGACCAGACACTCTCCTCCTATCAGCCATACGTTTGTATCGGTTCCCCATAGTATTCAGATTCTTCAGCACCCCTCTCCATACTGAAGCGAGTGATGAGGAAAATCGTTCCTCCTCAGGAACCCCCGAAGAGCCCCCCCTACTGAAAGTACAAAACTGGGGGTGAAAACCATATGCCCCAAAAAACGGGGACTTACCAGTGGACTCGCTCCGCCTATTATTAAGAGCAAACTCTGCCAGAGGTAAGAAAGAAGCCCAGTCCTCCTGGTTCTCTGACACAAAACACCGGAGATATGTCTCCAAGCTCTGGTTCATACCATTGGTCTGAGGATGAAAAGCCGATGAGAACGACAAATGCATCCCCCGCCGTGCACAAAACGCCTTCCAGAACTTGGACACAAACTGAGACCCCCGATCAGACACCACCTCGGAGGGTACCCAGTGAAGCCTCACAATCTCCCCAATGAACACCTGCGCAAGAGTTTTAGCATTAGGGAGAGCCGGAAGAGCGATAAAATGTGCCATCTTGCTGAACCTGTCCACTACAACGAGTATGACCGTTTTACCCGAAGACGGAGGGAGGTCCGTAATAAAGTCCATAGACAGATGAGTCCAAGGACGCTCCGGGATCTTCAAAGGTAAGAGGGCCCCAGACGGACGGGTATGTGAGGTCTTAGAGCGCGCACAAACCCCACAGGACGCGACAAAAGTTACCACCTCCTTATGTAAGTTAGGCCACCAAAACCGACGCGAGAGGAGATCCACAGTTGCTCTACTCCCCGGGTGTCCTGCAAAAACTGAGTTATGGTGTGCCTCGATCACCTTTTGTCGCAACTGATCTGGAACAAACAGTCTCCCCGGAGGTCCAACAGGGGCGTCCCCCTGAGCCTCCAATACCTCCTCCTCCAGCTCAGAGCATACTGCCGAAACCACCACCCCCTCCTGAAGGATAGGAACCGGGTCGTCCGTATTCCCGGTCCCAGGGAAACTACGAGATAAGGCATCCGCCTTTACATTTTTTGACCCAGGACGATATGTAACGACAAAATTAAACCTGGTAAAAAACAATGACCACCTAGCTTGTCTGGGATTCAGACGTCTCGCGGACTCCAGATATAGCAGGTTCTTGTGATCGGTGATAACGGTGACCGGATGGACTGCCCCCTCCAAAAAATGGCGCCACTCCTCAAAAGCTAACTTAATGGCCAAGAGTTCCCTATTGCCGACATCGTAATTCCTCTCAGCGGACGACAATTTTTTAGAGAAAAAGGCGCACGGATGCCACTTACCAGGGGACGAACCTTGTGACAATACTGCTCCCACCCCTACCTCGGAAGCGTCTACCTCTACAATGAAAGGCTGTGACGCATCAGGTTGAATGAGTATGGGTGCCGAGGCAAAACATTTTTTCAAGGAGGAGAATGCTTGACAAGCCTTGTCAGACCACCTAGAAAAATCCGTCCCCTTTTTAGTCATGTCTGTGAGAGGCTTAACCATGGACGAGAAATTACGAATGAACTTCCGGTAATAATTAGCAAACCCCAGGAAACGTTGTAGTGCCTTAAGATTCTCTGGCCGATCCCACTCAAGAACTGCCCGCACTTTCCCAGGGTCCATACGAAAACCGGACGCTGAAACCAGGAAGCCTAAAAACTGGAGTTCCTGTACGGCGAACACACACTTTTCCCATTTGGCATACAGTTTATTATCCCGCAAGATCTGTAACACCTGCCTAACGTGCTCCTGATGAGACACCAGATCCGGCGAGTAAATTAGGATATCATCCAGATATATGACCACAAACTGTCCCACCAGGCGGCGAAAAATGTCATTAACAAAGTGTTGAAACACCGCCGGGGCATTAGTCAGACCGAATGGCATGACAAGGTTCTCATAATGCCCCTCCGGAGTGTTAAACGCTGTCTTCCACTCATCCCCCTCCTTCATCCTAATCAGATTGTACGCCCCCCTGAGATCCAACTTAGAGAACCATTTGGCGCCCACGATCTGATTAAAGAGATCGGGAATAAGTGGGAGTGGATACGGATCTCGGACCGTAATCCGATTAAGTTCACGGAAATCCAGGCAAGGGCGTAGGCCTCCATCTTTCTTCTTAACAAAGAAGAACCCCGCAGCCACCGGTGAAGATGAAGGTCTAATATGCCCCTTAGCCAGACTTTCTGAGATATAATCCTTCATGGCCTGCCTCTCAGGACCAGAAAGGTTATACAACCTAGCTTTAGGTAACTTGGCCTCAGGGAGCAGTTTTACAGAACAGTCATACTCGCGATGAGGAGGTAGTTCCTGACACCCTTTCTCCGAGAATACATCCTCAAAGTCCGCCAGAAATGGAGGTAAGACACAAGGAGTAACCGCACCGATGACCGTGTTCATGCAGTTTTTATTACAGAATTTACTCCATTGGCTTATCTCTCTGGTTTGCCAATTAATAACCGGGTTATGCTTAGTTAACCAAGGAAGGCCCAACACTATAGGAGTGGGAAGACCCTCCAACACGTAGCAAGACAACAGTTCTTTATGTATCGCCCCCACTTGAAGTTTTACGTCATGCACCGCTTGCAAAAAACTTCCCTGACCGAGAGGCCTGGCATCGATCGAGAATATGGGGATGGGTTTAGCCAACTCACTCAATCGCATACCTTGAACCCGGGCAAACCGAGCATCAACCAGATTAGCCCCGGCCCCACTATCCAGAAGAACAGATATCCTCTCAGTTCTCGTACCCACCACCACCTCCGCCGGTACGAGAAACTGAGACGAACCTAGGGACGAAATACCTACTCCCAGATTGCCGTCCACCACACAACCTGGGATCAACAGTTTTCCGACGACTCTTCACTCTGCAAGGGACGGGATGGACACCCCCCAATAAAATGTCCCTTTCTCCCGCAGAAGAAACACCTTCCTGTCTTATGGCGCACAACCGGTCCCCTCCCCCGAAATGATGTCCCTCCTAATTGCATAGGCTCCTCTGGACTGACCAGGGGAACAACCATATGAGGGGACCTTGTAGGAGGTGGAGTCATCACAGGGGGCAGAGTTATCCCGCACCTCTCCCGAAGCCGTCTGTCAACGCGAATAGCAAGGGCCATAGCGGCTTCCAGTGACGCGGGAGAGTCATACTGTGCCAACACATCCTGTAATTTGTCGGATAAACCTTGACAAAACTGGCTCCTAAGAGCCGGGTCATTCCACTGGGTGTCCGTGGCCCACCTACGGAACTCCGAACAGAATTCCTCCGCCGGACGATCTCCCTGCTGGATCCTACGTAACTTAGACTCAGCAAGGGAGATCCGATCTGGGTCATCATATACGAGTCCCAGGGCAGCGAAAAACCTATCCACTGACTGGAGAGCCGGGGAGCCCGGGGGAAGAGAGAACGCCCAAGATTGTGGGTCCCCTTGTAGGAGCGAGATGACAATTCCCACCCTTTGTTCTTCACTCCCCGATGACCGAGGCCGCAGCCGAAAGTACAACTTGCATGCCTCCCGGAAAACAAAAAACTTGTCCCGCCCCCCAGTGAACCTGTCAGGGAGAGCTACTTTAGGTTCTGGTCCGGCTTGCTCCTGAGGATACAAAACCTTGGACCTAACGTCCGCCAGCTCCATGGACAAACTCTGCAACTGCCGAGCTAGACTGGCTACTGGATCCATGGTAGCTGGAGAAAAACTAAGTGGTCGGTGAAAATGTCACGCTGTCTCTGTATACTGGAGGTAGGGGGCCTAAGCTGACCCTAAGCTGGGGCCCTGACTAATCCCTCAACCTGGAGGTACTGTTAAAGGTACAGAGGTCCAGGCCGCCAGCGTAACCCCTACCTCCTGAGGATCCCTGCACCTAAGTAATCTAGTCCTGAGAAGGACCCCGATCACAACAAAAGGGGACAAGTAATAATATGCCCGCACACAGTACTTAGACGAACGAGACAGTACAAGGGTAAAACCAAAACCACCTTGCATACAAAAACTACACAACTACAACAGAGGGAACACCAACGGGAAAGGAGATAAATGATAAAGCGAGGAAGGGAAAAACCACTCCAAATACACTTATCTCTGAAACTCCAAATACCACGATCCGCTCTGTTAGTCTGCATGAAATGCTTTCACCGACACTTCCCTAACAGACCAGCAGGCATTTGAAGGAGTCTCACTACAGCAGCATTGATTGCAGCTGGGCAAGGCTGGACCTCATCTGGCACAGAGAGAGAGAGAATTAACTCCCTCACTGCCGAAAAACACAAAGCACCAAAAAGTCAGCTGCGAGAAGTCAGGCTGTGTAATCGTGACGATCTTCGTGGCGACACACCCGTGACACTCTGTATACAAACCATCATGGAAGGCATCTGCCCCCATAAAGGGATAATTTTTGGACCTTTTGTTGAAATTTAAAAAGCACAAACTATTCGGACAGTGCAGTGTTTGTTACCCACAGCCGTGTACAGCGGCTCAGTATAAATGAACCCACAAGATACTGAATACAAGAATAATTTCCAAAATTTTGACAATTCAAAGTTTCGTTGAAATTTTTTTAACCCATAACATGAAAGTAAGGTTCATAATATAACTTTCATTACAAAATCTTCAGTTTTACTCAAATTAATTGATACAAAAATGAGTACACCCCACATCACACACTCCTACATCTAGTATTGTTAATGGCCTCCATGATGTGTAAGGACAGCACCAAGTCTTCTAGGCCTGGAATGAAGAAGTTGGCGACATAGAGCTCTAGAGCCTGGATGCCAGATAGAGAATTATGACAACTTGTCTCCCGAACTCCTATAGGTATCCAGTTTTCAGCTCAGGAGACACTCATGCGCCCCCCAACACCGGCAGTTCATGTGCCCCCCTGACACCGGCAGCTCATGTGCCCCCTGACACCAGCAGCTCATGCGCCCCCCCGACACCAGCAGCTCATGTGCCCCCCGACACCAGCAGCTCATGTGCCCCCCCAGACACCAGCAGCTCATGTGCCCCCGACACCAGCAGCTCATGTGCCCCCCCAGACACCAGCAGCTCATGCGCCGACCGACACCAGCAGCTCATGTGCCCCCGACACCAGCAGCTCATGTGCCCCCCAACACCAGCAGCTCATGTACCCCCCGACACCAGCATCTCATGTGCCCCCTGACACCAGCAGCTCATGTGCCCCCGACACCAGCAGCTCATGCGCCTCCCCGACACCAGCAGCTCATGTGCCCCCCGAACACCAGCAGCTCATGTGCCCCCCGACACCAGCAGCTCATGTGCCCCCTGACACCAGCAGCTCATGTGCCCCCCCAGACACCAGCAGCTCATGTGCCCCCCGACACCAGCAGCTCATGTGCCCCTGACACCAGCAGCTCATGTGCCCCCTGACACCAGCAGCTCATGTACCCCCCGACACCAGCAGCTCATGTGCCCCCTGACACCAGCAGCTCATGTGCCCCCGACACCAGCAGCTCATGTGCCCCCAGACACCAGCAGCTCATGTGCTCTCTCCGACACCAGCAGCTCATGTGCCCCCCGACACCAGCAGCTCATGTGCCCCCTGACACCAGCAGCTCATGCGCCCCCGACACCAGCAGCTCATGTGCCCCCCGACACCAGCAGCTCATGTGCCCCCTGACACCAGCAGCTCATGCGCCGACCGACACCAGCAGCTCATGTGCCCCCGACACCAGCAGCTCATGTGCCCCCCGACACCAGCAGCTCAAGCACCCCCCGACACCAACAGCTCATGTGCCCCTGACACCAGCAGCTCATGTGCCCCCTGACACCAGCAGCTCATGTACCCCCCGACACCAGCAGCTCATGTGCCCCCCGACACCAGCAGCTCATGTGCCCCCTGACACCAGCAGCTCATGTGCCCCCCCAGACACCAGCAGCTCATGTGCCCCCCGACACCAGCAGCTCATGTGCCCCCCGACACCAGCAGCTCATGCACCCCCCGACACCAACAGCTCATGTGCCCCTGACACCAGCAGCTCATGTGCCCCCTGACACCAGCAGCTCATGTACCCCCCGACACCAGCAGCTCATGTGCCCCCTGACACCAGCAGCTCATGTGCCCCCGACACCAGCAGCTCATGTGCCCCCTGACACCAGCAGCTCATGCGCCTCCCCGACACCAGCAGCTCATGTGCCCCCCCAGACACCAGCAGCTCATGTGCCCCCCCAGACACCAGCAGCTCATGTGCCCCCTGACACCAGCAGCTCATGTGCCCCCTGACACCAGCAGCTCATGTACCCCCCTGACACCAGCAGCTCATGTGCCCCCTGACACCAGCAGCTCATGTGCCCCCCCGACACCAGCAGCTCATGTGCCCCCTGACACCAGCAGCTCATGTGCCCCCTGCCACCAGCAGCTCATGTGCCCCCCGACACCAGCAGCTCATGTGCCCCCTGACACCAGCAGCTCATGTGCCCCCCAGACCAGCAGCTCATGTGCTCCCCGACACCAGCAGCTCATGTGCCCCCTGACACCAGCAGCTCATGTGCCCCCCAACACCAGCAGCTCATGTGCACCCTGACACCAGCAGCTCATGTGCCCCCCGACACCAGCAGCTCATGTGCCTCCCTGACACCAGCAGCTCATGTGCCCCCCAGACACCAGCAGCTCATGTGCCCCCCGACACCAGCAGCTCATGTGCCCCCCGACACCAGCAGCTCATGTGCCCCCGACACCAACAGCTCATGTGCCCCCCAGACACCAGCAGCTCATGTGCCTCCCCGACACCAGCAGCTCATGTGCCCCCCGACATCAGCAGCTCATGTGCCCCCGACACCAACAGCTCATGTGCCCCCCAGACACCAGCAGCTCATGCGCCTCCCCGACACCAGCAGCTCATGTGCCCCCCGACACCAGCAGCTCATGTGCCCCCGACACCAACAGCTCATGCGCTCCCCCGACACCAACAGCTCATGCGCCCCCCGACACCAACAGCTCATGTGCCCCTGACACCAGCAGCTCATGTGCCCCCCGACACCAGCAGCTCATGAGCCCCCTAACACCAGCAGATCATGCACCCCCCGACACCAACAGCTCATGCGCTCCCCCGACACCAACAGCTCATGCGCCCCCCGACACCAACAGCTCATGCGCTCCCCCGACACCAACAGCTCATGCGCTCCCCCGACACCAACAGCTCATGCGCCCCCCGACACCAGCAGCTCATGTGCCCCCCGACACCAGCAGCTCATGTGCACCCTGACACCAGCAGCTCATGTGCCCCCCGACACCAGCAGCTCATGAGCCCCCTAACACCAGCAGATCATGCACCCCCCGACACCAACAGCTCATGTGCCCCGACACCAGCAGCTCATATGCCCCCCGACACCAGCAGCTCATGTGCCCCCTGACACCAGCAGCTCATGTGCCCCGACACCAGCAGCTCATATGCCCCCCGACACCAGCAGCTCATGTGCCCCCTGACACCAGCAGCTCATGTGCCCCCGACACCAGCAGCTCATGTGCCCCCTGACACCAGCAGCTCATGCGCCTCCCCGACACCAGCAGCTCATGTGCCCCCCGACACCAGCAGCTCATGTGCCCCCTGACACCAGCAGCTCATGTGCCCCCCCAGACACCAGCAGCTCATGTGCCCCCGACACCAGCAGCTCATGTGCCCCCCTGACACCAGCAGCTCATGTGCCCCCTGACACCAGCAGCTCATGTACCCCCCGACACCAGCAGCTCATGTGCCCCCTGACACCAGCAGCTCATGTGCCCCCGACACCAGCAGCTCATGTGCCCCCTGACACCAGCAGCTCATGCGCCTCCCCGACACCAGCAGCTCATGTGCCCCCCCAGACACCAGCAGCTCATGTGCCCCCCCAGACACCAGCAGCTCATGTGCCCCCTGACACCAGCAGCTCATGTGCCCCCCAACACCAGCAGCTCATGTGCCCCCCGACACCAGCAGCTCATGTACCCCCCTGACACCAGCAGCTCATGTGCCCCCTGACACCAGCAGCTCATGTGCCCCCCCGACACCAGCAGCTCATGTGCCCCCTGACACCAGCAGCTCATGTGCCCCCTGCCACCAGCAGCTCATGTGCCCCCCGACACCAGCAGCTCATGTGCCCCCTGACACCAGCAGCTCATGTGCCCCCCAGACCAGCAGCTCATGTGCTCCCCGACACCAGCAGCTCATGTGCCCCCTGACACCAGCAGCTCATGTGCCCCCCAACACCAGCAGCTCATGTGCACCCTGACACCAGCAGCTCATGTGCCCCCCGACACCAGCAGCTCATGTGCCTCCCTGACACCAGCAGCTCATGTGCCCCCCAGACACCAGCAGCTCATGTGCCCCCCGACACCAGCAGCTCATGTGCCCCCCGACACCAGCAGCTCATGTGCCCCCCGACACCAGCAGCTCATGTGCCCCCGACACCAACAGCTCATGTGCCCCCCAGACACCAGCAGCTCATGTGCCCCCCGACACCAGCAGCTCATGTGCCCCCCGACACCAGCAGCTCATGTGCCCCCCGACACCAGCAGCTCATGTGCCCCCCGACACCAGCAGCTCATGTGCCCCCGACACCAACAGCTCATGTGCCCCCCAGACACCAGCAGCTCATGTGCCTCCCCGACACCAGCAGCTCATGTGCCCCCCGACACCAGCAGCTCATGTGCCCCCGACACCAACAGCTCATGTGCCCCCGACACCAACAGCTCATGTGCCCCCCAGACACCAGCAGCTCATGTGCCTCCCCGACACCAGCAGCTCATGTGCCCCCCGACACCAGCAGCTCATGTGCCCCCGACACCAACAGCTCATGCGCTCCCCCGACACCAACAGCTCATGTGCCCCTGACACCAGCAGCTCATGTGCCCCCCAGACACCAGCAGCTCATGTGCCCCCCGACACCAGCAGCTCATGTGCACCCTGACACCAGCAGCTTATGTGCCCCCCGACACCAGCAGCTCATGAGCCCCCTAACACCAGCAGATCATGCACCCCCCGACACCAACAGCTCATGTGCCCCTGACACCAGCAGCTCATGTGCCCCCCGACACCAGCAGCTCATGTGCACCCTGACACCAGCAGCTTATGTGCCCCCCGACACCAGCAGCTCATGAGCCCCCTAACACCAGCAGATCATGCACCCCCCGACACCAACAGCTCATGTGCCCCCTGACACCAGCAGCTCATGTGCCCCCTGACACCAGCAGCTCATGTACCCCCCGACACCAGCAGCTCATGTGCCCCCTGACACCAGCAGCTCATGTGCCCCCGACACCAGCAGCTCATGTGCCCCCTGACACCAGCAGCTCATGCGCCTCCCCGACACCAGCAGCTCATGTGCCCCCCGACACCAGCAGCTCATGTGCCCCCTGACACCAGCAGCTCATGTGCCCCCCCAGACACCAGCAGCTCATGTGCCCCCGACACCAGCAGCTCATGTGCCCCCCTGACACCAGCAGCTCATGTGCCCCCTGACACCAGCAGCTCATGTGCCCCCCCGACACCAGCAGCTCATGTGCCCCCCAACACCAGCAGCTCATGTGCCCCCCAACACCAGCAGCTCATGTGCCCCCTGACACCAGCAGCTCATGTGCCCCCCAACACCAGCAGCTCATGTGCACCCTGACACCAGCAGCTCATGTGCCCCCCGACACCAGCAGCTCATGTGCCTCCCTGACACCAGCAGCTCATGTGCCCCCCAGACACCAGCAGCTCATGTGCCCCCCGACACCAGCAGCTCATGTGCCCCCCGACACCAGCAGCTCATGTGCCCCCGACACCAACAGCTCATGTGCCCCCCAGACACCAGCAGCTCATGTGCCTCCCCGACACCAGCAGCTCATGTGCCCCCCGACACCAGCAGCTCATGTGCCCCCGACACCAACAGCTCATGTGCCCCCCAGACACCAGCAGCTCATGTGCCCCCCGACACCAGCAGCTCATGTGCCCCCCGACACCAGCAGCTCATGTGCCCCCGACACCAACAGCTCATGTGCCCCCCAGACACCAGCAGCTCATGTGCCTCCCCGACACCAGCAGCTCATGTGCCCCCCGACACCAGCAGCTCATGTGCCCCCGACACCAGCAGCTCATGTGCCTCCCCGACACCAGCAGCTCATGTGCCCCTGACACCAGCAGCTCATGTGCCCCCGACACCAACAGCTCATGTGCCCTTGACACCAGCAGCTCATGTACCCCCCAACACCAGCAGCTCATGTGCCCCCGACACCAACAGCTCATGTGCCCCCCGACACCAGCAGCTCATGTGCCCCCGACACCAACAGCTCATGTGCCCCCCAGACACCAGCAGCTCATGTGCCCCCCGACACCAGCAGCTCATGTGCCCCCCGACACCAGCAGCTCATGTGCCCCCGACACCAACAGCTCATGTGCCCCCCAGACACCAGCAGCTCATGTGCCTCCCCGACACCAGCAGCTCATGTGCCCCCCGACACCAGCAGCTCATGTGCCCCCGACACCAGCAGCTCATGTGCCCCCCGACACCAGCAGCTCATGTGCCCCCGACACCAACAGCTCATGTGCCCCCGACACCAGCAGCTCATGTGCCTCCCCGACACCAGCAGCTCATGTGCCCCTGACACCAGCAGCTCATGTGCCCCCGACACCAACAGCTCATGTGCCCTTGACACCAGCAGCTCATGTACCCCCCAACACCAACAGCTCATGCGCTCCCCCGACACCAACAGCTCATGTGCCCCCTAATACCAGACGCTCTTGTGCCCCCACATAAGGATACGGCACATTGTAGGGGGCTTTTTTGTGCCTGGACCTTACGGTCAGCTTCCTCCATGGACGCCCCCTGCTGCCGTTCCTCTGCAGTGTGCACCAGATTGTGTCACTCAGCTTTATTCATCTTTAGATAACTGCAGGGAACTTACAAGTGGATTTTCTTCCCTTCTCACCAGAAGATTCTCCTGTTTCGATGGTCGCCTGGACGTCTCTGTGAGAAGCTGCAGCTCCATCTTTCTTACATTTTCTATCACTTTTGCTCCGGTATCTGATCAGTAAAGCTTCACTGATCTCCCTGCAGCGTTCACCATTCTTGTGTAATGAAATTATTTCCTTTCTCCGGTCTTGTGACATTTCTCTTCCATGTGGTGCCATTGCTGACTGCATGAAATCGGAAGGGGTGTTCTTTTGTTAAGTATCGCCTTTAATAGTTCTCCGTTTGCTGTACACTGGTGAAATTAAGGATTAGACTGCCCCGGGGATGAATTCTTCTTGTAATTTTGTAATCTAAACTTTATCTTTGCTCCGAAGACTTTCATTGAGGTGTACTCATTTACACTTGTCACTGTATGTTGATGTTACTTTAACATTACTAAGATTGTTTTTTCGTTAAAGAGCATGAAATGGGTTGAACACAGATCTAGGCCTCAGAGCGTCGTACACGTCTTGATAGGGCACTTGGAGGCTTTAGAGCACTTTTGATGTTTGCCAATATCCATTCATTCCAAATTAAATATTTTTGTCAAATTAGATGAATCAGAAACGAATTTCAGGAAATTCCGTCATCTCGTCTTCAGACTGCTGCTCGGTTGCAGCTAAATGATATGATCTAAGACGGCTGCTGACACTGGGAAAGCTGGTTGTATTGCAATACTGTTGCTAATACTTGGAAAACTAAGTTGTTCTGCAATTGTCAGTCACACGGTGAAAGCTTGCAGTTTGGAAATGCTGGGAAAGCTTGTCTGCAACTCATTGATAGACCTTCTAAACCTTCTGCTGACTCAAGGAAAGCTGGGTGCAAGATGAACAATATGCCTCGGTGATGCTTTGAAGTTGGGTTGTAGTTTAGTGATTACACAGTGATATTTCAGACAACACTGGGAAAACTATGATGCAGCACAGAAATGATGACAATGATACATTGTTAGTGCCGCTGACACTGGGAAATCTGGGTTGCACCTCAGGAATATGACTACAGCGGAGGCTGGAAATGCAGAACAATGATGAAACATTCTGAGACTGCTTGTGATGCTTGAAAAGATGGGTTGCCGCTCACTTATATGTTCTGAGACTGATGCTGATTAGAAAGTTGCATTTTTGCTCAGTAGTCATAAGATCTTAGAATGCTGTTGACATAAGAGATATGTTCTGGGACTGCTGACGATGCTGCACTGATGATGTTTTCAGGCTGCTGGACCCGCAGCTCATTGATGAGACTTTCTGAGACCACTGGTCATGCTGCTTACAGTTCTTGGAATATTATGGTTACTGAGACAGTTGGGCTGCAGCTCAGTGATGGTACGTCTCAGTAACGCAAGGAAAGCCTTTTCTGCAGCTCACTAATTATATTTATACTGCTGGTGATGATGCATTGAAAACTGAATTATAAGTCAGGGAGGAGGTGTTCTGAGACTGGAGCTGATGCCAGGAAAAATAGGGTTGCATCTCAATGATAACACAATCAGGGACTGCTGCGGACACTGATAAAGGTAAGTTGTAGGTCAGTGTTCCCCCTTAGGACTGCTGCTGACACTGATAAAGGTAAGTTGTAGGTCAGTGTTCCCCCTTAGGACTGCTGCAGACACTGATAAAGGTAAGTTGTGGGTCAGTGTTCCCCCTTAGGACTGCTGCTGACACTGATAAAGGTAAGTTGTAGGTCAGTGTTCCCCCTTAGGGCTGCTGCTGACACTGATAAAGGTAAGTTGTAGGTCAGTGTTCCTCCTTAGGACTGCTGCTGACACTGATAAAGGTAAGTTGTAGGTCAGTGTTCCCCTTAGGACTACTGAGGACACTGATAAAGGTAAGTTGTAGGACAGTGTTCCTCCATAGGACTGCTGCTGACACTGATAAAGGTAAGTTGTAGGTCAGTGTTCCCCCTTAGGACTGCTGCTGACACTGATAAAGGTAAGTTGTAGGTCAGTGTTCCTCCTTAGGACTGCTGCTGACACTGATAAAGGTAAGTTGTAGGTCAGTGTTCCTCCTTAGGACTGCTGCTGACACTGGTAAAGATAAGTTGTAGGTCAGTGTTCCCCCTTAGGACTGCTGCAGACACTGATAAAGGTAAGTTGTGGGTCAGTGTTCCTCCTTAGGACTGCTGCTGACACTGGTAAAGATAAGTTGTAGGTCAGTTTTCCACCTTAGGACTGCTGCTGACACTGATAAAGGTAAGTTGTAGGTCAGTGTTCCCCCTTAGGACTGCTGCTGACACTGATAAAGGTAAGTTGTAGGTCAGTGTTCCCCCTTAGGACTGCTGCAGACACTGATAAAGGTAAGTTGTAGGTCAGTGTTCCCCCTTAGGACTGCTGCAGACACTGATAAAGGTAAGTTGTGGGTCAGTGTTCCCCCTTAGGACTGCTGCTGACACTGATAAAGGTAAGTTGTAGGTCAGTGTTCCCCCTTAGGACTGCTGCAGACACTGATAAAGGTAAGTTGTGGGTCAGTGTTCCCCCTTAGGACTGCTGCTGACACTGATAAAGGTAAGTTGTAGGTCAATGTTCCCCCTTAGGGCTGCTGCTGACACTGATAAAGGTAAGTTGTAGGTCAGTGTTCCTCCTTAGGACTGCTGCTGACACTGATAAAGGTAAGTTGTAGGTCAGTGTTCCTCCTTAGGACTGCTGCTGACACTGATAAAGGTAAGTTGTAGGTCAGTGTTCCTCCTTAGGACTGCTGCTGACACTGATAAAGGTAAGTTGTAGGTCAGTGTTCCCCCTTAGGACTGCTGCTGACACTGATAAAGGTAAGTTGTAGGTCAGTGTTCCTCCTTAGGACTGCTGCTGACACTGATAAAGGTAAGTTGTAGGTCAGTGTTCCTCCTTAGGACTGCTGCTGACACTGATAAAGGTAAGTTGTAGGTCAGTGTTCCTCCTTAGGACTGCTGCAGACACTGATAAAGGTAAGTTGTAGGTCAGTGTTCCTCCTTAGGACTGCTGCTGACACTGATAAAGGTAAGTTGTAGGACAGTGTTCCTCCATAGGACTGCTGCTGACACTGATAAAGGTAAGTTGTAGGTCAGTGTTCCTCCTTAGGACTGCTGCTGACACTGATAAAGGTAAGTTGTAGGTCAGTGTTCCCCCTTAGGACTGCTGCTGACACTGATAAAGGTAAGTTGTAGGTCAGTGTTCCCCCTTAGGACTGCTGCTGACACTGATAAAGGTAAGTTGTAGGTCAGTGTTCCTCCTTAGGACTGCTGCTGACACTGGTAAAGATAAGTTGTAGGTCAGTGTTCCCCCTTAGGACTGCTGCAGACACTGATAAAGGTAAGTTGTAGGTCAGTGTTCCCCCTTAGGACTGCTGCTGACACTGATAAAGGTAAGTTGTAGGTCAGTGTTCCCCCTTAGGACTGCTGCAGACACTGATAAAGGTAAGTTGTAGGTCAGTGTTCCCCCTTAGGACTGCTGCAGACACTGATAAAGGTAAGTTGTGGGTCAGTGTTCCCCCTTAGGACTGCTGCTGACACTGATAAAGGTAAGTTGTAGGTCAGTGTTCCCCCTTAGGACTGCTGCAGACACTGATAAAGGTAAGTTGTGGGTCAGTGTTCCCCCTTAGGACTGCTGCTGACACTGATAAAGGTAAGTTGTAGGTCAGTGTTCCCCCTTAGGACTGCTGCAGACACTGATAAAGGTAAGTTGTGGGTCAGTGTTCCCCCTTAGGACTGCTGCTGACACTGATAAAGGTAAGTTGTAGGTCAGTGTTCCCCCTTAGGGCTGCTGCTGACACTGATAAAGGTAAGTTGTAGGTCAGTGTTCCTCCTTAGGACTGCTGCTGACACTGATAAAGGTAAGTTGTAGGTCAGTGTTCCTCCTTAGGACTGCTGCTGACACTGATAAAGGTAAGTTGTAGGTCAGTGTTCCTCCTTAGGACTGCTGCTGACACTGATAAAGGTAAGTTGTAGGTCAGTGTTCCCCCTTAGGACTACTGAGGACACTGATAAAGGTAAGTTGTAGGTCAGTGTTCCTCCATAGGACTGCTGCTGACACTGATAAAGGTAAGTTGTAGGTCAGTGTTCCCCCTTAGGACTGCTGCTGACACTGATAAAGGTAAGTTGTAGGTCAGTGTTCCCCCTTAGGAGTACTGAGGACACTGATAAAGGTAAGTTGTAGGTCAGTGTTCCTCCTTAGGACTGCTGCTGACACTGATAAAGGTAAGTTGTAGGTCAGTGTTCCCCCTTAGGACTGCTGCTGACACTGATAAAGGTAAGTTGTAGGTCAGTGTTCCCCCTTAGGACTGCTGCTGACACTGATAAAGGTAAGTTGTAGGTCAGTGTTCCTCCTTAGGACTGCTGCTGACACTGATAAAGGTAAGTTGTAGGTCAGTGTTCCTCCTTAGGACTGCTGCTGACACTGATAAAGGTAAGTTGTAGGTCAGTGTTCCTCCTTAGGACTGCTGCTGACACTGATAAAGGTAAGTTGTAGGACAGTGTTCCTCCATAGGACTGCTGCTGACACTGATAAAGGTAAGTTGTAGGTCAGTGTTCCTCCTTAGGACTGCTGCTGACACTGATAAAGGTAAGTTGTAGGTCAGTGTTCCCCCTTAGGACTGCTGCTGACACTGATAAAGGTAAGTTGTAGGTCAGTGTTCCCCCTTAGGACTGCTGCTGACACTGATAAAGGTAAGTTGTAGGTCAGTGTTCCTCCTTAGGACTGCTGCTGACACTGGTAAAGATAAGTTGTAGGTCAGTGTTCCCCCTTAGGACTGCTGCAGACACTGATAAAGGTAAGTTGTAGGTCAGTGTTCCTCCTTAGGACTGCTGCTGATACTGATAAAGGTAAGTTGTAGGTCAGTGTTCCACCTTAGGACTGCTGCTGACACTGATAAAGGTAAGTTGTAGGTCAGTGTTCCTCCTTAGGACTGCTGCTGATACTGATAAAGGTAAGTTGTAGGTCAGTGTTCCCCCTTAGGACTGCTGCTGACACTGATAAAGGTAAGTTGTAGGTCAGTGTTCCACCTTAGGACTGCTGCTGACACTGATAAAGGTAAGTTGTAGGTCAGTGTTCCTCCTTAGGACTGCTGCGGACACTGATAAAGGTAAGTTGTAGGTCAGTGTTACCCCTTAGGACTGCTGCTGATACTGATAAAGGTAAGTTGTAGGTCAGTGTTCCTCCTTAGGACTGCTGCAGACACTGATAAAGGTAAGTTGTAGGTCAGTGTTCCACCTTAGGACTGCTGCAGACACTGATAAAGGTAAGTTGTAGGTCAGTGTTCCTCCTTAGGACTGCTGCTGACACTGATAAAGGTAAGTTGTAGGTCAGTGTTCCACCTTAGGACTGCTGCTGACACTGATAAAGGTAAGTTGTAGGTCAGTGTTCCTCCTTAGGACTGCTGCTGACACTGGTAAAGGTAAGTTGTAGGTCAGTGTTCCTCCTTAGGACTGCTGCTGACACTGGTAAAGGTAAGTTGTAGGTCAGTGTTCCTCCTTAGGACTGCTGTAGACACTGATAAAGGTAAGTTGTAGGTCAGTGTTCCTCCTTAGGACTGCTGCTGACACTGATAAAGGTAAGTTGTAGGTCAGTGTTCCTCCTTAGGACTGCTGCTGACACTGGTAAAGGTAAGTTGTAGGTCAGTGTTCCTCCTTAGGACTGCTGCTGACACTGATAAAGGTAAGTTGTAGGTCAGTGTTCCTCCTTAGGACTGCTGCTGACACTGGTAAAGGTAAGTTGTAGGTCAGTGTTCCTCCTTAGGACTGCTGCTGACACTGATAAAGGTAAGTTGTACGTCAGTGTTCCTCCTTAGGACTGCTGCAAACACTGATAAAGGTAAGTTGTAGGTCAGTGTTCCTCCTTAGGACTGCTGCTGACACTGATAAAGGTAAGTTGTAGGTCAGTGTTCCTCCTTAGGACTGCTGCTGATACTGATAAAGGTAAGTTGTAGGTCAGTGTTCCCCCTTAGGACTGCTGCTGACACTGATAAAGGTAAGTTGTAGGTCAGTGTTCCTCCTTAGGACTGCTGCTGACACTGATAAAGGTAAGTTGTAGGTCAGTGTTCCTCCTTAGGACTGCTGCAGACACTGATAAAGGTAAGTTGTAGGTCAGTGTTCCTCCTTAGGACTGCTGCTGACACTGATAAAGGTAAGTTGTAGGTCAGTGTTCCTCCTTAGGACTGCTGCAGACACTGATAAAGGTAAGTTGTAGGTCAGTGTTACCCCTTAGGACTGCTGCTGACACTGATAAAGGTAAGTTGTAGGTCAGTGTTCCTCCTTAGGACTGCTGCAGACACTGATAAAGGTAAGTTGTAGGTCAGTGTTCCTCCTTAGGACTGCTGCTGACACTGATAAAGGTAAGTTGTAGGTCAGTGTTCCCCCTTAGGACTGCTGCTGACACTGATAAAGGTAAGTTGTAGGTCAGTGTTCCCCCTTAGGACTGCTGCAGACACTGATAAAGGTAAGTTGTAGGTCAGTGTTACCCCTTAGGACTGCTGCTGACACTGATAAAGGTAAGTTGTAGGTCAGTGTTACCCCTTAGGACTGCTGCTGATACTGATAAAGGTAAGTTGTAGGTCAGTGTTACCCCTTAGGACTGCTGCTGACACTGATAAAGGTAAGTTGTAGGTCAGTGTTACCCCTTAGGACTGCTGCTGACACTGATAAAGGTAAGTTGTAGGTCAGTGTTCCTCCTTAGGACTGCTGCTGACACTGATAAAGGTAAGTTGTAGGTCAGTGTTCCTCCTTAGGACTGCTGCTGATACTGATAAAGGTAAGTTGTAGGTCAGTGTTACCCCTTAGGACTGCTGCTGACACTGATAAAGGTAAGTTGTAGGTCAGTGTTCCTCCTTAGGACTGCTGCTGACACTGATAAAGGTAAGTTGTAGGTCAGTGTTCCTCCTTAGGACTGCTGCTGACACTGATAAAGGTAAGTTGTAGGTCAGTGTTCCTCCTTAGGACTGCTGCTGACACTGATAAAGGTAAGTTGTAGGTCAGTGTTCCTCATTAGGACTGCTGCTGATACTGATAAAGGTAAGTTGTAGGTCAGTGTTCCCCCTTAGGACTGCTGCTGACACTGATAAAGGTAAGTTGTAGGTCAGTGTTCCCCCTTAGGACTGCTGCTGACACTGATAAAGGTAAGTTGTAGGTCAGTGTTCCCCCTTAGGACTGCTGCTGACACTGGTAAAGGTAAGTTGTAGGTCAGTGTTCCACCTTAGGACTGCTGCTGACACTGATAAAGGTAAGTTGTAGGTCAGTGTTCCCCCTTAGGACTGCTGCTGACACTGATAAAGGTAAGTTGTAGGTCAGTGTTCCACCTTAGGAATGCTGCTGACACTGATAAAGGTAAGTTGTAGGTCAGTGTTCCACCTTAGGACTGCTGCTGACACTGATAAAGGTAAGTTGTAGGTCAGTGTTCCCCCTTAGGACTGCTGCTGACACTGATAAAGGTAAGTTGTAGGTCAGTTTTCCACCTTAGGACTGCTGCAGACAATGATAAAGGTAAGTTGTAGGTCAGTGTTCCTCCTTAGGACTGCTGCAGACACTGATAAAGGTAAGTTGTAGGTCAGTGTTCCTCCTTAGGACTGCTGCTGACACTGATAAAGGTAAGTTGTAGGTCAGTGTTCCCCCTTAGGACTGCTGCTGACACTGATAAAGGTAAGTTGTAGGTCAGTGTTCCCCCTTAGGACTGCTGCTGACACTGATAAAGGTAAGTTGTAGGTCAGTGTTCCCCCTTAGGACTGCTGCTGACACTGATAAAGGTAAGTTGTAGGTCAGTGTTCCTCCTTAGGACTGCTGCTGACACTGATAAAGGTAAGTTGTAGGTCAGTGTTCCTCCTTAGGACTGCTGCGGACACTGATAAAGGTAAGTTGTAGGTCAGTGTTCCACCTTAGGACTGCTGCTGACACTGATAAAGGTAAGTTGTAGGTCAGTGTTCCACCTTAGGACTGCTGATGACACTGATAAAGGTAAGTTGTAGGTCAGTGTTCCCCCTTAGGACTGCTGCTGACACTGATAAAGGTAAGTTGTAGGTCAGTATTCCTCCTTAGGACTGCTGCTGACACTGATAAAGGTAAGTTGTAGGTCAGTGTTCCCCCTTAGGACTGCTGCTGACACTGATAAAGGTAAGTTGTAGGTCAGTTTTCCACCTTAGGACTGCTGCTGACACTGATAAAGGTAAGTTGTAGGTCAGTGTTCCTCCTTAGGACTGCTGCAGACACTGATAAAGGTAAGTTGTAGGTCAGTGTTCCTCCTTAGGACTGCTGTAGACACTGATAAAGGTAAGTTGTAGGTCAGTGTTCCCCCTTAGGACTGCTGCTGACACTGATAAAGGTAAGTTGTAGGTCAGTCTTCCCCCTTAGGACTGCTGCTGACACTGATAAAGGTAAGTTGTAGGTCAGTGTTCCTCCTTAGGACTGCTGCAGACACTGATAAAGGTAAGTTGTAGGTCAGTGTTCCTCATTAGGACTGCTGCTGACACTGATAAAGGTAAGTTGTAGGTCAGTGTTCCTCCTTAGGACTGCTGTAGACACTGATAAAGGTAAGTTGTAGGTCAGTGTTCCCCCTTAGGACTGCTGCTGACACTGATAAAGGTAAGTTGTAGGTCAGTGTTCCTCCTTAGGACTGCTGCTGACACTGATAAAGGTAAGTTGTAGGTCAGTGTTCCTCCTTAGGACTGCTGCAGACACTGATAAAGGTAAGTTGTAGGTCAGTGTTACCCCTTAGGACTGCTGCTGACACTGATAAAGGTAAGTTGTGGGTCAGTGTTCCTCCTTAGGACTGCTGCTGACACTGATAAAGGTAAGTTGTAGGTCAGTGTTCCACCTTAGGACTGCTGCTGACACTGATAAAGGTAAGTTGTAGGTCAGTGTTCCTCCTTAGGACTGCTGCTGACACTGATAAAGGTAAGTTGTAGGTCAGTGTTACCCCTTAGGACTGCTGCTGACACTGATAAAGGTAAGTTGTGGGTCAGTGTTCCTCCTTAGGACTGCTGCTGACACTGATAAAGGTAAGTTGTAGGTCAGTGTTCCTCCTTAGGACTGCTGCGGACACTGATAAAGGTAAGTTGTAGGTCAGTGTTACCCCTTAGGACTGCTGCTGACACTGATAAAGGTAAGTTGTGGGTCAGTGTTCCTCCTTAGGACTGCTGCTGACACTGATAAAGGTAAGTTGTAGGTCAGTGTTCCTCCTTAGGACTGCTGCTGACACTGATAAAGGTAAGTTGTAGGTCAGTGTTACCCCTTAGGACTGCTGCAGACAATGATAAAGGTAAGTTGTAGGTCAGTGTTCCTCCTTAGGACTGCTGCAGACACTGATAAAGGTAAGTTGTAGGTCAGTGTTCCTCCTTAGGACTGCTGCTGACACTGATAAAGGTAAGTTGTAGGTCAGTGTTCCCCCTTAGGACTGCTGCAGACAATGATAAAGGTAAGTTGTAGGTCAGTGTTACCCCTTAGGACTGCTGCTGACACTGATAAAGGTAAGTTGTAGGTCAGTGTTCCTCCTTAGGACTGCTGCTGACACTGATAAAGGTAAGTTGTAGGTCAGTGTTCCCCCTTAGGACTGCTGCAGACAATGATAAAGGTAAGTTGTAGGTCAGTGTTACCCCTTAGGACTGCTGCTGACACTGATAAAGGTAAGTTGTAGGTCAGTGTTCCCCCTTAGGACTGCTGCAGACAATGATAAAGGTAAGTTGTAGGTCAGTGTTACCCCTTAGGACTGCTGCTGACACTGATAAAGGTAAGTTGTAGGTCAGTGTTCCTCCTTAGGACTGCTGCTGACACTGATAAAGGTAAGTTGTAGGTCAGTGTTCCCCCTTAGGACTGCTGCAGACAATGATAAAGGTAAGTTGTAGGTCAGTGTTACCCCTTAGGACTGCTGCTGACACTGATAAAGGTAAGTTGTAGGTCAGTGTTCCTCCTTAGGACTGCTGCTGACACTGATAAAGGTAAGTTGTAGGTCAGTGTTCCTCCTTAGGACTGCTGCTGACACTGATAAAGGTAAGTTGTAGGTCAGTGTTACCCCTTAGGACTGCTGCTGACACTGATAAAGGTAAGTTGTAGGTCAGTGTTCCCCCTTAGGACTGCTGCAGACAATGATAAAGGTAAGCTGTAGGTCAGTGTTCCCCCTTAGGACTGCTGCAGACAATGATAAAGGTAAGTTGTAGGTCAGTGTTACCCCTTAGGACTGCTGCGGACACTGATAAAGGTAAGTTGTAGGTCAGTGTTCCTCCTTAGGACTGCTGCTGACACTGATAAAGGTAAGTTGTAGGTCAGTGTTACCCCTTAGGACTGCTGCTGACACTGATAAAGGTAAGTTGTAGGTCAGTGTTCCTCCTTAGGACTGCTGCTGACACTGATAAAGGTAAGTTGTAGGTCAGTGTTCCTCCTTAGGACTGCTGCAGACACTGATAAAGGTAAGTTGTAGGTCAGTGTTCCTCCTTAGGACTGCTGCTGACACTGATAAAGGTAAGTTGTAGGTCAGTGTTCCTCCTTAGGACTGCTGCAGACACTGATAAAGGTAAGTTGTAGGTCAGTGTTCCTCCTTAGGACTGCTGCTGACACTGATAAAGGTAAGTTGTAGGTCAGTGTTCCTCCTTAGGACTGCTGCGGACACTGATAAAGGTAAGTTGTAGGTCAGTGTTCCTCCTTAGGACTGCTGCAGACACTGATAAAGGTAAGTTGTAGGTCAGTGTTCCTCCTTAGGACTGCTGCTGACACTGATAAAGGTAAGTTGTAGGTCAGTGTTACCCCTTAGGACTGCTGCGGACACTGATAAAGGTAAGTTGTAGGTCAGTGTTCCTCCTTAGGACTGCTGCAGACACTGATAAAGGTAAGTTGTAGGTCAGTGTTCCTCCTTAGGACTGCTGCTGACACTGATAAAGGTAAGTTGTAGGTCAGTGTTCCTCCTTAGGACTGCTGCTGACACTGATAAAGGTAAGTTGTAGGTCAGTGTTCCTCCTTAGGACTGCTGCAGACAATGATAAAGGTAAGTTGTAGGTCAGTGTTCCTCCTTAGGACTGCTGCAGACACTGATAAAGGTAAGTTGTAGGTCAGTGTTCCCCCTTAGGACTGCTGCAGACAATGATAAAGGTAAGTTGTAGGTCAGTGTTCCTCCTTAGGACTGCTGCAGACACTGATAAAGGTAAGTTGTAGGTCAGTGTTACCCCTTAGGACTGCTGCTGACACTGATAAAGGTAAGTTGTAGGTCAGTGTTCCTCCTTAGGACTGCTGCAGACACTGATAAAGGTAAGTTGTAGGTCAGTGTTCCTCATTAGGACTGCTGCAGACACTGATAAAGGTAAGTTGTAGGTCAGTGTTACCCCTTAGGACTGCTGCTGACACTGATAAAGGTAAGTTGTAGGTCAGTGTTCCCCCTTAGGACTGCTGCAGACACTGATAAAGGTAAGTTGTAGGTCAGTGTTCCTCCTTAGGACTGCTGCTGACACTGATAAAGGTAAGTTGTAGGTCAGTGTTCCTCATTAGGACTGCTGCTGATACTGATAAAGGTAAGTTGTAGGTCAGTGTTCCCCCTTAGGACTGCTGCTGACACTGATAAAGGTAAGTTGTAGGTCAGTGTTCCTCCTTAGGACTGCTGCAGACACTGATAAAGGTAAGTTGTAGGTCAGTGTTCCCCCTTAGGACTGCTGCGGACACTGATAAAGGTAAGTTGTAGGTCAGTGTTACCCCTTAGGACTGCTGCTGACACTGATAAAGGTAAGTTGTGGGTCAGTGTTCCTCCTTAGGACTGCTGCTGACACTGATAAAGGTAAGTTGTAGGTCAGTGTTCCTCCTTAGGACTGCTGCTGACACTGATAAAGGTAAGTTGTAGGTCAGTGTTACCCCTTAGGACTGCTGCTGACACTGATAAAGGTAAGTTGTAGGTCAGTGTTCCACCTTAGGACTGCTGCTGATACTGATAAAGGTAAGTTGTAGGTCAGTGTTCCTCCTTAGGACTGCTGCTGACACTGATAAAGGTAAGTTGTAGGTCAGTGTTACCCCTTAGGACTGCTGCTGACACTGATAAAGGTAAGTTGTAGGTCAGTGTTCCCCCTTAGGACTGCTGCTGACACTGATAAAGGTAAGTTGTAGGTCAGTGTTCCTCCTTAGGACTGCTACTGACACTGATAAAGGTAAGTTGTAGGTCAGTGTTCCTCCTTAGGACTGCTGCTGACACTGATAAAGGTAAGTTGTAGGTCAGTGTTTCCCCTTAGGACTGCTGCAGACACTGATAAAGGTAAGTTGTAGGTCAGTGTTCCCCCTTAGGACTGCTGCTGACACTGATAAAGGTAAGTTGTAGGTCAGTGTTACCCCTTAGGACTGCTGCTGACACTGATAAAGGTAAGTTGTAGGTCAGTGTTCCTCCTTAGGACTGCTACTGACACTGATAAAGGTAAGTTGTAGGTCAGTGTTCCTCCTTAGGACTGCTGCTGACACTGATAAAGGTAAGTTGTAGGTCAGTGTTACCCCTTAGGACTGCTGCAGACAATGATAAAGGTAAGTTGTAGGTCAGTGTTCCTCCTTAGGACTGCTGCAGACACTGATAAAGGTAAGTTGTAGGTCAGTGTTCCTCCTTAGGACTGCTGCTGACACTGATAAAGGTAAGTTGTAGGTCAGTGTTACCCCTTAGGACTGCTGCAGACAATGATAAAGGTAAGCTGTAGGTCAGTGTTACCCCTTAGGACTGCTGCGGACACTGATAAAGGTAAGTTGTAGGTCAGTGTTCCTCCTTAGGACTGCTGCTGACACTGATAAAGGTAAGTTGTAGGTCAGTGTTCCTCCTTAGGACTGCTGCTGACACTGATAAAGGTAAGTTGTAGGTCAGTGTTACCCCTTAGGACTGCTGCGGACACTGATAAAGGTAAGTTGTAGGTCAGTGTTCCTCCATAGGACTGCTGCTGACACTGATAAAGGTAAGTTGTAGGTCAGTGTTCCTCCTTAGGACTGCTGCTGACACTGATAAAGGTAAGTTGTAGGTCAGTGTTACCAATTAGGACTGCTGCAGACAATGATAAAGGTAAGTTGTAGGTCAGTGTTCCTCCTTAGGACTGCTGCGGACACTGATAAAGGTAAGTTGTAGGTCAGTGTTCCTCCTTAGGACTGCTGCTGACACTGATAAAGGTAAGTTGTAGGTCAGTGTTACCCCTTAGGACTGCTGCTGACACTGATAAAGGTAAGTTGTAGGTCAGTGTTCCCCCTTAGGACTGCTGCTGACACTGATAAAGGTAAGTTGTAGGTCAGTTTTCCACCTTAGGACTGCTGCTGACACTGATAAAGGTAAGTTGTAGGTCAGTGTTCCTCCTTAGGACTGCTGCTGACACTGATAAAGGTAAGTTGTAGGTCAGTGTTACCCCTTAGGACTGCTGCAGACAATGATAAAGGTAAGTTGTAGGTCAGTGTTCCTCCTTAGGACTGCTGCTGACACTGATAAAGGTAAGTTGTAGGTCAGTGTTCCTCCTTAGGACTGCTGCTGACACTGATAAAGGTAAGTTGTAGGTCAGTTTTCCACCTTAGGACTGCTGCTGACACTGATAAAGGTAAGTTGTAGGTTAGTGTTCCCCCTTAGGACTGCTGCTGACACTGATAAAGGTAAGTTGTAGGTCAGTGTTCCTCCTTAGGACTGCTGCAGACACTGATAAAGGTAAGTTGTTGGTCAGTGTTTCTCCTTAGGACTGCTGCTGACACTGATAAAGGTAAGTTGTAGGTCAGTGTTCCACCTTAGGACTGCTGCTGACACTGATAAAGGTAAGTTGTAGGTCAGTTTTCCACCTTAGGACTGCTGCTGACACTGATAAAGGTAAGTTGTAGGTCAGTGTTCCTCCTTAGGACTGCTGCTGACACTGATAAAGGTAAGTTGTAGGTCAGTTTTCCACCTTAGGACTGCTGCTGACACTGATAAAGGTAAGTTGTAGGTCAGTGTTCCTCCTTAGGACTGCTGCTGACACTGATAAAGGTAAGTTGTAGGTCAGTGTTCCACCTTAGGACTGCTGCAGACACTGATAAAGGTAAGTTGTAGGTCAGTGTTCCACCTTAGGACTGCTGCAGACACTGATAAAGGTAAGTTGTAGGTCAGTGTTCCTCCTTAGGACTGCTGCTGACACTGATAAAGGTAAGTTGTAGGTCAGTGTTCCTCCTTAGGACTGCTGCTGACACTGATAAAGGTAAGTTGTAGGTCAGTGTTCCTCCTTAGGACTGCTGCTGACACTGATAAAGGTAAGTTGTAGGTCAGTGTTCCACCTTAGGACTGCTGCAGACACTGATAAAGGTAAGTTGTAGGTCAGTTTTCCACCTTAGGACTGCTGCTGACACTGATAAAGGTAAGTTGTAGGTCAGTGTTCCTCCTTAGGACTGCTGCTGACACTGATAAAGGTAAGTTGTAGGTCAGTGTTCCACCTTAGGACTGCTGCAGACACTGATAAAGGTAAGTTGTAGGTCAGTGTTCCTCCTTAGGACTGCTGCTGACACTGATAAAGGTAAGTTGTAGGTCAGTGTTTCTCCTTAGGACTGCTGCTGACACTGATAAAGGTAAGTTGTAGGTCAGTGTTCCTCCTTAGGACTGCTGCAGACACTGATAAAGGTAAGTTGTAGGTCAGTTTTCCACCTTAGGACTGCTGCTGACACTGATAAAGGTAAGTTGTAGGTCAGTGTTCCTCCTTAGGACTGCTGCTGACACTGATAAAGGTAAGTTGTAGGTCAGTGTTTCTCCTTAGGACTGCTGCTGACACTGATAAAGGTAAGTTGTAGGTCAGTGTTCCTCCTTAGGACTGCTGCAGACACTGATAAAGGTAAGTTGTAGGTCAGTGTTTCTCCTTAGGACTGCTGCTGACACTGATAAAGGTAAGTTGTAGGTCAGTGTTACCCCTTAGGACTGCTGCAGACACTGATAAAGGTAAGTTGTAGGTCAGTGTTCCTCCTTAGGACTGCTGCAGACACTGATAAAAGTAAGTTGTAGGTCAGTTTTCCACCTTAGGACTGCTGCTGACACTGATAAAGGTAAGTTGTAGGTCAGTGTTACCCCTTAGGACTGCTGCAGACACTGATAAAGGTAAGTTGTAGGTCAGTGTTCCTCCTTAGGACTGCTGCTGACACTGATAAAGGTAAGTTGTAGGTCAGTTTTCCACCTTAGGACTGCTGCTGACACTGATAAAGGTAAGTTGTAGGTCAGTTTTCCACCTTAGGACTGCTGCTGACACTGATAAAGGTAAGTTGTAGGTCAGTGTTCCTCCTTAGGACTGCTGCTGACACTGATAAAGGTAAGTTGTAGGTCAGTGTTCCTCATTAGGACTGCTGCTGACACTGATAAAGGTAAGTTGTAGGTCAGTGTTCCTCCTTAGGACTGCTGCAGACACTGATAAAGGTAAGTTGTAGGTCAGTGTTCCTCCTTAGGACTGCTGCAGACAATGATAAAGGTAAGTTGTAGGTCAGTGTTCCCCCTTAGGACTGCTGCTGACACTGATAAAGGTAAGTTGTAGGTCAGTTTTCCACCTTAGGACTGCTGCTGACACTGAGAAAGGTAAGTTGTAGGTCAGTGTTCCACCTTAGGACTGCTGCAGACACTGATAAAGGTAAGTTGTAGGTCAGTGTTCCACCTTAGGACTGCTGCTGACACTGATAAAGGTAAGTTGTAGGTCAGTGTTCCCCCTTAGGACTGCTGCTGACACTGATAAAGGTAAGTTGTAGGTCAGTGTTCCACCTTAGGACTGCTGCTGACACTGATAAAGGTAAGTTGTAGGTCAGTGTTCCCCCTTAGGACTGCTGCTGACACTGATAAAGGTAAGTTGTAGGTCAGTGTTCCTCCTTAGGACTGCTGCTGACACTGATAAAGGTAAGTTGTAGGTCAGTGTTCCCCCTTAGGACTGCTGCTGACACTGATAAAGGTAAGTTGTAGGTCAGTGTTCCACCTTAGGACTGCTGCTGACACTGATAAAGGTAAGTTGTAGGTCAGTGTTCCTCCTTAGGACTGCTGCTGACACTGATAAAGGTAAGTTGTAGGTCAGTGTTCCTCCTTAGGACTGCTGCTGACACTGATAAAGGTAAGTTGTAGGTCAGTGTTCCTCCTTAGGACTGCTGCTGACACTGATAAAGGTAAGTTGTAGGTCAGTGTTCCTCCTTAGGACTGCTGCTGACACTGATAAAGGTAAGTTGTAGGTCAGTGTTCCACCTTAGGACTGCTGCAGACACTGATAAAGGTAAGTTGTAGGTCAGTGTTCCACCTTAGGACTGCTGCTGACACTGATAAAGGTAAGTTGTAGGTCAGTGTTCCTCCTTAGGACTGCTGCTGACACTGATAAAGGTAAGTTGTAGGTCAGTGTTCCTCCTTAGGACTGCTGCTGACACTGATAAAGGTAAGTTGTAGGTCAGTGTTCCACCTTAGGACTGCTGCAGACACTGATAAAGGTAAGTTGTAGGTCAGTGTTCCACCTTAGGACTGCTGCTGACACTGATAAAGGTAAGTTGTAGGTCAGTGTTCCTCCTTAGGACTGCTGCTGACACTGGTAAAGGTAAGTTGTAGGTCAGTGTTCCCCCTTAGGACTGCTGCGGACACTGATAAAGGTAAGTTGTAGGTCAGTGTTCCTCCTTAGGACTGCTGCTGACACTGATAAAGGTAAGTTGTAGGTCAGTGTTCCTCCTTAGGACTGCTGCTGACACTGATAAAGGTAAGTTGTAGGTCAGTGTTCCACCTTAGGACTGCTGCTGACACTGATAAAGGTAAGTTGTAGGTCAGTGTTCCACCTTAGGACTGCTGCTGACACTGATAAAGGTAAGTTGTAGGTCAGTGTTCCTCCTTAGGACTGCTGCTGACACTGATAAAGGTAAGTTGTAGGTCAGTGTTCCACCTTAGGACTGCTGCTGACACTGATAAAGGTAAGTTGTAGGTCAGTGTTCCTCCTTAGGACTGCTGCTGACACTGATAAAGGTAAGTTGTAGGTCAGTGTTCCACCTTAGGACTGCTGCTGACACTGATAAAGGTAAGTTGTAGGTCAGTGTTCCTCATTAGGACTGCTGTAGACACTGATAAAGGTAAGTTGTAGGTCAGTGTTCCCCCTTAGGACTGCTGCTGACACTGATAAAGGTAAGTTGTAGGTCAGTGTTCCTCCTTAGGACTGCTGCTGACACTGATAAAGGTAAGTTGTAGGTCAGTGTTCCTCATTAGGACTGCTGTAGACACTGATAAAGGTAAGTTGTAGGTCAGTGTTCCCCCTTAGGACTGCTGCTGACACTGATAAAGGTAAGTTGTAGGTCAGTGTTCCACCTTAGGACTGCTGCTGACACTGATAAAGGTAAGTTGTAGGTCAGTGTTCCCCCTTAGGACTGCTGTAGACACTGATAAAGGTAAGTTGTAGGTCAGTGTTCCCCCTTAGGACTGCTGCTGACACTGATAAAGGTAAGTTGTAGGTCAGTGTTCCTCCTTAGGACTGCTGCTGACACTGATAAAGGTAAGTTGTAGGTCAGTGTTCCTCCTTAGGACTGCTGCAGACACTGATAAAGGTAAGTTGTAGGTCAGTGTTCCCCCTTAGGACTGCTGCTGACACTGATAAAGGTAAGTTGTAGGTCAGTGTTCCACCTTAGGACTGCTGCTGACACTGGTAAAGGTAAGTTGTAGGTCAGTGTTCCCCCTTAGGACTGCTGCTGACACTGATAAAGGTAAGTTGTAGGTCAGTGTTCCCCCTTAGGACTGCTGCAGACACTGATAAAGGTAAGTTGTAGGTCAGTGTTCCCCCTTAGGACTGCTGCAGACACTGATAAAGGTAAGTTGTAGGTCAGTGTTCCACCTTAGGACTGCTGCTGACACTGATAAAGGTAAGTTGTAGGTCAGTGTTCCTCCTTAGGACTGCTGCTGACACTGATAAAGGTAAGTTGTAGGTCAGTGTTACCCCTTAGGACTGCTGCTGACACTGATAAAGGTAAGTTGTAGGTCAGTGTTTCCCCTTAGGACTGCTGCGGACACTGATAAAGGTAAGTTGTGGGTCAGTGTTCCTCCTTAGGACTGCTGCTAACACTGATAAAGGTAAGTTGTAGGTCAGTGTTCCTCCTTAGGACTGCTGCTGACACTGATAAAGGTAAGTTGTAGGTCAGTGTTACCCCTTAGGACTGCTGCTGACACTGATAAAGGTAAGTTGTGGGTCAGTGTTCCTCCTTAGGACTGCTGCAGACACTGATAAAGGTAAGTTGTAGGTCAGTGTTCCTCCTTAGGACTGCTGCAGACAATGATAAAGGTAAGTTGTAGGTCAGTGTTCCTCCTTAGGACTGCTGCTGACACTGATAAAGGTAAGTTGTAGGTCAGTGTTCCTCCTTAGGACTGCTGCAGACACTGATAAAGGTAAGTTGTAGGTCAGTGTTCCTCCTTAGGACTGCTGCAGACAATGATAAAGGTAAGTTGTAGGTCAGTGTTCCTCCTTAGGACTGCTGCTGACACTGATAAAGGTAAGTTGTAGGTCAGTGTTACCCCTTAGGACTGCTGCTGACACTGATAAAGGTAAGTTGTAGGTCAGTGTTACCCCTTAGGACTGCTGCAGACAATGATAAAGGTAAGTTGTAGGTCAGTGTTCCTCCTTAGGACTGCTGCAGACACTGATAAAGGTAAGTTGTAGGTCAGTGTTCCTCCTTAGGACTGCTGCTGACACTGATAAAGGTAAGTTGTAGGTCAGTGTTCCACCTTAGGACTGCTGCTGACACTGATAAAGGTAAGTTGTAGGTCAGTGTTCCTCCTTAGGACTGCTGCTGACACTGATAAAGGTAAGTTGTAGGTCAGTGTTCCCCCTTAGGACTGCTGCTGACACTGATAAAGGTAAGTTGTAGGTCAGTGTTACCCCTTAGGACTGCTGCTGACACTGATAAAGGTAAGTTGTAGGTCAGTGTTACCCCTTAGGACTGCTGCTGACACTGATAAAGGTAAGTTGTAGGTCAGTGTTCCTCCTTAGGACTGCTGCTGACACTGATAAAGGTAAGTTGTAGGTCAGTGTTCCTCCTTAGGACTGCTGCTGACACTGATAAAGGTAAGTTGTAGGTCAGTGTTACCCCTTAGGACTGCTGCAGACACTGATAAAGGTAAGTTGTAGGTCAGTGTTCCTCCTTAGGACTGCTGCTGACACTGATAAAGGTAAGTTGTAGGTCAATGTTCCTCCTTAGGACTGCTGCTGACACTGATAAAGGTAAGTTGTAGGTCAATGTTCCTCCTTAGGACTGCTGCAGACACTGATAAAGGTAAGTTGTAGGTCAGTGTTCCACCTTAGGACTGCTGCAGACAATGATAAAGGTAAGTTGTAGGTCAGTGTTCTTCCTTAGGACTGCTGCTGACACTGATAAAGGTAAGTTGTAGGTCAGTGTTACCCCTTAGGACTGCTGCTGACACTGATAAAGGTAAGTTGTAGGTCAGTGTTACCCCTTAGGACTGCTGCTGACACTGATAAAGGTAAGTTGTAGGTCAGTGTTCCTCCTTAGGACTGCTGCTGACACTGATAAAGGTAAGTTGTAGGTCAGTGTTCCTCCTTAGGACTGCTGCAGACAATGATAAAGGTAAGTTGTAGGTCAGTGTTACCCCTTAGGACTGCTGCTGACACTGATAAAGGTAAGTTGTAGGTCAGTGTTCCTCCTTAGGACTGCTGCTGACACTGATAAAGGTAAGTTGTAGGTCAGTGTTCCACCTTAGGACTGCTGCAGACAATGATAAAGGTAAGTTGTAGGTCAGTGTTCCTCCTTAGGACTGCTGCTGACACTGATAAAGGTAAGTTGTAGGTCAGTGTTCCTCCTTAGGACTGCTGCTGACACTGATAAAGGTAAGTTGTAGGTCAGTGTTCCACCTTAGGACTGCTGCTGACAATGATAAAGGTAAGTTGTAGGTCAGTGTTCTTCCTTAGGACTGCTGCTGACACTGATAAAGGTAAGTTGTAGGTCAGTGTTACCCCTTAGGACTGCTGCAGACACTGATAAAGGTAAGTTGTAGGTCAGTGTTCCTCCTTAGGACTGCTGCTGACACTGATAAAGGTAAGTTGTAGGTCAGTGTTCCTCCTTAGGACTGCTGCAGACAATGATAAAGGTAAGTTGTAGGTCAGTGTTCCTCCTTAGGACTGCTGCAGACAATGATAAAGGTAAGTTGTAGGTCAGTGTTCTTCCTTAGGACTGCTGCTGACACTGATAAAGGTAAGTTGTAGGTCAGTGTTACCCCTTAGGACTGCTGCAGACACTGATAAAGGTAAGTTGTAGGTCAGTGTTCCTCCTTAGGACTGCTGCTGACAATGATAAAGGTAAGTTGTAGGTCAGTGTTCTTCCTTAGGACTGCTGCTGACACTGATAAAGGTAAGTTGTAGGTCAGTGTTACCCCTTAGGACTGCTGCAGACAATGATAAAGGTAAGTTGTAGGTCAGTGTTCCACCTTAGGACTGCTGCTGACAATGATAAAGGTAAGTTGTAGGTCAGTGTTCTTCCTTAGGACTGCTGCTGACACTGATAAAGGTAAGTTGTAGGTCAGTGTTACCCCTTAGGACTGCTGCAGACACTGATAAAGGTAAGTTGTAGGTCAGTGTTCCTCCTTAGGACTGCTGCAGACACTGATAAAGGTAAGTTGTAGGTCAGTGTTCCTCCTTAGGACTGCTGCAGACAATGATAAAGGTAAGTTGTAGGTCAGTGTTCCTCCTTAGGACTGCTGCAGACAATGATAAAGGTAAGTTGTAGGTCAGTGTTCCTCCTTAGGACTGCTGCAGACAATGATAAAGGTAAGTTGTAGGTCAGTGTTCCCCCTTAGGACTGCTGCTGACACTGATAAAGGTAAGTTGTAGGTCAGTGTTCCTCCTTAGGACTGCTGCTGACACTGATAAAGGTAAGTTGTAGGTCAGTGTTCCTCCTTAGGACTGCTGCAGACACTGATAAAGGTAAGTTGTAGGTCAGTGTTCCTCCTTAGGACTGCTGCAGACAATGATAAAGGTAAGTTGTAGGTCAGTGTTCCTCCTTAGGACTGCTGCTGATACTGATAAAGGTAAGTTGTAGGTCAGTGTTCCACCTTAGGACTGCTGCAGACACTGATAAAGGTAAGTTGTAGGTCAGTGTTCCTCCTTAGGACTGCTGCTGACACTGATAAAGGTAAGTTGTAGGTCAGTGTTCCTCCATAGGACTGCTGCAGACACTGATAAAGGTAAGTTGTAGGTCAGTGTTCCTCCTTAGGACTGCTGCAGACACTGATAAAGGTAAGTTGTAGGTCAGTGTTCCTCCATAGGACTGCTGCAGACACTGATAAAGGTAAGTTGTAGGTCAGTGTTCCTCCATAGGACTGCTGCTGACACTGGTAAAGGTAAGTTGTAGGTCAGTGTTCCCCCTTAGGACTGCTGCTGACACTGATAAAGGTAAGTTGTAGGTCAGTGTTCCCCCTTAGGACTGCTGCTGACACTGATAAAGGTAAGTTGTAGGTCAGTGTTCCTCCTTAGGACTGCTGCTGACACTGATAAAGGTAAGTTGTAGGTCAGTGTTCCTCCTTAGGACTGCTGCAGACACTGATAAAGGTAAGTTGTAGGTCAGTGTTCCTCCATAGGACTGCTGCTGACACTGGTAAAGGTAAGTTGTAGGTCAGTGTTCCCCCTTAGGACTGCTGCTGACACTGATAAAGGTAAGTTGTAGGTCAGTGTTCCCCCTTAGGACTGCTGCTGACACTGATAAAGGTAAGTTGTAGGTCAGTGTTCCTCCTTAGGACTGCTGCTGACACTGATAAAGGTAAGTTGTAGGTCAGTGTTCCTCCTTAGGACTGCTGCAGACACTGATAAAGGTAAGTTGTAGGTCAGTGTTCCTCCTTAGGACTGCTGCTGACACTGATAAAGGTAAGTTGTAGGTCAGTGTTCCTCCTTAGGACTGCTGCTGACACTGATAAAGGTAAGTTGTAGGTCAGTGTTCCTCCTTAGGACTGCTGCTGACACTGATAAAGGTAAGTTGTAGGTCAGTGTTCCTCATTAGGACTGCTGCTGACACTGATAAAGGTAAGTTGTAGGTCAGTGTTCCTCCTTAGGACTGCTGCTGACACTGATAAAGGTAAGTTGTAGGTCAGTTTTCCACCTTAGGACTGCTGCTGACACTGATAAAGGTAAGTTGTAGGTCAGTGTTCCTCCTTAGGACTGCTGCTGACACTGATAAAGGTAAGTTGTAGGTCAGTTTTCCACCTTAGGACTGCTGCAGACACTGATAAAGGTAAGTTGTAGGTCAGTGTTCCTCCTTAGGACTGCTGTAGACACTGATAAAGGTAAGTTGTAGGTCAGTGTTCCCCCTTAGGACTGCTGCTGACACTGATAAAGGTAAGTTGTAGGTCAGTGTTCCCCCTTAGGACTGCTGCTGACACTGATAAAGGTAAGTTGTAGGTCAGTGTTCCACCTTAGGACTGCTGCTGACACTGATAAAGGTAAGTTGTAGGTCAGTGTTCCTCCTTAGGACGGCTGCTGACACTGATAAAGGTAAGTTGTGGGTCAGTGTTCCTCCTTAGGACTGCTGCGGACACTGATAAAGGTAAGTTGTGGGTCAGTGTACCTCCTTAGGACTGCTGCTGACACTGATAAAGGTAAGTTGTAGGTCAGTGTTCCCCCTTAGGACTGCTGCTGACACTGATAAAGGTAAGTTGTAGGTCAGTGTTCCCCCTTAGGACTGCTGCTGACACTGATAAAGGTAAGTTGTAGGTCAGTGTTCCCCCTTAGGACTGCTGCAGACACTGATAAAGGTAAGTTGTAGGTCAGTGTTCCACCTTAGGACTGCTGCTGACACTGATAAAGGTAAGTTGTAGGTCAGTGTTCCTCCTTAGGACTGCTGCTGACACTGATAAAGGTAAGTTGTGGGTCAGTGTTCCTCCTTAGGACTGCTGCGGACACTGATAAAGGTAAGTTGTGGGTCAGTGTCCCTCCTTAGGACTGCTGCTGACACTGATAAAGGTAAGTTGTAGGTCAGTGTTCCACCTTAGGACGGCTGCTGACACTGATAAAGGTAAGTTGTGGGTCAGTGTTCCTCCTTAGGACGGCTGCTGACACTGATAAAGGTAAGTTGTGGGTCAGTGTACCTCCTTAGGACTGCTGCTGACACTGATAAAGGTAAGTTGTAGGTCAGTGTTCCACCTTAGGACTGCTGCTGACACTGATAAAGGTAAGTTGTAGGTCAGTGTTCCTCCTTAGGACGGCTGCTGACACTGATAAAGGTAAGTTGTAGGTCAGTGTTCCTCCTTAGGACTGCTGCTGATACTGATAAAGGTAAGTTGTAGGTCAGTGTTCCTCCTTAGGACGGCTGCTGACACTGATAAAGGTAAGTTGTAGGTCAGTGTTCCTCCTTAGGACGGCTGCTGACACTGATAAAGGTAAGTTGTGGGTCAGTGTACCTCCTTAGGACTGCTGCTGACACTGATAAAGGTAAGTTGTAGGTCAGTGTTCCTCCTTAGGACGGCTGCTGACACTGATAAAGGTAAGTTGTGGGTCAGTGTACCTCCTTAGGACTGCTGCTGACACTGATAAAGGTAAGTTGTAGGTCAGTGTTCCACCTTAGGACGGCTGCTGACACTGATAAAGGTAAGTTGTGGGTCAGTGTTCCTCCTTAGGACGGCTGCTGACACTGATAAAGGTAAGTTGTGGGTCAGTGTACCTCCTTAGGACTGCTGCTGACACTGATAAAGGTAAGTTGTAGGTCAGTGTTCCACCTTAGGACTGCTGCTGACACTGATAAAGGTAAGTTGTGGGTCAGTGTTCCTCCTTAGGACTGCTGCGGACACTGATAAAGGTAAGTTGTGGGTCAGTGTACCTCCTTAGGACTGCTGCTGACACTGATAAAGGTAAGTTGTAGGTCAGTGTTCCCCCTTAGGACTGCTGCTGACACTGATAAAGGTAAGTTGTAGGTCAGTGTTCCCCCTTAGGACTGCTGCTGACACTGATAAAGGTAAGTTGTAGGTCAGTGTTCCCCCTTAGGACTGCTGCAGACACTGATAAAGGTAAGTTGTAGGTCAGTGTTCCACCTTAGGACTGCTGCTGACACTGGTAAAGGTAAGTTGTAGGTCAGTGTTCCTCCTTAGGACTGCTGCTGACACTGATAAAGGTAAGTTGTAGGTCAGTGTTACTCCTTAGGACTGCTGCTGACACTGATAAAGGTAAGTTGTAGGTCAGTGTTCCTCATTAGGACTGCTGCTGACACTGATAAAGGTAAGTTGTAGGTCAGTGTTCCTCCTTAGGACTGCTGTAGACACTGATAAAGGTAAGTTGTAGGTCAGTGTTCCCCCTTAGGACTGCTGCTGACACTGATAAAGGTAAGTTGTAGGTCAGTGTTCCTCCTTAGGACTGCTGCAGACACTGATAAAGGTAAGTTGTAGGTCAGTGTTCCCCCTTAGGACGGCTGCTGACACTGATAAAGGTAAGTTGTGGGTCAGTGTTCCTCCTTAGGACTGCTGCGGACACTGATAAAGGTAAGTTGTGGGTCAGTGTTCCTCCTTAGGACTGCTGCTGACACTGATAAAGGTAAGTTGTAGGTCAGTGTTCCTCCTTAGGACTGCTGCTGACACTGTTAAAGGTAAGTTGTAGGTCAGTGTTACCCCTTAGGAGTGCTGCTGACACTGATAAAGGTAAGTTGTGGGTCAGTGTTCCTCCTTAGGACTGCTGCTGACACTGATAAAGGTAAGTTGTAGGTCAGTGTTCCTCCTTAGGACTGCTGCTGACACTGATAAAGGTAAGTTGTAGGTCAGTGTTACCCCTTAGGACTGCTGCTGACACTGATAAAGGTAAGTTGTAGGTCAGTGTTCCTCCTTAGGACTGCTGCAGACACTGATAAAGGTAAGTTGTAGGTCAGTTTTCCACCTTAGGACTGCTGCTGACACTGATAAAGGTAAGTTGTAGGTCAGTGTCCCACCTTAGGACTGCTGCTGACACTGATAAAGGTAAGTTGTAGGTCAGTGTTCCTCCTTAGGACTGCTGCAGACACTGATAAAGGTAAGTTGTAGGTCAGTGTTCCTCCTTAGGACTGCTGCTGACACTGATAAAGGTAAGTTGTAGGTCAGTGTTCCTCCTTAGGACTGCTGCAGACACTGATAAAGGTAAGTTGTAGGTCAGTGTTCCTCCTTAGGACTGCTGCTGACACTGATAAAGGTAAGTTGTAGGTCAGTGTTCCTCCTTAGGACTGCTGCAGACACTGATAAAGGTAAGTTGTAGGTCAGTGTTCCCCCTTAGGACGGCTGCTGACACTGATAAAGGTAAGTTGTGGGTCAGTGTTCCTCCTTAGGACTGCTGCGGACACTGATAAAGGTAAGTTGTGGGTCAGTGTTCCTCCTTAGGACTGCTGCTGACACTGATAAAGGTAAGTTGTAGGTCAGTGTTCCTCCTTAGGACTGCTGCTGACACTGATAAAGGTAAGTTGTAGGTCAGTGTTACCCCTTAGGAGTGCTGCTGACACTGATAAAGGTAAGTTGTGGGTCAGTGTTCCTCCTTAGGACTGCTGCTGACACTGATAAAGGTAAGTTGTAGGTCAGTGTTCCTCCTTAGGACTGCTGCTGACACTGATAAAGGTAAGTTGTAGGTCAGTGTTACCCCTTAGGACTGCTGCTGACACTGATAAAGGTAAGTTGTAGGTCAGTGTTCCTCCTTAGGACTGCTGCTGACACTGATAAAGGTAAGTTGTAGGTCAGTGTTCCTCCTTAGGACTGCTGCTGACACTGATAAAGGTAAGTTGTAGGTCAGTGTTCCTCCTTAGGACTGCTGCTGACACTGATAAAGGTAAGTTGTAGGTCAGTGTTACCCCTTAGGACTGCTGCAGACACTGATAAAGGTAAGTTGTAGGTCAGTTTTCCACCTTAGGACTGCTGCTGACACTGATAAAGGTAAGTTGTAGGTCAGTGTTCCTCCTTAGGACTGCTGCAGACACTGATAAAGGTAAGTTGTAGGTCAGTGTTCCTCCTTAGGACTGCTGCTGACACTGATAAAGGTAAGTTGTAGGTCAGTGTTCCTCCTTAGGACTGCTGCAGACACTGATAAAGGTAAGTTGTAGGTCAGTGTTCCTCCTTAGGACTGCTGCTGACACTGATAAAGGTAAGTTGTAGGTCAGTGTTCCTCCTTAGGACTGCTGCAGACACTGATAAAGGTAAGTTGTAGGTCAGTGTTCCTCCTTAGGACTGCTGCTGACACTGATAAAGGTAAGTTGTAGGTCAGTGTTCCCCCTTAGGACTGCTGCTGACACTGATAAAGGTAAGTTGTAGGTTAGTGTTCCTCCTTAGGACTGCTGCTGACACTGATAAAGGTAAGTTGCAGGTCAGTGTTCCTCCTTAGGACTGCTGCTGACACTGATAAAGGTAAGTTGTCGGTCAGTGTTCCCCCTTAGGACTGCTGCTGACACTGATAAAGGTAAGTTGTAGGTCAGTGTTCCTCCTTAGGACTGCTGCTGACACTGATAAAGGTAAGTTGTAGGTCAGTGTTCCTCCTTAGGACTGCTGCAGACACTGATAAAGGTAAGTTGTAGGTCAGTGTTCCTCCTTAGGACTGCTGCAGACACTGATAAAGGTAAGTTGTAGGTCAGTGTTCCACCTTAGGACTGCTGCTGACACTGATAAAGGTAAGTTGTAGGTCAGTGTTCCTCCTTAGGACTGCTGCAGACACTGATAAAGGTAAGTTGTAGGTCAGTGTTCCTCCTTAGGACTGCTGCTGACACTGATAAAGGTAAGTTGTAGGTCAGTGTTCCTCCTTAGGACTGCTGCAGACACTGATAAAGGTAAGTTGTAGGTCAGTGTTCCACCTTAGGACTGCTGCTGATACTGATAAAGGTAAGTTGTAGGTCAGTGTTCCTCCTTAGGACTGCTGCAGACACTGATAAAGGTAAGTTGTAGGTCAGTGTTCCTCCTTAGGACTGCTGCAGACACTGATAAAGGTAAGTTGTAGGTCAGTGTTCCTCCTTAGGACTGCTGCTGACACTGATAAAGGTAAGTTGTAGGTCAGTGTTCCTCCTTAGGACTGCTGCAGACACTGATAAAGGTAAGTTGTAGGTCAGTGTTCCTCCTTAGGACTGCTGCTGACACTGATAAAGGTAAGTTGTAGGTCAGTGTTCCCCCTTAGGACTGCTGCTGACACTGATAAAGGTAAGTTGTAGGTCAGTGTTCCTCCTTAGGACTGCTGCTGACACTGATAAAGGTAAGTTGCAGGTCAGTGTTCCTCCTTAGGACTGCTGCTGACACTGATAAAGGTAAGTTGTCGGTCAGTGTTCCCCCTTAGGACTGCTGCTGACACTGATAAAGGTAAGTTGTAGGTCAGTGTTCCTCCTTAGGACTGCTGCTGACACTGATAAAGGTAAGTTGTAGGTCAGTGTTCCTCCTTAGGACTGCTGCAGACAATGATAAAGGTAAGTTGTAGGTCAGTGTTCCTCCTTAGGACTGCTGCAGACACTGATAAAGGTAAGTTGTAGGTCAGTTTTCCACCTTAGGACTGCTGCGGACACTGATAAAGGTAAGTTGTAGGTCAGTGTTCCTCCTTAGGACTGCTGCAGACACTGATAAAGGTAAGTTGTAGGTCAGTGTTCCTCCTTAGGACTGCTGCTGACACTGATAAAGGTAAGTTGTAGGTCAGTTTTCCACCTTAGGACTGCTGCGGACACTGATAAAGGTAAGTTGTAGGTCAGTGTTCCTCCTTAGGACTGCTGCAGACACTGATAAAGGTAAGTTGTAGGTCAGTTTTCCACCTTAGGACTGCTGCGGACACTGATAAAGGTAAGTTGTAGGTCAGTGTTCCTCCTTAGGACTGCTGCAGACACTGATAAAGGTAAGTTGTAGGTCAGTGTTCCACCTTAGGACTGCTGCTGATACTGATAAAGGTAAGTTGTAGGTCAGTGTTCCTCCTTAGGACTGCTGCTGACACTGATAAAGGTAAGTTGTAGGTCAGTGTTCCTCCTTAGGACTGCTGCTGATACTGATAAAGGTAAGTTGTAGGTCAGTGTTCCTCCTTAGGACTGCTGCTGACACTGATAAAGGTAAGTTGTAGGTCAATGTTCCTCCTTAGGACTGCTGCAGACACTGATAAAGGTAAGTTGTAGGTCAGTGTTCCCCCTTAGGACTGCTGCAGACACTGATAAAGGTAAGTTGTAGGTCAGTGTTCCTCCTTAGGACTGCTGCTGACACTGATAAAGGTAAGTTGTGGGTCAGTGTTCCTCCTTAGGACTGCTGCTGACACTGATAAAGGTAAGTTGTAGGTCAGTGTTCCTCCTTAGGACTGCTGCTGACACTGATAAAGGTAAGTTGTAGGTCAGTGTTCCTCCTTAGGACTGCTGCTGACACTGATAAAGGTAAGTTGTAGGTCAGTGTTCCTCCTTAGGACTGCTGCTGACACTGATAAAGGTAAGTTGTGGGTCAGTGTTCCTCCTTAGGACTGCTGCTGACACTGATAAAGGTAAGTTGTAGGTCAGTGTTCCTCCTTAGGACTGCTGCTGACACTGATAAAGGTAAGTTGTAGGTCAGTGTTCCTCCTTAGGACTGCTGCAGACACTGATAAAGGTAAGTTGTAGGTCAGTGTTCCCCCTTAGGACTGCTGCTGACACTGATAAAGGTAATTTGTAGGTCAGTGTTCCTCCTTAGGACTGCTGCTGACACTGATAAAGGTAAGTTGTAGGTCAGTGTTCCCCCTTAGGACGGCTGCAGACACTGATAAAGGTAAGTTGTAGGTCAGTGTTCCCCCTTAGGACGGCTGCAGACACTGATAAAGGTAAGTTGTAGGTCAGTGTTCCTCCTTAGGACTGCTGCTGACACTGATAAAGGTAAGTTGTAGGTCAGTGTTACCCCTTAGGACTGCTACAGACACTGATAAAGGTAAGTTGTAGGTCAGTGTTACCCCTTAGGACTGCTGCAGACACTGATAAAGGTAAGTTGTAGGTCAGTGTTCCCCCTTAGGACTGCTGCTGACACTGATAAAGGTAAGTTGTAGGTCAGTGTTCCTCCTTAGGACTGCTGCTGACACTGATAAAGGTAAGTTGTAGGTCAGTGTTCCCCCTTAGGACTGCTGCTGACACTGATAAAGGTAAGTTGTAGGTCAGTGTTCCCCCTTAGGACTGCTGCTGACACTGATAAAGGTAAGTTGTAGGTCAGTGTTCCCCCTTAGGACTGCTGCTGACACTGATAAAGGTAAGTTGTAGGTCAGTGTTACCCCTTAGGACTGCTGCAGACACTGATAAAGGTAAGTTGTAGGTCAGTGTTCCACCTTAGGACTGCTGCTGACACTGATAAAGGTAAGTTGTAGGTCAGTGTTCCCCCTTAGGACTGCTGCAGACACTGATAAAGGTAAGTTGTAGGTCAGTGTTCCCCCTTAGGACTGCTGCTGACACTGATAAAGGTAAGTTGTAGGTCAGTGTTCCCCCTTAGGACTGCTGCAGACACTGATAAAGGTAAGTTGTAGGTCAGTGTTACCCCTTAGGACTGCTGCAGACACTGATAAAGGTAAGTTGTAGGTCAGTGTTACCCCTTAGGACTGCTGCTGACATTGATAAAGGTAAGTTGTAGGTCAGTGTTCCACCTTAGGACTGCTGCTGACACTGATAAAGGTAAGTTGTAGGTCAGTGTTCCACCTTAGGACTGCTGCAGACACTGATAAAGGTAAGTTGTAGGTCAGTGTTCCACCTTAGGACTGCTGCAGACACTGATAAAGGTAAGTTGTAGGTCAGTGTTCCCCCTTAGGACTGCTGCTGACACTGATAAAGGTAAGTTGTAGGTCAGTGTTACCCCTTAGGACTGCTGCTGACACTGATAAAGGTAAGTTGTAGGTCAGTGTTCCACCTTAGGACTGCTGCTGACACTGATAAAGGTAAGTTGTAGGTCAGTGTTCCCCCTTAGGACTGCTGCAGACACTGATAAAGGTAAGTTGTAGGTCAGTGTTACCCCTTAGGACTGCTGCTGACACTGATAAAGGTAAGTTGTAGGTCAGTGTTACCCCTTAGGACTGCTGCTGACACTGATAAAGGTAAGTTGTAGGTCAGTGTTCCACCTTAGGACTGCTGCTGACACTGATAAAGGTAAGTTGTAGGTCAGTGTTCCCCCTTAGGACTGCTGCAGACACTGATAAAGGTAAGTTGTAGGTCAGTGTTACCCCTTAGGACTGCTGCTGACACTGATAAAGGTAAGTTGTAGGTCAGTGTTACCCCTTAGGACTGCTGCTGACACTGATAAAGGTAAGTTGTGGGTCAGTGTTCCTCCTTAGGACTGCTGCTGACACTGATAAAGGTAAGTTGTAGGTCAGTGTTCCTCCTTAGGACTGCTGCTGACACTGATAAAGGTAAGTTGTAGGTCAGTGTTACCCCTTAGGACTGCTGCTGACACTGATAAAGGTAAGTTGTAGGTCAGTGTTCCTCCTTAGGACTGCTGACACTGATAAAGGTAAGTTGTGGGTCAGTGTTCCTCCTTAGGACTGCTGCTGACACTGATAAAGGTAAGTTGTAGGTCAGTGTTACCCCTTAGGACTGCTGCTGACACTGATAAAGGTAAGTTGTAGGTCAGTGTTACCCCTTAGGACTGCTGCTGACACTGATAAAGGTAAGTTGTAGGTCAGTGTTCCTCCTTAGGACTGCTGCTGACACTGATAAAGGTAAGTTGTAGGTCAGTGTTACCCCTTAGGACTGCTGCAGACAATGATAAAGGTAAGTTGTAGGTCAGTGTTCCTCCTTAGGACTGCTGCTGACACTGATAAAGGTAAGTTGTAGGTCAGTGTTCCTCCTTAGGACTGCTGCAGACACTGATAAAGGTAAGTTGTAGGTCAGTGTTCCCCCTTAGGACTGCTGCTGACACTGATAAAGGTAAGTTGTAGGTCAGTGTTCCTCCTTAGGACTGCTGCTGACACTGATAAAGGTAAGTTGTAGGTCAGTGTTCCTCCTTAGGACTGCTGCTGACACTGATAAAGGTAAGTTGTAGGTCAGTGTTCCTCCTTAGGACTGCTGCAGACACTGATAAAGGTAAGTTGTAGGTCAGTGTTCCACCTTAGGACTGCTGCAGACACTGATAAAGGTAAGTTGTAGGTCACTGTTCCACCTTAGGACTGCTGCTGACACTGATAAAGGTAAGTTGTAGGTCACTGTTCCACCTTAGGACTGCTGCTGACACTGATAAAGGTAAGTTGTAGGTCAGTTTTCCACCTTAGGACTGCTGCTGACACTGATAAAGGTAAGTTGTAGGTCAGTGTTCCACCTTAGGACTTCTGCGGACACTGATAAAGGTAAGTTGTAGGTCAGTGTTCCCCCTTAGGACTGCTGCTGACACTGATAAAGGTAAGTTGTAGGTCAGTGTTCCACCTTAGGACTGCTGCAGACACTGATAAAGGTAAGTTGTAGGTCAGTGTTCCTCCTTAGGACTGCTGCTGACACTGATAAAGGTAAGTTGTAGGTCAGTGTTCCTCCTTAGGACTGCTGCAGACACTGATAAAGGTAAGTTGTAGGTCAGTGTTCCTCCTTAGGACTGCTGCAGACAATGATAAAGGTAAGTTGTAGGTCAGTGTTCCTCCTTAGGACTGCTGCTGACACTGATAAAGGTAAGTTGTAGGTCAGTGTTACCCCTTAGGACTGCTGCAGACAATGATAAAGGTAAGTTGTAGGTCAGTGTTCCTCCTTAGGACTGCTGCAGACACTGATAAAGGTAAGTTGTAGGTCAGTGTTCCTCCTTAGGACTGCTGCTGACACTGATAAAGGTAAGTTGTAGGTCAGTGTTCCTCCTTAGGACTGCTGCAGACACTGATAAAGGTAAGTTGTAGGTCAGTGTTCCTCCTTAGGACTGCTGCAGACACTGATAAAGGTAAGTTGTAGGTCAGTGTTCCTCCTTAGGACTGCTGCTGACACTGATAAAGGTAAGTTGTAGGTCAGTGTTACCCCTTAGGACTGCTGCTGACACTGATAAAGGTAAGTTGTAGGTCAGTGTTACCCCTTAGGACTGCTGCAGACAATGATAAAGGTAAGTTGTAGGTCAGTGTTCCTCCTTAGGACTGCTGCAGACACTGATAAAGGTAAGTTGTAGGTCAGTGTTCCTCCTTAGGACTGCTGCTGACACTGATAAAGGTAAGTTGTAGGTCAGTGTTCCACCTTAGGACTGCTGCTGACACTGATAAAGGTAAGTTGTAGGTCAGTGTTCCTCCTTAGGACTGCTGCTGACACTGATAAAGGTAAGTTGTAGGTCAGTGTTACCCCTTAGGACTGCTGCTGACACTGATAAAGGTAAGTTGTAGGTCAGTGTTCCTCCTTAGGACTGCTGCTGACACTGATAAAGGTAAGTTGTAGGTCAGTGTTCCTCCTTAGGACTGCTGCTGACACTGATAAAGGTAAGTTGTAGGTCAGTGTTACCCCTTAGGACTGCTGCAGACACTGATAAAGGTAAGTTGTAGGTCAGTGTTCCTCCTTAGGACTGCTGCTGACACTGATAAAGGTAAGTTGTAGGTCAGTGTTCCTCCTTAGGACTGCTGCTGACACTGATAAAGGTAAGTTGTAGGTCAATGTTCCTCCTTAGGACTGCTGCTGACACTGATAAAGGTAAGTTGTAGGTCAATGTTCCTCCTTAGGACTGCTGCAGACACTGATAAAGGTAAGTTGTAGGTCAGTGTTCCACCTTAGGACTGCTGCAGACAATGATAAAGGTAAGTTGTAGGTCAGTGTTCTTCCTTAGGACTGCTGCTGACACTGATAAAGGTAAGTTGTAGGTCAGTGTTACCCCTTAGGACTGCTGCTGACACTGATAAAGGTAAGTTGTAGGTCAGTGTTACCCCTTAGGACTGCTGCTGACACTGATAAAGGTAAGTTGTAGGTCAGTGTTCCTCCTTAGGACTGCTGCTGACACTGATAAAGGTAAGTTGTAGGTCAGTGTTCCTCCTTAGGACTGCTGCAGACAATGATAAAGGTAAGTTGTAGGTCAGTGTTACCCCTTAGGACTGCTGCTGACACTGATAAAGGTAAGTTGTAGGTCAGTGTTACCCCTTAGGACTGCTGCTGACACTGATAAAGGTAAGTTGTAGGTCAGTGTTCCTCCTTAGGACTGCTGCTGACACTGATAAAGGTAAGTTGTAGGTCAGTGTTCCACCTTAGGACTGCTGCAGACAATGATAAAGGTAAGTTGTAGGTCAGTGTTCCTCCTTAGGACTGCTGCTGACACTGATAAAGGTAAGTTGTAGGTCAGTGTTCCTCCTTAGGACTGCTGCTGACACTGATAAAGGTAAGTTGTAGGTCAGTGTTCCACCTTAGGACTGCTGCTGACAATGATAAAGGTAAGTTGTAGGTCAGTGTTCTTCCTTAGGACTGCTGCTGACACTGATAAAGGTAAGTTGTAGGTCAGTGTTACCCCTTAGGACTGCTGCAGACACTGATAAAGGTAAGTTGTAGGTCAGTGTTCCTCCTTAGGACTGCTGCTGACACTGATAAAGGTAAGTTGTAGGTCAGTGTTCCTCCTTAGGACTGCTGCTGACACTGATAAAGGTAAGTTGTAGGTCAGTGTTCCTCCTTAGGACTGCTGCTGACACTGATAAAGGTAAGTTGTAGGTCAGTGTTCCTCCTTAGGACTGCTGCAGACACTGATAAAGGTAAGTTGTAGGTCAGTGTTCCTCCTTAGGACTGCTGCAGACAATGATAAAGGTAAGTTGTAGGTCAGTGTTCCTCCTTAGGACTGCTGCAGACAATGATAAAGGTAAGTTGTAGGTCAGTGTTCCTCCTTAGGACTGCTGCAGACAATGATAAAGGTAAGTTGTAGGTCAGTGTTCCCCCTTAGGACTGCTGCTGACACTGATAAAGGTAAGTTGTAGGTCAGTGTTCCTCCTTAGGACTGCTGCAGACACTGATAAAGGTAAGTTGTAGGTCAGTGTTCCTCCTTAGGACTGCTGCAGACACTGATAAAGGTAAGTTGTAGGTCAGTGTTCCTCCTTAGGACTGCTGCAGACAATGATAAAGGTAAGTTGTAGGTCAGTGTTCCTCCTTAGGACTGCTGCTGATACTGATAAAGGTAAGTTGTAGGTCAGTGTTCCACCTTAGGACTGCTGCAGACACTGATAAAGGTAAGTTGTAGGTCAGTGTTCCTCCTTAGGACTGCTGCTGACACTGATAAAGGTAAGTTGTAGGTCAGTGTTCCTCCATAGGACTGCTGCAGACACTGATAAAGGTAAGTTGTAGGTCAGTGTTCCTCCTTAGGACTGCTGCAGACACTGATAAAGGTAAGTTGTAGGTCAGTGTTCCTCCATAGGACTGCTGCTGACACTGGTAAAGGTAAGTTGTAGGTCAGTGTTCCCCCTTAGGACTGCTGCTGACACTGATAAAGGTAAGTTGTAGGTCAGTGTTCCCCCTTAGGACTGCTGCTGACACTGATAAAGGTAAGTTGTAGGTCAGTGTTCCTCCTTAGGACTGCTGCTGACACTGATAAAGGTAAGTTGTAGGTCAGTGTTCCTCCTTAGGACTGCTGCAGACACTGATAAAGGTAAGTTGTAGGTCAGTGTTCCTCCTTAGGACTGCTGCAGACACTGATAAAGGTAAGTTGTAGGTCAGTGTTCCTCCTTAGGACTGCTGCTGACACTGATAAAGGTAAGTTGTAGGTCAGTGTTCCTCCTTAGGACTGCTGCTGACACTGATAAAGGTAAGTTGTAGGTCAGTTTTCCACCTTAGGACTGCTGCTGACACTGATAAAGGTAAGTTGTAGGTCAGTGTTCCTCCTTAGGACTGCTGCTGACACTGATAAAGGTAAGTTGTAGGTCAGTGTTCCTCCTTAGGACTGCTGCTGACACTGATAAAGGTAAGTTGTAGGTCAGTGTTCCTCCTTAGGACTGCTGTAGACACTGATAAAGGTAAGTTGTAGGTCAGTGTTCCCCCTTAGGACTGCTGCTGACACTGATAAAGGTAAGTTGTAGGTCAGTGTTCCCCCTTAGGACTGCTGCTGACACTGATAAAGGTAAGTTGTAGGTCAGTGTTCCACCTTAGGACTGCTGCTGACACTGATAAAGGTAAGTTGTAGGTCAGTGTTCCTCCTTAGGACGGCTGCTGACACTGATAAAGGTAAGTTGTGGGTCAGTGTTCCTCCTTAGGACTGCTGCGGACACTGATAAAGGTAAGTTGTGGGTCAGTGTACCTCCTTAGGACTGCTGAGGACACTGATAAAGGTAAGTTGTAGGTCAGTGTTCCCCCTTAGGACTGCTGCTGACACTGATAAAGGTAAGTTGTAGGTCAGTGTTCCCCCTTAGGACTGCTGCTGACACTGATAAAGGTAAGTTGTAGGTCAGTGTTCCCCCTTAGGACTGCTGCAGACACTGATAAAGGTAAGTTGTAGGTCAGTGTTCCCCCTTAGGACTGCTGCAGACACTGATAAAGGTAAGTTGTAGGTCAGTGTTCCACCTTAGGATTGCTGCTGACACTGATAAAGGTAAGTTGTAGGTCAGTGTTCCTCCTTAGGACGGCTGCTGACACTGATAAAGGTAAGTTGTGGGTCAGTGTTCCTCCTTAGGACTGCTGCGGACACTGATAAAGGTAAGTTGTGGGTCAGTGTACCTCCTTAGGACTGCTGCTGACACTGATAAAGGTAAGTTGTAGGTCAGTGTTCCACCTTAGGACGGCTGCTGACACTGATAAAGGTAAGTTGTGGGTCAGTGTTCCTCCTTAGGACGGCTGCTGACACTGATAAAGGTAAGTTGTAGGTCAGTGTTCCACCTTAGGACGGCTGCTGACACTGATAAAGGTAAGTTGTGGGTCAGTGTACCTCCTTAGGACTGCTGCTGACACTGATAAAGGTAAGTTGTAGGTCAGTGTTCCACCTTAGGACTGCTGCTGACACTGATAAAGGTAAGTTGTAGGTCAGTGTTCCTCCTTAGGACGGCTGCTGACACTGATAAAGGTAAGTTGTAGGTCAGTGTTCCTCCTTAGGACGGCTGCTGACACTGATAAAGGTAAGTTGTGGGTCAGTGTACCTCCTTAGGACTGCTGCTGACACTGATAAAGGTAAGTTGTAGGTCAGTGTTCCTCCTTAGGACGGCTGCTGACACTGATAAAGGTAAGTTGTAGGTCAGTGTTCCTCCTTAGGACTGCTGCTGACACTGATAAAGGTAAGTTGTAGGTCAGTGTTCCACCTTAGGACTGCTGCTGACACTGATAAAGGTAAGTTGTGGGTCAGTGTTCCTCCTTAGGACTGCTGCGGACACTGATAAAGGTAAGTTGTGGGTCAGTGTACCTCCTTAGGACTGCTGCTGACACTGATAAAGGTAAGTTGTAGGTCAGTGTTCCCCCTTAGGACTGCTGCTGACACTGATAAAGGTAAGTTGTAGGTCAGTGTTCCCCCTTAGGACTGCTGCTGACACTGATAAAGGTAAGTTGTAGGTCAGTGTTCCCCCTTAGGACTGCTGCAGACACTGATAAAGGTAAGTTGTAGGTCAGTGTTCCACCTTAGGACTGCTGCTGACACTGGTAAAGGTAAGTTGTAGGTCAGTGTTCCTCCTTAGGACTGCTGCTGACACTGATAAAGGTAAGTTGTAGGTCAGTGTTACTCCTTAGGACTGCTGCTGACACTGATAAAGGTAAGTTGTAGGTCAGTGTTCCTCCTTAGGACTGCTGCTGACACTGATAAAGGTAAGTTGTAGGTCAGTGTTACTCCTTAGGACTGCTGCTGACACTGATAAAGGTAAGTTGTAGGTCAGTGTTCCTCCTTAGGACTGCTGCTGACACTGATAAAGGTAAGTTGTAGGTCAGTGTTACTCCTTAGGACTGCTGCTGACACTGATAAAGGTAAGTTGTAGGTCAGTGTTCCTCCTTAGGACTGCTGCTGACACTGATAAAGGTAAGTTGTGGGTCAGTGTTCCCCCTTAGGACTGCTGCTGACACTGATAAAGGTAAGTTGTAGGTCAGTGTTCCTCATTAGGACTGCTGCTGACACTGATAAAGGTAAGTTGTAGGTCAGTGTTCCTCCTTAGGACTGCTGTAGACACTGATAAAGGTAAGTTGTAGGTCAGTGTTCCCCCTTAGGACTGCTGCTGACACTGATAAAGGTAAGTTGTAGGTCAGTGTTCCTCCTTAGGACTGCTGCAGACACTGATAAAGGTAAGTTGTAGGTCAGTGTTCCCCCTTAGGACGGCTGCTGACACTGATAAAGGTAAGTTGTGGGTCAGTGTTCCTCCTTAGGACTGCTGCGGACACTGATAAAGGTAAGTTGTGGGTCAGTGTTCCTCCTTAGGACTGCTGCTGACACTGATAAAGGTAAGTTGTAGGTCAGTGTTCCTCCTTAGGACTGCTGCTGACACTGTTAAAGGTAAGTTGTAGGTCAGTGTTACCCCTTAGGAGTGCTGCTGACACTGATAAAGGTAAGTTGTGGGTCAGTGTTCCTCCTTAGGACTGCTGCTGACACTGATAAAGGTAAGTTGTAGGTCAGTGTTCCTCCTTAGGACTGCTGCTGACACTGATAAAGGTAAGTTGTAGGTCAGTGTTACCCCTTAGGACTGCTGCAGACACTGATAAAGGTAAGTTGTAGGTCAGTTTTCCACCTTAGGACTGCTGCTGACACTGATAAAGGTAAGTTGTAGGTCAGTGTCCCACCTTAGGACTGCTGCTGACACTGATAAAGGTAAGTTGTAGGTCAGTGTTCCTCCTTAGGACTGCTGCAGACACTGATAAAGGTAAGTTGTAGGTCAGTGTTCCTCCTTAGGACTGCTGCTGACACTGATAAAGGTAAGTTGTAGGTCAGTGTTCCTCCTTAGGACTGCTGCAGACACTGATAAAGGTAAGTTGTAGGTCAGTGTTCCTCCTTAGGACTGCTGCTGACACTGATAAAGGTAAGTTGTAGGTCAGTGTTCCTCCTTAGGACTGCTGCAGACACTGATAAAGGTAAGTTGTAGGTCAGTGTTCCCCCTTAGGACGGCTGCTGACACTGATAAAGGTAAGTTGTGGGTCAGTGTTCCTCCTTAGGACTGCTGCGGACACTGATAAAGGTAAGTTGTGGGTCAGTGTTCCTCCTTAGGACTGCTGCTGACACTGATAAAGGTAAGTTGTAGGTCAGTGTTCCTCCTTAGGACTGCTGCTGACACTGTTAAAGGTAAGTTGTAGGTCAGTGTTACCCCTTAGGAGTGCTGCTGACACTGATAAAGGTAAGTTGTGGGTCAGTGTTCCTCCTTAGGACTGCTGCTGACACTGATAAAGGTAAGTTGTAGGTCAGTGTTCCTCCTTAGGACTGCTGCTGACACTGATAAAGGTAAGTTGTAGGTCAGTGTTCCTCCTTAGGACTGCTGCAGACACTGATAAAGGTAAGTTGTAGGTCAGTTTTCCACCTTAGGACTGCTGCTGACACTGATAAAGGTAAGTTGTAGGTCAGTGTCCCACCTTAGGACTGCTGCTGACACTGATAAAGGTAAGTTGTAGGTCAGTGTTCCTCCTTAGGACTGCTGCAGACACTGATAAAGGTAAGTTGTAGGTCAGTGTTCCTCCTTAGGACTGCTGCTGACACTGATAAAGGTAAGTTGTAGGTCAGTGTTCCTCCTTAGGACTGCTGCAGACACTGATAAAGGTAAGTTGTAGGTCAGTGTTCCTCCTTAGGACTGCTGCTGACACTGATAAAGGTAAGTTGTAGGTCAGTGTTCCTCCTTAGGACTGCTGCTGACACTGATAAAGGTAAGTTGTAGGTCAGTGTTCCTCCTTAGGACTGCTGCAGACACTGATAAAGGTAAGTTGTAGGTCAGTGTTCCCCCTTAGGACGGCTGCTGACACTGATAAAGGTAAGTTGTGGGTCAGTGTTCCTCCTTAGGACTGCTGCGGACACTGATAAAGGTAAGTTGTGGGTCAGTGTTCCTCCTTAGGACTGCTGCTGACACTGATAAAGGTAAGTTGTAGGTCAGTGTTCCTCCTTAGGACTGCTGCTGACACTGATAAAGGTAAGTTGTAGGTCAGTGTTACCCCTTAGGAGTGCTGCTGACACTGATAAAGGTAAGTTGTGGGTCAGTGTTCCTCCTTAGGACTGCTGCTGACACTGATAAAGGTAAGTTGTAGGTCAGTGTTCCTCCTTAGGACTGCTGCTGACACTGATAAAGGTAAGTTGTAGGTCAGTGTTACCCCTTAGGACTGCTGCTGACACTGATAAAGGTAAGTTGTGGGTCAGTGTTCCTCCTTAGGACTGCTGCTGACACTGATAAAGGTAAGTTGTAGGTCAGTGTTCCTCCTTAGGACTGCTGCTGACACTGATAAAGGTAAGTTGTAGGTCAGTGTTCCTCCTTAGGACTGCTGCTGACACTGATAAAGGTAAGTTGTAGGTCAGTGTTACCCCTTAGGACTGCTGCTGACACTGATAAAGGTAAGTTGTAGGTCAGTGTTCCTCCTTAGGACTGCTGCAGACACTGATAAAGGTAAGTTGTAGGTCAGTGTTCCTCCTTAGGACTGCTGCTGACACTGATAAAGGTAAGTTGTAGGTCAGTGTTCCTCCTTAGGACTGCTGCAGACACTGATAAAGGTAAGTTGTAGGTCAGTGTTCCTCCTTAGGACTGCTGCTGACACTGATAAAGGTAAGTTGTAGGTCAGTGTTCCTCCTTAGGACTGCTGCAGACACTGATAAAGGTAAGTTGTAGGTCAGTGTTCCTCCTTAGGACTGCTGCTGACACTGATAAAGGTAAGTTGTAGGTCAGTGTTCCCCCTTAGGACTGCTGCTGACACTGATAAAGGTAAGTTGTAGGTCAGTGTTCCTCCTTAGGACTGCTGCTGACACTGATAAAGGTAAGTTGCAGGTCAGTGTTCCTCCTTAGGACTGCTGCTGACACTGATAAAGGTAAGTTGTCGGTCAGTGTTCCCCCTTAGGACTGCTGCTGACACTGATAAAGGTAAGTTGTAGGTCAGTGTTCCTCCTTAGGACTGCTGCTGACACTGATAAAGGTAAGTTGTAGGTCAGTGTTCCTCCTTAGGACTGCTGCAGACACTGATAAAGGTAAGTTGTAGGTCAGTGTTCCTCCTTAGGACTGCTGCAGACACTGATAAAGGTAAGTTGTAGGTCAGTGTTCCACCTTAGGACTGCTGCTGATACTGATAAAGGTAAGTTGTAGGTCAGTGTTCCTCCTTAGGACTGCTGCAGACACTGATAAAGGTAAGTTGTAGGTCAGTGTTCCTCCTTAGGACTGCTGCAGACACTGATAAAGGTAAGTTGTAGGTCAGTGTTCCTCCTTAGGACTGCTGCTGACACTGATAAAGGTAAGTTGTAGGTCAGTGTTCCTCCTTAGGACTGCTGCAGACACTGATAAAGGTAAGTTGTAGGTCAGTGTTCCTCCTTAGGACTGCTGCTGACACTGATAAAGGTAAGTTGTAGGTCAGTGTTCCCCCTTAGGACTGCTGCTGACACTGATAAAGGTAAGTTGTAGGTCAGTGTTCCTCCTTAGGACTGCTGCTGACACTGATAAAGGTAAGTTGCAGGTCAGTGTTCCTCCTTAGGACTGCTGCTGACACTGATAAAGGTAAGTTGTCGGTCAGTGTTCCCCCTTAGGACTGCTGCTGACACTGATAAAGGTAAGTTGTAGGTCAGTGTTCCTCCTTAGGACTGCTGCTGACACTGATAAAGGTAAGTTGTAGGTCAGTGTTCCTCCTTAGGACTGCTGCAGACAATGATAAAGGTAAGTTGTAGGTCAGTGTTCCTCCTTAGGACTGCTGCAGACACTGATAAAGGTAAGTTGTAGGTCAGTTTTCCACCTTAGGACTGCTGCAGACACTGATAAAGGTAAGTTGTAGGTCAGTGTTCCTCCTTAGGACTGCTGCAGACACTGATAAAGGTAAGTTGTAGGTCAGTGTTCCTCCTTAGGACTGCTGCAGACACTGATAAAGGTAAGTTGTAGGTCAGTGTTCCACCTTAGGACTGCTGCTGATACTGATAAAGGTAAGTTGTAGGTCAGTGTTCCTCCTTAGGACTGCTGCTGACACTGATAAAGGTAAGTTGTAGGTCAGTGTTCCTCCTTAGGACTGCTGCTGACACTGATAAAGGTAAGTTGTGGGTCAGTGTTCCTCCTTAGGACTGCTGCTGACACTGATAAAGGTAAGTTGTAGGTCAGTGTTCCTCCTTAGGACTGCTGCTGACACTGATAAAGGTAAGTTGTAGGTCAGTGTTCCTCCTTAGGACTGCTGCTGACACTGATAAAGGTAAGTTGTAGGTCAGTGTTCCTCCTTAGGACTGCTGCTGACACTGATAAAGGTAAGTTGTGGGTCAGTGTTCCTCCTTAGGACTGCTGCTGACACTGATAAAGGTAAGTTGTAGGTCAGTGTTCCTCCTTAGGACTGCTGCTGACACTGATAAAGGTAAGTTGTAGGTCAGTGTTCCTCCTTAGGACTGCTGCAGACACTGATAAAGGTAAGTTGTAGGTCAGTTTTCCACCTTAGGACTGCTGCTGACACTGATAAAGGTAATTTGTAGGTCAGTGTTCCTCCTTAGGACTGCTGCTGACACTGATAAAGGTAAGTTGTAGGTCAGTGTTCCCCCTTAGGACGGCTGCAGACACTGATAAAGGTAAGTTGTAGGTCAGTGTTCCCCCTTAGGACGGCTGCAGACACTGATAAAGGTAAGTTGTAGGTCAGTGTTCCTCCTTAGGACTGCTGCTGACACTGATAAAGGTAAGTTGTAGGTCAGTGTTACCCCTTAGGACTGCTACAGACACTGATAAAGGTAAGTTGTAGGTCAGTGTTACCCCTTAGGACTGCTGCAGACACTGATAAAGGTAAGTTGTAGGTCAGTGTTCCCCCTTAGGACTGCTGCTGACACTGATAAAGGTAAGTTGTAGGTCAGTGTTCCTCCTTAGGACTGCTGCTGACACTGATAAAGGTAAGTTGTAGGTCAGTGTTCCCCCTTAGGACTGCTGCTGACACTGATAAAGGTAAGTTGTAGGTCAGTGTTCCCCCTTAGGACTGCTGCTGACACTGATAAAGGTAAGTTGTAGGTCAGTGTTCCCCCTTAGGACTGCTGCTGACACTGATAAAGGTAAGTTGTAGGTCAGTGTTACCCCTTAGGACTGCTGCAGACACTGATAAAGGTAAGTTGTAGGTCAGTGTTCCACCTTAGGACTGCTGCTGACACTGATAAAGGTAAGTTGTAGGTCAGTGTTCCCCCTTAGGACTGCTGCAGACACTGATAAAGGTAAGTTGTAGGTCAGTGTTCCCCCTTAGGACTGCTGCTGACACTGATAAAGGTAAGTTGTAGGTCAGTGTTCCCCCTTAGGACTGCTGCAGACACTGATAAAGGTAAGTTGTAGGTCAGTGTTACCCCTTAGGACTGCTGCAGACACTGATAAAGGTAAGTTGTAGGTCAGTGTTACCCCTTAGGACTGCTGCTGACATTGATAAAGGTAAGTTGTAGGTCAGTGTTCCACCTTAGGACTGCTGCTGACACTGATAAAGGTAAGTTGTAGGTCAGTGTTCCACCTTAGGACTGCTGCAGACACTGATAAAGGTAAGTTGTAGGTCAGTGTTCCACCTTAGGACTGCTGCAGACACTGATAAAGGTAAGTTGTAGGTCAGTGTTCCCCCTTAGGACTGCTGCTGACACTGATAAAGGTAAGTTGTAGGTCAGTGTTACCCCTTAGGACTGCTGCTGACACTGATAAAGGTAAGTTGTAGGTCAGTGTTCCCCCTTAGGACTGCTGCAGACACTGATAAAGGTAAGTTGTAGGTCAGTGTTACCCCTTAGGACTGCTGCTGACACTGATAAAGGTAAGTTGTAGGTCAGTGTTACCCCTTAGGACTGCTGCTGACACTGATAAAGGTAAGTTGTAGGTCAGTGTTCCACCTTAGGACTGCTGCTGACACTGATAAAGGTAAGTTGTAGGTCAGTGTTCCCCCTTAGGACTGCTGCAGACACTGATAAAGGTAAGTTGTAGGTCAGTGTTACCCCTTAGGACTGCTGCTGACACTGATAAAGGTAAGTTGTAGGTCAGTGTTACCCCTTAGGACTGCTGCTGACACTGATAAAGGTAAGTTGTGGGTCAGTGTTCCTCCTTAGGACTGCTGCTGACACTGATAAAGGTAAGTTGTAGGTCAGTGTTCCTCCTTAGGACTGCTGCTGACACTGATAAAGGTAAGTTGTAGGTCAGTGTTACCCCTTAGGACTGCTGCTGACACTGATAAAGGTAAGTTGTAGGTCAGTGTTCCTCCTTAGGACTGCTGACACTGATAAAGGTAAGTTGTGGGTCAGTGTTCCTCCTTAGGACTGCTGCTGACACTGATAAAGGTAAGTTGTAGGTCAGTGTTACCCCTTAGGACTGCTGCTGACACTGATAAAGGTAAGTTGTAGGTCAGTGTTACCCCTTAGGACTGCTGCTGACACTGATAAAGGTAAGTTGTAGGTCAGTGTTCCTCCTTAGGACTGCTGCTGACACTGATAAAGGTAAGTTGTAGGTCAGTGTTACCCCTTAGGACTGCTGCAGACAATGATAAAGGTAAGTTGTAGGTCAGTGTTCCTCCTTAGGACTGCTGCTGACACTGATAAAGGTAAGTTGTAGGTCAGTGTTCCTCCTTAGGACTGCTGCAGACACTGATAAAGGTAAGTTGTAGGTCAGTGTTCCCCCTTAGGACTGCTGCTGACACTGATAAAGGTAAGTTGTAGGTCAGTGTTCCTCCTTAGGACTGCTGCTGACACTGATAAAGGTAAGTTGTAGGTCAGTGTTCCTCCTTAGGACTGCTGCAGACACTGATAAAGGTAAGTTGTAGGTCAGTGTTCCACCTTAGGACTGCTGCAGACACTGATAAAGGTAAGTTGTAGGTCACTGTTCCACCTTAGGACTGCTGCTGACACTGATAAAGGTAAGTTGTAGGTCACTGTTCCACCTTAGGACTGCTGCTGACACTGATAAAGGTAAGTTGTAGGTCAGTGTTCCACCTTAGGACTTCTGCGGACACTGATAAAGGTAAGTTGTAGGTCAGTGTTCCCCCTTAGGACTGCTGCTGACACTGATAAAGGTAAGTTGTAGGTCAGTGTTCCACCTTAGGACTGCTGCAGACACTGATAAAGGTAAGTTGTAGGTCAGTGTTCCTCCTTAGGACTGCTGCAGACACTGATAAAGGTAAGTTGTAGGTCAGTGTTCCTCCTTAGGACTGCTGCTGACACTGATAAAGGTAAGTTGTAGGTCAGTGTTCCTCCTTAGGACTGCTGCAGACACTGATAAAGGTAAGTTGTAGGTCAGTGTTCCACCTTAGGACTGCTGCAGACACTGATAAAGGTAAGTTGTAGGTCACTGTTCCACCTTAGGACTGCTGCTGACACTGATAAAGGTAAGTTGTAGGTCAGTTTTCCACCTTAGGACTGCTGCTGACACTGATAAAGGTAAGTTGTAGGTCAGTGTTCCACCTTAGGACTTCTGCGGACACTGATAAAGGTAAGTTGTAGGTCAGTGTTCCCCCTTAGGACTGCTGCTGACACTGATAAAGGTAAGTTGTAGGTCAGTGTTCCACCTTAGGACTGCTGCAGACACTGATAAAGGTAAGTTGTAGGTCAGTGTTCCTCCTTAGGACTGCTGCAGACACTGATAAAGGTAAGTTGCAGGTCAGTGTTCCCCCTTAGGACTGCTGCAGACACTGATAAAGGTAAGTTGTACGTCAGTGTTCCACCTTAGGACTGCTGCTGATACTGATAAAGGTAAGTTGTAGGTCAGTGTTCCTCCTTAGGACTGCTGCTGACACTGATAAAGGTAAGTTGTAGGTCAGTGTTCCACCTTAGGACTGCTGCTGACACTGATAAAGGTAAGTTGTAGGTCAGTGTTCCCCCTTAGGACTGCTGCTGACACTGATAAAGGTAAGTTGTAGGTCAGTGTTCCTCCTTAGGACTGCTGCTGACACTGATAAAGGTAAGTTGTAGGTCAGTGTCCCACCTTAGGACTGCTGCTGACACTGATAAAGGTAAGTTGTAGGTCAGTGTTCCTCCTTAGGACTGCTGCAGACACTGATAAAGGTAAGTTGTACGTCAGTGTTCCACCTTAGGACTGCTGCTGACACTGATAAAGGTAAGTTGTAGGTCAGTGTTCCTCCTTAGGACTGCTGCAGACACTGATAAAGGTAAGTTGTAGGTCAGTGTTCCACCTTAGGACTGCTGCAGACAATGATAAAGGTAAGTTGTAGGTCAGTGTTCCTCCTTAAGACTGCTGCTGATACTGATAAAGGTAAGTTGTAGGTCAGTGTTCCTCCTTAGGACTGCTGCAGACACTGATAAAGGTAAGTTGTAGGTCAGTGTTCCACCTTAGGACTGCTGCAGACAATGATAAAGGTAAGTTGTAGGTCAGTGTTCCTCCTTAAGACTGCTGCTGACACTGATAAAGGTAAGTTGTAGGTCAGTGTTCCCCCTTAGGACTGCTGCAGACACTGATAAAGGTAAGTTGTAGGTCAGTGTTCCTCCTTAAGACTGCTGCTGACACTGATAAAGGTAAGTTGTAGGTCAGTGTTCCCCCTTAGGACTGCTGCTGACACTGATAAAGGTAAGTTGTAGGTCAGTGTTCCTCCTTAGGACTGCTGCTGACACTGATAAAGGTAAGTTGTAGGTCAGTGTTACCCCTTAGGACTGCTGCTGACACTGATAAAGGTAAGTTGTAGGTCAGTGTTCCCCCTTAGGACTGCTGCAGACAATGATAAAGGTAAGTTGTAGGTCAGTGTTCCTCCTTAGGACTGCTGCTGACACTGATAAAGGTAAGTTGTAGGTCAGTGTTCCTCCTTAGGACTGCTGCTGACACTGATAAAGGTAAGTTGTAGGTCAGTGTTCCTCCTTAGGACTGCTGCTGACACTGATAAAGGTAAGTTGTAGGTCAGTGTTCCTCCTTAGGACTGCTGCTGACACTGATAAAGGTAAGTTGTAGGTCAGTGTTCCTCCTTAGGACTGCTGCAGACAATGATAAAGGTAAGTTGTAGGTCAGTGTTCCTCCTTAGGACTGCTGCAGACAATGATAAAGGTAAGTTGTAGGTCAGTGTTCCACCTTAGGACTGCTGCTGACACTGATAAAGGTAAGTTGTAGGTCAGTGTTACCCCTTAGGACTGCTGCTGACATTGATAAAGGTAAGTTGTAGGTCAGTGTTCCACCTTAGGACTGCTGCTGACACTGATAAAGGTAAGTTGTAGGTCAGTGTTACCCCTTAGGACTGCTGCTGACACTGATAAAGGTAAGTTGTAGGTCAGTGTTCCTCCTTAGGACTGCTGCAGACAATGATAAAGGTAAGTTGTAGGTCAGTGTTCCTCCTTAGGACTGCTGCTGACACTGATAAAGGTAAGTTGTAGGTCAGTGTTACCCCTTAGGACTGCTGCTGACACTGATAAAGGTAAGTTGTAGGTCAGTGTTCCACCTTAGGACTGCTGCTGACACTGATAAAGGTAAGTTGTAGGTCAGTGTTCCCCCTTAGGACTGCTGCAGACACTGATAAAGGTAAGTTGTAGGTCAGTGTTCCACCTTAGGACTGCTGCTGACACTGATAAAGGTAAGTTGTAGGTCAGTGTTCCACCTTAGGACTGCTGCTGACACTGGTAAAGGTAAGTTGTAGGTCAGTGTTCCCCCTTAGGACTGCTGCTGACACTGATAAAGGTAAGTTGTAGGTCAGTGTTCCACCTTAGGACTGCTGCTGACACTGATAAAGGTAAGTTGTAGGTCAGTGTTCCACCTTAGGACTGCTGCTGACACTGATAAAGGTAAGTTGTAGGTCAGTGTTCCTCCTTAGGACTGCTGCTGACACTGATAAAGGTAAGTTGTAGGTCAGTGTTCCTCCTTAGGACTGCTGCTGACACTGATAAAGGTAAGTTGTAGATCAGTGTTCCTCCTTAGGACTGCTGCTGACACTGATAAAGGTAAGTTGTAGGTCAGTGTTCCTCCTTAGGACTGCTGCAGACACTGATAAAGGTAAGTTGTAGGTCAGTGTTCCCCCTTAGGACTGCTGCTGACACTGATAAAGGTAAGTTGTAGGTCAGTGTTCCCCCTTAGGACTGCTGCTGACAATGATAAAGGTAAGTTGTAGGTCAGTGTTCCCCCTTAGGACTGCTGCTGACACTGATAAAGGTAAGTTGTAGGTCAGTGTTCCCCCTTAGGACTGCTGCTGACACTGATAAAGGTAAGTTGTAGGTCAGTGTTCCCCCTTAGGACTGCTGCTGACAATGATAAAGGTAAGTTGTAGGTCAGTGTTCCCCCTTAGGACTGCTGCTGACACTGATAAAGGTAAGTTGTAGGTCAGTGTTCCTCCTTAGGACTGCTGCTGACACTGATAAAGGTAAGTTGTAGGTCAGTGTTCCTCCTTAGGACTGCTGCTGATACTGATAAAGGTAAGTTGTAGGTCAGTGTTCCTCCTTAGGACTGCTGCAGACAATGATAAAGGTAAGTTGTAGGTCAGTGTTCCTCCTTAGGACTGCTGCAGACAATGATAAAGGTAAGTTGTAGGTCAGTGTTCCTCCTTAGGACTGCTGCAGACAATGATAAAGGTAAGTTGTAGGTCAGTGTTCCACCTTAGGACTGCTGCTGACACTGATAAAGGTAAGTTGTAGGTCAGTGTTCCTCCTTAGGACTGCTGCTGATACTGATAAAGGTAAGTTGTAGGTCAGTGTTCCACCTTAGGACTGCTGCTGACACTGATAAAGGTAAGTTGTAGGTCAGTGTTCCTCCATAGGACTGCTGCTGACACTGATAAAGGTAAGTTGTAGGTCAGTGTTCCTCCATAGGACTGCTGCTGACACTGATAAAGGTAAGTTGTAGGTCAGTGTTCCCCCTTAGGACTGCTGCTGACACTGATAAAGGTAAGTTGTAGGTCAGTTTTCCACCTTAGGACTGCTGCTGACACTGATAAAGGTAAGTTGTAGGTCAGTGTTCCTCCTTAGGACTGCTGCTGACACTGATAAAGGTAAGTTGTAGGTCAGTGTTCCTCCTTAGGACTGCTGCAGACACTGATAAAGGTAAGTTGTAGGTCAGTGTTCCACCTTAGGACTGCTGCTGACACTGATAAAGGTAAGTTGTAGGTCAGTGTTACCCCTTAGGACTGCTGCAGACACTGATAAAGGTAAGTTGTAGGTCAGTGTTCCTCCTTAGGACTGCTGCTGACACTGATAAAGGTAAGTTGTGGGTCAGTGTTACCCCTTAGGACTGCTGCAGACACTGATAAAGGTAAGTTGTAGGTCAGTGTTCCCCCTTAGGACTGCTGCTGACACTGATAAAGGTAAGTTGTGGGTCAGTGTTCCTCCTTAGGACTGCTGCTGACACTGATAAAGGTAAGTTGTAGGTCAGTGTTCCTCCTTAGGACTGCTGCTGACACTGATAAAGGTAAGTTGTAGGTCAGTGTTACCCCTTAGGACTGCTGCTGACACTGATAAAGGTAAGTTGTAGGTCAGTGTTCCCCCTTAGGACTGCTGCTGACACTGATAAAGGTAAGTTGTAGGTCAGTGTTCCTCCTTAGGACTGCTGCTGACACTGATAAAGGTAAGTTGTAGGTCAGTGTTCCTCCTTAGGACTGCTGACACTGATAAAGGTAAGTTGTGGGTCAGTGTTCCTCCTTAGGACTGCTGCTGACACTGATAAAGGTAAGTTGTAGGTCAGTGTTACCCCTTAGGACTGCTGCTGACACTGATAAAGGTAAGTTGTAGGTCAGTGTTCCTCCTTAGGACTGCTGCTGACACTGATAAAGGTAAGTTGTAGGTCAGTGTTCCTCCTTAGGACTGCTGCTGACACTGATAAAGGTAAGTTGTGGGTCAGTGTTCCTCCTTAGGACTGCTGCTGACACTGATAAAGGTAAGTTGTAGGTCAGTGTTACCCCTTAGGACTGCTGACACTGATAAAGGTAAGTTGTGGGTCAGTGTTCCTCCTTAGGACTGCTGCTGACACTGATAAAGGTAAGTTGTAGGTCAGTGTTCCTCCTTAGGACTGCTGCAGACACTGATAAAGGTAAGTTGTAGGTCAGTGTTCCTCCTTAGGACTGCTGCTGACACTGATAAAGGTAAGTTGTGGGTCAGTGTTCCTCCTTAGGACTGCTGCTGACACTGATAAAGGTAAGTTGTAGGTCAGTGTTCCCCCTTAGGACTGCTGCTGACACTGATAAAGGTAAGTTGTAGGTCAGTGTTCCCCCTTAGGACTGCTGCTGACACTGATAAAGGTAAGTTGTAGGTCAGTGTTCCACCTTAGGACTGCTCCTGACACTGATAAAGGTAAGTTGTAGGTCAGTGTTCCACCTTAGGACTTCTGCGGACACTGATAAAGGTAAGTTGTAGGTCAGTGTTCCCCCTTAGGACTGCTGCTGACACTGATAAAGGTAAGTTGTAGGTCAGTGTTCCACCTTAGGTCTGCTGCTGACACTGATAAAGGTAAGTTGTAGGTCAGTGTTCCCCCTTAGGACTGCTGCTGACACTGATAAAGGTAAGTTGTAGGTCAGTGTTCCACCTTAGGACTGCTGCTGACACTGATAAAGGTAAGTTGTAGGTCAGTGTTCCTCCTTAGGACTGCTGCAGACACTGATAAAGGTAAGTTGCAGGTCAGTGTTCCCCCTTAGGACTGCTGCTGACACTGATAAAGGTAAGTTGTAGGTCAGTGTCCCACCTTAGGACTGCTGCAGACACTGATAAAGGTAAGTTGTAGGTCAGTGTTCCTCCTTAGGACTGCTGCTGACACTGATAAAGGTAAGTTGTAGGTCAGTGTTCCACCTTAGGACTGCTGCTGACACTGATAAAGGTAAGTTGTAGGTCAGTGTTCCTCCTTAGGACTGCTGCTGACACTGATAAAGGTAAGTTGTAGGTCAGTGTTCCTCCTTAGGACTGCTGCTGACACTGATAAAGGTAAGTTGTAGGTCAGTGTTCCACCTTAGGACTGCTGCTGACACTGATAAAGGTAAGTTGTAGGTCAGTGTCCCACCTTAGGACTGCTGCAGACACTGATAAAGGTAAGTTGTAGGTCAGTGTTCCTCCTTAGGACTGCTGCTGACACTGATAAAGGTAAGTTGTAGGTCAGTGTTCCACCTTAGGACTGCTGCTGACACTGATAAAGGTAAGTTGTAGGTCAGTGTTCCTCCTTAGGACTGCTGCAGACACTGATAAAGGTAAGTTGCAGGTCAGTGTTCCCCCTTAGGACTGCTGCTGACACTGATAAAGGTAAGTTGTAGGTCAGTGTCCCACCTTAGGACTGCTGCTGACACTGATAAAGGTAAGTTGTAGGTCAGTGTTCCTCCTTAGGACTGCTGCTGACACTGATAAAGGTAAGTTGTAGGTCAGTGTTCCTCCTTAGGACTGCTGCTGACACTGATAAAGGTAAGTTGTACGTCAGTGTTCCACCTTAGGACTGCTGCAGACAATGATAAAGGTAAGTTGTAGGTCAGTGTTCCCCCTTAGGACTGCTGCTGACACTGATAAAGGTAAGTTGTAGGTCAGTGTTCCTCCTTAGGACTGCTGCTGACACTGATAAAGGTAAGTTGTAGGTCAGTGTTACCCCTTAGGACTGCTGCAGACAATGATAAAGGTAAGTTGTAGGTCAGTGTTCCTCCTTAGGACTGCTGCTGACACTGATAAAGGTAAGTTGTAGGTCAGTGTTCCTCCTTAGGACTGCTGCTGACACTGATAAAGGTAAGTTGTAGGTCAGTGTTCCTCCTTAGGACTGCTGCTGACACTGATAAAGGTAAGTTGTAGGTCAGTGTTCCTCCTTAGGACTGCTGCAGACAATGATAAAGGTAAGTTGTAGGTCAGTGTTCCTCCTTAGGACTGCTGCTGACATTGATAAAGGTAAGTTGTAGGTCAGTGTTCCACCTTAGGACTGCTGCTGACACTGATAAAGGTAAGTTGTAGGTCAGTGTTCCTCCTTAGGACTGCTGCAGACAATGATAAAGGTAAGTTGTAGGTCAATGTTCCTCCTTAGGACTGCTGCTGACACTGATAAAGGTAAGTTGTAGGTCAGTGTTCCCCCTTAGGACTGCTGCTGACACTGATAAAGGTAAGTTGTAGGTCAGTGTTCCTCCTTAGGACTGCTGCTGACACTGATAAAGGTAAGTTGTAGGTCAGTGTTCCCCCTTAGGACTGCTGCAGACAATGATAAAGGTAAGTTGTAGGTCAGTGTTCCTCCTTAGGACTGCTGCAGACAATGATAAAGGTAAGTTGTAGGTCAGTGTTCCTCCTTAGGACTGCTGCTGACACTGATAAAGGTAAGTTGTAGGTCAGTGTTCCTCCTTAGGACTGCTGCAGACAATGATAAAGGTAAGTTGTAGGTCAGTGTTCCTCCTTAGGACTGCTGCTGACATTGATAAAGGTAAGTTGTAGGTCAGTGTTCCACCTTAGGACTGCTGCTGACACTGATAAAGGTAAGTTGTAGGTCAGTGTTCCCCCTTAGGACTGCTGCAGACAATGATAAAGGTAAGTTGTAGGTCAGTGTTCCTCCTTAGGACTGCTGCTGACATTGATAAAGGTAAGTTGTAGGTCAGTGTTCCACCTTAGGACTGCTGCTGACACTGATAAAGGTAAGTTGTAGGTCAGTGTTCCTCCTTAGGACTGCTGCAGACAATGATAAAGGTAAGTTGTAGGTCAGTGTTCCTCCTTAGGACTGCTGCAGACAATGATAAAGGTAAGTTGTAGGTCAGTGTTCCACCTTAGGACTGCTGCTGACACTGATAAAGGTAAGTTGTAGGTCAGTGTTACCCCTTAGGACTGCTGCTGACACTGATAAAGGTAAGTTGTAGGTCAGTGTTCCTCCTTAGGACTGCTGCAGACAATGATAAAGGTAAGTTGTAGGTCAGTGTTCCTCCTTAGGACTGCTGCTGATACTGATAAAGGTAAGTTGTAGGTCAGTGTTCCTCCTTAGGACTGCTGCAGACACTGATAAAGGTAAGTTGTAGGTCAGTGTTCCACCTTAGGACTGCTGCGGACACTGATAAAGGTAAGTTGTAGGTCAGTGTTCCACCTTAGGACTGCTGCTGACACTGATAAAGGTAAGTTGTAGGTCAGTGTTCCACCTTAGGGCTGCTGCTGACACTGATAAAGGTAAGTTGTAGGTCAGTGTTCCCCCTTAGGACTGCTGCTGACACTGATAAAGGTAAGTTGTAGGTCAGTGTTCCTCCTTAGGACTGCTGCTGACACTGATAAAGGTAAGTTGTAGGTCAGTGTTCCTCCTTAGGACTGCTGCTGACACTGATAAAGGTAAGTTGTAGGTCAGTGTTCCCCCTTAGGACTGCTGCTGACACTGATAAAGGTAAGTTGTAGGTCAGTGTTCCCCCTTAGGACTGCTGCTGACACTGATAAAGGTAAGTTGTACGTCAGTGTTCCTCCTTAGGACTGCTGCTGACACTGATAAAGGTAAGTTGTAGGTCAGTGTTCCCCCTTAGGACTGCTGCTGACACTGATAAAGGTAAGTTGTAGGTCAGTGTTCCTCCTTAGGACTGCTGCTGACACTGATAAAGGTAAGTTGTAGGTCAGTGTTCCTCCTTAGGACTGCTGCTGACACTGATAAAGGTAAGTTGTAGGTCAGTGTTCCTCCTTAGGACTGCTGCTGACACTGATAAAGGTAAGTTGTAGGTCAGTGTTCCACCTTAGGACTGCTGCTGACACTGATAAAGGTAAGTTGTAGGTCAGTGTTCCTCCTTAGGACTGCTGCTGACACTGATAAAGGTAAGTTGTAGGTCAGTGTTCCTCCTTAGGACTGCTGCAGACACTGATAAAGGTAAGTTGTAGATCAGTGTTCCCCCTTAGGACTGCTGCTGACACTGATAAAGGTAAGTTGTAGGTCAGTGTTCCTCCTTAGGACTGCTGCTGACACTGATAAAGGTAAGTTGTAGGTCAGTGTTCCTCCTTAGGACTGCTGCAGACACTGATAAAGGTAAGTTGTAGGTCAGTGTTCCTCCTTAGGACTGCTGCTGACACTGATAAAGGTAAGTTGTAGGTCAGTGTTCCCCCTTAGGACTGCTGCTGACACTGATAAAGGTAAGTTGTAGGTCAGTGTTCCACCTTAGGACTGCTGCTGACACTGATAAAGGTAAGTTGTAGGTCAGTGTTCCCCCTTAGGACTGCTGCAGACACTGATAAAGGTAAGTTGTAGATCAGTGTTCCTCCTTAGGACTGCTGCTGACACTGATAAAGGTAAGTTGTAGGTCAGTGTTCCTCCTTAGGACTGCTGCAGACACTGATAAAGGTAAGTTGTAGGTCAGTGTTCCCCCTTAGGACTGCTGCTGACACTGATAAAGGTAAGTTGTAGGTCAGTGTTCCACCTTAGGACTGCTGCTGACACTGATAAAGGTAAGTTGTAGGTCAGTGTTCCCCCTTAGGACTGCTGCTGACAATGATAAAGGTAAGTTGTAGGTCAGTGTTCCCCCTTAGGACTGCTGAGGACACTGATAAAGGTAAGTTGTAGGTCAGTGTTCCTCCTTAGGACTGCTGCTGACACTGATAAAGGTAAGTTGTAGGTCAGTGTTCCTCCTTAGGACTGCTGCTGACACTGATAAAGGTAAGTTGTAGGTCAGTGTTCCTCCTTAGGACTGCTGCTGACACTGATAAAGGTAAGTTGTAGGTCAGTGTTCCTCCTTAGGACTGCTGCTGATACTGATAAAGGTAAGTTGTAGGTCAGTGTTCCTCCTTAGGACTGCTGCAGACAATGATAAAGGTAAGTTGTAGGTCAGTGTTCCTCCTTAGGACTGCTGCAGACAATGATAAAGGTAAGTTGTAGGTCAGTGTTCCTCCTTAGGACTGCTGCAGACAATGATAAAGGTAAGTTGTAGGTCAGTGTTCCACCTTAGGACTGCTGCTGACACTGATAAAGGTAAGTTGTAGGTCAGTGTTCCTCCATAGGACTGCTGCTGACACTGATAAAGGTAAGTTGTAGGTCAGTGTTCCTCCATAGGACTGCTGCTGACACTGATAAAGGTAAGTTGTAGGTCAGTGTTCCTCCTTAGGACTGCTGCTGACACTGATAAAGGTAAGTTGTAGGTCAGTGTTCCCCCTTAGGACTGCTGCTGACACTGATAAAGGTAAGTTGTAGGTCAGTGTTCCTCCATAGGACTGCTGCAGACACTGATAAAGGTAAGTTGTAGGTCCGTGTTTCTCCTTAGGACTGCTGCTGACACTGATAAAGGTAAGTTGTAGGTCAGTGTTTCTCCTTAGGACTGCTGCTGACACTGATAAAGGTAAGTTGTAGGTCAGTGTTCCTCCATAGGACTGCTGCTGACACTGATAAAGGTAAGTTGTAGGTCAGTGTTCCTCCATAGGACTGCTGCAGACACTGATAAAGGTAAGTTGTAGGTCCGTGTTCCTCCTTAGGACTGCTGCTGACACTGATAAAGGTAAGTTGTAGGTCAGTGTTCCTCCTTAGGACTGCTGCTGACACTGATAAAGGTAAGTTGTAGGTCAGTGTTCCCCCTTAGGACTGCTGCAGACACTGATAAAGGTAAGTTGTAGGTCAGTGTTCCACCTTAGGACTGCTGCAGACACTGATAAAGGTAAGTTGTAGGTCAGTGTTCCTCCTTAGGACTGCTGCTGACACTGATAAAGGTAAGTTGTAGGTCAGTGTTCCCCCTTAGGACTGCTGCTGACACTGATAAAGGTAAGTTGTAGGTCAGTTTTCCACCTTAGGACTGCTGCTGACACTGATAAAGGTAAGTTGTAGGTCAGTGTTCCTCCATAGGACTGCTGCTGACACTGATAAAGGTAAGTTGTAGGTCAGTGTTCCACCTTAGGACTGCTGCTGACACTGATAAAGGTAAGTTGTAGGTCAGTGTTCCTCCATAGGACTGCTGCTGACACTGATAAAGGTAAGTTGTAGGTCAGTGTTCCTCCTTAGGACTGCTGCTGATACTGATAAAGGTAAGTTGTAGGTCAGTGTTCCACCTTAGGACTGCTGCTGACACTGATAAAGGTAAATTGTAGGTCAGTGTTCCTCCTTAGGACTGCTGCTGACACTGATAAAGGTAAGTTGTAGGTCAGTGTTCCCCCTTAGGACTGCTGCGGACACTGATAAAGGTAAGTTGTAGGTCAGTGTTCCACCTTAGGACTGCTGCTGACACTGATAAAGGTAAGTTGTAGGTCAGTGTTCCTCCTTAGGACTGCTGCTGACACTGATAAAGGTAAGTTGTAGGTCAGTGTTCCCCCTTAGGACTGCTGCGGACACTGATAAAGGTAAGTTGTAGGTCAGTGTTCCACCTTAGGACTGCTGCTGACACTGATAAAGGTAAGTTGTAGGTCAGTGTTCCCCCTTAGGACTGCTGCAGACACTGATAAAGGTAAGTTGTAGGTCAGTGTTCCCCCTTAGGACTGCTGCGGACACTGATAAAGGTAAGTTGTAGGTCAGTGTTCCCCCTTAGGACTGCTGCAGACACTGATAAAGGTAAGTTGTAGGTCAGTGTTCCCCCTTAGGACTGCTGCGGACACTGATAAAGGTAAGTTGTAGGTCAGTGTTCCTCCTTAGGACTGCTGCGGACACTGATAAAGGTAAGTTGTAGGTCAGTGTTCCACCTTAGGACTGCTGCGGACACTGATAAAGGTAAGTTGTAGGTCAGTGTTCCACCTTAGGACTGCTGCTGACACTGATAAAGGTAAGTTGTAGGTCAGTGTTCCTCCTTAGGACTGCTGCTGACACTGATAAAGGTAAGTTGTAGGTCAGTGTTCCCCCTTAGGACTGCTGCTGACACTGATAAAGGTAAGTTGTACGTCAGTGTTCCTCCTTAGGACTGCTGCTGACACTGATAAAGGTAAGTTGTAGGTCAGTGTTCCCCCTTAGGACTGCTGCTGACACTGATAAAGGTAAGTTGTAGGTCAGTGTTCCTCCTTAGGACTGCTGCTGACACTGATAAAGGTAAGTTGTAGGTCAGTGTTCCCCCTTAGGACTGCTGCTGACACTGATAAAGGTAAGTTGTAGGTCAGTGTTCCCCCTTAGGACTGCTGCTGACACTGATAAAGGTAAGTTGTACGTCAGTGTTCCTCCTTAGGACTGCTGCTGACACTGATAAAGGTAAGTTGTAGGTCAGTGTTCCCCCTTAGGACTGCTGCTGACACTGATAAAGGTAAGTTGTAGGTCAGTGTTACCCCTTAGGACTGCTGCTGATACTGATAAAGGTAAGTTGTAGGTCAGTGTTCCCCCTTAGGACTGCTGCTGACACTGATAAAGGTAAGTTGAAGGTCAGTGTTCCACCTTAGGACTGCTGCTGACACTGATAAAGGTAAGTTGTAGGTCAGTGTTCCACCTTAGGACTGCTGCTGACACTGATAAAGGTAAGTTGTAGGTCAGTGTTCCACCTTAGGACTGCTGCTGACACTGATAAAGGTAAGTTGTAGGTCAGTGTTCCACCTTAGGACTGCTGCTGACACTGATAAAGGTAAGTTGTAGGTCAGTGTTCCTCCTTAGGACTGCTGAGGACACTGATAAAGGTAAGTTGTAGGTCAGTGTTCCTCCATAGGACTGCTGAGGACACTGATAAAGGTAAGTTGTACGTCAGTGTTCCACCTTAGGACTGCTGCAGACAATGATAAAGGTAAGTTGTAGGTCAGTGTTCCTCCTTAAGACTGCTGCTGACACTGATAAAGGTAAGTTGTAGGTCAGTGTTCCTCCTTAGGACTGCTGCTGACACTGATAAAGGTAAGTTGTAGGTCAGTGTTCCCCCTTAGGACTGCTGCTGACACTGATAAAGGTAAGTTGTAGGTCAGTGTTCCTCCTTAGGACTGCTGCTGACACTGATAAAGGTAAGTTGTAGGTCAGTGTTCCCCCTTAGGACTGCTGCAGACAATGATAAAGGTAAGTTGTAGGTCAGTGTTCCTCCTTAGGACTGCTGCTGACACTGATAAAGGTAAGTTGTAGGTCAGTGTTCCTCCTTAGGACTGCTGCTGACACTGATAAAGGTAAGTTGTAGGTCAGTGTTCCTCCTTAGGACTGCTGCTGACACTGATAAAGGTAAGTTGTAGGTCAGTGTTCCTCCTTAGGACTGCTGCAGACAATGATAAAGGTAAGTTGTAGGTCAGTGTTCCTCCTTAGGACTGCTGCTGACATTGATAAAGGTAAGTTGTAGGTCAGTGTTCCACCTTAGGACTGCTGCTGACACTGATAAAGGTAAGTTGTAGGTCAGTGTTCCTCCTTAGGACTGCTGGAGACAATGATAAAGGTAAGTTGTAGGTCAATGTTCCTCCTTAGGACTGCTGCTGACACTGATAAAGGTAAGTTGTAGGTCAGTGTTCCTCCTTAGGACTGCTGCTGACACTGATAAAGGTAAGTTGTAGGTCAGTGTTCCCCCTTAGGACTGCTGCAGACAATGATAAAGGTAAGTTGTAGGTCAGTGTTCCTCCTTAGGACTGCTGCTGACATTGATAAAGGTAAGTTGTAGGTCAGTGTTCCACCTTAGGACTGCTGCTGACACTGATAAAGGTAAGTTGTAGGTCAGTGTTCCTCCTTAGGACTGCTGCAGACAATGATAAAGGTAAGTTGTAGGTCAGTGTTCCTCCTTAGGACTGCTGCTGACATTGATAAAGGTAAGTTGTAGGTCAGTGTTCCACCTTAGGACTGCTGCTGACACTGATAAAGGTAAGTTGTAGGTCAGTGTTCCTCCTTAGGACTGCTGCAGACAATGATAAAGGTAAGTTGTAGGTCAGTGTTCCTCCTTAGGACTGCTGCAGACAATGATAAAGGTAAGTTGTAGGTCAGTGTTCCTCCTTAGGACTGCTGCAGACAATGATAAAGGTAAGTTGTAGGTCAGTGTTCCACCTTAGGACTGCTGCTGACACTGATAAAGGTAAGTTGTAGGTCAGTGTTACCCCTTAGGACTGCTGCTGACACTGATAAAGGTAAGTTGTAGGTCAGTGTTCCTCCTTAGGACTGCTGCAGACACTGATAAAGGTAAGTTGTAGGTCAGTGTTTCTCCTTAGGACTGCTGCAGACAATGATAAAGGTAAGTTGTAGGTCAGTGTTCCTCCTTAGGACTGCTGCTGATACTGATAAAGGTAAGTTGTAGGTCAGTGTTCCTCCTTAGGACTGCTGCAGACACTGATAAAGGTAAGTTGTAGGTCAGTGTTCCACCTTAGGACTGCTGCTGACACTGATAAAGGTAAGTTGTAGGTCAGTGTTCCACCTTAGGACTGCTGCTGACACTGATAAAGGTAAGTTGTAGGTCAGTGTTCCCCCTTAGGACTGCTGCTGACACTGATAAAGGTAAGTTGTAGGTCAGTGTTCCTCCTTAGGACTGCTGCTGACACTGATAAAGGTAAGTTGTAGGTCAGTGTTCCTCCTTAGGACTGCTGCTGACACTGATAAAGGTAAGTTGTAGGTCAGTGTTCCACCTTAGGACTGCTGCTGACACTGATAAAGGTAAGTTGTAGGTCAGTGTTCCTCCTTAGGACTGCTGCTGACACTGATAAAGGTAAGTTGTAGGTCAGTGTTCCCCCTTAGGACTGCTGCAGACACTGATAAAGGTAAGTTGTAGGTCAGTGTTCCCCCTTAGGACTGCTGCAGACACTGATAAAGGTAAGTTGTAGGTCAGTGTTCCCCCTTAGGACTGCTGCGGACACTGATAAAGGTAAGTTGTAGGTCAGTGTTCCCCCTTAGGACTGCTGCAGACACTGATAAAGGTAAGTTGTAGGTCAGTGTTCCCCCTTAGGACTGCTGCGGACACTGATAAAGGTAAGTTGTAGGTCAGTGTTACCCCTTAGGACTGCTGCAGACACTGATAAAGGTAAGTTGTAGGTCAGTGTTCCTCCTTAGGACTGCTGCGGACACTGATAAAGGTAAGTTGTAGGTCAGTGTTCCACCTTAGGACTGCTGCGGACACTGATAAAGGTAAGTTGTAGGTCAGTGTTCCACCTTAGGACTGCTGCTGACACTGATAAAGGTAAGTTGTAGGTCAGTGTTCCTCCTTAGGACTGCTGCTGACACTGATAAAGGTAAGTTGTAGGTCAGTGTTCCCCCTTAGGACTGCTGCTGACACTGATAAAGGTAAGTTGTACGTCAGTGTTCCTCCTCAGGACTGCTGCTGACACTGATAAAGGTAAGTTGTAGGTCAGTGTTCCCCCTTAGGACTGCTGCTGACACTGATAAAGGTAAGTTGTAGGTCAGTGTTCCTCCTTAGGACTGCTGCTGACACTGATAAAGGTAAGTTGTAGGTCAGTGTTCCCCCTTAGGACTGCTGCTGACACTGATAAAGGTAAGTTGTAGGTCAGTGTTCCCCCTTAGGACTGCTGCTGACACTGATAAAGGTAAGTTGTACGTCAGTGTTCCTCCTTAGGACTGCTGCTGACACTGATAAAGGTAAGTTGTAGGTCAGTGTTCCCCCTTAGGACTGCTGCTGACACTGATAAAGGTAAGTTGTAGGTCAGTGTTCCCCCTTAGGACTGCTGCTGATACTGATAAAGGTAAGTTGTAGGTCAGTGTTCCCCCTTAGGACTGCTGCTGATACTGATAAAGGTAAGTTGTAGGTCAGTGTTCCACCTTAGGACTGCTGCTGACACTGATAAAGGTAAGTTGTAGGTCAGTGTTCCTCCTTAGGACTGCTGCTGACACTGATAAAGGTAAGTTGTAGGTCAGTGTTCCTCCTTAGGACTGCTGCTGACACTGATAAAGGTAAGTTGTAGGTCAGTGTTCCCCCTTAGGACTGCTGCTGACACTGATAAAGGTAAGTTGTAGGTCAGTGTTCCCCCTTAGGACTGCTGCTGACACTGATAAAGGTAAGTTGTACGTCAGTGTTCCTCCTTAGGACTGCTGCTGACACTGATAAAGGTAAGTTGTAGGTCAGTGTTCCCCCTTAGGACTGCTGCTGACACTGATAAAGGTAAGTTGTAGGTCAGTGTTCCTCCTTAGGACTGCTGCTGACACTGATAAAGGTAAGTTGTAGGTCAGTGTTCCCCCTTAGGACTGCTGCTGATACTGATAAAGGTAAGTTGTAGGTCAGTGTTCCCCCTTAGGACTGCTGCTGACACTGATAAAGGTAAGTTGAAGGTCAGTGTTCCACCTTAGGACTGCTGCTGACACTGATAAAGGTAAGTTGTAGGTCAGTGTTCCCCCTTAGGACTGCTGCAGACACTGATAAAGGTAAGTTGTAGGTCAGTGTTCCACCTTAGGACTGCTGCTGACACTGATAAAGGTAAGTTGTAGGTCAGTGTTCCACCTTAGGACTGCTGAGGACACTGATAAAGGTAAGTTGTAGGTCAGTGTTCCTCCATAGGACTGCTGAGGACACTGATAAAGGTAAATTGTAGGACAGTGTTCCTCCTTAGGACTGCTGAGGACACTGATAAAGGTAAGTTGTAGGTCAGTGTTCCTCCTTAGGACTGCTGCTGATACTGATAAAGGTAAGTTGTAGGTCAGTGTTCCACCTTAGGACTGCTGCTGACACTGATAAAGGTAAGTTGTAGGTCAGTGTTCCTCCTTAGGACTGCTGCTGACACTGATAAAGGTAAGTTGTAGGTCAGTGTTCCCCCTTAGGACTGCTGCTGACACTGATAAAGGTAAGTTGTAGGTCAGTGTTCCTCCTTAGGACTGCTGCTGACACTGATAAAGGTAAGTTGTAGGTCAGTGTTCCTCCTTAGGACTGCTGCTGACACTGATAAAGGTAAGTTGTAGGTCAGTGTTCCTCCTTAGGACTGCTGCTGACACTGATAAAGGTAAGTTGTAGGTCAGTGTTCCCCCTTAGGACTGCTGCTGACACTGATAAAGGTAAGTTGTAGGTCAGTGTTCCCCCTTAGGACTGCTGCTGACACTGATAAAGGTAAGTTGTACGTCAGTGTTCCTCCTTAGGACTGCTGCTGACACTGATAAAGGTAAGTTGTAGGTCAGTGTTCCCCCTTAGGACTGCTGCTGACACTGATAAAGGTAAGTTGTAGGTCAGTGTTCCTCCTTAGGACTGCTGCTGACACTGATAAAGGTAAGTTGTAGGTCAGTGTTCCCCCTTAGGACTGCTGCTGATACTGATAAAGGTAAGTTGTAGGTCAGTGTTCCCCCTTAGGACTGCTGCTGACACTGATAAAGGTAAGTTGAAGGTCAGTGTTCCACCTTAGGACTGCTGCTGACACTGATAAAGGTAAGTTGTAGGTCAGTGTTCCCCCTTAGGACTGCTGCAGACACTGATAAAGGTAAGTTGTAGGTCAGTGTTCCACCTTAGGACTGCTGCTGACACTGATAAAGGTAAGTTGTAGGTCAGTGTTCCACCTTAGGACTGCTGCTGACACTGATAAAGGTAAGTTGTAGGTCAGTGTTCCTCCTTAGGACTGCTGAGGACACTGATAAAGGTAAGTTGTAGGTCAGTGTTCCTCCATAGGACTGCTGAGGACACTGATAAAGGTAAATTGTAGGACAGTGTTCCTCCTTAGGACTGCTGCTGATACTGATAAAGGTAAGTTGTAGGTCAGTGTTCCCCCTTAGGACTGCTGCTGACACTGATAAAGGTAAGTTGAAGGTCAGTGTTCCACCTTAGGACTGCTGCAGACACTGATAAAGGTAAGTTGTAGGTCAGTGTTCCACCTTAGGACTGCTGCTGACACTGATAAAGGTAAGTTGTAGGTCAGTGTTCCACCTTAGGACTGCTGCTGACACTGATAAAGGTAAGTTGTAGGTCAGTGTTCCTCCTTAGGACTGCTGCTGACACTGATAAAGGTAAGTTGTAGGTCAGTGTTCCACCTTAGGACTGCTGCGGACACTGATAAAGGTAAGTTGTAGGTCAGTGTTCCTCCTTAGGACTGCTGCTGACACTGATAAAGGTAAGTTGTAGGTCAGTGTTCCTCCTTTGGACTGCTGCTGACACTGATAAAGGTAAGTTGTAGGTCAGTGTTCCTCCTTAGGACTGCTGCGGACACTGATAAAGGTAAGTTGTAGGTCAGTGTTCCACCTTAGGACTGCTGCTGACACTGATAAAGGTAAGTTGTAGGTCAGTGTTCCTCCTTAGGACTGCTGCTGATACTGATAAAGGTAAGTTGTAGGTCAGTGTTCCCCCTTAGGACTGCTGCTGACACTGATAAAGGTAAGTTGAAGGTCAGTGTTCCACCTTAGGACTGCTGCTGACACTGATAAAGGTAAGTTGTAGGTCAGTGTTCCTCCTTAGGACTGCTGCTGATACTGATAAAGGTAAGTTGTAGGTCAGTGTTCCCCCTTAGGACTGCTGCTGACACTGATAAAGGTAAGTTGAAGGTCAGTGTTCCACCTTAGGACTGCTGCTGACACTGATAAAGGTAAGTTGTAGGTCAGTGTTACCCCTTAGGACTGCTGCGGACACTGATAAAGGTAAGTTGTAGGTCAGTGTTCCTCCTTAGGACTGCTGCTGATACTGATAAAGGTAAGTTGTAGGTCAGTGTTCCCCCTTAGGACTGCTGCTGACACTGATAAAGGTAAGTTGTAGGTCAGTGTTACCCCTTAGGACTGCTGCAGACACTGATAAAGGTAAGTTGTAGGTCAGTGTTCCACCTTAGGACTGCTGCTGACACTGATAAAGGTAAGTTGTAGGTCAGTGTTCCCCCTTAGGACTGCTGCTGATACTGATAAAGGTAAGTTGTAGGTCAGTGTTCCACCTTAGGACTGCTGCTGACACTGATAAAGGTAAGTTGTAGGTCAGTGTTCCCCCTTAGGACTGCTGCTGATACTGATAAAGGTAAGTTGTAGGTCAGTGTTCCACCTTAGGACTGCTGCGGACACTGATAAAGGTAAGTTGTAGGTCAGTGTTCCACCTTAGGACTGCTGCTGACACTGATAAAGGTAAGTTGTAGGTCAGTGTTCCACCTTAGGACTGCTGCTGACACTGATAAAGGTAAGTTGTAGGTCAGTGTTCCTCCTTTGGACTGCTGCTGACACTGATAAAGGTAAGTTGTAGGTCAGTGTTCCTCCTTAGGACTGCTGCGGACACTGATAAAGGTAAGTTGTAGGTCAGTGTTCCACCTTAGGACTGCTGCTGACACTGATAAAGGTAAGTTGTAGGTCAGTGTTCCTCCTTAGGACTGCTGCTGATACTGATAAAGGTAAGTTGTAGGTCAGTGTTCCCCCTTAGGACTGCTGCTGACACTGATAAAGGTAAGTTGTAGGTCAGTGTTCCTCCTTAGGACTGCTGCTGATACTGATAAAGGTAAGTTGTAGGTCAGTGTTCCACCTTAGGACTGCTGCTGACACTGATAAAGGTAAGTTGTAGGTCAGTGTTCCTCCTTAGGACTGCTGCTGACACTGATAAAGGTAAGTTGTAGGTCAGTGTTCCCCCTTAGGACTGCTGCTGACACTGATAAAGGTAAGTTGTAGGTCAGTGTTCCTCCTTAGGACTGCTGCTGACACTGATAAAGGTAAGTTGTAGGTCAGTGTTCCCCCTTAGGACTGCTGCTGACACTGATAAAGGTAAGTTGTACGTCAGTGTTCCTCCTTAGGACTGCTGCTGACACTGATAAAGGTTAGTTGTAGGTCAGTGTTCCCCCTTAGGACTGCTGCTGACACTGATAAAGGTAGGTTGTAGGTCAGTGTTCCCCCTTAGGACTGCTGCTGATACTGATAAAGGTAAGTTGTAGGTCAGTGTTACCCCTTAGGACTGCTGCTGACACTGATAAAGGTAAGTTGAAGGTCAGTGTTCCCCCTTAGGACTGCTGCTGACACTGATAAAGGTAAGTTGTAGGTCAGTGTTACCCCTTAGGACTGCTGCTGACACTGATAAAGGTAAGTTGTAGGTCAGTGTTCCCCCTTAGGACTGCTGCTGACACTGATAAAGGTAAGTTGTAGGTCAGTGTTCCACCTTAGGACTGCTGCTGACACTGATAAAGGTAAGTTGTAGGTCAGTGTTCCCCCTTAGGACTGCTGCTGACACTGATAAAGGTAAGTTGTAGGTCAGTGTTCCTCCTTAGGACTGCTGCAGACAATGATAAAGGTAAGTTGTAGGTCAGTGTTCCACCTTAGGACTGCTGCAGACAATGATAAAGGTAAGTTGTAGGTCAGTGTTCCTCCTTAGGACTGCTGCAGACAATGATAAAGGTAAGTTGTAGGTCAGTGTTCCACCTTAGGACTGCTGCAGACAATGATAAAGGTAAGTTGTAGGAAAGTGTTCCTCCTTAGGACTGCTGCAGACAATGATAAAGGTAAGTTGTAGGTCAGTGTTCCACCTTAGGACTGCTGCTGACACTGATAAAGGTAAGTTGTTGGTCAGTGTTCCCCCTTAGGACTGCTGCAGACACTGATAAAGGTAAGTTGTAGGTCAGTGTTCCTCCTTAGGACTGCTGCAGACACTGATAAAGGTAAGTTGTAGGTCAGTGTTACCCCTTAGGACTGCTGCTGACACTGATAAAGGTAAGTTGTAGGTCAGTGTTCCCCCTTAGGACTGCTGCTGACACTGATAAAGGTAAGTTGTAGGTCAGTGTTCCCCCTTAGGACTGCTGCAGACACTGATAAAGGTAAGTTGTAGGTCAGTGTTCCTCCTTAGGACTGCTGCTGACACTGATAAAGGTAAGTTGTAGGTCAGTGTTCCTCCTTAGGACTGCTGCTGACACTGATAAAGGTAAGTTGTAGGTCAGTGTTCCTCCTTAGGACTGCTGCAGACAATGATAAAGGTAAGTTGTAGGTCAGTGTTCCTCCTTAGGACTGCTGCAGACAATGATAAAGGTAAGTTGTAGGTCAGTGTTCCACCTTAGGACTGCTGCTGACACTGATAAAGGTAAGTTGTAGGTCAGTGTTCCACCTTAGGACTGCTGCTGACACTGATAAAGGTAAGTTGTAGGTCAGTGTTCCCCCTTAGGACTGCTGCTGACACTGATAAAGGTAAGTTGTAGGTCAGTGTTCCACCTTAGGACTGCTGCTGACACTGATAAAGGTAAGTTGTAGGTCAGTGTTCCCCCTTAGGACTGCTGCTGACACTGATAAAGGTAAGTTGTAGGTCAGTGTTCCTCCTTAGGACTGCTGCTGACACTGATAAAGGTAAGTTGTAGGTCAGTGTTCCACCTTAGGACTGCTGCTGACACTGATAAAGGTAAGTTGTAGGTCAGTGTTCCTCCTTAGGACTGCTGCTGACACTGATAAAGGTAAGTTGTAGGTCAGTGTTCCCCCTTTGGACTGCTGCTGACACTGATAAAGGTAAGTTGTAGGTCAGTGTTCCTCCTTAGGACTACTGCTGACACTGATAAAGGTAAGTTGTAGGTCAGTGTTCCTCCTTAGGACTACTGCAGACACTGATAAAGGTAAGTTGTAGGTCAGTGTTCCTCCTTAGGACTGCTGAGGACACTGATAAAGGTAAGTTGTAGGTCAGTGTTCCTCCTTAGGACTGCTGCTGACACTGATAAAGGTAAGTTGTAGGTCAGTGTTCCCCCTTAGGACTGCTGCTGACACTGATAAAGGTAAGTTGTAGGTCAGTGTTCCTCCTTAGGACTGCTGCTGACACTGATAAAGGTAAGTTGTAGGTCAGTGTTCCACCTTAGGACTGCTGCTGACACTGATAAAGGTAAGTTGTAGGTCAGTGTTCCTCCTTAGGACTGCTGCGGACACTGATAAAGGTAAGTTGTAGGTCAGTGTTCCTCCTTAGGACTGCTGCTGACACTGATAAAGGTAAGTTGTAGGTCAGTGTTCCCCCTTAGGACTGCTGCTGACACTGATAAAGGTAAGTTGTAGGTCAGTGTTACCCCTTAGGACTGCTGCTGACACTGATAAAGGTAAGTTGTAGGTCAGTGTTCCCCCTTAGGACTGCTGCTGACACTGATAAAGGTAAGTTGTAGGTCAGTGTTCCCCCTTAGGACTGCTGCCGACTCTGATAAAGGTAAGTTGTAGGTCAGTGTTCCTCCTTAGGACTGCTGCTGACACTGATAAAGGTAAGTTGTAGGTCAGTGTTCCCCCTTAGGACTGCTGCTGACACTGATAAAGGTAAGTTGTAGGTCAGTGTTACCCCTTAGGACTGCTGCTGACACTGATAAAGGTAAGTTGTAGGTCAGTGTTCCCCCTTAGGACTGCTGCTGACACTGATAAAGGTAAGTTGTAGGTCAGTGTTCCCCCTTAGGATTGCTGCTGACACTGATAAAGGTAAGTTGTAGGTCAGTGTTCCCCCTTAGGACTGCTGCTGACACTGATAAAGGTAAGTTGTAGGTCAGTGTTCCCCCTTAGGACTGCTGCGGACACTGATAAAGGTAAGTTGTAGGTCAGTGTTCCCCCTTAGGACTGCTGCTGACACTGATAAAGGTAAGTTGTAGGTCAGTGTTCCTCCTTAGGACTGCTGCTGACACTGATAAAGGTAAGTTGTGGGTCAGTGTTCCTCCTTAGGACTGCTGCTAACACTGATAAAGGTAAGTTGTAGGTCAGTGTTCCCCCTTAGGACTGCTGCTGATACTGATAAAGGTAAGTTGTAGGTCAGTGTTCCCCCTTAGGACTGCTGTAGACACTGATAAAGGTAAGTTGTAGGTCAGTTTTCCTCCTTAGGACTGCTGCTGACACTGATAAAGGTAAGTTGTAGGTCAGTGTTCCTCCTTAGGACTGCTGCTGACACTGATAAAGGTAAGTTGTAGGTCAGTGTTCCCCCTTAGGACTGCTGCGGACACTGATAAAGGTAAGTTGTAGGTCAGTGTTCCCCCTTAGGACTGCTGCTGACACTGATATAGGTAAGTTGTAGGTCAGTGTTCCTCCTTAGGACTGCTGCTGACACTGATAAAGGTAAGTTGTAGGTCAGTGTTCCCCCTTAGGACTGCTGCTGACACTGATAAAGGTAAGTTGTAGGTCAGTGTTCCCCCTTAGGACTGCTGCTGACACTGATAAAGGTAAGTTGTAGGTCAGTGTTCCTCCTTAGGACTGCTGCGGACACTGATAAAGGTAAGTTGTAGGTCAGTGTTCCTCCTTAGGACTGCTGCTGACACTGATAAAGGTAAGTTGTAGGTCAGTGTTCCCCCTTAGGACTGCTGCTGACACTGATAAAGGTAAGTTGTAGGTCAGTGTTACCCCTTAGGACTGCTGCTGACACTGATAAAGGTAAGTTGTAGGTCAGTGTTCCCCCTTAGGACTGCTGCTGACACTGATAAAGGTAAGTTGTAGGTCAGTGTTCCCCCTTAGGACTGCTGCCGACTCTGATAAAGGTAAGTTGTAGGTCAGTGTTCCTCCTTAGGACTGCTGCTGACACTGATAAAAGTAAGTTGTAGGTCAGTGTTCCCCCTTAGGACTGCTGCTGACACTGATAAAGGTAAGTTGTAGGTCAGTGTTACCCCTTAGGACTGCTGCTGACACTGATAAAGGTAAGTTGTAGGTCAGTGTTCCCCCTTAGGACTGCTGCTGACACTGATAAAGGTAAGTTGTAGGTCAGTGTTCCCCCTTAGAATTGCTGCTGACACTGATAAAGGTAAGTTGTAGGTCAGTGTTCCCCCTTAGGACTGCTGCTGACACTGATAAAGGTAAGTTGTAGGTCAGTGTTCCCCCTTAGGACTGCTGCGGACACTGATAAAGGTAAGTTGTAGGTCAGTGTTCCCCCTTAGGACTGCTGCTGACACTGATAAAGGTAAGTTGTAGGTCAGTGTTCCTCCTTAGGACTGCTGCTGACACTGATAAAGGTAAGTTGTGGGTCAGTGTTCCTCCTTAGGACTGCTGCTAACACTGATAAAGGTAAGTTGTAGGTCAGTGTTCCCCCTTAGGACTGCTGCTGACACTGATAAAGGTAAGTTGTAGGTCAGTGTTCCTCCTTAGGACTGCTGCTGATACTGATAAAGGTAAGTTGTAGGTCAGTGTTCCCCCTTAGGACTGCTGCTGACACTGATAAAGGTAAGTTGTAGGTCAGTGTTCCTCCTTAGGACTGCTGCTGACACTGATAAAGGTAAGTTGTAGGTCAGTGTTCCCCCTTAGGACTGCTGCGGACACTGATAAAGGTAAGTTGTAGGTCAGTGTTCCCCCTTAGGACTGCTGCTGACACTGATATAGGTAAGTTGTAGGTCAGTGTTCCTCCTTAGGACTGCTGCTGACACTGATAAAGGTAAGTTGTAGGTCAGTGTTCCCCCTTAGGACTGCTGCTGACACTGATAAAGGTAAGTTGTAGGTCAGTGTTCCCCCTTAGGACTGCTGCAGACACTGATAAAGGTAAGTTGTAGGTCAGTGTTCCCCCTTAGGACTGCTGCTGACACTGATAAAGGTAAGTTGTAGGTCAGTGTTCCCCCTTAGGACTGCTGCTGACACTGATAAAGGTAAGTTGTAGGTCAGTGTTCCTCCTTAGGACTGCTGCTGACACTGATAAAGGTAAGTTGTAGGTCAGTGTTCCTCCTTAGGACTGCTGCTGACACTGATAAAGGTAAGTTGTAGGTCAGTGTTCCACCTTAGGACTGCTGCTGACACTGATAAAGGTAAGTTGTAGGTCAGTGTTCCCCCTTAGGACTGCTGCTGACACTGATAAAGGTAAGTTGTAGGTCAGTGTTCCACCTTAGGACTGCTGCAGACACTGATAAAGGTAAGTTGTAGGTCAGTGTTCCCCCTTAGGACTGCTCCTGACACTGATAAAGGTAAGTTGTAGGTCAGTGTTCCTCCTTTGGACTGCTGCTGACACTGATAAAGGTAAGTTGTAGGTCAGTGTTCCTCCTTAGGACTGCTGCTGACACTGATAAAGGTAAGTTGTAGGTCAGTGTTCCTCCTTAGGACTGCTGCTGACACTGATAAAGGTAAGTTGTAGGTCAGTGTTCCACCTTAGGACTGCTGCTGACACTGATAAAGGTAAGTTGTAGGTCAGTGTTCCTCCTTAGGACTGCTGCTGACACTGATAAAGGTAAGTTGTAGGTCAGTGTTCCACCTTAGGACTGCTGCTGACACTGATAAAGGTAAGTTGTAGGTCAGTGTTCCACCTTAGGACTGCTGCTGACACTGATAAAGGTAAGTTGTGGGTCAGTGTTCCTCCTTAGGACTGCTGCAGACACTGGTAAAGGTAAGTTGTAGGTCAGTGTTCCTCGTTAGGACTGCTGTTAACACTGATAAAGGTAAGTTGTAGGTCAGTGTTCCACCTTAGGACTGCTGCAGACACTGGTAAAGGTAAGTTGTAGGTCAGTGTTCCTCGTTAGGACTGCTGCTGACACTGGTAAAGGTAAGTTGTAGGTCAGTGTTCCACCTTAGGACTGCTGCTGACACTGATAAAGGTAAGTTGTAGGTCAGTGTTCCACCTTAGGACTGCTGCTGACACTGATAAAGGTAAGTTGTGGGTCAGTGTTCCTCCTTAGGACTGCTGTTAACACTGATAAAGGTAAGTTGTAGGTCAGTGTTCCACCTTAGGACTGCTGCAGACACTGGTAAAGGTAAGTTGTAGGTCAGTGTTCCACCTTAGGACTGCTGCAGACACTGGTAAAGGTAAGTTGTAGGTCAGTGTTCCACCTTAGGACTGCTGCAGACACTGATAAAGGTAAGTTGTAGGTCAGTGTTCCTCGTTAGGACTGCTGCTGACACTGATAAAGGTAAGTTGTAGGTCAGTGTTCCTCGTTAGGACTGCTGCTGACACTGATAAAGGTAAGTTGTAGGTCAGTGTTCCTCCTTAGGACTGCTGCTGACACTGATAAAGGTAAGTTGTAGGTCAGTGTTCCTCGTTAGGACTGCTGCTGACACTGATAAAGGTAAGTTGTAGGTCAGTGTTCCACCTTAGGACTGCTGCTAACACTGATAAAGGTAAGTTGTAGGTCAGTGTTCCACCTTAGGACTGCTGCTGACACTGATAAAGGTAAGTTGTAGGTCAGTGTTCCTCCTTAGGACTGCTGCTAACACTGATAAAGGTAAGTTGTAGGTCAGTGTTCCACCTTAGGACTGCTGCTGACACTGATAAAGGTAAGTTGTAGGTCAGTGTTCCTCCTTAGGACTGCTGCTAACACTGATAAAGGTAAGTTGTAGGTCAGTGTTCCTCCTTAGGACTGCTGCTGACACTGATAAAGGTAAGTTGTAGGTCAGTGTTCCCCCTTAGGACTGCTGCTGACATTGATAAAGGTAAGTTGTAGGTCAGTGTTCCTCCTTAGGACTGCTGCTAACACTGATAAAGGTAAGTTGTAGGTCAGTGTTCCTCCTTAGGACTGCTGCTAACACTGATAAAGGTAAGTTGTAGGTCAGTGTTCCTCCTTAGGACTGCTGCTAACACTGATAAAGGTAAGTTGTGGGTCAGTGTTCCTCCTTAGGACTGCTGCAGACACTGATAAAGGTAAGTTGTAGGTCAGTGTTCCCCCTTAGGACTGCTGCTGACACTGATAAAGGTAAGTTGTAGGTCAGTGTTCCACCTTAGGACTGCTGCTAACACTGATAAAGGTAAGTTGTGGGTCAGTGTTCCTCCTTAGGACTGCTGCTAACACTGATAAAGGTAAGTTGTGGGTCAGTGTTCCTCCTTAGGACTGCTGCTGACACTGATAAAGGTAAGTTGTAGGTCAGTGTTCCCCCTTAGGACTGCTGCTGACACTGATAAAGGTAAGTTGTAGGTCAGTGTTCCCCCTTAGGACTGCTGCTGACACTGATAAAGGTAAGTTGTAGGTCAGTGTTCCTCCTTAGGACTGCTGCTGACACTGATAAAGGTAAGTTGCAGGTCAGTGTTCCACCTTAGGACTGCTGCTAACACTGATAAAGGTAAGTTGTAGGTCAGTGTTCCACCTTAGGACTGCTGCTGACACTGATAAAGGTAAGTTGTAGGTCAGTGTTCCACCTTAGGACTGCTGCTGACACTGATAAAGGTAAGTTGTAGGTCAGTGTTCCTCCTTAGGACTGCTGCAGACACTGATAAAGGTAAGTTGTAGGTCAGTGTTCCTCCTTAGGACTGCTGCTGACACTGATAAAGGTAAGTTGCAGGTCAGTGTTCCACCTTAGGACTGCTGCTAACACTGATAAAGGTAAGTTGTAGGTCAGTGTTCCTCCTTAGGACTGCTGCTGACACTGATAAAGGTAAGTTGTAGGTCAGTGTTCCACCTTAGGACTGCTGCTGACACTGATAAAGGTAAGTTGTAGGTCAGTGTTCCACCTTAGGACTGCTGCTAACACTGATAAAGGTAAGTTGTAGGTCAGTGTTCCACCTTAGGACTGCTGCTGACACTGATAAAGGTAAGTTGTAGGTCAGTGTTCCACCTTAGGACTGCTGCTGACACTGATAAAGGTAAGTTGTAGGTCAGTGTTCCTCCTTAGGACTGCTGCTGACACTGATAAAGGTAAGTTGTAGGTCAGTGTTCCACCTTAGGACTGCTGCTGACACTGATAAAGGTAAGTTGCAGGTCAGTGTTCCACCTTAGGACTGCTGTAGACACTGATAAAGGTAAGTTGTAGGTCAGTGTTCCTCCTTAGGACTGCTGTTGATACTGATAAAGGTAAGTTGCAGGTCAGTGTTCCACCTTAGGACTGCTGCTAACACTGATAAAGGTAAGTTGTAGGTCAGTGTTCCTCCTTAGGACTGCTGCTGACACTGATAAAGGTAAGTTGTAGGTCAGTGTTCCTCCTTAGGACTGCTGCTGACACTGATAAAGGTAAGTTGTAGGTCAGTGTTCCCCCTTAGGACTGCTGCGGACACTGATAAAGGTAAGTTGTAGGTCAGTGTTCCTCCATAGGACTGCTGCTGACACTGATAAAGGTAAGTTGTAGGTCAGTGTTCCCCCTTAGGACTGCTGCGGACACTGATAAAGGTATGTTGTAGGTCAGTGTTCCTCCTTAGGACTGCTGCTGACACTGATAAAGGTAAGTTGTAGGTCAGTGTTCCCCCTTAGGACTGCTGCGGACACTGATAAAGGTAAGTTGTAGGTCAGTGTTCCCCCTTAGGACTGCTGCTGACACTGATAAAGGTAAGTTGTAGGTCAGTTTTCCTCCTTAGGACTGCTGCTGACACTGATAAAGGTAAGTTGTGGGTCAGTGTTCCTCCTTAGGACTGCTGCTGACACTGATAAAGGTAAGTTGTAGGTCAGTGTTCCACCTTAGGACTGCTGCTGACACTGATAAAGGTAAGTTGTAGGTCAGTGTTCCACCTTAGGACTGTTGCTGACACTGATAAAGGTAAGTTGTAGGTCAGGGTTCCACCTTAGGACTGCTGCTGACACTGATAAAGGTAAGTTGTAGGTCAGTGTTCCACCTTAGGACTGCTGCTGACACTGATAAAGGTAAGTTGTAGGTCAGTGTTCCTCCTTAGGACTGCTGCTGACACTGATAAAGGTAAGTTGTAGGTCAGTGTTCCACCTTAGGACTGCTGCTGACACTGATAAAGGTAAGTTGTAGGTCAGTGTTCCACCTTAGGACTGCTGCGGACACTGATAAAGGTAAGTTGTAGGTCAGTGTTCCACCTTAGGACTGCTGCGGACACTGATAAAGGTAAGTTGTAGGTCAGTGTTCCCCCTTAGGACTGCTGCGGACACTGATAAAGGTAAGTTATAGGTCAGTGTTCCCCCTTAGGACTGCTGCTGACACTGATAAAGGTAAGTTGTAGGTCAGTGTTCCTCCTTAGGACTGCTGCTGACACTGATAAAGGTAAGTTGTGGGTCAGTGTTCCTCCTTAGGACTGCTGCTGACACTGATAAAGGTAAGTTGTAGGTCAGTGTTCCTCCTTAGGACTGCTGCTGACACTGATAAAGGTAAGTTGTAGGTCAGTGTTCCACCTTAGGACTGCTGCTGACACTGATAAAGGTAAGTTGTAGGTCAGTGTTCCCCCTTAGGACTGCTGCTGACACTGATAAAGGTAAGTTGTAGGTCAGTGTTCCTCCTTAGGACTGCTGCTGACACTGATAAAGGTAAGTTGTAGGTCAGTGTTCCACCTTAGGACTGCTGCTGACACTGATAAAGGTAAGTTGTAGGTCAGTGTTCCTCCTTAGGACTGCTGCTGACACTGATAAAGGTAAGTTGTAGGTCAGTGTTCCCCCTTAGGACTGCTGCTGACACTGATAAAGGTAAGTTGTAGGTCAGTGTTCCCCCTTAGGACTGCTGCTGACACTGGTAAAGGTAAGTTGTAGGTCAGTGTTCCCCCTTAGGACTGCTGCTGACACTGATAAAGGTAAGTTGTAGGTCAGTGTTCCCCCTTAGGACTGATGCGGACACTGATAAAGGTAAGTTGTAGGTCAGTGTTCCTCCTTAGGACTGCTGCTGACACTGATAAAGGTAAGTTGTAGGTCAGTGTTCCCCCTTAGGACTGCTGCTGACACTGATAAAGGTAAGTTGTAGGTCAGTGTTCCCCCTTAGGACTGCTGCTGACACTGATAAAGGTAAGTTGTAGGTCAGTGTTCCCCCTTAGGACTGCTGCAGACACTGATAAAGGTAAGTTGTAGGTCAGTGTTCCTCCTTAGGACTGCTGCAGACACTGATAAAGGTAAGTTGTAGGTCAGTGTTCCCCCTTAGGACTGCTGCTGACACTGATAAAGGTAAGTTGTAGGTCAGTGTTCCTCCTTAGGACTGCTGCAGACACTGATAAAGGTAAGTTGTAGGTCAGTGTTCCTCCTTAGGACTGCTGCTGACACTGATAAAGGTAAGTTGTAGGTCAGTGTTCCTCCTTAGGACTGCTGCTGACACTGATAAAGGTAAGTTGTAGGTCAGTGTTCCCCCTTAGGACTGCTGCTGACACTGATAAAGGTAAGTTGTAGGTCAGTGTTCCACCTTAGGACTGCTGCTGACACTGATAAAGGTAAGTTGTAGGTCAGTGTTCCCCCTTAGGACTGCTGCAGACACTGATAAAGGTAAGTTGTAGGTCAGTGTTCCTCCTTAGGACTGCTGCAGACACTGATAAAGGTAAGTTGTAGGTCAGTGTTCCCCCTTAGGACTGCTGCAGACACTGATAAAGGTAAGTTGTAGGTCAGTGTTCCACCTTAGGACTGCTGCTGACACTGATAAAGGTAAGTTGTAGGTCAGTGTTCCTCCTTAGGACTGCTGCAGACACTGATAAAGGTAAGTTGTAGGTCAGTGTTCCCCCTTAGGACTGCTGCAGACACTGATAAAGGTAAGTTGTAGGTCAGGGTTCCTCCTTAGGACTGCTGCAGACACTGATAAAGGTAAGTTGTAGGTCAGTGTTCCCCCTTAGGACTGCTGCAGACACTGATAAAGGTAAGTTGTAGGTCAGGGTTCCTCCTTAGGACTGCTGCTGACACTGATAAAGGTAAGTTGTAGGTCAGTGTTCCACCTTAGGAATGCTGCAGACACTGATAAAGGTAAGTTGTAGGTCAGTGTTCCACCTTAGGACTGCTCCTGACACTGATAAAGGTAAGTTGTAGGTCAGTGTTCCTCCTTAGGACTGCTGCAGACACTGATAAAGGTAAGTTGTAGGTCAGTGTTCCCCCTTAGGACTGCTGCTGACACTGATAAAGGTAAGTTGTAGGTCAGTGTTCCTCCTTAGGACTGCTGCAGACACTGATAAAGGTAAGTTGTAGGTCAGTGTTCCTCCTTAGGACTGCTGCTGACACTGATAAAGGTAAGTTGTAGGTCAGTGTTCCTCCTTAGGACTGCTGTAGACACTGATAAAGGTAACTTGTAGGTCAGTGTTCCCCCTTAGGACTGCTGCAGACACTGATAAAGGTAAGTTGTAGGTCAGTGTCCCACCTTAGGACTGCTGCAGACACTGATAAAGGTAAGTTATAGGTCAGTGTTCCCCCTTAGGACTGCTGTAGACACTGATGAAGGTAAGTTGTAGGTCAGTGTTCCCCCTTAGGACTGCTGCTGACACTGATAAAGGTAAGTTGTAGATCAGTGTTCCTCCTTAGGACTGCTGCTGACACTGATAAAGGTAAGTTGTAGGTCAGGGTTCCTCCTTAGGACTGCTGCTGACACTGATATAGGTAAGTTGTAGGTCAGTGTTCCCCCTTAGGACTGCTGCTGACACTGATAAAGGTAAGTTGTAGGTCAGTGTTCCACCTTAGGACTGCTGCTGACACTGATAAAGGTAAGTTGTAGGTCAGTGTTCCTCCTTAGGACTGCTGCTGACACTGATAAAGGTAAGTTGTAGGTCAGTGTTCCCCCTTAGGACTGCTGCTGACACTGATAAAGGTAAGTTGTAGGTCAGTGTTCCTCCTTAGGACTGCCGCTGACACTGATAAAGGTAAGTTGTAGGTCAGTGTTCCCCCTTAGGACTGCTGCGGACACTGATAAAGGTAATTGTAGGTCAGTGTTCCTCCTTAGGACTGCTGCTGACACTGATAAAGGTAAGTTGTAGGTCAGTGTTCCCCCTTAGGACTGCTGCTGACACTGATAAAGGTAAGTTGTAGGTCAGTGTTCCCCCTTAGGACTGCTGCTGACACTGATAAAGGTAAGTTGTAGGTCAGTGTTCCACCTTAGGACTGCTGCGGACACTGATAAAGGTAAGTTGTAGGTCAGTGTTCCCCCTTAGGACTGCTGCGGACACTGATAAAGGTAATTGTAGGTCAGTGTTCCTCCTTAGGACTGCTGCTGACACTGGTAAAGGTAAGTTGTAGGTCAGTGTTCCACCTTAGGACTGCTGCTGACACTGATAAAGGTAAGTTGTAGGTCAGTGTTCCCCCTTAGGACTGCTGCAGACACTGATAAAGGTAAGTTGTAGGTCAGTGTTCCCCCTTAGGACTGCTGCGGACACTGATAAAGGTAAGTTGTAGGTCAGTGTTCCTCCTTAGGACTGCTGCAGAAACTGGTAAAGGTAAGTTGTAGGTCAGTGTTCCCCCTTAGGACTGCTGCGGACACTGATAAAGGTAAGTTGTAGGTCAGTGTTCCCCCTTAGGACTGCTGCGGACACTGATAAAGGTAAGTTGTAGGTCAGTGTTCCCCCTTAGGACTGCTGCAGACACTGGTAAAGGTAAGTTGTAGGTCAGTGTTCCTCCTTAGGACTGCTGCGGACACTGATAAAGGTAAGTTGTAGGTCAGTGTTCCTCCTTAGGACTGCTGCTGACACTGGTAAAGGTAAGTTGTAGGTCAGTGTTCCACCTTAGGACTGCTGCGGACACTGATAAAGGTAAGTTGTAGGTCAGTGTTCCTCCTTAGGACTGCTGCAGACACTGATAAAGGTAAGTTGTAGGTCAGTGTTCCTCCTTAGGACTGCTGCAGACACTGGTAAAGGTAAGTTGTAGGTCAGTGTTCCACCTTAGGACTGCTGCAGACACTGGTAAAGGTAAGTTGTAGGTCAGTGTTCCTCCTTAGGACTGCTGCTGATACTGATAAAGGTAAGTTGTAGGTCAGTGTTCCACCTTAGGACTGCTGCTGACACTGATAAAGGTAAGTTGTAGGTCAGTGTTCCTCCTTAGGACTGCTGCTGACACTGATAAAGGTAAGTTGTAGGTCAGTGTTCCACCTTAGGACTGCTGCTGACACTGATAAAGGTAAGTTGTAGGTCAGTGTTCCACCTTAGGACTGCTGCTGACACTGATAAAGGTAAGTTGTAGGTCAGTGTTCCTCCTTAGGACTGCTGCTGACACTGATAAAGGTAAGTTGTAGGTCAGTGTTCCACCTTAGGACTGCTGCTGACACTGATAAAGGTAAGTTGTAGGTCAGTGTTCCTCCTTAGGACTGCTGCTGACACTGGTAAAGGTAAGTTGTAGGTCAGTGTTCCCCCTTAGGACTGCTGCGGACACTGATAAAGGTAAGTTGTAGGTCAGTGTTCCTCCTTAGGACTGCTGCAGACACTGATAAAGGTAAGTTGTAGGTCAGTGTTCCTCCTTAGGACTGCTGTAGACACTGATAAAGGTAAGTTGTAGGTCAGTGTTCCCCCTTAGGACTGCTGCGGACACTGATAAAGGTAAGTTGTAGGTCAGTGTTCCCCCTTAGGACTGCTGCGGACACTGATAAAGGTAAGTTGTAGGTCAGTGTTCCTCCTTAGGACTGCTGCTGACACTGATAAAGGTAAGTTGTAGGTCAGTGTTCCCCCTTAGGACTGCTGCGGACACTGATAAAGGTAAGTTGTAGGTCAGTGTTCCTCCTTAGGACTGCTGCAGACACTGGTAAAGGTAAGTTGTAGGTCAGTGTTCCCCCTTAGGACTGCTGCAGACACTGATAAAGGTAAGTTGTAGGTCAGTGTTCCACCTTAGGACTGCTGCGGACACTGATAAAGGTAAGTTGTAGGTCAGTGTTCCTCCTTAGGACTGCTGCAGACACTGATAAAGGTAAGTTGTAGGTCAGTGTTCCCCCTTAGGACTGCTGCTGACACTGATAAAGGTAAGTTGTAGGTCAGTGTTCCCCCTTAGGACTGCTGCTGACACTGATAAAGGTAAGTTGTAGGTCAGTGTTCCTCCTTAGGACTGCTGCAGACACTGATAAAGGTAAGTTGTAGGTCAGTGTTCCCCCTTAGGACTGCTGCTGACACTGATAAAGGTAAGTTGTAGGTCAGTATTCCTCCTTAGGACTGCTGCGGACACTGATAAAGGTAAGTTGTAGGTCAGTGTTCCTCCTTAGGACTGCTGCAGACACTGATAAAGGTAAGTTGTAGGTCAGTGTTCCCCCTTAGGACTGCTGCTGACACTGATAAAGGTAAGTTGTAGGTCAGTGTTCCTCCTTAGGACTGCTGCGGACACTGATAAAGGTAAGTTGTAGGTCAGTGTTCCCCCTTAGGACTGCTGCTGACACTGATAAAGGTAAGTTGTAGGTCAGTGTTCCACCTTAGGACTGCTGCGGACACTGATAAATTTAAGTTGTAGGTCAGTGTTCCTCCTTAGGACTGCTGCGGACACTGATAAAGGTAAGTTGTAGGTCAGTGTTCCCCCTTAGGACTGCTGCTGACACTGATAAAGGTAAGTTGTAGGTCAGTATTCCTCCTTAGGACTGCTGCTGACACTGATAAAGGTAAGTTGTAGGTCAGTGTTACCCCTTAGGACTGCTGCTGACACTGATAAAGGTAAGTTGTAGGTCAGTGTTCCTCCTTAGGACTGCTGCGGACACTGATAAAGGTAAGTTGTAGGTCAGTGTTCCCCCTTAGGACTGCTGCTGACACTGATAAAGGTAAGTTGTAGGTCAGTGTTCCACCTTAGGACTGCTGCTGACACTGATAAAGGTAAGTTGTAGGTCAGTGTTCCCCCTTAGGACTGCTGCAGACACTGATAAAGGTAAGTTGTAGGTCAGTGTTCCACCTTAGGACTGCTGCTGACACTGATAAAGGTAAGTTGTAGGTCAGTGTTCCCCCTTAGGACTGCTGCAGACACTGATAAAGGTAAGTTGTAGGTCAGTATTCCTCCTTAGGACTGCTGCTGACACTGATAAAGGTAAGTTGTAGGTCAGTGTTCCTCCTTAGGACTGCTGCGGACACTGATAAAGGTAAGTTGTAGGTCAGTGTTCCCCCTTAGGACTGCTGCTGACACTGATAAAGGTAAGTTGTAGGTCAGTATTCCTCCTTAGGACTGCTGCGGACACTGATAAAGGTAAGTTGTAGGTCAGTGTTCCTCCTTAGGACTGCTGCGGACACTGATAAAGGTAAGTTGTAGGTCAGTGTTCCTCCTTAGGACTGCTGCTGACACTGATAAAGGTAAGTTGTAGGTCAGTGTTCCACCTTAGGACTGCTGCTGACACTGATAAAGGTAAGTTGTAGGTCAGTGTTCCCCCTTAGGACTGCTGCAGACACTGATAAAGGTAAGTTGTAGGTCAGTGTTCCCCCTTAGGACTGCTGCAGACACTGATAAAGGTAAGTTGTAGGTCAGTGTTCCTCCTTAGGACTGCTGCGGACACTGATAAAGGTAAGTTGTAGGTCAGTGTTCCTCCTTAGGACTGCTGCAGACACTGATAAAGGTAAGTTGGAGGTCAGTGTTCCCCCTTAGGACTGCTGTAGACACTGATGAAGGTAAGTTGTAGGTCAGTGTTCCCCCTTAGGACTGCTGCTGACACTGATAAAGGTAAGTTGTAGGTCAGTGTTCCTCCTTAGGACTGCTGCTGACACTGATAAAGGTAAGTTGTAGGTCAGTGTTCCTCCTTAGGACTGCTGCTGACACTGATAAAGGTAAGTTGTAGGTCAGTGTTCCTCCTTAGGACTGCTGCTGACACTGATAAAGGTAAGTTGTAGGTCAGTGTTCCCCCTTAGGACTGCTGCTGACACTGATAAAGGTAAGTTGTAGGTCAGTGTTCCACCTTAGGACTGCTGCTGACACTGACAAAGGTAAGTTGTAGGTCAGTGTTCCCCCTTAGGTCTGCCGCTGACACTGATAAAGGTAAGTTGTAGGTCAGTGTTCCCCCTTAGGACTGCTGCTGACACTGATAAAGGTAAGTTGTAGGTCAGTGTTCCTCCTTAGGACTGCTGCAGACACTGATAAAGGTAAGTTGTAGGTCAGTGTTCCCCCTTAGGACTGCTGCTGACACTGATAAAGGTAAGTTGTAGGTCAGTGTTCCTCCTTAGGACTGCTGCAGACACTGATAAAGGTAAGTTGTAGGTCAGTGTTCCTCCTTAGGACTGCTGCGGACACTGATAAAGGTAAGTTGTAGGTCAGTGTTCCTCCTTAGGACTGCTCCTGACACTGATAAAGGTAAGTTGTAGGTCAGTGTTCCTCCTTAGGACTGCTGCTGACACTGATAAAGGTAAGTTGTAGGTCAGTTTTCCACCTTAGGACTGCTGCTGACACTGATAAAGGTAAGTTGTAGATCAGTGTTCCCCCTTAGGACTGCTGCTGACACTGATAAAGGTAAGTTGTAGATCAGTGTCCCACCTTAGGACTGCTGCAGACACTGATAAAGGTAAGTTGGAGGTCAGTGTTCCCCCTTAGGACTGCTGTAGACACTGATAAAGGTAAGTTGTAGGTCAGTATTCCCCCTTAGGACTGCTGCAGACACTGATAAAGGTAAGTTGTAGGTCAGTGTTCCCCCTTAGGACTGCTGCTGACACTGATAAAGGTAAGTTGTAGGTCAGTGTTCCCCCTTAGGACTGCTGCTGACACTGATAAAGGTAAGTTGTAGGTCAGTGTTCCCCCTTAGGACTGCTGCTGACACTGATAAAGGTAAGTTGTAGGTCAGTGTTCCCCCTTAGGACTGCTGCTGACACTGATAAAGGTAAGTTGTAGGTCAGTGTTCCTCATTAGGACTGCTGTAGACACTGATAAAGGTAAGTTGTAGGTCAGTGTTCCCCCTTAGGACTGCTGCTGACACTGATAAAGGTAAGTTGTAGGTCAGTGTTCCTCATTAGGACTGCTGTAGACACTGATAAAGGTAAGTTGTAGGTCAGTGTTCCCCCTTAGGACTGCTGCAGACACTGATAAAGGTAAGTTGTAGGTCAGTGTTCCTCCTTAGGACTGCTGTAGACACTGATAAAGGTAAGTTGTAGGTCAGTGTTCCCCCTTAGGACTGCTGCTGACACTGATAAAGGTAAGTTGTAGGTCAGTGTTCCCCCTTAGGACTGCTGCTGACACTGATAAAGGTAAGTTGTAGGTCAGTGTTCCCCCTTAGGACTGCTGCTGACACTGATAAAGGTAAGTTGTAGGTCAGTGTTCCCCCTTAGGACTGCTGCTGACACTGATAAAGGTAAGTTGTAGGTCAGTGTTCCTCATTAGGACTGCTGTAGACACTGATAAAGGTAAGTTGTAGGTCAGTGTTCCCCCTTAGGACTGCTGCTGACACTGATAAAGGTAAGTTGTAGGTCAGTGTTCCCCCTTAGGACTGCTGCTGACACTGATAAAGGTAAGTTGTAGGTCAGTGTTCCCCCTTAGGACTGCTGAGGACACTGATAAAGGTAAGTTGTAGGTCAGTGTTCCCCCTTAGGACTGCTGAGGACACTGATAAAGGTAAGTTGTAGGTCAGTGTTCCCCCTTAGGACTGCTGAGGACACTGATAAAGGTAAGTTGTAGGTCAGTGTTCCTCCTTAGGACTGCTGCAGACACTGATAAAGGTAAGTTGTAGATCAGTGTTCCCCCTTAGGACTGCTGCTGACACTGATAAAGGTAAGTTGTAGGTCAGTGTTCCCCCTTAGGACTGCTGCAGACACTGATAAAGGTAAGTTGTAGGTCAGTGTTCCCCCTTAGGACTGCTGCTGACACTGATAAAGGTAAGTTGTAGGTCAGTGTTCCCCCTTAGGACTGCTGCAGACATTGATAAAGGTAAGTTGTAGGTCAGTGTTCCACCTTAGGACTGCTGCGGACACTGATAAAGGTAAGTTGTAGGTCAGTGTTCCCCCTTAGGACTGCTGCAGACACTGATAAAGGTAAGTTGTAGGTCAGTGTTCCTCCTTAGGACTGCTGCGGACACTGATAAAGGTAAGTTGTAGGTCAGTGTTCCTCCTTAGGACTGCTGCTGACACTGATAAAGGTAAGTTGTAGGTCAGTGTTCCTCCTTAGGACTGCTGCTGACACTGATAAAGGTAAGTTGTAGGTCCGTGTTCCACCTTAGGACTGCTGCTGACACTGATAAAGGTAAGTTGTAGGTCAGTGTTCCTCCTTAGGACTGCTGCAGACACTGATAAAGGTAAGTTGTAGGTCAGTGTTCCTCCTTAGGACTACTGCTGACACTGATAAAGGTAAGTTGTAGGTCAGTGTTACCCCTTAGGACTGCTGCTGACACTGGTAAAGGTAAGTTGTAGGTCAGTGTTCCTCCTTAGGACTGCTGCAGACACTGATAAAGGTAAGTTGTAGGTCAGTGTTCCTCCTTAGGACTGCTGCTGACACTGATAAAGGTAAGTTGTAGGTCAGTGTTCCTCCTTAGGACTGCTGCTGACACTGATAAAGGTAAGTTGTAGGTCCGTGTTCCACCTTAGGACTGCTGCTGACACTGATAAAGGTAAGTTGTAGGTCAGTGTTCCTCCTTAGGACTGCTGCAGACACTGATAAAGGTAAGTTGTAGGTCAGTGTTCCTCCTTAGGACTACTGCTGACACTGATAAAGGTAAGTTGTAGGTCAGTGTTCCTCCTTAGGACTGCTGCAGACACTGATAAAGGTAAGTTGTAGGTCAGTGTTCCCCCTTAGGACTGCTGCAGACACTGATAAAGGTAAGTTGTAGGTCAGTGTTCCTCCTTAGGACTGCTGCTGACACTGATAAAGGTAAGTTGTAGGTCAGTGTTCCTCCTTAGGACTGCTGCGGACACTGATAAAGGTAAGTTTTAGGTCAGTGTTCCTCCTTAGGACTGCTGCAGACACTGATAAAGGTAAGTTGTAGGTCAGTGTTCCTCCTTAGGACTGCTGCAGACACTGATAAAGGTAAGTTGTAGGTCAGTGTTCCTCCTTAGGACTGCTGCAGACACTGGTAAAGGTAAGTTGTAGGTCAGTGTTCCCCCTTAGGACTGCTGCGGACACTGATAAAGGTAAGTTGTAGGTCAGTGTTCCTCCTTAGGACTGCTGCAGACACTGGTAAAGGTAAGTTGTAGGTCAGTGTTCCTCCTTAGGACTGCTGCGGACACTGATAAAGGTAAGTTGTAGGTCAGTGTTCCTCCTTAGGACTGCTGCTGACACTGGTAAAGGTAAGTTGTAGGTCAGTGTTCCACCTTAGGACTGCTGCTGACACTGATAAAGGTAAGTTGTAGGTCAGTGTTCCCCCTTAGGACTGCTGCGGACACTGATAAAGGTAAGTTGTAGGTCAGTGTTCCCCCTTAGGACTGCTGCGGACACTGATAAAGGTAAGTTGTAGGTCAGTGTTCCTCCTTAGGACTGCTGCTGACACTGGTAAAGGTAAGTTGTAGGTCAGTGTTCCACCTTAGGACTGCTGCTGACACTGATAAAGGTAAGTTGTAGGTCAGTGTTCCCCCTTAGGACTGCTGCGGACACTGATGAAGGTAAGTTGTAGGTCAGTGTTCCCCCTTAGGACTGCTGCGGACACTGATAAAGGTAAGTTGTAGGTCAGTGTTCCCCCTTAGGACTGCTGCAGACACTGGTAAAGGTAAGTTGTAGGTCAGTGTTCCTCCTTAGGACTGCTGCGGACACTGATAAAGGTAAGTTGTAGGTCAGTGTTCCTCCTTAGGACTGCTGCTGACACTGGTAAAGGTAAGTTGTAGGTCAGTGTTCCACCTTAGGACTGCTGCTGACACTGATAAAGGTAAGTTGTAGGTCAGTGTTCCCCCTTAGGACTGCTGCAGACACTGATAAAGGTAAGTTGTAGGTCAGTGTTCCCCCTTAGGACTGCTGCGGACACTGATAAAGGTAAGTTGTAGGTCAGTGTTCCTCCTTAGGACTGCTGCTGACACTGATAAAGGTAAGTTGTAGGTCAGTGTTCCCCCTTAGGACTGCTGCGGACACTGATAAAGGTAAGTTGTAGGTCAGTGTTCCTCCTTAGGACTGCTGCAGACACTGATAAAGGTAAGTTGTAGGTCAGTGTTCCAGCTTAGGACTGCCGCTGACACTGATAAAGGTAAGTTGTAGGTCAGTGTTCCCCCTTAGGACTGCTGCGGACACTGATAAAGGTAAGTTGTAGGTCAGTGTTCCCCCTTAGGACTGCTGCGGACACTGATAAAGGTAAGTTGTAGGTCAGTGTTCCTCCTTAGGACTGCTGCAGACACTGATAAAGGTAAGTTGTAGGTCAGTGTTCCCCCTTAGGACTGCTGCTGACACTGATAAAGGTAAGTTGTAGGTCAGTGTTCCCCCTTAGGACTGCTGCGGACACTGATAAAGGTAAGTTGTAGGTCAGTGTTCCTCCTTAGGACTGCTGCAGACACTGGTAAAGGTAAGTTGTAGGTCAGTGTTCCCCCTTAGGACTGCTGCGGACACTGATAAAGGTAAGTTGTAGGTCAGTGTTCCTCCTTAGGACTGCTGCAGACACTGATAAAGGTAAGTTGTAGGTCAGTGTTCCTCCTTAGGACTGCTGCTGACACTGATAAAGGTAAGTTGTAGGTCAGTGTTCCACCTTAGGACTGCTGCGGACACTGATAAATTTAAGTTGTAGGTCAGTGTTCCTCCTTAGGACTGCTGCTGACACTGATAAAGGTAAGTTGTAGGTCAGTGTTCCACCTTAGGACTGCTGCAGACACTGATAAAGGTAAGTTGTAGGTCAGTGTTCCTCCTTAGGACTGCTGCTGATACTGATAAAGGTAAGTTGTAGGTCAGTGTTCCCCCTTAGGACTGCTGCGGACACTGATAAAGGTAAGTTGTAGGTCAGTGTTTCTCCTTAGGACTGCTGCTGATACTGATAAAGGTAAGTTGTAGGTCAGTGTTCCTCCTTAGGACTGCTGCGGACACTGATAAAGGTAAGTTGTAGGTCAGTGTTTCTCCTTAGGACTGCTGCTGACACTGATAAAGGTAAGTTGTAGGTCAGTGTTCCCCCTTAGGACTGCTGCAGACACTGATAAAGGTAAGTTGTAGGTCAGTGTTCCCCCTTAGGACTGCTGCGGACACTGATAAAGGTAAGTTGTAGGTCAGTGTTCCCCCTTAGGACTGCTGCAGACACTGATAAAGGTAAGTTGTAGGTCAGTGTTCCCCCTTAGGACTGCTGCAGACACTGATAAAGGTAAGTTGTAGGTCAGTGTTCCCCCTTAGGACTGCTGCGGACACTGATAAAGGTAAGTTGTAGGTCAGTGTTCCCCCTTAGGACTGCTGCTGACACTGATAAAGGTAAGTTGTAGGTCAGTGTTCCCCCTTAGGACTGCTGCAGACACTGATAAAGGTAAGTTTTAGGTCAGTGTTCCTCCTTAGGACTGCTGCTGATACTGATAAAGGTAAGTTGTAGGTCAGTGTTCCCCCTTAGGACTGCTGCGGACACTGATAAAGGTAAGTTGTAGGTCAGTGTTCCCCCTTAGGACTGCTGCAGACACTGATAAAGGTAAGTTTTAGGTCAGTGTTCCTCCTTAGGACTGCTGCTGACACTGATAAAGGTAAGTTGTAGGTCAGTGTTCCTCCTTAGGACTGCTGCTGATACTGATAAAGGTAAGTTGTAGGTCAGTGTTCCTCCTTAGGACTGCTGCAGACACTGATAAAGGTAAGTTGTAGGTCAGTGTTCCACCTTAGGACTGCTGCAGACACTGATAAAGGTAAGTTGTAGGTCACTGTTCCCCCTTAGGACTGCTGCTGATACTGATAAAGGTAAGTTGTAGGTCAGTGTTCCACCTTAGGACTGCTGCAGACACTGATAAAGGTAAGTTGTAGGTCAGTGTTCCTCCTTAGGACTGCTGCGGACACTGATAAAGGTAAGTTTTAGGTCAGTGTTCCTCCTTAGGACTGCTGCTGATACTGATAAAGGTAAGTTGTAGGTCAGTGTTCCACCTTAGGACTGCTGCTGACACTGATAAAGGTAAGTTGTAGGTCAGTGTTCCCCCTTAGGACTGCTGCTGACACTGATAAAGGTAAGTTGTAGGTCAGTGTTCCACCTTAGGACTGCTGCAGACACTGATAAAGGTAAGTTGTAGGTCAGTGTTCCTCCTTAGGACTGCTGCTGACACTGATAAAGGTAAGTTGTAGGTCAGTGTTCCTCCTTAGGACTGCTGCGGACACTGATAAAGGTAAGTTGTAGGTCAGTGTTCCTCCTTAGGACTGCTGCGGACACTGATAAAGGTAAGTTGTAGGTCAGTGTTCCACCTTAGGACTGCTGCTGACACTGATAAAGGTAAGTTGTAGGTCAGTGTTCCTCCTTAGGACTGCTGCTGACACTGATAAAGGTAAGTTGTAGGTCAGTGTTCCTCCTTAGGACTGCTGCGGACACTGATAAAGGTAAGTTGTAGGTCAGTGTTCCTCCTTAGGACTGCTGCAGACACTGATAAAGGTAAGTTGTAGGTCAGTGTTCCCCCTTAGGACTGCTGCTGACACTGATAAAGGTAAGTTGTAGGTCAGTGTTCCACCTTAGGACTGCTGCGGACACTGATAAAGGTAAGTTGTAGGTCAGTGTTCCTCCTTAGGACTGCTGCTGACACTGATAAAGGTAAGTTGTAGGTCAGTGTTCCTCCTTAGGACTGCTGCTGACACTGATAAAGGTAAGTTGTAGGTCAGTGTTCCTCCTTAGGACTGCTGCTGACACTGATAAAGGTAAGTTGTAGGTCAGTGTTCCCCCTTAGGACTGCTGCAGACACTGATAAAGGTAAGTTGTAGGTCAGTGTTCCCCCTTAGGACTGCTGCGGACACTGATAAAGGTAAGTTGTAGGTCAGTGTTCCCCCTTAGGACTGCTGCAGACACTGATAAAGGTAAGTTGTAGGTCAGTGTTCCACCTTAGGACTGCTGCGGACACTGATAAAGGTAAGTTGTAGGTCAGTGTTCCACCTTAGGACTGCTGCTGACACTGATAAAGGTAAGTTGTAGGTCAGTGTTTCCCCTTAGGACTGCTGCAGACACTGATAAAGGTAAGTTGTAGGTCAGTGTTCCTCCTTAGGACTGCTGCTAACACTGATAAAGGTAAGTTGTAGGTCAGTGTTCCTCCTTAGGACTGCTGCAGACACTGATAAAGGTAAGTTGTAGGTCAGTGTTCCTCCTTAGGACTGCTGCGGACACTGATAAAGGTAAGTTGTAGGTCAGTGTTCCACCTTAGGACTGCTGCTGACACTGATAAAGGTAAGTTGTAGGTCAGTGTTCCCCCTTAGGACTGCTGCTGACACTGATAAAGGTAAGTTGTAGGTCAGTGTTCCTCCTTAGGACTGCTGCAGACACTGATAAAGGTAAGTTGTAGGTCAGTGTTCCACCTTAGGACTGCTGAGGACACTGATAAAGGTAAGTTGTAGGTCAGTGTTCCCCCTTAGGACTGCTGCTGACACTGATAAAGGTAAGTTGTAGGTCAGTGTTCCCCCTTAGGACTGCTGCTGACACTGATAAAGGTAAGTTGTAGGTCAGTGTTCCACCTTAGGACTGCTGCGGACACTGATAAAGGTAAGTTGTAGGTCAGTGTTCCCCCTTAGGACTGCTGCGGACACTGATAAAGGTAATTGTAGGTCAGTGTTCCCCCTTAGGACTGCTGCGGACACTGATAAAGGTAATTGTAGGTCAGTGTTCCTCCTTAGGACTGCTGCGGACACTGATAAAGGTAAGTTGTAGGTCAGTGTTCCCCCTTAGGACTGCTGCGGACACTGATAAAGGTAATTGTAGGTCAGTGTTCCTCCTTAGGACTGCTGCTGACACTGATAAAGGTAAGTTGTAGGTCAGTGTTCCCCCTTAGGACTGCTGCTGACACTGATAAAGGTAAGTTGTAGGTCAGTGTTCCCCCTTAGGACTGCTGCTGACACTGATAAAGGTAAGTTGTAGGTCAGTGTTCCACCTTAGGACTGCTGCGGACACTGATAAAGGTAAGTTGTAGGTCAGTGTTCCCCCTTAGGACTGCTGCGGACACTGATAAAGGTAATTGTAGGTCAGTGTTCCTCCTTAGGACTGCTGCTGACACTGGTAAAGGTAAGTTGTAGGTCAGTGTTCCACCTTAGGACTGCTGCTGACACTGATAAAGGTAAGTTGTAGGTCAGTGTTCCCCCTTAGGACTGCTGCAGACACTGATAAAGGTAAGTTGTAGGTCAGTGTTCCCCCTTAGGACTGCTGCTGACACTGATAAAGGTAAGTTGTAGGTCAGTGTTCCCCCTTAGGACTGCTGCAGACACTGATAAAGGTAAGTTGTAGGTCAGTGTTCCCCCTTAGGACTGCTGCAGACACTGGTAAAGGTAAGTTGTAGGTCAGTGTTCCACCTTAGGACTGCTGCAGACACTGATAAAGGTAAGTTGTAGGTCAGTGTTCCACCTTAGGACTGCTGCTGACACTGATAAAGGTAAGTTGTAGGTCAGTGTTCCACCTTAGGACTGCTGCTGACACTGATAAAGGTAAGTTGTAGGTCAGTGTTCCTCCTTAGGACTGCTGCTGACACTGATAAAGGTAAGTTGTAGGTCAGTGTTCCACCTTAGGACTGCTGCTGACACTGATAAAGGTAAGTTGTAGGTCAGTGTTCCCCCTTAGGACTGCTGGGGACACTGATAAAGGTAAGTTGTAGGTCAGTGTTCCTCCTTAGGACTGCTGCAGACACTGGTAAAGGTAAGTTGTAGGTCAGTGTTCCCCCTTAGGACTGCTGCGGACACTGATAAAGGTAAGTTGTAGGTCAGTGTTCCTCCTTAGGACTGCTGCTGACACTGATAAAGGTAAGTTGTAGGTCAGTGTTCCCCCTTAGGACTGCTGCGGACACTGATAAAGGTATGTTGTAGGTCAGTGTTCCTCCTTAGGACTGCTGCTGACACTGATAAAGGTAAGTTGTAGGTCAGTGTTCCCCCTTAGGACTGCTGCGGACACTGATAAAGGTAAGTTGTAGGTCAGTGTTCCCCCTTAGGACTGCTGCTGACACTGATAAAGGTAAGTTGTAGGTCAGTTTTCCTCCTTAGGACTGCTGCTGACACTGATAAAGGTAAGTTGTGGGTCAGTGTTCCTCCTTAGGACTGCTGCTGACACTGATAAAGGTAAGTTGTAGGTCAGTGTTCCACCTTAGGACTGCTGCTGACACTGATAAAGGTAAGTTGTAGGTCAGTGTTCCCCCTTAGGACTGCTGCTGACACTGATAAAGGTAAGTTGTAGGTCAGTGTTCCACCTTAGGACTGCTGCGGACACTGATAAAGGTAAGTTGTAGGTCAGTGTTCCCCCTTAGGACTGCTGCGGACACTGATAAAGGTAAGTTGTAGGTCAGTGTTCCCCCTTAGGACTGCTGCTGACACTGGTAAAGGTAAGTTGTAGGTCAGTGTTCCTCCTTAGGACTGCTGCTGACACTGATAAAGGTAAGTTGTAGGTCAGTGTTCCCCCTTAGGACTGATGCGGACACTGATAAAGGTAAGTTGTAGGTCAGTGTTCCTCCTTAGGACTGCTGCTGACACTGATAAAGGTAAGTTGTAGGTCAGTGTTCCCCCTTAGGACTGCTGCTGACACTGATAAAGGTAAGTTGTAGGTCAGTGTTCCCCCTTAGGACTGCTGCTGACACTGATAAAGGTAAGTTGTAGGTCAGTGTTCCACCTTAGGACTGCTGCGGACACTGATAAAGGTAAGTTGTAGGTCAGTGTTCCCCCTTAGGACTGCTGCGGACACTGATAAAGGTAAGTTATAGGTCAGTGTTCCCCCTTAGGACTGCTGCTGACACTGATAAAGGTAAGTTGTAGGTCAGTGTTCCTCCTTAGGACTGCTGCTGACACTGATAAAGGTAAGTTGTGGGTCAGTGTTCCTCCTTAGGACTGCTGCTGACACTGATAAAGGTAAGTTGTAGGTCAGTGTTCCTCCTTAGGACTGCTGCTGACACTGATAAAGGTAAGTTGTAGGTCAGTGTTCCACCTTAGGACTGCTGCTGACACTGATAAAGGTAAGTTGTAGGTCAGTGTTCCCCCTTAGGACTGCTGCTGACACTGATAAAGGTAAGTTGTAGGTCAGTGTTCCTCCTTAGGACTGCTGCTGACACTGATAAAGGTAAGTTGTAGGTCAGTGTTCCACCTTAGGACTGCTGCTGACACTGATAAAGGTAAGTTGTAGGTCAGTGTTCCTCCTTAGGACTGCTGCTGACACTGATAAAGGTAAGTTGTAGGTCAGTGTTCCCCCTTAGGACTGCTGCTGACACTGATAAAGGTAAGTTGTAGGTCAGTGTTCCCCCTTAGGACTGCTGCTGACACTGGTAAAGGTAAGTTGTAGGTCAGTGTTCCCCCTTAGGACTGCTGCTGACACTGATAAAGGTAAGTTGTAGGTCAGTGTTCCCCCTTAGGACTGATGCGGACACTGATAAAGGTAAGTTGTAGGTCAGTGTTCCTCCTTAGGACTGCTGCTGACACTGATAAAGGTAAGTTGTAGGTCAGTGTTCCCCCTTAGGACTGCTGCTGACACTGATAAAGGTAAGTTGTAGGTCAGTGTTCCCCCTTAGGACTGCTGCTGACACTGATAAAGGTAAGTTGTAGGTCAGTGTTCCCCCTTAGGACTGCTGCAGACACTGATAAAGGTAAGTTGTAGGTCAGTGTTCCTCCTTAGGACTGCTGCAGACACTGATAAAGGTAAGTTGTAGGTCAGTGTTCCCCCTTAGGACTGCTGCTGACACTGATAAAGGTAAGTTGTAGGTCAGTGTTCCTCCTTAGGACTGCTGCAGACACTGATAAAGGTAAGTTGTAGGTCAGTGTTCCTCCTTAGGACTGCTGCTGACACTGATAAAGGTAAGTTGTAGGTCAGTGTTCCTCCTTAGGACTGCTGCTGACACTGATAAAGGTAAGTTGTAGGTCAGTGTTCCCCCTTAGGACTGCTGCTGACACTGATAAAGGTAAGTTGTAGGTCAGTGTTCCACCTTAGGACTGCTGCTGACACTGATAAAGGTAAGTTGTAGGTCAGTGTTCCCCCTTAGGACTGCTGCAGACACTGATAAAGGTAAGTTGTAGGTCAGTGTTCCTCCTTAGGACTGCTGCAGACACTGATAAAGGTAAGTTGTAGGTCAGTGTTCCCCCTTAGGACTGCTGCTGACACTGATAAAGGTAAGTTGTAGGTCAGTGTTCCTCCTTAGGACTGCTGCAGACACTGATAAAGGTAAGTTGTAGGTCAGTGTTCCCCCTTAGGACTGCTGCAGACACTGATAAAGGTAAGTTGTAGGTCAGGGTTCCTCCTTAGGACTGCTGCAGACACTGATAAAGGTAAGTTGTAGGTCAGTGTTCCCCCTTAGGACTGCTGCAGACACTGATAAAGGTAAGTTGTAGGTCAGGGTTCCTCCTTAGGACTGCTGCTGACACTGATAAAGGTAAGTTGTAGGTCAGTGTTCCACCTTAGGAATGCTGCAGACACTGATAAAGGTAAGTTGTAGGTCAGTGTTCCACCTTAGGACTGCTGCAGACACTGATAAAGGTAAGTTGTAGGTCAGTGTTCCCCCTTAGGACTGCTCCTGACACTGATAAAGGTAAGTTGTAGGTCAGTGTTCCTCCTTAGGACTGCTGCAGACACTGATAAAGGTAAGTTGTAGGTCAGTGTTCCCCCTTAGGACTGCTGCTGACACTGATAAAGGTAAGTTGTAGGTCAGTGTTCCTCCTTAGGACTGCTGCAGACACTGATAAAGGTAAGTTGTAGGTCAGTGTTCCTCCTTAGGACTGCTGCTGACACTGATAAAGGTAAGTTGTAGGTCAGTGTTCCTCCTTAGGACTGCTGTAGACACTGATAAAGGTAACTTGTAGGTCAGTGTTCCCCCTTAGGACTGCTGCAGACACTGATAAAGGTAAGTTGTAGGTCAGTGTCCCACCTTAGGACTGCTGCAGACACTGATAAAGGTAAGTTATAGGTCAGTGTTCCCCCTTAGGACTGCTGTAGACACTGATGAAGGTAAGTTGTAGGTCAGTGTTCCCCCTTAGGACTGCTGCTGACACTGATAAAGGTAAGTTGTAGATCAGTGTTCCTCCTTAGGACTGCTGCTGACACTGATAAAGGTAAGTTGTAGGTCAGGGTTCCTCCTTAGGACTGCTGCTGACACTGATATAGGTAAGTTGTAGGTCAGTGTTCCCCCTTAGGACTGCTGCTGACACTGATAAAGGTAAGTTGTAGGTCAGTGTTCCACCTTAGGACTGCTGCTGACACTGATAAAGGTAAGTTGTAGGTCAGTGTTCCACCTTAGGACTGCTGCTGACACTGATAAAGGTAAGTTGTAGATCAGTGTTCCTCCTTAGGACTGCTGCTGACACTGATAAAGGTAAGTTGTAGGTCAGTGTTCCCCCTTAGGACTGCTGCTGACACTGATAAAGGTAAGTTGTAGGTCAGTGTTCCTCCTTAGGACTGCTGCAGACACTGATAAAGGTAAGTTGTAGGTCAGTGTTCCACCTTAGGACTGCTGCTGACACTGATAAAGGTAAGTTGTAGGTCAGGGTTCCTCCTTAGGACTGCTGCTGACACTGATAAAGGTAAGTTGTAGGTCAGTGTTCCTCCTTAGGACTGCTGCTGACACTGATAAAGGTAAGTTGTAGGTCAGGGTTCCTCCTTAGGACTGCTCCTGACACTGATAAAGGTAAGTTGTAGGTCAGTGTTCCTCCTTAGGACTGCTGCTGACACTGATAAAGGTAAGTTGTAGGTCAGTGTTCCTCCTTAGGACTGCTGCAGACACTGATAAAGGTAAGTTGTATGTCAGTGTTCCCCCTTAGGACTGCTGCAGACACTGATAAAGGTAAGTTGTAGATCAGTGTTCCCCCTTAGGACTGCTGCAGACACTGATAAAGGTAAGTTGGAGGTCAGTGTTCCTCCTTAGGACTGCTGCAGACACTGATAAAGGTAAGTTGTAGGTCAGTGTTCCACCTTAGGACTGCTGCGGACACTGATAAAGGTAAGTTGTAGGTCAGTGTTCCTCCTTAGGACTGCTGCTGACACTGATAAAGGTAAGTTGTAGGTCAGTGTTCCCCCTTAGGACTGCTGCTGACACTGATAAAGGTAAGTTGTAGGTCAGTGTTCCCCCTTAGGACTGCTGCTGACACTGATAAAGGTAAGTTGTAGGTCAGTGTTCCACCTTAGGACTGCTGCGGACACTGATAAAGGTAAGTTGTAGGTCAGTGTTCCCCCTTAGGACTGCTGCGGACACTGATAAAGGTAATTGTAGGTCAGTGTTCCTCCTTAGGACTGCTGCTGACACTGGTAAAGGTAAGTTGTAGGTCAGTGTTCCACCTTAGGACTGCTGCTGACACTGATAAAGGTAAGTTGTAGGTCAGTGTTCCCCCTTAGGACTGCTGCAGACACTGATAAAGGTAAGTTGTAGGTCAGTGTTCCCCCTTAGGACTGCTGCGGACACTGATAAAGGTAAGTTGTAGGTCAGTGTTCCTCCTTAGGACTGCTGCAGAAACTGGTAAAGGTAAGTTGTAGGTCAGTGTTCCCCCTTAGGACTGCTGCGGACACTGATAAAGGTAAGTTGTAGGTCAGTGTTCCCCCTTAGGACTGCTGCGGACACTGATAAAGGTAAGTTGTAGGTCAGTGTTCCCCCTTAGGACTGCTGCAGACACTGGTAAAGGTAAGTTGTAGGTCAGTGTTCCTCCTTAGGACTGCTGCGGACACTGATAAAGGTAAGTTGTAGGTCAGTGTTCCTCCTTAGGACTGCTGCTGACACTGGTAAAGGTAAGTTGTAGGTCAGTGTTCCACCTTAGGACTGCTGCGGACACTGATAAAGGTAAGTTGTAGGTCAGTGTTCCTCCTTAGGACTGCTGCAGACACTGATAAAGGTAAGTTGTAGGTCAGTGTTCCACCTTAGGACTGCTGCAGACACTGGTAAAGGTAAGTTGTAGGTCAGTGTTCCACCTTAGGACTGCTGCAGACACTGGTAAAGGTAAGTTGTAGGTCAGTGTTCCTCCTTAGGACTGCTGCTGATACTGATAAAGGTAAGTTGTAGGTCAGTGTTCCACCTTAGGACTGCTGCTGACACTGATAAAGGTAAGTTGTAGGTCAGTGTTCCTCCTTAGGACTGCTGCTGACACTGATAAAGGTAAGTTGTAGGTCAGTGTTCCACCTTAGGACTGCTGCTGACACTGATAAAGGTAAGTTGTAGGTCAGTGTTCCACCTTAGGACTGCTGCTGACACTGATAAAGGTAAGTTGTAGGTCAGTGTTCCTCCTTAGGACTGCTGCTGACACTGATAAAGGTAAGTTGTAGGTCAGTGTTCCACCTTAGGACTGCTGCTGACACTGATAAAGGTAAGTTGTAGGTCAGTGTTCCTCCTTAGGACTGCTGCTGACACTGGTAAAGGTAAGTTGTAGGTCAGTGTTCCTCCTTAGGACTGCTGTAGACACTGATAAAGGTAAGTTGTAGGTCAGTGTTCCCCCTTAGGACTGCTGCGGACACTGATAAAGGTAAGTTGTAGGTCAGTGTTCCCCCTTAGGACTGCTGCGGACACTGATAAAGGTAAGTTGTAGGTCAGTGTTCCTCCTTAGGACTGCTGCTGACACTGATAAAGGTAAGTTGTAGGTCAGTGTTCCCCCTTAGGACTGCTGCGGACACTGATAAAGGTAAGTTGTAGGTCAGTGTTCCTCCTTAGGACTGCTGCAGACACTGGTAAAGGTAAGTTGTAGGTCAGTGTTCCCCCTTAGGACTGCTGCTGACACTGATAAAGGTAAGTTGTAGGTCAGTGTTCCTCCTTAGGACTGCTGCAGACACTGATAAAGGTAAGTTGTAGGTCAGTGTTCCCCCTTAGGACTGCTGCTGACACTGATAAAGGTAAGTTGTAGGTCAGTGTTCCACCTTAGGACTGCTGCAGACACTGATAAAGGTAAGTTGTAGGTCAGTGTTCCTCCTTAGGACTGCTGCAGACACTGATAAAGGTAAGTTGTAGGTCAGTGTTCCCCCTTAGGACTGCTGCTGACACTGATAAAGGTAAGTTGTAGGTCAGTGTTCCTCCTTAGGACTGCTGCAGACACTGATAAAGGTAAGTTGTAGGTCAGTGTTCCTCCTTAGGACTGCTGCAGACACCGATAAAGGTAAGTTGTAGGTCAGGGTTCCTCATTAGGACTGCTCCTGACACTGATAAAGGTAAGTTGTAGGTCAGTGTTCCTCCTTAGGACTGCTGCAGACACTGATAAAGGTAAGTTGTATGTCAGTGTTCCCCCTTAGGACTGCTGCTGACACTGATAAAGGTAAGTTGTAGGTCAGTGTTCCCCCTTAGGACTGCTGCTGACACTGATAAAGGTAAGTTGTAGATCAGTGTTCCCCCTTAGGACTGCTGCTGACACTGATAAAGGTAAGTTGTAGATCAGTGTCCCACCTTAGGACTGCTGCAGACACTGATAAAGGTAAGTTGGAGGTCAGTGTTCCCCCTTAGGACTGCTGTAGACACTGATAAAGGTAAGTTGTAGGTCAGTATTCCCCCTTAGGACTGCTGCAGACACTGATAAAGGTAAGTTGTAGGTCAGTGTTCCCCCTTAGGACTGCTGCAGACACTGATAAAGGTAAGTTGTAGGTCAGTGTTCCTCCTTAGGACTGCTGTAGACACTGATAAAGGTAAGTTGTAGATCAGTGTTCCCCCTTAGGACTGCTGCTGACACTGATAAAGGTAAGTTGTAGGTCAGTGTTCCCCCTTAGGACTGCTGCAGACACTGATAAAGGTAAGTTGTAGGTCAGTGTTCCCCCTTAGGACTGCTGCTGACACTGATAAAGGTAAGTTGTAGGTCAGTGTTCCTCCTTAGGACTGCTGTAGACACTGATAAAGGTAAGTTGTAGGTCAGTGTTCCCCCTTAGGACTGCTGCTGACACTGATAAAGGTAAGTTGTAGGTCAGTGTTCCCCCTTAGGACTGCTGCTGACACTGATAAAGGTAAGTTGTAGGTCAGTGTTCCCCCTTAGGACTGCTGCTGACACTGATAAAGGTAAGTTGTAGGTCAGTGTTCCCCCTTAGGACTGCTGCTGACACTGATAAAGGTAAGTTGTAGGTCAGTGTTCCTCATTAGGACTGCTGTAGACACTGATAAAGGTAAGTTGTAGGTCAGTGTTCCCCCTTAGGACTGCTGCTGACACTGATAAAGGTAAGTTGTAGGTCAGTGTTCCCCCTTAGGACTGCTGCTGACACTGATAAAGGTAAGTTGTAGGTCAGTGTTCCCCCTTAGGACTGCTGAGGACACTGATAAAGGTAAGTTGTAGGTCAGTGTTCCCCCTTAGGACTGCTGAGGACACTGATAAAGGTAAGTTGTAGGTCAGTGTTCCCCCTTAGGACTGCTGAGGACACTGATAAAGGTAAGTTGTAGGTCAGTGTTCCTCCTTAGGACTGCTGCAGACACTGATAAAGGTAAGTTGTAGATCAGTGTTCCCCCTTAGGACTGCTGCTGACACTGATAAAGGTAAGTTGTAGGTCAGTGTTCCCCCTTAGGACTGCTGCAGACACTGATAAAGGTAAGTTGTAGGTCAGTGTTCCCCCTTAGGACTGCTGCTGACACTGATAAAGGTAAGTTGTAGGTCAGTGTTCCCCCTTAGGACTGCTGCAGACATTGATAAAGGTAAGTTGTAGGTCAGTGTTCCACCTTAGGACTGCTGCGGACACTGATAAAGGTAAGTTGTAGGTCAGTGTTCCCCCTTAGGACTGCTGCAGACACTGATAAAGGTAAGTTGTAGGTCAGTGTTCCTCCTTAGGACTGCTGCGGACACTGATAAAGGTAAGTTGTAGGTCAGTGTTCCTCCTTAGGACTGCTGCTGACACTGATAAAGGTAAGTTGTAGGTCAGTGTTCCTCCTTAGGACTGCTGCTGACACTGATAAAGGTAAGTTGTAGGTCAGTGTTCCTCCTTAGGACTGCTGCAGACACTGATAAAGGTAAGTTGTAGGTCAGTGTTCCTCCTTAGGACTACTGCTGACACTGATAAAGGTAAGTTGTAGGTCAGTGTTACCCCTTAGGACTGCTGCTGACACTGGTAAAGGTAAGTTGTAGGTCAGTGTTCCTCCTTAGGACTGCTGCAGACACTGATAAAGGTAAGTTGTAGGTCAGTGTTCCTCCTTAGGACTGCTGCTGACACTGATAAAGGTAAGTTGTAGGTCAGTGTTCCTCCTTAGGACTGCTGCTGACACTGATAAAGGTAAGTTGTAGGTCCGTGTTCCACCTTAGGACTGCTGCTGACACTGATAAAGGTAAGTTGTAGGTCAGTGTTCCTCCTTAGGACTGCTGCAGACACTGATAAAGGTAAGTTGTAGGTCAGTGTTCCTCCTTAGGACTACTGCTGACACTGATAAAGGTAAGTTGTAGGTCAGTGTTCCTCCTTAGGACTGCTGCAGACACTGATAAAGGTAAGTTGTAGGTCAGTGTTCCCCCTTAGGACTGCTGCGGACACTGATAAAGGTAAGTTGTAGGTCAGTGTTCCTCCTTAGGACTGCTGCTGACACTGATAAAGGTAAGTTGTAGGTCAGTGTTCCCCCTTAGGACTGCTGCAGACACTGATAAAGGTAAGTTGTAGGTCAGTGTTCCTCCTTAGGACTGCTGCTGACACTGATAAAGGTAAGTTGTAGGTCAGTGTTCCTCCTTAGGACTGCTGCAGACACTGATAAAGGTAAGTTGTAGGTCAGTGTTCCTCCTTAGGACTGCTGCGGACACTGATAAAGGTAAGTTTTAGGTCAGTGTTCCTCCTTAGGACTGCTGCAGACACTGATAAAGGTAAGTTGTAGGTCAGTGTTCCTCCTTAGGACTGCTGCAGACACTGATAAAGGTAAGTTGTAGGTCAGTGTTCCTCCTTAGGACTGCTGCAGACACTGGTAAAGGTAAGTTGTAGGTCAGTGTTCCCCCTTAGGACTGCTGCGGACACTGATAAAGGTAAGTTGTAGGTCAGTGTTCCTCCTTAGGACTGCTGCAGACACTGATAAAGGTAAGTTGTAGGTCAGTGTTCCTCCTTAGGACTGCTGCGGACACTGATAAAGGTAAGTTGTAGGTCAGTGTTCCTCCTTAGGACTGCTGCTGACACTGGTAAAGGTAAGTTGTAGGTCAGTGTTCCACCTTAGGACTGCTGCTGACACTGATAAAGGTAAGTTGTAGGTCAGTGTTCCCCCTTAGGACTGCTGCGGACACTGATAAAGGTAAGTTGTAGGTCAGTGTTCCCCCTTAGGACTGCTGCGGACACTGATAAAGGTAAGTTGTAGGTCAGTGTTCCTCCTTAGGACTGCTGCTGACACTGATAAAGGTAAGTTGTAGGTCAGTGTTCCCCCTTAGGACTGCTGCGGACACTGATAAAGGTAAGTTGTAGGTCAGTGTTCCTCCTTAGGACTGCTGCTGACACTGATAAAGGTAAGTTGTAGGTCAGTGTTCCCCCTTAGGACTGCTGCGGACACTGATAAAGGTAAGTTGTAGGTCAGTGTTCCTCCTTAGGACTGCTGCAGACACTGATAAAGGTAAGTTGTAGGTCAGTGTTCCAGCTTAGGACTGCTGCTGACACTGATAAAGGTAAGTTGTAGGTCAGTGTTCCCCCTTAGGACTGCTGCGGACACTGATAAAGGTAAGTTGTAGGTCAGTGTTCCTCCTTAGGACTGCTGCAGACACTGGTAAAGGTAAGTTGTAGGTCAGTGTTCCCCCTTAGGACTGCTGCGGACACTGATAAAGGTAAGTTGTAGGTCAGTGTTCCTCCTTAGGACTGCTGCAGACACTGATAAAGGTAAGTTGTAGGTCAGTGTTCCTCCTTAGGACTGCTGCTGACACTGATAAAGGTAAGTTGTAGGTCAGTGTTCCACCTTAGGACTGCTGCGGACACTGATAAATTTAAGTTGTAGGTCAGTGTTCCTCCTTAGGACTGCTGCTGACACTGATAAAGGTAAGTTGTAGGTCAGTGTTCCACCTTAGGACTGCTGCTGACACTGATAAAGGTAAGTTGTAGGTCAGTGTTCCACCTTAGGACTGCTGCGGACACTGATAAAGGTAAGTTGTAGGTCAGTGTTCCCCCTTAGGACTGCTGCTGACACTGATAAAGGTAAGTTGTAGGTCAGTGTTCCACCTTAGGACTGCTGCTGACACTGATAAAGGTAAGTTGTAGGTCAGTGTTCCCCCTTAGGACTGCTGCTGACACTGATAAAGGTAAGTTGTAGGTCAGTGTTCCACCTTAGGACTGCTGCTGACACTGATAAAGGTAAGTTGTAGGTCAGTGTTCCTCCTTAGGACTGCTGCGGACACTGATAAAGGTAAGTTGTAGGTCAGTGTTTCTCCTTAGGACTGCTGCTGACACTGATAAAGGTAAGTTGTAGGTCAGTGTTCCCCCTTAGGACTGCTGCAGACACTGATAAAGGTAAGTTGTAGGTCAGTGTTCCCCCTTAGGACTGCTGCGGACACTGATAAAGGTAAGTTGTAGGTCAGTGTTCCCCCTTAGGACTGCTGCAGACACTGATAAAGGTAAGTTGTAGGTCAGTGTTCCCCCTTAGGACTGCTGCAGACACTGATAAAGGTAAGTTGTAGGTCAGTGTTCCCCCTTAGGACTGCTGCGGACACTGATAAAGGTAAGTTGTAGGTCAGTGTTCCCCCTTAGGACTGCTGCAGACACTGATAAAGGTAAGTTGTAGGTCAGTGTTCCCCCTTAGGACTGCTGCGGACACTGATAAAGGTAAGTTGTAGGTCAGTGTTCCCCCTTAGGACTGCTGCAGACACTGATAAAGGTAAGTTGTAGGTCAGTGTTCCCCCTTAGGACTGCTGCAGACACTGATAAAGGTAAGTTGTAGGTCAGTGTTCCCCCTTAGGACTGCTGCGGACACTGATAAAGGTAAGTTGTAGGTCAGTGTTCCCCCTTAGGACTGCTGCAGACACTGATAAAGGTAAGTTTTAGGTCAGTGTTCCTCCTTAGGACTGCTGCTGATACTGATAAAGGTAAGTTGTAGGTCAGTGTTCCACCTTAGGACTGCTGCAGACACTGATAAAGGTAAGTTGTAGGTCACTGTTCCCCCTTAGGACTGCTGCTGATACTGATAAAGGTAAGTTGTAGGTCAGTGTTCCACCTTAGGACTGCTGCAGACACTGATAAAGGTAAGTTGTAGGTCAGTGTTCCTCCTTAGGACTGCTGCGGACACTGATAAAGGTAAGTTTTAGGTCAGTGTTCCTCCTTAGGACTGCTGCTGATACTGATAAAGGTAAGTTGTAGGTCAGTGTTCCACCTTAGGACTGCTGCTGACACTGATAAAGGTAAGTTGTAGGTCAGTGTTCCCCCTTAGGACTGCTGCTGACACTGATAAAGGTAAGTTGTAGGTCAGTGTTCCTCCTTAGGACTGCTGCTGACACTGATAAAGGTAAGTTGTAGGTCAGTGTTCCTCCTTAGGACTGCTGCTGACACTGATAAAGGTAAGTTGTAGGTCAGTGTTCCCCCTTAGGACTGCTGCAGACACTGATAAAGGTAAGTTGTAGGTCAGTGTTCCCCCTTAGGACTGCTGCGGACACTGATAAAGGTAAGTTGTAGGTCAGTGTTCCCCCTTAGGACTGCTGCTGACACTGATAAAGGTAAGTTGTAGGTCAGTGTTCCCCCTTAGGACTGCTGCAGACACTGATAAAGGTAAGTTGTAGGTCAGTGTTCCACCTTAGGACTGCTGCAGACACTGATAAAGGTAAGTTGTAGGTCAGTGTTCCTCCTTAGGACTGCTGCAGACACTGATAAAGGTAAGTTGTAGGTCAGTGTTCCTCCTTAGGACTGCTGCTGACACTGATAAAGGTAAGTTGTAGGTCAGTGTTCCTCCTTAGGACTGCTGCGGACACTGATAAAGGTAAGTTGTAGGTCAGTGTTCCACCTTAGGACTGCTGCTGACACTGATAAAGGTAAGTTGTAGGTCAGTGTTCCCCCTTAGGACTGCTGCTGACACTGATAAAGGTAAGTTGTAGGTCAGTGTTCCCCCTTAGGACTGCTGCTGACACTGATAAAGGTAAGTTGTAGGTCAGTGTTCCACCTTAGGACTGCTGCGGACACTGATAAAGGTAAGTTGTAGGTCAGTGTTCCCCCTTAGGACTGCTGCGGACACTGATAAAGGTAATTGTAGGTCAGTGTTCCCCCTTAGGACTGCTGCGGACACTGATAAAGGTAATTGTAGGTCAGTGTTCCTCCTTAGGACTGCTGCGGACACTGATAAAGGTAAGTTGTAGGTCAGTGTTCCCCCTTAGGACTGCTGCGGACACTGATAAAGGTAATTGTAGGTCAGTGTTCCTCCTTAGGACTGCTGCTGACACTGATAAAGGTAAGTTGTAGGTCAGTGTTCCCCCTTAGGACTGCTGCTGACACTGATAAAGGTAAGTTGTAGGTCAGTGTTCCCCCTTAGGACTGCTGCTGACACTGATAAAGGTAAGTTGTAGGTCAGTGTTCCACCTTAGGACTGCTGCGGACACTGATAAAGGTAAGTTGTAGGTCAGTGTTCCCCCTTAGGACTGCTGCGGACACTGATAAAGGTAATTGTAGGTCAGTGTTCCTCCTTAGGACTGCTGCTGACACTGGTAAAGGTAAGTTGTAGGTCAGTGTTCCACCTTAGGACTGCTGCTGACACTGATAAAGGTAAGTTGTAGGTCAGTGTTCCCCCTTAGGACTGCTGCAGACACTGATAAAGGTAAGTTGTAGGTCAGTGTTCCCCCTTAGGACTGCTGCGGACACTGATAAAGGTAAGTTGTAGGTCAGTGTTCCTCCTTAGGACTGCTGCAGAAACTGGTAAAGGTAAGTTGTAGGTCAGTGTTCCCCCTTAGGACTGCTGCGGACACTGATAAAGGTAAGTTGTAGGTCAGTGTTCCCCCTTAGGACTGCTGCGGACACTGATAAAGGTAAGTTGTAGGTCAGTGTTCCCCCTTAGGACTGCTGCAGACACTGGTAAAGGTAAGTTGTAGGTCAGTGTTCCACCTTAGGACTGCTGCAGACACTGATAAAGGTAAGTTGTAGGTCAGTGTTCCACCTTAGGACTGCTGCTGACACTGATAAAGGTAAGTTGTAGGTCAGTGTTCCACCTTAGGACTGCTGCTGACACTGATAAAGGTAAGTTGTAGGTCAGTGTTCCTCCTTAGGACTGCTGCTGACACTGATAAAGGTAAGTTGTAGGTCAGTGTTCCCCCTTAGGACTGCTGGGGACACTGATAAAGGTAAGTTGTAGGTCAGTGTTCCTCCTTAGGACTGCTGCAGACACTGGTAAAGGTAAGTTGTAGGTCAGTGTTCCCCCTTAGGACTGCTGCGGACACTGATAAAGGTAAGTTGTAGGTCAGTGTTCCCCCTTAGGACTGCTGCGGACACTGATAAAGGTAAGTTGTAGGTCAGTGTTCCTCCTTAGGACTGCTGCTGACACTGATAAAGGTAAGTTGTAGGTCAGTGTTCCCCCTTAGGACTGCTGCGGACACTGGTAAAGGTAAGTTGTAGGTCAGTGTTCCTCCTTAGGACTGCTGCAGACACTGATAAAGGTAAGTTGTAGGTCAGTGTTCCACCTTAGGACTGCTGCTGACACTGATAAAGGTAATTGTAGGTCAGTGTTCCTCCTTAGGACTGCTGCTGACACTGATAAAGGTAAGTTGTAGGTCAGTGTTCCCCCTTAGGACTGCTGCTGACACTGATAAAGGTAAGTTGTAGGTCAGTGTTCCCCCTTAGGACTGCTGCTGACACTGATAAAGGTAAGTTGTAGGTCAGTGTTCCTCCTTAGGACTGCTGCAGACACTGATAAAGGTAAGTTGTAGGTCAGTGTTCCACCTTAGGACTGCTGCTGACACTGATAAAGGTAATTGTAGGTCAGTGTTCCACCTTAGGACTGCTGCTGACACTGATAAAGGTAAGTTGTAGGTCAGTGTTCCACCTTAGGACTGCTGCTGACACTGATAAAGGTAAGTTGTAGGTCAGTGTTCCACCTTAGGACTGCTGCTGACACTGATAAAGGTAAGTTGTAGGTCAGTGTTTCCCCTTAGGACTGCTGCAGACACTGGTAAAGGTAAGTTGTAGGTCAGTGTTTCCCCTTAGGACTGCTGAGGACACTGATAAAGGTAAGTTGTAGGTCAGTGTTTCCCCTTAGGACTGCTGCAGACACTGATAAAGGTAAGTTGTAGGTCAGTGTTCCACCTTAGGACTGCTGCAGACACTGATAAAGGTAAGTTGTAGGTCAGTGTTTCCCCTTAGGACTGCTGCAGACACTGATAAAGGTAAGTTGTAGGTCAGTGTTTCCCCTTAGGACTGCTGCAGACACTGATAAAGGTAAGTTGTAGGTCAGTGTTTCCCCTTAGGACTGCTGCAGACACTGATAAAGGTAAGTTGTAGGTCAGTGTTCCCCCTTAGGACTGCTGCGGACACTGATAAAGGTAAGTTGTAGGTCAGTGTTCCTCCTTAGGACTGCTGCTGACACTGATAAAGGTAAGTTGTAGGTCAGTGTTCCACCTTAGGACTGCTGCTGACACTGATAAAGGTAAGTTGTAGGTCAGTGTTTCCCCTTAGGACTGCTGCAGACACTGATAAAGGTAAGTTGTAGGTCAGTGTTCCCCCTTAGGACTGCTGCTGACACTGATAAAGGTAAGTTGTAGGTCAGTGTTCCTCCTTAGGACTGCTGCGGACACTGATAAAGGTAAGTTGTAGGTCAGTGTTCCTCCTTAGGACTGCTGCTGACACTGATAAAGGTAAGTTGTAGGTCAGTGTTCCACCTTAGGACTGCTGCTGACACTGATAAAAGTAAGTTGTAGGTCAGTGTTCCTCCTTAGGACTGCTGCAGACACTGGTAAAGGTAAGTTGTAGGTCAGTGTTTCCCCTTAGGACTGCTGAGGACACTGATAAAGGTAAGTTGTAGGTCAGTGTTCCACCTTAGGACTGCTGCAGACACTGATAAAGGTAAGTTGTAGGTCAGTGTTTCCCCTTAGGACTGCTGCAGACACTGATAAAGGTAAGTTGTAGGTCAGTGTTTCCCCTTAGGACTGCTGCAGACACTGATAAAGGTAAGTTGTAGGTCAGTGTTCCTCCTTAGGACTGCTGCTGACACTGATAAAGGTAAGTTGTAGGTCAGTGTTCCCCCTTAGGACTGCTGCGGACACTGATAAAGGTAAGTTGTAGGTCAGTGTTCCTCCTTAGGACTGCTGCAGACACTGATAAAGGTAAGTTGTAGGTCAGTGTTCCACCTTAGGACTGCTGCTGACACTGATAAAGGTAAGTTGTAGGTCAGTGTTCCCCCTTAGGACTGCTGCTGACACTGATAAAGGTAAGTTGTAGGTCAGTGTTCCCCCTTAGGACTGCTGCAGACACTGATAAAGGTAAGTTGTAGATCAGTGTTCCCCCTTAGGACTGCTGCTGACACTGATAAAGGTAAGTTGTAGGTCAGTGTTCCCCCTTAGGACTGCTGCTGACACTGATAAAGGTAAGTTGTAGGTCAGTGTCCCACCTTAGGACTGCTGCTGACACTGATAAAGGTAAGTTGTAGGTCAGTGTCCCACCTTAGGACTGCTGTAGACACTGATAAAGGTAAGTTGTAGGTCAGTATTCCCCCTTAGGACTGCTGCAGACACTGATAAAGGTAAGTTGTAGGTCAGTGTTCCACCTTAGGACTGCTGCTGACACTGATAAAGGTAAGTTGTAGGTCAGTGTTCCCCCTTAGGACTGCTGCTGACACTGATAAAGGTAAGTTGTAGGTCAGTGTTCCCCCTTAGGACTGCTGCAGACACTGATAAAGGTAAGTTGTAGATCAGTGTTCCCCCTTAGGACTGCTGCTGACACTGATAAAGGTAAGTTGTAGGTCAGTGTTCCCCCTTAGGACTGCTGCTGACACTGATAAAGGTAAGTTGTAGGTCAGTGTCCCACCTTAGGACTGCTGCTGACACTGATAAAGGTAAGTTGTAGGTCAGTGTCCCACCTTAGGACTGCTGTAGACACTGATAAAGGTAAGTTGTAGGTCAGTATTCCCCCTTAGGACTGCTGCAGACACTGATAAAGGTAAGTTGTAGGTCAGTGTTCCCCCTTAGGACTGCTGCTGACACTGATAAAGGTAAGTTGTAGGTCAGTGTCCCACCTTAGGACTGCTGCTGACACTGATAAAGGTAAGTTGTAGGTCAGTGTTCCACCTTAGGACTGCTGCAGACACTGATAAAGGTAAGTTGTAGGTCAGTGTTCCTCCTTAGGACTGCTGCTGACACTGATAAAGGTAAGTTGTAGGTCAGTGTTCCACCTTAGGACTGCTGCAGACACTGATAAAGGTAAGTTGTAGGTCAGTGTTCCCCCTTAGGACTGCTGCGGACACTGATAAAGGTAAGTTGTAGGTCAGTGTTCCTCCTTAGGACTGCTGCGGACACTGATAAAGGTAAGTTGTAGGTCAGTGTTCCTCCTTAGGACTGCTGCAGACACTGATAAAGGTAAGTTGTAGGTCAGTGTTCCACCTTAGGACTGCTGCGGACACTGATAAAGGTAAGTTGTAGGTCAGTGTTCCTCCTTAGGACTGCTGCGGACACTGATAAAGGTAAGTTGTAGGTCAGTGTTCCTCCTTAGGACTGCTGCGGACACTGATAAATTTAAGTTGTAGGTCAGTGTTCCTCCTTAGGACTGCTGCTGACACTGATAAAGGTAAGTTGTAGGTCAGTGTTCCTCCTTAGGACTGCTGCAGACACTGATAAAGGTAAGTTGTAGGTCAGTGTTCCCCCTTAGGACTGCTGCAGACACTGATAAAGGTAAGTTGTAGGTCAGTGTTCCCCCTTAGGACTGCTGCGGACACTGATAAAGGTAAGTTTTAGGTCAGTGTTCCACCTTAGGACTGCTGCAGACACTGATAAAGGTAAGTTGTAGGTCAGTGTTCCTCCTTAGGACTGCTGCTGATACTGATAAAGGTAAGTTGTAGGTCAGTGTTCCACCTTAGGACTGCTGCTGACACTGATAAAGGTAAGTTGTAGGTCAGTGTTTCCCCTTAGGACTGCTGCTGACACTGATAAAGGTAAGTTGTAGATCAGTGTTCCTCCTTAGGACTGCTGCTGACACTGATAAAGGTAAGTTGTAGGTCAGTGTTCCTCCTTAGGACTGCTGCTGACACTGATAAAGGTAAGTTGTAGGTCAGTGTTCCCCCTTAGGACTGCTGCGGACACTGATAAAGGTAAGTTTTAGGTCAGTGTTCCACCTTAGGACTGCTGCAGACACTGGTAAAGGTAAGTTGTAGGTCAGTGTTCCTCCTTAGGACTGCTGCGGACACTGATAAAGGTAAGTTGTAGGTCAGTGTTCCCCCTTAGGACTGCTGCTGACACTGATAAAGGTAAGTTGTAGGTGAGTGTTCCTCCTTAGGACTGCTGCAGACACTGATAAAGGTAAGTTGTAGGTCAGTGTTCCCCCTTAGGACTGCTGCTGACACTGATAAAGGTAAGTTGTAGGTCAGTGTTACCCCTTAGGACTGCTGCTGACACTGATAAAGGTAAGTTGTAGGTCAGTGTTCCCCCTTAGGACTGCTGCTGACACTGATAAAGGTAAGTTGTAGGTCAGTGTTCCACCTTAGGACTGCTGCAGACACTGGTAAAGGTAAGTTGTAGGTCAGTGTTCCTCCTTAGGACTGCTGCGGACACTGATAAAGGTAAGTTGTAGGTCAGTGTTCCACCTTAGGACTGCTGCTGACACTGATAAAGGTAAGTTGTAGGTCAGTGTTCCTCCTTAGGACTGCTGCTGACACTGATAAAGGTAAGGTGTAGGTCAGTGTTCCTCCTTAGGACTGCTGCTGACACTGATAAAGGTAAGTTTTAGGTCAGTGTTCCTCCTTAGGACTGCTGCTGACACTGATAAAGGTAAGTTGTAGGTCAGTGTTCCTGACGCGCCCTGGGCCTATGTGATGTAGCGTTGCGCACGTAGGGACTACCCGGAGCCGGGCCTGTTGGGGGTAGTAGTCTCGTGGCGGTGACCCGGTCCGTGCCCAGGGAGTCAGACTAAGTGGCGGTATATTAGCAGTAGATGGAGGACGACTACGCCACCCGTTGAATGCAGCTATGGAGCTGCCACTGCAGGGCAGACCGCTGAGGCCGGTGGAAGGATGGTGCAGCGTGGATGGTATAACCCCCAACGGGAGGGGTATGGCCTCAGGGCAGCCGACGTGGATGATGGGGGTAGCAGGAATCACTCAGAGACGATGCGGTGTAGTTCAGGGTCTTTACTGGTGACAAAGATAGACCCTCCCGGAGTACTGGCTAGCGGTCGGGGTCTGGTCAGTCCTTGAGCTGATGGGATCCCCCTTGGCCAGGCGGAGTTGTAGGCCTCCCCAACTAATTGTACTCTTCTGGCTAGAGGCGGGTAAAGGTAGCCCACGTCCCTGAGTGTACCGTGTGGTGCTCACCCGTATGGCCGGTGACTCGGGGCCTTCTAGTAGCTTCCGCTCCACGACGGCGGTGCTGGTCCCACTCTTGTGACCGAGCCTTCGGGTTTCTGGCCAGAGAACCTGAAATCCCCTGCCGGTCGGTTTCTGCTGCTGGGTAGGAGTTAGTCCCCACAGCCTCGGACTCCGGGTCCGGTAAGAAATCTTCAATCAGGGCGAGCTCTACAGCTTCCAGCCCTGACCTCCTCTTAGCACGACTCCCACAGAGCTCCTGATTTTTCTTTCCTATCACTGCTTCTCTTCTTCTCAGCTCTACTCTTCTCTCTAACCCTGCCTCAGCCCCAGGTTTATACAGGGGAAGTCCTTCCCCTCCCAGGACTGGGCAGGAGGTGTGGCATGCATAGGATTCCTGACCAAGAGACCTCCCACCTGCTCTCAGACATAACACTGCTGTTACTGTGGAAACCAGACCCCTGGGGTGCCACATTCCCCCCTAGTGAAATTTAGTACTCCGGGACTAAACATATTTTTAGAAAAACATAACAAGGTATAAACAATAATAATACAATAAGAAAAACACATAAAGATGGTTACGGCGTGTCCGCAACCGGGTGCAGTTTTGAAGAAAACAAAGGTGTCCATTTCACCAAAACAGGGAGACGTAACCAGGTAGCGGTCTGTCCTGCCCCGAGTCCTTATCAGTCTTTTAGTCCATCCTGGGTTACGCTCCAACTAATTGTACAAGGATTCCCGGTAAATCCACCAAGGACTCCTAAAAATAACTAGAAACACATAATTATTTACAAGTAACAGACAGGTGACCACAAATAAAACAATTTAAACACTTCAAATCCTCCAACGTGCGGGTAACTGGCCTCTAGTGGCCCTAGTGGACCTACGGAGCTGACTGTCTAGCCCTGAACTACAGGGTGTAGGAGCTGTCAAGGGCAAACTGGGCAGATGTCTACGGGCTCTTTGGCTCACTAGGGGTATGGCAGGTTCACTATAAGCAGAGGGTTGATCCTCCTGGTCTGCTGGTGTGGGGTCTTCTGCCTCCTGGACCGGCTGTTCCTCCAGCTCTACCTGTTGCTCCGTAGGTGCTTGGGATGCTGGTTGGAGGAAGGTGAGTACGGGTACCACAACTGCGCCATTGACTTGAGTCCAAGACCGAGGGAAGTCTCCGAGCACAGTACTAACCATATCTTCCCTTTCCTCTACGGGTCGAGGGTCTTCTTGTTCCTCTTCAGGGTTCCGTAGCTGTTCGGGACACTTCTTCAGGTGATCCCGGGATACAATGGCTGTGGTTTCCCCTCCGTCTTTACTGATGGTACAGACCTTCGGGTTGTCGTGGCTTGAGGGCAGTACGATGTACGGGTCCTTCTCCCACTGGTCGTCCAATTTGTGGAGCCGCCTTTTTCTCTTCAAGACCTGCTCTCCGGGTACCAGGGGAACAGCGGGAGCATACTGGTTGTAAGTTTTCTCTTATCTTTCCCTAGCTTGACAGAGACTTCGCTCCACGCTCTCCTGTACTTTCCGGTACTGCTGCTGCCTCTCTGTGTCCCAGTCTGCTTCTGGTGAAGTGTCCTCGGGTGTCAGGACTCCCATCTCCAGGTCAACAGGTAGCTTACCAGGTCTTGCCTTCATCAGGTAAGCCGGGGTACAGTTGGTGGAACCTACCGGGATGTGGTTGTATAGGTCCACTAGGTCGGGCAGCCTCTCAGGCCACAGACTGCGTTCTTCCAGGGGCAATGTTTTCAGAAGATCTATCACCACCTGGTTCATTTTCTCACAAAGTCCATTAGTTTGCGGATGATAGGGTGTCGTCCTTATCTTCCGGCAGCCATACAGAGTGCAGAATTCTTGGAAGACCTCCGCTTCAAAGGCAGGTCCCTGGTCTGTCAACACTTGGTCCGGGTACCCGTGTGGACGGCAGAAATGCTGCTGGAAGGCTCTAGCTGCTGTTCGAGCTGTTAAGTCCTTGACGGGGACGACAACCAAGAACCGGGAGTAGTGATCCACGATGGTTAGTGCGTAGACGTAGCCACTTCTGCTTGGGGTCAGTTTTACATGATCCAAGGCTACCAGTTCCAACGGCTGCCGGGTGACGATGGACTGCAGGGGAGTCTTCTGGCTGGCACGGTCCTTCCTTCTTAGGTTGCACGGGCCACAGTCTCTGCACCACCTCTCGATGGTTCCCTTCATGCCTTCCCAGTGGAACCGCCCGCGCAGCAGGAACTCCAGCTTCTTCCATCCGAAGTGTCCAGCCCCGTCGTGGTATGCCTCCATCACCACGGCTGCGTCTCTTCGTGGCACCACTACTTGCCAGATTAGTTCATGCGTCCGGGAGTTAACCATTCGGCGGCACAACTTCCCCTTATAAAGGAACAGTCGACTCTTCTCAGCCCACAGTTGCTTGGCTTCCTCCGGAGCGTCTGGGTCAAGGCGAGCCTCTGGCCGAGTCAGCATCTCCTTCACCAGTCGGACGGCAGGGTCACTGTCTTGCGTTTCCGCCCAGTTGTAGTGAGGCAAGGGATTAAACGTAGCAGCTTGCTTACTCCTTACCCGGTGGGAATACTGGATAGTCCCATGACGGTGGAACGCGGGGAGTTCGACTTCTTCCAGTCCCTCTGGATCTTCTCCTACGTCCGGTAGGTTTGGCATCCTGGACAGGGCGTCCGCGTTGGTATTGGAGCGTCCTGCCCGGTATTTGATTGTGAACTCGTAGTTGGACAGACGGGCCATCCATCTCTGCTCTAGGGCACCGAGTCTTGCTGTGTCCAGGTGTGTCAACGGGTTGTTATCCGTGTACACGATGAACCGGGAGGAAGCGAGGTAGTGCTTAAAGCGTTCGGTGACTGCCCACACCACTGCCAGGAACTCTAGCTTAAATGAGCTGTAATTCTCAGGGTTTCTCTCGGTGGGTCGCAGTTTTCGGCTGGCGTAAGCGATTACTCGTTCCTTCCCCTGCTGGATCTGGGACAGCACGGCTCCTAGCCCGATCTTACTTGCGTCGGTGTAGAGGATAAAGGGCTGGCTGTAATCAGGGTACGCCAGGATTTCATCCCCCGTGAGGGCCATCTTCAGCTGGCGGAAGGACTCTTCTTCTAACTTCTCCCATCTGAAGGGTGGCTTCTGGTTCTTGGCCTTCCGGGACTGGCCTATCAGGAGGTCCTGCATAGGAGCTGCCTTTTTGGTGAAACCGGGGATGAATCTGCGGTAATAGCCTACCAACCCGAGGAACTGCCGCACTTCCTTTACACTGGAGGGACTTGGCCATTCCTTAATTGCGGTGATCTTATCAGGGTCGGGAGCCACTCCATCAGCGCTCACCACGTGTCCCAGGTACTGCACCTTTGGTTTCAGGAGGTGACACTTGGAGGGTTTCACCTTTAGGCCGTAGCTTGCCAGAACTTCGAACACTTCCGCCAGGTGTTTCAGGTGGTCCTCATACGTCTTGGAATATACGATGACATCGTCCAGGTACAGCAGGACCGTCTCGAAGTTTCTGTGGCCCAGACAGCACTCCATTAATCGTTGGAAGGTTCCTGGTGCGTTGCAGAGTCCGAACGGCATGCAGGTAAACTCGCTAAGTCCCATCGGGGTGGTGAATGCGGTCTTCTCCCGGTCCGCCTGTGCTACAGGAACCTGCCAGTACCCACTAGTGAGATCCAAGGTAGAGAAGAAGTTAGCAGATCTTAAAGCAGCCAAAGACTCCTCTATCCTTGGTAAGGGGTACGCATCCTTGTGTGTGATACGGTTGATTTTCCGGTAATCTACACACATCCTCATGGTGTTGTCTTTCTTTTTGACTAAGACTAGTGGAGCTGCCCAGGGGCTACAGCTATCCCTGATCACCCCAGCCTCCTTCATGTCCCTAAGCATCCCCTTGGCGTGTTGGTAGTGTGCAGGGGGTACGGGTCGATACCTCTCTTTTATGGGAGGATGGTCTCCCGTGGGGATGTGGTGTTCTACCCCCTTGACTCGCCCGAAGTCTAGTAAACACCCGTTAAACACTCTCTCGTACTCTTGAACCACCCGATAGACTCCCTGTTTCTGGTGTGCGGGAGTGGAGTCAGTACCCAAATGTAGTTGCTGACACCAGTCCTCCATTGTTTCCTTAGAGCCGTTACCTTCCTCCGGGGAAGATGGAGGCAAGGGTTCTACGGACTGTATGGAATCTTGATTGATGGTATACAATTTGGCTAGCGTGGCATACCGGGGCAGGTACACTTCCCTCTTCCCGATATTTATTATGCGAACGGGCACCCTCCCATGGCGTACATTGACCACCCCCCGTGCTGTCAAAATGGTGGGCCTACTGTCTGAGTAAACTGGTTCTACCATTGCCTGGTAATCTCTACCTCTCAGACCAATAGCTGCCCGGCACCAAATCATCATTTCACTTTTCGGGGGCATGGCAATAGGGAAAGGGTCACACATTCGCACGCTACCAATCTCACCACCGGAGAGTTCTAGCTGTTGCCGTCGCATCACTGCCCGGATCTCTTTCTGGAGCACTTGCTGCTCGCCGGAGCTGGCGTTCTTGGCAACCTGCTGTAAAAGGAAAATCACCTCTGCAAGACAATTTTCAATTACATTAGTTCCTAGAGTTATCTTTGGGTGACTCTCGTGTTTGTCAATGTCTACAATGATCAGTCCCTGTGCTGCCAGTTCGACTCTACCGATTTTAATGGTCACCTCTTTAAATCCAATCTGTGGCACGGGCTGACCATTGCTGGCGATGATACTCAAGTCGTCGTCAGGGTAGCGGGTGATATCCGAGTCATTCCAGTACTGCTTGAAGAGCACGTACGGGATGGTGGTGACCTGTGACCCGGTGTCCAGTAGGGCACTCATAGGAATGCCATCCAGTACCACGGGTAAGACTGGACGTCCTCCCACATATTTGTCGCGCCAGTTCGATGGGCCTGGTGATCTTTTTCCTGGGGGTTGGCCCTCTACCCCAGGTTGTGCCAGTTTAAAGGACAGTACCTTGCCATATGTCCGGGTTGATTGCAGCGGCGGCAGATGGGTCGTCCGTCCTCGTTGTATCGGTCGCTGGGTCTTCCTCTGGCCGGTGGGGTCCTCCTTGGTCGACGCCACGGGATGTCCTCCGGTCCGGATGCCAGCTGGATCTTCCCTGGAGTGGAAACCTGTAAAGACTGCACAGTTCGGGTTAGCGCAGCAACGCTTTTAGCTAGCTCTTGGACCTGATGGTGCAGGTCTGGAGCCGGGTCATTGTTCAAAGCCTGCGCATCAGCTCCCACAGGCCCTGCCGACAAGGGTGCCGCCTCCTGGTGGTAAGTGGTAGTGGGGCGTCTGTGGGTCACAACGCCACCTGGTGCCGGTTCTCGGAGCACCCGGATGGCTCTGTCCTTGAACTGTGCAAATCCCAGATGAGGGTCCTGTAAGGCCATTGCCCGCAACTGGGTTCGGTGGGCATTGCAATATAAACCCTCTATAAATTGTTCAGTCAACAGCCTGTCCTCGTCTCCCACGCCGTCAGGGTCGGTCTGCTTAATGGCTCTCAGGGCTTCTTGTAGGTTCAGGGCATAGTCCCTTATACTCTCATGTGCCCACTGTTTGCACCCGTAGAATCTAAGCTTGATCTCGGCTGAGGTGCGGGTATCAAAGGTGTCCCTCAGCCGGGTTAGTATCCCTGCGACAGTCCTCCCCCCAGGTGGCCAGGACTTTACCTCCCTTTGGGCTGCCCCGGTTAATTGGGCCACTAGGATGCTCACTTTTTGCTCCTCTGTGAGGGGGTACACCTGGAAGAGGCTATCCAGCTTTTCTCTAAAGTCATGCAGGGTATGTGACTCCCCTGAGTACTGGGGTAGCCAGGCTGCCCCCGGGATATAGGGCATGGTGAAAGGCATGACCGCAACAGCGGTGGCGCTGGCGGGGGTTGAAGCGGTGAAGCTTTCCTCCGTATCCGACATCCTTCTCCCCCCTAGTGGACCGTGGCCTACCTTGCGATGATCCTCTTCCGTAGGCCGCGGCTCCGCAGTGGATCGTCAGGGTTGAGGACCTTCCGTCGCGCTCCTGTGACGTCGGCGTCTGCTGGGCTCCTTCCAGGACCTTACGCAACGTCCGGACGTGAGGCGGGGCTTCAGTTCTCGCGCGCTTTCGGAGTCCACGCCCCTCTTCTTCCCGCGCGGCGTCCTCAAGATGGCGTCCAATGGCGGGAAAACTCCACGTATGGCGGGAAGAAGGCCGAAGATGGCGCCGGATGGCGGGAAAACTCCACCGATGGCGGGAAGGAAGCGGAAGATGGCGCCGGATGGCGGGAATCTTCACCACAGGTAAGTTTGAACAGTCTTTTTCAGGCACGCAGTACCCGGTGGTTGCGGGCACGAAATCCTGTCGACTACGCCAAAAGTTGAGGCGCCCCTGGGCCTGTGTCGCGCTGCGTTGCGCACGTGGGAGCTTACCCGGAGCCGGATCTCTTGAGGGTTGTAGTCTCGTGGCGGTGATCCGGTCCGTGCCCAGGGAGTCAGACTAAGTGGCGCTGTATTAGCGGTAGATGTTGGACGACTACGCCACCCGTTGAGTACAGCTAAGGAGCTGCTGCTGCAGGGCAGATCGCTGAGGCCGGTGGTAGGATTGTGCAGCGTGATAGTATAACCCCCAACGGGAGGGGTATGGCCTCAGGGCAGCCGACGTGGATGATGGGGGTAGCAGGAACCACTCGGAGACGGTACGGTGTAGTTCAGGGTCTTTACTGGTGACAAAGATAAACCCTCCCGGAGTACTGGCTAGCGATTGGGGCCTGGTCAGTCCTTGAGCAGATGGGATCTCCCCTGGCCAGGCGGAGTTGTAGGCCTCCCAAACTAACGATACTCTTCCGGCTACCTTGCTAGAGGCGGGTATAAGTAGCCCACGTCCCTGAGTGTACCGTGTGGTGCTCACCCGTATGGCCGGTGACTCGGGGCCTTCTAGTAGCTTCCGCTCCACGACGGCGGTGCTGGTCCCACGCGTGTGACCGTGCCTTCGAGTTTCTGGGCCAGAGGACCTGAAATCCCCTGCCGGGCGGTTTCTGCTGCTGGGTAAAGATTAGTCCCCACAGCCTCGGACTCCGGGTCCGGTGATAGCTTCTCAGTCAGGGCGAGCTCTGCAGCTGCCAGCCCCTGGCTCCTTATAGCACTGCTCCCACAGAGCTCCTGATGTTCTTTTCCTATATCTGCTGCTCTTCTCTGTCTCTACTTCTTCTCTACACACCAACCCTGCCTCAGCCCTAGGTTTATATAGGGGAAGTTCTTCCCCTCCCAGGACTGGGCAGGAGGTGTGGCATGCATAGGATCCCTGACCAAGAGACCTCCCACCTGCTCTCAGACATAACACTGCTGTTACTGTGGAAACCAGACCCCTGGGGTGTCACACTGACACTGATAAAGGTAAGTTGTAGGTCAGTGTTCCCCCTTAGGACTGCTGCTGACACTGATAAAGGTAAGTTGTGGGTCAGTGTTCCTCCTTAGGACTGCTACGGACACTGATAAAGGTAAGTTTTAGGTCAGTGTTCCTCCTTAGGACTGCTGCTGACACTGATAAAGGTAAGTTGTAGGTCAGTGTTCCTGACGCGCCCTGGGCCTATGTGATGTAGCGTTGCGCACGTAGGGACTACCCGGAGCCGGGCCTGTTGGGGGTAGTAGTCTCGTGGCGGTGACCCGGTCCGTGCCCAGGGAGTCAGACTAAGTGGCGGTATATTAGCAGTAGATGGAGGACGACTACGCCACCCGTTGAATGCAGCTATGGAGCTGCCACTGCAGGGCAGACCGCTGAGGCCGGTGGAAGGATGGTGCAGCGTGGATGGTATAACCCCCAACGGGAGGGGTATGGCCTCAGGGCAGCCGACGTGGATGATGGGGGTAGCAGGAATCACTCAGAGACGATGCGGTGTAGTTCAGGGTCTTTACTGGTGACAAAGATAGACCCTCCCGGAGTACTGGCTAGCGGTCGGGGTCTGGTCAGTCCTTGAGCTGATGGGATCCCCCTTGGCCAGGCGGAGTTGTAGGCCTCCCCAACTAATTGTACTCTTCTGGCTAGAGGCGGGTAAAGGTAGCCCACGTCCCTGAGTGTACCGTGTGGTGCTCACCCGTATGGCCGGTGACTCGGGGCCTTCTAGTAGCTTCCGCTCCACGACGGCGGTGCTGGTCCCACTCTTGTGACCGAGCCTTCGGGTTTCTGGCCAGAGAACCTGAAATCCCCTGCCGGTCGGTTTCTGCTGCTGGGTAGGAGTTAGTCCCCACAGCCTCGGACTCCGGGTCCGGTAAGAAATCTTCAATCAGGGCGAGCTCTACAGCTTCCAGCCCTGACCTCCTCTTAGCACGACTCCCACAGAGCTCCTGATTTTTCTTTCCTATCACTGCTTCTCTTCTTCTCAGCTCTACTCTTCTCTCTAACCCTGCCTCAGCCCCAGGTTTATACAGGGGAAGTCCTTCCCCTCCCAGGACTGGGCAGGAGGTGTGGCATGCATAGGATTCCTGACCAAGAGACCTCCCACCTGCTCTCAGACATAACACTGCTGTTACTGTGGAAACCAGACCCCTGGGGTGCCACATTCCCCCCTAGTGAAATTTAGTACTCCGGGACTAAACATATTTTTAGAAAAACATAACAAGGTATAAACAATAATAATACAATAAGAAAAACACATAAAGATGGTTACGGCGTGTCCGCAACCGGGTGCAGTTTTGAAGAAAACAAAGGTGTCCATTTCACCAAAACAGGGAGACGTAACCAGGTAGCGGTCTGTCCTGCCCCGAGTCCTTATCAGTCTTTTAGTCCATCCTGGGTTACGCTCCAACTAATTGTACAAGGATTCCCGGTAAATCCACCAAGGACTCCTAAAAATAACTAGAAACACATAATTATTTACAAGTAACAGACAGGTGACCACAAATAAAACAATTTAAACACTTCAAATCCTCCAACGTGCGGGTAACTGGCCTCTAGTGGCCCTAGTGGACCTACGGAGCTGACTGTCTAGCCCTGAACTACAGGGTGTAGGAGCTGTCAAGGGCAAACTGGGCAGATGTCTACGGGCTCTTTGGCTCACTAGGGGTATGGCAGGTTCACTATAAGCAGAGGGTTGATCCTCCTGGTCTGCTGGTGTGGGGTCTTCTGCCTCCTGGACCGGCTGTTCCTCCAGCTCTACCTGTTGCTCCGTAGGTGCTTGGGATGCTGGTTGGAGGAAGGTGAGTACGGGTACCACAACTGCGCCATTGACTTGAGTCCAAGACCGAGGGAAGTCTCCGAGCACAGTACTAACCATATCTTCCCTTTCCTCTACGGGTCGAGGGTCTTCTTGTTCCTCTTCAGGGTTCCGTAGCTGTTCGGGACACTTCTTCAGGTGATCCCGGGATACAATGGCTGTGGTTTCCCCTCCGTCTTTACTGATGGTACAGACCTTCGGGTTGTCGTGGCTTGAGGGCAGTACGATGTACGGGTCCTTCTCCCACTGGTCGTCCAATTTGTGGAGCCGCCTTTTTCTCTTCAAGACCTGCTCTCCGGGTACCAGGGGAACAGCGGGAGCATACTGGTTGTAAGTTTTCTCTTATCTTTCCCTAGCTTGACAGAGACTTCGCTCCACGCTCTCCTGTACTTTCCGGTACTGCTGCTGCCTCTCTGTGTCCCAGTCTGCTTCCGGTGAAGTGTCCTCGGGTGTCAGGACTCCCATCTCCAGGTCAACATGTAGCTTACCGGGTCTTGCCCTCATTAGGTAAGCCGGGGTACAGTTGGTGGAACCTACAGGGATGTAGTTGTATAGGTCCACCAGGTCGGGCAGCTTCTCAGGCCACAGACTGCGTTCTTCCAGGGGCAATGTTTTTAGAAGATCTATCACCACCTGGTTCATTTTCTCACAAAGTCCATTAGTTTGCGGATGATTGGCTGCCGGAAGATCAGGACGACACCCTTACAGAGTACAGAACTCTTGGAAGACCTCCGCTTCAAAGGCAGGTCCTTGGTCCGTCAGCACCTGCTCTGGGTAGCCGTGTGGACGGCAGAAGTGCTGCTGGAAGGCTTTAGCTGCTGTTTGAGCCGTTAAGTCCTTGACGGGGATGACAACCAAGAACCGGGAGTAGTGATCCACGATGGTTAATGCGTAGACGTAGCCACTTCTGCTTGGGGTCAGTTTTACATGATCCAAGGCGACCAGTTCCAACGGCTGCCGGGTGACGATGGACTGAAGGGGGGTCTTCTGGCTGGCACGGTCCTTCCTTCTTAGGTTGCATGGGCCACAGTCTCTGCACCACCTCTCGATGGTTCCTCTCATGCCTACCCAATGGAACCGCCCGCGCAGCAGGAACTCCGGATGGAAGAAGCTGAAGTGCCCAGCCCCGTCGTGGTATGCCTCCATCACCATAGCTGCGTCCCTTCTTGGCACCACTACTTGCCAGATCAGTTCATGCGTCCGGGAGTTAACCATTCTGCGGCACAACTTCCCCTTGTAAAGGAACAGTCGACTCTTCTCTGCCCACAGTTGCTTGGCCTCCTCCGGAGCGTCTGGGTCAAGGCGAGCTTCTGGCTGAGTCAGCATCTCCTTCACCAGCCAGACGGCAGGGTCACTGTCTTGCGTTTCCGCCCAGTTGTAGTGAGGTAAGGGGTTGAACGTAGCGGCTTGCTTACCCCTTACACGGTGGGAATACTGGATAGTCCCATGACGGTGGAACGCAGGGAGTTCGACCTCTTCCAAGTCTTCTGAATCCTCACCCTCGTCCGGTAGGTTTGGCATCCTGGACAGGGCGTCCGCGTTGGTATTGGAGCGTCCTGCCCGGTATTTGATTGTAAACTCATGGATGGCCCGCTTGTCCAACTATCTCTGCTCTAGGGCACCGAGTCTTGCAGTGTCCAGGTGTGTCAACGGGTTGTTATCCGTGTACACGGTGAACCGGGAAGAAGCGAGGTAGTGCTTAAAGCGTTCGGTGACTGCCCACACCACTGCCAGGAACTCTAGCTTAAATGAGCTGTAATTCTCAGGGTTTCTCTCGGTGGGTCGCAGTTTTCGGCTGGCGTAAGCAATTACCCGTTCTTTCCCCTGCTGGATCTGGGACAGTACGGCTCCTAGCCCGATGTTACTGGCGTCGGTGTAGAGGATAAAGGGCTGGCTATAATCAGGGTACGCCAGGATTTCATCCCCCGTGAGGGCCATCTTCAGCTGACGGAAGGACTCTTCTTCCAGCTTCTCCCATCTGAAGGGTGGCTTCTGGTTCTTGGCTTTCCTGGACTGGCCTATCAGGAGGTCCTGCATAGGGGCTGCCTTTTTGGTGAAACCGGGAATGAACCTTCGGTAGTAGCCTACCAACCCGAGGAACTGCCTCACTTCCTTTACGCTGGAGGGGCTTGGCCATTCCTTAATTGCGGTGATCTTATCAGGGTCGGGAGCCACTCCGTCCGCACTCACCACGTGTCCCAGGTACTGCACCTTTGGCTTCAGGAGGTGACACTTGGAGGGTTTCACCTTTAGGCCGTAGCTTGCCAGAGCTTCGAACACTTCCGCCAGGTGTTTCAGGTGGTCCTCATAAGTCTTGTACCTGGACGATGTTATCGTATATTCCAACAAAACCGTCTCAAAGTTTCGGTGTCCCAGACAGCATTCCATCAATCGTTGGAAGGTTCCTGGTGCGTTACAGAGCCCGAACGGCATGCAGGTAAACTCACTAAGTCCCATCGGGGTGGTGAATGCAGTTTTCTCCCGGTCCGCCTCTGCTACAGGAACCTGCCAGTACCCGCTAGTGAGATCCAAGGTAGAGAAGAAGTTAGCAGATTTTAAAGCAGCCAAAGACTCCTCTATCCTTGGTAAGGGGTACGCATCCTTGTGTGTGATACGGTTGATTTTCCGGTAATCTACACACATCCTCATGGTGTTGTCTTTCTTTTTGACTAAGACTAGTGGAGCTGCCCAGGGGCTACAGCTATCTCTGATCACCCCAGCCTCCTTCATGTCCCTAAGCATCCCCTTGGCGTGTTGGTAGTGTGCAGGGGGTACGGGTCGATACCTCTCTTTTATGGGAGGATGGTCTCCCGTGGGGATGTGGTGTTCTACCCCCTTGACTCGCCCGAAGTCTAACGGGTGTTTACTAAACACTCTCTCGTACTCTTGAACCACCCGGTAGACTCCCTGTTTCTGGTGGGAGGGAGTGGAGTCAGTACCCAAATGTAGTTGCTGACACCAGTCCTCCATTTGTTGTTTAGAGCCGTTACCTTCCTCCGGAAAAGATGGAGGCAAGGGTTTTACGGACTGTATGGAATTCTGATTGATAGTATACAATTTGGCTAGCGTGGCATACCGGGGCAGGTACACTTCCCTCTTCCCGATATTTATTATGCGAACGCGCACCCTCCCATGGCGTACATTGACCACCCCCCGTGCTGTCAAAATGGTGGGCCTACTGTCTGAGTAAACTGGTTCTACCATTGCCTGGTAATCTCTACCCCTCAGACCAATAGCCGCCCGGCACCAAATCATCATTTCACTTTTTGGGGGCATGGCAATAGGAAAAGGGTCACACATTCTCACGCTACCAATCTCACCGCCGGAGAGTTCCACCTGTTGCCGTCGCATCAGTGCCCGGATCTCTTTCTGGAGCACTCGCTGCTCGCCGGAGCTGGCGTTCTTGGCAACCTGCTGTAAAATAAAAATCACCTCTGCAAGACAATTTTCAATTACATTAGTTCCTAGAGTTATCTTTGGGTGACTCTGACAAGCGCGAATGTCCACAATGATCAGTCCCTGTGCTGCCAGTTCGACTCTACCGATTTTAATGGTCACCTCTTTAAATCCGATCTGCGGCACGGGCTGACCATTGCTGGCGATGATACTCAAGTCGTCGTCAGGGTAGCGGGTGATATCCGAGTGATTCCAGTACTGCTTGAAGAGCACGTACGGGATAGTGGTGACCTGTGACCCGGTGTCCAATAGGGCACTCATAGGGATGCCATCCAGTACCACAGGCAAGACTGGACGTCCTCCCACATATTTGTCACGCCAGTTTGATGGGCCTGATGATCTTTTTCCTAGGGGTTGGCCCTCTACCCTAGGTTGTGCCAGTTTAAAGGACAGTACCTTGCCATATGTCTGGGTTGATTGCAGCGGCGGCAGATGGGTCGTCCGTCCTCGTTGTATCGGTCGCTGGGTCTTCCTCTGGCCGGTGGGGTCCTCCTTGGTCGGCGCCACGGGATGTCCTCCGGTCCGGATGCCAGCTGGATCTTCCCTGGAGTAGAAACCTGTAAAGACTGCACAGTTCGGGTTAGCGCAGCAACGCTTTTAGCTAGCTCTTGGACCTGATGGTGCAGGTCGGGAGCCGGGTCATTGTTCAAAGCCTGCGCATCAGCTCCCACAGGCCCTGCCGACAAGGGCGCCGCCTCCTGGTGGTAAGTGGTAGTGGGGCGTCTGTGGGTCACAACGCCACCTGGTGCCGGTTCTCGGAGCACCCGGATGGCTCTGTCCTTGAACTGTGCAAATCCCAGATGAGGGTCCTGTAAGGCCATTGCCCGCAACTGGGTTCGGTGGGCATTGCAATATAAACCCTCTATAAATTGTTCAGTCAACAGCCGGTCCTCGTCTCCCACGCCGTCAGGGTCAGTCTGCTTAATGGCTCTCAGGGCCTCTTGTAGGTTTAGTGCATAGTCCCTTATACTCTCTTGTGCTCGCTGCTTGCACCCGTAGAATCTAAGCTTGATCTCGGCTGAGGTGCGGGTATCAAAGGTGTCCCTCAGCCGGGTTAGTATCCCTGCGACAGTCCTCCCCCCAGGTGGCCAGGACTTTACCTCCCTTTGGGCTGCCCCGGTTAATTGGGCCACCAGGATGCTCACTTTTTGCTCTTCTGTGAGGGGGTACACCTGGAAGAGGCTATCCAGCTTTTCTCTAAAGTCCTGCAGGGTATGTGACTCCCCTGAGTACTGGGGTAGCCAGACCGCTCCCGGGATATAGGGCATGGTGAAAGGCATGACTGCAGCAGCGGTGGCGCTGGCGGGGGTTGAGGCAGTGAAGCTCTCCTCCGTATCCGACATCTTCCTCACCCCTAGTGGACGGTGGCCTACCTTGCGATGATCCTCTTCCGTAGGCCGCGGCTCCGCAGTGGATCGTCAGGGTTGAGGACCTTCCGTCGCGCTCCTGTTACGTCAGCGTCTGTTGGGCTCCTTCCAGGACCTTACGCGACGTCTGGACGTGAGGCGGAGCTTCAGTTCTCGCGCGCTTTCGGAGTCCACGCCCCTCTTCTTCCCGCGCGGCGTCCTCAAGTTGGCGTCCAATGGCGGGAAAACTCCACGGATGGCGGGAAGAAGGCAAAAGATGGCGCCGGATGGCGGGAATCTTCACGGATGGCGGGAAGAAGGCTGAAGATGGCGCCGGATGGCGGGAATCTTCACGGATGGCGGGAAGAAGGCTGAAGATGGCGCCGGATGGCGGGAATCTTCACCACTGGTAAGTTTGAACAGTCTTTTTTCAGGCACGCAGTACCCGGTGGTTGCGGGCACGAAATCCTGCCGACTACGCCAAAAGTTGACGCGCCCTGGGCCTATGTGATGTAGCTTTGCGCACGCAGGGACTACCCGGAGCCGGATCTGATAGGGGTAGTAGTCTCGTGGCGGTGACCCGGTCCGTGCCCAGGGAGTCAGACTAAGTGGCGGTATATTAGCAGTAGATGTAGGACGACTACGCCACCCGTTGAATGCAGCTATGGAGCTGCCGCTGCAGGGCAGACCGCTGAGGCCGGTGGTAGGATAGTGCAGCGTGGATGGTATAACCTCCAACAGGAGGGGTATGGCCTCAGGGCAGCCGACGTGGATGATGGGGGTAGCAGGAATCACTCAGAGACGATGCGGTGTAGTTCAGGGTCTTTACTGGTGACAAAGATAGACCCTCCCGGAGTACTGGCTAGCGGTCGGGGTCTGGTCAGTCCTTGAGCTGATGGGATCCCCCTTGGCCAGGCGGAGTTGTAGGCCTCCCCAACTAATTGTACTCTTCTGGCTAGAGGCGGGTAAAGGTAGCCCACGTCCCTGAGTGTACCGTGTGGTGCTCACCCGTATGGCCGGTGACTCGGGGCCTTCTAGTAGCTTCCGCTCCACGACGGCGGTGCTGGTCCCACTCTTGTGACCGAGCCTTCGGGTTTCTGGCCAGAGAACCTGAAATCCCCTGCCGGTCGGTTTCTGCTGCTGGGTAGGAGTTAGTCCCCACAGCCTCGGACTCCGGGTCCGGTAAGAAATCTTCAATCAGGGCGAGCTCTACAGCTTCCAGCCCTGACCTCCTCTTAGCACGACTCCCACAGAGCTCCTGATCTTTCTTTCCTATCACTGCTTCTCTTCTTCTCAGCTCTACTCTTCTCACTAACCCTGCTTCAGCCCCAGGTTTATATAGGGGAAGTCCTTCCCCTCCCAGGACTGGGCAGGAGGTGTGGCATGCATAGGATTCCTGACCAAGAGACCTCCCACCTGCTCTCAGACATAACACTGCTGTTACTGTGGAAACCAGACCCCTGGGGTGCCACATTCCCCCTTAGGACTGCTGCAGACACTGATAAAGGTAAGTTGTAGGTCAGTGTTCCCCCTTAGGACTGCTGCTGACACTGATAAAGGTAATTAACATGAAACACCCATAGGAAATGCCGGAGTAGACGTCGGGGAAAGGGCAGAGATGTCCGTTATATGAGGGGGACTATGGACCTGGGGGTTGAAATAACTCCATAGTCTGTAAACTGTAAGAATCAGAAAAGTGCAGAAAAGGATCAAGGACATATTCATTGTTATTGTCCTCTGCCCCATCCTAATGCAAGGTGACATTGGGGACAGCTATATATATATAAGCCCCCATTAAACCCCTGATGGCAGGGTCCTCTCCCCTCTATAGGAGTCTGATTATTATATGGTAGTAATATGTTCTGTATGGAGCCATACTCATGTACAGCAACTGGGAATTAATGGTGCTCAGAGAATGAATGATATAGAGTTGCACTGCCCTCTAGTGCTGAATATAGAGATTTCAGTTATCAGTATATATAATATTACACTGCCCGCATATCAGGAACACAGAAACAATGTATCAACATATGTATGAGAAATGTAATTCCCGTCAGTATCTAGTGACCACCCATCGCCCGTACCTGGTGGTCGTCTCCTTTGCCCATACTTGGTGACCGCCCGTCGTCCGTACCTGGTGGTCGTCTCCTTTGCCCTTACTTGGTGACGGCCCGTCGTCCGTACCTGGTGGTCGTCTCCTTTGCCCGTACTTGGTGACGGTCCATCGTCAGTACCTTGTGACGGCCCGCCGCCTCGGTCGACAGTACCTGGTGACGGCCCGCTGCCTCCGTCGTCAGTACCTGGTGACCACCTCCATCACTTTTTCTGGTCACTTGCACACAGATTATGGAGGATCTTGGCAGGTTGTACCAAACATCTTGGAGCACTGACCCCAGATCTTCTGTGTATGAAGCTTGTGCGGATTCCTTCTGTCTCTTTATGTGATCCCAGACAGATGGGATGATGTAAGATCAAAGCTCCAGATCATCACCCCCAGGACTCGTTGTTATTAACGACATTGGCTGGATGTTGGTAGTTGTTGTCCGGCTGCAGAATAAATTTGGAGCCAATCAGACGCCTTCTGATAGGATTATGTGATGGATAACAGGCGTGTTACGTAGTGACAAGGAACTGTGGACACCTGTCCGATCCCTTGAACTCTGGGAACCATAAACTATCCCTGTCCCCCGGATGGAGGAGACGCCGGGGTCTTGTACCTTGCTATGCTCTTATCTTAACCTTTATCTGTTCCTTAGCCCACCCAGGGAGGTCTGAGGCCAAAGTGTATTGGAAAACAGTAACCAGACAGACAAAGGAAGACGGACAAGGATAAATGAAAAATACATTCATACAAATACACTCGCCAAACAACAGAAAGGAAAACAGGGGAAGAATAGGAGGCACAAAACAAATGGGAGAGGATTAGGATAGACACGCAAACCAACTCAATGTAGCAATGTCATGAAAAACTCTCCAACCGCCTACTCCAAACACAACTTCTCCTTCAACTCCAACTAGGCAGTAGAACTATCACTGGCAACTCCCAAGCGCCAGTGTTGGCCACTCTCCTCTGGTATATATGCTCAACACTGAACAGCTGAGACAATTCAGGATCCAGAGCTCCAGGAGATCAGCTGAATTGTTTAACCCTTGCAATGACAGAGCGAGGAAAACCTGCACTGTTTGATAGGATGGTGAAGCAGTTCTAGTCAGTGCAGGATTTTGTGTAATCAGATGCCGCGATCTTCTGGACCCTCTCTGTCGCGGTATCCCCATGACAGTGCCTCCCTCTGGAACCTCAGGACCAGGTTTATTTGGTTGTGAGGTGTGAAAATACCGGATCAACCTGATCGTTTGAACATCAGATCCTGGTACCCACATTCTTTCCTCTGGACCGTAACCCTTCCAATTAACCAAATATTGAAGAGACAAGCGTAGAAAGCGGGAATCGATAATCTTCACTATCTGGAATTCCAGATTCCCATCAATAATAACTGGGGAAGGTGGTGGTGGAGAAGGTTCAGAGGAAGCAATATATTTTTTGAGAAGTGATCGATGAAACATATTATGAATCTTAAAAGTGGGTGACAAAGCAAAGCGGACTGTTACAGGATAAACGACGGCAACTATCTTATACGGGCCAACGAACCTGGGTCCCAATTTCCAAGAAAGAATTTTCAACTTAATATTCTTCAAGGACACCAAATCAGCAACACACACGTCTGGACCCACCAAGCATTTCCGATCAGCCATACTCTATATTTGTACCCCTTCCTCCTCAAATTATTAAGAACACCTTGCCACACTGTTATAATAGACAAAGAGAACCATTCCTCCTCAGGTACTCGAAGAACAATTCCTATTGAAGGAGCTAGAGGTAAATATGAAACCCAATGCTCCTGATTTTCGGACACAAAGCACCTGAGATATGTGTCAAGATTCTGGTCCACTCGTTCAATTTGCCCATTAGACTGTGGATAAAAGGCTGAAGAAAATGACAGATTGTCAGGGTTCCACAAGGACGATACACAATATCTCACCGCTGCCGGCACTCTGTCAGGATTTCATCAGGGATTCGTGAGCACACGATCCTGACTACTCACTATGTAGGTATCGGCAAGCGACTAGTGAGCGTATGGCGTCACACCTCCAGATTCCCACGCATGGAATATGTGTATACTGTATGTCCCCGTACGGTCACTGTCAGCTTCACGATAATCCAATTATTATTTTTCGCTGCCACCACCGGCCGAGTTTGAAATATAATACAGGCCTGGCCGGACGCCTGCATTCTGGTAGCGTATATGGCTTCGGGGGAGGGAACAATTGCAGAGCAAAAGAAACAAGACTATTAAATTTTATATTTAATCCAAAAGGGAGGAAGTGTTCTGAAAAATATACAAGATTTTACAAAAGGGGACATTATAATACAGAATATACAGTTACACAAAATAAACAGGATTAAAGAAGACTTACGTACTAGACAGATCGCAGAGTCGATTCCGTTTAGCTGGAGGGGGGGCGTCCCACTTATTGATTTGACTGTTATCGAAAAGGATCCGTTGCTTATAGTCTCTATACCTCCCTGGCAATGAATATGGATCAATCTTCAGTTGGATCTTTTATGCTGAAGAGGGGACCTACCCACACGCCCCTTGTGCTGACATCATGTGGGCTGGGCTCAACCCTTCATGTTTTTATTAAAAACTCTAACTTCTTTAATATCTCATCACTGGTTGATCGCAGAAGTCCGAAATGATACCATATTTTTTATTATGAATTTACCTTTCCGTAGAGACTAAACATGGCATAGTTGCGATCCATTATTCGGGTACTTTTGCGCCACAGCTCCCCGCAGGGGCTTACAGCGACGAGAAAACATCCACACTGTTCCCCGGCTGACCCTGCCACTAAAAATATGGGTCACATTATTAGCAGAATTATGGAACTTGAGATATTGCATATTTCGTATTGGTGCCGGCCAGACTGGGACTTCGGTAAACTTCCCTTTAACGCCCTGGGAATCAAGCCTTAACAGCTAGATGTAAATTGTCGCGGGTCTGTCTAATTATCCCTTGCTTCTGCCAGAGGGAAATACACTAGCATTTTAATTGGGTTGGTAGCACTTCTCTTGTGCCAGCATTTGTTTAAGCTACTTCTGCTGTGAGTGATAATTTGCAGAGAGATCGCTCTTTAGATCGTCAGCTCTTCTCTTTTACTATAGGGGAGGGGTGAGAGGGCCTTCAGGGAGAAATTGTCAATATTTCCTTAATATCTCCATGACATCTCCCCCTCTTTGATGTAGCGTAGGGGCTGATTTACAGATCGCCCCTTAAGCCCACCTCCTGGCCCACCATTCCTGCTGATCTGACAAGCCATGCACCCAACTCGCCCACCACTCTTACCGACTGGGTATCCAGCTTTCCGATCCCCCTGACTGGTTTGGGATACATTTTCCCCACACTTCTGACAGGCTATGGGTACCTTCCTCCCATACTCCTGACAGGGGGACACAGCTTTTTACCTTGCCCGGTTGTGGGGCCTACCTTTTCACCTGTCATTATTACCTTGGGAGCTATGCTCACTATGGGGGAGCTAAGACCGGCCATGTCACAGTTCGTCGTGACACTGGTCGGCGGCACGGGACCACTTTCCCTATGATCCCCGTGTTTCTCCCCAATCTTTCTCATCACCTCTGGACCCGTGGTAGTCATGGGGCAGCTACCACTGACCATGTCACTATCTGGCATGACCCTGGTCACCTGCACGGGACGACCAGCGTTCCTGGTGTCCGTGCCTGCTCCCTTTACCTCTAGCACTTATGCTGCTCGTTTTAGGGGATCCTCAGCAGCATCACCCCGCGGGGTGAGGTGGCTGAGTTCCCCTTTTCCACAACACACATGTTCATTATGTATTACATCGACATTAACAGTGGCATTACATGACATATCAGATAAGGGAGGGTTGTCAATAATGTATCGGGCGACCAACCATTTCAGATCAGTTCCCAATAGCACATTAGTGGGGAGATTCTCTGACACCCCCACTTCCCTTAACCCCCTCCCCGCACCCCAGTCTAGGAAGACTCGGGCCATCGGTATGGGACAGCGAACACCCCCAAACCCGGTGACAGTCAGGGTCTTCCCAGGAATGAGTTCTTATGGTAACACGAACTCAGGGCGGAGGAGGGTACGTTCTGCGCCAGTGTCCTTAAGGCCAACAGTGACGGTGTTGCCCACCGTGACCGGTTGTAAGTTCTCAAGGACCCGGCTACCCGTCCCACCCACAAAAAGAGTGGCTGCAGTAGGCCCTGGGGCCTCAGGTGTGGGGTCCATTTTCTGCTTCTCCGAGCAGACAAGGCTGATGTGAACCGTTTGGTCACAAGTATAGCACTTATGGGAGTCAAATGCAGGCCGAGTGCTGGAAGATGAGGCAGGACCCACTGAGGGCCAGCTGGCTGAAACACTGGGGGTGGCTGTCAGCATACCCCCTTTCCAGCTGGCAGCGGAGGACTTCCGCACTTCTGGTGTGCGGTTGGCCTCATAGGCGTCTGCAATCTGGGCTGCTTTGGTAGCTTCCTTTGGTTCCCAGTCAAGCACAAACTGTTGCACTTCCACTGGGCAAAGACGAAGAAACTGGTCCTTCACCATCAGATCCTTCAGGTCCTCAAAAGGTGGTGACTGACAGTCTTAGGACCCACTGCTCAAAGTTGGTTCTGAGCCCATCCACCACGTCACTGTAGCTGTCATGTGGTCCACGTTGGAGGGCTAATAACTTTTCCCGGTAAACCTCCAGAGTCAGCTGGTACTTTTTTTATCAGGGCCTGCTTGACGGCCTCATAGTCTCCATCTTGTTCTCGAGGGAGAGAAGCAAACACCTCCAGAGCTTTTCCTCTGAGGCCTGGAGTTAAGTACCTGGCCCACTGGTTCACAGGCAGCTGGTACTGTCTGCAGGCTTTTTCAAACTGTCGCAGAAATAAGTTCAAGTCCTCATCCTTTTCCATTACAGGAAAATGCTCAGGACGGGGTTTAAAGCTGTTGATGTTGCTGGACTCACTGCTCGATGGGGTGAATCTTGGCAACTGGATTCAGGCTAACTTCAGCTGGTACCGCTGCTCATCTTGCCACTTTCGCTGAGCAGCTTCCCGGTCAGCCTGGGCCTGTTACTCAGCAGCCTCAGCCTGGGCCTGTTACTCCTCTCGGTCACCTTGGGCCTGTCGCTCAGCAGCCTCAGCCTGTTGCTCCTCTCGGTCAGCTTGAGCCTGTCGCTCAGCAGCCTCAGCCTGGGCCTGTCGCTCCTCTTGGTCAGCTTGGGCTTGTTGCTCTGCTCGCTCCTGGAATTTCAGGATCAGCTGCAGTCGTCCGTCCCGGTCGTCTGCAGCGAGCTGCTCCAAGGCCATCTGCAGGTGGGGGTCCACACTACCCTGGCTGCGGGAATAGCTGGCAATCACAGGTGGGACCCCTGCAACAGCGCCATCCGGGCCTTGGCTGGCCGCCCCATCATCAGGGCTCTGCTGTCGGACGGGCTCTGCAGCAGATTGACTCCACGGGCAAAAACAAGGCCCAAATGATTGCTGAACTGTTGCAATCTGCCTCAGCTCACAGAGGGCAGTGAGAGTGGGCTTCGACTGCTGGGTATACCAGGGCTCTTCACGTGTAGCCATCATTGCCAAATGAAAGATAGAGGACAGAAAAACCAAGAGAAGGGAAGGGGTGCAACTGCTACACGTACAGTAATGTCCCAGATAAAAAATATAAACACACAGTCTGATTTCTTAAAACTCTGCACAGAATTCTCGCAAGAACTGTGCAAGTTTTCAGTGACAGGAATGATTGCTCAATCCAGCCACTGATGTTCTGTAATATCCCACCGCTGCCACCAATTTGTCAGGGTTCTACAGGGACGACACCGGGGAGATCGCACAATATCTCACCGCTGCCATCACTGTCAGGATTTTGTCAGGGATTCACGAGCACACAATCCTGACTACTCTCTACATAGGTATCGGCAAGCGACCAGTGAGCGTATGGCGTCACACCTCCGGATTCCCACGCAAGTAGTATGTCTATATGCCCCCGTACGGTCACTGTCAGCTTCACGATCGCCCAATTATTATTCGCTGCCACCACCGGCCGAGTTTGAAATATAATACAGGCCTGGCCGGACCCCTGCGTTTTGGTAGCGTATATGGCTTTGGGGAAGGAACGATTACAGAGCAAAAGAAACAGAACTATTAAATTTTATATTTAATCCAAAAGGGAGGAAGTGTTATAAAAATATACAAGATTTTACAAAGGAGACATTACAATACAGAATATACAGTTTAATCCTATGTATTTTGTTTAAGAAGACTTACGTACTAGACAGATCGCAGAGTCGATTCCGTTTATCTGGAGGGGGGGCGCCCCACTTATTCATTTGACTGTTATCGAACAGGATCCGTGGCTTATAGTCTCTATACCCCTCTGGCAATGAATGTGGATCAATCTTCAGTTGGATCTTTTATGCCGAAGAGGGGACCTGCCCACACGCCCCTTGCGCTGACATCATGTGAGCTGGGCTCCACCCTTCATGTTTTTATTAAAAACTCTAACTTCTTTGATAACTCCTCACTGGTTGATCACAGAAGCCAGAAGTAATGCCTTTTTTTTATTATGAATTTACCTTTCCGTAGAGACTACACATGGCATAGTTGTGATCCGTTATTCTGGTACTTTTGCGCCACAGCTCCCCGGAGGGGCTTACACCGACAGGAAAATATCCACAATTCCCCGGCTGACCCTGCCACTAAAAATATGAGTCCCATTATCATGAGAATTATGGCACTTGAGATATTGCATATTTCGTATTGGTGCCGTCCAGACTGGCGTCCTGGGAATCAAGCCTCAACAGCTAGATGTAAATTGTCGTGGGTCTGTGTCTAATTATCCCCTGCCTCTGCCAGGGGGAAATACACTCGCATTTTGATTGGCTCTTGTGCCAGCATTTGTTTAAGCTACTTCTGCTGTTGGTGATAATTTGCAGAGAGATCGCTCTTTAGATTGTCAGCTCTTCTCTTGTGATAAATACTGTAGGGGAGGGGTAAGAGGGGCTTCAAGGAGAAATTGTTAATATTTCCTTAATATCTCTATGACACAGATGGATCCCCAAATGAGCACAAAACACTTATTATTTATGACCGGGGGATTAAATTTATTTCCAAAAATAAAATCAGATTGAATCCCATTAATTTCACAATTTGTTTAATAAAAATTTGTGCCAAAGTCTTGTCATTCTGTAAAGCAGGAATCTATCTACCACCACCAATATTACTGTGTCACCTGCCGATACGGGTAGATCAGTGATAAAATCTACAGATAAATGAGTCCATGGTCTACAGGGAACCGTCAAAGGTTGAAGAGCCCCAGATGGACAAGTATGTGGGGTCTTAGAATGAACACAAGTACTGCAGGCAGCTACATACTCCCGAACATCCTGACGCACCCCAGACCACCAAAAATGATGAGTAAGAAGATCCGTGGCGGCTTTACTACCAGGATGTCCAAATCATGATGTTTACTCAAAAATTTTATGAAGAGGATCACAGGGACAAAGTTTACCTGAAGGACAGGCAGCAGGGGCGTCCCCCTTAGCCTCTACGACCTCCTTCTCCAGATCAGAACATATAGCAGCAATAATTACCCCTTTTTGTAATATAGGAAAAGACTCTTGATTACCGGGAAAACAAGTTCCTTAATGTTCTTATCCCCCAGCCTACAAGTCACAAAAAAGTTGAATCTGGTAAAAAAACAATAACCATTTTGCCCGTCTAGGTGTCAGAGGTTTTGCAGATTCCAAATACAAAAGATTGTTATGATCGGTGATGACCATGGCCGGATGAACTGCCCCCTCTAGAAAATGTCGCCACCATTTAGAAAAGTCCATCCCTTTCCTGGTCATATCGATCAGTGGTTTGGCCACTACCAAAAAGTTCTTGATGAATTTACAGTCCTAATTGTCGAACCCTAAAAACATTTATAAAGCTTTTAAGTCCTCAGGACGTTCTCAATCCAGTACCGCCCCCCTGCAACTACAATCGCTGTGATTGCCTGAAACACTGAGACATGCTGCGATTGGCTGTTCAGAATTGAACAGCCAATCAGATTGCCTGAAACACTGATGTCCAACCTAGGATCGGTGCTGCAAGAACTCCAGTCATAGGCTGGTGCCTGGCAACACCAGGTATCGTCTGAGACCGCTCTGATTGGTGCAATCGATGATGACATCGATTGCACCAATCACAGAGCATAACCGCCCTTTGACCGCCCTGCACGTCGTCATTGCAGCTGAGGATTCGTACAGGGTGGCCACGCTGTCCGATCTGTGCTAAGCTGGGCCTTATGGTGCCACAGAAGCCTGTGACACCACAATCGCTCCTCCTACTGCTGAAGAAAGAAGACAAGACAACTGTAAGTAGATTTTGTGATCCCTCCTCTTCCACCCCATCCCCCTCTTTTTACCCCCCTCACCACCCCTCCTTTTTGGCACCAAGCACTGATCAGTACTTGACCGCTCAATTTTTGGCAGTTTTTTTATGCGTTTTTTTACGCAAATCACTGATCAACGTCCGTGCTCGCTGTTTTCCAGGACTTTTTTTTATACCTGTCCATTTTTCTCCACCCCTACTTTGCACCACCTCTGTGCGCACATCCAGTAGCCGTCGAGCGTTGATCGGTGATGCAAATCACTGATCAGCACTTGTGCTCGCTGTTTTACACTTTTTTTCACTGGCTTTTTTTTTTGTACAGGGCGGTCACACTGTCTGATCGTGCACCGTGCTGGGCCTTGTGGTGCCACAGAAGCCTGTGACACCACAATCGCCGCTCCTGCTGCTACAGAAAAAAGAAGACAACTGTAAGTAGATTTTTTGATCCCTCCTCATCCACCCCAATCCCCCTCTCCCCTTTCCTCCCTCCCCACCCCTCCTGATCAGTACTTAATCGCTGGATTTTTGGCAGTTTTTTTTTCGTGCGCACATTCAGCAGCCGCCGATCGTTGATCAGTGACACTGATCACTGGTCCGCACTCGCGCTCGCTGTTTGCACCACCTCTGGTTGTTGTTTTTTTATCCCTTTCAGAAAAAAAAACACCAAGCACACTGACACACATAACTGAATAAAGTACTGACACAAACACTACATACATAAAAAAAGATGTCATCCTGCTTGTCCCAAGCCCGCTATTCAGTGGAGGAGGCATACGCTTTCCTTGCCTCCAACACAGAGTGAGGGGGAAGATCCCACCTTTATTTTTCTAACTTCCCCTCCTTGTCCTCCTCAGGTGCTGCTGAACAGTCACGAATACGCCCCAGGACAGAGGATGAACCAGCGCCCCCCATTACTGACCCCCTTTTGCCTCGCCCCCCCCCCGAAAATTATGAGCCACTGATTCGTGATTTTGTGGCGGAATCAGGAAACGAGATTGACACCACCGGCCTCACAGAAGAGACTTTTTCAAAGTTTTTTTCTCTGAGGACTTCGTAAACCTCATGGTGGGCCAAACTAATTTGTACGTTCAACAATTTTTGGCACAAAACCGCTCATCGTTTTCTGGTCTCCTGTAGACGCAGTAGAAATTCTGAAGTTTTGGGGCCTGGTCCTTCATATGGGGATCCTGAAGAAGCCAGAAGTTCGGCAATATTGGAGTGTTGACGTTTTGTATAATACTCCACTGTTCCGAATGGTCATGACCCGGACACGTTTTGGGGCCACTCACAAGTTCTTGAATTACAACGATAATGCAAGGTGTCCTCCATGAGATAACCTCAACTTTCACAGTCTTTTCAAAGTTCGGCCGGTCATAGAGCACTTTAACAAGTTTGCTGAATTGTACGTGCCCCAAAGGGACATCTGTGTGGATTAGTCCCTAATCCATTTCAAAGGGAGGCTCAAATTCCGACAGTACCTGCCCAGTAAGAGGGTTAGGTATGGAATTAAGCTGTATAAACTGTGTGGGTAGCTCAGGGTACACCCACTGGTGTAGGGTTTATGAAGGGAAGGACTCCCTGAATGCCCCCTTGTCCTTGGAGTGAGTGGGAAAATTTTGTGGGATTTGGTGCACCCACTGCTGGATAAAGGTTATCACCTCTATGTGGACAACTTTTATACCAGCATCCCACTCTTCAAGTCCCTCTCTGTGCGAGGTACCGACGCCTGCGGTACTGTCCACAAAAATCAGAGAGGCCTCCAGAAGACGCTAATTGGGCAGATGCTCAGAAGGGTGAAAGCGGAGCCCAATGTAGCGACAACATGCTGGTGGGCAAGTGCAAGAGAGATGTCCTGTTCTTGACCACCATACATGGTGATGGCAGCATTCCCAGCACTGTACGAGGCTCCTCTACACAAGTCACCAAACCAGACTGTGTACTGCAGTACAACAAAAACATGGTGGGGGGGGGGGTCTGTCTGAACGAGTCCTCCAGCCGTACAGTGCCGTGAGAAAGGCGAAGGTGTGGTAAAAAAAAGATGTGCATTGCTATCTGTACTATGTGCACGGCCAACGCTTTCCTGATATCACGATGTGCAGACCAGACTTCTACGTCGCATCTTCAGTTTCAGGAGGTAGTGATCAAGGCCCTGATATTTGGCAGTGGTGACGGAGCGGGACCCAGTACTTCTGGAACTGAAGGACCTTGAATCGTACCAGGCCAACATTTCCTGGAGGAGGTCCCTCAAAGAGGGAAAAAAAAGGTAAGTCACAAAAGAGGCGATGAGTGTGTTACCGAAGGGGGATACGCAAGGACACCATTTACCAATGTGACACCTTCCCTGACAAACCTGGCCTGTGTATGAAAGACTGCTTCAGACTGTACCACACATCCACGGACTATTAAATTCATTTCTGACTTACACAACTGACATATGACAACCCGATAAACACTACAAAACTGACATATGACACTACATTATAAAATTCACATACCAGGAATCAGTAGATCAGTTCCAAAAAGTGGGCGCTTGTTGGGCATTTCCACTGTTTAGGCACCTCAGGGGCCCTGCAAACGCGACATGACATCCGCAGACCATTCCATCAAAGTCTGCATTTCAAAATGTCACTCCTTCCCTTCCGAGCCCTGCCGTGCGCCCAAACAGTAGTTTTCTCCCATATATGGAATATCCGTATGCTCAGGAGAAATTGCACAACACATTTTGTGTCCAATTTCTCCTGTTACCCTTGTGAAAATAAAAAAAAATGGGGCTAAAAGATAATTTTTGTGGAAAAAAAGTGTTTGTTTGTTTTTCATGGCTGTACATTATAAACTTTTGTGAAACATTTGGGGGTTCAAAGTGCTCAGCACACATCTAGATAAGTTCCTTAAGGGGTCTAGTTTCCAAAATGGTGTCACTTGTGGGGGGTTTCCACTGTTTGGAGAGCCCCTGATGTGCCTAAACACAACATGGTGTCCGCTAATGATTTCAGCAAATTTTGCATTCAAAATGTCAAATGGCGCTCCTTCCCTTCCGTGCGCCCAAACAATGGTTTTCCCCCACAAATGGGGTATCAGCGTACTCAGGAGAAATTGCACAACAATTTGGGGTCCAATTTCTCGTATTACCTTTGTGAAAATAAAAAAAACTGTTTCTAAAGTAACATTTTAGTGAAAAAAGTTAAATGAATGTGAAAGGAAAAAATGAACATTTAATTCCTGTGAAGCACCTGAAGGGTTAATAAAGTTCTTGAATGTGGTTTTGAGCACCTTGAGGGGTGCAGTTTTTAGAATAGTGTCACTTTTGGGTATTTTCTGTCATAAAGACCCCTCAAAGTGACTTCAAATGTGATGTGGTCCCTAAAGTTTACAAAATCATTTTTTTTTATCGGAAAAATGAGAAATCGCTTGTCGACTTTTAACCCTTATAACTTCCTAACAAAAAGAAATTTTGGTTCCAAAATTGTTCTGATGTAAAGTAGACATGTGGGAAATGTTATTTATTAACTATATTGTGTGACGTATCGCTCTGATTTAAGGGCAAGAAAATTAAAAGTTTGAAAATTGCAAAATTTTCACCAAATTTCTGATTTTTTTCAGAAATAAACGCAAGTGATATCGAAGAAATTTTAGCATTATCATGAAGTACAATATGTCACGAAAAAACAATCTCAGAATCAGGGGGATCCATTGAAGAGTTCCAGAGTTATTAACTCATAAAGTGACAGTGGTCAGAATTGTCAAAATTGCTCTGGTCATTAATGTGCAAACCACCCTGGGGGTAAAGGGGTTAATTACCCGCTCCATGTGGAGAGATCATCAGGGGAGTTTAAAGATTATAGGGGTACAAAATAGAGATAAGGCTCCTGCAGTGGCAGGAAGCTAGAAGGTTGGGTCCGACAAGTCATGTCAGTACCCGTATGAGAAATAATGGTCTATCAGAGATAGACACAGATCTACCTCTCTGGACCCGATATCTCCTCCCTACTAACCAGGATCCCACAATGTCTGTCCACCATCTCATCCTTCTTCTCTGCTAGATTTCTAAAACTTAACATGGACAAAACAGAATTCATCATCTTTCCCCCATCTCACACAACTCCCCCATCTGACCTATCTATCAACGTCAATGGCTGCCCACTCTCCCCAGTCCCTCAAGCTCGCTGCCTCGGGGTAACCCTGGACACTGAACTCTCCTTCAAACCACATATCCAAGCCCTTTCCACTTCCTGCCGACTCCAACTCAAAAACATCTCCCGGAACCGCACATTCCTCAACCATGAATCTGCAAAAACACCAGTGCACGCCCTCATCATCTCCCGCCTCGACTACTGCAACCTCCTGTCCTGTGGCCTCCCCTCTAACACTCTCGCACCCCTCCAATCTATCCTAAACTCTGCTGCCCGACTAATCCACCTGTCCCCCCGCTATTCCCCGGCCTCTCCCCTCTGTCAATCCCTTCACTGGCTCTCCGTTGCCCAGAGACTCCAGTTCGAAACCCTAACCCTGGCATACAAAGCCATCCACAACCTGTCTCCTCCATATATCTCTTACTTAGTCTCCCGGTACATACCTGCACGCAACCTCCGATCCTCACAAGATCTCCTGCTCTACTCCCCTCTTATCTCCTCCTCCCACAATCGTATACAAGATTTCTCCCGTGCTTCCCCCCTACTCTGGAACTCTCTACCCCAACATATCAGACTCTCGCCTACCGTGGAAACCTTCAAAAGGAACCTGAAGACCCACCTCTTCCGACAAGCCTACAACCTGCAGTAACCACCGCTCCACCATACTGCTGCACGACCAGCTCTGCCCTCACCTACTGTATCCTCACCCATCCCTTGTAGACTGTGAGCCCTCGCGGGCAGGGTCCTCGCTCCACCATACCGCTGCACGACCAGCTCTACCCTCACCTACTGTATCCTCACCCATCCCCTGTAGACTGTGAGCCCTCGCGGGCAGGGTCCTCGCTCCTCCTGTACCAGTTGCCGTCACGTTTTGTTCAAGATTATTGTAATAGGGGTATACATACATAAACAATCACATGTAAAGTGCCATGGAATAAATGGCGCTATAACAATAAATAATAATAATCAGAGCACTCTATTCAGTGCCAATTTATATCCAAATGTGCCCACCCTCAGTGAAGCCGGTGTCTGACGCCATTTCTGGCCACTGGATGACAGATCCCAGATCATGGAACACACACATCATAGCATGGCGTCACTTCAGTTACTGCAGTCAGGCGGAACGTAAGAATCGCCCTCTCGTGACACAGTTTCCTGTAGATGGAACGCAGGATACCACAAAGCGTGTGTAATATGGAGTGCAAACACTCCACACAGTCTTTCTCCTAGTTGTTATTTCCGGCATTGGGAACTTCGCTCGCTGTTTTCTAATTCACAACATGAGGAGAAATGAAGATATTTTTTAACTACTTTACAGAAAATAACAGAAATGAAGATTGTTCTGTTCTATAAAATAGCAGTGTCTGCATTTGTCTTTACAAACTCACAATATGTCTCTTCTTATTTTTGAGGAATTCGCATTCCTGTGAATCACTAGCCTGATATTTAGTTGTTACCCACAGTTTTTTTTAGAACTGCTTCACATCTATGTTGCATAGAGTCAACCAACTTCTGGCCCCTGTCAGCTGTTATTCCAGCCCAGGATGCTTTCAATACATCCCACAATTTCTTGGAAATTGTTGGCTTTGCCTCAGAAACGGCATTTTTGATGTCACCCCACAAGTGTCCTATCGGATTAAGGTCCGGGGATTGGACTGGCCACTCCATAACCTCAATTTTGTTGGACTGGAACCAAGATTTTGCTCATTTACTGGTGTGTTTAGGGTCGTTGTCTTGTTGAAACACTCATTTCAAGGGCATATCCTCTTCAGCGTAAGGCAACATGACCTCTTCAAATATTTTAATATATGCAAACTGGTCCATGATTCCTGGTATGCGGTAAACAGGTCCAGCACCATAGTAAGAGAAACATGCCAATATCATGATGCTTCACTGCCCTCACAGTGTTTTATCAGTCCACAAATTGTTTTTCCGTTTCTCTTTAGGCCAGTTGATGTGTTCTTTGGCAAATTGTATCCGCTTCAGTACAGGTCTTTTTTTTTAACCGTGGGACTTTGTGGAGACTTCTTGCTCAGAGATTAGCTTCACACTGGCGTCTTCTGACTGGCACAGTCTTCACAGGTAACTGGAGACTGTCTTTGATCCTCCTGGAGCCGATCATTGGCTGAGCCTTTGCCATTCTGACTATTCTTCCATCCATTTGAATGGTAGTCTTCCAATTTCTTCCACGTCTCTCTGGTTTTGCTTTCCATTATAAAGCATTGGAGATCATTTTAGCTGAACAGTCGATCATTGTCTGCACTTCTTTAAAAAGTTGATTGATTATAAGTTTTACCCTCTCCAAAGTAATCTGTTCTTCAGAACAATGTCGGGAACACCCCATATTTCTCAGGCTTTCAAGGAGAAATGCATGTACAACATGTGCTGGCTTCATCCTTATATAAAGGCCACCGGATTCACACCTGTTTCTTCACAGAATGACTGACCACACTGATTGACCTCCTGCTATTATTGTGAACACCCCCAGTACAATTAATTATTCAGATACACAGACTCAAAAACCTGCAGATCATGAATGCGGAGTCTGTAAGAAGACCCCCAATCTACTGCACCAACTGGGAAATTGTGTGACATGTGGTGATAGAATTCATTCACAGACATTCATGTCACATCTGTCTGACATGTACCTGATGTGAATTGAGGTCCAGCGAATAAATCAATATGTCTTCCAGATAAGACTACCACAAATCTACCTGCCAGATGACAAAAATGTCATTTACAAAATGCTGAAAAATGGCAAGAGCATTAGTCAACCCAAATGGCATAATAAAGGTTTGTGTAGTGTCCCTCTGGTGTATTAAAAGCAGTCTTCCACTCATCCTCCTCCTTAATATGGATGAGATTATATACCGCCTTGAGGTACAGTTTATAATACCGCTTAGCCACGACGATCTGATTAAAGAGGTTCGGAGGTAGAGTATATAGATCCCGGACCGTGATCTAATTAAGTTCACAGAAATCTAAGCAGGGGCGTAACCCCCATCTTTTTTCTTAACAAAGAAAAACCCTGCTGCAACGGGAGATGAGGAAGGTCTGATATGACCCTTAGCCAGACTTTTTGCGATATAGTCCTTCATGGCTTGCCTCTCCGGGCCTGAAACATTATACAACTTGCTCTTAGGCAATTTGGTCCCAGAAGTTAAATTAATGGCGCAATCATATGGAGCGATGAGGAAGAAGTTCTTGACACCCCTGTTCCGAGAACATCCTCAAAATTAGACAGGTATTCCGGAATAGACCGGGTATCAACCCTAATTAAATGGCTGCCCAAGCAGCGCCTTTTGACAGTACTCACTCCCCCTTACCACCTCCTGGGTCTGTCAGTCCACTACGGGATTGTCCAATGTCAACCACGGTAGCCCAAGAACCTTAGGAGAGGGCAAGCTCTCCAGCACATAATCGATTGCAGCTAGTGGCAATACACTCAGAATCAGACGTATCTCTCGAACGACCTGAGTAAAATACTCCTAACTCAAGGGTGCAGAGTCTATAGAGATTATGGGTATAGGTCCAGACAATTTATGAGGATTGAGACCCTGGTCCTGAATGAACCAGGCGTCAGATTAAACCCAGCCCCACTGTCCAAAAAGGCCCAAATAAGCTTACTTTCGCCAAAATGGATCTCAGAAGTAAATAGAATTGTGACCTACCCACAGAGGAAATATGTACACTCAGGTTAATCTCCTTAGTTTTTCAGCAGCTGTTTGCGGTTACATATGGATGGACAGGTACCAACAAAATAACCCTTCTTACCAGAGAAAAAAAACACTCCCTCTTTGCGACAAACTGCAAGAGGACCGGTAAAATGAGTCCCCCCCACTAAACTGCATGGGTTCCTTGGTAGATTCAGCCCTATGTTCCACTTGCACCTGAAAATTGAGGTGTCTCTATGTCTCTCATCTAGACGGCGGTCCACTCGGATAGACATGGCTGCCTCCACGGAAATCAGGGTTTCATACAGAACAAAGGCATCCTTTACCCTCTTATAAAGACCCTGACAAAAAATGACTACGGAGCACGGGGTTATTACTCCTATCTGTAGACCACCTACGGAACTCAGTGCAATATCCCTCCACTGGCCTGTCTCCCTGCTAAAGTGGACGTAGTTTAGACTCAGCCAGAGAGACACGGTCGGGGTCATCATAGACAAAAATTCCTCGACCATCTGAAGCGACTGGGAATCAGACGGGAGAGAAAATGCCCAGGCTTGAGGGTCAAACTTGAGAAGAGAGATTACGATCCTCACTCATTGCTCCTTGGTACCCGAAGACGTAATCCAAAATAAAGTTTGCAGGCCTCTCTGAAAACCACAGACTTATCCCAACCCCCAGAGAACCTATTCAGCAAAGCCATCTTGGGCTCCACCAGGGGTTGCCAGGGAGCCGCGGGCCCCAAGCCTGGAGTCAATGGGTGCTGCAAAGCAACTGAGCACCACCTCCAAGCTGAGGTATTGTAGCTGCTCTACCAGAGCAGCAACAGGATCCATAGTGGATCCAAAAAGGTATGGGCCAGTGATAATGTCACGTAGTGACAATGGACTGTAGACACCATTTCGATCCCTAGAACTAGGGGCACCCTAGGCTATCCCTGTCCCCTGGATGACCCTGGATGGTGGAGATGCGGGTCTTGTCTGTTCCTTGCGCAACCCAAGGAGGTGTGAGGCCAAAGTGTATTGGAAAACACTAACCAGACAAAGGAAGACAGGGATAAAAGAAAACTACAATCATACAAATACACTTACAAACAACAGAGTGGGAAATAGAGGAGGTATAGGAAGGGGAAACCAAATGTGAGAGGATAAGGTTAAAACACAAGCCAACTGCACGCAGAAATCTCCAGAAAAACTCTCCAACCGCCTACTCCAAACACTGAACTTCTCCTTCAACTCCAAAACCAGGAAGTGGAAAAACTATCACTGGCAATTCCAACATATCTACCAGAGGGGAGAGGCTAACACTGGACAGCTGAAACAATTCAGGATGGAGAACTCCAGATCAACTAAACTGATTAACCCTTGCCATGACAGCAAGGATGGTGAAGCCGTTCTAATCAGGGCAGGAGTTTGTGTAACCAGACGCCACGATCTTCTGGCCCTTCGCTGTCGCGGTATCCATGTGACAATGCGTCATTGCTCCTGCAGATCCACATTATTGTGCCCCTCTATGGACCTTCAGGAACAGTCTTCCTTCTGTTACAGCCAAATCTTTCCCATTGTACTCCCTCAGGACAGAGACCTGCTGCAATTTTTTTGCCCCCAGTTCCTACGTTTTCATGCAGAGTTGACTTTCTTGGTCGTTTCCATGTAGAAGGTGTTTGGCCATAATTCTCCCGTGAAGACCAGAGTCCCGGACAAGCTTACAGTATATGGGTGGAGCTGGTCCCACTGGATGCTGGCAGCTCTGAGCTGGACATCTTCTGATTTTGAAGGAAAGTAACACGATGTGTCTCATCCAAATTTACAGCTGGAAAAGAACATGGCAAAAGACCTGACACAAATATATAGGGAGTTACACTGCCCTACTGTGGTTTATATACAGATGACCGGTCTCCGTACATACATACCATCTCCACACATACCGCTTAGAATTATCACCAAAAAGTTCTATCTTCATCTCATCAGACCTGAGAATCTTATTTCTCATAGTCTGGGAGTCCTTCATGTGTTTGGTCAAAAACTCTATGCGGGCTTTCATATGTCTTGCACTGAGGAGAGGCTTCCATAGGGCCACTCTGCCATAAAGGCCCGACTGGTGGAGGGCTGCAGTGATAGTTGACTTTGTGGAACTTTCTCCCATCTCCCTACTGCATCTCTGGAGCTCAGCCACAGTGATCTTGGGGTTCTTCTTTATCTCTCTCACCAAGGTTCTTCTCCCACGATTGCTCAGTTTGGCTGGACGGCCAGGTCTAGGAAGACTTCTGGTGGTCCCACTGTGCTCTTGGGAACCTTGAGTAATGCAGAAATTCTTTTGTAACCTTGGCCAGATCTGTGTCTTGCCACAATTCTGTCTCTGAGCTCCTTGGGCAGTTCCTTTGAGCTGATGATTCTCATTTGGTCTGACATGCACTGTGATCTGTGAGGTCTTATATAGACAGGACTTGATTTGGAAAGGCACACACCTATCAGTTTAATTAAACACAGCTGGACTCCAATGAAGGAGTAGAACCATCTCAAGGAGGATCACAAGGAAATGGACAGCATGTGACTTAAATATGAGCGTCTGAGCAAAGGGTCTGAATACTTATGACCATGTGAGATTTCAGTTTTTCTTTTTTAATAAATTTGCAAAAATTTCTACATTTCTGTTTTTTTCAGTCCAGATGGGGTGCAGAGTGGACTTGAACTTTTTAGAATTTATTATTTTTTTCTCATTAACCAAATGGCTGCAATGAAAGAAAAAGTGAAAAATGTAAAGGGGTCTGAATACTTTCTGCACCGGGTGTGTGTGTACAGCGCACACTGCGGAGCCATAAGATAAATTCTTTATTCTTTTATCAGTGTATAAATCATTATTATATAACAGATTAGGTACTGTGCGGACCCCGCTCTCTGCCGGGTCGGGGGATGCGGATCAGGAGTCCAGGGATCTGCGTCATCCAGCAGGCACCAGTCATGGTGGAGCCATCCTCGCGTCCGTCTACAGCCTGGCTGTGCCGGGGCACTGCCGTTTACGTGTGAGGACGGTATTGTGGGGCGGCGGGGGTGCAGCAGGGAGACGGCAGCGTATAGATAACGGCAGAGCGGCTCTGGCAGGACACGATGCGTCTCTGCACCGGTCGGCACATGACGGCAGCCATTTATCAGGTAGGGAAGCTGATGACGACACATTTACACCCGATGGGACGAGAATCGTCCTCTCCTTCTATAATGCTCCAGCGCTGTAATAACACGACCGATAACTGTAGCGCCATCACTAGGCCGTGTCGTATTACAGCTCACACTCCCGATATAGGACGGATGAACTGTCCACACCCAGAACGGCAGCACCAAAGGTTCATCCCCAGCTGTGCACCGCAGCGGAGCAAGTACTGACCCCGCAGGTAACTGGAAACCAGCAGAAGGCTGAGTGCAGCTCTGGAGGTGACCGGAGCACAAGACAAAGAAGCTCAGAGCATGAACAAGGAGCAGATAACCCCCATCATCCCCCTCAGCTGTGGAGCCGCGCCTTCTACCAGCAGATTCTGCACACAGGACCGACCTTCCTACAAAACCTACATTTCTGGCCTGGGGGTCTCTTCAGGGAATGGCTGCACTGTGTTCTGCTCCATCTGCACACCTTGTTGGAGAATATACGGCAGCACTTGTGTAAGCTGCTCGTCACTCCTCCGTAATCTCTGTGTACGACTGCCCCCCTACAACGCTAGTGGCCCCCAGCACTGCCCCCACTCCCATCTCGTCCTCAGGCCCCTCCTCTCCCGCGCCCATCCTTACTCCCAGTCTCACCTCTCCCATCCCTTCTCCCGGCCCCGCCTCTCCCGCGCCCATCCTTACTCCCGGCCCCGCCTCTCCCGCGCCCATCCTTACTCCCAGTCTCACCTCTCCCATCCCTTCTCCCGGCCCCGCCTCTCCCGCGCCCATCCTTACTCCCGGCCCCGCCTCTCCCGCGCCCATCCTTACTCCCAGTCTCACCTCTCCCATCCCTTCTCCCGGCCCCGCCTCTCCCGCGCCCATCCTTACTCCCGGCCCCGCCTCTCCCGCGCCCATCCTTACTCCCAGTCTCACCTCTCCCATCCCTTCTCCCGGCCCCGCCTCTCCCGCACCCATCCTTACTCCCGGCCCCGCCTCTCCCGCGCCCATCCTTACTCCCAGTCTCACCTCTCCCATCCCTTCTCCCGGCCCCGCCTCTCCCGCACCCATCCTTACTTCCGGCCCCACCTCTCCCGCGCCCATCCTTACTCCCAGTCTCACCTCTCCCATCCCTTCTCCCGGCCCCGCCTCTCCCGCGCCCATCCTTACTCCCAGTCTCACCTCTCCCATCCCTTCTCTCCCGCACCCATCCTTACTTCCGGCCCCGCCTCTCCCGCGCCCATCCTTACTCCCAGTCTCACCTCTCCCATCCCTTCTCCTGGCCCCTCCTCTCCCATCCTTACTCCCGGCCCCGCCTCTCCCATGCCCATCCTTACTCCCGGCCCCGCCTCTCCCATCCCTTCTCCTGGCCCTGCCTCTCCCGCGCCCATCCCTTCTCCCGGCCCCGCCTCTCCCGTGCCCATCCTTACTCCCAGCCCCGCCTCTCCCACCCCTTCTCCTGGCCCCGCCTCTCCCGTGCCCATCCCTTCTCCCGGCCCCGCTTCTCCCGTGCCCATCCTTACTCCTGGCCCCACCTCTCCCATCCCTTCTCCCGGCCCCGCCTCTCCCGCGCCCATCCCTTCTCCTGGCCGCACCTCTCCCATCCCTTCTCCCGGCCCCGCCTCTCCCGCGCCCATCCCTTCTCCTGGCCCCACCTCTCCCATCCCTTCTCCCGGCCCCGCCTCTCCCGTGCCCATCCTTACTCCTGGCCCCACCTCTCCCATCCCTTCTCCCAGCCCCGCCTCTCCCGCGCCCATCCCTTCTCCCGGCCCCTCCTCTCCCGCGCCCATCCCTTCTCCTGGCCCCACCTCTCCCATCCCTTCTCCCGGCCCCGCCTCTCCCGCGCCCATCCCTTCTCCTGGCCCCGCCTCTCCCGCGCCCATCCCTTCTCCCGGCCCCGCCTCTCCCGTGCCCATCCTTACTCCTGGCCCCACCTCTCCCACCCCTTCTCCTGGCCCCGCCTCTCCCACGCCCATCCCTTCTCCCGGCCCCGCCTCTCCCGTGCCCATCCTTACTCCTGGCCCCACCTCTCCCATCCCTTCTCCCGGCCCCGCCTCTCCCGCGCCCATCCCTTCTCCTGGCCCCACCTCTCCCATCCCTTCTCCCGGCCCCGCCTCTCCCATGCCCATCCTTACTCCTGGCCCCACCTCTCCCATCCCTTCTCCCGGCTCCGCCTCTCCCGCGCCCATCCCTTCTCCTGGCCCCACCTCTCCCATCCCTTCTCCCGGCCCCTCCTCTCCCGCGCCCATCCCTTCTCCTGGCCCCACCTCTCCCATCCCTTCTCCCGGCCCCGCCTCTCCCGTGTCCATCCTTACTCCTGGCCCCACCTCTCCCATCCCTTCCCCCGGCCCCGCCTCTCCCGCGCCCATCCCTTCCTCCGGCCACGCCTCTCCCGCGCCCATCCCTTCCTCCGGCCCCGCCTCTCCCGCGCCCATCCCTTCTCCTGGCTCCACCTCTCCCATCCCTTCCCCCGGCCCCGCCTCTCCCGCGCCCATCCCTTCCCCCGGCCCCGCCTCTCCCGCGCCCATCCCTTCTCCTGGCCCCGCCTCTCCCGCGCCCATCCCTTCTCCCGGCCCCGCCTCTCCCGTGCCCATCCTTACTCCTGGCCCCACCTCTCCCACCCCTTCTCCTGGCCCCGCCTCTCCCACGCCCATCCCTTCTCCCGGCCCCGCCTCTCCCGTGCCCATCCTTACTCCTGGCCCCACCTCTCCCATCCCTTCTCCCGGCCCCGCCTCTTCCGCGCCCATCCCTTCTCCTGGCCCCACCTCTCCCATCCCTTCTCCCGGCCCCACCTCTCCCATCCCTTCTCCCGGCCCCACCTCTCCCGCGCCCATCCCTTCTCCTGGCCCCACCTCTCCCATCCCTTCTCCCGGCCCCGCCTCTCCCATGCCCATCCTTACTCCTGGCCCCACCTCTCCCATCCCTTCTCCCGGCTCCGCCTCTCCCGCGCCCATTCCTTCTCCTGGCCCCACCTCTCCCATCCCTTCTCCCGGCCCCTCCTCTCCCGTGCCCATCCCTTCTCCTGGCCCCACCTCTCCCATCCCTTCTCCCGGCCCCGCCTCTCCCGTGTCCATCCTTACTCCTGGCCCCACCTCTCCCACCCCTTCTCCTGGCCCCGCCTCTCCCACGCCCATCCCTTCTCCTGGCCCCACCTCTCCCATCCCTTCTCCCGGCCCCACCTCTCCCGTGCCCATCCTTACTCCTGGCCCCACCTCTCCCACCCCTTCTCCTGGCCCCGCCTCTCCCACGCCCATCCCTTCTCCTGGCCCCGCCTCTTCCACGCCCATCCCTTCTCCTGGCCCCACCTCTCCCATCCCTTCTCCCGGCCCCACCTCTCCCGCGCCCATCCCTTCTCCTGGCCCCACCTCTCCCATCCCTTCTCCCGGCCCCGCCTCTCCCATGCCCATCCTTACTCCTGGCCCCACCTCTCCCATCCCTTCTCCCGGCTCCGCCTCTCCCGCGCCCATTCCTTCTCCTGGCCCCACCTCTCCCATCCCTTCTCCCGGCCCCTCCTCTCCCGCGCCCATCCCTTCTCCTGGCCCCACCTCTCCCATCCCTTCTCCCGGCCCCGCCTCTCCCATGCCCATCCTTACTCCTGGCCCCACCTCTCCCATCCCTTCTCCCGGCTCCGCCTCTCCCGCGCCCATTCCTTCTCCTGGCCCCACCTCTCCCATCCCTTCTCCCGGCCCCTCCTCTCCCGTGCCCATCCCTTCTCCTGGCCCCACCTCTCCCATCCCTTCTCCCGGCCCCGCCTCTCCCGTGTCCATCCTTACTCCTGGCCCCACCTCTCCCATCCCTTCCCCCGGCCCCGCCTCTCCCGCGCCCATCCCTTCCTCCGGCCCCGCCTCTCCCGCGCCCATCCCTTCATCCGGCCCCGCCTCTCCCGCGCTCATCCCTTCTCCTGGCTCCACCTCTCCCATCCCTTCCTCCGGCCCCGCCTCTCCCGCGCCCATCCCTTCCCCCGGCCCCGCCTCTCCCGCGCCCATCCCTTCTCCCGGCCCCTCCTCTCCCGCGCCCATCCCTTCTCCCGGCCCCGCCTCTCCCGTGCCCATCCTTACTCCTGGCCCCACCTCTCCCATCCCTTCCCCCGGCCCGCCTCTCCCGCGCCCATCCCTTCCTCCGGCCCCGCCTCTCCCGCGCCCATCCCTTCCTCCGGCCCCGCCTCTCCCGCGCCCATCCCTTCTCCTGGCCCCACCTCTCCCATCCCTTCCCCCGGCCCCGCCTCTCCCGCGCCCATCCCTTCCCCCGGCCCCGCCTCTCCCGCGCCCATCCCTTCCCCCGGCCCCGCCACTCCCGCGCCCATCCCTTCCTCCGGCCCCGCCTCTCCTGCGCCCATCCCTTCTCCCGGCCCCGCCTCTCCTGCGCCCATCCCTTCTCCCGGCCCCGCCTCTCCTGTGCCCATCCCTTCTCCCGGCCCTGCCTCTCCCGCGTCCATCCCTTCCCCCGGCCCCGCCTCTCCCGCGCCCATCCCTTCTCCCGGCCCCGCCTCTCCCGCGCCCATCCCTTCCCCCGGCCCCGCCTCTCCCGCGTCCATCCCTTCCCCCGGCCCCGCCTCTCCCGCGCCCATCCCTTCTCCCGGCCCTGCCTCTCCCGCGTCCATCCCTTCCTCCAGCCCCGCCTCTCCTGCGCCCATCCCTTCTCCCGGCCCCGCCTCTCCCGCGCCCATCCCTTCTCCCGGCCCCGCCTCTCCCGCGCCCATCCCTTCTCCCGGCCCTGCCTCTCCCGCGTCCATCCCTTCCCCCGGCCCCGCCACTCCCGCGCCCATCCCTTCCTCCAGCCCCGCCTCTCCTGCGCCCATCCCTTCTCCCGGCCCCGCCTCTCCCGCGTCCATCCCTTCCCCCGGCCCCGCCTCTCCTGTTCCCGCCACCTCTCCCGCTCCTGTCCTGTCACTGTCTCTGGACTCCACAGATGGGGGCTGGAGGCTGGAGAGCGACTTCACGGGGTGGTGGCACAGCGGGCAGGTGTCCTGGATGTACAGCCACTTCCTCAGACAGTCAGCGTGGAAGAAATGGTTGCAGGATGTGACCACGGCCACGGCCATGTCCTGTGGGGGGAGAGGAGACACACAAGGGTCGGTTTGGAGCCGGCTCGGCTGCACGGCCTCGGGGGAGATGTAATGTAATGCTGGGGGCAGGAGTCTGCGGGCTGAGCGCAGCTCTGGCAGTGATTGGTGCAGCTCACCTGGAAGCAGATGGAGCAGAGGTCGTTGTGCGCGCTCAGCTGCTCCTCGGACGCCCGCGGTAAGGAGCTGATCTTGTTGGCGGCTTCTCTCCGCAGCAGGAAGCTGCTCCACCCGGACTGCGCCCTCAGCCAGACATTGACGTAGGAATGGACGATGATGACTGAGACCCCGATCCAGCTCCACTCGCCGAACATGGACTCCCACGTGCCGTACGCCAACACGCACAGCGCCACCAGGAACTCCAGCACGCGGCTCACCGCGTTCACACCGTACATGATCTCATCCATCCGCTCCACCCCGCTGTCCTGGAACAGCTCCACCATGAACAGGGCGTAGATGAAGAGCGTGCCCAGCACCTGCGTGGAAGCCCATACCTGAAATACTCTGTGCTGCAGGAGGTCCTGCTCCGCCCACCATGCACCTCGCAGGCTCTCAATTGCCTCCCTTTCTCCGGTTCACCCACCTTCTCTAGGACTCCTCCCCTTTCTCTGAGATCCTAGTCTGTGGCTCCTCCCCGGAGTATGAGTGGGCGCTCCTGCTGACGATCCTCCGGTTCACCCACCTTCTCTAGGACTCCTCCCCTTTCTCTGAGATCCTAGTCTGTGGCTCCTCCCCGGAGTATGAGTGGGCGCTCCTGCTGACGATCCCCCGGTTCACCCACCTTCTCTAGGACTCCTCCCCTTTCTCTGAGATCCTAGTCTGTGGCTCCTCCCCGGAGTATGAGTGGGCGCTCCTGCTGACGATCCCCCGGTTCACCCACCTTCTCTAGGACTCCTCCCCTTTCTCTGAGATCCTAGTCTGTGGCTCCTCCCCGGAGTATGAGTGGGCGCTCCTGCTGACGATCCCCCGGTTCACCCACCTTCTCTAGGACTCCTCCCCTTTCTCTGAGATCCTAGTCTGTGGCTCCTCCCCGGAGTATGAGTGGGCGCTCCTGCTGACGATCCTCCGGTTCACCCACCTTCTCTAGGACTCCTCCCCTTTCTCTGAGATCCTAGTCTGTGGCTCCTCCCCGGAGTATGAGTGGGCGCTCCTGCTGACGATCCCCCGGTTCACCCACCTTCTCTAGGACTCCTCCCCTTTCTCTGAGATCCTAGTCTGTGGCTCCTCCCCGGAGTATGAGTGGGCGCTCCTGCTGACGATCCTCCGGTTCACCCACCTTCTCTAGGACTCCTCCCCTTTCTCTGAGATCCTAGTCTGTGGCTCCTCCCCGGAGTATGAGTGGGCGCTCCTGCTGACGATCCCCCGGTTCACCCACCTTCTCTAGGACTCCTCCCCTTTCACTGAGATCCTAGTCTGTGGCTCCTCCCCGGAGTATGAGTGGGCGCTCCTGCTGACGATCCCCCGGTTCACCCACCTTCTCTAGGACTCCTCCCCTTTCTCTGAGATCCTAGTCTGTGGCTCCTCCCCGGAGTATGAGTGGGCGCTCCTGCTGACGATCCCCCGGTTCACCCACCTTCTCTAGGACTCCTCCCCTTTCTCTGAGATCCTAGTCTGTGGCTCCTCCCCGGAGTATGAGTGGGCGCTCCTGCTGACGATCCTCCGGTTCACCCACCTTCTCTAGGACTCCTCCCCTTTCTCTGAGATCCTAGTCTGTGGCTCCTCCCCGGAGTATGAGTGGGAGCTCCTGCTGACGATCCTCCGGTTCACCCACCTTCTCTAGGACTCCTCCCCTTTCACTGAGATCCTAGTCTGTGGCTCCTCCCCGGAGTATGAGTGGGCGCTCCTGCTGACGATCCCCCGGTTCACCCACCTTCTCTAGGACTCCTCCCCTTTCTCTGAGATCCTAGTCTGTGGCTCCTCCCCGGAGTATGAGTGGGCGCTCCTGCTGACGATCCTCCGGTTCACCCACCTTCTCTAGGACTCCTCCCCTTTCTCGGTGACGCTCCCCAGAGTATGAGTGGCCGCTCACCTGCAGGGATGTGAGGAGGCAGCTGGACACCATGATCAGGAGCCAGAAATCCATATCAAAGAAGAGACAGAGTTTGTAGGCCATGAATGAAGGAAAGAGGAGGAGGAAGAGGCACATACTGACCCCGCGGAGGTGCCGCCATGGACTTCTGGGGAGCAGAAAACACATTACTGCCGTGCCCAGGAGGACTACAGGTCACAGCAAAGTCAGCCCTCCCCTGTATTCCTACCTGTTACCAGTGGCAGCTAACGCCAGGACGATGGGGTCGGAGATCTCCACCATGGACTGGAGCGTGGAGCTGACCACGATGAAGAGGATGATACTGAGGAGGAAGGTCCGCTGCAGCACGTGGAGGTCCAGGAGGCCGGTCTGCAGCGCCAGGAGGATTAATGTTACCCCCTCGGTTACTCCCCTGGCCAGAAAAACAGCAGATTAATCTCCCCAGCAGTGCCCCGGGAAGACGGTATAGTAATCCCCCCGGCAGTGCCCCGGGCAGACGGTATAGTAATCCCCCGGGCAGACGGTATGGTAATCCCCCCGGCAGTGCCCCGGGCAGACGGTATGGTAATCCCCCCGGCAGTGCCCCGGGCAGACGGTATGGTAATCCCCCCGGCAGTGCCCCGGGCAGACGGTATGGTAATCCCCCCCGGCAGTGCCCCGGGCAGACGGTATAGTAATCCCCCCGGCAGTGCCTCGGGCAGACGGTATAGTAATCCCACAGGCAGTGCCCCGGGCAGACGGTATAGTAATCTCCCCGGCAGTGCCCCGGGCAGACGGTATAGTAATCCCCCCCGGCAGTGCCCCGGGCAGACGGTATAGTAATCCACCCGGCAGTGCCTCGGGCAGACGGTATGGTAATCCCCCCCGGCAGTGCCCCGGGCAGACGGTATAGTAATCTCCCCGGCAGTGCCCCGGGCAGACGGTATAGTAATCCCCCCGGCAGTGCCCCGGGCAGACGGTATAGTAATCCACCCGGCAGTGCCCCGGGCAGACGGTATAGTAATCCACCCGGCAGTGCCCCGGGCAGACGGTATAGTAATCCACCCGGCAGTGCCCCGGGCAGACGGTATAGTAATCCCCCCGGCAGTGCCCCGGGCAGACGATATAGTAATCCCCCCGGCAGTGCCTCGGGCAGACGGTATAGTAATCCCCCCGGCAGTGCCCCGGGAAGACGGTATAGTAATCCCCCCGGCAGTGCCCCGGGCAGACGGTATAGTAATCCCCCGGGCAGACGGTATGGTAATCCCCCCGGCAGTGCCCCGGGCAGACGGTATGGTAATCCCCCCGGCAGTGCCCCGGGCAGACGGTATGGTAATCCCCCCGGCAGTGCCCCGGGCAGACGGTATGGTAATCCCCCCGGCAGTGCCCCGGGCAGACGGTATGGTAATCCCCCCCGGCAGTGCCCCGGGCAGACGGTATAGTAATCCCCCCGGCAGTGCCTCGGGCAGACGGTATAGTAATCCCACAGGCAGTGCCCCGGGCAGACGGTATAGTAATCTCCCCGGCAGTGCCCCGGGCAGACGGTATAGTAATCCCCCCCGGCAGTGCCCCGGGCAGACGGTATAGTAATCCACCCGGCAGTGCCTCGGGCAGACGGTATGGTAATCCCCCCCGGCAGTGCCCCGGGCAGACGGTATAGTAATCTCCCCGGCAGTGCCCCGGGCAGACGGTATAGTAATCCCCCCGGCAGTGCCCCGGGCAGACGGTATAGTAATCCACCCGGCAGTGCCCCGGGCAGACGGTATAGTAATCCACCCGGCAGTGCCCCGGGCAGACGGTATAGTAATCCACCCGGCAGTGCCCCGGGCAGACGGTATAGTAATCCCCCCGGCAGTGCCCCGGGCAGACGATATAGTAATCCCCCCGGCAGTGCCTCGGGCAGACGGTATAGTAATCCCCCCGGCAGTGCCCCGGGAAGACGGTATAGTAATCCCCCCGGCAGTGCCCCGGGCAGACGGTATAGTAATCTCCCCGGCAGTGCCCCGGGCAGACGGTATAGTAATCCCCCCGGCAGTGCCCCGGGCAGACGGTATAGTAATCCCCCCGGCAGTGCCCCGGGCAGACGGTATAGTAATCCCCCCGGCAGTGCCCCGGGCAGACGGTATAGTAATCCCCCCGGCAGTGCCCCGGGCAGACGGTATAGTAATCCCCCCGGCAGACGGTATAGTAATCCCCCCGGCAGTGCCCCGGGCAGACGGTATAGTAATCCCCCCGGCAGTGCCCCGGGCAGACGGTATAGTAATCCCCCCGGCAGTGCCCCGGTCAGACGGTATAGTAATCCCCCGGCAGTGCCCCGGGTAGACGGTATAGTAATCCCCCCGGTAGTGCCCTAGGCAGACGGTATAGTAATCCCCCGGCAGTGCCCCGGGTAGATGGTATAGTAATCCCCCGGCAGTGCCCCGGGTAGACGGTATAGTAATCCCCCCGGTAGTGCCCTAGGCAGACGGTATAGTACTACTCACCGGTGCATGACGTTGCCGTGCTGCAGCGCCGCGTACCCCAGCAGGTAGAGCTTGCAGAGGTTCAGCGCTCCCAGTGCCAGGTACTTGACGGTGAAAGTGAGGCCGAGCAGAGAGTACGGGGTCCCACAGCACTCAGACACACTGAGGGGGCAACACAGAGGGTTAGAAATATCAGAGGCACCAAGGAAAAGATACTAGAGGGAAAGGGAGGCTCCCAGGACAAGACACCGAGCGATCGGGGGGCTCCAAGGACAAGACACTGAGTGATGGGGGGGCTCCCAGGACAAGACACCGAGGGCGACAGGGTCAGGGGAACAATGAAGTGAACATGAGGGTGAAGGCAAAACTCAGGAGGATTACCTGTTCAGGATGATGAAGATGGGCCCCTGCTCCTCCAGGGCCCCCGGCTTAGAGGACAAGGTGCTGAATATATGCAGCACAAAGACAACCATCCAGAAGACGAGGAACAGCAGCGGGAAGGCGAGCTGCGACCACAGGGACACACCGACTGCCAGCAGCCGGGAGAGGTCGGTCACCTGCGGAGAGAGAGTGACCCATAGATATGAGCACCGCCGGCAGCGCATCTTGCCCCAGGGGGCCGCCACCATCTCCCCGTACCTGGCTCATCTGCTGGTAGGCCGCTGTCAGGAGGCTCCTGACTCCGCTGATGCCGGTCAGCGCGGTGTATATCATCACCAGCAGGGAGGGGGCCACAGACAGGGTACAGAGCAGTGGCAGCGTCTGCAGCGGGAGCCCCGCCAACGGCGAGAGCAGAGGTAGAATGGGGGCAGAGAAGAGCCAAACATGGCGCGTCCTCATCAGCAGGGAGCAGAGCGTCGCCACCATCACCATACCTGCGGGTAACACACACCGTCACCACCAGGAGGAAGTGCAGGCCGACAGCTCCTCCGGGTATCTCAGCAGCTGAGATACATGATACACAGTTCAGCAATGGGGAGGCTGCAGGCTGTGCACCGCTGACCTCCCTGCACAGGAGTTTACTCCCCCAGGTCATACTGCGACCGTCCTCACCTCCCTCCAGGTCACACTGTAATGGATCTCATCCGCCAGGTGACACCGCAGAGGACCCCACCCTACCCCTCCCCCAGGCCACGCTGCGGTGGATCCCCATCTTCCTCCAGGCCACACCGCGGTGGATCCTCACCTCCCCCGGTCACGCCGCAACCATTCCCACCCCGCCCAGTCACACCACGACAGTCTCCACCTCCCCCAAGGGTCACACCGTGACGGTCCCCATCTCCTCCTGCAAGCATCCCCACCGCAACAGTCCCCACCTCCTCCAAGGGCCACACCGCAACGGTCTCCACCTCCCCCCGCAACCAACCCCAGCGCGACAGTCCCCACCTTCCCCAAGGGTCACACCGCGACGGTCCCCACCTCCTCCCGCAAGCATCCCCACCGCAACAGTCCCCACCTCCTTCAAGGGCCACACCGCAACGGTCTCCACCTCCCCCCGCAACCAACCCCAGTGCGACAGTCCCCACCTTCCCCAAGGGTCACACCGTGACGGTCCCTGTGAAGATCTGAGGTTATGGGCTGTAATAATCACCTAGGGAGGTTAATAATGCAACTATTTTTTATTCCTTACATCCTTGGTTTTACAATAATTCCAGGTAAGTGGCTGAAATACATCGCCCCCAGTCCTCACGTTCCCAACCCGGGGCGATACTCACTGTCTCCAAGTTTTGGTTGGCCCACAGATTTCTTATCTCCAGCCAGTCTAGTCTGTATTCACATTCTATGCTCCTCCACATGGAAAGATTAAATGATAGAAACACAGGTATCCAGTAGCAACAGTCCTTAAGAAAGGACATCAAATCCAGATGACAAATCCCACAACTGTAGCACGTTTATCCAGGCCAGTCGGTACTGATCTCCACACTCCATAGGCCATCCATCCATGGGCTCCAGGACCTCAGCCTAGATCCTATCCCTTCAACGTCATTCCACACTCTCTGGGAGATCAATGGCTTAAGGCTCCTGAGACACTAACGAGATTAACCCCTTTCTGACGTGAGACATATCCATACGTCCCTGTGGCCTGGGCCTTAATGACCAGGTACGTATGGATACGTCTCAGGGATCGTGCATGCTCGATCGCCGCCGGGTGTCAGCTGATTCTGACAGCTGAGACCCAGCACTCAGTGCCAGCCCGGAACTTTAACCCCCTAAATGCTGCATCATTTAGCGAGCGAGCAGAGGGACAGAAACCCATCTGCTCTTGGATCGGAGACCCCACGCCGTCATCGCGGCGGCCCGATCGTTGCCATGGTGACATCCGGGTAGTTAGCAAGGTAGTTAGTTAGATCATGCACTGCCATACCTTATAACTGCGATCAGATTGCAGAAAGTGAAAGTCCCATATATAATATAGATTTATTTTTTATTATTATCAGTATTATTACTAAATAAAAAACCCACAAAAGTACACATATTTGGTATCACCACATCCGAAACGAGTCGACCTATAAAACTTTCCCACTAGTTAACCCCTTTAGTGAACACAGTAAAAAAAATAAAATAAAAAGCAAAAAACAGGTGCTTTATCATACAGCCGAACAAAAAGTGGAATAAAATGCGATAAAAAAGACGAATGTAAATAAAAATGGTATCTCTGAAAACGTCATCTTGTTCCGCAAAAAACAAGCCGCCATACAGCTCCATCAGCCGAAAAATAAAAAAGTTACAGCTCTCAGACTAAAGCGATGCAAAACAAGGTTTTTTCTAGAAAAAAAAAAAAAAGCGTCTTTTAGTGTGTGACAGCCGTCAAAGATAAAAACCCGATATAAATCTTATATCGCAGTAATCGCACCGACCCGAAGAATAAAGTCTCCTAATCACTTTTACAGCACGAGGAACGGTTTAAAAAATAAATAAAACTAATTCTTCACCTGCTGCTGATTTGTTCATTCTGCCTCCCAAAGATCGCAGCAAGGCTCGGCTCACATTTATCCTGCACTCTGCGCTGAGCGCTTACACTGAGATTTCCGTGTAAATCTCTGAAATACGTGATTCAGACGGAACCCCCGGAGGAAGATTCCCTGTAATGAGGCAGATGGAGGCACTGTGGACGTTGTCTGACCAGTGATCCCACGGTGTCCGTCTTTTTTATTAGGGGTGCATAAAAGTGCCGTCAGCCATAATCTCAGAATCAGGGGGATCCGTTGAAGCGTTCCAGAGTTATTACCTCATAAAGCGATACTGGTCAGAATTGTAAAGATTAGCCTGGTCATTAACGTGCAAACAGCCTTCGGGAGTAAAGGGGTTAATGGAATGATTGCTTTACATTTACCTTTAGAGATCTCCTGTCTGGCCTTATGAAGTTGAACACTTTCAGGTGAAGTTAGTGCACTTAAACTACTAGCAAGCAAATTTCTAATAGAACACAACAATAGGATTGACGGAAGCAGTGCTCCGTGCTGGAAAAAGTCTGCATCGCTTAGAACCATGGATTCCGCTCTACGTTCATTGGTCCAGTAGTCTTTACTAAATGGCCAGCTCCTCACCCACTTTTTCAGCACAGACATGAATGTAAGAGGTTTCGCCTTCAAGAGAACAAAACTTTGTATCATCCAGTTTCCTCAAAGCATATTCCATGTCGTTCTTGTGAAAAAAAACTCCACAGTCCCCATTCCACCTTGGTGTACATCAGCATACTAGACACCTCCAGCTTCTCTCATATGGTCTTTCAGATCCTGCCAACTCCCCGATGGGGGAAGTCCTGAGACGAGGACTCTGTAAACACAGGGGACGGGGGTCTGTTTCTCCTGCGGGGTCCTCCATATCCTCCCCCTGATCCCCAGCTTGTCCTGGGAAGCTCCACACGTACCTGATGGGAACCAAACTTGTATCCATTGAATCCAACCCCAGAGCGCTGAGCCCTAACTAGGGGGATGGACACTTGGTGGCCTGATAAATAATGTTTGGGGTAGACAATATCTGGGCTGACCAGGGTGAATGTAGGCCCAGTGCCCCGAAGTCCCTGGGCTTCCTCCTTGATGCCATTTATCTCCCCCAGGTCACATTCCTTCATAGTAACAGTCATTGCATTTTGTGCATTACTCACCACAGGCGAGGGTTTAGTCGTTGGCATGTTGAGAATGCTCAGTTCCGCCTCGGCTGACGCAGTGTGAACTGGTCCTTAGCTTTGGGTTACGACATTGGCCCAGTGGCACACCAATCCTGCTCCTAGGTTGTTTCCCAGCAACACATCTACTGGTAAGTGCCGCACTACTCCTACATCCACCATTCTACGACTGTGACCCCAGTGTAAATGTAGTCTGCTCCGAATGTTTCTCCTCCGGCTACATTAACTAACATACGGCTGCCGGGAACAAAACACTGGTCCGGTACTAACTGTTCTATGATCAATGTGACCGAGGATCCGGAGTCACGGAGCCCCACAGCCTCCACGCCCTCTACCCAGACCGGCTGCAGATGCTGGTTCATGGTTGCTGAGGTGTCCCATCTATTCCGGGACACTTGTCCTTGTACCACATATGCCTCCTCCTCTTCCAGTCGGGGTAGTGGGATCCTCTCTCCCTCAGTATTCCAGCCTCATTGCAGCACAGTGTTCAGTGGTTGGGGACGCGGATGATGTGGACTAGAACGTTCCCGGCGTTTCCTGGCAGAGTGTCCCATGCGTCCACAGTTATGGAAGCTTAACCCTTCTCGTCCCAAAACGGGCCGTACTTAGGGGCTTGGGAAACATCCACCTCTTTGTGAAGTCCCAAATCCCCACAGATCCTCCTTCGGCCAGTCCATGGCTCTCACTGGACTCCCTGTAAGCTCCTGTTCCCGACTCGCTGGGGTTGTACTTCAACCTAGCCCTTGTCGATTAGCAGACCAGTCATCAGCCAATCTTTCAGCGTCATCCAGGCTGAGTGGTTTTCTATCCGCCACCCATTCTTTTAAGTCACCTGGGAGCTTGGACATAAATTGTTCCAGAATGAATACATCAAAGATACGGTCTCCTTCCCGAGCCCCCAGTCCTTCTATCCACGGAGTGTATGCCGTACGTAGTGTGTTGGCAAACTCCCGATGTGTGTGTGCAGTGGGCTTGTCAGTCTCCCGAAACTTCCTCCGGTAGGTTTCCGGCGTGACGGCATACCTCTCTAGCAATGCGCTGCAAATGGTAGAGAAACATCTCTGATCCCCAGAAGACAAGTTATTAAAAGCTTCTCTTGCTTTTCCAGTCAGGCCAACGCTCAAAAATCTGGGCCAGTCACTGACTGACACCTCATGCGGCAGACAGAGGTTCTCAAATAACCGGAGATGTTCATCAATATCTGAGGTGTCCTCATTGAACTATGGTATATCCCGGTACCTTAAAGATGGGGGCCCCTCTCTCCTGTTATCCACTGTCCTCTGCAATGGGGTGGGTGGGGGTACTGCTACATGCACACCCAGATATTTGCTTAACACTGCTGCCCGCTCTATCTCCGTGCCCGCTCTCCTAGCGTGTCCAGCATCTGTCTCAACTCAGCCGGTCGATCCTCTGCCATCTGGATGACAGCTCTGGGCTGCAATACCTCCTCCATGTCTGAATTGATCTCCTCTGCTGGGTGGTCACGGTCCCAGTCGTCCAAGCACTGTATTAGGGTCACCGGGTTGTCTTCCAGCAACCACTCTAGCTCTCTCTCACAGTAAAGGACTCTCAGCTCTTTCTTCTTGAGCCTCTTGTAGATGGAGTCTGCCAGCTCTTCTGCCAAGTCACCGCTCAGTAACTTTCCCTGGTATGCTGTCCAGAGATGGTGATCCCACCGCTTGCCACCACTTGTAAAGATATGAGGTTGTGGGTTGTAAGTAATCACCTAGGCAGGTTAACGATGCAACAATATTTTAGTCCTTACATCCAAGGTTTTACAACAACTCCAGGTAAATGGCCAAAATACATTGCCCACAGCCCACAAGATCCTCTCCCTGAGGCGGTAGTTCCACTGCCTTTGTACCAGGTGATTCTCGTATCTCCAGCCAGTATAGTCTGTATTCACATTCCACGCTCCTGCAGACGACAGGTATAACAATAGAAGCACAGCTATCCAGTAGCATCAGTCCTTAAGAACATTCATCAAATCCAGACAACAGATCCCACAATAGCACGTTTATCCAGCTCAGTCGGCAACCGATCTCCAAATTCCATAAGCCATCCACCCATGGGCTCCAGGACCTCAGCCTAGATCCTATTCCTTCTACGTCATTCCACACTCTCTTGTAGAACAATGGCTTAAGGCCCCTGAGACACTAACGAGACTAATGTAATGTTTGCATACATTTACCTTTTGGGATCTCCTGTCATGCCTTATGTATACATAAGATCCAGCCTGCACAACTTCCTCTGCTTACTGTCACTGAATAGAAACATTGAATCCTGAGGCTGAACTGACGCGTAAGCAAATTTCTCATAATACACAATAAGATCGATGTACCCGTGCTCCGTGCTGGAAAAAGTCTGCATCCCTTAGAGCCGCGGACTCCGCTCTATGTGCATTGGTCCAATAGTCTTTAGTAAGTGGGCAGCTCCTTACAATCCCCACCTCTCCCTACCCCCCCCAGGTCCCACCACCCCCTCACCGTCCTCACCCCCACCCACTCCGCCAGGTCACACCGTGACTGTCCCCACCTCACCCCCCCACGTCACACTGTAATTTATCTCATCCCCCAGGTGACACCGCAGAGGACCCCACCCTACCCCGCTCCCAGGGTCCGTATCACCTGTGATTGTGCTGATGCTGCGTGTTACTGACGCGTGGTCCTCGTACACCGAGCCCCCGGCCGCCATCTCCTGACGGATGAAATTCCTGATGGTAGAAATAGGAAAATCTTCAAAACGGAGACAGGAACGGAGCGGCGGCCATTGCTGTGCTGCGGTCACTCACCTGCTGATCTGGTGCGCCATGTACAGCAGCAGCGCAGTCATGAGGTACAGATAGAGGCGGAGCAAAGAGCGGAGAGGGAGGAGCAACAGCAAAATGGAGATCACATGACCTACGACATGGGAGAAGGACACGTCCATCAAAGTCTGAACCGCCAATGAGGAGGGGACAACATGGCGGAGCCACACTCACCCAAATAGTACACATCCTGTAGGGAGGGCACTCCGAGGAGCGAGGGCTCCGAGCTCAGCAGGATCAAGTCCTGCACGTCCGAGCGGTAGAGGAGGTCCAGAGCCACCACACAGGGGACGCGGAGGAGGACACTGGTGACGCCCTCCAACCGGGACATGACGAAGGAGATATGGAGGGTTCACTGTGCACACCACGTCGTACACCGCCAGTCACTGCACTGCACACACAGCCGTACACCGCCGGTCACTGCACCGCACACACAGCCGTCCACCGCACCTCGACATACACCGCACTCACAGCCGGTCACTGCACCACGCCGTCCACCGCACACACACAGCCGGTCACTGCTCCATGCCGTCCACTGCACACACACAGCTGGTCACTGCTCCGTGCCGTTCACCGCACACACACAGCCGGTCACTGCTCCGTGCCGTCCACTGCACACACACAGCCGGTCACTGCACACACACAGCTGGTCACTGATTCGTGCCGTCCACTGCACACACACAGCTGGTCACTGCTCCGTGCCGTTCACCGCACACACACATCCGGTCACTGCTCCGTGCCGTCCACTGCACACACACACAGCCGGTCACTGCACACACACAGCTGGTCACTGATTCGTGCCATCCACTGCACACACACAGCTGGTCACTGCTCCATGCCGTTCACCGCACACACACAGCCGGTCACTGCTCCGTGCCGTCCACTGCACACACACAGCCGGTCACTGCACACACACAGCTGGTCACTGCTCCGTGCCGTTCACCGCACACACACATCCGGTCACTGCTCCGTGCCGTCCACTGCACACACACAGCTGGTCACTGCACCACGCCGTCCACCGCGCACACACAGCCGGTCACTGCACCACGCCGTCCACCGCGCACACACAGCCAGTCACTGCACCACGCTGTCCACCGCGCACACACAGCCAGTCACTGCACCACGCCGTCCACCACACACACACAGCCGGTCACTGCATCACGCCGCACACACAGTGAACACCACACACCCGGCATCACCAGGACGGTATGAGCTCACGGCAGGAAACTCCAATCAGAAGACACAAATATCAGAGATATCGGAGCGAGACCGACGGTCAGAAACACAAATATGTCCGACCGCTGCGAGACCTGCAGGAAGGAGAAGACCTGAGTCATAGAGCATCAGTGCTCTGGAAATCCCCCCCTATAGACTCCCCCCAGTACACCGCTATAGACTCCCCCCAGTACACCGCTATAGACTCCCCCCAGTACATCGCTATACACTCTCCCCAGTACACCGCTATAGACTCCCCCCAGGGATACCCCTATAGACTCTCCCCAGTACACCGCTATAGACTCCCCCAGTACATCGCTATAGACTCCCCCCAGTGCACCGCTATAGACTCCCCCCAGTACATCGCTATAGACTCCCCCAGTACACCGCTATAGACTCCCCCCAGTGCACCGCTATAGACTCCCCCCAGTACATCGCTATAGACTCCCCCCAGTACACCGCTATAGAATCCCCCCAGTACATTGCTATACACTCTCCCCAGTACACCGCTATAGACTCCCCCCAGGGACACCCCTATAGACTCTCCCCAGTACACCGCTATAGACTCCCCCCAGTGCATCGCTATAGACTCCCCCCAGTGCACCGCTATAGACTCCCCCCAGTACCCCGCTATAGAATCCCCCCAGTACATTGCTATACACTCCCCCCAGTGCACCGCTATAGACCCCCCCAGTGCACCGCTATAGACTCCCCCAGTACATCGCTATACACTCCCCCCAGTGCACCGCTATAGACTCCCCCAGTACATCGCCATACACTCTCCCCAGTACATCGCTATAGACTCCCCCCAGGGACACCCCTATAGACTCCCCCTAGTGCACAGCTATAGACCCCCCCAGTACATCGCTATAGACTCCCCCCAGGGACACCCCTATAGACTCCCCCCAGTGCACCGCTATAGACTCCCCCCAGTACAAAGCTATAGACTCCCCCCAGTACATCGCTATAGACTCCCCCCAGTGCACCGCTATAGACTCTCCCCAGTACATCGCTATACACTCCCCCCAGTGCAAAGCTATAGACCCCCCCAGTACACCGCTATAGACCCCCCCAGTACACCGCTATAGACTCCCCCCAGTACACCGCTATAGACTCCCCCCAGTACATCGCTATAGACTCCCCCCAGTACACCGCTATAGACTCCCCCCAGTACACCGCTATAGACTCCCCCCAGTACATCGCTATAGACTCCCCCCAGTACACCGCTATAGACTCCCCCCAGTACATCGCTATAGACTCCCCCCAGTGCACCGCTATAGACTCCCCCCAGTACATCGCTATAGACCCCCCCAGTACATCGCTATAGACTCCCCCCAGTACATCGCTATACACTCCCCCCAGTGCAAAGCTATAGACCCCCCCAGTACACCGCTATAGACCCCCCCAGTACACCGCTATAGACTCCCCCCAGTACACCGCTATAGACTCCCCCCAGTATACCGCTATAGACTCCCCCCAGTACATCGCTATAGACTCCCCCCAGTACACCGCTATAGACTCCCCCCAGTACACCGCTATAGACTCCCCCCAGTACATCGCTATAGACTCCCCCCAGTACACCGCTATAGACTCCCCCCAGTACATCGCTATAGACTCCCCCCAGTACACCGCTATAGACTCCCCCCAGTACATCGCTATAGACCCCCCCAGTACACCGCTATAGACTCCCCCCAGTACATCGCTATAGAATCCCCCCAGTACACCGCTATAGACTCCCCCCAGTACACCGCTATAGACTCCCCCCAGTACACCGCTATAGACTCCCCCCAGTACACCGCTATAGACTCCCCCCAGTACATCGCTATAGACTCCCCCCAGTACACCGCTATAGACTCCCCCCAGTACATCGCTATAGACTCCCCCCAGTACATCGCTATAGACTCCGGTATTTGCCGGTGTCACTTTTCTTCTCACTTTAGCTCCCGGACAGGTGCGGTTCCCCTGGTGACGCCGGATCCGCCATGATAAGTGAGGGCAGATGCCCGACATCCACTGACACTTCCTGGTCAGTAGAAGCAGGTGCGTGCGCATGCGCAGATAAGAGCAGCAGCGCCCCTAGCGTCACTGTGAGGCTTCAGTCAGTCAGTCAGTCAGTCAGTCAGTCAGTGGTGTTCACGCCAGCAGCCGCGCTCCATCTCACGATCCGCCGATCCTGCTAGTCAGCCCGGTGTCTGCTCGTGTCCTGGCACCGGATGCGTCACTGCACTGACTATAGCCCAACCTTTACAGTCCTGATATGTGCTGTCATAGTGGCGGCCATGCTGTAGTCCTCATTTGTTCACCCATATTGTCTGGGTCCTAATATTAATTTATTACCACGGTCCTAATTAGGAGGCGGCCGTCTTGTCGTCGTCCCAGGGAAGTCAGACATCTTGTCGTGGTCCTGGGGGAGGCTGCCCTCTTGTCGTGGTCCTGGGGGAGGTGGCCGTCTTGTCGTGGTCCTGTAGGAGGCGGTCATCTTGTCGTGGTCTTGGGGGAGGCGGCCGTCTTGTCGTGGTCTTGGGGGAGGCGGCCGTCTTGTACTCCCAGAGGAGGCGGCCGTTTTGTCGTTCCAGGGAAGTCAGACATCTTGTCGTGGTCCTGTGGGAGGTAGACATCTTGTCGTGGTCCTGTGGAAGGTGGTCGTCTTGTCGTGGTCCTAGGGGAGATGGCCGTCTTGTCGTGGTGCTGGGGGAGGTGGCCGTCTTGTCATGGTCCTGGGGGAGGTGGCCGTCTTGTCGTGGTCCTGTGGGAGGCGGCCGTCTTGTCGTGGTCCTGGGGGAGGTGGCCATCTTGTCGTGGCCCTGCGGGAAGCAGCCGTCTTGTCGTGGTCCCGGGGGAGGCGGCCATCTTGTCGTGGTCCTGGGGGAGCGGCCGTCTTGTGCTCCCAGGGGAGTCGACCGTTTTATCGTTCCAGGGAAGTCAGACATCTTGTTGTGGTCCTGGGGGAGGCTGCCGTCTTGTCGTGGTCCTGGGGGAGGTGGCCGTCTTGTCGTGGTCATGTGGGAGGCGGTCATCTTGTCGTGGTCTTGGGGGAGGCGGCCGTCTTGTCGTGGTCTTGGGGGAGGCGGCCGTCTTGTCGTGGTCTTGGGGGAAGCGGCCGTCTTGTACTCCCAGAGGAGGCGGCCATTTTGTCGTTCCAGGGAAGTCAGACATCTTGTCGTGGTCCTGTGGGAGGTAGACATCTTGTCGTGGTCCTGTGGGAGGTGGTCGTCTTGTGGTCCTGGGGGAGGTGGCCGTCTTGTCTTGGTCCTGGGGGAGGTGGCCGTCTTGTTGTGGTCCTGTGGGAGGCGGTCGTCTTGTCGTGGTCCTCGGGGAGGTGGCCATCTTGTCGTGGCCCTGGGGGAGGCGGCCGTCTTGTGCTCCCAGGGGAGTCGACCGTTTTGTCTTTCCAGGGAAGTCAGACATCTTGTTGTGGTCCTGGGGGAGGCTGCCGTCTTGTCGTGGTCCTGGGGGAGGTGGCCGTCTTGTCGTGGTCCTGTGGGAGGCGGTCATCTTGTCGTGGTCTTGGGGGAGGCGGCCGTCTTGTCGTGGTCTTGGGGGAGGCGGCCGTCTTGTCGTGGTCTTGGGGGAGGCGGCCGTCTTGTACTCCCAGAGGAGGCGGCCGTTTTGTCGTTCCAGGGAAGTCCGACATCTTGTTGTGGTCCTGTGGGAGGTAGACATCTTGTCGTGGTCCTGTGGGAGGTGGTCGTCTTGTCGTGGTCCTAAGGGAGATGGCCGTCTTGTCGTGGTCCTGGGGGAGGTGGCCGTCTTGTCATGGTCCTGGGGGAGGTGGCCGTCATGTCGTGGTCCTGTGGGAGGCGGCCGTCTTGTCGTGGTCCTGGGTGAGGTGGCCATCTTGTCGCGGCCCTGCGGGAGGCAGCCGTCTTGTCGTGGTCCCGGGGTATGCGGCCATCTTGTCATGGTCCTGGGGGAGGCGGCCGTCTTGTGCTCCCAGGGGAGTCGACCGTTTTGTCGTTCCAGGGAAGTCAGACATCTTGTTGTGGTCCTGGGGGAGGCTGCCGTCTTGTCGTGGTCCTGGGGGAGGTGGCCGTCTTGTCGTGGTCCTGTGGGAGGCGGTCATCTTGTCGTGGTCTTGGGGGAGGCGGCCGTCTTTTCGTGGTCTTGGGGGAGGCGGCCGTCTTGTACTCTCAGAGGAGGCGGCCGTTTTGTCATTCCAGGGAAGTCAGAAATCTTGTCGTGGTCCTGTGGGAGGTAGACATCTTGTCGTGGTCTTGGGGGAGGCGGCCATCTTGTCGTGGTCTTGGGGGAGGCGGCCGTCTTGTACTCCCAGAGGAGGCGGTCGTTTTGTCGTTCCAGGGAAGTCAGACATCTTGTCGTGGTCCTGTGGGAGGTGGTCGTCTTGTCGTGGTCCTGTGGGAGGCAGTCATCTTGTCGTGGTCTTGGGGGAGGCGGCCGTCTTGTCGTGGTCTTGGGGGAGGCGGCCGTCTTGTACTCTCAGAGGAGGCGGCCGTTTTGTCGTTCCAGGGAAGTCAGAAATCTTGTCGTGGTCCTGTGGGAGGTAGACATCTTGTCGTGGTCTTGGGGGAGGCGGCCATCTTGTCGTGGTCTTGGGGGAGGCGGCCGTCTTGTACTCCCAGAGGAGGCGGTCGTTTTGTCGTTCCAGGGAAGTCAGACATCTTGTCGTGGTCCTGTGGGAGGTAGACATCTTGTCGTGGTCCTGTGGGAGGTGGTCGTCTTGTCGTGGTCCTGTGGGAGGCAGTCATCTTGTCGTGGTCTTGGGGGAGGCGGCCGTCTTGTCGTGGTCTTGGGGGAGGCGGCTGTCTTGTCGTGGTCTTGGGGGAGGCGGCCGTCTTGTACTCCCAGAGGAGGCGGCCATTTTGTCGTTCCAGGGAAGTCAGACATCTTGTCGTGGTCCTGTGGGAGGTGGTCGTCTTGTCGTGGTCCTGTGGGAGGTGGTCGTCTTGTCGTGGTCCTGGGGGAGGTGGCCGTCTTGTCGTGGTCCTGGGGGAGGTGGCCGTCTTGTCGTGGTCCTGTGGGAGGCGGCCGTCTTGTCGTGGTCCTGGGGGAGGTGGCCATCTTGTCGTGGCCCTGCGGGAGGCGGCCGTCTTGTCGTGGTCCCGGGGGAGGCGGCCATCTTGTCATGGTCCTGGGGGAGGCGGCCGTCTTGTGCTCCCAGGGGAGTCGACTGTTTTGTCGTTCCAGGGAAGTCAGACATCTTGTTGTGGTCCTGGGGGAGGCTGCCGTCTTGTCGTGGTCCTGGGGGAGGCTGCCGTCTTGTCGTGGTCCTGGGGTAGGTGGCCGTCTTGTCGTGGTCCTGGGGGAGGCGGTCGTCTTGTCGTGGTCCTGGGGGAGGTGTCCGTTTTGTCGTAGCCCTGTGGGAGGCAGCCGTCTTGTCATGGTCCCGGGGGAGGCGGCCATCTTGTCATGGTCCTGGGGGAGACGGCCATCTTGTGCTCCCAGGGGAGTCGGCCGTTTTGTCGTTCCAGGGAAGTCAGACATCTTGTCGTGGTCCTGTGGGAGGCGGTCGTCTTGTCGTGGTCCTGGGGGAGGTGGCCGTCTTGTCGTGGTCCTGTGGGAGGCGGTCGTCTTGTCGTGGTCCTGGGGGAGGTGGCCGTCTTGTCGTGGCCCTGCGGGAGGCAGCCGTCTTGTCGTGGTCCCGGGGGAGGCGGCCATCTTGTCATGGTCCTGGGGGAGGCGGCCGTCTTGTGCTCCCAGGGGAGTCGGCCGTTTTGTCGTTCCAGGGAAGTCAGACATCTTGTCGTGGTCCCGGGGGATTCTGCCGTCTTGTCGTGTTCCTGGGGGAGGCGTTCGTCTTGTCGTGGTCCTGGGGGAGGTGGCCGTCTTGTCGTGGTCCTGCGGGAGGCAGCCGTCTTGTCGTGGTCCTGGGAGAGGCAGTCGTCTTGTCGTGGTCCTGGGGGAGGCGGCCGACTTATGCTCCCAGGGGAGGCGGCCGTCTTGTCGTCCCGGGGGAGGCAGCCGTCTTGTCGTGGTCTCATGGGAGGCGGCCTTCTTGTCGTGGTCCCAGGGGAGGCAGCCATCTTGTCGTGATCCCAGGTGAGGCGACCGTCTTGTCATGGTCCCGGTGGTGGGGAGGCGGCCGCCCTGGAGGAGGCGGCCGTCTTGTCGTGGTCCCGGTGGTGGGGAGGCGGTCGTCCTGGAGGAGGCGGCCGTCTTGTCGTGGTCCCGGGGGAAGCGGCCGTCTTGTCGTGGTCCCGGTGGGGAGGTGGCTGTCTTGTCGTGGTCCCGGTGGGGAGGCGGCCGTCTTGTCATGATCCCGAAGGGGAGGCGGCCGTCTTGTCATGGTCCCAGTGGGGAGGCGACCGTCTTGTCGTAGTCCCAGGGGAGGCGGCCGTCTTGACATGGTCCCGGGGAGGCGGCCGTCTTGTCGTGGTCCCAGTGGGGAGGCTTCCGTCTTGTCATGGTCCCGGGGAGGCATCCTTAACGGTGTAGACCTGGAGCGGAGGTTCAGTACCTCCAGCTAATGTTTATCTGTACTGGTGGGCGGTCACCATCCATCATCCTGCACAATGTATGATGGTTGTGACTATTCTGCAATTTATTTTTTTCGTTGACAGGGAGATGGGAGGAGTAGGAAGAGGACAGGAGTCTAGGGAAGAGACGTAGAAGGAGGACAGATGAGTAGGAGGAGAATAGGAGAAGGGAGACTGAGGAAGACAGAGGAGTTGGAGGGAGACGGAGGAATAGGAGGAGAATAGAGGAGGGAGACAGAGGAGTCAGGAGAGGGACGGAGGAGGAGTTGAGGGAGTAGGAGGAGGACAGAGGAGTCAAGGAGGGAGACGGAGGAGGAGTACAGGAGTCAAGAAGGGAGGCAGAGGAGGACAGGAATATGGAGGGAGATAGAGGAGTCTGGAGGAAGAGCACAGAGAAGTCTTGAGGATAGGGAAATGCGGAGATGATACAGAGGGAGTTTGAAGGTAGGGTAAGGAGGAGTCTGTAGGAGTAGGAGGACAAAGGAGTCTAGAGGAGGAGGTGGAGGATAAGGGAGTGTTAAGGAGGAGGATAAAAGAGTTTGGAGGAGAAAGACAGGAGTTTAGAGGATTGAGTTAGAAGTCTGGAGAAGAGGGGACAGAGGAGTGAAGTTGAGACAGTAGAGTCTGGAGGAGGAGGACAACAGTCTGAATAAGGGGGACAGGAGTCTGGAGGGGGAAGACAGTTGGGTCTGCAGGAGCGATGACAATGCGGTATGGAGGACAGGAGGGTCTGGACAAGGGGGACATGAGTCGGGAAGACGAGTCTGGAAGAGGGGTGGGTCTGAAGGGAAGAGGAAGGGAGAGTGCAGGAAGAGAATGGAGGAGGAGAAGGACAAATGATTCTGGAATAGGAGTATGGAGGAGTCCAGGGGAATGGAGGAATCTGAAGGAGGAGAACAAAGCAGTCAGGAGGAGGGAGAACATAGAACTTTGGAGGAGGAGAACTGAGAGGTCTGGAGGAAGTGGAAAACAGTTGAGTCTGGAGGAGAGATAACAGGTGTCTGGAGGAGAATATAGTCTGGAGGAGGAGGATAGAGGCTGGAGGAGGATAGGGATGTCTGGAGGAGGGATATGGAGGGGTCTGAAGAAGTAGATAAACGATGGTGAGTCTGGATGAGTCGGACAGAATGATCTTGGAGGAGGACAGAGGATTTTGGAGAAGGAGGACAGATGAATCTGGAGGGGGACAGAGTAGTGTGGAGGAAGGAGACAGAGAAGTCCGGGGGAGTCTGGAATAAGGGTATGGAGGAGTTGAGGGGAATGGAGGAATCTGCTGGAGGAGGAGGATGGAAAAGTCTGGAGGAGGTGGAGGATAGGGGTCTGGAGGAGGACAGAGGAGTCAGATATGGGACAGAGGAGGCTTGATGAGGGGACAGAGGAGTCTGGAAGAAGTCTTGAGAAAGAGACAGAGGAGTCTGGAGGGGGGACAGAAGAGTGTGGAGGAGGGGACACAGGAGTCTGGAGCAGGAGGAGGAGGACAGGAGTCTGGGTGAGGAGAACATGAGTGAGTCTGGAGGGGGAAGATAGGAAGATAGCAGGGTCTGGAGGAGGAGGAGCGAGATGGAGGAAGAGGGAGGACATAGGAGTCTGGAGGAGAGAGAACAGGGGTCTGGAGAAGGGGGACAGAGGGGTCCAGAGGAAGAGGAGGATAGGAGGGTCTGGAGGAGGGGACTGAGGGGTCTGGAGGATAGGAGAATCTGGAGGAGGGGACGGGTCTGGAGGAGTAGGATGGGGAAAAGGAGTTTGGGACAGAGGAGTTTGGAGGAGGGAGACAGAGAAGTCTGGAGAAGGAGGACAGAGGAGTCTGGAGGAAGGAGACAGGGAAGTCTGGAGAACGGAAACAGAGGAGTCTGCAGGGGGACAGAAGAGTGTGGAAGAGGGATGACATTAGGGTTTTGAGTTTAGAAGGATCTCGATAAATGGGACTGGAGTCGGTGGAAGACAGTATTTTTGAGAAAGAATGAAGGGTGTGCCTGGAGAGAAGATAAAGGGAGAGTCTGGAGGGAAGAGGGTGGGGGAATTTAGAGAGTAGTAGATGGGAGAATCTGGAGAGAAGAGTCTGGAGGAAATGGACGGAAGAATCTGGGGAGCAGTCTGTAGGAGGAGAAAGAAGAACAGATGAGTCTGTAGGAGGAGGGAGGATGGGGGGGGGTCTGCAGGAGGACAGGGGAATCTGGAGGAGGAGAACAGAGGAGCAATATAGAAGAGGACAGAGGAGGCTGGCGGAGGAGTAGAGAGAAGGGAGATGTCGGAGTAGAGAGGACAGGGGAGTCTGGTGGACAGGGGGATCTGATGGAGGAAGAGAACAGAGGAGTATAGAAGAGTCTGGAGGAGGAGGAAGGAGGAAAGGGACGTCTAAAAGAGGAGAACATAGTAGACTGTAGGAGGAGGTCAGAGGAGTCTGGAGGAGGAGAACAGCAGAAGGGAAATGAAGGAGACTAGAAAAGGGATTATAGGAGAGTCTGGAGGATTTAGCTAAGTAAACTACAGGCAGTGTCATGTTGGGGCTGCTACACTGATTAATATGATACTGGAGGTGAAGAAATCCGTCCTGTGGTTCTTGTGTAATCTGTGTTTGCAGTGTTGAGTTAATGATCTGCTCGTGCTTCGGGGCCAGACTGTAGGCCGGGGCTTATCCTGGTGCTCTAGGCCCGATCAGCAAGAACTGACCACAGGCCTCCCCCCGAAGCACAAGTATGTTCCTCATCATAGAGACCGCCAGAGAGAGAGAGCAAGAACTGACCACAGGCCTCCCCCAAAGCACAAGTATGTTCCTCATCATAGAGACCGCCAGAGAGAGAGAGCAAGAACTGACCACAGGCCGCCCCTGAAGCACAAGTGTGTCCTCATCATAGAGACCGCCAGAGAAAGACAGCCAGGGAGAGACAAAGATAGACAGCCAGAGAGGGAGACAGCCAGACAGAGAAACACAGATAGATAAACAGACAGACAGCCAGAGAGGGAGAGAGACAGACACTGGCTTTTCAATGGCTGTCTGTCTGTGTCTCTATCTCTCTGGCTGTCTCTCCCTCTTTGGCTGTCTACCTGTCTCTCCCTCTCTGGCTGTCTATCTGTCTCTCTGGCTGTCTATGTGTTTGGCTGTCTCTCTCTGGCTGTCTCTATGATGAGGACACACTTGTGCTCCGGGCGGCCCGTGGTCAGTGCTTGCTGTCTCTCTCTCTCTGGCTGTCTCTATGATGAGGACACAATTGTGCAGCGGACGGCCCGTGGTCAGTTCTTGCTGTCTTTCTCTCTCTGGCTGTCTCTATGATGAGGACACACTTGTGCACCGGACGGCCCGTGGTCAGTTCTTGCTGTCTCTCTCTCTCTGGCTGTCTCTATGATGAGGACACACTTGTGCTCCGGGCGGCCTGTGGTCAGTTCTTGCTGTGTCTCTCTCTCTGGCTGTCTCTATGATGAGGACACACTTGTGCTCCGGGCGGGCCGTGGTCAGTTCTTGCTGTCTCTCTCTCTCTCTGGCTGTCTCTATGATGAGGACACACTTGTGCTCCGGGCGGCCTGTGGTCATTTCTTGCTGTCTCTCTCTCTCTGGTGGTCTCTATGATGAGGACACACTTGTGCTCCGGGCGGCCCGTGGTCAGTTCTTGCTGTCTCTCTCTCTGGCTGTCTCTATCATGAGGACACACTTGTGCACCGGGCGGCCCGTGGTCAGTTCTTGCTGTCTCTCTCTGGCTGTCTCTATGATGAGGACACACTTGTGCACCGGACGGCCCGTGGTCAGTTCTTGCTGTCTTTCTCTCTCTGGCTGTCTCTATGATGAGGACACACTTGTGCTCCGGGCGGCCCGTGGTCAGTTCTTGCTGTCTCTCTGGCTGTCTCTATGATGAGGACACACTTGTGCACCGGACGGCCCGTGGTCAGTTCTTGCTGTCTTTCTCTCTCTGGCTGTCTCTATGATGAGGACACACTTGTGCTCCGGGCTGCCCGTGGTCAGTTCTTGCTGTCTCTCTCTGGCTGTCTCTATGATGAGGACACACTTGTGCTCCGGGCGGCCTGTGGTCAGTTCTTGCTGTCTTTCGCTCTCTGACTGTCTCTATGATGAGGACACACTTGTGCTCCGGGCGGCCCGTGGTCAGTTCTTGCTGTCTCTCTCTCTCTGGCTGTCTCTATGATGAGGACACACTTGTGCTCCGGGCGGCCCGTGGTCAGTTCTTGCTGTCTCTCTCTGGCTGTCTCTATGATGAGGACACACTTGTGCTCTGGGCGGCCCGTGGTCAGTTCTTGCTGTCTCTCTCTCTCTGGCTGTCTCTATGATGAGGACACACTTGTGCTCTGGGCGGCCCGTGGTCAGTTCTTGCTGTCTCTCTCTCTCTGGCTGTCTCTATGATGAGGACACACTTGTGGTCCGGGCGGCCCGTGGTCAGTTCTTGCTGTCTCTCTTTCTGGCTGTCTCTATGATGAGGACACACTTGTGCTCCGGGCGGCCCGTGGTCAGTTCTTCCTGTCTCTCTCTCTCTGGCTGTCTCTATGATGAGGACACACTTGTGCTCCGGGCGGCCCGTGGTCAGTTCTTGCTGTCTTTCGCTCTCTGACTGTCTCTATGATGAGGACACACTTGTGAACCGGACGGCCCGTGGTCAGTTCTTGCTGTCTCTCTCTCTGGCTGTCTCTATAATGAGGACAAACTTGTGCTCCGGGCGGCCCGTGGTCAGTTCTTGCTGTCTCTCTCTGGCTGTCTCTATGATGAGGACACACTTGTGCTCCGGGCGGCCTGTGGTCAGTTCTTGCTGTCTCTCTCTCTCTGGCTGTCTCTATGATGAGGACACACTTGTGCTCCGGACGGCAAGTGGTCAGTTCTTGCTGTCTCTCTCTCTGGCTGTCTCTATGATGAGGAAACACTTGTGCTCCGTGCAGCCCGTGGTCAGTTCTTGCTGTCTCTCTCTCTCTGGCTGTCTCTATGATGATGGCACACTTGTGCTCCGGGCGGCCCGTGGTCAGTTCTTGCTGTCTCTCTCTCTCTCTCTGGCTGTCTCTATGATGATGGCACACTTGTGCTCCGGGTAGCCCGTGGTCAGTTCTTGCTGTCTCTCTCTGGCTGTCTCTATGATGAGGACACACTTGTGCTCCGGGCGGCCTGTGGTCAGTTCTTGCGGTCTCTCTCTTTCTGGTGGTCTCTATGATGAGGACACACTTGTGCTCCGGGCGGCCCGTGGTCAGTTCTTACTGTCTCTCTCTCTGGCTGTCTCTATGATGAGGACACACTTGTGCTCCGGGCGGCCCGTGGTCAGTTCTTGCTGTCTCTCTCTCTCTATGATGAGGGCACACTTGTGCTCCGGGCGGCCCATGGTCAGTTCTTGCTGTCTCTCTCTCTGGCTGTCTCTATGATGAGGACACACTTGTGCGCCGGGCGGCCCTTGGTCAGTTCTTGCTGTCTCTCTCTGGCTGTCTCTATGATGAGGACACACTTGTGCATCGGACAGCCCATGGTCAGTTATTGCTGTCTTTCTCTCTCTGGCTGTCTCTATGATGAGGGCACACTTGTGCTCCGGGCGGCCCGTGGTCAGTTCTTGCTGTCTCTCTCTCTCTGGCGGTCTCTATGATGAGGACACACTTGTGCGCCGGGCGGCCTGTGGTCAGCTCTTGATGTCTCTCTCTCTCTCTGGCTGTCTCTATGATGAGGACACTTGTGCTCCGGGCGGCCCGGGGTCAGTTCTTGCTGTCTTTCTCTCTCTGGCTGTCTCTATGATGAGGGCACACTTGTGCTCCAGGCGGCCTGTGGTCAGTTCTTGCTGGCTCTCTCTCTCTGGCTGTCTCTATGATGATGACACACTTGTGCTTCGGTCGGCCCGTGGTCAGTTCTTGCTGTCTCTCTCTCTGGCGGTCTCTATGATGACGGCACACTTGTGCTCCGGGGGGCCTGTGGTCAGTTCTTGCTGTCTCTCTCTCTGGCTGTCTCTATGATGAGGACACACTTGTGCTCCGGTCGGTCCGTGGTCAGTTCTTGCTGTCTTTCTCTCTCTGACTGTCTCTATGATGAGGACACACTTGTGCTCCGGTCGGTCCGTGGTCAGTTCTTGCTGTCTTTCTCTCTCTGGCTGTCTCTATGATGAGGACACACTTGTGCACCGGACGGCCCATGGTCAGTTCTTGCTGTCTCTCTCTCTCTGGCTGTCTCTATGATGAGGACATACTTGTACTCCGGGCGGCCCATGGTCAGTTCTTGCTGTGTCTCTCTCTAGCTGTCTCTATGATGAGGACACACTTGAGCTACGGGCAGCCCGTGGTCATTTCTTCCTGTCTCTCTCTCTCTGGCTGTCTCTATGATGAGGACACACTTGTGCTCCGGGCGGACCGTGGTCAGTTCTTGCTGTCTCTCTCTCTCTGGCTGTCTTTATGATGAGGACATACTTGTGCTCCGGGCGGCCCTTGGTCAGTTCTTGCTGTGTCTCTCTCTGGCTGTCTCTATGATGAGGACACACTTGTGCTCCAGGCGGCCTGTGGTCAGTTCTTGCTGTCTCTCTCTCTCTGGCGGTCTCTATGATGAGGAAACACTTGTGCTCCGGGCGGCCCGTGGTCAGTTCTTGCTCTCTCTCTCTCTGGCTGTCTCTATGATGAGGACACACTTGTGCTCCGGGCGGCCCGTGGTCAGTTCTTGCTGTCTCTCTCTCTCTGGCTGTCTCTATGATGAGGACACACTTGTGCTTCGGTCGGCCCATGGTCAGTTCTTGCTGTCTCTCTCTCTCTGGCTGTCTCTATGATGATGGCACACTTGTGCTCCGGGCGGCCCGTAGTCATTTCTTGCTGTCTCTCTCTCTGGCTGTCTCTATGATGAGGACACACTTGTGCTCCGGTCGGTCCGTGGTCAGTTCTTGCTGTCTTTCTCTCTCTGGCTGTCTCTATGATGAGGACATACTTGTGCTCCGGGCGGCCCGTGGTCAGTTCTTGTTGTGTCTCTCTCTGGCTGTCTCTATGATGAGGACACACTTGTGCTCTGGTCGGTCCGTGGTCAGTTCTTGCTGTCTCTCTCTCTCTGGCTGTCTCTATGATGAGGACATACTTGTGCTCCGGGCGGCCCGTGGTCAGTTCTTGCTGTGTCTCTCTCTGGCTGTCTCTATGATGAGGACACACTTGAGCTACGGGCGGCCCGTGGTCAGTTCTTGCTGTGTCTCTCTCTCTGGCTGTCTCTATGATGAGGACACACTTGTGCTCCGGGCGGCCCGTGGTCAGTTCTTGCTGTCTCTCTCTCTCTGGCTGTCTCTATGATGAGGACATACTTGTGCTCCGGGCGGCCCGTGGTCAGTTCTTGCTGTCTCTCTCTCTCTCTGGCTGTCTCTATGATGAGGACACACTTGTGCTCCAGGCGGCCTGTGGTCAGTTCTTGCTGTCTCTCTCTCTCTGGCGGTCTCTATGATGAGGACACACTTGTGCTCCGGGCGGCCCGTGGTGAGTTCTTGCTCTCTCTCTCTCTGGCTGTCTCTATGATGAGGACACACTTGTGCTCCGGGCAGACCGTGGTCAGTTCTTGCTGTCTCTCTCTCTGGCTGTCTCTATGATGAGGACACACTTGTGCTCCGGGCAGCCCGTGGTCAGTTCTTGCTGTCTATCTGGCTGTCTCTGTGATGAGGACACTTGTCCTCCGGGCGGCCCGTGGTCAGTTCTTGCTGTCTCTCTCTCTCTGGCTGTCTCTATGATGATGGCACACTTGTGCTCCGGGCGGCCCGTAGTCAGTTCTTGCTGTCTCTCTCTGTGGCTGTCTCTATGATGAGGACAAACTTGTGCTCCGGTAGGTCTGTGGTCAGTTCTTGCTGTCTTTCTCTCTCTGGCTGTCTCTATGATGAGGACACACTTGTGCCCGGACGGCCCGTGGTCAGTTCTTGCTGTCTCTCTCTCTCTGGCTGTCTCTATGATGAGGACACACTTGTGCTCCGGACGGCCCGTGGTCAGTTCTGGTTGTCTCTATGATGAGGACATACTTGTGCTCCGGGCGGCCCATGGTCAGTTCTTGCTGTGTCTCTCTCTGGCTGTCTCTATGATAAGGACACACTTGTGCTCCGGGCGGCCCGTGGTCAGTTCTTGCTGTCTCTCTCTCTTTGGCTGTCTCTATGATAAGGACACTCTTGTGCTCCAGGCGGCCCGTGGTCAGTTCTTGCTGTCTCTCTCTCTGGCTGTCTTTATGATGAGGAAACACTTGTGCTCTGGGCGGCCCGTGGTCAGTTCTTGCTGTCTCTCTCTCTCTCTCTGGCTGTCTCTATGATGAGGACACACTTGTGCTCCGGGCGACCCGTGGTCAGCTCTTGCTGTCTCTCTCTCTCTGGCTGTCTCTATGATGAGGACACACTTGTGCTCCGGGCGGCCCGTGGTCAGTTCTTGCTGTCTCTCTTTCTCTGGCTGTCTCTATGATGAGGACACACTTGTGCTCCGGGCGGCCCGTGGTCAGTTCTTGCTGTCTCTCTCTCTGGCTGTCTCTATGATGAGGGCACACTTGTGCTCCGGGCGGCCCATGGTCAGTTCTTGCTGTCTCTCTCTCTCTGGCGGTCTCTATGATGAGGACACACTTGTGCTCCGGGCAGCCCGTGGTCAGTTCTTGCTGTCTCTCTCTCTGGCTGTCTCTGTGATGAGGACACTTGTCCTCCGGGCGGCCCGTGGTCAGTTCTTGCTGTCTCTCTCTCTCTGGCTGTCTCTATGATGATGGCACACTTGTGCTCCGGCGGCCCGTAGTCAGTTCTTGCTGTCTCTCTCTCTGGCTGTCTCTATGATGAGGACACACTTGTGCTCCGGTCGGTCCGTGGTCAGTTCTTGCTGTCTTTCTCTCTCTGGCTGTCTCTATGATGAGGACACACTTGTGCACCGGACGGCCCGTGGTCAGTTCTTGATGTCTCTCTCTCTCTGGCTGTCTCTATGATGAGGACACACTTGTGCACCGGACGGCCCGTGGTCAGTTCTTGATGTCTCTCTCTCTCTGGCTGTCTCTATGATGAGGACACACTTGTGCTCCGGACGGCCCGTGGTCAGTTCTTGCTGTCTCTCTCTCTCTGGCTGTCTCTATGATGAGGACATACTTGTGCTCCGGGCGGCCCATGGTCAGTTCTTGCTGTGTCTCTCTCTCTGGCTGTCTCTATGATGAGGACACACTTGTGCTCCGGGAGGCCCGTGGTCAGTTCTTGCTGTCTCTCTCTCTCTCTGGCTGTCTCTATGATAAGGACACTCTTGTGCTCCAGGCGGCCCGTGGTCAGTTCTTGCTGTCTCTCTCTCTGGCTGTCTCTATGATGAGGACACACTTGTGCTCTGGGCGGCCCGTGGTCAGTTCTTGCTGTCTCTCTCTCTCTCTGGCTGTCTCTATGATGAGGACACACTTGTGCTCCGGGCGACCCGTGGTCAGTTCTTGCTGTCTCTCTCTCTCTCTCTCTGGCTGTCTCTATGATGAGGACACACTTGTGCTCCGGGCGGCCCATGGTCAGTTCTTGCTGTCTCTCTCTCTCTGGCTGTCTCTATGATGAGGACACACTTGTGCTCCGGGCGGCCCGTGGTCAGTTCTTGCTGTCTCTCTCTCTGTCTGTCTCTATGATGAGGGCACACTTGTGCTCCAGGCGCCCTGTGGTCAGTTCTTGCTGTCTCTCTCTCTCTGGCTGTCTCTATGATGAGGACACACTTGTGCTCCGGGCGGCCCGTGGTCAGTTCTTGCTGTCTCTCTCTCTGTCTGTCTCTATGATGAGGGCACACTTCTGCTCCGGGCGGCCCGTGGTCAGTTCTTGCTGTCTCTCTCTCTCTGGCGGTCTCTATGATGAGGACACACTTGTGCTCCGGGCGGCCCGTGGTCAGTTCTTGATGTCTCTCTCTCTCTCTCTGGCTGTCTCTATGAAGAGGACACTTGTGCTCCGGGTGGCCCGGGGTCAGTTCTTGCTGTCTTTCTCTCTCTGGCTGTCTCTATGATGATGGCACACTTGTGCTCCGTGTGGCCCGGGGTCAGTTCTTGCTGTCTCTCTCTCTCTGGCTGTCTCTACGATGATGGCACACTTGTGCTCAGGGCGGCCCATGGTCAGTTCTTGCTGTCTCTCTCTCTCTGGCTGTCTCTATGATGAGGACACACTTGAGGTACGGGCAGCCCGTGGTCAGTTCTTGCAGTCTCTCTCTCTCTGGCTGTCTCTATGATGAGGACACACTTGTGCTCCAGGCGCCCTGTGGTCAGTTCTTGCTGGCTCTCTCTCTCTGGCTGTCTCTATGATGAGGACACACTTGTGCTTCGGTCGGCCCGTGGTCAGTTCTTGCTGTCTCTCTCTCTGGCGGTCTCTATGATGAGGACACACTTGTGCTCTGGGCGGCCCGTGGTCAGTTCTTGCTGTCTCTCTCTCTGGCAGTCTCTATGATGAGGACACGCTTGTGCTCCAGGCGGCCTGTGGTCAGTTCTTGCTGGCTCTCTCTCTCTGGCTGTCTCTATGATGAGGACACACTTGTGCTTCGGTCGGCCCGTGGTCAGTTCTTGCTGTCTCTCTCTCTGGCGATCTCTATGATGAGGACACACTTGTGCTCTGGGCGGCCCGTGGTCAGTTCTTGCTGTCTCTCTCTCTGGCTGTCTCTATGATGAGGACACACTTGTGCTCTGGGCGGCCCGTGGTCAGTTCTTGCTGTCTCTCTCTCGCTGGCTGTCTCTATGATGAGGGCACACTTGTGCTCCGGGCGGCCCGTGGTCAGTTCTTCCTGTCTCTCTCTCTCTGGCGGTCTCTATGATGAGGACACACTTGTGCTCCGGGCGGCCCGTGGTCAGCTCTTGATGTCTCTCTCTCTCTCTGGCTGTCTCTATGATGAGGACACTTGTGCTCCGGGCGGCCCGGGGTTAGTTCTTGCTGTCTTTCTCTCTCTGGCTGTCTCTATGATGAGGGCACACTTGTGCTCCAGGCGGCCTGTGGTCAGTTCTTGCTGTCTCTCTCTCTGGCTGTCTCTATGATGATGACACACTTGTGCTTCGGTCGGCCCGTGGTCAGTTCTTGCTGTCTCTCTCTCTAGCGGTCTCTATGATGACGGCACACTTGTGCTCCGGGTGGCCTGTGGTCAGTTCTTGCTGTCTCTCTCTCTCTGGCTGTCTCTATGATGATGGCACACTTGTGCTCCGGGCGGCCCATGGTCAGTTCTTGCTGTGTCTCTCTCTCTGGCTGTCTCTATGATGAGGACACACTTGTGCTCCGGGAGGCCCGTGGTCAGTTCTTGCTGTCTCTCTCTCTGGCTGTCTCTATGATAAGGACACTCTTGTGCTCCAGGCGGCCCGTGGTCAGTTCTTGCTGTCTCTCTCTCTGGCTGTCTCTATGATGAGGACACACTTGTGCTCTGGGCGGCCCGTGGTCAGTTCTTGCAGTCTCTCTCTCTCTCTGGCTGTCTCTATGATGAGGACACACTTGTGCTCCGGGCGACCCGTGGTCAGTTCTTGCTGTCTCTCTCTCTCTCTCTCTGGCTGTCTCTATGATGAGGACACACTTGTGCTCCGGGTGGCCCGTGGTCAGTTCTTGCTGTCTCTCTTTCTCTGGCTGTCTCTATGATGAGGACACACTTGTGCTCCGGGCGGCCCGTGGTCAGTTCTTGCTGTCTCTCTCTCTCTGGCTGTCTCTATGATGAGGACACACTTGTGCTCCGGGCGGCCCGTGGTCAGTTCTTGCTGTCTCTCTCTCTGGCTGTCTCTATGATGAGGGCACACTTGTGCTCCAGGCGCCCTGTGGTCAGTTCTTGCTGTCTCTCTCTCTCTGGCTGTCTCTATGATGAGGACACACTTGTGCTCCGGGCGGCCCGTGGTCAGTTCTTGCTGTCTCTCTCTCTGTCTGTCTCTATGATGAGGGCACACTTGTGCTCCGGGCGGCCCGTGGTCAGTTCTTGCTGTCTCTCTCTCTCTGGCGGTCTCTATGATGAGGACACACTTGTGCTCCGGGCGGCCCGTGGTCAGTTCTTGATGTCTCTCTCTCTCTCTCTGGCTGTCTCTATGAAGAGGACACTTGTGCTCCGGGTGGCCCGGGGTCAGTTCTTGCTGTCTTTCTCTCTCTGGCTGTCTCTATGATGATGGCACACTTGTGCTCCGTGTGGCCCGGGGTCAGTTCTTGCTGTCTCTCTCTCTCTGGCGGTCTCTATGATGAGGACACACTTGTGCTCCGGGCGGCCCGTGGTCAGCTCTTGATGTCTCTCTCTCTCTCTGGCTGTCTCTATGATGAGGACACTTGTGCTCCGGGCGGCCCGGGGTTAGTTCTTGCTGTCTTTCTCTCTCTGGCTGTCTCTATGATGAGGGCACACTTGTGCTCCAGGCGGCCTGTGGTCAGTTCTTGCTGTCTCTCTCTCTGGCTGTCTCTATGATGATGACACACTTGTGCTTCGGTCGGCCCGTGGTCAGTTCTTGCTGTCTCTCTCTCTAGCGGTCTCTATGATGACGGCACACTTGTGCTCCGGGTGGCCTGTGGTCAGTTCTTGCTGTCTCTCTCTCTCTGGCTGTCTCTATGATGATGGCACACTTGTGCTCCGGGCGGCCCATGGTCAGTTCTTGCTGTGTCTCTCTCTCTGGCTGTCTCTATGATGAGGACACACTTGTGCTCCGGGAGGCCCGTGGTCAGTTCTTGCTGTCTCTCTCTCTCTGGCTGTCTCTATGATAAGGACACTCTTGTGCTCCAGGCGGCCCGTGGTCAGTTCTTGCTGTCTCTCTCTCTGGCTGTCTCTATGATGAGGACACACTTGTGCTCTGGGCGGCCCGTGGTCAGTTCTTGCTGTCTCTCTCTCTCTCTGGCTGTCTCTATGATGAGGACACACTTGTGCTCCGGGTGGCCCGTGGTCAGTTCTTGCTGTCTCTCTTTCTCTGGCTGTCTCTATGATGAGGACACACTTGTGCTCCGGGCGGCCCGTGGTCAGTTCTTGCTGTCTCTCTCTCTCTGGCTGTCTCTATGATGAGGACACACTTGTGCTCCGGGCGGCCCGTGGTCAGTTCTTGCTGTCTCTCTCTCTGGCTGTCTCTATGATGAGGGCACACTTGTGCTCCAGGCGCCCTGTGGTCAGTTCTTGCTGTCTCTCTCTCTCTGGCTGTCTCTATGATGAGGACACACTTGTGCTCCGGGCGGCCCGTGGTCAGTTCTTGCTGTCTCTCTCTCTGTCTGTCTCTATGATGAGGGCACACTTGTGCTCCGGGCGGCCCGTGGTCAGTTCTTGCTGTCTCTCTCTCTCTGGCGGTCTCTATGATGAGGACACACTTGTGCTCCGGGCGGCCCGTGGTCAGTTCTTGATGTCTCTCTCTCTCTCTCTGGCTGTCTCTATGAAGAGGACACTTGTGCTCCGGGTGGCCCGGGGTCAGTTCTTGCTGTCTTTCTCTCTCTGGCTGTCTCTATGATGATGGCACACTTGTGCTCCGTGTGGCCCGGGGTCAGTTCTTGCTGTCTCTCTCTCTCTGGCTGTCTCTACGTTGATGGCACACTTGTGCTCAGGGCGGCCCATGGTCAGTTCTTGCTGTCTCTCTCTCTCTGGCTCTCTCTATGATGAGCACACACTTGAGGTACGGGCAGCCCGTGGTCAGTTCTTGCAGTCTCTCTCTCTCTGGCTGTCTCTATGATGAGGACACACTTGTGCTCCGGGCGGCCCGTGGTCAGTTCTTACTGTCTCTCTCTCTGGCTGTCTCTATGATGATGGCACACTTGTGCTCCGGGCGGCCCGTAGTCAGTTCTTGCTGTCTCTCTCTCTGGCTGTCTCTATGATGAGGACACACTTGTGCTCCGGTCGGTCCGTGGTTAGTTCTTGCTGTCTTTCTCTCTCTGGCTGTCTCTATGATGAGGACACACTTGTGCACCGGACGGCCCGTGGTCAGTTCTTGCTGTCTCTCTCTCTCTGGCTGTCTCTATGATGAGGACATACTTGTACTCCGGGCGGCCCATGGTCAGTTCTTGCTGTGTCTCTCTCTGGCTGTCTCTATGATGAGGACACACTTGTGCTTCGTTCGGCCCATGGTCAGTTCTTGCTGTCTCTCTCTCTCTGGCTGTCTCTATGATGATGGCACACTTGTGCTCCGGGCGGCCCGTAGTCAGTTCTTGCTGTCTCTCTCTCTGGCTGTCTCTATGATGAGGACACACTTGTGCTCCGGTCGGTCCGTGGTCAGTTCTTGCTGTCTTTCTCTCTCTGGCTGTCTCTATGATGAGGACACACTTGTGCACCGGACGGCCCGTGGTCAGTTCTTGCTGTCTCTCTCTCTCTGGCTGTCTCTATGATGAGGACATACTTGTGCTCCGGGCGGCCCGTGGTCAGTTCTTCCTGTGTCTCTCTCTGGCTGTCTCTATGATGAGGACACACTTGTGCACCGGACGGCCCGTGGTCAGTTCTTGCTGTCTCTCTCTCTCTGGCTGTCTCTATGATGAGGACACACTCGTGCTCCGGGCGGCCCATGGTCAGTTTTTGCTGTCTCTCTCTCTCTCTGGCTGTCTCTATGATGAGGACACACTGGTGCTCCGGGCGGCCCGTGGTCAGTTCTTGCTGTCTCTCTCTGGCTGTCTCTATGATGAGGACACACTTGAGCTACGGGCGGCCCGTGGTCAGTTCTTGCTGTCTCTCTCTCTGGTTGTCTCTATGATGAGGACACACTTGTGCTCCGGGCGGCCCGTGGTCAGTTCTTGCTGTCTCTCTCTCTCTCTGGCTGTCTCTATGATGAGGACACACTTGTGCTCCGGGCGGCCCGTGGTCAGTTCTTACTGTCTCTCTCTCTGGCGGTCTCTATGATGAGGACACACTTGTGCTCCGGGCGGCCCGTGGTCAGTTCTTACTGTCTCTCTCTCTCTGGCGGTCTCTATGATGAGGACACACTTGTGCTCCGGGCGGCCCGTGGTCAGTTCTTGCTGTCTCTCTCTCTCTCTGGCTGTCTCTATGATGAGGACACACTTGTGCTCTGGGCGACCCGTGGTCAGTTCTTGCTGTGTCTCTCTCTCTCTGGCTGTCTCTATGATGATGGCACACTTGTGCTCCAGGCGGCCTGTGGTCAGTTCTTGCTGTCTCTCTCTCTCTGGCTGTCTCTATGATGAGGACACACTTGTGCTCCGGGCGGCCTGTGGTCAGTTCTTGCTGTCTCTCTCTCTCTGGCTGTCTCTATGATGAGGACACACTTGTGCTCTGGGCGGCCCGTGGTCAATTTTTGCTGTCTCTCTCTCTGGCTGTCTCTATGATGATGGCACACGTGCTCTGGGCGGCCTGTGGTCAGTTCTTGCTGTCTCTCTCTCTCTCTGGCTGTCTCTATGATGAGGACACTTGTGCTCCGGACGGCCCGTGGTCAGTTCTTGCTGTCTCTCTCTCTCTGGTTGTCTCTATGATGAGGACACACTTCTGCTCGGGCGGCCCGTGGTCAGTTCTTGCTGTCTCTCTCTCTCTGGCTTTCTATATGATGAGGACACTTGTGCTCTGGGCGGCCCGTGGTCAGTTCTTGCTGTCTCTCTCTCTGGCTGTCTCTATGATGAGGACACACTTGTGCTCCGGGCGGCCCGTGGTCAGTTCTTGCTGTCTCTCTCTCTCTGGCTGTCTCTATGATGAGGACATACTTGTGCTCCGGGCGGCCCATGGTCAGTTCTTGCTGTCTCTCTCTCTCTGGCTGTCTCTATGATGAGGACACACTTGTGCTCCAGGCGGCCTGTGGTCAGTTCTCGCTGTCTCTCTCTCTCTGGCGGTCTCTATGATCAGGACACACTTGTGCTCCGGGCGGCCCGTGGTCAGTTCTTGCTCTCTCTCTCTCTGGCTGTCTCTATGATGAGGACATACTTGTGCTCCAGGCGACCCGTGGTCAGTTCTTGCTGTCTTTCTCTCTCTGGCTGTCTCTATGATGAGGACACACTTGTGCTCCGGGCGGCCCGTGGTCAGTTCTTGCTGTCTCTCTCTCTCTGGCTGTCTCTATGATGAGGACACACTTGTGCTCCGGGCGGCCCGTGGTCAGTTCTTGCTGTCTCTCTCTCTGGTTGTCTCTATGATGAGGACACACTTGTGCTCCGGGCGGCCCGTGGTCAGTTCTTGCTGTCTCTCTCTCTCTCTGGCTGTCTCTATGATGAGGACACACTTGTGCTCCGGGCGGCCCGTGGTCAGTTCTTGCTGTCTCTCTCTCTCTCTGGCTGTCTCTATGATGAGGACACACTTGTGCTCCGGGCGGCCAGTGGTCAGTTCTTACTGTCTCTCTCTCTCTGGCGGTCTCTATGATGAGGACACACTTGTGCTCCGGGCGGCCCGTGGTCAGTTCTTACTGTCTCTCTCTCTCTGGCGGTCTCTATGATGAGGACACACTTGTGCTCCGGGCGGCCCGTGGTCAGTTCTTGCTGTCTCTCTCTCTCTGGCTGTCTCTATGATGATGGCACACTTGTGCTCCGGGCGGCCTGTGGTCAGTTCTTGCTGTCTCTCTCTCTCTGGCTGTCTCTATGATGAGGACATACTTGTGCTCCGGGCGGCCCATGGTCAGTTCTTGCTGTCTCTCTCTCTCTGGCTGTCTCTATGATGAGGACACACTTGTGCTCCAGGCGGCCTGTGGTCAGTTCTCGCTGTCTCTCTCTCTCTGGCGGTCTCTATGATCAGGACACACTTGTGCTCCGGGCGGCCCGTGGTCAGTTCTTGCTCTCTCTCTCTCTGGCTATCTCTATGATGAGGACATACTTGTACTCCAGGCGGCCCGTGGTCAGTTCTTGCTGTCTCTCTCTCTCTGGCTGTCTCTATGATGAGGACACACTTGTGCTCCGGGCGGCCCGTGGTCAGTTCTTGCTGTCTCTCTCTCTCTGGTTGTCTCTATGATGAGGACACACTTGTGCTCCGGGCGGCCCGTGGTCAGTTCTTGCTGTCTCTCTCTCTCTCTGGCTGTCTCTATGATGAGGACACACTTGTGCTCCGGGCGGCCAGTGGTCAGTTCTTACTGTCTCTCTCTCTCTGGCGGTCTCTATGATGAGGACACACTTGTGCTCCGGGCGGCCCGTGGTCAGTTCTTACTGTCTCTCTCTCTCTGACGGTCTCTATGATGAGGACACACTTGTGCTCCGGGCGGCCCGTGGTCAGTTCTTGCTGTCTCTCTCTCTCTGGCTGTCTCTATGATGATGGCACACTTGTGCACCGGGCGGCCTGTGGTCAGTTCTTGCTGTCTCTCTCTCTGGCTGTCTCTATGATGAGGACACACTTGTGCTCTGGGCGGCCCGTGGTCAGTTTTTGCTGTCTCTCTCTCTGGCTGTCTCTATGATGATGGCACACTTGTGCTCTGGGCGGCCTGTGGTCAGTTCTTGCTCTCTCTCTCTCTGGCTGTCTCTATGATGAGGACACTTGTGCTCCGGACGGCCCGTGGTCAGTTCTTGCTGTCTCTCTCTCTCTGGTTGTCTCTATGATGAGGACACACTTCTGCTCGGGCGGCCCGTAGTCAGTTCTTGCTGTCTTTCTCTCTCTCTGGCTGTCTATATGATGAGGACACTTGTGCTCTGGGCGGCCCGTGGTCAGTACTTGCTGTCTTTCTCTCTCTGGCTGTCTCTATGATGAGGACACACTTGTGCTCCGGGCGGCCCGTGGTCAGTTCTTGCTGTCTCTCTCTCTTGCTGTCTCTATGATGAGGACACACTTGTGCTCCGGGCGGCCCGTGGTCAGTTTTTGCTGTCTCTCTCTCTCTGGCTGTCTCTATGATGAGGACACACTTGTGCTCGGGCGGCCCGTGGTCAGTTCTTCCTGTCTCTCTCTCTGGCTGTCTCTATGATGAGGACACACTTGTGCTCTGGGAGGCCCGTGGTCAGTACTTGCTGTCTCTCTCTCTGGCTGACTCTATGATGAGGACACACTTGTGCTCCGGGCAGCCCGTGGTCAGTTCTTGCTGTCTCTCTCTCTGGCTGTCTATGTGTTTGGCTGTCTCTCTCTGGCTGTCTCTATGATGAGGACACACTTGTGCTCTGCGCAACCCGTGGTCAGTTCTTGCTGTCTCTATCTCTCTGGCTGTCTCTATGATGAGGACACACTTGTGCTCCGGGCGGCCCGTGGTCAGTTCTTGCTGTCTCTCTCTATGGCTGTCTCTATGATGAGGACACACTTGTGCTTCGGGTGGCCCGTGGTCAGTTCTTGCTGTCTCTCTCTCTCTGGCTGTCTCTATGATGAGGACATACTTGTGCTCCGGGCGGACCGTGGTCAGTTCTTACTGTCTCTCTCTCTCTGGCTGTCTCTATGATGAGGACATACTTGTGCTCCGGGTGGCCCATGGTCAGTTCTTGCTGTGTCTCTCTCTGGCTGTCTCTATGATGAGGACACACTTGTGCTCGGGCGGCCTGTGGTCAGTTCGTGCTGTCTCTCGCTCTCTGGCTGTCTCTATGATGAGGACACACTTGTGCTCCGGGCGGCCCGTGGTCAGTTCTTGCTGTCTCTCTCTCTGGCTGTCTCTATGATGAGGACACACTTGTTCTCCGGGCGGCCGGTGGTCAGTTCTTGCTGTCTCTCGCTCTCTGGCTGTCTCTATGATGAGGACACACTTGTGCTCCGGGCGGCCCGTGGTCAGTTCTTGCTGTCTCTCTCTCTCTGGCTGTCTCTATGATGAGGAGACACTTGTGCTCCGGGCGACCCGTGGTCAGTTCTTGCTGTCTCTCTCTCTCTGGCTGTCTCTTTGATGAGGACACACTTGTTCTCCGGGCGGCCCGTGGTCAGTTCTTGCTGTCTCTCTCTCTCTGGCTTTCTCTATGATGAGGACACACTTGTGCTCTGGGCGGCCCGTGGTCAGTTCTTGCTGTCTCTCTCTCTGGCTGTCTCTATGATGAGGACACACTTGTTCTCCGGGCGGCCCGTGGTCAGTTCTTGCTGTCTCTCTCTCTGGCTGTCTCTATGATGAGGACACACTTGTGCTCCGGGCGGCCCGTGGTCAGTTCTTGCTGTCTCTCTCTCTGGCTGTCTCTATGATGAGGACACACTTGTGCTCCGGGCAGCCCGTGGTCAGTTCTTGCTGTCTCTCTCTCTGGCTGTCTATGTGTTTGGCTGTCTCTCTCTGGCTGTCTCTATGATGAGGACACACTTGTGCTCTGGGCAGCCCGTGGTCAGTTCTTGCTGTCTCTCTCTGGCTGTCTCTATGATGAGGACACACTTGTGCACCGGACGGCCCGTGGTCAGTTCTTGCTGTCTCTCTCTCTCTCTGGCTGTCTCTATGATGAGGACATACTTGTGCTCCGGGCGGCCCGTGGTCAGTTCTTGCTGTGTCTCTCTCTGGCTGTCTCTATGATGAGGACATACTTCTGCTCCGGGCGGCCCGTGGTCAGTTCTTGCTGTCTCTCTCTGGCTGTCTCTATGATGAGGACACAATTGAGCTACGGGCAGCCCGTTGTCAGTTCTTGCTGTCTCTCTCTCTCTGGCTCTCTCTATGATGAGGACACACTTGTGCTCCGGGCGGCCCGTGGTCAGTTCTTGCTGTCTCTCTCTCTCTGGCTGTCTCTATGATGAGGACATACTTGTGCTCCGGGCAGCCCGTGGTCAGTTCTTGCTGTCTTTCTCTCTCTGGCTGTCTCTATGATGAGGACACACTTGTGGTCCGGGCGGCCCGTGGTCAGTTCTTGCTGTCTCTCTCTCTCTGGCTGTCTCTATGATGAGGACACACTTGTGCTCCGGGCGACCCGTGGTCAGTTCTTGCTGTCTCTCTCTCTGGTTGTCTCTATGATGAGGACACACTTGTGCGCCGGGCGGCCCGTGGTCAGTTCTTGCTGTCTCTCTCTCTCTGGCTGTCTCTATGATGAGGACACACTTGTGCTCCGGGCGGCCCGTGGTCAGTTCTTGCTGTCTCTCTCTCTCTCTGGCTGTCTCTATGATGAAGACACACTTGTGCTCCGGGCGGCCCGTGGTCAGTTCTTACTGTCTCTCTCTCTCTGGCGGTCTCTATGATGAGGACACACTTGTGCTCCGGGCGGCCCATAGTCAGTTCTTACTGTCTCTCTCTCTCTGGCTGTCTCTATGATGAGGACACACTTGTGCTCCGGGCGGCCCGTGGTCAGTTCTTGCTGTCTCTCTCTCTCTGGCTGTCTCTATGATGATGGCACTCTTGTGCTCCGGGCGGCCTGTGGTCAGTTCTTGCTGTCTCGCTCTCTCTGGCTGTCTCTATGATGAGGACACACTTGTGCTCTGGGCGGCCCGTGGTCAGTTTTTGCTGTCTCTCTCTCTGGCTGTCTCTATGATGATGGCACACTTGTGCTCTGGGCGGCCTGTGGTCAGTTCTTGCTGTGTCTCTCTCTCTCTCTGGCTGTCTCTATGATGAGGACACTTGTGCTCTGTGCGGCCCGTGGTCAGTACTTGCTGTCTTTCTCTCTCTGGCTGTCTCTATGATGAGGACACACTTGTGCTCCGGGCGGCCCGTGGTCAGTTCTTGCTGTCTCTCTCTCTTGCTGTCTCTATGATGAGGACACACTTGTGCTCCGGGCGGCCCGTGGTCAGTTCTTGCTGTCTCTCTCTCTTGCTGTCTCTATGATGATGGCACACTTGTGCTCTGGGCGGCCTGTGGTCAGTTCTTGCTGTGTCTCTCTCTCTCTCTGGCTGTCTCTATGATGAGGACACTTGTGCTCTGTGCGGCCCGTGGTCAGTACTTGCTGTCTTTCTCTCTCTGGCTGTCTCTATGATGAGGACACACTTGTGCTCCGGGCGGCCCGTGGTCAGTTCTTGCTGTCTCTCTCTCTTGCTGTCTCTATGATGAGGACACACTTGTGCTCCGGGCGGCCCGTGGTCAGTTCTTGCTGTCTCTCTCTCTCTGGCTGTCTCTATGATGAGGACACACTTGTGCTCGGGCGGCCCGTGGTCAGTTTTTGCTGTCTCTCTCTCTGGCTGTCTCTATGATGAGGACACACTTGTGCTCTGGGCGGCCCGTGGTCAGTACTTGCTGTCTCTCTCTCTGGCTGTCTCTATGATGAGGACACACTTGTGTTCCGGGCAGCCCGTGGTCAGTTCTTGCTGTCTCTCTCTCTGGCTCTCTATGTGTTTGGCTGTCTCTCTCTGGCTGTCTCTATGATGAGGACACACTTGTGCTCTGGGCAGCCCGTGGTCAGTTCTTGCTGTCTCTATCTCTCTGGCTGTCTCTATGATGAGGACACATTTGTGCTCCGGGCAGCCCGTGGTCAGTTCTTGCTGTATCTCTCTGGCTGTCTCTATGATGAGGACACACTTGTGCTCCGGGCGGCCCGTGGTCAGTTCTTGCTGTCTCTCTTTCTCTCTGGCTGTCTCTATGATGAGGACACACTTGTGCTCCGGGTGGCCCGTGGTCAGTTCTTGCTGTCTCTCTCTCTCTGGCTGTCTCTATGATGAGGACACACTTGTGCTCCGGGCGGCCCGTGGTCAGTTTTTGCTGTCTCTCTCTGGCTGTCTCTATGATGAGGAAACACTTGTGCTCCGGGCGGCCCGTGGTCAGTTCTTGCTGTCTCTCTCTATGGCTGTCTCTATGATGAGGACACACTTGTGCTCCGGGCGGCCCGTGGTCAGTTCTTGCTGTCTCTCTCTCTATGGCTGTCTCTATGATGAGGACACACTTGTGCTCGGGCGGCCTGTGGTCAGTTCGTGCTGTCTCTCGCTCTCTGGCTGTCTCTATGATGAGGACACACTTGTGCTCCGGGCGGCCCGTGGTCAGTTCTTGCTGTCTCTATCTCTCTGGCTGTCTCTATGATGAGGACACACTTGTGCTCCGGGCGGCCCGTGGTCAGTTCTTGCTGTCTCTCTCTATGGCTGTCTCTATGATGAGGACATACTTGTGCTCGGGCGGCCCGTGGTCAGTTCTTGCTGTCTCTCTCTCTATGGCTGTCTCTATGATGAGGACACACTTGTGCTCGGGCGGCCTGTGGTCAGTTCGTGCTGTCTCTCGCTCTCTGGCTGTCTCTATGATGAGGACACACTTGTGCTCCGGGCGGCCCGTGGTCAGTTCTTGCTGTCTCTCTCTCTCTCTGGCTGTCTCTATGATGAGGACTCACTTGTGCTCCGGGCGGCCGGTGGTCAGTTCTTGCTGTCTCTCGCTCTCTGGCTGTCTCTATGATGAGGACACACTTGTGCTCCGGGCGGCCCGTGGTCAGTTCTTGCTGTCTCTCTCTCTCTGGCTGTCTCTATGATGAGGACACACTTGTGCTCCGGGCGGCCCGTGGTCAGTTCTTGCTGTCTCTCTCTCTCTGGCGGTCTCTATGACGAGGACACACTTGTGCTCCGGGCGGCCCGTGGTCAGTTATTGCTGTCTCTCTCTCTCTGGCTGTCTCTATGATGAGGACACACTTGTGCTCCGGGCGGCCCGTGGTCAGTTCTTGCTGTCTCTCTCTCTCTTTGGCTGTCTCTATGATGAGGACACACTTGTGCTCCGGGCGGCCCATGGTCAGTTCTTGCTGTCTCTCTCTCTCTGGCTGTCTCTATGATGAGGGCACACTTGTGCTCCAGGCGGCCCGTGGTCAGTTCTTGCTGTCTCTCTCTCGCTCTCTGGCTGTCTCTATGATGAGGGCACACTTGTGCTATGGGCGGCCAGTGGTCAGCTCTTGCTGTCTCTCTCTCTGGCTGTCTCTATGATGAGGACACACTTGTGCTCCGAGCGGCCCGTAGTCCGTTCTTGCTGTCTCTCTCTCTCTGGCTGTCTCTATGATTAGGACACACATGTGCTCCGGGCGGCCATTGGTAAGTTCTTGCTGTCTCTCTTTCTGGCTGTCTCTATGATGAGGACACACTTGTGCTCCGGGTGGCCCGTGGTCAGTTCTTGCTGTCTCTCTCTCTGGCTGTCTCTATGATGAGGACACACTTGTGCTCCGGGCGGCCCGTGGTCAGTTCTTGCTGTCTCTCTCTCTCTCTGGCTGTCTCTATGATGAGGACACACTTGTGCTCCGGGCGGCCCGTGGTCAGTTCTTGCTGTCTCTCTCTCTCTGGCGGTCTCTATGATGAGGACACACTTGTGCTCCGGGCGGCCCGTGGTCAGTTCTTGCTGTCGCTCTCTCTCTGGCGGTCTCTATGTTGAGGACACACTTGTGTTTCGGGCGGCCCGTGGTCAGTTGTTTTTGTCTCTCTCTCTTTGGCTGTCTCTATGATGAGAACACACTTGTGCTCCGGCGGCCCATGGTCAGTTCTTGCTGTCTCTCTCTCTCTGGCTGTCTCTATGATGAGGACACACTTGTGCTCCGGGTGGCCCGTGGTCAGTTCTTGCTGTCTCTCTCTCTCTGGCGGTCTCTATGATGAGGACACACTAGTGCTCCGGGCAGCCCGTGGTCACTTCTTACTGTCTCTCTCTCTCTGGCTGTCTCTATGATGAGGGCACACTTGTGCTCCAGGCGGCCCGTGGTCAGTTCTTGCTGACTCTCTCTCTCTCTCTGGCTGTCTCTATGATGAGGGACTCTCTCTCTCTCTCTGGCTGTCTCTATGATGAGGACACACTTGTGCTCCGGGTGGCCCGTGGTCAGCTCTTGCTGTCTCTCTCTCTGGCTGTCTCTATGATGAGGACACACTTTTGCTCCGAGCGGCCCGTGGTCCGTTCTTGCTGTCTCTCTCTGGCTGTCTCTATGATTAGGACACACTTGTGCTCCGGGCGGCCATTGGTCAGTTCTTGCTGTCTCTTTCTGGCTGTCTCTATGATGAGGACACACTTGTGCTCCGGGTGGCCCGTGGTCAGTTCTTGCTGTCTCTCTCTCTGGCTGTCTCTATGATGAGGACACACTTGTGCTCCGGGCGGCCCGTGGTCAGTTCTTGCTGTCTCTCTCTCTCTCTCTGGCGGTCTCTATGATGAGGACACACTTGTGCAGTGGGCGGCCCGTGGTCAGTTCTTGCTGTCTCTCTTTCTCTCTGGCGGTCTCTATGATGAGGACACACTTGTGCTCCGGGTAGCCCGTGGTCAGTTCTTGCTGTCTCTCTCTCTCTCTGGCTGTCTCTATGATGCGGACATACTTGTGCTCCGGGTGGCCTGTGGTCAGTTCTTGCTGTCTCTCTCTCTCTCTGGCTGTCTCTATGATGCGGACATACATGTACTGCGGGTGGCCCATGGTCAGTTCTTGCTGTCTCTCTCTCTCTCTGACTGTCTCTATGATGAGGCCACTTGTGCTCCGGGCGGCCCGTGGTCAGTTCTTGCTGTCTCTCTCTCTCTGGCTGTCTCTCTTTGGCTGTCTCTATGATGAGGACACACTTGTGCTCCGGCGGCCCGTGGTCCGTTCTTGCTGTCTCTCTCTCTGGCTGTCTCTATGATGAGGACACACTTGTGCTCCCGGTGGCCCGTGGTCAGTTCTTGCGGTCTCTCTCTCTCTCTGGCTGTCTCTATGTTGAGGACAGACTTGTGCTCCGGACGGCCCGTGGTCACTTCTTGCTGTCTCTCTCTCTCTGGCTGTCTCTATGATGAGGACACACTTGTGCTCCGGGCGGCCCATGGTCAGTTCTTGCTGTCTCTCTCTCTCTGGCTGTCTCTATGATGAGGACACACTTGTGCTCCGGACGGTCCGTGGTCAGTTCTTGGTGTCTCTCTCTCTCTCTGGCTGTCTCTATGATGAGGACACACTTGTGCTCCGGGCGGGGCGTGGTCAGTTCTTGCTGTCTCTCTCTCTCTCTGGCTGTCTCTATGATGAGGACACACTTGTGCTCCGGGCGGCCCGTGGTCAGTTCTTGCTGTCTCTCTCTCTCTGGCTGTCTCTATGATGAGGACACACTTGTGCTCCGGGCGGACCGTGGTCAGTTCTTGCTGTCTCTCGCTCTCTGGCTGTCTCTATGATGAGGACACACTTGTGCTCCGGGCGGACCGTGGTCAGTTCTTGCTGTCTCTCTCTCTCTGGCTGTCTCTATGATGAGGACACACTTGTGCTCCGGACGGCCCGTGGTCAGTTCTTGCTGTCTCTCTCTCTCTGGCTGTCTCTATGATGAGGTCATACTTGTGGTCCGGGCGGCCCGTGGTCAGTTCTTGCTGTCTTTCTCTCTCTGGCTGTCTCTATGATGAGGACACACTTGTGCTCCGGACGGCCCGTGGTCAGTTCTTGCTGTCTCTCTCCCTCTGGCTGTCTCTATGATGAGGACACACTTGTGGTCCGGGCGGCCCGTGGTCAGTTCTTGCTGTCTCTCTCTCTCTGGCTGTCTCTATGATGAGGACACACTTGTGCTCCGGGCGGCCCGTGGTCAGTTCTTGCTGTCTCTCTCTCTCTGGCTGTCTCTATGATGAGGACACACTTGTGATCCGGGCGGCCCGTGGTCAGTTCTTGCTGTCTCTCTCTCTCTCTGGCTGTCTCTATGATGAGGACATTCTTGTGCTCCGGGCGGCCCGTGGTCAGTTCTTGCTGTCTCTCTCTCTCTGGCTGTCTCTATGATGAGGACACACTTGTGGTCCGGGTGGCCCGTGGTCAGTTCTTGCTGTCTCTCTCTCTCTGGCTGTCTCTATGATGAGGACACACTTGTGCTCCGGGCGGCCCGTGGTCAGTTCTTGCTGTGTCTCTCTCTCTGGCTGTCTCTATGATGAGGACACACTTGTGGTCCGGGTGGCCCGTGGTCAGTTCTTGGTGTCTCTCTCTCTCTCTGGCTGTCTCTATGATGAGGACACACTTGTGCTCCGGGCGGCCCGTGGTCAGTTCTTGCTGTATCTCTCTCTCTGGCGGTCTCTATGATGAGGGCACACTTGTGCTCCGGGCGGGCCCGGGTCAGTTCTTGCTGTCTCTCTCTCTCTGGCGGTCTCTATGATGAGGACACACTCGTGCTCTGGGCGGCCCGTGGTCAGTTCTTGCAGTCTCTCTCTCTCTGGCGGTCTCTATGTTGAGGACACACTTGTGCTCGGGGCAGCCCGTGGTCAGTTCTTGCTGTCTCTCTCTCTCTGGCGGTCTCTATGATGAGGACACACTTGTGCTCCGGGCGGCCCGTGGTCAGTTCTTGCTGTCTCTCTCTCTCTGGCGGTCTCTATGATGAGGACACACTCGTGCTCTGGGCGGCCCGTGGTCAGTTCTTGCTGTCTCTCTCTCTCTGGCTGTCTCTATGATGAGGACACACTTGTGCTCCGGGCGGACCGTGGTCAGTTCTTGCTGTCTCTCGCTCTCTGGCTGTCTCTATGATGAGGACACACTTGTGCTCCAGGCGGCCTGTGGTCAGTTCTTGCTGTCTCTCGCTCTCTGGCTGTCTCTATGATGATGGCACACTTGTGCTCCGGGCGGCCTGTGGTCAGTTCTTGCTGTCTCTCTCTCTGGCTGTCTCTATGATGAGGACACACTTGTGCTCCGGGCGGCCCGTGGTCAGTTCTTGCTGTCTCTCTCTCTCTCTGGCGGTCTCTATGATGAGGACACACTTGTGCTCCAGGCGGCCTGTGGTCAGTTCTTGCTGTCTCTCTCTCTGGCTGTCTCTATGATGAGGACACACTTGTGCTCCAGGCGGCCTGTGGTCAGTTCTTGCTGTCTCTCTCTCTGGCTGTCTCTATGATGAGGACACACTTGTGCTCCGGGCGGCCTGTGGTCAGTTCTTGCTGTCTCTCTCTCTCTGGCTGTCTCTATGATGAGGACACACTTGTGCTCCGGGCAGCCCGTGGTCAGTTCTTGCTGTCTCTCTCTCTCTGGCGGTCTCTATGATGAGGACACACTCATGCTCTGGGCGGCCCGTGGTCAGTTCTTGCTGTCTCTCTCTCTCTGGCGGTCTCTATGATGAGGACACACTCGTGCTCTGGGCGGCCCGTGGTCAGTTCTTGCAGTCTCTCTCTCTCTGGCTGTCTCTATGATGAGGACACACTCGTGCTCCGGGCAGCCCGTGGTCAGTTCTTGCTGTCTCTCGCTCTCTGGCTGTCTCTATGTTGAGGACACACTTGTGCTCCGGGCAGCCCGTGGTCAGTTCTTGCTGTCTCTCTCTCTCTGGCGGTCTCTATGATGAGGACACACTTGTGCTCCGGGCGGCCCGTGGTCAGTTCTTGCTGTCTCTCTCTCTCTGGCGGTCTCTATGATGAGGACACACTTGTGCTCCGGGCGGCCCGTGGTCAGTTCTTGCTGTCTCTCTCTCTCTGGCGGTCTCTATGATGAGGACACACTCGTGCTCTGGGCGGCCCGTGGTCAGTTCTTGCTGTCTCTCTCTCTCTGGCTGTCTCTATGATGAGGACACACTTGTGCTCCGGGCGGCCCGTGGTCAGTTCTTGCTGTCTCTCGCTCTCTGGCTGTCTCTATGATGAGGACACACTTGTGCTCTAGGCGGCCTGTGGTCAGTTCTTGCTGTCTCTCGCTCTCTGGCTGTCTCTATGATGATGGCACACTTGTGCTCCGGGCGGCCCGTGGTCAGTTCTTGCTGTCTCTCTCGCTCTCTGGCTGTCTCTATGATGAGGACACACTTGTGCTCCGGGCGGCCCGTGGTCAGTTCTTGCTGTCTCTCTCTCTCTGGCTGTCTCTATGATGAGGACACACTTGTGCTCCAGGCAGCCCGTGGTCAGTTCTTGCTGTCTCTCTCTCTCTGGCTGTCTCTATGATGAGGACACACTCGTGCTCCGGGCGGCCCGTGGTCAGTTCTTGCTGTCTCTCTCTCTCTGGCGGTCTCTATGATGAGGACACACTTGTGCTCCGGGCGGCCCGTGGTCAGTTCTTGCTGTCTCTCTCTCTCTGGCTGTCTCTATGATGAGGACACACTCGTGCTCTGGGCGGCCCGTGGTCAGTTCTTGCTGTCTCTCTCTCTCTGGCTGTCTCTATGATGAGGACACACTTGTGCTCCGGGCGACCCGTGGTCAGTTCTTGCTGTCTCTCTCTCTCTCTGGCTGTCTCTATGATGAGGACACACTCGTGCTCTGGGCGGCCCGTGGTCAGTTCTTGCTGTCTCTCTCTCTCTGGCGGTCTCTATGATGAGGACACACTTGTGCTCCGGGCGGCCCGTGGTCAGTTCTTGCTGTCTCTCTCTCTCTGGCTGTCTCTATGATGAGGACACACTCGTGCTCTGGGCGGCCCGTGGTCAGTTCTTGCTGTCTCTCTCTCTCTGGCTGTCTCTATGATGAAGACACACTTGTGCTCCGGGCGGCCCGTGGTCAGTTCTTGCTGTCTCTCTCTCTCTCTGGCTGTCTCTATGATGAGGACACACTCGTGCTCCGGGCGGCCCGTGGTCAGTTCTTGCTGTCTCTCTCTCTCTGGCTGTCTCTATGATGAGGACACACTCGTGCTCTGGGCGGCCCGTGGTCAGTTCTTGCTGTCTCTCTCTCTCTGGCTGTCTCTATGATGAGGACACACTCGTGCTCCGGGCGGCCCGTGGTCAGTTCTTGCTGTCTCTCTCTCTCTGGCTGTCTCTATGATGAGGACACACTCGTGCTCCGGGCGGCCCGTGGTCAGTTCTTGCTGTCTCTCTCTCTCTGGCTGTCTCTATGATGAGGACACACTCGTGCTCCGGGCGGCCCGTGGTCAGTTCTTGCTGTCTCTCTCTCTCTGGCTGTCTCTATGATGAGGACACACTCGTGCTCTGGGCGGCCCGTGGTCAGTTCTTGGTGATCGGGCCTAGAGCGCCAGGATAAGTCCCGGCCTTCCGTCCGGCCCCGGAGCACGAGCAGATCATTAACTCAACACTGATTAACCAAGAACCACAGGACGGATTCCTTCCCCTCTGATATCATATTGATCAGTGCAGCAGCCCCAACATGACACTGCCTGTCCAGTTACTTAGCAAAATCCAGCTGACAGCTTCGCTTTAAATGGAAAGGGTTCCTGTGTTAGCTCACCACGCGCCCAAGCGAGCAGCATTCCCGCACTGCCCAGAGATATAGTGTAAAGGCCGGTGTGTGAGACCACCCGGGGGCTGCAGGAGACGATCCTCACATGAAGACCACACGTAGGGATATGATGGAGAGGTGGAGAGTCTTTATAAGCTAGAGATGGCCTCTAGAAGGCTTGCACGAGTGATCTATGGCCACCACGGGGCCAGCCTCTATATCTATGGAAGAAGAGGTTCTGGGGTCTTTTCTAAACTCTGATTAACTCCATGTCTGACCATCCAGTGAGAATGTAACAGGCGTGAATTAGAGAAAGGGGGTCCCCAGGCTCTCACTACCCCCCGATAGGTGCAAGTCCAACCTCTGTGGATGTACAGAAAATGCACAAAACGGTAACAACCTACTAAAGTGCAGGTGAGATCTATAACATACAGCGGACAATGGAGAAGACTGACGTAAAGCAGCCAGAAGATGGCAGCAAGAGCCTACTCATCAGTGAGTGCCGCAACGCTCCACCGCAGGTGCCACAGTATCCACAGATACTTCATCTAGAGCTTCATCATTGCTGGATACAGCCAGACCCTGAAATAGTGCTGTCATTGTGAGGAGCATTTACCCAGTGCTGCACAGCCGCCTATCAGATAGTGTGCTGTCACTAATAAGGGTGTAAGCCAGAACGGTGCACTACAGATATCAGCCTGACTGGTGCCGTAAACAGGCCTTATCCATCTACATTTATAATATCAAGCATCAGTGTCTATAATATATAACATAACTGCTATAATACTGTCCCTATGTACAGGAATATAACTACTATAATACTGCCCCCTATGTACAAGAATATAACTACTATAATACTGCTCCTATATACAAGAATATAACTACTATAATACTGCCCACTATGTACAAGAATATAACTACTATAATACTGTCCCTATGTACAAGAATATAACTACTATAATACTGCCCCTATGTACAGGAATATAACTACTATAATACTGCCACCTATGTACAAGAATATAACTACTATAATACTGCTCCTATGTACAAGAACATAACTACTATAATACTGCCCCCTATGTACAAGAATATAACTACTATAATACTGCTCCTATATACAAGAATATAACTACTATAATACTGCTCCTATGTACAAGAATATAACTACTATAATACTGCTCCTATGTACAAGAATATAACTACTATAATACTGCCCACTATGTACAAGAATATAACTACTATAATACTGTCCCTATGTACAAGAATATAACTACTATAATACTGCCCCTATGTACAGGAATATAACTACTATAATACTGCCCCCTATGTACAAGAATATAACTACTATAATACTGCTCCTATATACAAGAATATAACTATTATAATACTGCCCCTATGTACAAGAATATAACTACTATAATACTGCTCCTATGTACAAGAATATAACTACTATAATACTGCTCCTATGTACAAGAATATAACTACTATAATACTGCCCACTATGTACAAGAATATAACTACTATAATACTGTCCCTATGTACAAGAATATAACTACTATAATACTGCCCCTATGTACAGGAATATAACTACTATAATACTGCCCCCTATGTACAAGAATATAACTACTATAATACTGCTCCTATATACAAGAATATAACTATTATAATACTGCCCCTATGTACAAGAATATAACTACTATAATACTGCTCCTATGTACAAGAATATAACTACTATAATACTGCTCCTATGTACAAGAATATAACTACTATAATACTGCTCCTATATACAAGAATATAACTACTATAATACTGCCCCTATGTACAAGAATATAGCTACTATAATACTGCTCCTATGTACAAGAATATAACTACTATAATACTGCCCCCTATGTACAAGAATATAACTACTATAATACTGCTCCTATGTACAAGAATATAACTACTATAATACTGCCCCCTATGTACAAGAATATAACTACTATAATACTGCTCCTATGTACAAGAATATAACTACTATAATACTGCCCCCTATGTACAAGAATATAACTACTATAATACTGCTCCTATGTACAAGAATATAACTACTATAATACTGCTCCTATGTACAAGAATATAACTACTATAATACTGCTCCTATATACAAGAATATAACTACTATAATACTGCCCCCTATGTACAAGAATATAACTACTATAATACTGCTCCTATGTACAAGAATATAACTACTATAATACTGCCCCCTATGTACAAGAATATAACTACTATAATACTGCTCCTATGTACAAGAATATAACTACTATAATACTGCCCCCTATGTACAAGGATATAACTACTATAATACTGCCCCCTATGTACAAGAATATAACTACTATAATACTGCCCCCTATGTACAAGAATATAACTACTATAATACTGCCCCCTATGTACAAGAATATAACTACTATAACACTGCCCCCTATGTACAAGAATATAACTACTATAATACTGCCCCTATGTACAAGAATATAACTACTATAATACTGCTCCTATGTACAAGAATATAACTACTATAATACTGCTCCTATGTACAAGAATATAACTACTATAATACTGCCCCTATGTACAAGAATATAACTACTATAATACTGCCCCTATGTACAAGAATATAACTACTATAATACTGCCCCCCATGTACAAGAATATAACTACTATAATACTGCTCCTATATACAAGAATATAACTACTATAATACTGCCCCTATGTACAAGAATATAACTACTATAATACTGCCCCCTATGTACAAGAATATAACTACTATAATACTGCTCCCTATGTACAAGAATATAACTACTATAATACTGCCCCTATGTACAAGAATATAACTACTATAATACTGCCCCTTATGTACAAGAATATAACTACTATAATACTGCTCCTATGTACAAGAATATAACTACTATAATACTGCCCCTATGTACAAGAATATAACTACTATAATACTGCTCCTATGTACAAGAATATAACTACTATAATACTGCCCCTATGTACAAGAATATAACTACTATAATACTGCTCCTATGTACAAGAATATAACTACTATAATACTGCTCCTATGTACAAGAATATAACTACTGTAACGGGTCTGGGAGGCGGAACCTCTGAGCTACTATACAAGGGGGCGGTCCTTGTAAGGGAGCGGGTGGCGACCAGGCAGGCAGTCACAGCAGGTGACCGGGACAGTCTCTGGGTGTACGGGCAGGAGGTCACAGCAAGTGACCGGGACAGTCTCTGGATGAACGGGCTGGAGGTCACGGCAAGTGACCGGGGCAGTCTCTGGGTGAACGGGCTGGAGGTCACGGCAAGTGACCGGGGCAGTCTCTGGGTGAACGGGCTGGAGGTCACGGCAAGTGACCGGGGCAGTCTCTGGGTGAACGGGCTGGAGGTCACGGCAAGTGACCGGGGCAGTCTCTAGGTAAAGGGTAGGTACGACCTGTGATGGCTGAACCTCCAGGTAGGCTAGCAGGCAGATGGAGGATGTGTGCTCCCAGGTGAGCTGGCAGGAGTCTCTGGAATAGCTGGTGGTCACAGCACGTGACGGCGGAGCCTCCGGACAGGCAAGCAGGCAGGTAGCAGATGTGCGCTCCCAGGTGAGCGGGCAAGCTGGTCCATAGACAGACTGACAGGAGTTGTAAGGCAGACCGTCGGACCTCAGGCTAGCAAGCAGGTAGCAGGAATAACAGGCAGGAAACAGACAGCAAACTGGCAGGACTCTGGCAGGAATCAGGCAGGTAACTGGCAGGTAACTGGCAACGGGACCTGAGGGCTGAAGCAGAGTAGAACAGTGCAACAACATTGCTCGGGCACCTCCATTTTGGAGGAGGTGCCTTATATATGGTGAAGTCCTCTGGCCATTGGCCGGGGACTCCTTAGGACTGCGCGCGCGGCCCCTTTAAGAGGAAGGGAGAGCGCGCGCGCGCGCCCTAAGCACAGTGGCCGGGAAGGAGCGCGCGCTGCCAGCAGAGCGGGAGGAGGACGCCGGGAAGGACCGAGCGCTGCCAGCAGAGCGGGAGGAGGACGCCGGGCTCGGAGCAGGGAGGTGAGGGGAACAGCGTCCCTGCCTAGCAGAGGGCAGGGACGCCGGCACTACAGTACCCCCCCCCCTTTAGGCCCCCCCTTTTTTAGGCCAGATAGAAATTTAGCTAGGATGAGAGGGGCATGGATGTTCTCCCGGGGCTCCCACGTTCTCTCCTCAGGACCAAACCCCTTCCAATCTACTAGAAAAAAGGTCTTTCCTCTTACCCTTTTGGTGACAAGAATGTTCTCTACCTCAAACTCATCCTCAGCAGAAACCGGAGCAGGAGGCGTACCTGTAGACTTGGAAAAAGAGTTAAGTACCACAGGTTTGAGGAGAGATACATGGAAGGAGTTAGGGATCCGTAAGTTGGCCGGGAGTTTCAATTTATAGGCCACGGGGTTGATCTGACTGATGACCTCCAGGGGGCCGATGAACCGAGGCCCTAACTTGTAAGAAGGTATCTTGAGTCGGACATATTTAGATGAGAGCCAGACTTTATCTCCGGGACGAAATTGTGGAGGATCCAGGCGTTTTTTGTCAGCGTGTCTTTTCATCCGTTCGGACGACTGAAGGAGTGCGGATCGGGTACTCTCCCAAATGGAGGAAAATTTGCCAACGAGAGATTCCGCAGCCGGGTTGTCCACAGAGGTGGAGACAGGAAAAGGAATCCGAGGATGCTGACCGAAGACTACAAAAAACGGGGATTTGGAGGAGGATTCGCTCTCGTGATTGTTATAAGAGAACTCGGCCCATGGTAGGAGATCCACCCAGTCTGAATGATGGGCATTAACGAAGTGCCGGAGGTAACTGGTCAGGTTCTGATTGATCCGCTCCACTTGACCATTGGACTGTGGGTGGTAAGCGGAAGAGAAGTCCAGGGTGACGTCTAGCAGTTTACAAGTGGCTCTCCAGAAGCGTGAGGTAAACTGTACCCCACGATCCGACACGATGTGGAGGGGCAGGCCATGAAGACGGAAGATGTGACGAATAAAGTCTTTAGCTAGCTCGGGTGCAGACGGGAGGCCTGGCAGGGGAACGAAATGAGCCATCTTGGAGAAGCGGTCAGCGACCACCCAAATGACCGTACAACCGGCAGAGACTGGGAGGTCTGTTATAAAGTCCATTGCTATATGCTGCCAGGGGGCAGCAGGTACTGGGAGTGGAAGGAGGCGACCGGCTGGCAGATGTCTCGGAACCTTGTTGCGGGCGCAGGACACACAGGCAGAAACAAAGTCTATTACGTCCTTGTGCAGGGTAGGCCACCAGTAGTGCCGGGTAATAAGCTGGAGGGTCTTTTTCTGACCGGCATGGCCAGCCAGTTTAGACGAGTGACCCCAGTGAAGGATCTTCTCCCGATCAGGTACTGATACGAACGTCTTTCCGGGAGGGAGACGATTTAGACTCACGGGAGCCACCTGCATTACTCTGGCGGGATCGATGATGTGTTTCGGATCTTCCTCGAGATCAGACACCAGAAAGGATCGAGACAAGGCGTCCGCCTTGACGTTTTTGTCAGCCGGGCGAAAATGAAGAACAAAATCAAAGCGAGCAAAAAACAAGGACCACCGGGCTTGGCGCGGGTTAAGTCTCTGGGCATGCTGGAGATAAGCCAAGTTCTTGTGGTCAGTGTAAATTATTACCGGGTGAAGAGCCCCCTCGAGCAGGTAACGCCACTCCTCCAATGCCAGTTTGATGGCCAATAACTCTCGGTCTCCTATGGAATAATTGCGCTCTGAGGAGGAGAAGAGTTTAGAGAAGAAGCCGCAAGTTACCATCCTCCCGGAAGATGATTTTTGAGTAAGTACCGCTCCGGCTCCAGAGGAGGAGGCGTCAACTTCCAGGAAGAACTGCTTGTTGCCGTCCGGGCGATGCAGCACCGGGGCGGAAGAGAAGGCCTGTTTTAAGGAAAGAAAGGCCTCCTCTGCTTCGGGCGGCCACTCTTTGGGATTAGTACCCTTACGGGTGAGTGCGGAAATTGGGGCAGTCCGGGAAGAGAAGTGTGGTATGAAGAGGCGGTAGTAGTTGGCGAAGCCCAGGAACCGCTGAATGGCCTTCAACCCCTCCGGTCGAGGCCATTTCTCGATGGCAGACAGTTTCTCTGGATCCATTCGTAGGCCGGTCTGAGAAATAATGTAGCCCAAAAACGGAAGCGAGGTCTGCTCAAAGAGGCACTTCTCGTATTTAGCGAAGAGGTGATTCTGCCTGAGCCTGAGCAGGACCTGACGAACGTCCCTCCGGTGAGTCTGGAGATCCGGAGAGAAGACCAAGATGTCGTCCAGGTACACCACTACGCAGGAGTAGAGAAGGTCCCGGAAGATGTCATTGACCAACTCTTGAAAGACGGCAGGAGCGTTACAGAGACCAAAGGGCATTACCAGATATTCATAGTGGCCGTCCCGGGTGTTGAATGCCGTCTTCCATTCATCCCCCTGACGGATACGAACCAGGTTGTACGCCCCACGGAGGTCCAGTTTGGTGAAGATTCTAGCCCTTCTCAGACGATCAAATAACTCCGGAATGAGCGGAAGGGGGTACTTATTCTTCACCGTGATTTGGTTAAGGCCTCTATAGTCTATACAGGGACGGAGAGAGCCGTCCTTCTTTTTTACGAAGAAGAAGCCTGCTCCCGCCGGGGAGGTAGATTTCCGGATGAATCCCCTGGCCAGATTCTCCTCAATATATTCGGACATCGACAGGGTCTCAGCAGCGGATAATGGATAAATACGCCCACGGGGAGGAGTAGTACCGGGTAATAGGTCGATAGGGCAGTCGTATGGTCTATGAGGGGGTAGTGTCTCTGCTTCCTTTTTATTAAAGACATCAGCATAAGACCAATAAGGAATCGGAAGTCCAGGTAGATTAGCTGGGGTAGGAGAAGGACGGACGGGATGGACGGGAACCAGACAGGTCTTATGGCAGTCCTGTCCCCAGCGAAGGACTTCTCCGGTCTGCCAGTCAAGCACGGGTGCATGTCTCTGGAGCCAAGGTAGACCTAGCAAGAGGGCGTGAGAGAGTCCAGGCAGAACATGAAAGGAGATACTCTCAGAATGCAGCATTCCCACCTGTAGAGTAATGGATTCGGTGATGAGTTGGATGGGGCGTGGTAAGAGACCCCCATCCACGGCAGCAACAGACAAGGGTACAGCCAGAGGTTTGGTGGGGATGCGGTATTTCTCTACCAGGGACTGTGAAATAAGATTCCCGGCTGCTCCAGAGTCCAGTTGGGCTAGTTCGAAATAACGGTTCTCCCCGCAGATGATTGAAACTGACAGCAGCAGAGATGGAGAGGATTTATTCTTGTCTAGGTCGACCTCTCTGAGCGAACCTAGACACAGGCGTTTCCCGACCTCTCTGGGCAGGCACGGATCCGGTGCTCCTTACTGCCACAGTAGAAGCAGCTCCCCTCGGCACGGCGTAAGTCATGACTGGTTTTGACCATCTTGGTCTGGTCGACCTGCATAGACTCAGGAGAGTGTACCTGGGGAGAGACGGAGGGAGTGACGGGTTTCTGAAAGGTAGGAGCTAGACGTGGAAACCTCCTCTCACGGGTGACCTCCTTGGCGCGCTCCTGGAACCGTAGGTCAATCCGGGTGGCAAGAGTTATTAGGTCATCGAGAGTGGTAGGAATGTCCCGACCGGCAAGTTCATCTTTAATACGGCCGGACAGACCCTCCCAGAAGACGGATACCAGAGTGTCGTTATCCCAGGCCAGCTCCGAGGCAAGGGTACGGAACCGTATGGCATATTGGCCCACGGTGAGACTTCCCTGACGGAGGCGTAGCAGAGATGATGAGGATGAGGTCTTCCGTCCGGGTTCGTCGAAGACTTTCCGGAAAGCCGTGAGGAAGGCAGGCAAGTCGGACACCAGGGGGTCTCCTCTCTCCCATAGAGGATTTAGCCAGGCCAGGGCCTCCCTGGTGAGATGGGACATGATGAAGGCAATTTTGGCCCGGTCGGAGTTAAACTGGTGGGACAATAGTTCAAAGTGCAGGGTGCACTGATTTATGAAGCCCCGAGCCTGGGCGGAGTCGCCTCCGAAGCGAGGAGGTGCAGAAAGCCGGGGTCCGGGGTAGGATACCATGGTATTGGTGGGCAGCGGAGCTGCCGGGTTGCGAGTCATGGCACTGGCGGTGGTTGCTGGTGGAGCAGTCAGAGTATCCAGGCGAGAATTGACATTCCGCAGGTGACCCAGGATGGACTCCTGTTGGGACCTCTGACGGGACAGTTCATGACAGAGGTCCGAGAGCGAGGGAGCTTGGGTGCCACCGGGTTCCATGGCCCGAGCAAACTGTAACGGGTCTGGGAGGCGGAACCTCTGAGCTACTATACAAGGGGGCGGTCCTTGTAAGGGAGCAGGTGGCGACCAGGCAGGCAGTCACAGCAGGTGACCGGGACAGTCTCTGGGTGTACGGGCAGGAGGTCACGGCAAGTGACCGGGACAGTCTCTGGATGAACGGGCTGGAGGTCACGGCAAGTGGCCGGGGCAGTCTCTGGGTGAACGGGCTGGAGGTCACGGCAAGTGACCGGGGCAGTCTCTGGGTGAACGGGCTGGAGGTCACGGCAAGTGACCGGGGCAGTCTCTAGGTAAAGGGTAGGTACGACCTGTGATGGCTGAACCTCCAGGTAGGCTAGCAAGGCAGATGGAGGATGTGTGCTCCCAGGTGAGCAAGCGAGAGTCTCTGGAATAGCAGGTGGTCACAGCACGTGACGGCGAAGCCTCCAGGTAAGCAAGCAGGCAGGTAGCGGAGAAGCGCTCCCAGGTGAGCGGGCAAGAGTCTCTGGAATAGCTGGTGGTCACAGCACGTGACGGCGGAGCCTCCGGACAGGCAAGCAGGCAGGTAGCGGGGGAGCGCTCCCAGGTGAGCGGGCAAGCTGGTCCATAGACAGACTGACAGGAGTAGAAAGGCAGACCGTCGGACCTCAGGCTAGCAAGCAGGCAGGTAGCTGATGTGCGCTCCCAGGTGAGCGGGCAAGCTGGTCCATAGACAGACTGACAGGAGTTGTAAGGCAGACCGTCGAACCTCAGGCTAGCAAGCAGGTAGCAGGAATAACAGGCAGGAAACAGACAGCAAACTGGCAGGACTCTGGCAGGAATCAGGCAGGTAACTGGCAACGGGACCTGAGGGCTGAAGCAGAGTAGAACAGTGCAACAACATTGCTCGGGCACCTCCATTTTGGAGGAGGTGCCTTATATATGGTGAAGTCCTCCGGCCATTGGCCGGGGACTCCTTAGGACGGCGTGCGCGGCCCCTTTAAGAGGAAGGGAGAGCGCGCGCGCGCGCCCTAAGCACAGTGGCCGGGAAGGAGCGCGCGCTGCCAGCAGAGCGGGAGGAGGACGCCGGGCTCGGAGCAGAGAGGTGAGGGGAACAGCGTCCCTGCCTAGCAGAGGGCAGGGACGCCGGCGCTACAACTACTCTAATACTGCTCCTATGTACAAAAATATAACTACTATAATACTGCCCCCTATGTACAAGAATATAACTACTATAATACTGCCCCTATGTACAAGAATATAACTACGATAATACTGCCCCTATGTACAAGAATATAACTACTATAATACTGCACCCTATGTACAAGAATATAACTACTATAATACTGCTCTTATGTACAAGAATATAACTACTAAAATACTGCTCCCTATGTACAAGAATATAACTACTATAATACTGCCTCCTATGTATAAGAATGTAACTACTATAATACTGCCCCCTATGTACAAGAATATAACTACTATAATACTGCCCCCTATGTACAAGAATATAACTACTATAATACTGTTCCCTATGTACAAGAATATAACTACTATAATACTGCCCCTATGTACAAGAATATAACTACTATAATACTGCCCCTATGTACAAGAATATAACTACTATAATACTGTTCCCTATGTACAAGAATATAACTACTATAATACTGCTCCTATGTACAAGAATATAACTACTATAATACTGCCCCCTATGTACAAGAATATAATTACTATAATACTGCCCCTATGTACAAGAATATAACTACTATAATACTGTTCCTATGTTCTAGAATATAACTACTATAATACTGCCCCCTATGTAGAAGAATATAACCACTACAATACCGCTCCTATGTATAAGAATATAACTACTATAATACTGCTCCTATGTACAAGAATATAACCACTATAATACTGCTCCTATGTATAAGAATATAACTACTATAATACTGCCTCATATGTACAAGAATATAACTACTACAATTCTGCCCCTATGTACAAGAATATAACTACTACAATACTGCTCCCTATGTACAAGAATATAACTACTATAATACTGCCCCCTATGTACAAGAATATAACTACTATAATACTGTCCCTATGTACAAGAATATAACTACTATAATACTGCCCCCTATGTACAAGAATATAACTACTATAATACTGCTCCCAATGTACAAGAATATAACTACTATAATACTGCCCCCTATATACAAGAATATAACTACTATAATACTGCTCCTATGTACAAGAATATAACTACTATAATACTGCTCCTATGTACAAGAATATAACTACTATAATACTGCCCCCTATGTACAAGAATATAACTACTATAATACTGCTCCTATGTACAAGAATATAACTACTATAATACTGCTCCTATGTACAAGAATATAACTACTATAATACTGCTCCTATGTACAAGAATATAACTACTATAATACTGCTCCTATGTACAAGAATATAACTACTATAATACTGCCCCCTATGTACAAGAATATAACTACTATAATACTGCCCCCATGTACAAGAATATAACTACTATAATACTGCTCCTATGTACAAGAATATAACTACTATAATACTGCTCCTATGTACAAGAATATAACTACTATAATACTGCTCCTATGTACACGAATATAACTACTATAATACTGCTCCTATGTACAAGAATATAACCACTATAATACTGCCCCTATGTACTAGAATATAACTACTATAATACTGCTCCTATGTACAAGAATATAACTACTATAATACTGCTCCTATGTACAAGAATATAACTACTATAATACTGCTCCTATGTACACGAATATAACTACTATAATACTGCTCCTATGTACAAGAATATAACTACTATAATACTGCTCCTATGTACACGAATATAACTACTATAATACTGCTCCTATGTACAAGAATATAACTACTATAATACTGCTCCTATGTACAAGAATATAACTACTATAACACTACTCCTAAGTACAAGAATATAACTACTATAATACTGCCCCCTATGTACAAGAATATAACTACTATAATACTGTTCCCTATGTACAAGAATATAACTACTATAATACTGCTCCTATGTACAAGAATATAACTACTATAATACTGCACCCTATGTACAAGAATATAACTACTATAATACTGCACCCTATGTACAAGAATATAACTACTATAATACTGCTCCCTATGTACAAGAATATAACTACTATAATACTGCTCCTATGTACAAGAATATAACTACAATAATACAGCTCCCTATGTACAAGAATATAACTACTATAATACTGTCCCCTATATACAACAATATAACTACTATAATACTGCCCCCTATGGACAAGAATATAACTACTATAATACTGCTCCCTATGTACAAGAATATAACTACTATAATACTGCTCCTATGTACAAGAATGTAACTACTATAATACTGCCCCCTATGTACAAGAATATAACTACTATAATACTGCACCCTATGTACAAGAATATAACTACTATAATACTGCACCCTATGTACAAGAATATAACTACTATAATACTGCTCCTATGTACAAGAATATAACTACTATAATACTGCTCCCTATGTACAAGAATATAACTACTATAATACTGCTCCTATGTACAAGAATATAACTACTATAATACTGCCCCTATGTACAAGAATATAACTACTATAATACTGCTCCCTATGTACAAGAATATAACTACTATAATACTGCCCCCTATGTACAAGAATATAACTACTATAATACTGCCCCTATGTACAAGAATATAACTACTATAATACTGTTCCTATGTTCTAGAATATAACTATTATAATACTGCCCCCTATGTAGAAGAATATAACCACTACAATACTGCTCCTATGTATAAGAATATAACTACTATAATACTGCTCCTATGTACAAGAATATAACCACTATAATACTGCTCCTATGTATAAGAATATAACTACTATAATACTGCCTCATATGTACAAGAATATAACTACTACAATACTGCCCCCTATGTACAAGAATATAACTACTACAGTACTGCTCCCTATGTACAAGAATATAACTACTATAATACTGCCCCCTATGTACAAGAATATAACTACTATAATACTGTCCCTATGTACAAGAATATAACTACTATAATACTGCCCCCTATGTACAAGAATATAACTACTATAATACTGCTCCCAATGTACAAGAATATAACTACTATAATACTGCCCCTATGTACAAGAATATAACTACTATAATACTGCCCATATGTACAAGAATATAACTACTATAATACTGCCCCCTATATACAAGAATATAACTACTATAATACTTCTCCTATGTACAAGAATATAACTACTATAATACTGCCCCCTATGTACAAGAATATAACTACTATAATACTGCCCCTATGTACAAGAATATAACTACTATAATACTGCCCCCATGTACAAGAATATAACTACTATAATACTGCTCCTATGTACAAGAATATAACTACTATAATACTGCTCCTATGTACAAGAATATAACTACTATAATACTGCTCCTATGTACAAGAATATAACTACTATAATACTGCCCATATGTACAAGAATATAACTACTATAATACTGCCCATATGTACAAGAATATACCTACTATAATACTGCTCCTATATACAAGAATATAACTACTATAATACTGCCCCTATGTACAAGAATATAACTACTATAATACTGCTCCCTATGTATAAGAATATAACTACTATGATACTGCTCCTATGTACAAGAATATAACTACTATAATACTGCTCCTATATACAAGAATATAACTACTATAATACTGCCCGCTATGTACAAGAATATAACTACTATAATACTGCTCCTATGTACAAGAATATAACTACTATAATACTGCCCCCTATGTACAAGAATATAACTACTATAATACTGCTCCTATGTACAAGAATATAACTACTATAATACTGCCCCCTATGTACAAGAATATAACTACTATAATACTGCTCCTATGTACAAGAATATAACTACTATAATACTGCCCATATGTACAAGAATATACCTACTATAATACTGCTCCTATGTACAAGAATATAACTACTATAATACTGCCCCTATGTACAAGAATATAACTACTATAATACTGCTCCCTATGTATAAGAATATAACTACTATGATACTGCTCCTATGTACAAGAATATAACTACTATAATACTGCCCCTATGTACAAGAATAGAACTACTATAATACTGCCCCCTATGTACAAGAATATAGCTACTATAATACTGCCCCCTATGTACAAGAATATAACTACAATAATACTGCTCCTATGTACAAGGATATAACTACTATAATACTGCCCCCTATGGACAAGAATATAACTACTATAATACTGCCCCTATGTACAAGAATATAACTACTATAATACTGCCCCCTATGTACAAGAATATAACTACTATAATACTGCTCCTATGTACAAGAATATAACTACTATAATACTGCCCCCTATGTACAAGAATATAACTACTATAATACTGCCCCTATGTACAAGAATATAACTATAATACTGCCCCTATGTACAAGAATATAACTACTATAATACTGCCCCCTGTGTACAAGAATATATCTACTATAATGCTGCTCCTATGTACAAGAATATAACTACTATAATACTGCCCCCTATGTAGAAGAATATAACTACTATAATACTGCTCCTATGTACAAGAATATAACTACTATAATACTGCCCCCTATGTACAAGAATATAACTACTATAATACTGCCGCTATGTACAAGAATATAACTACTATAATACTGCCCCTATGTACAAGAATATAACTACTATAATACTGCTCCTATGTACAAGAATATAACTACTATAATGCTGCTCCTATGTACAAGAATATAACTACTATAATACTGCCCCTATGTACAAGAATATAACTACTATAATATTGCCCCCTATGTACAAGAATATAACTACTATAATACTGCCCCTATGTACAAGAATATAACTACTATAATACTGCTCCTATGTACAAGAATATAACTACTATAATACTGCCCCCTATGTACAAGAATATAACTACTATAATACTGCCCCTTATATACAAGAATATAACTACTATAATACTGCCCCTATGTACAAGAATATATCTACTATAATACTGCCCCTATGTACAAGAATATAACTAATATAATACTGCCCCCTATGTACAAGAATATAACTACTATAATACTACTCCTATGTACAAGAATATAACTACTATAATACTGCTCCCTATGTACACGAATATAACTACTACTGTATAATACTGCTCCTATGTACAAGAATATAACTACTATAATACTGCTCCTAAGTACAAGAATATAACTACTATAATACTGCCCCCTATGTACAAGAATATAACTACTATAATACTGCTCCTATGTACAAGAATATAACTACTATAATACTGCCCCCTATGTACAAGAATATAACTACTATAATACTGCTCCTATGTACAAGAATATAACTACTATAATACTGCTCCTATGTACACGAATATAACTACTATAATACTGCCCATATGTACAGGAATATAACTACTATAATACTGCTCCTATATACAAGAATATAACTACTATAATACAGCCCCTATGTACAAGAATATAACTACTATAATACTGCTCCCTATGTATAAGAATATAACTACTATAATACTGCTCCTATGTACAAGAATATAACTACTATAATACTGCTCCTATGTACAGTAAAAGAATATAACTACTATAATACTGCCCCCTATGTACAAGAATATAACTACTATAATACTGCCCCTATGTACAAGAATATAACTACTATAATACTGCCCCTATGTACAAGAATATAACTACTATAATACTGCCCCCTATGTACAAGAATATAACTACTATAATACTGCTCCTATGTACAAGAATATAACTACTATAATACTGCTCCTATGTACAAGAATATAACTACTATAATACTGCCCCTATGTACAAGAATATAACTGCTATAATACTGCTCCTATATACAGTACAAGAATATAACTACTATAATACTGCCCCCTATGTACAAGAATATAACTACTATAATACTGCTCCCTATGTATAAGAATATAACTACTATAATACTGCTCCTATGTACAAGAATATAACTACTATTATACTGCCCCCTATGTACAAGAATATAACTACTATAATACTGCCCCTATGTACAAGAATATAACTACTATAATACTGCCCCTATGTACAAGAATATAACTACTATAATACTGCCCCTACAGTATGTACAAGAATATAACTACTATAATACTGCCCATATGTACAGGAATATAACTACTATAATACTGCTCCTATGTACAAGAATATAACTACTATAATACTGCCCCCTATGTACAATATAACTACTATAATACTGCCCCCTATGTACATGAATATAACTACTATAATACTGCCCCTATGTACAAGAATATAACTAATATAATACTGCTCCCTATGTACAAGAATATAACTACTATAATACTGATCCTATGTACAAGAATATAACTACTATAATACTGCCCCTATGTACAAGAATATAACTACTATAATAGTGCCCCCTATGTACAAGAATATAACTACTATAATACTGCTCCTATGTTCAAAAATATAACTACTATAATACTGCTCCTATATACAAGAATATAACTACTATAATACTGCTCCTATATACAAGAATATAACTACTATAATACTGCTCCTATGTACAAGAATATAACTACTATAATACTGCTCCTATATACAAGAATATAACTACTATAATACTGCTCCTATATACAAGAATATAACTACTATAATACTGCTCCTATGTACAAGAATATAACTACTATAATACTGCTCCTATATACAAGAATATAACTACTATAATACTGCTCCTATGTACAAGAATATAACTACTATAATACTGCTCCTATATACAAGAATATAACTACTATAATACTGCTCCTATGTACAAGAATATAACTACTATAATACTGCCACCTATGTACAAGAATATAATTACTATAATACTGCTCCTATGTACAAGTATATAACTGCTATAATACTGCTCCTATGTATATGAATATAACTACTATAATACTGCTCTCTATGTACAAGAATATAACTACTATAATACTGCCGCCTATGTACAAGAATATAACTACTATAATACTGCCGCCTATGTACAAGATTATAACTACTATAATACTGACCCCTATGTACAAGAATATAACTACTATAATACTGCTCCTATGTACAAGAATATAACTACTATAATACTGCCCATATGTACAAGAATATACCTACTATAATACTGCTCCTATATACAAGAATATAACTACTATAATACTGCTCCTATATACAAGAATATAACTACTATAATACTGCCCCTATGTACAAGAATATAACTACTATAATACTGCTCCCTATGTATAAGAATATAACTACTATGATACTGCCCCTATGTACAAGAATAGAACTACTATAATACTGCCCCCTATGTACAAGAATATACCTACTATAATACTGCCCCCTATGTACAAGAATATAACTACTATAATACTGCTCCTATGTACAAGGATATAACTACTATAATACTGCCCCCTATGGACAAGAATATAACTACTATAATACTGCTCCTAAGGACAAGAATATAACTACTATAATACTGCTCCTATGTACAAGAATATAACTACTATAATACTGCCCCCTATGGACAAGAATAGAACTACTATAATACTGCCCCCTATGTACAAGAATATAGCTACTATAATACTGCTCCTATGTACAAGAATATAACTACTATAATACTGCCCCTATGTAGAAGAATAGAACTACTCTAATACTGCCCCCTATGTACAAGAATATAGCTACTATAATACTGCCCCCTATGTACAAGAATATAACTACTATAATACTGCTCCTATGTACAAGGATATAACTACTATAATACTGCCCCCTATGGACAAGAATATAACTACTATAATACTGCCCCTATGTACAAGAATATAACTACTATAATACTGCCCCCTATGTACAAGAATATAACTACTATAATACTGCTCCTATGTACAAGAATATAACTACTATAATACTGCCCCCTATGTACAAGAATATAACTACTATAATACTGCCCCTATGTACAAGAATATAACTACTATAATACTGCCCCTATGTACAAGAATATAACTACTATAATACTGCCCCCTATGTACAAGAATATAACTACTATAATACTGCTCCTATGTACAAGAATATAACTACTATAATACTGCTCCTATGTACAAGAATATAACTACTATAATACTGCCCCTATGTACAAGAATATAACTACTATAATACTGCCCCCTATGTACAAGAATATAACTACTATAATATTGCCCCCTATGTACAAGAATATAACTACTATAATACTGCCCCTATGTACAAGAATATAACTACTATAATACTGCCCCTATGTACAAGAATATAACTACTATAATACTGCCCCCTATGAACAAGAATATAACTACTATAATACTGCCCCCTATATACAAGAATATAACTACTATAATACTGCCCCCTATGTACAAGAATATAACTACTATAATACTGCTCCTAAGTACAAGAATATAACTACTATGATACTGCTCCTATGTACAAGAATATAACTACTATAATACTGCCCCTATGTACAAGAATAGAACTACTATAATACTGCCCCCTATGTACAAGAATAGAACTACTATAATACTGCCCCCTATGTACAAGAATATAGCTACTATAATACTGCCCCCTATGTACAAGAATATAACTACTATAATACTGCTCCTATGTACAAGGATATAACTACTATAATACTGCCCCCTATGGACAAGAATATAACTACTATAATACTGCCCCTATGTACAAGAATATAACTACTATAATACTGCTCCTATGTACAAGAATATAACTACTATAATACTGCCCCTATATACAAGAATATAACTACTATAATACTGCTCCTATGTACAAGAATATAACTACTATAATACTGCCCCCTATGTACAAGAATATAACTACTATAATACTGCCCCTATATACAAGAATATAACTACTATAATACTGCTCCTATGTACAAGAATATAGCTACTATAATACTGCCCCCTATGTACAAGAATATAACTACTATAATACTGCTCCTATGTACAAGGATATAACTACTATAATACTGCCCCCTATGGACAAGAATATAACTACTATAATACTGCCCCCTATGTACAAGAATATAACTACTATAATACTGCTCCTATGTACAAGAATATAACTACTATAATACTGCCCCCTATGTACAAGAATATAACTACTATAATACTGCCCCTATGTACAAGAATATAACTACTATAATACTGCCCCTATGTACAAGAATATAACTACTATAATACTGCCCCCTATGTACAAGAATATAACTACTATAATACTGCTCCTATGTACAAGAATATAACTACTATAATACTGCCCCTATGTACAAGAATATAACTACTATAATACTGCCCCCTATGTACAAGAATATAACTACTATAATATTGCCCCCTATGTACAAGAATATAACTACTATAATACTGCCCCTATGTACAAGAATATAACTACTATAATACTGCCCCTATGTACAAGAATATAACTACTATAATACTGCCCCCTATGTACAAGAATATAACTACTATAATACTGCCCCCTATATACAAGAATATAACTACTATAATACTGCCCCTATGTACAAGAATATAACTACTATAATACTGCCCCTATGTACAAGAATATAACTAATATAATACTGCCCCCTATGTACAAGAATGTAACTACTATAATACTGCCCCCTATGTACAAGAATATAACTGCTATAATACTGCTTCTATGTACAAGAATATAACTACTATAATACTGCTTCTATGTACAAGAATATAACTACTATAATAATGCTCCCTATGTACAAGAATATAACTACTATAATACTGCCCCTATGTATCAGAATATAACTACTATAATACTGCCCCCTATGTACAAGAATATAACTACTATAATACTGCTCCTATGTACAAGAATATAACTACTATAATACTGCTCCTATGTACAAGAATATAACTACTATAATACTGCTCCTATGTACAAGAATATAACTACTATAACACTGCTCCTAAGTACAAGAATATAACTACTATAATACTGCCCCCTATGTACAAGAAAATAACTACTATAATACTGCTCCTATGTACAAGAATATAACTACTATAATACTGCTCCTAAGTACAAGAATATAACTACTATAATACTGCCCCCTATGTACAAGAATATAACTACTATAATACTGCTCCTAAGTACAAGAATATAACTACTATAATACTGCCCCCTATGTACAAGAATATAACTACTATAATACTGCCCCCTATGTACAAGAATATAACTACTATAATACTGCCCCTATGTACCAGAATATAACTACTATAATACTGCCCCCTATGTACAAGAATATAACTACTATAATACTGCTCCTATGTACAAGAATATAACTACTATAATACTGCTCCTATGTACAAGAATATAACTACTATAATACTGCTCCTATGTACAAGAATATAACTACTATAACCCTGCTCCTAAGTACAAGAATATAACTACTATAATACTGCCCCCTATGTACAAGAAAATAACTACTATAATACTGCTCCTATGTACAAGAATATAACTACTATAATACTGCTCCTAAGTACAAGAATATAACTACTATAATACTGCCCCCTATGTACAAGAAAATAACTACTATAATACTGCTCCTATGTACAAGAATATAACTACTATAATACTGCCTCCTATGTACAAGAATATAACTACTATAATACTGCTCCTAAGTACAAGAATATAACTACTATAATACTGCCCCCTATGTACAAGAAAATAACTACTATAATACTGCTCCTATGTACAAGAATATAACTACTATAATACTGCCCCTATATACAAGAATATAACTACTATAATACTGCTCCTATGTACAAGAATATAGCTACTATAATACTGCCCCCTATGTACAAGAATATAACTACTATAATACTGCTCCTATGTACAAGGATATAACTACTATAATACTGCCCCCTATGGACAAGAATATAACTACTATAATACTGCCCCCTATGTACAAGAATATAACTACTATAATACTGCTCCTATGTACAAGAATATAACTACTATAATACTGCCCCCTATGTACAAGAATATAACTACTATAATACTGCCCCTATGTACAAGAATATAACTACTATAATACTGCCCCTATGTACAAGAATATAACTACTATAATACTGCCCCCTATGTACAAGAATATAACTACTATAATACTGCTCCTATGTACAAGAATATAACTACTATAATACTGCCCCTATGTACAAGAATATAACTACTATAATACTGCCCCCTATGTACAAGAATATAACTACTATAATATTGCCCCCTATGTACAAGAATATAACTACTATAATACTGCCCCTATGTACAAGAATATAACTACTATAATACTGCCCCTATGTACAAGAATATAACTACTATAATACTGCCCCCTATGTACAAGAATATAACTACTATAATACTGCCCCCTATATACAAGAATATAACTACTATAATACTGCCCCTATGTACAAGAATATAACTACTATAATACTGCCCCTATGTACAAGAATATAACTAATATAATACTGCCCCCTATGTACAAGAATGTAACTACTATAATACTGCCCCCTATGTACAAGAATATAACTGCTATAATACTGCTTCTATGTACAAGAATATAACTACTATAATACTGCTTCTATGTACAAGAATATAACTACTATAATAATGCTCCCTATGTACAAGAATATAACTACTATAATACTGCCCCTATGTATCAGAATATAACTACTATAATACTGCCCCCTATGTACAAGAATATAACTACTATAATACTGCTCCTATGTACAAGAATATAACTACTATAATACTGCTCCTATGTACAAGAATATAACTACTATAATACTGCTCCTATGTACAAGAATATAACTACTATAACACTGCTCCTAAGTACAAGAATATAACTACTATAATACTGCCCCCTATGTACAAGAAAATAACTACTATAATACTGCTCCTATGTACAAGAATATAACTACTATAATACTGCTCCTAAGTACAAGAATATAACTACTATAATACTGCCCCCTATGTACAAGAATATAACTACTATAATACTGCTCCTAAGTACAAGAATATAACTACTATAATACTGCCCCCTATGTACAAGAATATAACTACTATAATACTGCCCCCTATGTACAAGAATATAACTACTATAATACTGCCCCTATGTACCAGAATATAACTACTATAATACTGCCCCCTATGTACAAGAATATAACTACTATAATACTGCTCCTATGTACAAGAATATAACTACTATAATACTGCTCCTATGTACAAGAATATAACTACTATAATACTGCTCCTATGTACAAGAATATAACTACTATAACCCTGCTCCTAAGTACAAGAATATAACTACTATAATACTGCCCCCTATGTACAAGAAAATAACTACTATAATACTGCTCCTATGTACAAGAATATAACTACTATAATACTGCTCCTAAGTACAAGAATATAACTACTATAATACTGCCCCCTATGTACAAGAAAATAACTACTATAATACTGCTCCTATGTACAAGAATATAACTACTATAATACTGCCTCCTATGTACAAGAATATAACTACTATAATACTGCCCCCTATGTACAAGAATATAACTACTATAATACTGCCCCTATATACAAGAATATAACTACTATAAAACTGCCCCCTATGTACAAGAATATAACTACTATAATACTGCTCCTAAGTACAAGAATATAACTACTATAATACTGCCCCCTATGTACAAGAAAATAACTACTATAATACTGCTCCTATGTACAAGAATATAACTACTATAATACTGCTCCTAAGTACAAGAATATAACTACTATAATACTGCCCCCTATGTACAAGAATATAACTACTATAATACTGCCCCCTATGTACAAGAATATAACTACTATAATACTGCTCCTAAGTACAAGAATATAACTACTATAATACTGCCCCCTATGTACAAGAATATAACTACTATAATACTGCTCCTATGTGCAAGAATATAACTACTATAATACTGCCCCCTATGTACAAGAATATAACTACTATAATACTGCTCCTATGTACAAGAATATAACTACTATAATACTGCTCCCTATGTATAAGAATATAACTACTATAATACTGCTCCTATGTACAAGAATATAACTACTATAATACTGCTCCTATGTACAGTACAAGAATATAACTACTATAATACTGCCCCCTATGTACAAGAATATAACTACTATAATACTGCCCCTATGTACAAGGATATAACTACTATAATACTGCCCCTATGTACAAGAATATAACTACTATAATACTGCCCCCTATGTAAAAGAATATAACTACTATAATACTGCTCCTATGTACAAGAATATAACTACTATAATACTGCTCCTATGTACAAGAATATAACTACTATAATACTGCCCCTATGTACAAGAATATAACTGCTATAATACTGCTCCTATATACAGTACAAGAATATAACTACTATAATACTGCCCCTATGTACAAGAATATAACTACTATAATACTGCTCCTATGTACAAGAATATAACTAATATAATACTGCCCCCTATGTACAAGAATATAACTACTATAATACTGCTCCCTATGTATAAGAATATAACTACTATAATACTGCTCCTATGTGCAAGAATATAACTACTATTATACTGCCCCCTATGTACAAGAATATAACTACTATAATACTGCCCCTATGTACAAGAATATAACTACTATAATACTGCCCCTACAGTATGTACAAGAATATAACTACTATAATACTGCCCCTATGTACAAGAATATAACTAATATAATACTGCTCCCTATGTACAAGAATATAACTACTATAATACTGCTCCTATGTACAAGAATATAACTACTATAATACTGCCCCCTATGTACAAGAATATAACTACTATAATACTGCCCCCTATGTACAAGAATATAACTACTATAATACTGCCCCTATGTACAAGAATATAACTACGGTAATATAATACTGCTCCCTATGTACAAGAATATAACTACTATAATACTGATCCTATGTACAAGCATATAACTACTATAATACTGCCCCTATGTACAAGAATATAACTACTATAATACTGCCCCCTATGTACAAGAATATAACTACTATAATACTGCCCCTATGTACAAGAATATAACTACTATAATACTGCTCCTATGTTCAAGAATATAACTACTATAATACTGCTCCTATATACAAGAATATAACTACTATAATACTGCTCCTATGTACAAGAATATAACTACTATAATACTGCCACCTATGTACAAGAATATAATTACTATAATACTGCTCCTATGTACAAGTATATAACTGCTATAATACTGCTCCTATGTGTATGAATATAACTACTATAATACTGCTCTCTATGTACAAGAATATAACTACTATAATACTGCCGCCTATGTACAAGAATATAACTACTATAATACTGCCGCCTATGTACAAGAATATAACTACTTTAATACTGCCCCCTATGTACAAGAATATAACTACTATAATACTGCTCCTATGTACAGGAATATAACTACTATAATACTGCCCCCTATGTACAAGGATATAACTACTATAATACTGCCCCTATGTACAAGAATATAACTACTATAATACTGCCCCTATGTACAAGAATATAACTACTATAATACTGCTCCCTATGTACAAGAATATAACTACTATAATACTGCTCCTATGTACAAGAATATAACTACTATAATACTGCTCCCTATGTACAAGAATATAACTACTATAATACTGCCGCCTATGTACAGGAATATAACTGCTATAATACTGCCCCCTATGTACAAGAATATAACTACTATAATACTGCTCCTATGTACAGGAATATAACTACTATAATACTGCCCCCTATGTACAAGGATATAACAACTATAATACTGCCCCCTATGTACAAGAATATAACTACTATAATACTGCCCCTATGTACAAGAATATAACTACTATAATACTGCTTCCTATGTACAAGAATATAACTACTATAATACTGCTCCTATGTACAAGAATATAACTACTATAATACTGCCCCCTATGTACAAGAATATAACTACTATAATACTGCCCCCTATGTACAAGAATATAACTACTATAATACTGCCCCCTATGTACAAGAATATAACTACTATAATACTGCCCCCTATGTACAAGAATATAACTACTATAATACTGCCCCTATGTACAAGAATATAACTACTATAATACTGCCCCTATATACAAGAATATAACTACTATAATACTGCCCCTATATACAAGAATATAACTACTATAATACTGCCCCTATGTACAAGAATATAACTACTATAATACTGCCCCTATATACAAGAAAAAAACTACTATAATACTGCCCTTATATACAAGAATATAACTACTATAATACTGCCCCTATGTACAAGAATATAACTACTATAATACTGCTCCCTATGTACAAGAATATAACTACTATAATACTGCTCCTATGTACAAGAATATAACTACTATAATACTGCCGCCTATGTACAGGAATATAACTGCTATAATACTGCCCCCTATGTACAAGAATATAACTACTATAATACTGCTCCTATGTACAGGAATATAACTACTATAATACTGCCCCCTATGTACAAGGATATAACAACTATAATACTGCCCCCTATGTACAAGAATATAACTACTATAATACTGCCCCTATGTACAAGAATATAACTACTATAATACTGCTTCCTATGTACAAGAATATAACTACTATAATACTGCTCCTATGTACAAGAATATAACTACTATAATACTGCCCCCTATGTACAAGAATATAACTACTATAATACTGCCCCCTATGTACAAGAATATAACTACTATAATACTGCCCCCTATGTACAAGAATATAACTACTATAATACTGCCCCTATGTACAAGAATATAACTACTATAATACTGCCCCTATATACAAGAATATAACTACTATAATACTGCCCCTATATACAAGAATATAACTACTATAATACTGCCCCTATGTACAAGAATATAACTACTATAATACTGCCCCTATATACAAGAAAAAAACTACTATAATACTGCCCTTATATACAAGAATATAACTACTATAATACTGCCCCTATATACAAGAATATAACTACTATAATACTGCCCCTATGTACAAGAATATACCTACTATAATACTGCCCCTATATACAAGAATATAACTACTATAATACTGCCCCTATGTACAAGAATATAACTACTATAATACTGCCCCTATATACAAGAATATAACTACTATAATACTGCCCCTATATACAAGAATATAACTACTATAATACTGCCCCTATGTACAAGAATATAACTACTATAATACTGCTCCTATGTAAAAGAATATAACTACTATAATACTGCTCCTATGTACAAGAATATAACTACTATAATACTGCTCCTATGTACAAGAATATAACTACTATAACACTGCTCCTAAGTACAAGAATATAACTACTATAATACTGCCCCCTATGTACAAGAAAATAACTACTATAATACTGCTCCTATGTACAAGAATATAACTACTATAATACTGCTCCTAAGTACAAGAATATAACTACTATAATACTGCCCCTATGTACAAGAATATACCTACTATAATACTGCCCCTATATACAAGAATATAACTACTATAATACTGCCCCTATGTACAAGAATATAACTACTATAATACTGCCCCTATATACAAGAATATAACTACTATAATACTGCCCCTATATACAAGAATATAACTACTATAATACTGCCCCTATGTACAAGAATATAACTACTATAATACTGCTCCTATGTACAAGAATATAACTACTATAATACTGCTCCTATGTACAAGAATATAACTACTATAATACTGTTCCTATGTACAAGAATATAACTACTATAACACTGCTCCTAAGTACAAGAATATAACTACTATAATACTGCCCCCTATGTACAAGAAAATAACTACTATAATACTGCTCCTATGTACAAGAATATAACTACTATAATACTGCTCCTAAGTACAAGAATATAACTACTATAATACTGCCCCCTATGTACAAGAATATAACTACTATAATACTGCTCCTAAGTACAAGAATATAACTACTATAATACTGCCCCCTATGTACAAGAATATAACTACTATAATACTGCCCCCTATGTACAAGAATATAACTACTATAATACTGCCCCTATGTACCAGAATATAACTACTATAATACTGCCCCCTATGTACAAGAATATAACTACTATAATACTGCTCCTATGTACAAGAATATAACTACTATAATACTGCTCCTATGTACAAGAATATAACTACTATAATACTGCTCCTATGTACAAGAATATAACTACTATAACCCTGCTCCTAAGTACAAGAATATAACTACTATAATACTGCCCAATATGTACAAGAAAATAACTACTATAATACTGCTCCTATGTACAAGAATATAACTACTATAATACTGCTCCTAAGTACAAGAATATAACTACTATAATACTGCTCCTAAGTACAAGAATATAACTACTATAATACTGCCCCCTATGTACAAGAATATAACTACTATAATACTGCTCCTATGTACAAGAATATAACTACTATAATACTGCCCCCTATGTACAAGAATATAACTACTATAATACTGCTCCTATGTACAAGAATATAACTACTATAATACTGCTCCCTATGTATAAGAATATAACTACTATAATACTGCTCCTATGTACAAGAATATAACTACTATAATACTGCTCCTATGTACAGTACAAGAATATAACTACTATAATACTGCCCCCTATGTACAAGAATATAACTACTATAATACTGCCCCTATGTACAAGGATATAACTACTATAATACTGCCCCTATGTACAAGAATATAACTACTATAATACTGCCCCCTATGTACAAGAATATAACTACTATAATACTGCTCCTATGTACAAGAATATAACTACTATAATACTGCTCCTATGTACAAGAATATAACTACTATAAAACTGCCCCTATGTACAAGAATATAACTGCTATAATACTGCTCCTATATACAGTACAAGAATATAACTACTATAATACTGCCCCTATGTACAAGAATATAACTACTATAATACTGCTCCTATGTACAAGAATATAACTAATATAATACTGCCCCCTATGTACAAGAATATAACTACTATAATACTGCCCCCTATGTACAAGAATATAACTACTATAATACTGCCCCTATGTACAAGAATATAACTAATATAATACTGCTCCCTATGTACAAGAATATAACTACTATAATACTGCTCCTATGTACAAGAATATAACTACTATAATACTGCCCCCTATGTACAAGAATATAACTACTATAATACTGCCCCCTATGTACAAGAATATAACTACTATAATACTGCCCCTATGTACAAGAATATAACTACGGTAATATAATACTGCTCCCTATGTATAAGAATATAACTACTATAATACTGATCCTATGTACAAGAATATAACTACTATAATACTGCCCCTATGTACAAGAATATAACTACTATAATACTGCCCCCTATGTACAAGAATATAACTACTATAATACTGCCCCTATGTAGAAGAATATAACTACTATAATACTGCTCCTATGTTCAAGAATATAACTACTATAATACTGCTCCTATATACAAGAATATAACTACTATAATACTGCTCCTATGTACAAGAATATAACTACTATAATACTGCCACCTATGTACAAGAATATAATTACTATAATACTGCTCCTATGTACAAGTATATAACTGCTATAATACTGCTCCTATGTGTATGAAGATAACTACTATAATACTGCTCTCTATGTACAAGAATATAACTACTATAATACTGCCGCCTATGTACAAGAATATAACTACTATAATACTGCCGCCTATGTACAAGAATATAACTACTTTAATACTGCCCCCTATGTACAAGAATATAACTACTATAATACTGCTCCTATGTACAGGAATATAACTACTATAATACTGCCCCCTATGTACAAGGATATAACTACTATAATACTGCCCCCTATGTACAGGAATATAACTACTGTAATACTGCCCCCTATGTACAAGAATATAACTACTATAATACTGCCCCTATGTACAAGAATATAACTACTATAATACTGCTCCCTATGTACAAGAATATAACTACTATAATACTGCTCCTATGTACAAGAATATAACTACTATAATACTGCTCCCTATGTACAAGAATATAACTACTATAATACTGCCGCCTATGTACAGGAATATAACTGCTATAATACTGCCCCCTATGTACAAGAATATAACTACTATAATACTGCTCCTATGTACAGGAATATAACTACTATAATACTGCCCCCTATGTACAAGGATATAACTACTATAATACTGCCCCCTATGTACAAGAATATAACTACTATAATACTGCCCCTATGTACAAGAATATAACTACTATAATACTGCTTCCTATGTACAAGAATATAACTACTATAATACTGCTCCTATGTACAAGAATATAACTACTATAATACTGCCCCCTATGTACAAGAATATAACTACTATAATACTGCCCCCTATGTACAAGAATATAACTACTATAATACTGCCCCCTATGTACAAGAATATAACTACTATAATACTGCCCCTATGTACAAGAATATAACTACTATAATACTGCCCCTATATACAAGAATATAACTACTATAATACTGCCCCTATATACAAGAATATAACTACTATAATACTGCCCCTATGTACAAGAATATAACTACTATAATACTGCCCCTATATACAAGAAAAAAACTACTATAATACTGCCCTTATATACAAGAATATAACTACTATAATACTGCCCCTATATACAAGAATATAACTACTATAATACTGCCCCTATGTACAAGAATATACCTACTATAATACTGCCCCTATATACAAGAATATAACTACTATAATACTGCCCCTATGTACAAGAATATAACTACTATAATACTGCCCCTATATACAAGAATATAACTACTATAATACTGCCCCTATATACAAGAATATAACTACTATAATACTGCCCCTATGTACAAGAATATAACTACTATAATACTGCCCCTATATACAAGAATATAACTACTATAATACTGCCCCTATATACAAGAATATAACTACTATAATACTGCCCCTATATACAAGAATATAACTACTATAATACTGCCCCTATATACAATAATATAACTACTATAATACCGCCCCTATATACAAGAATATAACTACTATAATACTGCCCCTATATACAAGAATATAACTACTATAATACTGCCCCTATGTACAAGAATATAACTACTATAATACTACCCCTATGTACAAGAATATAACTACTATAATACTGCCCCTATATACAAGAATATAACTACTATAATACTGCCCCTATATACAAGAATATAACTACTATAATACTGCTCCTATGTACAGGAATATAAGTACTATAATACTGCCCCCTATATACAAGAATATAACTACTATAATACTGCCCCTATGTACAAGAATATAACTACTATAATACTACCCCTATGTACAAGAATATAACTACTATAATACTGCCCCTATATACAAGAATATAACTACTATAATACTGCCCCTATATACAAGAATATAACTACTATAATACTGCTCCTATGTACAGGAATATAACTACTATAATACTGCCCCTATGTACAAGAATATAGCTACTATAATACTGCTCCCTATGTACAAGAATATAACTACTATAATACTGCCTCCTAGCTGTGAGGACGTGTCTGAGTAGCTCTCCTGATGTCTGGAGCAAGCCCGGGGAGGGGCCACCCTGGGCGGGGAAGCTCCCCAAGCAAGGCCCAGGCTTCCCGGCCTACACTGGGAGACAACTCCCAGGCTTCTTCTAATGGGAATACAAATCCCAGAGTCATCGTTAAGCAATGCAAAGCAACAAGCCAAAGCTCCACTGTTTCCAAGAAGGAAGAAAGCCGAGCGAATGTGAGTAAAGTTATGGAAGGAACAGCAGCTGCAGTTACAGCAAAGAAACCTGAAGTGAAACTGTCAGTGAGTAAAGAAATGCAGCAAAGTCCAAAACCAAGTAATTCCCCAAAGGAATCTTCTGTCAGCAAACAGAGGCAGCCTGGTGCAGAGAAGGTGAGGCCGCTCCCATCACCGGCCTCAGGTGTGCAGCTCCCATCACCGGCCTCAGGTGTGCAGCTCCCATCACCGGCCTCAGGTGTGCAGCTCCCATCACCGGCCTCAGGTGTGCAGCTCCCATTACCGGCCTCAGGTGTGCAGCTCCCATCACCGGCCTCAGGTGTGCAGCTCCCATCACCGGCCTCAGGTGTGCAGCTCCCATCACCGGCCTCAGGTGTGCAGCTCCCATCACCGGCCTCAGGTGTGCAGCTCCCATCACCGGCCTCAGGTGTACAGCTCCCATCACCGGCCTCAGGTGTGCAGCTCCCATCACCGGCCTCAGGTGTGCAGCTCCCATCCCCGGCCTCAGGTGTGCAGCTCCCATCACCGGCCTCAGGTGTGCAGCTCCCATCCCCGGCCTCAGGTGTGCAGCTCCCATCACCGGCCTCAGGTGTGCAGCTCCCATCACCGGCCTCAGGTGTGCAGCTCACTCCTCCACACAGGCAGAGACGGACATCTCTGGAGAGGCAGACATTGCAAGAAAACCTGCAGCAACAAGACACGGTGACCGGCATGGCGCGCTCAGGACGCACAAGGGCACAGGCGAGTGGCAGCAGTAAGAGTGCTGTGGAGCCCGGAGCCAGCAGTGGTACCATAAAGTCATCTGTGGTAAAACCAAAGGAGACCTCTGTGTTCAAAAACCCAGAGCCATTGTCCAAGCCTCAGAAGGAGACGGCGCGTGCACCCGAGCTGCAGCTGGCAGAGGAGATACCTGGCCTGGTAAAGAAGATGGGTGAGTTACAGCAGCAAAGACAAATGCTGCAAATGGAGATTGATGTTATCTATAAACTGAAGGCTGCTAATCCTGACAGTAATGCTGTGTGTGACCAGAGACTTTACTCACTGGGTGTGGAGCTGGCGAATGTGGTCAGGGACATAGACTGTATCCTGGAGAGGATGGGGCCCCTGGCAGAGACCTACAGAAACCGGGAGCTGTTCACCTCTCACAAGCAGGACTTTGTTGTGGAGTCCAGGACCTCTGATGCTGGATTAGGGTCAGAGACTGTACAGGATGAACCCCTGAAGCAGCAGACACGACCTGTGTTACAAGCTGCACGTTTCTGTTTCCAGGAGGGACAAATACTGCAGCAGCAGCAGACTGTAGCTGAGCCTGAGCAGCAACATGTACCTCAGAATCCAGCAGAGGCACCACAAGTCCCAGAATGCTCAACACAAGAGCAGGACATTGCATGTATGACTGTGTGTATTGATGGTGCACAGCACAGCCCTAATGCTGATGCACAGGCTGGGGATGACCCCACTGTACCCAGGGGCTCTGAGGCTGGAGGGGGCTCGCAGTCTGTGGTGGATGTCACATTACCTCATAAAGATATTGTGGTTGATAATAATGTGTGTGATTTTCCCCCTTTGATACCTAATGCACAAGAGGTGACAGGTCCCCCTGCAGCGGACTCTCCCCCTGTTAGTCAGCCCAGTGTGACCCCACAGGTACCCCACAGTAATGCCTGGAGCTGTGGTGCTCCGTCCTTCACCTCTGGCACCAACTATACCGGCCAGGCCTTCAAAAGAAGGAACGTGGTGCGATTTAAGCATAGAGGTCTCAAGGAGGATCTGCCGGACAGGAGGTTTGTGGTCAGGGAGCTCCTGTGTCGTCAGATGGGGTTTGCGCCATTAAATATCTTGGCAGTGATTAATCTTCCAGACAGACAGGGATATGATGTCAGTTTTAAAATCATGCCTGATCTGGACAGATTCTGGGCTAATTTCCCTAAGTTCAGGGACACGGATGGATGGAACAAATTTATCTTTGTTCCCATTTCCAGGCCAGATACAGTCACTGTAAATATCATCTTCTGGAATGAGGCTGTTCCCCCGCAGGACATTGTGGTGTGGCTCCGGAGGCATTGTGACCTCATCTCTGACCTCACCAAGAATCGTGACGTTGATGGTATCTGGACGGGAGGGTGGAAGGTCCTGGTGAAGCTGCGCCTGTGTAACAATGTCACTGCCCACATACCCAACTCCTTCTTCATTGGGCGGGAGAAAGGTGTTTGCTTCTATCCTGGGCAGCCTCGTAAGTGTTTTAAATGTGGCAAAGCGGGTCACCTGGCAAATTCCTGTACTGTGGTCAAGTGCAGTCTGTGCGGGGAAGTCGGCCATGTAGCTGCAGACTGCCAGAATATAAGGTGTAACCTGTGTGGGAAGATCGGCCACCCTCACAAGGACTGTCCCGATGCTTGGCATAACATCTGCAGGGACTTTCCTGATGAGGATTTGGTGGTAGGAGCAGAGGCTCAGGAGGAGGAGGCCTTAATGTCAGGGGAGATACTCACTAGATCAGAGTTCCACCAAGGGTCAGACCATGTAACAGCAGAGCAGCAGTGTGAAGAGGGTGCACAGGGGAGCATGGAGGTTGTCCTTCAAGGCCAGCCGCCCCAAGAGGCCTGCACATCTGTATCACCATCTCTACCTGATAATAGTAACAGCAAGCAGACCAAAAGGAGGAAAAAAGACACGTCCTCCCGTAAACCCGAGGAACAATATGATGCTGACCATAAAGCCAAGAAAAAAGTCAGCAGTGGTGTTGGTGTGATGGTCGTATCTAACAGATATGAAGTTCTATCTGAGTCAGATGGAGATTTTGATCAGGAATTGAAAAGAATAGAGGCCGAGTGTGAGAGGGAAACAGAGGACCCTCCGCCTACAAAGCGGAAACCCTTACCTATAGACTCTAATGTAGCGTCAGACATGGAGACCAGTAGTGGACAGAACACCTCTGAGTTATGATGACGGGTTCTACTTCTCTGCTCCTCTTATACTGTGTTCTTATGGCCGGATTTTCCCTAAAATTTACATCAAGTAATGTGAACAGCATTAAGGTGAGGAGGACGAGACATGCGGTGTATGACCATCTGAGATACCTTGATGCAGATGTCTTTTTCCTACAGGAAACAAGATTGACATCTCTGGGGCTTATGAGAGAGGCTGAGAGGGAATGGAGATCTGGTCCGTCATTCTGGTCACTGGCTGTGGAGCCTTATGCCGGGGTCGCTATCCTGTTTAACACCAATAATGTGACTTTACATAGAATGACGGAGGTGGTTATGGGAAGGTGTCTGGTCCTGGAAGCCACTGTTCAGGGTAGACGGCTCCGGCTTATTAACATCTATGGGCCTCAGACAGTGACTGACAGGATCCAGCTGTTCAATAATGTGAAGCCATATCTCTTCACCTCTCTCCCGGTGGTGATGGCGGGTGACTTTAATGCCATAATGACATCTGGTGACAGTATCTCAGGCAGGACAGTGACCAGGGATGGCAAAGTCTTAAAAAACATAATTTTGCAGACCGGACTGACTGACACTTTTACGCAAAGAGGTCGGACGCCAAAATTTACTTACTCATGTTCCAACAGAAGTAGTAGGATAGATTTGGTTTTGTGAGTCCTACTGAAGTTGTCAGTGCCATCAGTGAGAAAACCGTTCCCTTCTCTGATCACCTTGCCTTGTGTTTCTGCCTGGGGGCCACTAACCGTCCTGACATCGGTAGAGGGTTGTGGAAGCTAAACTCCAGCCTCCTGGATGACATGCATGTTCGGAGTTGTGTCCACTTCCTTTTTCAGGGTCATTTACAGAGGGTAGATTTCTATGACAACATGGCCGACTGGTGGGAGGACGTCAAGGATGATATCAGATCCCTCTTGAAGAGACTGTCAGTTAATAAAGGGAGGAACAAGTACAGCCAGTACCTAAGACTGCGTAAGGAATTGGAGTCACTCTATTCGGCGGGCGGGGATGACAAAGAGAGGATTGACCGGCTGAAATCTGAGATAAGGCAGTATCAGTACAGCAGGTATACCTCCCTGGTTCTTGAGCGGGATTATGGGACCTTGGGGGCACCTGATCCCTTTGAGAATTGCCGGGAGCGGGTGGCTAATAAATTGGTCACAGGTCTCACCAACTCCCAGGGTGTATTGCAGGAATCTCGGGAGGGTATCCTGGGGGTCGTGAGATCTTATTATACTGACTTGTTTCAGAGGAAAGTTTTGGATAAAGACAAGATGGCTCAATTCTTGGAGGCAACTCCAATGCCTGACACTAACGATCTGGACTTTTCTCCTTTGACAGCAGAATTAACGGTGCAGGAAGTTAAGGAGGCCATTAATAAGTTACATCTGAAGAAAGCACCAGGTCCCGATGGTTTAACAGCAGAATTCTATAAGAAATTCAGAGACCTCCTGGCTCCAATTCTTGTGGATGTTTACAAAAATTGTCTAGAAAATCACCTGATGCCTCCATCCATGAGAGTGTCTTCGTTAATTCTCCTGTCTAAAGGTAAAGAGCCAAGCGACATCAAGAACTGGAGGCCGATTGCCCTCTTGAATGTAGACAGGAAGATTCTGGCAAAGATCCTGTTTTCTAGGTTAGTTTGTTTGTCCCCGGCACTGTTGGCAGGCTCTCAGTTTGGCACAGTAAAAGGGCGGAATATCTCTGGAGCAGTCATCTCGATATGGGAGATGTTTGAGAGATGTAAAGTTCTGCGGTGTGGGAGATATGTTGTCAGTCTGGACCAGGCTAAAGCCTTTGACAGGGTTGATCACGATTATCTGTGGGCCACTTTGTCAAAGTACGGTGTTCCGGGACAATTCGTGGATTGGCTGAAGACTTTGTATAGAGAGGCGGTGAGCTTTCCTCTGATTAATGGTTGGCAGGGTGATACTTTTGGAGTTGAGGCAGGGGTGAGACAGGGCTGCCCGCTCAGTCCGCTCCTGTATGTTTTTGCCATAGACCCGTTTTTGAGGTCACTACAGGAGTGTGACTTTCAGGGGGTGCCGGTCCCCCACTGCTTGCCTCTGACTATTGTCGCCTACGCGGATGATGTGACGTTGGTGATATCTGATCCTCATGAGGTGCGGATGCTATCGGCGGCAATCAGAAGCTACTCGGAGGCCTCTGGGTCTCTGGTCAATCTTGAAAAGAGTCAAGCTCTGTGGACATTGGATTCTGAACCAGGCTTTGATCTGCCACAGTTTGCCAAAGCCTCCACCCATATTAAGATCCTAGGGGTTAAATTTGGGAGGGATGATAATGGCAAGCTAAATTGGGAAGAGAAATTGGAAACCGGAAATGCAAAGGTTCAGCGATGGAAGAACTGGAGGCTGACCTACAGAGAAAGGGTCGCTATGTTGAAGACTTACTTGGTTCCCGTCTTCTTGTACGTCTCTGTCATTTTTCCTTTGCCAGAATCTTTCTCGGCGAGGCTCCTCAGCCTGTTCTTCCAACTCTTGTGGGGGAATAGGTTGAACCCAGTAAAAAGAGGGATTACTTACCGGCAGCGGAGAGAGGGTGGGCTGGATATGCTAAATCCGAGGGTCTTCTTTGACTCCATGTTTCTGAAAGTTAATTTTGGTAACCTGGATTCAAGTGCCCTGTGGGTAAATAGTGTCAGGGATTGGATATTGCCTTTTGCAGAGTCTTGGGTGCGAGGCGGCAGTCTCAAGAGGAGGAGATGGACAGGTGACCACCTCCCCCAGTATCTGGAATATGGTCTCAGGTGTCTGAAGAAGTGGGGAGCAGAGAAGTATGAAATTGAGAATAAGACCAGGAAGGACCTGTATGTCAGGATATGCCGGACTTTCTTTTGTGTGCCGCCTGCACTGAGAGACGGCACAACCACCACCTTGCTGGAAAGTCTGAGGTTTCTCAATGCAGCGAGACTCCCAGCTAAGTTTTTTGACATCGCCTGGCTGTCGCTACATGGAAGACTATATGTTCGGGGTAACCTTAAGTACCTTAGTGTGTCAGATCGAATGTGTCCCCTGGGCTGTCAGCAAGAAGAGACAATGGCACATTTTATAACGGAGTGCTGGGGCGGGAGGAAAATATGGGAGGAAATATCTTGTAGGATAAAAGTCCCAAGATTGCTGACCCTAAAATACCCAGATATCATCTATGGTGTCCCATCTCCTGTAAGTAACATTGACCGGGGGACCATGTACCTGATAATAACAGTCATAAAATACTATCACTGGCCTACGAGAACCCGCGTCTCCATCAGCAGTGAACCCTTCCATCATACCGCAGCCGTGAGCCTGATCCTGTCTGAATTGAGGTGTATAAAATGTCTAGAGATCAGGAAAAATGGTAAAAACAAAACATTATGGAGCAATGTCCACATGGATAATTGTTGATATACAATAACAAATCAATTTTTGTTGGTTAATCGTTTCATTTTTTTTTTTCCTCTCGCCCTATTTCGAGAGCAAAGGACTTGAGCTAATTCTACTGTAATATTTTTATGTTATTAGATTTTTATTGTTTTTGTTTCTGTTGAATGATTATGGTTTTGCTTTTGTTTTTTGATCGGATTGTATTGTAATATGTACTGTTTGTTTTTTACTAATAAAAATTGCTCCCTATGTACAAGAATATAACTACTATAATACTGCCCCCTATGTACAAGAATATAACTACTATAATACTGCCCCCTATGTACAAGAATATAACTACTATAATACTGCTCCTATGTACAAGAATATAACTACTATAATACTGCTCCCTATGTACAAGAATATAACTACTATAATACTGCCCCGTATGTACAAGAATATAACTACTATAATACTGCTCCTATGTACAAGAATATAACTACTATAATACTGCCCCCTGTGTACAAGAATATAACTACTATAATACTGCCCTCTATGTACAAGAATATAACTACTATAATACTGCCCCTATGTACAAGAATATAACTACTATAATACTGCCCCTATGTACAAGAATATAACTACTATAACACTACTCCTATGTACAAGAATATAACTACTATAATACTGCCCCCTATGTACAAGAATATAACTACTATAATACTGCCCCCTATATACAAGAATATAACTACTATAATACTGCTCCTATGTACAAGAATATAACTACTATAATACTGCCCCCTATGTACAAGAATATAACTACTATAATACTGCCCCCTATGTACAAGAATATAACTACTATAATACTGCCCCCTATGTACAAGAATATAACTACTATAATACTGCCCCCTATGTACAAGAATATAACTACTATAATACTGCCCCCTATGTACAAGAATATAACTACTATAATACTGCTCCTATGTACAAGAATATAACTACTATAATACTGCTCCTATGTACAAGAATATAACTACTATAATACTGCCTCCTATGTACAAGAATATAACTAGTATAATACTGCCCACTATGTACAAGAATATAACTACTATAATACTGCCCCTATGTACAAGAATATAACTACTATAATACTGCTCCCTATATACAAGAATATAACTACTATAATACTGCTCCTATGTACAAGAATATAACTACTATAATACTGCTCCTATGTACAAGAATATAACTACTATAATACTGCCCCCTATGTACAAGAATATAACTACTATAATACTGCCCCCTATGTACAAGAATATAACTACTATAATACTGCCCCCTATGTACAAGAATATAACTACTATAATACTGCCCCCTATGTACAAGAATATAACTACTATAATACTGCCCCCTATGTACAAGAATATAACTACTATAATACTGCCCCCTATGTACAAGAATATAACTACTATAATACTGCCCCCTATGTACAAGAATATAACTACTATAATACTGCCCCCTATGTACAAGAATATAACTACTATAATACTGCCCCCTATGTACAAGAATATAACTACTATAATACTGCTCCTATGTACAAGAATATAACTACTATAATACTACCCCCTATGTACAAGAATATAACTACTATAATACTGCCCCCTATGTACAAGAATATAACTACTATAATACTGCACCCTATGTACAAGAATATAACTACTATAATACTGCACCCTATGTACAAGAATATACCTACTATAATACTGCCCTCTATGTACAAGAATATAACTACTATAATACTGCCCTCTTTGTACAAGAATATAACTACTATAATACTGCTCCCTATGTACAAGAATATAACTACTATAATACTGCTCCTATGTACAAGAATATAACTACTATAATACTGCCCCCTATGTACAAGAATATAACTACTATACTACTGCCCCTATATACAAGAATATAACTACTATAATACTGCCCCCTATGTACAAGAATATAACTACTATAATACTGCACCCTATGTACAAGAATATAACTACTATAATACTGCTCCTATGTACAAGAATATAACTACTATAATACTGCCACTATGTACAAGAATATAACTACTATAATACTGCAGCCTATGTACAAGAATATACCTACTATAATACTGCCCTCTATGTACAAGAATATAACTACTATAATACTGCCCTCTTTGTACAAGAATATAACTACTATAATACTGCTCCCTATGTACAAGAATATAACTACTATAATACTGCTCCTATGTACAAGAATATAACTACTATAATACTGCCCCCTATGTACAAGAATATAACTACTATACTACTGCCCCTATATACAAGAATATAACTACTATAATACTGCCCCCTATGTACAAGAATATAACTACTATAATACTGCACCCTATGTACAAGAATATAACTACTATAATACTGCTCCTATGTACAAGAATATAACTACTATAATACTGCCACTATGTACAAGAATATAACTACTATAATACTGCCCCCTATGTACAAGAATATAACTACTATAATACTGCACCCTATGTACAAGAATATAACTACTATAATACTGCACCCTATGTACAAGAATATAACTACTATAATACTGCTCCTATGTACAAGAATATAACTACTATAATACTGCCACTATGTACAAGAATATAACTACTATAATACTGCCTCCTAGCTGTGAGGACGTGTCTGAGTAGCTCTCCTGATGTCTGGAGCAAGCCCGGGGAGGGGCCACCCTGGGCGGGGAAGCTCCCCAAGCAAGGCCCAGGCTTCCCGGCCTACACTGGGAGACAACACCCAGGCTTCTTCTAATGGGAATACAAATCCCAGAGTCATCGTTAAGCAATGCAAAGCAACAAGCCAAAGCTCCACTGTTTCCAAGAAGGAAGAAAGCCGAGTGAATGTGAGTAAAGTTATGGAAGGAACAGCAGCTGCAGTTACAGCAAAGAAACCTGAAGTGAAACTGTCAGTAAGTAAAGAAATGCAGCAAAGTCCAAAAACAAGTAATTCCCCAAAGGAATCTTCTGTCAGCAAACAGAGGCAGCCTGGTGCAGAGAAGGTGAGGCCGCTCCCATCACCGGCATCAGGTGTGCAGCTCCCATCACCGGCCTCAGGTGTGCAGCTCCCATCACCGGCCTCAGGTGTGCAGCTCCCATCACCGGCCTCAGGTGTGCAGCTCACATCACCGGCCTCAGGTGTGCAGCTCCCATCCCCGGCCTCAGGTGTGCAGCTCCCATCCCCGGCCTCAGGTGTGCAGCTCCCATCCCCGGCCTCAGGTGTGCAGCTCACTCCTCCACACAGGCAGAGACGGACATCTCTGGAGAGGCAGACATTGCAAGAAAACCTGCAGCAGCAAGACACGGTGACCAGCATGGCGCGCTCAGGACGTACAAGGGCACAGGCGAGTGGCAGCAGTAAGAGTGCTGTGGAGCCCGGAGCCAGCAGTGGTACCATAAAGTCATCTGTGGTAAAACCAAAGGAGACCTCTGTGTTCAAAAACCCAGAGCCATTGTCCAAGCCTCAGAAGGAGACGGCGCGTGCACCCGAGCTGCAGCTGGCAGAGGAGATACCTGGCCTGGTAAAGAAGATGGGTGAGTTACAGCAGCAAAGACAAATGCTGCAAATGGAGATTGATGTTATCTATAAACTGAAGGCTGCTAATCCTGACAGTAATGCTATGTGTGACCAGAGACTTTACTCACTGGGTGTGGAGCTGGCGAATGTGGTCAGGGACATAGATGTGGCACCCCAGGGGTCTGGTTACCACAGTAATAGCAATATTACGTCTGAGAGCAGGTGGGAGGTCTCCTGGTCAGGAACCCTAAGCATGCAACACTTCCTGCCCAGTCCTGGGAGGGGAAGAACTTCCCCTATATAAACTGGGGCTGAGGCGGGGTTAGAGGAGAAGAAGAGGAGTCCCAGACAGAGACACAGTCTGGTCTGGAGTGGAGCAGATACAGGGAGAGCAAGATCAGGAGCTATGTGGGAGCAGTGATAAAAGGGGTCAGAGACTGGAAGCTATAGAGCTCGTCCTGACTGAAGAGATCTCACCGGACACGGAGTCCGAGGCAGTGGGGACTGATCCATACCCAGCAGCAGAAACCGACCGGCAGGGGATTTCAGGTCCTCTGGCCAAGAAACCCGAAGGCACGGTCACACGCAAGGGACCAGCACCGCCGTTGTGGAGCGGAGGCTACCAGAAGGCCCCGAGTCACCGGCCATACGGGTGAGCACCACACGGTACACTCAGGGACGTGGGCTACTTTTACCCGCTTCTAGCAAGGTAGCCAGGGAGAGTACAATAAGTTGGGGAGGCCTACAACTCCGCCTGGCCGGGGGAGATCCTATCTGCTCACGGACTGACCAGGCCCCGATCGCTAGCCAGTACTCCCGGGAGGGTCTACCTTTGCCACCAGTAAAGACCCTGAACTACACCGCACCGTCTCTGAGTGGTTCCTGGTGCCTGCGTGCAATTCTGCTATCCCCATCATCCACGTCCGCTGCCTGAGGCCATACCCCTCCCGTTGGGGGTTATCCACGCTGCACAACTGTACCACCGGCCTCAGCGGTCTGCCCTGCAGCGGCGGCTTCATAACGGGTGGCATAGTTGAACACTATAACATCTTCTACTAAATTCTGCCACTTGGTTTGACACCCTGGGCACGGACTGGATCGTCGCCACGAGGACTACTACCCCTATCAGATCCGGCTCCGGGTAGTCCCCGCGTGCGCAACGCTACACAACAGAGGCCCAGGGGGCGCGTCAACTTTGGCGTAGTCGGCAGGATTCCGTGCCCGCAACCACCGGGTACTGCGTGCCTGAAAAAAAAAAAAAAGAGACTGTTAAACTTACCTGTGGTGAGTTTTCCCGCCATCCGATGCCATCTTCTGCCTTCTTCCCGCCATCCGTGGAGTTTTCCCGCCATTGGACGCCATCTTGAGGACGCCGCGCGGGAAGAAGAGGGGCGTGGACTCCGAAAGCGCGCGAGAACTGAAGCTCCGCCTCACGTCCGGACGTTGCGTAAGGTCCTGGAAGGAGCCCAGCAGACGCCGACGTCACAGGAGCGCGACGGAAGGTCCTCAACCCTGACGATCCACTGCGGAGCCGCGGCCTACGGAAGAGGATCATCGCAAGGTAGGCCACGGTCCACTAGGGGGGAGGAGGATGTCGGATACAGAGGAGAGCTTCACTGCCACAGCCACCGCCAGCGCCACCGCTGCTGCGGTCATGCCTTTCACTATGCCCTATATCCCGGGGGCAGCCTGGCTACCCCAGTACTCAGGGGAGTCACATACCCTAAATGACTTCAGAGAAAGGCTGGATAGCCTCTTCCAGGTGTACCCCCTCACAGAGGAGCAAAAAGTGAGCATCCTGGTGGCTCAATTAACAGGGGCAGCCCAAAGGGAGGTAAAGTCCTGGCCACTCGGGAGGAGGAGGACTGTCGCAGAGATACTAGCCCGGCTGAAGGACACCTTTGATACCCGTACCTCAGCCGAGATCAAGCTTAGATTCTACGGGTGCAAGCAGCGAGCACATGAGAATATAAGGGACTATGCACTAAACCTACAAGAGGCCCTGAGAGCCATTAAGCAGGCAGACCCTGACAGCGTGGGAAACGAAGACAAGCTGTTGACTGAACAATTTATAGAGGGTCTACATTGCAATGCCCACCGAACCCAGTTGCGGGCAATGGCCTTACAGGACCCTCATGTGGACTTTGCACAGTTCAAGGACAGAGCCATCCGGGTGCTCCGAGAACCGGCACCAGGTGGCGCTGTGACCCACAGACGCCCTACTACCACTTACCACCAGGAGACGGCGCCCTTGTCGGCAGGGCCTGTGGGAGCTGATGCGCAGGCTTTAAACAATGACCCGGCTACAGACCTGCACCATCAGGTCCAAGAGCTAACTAAAAGCGTTGCTGCGCTAACCCGAACTGTGCAGTCTTTACAGGTTTCTACTCCAGGGAAGATCCAGCTGGCATCCGGACCGGAGGACATCCCGTGGCGCCGACCAAGGAGGACCCCACCGGCCAGAGGAAAACCCAGCGACCGATACAACGAGGACGGACAACCCATCTGCCGCCGCTGCAATCAACCCGGACATATGGCAAGGTACTGTCCTTTAAACGGGCACAACCTGGGGTAGAGGGCCAACCCCTAGGAATAAGATCACCAGGCCCATCGAACTGGCGTGACAAATACGTGGGAGGACGTCCAGTCTTGCCTGTGGTACTGGATGGCATTCCTATGAGTGCCCTACTGGACACCGGGTCACAGGTCACCACCATCCCGTACGTGCTCTTCAAGCAGTACTGGAATGACTCGGACATAACCCGCTACCCTGACGACGACTTGAGTATCATCGCCAGCAATGGTCAGCCCGTGCCACAGATCGGATTTAAAGAGATGACCATTAAAATCGGTAAAGTCGAACTGGCAGCACAGGGACTGATCATTGTGGACATTGACAAGCGCGAGAGTCACCCAAAGATAACTCTAGGAACTAATGTGATTGAAAATTGTCTTGCAGAGGTGATTCTCATTTTACAGCAGGTTGCCAAGAACGCCAGTTCCGGCCAGCAGCGAGTGCTCCAAAAAGAGATCCGGGCACTGATGCGACGGCAACAGGTGGAACTCTCCGGTGGTGAGATTGGTAGCGTGAGAATGTGTGACCCTTTCCCTATTGCCATGCCCCCGAAAAGTGAAATGATGATTTGGTGCCGGACAGCTATTGGTCTGAGAGGTAGAGATTACCAGGCAATGGTGGAACCAGTCTACTCAGACAGTAGGCCCACCATTTTGACAGCACGGGGGGTGGTCGATGTACGCCATGGGAGGGTGCCCGTTCGCATCATAAATATCGGGGAGAGAGAAGTACACCTGCCCCGGTATGCCACGCTAGCCAAATTGTTCACCATAAACCAGAATTCTGTACAGGCCGTGGAACCCTTGCCTCCATCTCAACCAGAGGAAGGTAACGGCTCTAAGCAACAAATGGAGGACTGGTGTCAGCAACTACATTTGGGTACTGACTCCACTCCCTCACACCAGAAACAGGGAGTCTATCGGGTGGTTCAAGAGTACGAGAGAGTGTTTAGTAAACACCCGTTAGACTTCGGGCGAGTAAAGGGGGTAGAACACCACATCCCCACGGGAGACCATCCTCCCATAAAGGAGAGATACCGACCCGTACCCCCTGCACACTACCAACACGCCAAGGGGATGCTTAGAGACATGAAGGAGGCTGGGGTAATCAGGGATAGCTGTAGTCCCTGGGCAGCTCCACTAGTCTTGGTTAAAAAAAAAGACAACACCATGAGAATGTGTGTAGACTACCGGAAAATCAACCGTATCACACACAAAGATGCGTACCCCTTACCAAGGATAGAGGAGTCTTTGGCTGCTTTAAAATCTGCTAACTTCTTCTCCACTTTGGATCTCACTAGCGGGTACTGGCAGGTTCCTGTAGCAGAGGCGGACCGGGAGAAGACCGCATTCACCACCCCGATGGGACTTAGCGAGTTTACCTGCATGCCGTTCGGACTCTGCAACGCACCAGGAACCTTCCAACGATTGATGGAATGCTGTCTGGGACACCGGAACTTTGAGACGGTCCTGCTGTACCTGGACGATGTTATAGTTTATTCCAAAACCTACGAGGACCACCTGAAACACCTGGCGGAAGTGTTTGAAGCCCTGGCAAACTACGGTCTGAAGGTGAAACCGTCGAAGTGTCACCTGCTAAAACCAAAAGTGCAGTACCTGGGACACGTGGTGAGTGCTGACGGAGTGGCTCCCGACCCTGATAAGATCACTGCGATTAAGGAATGGCCAAGACCCTCTAGCGTAAGGGAAGTATGGCAGTTCCTCGGGTTGGTAGGCTACTACCGAAGATTCATTCCCGGTTTCACCAAAAAGGCAGCTCCTATGCAGGACCTCCTGATAGGCCAGTCCAGGAAGGCCAAGAACCAGAAGCCGCCCTTCAGATGGGAGAAGCTGGAAGAAGAGTCCTTCCGCCAGCTGAAGATGGCCCTCACGGGGGATGAAATCCTGGCATACCCTGATTACAGCCAGCCCTTTATCCTCTACACCGACGCAAGTAACATCGGGCTAGGCGCCGTACTGTCCCAGATCCAGCAGGGGAGAGAACGGGTAATTGCTTACGCCAGCCGAAAACTGCGACCCACCGAAAGAAACCCTGAGAATTACAGCTCATTCAAGCTAGAGTTCCTGGCAGTGGTGTGGGCAGTCACCGAACGCTTTAAGCACTACCTCGCCTCTTCCCGGTTCACCGTGTACACGGATAACAACCCGTTGACACACCTGGACACTGCAAGACTCGGTGCCCTGGAGCAGAGATGGATGGCCCGCCTGTCCAACTATGAATTCACGATCAAATACCGGGCAGGACGCTCCAATACCAACGCGGATGCCTTGTCCAGAATGCCAAACCTACCGGACGTAGGGGAAGATCCAGAGGAACTGGAAGAAGTTGAACTCCCCGCGTTCCACCGTCATGGGACTACCCAGTATTCCCACCGTGTAAGGGGTAAGCAATCCGCTACGTTCAACCCCTTACCTCATTACAACTGGGCGGAAACGCAAGACAGTGACCCCGCCGTCCGACTGGTGAAGGAGATGCTGACTCAGCCAGATGCTCGCCTTGACCCAGACGCTCCGGAGGAAACCAAGCAACTGTGGGCTGAGAAGAGTCGACTGTTCCTTTACAAGGGGAAGTTGTGCCGTAGAATGGTTAACTCCCGGACGCATGAACTGATCTGGCAAGTAGCGATGCCAAGAAGAGACGCGGCTATGGTACTGGAGGCATACCACGACGGAGCTGGGCACTTCGGATGGAAGAAGCTGGAGTTCCTGCTGCGCGGGCGGTTCCACTGGGTAGGCATGAGAGGAACCATCGAGAGGTGGTGCAGAGACTGTGGCCCATGCAACCTAAGAAGGAAGGACCGTGCCAGTCAGAAGACTCCCCTGCAGTCCATCGTCACCAGGCAGCCGTTGGAACTGGTAGCCTTGGATCATGTAAAACTGACCCCCAGCAGAAGTGGCTACGTCTATGCGTTAACCATCGTGGATCACTACTCCCGGTTCTTGGTTGTAGTCCCCGTCAAGGACTTAACGGCTCAAACAGCAGCTAGAGCCTTTCAGCAGCACTTCTGCCGTCCACACGGATACCCAGAGCAGGTGCTGACGGGCCAGGGACCTGCCTTTGAAGCGGAAGTCTTCCAGGAGTTCTGCACTCTGTATGGCTGCCAGAAGATAAGAACAACACCCTATCATCCGCAAACCAATGGACTCTGCGAGAAGATGAACCAGGTGGTGATAGACCTTCTGAAAACGTTGCCCCTGGAAGAACGCAGTCTGTGGCCTGAGAAACTGCCTGATCTGGTGGACCTATACAACCACATCCCTGTAGGTTCTACCAACTGTACCCCGGCTTACCTAATGAGAGCAAGACCTGGTAAGCTGCCTGTTGATCTGGATATGGGAGTCCTGACACCCGAGGACACTTCACCAGAAGCAGACTGGGACACAGAGAGGCAGCAGCAGTACCGGAAAGTACAGGAGAGCGTTGAGCGAAGTCTCTGTCAAGCAAGAGAAAGACAGGAGAAGACTTACAACCAGTATGCTCCCGCTGTTCCCCTGGTACCTGGAGAGCAGGTCTTGAAAAGGAAGAGACGGCTCCACAAGTTGGACGACCAGTGGGAGAAGGACCCGTACACCGTACTGCCATCAAGCCATGAAAACCCAAAAATCTGCACAATCAGTAAGGATGGAGGAGAAACCACAGCCATTGTCTCCCGAGATCACCTGAAGAAGTGTCCCGAGCAGCTACGAAACCCTGAAGAAGATCAAGAAAACCCTCGACCCGCAGAGGAAAGGGAAGAAATGGTCAGTACTGTACTCAGAGACTTCCCTCGGTCTTGGACACAAGTAAATGGCGCTGTTGTGGTACCCGTCCTCACCTTCCTCCAGCCAGCATCCCAAGTACCTACGGAAAAACAGGTAGAGCTGGAAGAGCAGCCGGTCCAGGAGGCAGAAGACCCCACACAAGCAGACCAGGAGAATCGACCCTCTGCTTATAGTGAGCCTGCTGTGCCCCTAGTGAGCCAAAGAACCCGTAGACAGCTGCCCAGCTTACCTTTGACAGCTCCTACACCCTGTAGCTTAGGACCGGTCAGTAAGCTCCGTAGGTCTACTAGGGCCACTAGAGGCCAGTTGCCAGTACGTTGGAGGATCTAAAGTGTTCAGACTGTTTTATTGGTATTTACCTGTTTACTGTTGCTTGTAAATAATTATGTTTTTCCAGTTATTTTATAGGTGTCTTTTGTGGATTAACCGGAATTCTTTGTATATATGTTTGGAGCGTAACCCAGGAATGGACTAAGACTGCTAAAGACTCGGGGTAGGACAGACCCCCACCTGGTTACGGCTCCCTGTTTGGTGAAATGGACACCCTTATTGCTTCAAAAACTGCACCCTGTTGCGGACACGCTGTGACCGCCCTAACGTGTTTTCCCTTATTGTATTGTTCCTGTTTATACCCTGTTATGTTTTCAAAAATATGTTTAGTCCCGGAGTACTAAATTTTACTAGGGGGGAATGTGGCACCCCAGGGGTCTGGTTACCACAGTAATAGCAATATTACGTCTGAGAGCAGGTGGGAGGTCTCCTGGTCAGGAACCCTAAGCATGCAACACTTCCTGCCCAGTCCTGGGAGGGGAAGAACTTCCCCTATATAAACTGGGGCTGAGGCGGGGTTAGAGGAGAAGAAGAGGAGTCCCAGACAGAGACACAGTCTGGTCTGGAGTGGAGCAGATACAGAGAGAGCAAGATCAGGAGCTATGTGGGAGCAGTGATAAAAGGGGTCAGAGACTGGAAGCTGTAGAGCTCGTCCTGACTGAAGAGATCTCACCGGACACGGAGTCCGAGGCTGTGGGGACTGATCCATACCCAGCAGCAGAAACCGACCGGCAGGGGATTTCAGGTCCTCTGGCCAAGAAACCCGAAGGCACGGTCACACGCAAGGGACCAGCACCGCCGTTGTGGAGCGGAGGCTACCAGAAGGCCCCGAGTCACCGGCCATATGGGTGAGCACCACACGGTACACTCAGGGACGTGGGCTACTTTTACCCGCTTCTAGCAAGGTAGCCAGGGAGAGTACAATAAGTTGGGGAGGCCTACAACTCCGCCTGGCCGGGGGAGATCCTATCTGCTCACGAACTGACCAGGCCCCGATCGCTAGCCAGTACTCCCGGGAGGGTCTACCTTTGCCACCAGTAAAGACCCTGAACTACACCGCACCGTCTCTGAGTGGTTCCTGGTGCCTGCGTGCAATTCTGCTATCCCCATCATCCACGTCCGCTGCCCTGAGGCCATACCCCTCCCGTTGGGGGTTATACTATCCACGCTGCACAACTGTACCACCGGCCTCAGCGGTCTGCCCTGCAGCGGCGGCTTCATAACCGCATTCAACGGGTGGCGTAGTCGAACACTATAACATCTTCTACTAAATTCTGCCACTTGGTTTGACACCCTGGGCACGGACCGGGTCACCGCCACGAGGACTACTACCCCTATCAGATCCGGCTCCGGGTAGTCCCCGCGTGCGCAACGCTACACAACAGAGGCCCAGGGGGCGCGTCATAGACTGTATCCTGGAGAGGATGGGGCCCCTGGCAGAGACCTACAGAAACCAGGAGCGGTTCTCCTCTCACAAGCAGGACTTTGTTGTGGAGTCCAGGACCTCTGATGCTGGATTAGGGTCAGAGACTGTACAGGATGAACCCCTGAAGCAGCAGACACGACCTGTGTTACAAGCTGCACGTTTCTGTTTCCAGGAGGGACAAATACTGCAGCAGCAGCAGACTGTAGCTGAGCCTGAGCAGCAACATGTACCTCAGAATCCAGCAGAGGCACCACAAGTCCCAGAATGCTCAACACAAGAGCAGGACATTGCATGTATGACTGTGTGTATTGATGGTGCACAGCACAGCCCTAATGCTGATGCACAGGCTGGGGATGACCCCACTGTACCCAGGGGCTCTGAGGCTGGAGGGGGCTCGCAGTCTGTGGTGGATGTCACATTACCTCATAAAGATATTGTGGTTGATAATAATGTGTGTGATTTTCCCCCTTTGATACCTAATGCACAAGAGGTGACAGGTCCCCCTGCAGCGGACCCTCCCCCTGTTAGTCAGCCCAGTGTGACCCCACAGGTACCCCACAGTAATGCCTGGAGCCGTGGTGCTCCGTCCTTCACCTCTGGCACCAACTATACCGGCCAGGCCTTCAAAAGAAGGAACGTGGTGCGATTTAAGCCTAGAGGTCTCAAGGAGGATCTGCCGGACAGGAGGTTTGTGGTCAGGGAGCTCCTGTGTCGTCAGATGGGGTTTGCGCCATTAAATATCTTGGCAGTGATTAATCTTCCAGACAGACAGGGATATGATGTCAGTTTTAAAATCATGCCTGATCTGGACAGATTCTGGGCTAATTTCCCTAAGTTCAGGGACACGAATGGATGGAACAAATTTATCTTTGTTCCCATTTCCAGGCCAGATACAGTCACTGTAAATATCATCTTCTGGAATGAGGCTGTTCCCCCGCAGGACATTGTGGTGTGGCTCCGGAGGCATTGTGACCTCATCTCTGACCTCACCAAGAATCGTGACGTTGATGGTATCTGGACGGGAGGGTGGAAGGTCCTGGTGAAGCTGCGCCAGTGTAACAATGTCACTGCCCACTTACCCAACTCCTTCTTCATTGGGCGGGAGAAAGGTGTTTGCTTCTATCCTGGGCAGCCTCGCAAGTGCTTTAAATGTGGCAAAGCGGGTCACCTGGCAAATTCCTGTACTGTGGTCAAGTGCAGTCTGTGCGGGGAAGTCGGCCATGTAGCTGCAGACTGCCAGAATATAAGGTGTAACCTGTGTGGGAAGATCGGCCACCCTCACAAGGACTGTCCCGATGCTTGGCATAACATCTGCAGGGACTTTCCTGATGAGGATTTGGTGGTAGGAGCAGAGGCTCAGGAGGAGGAGGCCTTAATGTCAGGGGAGATACTCACTAGATCAGAGTTCCACCAAGGGTCAGACCATGTAACAGCAGAGCAGCAGTGTGAAGAGGGTGCACAGGGGAGCATGGATGTTGTCCTTCAAGGCCAGCCACCCCAAGAGGCCTGCACATCTGTATCACCATCTCTACCTGATAATAGTAACAGCAAGCAGACCAAAAGGAGGAAAAAAGACACGTCCTCCCGTAAACCCGAGGAACAATATGATGCTGACCATAAAGCCAAGAAAAAAGTCAGCAGTGGTGTTGGTGTGATGGTCGTATCTAACAGATATGAAGTTCTATCTGAGTCAGATGGAGATTTTGATCAGGAATTGAAAAGAATAGAGGCCGAGTGTGAGAGGGAAACAGAGGACCCTCCGCCTACAAAGCGGAAACCCTTACCTATAGACTCTAATGTAGCGTCAGACATGGAGACCAGTAGTGGACAGAACACCTCTGAGTTATGATGACGGGTTCTACTTCTCTGCTCCTCTTATACTGTGTTCTTATGGCCGGATTTTCCCTAAAATTTACATCAAGTAATGTGAACAGCATTAAGGTGAGGAGGACGAGACATGCGGTGTATGACCATCTGAGATACCTTGATGCAGATGTCTTTTTCCTACAGGAAACAAGATTGACATCTCTGGGGCTTATGAGAGAGGCTGAGAGGGAATGGAGATCTGGTCCGTCATTCTGGTCACTGGCTGTGGAGCCTTATGCCGGGGTCGCTATCCTGTTTAACACCAATAATGTGACTTTACATAGAATGACGGAGGTGGTTATGGGAAGGTGTCTGGTCCTGGAAGCCACTGTTCAGGGTAGACGGCTCCGGCTTATTAACATCTATGGGCCTCAGACAGTGACTGACAGGATCCAGCTGTTCAATAATGTGAAGCCATATCTCTTCACCTCTCTCCCGGTGGTGATGGCGGGTGACTTTAATGCCATAATGACATCTGGTGACAGTATCTCAGGCAGGACAGTGACCAGGGATGGCAAAGTCTTAAAAAACATAATTTTGCAGACCGGACTGACTGACACTTTTACGCAAAGAGGTCGGACGCCAAAATTTACTTACTCATGTTCCAACAGAAGTAGTAGGATAGATTTGGTTTTGTGAGTCCTACTGAAGTTGTCAGTGCCATCAGTGAGAAAACCGTTCCCTTCTCTGATCACCTTGCCTTGTGTTTCTGCCTGGGGGCCACTAACCGTCCTGACATCGGTAGAGGGTTGTGGAAGCTAAACTCCAGCCTCCTGGATGACATGCATGTTCGGAGTTGTGTCCACTTCCTTTTTCAGGGTCATTTACAGAGGGTAGATTTCTATGACAACATGGCCGACTGGTGGGAGGACGTCAAGGATGATATCAGATCCCTCTTGAAGAGACTGTCAGTTAATAAAGGGAGGAACAAGTACAGCCAGTACCTAAGACTGCGTAAGGAATTGGAGTCACTCTATTCGGCGGGCGGGGATGACAAAGAGAGGATTGACCGGCTGAAATCTGAGATAAGGCAGTATCAGTACAGCAGGTATACCTCCCTGGTTCTTGAGCGGGATTATGGGACCTTGGGGGCACCTGATCCCTTTGAGAATTGCCGGGAGCGGGTGGCTAATAAATTGGTCACAGGTCTCACCAACTCCCAGGGTGTATTGCAGGAATCTCGGGAGGGTATCCTGGGGGTCGTGAGATCTTATTATACTGACTTGTTTCAGAGGAAAGTTTTGGATAAAGACAAGATGGCTCAATTCTTGGAGGCAACTCCAATGCCTGACACTAACGATCTGGACTTTTCTCCTTTGACAGCAGAATTAACGGTGCAGGAAGTTAAGGAGGCCATTAATAAGTTACATCTGAAGAAGGCACCAGGTCCAGATGGTTTAACAGCAGAATTCTATAAGAAATTCAGAGACCTCCTGGCTCCAATTCTTGTGGATGTTTACAAAAATTGTCTAGAAAATCACCTGATGCCTCCATCCATGAGAGTGTCTTCGTTAATTCTCCTGTCTAAAGGTAAAGAGCCAAGCGACATCAAGAACTGGAGGCCGATTGCCCTCTTGAATGTAGACAGGAAGATTCTGGCAAAGATCCTGTTTTCTAGGTTAGTTTGTTTGTCCCCGGCACTGTTGGCAGGCTCTCAGTTTGGCACAGTAAAAGGGCGGAATATCTCTGGAGCAGTCATCTCGATATGGGAGATGTTTGAGAGATGTAAAGTTCTGCGGTGTGGGAGATATGTTGTCAGTCTGGACCAGGCTAAAGCCTTTGACAGGGTTGATCACGATTATCTGTGGGCCACTTTGTCAAAGTACGGTGTTCCGGGACAATTCGTGGATTGGCTGAAGACTTTGTATAGAGAGGCGGTGAGCTTTCCTCTGATTAATGGTTGGCAGGGTGATACTTTTGGAGTTGAGGCAGGGGTGAGACAGGGCTGCCCGCTCAGTCCGCTCCTGTATGTTTTTGCCATAGACCCGTTTTTGAGGTCACTACAGGAGTGTGACTTTCAGGGGGTGCCGGTCCCCCACTGCTTGCCTCTGACTATTGTCGCCTACGCGGATGATGTGACGTTGGTGATATCTGATCCTCATGAGGTGCGGATGCTATCGGCGGCAATCAGAAGCTACTCGGAGGCCTCTGGGTCTCTGGTCAATCTTGAAAAGAGTCAAGCTCTGTGGACATTGGATTCTGAACCAGGCTTTGATCTGCCACAGTTTGCCAAAGCCTCCACCCATATTAAGATCCTAGGGGTTAAATTTGGGAGGGATGATAATGGCAAGCTAAATTGGGAAGAGAAATTGGAAACCGGAAATGCAAAGGTTCAGCGATGGAAGAACTGTAGGCTGACCTACAGAGATAGGGTCGCTATGTTGAAGACTTACTTGGTTCCCGTCTTCTTGTACGTCTCTGTCATTTTTCCTTTGCCAGAATCTTTCTCGGCGAGGCTCCTCAGCCTGTTCTTCCAACTCTTGTGGGGGAATAGGTTGAACCCAGTAAAAAGAGGGATTACTTACCTGCAGCGGAGAGAGGGTGGGCTGGATATGCTAAATCCGAGGGTCTTCTTTGACTCCATGTTTCTGAAAGTTAATTTTGGTAACCTGGATTCAAGTGCCCTGTGGGTAAATAGTATCAGGGATTGGATATTGCCTTTTGCAGAGTCTTGGGTGCGAGGCGGCAGTCTCAAGAGGAGGAGATGGACAGGTGACCACCTCCCCCAGTATCTGGAATATGGTCTCAGGTGTCTGAAGAAGTGGGGAGCAGAGAAGTATGAAATTGAGAATAAGACCAGGAAGGACCTGTATGTCAGGATATGCCGGACTTTCTTTTGTGTGCAGCCTGCACTGAGAGACGGCACAACCACCACCTTGCTGGAAAGTCTGAGGTTTCTCAATGCAGCGAGACTCCCAGCTAAGTTTTTTGACATCGCCTGGCTGTCGCTACATGGAAGACTATATGTTCGGGGTAACCTTAAGTACCTTAGTGTGTCAGATCGAATGCGTCCCCTGGGCTGTCAGCAAGAAGAGACAATGGCACATTTTATAACGGAGTGCTGGGGCGGGAGGAAAATATGGGAGGAAATATCTTGTAAGTTAAAAGTCCCAAGATTGCTGACCCTAAAATACCCAGCTATCATCTATGGTGTCCCATCTACTGTAAGTAACATTGACCGGGGGACCATGTATCTGATAATAACAGTCATAAAATACTATCACTGGCCTACGAGAACCCGCGTCTCCATCAGCAGTGAACCCTTCCATCATACCGCAGCCGTGAGCCTGATCCTGTCTGAATTGAGGTGTATAAAATGTCTAGAGATCAGGAAAAATGGTAAAAACAAAACATTATGGAGGAATGTCCACATGGATTAATGTTGATATACAATAACAAATCAATTTTTGTTGGTTAATCGTTTCATTTTTTTTTTTCCTCTCGCCCTATTTCGAGAGCAAAGGACTTGAGCTAATTCTACTGTAATATTTTTATGTTATTAGATTTTTATTGTTTTTGTTTCTGTTGAATGATTATGGTTTTGCTTTTGTTTTTTGATCGGATTGTATTGTAATATGTACTGTTTGTTTTTTACTAATAAAAATTGCCCCCTATGTACAAGAATATAACTACTATAATACTGCTCCTACGTACAAGAATATAACTACTATAATACTGCCCCCTATGTACAAGAATATAACTACTATAATACTGCCCCCTATGTACAAGAATATAACTACTATAATACTGCCCCCTATGTACAAGAATATAACTACTATAATACTGCCCCCTATGTACAAGAATATAACTACTATAATATTGCCCCCTATGTACAAGAATATAACTACTATAATACTGCTCCCTATGTACAAGAATATAACTACTAAACTACTGCTCCTATGTACAAGAATATAACTACTATAATACTGCCCCCTATGTACAAGAATATAGCTACTATAACACTGCCCCTATGTACTAGAATATAACTACTATAATACTGCCCCCTATGTACAAGAATATAACTACTATAATACTGCCCCTATGTACTAGAATATAACTACTATAATACTGCTCCTATATACAAGAATATAACTACTATAATACTGCCCCCTATGTACAAGAATATAACTACTATAATACTGCCCCCTATATACAAAAATATAACTAGTATAATACTGCCCCCTATGTACAAGAATATAACTACTATAATACTGCTCCTATGTAGAAGAATATAACTACTATAATACTGCTCCTATGTACAAGAATATAACTACTATAATACTGCTCCCTATGTACAAGAATATAACTACTATAATACTGCTCCCTATGTACAAGAATATAACTACTATAATACTGCTCCTATGTACAAGAATATAACTATTATAATACTGCCCCTATGTACAAGAATATAATGACTATAATACTGCCCCCTATGTACAAGAATATAACTACTATAATTCTGCCCCTATATACAAGAATATAACTACTATAATACTGCTCCCTATGGACAAGAATATAACTACTATAATACTGCTATGTACAAGAATATAACTACTATAATACTGCCCCCTATGTTCAAGAATATAACTACTATAATACTGCCCCTATGTACAAGAATATAACTACTATAATACTGCTCCTATGTACAAGAATATAACTACTATAATACTGCCCCCTATGTACAAGAATATAACTACTATAATACTGCTCCTATGTACAAGAATATAACTACTATAATACTGCTCCCTATGTACAAGAATATAACTACTATAATACTGCTCCTATGTACAAGAATATAACTACTATAATACTGCCCCCTATGTACAAGAATATAACTACTATAATACTGCCCCTATGTACAAGAATATAACTACTATAATACTGCCCCCTATGTACAAGAATATAACTATTATAATACTGCTTCTTTGTACAAGAATATAACTACTATAATACTGCCCCTATGTACAAGAATATAACTACTATAATACTGCCCCCTATGTAAAAGAATGTAACTACTATAATACTGCCCCCTATGTACAAGAATATAACTACTATAATACTGCCCCCTATGTACAAGAATATAACTACTATAATACTGCCCCTATGTACAAGAATATAACTACTATAATACTGCTCCTATGTACAAGAATATAACTACTATAATACTACCCCCTATGTACAAGAATATAACTACTATAATACTGCTCCTATGTACAAGAATATAACAACTATAATACTGCCCCCTATGTACAATAATATAACTACTATAATACTGCTCCTATGTACAAGAATATAACTGCTATAATACTGCCCCTATGTACAAGAATATAACTGCTATAATACTGCCCCTATGTACAAGAATATAACTACTGTAATACTGCTCCTATGTACACGAATATACCTACTATAATACTGCTCCTATGTATAAGAATATAACTACTATAATACTGCCCCCTATGTACAAGAATAAAACTACTGTAATACTGCCCCCTATGTACAAGAATATAACTATTATAATACTGCTCCTATGTGCAAGAATATAACTACTATAATACTGCTCCTATGTACAAGAATATAACTACTATAATACTGCTGTTAGGTACAAGAATATAACTACTATAATACTGCCCCCTATGTACAAGAATATAACTACTATAATACTGCTCCTATGTACAAGAATATAACTACTATAATACTGCCCCCTATGTACAAGGATATAACTACTATAATACTGCCCCCTATGTACAAGAATATAACTACTATAATACTGCCCCCTATGTACAAGAATATAACTACTATAATACTGCCCCCTATGTACAAGAATATAACTACTATAATACTGCTCCTATGTACAAGAATATAACTACTATAATACTGCTCCTATGTACAAGAATATAACTACTATAATACTGCTCCTATGTACAAGAATATAACTACTATAATACTGCCCCCTATGTACAAGAATATAACTACTATAATACTGCTCCTATGTACAAGAATATAACTACTATAATACTGCCCCCTATGTACAAGGATATAACTACTATAATACTGCCCCCTATGTACAATAATATAACTACTATAATACTGCCCCCTATGTACAAGAATATAACTACTATAATACTGCCCCCTATGTACAAGAATATAACTACTATAATACTGCCCCCTATGTACAAGGATATTACTATAATACTGCTCCTATGTACAAGAATATAACTGCTATAATACTGCCCCTATGTACAAGAATATAACTGCTATAATACTGCCCCTATGTACAAGAATATAACTACTATAATACTGCTCCTATGTACACGAATATACCTACTATAATACTGCTCCTATGTATAAGAATATAACTACTATAATACTGCCCCCTATGTACAAGAATAAAACTACTGTAATACTGCCCCCTATGTACAAGAATATAACTATTATAATACTGCTCCTATGTGTAAGAATATAACTACTATAATACTGCTCCTATGTACAAGAATATAACTACTATAATACTGCTCCTATGTACAAGAATATAACTACTATAATACTGCTCCTATGTACAAGAATATAACTACTATAATACTGCTCCTATGTACAAGAATATAACTACTATAATACTGCCCCCTATGTACAAGGATATAACTACTATAATACTGCCCCCTATGTACAAGAATATAACTACTATAATACTGCCCCCTATGTACAAGAATATAACTACTATAATACTGCCCCCTATATACAAGAATATAACTACTATAACACTGCCCCCTATGTACAAGAATATAACTACTATAATACTGCTCCTATGTACAAGAATATAACAACTATAATACTGCCCCCTATATACAAGAATATAACTACTATAATACTGCTCCTATGTACAAGGATATAACTACTATAATACTGACCCTATATACAAGAATATAACTACTATAATACTGCTGTTATGTACAAGAATATAACTACTATAATACTGCCCCCTATGTACAAGAATATAACTACTATAATACTGCTCCTATGTACAAGAATATAACTACTATAATACTGCCCCCTATGTACAAGGATATAACTACTATAATACTGCCCCCTATGTACAATAATATAACTACTATAATACTGCCCCCTATGTACAAGAATATAACTACTATAATACTGCCCCCTATGTACAAGGATATAACTACTATAATACTGCCCCCTATGTACAAGAATATAACTACTATAACACTGCCCCCTATGTACAAGAATATAACTACTATAATACTGCCCCCTATGTACAAGGATATAACTACTATAATACTGCCCCCTATGTACAAGAATATAACTACTATAATACTGCTCCCTATGTACAAGAATATAACTACTATAATACTGCCCCCTATGTACAAGAATATAACTACGATAATACTGCCCCCTATGTACAAGAATGTAACTACTATAATACTGCCCCCTATGTACAAGAATGTAACTACTATAATACTGCCCCCTATGTACAAGAATATAAATACTATAATACTGCCCCTATGTACAAGAATATAACTACTATAATACTGCCCCCTATGTTCAAGAATATAACTACTATAATACTGTCCCTATGTACAAGAATATAACTACTATAATACTGCCCCCTATGTACAAGAATATAACTACTATAATACTGCTCCCTATGTACAAGAATATAACTACTATAATACTGCCCCTATGTACAAGAATATAACTACTATAAAACTGCCCCCTATGTACAAGAATATAACTACTATAACACTGCCCCCTATGTACAAGGATATAACTACTATAATACTGCCCCCTATGTACAAGAATATAACTACTATAATACTGCCCCTTATGTACAAGAATATAACTACTATAATACTGCCCCTTATGTACAAGGATATAACTACTATAATACTGCCTCCTATGTACAAGAATATAACTACTATAATACTGCCCCCTATGTACAAGAATATAACTACTATAATACTGCCCCTATGTACAAGAATATAACTACTATAATACTGCTCCTATGTACAAGAATATAACTACTATAATACTGCCCCCTATGCACAAGAATATAACTACTATAATACTGCCCCCTATATACAAGAATATAACTACTATAATACTGCCCCCTATGTACAAGAATATAACTACTATAATACTGCCCCTATGTACAAGAATATAACTACTATAATACTGCCCCCTATGTACAAGAATATAACTACTATAATACTGCTCCCTATGTACAAGAATATAACTACTATAAAACTGCTCCTATGTACAAGAATATAACTACTATAATACTGCCCCCTATGCACAAGAATATAACTACTATAATACTGCCCCTATGTACAAGAATATAACTACTATAATACTGCCCCCTATGTTCAAGAATATAACTACTATAATACTGCCCCTATGTACAAGAATATAACTACCATAATACTGCCCCCTATGTACAAGAATATAACTACTATAATACTGCCCCCTATGTACAAGAATATAACTACTATAATACTGCCCCCTATGTACAAGAATGTAACTACTATAATACTGCCCCCTATGTACAAGAATGTAACTACTATAATACTGCTCCCTATGTACAAGAATATAACTACTATAATACTGCCCCCTATGTACAAGAATATAACTACGATAATACTGCCCCCTATGTACAAGAATGTAACTACTATAATATTGCCCCCTATGTACAAGAATATAACTACTATAATACTGCCCCCTATGTACAAAAATATAACTACTATAATACTGCCCCTATGTACAAGAATATAACTACTATAATACTGCCCCCTATGTTCAAGAATATAACTACTATAATACTGTCCCTATGTACAAGAATATAACTACTATAATACTGCCCCCATGTGCAAGAATATAACTACTATAATACTGCTCTCTATGTAGAAGAATATAACTACTATAATACTGCCCCTATGTACAAGAATATAACTACTATAAAACTGCCCCCTATGTACAAGAATATAACTACTATAACACTGCCCCCTATGTACAAGAATATAACTACTATAATACTGCTCCTATGTACAAGAATATAACTACTATAATACTGCTCCTATGTACAAGAATATAACTACTATAATACTGCTCCTATGTACAAGAATATAACTACTATAATACTGCCCCCTATGTACAAGGATATAACTACTATAATACTGCTCCTATGTACAAGAATATAACTACTATAATACTGCTCCTATGTATAAGAATATAACTACTATAATACTGCCCCCTATGTACAAGGATATAACTACTATAATACTGCTCCTATGTACAAGAATATAACTACTATAATACTGCCCCTATGTACAAGAATATAACTACTATAATACTGCCCCCTATGTTCAAGAATATAACTACTATAATACTGCCCCTTATGTACAAGAATATAACTACTATAATACTGCCCCTATGTACAAGAATATAACTACTATAATACTGCCCCCTATGTAGAAGAATATAACTACTATAATACTGCCCCCTATGTACAAGAATATAACTACTATAATACTGCCTCTATGTACAAGAATATAACTACTATAATACTGCCATCTATGTACAAGAATGTAACTACTATAATACTGCCCCCTATGTACAAGAATGTAACTACTATAATACTGCCCCCTATGTACAAGAATATAACTACTATAATACTGCCCCCTATGTACAAGAATATAACTACTATAATACTGCCCCTATGTACAAGAATATAACTACTATAACACTGCCCCCTATGTACAAGAATATAACTACTATAATACTGCTCCTATGTACAAGAATATAACTACTATAACACTGCCCCCTATTTACAAGAATATAACTACTATAATACTGCCCCCTATGTTCAAGAATATAACTACTATAATACTGTCCCTATGTACAAGAATATAACTACTATAATACTGCCCCCTATGTACAAGAATGTAACCACTATAATACTGCCCCCTATGTACAAGAATATAACTACTATAATACTGCCCCCTATGTACAAGAATATAACTACTATAATACTGCCCCTATGTACAAGAATATAACTACTATAATACTGCTCCTATGTACAAGAATATAACTACTATAATACTGCCCCCTATGTACAAGAATATAACTACTATAATACTGCTCCTATGTACAAGATTATTACTACTATAATACTGCCCCCTATGTACAATAATATAACTACTATAATACTGCTCCTATGTACAAGAATATAACTGCTATAATACTGCCCCTATGTACAAGAATATAACTGCTATAATACTGCCCCTATGTACAAGAATATAACTACTATAATACTGCCCCCTATGTACAATAATATAACTACTATAATACTGCTCCTATGTACACGAATATACCTACTATAATACTGCTCCTATGTATAAGAATATAACTACTATAATACTGCCCCCTATGTACAAGAATATAACTACTGTAATACTGCCCCCTATGTACAAGAATATAACTACTATAATACTGCTGTTATGTACAAGAATATAACTACTATAATACTGCTCCTATGTACAAGGATATAACTACTATAATACTGCCCCCTATGTACAGTAATATAACTACTATAATACTGCCCCCTATGTACAAGAATATAACTACTATAATACTGCCCCCTATGTACAAGGATATAACTACTATAATACTGCCCCCTATGTACAAGAATATAACTACTATAATACTGCCCCCTATGTACAAGAATATAACTACTATAACACTGCCCCCTATGTACTAGAATATAACTACTATAACACTGCCCCCTATGTACAAGAATATAACTACTATAATACTGCTCCTATGTACAAGAATATAACTACTATAATACTGCCCCCTATGTACAAGGATATAACTACTATAATACTGCTCCTATGTACAAGAATATAACTACTATAATACTGCCCCCTATGTACAAGAATATAACTACTATAATACTGCCCCCTATGTACAAGAATATAACTACTATAATGCTGCTCCCTATGTACAAGAATATAACTACTATAAAACTGCTCCTATGTACAAGAATATAACTACTATAATACTGCCCCCTATGCACAAGAATATAACTACTATAATACTGCCCCTATGTACAAGAATATAACTACTATAATACTGCCCCCTATGTTCAAGAATATAACTACTATAATACTGCCCCTATGTACAAGAATATAACTACTATAATACTGCCCCCTATGTACAAGAATATAACTACTATAATACTGCCCCCTATGTACAAGAATATAACTACTATAATACTGCCCCCTATGTACAAGAATGTAACTACTATAATACTGCCCCCTATGTACAAGAATGTAACTACTATAATACTGCTCCCTATGTACAAGAATATAACTACTATAATACTGCCCCCTATGTACAAGAATATAACTACGATAATACTGCCCCCTATGTACAAGAATGTAACTACTATAATATTGCCCCCTATGTACAAGAATATAACTACTATAATACTGCCCCCTATGTACAAGAATATAACTACTATAATACTGCCCCTATGTACAAGAATATAACTACTATAATACTGCCCCCTATGTTCAAGAATATAACTACTATAATACTGTCCCTATGTACAAGAATATAACTACTATAATACTGCCCCCATGTGCAAGAATATAACTACTATAATACTGCTCCCTATGTAGAAGAATATAACTACTATAATACTGCCCCTATGTACAAGAATATAACTACTATAAAACTGCCCCCTATGTACAAGAATATAACTACTATAACACTGCCCCCTATGTCCAAGAATATAACTACTATAATACTGCTCATATGTACAAGAATATAACTACTATAATACTGCTCCTATGTACAAGAATATAACTACTATAATACTGCTCCTATGTACAAGAATATAACTACTATAATACTGCCCCCTATGTACAAGGATATAACTACTATAATACTGCTCCTATGTACAAGAATATAACTACTATAATACTGCTCCTATGTATAAGAATATAACTACTATAATACTGCCCCCTATGTACAAGGATATAACTACTATAATACTGCTCCTATGTACAAGAATATAACTACTATAATACTGCCCCTATGTACAAGAATATAACTACTATAATACTGCCCCCTATGTTCAAGAATATAACTACTATAATACTGTCCCTATGTACAAGAATATAACTACTATAATACTGCCCCCTATGTACAAGGATATAACTACTATAATACTGCTCCTATGTACAAGAATATAACTACTATAATACTGCTCCTATGTACAAGAATATAACTACTATAATACTGCCCCCTATGTACAAGAATATAACTACTATAATACTGCTCCTATGTACAAGAATATAACTACTATAATACTGCCCCCTATGTACAAGGATATAACTACTATAATACTGCTCCTATGTACAAGAATATAACTACTATAATACTGCCCCCTATGTACAAGGATATAACTACTATAATACTGCTCCTATGTACAAGAATATAACTACTATAATACTGTTCCTATGTATAAGAATATAACTACTATAATACTGCTCCTATGTACAAGAATATAACTACTATAATACTGCCCCCTATGTACAAGGATATAACTACTATAATACTGCTCCTATGTACAAGAATATAACTACTATAATACTGCCCCCTATGTACAAGGATATAACTACTATAATACTGCTCCTATGTACAAGAATATAACTACTATAATACTGTTCCTATGTATAAGAATATAACTACTATAATACTGCTCCTATGTACAAGAATATAACTACTATAATACTGCCCCCTATGTACAAGGATATAACTACTATAATACTGCTCCTATGTACAAGAATATAACTACTATAATACTGCCCCCTATGTACAAGAATATAACTACTATAATACTGCCCCTATGTACAAGAATATAACTACTATAATACTGCCCCTATGTACAAGAATATAACTACTATAATACTGCCCCCTATGTTCAAGAATATAACTACTATGATACTGTCCCTATGTACAAGAATATAACTACTATAATACTGCCCCTTATGTACAAGAATATAACTACTATAATACTGCTCCCTATGTACAAGAATATAACTACTATAATACTGCCCCTATGTACAAGAATATAACTACTATAATACTGCCCCCTATGTACAAGAATATAACTACTATAATACTGCCCCCTATGTACAAGAATGTAACTACTATAATACTGCTCCCTATGTACAAGAATATAACTACTATAATACTGCCCCCTATGTACAAGAACATAACTACTATAATACTGCCCCTATGTACAAGAATGTAACTACTATAATACTGCCCCTATGTACAAGAATATAACTACTATAATACTGCCCCCTATGTACAAGAATATAACTACTATAATACTGCCCCCTATGTACAAGAATATAACTACTATAATACTGCCTATATGTGCAAGAATATAACTACTATAATACTGCTCCCTATGTACAAGAATATAATTACTATAATACTGCCCCCTATGTACAAGAATATAACTACTATAATACTGCCCCCTATGTACAAGAATATAACTACTATAATACTGCCCCTATGTGCAAGAATATAACTACTATAATACTGCCCCCTATGTACAAGAATATAACTACTATAATACTGCTCCTATGTACAAGAATATAACTACTCTAATACTGCCCCCTATGTACAAGAATATAACTACTATAATACTGCTCCTATGTATAAGAATATAACTACTATAATACTGCCTATATGTGCAAGAATATAACTACTATAATACTGCTCCCTATGTACAAGAATATAACTACTATAATACTGCCCCCTATGTACAAGAATATAACTACTATAATACTCCCCCTATGTACAAGAATATAACTACTATAATACTGCCCCCTATGTACAAGAATATAACTACTATAATACTGCCCCCTATGTACAAGGATATAACTACTATAATACTGCTCCTATGTACAAGAATATAACTACTATAATACTGCTCCTATGTATAAGAATATAACTACTATAATACTGCTCCTATGTACAAGAATATAACTACTATAATACTGCCCCCTATGTACAAGGATATAACTACTATAATACTGCTCCTATGTACAAGGATATAACTACTATAATACTGCTCCCTATGTACAAGAATATAACTACTATAATACTGCCCCTATGTACAAGAATATAACTACTATAATACTGCCCCCTATGTACAAGGATATAACTACTATAATACTGCTCCTATGTACAAGAATATAACTACTATAATACTGCTCCTATGTATAAGAATATAACTACTATAATACTGCTCCTATGTACAAGAATATAACTACTATAATACTGCCCCCTATGTACAAGAATATAACTACTATAATACTGCTCCTATGTACAAGAATATAACTACTATAATACTGCCCCCTATGTACAAGAATATAACTACTATAATACTGCTCCTATGTACAAGAATATAACTACTATAATACTGCTCCTATGTACAAGAATATAACTGCTATAATACTGCCCCCTATGTACAAGGATATAACTACTATAATACTGCTCCTATGTACAAGAATATAACTACTATAATACTGCTCCTATGTACAAGAATATAACTACTATAATACTGCTCCTATGTACAAGAATATAACTACTATAATACTGCCCCCTATGTACAAGAATATAACTACTATAATACTGCTCCCTATGTACAAAAATATAACTACTATAATACTGCTCCTATGTACAAGAATATAACTACTATAATACTGCTCCTATGTACAAGAATATAACTACTATAATACTGCTCCTATGTACAAGAATATAACTACTATAATACTGCCCCTTATGTACAAGAATATAACTACTATAATACTGCTCCCTATGTACAAGAATATAACTACTATAATACTGCTCCTATGTACAAGAATATAACTACTATAATACTGCTCCCTATGTACAAGAATATAACTACTATAATACTGCTCCTATGTACAAGAATATAACTACTATAATACTGCCCCCTATGTACAAGAATATAACTACTATAATACTGCTCCTATGTACAAGAATATAACTACTATAATACTGCTCCTATGTACAAGAATATAACTGCTATAATACTGCCCCCTATGTACAAGGATATAACTACTATAATACTGCTCCTATGTACAAGAATATAACTACTATAATACTGCTCCTATGTACAAGAATATAACTACTATAATACTGCTCCTATGTACAAGAATATAACTACTATAATACTGCCCCCTATGTACAAGAATATAACTACTATAATACTGCTCCCTATGTACAAAAATATAACTACTATAATACTGCTCCTATGTACAAGAATATAACTACTATAATACTGCTCCTATGTACAAGAATATAACTACTATAATACTGCTCCTATGTACAAGAATATAACTACTATAATACTGCCCCTTATGTACAAGAATATAACTACTATAATACTGCTCCCTATGTACAAGAATATAACTACTATAATACTGCTCCTATGTACAAGAATATAACTACTATAATACTGCTCCCTATGTACAAGAATATAACTACTATAATACTGCTCCCTATGTACAAGAATATAACTACTATAATACTGCCCCTTATGTACAAGAATATAACTACTATAATACTGCCCCCTATGTACAAGAATATAACTACTATAATACTACTCCTATGTACAAGAATATAACTACTATAATACTGCTCCCTATGTACAAGAATATAACTACTATAATACTGCCCCCTATGTACAAGAATATAACTACTATAATACTGCTCCTATGTACAAGAATATAGCTACTATAATACTGCCCCCTATGTACAAGAATATAACTACTATAATACTGCTCCTATGTACAAGAATATAACTACTATAATACTGCCCCTATGTACAAGAATATAACTACTATAATACTGCTCCCTATGTACAAGAATATAACTACTATAATACTGTAGAACAATATGTGGAATTTTTGACTGATTTACTTTCAAGGAATGAATAAGACATCTATTTTCCTTCTGTTCTTGTTTTTCTCCGGTATAATTGTCCCTTTTCCGGCAAAGCACCATGTAAGGCTTCGGCAGAGTGAGGATTTCGTAGGTGTTTCATATGTGACCTCTCACTCGTGCTCAATACAATAACAATTATCTTCATGTTCTCGTGGTGGATTGTGGGTGGCAGAGCGACTCGAGGCGAGGAGCCAAGACTGGATGTCTGTTTAACAAAAGACGGGAGATAAATTATGGGAAATTCTTGAGTCTGGTGAAGAAATAAAGTAGCCTGTTGTTGCGATTTTACTCTTTCTCCACTTATCTACAAAACCAATGTTTGATCTTTTTGACCGTGCTGATCATTCCTACTTGAGGAAGCCGCTACCAGGGGAAGAAATCGACCTGTTCATGAGTTCACACTTGTTTTCATTTCTTTCTGGTGGATCAATTGTACTTAATAAGTCAATAAATCACCTATCATACCCCTATAATCATGTCTTAGGCAGGGGCATCGGTACTCAACAGGCCTCAAGACTTAGGTGTCCCAAGTTGATCTGAAGATTTGTTGCCTGCATGACACCTCGCGAGGAACTAGACGAATTAGAAGTATATGGTGTAATGCAGCGGCTTGCTGCATTGCTAGAATGTCCAGGGGGTGTGCTCTGGCTGACCACATACCTCCCCCTCAGGTGACTGATCACATGACTGTGACATCATCACAGTTCCTGTGTGCACAAAAGGACATATAAATCCTGGTGGTTTTTGAAAATGGAGAGAGAGAGGCCTGGTGAGTTAAGAAGCCTGGTCCCTGTGTCTGTGACTCCATTAGCCTGGAAGGAAGAGGCTGGATCCCTGTGTCTGGGATACCAGTAGGCTTGGAAGGCACGTGGCCTGGTCCCTGTGTCTGGGACTCCATTAGCCTGGAAGGCAGAGGCTGGATCCCTGTGTCTGGGATACCAGTAGGCTTGGAAGGCAAGAAACCTGGTCCCAGTGTCTAGGACTCCATTAGCCTGGAAGGCAGAGGCTGGATCCCTGTGTCTGGGATACCAGTAGGCTTGGAAGGCATGTGGCCTGGTCCCTGTGTCTGGGACTCCATTAGCCTGGAAGGCAGAGGCTGGATCCCTGTCTCAGGGATACCAGTAGGCTTGGAAGGCACGTGGCCTGGTCCCTGTGTCTGGGACTCCATTAGCCTGGAAGGCGGAGGCTGGATCCCTGTGTCTGGGATACCAGTAGCCTTGGAAGGCACGTGGCCTGGAGACTACGTTTGGGAGCCTTAAAGCCACGGCTGTGGCAGAACCGAGCTGATAGAAGCAGCTGAGACCCGGCAAAGGTGAATCGGCGCTTTAAGTGAATATTGTTCTGTACCTTGATGAAGTCTGTATTTGAAGCCAAGCGGGCATAGCTGCCACTGAAAAGGCTCTAGGATACGTGTGTAACATTCGTGCGAGACACTGAGATGGACTATGTTATGAGCGGTTTATGATGTGTAATAAACTGCTGGTCTTCATGACGCGCCCCTGAGCCTGTGCTGAGTAGCGTTGCTCACGCGGGAGCTTACCCGGAGCCGGATCTGATAGGGGTAGTAGTCTCGTGGCGGTGACCCGGTCCGTGCCCAGGGAGTCAAGCTGAGTGGCAGTATATTAGCAGTAAATGTAGGACGACTACGCCACCCGTTGAATGCAGCTATGGAGCTGCCGCTGCAGGGCAGACCGCTGAGGCCGGTGGAAGGATGGTGCAGCGTGGATGGTATAACCCCCAACGGGAGGGGTATGGCCTCAGGGCAGCCGACGTGGATGATGGGGGTAGTAGGAACCACTCAGAGACGATGCGGTGTAGTTCAGGGTCTTTACTGGTGACAAAGATAGACCCTCCCGGAGTACTGGCTAGTGGTCGGGGCCTGGTCAGTCCTTGAGCAGATGGGATCCCCCTTGGCCAGGCGGAGTTGTAGGCCTCCCCAACTAATTGTACTCTTCTGGCTCCCTTGCTAGAGGCGGGTAAAGGTAGCCCACGTCCCTGAGTGTACCGTGTGGTGCTCACCCGTATGGCCGGTGACTCGGGGCCTTCTAGTGGCTTCCGCTCCACGACGGCGGTGCTGGTCCCACGCGTGTGACTGTGCCTTCGGGTTTCTTGGCCAGAGGACCTGAAATCCCCTGCCGGGCGGTTTCTGCTGCTGGGTCTGGGTTAATCCCCACAGCCTCGGACTCCGGGTCCGGTGGTAACTCTTCAATCAGGGCGAGCTCTTCAGCTGCCAGCCCCTGATTCCTTTTAGCACTGCTCCCACAGAGCTCCTGATCTTTCTTTCCTATGCTGCTCCTCTTCATCTCTCTACTCTTCTCACTAACCCTGCCTCAGCCCCAGCTTTATATAGGGGAAGTTCTTCCCCTCCCAGGACTGGGCAGGAGGTGTGGCATGCATAGGATTCCTGACCAAGAGACCTCCCACCTGCTCTCAGACATAACATTGCTATTACTGTGGAGACCAGACCCCTGGGGTGCCACATTCCCCCCTAGTGAAAGTTAGTACTCCGGGACTAAACATACTTTTGTAAACATAACAAGGTGCAAACAATAACATTCCAATAGAGACAACACATAAGGTGGTCACGGCGTGTCCGCAACCGGGTGTAACTTTTGAGGAAAACAAGGGTGTCCATTTCACCAACACAGGGAGACGTAACCAGGTAGGGGTCTGTCCTGCCCCGAGTCCTTAACAGTCTTTCAGTCCGTCCTGGGTTACGCTCCAACTATATACACAAAGGATTCCCGGTAAATCCACCAAAGACTCCTATAAATAACTAGAAACACATAATTATACACAAGCAACAATACACAGGTAAACATTAATAGAATAGCTTGAACATTTAGATCCTCCACCGTATGGGCAGCTGGCCTCTAGTGACCCTAGTGGACCTACGGAGCTGGTTGCTTGGTCCTGAGCTACAGGGTATAGGAGCTGTCAAGGGTAAACTGGGCAGCCGTCTACGGACTCTTTGGCTCACTAGGGGTATGGCAGGCTCACTATAAGCAGAGGGTTGATTTTCCTGGTCTGCTTGTGTGGGGTCTTCTGCCTCCTGGACCGGCTGTTCTTCCAGTTCTACCTGTGTCTCCGTAGGCACTTGGGATGCTGGTTGGAGGAACGTGAGGACGGGTACCACAACAGCACCATTGACCTGAGTCCAAGACCGAGGGAAGTCTCCGAGCACAGTACTAACCATATCTTCCCTTTCCTCTACGGGTCGAGGGTCCTCTTGTTCCTCTTCAGGGTTCCGTAGCTGTTCGGGACACTTCTTTAGGTGATCCCGGGATACAATGGCTGTGGTTTCCCCTCCGTCTTTACTGATTGTACAGATCTTTGGGTTGTCGTGGCTTGAGGGCAGTACGGTGTACGGGTCCTTCTCCCATTGGTCGTCCAACTTGTGGAGCCGTCTTTTCCTCTTCAAGACCTGCTCTCCGGGCACCAGGGGAACAGCGGGAGCATACTGGTTGTAAGTTTTCTCTTGTCTTTCCCTAGCTTGACAGAGACTACGCTCCACGCTCTCCTGTACTTTTCGGTATTGCTGCTGCCTCTCTGTGTCCCAGTTGGCTTCTGGTGAAGTGTCCTCGGGTGTCAGGACTCCCATCTCCAGATCAACAGGAAGCTTACCAGGTCTTGCCCTCATTAGGTAAGCCGGGGTACAGTTGGTGGAACCTACAGGGATGTGGTTGTATAGGTCCACCAGGTCGGGCAGCTTCTCAGGCCACAGACTGCGTTCCTCCAGGGGCAATGTTTTCAGGAGATCTATCACCACCTGGTTCATTTTCTCACAAAGTCCATTAGTTTGCGGGTGATAGGGTGTTGTTCTTATCTTCCGGCATCCATACAGGGTGCAGAACTCCTGGAAGACCTCCGCTTCAAAGGCAGGCCCCTGGTCCGTCAGCACCTGCTTCGGGTATCCATGCGGACGGCAGAAGTGCTGCTGGAAGGCTCTAGCTGCTGTGTGAGCCGTTAAGTCCTTGACGGGGACGACAACCAAGAACCGGGAGTAGTGATCCACGATGGTTAACGCGTAGACGTAGCCACTTCTGCTTGGGGTCAGCTTTACATGATCTAAGGCTACCAGTTCCAACGGCTGTCTGGTGATGATGGACCGCAGGGGAGTCTTCTGGCTGGCACGGTCCCTCCTTCTTAAGTTGCATGGGCCACAGTCTCTGCACCACCTCTCGATGGTTCCTCTCATGCCTACCCAATGGAACCGCCCGCGCATCAGGAACTCCAGCTTCTTCCATCCGAAATGCCCAGCTCCGTCGTGGTATGCCTCCATCACCATAGCTGCGTCTCTTCTTGGCACCACTACTTGCCAGACCAGTTCATGCGTCTGGGAGTTAACCATTCTGCGGCACAACTTCCCCTTGTAAAGGAACAGTCGACTCTTCTCAGCCCACAGTTGCTTGGCTTCCTCCGGAGCGTCTGGGTCAAGGCGTGCATCTGGCCGAGTCAGCATCTCCTTTACCAGTCGGACGGCAGGGTCACTGTCTTGCGTCTCCGCCCAGTTGTAATGAGGTAATGGGTTGAACGTAGCGGTTTGCTTACTTCTTACACGGTGGGAATACTGGATAGTCCCATGACGGTGGAACGCGGGGAGCTCAACTTCTTCCAGTTCCTCTGAATCTTCCCCTACGTCCGGTAGGTTTGGCATCCTGGACAGGGCGTCTGCGTTGGTATTGGAGCGTCCTGCCCGGTATTTGATTGTAAACTCATAGTTGGACAAGCGGGCCATCCATCTCTGCTCTAGGGCACCGAGTCTTGCAGTGTCCAGGTGTGTCAACGGGTTGTTATCCGTGTACACGGTGAACCGGGAAGAAGCGAGGTAGTGCTTAAAGCGTTCGGTGACTGCCCACACCACTGCCAGGAACTCTAGCTTAAATGAGCTGAAATTCTCAGGGTTTCTTTCGGTGGGTCGCAGTTTTCGGCTGGCGTAAGCAATTACCCGTTCTTTCCCCTGCTGGATCTGGGATAGTACGGCTCCTAACCCGATGTTACTGGCGTCGGTGTAGAGGATAAAGGGCTGGCTGTAATCCGGGTACGCCAGGATTTCATCCCCCGTGAGGGCCATCTTCAGCTGGCGGAAGGACTCTTCTTCCAACTTCTCCCATCTGAAGGGCGGCTTCTGGTTCTTGGCCTTCCTGGACTGGCCTATCAGGAGGTCCTGCATAGGAGCTGCCTTTTTGGTGAAACCGGGAATGAACCTTCGGTAGTAGCCTACCAACCCGAGGAACTGCCTCACTTCCTTTACGCTGGAGGGGCTTGGCCATTCCTTAATTGCGGTGATCTTATCAGGGTCGGGAGCCACTCCGTCAGCACTCACCACGTGTCCCAGGTACTGCACCTTTGGCTTCAGGAGGTGACACTTGGAGGGTTTCACCTTTAGGCCGTAACTTGCCAGAGCTTCGAACACTTCCGCCAGGTGCTTCAGGTGGTCCTCGTAGGTCTTGGAGTAGACGATGACATCGTCCAGGTATAACAGGACCGTCTCAAAGTTTCGGTGTCCCAGACAGCACTCCATCAGTCGCTGGAAGGTTCCTGGTGCGTTGCAGAGTCCAAACGGCATGCAGGTAAACTCGCTAAGTCCCATCGGGGTGGTGAATGCGGTCTTCTCCCGGTCCGCCTCTGCTACAGGAACCTGCCAGTACCCGCTAGTGAGATCCAAGGTGGAGAAGAAGTTAGCAGATTTTAAAGCAGCCAAAGACTCCTCTATTCTTGGTAAGGGGTACGCATCTTTGTGTGTGATACGGTTAATTTTCCGGTAATCTACACACATTCTCATGGTGTTGTCTTTCTTTTTGACCAAGACTAGTGGAGCTGCCCAGGGGCTACAGCTATCCCTGATTACCCCAGTCTCCTTCATGTCTCTAAGCATCCCCTTGGCGTGTTGGTAGTGTGCAGGGGGTACGGGTCGATACCTCTCTTTTATGGGAGGATGGTCTCCCGTGGGGATGTGGTGTTCTACCCCCTTGACTCGCCCGAAGTCTAAAGGGTGTTTACTAAACACTCTCTCGTACTCTTGAACCACCCGGTAGACTCCCTGTTTCTGGTGGGAGGGAGTGGAGTCAGTACCCAAATGTAGTTGCTGACACCAATCCTCTATTATTTTCTCAGAGCCGTTACCTTCCTCCGGATGAGATGGAGGCAAGGGTTCCACAGACTGTATAGAATTTTGGTTGATAGTATATAATTTGGCTAGCGTAGCATACCGGGGCAGGTATACTTCCCTTTTCCCAATATTTATTATGCGAACGGGTACCCTCCCATGGCGTACATCAACTACCCCCCGTGCTGTCAAAATGGTGGGCCTACTGTCTGAGTAGACTGGTTCTACCATGGCCTGGTAATCTCTACCTCTCAGACCAATAGCTGCCCGGCACCAAATCATCATTTCACTTTTCGGGGGTATGGCAATAGGGAAAGGGTCACACATTCTTACGCTACCAATCTCACCGCCGGAGAGTTCCACTTGTTGCCGTCGCATCAGTGCCCGGATCTCTTTCTGGAGCACTCGCAGCTGGCCGGAACTGGCGTTCTTGGCAACCTGCTGTAAAATGAAAATCACCTCTGCAAGACAATTTTCAATCACATTAGTTCCTAGAGTTATCTTTGGGTGACTCTCGCGCTTGTCAATGTCCACAATGATCAGTCCCTGTGCTGCCAGTTCGACTCTACCGATTTTAATGGTCATCTCTTTAAATCCGATCTGCGGCACGGGTTGACCATTGCTGGCAATGTTACTCAAGTCGTCGTCAGGGTAGCGGGTTATATCCGAGTCATTCCAGTACTGCTTGAAGAGCACGTACGGGATGGTGGTGACCTGTGACCCGGTGTCCAGTAGGGCACTCATAGGAATGCCATCCAGTACCACAGGCAAGACTGGACGTCCTCCCACATATTTGTCGCGCCAGTTCGATGGGCCTGGTGATCTTTTTCCTGGGGGTTGGCCCTCTACCCCAGGTTGTGCCAGTTTAAAGGACAGTACCTTGCCATATGTCCGGGTTGATTGCAGCGGCGGCAGATGGGTTGTCCGTCCTCGTTGTATCGGTCGCTGGGTCTTCCTCTGGCCGGTGGGGTCCTCCTTGGTCGACGCCACGGGATGTCCTCCGGTCCGGATGCCAGCTGGATCTTCCCTGGAGTGGAAACCTGTAAAGACTGCACAGTTCGGGTTAGCGCAGCAACGCTTTTAGCTAGCTCTTGGACCTGATGGTGCAGGTCTGGAGCCGGGTCATTGTTCAAAGCCTGCGCATCAGCCCCCACAGGCCCTGCCGACAAGGGCGCCGCCTCCTGGTGGTAAGTGATAGCTGGGCGCCTGTGGGTCACAACGCCACCCGGTGCCGGTTCTCGGAGCACCCGGATGGCTCTGTCCTTGAACTGTGCAAAGTCCAGATGAGGATCCTGTAAGGCTATGGCCCGCAACTGGGTTCGGTGGACATTGCAATATAGTCCCTCTATAAATTGTTCGGTCAACAGCCTGTCCTCGTTTCCCACGCTGTCGGGGTCGGTCTGCTTAATGGCTCTCAGGGCCTCTTGTAGGTTTAGTGCATAGTCCCTTATACTCTCATGTGCTCGCTGCTTGCACCCATAGAATTTAAGCTTAATCTCGGCTGAGGTGCGGGTATCAAAGATGTCCCTCATCCGGGTTAGTATCCCTGCGACAGTCCTCCTCCCAGGTGGCCAGGACTTTACCTCCCTTTGGGCTGCCCCGGTTAGTTGGGCCACCAGGATGCTCACTTTTTGCTCTTCTGTGAGGGGGTACACCTGGAAGAGGCTATCCAGCTTTTCTCTAAAGTCATTCAGGGTATGTGACTCCCCTGAGTATTGGGGTAGCCAGGCTGCTCCCGGGATATAGGGCATGGTAAAAGGCATGACAGCAGCAGCGCTGGCGCTGGCGGGGGTTGAGGCAGTGAAGCTATCCTCCGTATCCGACATCTTTCTCCCCCCTAGTGGACCGTGGCCTACCTTGCGATGATCCCCTTCCGTAGGCCGCGGCTCCGCAGTGGATCGTCAGGGTTGAGGACCTTCCGTCGCGCTCCTGTGACGTCAGCGTCTGCTGGGCTCCTTCCAGGACCTTACGCGACGTCTGGACGTGAGGCGGGGCTTCAGTTCTCGCGCGCTTTTGGAGTCCACGCCCCTCTTCTTCCCGCGCGGCGTCTTCAAGATGGCGTCCAACGGCGGGAAAACTCCACGGAAGGCGGGAAGAAGGCTGAAAATGGCGCCGGATGGCGGGAATCTTCACCGATGGCGGGAAGAAGGCTGAAGATGGCGCCGGATGGCGGGAATCTTCACCACTGGTAAGTTTGAACAGTCTTTTTCAGGCACGCAGTACCCGGTGGTTGCGGGCACGAGATCCTGCCGACTACGCCAAAAGCTGACGCGCCCCTGAGCCTGTGCTGAGTAGCGTTGCGCACGCGGGAGCTTACCCGGAGCCGGATCTGATAGGGGTAGTAGTCTCGTGGCGGTGACCCGGTCCGTGCCCAGGGAGTCAAGCTGAGTGGCAGTATATTAGCAGTAAATGTAGGACGACTACACCACCCGTTGAATGCAGCTATGGAGCTGCCGCTGCAGGGCAGACCGCTGAGGCCGGTGGAAGGATGGTGCAGCGTGGATGGTATAACCCCCAACGGGAGGGGTATGGCCTCAGGGCAGCCGACGTGGATGATGGGGGTAGTAGGAACCACTCAGAGACGATGCGGTGTAGTTCAGGGTCTTTACTGGTGACAAAGATAGACCCTCCCGGAGTACTGGCTAGTGGTCGGGGCCTGGTCAGTCCTTGAGCAGATGGGATCCCCCTTGGCCAGGCGGAGTTGTAGGCCTCCCCAACTAATTGTACTCTTCTGGCTCCCTTGCTAGAGGCGGGTAAAGGTAGCCCACGTCCCTGAGTGTACCGTGTGGTGCTCACCCGTATGGCCGGTGACTCGGGGCCTTCTAGTGGCTTCCGCTCCACGACGGCGGTGCTGGTCCCACGCGTGTGACCGGGTTTCTTGGCCAGAGGACCTGAAATCCCCTGCCGGGCGGTTTCTGCTGCTGGGTCTGGGTTAATCCCCACAGCCTCGGACTCCGGGTCCGGTGGTAACTCTTCAATCAGGGCGAGCTCTTCAGCTGCCAGCCCCTGATTCCTTTTAGCACTGCTCCCACAGAGCTCCTGATCTTTCTTTCCTATGCTGCTCCTCTTCTTCTCTCTACTCTTCTCACTAACCCTGCCTCAGCCCCAGCTTTATATAGGGGAAGTTCTTCCCCTCCCAGGACTGGGCAGGAGGTGTGGCATGCTTAGGATTCCTGACCAAGAGACCTCCCACCTGCTCTCAGACATAACATTGCTATTACTGTGGAGACCAGACCCCTGGGGTGTCACATTCATATCACCGGAAAACGTTGCATGTGAGCTTTAATTTATCCGGTGAAGCGAGTGCCCCCCAGCGTGATGAATAGCGCTACCTTACAATGGAGATACATTTTCTAAGGGCAAGTCAGTGCAAACATATATGAAAAGGGATTAAAAAAAAAAAAATTTCCAGAACATATTTCTAGTAACTTTGCTTTTTGTTTCCCACTTGCTTCCCCCTCCTACTTTACTGACACCCGTGTGCCCACCTGGATCTTGGGCTTGGAGGACACCTAAGCATGCTCTGTGTAACAGGTTGGTGGATTGCAGACAATCTGGAGAAGAGTCAAAAAGAAAATTGAGGCAAACTCCTGAAAAGGAACATGGTAATAACGTGCTTCACTTCTTGAATACTCAGGCAGCGCATATGTGGCACCCTGCTGCGCACAGGTACCACAGGACCCAGGGTGCATGGATGGACTTCTCTACAAGAGGCCCTCACTACATACAAACACCTCCACTCTTCCACCTCATACCACCAGAGGGAGCCCGTTAGGGATATATATATATATATATGGAAGGTGGAGCCAGGCAGCTCAATTAGTTGTTGGAGAGTGTGCTGACGCTAGGAGAGCAGTGAAGATGCAGCACGCTGGCTGCTGTGCTTAGGCGAGCCAAGGCCTACAGCACGAGTTGAGTTCTGAGGGTCCCAAGTGTGGCCGACGGCAAGTAGGAAAGGAGAGAGGAGTCGAGGGGGCAGAGGAGCATCATAGGCTCACCCCAAGTATACAAACCGGACACCGGGTCCGCGCCCTTTATACCCAGTAGGGACCACCGGCATTCCAGGAGGATTACAAGTCCCTGGCAGACCTGAAGCTAGACCCATTACAGGACCAGGAATCACAAGGCCCCAGCGTCCAGGGAGAGTGGTTACCAGCAGAAGGTCCTACTACCGAGCGACAGGTGAAGGAACAGCACGACACATAAGCTAGGCCCAGTTGCAGACTGGCCAGGAGCATACAGAGAGGCAGACACGGACCAGGAGGCTTTATACCCGCTCACTGGGGAGAAGAGAAAAGAAGATATTGTTGGAGAGGAATGGAGAGATTGAATTTTAGGACACATTGAGAAATAGCTCCTTGAAGGACTCCATTTAAGAGTGTCACAAACTGTCCAGTGTTTGGTCAAAGTAAACCCAACAGAAGGGGTTTGTTGCCCACCAGAAAGGAAATTTGATACATCAAAGAAACTAGTTGCTACTTGACTTGAATTAAGAACCTACAAAATTTGAAATTTGGTTCCTTGTAATTCTTGTAATTTCTTTTAATTCAAGGTAAGCTTCAGAAGAAAACTGAACAAACTCGACAAGAAGAAAATCCAAATGATTAGATTTGCAGGTGGAGCGGAGTTGATAATGCCAAGGAAGACCTGTCCCTCCCTGATCTAAGACATCAAGTTTCTTGGCTTCTTACAGCGTCACATGGCAAAATGGCCCCAGTGGCACAACATATGCGCAGTTTGATTGAATATCTACAAATCTCGTTCTCTTCAAAGATCTGTAAATCCTCCACCTGAATTGTCTCCTTTAAAGTCAAGAGAATTGGTGGTTGGACGGACCTCTGAAAGAGCGGCGCTGGAAAAGAGAAGCAATTAATCTGCTTTGTTGACTCTCAGAGTTCAATGTCAATCCTAGAAGCCAGTCACATTGATTGATGGAATGTCATTACCTGCCAGTCCAACCTTGACCACATCTTAAAGGTCCTCCTATAAGGCTGCAGCTAGGACTTCATTATCTGAAGACAATTTATAATTAAGGGCACGAAACTGATTATCGTCTCCAATATTACTCCACTCGTAGAGATATGATCTTTCCTACAAACCTAATATATATATTATGAGGTGGTCTATGAGTACTGAGCAGTGGAAGACTCTCAGCAGCATTATGGCCACACATCAGAAAAGTGAAGTACTTAGCAGTGGAGAACTCTCAGCAGTAGGATGACTACAGAGTAGAAGAGAGCTGCACTGAGCAGTGGAGGACTCTCACCAGCAAGATGACCCACACAGTAGAAGAGAGCTGCACTGAGCAGTGGAGGACTCTCACCAGCAAGATGACCCACACAGTAGAGAGCAGTACTGAGCAGTTGAGGACTCTCACCAGCAAGATGACCCACACAGTAGAGAGCAGTACTGATGAGTTGAGGACTCTCACCAGCAAGATGACCCACACAGTAGAGAGCAGTACTGAGCAGTTGAGGACTCTCATCAGCAAGATGACCCACACAGTAGAGAGCAGTACTGATGAGTTGAGGACTCTCACCAGCAAGATGACCCACACAGTAGAGAGCAGTACTGATGAGTTGAGGACTCTCACCAGCAAGATGACCCACACAGTAGAGAGCAGTACTAATCAGTTGAGGACTCTCACCAGCAAGATGACCCACACAGTAGAAGAGAGCTGCACTGAGCAGTGGAGGACTCTCACCAGCAAGATGACCCACATGGTAGAATAGAGCTGTACTGAGTAGTGGAGGATTCTCAGTAGCAGGATGGCCACACAGTAGGAGAGCTGCACTGAGCAGTGGAGGACTCTCACCAGCAAGATGACCCACATAGTAGAGAGCAGTACTGATCAGTTGAGGACTCTCACCAGCAAGATGACCCACACAGTAGAGAGCAGTACTGAGTAGTGGAGGACTCTCACCAGCAAGATGACCCACACAGTAGAGAGCAGTACTGATCAGTTGAGGACTCTCAGCAGCAAGATGACCCACACAGTAGAATAGAGCTGTACTGAGAAAAGGAGGACTCTCCGCAAGAGGATGGCCACACAGTAGAAGAGCAGTCCTGAGCATTGCAGTGGGGGACTCTCAACAGTACTTAGCAGTGGATTACTCTCAGCAGGAGGATGGTCACACAGTAGAAGAAAGCAGTACTGAGCACTGAGAGACTCTCAGCAGCAGCATGATCCGCACAGTAGATGTTCTGTCTCCACATAAGGCGAATGAAGGTGAGCCTGGGTGATAAGGGTCTGTGAGAGTTCCTACCTTCTTATCCTTGATGTGAAGCAGACAGGACCATTACATCTATGCTCAGCGTCCCTAGACTTGAATGTAAACCACAGCATCGATTCAATCCAAATATTGCTTTATTAGAACCCGGATCCAGCACTATACTTGTAGGTACAATGAAGTAACTTCTCTGAAGTCGCTGACGCAGGTCGATGTGTGTTTTGATGATAAGTTGTGGGTCAGAAACTGATGCTTTCACAAGACAGTGGATGTGTATCTTGCTCACAGCATGAGGAAGGAAAGGAAAAATGGCTGCTGAGAGGAGGTTACCCATGAACTGCTGTGAAACACACCCATTATGAATATTCAAGATTACAAGTACAATAAGTAACAGATATTGGCCAGCGGGTGTCAGCATAGAAAAATGATTAACAATAATAACTAGCTGAAGACAAACAATGCAAACTCACACTATTAATTACACAAACTGAACTGCCTAATCAGCAATCAAATCTGGGAGACAGCACACTCCCCGTCTGAAATTCAGTAATGAATTTCATTATAAAACTAATGTCCTTTTGAAAATAAAGTCCAACAACCTGTAACAATAAAGACATGTTAGCACATGACTATGACACTTAATAATATTGTCTCGTATCTTCCATTCTTGGAATAGGGAGGATCCTCAAAGCAGGATCCGGTGTTGCTCATCTCACCGGAACATCCTCAATTGGCAGTATCAGAACAAGTTCGTTAATGGGCCTCGCAAAAGTCTTAGGCTCCCCCTTTCTAAGGATTCTCAGCTCCACCTTCCGGACCTTACCATCTTTACTAGGAAGAGCCTTTGTAACCATTCCCATAGGCCAGTCAATCCTTTCGGTCTGTTGTTCCTTCATCAACACGATGTCGCCTTCCTTCAAGTTCAGTTTACTGTGTTGCCATTTTCTTCTTCCTTGGAGAACCACAAGATATTCCTCTCTCCACCGGTTCCAGAAGTAATCCGCAAGGCATTGTACGTGTTTCCACTGTTTCTGGTAGATGTTTGCGTGAGTAAACTCTCCACTGACTGTTAGCAGATTCTCAAACTTTTGGGTAAGGAGAGTAGCTGGAGTAAGAATAGTTGGCATTTCGGGATCCATTGATACCGGAACAAGGGGTCTTGAATTGATTATGGCGGAAACTTCGGCCAGAAGAGTAACCAAAGTCTCCTGCGTGAGTCTTGAAGAGTTTACGTCCATAAGCATAGAATTCAAGATACTACGTGAGATCCTGATTATCCTTTCCCAGGAACCTCCCATGTGGGAACTATGCGGAGGATTGAAAATCCAGGTGTAACCTCTTTTTTGCCAATTGATTTTGGATAGGTTTAATGTCAATATCCAGCTCTCGACACGCGCCAATGAAATTGCTTCCGCAGTTGGACCTCAACTGTTTCACTGGTCCTTTGATTGCTTGGAACTGCCTTAAAGCGTTGATCAGACTGGATGTGTCCTTGGATTCTATCACCTCTATGTGAACAGCACAGACACTCATGCAGGTGAATAGTACGGCCCAACGTTTGCTGTTCGCATGGCCACCACGCGCAGACACCATCCACGGCCCAAAAACGTCTAGGCTGACGTAGGTGAAAGGTGGCTAGGTACTCAGTCTGTCTGCCGGTAGGGCTGCCATTTGCTGGTGTACCTGTTTTCCCCTCGTTTTCTGACACTGCAAGCAGCGATGCAGTAGACTTGCTATATGTTTTTTCATACCTATAATCCAAAGTCCTGCTGACCGTAGCTTGCCCTCGGTGATTTGCCTGCCTTGGTGTTCAGTCTTTTCATGAAAATGCCGGATCAGTAAGTCGGTGATGTGATGTTTACTGGGGGTGATGAAGGGATTTTGCTCTGAAACTCCTAACTCGGCTTGATTTAATCGACCACCGACCCTCAGAAAACCAAAACTGTCCATAATTGGATTCAAATTGGCAATAAGACTTTTCAGAGGAATCTGCCGATTGTGGTGCAAGCACTCCCATTCGGTATTAAATTCATTCTGTTGGACGTCACGTATTATAAGAGACTCGCAGTGAGAAATGTCTTCAACAGAGAGCGGCTTAGTGCAGACATGCCAACCGTGACAATCTTTGTCACCATGTGATTTGGAATAGCATCTCGCGATATGCACTAACCTTGCGATAGTTTTGACGAGTCTCATCCAACTGGAGAAGCGCTCGAAGCGCTGGCAACCAAGACTGGAGGTATGTTTAGTGTCCGGGACCAGTGCACTGACCTCGGAGCGGATTTCTGGATCATTATCTGGATCCTGGATGCTGAAGGCTTCCTGAACACGTTCACTCCCCTTCCACTCCAGCAGAAACTTCAGACCTGAAAGCCAAGAAGAGTTAGCAAAAGAACTTAAGGACGTAGGCCTAGTGGCATGGTCAGCCGGATTAAGTTCGGATGCTGTGTAATGCCATTGTTCAGGTTTGGAAGACCTCCTGATTCTTTCGATGCGGTTACTGACTTATACATAAAAGTGCCTTATCTGATTTGTAGATGGTAACCCAAGATGACTTTACTGTCTGTGTAATATTGTATGTCATCTATGTCAGTGTTCAGCTCATGCTGAATGGAAGTCTGCAATTTCCACTGCATGCACAGTTTCACAAAGTTCAAGCCTGGGAATGGTGTGATCGGGCTTGGGAGCCAACTTAGCCTTGCTAAAAACGCACCCGATATGATCTTGATTGTCGGATCCTGTCACCCTTAGGTAGGCAACGGCTGCTATGGCTTCTGTGGAAGCATCCGAGCACACATGGAGTTCAGTCCTAGTGCTAGCAGAACGTGAAGTTTCGGCGTAACATCTCGGTATGTGGATTTCATCCAAAGCGCCCAAAGACTGTTTCCAGGTTTACCATCTTTGCACCTTATTGGTAGGAAGTGGGGCGTCCCAGTCTTTGACGGTCTCGGAAAGCTGTCTCAGTAGGAATTTATCTTGTATGGTAATGGGTGCTACGAACCCCAGTGGATCGTATAAGCTGTTCACCACTGACAGGACACCACGTTTAGTGAATGGTTTGTCTGCACAGTTAATTTGGAAACCAAAGGAGTCGGCTGACAAGTCCCACCTCAGGCCTAAGCTTCTTTGCGCAGGCGAACAGTCTGGTCCCAGATTTATGTCCTTGAATCCTGGTGCGTGATCGCTCGACTCGAAGGCTCTCATGACAGCCCGGCTGTTTGAAGCGATTTTGTGCAGTCTAAGGTTAGCTTGGCGCAGCATTCCTTGGGTCCTCTTAAGTAGGTCGATTGCTGCTTCTTCAGTAGGTAGAGATTTGAGTCCGTCGTCTACATAGAAGTCTTTCTCTACAAAGACTCTGGCATCTGTTCCATCTTTGGACTCTCCTTCTAACTGTTATGATAGGCTACAAGCACTAAGGAAAGACAGGAGATCTGTCCCTACAATAGAACTAAGCTAGATCCCTACGATGTAACGGGGAACCTGATCCTGCGATCAGACCCGCTAAAGTCCTCGGCTAGTCTGTACGAAGACCTATAGATGTGAGGGAGGGATCCCTACAAGAACTAGGAACTGGGAGAAAGTTGGACACCTCCTAGCAGAAATTGTAGCAGTAAAAGACAAGCAAACAACATAGAACATAGAGGTCAAAAGACCTAGCACAACTAACAGAGAACGGTAACAAAGCACCTGGCTAGCTTAAGAGTAGAAATTACAATGAAGTCCAGCAAGGCCAGGAGGGCGGAGCAGGATTAAATAGGCAAAAAAGGTCATGTGACCAGCAAAATAGAAAAAACCTAACAGGAGAGTTCTAACAGTACCCCCTCTTCTATGAGGATCCTCCGGATCCCCTAGGCCCAGGCTTATCAGGAAACCTCTTGTGAAACGCTCTGACAAGTCTGGAAGCAGAAACATCATCCGCCCTCACCCATGAGTTATCCTCGGGACTGAAACCCTTCCAAGCGACGAGATACTGCAAACTCCCCCTATACCGTCTAGAATTAAGGATGCGGGAAATTTCATATTCCCCGTCCTCCACCACCGGAGGAACAGTGGCAGAGGCGTCTCTATCTGATACATCAGCTTTTTTCAATAGAGAAACATGAAACACCGGATTAATCTTCCAAGAGGTAGGAACCTCCAACCTAACAGCAGATTGGTTAACTACCTGAAGCACCTTAAAGGGCCCTACAAACTTGGGACCCAATTTTTTAGAAGGAATCCTCAACCGCAGATTCTTAGAGGACAAACAAACCATGTCACAAACCGTAAACAAAACATCTTGACGTTTCCTGTCAAAGTACCTCTTAGATTTTTTGTTAGCCTCCTGAAGATTACCACGCACATCCGTCCAAACTCTCTCCAAATCACCGGAAAAACTCTCCTCCTCAGGCACAGCCGATACCAATTTGGAGAATGACCCAAAAGACGGGTGTCTCCCAGAACAAAAAAAAGGAGAACAACCAGCAGAAGAGGATGTATGGTTGTTAAGAGCAAACTCAGCAAGTGGCAGAAACTCAGACCACCCCTCTTGATTGTCAGCCAAAAAACAACGCAAGAACTGCTCAACATCCTGGTTCTTCCTTTCTGTCTGGCCATTAGACTCAGGATGATATCCAGATGAAAACGACAAATGAACTCCCAACCTGTCACAAAAGGCACGCCAAAAACGAGCCACGAACTGAGGTCCCCTATCAGAAACAATGTCAGTAAGAACACCATGGAGTCTGACAATTTCCTTGACAAAGGCCTTAGCGAGTGTCTTAGCGCAGGGCAGTTTGATGAAGGGAACCAAGTGACACATCTTGCTAAAACGGTCCACGACCACCCAGATGACTGTGAAACCCTCAGAGGGGGGAAGGTCAGTAATAAAGTCCATAGCCAGATGTATCCAAGGTGCACTAGGAACCTCCAGAGGGCAAAGCAACCCCGCAGCAGGAGCATGCGAAGACTTGGATTTAGCACACACCGTACATTGACGCACCCACTTAATGACTTCCTTCTGCCATCCAGGCCACCAAAAACTGCGACCCACAAGTCTCTTGGTCTCAGAGATTCCGGGATGACCTGCCAACCGAGACTCATGACACTCAACAAACAAATCTCTCCTAAAGGTCCCAGGCACAAACAACCTCCCATGGGGAGTGTTAGATGGGGCATTCTCCTGAGCTTTAAGAATCTCATCCTCCAAAACGGAGTCCAATGCTGCTATCACAACACCTTCTTGTAAAATGGTCTCCTCTTCCTCCTCAACACCGACCATGGGAGAAAAGCTGCGAGACAAAGCATTCGCTTTAACATTCTTGGTACCCGGGATGTAAGTAACGGAAAAATTAAACCGCGAAAAAACAGTGCCCACCTAGCCTGACGGGCATTCAAGCGCTTGGCAGCATCAAGATAGATCAGATTTTTATGATCAGTGAAAACCTGAACGGGAAATTCCGCACCTTCCAAGAGGTGACGCCAGTGTTCAAATGCGAGTTTAATCGCCAGCAATTCCCGATTACCAATACCGTAATTAAGTTCAGTCTCAGAAAATTTTTTTGAAAAAAAGGCACAGGGATGTAATCCATCCCCGTTATCCTGAGACAATACTGCGCCAACCCCCACAGAGGAAGCATCAACCTCAACCAAAAACGGCCTAGTAACATCAGGCTGCATAAGGATGGGAGCAGAGGTGAACCTCTCCTTGAGATACACAAAAGCTTCAATGGCCTCAGAAGACCACTGAACCGCATCAGCACCTTTCCTGGTGAGATCGGTCAGAGGTTTGACAATACTAGAAAATTTTTTTATGAATTTTCTGTAATAATTGGCGAAACCCAAAAACCTCTGTATCGATTTCAAACCAATAGGCCTAGGCCATTCCTGCACAGCCTGAACCTTCACCGGGTCCATCTCAAAGCCCTCGCTGGAGATAATGTAGCCCAAAAAACTAATTCTCTGTACAGCGAACTCACATTTCTCCAGCTTAGCAAAAAGCGAATTGTCCATTAATAACTGTAATACCTCACGTACGCTCCGCCAATGAGACTCCAGATCTGGCGAATAAATCAAAATGTCATCCAAATACACAACCACATTTTTGCCGATCAAAGGTCTAAGGATGTCATTAATAAGATTCTGAAAAAATGCTGGAGCATTAGTAAGACCAAAAGGCATCACCAGATTCTCAAAATGACCCACAGGAGTGTTAAAAGCAGTCTTCCATTCATCACCCTCCTTCATGCGCAACAAATTGTATGCCCCCCGGAGATCAATTTTAGAGAACCACTTGGCCCCCATTAACTGGTTAAACAGATCAGGAATCAATGGCAGTGGGTAAGGATTGCGTACCGTAATTTTGTTAATCTCACGAAAATCCAGACAAGGACGTAAACCGCCGTCCTTTTTTTTTACAAAAAAAAATCCAACCGCCACAGGAGACTTAGAGGGCCTAATGTGACCGGCGGCCAAACTTGTCTGTATGTATTCCTCCAAAGCCTTCCTCTCAGGAATAGTAAGATTAAATAAACGACTTTTAGGAAGAGTCACTCCAGGGACAAATTCAATAGAACAATCATAGTCTGTATGGGGAGGCAAAATTTGCGACTCCTCCTCAGAAAAAACTTTCCAAAAATCCTGAATAGGAACAGGCAATTCCCCTTTATCCACCGCAGCAATACGCCCGTTACAACACTTGTCATAACACTTAGGGCTCCAGGACTTAATTTCACTGGTAGACCAATCCAGTACAGGATTGTGAAATTTTAACCAGGGTAACCCCAATATTACTGGAGAAGGCAAATTATCCAATACCACCAAATGCAAATTCTCTTGATGAATACCATTAATAGTGAGGGGAAATTCATAAACCTTGTGATTAACACATTTCAAGGGAGAGCCATCGACAGAAACCACAGCAATAGGGGATGACAAAGGTTTGGGTTTTAATTTAAGTTTTTCCAAGAATCCCCCATCAATCACATTCAGAGTAGAACCACAATCCACAAATACCCGAAATTCAATTAATTCTTCCTGAGCTGCAGTAGTAGCAGAAAGAAATACTCCCTTAGTGTTTAAACAGGCTATATGGGCGTAACTGACTTTTTTTTTTTTTTTTTGTTCATACGAAGCACACAGTTCTTAATGAAATGGTCAGATTTTCCGCAATAAAAGCACAAACCTTCAGAAAACCTGCGGTCTTTTTCCTGAGAGCGGGGTGACATCGCCCCAATCTCCATCGGCTCTCCAATGTCAGTACAGACCCTCTCAAGACTAGGAGCTGACATGGCAAAGGATTTACTCTCATTAACCCTTGCACGCAGTCTCCTGTCCACCCGTATAGCTAATTGCATTGCCTTCTGCAAGTTTCCAGGTGTAGGATAAGCAATAAGCAGATCCTTAACCCTTTCACCTAGCCCAGCAAGAAACAAACTTTTCAGAGCTGAATCGTTCCACCCCACCTGAGCAGACCACCGACGGAAGTGAGTACAATAATTTTCCACATTACCTGATCCCTGCCTCAAATGTCTCAATTCCGTCTCAGCTGATGAGACACGATCAGGATCATCATACAACAACCCCAAAGCAGAAAAAAAACTATCCACTGATCTAAAGCACGGATCACTAGGTTGGAGAGAAAAGGCCCATCCCTGAGGTTCTTTGCGCAAAAGTGACATTATGATCCCTATGCGCTGTGATTCATCACCAGAGGATCTGGGTCTCAAACGAAAATACAATAAACAAGCATTTTCAAAGGAAAAAAAATCTTGTTGTTCACCAAAAAATAAATCAGGCAATCGTACCTTTGGCTCCACAAAATGCGCTCTAGAACAGCTACTCACGTGTTGTTGGAGCTTGGCCACCTCCAGAGAGAGTCCCTGCAAGCGTTGAGCCAAATCCTGAACCGACACCATGATGGAAACTGGAGGTCTTTCCTTAGAGATATTTTTGGGCTGGACTTACTGTTATGATCGGCTACAAGCACTAAGGAAAGACAGGAGATCTGTCCATACAATAGAACTAAGCTGGATCCCTACGATGTAACGGGGAACCTGATCCTGCGATCAGACCCGCTAAAGTCCTCAGCTAGTCTGAACGAAGACCTATAGATGTGAGGGAGAGATCCCTACAAGAACTAGGGACTGGGAGAAAGATGGACACCTCCTAGCAGAAATTGTAGCAGTAAAAGACAAACAAACAACATAGAACATAGAGGTCAAAAGACCTAGGAAAACTGACTGAAAAAGGTAACTAAGCACCTGGCTAGCTTAAGAGTAGAAATTACAATGAAGTCCAGCATGGCCAGAAGGGCGGAGCAGGATTAAATAGGCAAAAAAGGTCATGTGACCAGCAAAATAGAAAAAATCTAACAGGAGAGTTCTAACACTAACGCAGTTATCGGCAGGCCATAGGTTGCCACAGCGGGTGAAGGGCTGTTCCCGAATACATGCACCCTCATGCGATACTCTACCATCTCCTTGATAGTGTCGGTGTCCTTATGCCACAGAAACCTGAGGAAGTTCCTGTGGTCCTCTCTGACTACGAAACAGTGGAACATCTGTTCGATGTCTGCAGTGATGGCAACGGGCTCTTTCCTGAACCTCATCAACACTCCTACTAGGTTATTTGACAGATTGGGACCTGTGAGGAGGACATCATTGAGAGACACACCTTGATGTTTAGCACTTGAATCAAAGACGACTCTAATTTGCTGAGGTTTTCGCGGGTGATATACTCCGAATGAAGGTAGGTACCAGCACTCCTCATTTTCCTTTAAGGGAAGAGCTGGTTCCACATAGTTGTTATGGAATATTTTCCCCATAAAGGTGACAATGTGTTCTTTCAGCTCTAGTTTGTTGCTTAGTGTGCGCTGGAGAAAGTTGAATCTGGACAAGGCTTGTTCTCGATTGTTTGGGAGCCTTACTCTGGTAGCTCGGAAGGGTAAAGGAAAAACCCAGTGATTAGTTTCGTCTTTAAGGAACTCATTGTCCATTATCCTGATGAATTCCTTGTCTTCCATTGACAGGGCTACCTTATTGTCATCCTTAGTTGTGCAAAACACTGATCTTCCCAAGTCGTCGGCATAGGGGGAAGGAATGACATCTGGCAGTTGTATGGGGTCTGGAGACTTTTCTTTCACCTCATAGTGATGGGGGCATGGCTTGCAGAAAGATGTGCGTCCGTCCCCTCGCAAGTAAGTCTTAAAGGAATCAACTTCTGGTTGATCCAAGCATACATTTCCTATGACTACCCACCCCAAGTCCAGTCTCTGAGCGTATGGGGCATAGTCAGGGCCATTACATTGTTGACGCACCTTGTGTATCCCTAGATTGTCTCTACCGAGCAGGAGAAGAACCATCGGCATCCATATCCATAGGTGGGATAACGCTAGCTAGGTACCTTAAGTGTGGTTGGTGAAATGCAGCTTCAGGGGTAGCGATCTCATCCCTTTGGTTAGGTATTTGATCACATTCGATCAGTGTCAGTGTCGGTAAAGGTATTTCTCCATCTCCGTTGATAGGAGAAGCGACGAATCCTTGCGCCCTTCTGCCACTAGTCTCTATGCGGCCTGAGCAAGTGTTCAGGGTGTAGGGTGTTTCTGGTCCCTCGATTCCAAAAGCTTCAAAGAACTTAGATTCGGCCAGGGATCGGTTACTTTGATCGTCGATGATGGCATACATTTTCACCGCCTTTTCTGGTTGTCCTTCTGGGTAGACTCTGATCAGGCATATCCTGGCGCAGCATTTAACATTCTGTTTCTCCCCACATACCTCTAGGCATGACCAGGACACAGCCGTGGAAGACTTTGCGTGATGCTGCGGCTCCCCGCCATGGCTTGTCGCGGGACTAGAGGTAACTGTGGCAGGTGAATCGCTGGTGGCTGAGGTTGGATGCATAGCTGAGGCGTGCTTGTCGCTACCGCACCCTTCGCACTTAATGACAGATTTACAGTCTTTGGCCATGTGTTCTAATGAGGCACAACACTTGAAACATACCCCAGGTTCAGTGAGTGTGGTTTTTTATGAATGGGACACTCACGATTGAAGGACCTTTCTCCCGAGGTAGTGTACTGTTGATCAGTAGGTACTGTAGGAGGTGGCAGGTTAGTTTTTCTAACGCTTATGCTGTTCTTAAAGTCTCTGCGTTTATGTGTAACGTTTTTATACCTTGATGGTGATGTTGCTGGAACTGCAGTGGTAGACTCCAGGAAGTCAAGGCTGGGGTCGTTCCTCATCTGGGCCAGTTAGTCGATGAACCTGCAGAATTGAATAAATGGAGGAAAGGTGACATTGTGTGCTCTTTTGTAACTAGAGACGAGTGCTGCCCACTTCTCTCGCAGACTGTGTGGCAGTTTCATGACGATTGGGTTCACTCCATGGGCGGTGTCCAGATAGCACAGTCCAGATAGGCGAGGGTCTCTTTTTGCAAATTCCATTTCCATGAGCAGATCAGAACTTGTGGACTTCCTTAAGGTCGATCTTTGGAATATTTTGAAGTCTCTTGAATAGGGCCTTTTCTATGGCTTCAGAACTGCCGTAGGTTCTTTTAAGTCTTTGCCAGGCAGCAGCGAGGCCAGCTTCTGCTTGCCCCACATAGACTGTCCTAAGACTCTTGATACGATTTGTGGATTCTGGGCCCAACCAATTGACCATGAGATTGAGCTCCTGCTCCGCAGATAAGTTGAGGCCGGCGATGGCGGCCTTGAAGGCTCTGTAGTTCTTTGCACGGTCGTCGAATTTTGAAAGACTGGTATTGATGCTCACCATGAACCTGGCAAGCTCAGATAAGTCTGATTATTCACTCCTTGTTACCGTATCAACTTGTGGTGCCCCTTGGGCGTATACGCTGTCTAGTGTGAGGGGGTAAAAGGATGTTACTGCATGTAGAGCTGTAGTTTAGTCTCTGGAGATTCTGATGACTGCCGTCTTAACTGTGGGAGCGGGCTGGAGAGCACCTTGTGGACATCTTGTGGTGATGACTGTCCTTGAGAGGGCACGTCGTGGAGTTGGTCTTGGGTTTTTGCGGGTACTGTCGGCGACTCCGGCACCATGGGCTGAACTGACTTGGAAGTTCTTGCATTGTTGGGTTGAACATTACTCAAAATAGGGGGAGCTGCAGGAACCTGTTTCAGCACATAGTCACTGGTACGATCAGCTGGGTCGTCTTCTTCCTGTGGTGGTAGGCAAATTGGGTCAAGACTTTGCTTCATTGCTTGTTCAAGTACTTTTACCTCGGCTAAAGCGATTTCTTCTTCCATCTCTGTTTGAAGAATCTTTTACCGAGCTTCTGCTTCTGCTCTCTCCTTTTTCTCTTGAGCTTCTGCTTTCTTTTCTGTGAAGGGACGTCTCACTTTGGATCGCTCTGCATTTATGCGGGCCTCTAGAATTCTGTCGCTCAGGGCTGAACTTCTTGAACAAGATGATCTGTACGACTGAGCAGAATGTTTAGATGAGTTTGACCTATGCAATCTGGTTTCTTGCAGATGAGCAATGTTCTCTCATCACTTCTGCTCTCTGCTGTCCTCTCTGTTCTCTGGTCACCTCTGCTCTCTGCTGTCCTCTCTGTTCTCCCATCACATCAGCTCTCAGCTGTCCTGTCTGTTCTCTGGTCACCTCTGCTCTCTGCTGTCCTCTCTGTTCTCTGGTCACCTCTGCTCTCTGCGGCCCTCTCTGTTCTCTCATCACCAAATACAGCCCCCAGGGGCGGAAACAGGTATACAGCCCCCAGGGGCGGAAACAGACAAGATACAGGATGGGACCTGGCAACTCAGTTGCACAGAACACACTGAATGAAAGTGTTGCTCAGGCCCCTCCTACTGGGTGGAGGGGGTTTAAGTATCCAGTGACTCAGAGCAATAGGCTGGGGACACATTAGGACTGCTCACACTGTAACTTTAAGAATCAGAAAGTAACAGCGCCGCTGCCCTAAGCCAGCAGACAAGAGACATACAAACAGCAGGCACTGGAGCAAAGTGTGCAGCCTGACCTGATAGGTAAGATTGTGGTCTTGCATGGTGGAAGGTGGTAAGCCATGCAAGCACGCCGCCAGGGATGTTACACAGGTGCTTTGCACAGACCAAATGGCATGACGAGATACTCATAGTGACCATCACAAGTATTAAAGGCCGTCTTCCACTTGTTGCCCTTGCGGATCTGGATCAAGTTATAAGCCCCTCTTAGATACAATTTGGTGAAAATCTTAGCCCCAGCCCCATGGATTTTTAGAAATCAAGGGCAGAGGGTACTTGTTTTTGATGGTGATTTTGTTAAGGCCTCAATAGTCAACACAGGGTCGTAGGGAACCATTCTTCTTCATCACAAAGAAGAAATCGGCACCAGCTGAAGAAGAGTACTTACAAATGAATCCCTTGACAAGGTTCTCTTGGATATTTTCCGACATGGTCCTACTCTCTGGCAGTTATAGATGGTATATCTGGAAGAAAGGTGCCAGCCTCTAGGTTGATGGGGCAATGGTAAGGTGTATGAGGTGGCAAGACCTCTGCCTTCTTTTCACTAAAGACGTCTGCAAAGGCTTGACAATAGGTGGGAAGAGAAGAACAGTTTTGTAGGCATGGAAGGTGGAGACTTGGGGGAGACCTTGGTGAGACAGGTGGTAGCGCACGACGGTCCCCACTGAAGCACTTGACCGGAGGACCAATCAACAACCGGCACGTGTGAACCAGACCTGTGCCATGTGGATTTTAGTCTTTTTCTATTTCTTACGGATAATCAATAAAGTAGTATCAGGTTTTTAATGAGACTTGTGGATGAGCCGTTTTGTCCTTCAATACTCAGAAAAATGTAATTAGTCTATGGCACAGGGTCATATATTCTTCCATCCTTCCTTGCACTGATCCCTGCCCTCATTGCTGGGTAATGATTGGATCGCAGCGCGGCTTCTGGTGCCTTGTATCAGCTCCTGACAACTTCTCACAAGACCCTTGAATACTGCGCCGAGCAGCACTGCAGTTTGCAGACCCTCGGCGTTGACTTCTCCCTAATGAGATGTTATTAGCAGCTGCCGGTGCGTTTCTATAAGGAGCTACACGGAGGTCACAGCTGCGCAGCAGAAAAATGTAATTCAGTGGAATAATGATGTTTCTGCCGGAGCCCGAGAAGTGGGAACGAATACAGGCGAATGAGTGCGATATGTTCTGCTCTATGTCTTATTAGGTGTTTTTACAAAGCTCAGCAGAGAATATTTCAGGAAAGGAGTGTGCTGATCTTGTGATCCTTGGGGGATGTCGCAGTGGTCGGCTCCCGGGCCCGTACCCTGGGGTCACTCTTAAAAAGGAAGGGGGGAAAGTTGTATGGGATAAGGGGAATGTTCGTGACGTCACCCATGGTATCTGGTGAGGATCACCAGCGCTGCTTCAGTCCTCTGAGGCCGGTGGTCAGGCAGCTTAGTTGGTGTGGCTCCCCACAGGTGGAGCAGGGCCTCAGGGCAGCGTAGGAGAAGGGATACAGGACAGAGGGGACCCAGCCGGGTCAGAAGAAGAAGAATAGGCACACTCACAACAGTTCACTTCAGTACCTTTACTGGTGGTGTTTCAGGCATGATCCAGGGCACTGTAGGGTGAAGGGAGCATTTCAGGACTCTCCCCAGTGAGCGGGTGTGGGGCCTCCTGTTTCTTGCCTTTTCCTGATAAGTTTATGACCTGCCTGAAGCTAGGCCTAACTTGGTCTCTGTCTTGCACCGGCTGACCAGGTGGTAGGGCCTTCTGATGGGGATCACACTCGCTGGTCTCTTGGGCCTCAATGACTCCTGACCCAGGTATATCAGTCAGCTTTTGGTGTTCCTGGGACATATAGTTTGCCAGGAGTTCCGGTAGTTTCTGCCGGTCGTAGAGATCCCTGCAGACGCGGACACGGTGTCCGGTATATGGTCTTGGGGTGAGCTGTCTAAGCTCCTCTGCCCCCTATGTAGCTCGCTTACTCCACTTTGCCTTCAGCCACGCTCGGGGCCCTCGATAGGCTTCACACTGGCAGTAGGCCTCGCTACTCTTCACCGCTCTTATGGCGTCGGAACGCCTTAGGCTCACTAACCTGAGCTCCCTGAGTCTAGGCTGGACTGGCCACTTCTCTGGCTGTAGCAGACCGACCGCCTCACAGACTAGACTCTCTGTGGACTCCAGACTTAGACTGAGCTCCACTGCAGGCTGACCTCTCTCACGCTCATCTACTGCAGGAACTGAACTGCCTAGCTCCACCTTCCCTATTTATATCCCTAATGGGCTCCCTCTGGTGGTCTGAGGTGGAAGGTGGAGGTGTGTGAATGTTACGTGGGCCTCTTGTGGAGGAATCCGTCCATGCACCCCTCTAGGATCTGTGGCACCAATGCACAGCAGGGCGCCACATCCCCGAAATATAACATTCAGCCTCATTGCTCCAAAATATAACATTCAGCCTCATTGCCCCGAAATATAACATTCATCCTCATTGCCCCGAAATATAACATTCATCCTCATTGCTAGGTAGAGCTGTCTGGTGGAGAAGTCGGCAGTGTCAGGATTAGTGATCCGTTCCCCATTGCAATGCCCCCTAGGAGTGAAATGTTAATATGGTATCAGGCAGCAATAGGTCTCAGGGAACAAGATTATCAGGCCCTGGTAGAACCCGTGTACTCTGACAGTAGGCCCACCATCTTGACAGCCAGGGGGGTAGTCGATGTGCACAAGGGGAGAGTACCGATACGCATCCTGAATTGTGGGGAGAAAGAGGTCCATTTACCCCGGTATGCTACCCTTGCTAAGCTGTTCACTGTCAGTAACAATGCAATAAAGACAGTGGAACCCTTGCCTCCTTCCAAACCGGCGGAGGATAATGGCTCCAAGGGGCAGATGGAGGACTGGTGTCAGAAGCTGCATGTGGGCACTGACTCTACCCCTCAACACCAAAAGCATGGAGTATACCGGGTGGTCCAAGAATATGAGCGAGTCTTCAGCAAACCCCCACTAGACTTTGGGCAGGTAAAAGGGGTCCAACATCATGAAAAAAAAACGGAGAGTGGTGGTCATGGGTGATTCCCTGTTAAGAGGAACAGAGGCCGCTATCTGCAGACCAGACATAACCTCAAGAGAAATGTGCTGTCTTCCTGGAGCAAAAATTAAAGATGTGTCTGACAGGATATCAAGACTCTTCAGACCTACAGATCACTACCCATTCCTGCTAATACATGTGGGGACAAATGACACCGCAAGAAAGGACCTGGAAACCATCTGCAGTGACTTTGAAGACATAGGCAAGAAAGTGAAAGAATTGGGAGCGCAGGTGGTCTTCTCATCCATCCTCCCAGTGGATGACCATGGAACAATGAGGTGGAATAAGATTCTACAGGTGAACAACTGGCTACGTCGATGGTGCCGTCAACAAGGATTTGGATTTCTGGATCACGGAATGAATTACCTATACGATGGACTACTTGCTAGAGATGGGGTGCTCCTTACCAAGACTGGAAAACATGTATTTGGAAGTCGCCTTGCTACACTCATCAGAAGAGCTTTATACCAGAACAATGTGGGAAGGGAAGCAAAAGGCCAGAAAAAGCCATACAGCTGACAAATACTATTGAGATCTCTGCTACTGGAAGTGGAAAGGAAGAACAAAGACAAAACAATCTAAATAATAAAAATATGGGAGGAAGAGAAACCAATCACAAACTAAAATGTTTTTATACAAATGCACAAAGCATGGGCAACAAACAAGGAGAATTGGAACTACTAATGCAGGAAAAGAAATATGATGTCATTGGAATCACTGAAACTTGGTGGGACGATACACATGATTAGAATAAAAGGCTAAAAGGATACAACTTATTTGCAAGAAACAGACTTGATAAACGAGGAGGAGGTGTCGCATTGTATGTTAGAAAAGCGAATATCTGCACAGAGATTGAAGCTTCAGAGACTGGGAGTTCTGTGGGAACTGTCTGGGTAAGAATACAAGGAGAGAACAACGGAAAGGACACCATTGTAGGCATTTACTACAGGCCACCTGGGCAAGCTGAAGATATGGATGAACTCTTTATGTATCAAATGACCAAGTTCTCAAAAAAATATGACGTAGTGGTCATGGGAGATTTCAACTATCCAGACATTTGTTGGGAATCTCTCTCAAGTAAAACTAACAGGTCAAGCAAATTCTTATCCTCTCTTGCTGACAACTTTATCTTCCAAAAGGTAGGGGAGAAAACAAGGGGATCTGCTACTTTGGATCTAATCCTTATAAACAGGGTTGAAATGGTTGAGGAGGTAAAGGTGGCTGGGACCCTAGGAGGCAGCGATCATGCTATTATAGAATTTTCGATAACTAGAGGAGGAAGACATGTGAAGACTCAAACTTCAAGGTTAGATTTTAGAAAGGCAGATTTTAAGAGACTCAGAAAGAGAATAGGAGGGATCCAATGGCTGGATGTCCTTAAGGACAAAAATCTCCAGGAAGGATGGGAAATTTTTAAAAATTATATTCTCAAAGCACAATCGTTAACAATCTCGAAAAGTAGGAAGAATGGGAAGCATTTAAGGAAACCAGGATGGATGAACACAGAACTTAAACACATGCTAAAAAGAAAGAAAGAAATGTTTATTAAATGGAAAGAGGGAGGCATATCTAAAGAAGATTATAATGCAGTCTGCAGATCCTGTAGGGCACGTATCAGGTTAGCTAAAGCTGACAATGAATTAAGGCTTGCAAAAGATGTCAAAAGCAACAAAAAAGGATTTTGGGGGTATGTCAAAAGTAAAAGAAAAGTCAAAGATGTTATAGGATTTTTACAGGATGAAAATGGAGAAATGGTAAGAGAGGATGTTGAGAAGGCCGAACATTTTAATTCCTATTTTGCATCTGTTTTCTCTCAGAAAGAAAATGTATCATCAACTGATCTTCACTGTCGTTTTAAAGGAATAGAAGAATCCAAGTTATCTGTAAACAGAAAGATTGTGAGGGAATATTTAGCTAACATAAATGAGTTCAAGTCTCCAGGTCCAGATGAATTACACCCCAGAGTACTGAAGGAGATCGTAGAAGAAATTTTAGAACCACTCTCCATAATCTTTGAAAATTCTTGGAGAACAGGAGAAGTCCCAGAAGACTGGAGAAGAGCAAATGTTGTTCCTATCTTCAAAAAGGGGAAGAAGGTGGACCCAGGGAACTATAGGCCGGTGAGTCTGACTTCTATACCAGGAAAGATCTTTGAACAAATTATTAAACAACATGTATGTAAGTACATGGATAAGAATGAAGTGATTAACCAGAGTCAGCATGGGTTTGTAACTAACAAGTCATGTCAGACTAACTTAATTTCCTTCTATGACAGAATCACTGACTGGGTGGATCAGGGAAATGCTGTAGATATAGTATATCTTGACTTCAGCAAAGCATTTGACAAAGTATCTCACACCATCCTTATTGAAAAATTGACCAAGTATGAATCCACCTAACAGTTGCCTGGTCCATTGCATAACTGGCTTAGTGATCGGACTCAAAGGGTGGTTGTAAATGGCTTCACATCCAGCTGGATGAATGTCTCAAGTGGGGTACCACAGGGCTCCGTCCTGGGACCTGTATTGTTCAACATCTTTATCAATGATTTAGATGAAGGAATTGAGGGTAAACTGATTAAATTTGCTGATGACACAAAGCTAGGAGGGATAGCTAATACTAGAGAAGAGAGAGAGAGGATTCAAAAAGACCTAAATAAACTGGAGCAGTGGGCAGCAAACAACAGAATGGTTTTTAACAGGGAAAAATGCAAAGTACTACATCTGGGCAATAAAAATGAAAAAAGCATATACAGAATGGGAGGAATAGAGCTAAGCAACAGTACATGTGAAAAAGACTTAGGTATACTAATAGATCATAGACTGAACATGAGTCAACAGTGTGATGCAGCAGCAAAAAAGGCAAATACAATTCTGGGATGTATTAACAGAAGCATACAGTCTAGATCACGTGAAGTCATTATCGGTCTTTACTCCTCTTTGGTCAGACCTCATCTGGAATACTGTGTACCGTTTTGGGCACCACATTTTAAAAAAGACATAGACAAACTGGAGCAAGTTCAGAGAAGAGCGACCAGAATGGTGACTGGTCTGCAAACCATGTCCTATGAGGAACGGTTGCAGGATTTGGGAATGTTTAGCTTGCAAAAAAGAAGACTGAGAGGAGACTTAATAGCTGTCTACAAATATGTCAAGGGCTGTCACATTGTAGAAGGATCATCTTTTTTCTCATTTGCACAAGGAAAGACTAGAAGCAATGGGATGAAACTAAATGGGAGGAGACATAGATTAGATATTAGAAAAAACTTTTTGACAGTGAGGGTGATCAATGAGTGGAACAGGCTGCCACGAGAGGTGGTGAGTTCCCCTTCAATGGACGTCTTCAAACAGAGGCTGGACAGACATCTGTTTGAGATGATTTAGTGAATCCTGCTTTGAGCAGGGGGTTGGACCAGATGACCCAGGAGGTCCCTTCCAACTCTACATTCTATGATTCTATGATTCTATGATCATATCCCTACGGGAGATCATCCGCCTGTTAAAGAGAGGTACCGGCCTGTACCCCCAGCTCACTATCAATGTGCCAAAGGAATGTTACAGGAGATGAAGGAGGCTGGGGTGATCAGAGATAGTTGTAGCCCCTGGGTTGCTCCATTAGTTCTCTTTAGAAAGAAGAATGGTACAATGAGGATGTGTGTTGATTACAGGCAGATTAACCGATTACACATAAGGATGCCTACCCATTACCCAGAATTGAGGAATCATTAGCAGCATTGAGATCACCTAACTATTTCTCCACTTGGGATTTCACCAGTGGGTACTGGCAGGTTCCTGTGGCAGAGGCGGACAGAGAAAAGACCGCGTTTACAACACCAATGGGCCTCAGCGAGTTCAACTGCATGCCATTCGGGCTCTGCAACGCCCCAGGAATCTTCCAGCGGTTAATGGAGTGCTGCCCAGGACACAAAAACTTCGAAACCGTCCTACTGTACCTAGACAACGTAATTGTCTACTCGAAGACATATGAAGACCACCTGGAGCACCTGGCTGAGGTGTTCGAAGCCCTATCTGGCTATGGCCTGAAAGTAAAGCCGTCCAAGTGCCACCTGTTGAAGCCCAAGGTACAGTACCTAGGTCATGTGGTAAGCGCCGAAGGTGTAGCACCAGACCCTGAAAAAGTCACCGTGATCAAGGACTGGCCAAGACCCTCCACTATTAAAGAAGTGCGGCAGTTCCTCGGGCTGGTAGGCTACTACAGGAGATTCATCAAGGGTTTCACCAAGATAGCGGCACCCATGCAGGACCTCTTAGTAGGCCAGTCCAAGAAGGCCAAGAACCCGAAACCTCCGTTCAAATGGGGTAAATCAGAAGACGAATCTTTCACTCGACTGAAAATGGCTCTTACTGGAGACGAAGTCGTGGCCTACCCTGACTATGGCCAACCCTTTATACTTCATATGGATGCCAGCAACGTGGGATTGGGAGCAGTGCTGTCCCAGGTACAGCAGGGCAGAGAGAGAGTGATTGCCTACGCCAGCAGGAAGCTCCGTCCTACGGAAGGAACCCCGACAACTTTAGTTCCTTCAAGTTGGAGTTTTTAGCCATAGTCTGGGCTGTAACAGAGCGCTTCAAACTCTACCTCGCCTCCTCCAGATTTACAGTCTTCACAGACAACAACCCACTGACACACCTGGAGACTGAGAATCTTGGTGCCCTAGAGCAATGATGGATGGCCTGACTGTCTAACTACGAGTTTACCATCAAGTATCGGGCGGGGTATAAAAACACAAATGCTGATGCGCTGTCCATGATGCCCAACTTGCCAGATGGGGGAGAAGACCCGGAAGAGCTGGAGGAGACAGAGCTACCCGCTTTCCATCATCACGGGGTGACCCAGTGCTCCCACTGTGTGAGGGACAAGAGCTCCGCCAACAGAGAGGCCACGTTCAACCCATTGCCCCACCATGGATGGGCAGAGACGCAGGATAGCGACCCGGCTGTCCGCCTGGTAAAGGAGTTACTGACCCAAGCTGACTCGCACCCTGGTCCAGATGCTCCACAGGAGACCCAACAGTTGTGGAAGGAGAAGGGCAAACTGTTCATCTACGAGGGAAAGCTATGTCGAAGAAGTATCAACTCCCGGACACACAAACTGGTCTGGCAGGTGATAGTCCCGAGACGGGATGCGCCAATGGTCTTAGAAGCATACCACGATGAAGCAGGACGCTTCGGGTGGAAGAAGTTGGAAGTCCTGCTACGTGAGCGATTCTACTGGGTTGGCATGAGAAAATCAATCGAGAGATGGTGTCGAGAATGTGGACCATGCAACCTGAGAGGGAAAGACCGTGGTAGCCAGAGGGCTCCCCTGCAGCCCATAATCACCAAGCAACCACTTGAACTGGTAGCCTTGGACCACGTGAAGCTAGCCCCAAGCCGGTCAGGCTATGTCTACGCTCTCACCATACTAGACCACTACTCCAGGTTCTCGGTAGTAGTGCCAGTGAAAGATCTGACGGCTCAGACGGCAGCCAAAGCGTTTCAACAACAATTTTGTCACCCGCATGGTTACCCTGAACGAGTGCTCACAGACCAAGGTCCAGCCTTTGAAGCAGAAGTGTTCGAGGAATTCTGTAACTTGTACGGCTGCAAGAAAATAAGGACGACGCCGCATTATCCCCAGACCAACGGGTTGTGCGAGAAAATGAACCAGGTGGTAATAGACCTGTTGAAGACGTTGCCCCTTGAAGAATGTAGCCTGTGGCCAGAGAAGTTACCAGATTTGGTGGACCTATATAACCACATCCGGTGAACTCCACCAACTGTACACCCGCCTACCTGATGAGAGCAAGACCTGGTAAGCTACACATTGACTTAAACATGGGAGTCTTAACACCAGAGACGGCATCACCAGATGCAGATTGGGATACAGAGCGGCAGCAACAATACTGCAAGGTGCAAGAATGTGTGGAGAGAAGTTTGTCCCAGGAGAGACAGAAGCAGGAGAAAACTTACAATCAGCACGTGCCTGCAGTTCCCTTGTCACCTGGAGAACAGGTACTCAAGAGGAAAAGACGAGTCTACAAATTAGATGACCAGTGGGAGGTAGAGCCATACACCGTCCTACCCTCAAACTACGATAACACCAAGGTGTGCCTCATCAGTAAAGATGGAGGGGAAACTTCAGCGGCAGTCTCAAGAGACCACCTGAAGATATGCCCTGAACAGTTGAAACACAAAGAAGAAGAATAAGACAGCCCTCAGCCCAAAGAAAAAGTGGAGGAAACAGACCAGACAGTCCTTGGAGCATTTCCCCGGTCTTGGACGCAGGTGAACAGAGCAATTGTGGTACCGGTCCTGGCATTTCTCCAAGCGGCCTCACCAGAAGCTGCAGAGGCTCCGGGACATCTGGAAGACCAGTCGGCCCCAGAGACAGATGCCTCATCAGCAGCAGATCAGGAGAATCTACCCTCTGCTAGCAGTGAACCTGTCATACCCAGGGTGAGTCAAAGAATTCGTAGGAGATTACCCAGCCTACCGGTGTTACGTCAGACTACCCGTAGTGTAGTTCACACTGAACCCACCACACCAGGGGTAGACACTAGGGACCCGGGTAGGACAGTGACCACAAATGTATTACGTAGATCGACCCGGAGTACTAAAGGTCAGCTCCCTGCCCGCTGGAGGAACTAAAGTGTATGTTATATATAGTTGTAACCGTTAAATATTCCTGGATATATATGTTTGTTACATTTATGGACAATTGGACCACAGGACTAGGTGTGGTCAGGACAATATTGAAAATAGTTAATAAGAGGCCTTGAAAATAAACCGCAGGCATGGCTGAAGACCAGGCCCAACGACAGAGTGCCCTGAAGCCACGCCCGGGGACGATACACAAAGTGGGTTGATGCGGTTCCCACCAGCCAAATTTCAATTATCCAGAAAAAGACAATCCCCGGATTGTGGAGTAAAAGTGCCGCAGTGACTGCTATAAATTTTTGGTTGAGTTTTTGTAATTTTTGACTTTGTAAACTATTTGTAATGTGAATTGTTATTGTTAATTCAAAAAGGTATCCTCAGTCCGGGAGTACTGAATTTAACTAGGGGGGAATGTGGCATCTCAGGGGTCCGGTTGCCACAGTGGCATTGCCTTCCTCACAAGGGGTGATGCCATGCCTAGAAGCAAGGAGGGGTCCCCTAGTCAGGTATATTAGCATGCAACACTTTCCTGGCTCCAGACCAGCAAGGGGAGCTCCTCTCCTTAGCAACTGGAATCTGGAGGCGAGGTTAGTTAGAGTTAGTGAGAGGAGTTGAAGTCAGGACAGCGAAGAGGAAAGACCTGGGGAGTGGAGCTGCATGGCAGCTCAACCCAGAGAGGAGCGTAGAAGGACCGGACACCGGAGTCCGAGGCTGTGGGGCACTGAAGGCCCAGCAGCAGAAACCGGAGGGCAGGAGACTGCAGGTCTCCTGGCCCCATCAGACGCCCGGAGGCTTCGCAGCACATAGGGCCCAGCACCGCCACGTGGAAGCGACACTCCAAGAAGGCCCGAGCTGCCTGCCATACGGGTGAGCACAGAGACGTTTTACTCAGGGACGAAGGACGCAGCATAGCTATACGCAGCAGGGCCAAAGAGGTAGCGCAAAGGGAAGGCCTCCAACTTAACCTGGCAAGGTGGATTCCCAACTTGCTTTCAGGCCGCCCGGACCTCTACTACAAGCTAGTACCCGTGCCCTGGTCTGCCTAACCACCGCAAGTAAAGATAAGAGGAAACCACCATTAAGTTGTGGACTGATTATTAATTGCACCATCCCCTGCACTACAACGCACAGCAACATCTATAACATCACCACTTCCTGCCCTGGAGCTTAGCTCTGCCTGTGGAGCGCTGAACCAACTCTGCTGCGTCACCATCAGCTCCAGAGGATCTGCACCGCAGCGGAGGCTCCATATAGCCGCATACCACAGGTGGAGTCACGAACATTATATATATAAAACTTTATTCCCCTTTTCACTTTTCCCCTTTTATTGACCGCCCTGGGTCACGGACCGGGTCATCGCCACTATGACACCCCCAGCACCAACCGGCCCGCCTACCGGGTACCCCACGGCCCAGGGGGCGCGTCACATACTTTTCTCCATATTAATGACTATGGATGTAGATGAGGGCAGAGAAGCCCCCGGAGGTGGATGTGGGGGGTGGGGGTGGGGGGGTTTCTCCATATTAATGTATATAGATGTAGATGAGGACAGAGAAGCCCCTGGAGGTGGATGTGGAGGGCACATACTTTCCTCCATATTAATGTCTATGGATGTAGATGAGGACAGAGAAGCCCCCGGAGGTGGATGTGGGGGGCACATACTTTCTCCATATTAATGTATATAGATGTAGATGGAGGATAGAGAATCCCCTGGAGGTGGATGTGGGGGGCACATACCTTTCTCCATACATTGATGAGGCTCTGTCTTGTCCCTTCGCTGTGTCTCGCCATCATTGTCCTCTTGTGTGGTGGACGGAATGTTCCGGTAACATTCGATCTTCCGCTGGGTCTCTGCTTCTATTCAGACTTGCAGGCGGGGGGTGCGGCTTCTTCTGTGGATGGATGGAGCAGAGCCTCTTTATAATGGTGAGGTGTATTGTGTTGCGGTTGTGAGCGTTTCTATGGCGGCTGTGACTTTATAGTGCATCATCCGTGGGGTCAGGCCGACCTTCTATCTCATCAGCCTCTTCATCTTTACCTTGTCATTGTTATCCTGCTGCAGAGGAGGAAAGTTCTCTTCCTGTCCTCCTTAATGTCTGATGTTACAGACCTCGTACGTGAAGGATTACCCATATACAGAGGGGACGAGGACAGGAACTCTAGCGCCTCCTACAGACCTCGTATGTGAAGGATTACCCATATACAGAGGGGACGAGGACAGGAACTCTAGCGCCTCCTACAGACCTCGTACGTGAAGGATTACCCATATACAGAGGGGACGAGGACAGGAACTCTAGCGCCTCCTACAGACCTCGTACGTGAAGGATTACCCATATACAGAGGGGACGAGGACAGGAACTCTAGCGCCTCCTACAGACCTCGTACGTGAAGGATTACCCATATACAGAGGGGACGAGGACAGGAACTCTAGCGCCTCCTACAGACCTCGTATGTGAAGGATTACCCATATACAGAGGGGACGAGGACAGGAACTCTAGCGCCTCCTACAGACCTCGTACGTGAAGGATTACCCATATACAGAGGGGACGAGGACAGGAACTCTAGCGCCTCCTACAGACCTCGTACGTGAAGGATTACCCATATACAGAGGGGACGAGGACAGGAACTCTAGCGCCTCCTACAGACCTCGTACGTGAAGGATTACCCATATACAGAGGGGACGAGGACAGGAACTCTAGCGCCTCCTACAGACCTCGTATGTGAAGGATTACCCATATACAGAGGGGACGAGGACAGGAACTCTAGCGCCTCCTACAGACCTCGTATGTGAAGGATTACACATATACAGAGGGGAAGAGGACAGGAACTCTAGCGCCTCCTACAGACCTCGTATGTGAAGGATTACCCATATACAGAGGGGACGAGGACAGGAACTCTAGCGCCTCCTACAGACCTCGTATGTGAAGGATTACCCATATACAGAGGGGACGAGGACAGGAACTCTAGCGCCTCCTACAGACCTCGTACGTGAAGGATTACCCATATGCAGAGGGGAAGAGGACAGGAACTCTAGCGCCTCCTACAGACCTCGTATGTGAAGGATTACACATATACAGAGGGGACGAGGACAGGAACTCTAGCGCCTCCTACAGACCTCGTACGTGAAGGATTACACATATACAGAGGGGACGAGGACAGGAACTCTAGCGCCTCCTACAGACCTCGTATGTGAAGGATTACACATATACAGAGGGGACGAGGACAGGAACTCTAGCGCCTCCTACAGACCTCGTATGTGAAGGATTACCCATATGCAGAGGGGAAGAGGACAGGAACTCTAGCGCCTCCTACAGACCTCGTACGTGAAGGATTACCCATATGCAGAGGGGACGAGGACAGGAACTCTAGCGCCTCCTACAGACCTCGTACGTGAAGGATTACCCATATACAGAGGGGACGAGGACAGGAACTCTAGCGCCTCCTACAGACCTCGTATGTGAAGGATTACCCATATACAGAGGGGACGAGGACAGGAACTCTAGCGCCTCCTACAGACCTCGTACGTGAAGGATTACCCATATGCAGAGGGGACGAGGACAGGAACTCTAGCGCCTCCTACAGACCTCGTACGTGAAGGATTACCCATATGCAGAGGGGACGAGGACAGGAACTCTAGCGCCTCCTACAGACCTCGTACGTGAAGGATTACCCATATGCAGAGGGGACGAGGACAGGAACTCTAGCGCCTCCTACAGACCTCGTATGTGAAGGATTACCCATATACAGAGGGGACGAGGACAGGAACTCTAGCGCCTCCTACAGACCTCGTACGTGAAAGATTACCCATATGCAGAGGGGACAAGGACAGGAACTCTAGCGCCTCCTACAGACCTCGTATGTGAAGGATTACCCATATGCAGAGGGGAAGAGGACAGGAACTCTAGCGCCTCCTACAGACCTCGTATGTGAAGGATTACCCATATACAGAGGGGACGAGGACAGGAACTCTAGCGCCTCCTATAGACCTCGTACGTGAAGGATTACCCATATGCAGAGGGGAAGAGGACAGGAACTCTAGCGCCTCCTACAGACCTCGTACGTGAAGGATTACCCATATACAGAGGGGACGAGGACAGGAACTCTAGCGCCTCCTACAGACCTCGTACGTGAAGGATTACCCATATGCAGAGGGGACGAGGACAGGAACTCTAGCGCCTCCTACAGACCTCGTACGTGAAGGATTACACATATACAGAGGGGACGAGGACAGGAACTCTAGCGCCTCCTACAGACCTCGTACGTGAAGGATTACCCATATGCAGAGGGGACGAGGACAGGAACTCTAGCGCCTCCTACAGACCTCGTACGTGAAGGATTACCCATATACAGAGGGGAAGAGGACAGGAACTCTAGCGCCTCCTACAGACCTCGTATGTGAAGGATTACCCATATACAGAGGGGACGAGGACAGGAACTCTAGCGCCTCCTACAGACCTCGTACGTGAAGGATTACCCATATGCAGAGGGGAAGAGGACAGGAACTCTAGCGCCTCCTACAGACCTCGTACGTGAAGGATTACCCATATGCAGAGGGGACGAGGACAGGAACTCTAGCGCCTCCTACAGACCTCGTACGTGAAGGATTACCCATATGCAGAGGGGACGAGGACAGGAACTCTAGCGCCTCCTACAGACCTCGTACGTGAAGGATTACACATATACAGAGGGGACGAGGACAGGAACTCTAGCGCCTCCTACAGACCTCGTACGTGAAGGATTACCCATATGCAGAGGGGACAAGGACAGGAACTCTAGCGCCTCCTACAGACCTCGTATGTGAAGGATTACCCATATACAGAGGGGACGAGGACAGGAACTCTAGCGCCTCCTACAGACCTCGTACGTGAAGGATTACCCATATGCAGAGGGGAAGAGGACAGGAACTCTAGCGCCTCCTACAGACCTCGTACGTGAAGGATTACCCATATGCAGAGGGGACGAGGACCGGAACTCTAGCGCCTCCTACAGACCTCGTACGTGAAGGATTACACATATACAGAGGGGACGAGGACAGGAACTCTAGCGCCTCCTACAGACCTCGTACGTGAAGGATTACACATATACAGAGGGGACGAGGACAGGAACTCTAGCGCCTCCTACAGACCTCGTATGTGAAGGATTACACATATACAGAGGGGACGAGGACAGGAACTCTAGCGCCTCCTACAGACCTCGTACGTGAAGGATTACACATATACAGAGGGGACGAGGACAGGAACTCTAGCGCCTCCTACAGACCTCGTATGTGAAGGATTACACATATACAGAGGGGACGAGGACAGGAACTCTAGCGCCTCCTACAGACCTCGTATGTGAAGGATTACCCATATACAGAGGGGACGAGGACAGGAACTCTAGCGCCTCCTACAGACCTCGTACGTGAAGGATTACCCATATACAGAGGGGACGAGGACAGGAACTCTAGCGCCTCCTACAGACCTCGTACGTGAAGGATTACCCATATACAGAGGGGACGAGGACAGGAACTCTAGCGCCTCCTACAGACCTCGTACGTGAAGGATTACCCATATACAGAGGGGACGAGGACAGAAACTCTAGCGCCTCCTACAGACCTCGTATGTGAAGGATTACACATATACAGAGGGGAAGAGGAGAGGAACTCTAGCGCCTCCTACAGACCTCGTATGTGAAGGATTACACATATACAGAGGGGACGAGGACAGGAACTCTAGCGCCTCCTACAGACCTCGTATGTGAAGGATTACCCATATGCAGAGGGGACGAGGACAGGAACTCTAGCGCCTCCTACAGACCTCGTATGTGAAGGATTACCCATATACAGAGGGGACGAGGACAGGAACTCTAGCGCCTCCTACAGACCTCGTATGTGAAGGATTACACATATACAGAGGGGACGAGGACAGGAACTCTAGCGCTTCCTATCAGGGCAGCAATACTAAAAATCTATATTCACTTTTTAACGTTCCTTGTCAAATAACTAAGGATAAGAAACCAAACCAGACACATGTTTCAGGGGTTTTGCCCCTCATCAGTGCAAATCAGAATGGCTCTCACCCAGCCAAATTAGTTCTCGTGCTTTGCACTGAGGAGGCGTAAACACTGCAAAACACTTGTCTGCCAATGGAGTGACTGGTTTGACTTCTTATTCTTAGTCACATAGCAAGGCTCGTTAAAGAATCAATATTGAATTTTAGGATTGCTACATCCAATAGGTGGCGCTAGACTTCCTATCCTCTTCCTCTCTGAAGAGGCTATTTGAATATTTACATTGCCAGAGGAGCATTGCATGGCCTATAAGTCTCCTTACACCTGCCTGACATTCTCCATAAGGAGAAATGTTCCCCCTTGGATTACACATGACATCTCACAGCTCCATCCCCCTCTCCATCATAGACATACACAATGGAGGGAAGATGGTTCCCTCACCAGGCTGTCTATCTCCACGGCCCTAGGCCAACGGTACCCTTCAGCCGACCACACTAAAGCAGCCCACACAAGACATTGGCAGGGCAACCCTCTCTGCAGCTGGACCATAGAAGATTATGGATGACTTTGTAAGCTTATCATCTTCTCCATGAAACATTGCAGCCATACTGACTGTAAGACTTGGTCACTCATGGCAGGCAACACGTCTCTGCTATTCACTGGCAACCCTATCACAACTCATAGTTCACCACCTCTGCAGTCACAGCCATCCTGCCTCTGCTGCCTCACCGCAGAGGAGCAAGCTTGCGCTCCCAAGTTCACCATGTCCGATCCTTAATACTGCCCAGACCTTCAGTGCGGAAAGTCCAAACAACCTCTAAATAGTGACAAACATTCTTATATGGGCTCTCCACTAGTGTTGAACCACCCCTGTAGTGTTTGGGTTCGGTTCGTCAAACACCTTAGAACAACGTCGAACAATGTCGAACACCGTTAAAACCAATGGCAGGCAAATAAAAACACATAGAAAACACCTTCAAAGGTGTCCAAAAGCTGACAAACTGCTCAGAAGACACTATCTTTAAAAAAGCAGGCCGACAATTCATCAGCGGCATACACCGGTACCCGACAATTCATCAGCGGCATACACCGGTACCCGACAATTCATCAGCGGCATACACCGGTACCCGACAATTCATCAGCGGCATACACCGGTACCCGACAATTCATCAGCGCATACACCGGTACCCGACAATTCATCAGCGGCATACACCGGTACCCGACAATTCATCAGCGCATACACCGGTACCCGACAATTCATCAGCGCATACACCGGTACCCGACAATTCATCAGCGGCATACACCGGTACCCGACAATTCATCAGCGGCATACACCGGTACCCGACAATTTAGAAGAGAAAGAATAGAGAATCATACATAGATTAGATAGATAGAAACATGTCAGTCACATATATATGAAGTACAGTGACGGTGTTGATTACTGTACTTGTCATTTAGTGTTAAAGGATTTATTAAAAAAAATAATAGTGTTTTCATGCACCGTCTCTTTAAAAAAGCCGGCCGGCAATTCAGCAGCGGCATACACCGGTACCCGACAATTCATCAGCGGCATACACCGGTACCCGACAATTCATCAGCGGCATACACCGGTACCCGACAATTCATCAGCGGCATACACCGGTACCCGACAATTCATCAGCGGCATACACCGGTACCCGACAATTCAGCAGCGGCATACACCGGTACCCGACAATTCATCAGCGGCATACACCGGTACCCGACAATTCAGCAGCGGCATACACCGGTACCCGACAATTCATCAGCGGCATACACCGGTACCCGACAATTCATCAGCGGCATACACCGGTACCCGACAATTCATCAGCGGCATACACCGGTACCCGACAATTTAGAAGAGAAAGAATAGAGCTTCACACATAGATTAGATAGAAACATGTCAGTCACATATATATGAAGTACAGTGACAGTGTTGCTTATTGTACTTGTCATTTAGTGTTAAAGGATTTATTAAAAAAAATAATAGTGTTTTCATGCACCGTCTCTTTAAAAAAGCCGGCCGGCAATTCAGCAGCGGCATACACCGGTACCCGACAATTTAGAACAGAAAGAATAGAGCTTCACACATAGATTAGATAGAAACATGTCAGTCACATATATAAGAAGTACAATGACAGTGTTGATTACTGTACTTGTCATTTAGTGCTAAAATAAAGGATTTATTAAAAAAAAATTGGCGTGGGGTTCCCCTTAATTTTAGTCTCTAGCGGAGGTTAAGCAGACGGCTTTGAACTCTAACTTGGTAGCACTTATTATCGGTGCACTTTCTCTCCTCTAGTACAATTTTGTCCCCTGATGAGCCCCGCATTAAGGAGGGGGGGGTGAAACGCGTAGGGACTATGAGACTACTCTGAAAGGACTTTTTGATCCGTTGACGATTTTGGGACCATATTTCAATATATGTTATTTGCTGATAATTCTATATCTGCCTGAGGGACCATTACTAAGGACTTCTGGTGTGCCTCTGAAGCAACCTGCTTATATTGTGTTGCTGGGATTATCTTCTGGACCGGGCTCCTACAGCTATAAATCTTTTGTGTCTGAAGGGATCTTTTCTACAGGAAGATCAGCCGGAACCTCAGAAGGATCTGAACAAGATAAGTCCATTGTTATATATCATTTTTGGGACATTTCTTCCTTTTTTTTCTTTTTTTGATCCTTTTTAGGTTGGGATTATATTTGAGGGATATGTTCACCTGCTGGTGGTCTTATACCTGCCTAAAGGAACTGCTATTAAGGGCACCTGATGTATTGAATATGTTTTGCTGCGAACATTTTTTGGACCTGGTCCACACAGCTATATATATATATATATTGTTCTGGGGTCTGAAGGGGACATTTGTCTAACAGCAAAAACCTCAGAAAGCTCTATATAAGAATAAGTCCATTGCTATCCATTTTTGAAGCTATATAATGGTTGACCAGTATATGTTGTAATTGGCTATTGTCTTTTAAGGATTGCCTTTATTTTTCTAGGCGATCCTATCTATTTTCTGTGTATGTATTTAGTATCCCTATTGACATAATTATTGTGTGTCCGATATATATTTAGTTCACCAACTTTAAAAATGACTGGTCATTTGTGTGTATGTGTCTGAGTAGGGATATTGAGGGTTGGGTGAGGGACAGCTTTTGTGTAGGGGGGGCACCATCTTAACCCTTAGGGTGATATCACTCCGTTGCTAGGTAGGGGGAGCTCCTCTACCAGGGTTATTCAGGGTCAGTTTTTGATTGTTATATGACTATCCCCACCATCCCCTTATTATCTAGTATCTCATCTCAATATATGTAGTTTGTCCTAACTGTACTATTTGGTACACATTTTTAAATGTTATATTAAAAGTTATTTTTTAAAGGGTATTTTTTCTGCTCCTTGGTTTGTTAGTTAGTTTACATCCCCTTTTTTCCAACGGTTGTTGGGTATTTTTCTGGTACCCCTTTGTATAATAGCTCAGAGGTTCCGCCTCCCAGACCCGTAACAGTTAGCTCGGGCCATGGAACCCGGTGGCACCCAAGCTCCCTCACTCTCTGACCTATACCATGAAGTCTCCCGTCAGAGATCCCAGCAGGAGTCCATCCTGAACCACCTGCGGAATGTCAACTCTCGCCTGGACACACTGTCTGCTCCACCAGCAACCACTGCTAGTGTCACGACTCGCACCCCGGCAGCGCCGCTGCCCACCAATACCATGGCATCCTGCCCCGGACCCCGGCTTTCTGCACCTCCTCGCTTCGGAGGCGACCCCACTCAAGCTCGGGGCTTCATAAACCAGTGCACCCTGCACTTTGAACTCTTGGTTCACCAGTTTATCTCCGACCGGGCCAAAGTGGCATTCATCATGTCCCATCTCACTGGGGAGGCACTGGCATGGCTTAACCCCCTGTGGGAGAGAGGGGACCCCCTGGTGTCCGACCTGTCGTCTTTCCTCACTGCTTTCCGGAGAGTCTTCGATGAACCGGCAAGAAAGACCTCATCTGCCTCCTCTTTGCTACGTCTCCGCCAAGGGAGTCTCACCGTGGGCCAATATGCCATACGGTTCCGCACCCTCGCTTCTGAGCTTGCCTGGGATAATGAGGCCCTGGTGTCCGTCTTCTGGGAGGGTCTTTCCGGTCGGATTAAAGATGAGCTCGCCGGTCGGGACATTCCTACCACCGTGGATGACCTGGTGTCGCTGGCTACCCGGATTGACATCCGGTTTCAAGAACGCACCAAAGAGACCACCCGTGAGAGAAGGTTTCCCCGCCTAGCTCCTACTTTCCAGAAACCTGTCTCCTCTTCTGTCACTCCCCGGGCGCATTCACCCGAGTCCATGCAGATCGACCAGACCAAGATGGTCAAGTCTCGCCAAGAGTCACGCCGAGCCGAGGGGAGCTGCTTCTATTGTGGCAGTAAGGAGCACCTGATTCGTTCCTGCTCGGAGAGGCTGGGAAACTCCAGTGGCCGGGAAACTCCAGTGTCTAGGACCGCTCGGAGAGGTCGCCCTAGACAAAAATAAGTCCTCTCCAACCCTGACTTTGTCTGTATCTATCTCCTGGGGAGAGAACCGTCATTTTGAACTCGCCCACCTGGATTCTGGATCTGCTGGTAACCTCATCTCCCAGTCCCTGGATGAGAAATACCGTATTCCCACCAAGTCTCTGGCTGAACCTTTGTCAGTTGCCTCCGTGGATGGAAGACTCCATCCGGTGACCATCCTGCTCGTCACGGAACCCATAACCCTGCAGGTGGGAATGCTGCACTCTGAGGTAATCTCCTTCCATGTGTTGCCCGGACTCTCCCACTCCCTATTGCTAGGACTACCTTGGCTCCAGTCACATGAACCCGTGTTGAACTGGCATTCCGGTGAAGTACTCCGGTGGGGGCCGGCCTGCCATAAGACTTGCCTGGTTCCGGTTCGTCCGGTTCGTCCTCCACCTACCCCAGCTAATTTACCCGGTCTTCCGGCTCCTTACTGGCCCTATGCTGACGTCTTTGGTAAAAAGGAAGCAGAGACATTGCCACCTCATAGGCCATATGATTGCCTGATCGACCTGGTACCTGGCGCCACTCCACCCCGTGGGCGTATTTATCGTCTGCGGCTGAAACCTGGGCAATGTCTGAGTACATAGAGGAGAATCTGGCCAGGGGATTCATCCGGAAGTCTACTTCCCCGGCTGGAGCCGGATTCTTCTTTGTCAAAAAAAAGGATGGTTCGCTACGCCCCTGTATTGACTATAGAGGACTCAATCAGATCACGGTTAAAAATAAATACCCCCTCCCGCTCATCTCTGAGTTATTCGATCGCCTTAAAGGCGCCAGGATCTTTTCCAAGCTGGATCTACGTGGTGCGTATAACCTGGTCCGTATCCGTCAGGGAGATGAGTGGAAAACGGCATTTAATACCCGAAATGGACACTATGAGTACCGTGTGATGCCCTTCGGTCTCTGCAATGCTCCCGCCGTCTTCCAAGAACTGGTCAACGACATCTTCCGTGACCTTCTTTACTCCTGCGTGGTGGTATACCTGGACGACATCTTGGTCTTCTCTCCAGATCTTCCCACACACCGGAGGGATGTTCGTCAGGTCCTGGTTAGGCTCAGGCAGAACCACCTCTATGCTAAATACGAGAAGTGCCTTTTTGAGCAGACCTCTCTTCCATTCCTGGGCTATGTTATCTCCCAGACAGGCTTGCGAATGGATCCCGAGAAGCTCTCTGCTGTCCTAAAGTGGCCCCGTCCGGAGGGCTTGAAGGCGATACAGCGATTCCTGGGCTTCGCTAATTACTATCGTCTCTTCATTCCTCACTTCTCGTCTCGGACTGCGCCCATATCTGCGCTCACCCGTAAGGGAGCAAATCCCAAGGTATGGCCACCCGAAGCTGAGGAGGCCTTCCTTTCCCTGAAGCAAGCCTTCTCTTCTGCCCCAGTGCTGCACCGTCCGGACTGCAACAAACAGTTCTACCTGGAGGTTGATGCTTCCTCCTCCGGAGCCGGAGCGGTGCTCACCCAAATATCTTCATCCGGGAGAATGGTAACCTGCGGCTTTTTCTCTAAAATCTTCTCCTCCTCCGAGCGCAATTACTCCATAGGAGACCGTGAACTGTTAGCTGTTAAATTGGCGCTGGAGGAGTGGCGTTACCTGCTTGAAGGGGCTCTATACCCGGTGATCATCTACACGGATCACAAAAACCTGGCATATCTCCAAAATGCCCAGAGACTTAATCCACGTCAGGCCCGGTGGTCTTTGTTTTTTGCCCGCTTCGATTTCATCCTTCATTTCTGCCCAGCGGACAAGAATGTCAAAGCTGATGCCTTGTCCCGATCCTTCCTGTCCTCCGACCAAGAGGAGGAGCCTATGCACATTATCGACCCCTCCAAGGTGATGAATGTGGCCCCCTTGGATTTGACTCGTCTTCCACCCGGCAAGACGTTCGTGGCGCCTCCTGACCGTGAGAGGGTTCTTCACTGGGGTCATTCTTCTAAACTAGCTGGCCATGCCGGCCAAAAAAAAACCTTCCTACTCATTTCCCGACATTACTGGTGGTCTACCCTGCGTAAGGATGTGGTAGACTTCGTCTCTGCCTGTTCATCTTGTGGCCGCAACAAATTTCCCAGACACTTACCAGCTGGTCATCTCCTGCCGCTTCCCATACCTGTTGCCCCGTGGCAACACATCGCTATGGACTTCATTACCGATCTTCCTGTCTCTGCCGGGTGTACTGTCATTTGAGTGATTGCGGACCGCTTTTCTAAAATGGCCCACTTCATTCCCCTGCCTGGTCTTCCGTCTGCACCTGAGCTGGCTAAGGACTTTATCCGGCATATCTTCCGTCTCCATGGCCTACCCCTCCACATCGTGTCGGATCGAGGGGTTCAGTTCACCTCACGCTTCTGGAGAGCCACATGTAAACTGCTGGATGTCACCTTGGACTTCTCCTCCGCTTACCACCCTCAGTCCAAGGGTCAAGTGGAGCGGATCAATCAGATCCTTACCAGCTATCTCCGGCACTTTGTTAATGCCCACCATTCTGATTGGGTGGACCTCCTTCCTTGGGCCGAATTCTCTTACAATAACCACGAGAGCGAATCCTCTTCCAAATCCCCGTTCTTTATTGTCTTTGGCCAGCACCCCCGGATTCCGTTTCCCGTCTCCGCCTCTGTGGACAACCCTGCCGCGCAGTCTCTCGTCAGCGAGTTTTCTACCATTTGGGAGAGTACTAGGTCCGCACTTCTTCAGTCCTCCGAGCGGATGAAGAGATATGCTGATAAGAGACGTCTGGATCCGCCTCAATTCCGTCCGGGAGACAAGGTTTGGCTCTCCTCCAAACATGTACGGCTCAAGATACCCTCCTACAAGTTAGGTCCTCGCTTCATCGGCCCATTCGAAATCCTCAGGCAAATTAATCCAGTGGCCTACAAATTAAAACTCCCGGCCACCTTACGGATTCCCAACTCCTTCCACGTATCTCTCCTCAAACCCGTTGTCTTTAACTCTTTTTCCAACAATCCAGGTACTCCACCTGCTCCGGTTTCCGCTGAAGACGTCTTTGAGGTAGAGAGTATTCTGGCCACCAAGAGGGTAAGAGGAAAGACCTTTTTTCTGGTAGATTGGAAGGGGTTTGGTCCTGAGGAGAGAACTTGGGAACCCAGGGAGAACATCAACGCCCCGCTTCTCCTTGAAAAATTTCTTTCTGGCCTAAAAAAGAGGGGGCCTAAGGGGGGGGGGTATTGTAGCATCGGCGTCTCTGCCCCTTGCTAGGCAGAGACCCCGTCCATCTCACCTCCCCGCTTCTGGCGCGGCGTCCTCCAGCGCTTCTCTCCCCGCTGCTTCCGGCACGCGCTCCTTCCCCGGCAGTGTGCTTAGGGCGCGCGCGCGCGCGCTCTCCCCCTCTCTTAAAGGGACCGCGCGCGCCGTCCTAAGGAATCCCCGGCCAATTGCCATTGGACCTCCCATATTTAAGGCACCTCCTCCAAAATGGAGGTGCCCGAGCAATGTTGTTGCAAAGCCTTTCAACTCTGCTTCAGCCCTCAGGTCCCGTTACCAGATACCTGCCAGTTACCTGCCAGATCTCTGCTTGATACCTACCTGTTTCCTGTCTATCTGCTTGCATTCCTGCGGTCCGACAGTCTGCCTTCCTACACCTGTCAGTCTGTCTATGGATCTGCCCGCCCGCTCACCTGGGAGCGCTTACCTGCTACCTGCCTGCTAGCCTAACTGGAGGCTCTGCCGTCACTTGCCGTGACCACCTGCCTGTCCAGTGACTCTCGCCCGCTCACCTGGGAGCGCTCACCTGCTACCTGCCTGCTAGCCTACCTGGAGGCTCTGCTGTCACTTGCCGTGACCACCTGCCTGTCCAGAGACTCTCGCCCGCTCACCTGGGAGCGCTCACCCTTCTACCCAGAGACTGTCCCTGTCACTTGCCGTGACTACCTTCCCGCCTTCCCTGGGAGCCACCTGCCTCCTTACAAAGACTGCCCCTTTGTATAATAGCTCAGAGGTTCCACCTCCCAGACCCGTAACACCCTGCATGATTGGTGCTCTAAATAGCGCCAGACATGCAGGACACGCTTTTGGTGCACGAACAGTTATCGAACATAACCTCGAACAGCCGAATTTTTTTGCCAATCGTTCGCGTTCGTCGAACGACTCGAACACCGCCCAAAACAGCTCAAATTTGAGATTGGCGAACAGTTCTAGTCGAACACCGCTCATCTCTACTCTCCACCACCCCCACCAGACATTGTGGTGGTGCAATGCTTTAACATTACCACAATCCACCTCCATCTAGCACCAGGCTCTTCCCGGACCTTGTCAATCCACTGTACCTCCCTTGTAACTCTTATCCAGAAGACTCATCACAAATGGTCTACAGGTCATTATAAGTGTTGAGCGAGCACTAAAATGCTCGGGTGCTGGAAGCTCGGGCCGAGCTCACCGTGATACTCGGGTGCTCGACCCGAGCAACGAGCCCAATGTTAGTCTATGGGAGACCCGAGCATTTTTGCGGCGGCACCCCCGGCAGTCTGTAGAAAGCCTAAAAAGTGCCCAAAACGATAGTGACACTGCTCAAATGACATGGGGACAGCATGGGCATCGCCCCAGGAGCATTTCTGACCCCAGGTCAACAACGTGGTTAGAGGTATTAAGCCACTTTTACGGGGTCACAAGAAAACGTTCAAAAACGAAACTGAAACGGTTTTCCTGTGAAATATGTTAAGGAACTTCCTTTCCAGGGTAAAGACTTGTGTATAAGGTAAAATAAATAACCAAAAACAAAAATACTCCTCCACACCTTGGGCTATGTTCACAAGAAGCATTTTTTATGCGTTTTTGCACTTTTGTATTGCTTTCAACCGTGACAAATGCATTCACCGGGAAATGTCATTTTAACATTTTACAACCTTATCTGGCCATGTGCTGTGTGACACATGCATACAGTGCTGAAAAGACATGGGAACAGCATGGGGAAGACCCCTGGAAGCATCTCTGACACCCAGGTCACTGCCTAAAAGTGTGCCCATCAGAAGTGATCCTTGCCGCATCAGAAGATGCAGACTTGCAACTATCCCCGTGCAAGTCCTTGTCCCAGGGCAGTGTTCAATTGTACCTCCCCCATTCCTTGCAATGCAAGCGCAAGTATGCAGCCTGCCACCCACCCACCCCCAGGCTGCAATACCATACTGCTTGCTTGCACTTGAAATGGGGCCTTTTAGTTTGGAGGAGGCCGAAGCTGGCCACTACCTCATGGCTGCTTCGGCAGTGAGGTATCCATACTCAGTCCCCAGCCGCCCCGCAGCCGGGTGTCCACGCTCGGTCCCCAGCTGCCAGGGGGCGGCCGGGTGTCCATACACGGTCCCCAGCCGCCCCGCTGCCGGGTGTCCACACACGGTCCCCAGCCGCCTTGGGGCGGCCGGGTGTCCATAAACAGTCCCCAGCTGCCCCTATTTTGCCTTCAAACTTCCCCCACACTTTTCTTAGCCTGGCCTGCTTTAGGGCAGCATTAGACGAGCCCACCAGAGAACCAGACTCCTCCGGTGGGCCCTGGCTTCTCCATCAGGGGAGTTGAGAGTGGCAAGATGAGGAGCATGATGATGATGATAGAAGTTAGCATCTGCTTTGTTTTCTTGGAATGCAAGCGTAAGTGACGTGCCCCCGGGGCAATGGGGTACTCGGCAGCTGGGCCTATGGATCCTGGGGGGGGGGTATGTCACAGTGGCTGGCCCGGTCCGTGGCCCAGGGCGGTCAACCAAAAAGGGGGATTGTAACTTGGATAGGAAAAATAAAATAAATAGTTTGTGACGCCACCCGTGGTACCTGGTAAGGTTTACCAGCGCTGCTGCAGACCTCCGGGGGTGATGGGATGCCAGCTGAAGTTTTTCTGCTCCTCACAGGTGGAGCGGGCCCCCGGGGCAGTATGGAGTTTGATGGTGGGTGGTGATGCTGGGGCTTGTAGTGCAGGCGGAATGGCGCAGCAGGAGTAACTGACAGAGACAGGGGATTCACTTCAGTACCTTTACTGGTGTGGATGTCAGGTACGGTCCAGGGTACTCAGTAGGATGGGTGCACTTCAGGACTTCTCCCCAGTGAGCGGGTATAAGGCCTCCTGGTCCGTGTCTGCCTCTCTGTATGCTCCTGGCCAGCCTGCAACTGGGCCTAGCTTATGCGTCGTGCTGTTCCTTCACCTGTCGCTCGGTAGTAGGACCTTCTGCTGGTAACCACTATCCCTGGTAACGCTGGGGCCTTCGTGGTTCCTGGTCCTGTGTGGGTCTAGCTTCAGGTCAGCCAGGGACTTGTAGTCCTCCTGGAATGCCGGTGATCCCTACTGGGTATAAAGGGACCCTGTAGGCGCGGACCTGGTGTCCGGTTGGTATATCGGGGTGAGCCTATGATGCTCCTCTGCCCCCTCAACTCCGCTCTCCTTTCTCCTCTTGCCTTCGGCCACACTCGGGGCCCTCAGAACTAAACTCGTGCTGTAGGCCTTGGCTCGCCTAAGCACAGCAGCCAGCGTGCTGCGTCTTCACTGGTCTCAGCGCCAGCACGCTCTCAGACTCCCTCTCAGTCTGACTACTAACAACTAACTACTAACTGCCTGGCTCCACCCTCCATATATATATCCCTAACGGGCTCCCTCTGGTGGTATGAGGTGGAAGGGTGGAGGTGTTTGTATGTAATGAGGGCCTCTTGTGGAGAAGTCCGTCCATGCACCCTGGGTCCTGTGGCACCTGTGCACAGCAGGGTGCCACATAAGTGTGCAACCTTACACCCACCCACCCCCAGGCTGCAATACCATATTGCTAGCTTGCACTTGAAATGGGGCCTTTTAGTTTGGAGGAGGCCAAAGCTGGCCACTACCTCATGGCTGCTTCGGCAGCGAGGTATCCATACTCAGTCCCCAGCCACCCCGCAGCCGGGTGTCCACACACGGTCCCCAGCTGCCTGGGGGCGGCCGGGTGTCCACAAACGATCCCCAGCCACCCCTATTTCTCCTTCAAACTTCCCCCACACTTTTCTTAGCCTGGCCTGCTTTAGGGCACCATTGGATGAGCCCACCAGAGAACCAGACTCCTCCTGTGGGCCCTGGCTTCTCCATCAGGGGAGTTGAGAGTGCCAAGGTGAGGAGCATGATGATGATGATAGAATTTAGCATCTGCTTTGTTTTGTTGGAATGCAAGCGCATGTATGTAGTAGCGGCTAGGCCTGAGGTGGTCAGCATTTTGGCGCATATCCTACCTCCTCCGAGGATTGCTGGATGTTTTCCTGCTACTATCCCAGTTCTATGACTCCCGTTAAAACAAAGCTTCAGGTGAGGAATGATGGATGAGGTGGTGGCAAAGGAGAAAGAGCAGGAGGAACAGGGACCATTCACATCAATATCAGGCCAGTCAACCACACATGTCTTGTAGGATATGTTTCTGTACCAAAAGGAGCGGTTCGGCTACACAGTTATAGGGCATACAGTGAATGCAATGCATACCAAAAATTTTGAGGCACTCCAATGCCTCTTGGAAGTGATATGGAGGTCAGAGGGCCTTAAATAAACCGTTTTTTCCATTTATAGCAACTGGGTCTCCTGTGCACTGTTGGCCTAAGCAGTGAATGGAAGGCTTTCCAAAAATTATGAGGAACTGCAATGCCCCTTGAAACAGACGTGGATTACAGCGTACTAAAAACCTTCTACCCATTATTGAGGAGTGGGTCTCCCTTAGTGTTCGCCTATGCATTGAAAAGCAAAAGCTCACTAAAATTAGGAGGAAATGCAATGCCCGTTGGAAGAATGGTGGAGGTCGCAGTGGAATAAAAAGACAATATCAATGCACCTGGGAAAAGTGGTGGAGGTCGTAGTAGCTTAACAAGATGGTTTTAATGCCCCTGGGGAAAGTGGTGGAGGTCGCAGTAGCTTAACAAGACGGTTTTACTGCCCCTTGGAAGAGACGCGGAGGTCGCAGTGGAATAAAAAGACAATATCAATGCCCCTGGGAAAAGTGGTGGAGGTCGCAGTAGCTTAACAAGACGGTTTTAATGCACCTTGGAAGAATGTTAGAGGTCGCAGTGGAATAAAAAGACAATATCAATGCCCCTTGGAAGAGTGGTGGAGGTCGTAGTGGAATAAAAAGACAATATCAATGCCCCTTGGAAGAGTGGTGGAGGTCGCAGTAGCTTAACAAGACAGTTTTAATGCCCCTTGGAAAAGTGATGGAGGTCGCAGTAGCTTAACAAAACGGTTTTAATGGCCCTTGGAGAAGTGGTGGAGGTCGCAGTAGCTTAATAAGATAGTTTTAATGCCCCTTGGAAGAGACGTGGAGTTCCCAGCAGCTTAACAAGACGGTTTTAATGCCCCTTGGAAGACCAGTGGAGGTCGCAGTAGCTTAACAAGACGGTTTAAATGCCCCTTGGAAGAGACGTGGAGGTTGCAGTAGCTTAACAAGACGGTTTTAATGCCCCTTGGAAGAGATGTGGAGGTCGCAGTGGAATATAAAGACAATATCAATTCACCTGGGAAAAGTGGTGGAGGTCGCAGTAGCTTAACAAGACGGTTTTAATGGCCCTTGGAGAAGTGGTGGAGGTCGCAGTAGCTTAACAAGACGGTTTTAATGCCCCTTACAAGAGCCATGCAGTACAGCATATTAAAAACATTATTCCCATTATTGGGGAGTGGATCTCCCATAGTCTTTGCCTATGCCTTCCAAGCAAAAGCTGCCAAAAATTAGGACGGAGGAACTTGCAATGCCCTTTACAAGAGCCATGCAGTACAGCATATTAAAAACATTATTCCCATTATTGGGGAGTGGGTCTCTCATAGTCTTTGCCTACACCTTCCAAGCAAAAGCTGCCAAAAATTAGGACTGAGGAACTTGCAATGCTGGCAACATGGACCACGGTCACCCTGGTGGTATAGTGGTGCTGGAGGCTGAGGATAAGGAGAAGAGCAAAATACAGCTGAAATGAGGAAGCGTATACCCATGTGTGGGTGTGAAGCGGTGCATGGGAATACACAGTGGATTTGACTTTATGTTACTCTGCTGTCATTTGGTGGTGATGAGAAGTCTGGCCCAATCCAGCCCTTGTTCATTTTGATAAGGGTCAGCTTGTCAGCATTGTCAGTTGACAGGCGAATGCGCTTATCAGTTATAATTCCCCCAGCGGCACTAAAAACACGCTCCGATAACATGCTAGCGGCAGGGCAGGCCAGGACCTCCAAAGCGTACAGAGCGAGTTCATTCCAAATGTGCAGCTTGGATACCCAATAATTAAAAGGCACAGAGGAATCATGGAGGACGCTGGTACAGTCGGCAAGGTACTCCCTCACCATCTTTAGAAACTTTCCACTCCTTGTGAGAGTACCCCGCGCCTCAGGGCCTGTAAACTGGGCGGGTCTCAGAAAACTGTCCCAGAATGTTGACAGTGTTCCCCTGCCTCTGCTGGATTGGAGTTGCGTCTCTCTCGCCTGTACGCCTTGGTTGGTCAACGAACTGTGACCTCTGCCGCTAGCGTGTTCAGATGGGAATTTTTTTAACAGTTCTGCAGCAAGGGCCTTCTGGTATTGCCCCATTTTTGTAGACCTCTCCACCTCAGGAATAAGAAAGTGAAAGTTCTCCTTGTAGCGGGGGTCTAAAAGTGTCACCAACCAGTAATGACTGTCACCCAACATTTTGACAATGCGAGGGTCACGGTTAAGGCAGCGTAACATAAAGTCAGCCATGCGTGCCAGATTGGTAACGGGCAAGACTTCCGTGTCCTCACCAAGATGACGACTGACCATGCTCTCCTCCTCCTCCTCCCCCCTGTCCTCAGGCCACCCACGCTGAACCGACGGTATGACAGTTGTACAGGTACTACCGTCTACAGCGCATGATACCAGCTCCTGTTCTTCCTCCTCCTCCTCCTCTCCCTCATTGTCCCCCAATGCACGTTGGGATGAGATGAGGCTGGGCTGTGTGTAATCGCCCGCTACGGCTTCTTGATCCAGCTCATCATACTCTGGCTGCAATGCCTCCTCTTTAATTCTCTGCAGAGAGCATTGCAAAAGACAGACAAGTGGGATGCTGACACTAATGATGGCGTCATCACCACTCACCATCTTGGTGGACTCCTCAAAGTTTGTCAGGATGGTACATATGTCAGACATCCAGGTCCACTCCTGAGGTCTTATGTGTGGAGTCTGACCTGAATATCGACGGCCTTTTTACAGCTGGTACTCCACAACTGCTCTCTTCTGCTCACAAATCCTTTGCAACATGTGGAGGGTAGAGTTCCAACATGTGGGGACATCACACACCAGTCAGTGTGCCGGAAGCTGCAAACGCTGCTGCAACACAGCAAGGGCGGCGGAAGCTGTAGCCGACTTGCGAAAATGAGGTGACAGGCGGCGTACTTTGACGAGCAGATCTGGCAACTCGGGGTACGATTTAAGAAACCGCTGAACCATGAGGTTAAGCACATGAGCCAGGCATGGTACGTGTGTGATCTCGCCTCGCCTCAGAGCCGCCACCAGGTTATGGCCATTGTCACACACGACCATGCCTGGATGTAGGTTCAGCGGTCTCAGCCACAGATCTGCCTGCTCTTTCACAGCTGTCCACAACTCACAAGCAGTGTGAGGTTCGTCACCTAAGCTTATGAGTTTCAGCACAGCCTGTTGCCGCTTGGCTGAGGCAGTACTGCAGTGCTTCCAGCTTGTAACTGATGTGGTGATATCTGAGATGGAGGCTGAACATGAGGAGGAGGAGGATGATGCGCAGGAGCTGTCGCAATCCTCGGTGTGGGGAGGATGTGTTCCGTCCCAAGGTCCGACTGGGTCCCGGCTTCCACTATGTTTACCCAGTGTGCCGTCAGGGAGATGTACCGTCCCTGGCCACAAGCACTTGTCCACTTGTCCGTTGTCAGGTGGACTGTCCCAGTAACTGCGTTGTTGAGGGCACGGCAGATGCTTTGGGACACGTGCTTGTGTAGTGCGGGGATGGCACACCGGGCAAAATAGTGTCGGCTGGGGACCGAGGGACGGCCACCACCATAAGGTTGCGGAAGGATTCCGTCTCCACCAGTCTAAAAGGCAGCATTTCCAACGCAAGCAGTCGTGAAATGTGCAAATTTAGGACTGTGGCCTGTGGGGCGTTGGCTGCGAATTTCCGCTTTCGTTCAAAGCTCTGGGATATGGACAACTGAACGCTGCGGTGGGACGTGGACGTGGACGTTGATGCTGTTTCTTGAGAAACTGCCATAATAAGTGAAGACTGAGAGGAGGGGGCATCTTTGCATGCAGATTGGACAAGGGATTGCCTTGCACGCACAACAGGGGGTTCTATTACACGCACAACAGTGGAAGAAGCAGTGGTGACAACCGCTGACACTGGTCGTGGACCCTGGGGTTCACCCCACAAAGTCGGGTGCTTTGCTGTCATGTGCCTGATCATGCTGGTGGTGTTCAGGCTGGTAGTTTTGTCACCCCTGCTGATGCTGGCATGGCAGGTGGTACAAATGGCCTTTTTGGGGTTATCAGCAGAGTCTTTAAAAAAATTCCAGACTCTGGAAGACCTACCGCTTGTACTGGCAACGTCCCTCGTGTTGGTGTTACGGGGAACTGTTGCCTGCCTTCTGTGTGCGGCAACCACACTGCTTCTTCCTGCCTGTTGGGGTACTCTGCCTCCCTCCCCCTGTGTGCTGCTGGCCTCGCTCTGCGTGACATCCTGCCACGTTGGGTCAGTTACTAGATCATCCACCACCTCCTCCTCTTCCACTTACGTACCACAATCCTCCTCCTCACTTCGTGGTAATTGTGTCTCGTCATCATCCACCTCTTGTGACAAATTGCCAGCGTCTACTCCTGTGGCCGTGGCTGTTCAAATATTTGGGCATCGCTACATGGGATCTCCTCTTCCACCACTTCAAGCGTATCAGGCGAGGGGCCCAAATCTGGAAATGGACCAGTGAACAGCTCTTCAGAGTGTCCAACTGTGGGATCAGTTGCTGTCTGATGACACTCGGCATGGTGGGAGGAAGGAGCATCAGGGTGAGGAGGAGTATGCGGTCGAGACTCACGGCTACTAAGATTTGACCGTGTGGAAGACAGACCGGAGGTGGTGGTGCCCAGGTAACTGGAAGTATTATCTGCTATCCAATTAATAACCTGTTCACACTGATCAGTTCGCAATACTGGTGTTGTTCTGTGCTTCCCTAGTAATTTGGTCAAGAAGTGGGAGCGAGAAGATGTGGCTGTTGGTTGTGGCACATTTTCACCTTGGCCACGGCCCCGTCTTCTGCACGCACCATCACCAGAACGTCCAGTTCCACGTCCCTTGCCACGCGCCTTGTCCATTGTAAATGAAGTAAAATAGCTTACACTCGCACTACCAATGGAAAAAGTAATAAAAAGGAGATTAGAACCGTGGAAGAGGAAAACCACAGTTCTATTTGTCTGGCATACACCAGAATCTTTCAAATAGATATATTTGTGTCTGAACAGACATGGAGACACTATTACTGTTTTTTTTTACGTAAAACAGGCAAAAAGCAGGATAATACAGAGATTTGACCCGTGGAACTGCAAAACCACAGTTCTAATTTACTGGCGTATACCAGACTTTTTTAAACAGGTATATTGGTGTCTGACCAGTCAGGGAGACACTATTACAGTTTTTTTTACGCCAAAAAATGCCAAAAACAGGATAATACAGAGATTTGACCCGTGGAACTGCAAAACCACAGTTATAGTTATGTGGCCTACACCAGACTCTTTTAAACAGATATATTGGTGTCTGACCAGTCAGGGAGACACTATTACAGTTTTTTTTTACGCCAAAAAATGCCAAAAACAGGATAATACAGAGATTTGACCCGTGGAACTGCAAAACCACAGTTCTATTTTTCTGGCCTACACCACACTCTTTTAAACAGATATATTGGTGTCTGAACAGTCACAGACACACTCAATTTTTTGTCTGGGGGGGGATACCAAAAGGTTAATAAGACGTGTATTTGTAGAGTCTGACTGAGGAAAAAAATACAGGATTTAGATGAAAAAAAAAAAAAAATTTCCTGGCCCCTGAGACCGGGGGATAAGTCCAGCAATTTGACCAACAGGAGGACACAGGACTGTAATGCAGCGTTTGCTGGTATAACCACTCCGTCTCCTATACAGCCTGCCTGCCTGCCTGATATCTGGGATGGATATTAGTCCTGAGAAGGACTGTTTGTTTGATCTGGCAGCCTTTACAGACCCTACACTAACTATTTCGGAATATAAATCTCTCCCTAGCTCAGCAGCACTGACCCTACACTGTCTGATCCGGAGCGACTGTGTCCAAGATGGCGGCGCCTGGTTTTAAATACTCGAGGTGACGCTGTGCGGCCAGCCAATCACTGTAATGCCCACAACCAACATGGCTGCGGCATTACAGTGACTGGCTGGCAATCCCTGCATGTTCATTGGCTCTGTAAAGAGCGCCAAACATGCAGGGCGGAGACCCGAGCTCCCGCCCGAGTAACCCGGAAATGCTCGGTGCTCGCCGAACATCCCGAGTAGCGTGATGCTCGGGCGAGTAACGAGCAGTGTCGAGCATGCTCGCTTAACACTAGTCGTTATATGTTATCATGCACCGGACATGTCAGGGATACCAGTCACGAGTGTCAGGTCTGGTGCTTCATTAGTGGTTGTCTGAAGGAGGAACGCAAAGTCTTAGTCTCTTTTGAATTGTGCTTTATAGGAGCTGTCAGCAGCTTCGTTATCATCTGATATCCCACAAACTTTAAGAACAATCAGTTTGCTTCCATTTTCAAGCTATGAAATCTTTCCTGTGATCTAGAATTTTGGATAACTAGAGGAGGAAGACATGTGAAGACTCAAACTTCAAGGTTAGATTTTAGAAAGGCAGATTTTAAGAGACTCAGAAAGAGAATAGGAGGGATCCAATGGCTGGATGTCCTTAAGGACAAAAATGTCCAGGAAGGATGGGAAATTTTTAAAAATGAGATTCTCAAAGCACAATCGTTAACAATCCCGAAAAGTAGGAAGAATGGGAAGCATTTAAGGAAACCAGGATGGATGAACACAGAACTTAAACACATGCTAAAAAGAAAGAAAGAAATGTTTATTAAATGGAAAGAGGGAGGCATATCTAAAGAAGATTATAATGCAGTCTGCAGATCCTGCAGGGCACGTATCAGGTTAGCTAAAGCTGACAATGAATTAAGGCTTGCAAGAGATGTCAAAAGCAATAAAAAAGGATTTTGGGGGTATGTCAAAAGTAAAAGAAAAGTCAAAGATGCTATAGGATTTTTACAGGATGAAAATGGAGAAATGGTAAGAGAGGATGTTGAGAAGGCCGAACTTTTTAATTCCTATTTTGCATCTGTTTTCTCTCAGAAAGAAAATGTAACATCAACTGATCTTCACTGTCCTTTTAAAGGAATAGAGGAATCCAAGTTATCTGTAAACAGAAAGATTGTGAGGGAATATTTAGCTAACATAAATGAGTTCAAGTCTCCAGGTCCAGATGAATTACACCCCAGAGTACTGAAGGAGATCATAGAAGAAATTTTAGAACCACTCTCCATAATCTTTGAAAATTCTTGGAGAACAGGAGAAGTCCCAGAAGACTGGAGAAGAGCAAATGTTGTTCCTATCTTCAAAAAGGGGAAGAAGGTGGACCCAGGGAACTATAGGCCGGTGAGTCTGACTTCTATACCAGGAAAGATCTTTGAACAAATTATTAAACAACATGTATGTAAGTACATGGATAAGAATGAAGTGATTAACCAGAGTCAGCATGGGTTTGTAACTAACAAGTCATGTCAGACTAACTTAATTTCCTTCTATGACAGAATCACTGACTGGGTGGATCAGGGAAATGCTGTAGATATAGTATATCTTGACTTCAGCAAAGCATTTGACAAAGTATCTCACACCATCCTTATTGAAAAATTGACCAAGTATGAATCCACCTAACAGTTGCCTGGTCCATTGCATAACTGGCTTAGTGATCGGACTCAAAGGGTGGTTGTAAATGGCTTCACATCCAGCTGGATGAATGTCTCAAGTGGGGTACCACAGGGCTCCGTCCTGGGACCTGTATTGTTCAACATCTTTATCAATGATTTAGATGAAGGAATTGAGGGTAAACTGATTAAATTTGCTGATGACACAAAGCTAGGAGGGATAGCTAATACTAGAGAAGAGAGAGAGAGGATTCAAAAAGACCTAAATAAACTGGAGCAGTGGGCAGCAACCAACAGAATGGTTTTTAACAGGGAAAAATGCAAAGTACTACATCTGGGCAATAAAAATGAAAAAAGCATCTACAGAATGGGAGGAATAGAGCTAAGCAACAGTACATGTGAAAAAGACTTAGGTATACTAATAGATCATAGACTGAACATGAGTCAACAGTGTGATGCAGCAGCAAAAAAGGCAAATACAATTCTGGGATGTAGTAACAGAAGCATACAGTCTAGATCACGTGAAGTCATTATCGGTCTTTACTCCTCTTTGGTCAGACCTCATCTGGAATACTGTGTACAGTTTTGGGCACCACATTTTAAAAAAGACATAGACAAACTGGAGCAAGTTCAGAGAAGAGCGACCAGAATGGTGACCGGTCTGCAAACCATGTCCTATGAGGAACGGGTACAGGATTTGGGAATGTTTAGCTGCAAAAAAGAAGACTGAGAGGAGACTTAATAGCCGTCTACAAATATGTCAAGGGCTGTCACATTGTAGAAGGATCATCTTTATTCTCATTTGCACAAGGAAAGACTAGAAGCAATGGGATGAAACTAAATGGGAGGAGACACAGATTAGATGTTAGAAAAAACTTTTTGACAGTTAGGGTGATTAATGAGTGGAACAGGCTGCCACGAGAGGTGGTGAGTTCCCCTTCAATGGACGTCTTCAAACAGAGGCTGGACAGACATCTGTCTGAGATGATCTAGTGAATCCTGCTTTGAGCAGGGGGTTGGACCAGATGACCCAGGAGGTCCCTTCCAACTCTACCATTCTATGATTCTATGATTCTATGATCTCCAGACACTTCTGGTCTTTAATATAGCCTCCAACTCATGGGTGACATCTCCTGCCTTTTGTCTGGAGCAGATGACTCCCTACCAGGTGTCTCCCTGCTCTAATTCCTCTAGGATCTCATTACCTGATTCTCTCTGACAAGTTCTCAGCTCCAGGGAACCGTAATGAAGGAAAAGTCTGAATTTCTTCGCACTGGTGGGACCTGTCTAGAAGAGAATCATTCACTATGGCAACCAGAAATTTTCTTCTTTACAACCTTCTGTTCCGAACCTGGAAATAGAAAATTCTTCATAGAAATCACCGATCGAGGACGTCACAACAATGTAGAGCATTTCGCAGCTACAATATGGCAGATCGCCCGTCACAGTGGCATGTAAAAGTTTGGGTACCCTGTTCGAAATTACAGTTATTGATCTCTAATAGGACCTAAAGTTAAAGAAGACAAATTTCCTTTGTATTTTAGGCAAAAAATATACATTTTTTTCATCTTTCACATTTTAACAATTACAAAAAGAAAAATGGCCTGATGCAAATGTTTGTGCACCCTTGGAGATGTGTGTGCTCAGATAACTTTGACCAAGGTTTCAGACGTTAATTAGCCTGTTAGGGTTATTGCTTGTTCACTATCATCGTTAGGAAAGGCCCGGTGATGAAAATTTCCCAGCTTTATAAAAACCCAGCCTCCTCTCACTTTGAGCCAAAAACCAGCAGCCATGGGTTCTTCTAAGCAGCCACCAGCACTCTGAAAATGGTGGAGGCCCACAAAGCAGGAGATGGCTAGAAGAAGATAGCAAAGCGTTTTCAAGTTGCTCTTTCCTCTGTTTGAAATGTAATTAAGAAATAGCAGTTACCAGGAAAAGTGGAGGTCAAGATAAGGTCTGGAAGACCAAGCAAAATTTCAGTGAGAGCTGCTCGTAGGATTGCGAAACATAAACAGGCAACTCAGAACCCCCACTTGACTGTGAAAGACCTTCAGAAATATTTAGCAGGATGTTGTGGTACATTGTTCTACCTGCACAAATGTGGCCTTCATGGAAGAATCGTCAGAAGAAAACCTCTCTTGCGTTCTCACTATAAAATTCAGCATCAGAAGTGTGTAGGAGGACATCTAATCAAGCCTGGTTCATCTTGGAAACAAGTCCTGTGGACCAATGAGGTAAAATAGAACTCTGTGGCCACAATGATCACAGGTATGTGTGGAGAAAAAAGGGCACAGAATGTAAGGAGAAGAACATCCCGCCAACCATTAAGCATGGGGGAGGGTCAATCATGCTTTGGGGTTGTGTTGCAGCCAATGGCACGGGGAACATTTCACGAGTATAGGGAAGAATGGATTCAATAAAATTTCAACAAATTGTTGATGCAAACATAACACCATCTGTAAAAAACCTGAAGGTGAAAAGCGGATGATTCTATAAAATGATCCTAAACACACGTCACAATCCACAATAGACGACCTCAAAAGGCGCAAGATGAAGGTTTTACAATGGCCCTCACAGTCCCCTGATCTGAACATCATTGAAAATCTGTAGCTAGACCTCAATATAGCAGGATGCAAGACATTCAATATATATAAATACAAAGGAGATGTGTTATCTGTAACTTTAGGCCTTTTAGATCATTTTCATCTTCAACTTGCTGAACTGTTTACAATAAAAGTAATTTTGACCAGGGGTGCACAAACTTTTACATGTCACTGTATACTGTAGCGAATGAATCAGTTATAATTTCATCTTATCAAAGTCATCTGACTTCTCAGTTGTCCATGATAATCGTGTTCTCCATGTGAGTCCAGTGCTAATTATAGTCATACAGTACCTCTGATCAGAACATGACACCCCATTCCTAAATACAAGGTGGGGTAATCAAACTATGACCACAGCAGTTATCATTAAAAAATAATGTTTATTAATGTTTATTAATACCCTCAACACCGACGCGCGTTTCGTAAACACTTCCTCAGGGTGCGAAGTGATTATATCATTAGACAACGCTCATTACATAATAAGCCTGCAGTGGAGGCGGCAGAGCTTGGAGGCCGGATTCTTGGCATGGATCGTCTCGGAGATTATGTGTCATTATCACAGTCCATAATAAAGTCCTAATCACCGGATTTCTTGCTATTTTCTCAACCTCTGGGTGTGAAGACTTTAGATCGAGTACTAATTACTCTGATCTACCAGGCGCCTGGATTATTATGGTGGATTCATATGTGATAGACTCATTGCCCAGATTCAGCCCCTTACATCTGCACGGGATTGTTCTGCAGCAGATCTGTGGATTTCTGTACGGATGAGGAGACGTGCGCTGTAGAATATTCTTATTTGTGCCCTGTTGTAATGGTATTGTTTATTTACAGGTTAGTTGTATTGTTTATGGACTATGATTATATTCACGGTATGATTGCAGCATTATTTATATACGGTATAAGGATGGTGTTTATGTACACCATCCCAGAATCCCACCGCTGCCACCACATGTGAAGATCCCCGGCGTGCCTCCCGCCTGACATCACTTTTACATCAGCCGGATCACGTGATGCGGACCCGCACTTTGCACCACTGTGACGGTCCGCACCCCCTCGAGGACGCATAAGGTCAGATTGGTACCGTTCTACACAGACACCCCCTGTCCACACGGGTACAGGAAGGCACCAGGGAGTGAGAAGAGGTGGCCCACTCAGTCACTGACGTGGCACCACACTCGCTCACACCCCTGATAGGCTGAGAGGCCCCTCTCACTGACCCCAGTGAAACAAAACCTTATCAGCCCGGTAGAGCCGCCACCAGTTCCTATTAGACATAAGCCCCGGTCCGTAACGGGAACTGTGAGTTGAAAACAAACAACGGATGTGTGGGTTCGTGGATTGAGATAAAAGAGCAGAACAAGGTTAAGCTAAATATTTATTCACCTTAAGGGCACACTCGACAATACACAATATACATAAGGGTTATACATACATAATGGTCAGAGATGCAAACACAATAGTAGTGGTACATAAGATATAAGCAGATATTAAGAGTCAGTTACCAGTCAGATGAAAGGCCTGACTTGTGGAAGAGGAGCTGTTGGGTGACTTCTCTCACATGATGTGTTGTCGCGACCTCCCAGAGAAAAAGCCATAGGCCAAGAGCTGCAGAAGCTTTTTAACCTCTCTGGGTAACCCCCCTTCTGCCCCCTGGGCTGGACCCAAATCTCCACCCCTGGCTGCTAGCGGCTAGAAAGTAAGATGGGTCATAACTCCTGAATAGACAGTCCTAGGGAGCCGGTTCTGGTGTCATCGGATTCAGCCGGGTCCCTGATACGAGTGGAGACTAAACACAGTGGCCCTAGGGGTTTCTGAATGGCTTTGCCATGTATCTCCCTATCCCTATGTGCTATACTGGGTCGAGACCCAATGCGGACATTCCCCATGTTCTTGGGATTTCAAAAATCTATTAGAGGTATGCCTAGGACGTATAGTATTTCCATAACTCGATATGGAATTCTTATCTCAATAAACTAAAGGAAATCCACATGGCAACAGGCTCTTTGTTCTGTGTTGAACTGGCTCGAGGTGTAATATTTGTCACTCACAGTCTCTTGACAGCCCCCTCCTGCAACTGCTCGAGTCTTGTTACAACTGCACACTGAAGGGACTTTATAATCCTCTGCCAAATAGGATAAAATGATTGACATGGAATTATATCTCCAATATTCTTCACAGAAATGACTTAAAATAACAGAATTAAAAAAAGAAAAATTATAATCTTAAACCAGGAGGCAGAGACCCAAGTAGAGCAGGAGGTTGAGGAGACGGTGCAGATGGTGGTGTAGGTGGAAGATGTTTAGGAGGAGGTAGCCAACACTGTTATTGTATTTTGCTTTCTATTGTTTTTTCTTTGGGGGGGGTACTCTGAAAACAGGCAGTGTAATAATCTGCTGGCCACTGTCTCTCTGTATACAGGCCGTGCAATGAGGAGCGCATCAAATAGGAGATGTGGCCACGTTGCTGGTGATGGTGGTGGAGTAGATGCTGCAGGGTGAGAGAAGACGTGGCTGATCGGTATCTGCAACGTGCCCAAATGAAACACCTTCCTTTGATGCACGCAGGTGTTCTGTGTAACTTCATGGGCCCGAGTACCGCTGGACGAATGGTGAGGCCACAAGATGTTGAAGTGGTGTGAGATTGGATGGCTGAGAGTGCCTCCAGTTCCTTTGCTTTGTTTTCCACCCAATCCACTGCTGAAAGTGCAGATTTTGCACCTGTGGCCCATGGACATCTGTCTGCCACCCAGGGCCGGCTCCAGGTTTTTGTGGGCCCCAGGTTAAAGAGTCTCAGTGGGCCCATTTAAACCATACCACGATTCATGATGCACAGATACAGAAGAGAAATAGAGGTCCAAGGCCCAGACTGTCCCCTCATCCTTCACATATGCAAACATGCACACACACAGTAGGCAGACATGCACACGCACACTGTAGGCAGACATGCACACGCACACTGTAGGCAGACATATGCACACACACAGTAGGCAGACATGCGCATATACAGAGTAGGCAGACATGCACACACACAGTAGGCAGACATGCACACGCACACAGTACGCATACATGCACACACACAGTAGGCAGACATGCGCTCACACACAGTAGGCAGACATGCGCACACACACACACATATAAAACAGACAAATATATACAGTGCCTACAAGTAGTATTCAACCCCCTGCAGATTTAGCTGGTTTGATAAGATGCAAATAAGTTAGAGCCTTCAAACTGCAGACGAGAGTAGGTTTTATGAACAGAAGCATAAATCTTACAAACCAAAAAGTTATGTTGCTCAGTTGAATTTTATTAAATTTTAAACATAAAAGTGTGGGTCAATTATTATACAACCCCTATGTTTAATATTTTGTGGAATAACCCTTGTTTGCAATTACAGCTAATAATCGTCTTTTATAAGACCTGATCAGGCCGGCACAGGTCTGTGGAGTTATCTTGGCCCACTCCTCCATGCAGATCTTCTCCAAGTTATCTAGGTTCTTTGGGTGTCTCATGTGGACTTTATTCTTGAGCTCCTTCCACAAGTTTTCAATTGGGTTAAGGTCAGGAGACTGACTAGGCCACTCCAACACCTTGACTTTTTCCCTCTTGAACCAGGCCTTGGTTTTCTTGGCTGTGTGCTTTGGGTCGTTGTCTTGTTGGAAGATGAAATTACGACCCATCTTAAGATCCTTGATGGAGGAGCGGAGGTTCTTGGCCAAACTCTCCAGGTAGGCCGTGCTATCCATCTTCCCATGGATGCGGACCAGATGGCCAGGCCCCTTGGCTGAGAAACAGCCCCACAGCATGATGCTGCCACCACCATGCTTGACTGTAGGGATGGTATTCTTGGGGTCGTATGCAGTGCCATCCAGTCTCCAAACGTCACGTGTGTGGTTGGCACCAAAGATCTCGATCTTGGTCTCATCAGACCATAGAACCTTGAACCAGTCTGTCTCAGAGTCCTCCAAGTGATCATGAGCAAACTGTAGACGAGCCTTGACATGACGCTTTGAAAGTAAAGGTACCATACAGGCTCGTCTGGAACGGAGACCATTGCGGTGGAGTACGTTACTTATGGTATTGACTGAAACCAATGTCCCCACTGCCATGAGATCTTCCCGGAGCTCCTTCCTTGTTGTCCTTGGGTTAGCCTTGACTCTTCGGACAAGCCTGGCCTCGGCACGGGAGGACACTTTCAAAGGCTGTCCAGGCCGTGGAAGGCTAACAGTAGTTCCATAAGCCTTCCACTTACGGATGATGCTCCCAACAGTGGAGACAGGTAGGCCCAACTCCTTGGAAAGGGTTTTGTACCCCTTGCCAGCCTTGTGACCCTCCACGATCTTGTCTCTGATGGCCTTGGAATGCTCCTTTTGTCTTTCCCATGTTGACCATGTCTGAGTGCTGTTCACAAGTTTGGGGAGGGTCTTAAATAGTCAGAAAAGGCTGGCAAAAGAGATCTTTAATCCACACATGTGAAGCTCATTATTCTTGGTGCCTGAACTACTTCTTAATACTTTAGGGGGACCAAACAGAATTCTTGTGGTTTGAGGGGTTGAATAATAAATGACACTCTGAATTAACTTTTAACGTTTTTAAAAAAAAAAAAATAATAATTTGCTGCAGTGCATTTCCCACTTCCAGGCTGATCTACAGTACAAATGTCACAATGCCAAGTTAATTCCGCATGTGTCAACCAGCTAAATCTGCAGGGGGTTGAATACTACTTGTAGGCACTGTATACACAGTCATACACACTGACATACACAGACATTCACATCATACATGCACACACACACACATTAGAAATATTTTTAATATGGGGATTGGGAAGCATGCTCACCTGACCCCGGCCTGTGTCCTGTCCAGCTCCTCTGGCATGTGGCAGTGCAGGGCCTCTGGCGTGTCACAGATATGGCCCAGGACCATCAGGGGGGCCCACTCGCCATTGGGGCCCTGCCCACTCCCCCAGCATCTGTACAGGACCACCGGCGCTGCTTGAGTGCTGTCACTTTCCAGACATGGCCGCTCAGTGCGCTGAGTTTGGTAGTAATGACGCGGCAGGGGCGACACACAAGCACAATTAAAGGTGCAGTGTCACCCCTGCTGTGTCATTACTACCAGACACAGCCACACAGCGCACTGCCATGTCTAGAAAGTGACACCACTCAAACAGCATTGGTGGTCCTGTACAGATACCAGGGAAGCAGCCCAGGCCCCAGGCACTTTCGCCACTAGCATAAGATCAGAAAATGCGGGAATACAAGCTCACATTGGTAGACTCACTAGTGACGGCGTCCTTACCTGACAGCAGGGTCTCAGTGGAAGCACAAGGCAGAGGCGGATGATAAAGTCGCCAATGCGGCTGGGGCACTGGCACCACCTCGGAAGAGAAGGTTAGCATGGCCAAAATGTGGAAAACCTTACTCAGCAGATTGCAAAATCAAGCACCAACATCTGATATGGTCCCTCTCCACCATGGGCAAGACCAAAGAACTGTCTAAGGACATCAGGGACAAAATTGTAGACCTGCACAAGGCTGGGATGGGCTACAGGACAATAGGCAGCAGCTTGGTGAGAAGGTAAGAACTGTTGGTGCAATTTTTAGACAATGGAAGAAACACAAGAGGACTGTCAATCTTCCTCAGTATGGAGCTTCATGCAAGATGTCACCTCTTGGGGTAAGGATGATACTGCGAAAGATCAGGAATTGGCCCAGAACTACATGGGAGGACCTGGTCAATGACCTGAAGAGAGCTGGGACCACAGTCTCAAACATTACCATAAGTAACACACTATGCTGTCGTGGATTAAAATCCTGCAAAGCAGGTAAGGTCCCCCTGCTTACACCAGCACATGTCCAGGCCTGTTTGATGTTCACAATTGAGCATCTGGGTGATCCAGAAGAGGCATGGGAGAAGGGCATGTGGTCAGATGGGAACAAAATAGAACTTTTTTGTATCAACTCCAAAGAAGACGGAAGAATACAACCCCAAGAACACAATCCCAACTGTGAAGCATGGTGGGGGAATCATCATACTTTAAGAGTGCTTTTCTGCACAGGGGATATGACGAGTGCACCGTATTGAAGGGAGGATGGATGAGGTCATGTATCTCAAGGTTTTGGCCTACAATCTACTTCCCTCAGTAAAAGCATTGAAGATGGGTCTTGGCTGGGTCTTCCAACATGACAATGACCCAAAACACACAGCCAGGGTAAGTAAGGAGTGGCTCTGTAACAAGCATTTCAAGGTCCTAGAGTGGCTTAGCTGGTCTCCAGACCTGAATCCAATAGAAAATCTTTGGAGGGAGCTGAAACTCAATGTTACCCAGGACAGCCCCGAAACCTGAAAGATCTGGAGAAGATCTGTATGGAGGAGGGGGCCAAAATCCCTGCTGCAGTCTGTGCAAACCTGGTGAAGAACTACAGAAAACGTCTGCCCTCTGTAATTGTAACAAAGGTTTCTGAACCAAATATTAAGTTCAGTTTTCTATTGTATCAAATACTTATTTCATGCAATAAAATGCAAATTAATTATGTAAAAATCATACAATGGGATTTTCTGGATTTTTTTAAGATTCTCTCAGAGGTGAAGAGACCTACAATAAAAATGACAGATCTCTTCATTCTTTGTAGGTGGGAAACCTTGCAAAATCGGCAGAGTATCAAATACTTATTTTCCCCACTGTAAGTGTCAGTGTGATGCCATAGATCAGACTATAGATCATGCTATTTGCCCAGGAAGGGTAGAAGATGAAATATATCCCTGGACTGGTGTAGACAGCTGTATCCTTGTATATGTGCCCACGATAGCATTATTTATGCACTATGTTTAGGGTGTGATGGTATAGTTTATGTGCTGTTCAGTGGTATTTATGTATTGGTGGTGTCTGGACACTGTGGGGTGCTCCTCTTTTTGTTGGGGTGCTGTTGTTGTGGTGATATACAGAAGAGTTTTCATGCTTTACATTTCGCCTGTTTTCTTTGCCTCTTCTTCCCCTTCCTTTCAGCATTGTATATTAGAAGCTGTGCACTATAGGTAAGCGTTATATTAGTTTATATTCCCATTATTTCCGGATGTGAGCGGCTCATGAAGGAAGATAATAATATGTGCTGGTTATCATGGGGTACATAAAGGCACTGCTGATGCGCTGCCTCCTAAACATTACGCCGGCCTCTCCTGTCAGTCGCTTCTAGCATTGCACGGCCTGTATCTATAGGTGGACGCTTCCTCATGTTTTACCCTTCTTCCTTTAGGGCCAGTGGCGAGCTCCCTCCTGCTGCTGATTGACACACCCTTGTTTGGGAGTTAAAAACACTCAGTTTGCCCCAGGGAATCGCCGGTGATACTTCTATGTACCTTTTTGCAGGCTTGGAGCACTAGCAGTTGGCTAGCTTCTTCTCTGTTGCCCTTGGAGGATAGTTGGCGTTACTTCTTTGGTGTCTGCTCAAGTTTATCCCCTTTGTTTGTTTACCTTGTTGTCTTCAGTTTGTAGTGGGGCCTGACCAGTGCTCACCCCTCCCCCTCCATATCTAGGGCCAAGCTCTAGGAGCTTTCAGTACTTAGGTTCCTGCTCGGCGATAAGTGAGGAACCTATATAGTAGGGTAGGCAAGGTGATATTCGATCTGCCTAGGGGTCTCCACTCCCCCTTTCCATAGTGTTTGGACTTCCTCCCTTTCTTCCCTTCGTGTTGCACTTAGTCTTTCCCACATCTTGCATGACAAAACCAGACCATGCTTCCACCACTGTGGACCTCACCGACCAGACCGTGCCGCCTCCCCTGTGGACCACACTGTGCCCTCGCCTCTGAGGACCAGAGACCATTTTCCCGGCACTAGAGACCAGACCATGCCCCTGCCTCTGAGGACCAGACCGTGTCCCCACTGCTAGAGACCAAACAATGCCCCTGCCTCTGAGGGCCAGATTGTGGGCAAGCAGCTGCGGACCAGACTGAACCCCCCACCTCTGAGGACCATACCGTGCCCCTGCAGCTGTGGACAACTCTGTGCCCCCGCCTCTGTGGACTAAACCGTGTCCCCACCATGGAGGACTAGACTGTCCCCCCGTCACTGAGGACTGTCTCCACTACTATAGACCAGACCGTGCCCCTGCCTCTGAGCACTAGACATTGCCCCTGCAGCTGTGAACAAAACTGTGCCTCTGAGGACCAGACCGTGCCCCCGTCACTGAGGACCACTCCGTGTCCCCGCCACTAGAGACCAGACTATGCCCCTTCCTCTGAAGAACAGACTGTACACCCCACGCTGCTGTGGACAAAACCGTGCCCTCGCCTCTGAGGACCACACAGTGTCCACGCCGGTAGAGACCAGACCATGCTCCAGCCTCTGGGGACTACACCATGTCTCCATGTCTGGAGGCCAGATCATGCCTCCGCCTATGAGGACTAGACTGTGCCCCTGCCCTTGGAGAACAGATTGTGCCCTGCTGCTAGAGACCAGACCGTTACCCCTCCTCTGAGGACCAGATTGTGCCCGTCTCTGAGGATTAGACTGTGCTTCTAACGTTGGATACCAGACCGTACCCCTGCCTCTGAGGACAAGACTGTGCCCCCAGCTCTGAGGATCAGACCTTGCCCTGCCCTCTATTGACCAGACCGTGCCCTGCCTCTAAGGACCAGACCGTGCTGCTGCTACTGGAGACCAGACCGTGCTCCTCCTCTGAGGACCAGACCGTGCCGCTGCTACTGGAGACCAGACCGTGCCCCTCCTCTGAGGACCAGACCGTGCCACTGCTACTGGAGACCAGACCGTGCCCCTCCTCTGAGGACCAGACCGTGCCCCTCCTCTGAGGACCAGACCGTGCCGCTGCTACTGGAGACCAGACTGTGCCCCGCCTCTGAGGACCAGACCGTGCCGCTGCTACTGGAGACCAGACCATGCCCTACCTCTGAGGACCAGACCGTGCCGCTGCTTCTGGAGACCAGACCGTGCCCTGCCTCTGAGGACCAGACCGTGCCGCTGCTACTGGAGACCAGACTGTGCCCCGCCTCTGAAGACCAGACCGTGCCGCTGCTACGGGAGACCAGACCGTGCCCTGCCTCTGAGGACCAGACCGTGCCGCTGCTACTGGAGACCAGACCGTGCCCCGCCTCTGAGGACCAGACCGTGCCGCTGCTACTGGAGACCAGACCGTGCCCTGCCTCTGAGGACCAGACCGTGCCGCTGCTACTGGAGACCAGACCGTGCCCTGCCTCTGAGGACCAGACCGTGCCGCTGCTACTGGAGACCAGACCGTGCCCTGCCTCTGAGGACCAGACCGTGCCGCTGCTACTGGAGATCAGACCGTGCCCTGCCTCTGAGGACCAGACCGTGCCGCTGCTACTGGAGACCAGACCGTGCCCTGCCTCTGAGGACCAGACCGTGCCGCTGCTACTGGAGACCAGACCGTGCCCTGCCTCTGAGGACCAGACCGTGCCGCTGCTACTGGAGACCAGACTGTGCCCCGCCTCTGAGGACCAGACCGTGCCGCTGCTACTGGAGACCAGACTGTGCCCCGCCTCTGAGGACCAGACCGTGCCGCTGCTTCTGGAGACCAGACCGTGCCCTGCCTCTGAGGACCAGACCGTGCCGCTGCTACTGGAGACCAGACTGTGCCCCGCCTCTGAAGACCAGACCGTGCCGCTGCTACTGGAGACCAGACCGTGCCCTGCCTCTGAGGACCAGACCGTGCCGCTGCTACTGGAGACCAGACCGTGCCCCGCCTCTGAGGACCAGACCGTGCCGCTGCTACTGGAGACCAGACCGTGCCCTGCCTCTGAGGACCAGACCGTGCCGCTGCTACTGGAGACCAGACCGTGCCCTGCCTCTGAGGACCAGACCGTGCCGCTGCTACTGGAGACCAGACCGTGCCCTGCCTCTGAGGACCAGACCGTGCCGCTGCTACTGGAGACCAGACCGTGCTCTGCCTCTGAGGACCAGACCGTGCCGCTGCTACTGGAGACCAGACTGTGCCCCGCCTCTGAGGACCAGACCGTGCCGCTGCTACTGGAGACCAGACTGTGCCCCGCCTCTGAAGGCCAGAATATGCCCCTACCGCTGAGGTCCAGACTGTCCCCCTGCTGCTGGGGTACACAGCGTTCCCATCTGAGAATGACCTGGAAGAAGATCAAGTATTAGACAACATTCCACTGATTACTTAGACATTTGACTATAGGAAATAGCAGATAAGAGCAGGAGCAGATCCTTCTCTTCATTCCTCTGTGACAACATCAATCAGCGCAAACATTTTTCTTGTGGCTTGTTTGTCAATTTTTCGTCAGAAGGGGTCTCTAACATTTTCCTTATCCCCGGTGTTGGGTTCTGCGTGGTCTGATCTGTGATTGGACAGAGAATTCTCCTACAAGGTGCGACAAAAACACGTACAATGGCCCGTCATCATTCAGATGTTTACCATCGGCCGCATGGGATTCCCGGGACACAAAATGTAATTACATCGCAAGTCAGGGGAGAAGAAATATAATTAATGTTTTCTTGTTCTTATGGAGAGAAAAAGCTTCCAATGTGTTTTGATGGATGAGATCTAGATGAGCAGGTTGTGATTCTGGATCTGAGAAGACTCGAGTACGTCTTGATTGGACTGCAGTCGACAGAGCTCGCTCACTCCCATAGGGCTTTCTTTGTAATATTAGGGTGGGTTGGAATTTCCCTTCTGGAAGAAAGTCCTCCATACACCCGGATTGAAGATCATGGGACAGACCGTGCACAGGAAAAGCAGAATTTCTCCTGTAAAGTTGGTCATACTTTTTTTGGTGCCTTCTGAAACCTCTGGTGCAAAACACTTCTCTGTGGCACTGTGATTCGTCTATGGCTTGGATCATATCCCAGGTCATGTCCCACCGCTAATTGAAGGGCTTGTCAGTGACTTTTAGGACTAATTTGCATATTCTTTTCCCATGGGGCTGTGACAAAGTATCTAGGGATGGCACGCGCCAACACAATCCCTAGAACTAGGGGCGCCCAAGTCTATCCCTGTCCCCCGTGTTATTCTTGAAGGTGGAGACACCAGATTCTCGTGCCTTGCTATGTTCCTATATAAACCCTTATCTGTCCCCTCCCCCACCCATGGAGCTGGGAGACCGAAGTGTAAAGGATTACGCTAACCAAACAAACAAGGGAAGACGGACAGGGATAAATGAAAATAACAACCATACAAAATACACTCGCCAAACAACAGAGTGTAACACGGGGGAGTTAGAGGAAGGAGAAACCAAATAGGAGAGGATGTGCACACAAACAAAACTCCAAGCACCAATCTCCTAAACAATCTCCAAACGCCAACTCCAACCACAAACTACACCTCCAACTCCAGAACCAGGCAGTAAGAACTAACACTGGCAATTCCTAAGTGCCAGAGAGAGCATATATAGCAGAGGGGAGTGGCCAACACTGAACAGCTGATATCATCCAGGTAGGAAGGCTCCAGGAGCTTCAACTGACCAGATTAACGCTTGCACTGCCAGCAAGGAAAAAAACCTTCACTGTTTAATAAGATTGTGAGGCCATTCTAACCAGTGCAGGAGTTTGTGATACCAGACGCCGCAATCCTCTGGCCCCTCTCTGTTGCGGTATCCCTGTGACAGGAACATTGCCAAGTAAACTCCATACTTAGCTGAGGCTATGTTTCTCCTGCTGAAGTAGATTCTCAAAGCCCTTGGTCCGGATGAGCAGTTGTGTGACACAGACAGATGATGTTGGTGCAGCAAGAAGGCCAGTAAGGAGCAGTGGAGGCTGCCATGGATGGACAGCAACTGACTGAAAAGTGTGGTAGACCATGGGGTAGCCAGAGATTCCACCAATGGAGGCGATGAAGCAGATTCAGAATAACCGCACAGCAGTGAAAACTCATAGAGGAAGCAGAGCAAGTCGGTCAGATATAGCAAAGCAAAGCAATATAGCAGAGATAAGTATTCCAGGTGATTCACTGAGATAGCAGAGCCCAGCAATATAGCAGAGATAAGTATATCAGGTGACTCACTGAGATAGCAGAGCCCAGCAATATAGCAGAGATGAGTATTCCAGGTGATTCACTGAGATAGCAGAGCCCAGCAATATAGCAGAGATGAGTATATCAGGTGACTCACTGAGATATCTCTGCTATATTGCTGGGCTCTGCTATCTCAGTGAGTCACCTGATATACTCATCTCTGCTATATTGCTGGGCTCTGCTATCTCAGTGAGTCACCTGGCATACTCATCTCTGCTATATTGCTGGGCTCTGCTATCTCAGTGAGTCACCTGGCATATTCATCTCTGCTATATTGCTGGGCTCTGCTATCTCAGTGAGTCACCTGGCATACTCATCTCTGCTATATTGCTGGGCTCTGCTATCTCAGTGAGTCACCTGGCATACTCATCTCTGCTATATTGCTGGGCTCTGCTATCTCAGTGAGTCACCTGATATACTCATCTTTGCAATATTGCTGGGCTCTGCTATCTCAGTGAGTCACCTGATATACTCATCTTTGCTATATTGCTGGGCTCTGCTATCTCAGTGAGTCACCTGATATACTCATCTTTGCAATATTGCTGGGCTCTGCTATCTCAGTGAGTCACCTGATATACTCATCTTTGCTATATTGCTGGACTCTGCTATCTCAGTGAGTTACCTGATATACTCATCTCTGCTATATTGCTGGGCTCTGCTATCTCAGTGAGTCACCTGATATACTCATCTTTGCTATATTGCTGGGCTCTGCTATCTCAGTGAGTTACCTGATATACTCATCTCTGCTATATTGCTGGGCTCTGCTATCTCAGTGAGTCACCTGGCATACTCATCTTTGCAATATTGCTGGGCTCTGCTATCTCAGTGAGTCACCTGATATACTCATCTCTGCTATATTGCTGGGCTCTGCTATCTCAGTGAGTCACCTGATATACTCATCTCTGCTATATTGCTGGGCTCTGCTATCTCAGTGAGTCACCTGATATACTCATCTCTGCTATATTGCTGGGCTCTGCTATCTCAGTGAGTCACCTGATATACTTATCTCTGCTATATTGCTGGGCTCTGCTATCTCAGTGAGTCACCTGACATACTCATCTTTGCTATATTGCTGGGCTCTGCTTTCTCAGTGAGTCACCTGGCATACTCATCTCTGCTATATTGCTGGGCTCTCTTATCTCAGTGAGTCACCTGGCATACTCATCTCTGCTATATTGCTGGGCTCTGCTATCTTAGTGAGTCACCTGATATACTCATCTTTGCTATATTGCTGGGCTCTGCTATCTCAGTGAGTCACCTGATATACTCATCTCTGCTATATTGCTGGGCTCTGCCGAGTATATCAGGTGACTCACTGAGATAGCAGAGCCCAGCAATATAGCAAAGATGAGTATATCAGGTGACTCACTAAGATAGCAGAGCCCAGCAATATAGCAGAGATGAGTATGCCAGGTGACTCACTGAGATAAGAGAGCCCAGCAATATAGCAGAGATGAGTATGCCAGGTGACTCACTGAGAAAGCAGAGCCCAGCAATATAGCAAAGATGAGTATGTCAGGTGACTCACTGAGATAGCAGAGCCCAGCAATATAGCAGAGATAAGTATATCAGGTGACTCACTGAGATAGCAGAGCCCAGCAATATAGCAGAGATGAGTATATCAGGTGACTCACTGAGATAGCAGAGCCCAGCAATATAGCAGAGATGAGTATATCAGGTGACTCACTGAGATAGCAGAGCCCAGCAATATAGCAGAGATGAGTATATCAGGTGACTCACTGAGATAGCAGAGCCCAGCAATATTGCAAAGATGAGTATGCCAGGTGACTCACTGAGATAGCAGAGCCCAGCAATATAGCAGAGATGAGTATATCAGGTAACTCACTGAGATAGCAGAGCCCAGCAATATAGCAAAGATGAGTATATCAGGTGACTCACTGAGATAGCAGAGCCCAGCAATATAGCAGAGATGAGTATATCAGGTAACTCACTGAGATAGCAGAGTCCAGAAATATAGCAAAGATGAGTATATCAGGTGACTCACTGAGATAGCAGAGCCCAGCAATATTGCAAAGATGAGTATATCAGGTGACTCACTGAGATAGCAGAGCCCAGCAATATAGCAGAGATGAGTATGCCAGGTGACTCACTGAGATAGCAGAGCCCAGCAATATAGCAGAGATGAGTATGCCAGGTGACTCACTGAGATAGCAGAGCCCAGCAATATAGCAGAGATGAGTATGCCAGGTGACTCACTGAGATAGCAGAGCCCAGCAATATAGCAGAGATGAGTATGCCAGGTGACTCACTGAGATAAGAGAGCCCAGCAATATAGCAGAGATGAGTATATCAGGTGACTCACTGAGATACCAGAGCCCAGCAATATAGCAGAGCTGAGAATGCTAGGTGACTCACTGAGATAGCCGAGCAAAAAAAATATAGCAGAGAAGATTATATCAAGTGTCTCACAGTCATGTATCAGAGTCCAGCAATATAGCAGAGATGAGTATGTCAGGAGAATCACTGAGATAGCAGAGCCCAGCAATATAACAGAGATGAGTATGGCAGGTAACTCACTGAAATAGCAAAGTCCAGCAATATAGCAGAGATGAGTATATCAGGTGACTCACTGAGATAGCAGAGCCCAGTAATATAGCAGAGATGAGTATATCAGGTGACTCACTGAGTTAGCAGAGCCCAGCAATACAGCAGAGATGAGTATGCCAGATGACTCACTGAGATAGCAGAGCCCAGTAATATAGCAGAGATGAGTATATCAGGTGACTCACTGAGTTAGCAGAGCCCAGCAATATAGCAGAGATGAGTATGCTAGGTGACTCACTGAGATAGCAGAGCCCAGCAATATAGCAGAGATGAGTATGCTAGGTGACTCACTGAGATAGCAGAGCCCAGCAATATAGCAGAGATGAGTATATCAGGTGACTCACTGAGATAGCAGAGCCCAGCAATATAGCAGAGATGAGTATGCTAGGTGATTCACTGAGATAGCAGAGTCCAGTAATATAGCAGAGATGAGTATATCAGGTGACTCACTGAGTTAGCAGAGCCCAGCAATATAGCAGAGATGAGTATGCTAGGTGACTCACTGAGATATCTCTGCTATATTGCTGGGCTCTGCTAGCTCAATGAGTCACCTGGCATACTCATCTCTGCTATATTGCTGGGCTCTGCTATCTCAGTGAGTCATCTTTCATACTCATCTCTGCTGTATTGCTGGGCTCTGCTAACTCAATGAGTCACCTGGCATACTCATCTCTGCTATATTGCTGGGCTCTGCTATCTCAGTGAGTCACCTAGCATACTCATCTCTGCTATATTGCTGGGCTCTGCTATCTCAGTGAGTCATCTTTCATACTCATCTCTGCTGTATTGCTGGGCTCTGCTAACTCAATGAGTCACCTAGCATACTCATCTCTGCTATATTGCTGGGCTCTGCTATCTCAGTGAGTCATCTCACATGCCCATCTCTGCTGTATTGCTGGGCTCTGCTATCTCAGTGAGTCATCTTTCATACTCATCTCTGCTGTATTGCTGGGCTCTGCTAACTCAATGAGTCACCTGGCATACTCATCTCTGCTATATTGCTGGGCTCTGCTATCTCAGTGAGTCACCTAGCATACTCATCTCTGCTATATTGCTGGGATCTGCTGAGTATGCTAGGTGACTCACTGAGATAGCAGAGCCCAGCAATATAGCAGAGATGAGTATGCCAGGTGACTCATTGAGTTAGCAGAGCCCAGCAATACAGCAGAGATGAGTATGAAAGATGACTCACTGAGATAGCAGAGCCCAGCAATACAGCAGAGATGAGCATGTGAGATGACTCACTGAGATAGCAGAGCCCATCAATATAGCAGAGATGAGTATGCTAGGTGACTCATTGAGTTAGCAGAGCCCAGCAATACAGCAGAGATGAGTATGAAAGATGACTCACTGAGATAGCAGAGCCCAGCAATATAGCAGAGATGAGTATGCTAGGTGACTCACTGAGATAGCAGAGCCCAGCGATATAGCAGAGATGAGTATGCCAGGTGACTCATTGAGTTAGCAGAGCCCAGCAATACAGCAGAGATGAGTATGAAAGATGACTCACTGAGATAGCAGAGTCCAGCAATATAGCAGAGATGAGTATGCCAGGTTACTCAAAGTCATGTAGCATAGTCCAGCAACGTAGGAAAGGAGTGGCAGAACGATAGTCCAGAGTAGTGGATTACATGCTGACTAGCTGAACACTTAGGCTGTATGCTGGCACTTAAGCTGGCCTACACCCCAATGAGGTGACCTCAATCACTGAGCAGGAGCGCCCCCTGGACTCATTTGAATACAAACACCAATGATTTCTAGAAATTAAAGCCCTACCTAATCTTCTCCAACAAGCTTCTTCTCTATACCGGGCTGCCCACAGTCCGACTGCAAGTACAACGTAAGAGGTTCCCATGGAGGACAGCCAGTCTTGGCAATTTTGTGCAAAAATATTTCCGTAAGTCTACCTGCAGTCCCATGTAACACCGCAGATAACACATTAGCGTTGTCTGTTAATCCAGATGACATAAAAAAATGGGTGCAATGAGAGTAGCGAGAATTACATTGGATTTTTAGAGTCTTAGAAAAGTAAAGTTTTGGCAATAGTTTGGGTAAAGTGTGCACCAGTTTTCTATTTTGGTGATGTGGCAGAACTGACAGAGAATGTGGTATATGAGCCAGCGATCCCGACCCCAGAGCGTGGACTTTAGAGAATACTAGTGATGAGCGAGCATGTTCTGTTAACCCTTTCGGCGAGCATGCACGGGTGTTTTCTGAGTATCTTCAGCGTGCTCGGATGTCATGTTTCAGTCACTCTGTGAGCATGATTTGCGCCTGTTTGGCAGCTTTAATACATGTGATGAATGTCTGTTTTTTAGGCATTCCTCACATGTATTAAAGCTGTCAAACAGTTGCAATTCATGAGCACGAAGTGACTCAAACATAACACCCGAGCACGCTGAAGATACTCGGCGAGCACCCGAACATGCTCGCCAAAAGGGTTAACAGAACATGCTTGCTCATCATTAGAGAATACCATGAGTGGTCGGGCTCCCTACAATCATTACTATTGTGTCCGGCTCCAGGACAAATCCCAACTAGTGATGAGCGAGCATGTTCTGTTAATTGTAACATACCTGGCGGCGTCCTTGCATAGTGGTCCATCTCCCACTGTGCAAGAGCGCGCTCTTGATCTCCAGTCCAGACTGCCACTTTGGCTTCTTTCCATGTTGTCTGCTTTGCTTTGCTCTTGCTGTTTAGGGCAACGCCCGCCGAACTTCCTGATTCTTGTAGCTGCTGCAGACACACCCCTAATGCGTCCTCAGCCTATTGCTGTCTGTCACCTGGTATTTAAACCAGCTCCTCCTTGGAATCCGTGCCTGAGCATCTTGTTCTGTCAGTTGGCTTCTGGTCGCTGACGTGCCAGGTCCTGTCTATGTTTCCTGCCTTATGGTATCAGTTCCCATGTCTGAACTGAGTCCTGTCTGTGCACTCTAGCCAGCTGTCTGTCTGCCTTCCTGACGGCTGTATTTCTAGGCCTGTCTGAACTCGCTCCTGGCCTGTTCGTCCCGCCCTCTGGGGGCCGCATACCCAGACTCGCTCCTGTATTTGTTGCAGTACAGTTCCTGTCTGAACTGTCTCCTAACCTGCTTCCTGTTTCTCTCTATGTCCGTACCTTCCCTTTCTCCTGCTTAGTCTGAACCAGCATTTGGCTTTACCTTGGCTCGTTCCTGTATTTTGTTGCAGTAACAGTTCCTGTCTGAACTGACTCCTAACCTTTTACCTGTTTTTCTCTATGTCTGTACCTTCCCTTTTCCTGCAGTGTCTGAACCTGCACCTAACTCCTTCTCGTTGTCGCTGTACTTCTGTTTGTGAGTTTAGAGTTCACTCGCTACTTCATTGCTAGTATCGAGTGTGTATCTGGTTCTGCCTTTCCCTTCCTGTCTGTTCCGTGTGAACAGAGCCCTGTCCCCTCTGCTCTACCTTGCTCACCGCTCCGGCGGTTCTTGCCTGCTCTGCCTTGCTCACCGCTCCGGCGGTTTTTGCCTGCTCTGCCTTGCTCACCGCTCCGGCGGTTCTAGCCTGCTCAGCCTTGTTCACCGCTCCGGCGGTCCTTGCCTGCTCTGCCTTGTTCACTGCTCCGGCGGTTCTAGCCTGCTCTGTCTTGCTCACTGCTCCTGCAGTCTCGCTCTGCTCTGACCCTTTGCTCACTGCTCCGGCAGTCTCGCTCTGCTCTGACCCTTTGCTCACTGCTCCGGCAGTCTCGCTCTGCTCTTACCCTTTGCTCACTGCTGCAGCAGTCTCGCTCTGCTCTGACTCTTTGCTCACTGCTCCGGCAGTCTCGCTCTGCTCTGACCCTTTGCTCACTGCTCTGGCAGTCTCGCTCTGCTCTTACCCTTTGCTCTCCGCTCCTGGCGGTCTTGTCTTGCTCTGCTCGCCGCTCCGGGCGGTCTCACTCTGCTCTGACCCTTTGCTCACCACTCCAGGCGGCCTTGTCCTGCTCTACTCTCACTCACCGCTACTGGCGCTCTCGTCTTGCTCTGCTCTTGCTCGCCGCTCCGGGCGGTCTCACTCTGCTGTGTTTGTCCACCGCATCTGCGGTTCTGTTCCTGAGTCCCAGTCTGTACTGGGTCCTATCCACTCTGTGCTCCAATCTGTCGTACCTGCCAGTAGCTCCCTGCCTGCATACCAGTCGTGCTTGCCAGCATCCACCCGTCTGCATACCAGCCGTGTCTGCCTATACCCCCCAGTCTGTGTGCCAGCCTAACCTTCCAGTTCCTGTATTCCCCGGTGTGGGTCAACAGCCGTGTCCGGAGTTTGACCTGGAGTAGCACCTGGTCTCTCTGCTCGGTTCCTCCCTGGTGCACAGGCGTCGTATGCCGTCGTGCGACCTTGGTCGGATCGGGCAGATACTTAGTTACGCTCCTCCAGGCACTCTCCGGTTCATGGCACAGTGGAACTACTAAACACGCACACGCCAGTCAGTCCGGGCGTGTGCATTACATTAATCCTTTTGGCGAGCATGCTCTGGTGCTCGCCGAGTATCTTCAGCATGCTCGGGTGTTATGTTTGAGTCACTCTGTGCTCATGATTTGCAACTGTTTCACAGCTTTAATACATGTGAGAAATGCCTAAAAAACAGACATTCCTCACATGTATTAAAGCTGCCAAACAGGCGCAAATCATGAGCACGGAGTGACTCAAACATAACACCCGAGCACGCTGAAGATACTTGGCGAGCACCCGAGCATGCTCGCTCATCTCTACTCCTGACCCAGGAGAAGCACGGAGGGGGTCGCTCTGTAGTCAGACTTGGATTTCCCCATCGCTTCCTATGTCTAAGAAGACGATCTGACAGAAGCCGGCCGTCTGACAGCGCGCACATATGGAGGAGTAAATTGCGGGATGTCACAACGCTCCATTAATATGGACGGGAATTGGATATTGGGGATGAGCTGTGAGTCTCGCAGATGCTCCGTCTGATCCGCTGCCAGGCTCCACGGCTGCAATCTCATTTTAATCAAAGTCTCGGCTTCTTGATTACACAGAGTCAGGGAGGTCAGGCTGCTTACGTTTGTGTTCTCTGCCCCTATTAGACGGATCGAGAGCCCTAAATCCATCTGCGCTCCTCATAGCGGCTGATTAACTCCTTCATCTCACGTCCACAGGCCGATACCCGTCCGCCTATATCTAGCAACAAGTGCAAACGTAAATATAAATATTCTAGAAATGATTGAATAAATCGATGTTGGCGCCATCACGTGGAGGCGGAAACATTACTTGTCACCTCCCCGAAACAGATGGTGTTTAGCCCTAAACATCAGAGCGGTCCCCAAACAAGGTCACCTATTTCCAGTGAAGGAGATGGAGTCGATTTATAGCGGTACCCCAGTGACCAATAATACGGTTACCGCATAAAAGTCACTATACAAGCCCAATATTACCGCCATATGGTGACCATACAGTGGTACATACCAGTCCTGCAGAGCGTACAGAGATTACAGCACAGTTATAGATGGTGACTTACAGCTAATGTTCTTTCTCACTTTTCCCGTCATTTCCATCAGGCCCAGACCGACATGACGACTTCTCCAGCCAGGACTCATCTGCAATGACTCCTCTATTTCTGAAATATGAAGAGTACCACATAACATATAAGGGGCAGCAGCTGCTCAGTATTGGGGTGTCAGCAGGATGAGGGGTTTGTGCATGTTGGGGATAGATGGGGGTGGTGCAGGATATATGAGAAGTCAGATGTGTCTGTGCTGTAATCTATGGAGACAACTCCTGGCTGGAGAAGTCGTTATGTCAGTCTGGGCAAGAACATCCCCGAGCTCCTCCATGTGCCAGATGCAGCAGATCCACCCCAGGACATCCCCGAGCTCCTCCATGTGCCAGATGCAGCAGATCCACCCCAGGACAACCCCGAGCTCCTCCATGTGCCAGATGCAGCAGATCCACCCCAGGACATCCCCGAGCTCCTCCATGTGTCAGATGCAGCAGAGCCACCCCAGAACATCCCATAGCTCCTCCATGTGCCAGATGCAGCAGAGCCGCCCCAGAACATCCCCGAGCTCCTCCATGTGCCAGATGCAGCAGATCCACCCCAGATCATGCCCGAGCTCCTCCATGTGCCAGATACAGCAGAGCCGCCGCAGATCATGCCCGAGCTCCTCCATGTGCCAGATGTAGCAGAGCCGCCCCAGATCATCCCCGAGCTTCTCCATGTGCCAGATGCAGCAGATCCACCCAGGACATCCCCGAGCTCCTCCATGTGCCAGATGCAGCAGATCCACCCAGGACATCCCCGAGCTCCTCCATGTGCCAGATGCAGCAGATCCACCCAGGACATCCCCGAGCTGCTCCCTGTGCCAGATGCAGCAGAGCCGCCCCAGATCATGCCCGAGCTCCTCCATGTGCCAGATGCAGCAGATCCACCCCAGGACATCCCCGAGCTCCTCCATGTGCCAGATGCAGCAGATCCACCCCAGGACATCCCTGAGCTCCTCCATGTGCCAGATGCAGCAGATCCACCCCAGGACAACCCCGAGCTCCTCCATGTGCCAGATGCAGCAGATCCACCCCAGGACATCCCCGAGCTCCTCCATGTGCCAGATGCAGCAGATCCACCCCAGGACATCCCCGAGCTCCTCCATGTGCCAGATGCAGCAGATCCACCCCAGGACAACCCCGAGCTCCTCCATGTGCCAGATGCAGCAGATCCACCCCAGAACATCCCCGAGCTCCTCCATGTGCCAGATGCAGCAGAGCCGCCCCAGAACATCCCCGAGCTCCTCCATGTGCCAGATGCAGCAGATCCACCCCAGATCATGCCCGAGCTCCTCCATGTGCCAGATACAGCAGAGCCGCCCCAGATCATGCCCGAGCTCCTCCATGTGCCAGATGTAGCAGAGCCGCCCCAGATCATCCCCGAGCTTCTCCATGTGCCAGATGCAGCAGAGCCGCCCCAGAACATCCCCGAGCTCCTCCATGTGCCAGATGCAGCAGATCCACCCCAGATCATGCCCGAGCTCCTCCATGTGCCAGATACAGCAGAGCCGCCCCAGATCATGCCCGAGCTCCTCCATGTGCCAGATGTAGCAGAGCCGCCCCAGAACATCCCCGAGCTCCTCCATGTGTCAGATGCAGCAGAGCGGTCCCAGAACATTCCCGAGCTCCTCCAAGTGCCAGATGCAGCAGAGCCGCCCCAGAACATCCCGAGCTCCTCCATGTGCTAGATGCAGCAGAGCCACCCCAGGACATCCCCGAGCTCCTCCATGTGCCAGATACAGCAGAGCCGCCCCAGATCATCCCCGAGCTCCTCCATGTGCCAGATGCAGCAGAGCCGCCCCAGATCATCCCCGAGCTCCTCCATGTGCCAGATGCAGCAGAGCCCCAGAACATCCCCGAGCTCCTCCATGTGCCAGATGCAGCAGATCCACCCCAGGACATCCCCGAGCTCCTCCATGTGTCAGATGCAGCAGAGCCACCCCAGAACATCCCCGAGCTCCTCCATGTGCCAGATGCAGCAGAGCCGCCCCAGATCATGCCCGAGCTCCTCCATGTGCCAGATGTAGCAGAGCCGCCCCAGATCATCCCCGAGCTGCTCCATGTGTCAGATGCAGCAGAGCCGCCCCAGATCATGCCCGAGCTCCTCCATGTGCCAGATGCAGCAGAGCCGCCCCAGATCATCCCCGAGCTCCTCCATGTGCCAGATGCAGCAGAGCCGCCCCAGATCATGCCCGAGCTCCTCCATGTGCCAGATGTAGCAGAGCCGCCCCAGAACATCCCCGAGCTCCTCCATGTGCCAGATGCAGCAGAGCCGCCCCAGATCATGCCCGAGCTCCTCCATGTGCCAGATGTAGCAGAGCCGCCCCAGATCATCCCCGAGCTGCTCCATGTGCCAGATGCAGCAGAGCCGCCCCAGAACATCCCTGAGCTCCTCCATGTGCCAGATGCAGCAGAGCCGCCCCAGATCATCCCCGAGCTGCTCCATGTGCCAGATACAACAGAGCCGCCCCAGGACATCCCCGAGCTCCTCCATGTGCCAGATGCAGCAGAGCCGCCCCAGATCATCCCCGAGCTGCTCCATGTGCCAGATGCAGCAGAGCCGCCCCAGAACATCCCCGAGCTCCTCCATGTGCCAGATACAGCAGAGCCGCCCCAGATCATCCCCGAGCTCCTCCATGTGCCAGATGCAGCAGAGCCGCCCCAGAATATCCCCGAGCTCCTCCATGTGGCAGATGCAGCAGAGCCGCCCCAGAACATCCCCGAGCTCCTCCATGTGCCAGATGCAGCAGAGCCGTCCCACATCATCCCCGAGCTCCTCCATGTGCCAGATACAGCAGAGCCTCCCCTGTACATGCCCAAGCTCCTCCATGTGTCAGATGCAGCAGAGCCGCCCCAGAACATCCCAGAGCTCCTCCATGTGTCAGATGCAGCAGAGCCACCCTACATCATCCCCGAGCTCCTCCATGTGCCAGATACAGCAGAGCCGCCCCAGAACATCCCTGAGCTCCTCCATGTGCTAGATGCAGCAGAGCCGCCCCAGAACATCCCAGAGCTCCTCCATGTGTCAGATGCAGCAGAGCCACCCCACATCATCCCCGAGCTCCTCCATGTGCCAGATACAGCAGAGCCGCCCCAGAACATCCCTGAGCTCCTCCATGTGCTAGATGCAGCAGAGCCGCCCCAGAACATCCCGAGCTCCTCCATGTGCTAGATGCAGCAGAGCCGCCCCAGAACATCCCCGAGCTCCTCCATGTGTCAGATGCAGCAGAGCCGCCCCACATCATCCCCGAGCTCCTCCATGTGTCAGATGCAGCAGAGCCGTCCCACATCATCCCGAGCTCCTCCATGTGTCAGATGCAGCAGAGCCGCCCCAGAACATCCCCGAGCTCCTCCATGTGTCAGATGCAGCAGAGCCACCCCAGGACATCCCCGAGGTCCTCCATGTGCCAGATGCAGCAGAGCCACCCCAGGACATCCCCGAGCTCCTCCATGTGCCAGATACAGCAGAGCCGCCCCAGATCATCCCCGAGCTCCTCCATGTGCCAGATGCAGCAGAGCCGCCCCAGATCATCCCCGAGCTCCTCCATGTGCCAGATGCAGCAGAGCCGCCCCAGAACATCCCCGAGCTCCTCCATGTGCCAGATGCAGCAGAGCCACCCCAGGACATCCCCGAGCTCCTCCATGTGCCAGATACAGCAGAGCCGCCCCAGATCATCCCCGAGCTCCTCCATGTGCCAGATGCAGCAGAGCCGCCCCAGAACATCCCCGAGCTCCTCCATGTGCCAGATGCAGCAGAGCCGCCCCAGAGCATCCCCGAGCTCCTCCATGTGCCAGATGCAGCAGAGCCGTCCCACATCATCCCCGAGCTCCTCCATGTGCCAGATACAGCAGAGCCTCCCCTGTACATGCCCGAGCTCCTCCATGTGTCAGATGCAGCAGAGCCGCCCCAGAACATCCCCGAGCTCCTCCATGTGTCAGCTGCAGCAGAGCCGCCCCAGGACATCCCCGAGCTCCTCCATGTGTCAGATGCAGCAGAGCCACCCCACATCATCCCCGAGCTCCTCCATGTGCCAGATACAGCAGAGCCGCCCCAGAACATCCCTGAGCTCCTCCATGTGCTAGATGCAGCAGAGCCGCCCCAGAACATCCCTGAGCTCCTCCATGTGCTAGATGCAGCAGAGCCGTCCCACATCATCCCCGAGCTCCTCCATGTGCCAGATACAGCAGAGCCGCCCCAGAACATCCCCGAGCTCCTCCATGTGCCAGATGCAGCAGAGCCGCCCCAGAACATCCCCGAGCTCCTCCATGTGTCAGATGCAGCAGAGCCGCCCCACATCATCCCCGAGCTCCTCCATGTGTCAGATGCAGCAGAGCCGTCCCACATCATCCCGAGCTCCTCCATGTGTCAGATGCAGCAGAGCCGTCCCACATCATCCCGAGCTCCTCCATGTGTCAGATGCAGCAGAGCCACCCCAGGACATCCCCGAGCTCCTCCATGTGCCAGATGCAGCAGAGCCACCGCAGGACATCCCCGAGCTCCTCCATGTGCCAGATACAGCAGAGCCGCCCCAGATCATCCCCGAGCTCCTCCATGTGCCAGATGCAGCAGAGCCGCCCCAGATCATCCCCGAGCTCCTCCATGTGCCAGATGCAGCAGAGCCGCCCCAGAACATCCCCGAGCTCCTCCATGTGCCAGATGCAGCAGAGCCACCCCAGGACATCCCCGAGCTCCTCCATGTGCCAGATACAGCAGAGCCGCCCCAGATCATTCTCGAGCTCCTCCATGTGCCAGATGCAGCAGAGCCGCCCCAGAACACCCCCGAGCTCCTCCATGTGCCAGATGCAGCAGAGCCGCCCCAGAACATCCCCGAGCTCCTCCATGTGCCAGATGCAGCAGAGCCGTCCCACATCATCCCCGAGCTCCTCCATGTGCCAGATACAGCAGAGCCTCCCCTGTACATGCCCGAGCTCCTCCATGTGTCAGATGCAGCAGAGTCGCCCCAGAACATCCCCGAGCTCCTCCATGTGTCAGATGCAGCAGAGCCGCCCCAGGACATCCCCGAGCTCCTCCATGTGTCAGATGCAGCAGAGCCACCCCACATCATCCCCGAGCTCCTCCATGTGCCAGATACAGCAGAGCCGCCCCAGAACATCCCTGAGCTCCTCCATGTGCCAGATGCAGCAGAGCCGCCCCAGAACATCCCCGAGCTCCTCCATGTGCCAGATGCAGCAGAGCCGTCCCACATCATCCCTGAGCTCCTCCATGTGCCAGATACAGCAGAGCCGCCCTAGAACATCCCTGAGCTCCTCCATGTGCTAGATGCAGCAGAGCCGCCCCAGAACATCCCTGAGCTCCTCCATGTGCTAGATGCATCAGAGCCGCCCCAGAACATCCCCGAGCTCCTCCATGTGCTAGATGCAGCAGAGGCGCCCCAGAACATCCCCGAGCTCCTCCATGTGCCAGATGCAGCAGAGCCGCCCCAGAACATCCCCTAGCTCCTCCATGTGCCAGATGCAGCAGAGCCGCCCCACATCATCCCCGAGTTCCTCCATGTGCCAGATGCAGCAGAGCCGCCCCAGAACATCCCCGAGCTCCTCCATGTGCCAGATGCAGCAGAGCCGCCCCAGAACATCCCCTAGCTCCTCCATGTGTCAGATGTGGCAGAGTCTCCCCAGAACATCCCCGAGCTCCTCCATGTGCCAGATGCAGCAGAGCCCCAGAACATCCCCGAGCTCCTCCATGTGTCACAGCAGATGCAATGTTCAGTTCTTTGCTTCATTTCTACATCTGTGAACATAGAACTGGTACCATGGTGTTAGTTATGGCTGACCTGGTGAGGTGGATTCACTAAGCCATACATGCTGCTTAATATAGCAGAGCCGATGGTGCAGACAGGAAATTAGATATAGCAGAACCGAGGGTGCAGACAGGGAGCTTGATATAGCAGAGCTAATGGTGCAGACAAGAAGCTAGATATAGCAGAACCGAGGGTGCAGACAGGCAGCTTGATATAGCAGAGCCGATGGTGCAGACAAGAAGCTAGATATAGCAGAACCGAGGGTGCAGACAGGCAGCTTGATATAGCAGAGCCGATGGTGCAGACAAGAAGCTAGATATAGAAGAACCGAGGGTGCGGACAGGCAGCTTGATATAGCAGAGCCGATGGTGCAGACAAGAAGCTAGATATAGAAGAACCGAGGGTGCGGACAGGCAGCTTGATATAGCAGAGCCGATGGTGCAGACAAGAAGCTAGATATAGGAGAACCGAGGGTGCGGACAGGCAGCTTGATATTACAGAACCGAGGGTGCGGACAGGCACTTTGGAATAGTAGAACCATGTATGCAGACCGGCACCTCGCATATGCATTATTTATGAACAGCTACTGATACGACAATGTCCACATGGATTAGGCTTCATCCTCTTCGTTCGGGCCTCGTGTCATGGAGACATCACACGTCCCACTCTGGACCAAGTAATGGTTCTATCCACTGCCTCCTCCCCATAGTCACATCCCCCCGAGCTCAGCAGCACAATTACATCCTATAAATACGGCTGATAACAGGGAGCAATTCTGTCAGTGCCTGAATTAGACAGCGAGATGGGCGGTAATTAGTGAACGATCCAAAGAAGGAGACGGGAAGCTCGGAGGAGACTTGTCAGCCGGATGTGGAGGTGACGGTGCCGCCGCCCCGCAGCCTCCGCCATGAGAGGCGCTGGCTCAGACTGCTCCCTGCGATCCCGGCAGTCAATGGAAAATAAGAAACACATTTGTACCTTGTGAAGACAAGTAAAGCAGCAGCTGTCAGACCGCGGCTTGTGTCAGTGCCTATATAACTGTATACAGTCAGAAGCTGCGACAGTGTGAACAGTGCACCAGTGCGGACATTGCCGGGCAGCAGATCTCACTATGGGGGGACGCAGCCCCTCTGTCTGCAGCTCGAGCTCAGATCCCACTGATCTCCTGTCACCGCGTCGCCTGCTGCATCCCCCGAGACTGCTGCACAGTGCACAAAGGAGACCCCCGCATCCTCCTGTCTCCATGGAAACTGGCACCATGCAACAAGTGACATCATTCAGGAAATCCCTGTGCATAAGATACAATGCTACATGCAGTCCTATGTAACACCATAGAAAATGCAGTAGATGTCACCTGCAGTCCTATGTAACACTGCAGTTAACATAGTGATACAGATAGAGTGGTAGATGTCACCTGCAGTCCTATGTAAGCTCCTAGTTTCCAGGCACATTGTGACATTCGGAGTCTGCATTTGTCTATGACTTGGATGCTTCCCGGCTGCACTGGCTGTAGCGGAGCTGTGGGGGGCGCTGCTGACTCTCAGGGAAGGATATAACTTCCTTGTGAAGTGACATTTGTAGATCTGGCGCTTTCCTCCCGCGTTCGCTCGCTGCTGCCGCTGTTGTGTCAGTCGTCCTTTCTGCTGCGCGTAGGCAGCAAATTAATGTCACTTTGATGGGATGCATTTTATTTATGCACAAAGCTCAATATCAGGCTATTAGGAAGAGATATCAGCAGTCCTATGTAAAAACTGCACCGTCCAGTCCTTGCACATTCTATATTATGTACACACATACAGGGGATATAGAAAGTCTACACACCCCTGGTAAAAAGGCAGCTTTTCATAATGTAAAAAAAAATCCTACCAAGAAGAATCATTAGCAAAAAAGAAGCAAGACAAAAATATATCTCATACCCTACCATAATTATATATAAATGTAAAGCAAAATTGCATAATAAATATAGGGTACTTAGTGAACTATTTTTGATCAAAAAAAGTATACAAGCCGTCCCACCAGCGGCAAGGTGACCCTAAATTGGGACGGTACCTATACTGCCTATATTAAAAACCTTACTGTATATCAAAGTTGAAGTAATGCATATAAAAGGGTAGACAAATAGGACCGGGTCCCAACTCCAGACCACCTAGGCCCGTGGTAAGCTACATATATACCAATCAGCTCAACAAAGGGCATGCCACACCCAATTTAGGGTCACCTTGCCGCTGGTGGGACGGCTTGTATACTTTTTTTGATCAAAAATAGTTCACTAAGTACCCTACATTTATTATGCAATTTTGCTTTACATTTATATATAATTATGGTAGGGTATGAGATATATTTTTGTCTTGCTTCTTTTTTGCTAGTGTGAACATGCCTCTGTTTCTTGTATGTCTGCCATCTTAGACCTCAGTTCACATTGTCTGGTTTTTTGACTTGTTTGCATTCTGTGCAATTTAAGGGTGTGGCATGCCCTTTGTTGAGCTGATTGGTATATATGTAGCTTACCACGGGCCTAGGTGGTCTGGAGTTGGGACCCGGTCCTATTTGTCTACCCTTTTATATGCAATACTTCAACTTTGATATACAGTAAGGTTTTTAATATAGGCAGTATAGGTACCGTCCCAATTTAGGGTCACCTTGCCGCTGGTGGGACGGCTTGTATACTTTTTTTGATCAAAAATAGTTCACTAAGTACCCTATATTTATTATGCAATTTTGCTTTACATTTATATATAATTATGGTAGGGTATGAGATATATTTTTGTCTTGCTTCTTTTTTGCTAGTGTGAACATGCCTCTGTTTCTTGTATGTCTGCCATCTTAGACCTCAGTTCACATTGTCTGGCAAGAAGAATCATTGCAGAATTCTCCCCCCTTTCATGTCGCCCGGAATCTTTACAAACCCAATGAGAAAAACAAATAAAAAACAGAAACCTACAATAATGGGGTTGCATAAATGTTCACACCCTCTTATAATCGGGGATGTGGTTGTGCTCAGAATCAGCCGATCACATTTCCCACATGTTACACAGTAGTCAGCGCTCGGCCGCCGTCATCTACAGCGATTCTGAATAACCCCAGAGAAAGTGTCGCTGCTCTAGGAGGATTTTCCTGACATTTTCTGGTCAGTAAACAGCTGACAACACAGCAAAGGATCTCATTGTGGAAAGTTGTCAGTGAGGAGAGGGGACAAGAACACTTCCCATGGACACCAGGGACAGACTGGGACTAAAATTCAGACAAGGCATTTGAAAGCACAGAGGCCCATGGTGTACCCTCCCCACCCACCCTTTACCCAGATTGGGGTCTCTATTACTAATATTATCCTGCCTTGTGGAAATCAAGATTTAATACATGACCTGTGTTTCTAATAATACCGCTATATAAGATATAATAATACCGCAATAATGATATTACAGTATAACAGACAAGTACCATCATATCAGCAGCATATAGAGTGGTGATGATACCGCCACAGAGGCCGACAGCAACATTAGAGGAGCTGCAGGGATTTCTGAACAGTCCTGGTTGTGTCCTGCATGTGACCACAGTCTCCCGTACTCTTCATATCTCCGGCCTATGGGGTCGACAAGAAGACAAAGCCTTTTCTCACAAACTTCATCCACACCCGGCCATGTTCTGCCGGAACCTCCATCACGTCGGCCAGAAGCAGGAAACGTGTTCAGTCTGATGAGAGGATCCGACACTGCGCAGAAGACCCAGATCAACACACAATAACCAGACACTAACACGGCCCTGTCAGCAGGAGAAGAGAAGGCCTCTCCCAAAATGGCAATTTTGTTTTTTTTGTTTTTTGCAACTTTCTGAATGTTTTTATCCACTTCAATAAGTATAGGTGCAGGTGCTAGTGTAAGTATAGGTGCAGGTGCTAGTGCGGTCTCGCCATCATCATACTGACCTAGAAAATCCTGGGTCCAGCTCATTCTACAGCCCAATGAGAACTAAAAACAAAATCCAATACACAATGGCGGAAGTGAGGATTCTTTTCAATCCTTTCACCCAACTTGGACTTTTCCTCCTGTGTTTGGTACTTGATAATGTAAAAGGAACGATGTCATTCAATACTACAACTTGTCTTGCAAAACCAATCTAAAGATTGGGCAAATACTCGACAATCATGTGGTCTGCAACTGCAGCACAGGAGAAGATGAGTGTAGTAGTCCGAATAATGCGGAGATTCAATGCATAGTAAGTGTGGGGGAGGGGAGGACAGGAGAGGCGGCCGCAGCACCTCAGAGTATGGTTTAAACACATGCAGACATTTAATTCTGTAACTCTGGGGGGCCTGTAACCTCACACCACGGCTAAGAATGTGCGAGCCTAGAGCAGCAGAAGCACCACCGACACCACCGTGCAGGTAGTACCAAGTGCAGATCACGGCTGGCCTCTGTATTGGAGATGAAGTGAAGGGCATTATAGAATATATATATGATATCACTTGTGTCAGTCCCAGCAGGATGATGTTACCTCTGACAGCGACACCGTCAGTTTGGCTCAGTGTTCCGCACAGAACCGTTTGGACCAACAAGGAATAACTAAGGCTGTGTGCCCACTATGCGTTTTGCAAGCGTTTTTGCCACGGAGTTTCCGCAGCGAAAACGCTTAAAAAACGCTTGGTAATACGTGCCCCATGGTCCCCAATGATAATCCGCATGTGCTGTGCGCATGCTGCGGATTATCATTGCGGAAAAATCCGCAGCATGTCCATTAATTTTGCGGACACGCGGCGTAATTGCCGCCATTGACTTGCATTGAATCGCTTAATATCCGCATGACTACATGTGCACATGCCGATATCACGCGGTTCAATGTGCGGATGGTACCCGGGTCTGGGGAAGAGGAGACTCTCCTCCAGACCCGGGTACCATAGTACCTGTAAAAAAACAATAAAATACAAAATATACATTATACTCACCTTCCGATGGCCCCCGGTCTCCTGTACGATGCGTCCGGTGTCTTGGGCGGCTCGCGGTGGTCTAAAAGGACCTGCGGTGATGTCATTTAGTCATGCGACAGGTCACGCAACCACTAACGTCAGCGGTCGCGTGACCTGTCACATGACTAAATGACGTTATGGAAGGTCCTTTTAGTCCACCACGAGCCGCCCAAGACAGCGGACGCACCGTAGAGAAGACCAGGGGCCATCGGAAGGTCAGTATAATGTTTATTTTTTATTTTTTGCCATTTTTATTCTTTTTTTCAACTATTAACTTGGTCACACTATATATGCCGGTTGCCGGTTGCATGGATTTATATAGTGTGACCAAGTTGTCAAGCACTTTCCAAGTGATGCTAAAATCGCTTGGAAAGCGCTTGAGAACCCGCATGCAAAAATGCATGTGAAGAACGCTTCACTTCCGGTCCTACCCGGCAGGAAAAACGCATGTACAATCCGCATGTACAATCCGCATGAGTTTTTCCTACCAGGGAGATACAGAAAAAATCTGCAGCATTTCTGCATTGTGGGCACTTAGCCTTAGAGGGAAAATTTTTGGACAGATTTTTTAATTTTTAAAGCCCTGAAAAGTCTGTGGGTGCACTGTGATATAAACTAGGCTCTTGGTTACTGCCGGGTTACCTTCCGATGTGGTCACTTTGATATTATTAAGGCTTCGTTTGTGATAGAGAGATTGAAAGGGATTGTTGTATACAGTCCTAGGAGACCTCAGAGACTCGAACAAGTCTTCTCAGGGCAATCGGAGGCTTCGGAGTCCTTACAATTTGAGGCAAATTCATTTGCTGAAGATCAAATGAAAAAAAAAAATTTGCAAATTTAACGAATTGTTTTATTTTCAAAAGATTTTATCATCTGTAGAGCTCGCACTTACATAGTAGAGGGACCTGGAGTGAGGGGCTCAGGGTGCAGGGTGGTAGTGGTGGCGAGGGACTACTGCTGTGTTCCTACACCCTGGCTCCCTACAAAAGTCCCAATTCTCCTGTGCCGTGCATGTCATGCGTAACACTCACGTTTTGGTCGCAGATCTCTGCTTTCTTCGGTTCTTCTACTTCAGGAACCGCCGCACACACATTAGGAGACTTCCACTCCATTTTATAAAAAAAAAACTTTACTTAAGTGTCCGAATTCAACATAATGGAACACGCTGTATTGGGTACATACTTTTCCAGGTTCAAAGTCCATTGCACAGCACGTATTCCTGTTCACTGTCCATTTCTCCTGAGCTGTCCCTTCCATAGCTGACCATTTTGGCCTATGAGACCCTCGCAGTTTTAAGAGTCCTGTATGTCTTCTCTGTGCTATTCCTCATCTGACTTCCCCTTTTGGGAAGGTTTTGAGACACGCTTCTCTGTGGCTCCTGTGGACCGTAGGCCCCGAACGTTAAGGGAATGTCCGCTTTAGAGTTTCTGACTGACGTTCCTCTGCTTCTGGACGGACCATGCTCCTGGTGCCCCCTGGACCTCCAACTACTGCTCTCCCTTTGACTCTAACTCTAACTAATTGTGTACAGGAAGTCTCCCAGTTCTTCACTCAACCTGCTCCCCCCACACTGGAGCAGCTCCTGAACCCCATAACTGCTTCCTAACCTGTAACTAAATACTTCCTATGCTATAGTGCCCACCTCTGCACTTTCCATTGCCTAACCTAATGCCCTTTCCTATACTGACCCTGTCACTAACACATCAGGCATTATGTAATATACAACACTCTTATATAAACATAGGGCACAACATTATATTCACACAGGGTGCCCACCCAGGTCACCCTCTTACACTGGCAGTGTGTGCGGCTCCACCGCTGGGACCGGTATTCTGTGCCGCATGCTCCCCCTCTATATCTACTGTCCGCGTCTTGAAGGGGCTCATCATCTTCTTATAGGTGCGCATATGGGAGGAAAAAGGACCCTGAGCAAAGCAGGAGCGGAGACTGTTCCCAGAATACAGTGACCAAATAGTGCTGCTATACAGTGCCACGTGTTTCTCCAATAGTGCTACTATACAGTGCCACGTGTTTCTCCAATAGTGCTACTATACAGTGCCACGTGTTTCTCCAATAGTGCTGCTATACAGTGCCACGTGTTTCTCCAATAGTGCTGCTATACAGTGCCACGTGTTTCTCCAATAGTGCTGCTATACAGTGCCACGTGTTTCTCCAATAGTGCTGCTATACAGTGCCACGTGTTTCTCCAATAGTGCTACTATACAGTGCCACGTGTTTCTCCAATTGTGCTGCTATACAGTGCCACGTGTTTCTCCAATAGTGCTGCTATACAGTGCCACGTGTTTCTCCAATAGTGCTGCTATACAGTGCCACGTGTTTCTCCAATAGTGCTGCTATACAGTGCCACGTGTTTCTCCAATAGTGCTATGTACGTGGTAGCATACTGTGCCATAGTCCTGCCACATAGGAGTACTCCCATAGCCATGCCATAGAGTGTCTGGACAGTGCCGCTATAGAGTGCCCACATAACACCGCCCAAATAATCACCTGAAGACAAGGTGTAACCTATGCACTAATCATGTTTTGTGGCGCGCAGGATTTACGTTCTCTTTAGCAATTCTTTCACATCAGTGCGGCACGTTACGGTGTAACCCCCAGCTGCGCACAACGTGGAATCCAGACTAAAGGGGGGCTAGAATATAGATAATTAGTGCCTAAATAAAACTGCTATACAATGCCCAAACAAAAGCAAATACAGTACTGTGCTTAAATAATACCGCCATAGAGTACTGAAACAGTGCCAAACACTACTGCTAGAATGTGCCAATACTAGAGCCATATACTGTCCAAACGGCGATGCTACAGTAATACCGCACCAAAGTGCTCACATAACAGTGCTACAGAGTGCCTAGATAATATGGCTATAGATTGTCCACATAACAGTACCTACCTGCAATACCATGCTCACATAAAAGTACACGTGGTGCCAAAATGATACCCCAATATACTATTCAAATAACCCCAAACAATGCTGAATACTGCTATAGTGCTCACATACAAGTGCCAAAATAATACTGCTATATAGCGTGTCTACTTAAGGGTACTTAAATAATACTGCTATAGCATGCCCACAGAAAAGCACATACCGTAAAAGCACAATATACTCCTCACTTAATGCCTAACATTGTTATACAGTAGCCACATAGCAGTGGATAAATAATACTCCTATACCATATGCACATAAAAGCTCATACCGTACCTAAATAATACTGCTATACCATACCCAGATAAAAGCTCTTGGAGTACCGGCATACTATGACAATATCCTGTACCGCCATATAATGCTTTACAATGCCCAAATACTACTGTTATAGAGTGTCCACATGACAGTGCCGACATAATTGTGCTGCGCTGGGTGTGAATGAGCCCATACAGTGTGCAGTGTTAGAACCTTGCTGTTAGGTTTTTTTTCCTTTGCTGGTCACATGACCTTGTTGGCCTATTTAATCCTGCTCCGCCCTTCTGGCTTTGCTGGACTTCATTGTATATCTACTTTCTAGCTAGCCTGTGCTCTGTATCTAACTCTGTTAGTTTGCTTGGTCTACGGACCTCTATGTTCTATCTATTTTGTTTGTTCGTCTGTCTGCTACTATTTCTGTTAGGAGGTGTCCCATATTCCTCCCAGTCCTTAGTACCTGTAGGGATTTCCTCCCCACATCTATAGGTCTTCGTACAGACTAGATTAGGACTTTAGCAGGTCTGATCGCAGGATCAGGTTCCCTGTTACATCGTAGGGATTCAGCTGAGTCTTATAGTAGGGACAGATCTCCTCTCTTTCCTTAGCTTTGGTAGCAGAACATAACAGTAAGTCCAGCCAGTAAATTCTCTAAGGAAAGATTTTTTTTTTGTTCCATCATGGTGTCGGTTCAGGATTTGGCTAAACACCTGCAGGGACTCTCTCTGGAAGTGGCCGAGCTCCGTCAGCACATGAGTAACTGTCCTGGAGCACATTTCTTGGAGCCTAAGGTATGTTTGCCGGATTTATTTTTTGGTGAACATCGAGAATTTTTTTCATTTAAAAATGCTTGCTTATTGTATTTTCGTTTGAGACCCAAGTCCTCTGGGGATGAATCCCAGCGCGTAGGGTTCATAATGTCACTTTTGCGCAAAGAGCCTCAGGAGTGGGCCTTTTCTTTGCAACCTAGTGATACATGCTTCAGATCAGTGGATAGTTTTTTTTCTGCTTTAGGACTATTATATGATGATCCTGACCGTGTCGCATCAGCTGAGACTGAGTTGAGACGTTTAAAACAAGGATCAGGTAATATGGAAAAATATTGTACACATTTTCGTCGTTGGTCCACTCAAACAGGGTGGAACGATTCTGCTCTGAAAAGTCTATTTCTTGCTGGGCTCAGTGAAAAGGTTAAAGACCTGCTAATTGCTTATCCTACACCTGAGGATTTGCAACAGGCTATGCAATTAGCTATACGGGTGGATAGGAGACTGCGTGCTAGGGTTAATGAGAGCAAATCCTCTGCTATGTCAGTTTCTGGTTATGATAATGTGTGTACTAACAGTGGTGAACCGATGGAGATTGGATCGGTGGCACCTCGCTCTCAAGAAAAACACCGTCGTTTTTCAGAAGGCTTGTGTTTCTATTGCGGAAAATCTGGTCATTTGATTAAAGGCTGTGAGCTTCGTATGAAGAAAGAAAAAAAAATGGTCAGTCACGCCCGTATTGCCTGTTTAAATTCCAAGGGTATATTTTTAGCTGCTTCCACGATTGCTCAGGAAAAATTAATGGAATTTCGGGTGTTTGTTGATTGCGGGTCTACACTGAATGTTATTGATGGGGGATTCGTGGAAAAACTCAATTTAAAACCTGAACCTTTATCATCCCCCATTGCTGTGGTTTCTGTGGATGGCTCCCCTTTGAAGAATATTACTCTCAAGGTCAGTGAATTTCCTCTCACTATTAATGGTGTTCACCATGAGAAATTGGATTTGGTAGTGTTGAATAACTTGCCTTCTCCAGTAATATTGGGATTGCCCTGGTTAAAATTTCACAATCCTGTACTGGATTGGTCTACCAGTGAAATTAAATCCTGGAGCCATAAATGTTATGACAAGTGTTGTAACGGGCGTATTGCAGCTTTGGATAGGGGAGAATTGCCTGTTCCTATTCAGGATTTTTGGAGAGTTTTTTCTGAGAAGGAATCGCAGGTTTTGCCTCCCCATAGAGACTATGATTGTTCTATTGAATTTGTCCCTGGAGCGACTCTTCCTAAAAGTCGTTTATTTAACCTTACTATTCCTGAGAGGAAGGCTTTGGAGGAATACATACAGACAAGTTTGGCCGCCGGTCACATTAGGCCCTCTAAGTCTCCTGTGGCGGTTGGATTTTTTTTTGTAAAAAAAAAGGACGGCGGTTTACGTCCTTCTCTGGATTTTCGTGAGATTAACAAAATTACGGTACGCAATCCTTACCCACTGCCATTGATTCCTGATCTGTTTAACCAGTTATTGGGGGCCAAGTGGTTCTCTAAAATTGACCTTAAGGGGGCATACAATCTGTTGCGCATGAAGGAGGGTGATGAATGGAAGACTGCTTTTAACACTCCTGTGGGTCATTTTGAGAATCTGGTGATGCCTTTTGGTCTTACTAATGCTCCTGCATTTTTTCAGAATCTGATTAATGACATCCTTAGACCTTTGATCGGTAAAAATGTGGTTGTGTATTTGGATGACATTTTGATTTATTCGCCAGATCTGGAGTCTCATTGGCGGAGCGTACGTGAGGTATTACAGTTATTAATGGACAATTCGCTTTTTGCTAAGCTGGAGAAATGTGAGTTCGCTGTACAGAGAATTAGTTTTTTGGGCTACATTATCTCCAGCAAAGGTTTTGAGATGGATCCGGTTAAGGTTCAGGCTGTGCAGGAATGGCCTAGGCCTATTGGTTTGAAATCGATACAGAGGTTTTTGGGTTTCGCCAATTACTATAGAAAATTCATAAAAAATTTTTCTAGTATTGTCAAACCTCTGACTGATCTCACTAGGAAAGGTGCTGATGCGGTTCAGTGGTCTTCTGAGGCCATTGAAGCTTTTGTGTATCTCAAGGAGAGGTTCACCTCTGCTCCCATCCTTATGCAGCCTGATGTTACTAGGCCGTTTTTGGTTGAGGTTGATGCTTCCTCTGTGGGGGTTGGCGCAGTATTGTCTCAGGATAACGGGGATGGATTACATCCCTGTGCATTTTTTTCAAAAAAATTTTCGGAGACTGAATTGAATTACGATATTGGTAATAGGGAATTATTGGCTATTAAACTCGCATTTGAACACTGGCGCCACTTCTTGGAAGGTGCGGAATTTCCCGTTCAGGTTCTTACGGATCATAAAAATCTGATATATCTTGACGCTGCCAAGCGCCTGAATGCCCGTCAGGCTAGGTGGGCACTGTTTTTCTCGCGGTTTAATTTCTCCGTTACTTACATCCCTGGTACTAAGAATGTTAAGGCGGATGCCTTGTCTCGCAGTTTTTCTCCCATAGTCGGTGCTGAGAAAGAGGAAAACATTTTACAAGAAGGTGTTGTGATAGCTGCTTTAGACTCCGTTTTGGAAGATGAGATTCTTAAAGCTCAGGAGAATGCCCCATCTAACACTCCTCATGGGAGGTTGTTTGTGCCTGGGACCTTTAGGAGAGATTTGTTTGTTGAGTGTCACGAATCTCGGTTGGCAGGTCATCCCGGAATCTCTGAGACCAAGAGACTGGTGGGTCGCAGTTTTTGGTGGCCTGGATGGCAGAAGGAAGTCATTAAGTGGGTGCGCCAATGTACTATATGTGCTAGATCTAAGTCCTCACATACTCCTGCTGCGGGGTTGCTTTGTCCTTTGGAGGTCCCCAGTGCTCCTTGGACACATTTGGCTATGGACTTTATAACTGACCTTCCCTCCTCTGAGGGTTTTACTGTCATCTGGGTGGTCGTGGACCGTTTTAGCAAAATGTGTCACTTGGTTCCCTTCGTCAAACTGCCCTGCGCTAAAACTCTCGCTAAGGCCTTTGTCAAGGAAATTGTCAGACTTCATGGCGTTCCTACTGACATTGTTTCTGATAGGGGTCCTCAGTTCGTGGCTCGTTTTTGGCGTGCCTTTTGTGACAGGTTGGGAATTCATTTGTCGTTTTCGTCCGGATATCATCCTGAATCTAATGGCCAGACAGAAAGGAAAAACCAGGATGTTGAGCAGTTCTTGCGTTGTTTTGTGGCAGACAATCAAGAGGGGTGGTCTGAGTTTCTGCCACTTGCCGAATTTGCTCTGAACAATCATACATCTTCTTCTGCTGGTTGTTCGCCTTTTTTTTGTTGTTCTGGGAGACATCCGTCGTTTGGGTCGTTCTCCAAGTTGGGATCTGCCGTGCCTGAGGAGGAGAATTTTTCCGGTGATTTGGAAAGAGTTTGGACGGATGTGCGTGGTAATCTTCAGGAGGCCAACAGAAAATCTAAAGACTACTTTGATAGGAAACGACAGGAGGTTTTGTTCGCTGTTGGTGACATGGTTTGGTTGTCCTCTAGGAATCTGCGGTTGAGGATTCCTTCTAAGAAATTGGGTCCCAAGTTTGTAGGGCCCTTTAAGGTGCTTCAGGTTGTCAACCAATCTGCTGTTAGGTTGGAGGTTCCTACCTCCTGGAGAATTAATCCGGTCTTTCATGTCTCTCTGTTAAAAAAAGCTGTTGTGTCGGATGGTGACGCCTCTGCCTCTGTTCCTCCGGTGGTGGAGGACGGGGAATATGAAATTTCTCGCATCCTTGACTCTAGACGGTATAGAGGTAGTTTGCAGTATCTTGTGGCCTGGAAAGGTTTCGGACCCGAGGATAACTCTTGGGTGAGGTCAGATGATGTTTCCGCGTCCAGACTTATCAGAGCGTTTCACAGGAGATTTCCTGATAAGCCTGGTCCTAGGGGATCCGGAGGATCCTCTTAGAAGGGGGGGTACTGTTAGAACCTTGCTGTTAGGTTTTTTTTCCTTTGCTGGTCACATGACCTTGTTGGCCTATTTAGTCCTGCTCCGCCCTTCTGGCTTTGCTGGACTTCATTGTATATCTACTTTCTAGCTAGCCTGTGCTCTGTATCTAACTCTGTTAGTTTGCTTGGTCTACGGACCTCTATGTTCTATCTATTTTGTTTGTTCGTCTGTCTGCTACTATTTCTGTTAGGAGGTGTCCCATATTCCTCCCAGTCCTTAGTACTTGTAGGGATTCCCTCCCCAAATCTATAGGTCTCCGTACAGACTAGATTAGGACTTTAGCAGGTCTGATCGCAGGATCAGGTTCCCTGTTACATCGTAGGGATTCAGTTGAGTCTTATAGTAGGGACAGATCTCCTCTCTTTCCTTAGCTTTGGTAGCAGAACATAACATGCAGGTATCAGGGCCATACAGGGAGGTTGGGCCGGATGATGGGGCAGATTGTGCACTCACCCTGTGTGCCCCTCCTGGGCCTGGTTACATGAACCGTCCCCCCGCACAGTCACCAGGAGTCGCAGGGGATTGTGGGAAGCTCCATGCAGATGAGACTGTGAATTGCGGCTTCTGCTCGGGGTCTGGCGGCTTCTAATCCTCCCTGATTACTGGCGAGGAGACGTCTTATCTCACGGAGGAAGTCATCACATCTGCTTTACCACGGAGCCTGACATCCAGCGTCTGCTCGGTAATAGGATGGAGCAGTGATCGCAGCTGCCGGGGAGAGCGGCATCTAATCCCCGGGATCAGCGGCCCAGATCTGAGGAGGACGCTCCATGCCAATCCTGCAAGGAAGGGGCACTGGCATGGCGGCACCGGAGACGACACTGGCTCAGATGTGATGTGCTGGTGGTCTGCAATAATCGATGATTGGCGGTGACCGGTGTGTGGTCCCGCTGGGACTCCTCCGCACGTCTGCATTATGGTCTGAACAACGTCACAGCGCGGCCACATTCATTACACCATGATGTGTCATCATCACCATACTGAGATCTCTGGCCACCCATGAAGGGCAGATGGTCGCTCTGTCACCCGCCCGTACAGGTGTAACGTGGCACGGGGTGGTAGCTGTGGGTGAGGTACTCATGCTTCACACCCCAGAATGCTGCTGGGGGTCCTGGCTGGGTGTGTGGACTTTAGCTGTAGGGGCGCTACGCCCTTGCAGGCCGCGTGTTGCCGGTGACGTCCAGGACCAGATTGTCAAACACGTGGATCGTGGACCCACTGTGCCACGAGCAGGGTGTACTCAGGTGGGGCATGACTAAGTGGCTACCTGGTCTTCACTAGAGTCTTTGATGGTGGCGACAGGCTTGTGCTGCAGGTGGCCAACAGGTAACAATTCTGGGCAGTCCCTGGTACTGCAGCAGCTGACCCAAAGGGTCAGGAACACAGTCATGGACTGGACTCTGGCAGGACAGGATTCAGATACTGGTTCTGGTTCAGACAGTGCAGATTCTGGAACACAAGACAGGAAGAACACTGGTGCTGGTTCAGATACTGCCAGAGCGGCTTCAGGCTCAGTTATCGCAAGAGCGGCTCCAGGTTCAGGTACTGTCGGAGCAGCTTTAGGTTCAGGTACCGCCAGAGTGGCTGCAGGATGAGGTAGCGCCAAAGTGGCTTCAGGTTTAGGTACCGCCGGACCGGTTTCAGGTTCAGGTACCGCTGGAGCAGCTTCAGGTTCAGGTACTACCGAAGCGGTTTTAGGTTCAGGTACAGGTTCAGGTACTTCTGGAGCGGCTTCAGGTTCAGGTACTGCTAGAGCGACTTCAGTTTCAGGTACCGTCGGTGCGGCTTCAGGTTCAGGTACTGCCAGAACGGGTTCAGGTTCAGGTATTGCAGGAGCGGTTTCAGTCTCAGGTACCGCCGGAACCGCTTCAGGTTCAGGTACCGCCTGAGCGGCTTGAGGTTCAGGTACCACCGGAGCTGCTTCAGGTTCAGGTAACGACGGAGTGGCTTCAGGTTCAGGTACCGCCGGAGCGGCTTCAGGTTCAGGTACTGCCGGAGCGGCTTTTGGTTCAGGTACTGCAGGAGTGGCTTTAGGTTCAGGTACCGCCACAGCCGCTTCAGGTTCAGGTACCGCCTGAGCGGCTTGAGGTTCAGGTACCGCCGGAGCGGCTTTAGGTTCAGGTACTGCAGGAGCGGCTTCAAGTTCAGGTACCGCCGAAGCGGCTTCAGGTTCAGGTACCGCCGGAGGGGCTTTAGGTTCAGGTACTGCAGGAGCGGCTTTAGGTTCAGGTACCGCTGGAGCGGCTTCAGGTTCAGGTATCGCCGGAGCAGCTTTTGGTTCAGGTACAGCCGGAGCGGTTTCAGGTTCAGGCACCACTGGAGCGGATTCAGGTTTAGACACCGCTGGAGCGGTTTCAGGTTTAGACACCGCTGGAGCGGTTTCAGGTTCAGATACCGCTGGAGCGGTTTCAGGTTCAGGTAGCACCAGAGCGGTTTCAGGTTCAGATACCACCGGATTGGTTTCAGGTTCAGGTACCACCGGAGCGGTTTCAGGCTCAGGTACCGCTGGAGCGATTTCAGGTTCAGATACCGCCGGAGCGGTTTCAGGTTCAGATACCGCTGGAGCGGTTTCAGGTTCAGATACCGCCAGAGCGGTTTCAGGTTCAGGTACCACCGGAGCGCTTTGAGGTTCAAGTACCGCTAGAGCGGATTCAGGTTTAGGTAGCGCTGGAGCGGTTTCAGGTTCAGATACCACATGAGCGGCTTCAGGTTCAGTTACCGTTGGAGCGGCTGCAGGCTCAGGTAGCGCCGGAGCGGTTTCAGGTTCAGGTAGCGCCAGAGTGGTTTCAAGTTCAGGTACCACCGGAGCAGGTTCGGGTACCGCCAGAGTGGCTTCAGACTCAGGTAATGCCAGAGCGGTTTCAGGTTCAGATACCGAAGGAGCGACTGCAGACTCAGGTAGCGCCGGAGTGGTTTCAGGTTCAGGTACTGACGGAGTGGCTTCGGGTTCAGTTACCGTTGGAGCGGCTGCAGGCTCAGGTAGCGCCGGAGCGGTTTCAAGTTCAGGTACCGCCGGACCAGCTTCAGGTTCAGGTAACATGGATAAAAGGAACAGGTTCTAGCATGCTGTGTTATATGCTGTGTTGTATGTTATATTCTGCGTTCTGTATGATGTGTTTTTTTATATATTGTGTTCTGCGTGATGTGTTATATGCTGTATTCTGGTGTGGTGTGCTATATGCTGTGTTGTGTTATATGCTGTGTTGTATGTTTATGCTGTATTCTGTATGTTGTGTTATATGCTGAGTTCTGTATACTGTGTTGTGTTATATCCTGTGTTCTGTGTGATGAGTTATATGCTGTGTTCTGTTATATGCTATGTTCTGTGTGATATGTGCTATATGCTATGTTCTGTATGTTGTATTATCTGCTATGTTCTGTATCTTCTATTATATGCTGTGTTCTGTATGTTCTGTTATATGCTATGTTCTGTGTGATGTGTTATATTCTGTATTCTGTGTTGTGTTATATGCTGTGTTCTGTATGTTGTGTTATATGCTGTGTTTTTTATGTTATGTTATATCCTGTGTTCTGTATGTTGTGTTATATGCTGTATTCTGTATGTTGTGTTATATGCTGTGTTCTGTATGTTGTGTTATATGCTGTGTTCTGTATGTTCTGTTATATGCTGTGTTCTGTATGTTGGGTTATATGCTGTATTCTGTATGTTATGTTATATCCTGTGTTCTGTATGTTCTGTTATATGCTGTGTTCTGTATGTTGGGTTATATGCTGTATTCTGTATGTTGTGTTATATGCTGTGTTCTGTATGTTGTGTTATATGCTGTGTTCTGTATGTTGTGTTATATGCTGTGTTTTTTATGTTATGTTATATCCTGTGTTCTGTATGTTGTGTTATATGCTGTATTCTGTATGTTGTGTTATATGCTGTGTTCTGTATGTTGTGTTATATGCTGTGTTCTGTGTGATGTGTTATATGCTGTGTTCTGTATGTTCTGTTATATGCTGTGTTCTGTATGTTCTGTTATATGCTGTGTTCTGTATGTTCTGTTATATGATGTGTTCTGTATCTTCTATTATATGCTGTGTTCTATATGTTCTGTTATATGCTATGTTCTATGTGATTTGTTATATTCTGTATTCTGTGTGTTCTGTTATATGCTGTGTTCTGTATGTTCTGTTATCTGCTGTGTTCTTTATGTTGTGTTATATGCTGTGTTCTGTATGTTGTGTTATATGCTGTGTTCTGTATGTTGTGTTATATGCTGTGTTCTGTATGTTCTGTTATGTGCTGTATTCTGTATGTTCTGTTATATGCTGTGTTCTGTATGTTGTGTTATCTGCTGTGTTCTGTATGTTGTGTTATATGCTGTGTTCTGTATGTTGTGTTATATGCTGTGTTCTGTATGTTCTGTTATATGCTGTGTTCTGTATGTTGTGTTATATGCTTGTGTTTTGTGTGATGTGTTATATGCTGTGTTCTGTATGTTGTGTTATATGCTGTGTTCTGTATGTTGTGTTATATGCTGTGTTCTGTATGTTCTGTTATATGCTGTGTTCTGTATGTTGTGTTATATGCTGTGTTCTGTATGTTCTGTTATATGCTGTGTTCTGTATGTTGTGTTATATGCTGTGTTCTGTGTGATGTGTTATATTCTGTGTTCTGTATGTTCTGTTATATGCTGTGTTCTGTATGTTGTGTTATATGCTGTGTTCTGTGTGATGTGTTATATTCTGTGTTCTGTATGTTGTGTTATATGCTGTGTTCTGTATGTTGTGTTATATGCGTGATGTACGTTTATGCTGCATTCTGTATGTTGTGTTACAGTTGTGCTCAAAACTTTACATACCCCGGCAGAATTTTTCCTTTCTTGGCCTCGTTTCAGAGAATATGAATGATAACCATAAACCTTTTTCTCCACTCATGGTTATTGGTTGGGTGAAGCCATTTATTGTGTTTTCTCTTTTTAAATCTTAATGACAACCAAAAACATCCAAATGACCCTGATCAGAAGTTCACATACCCTGGTGACAAAAATTTCGGCCACAACTGCCAGGAAAATTGTTCTGGATGCAAAGAAAAACCCACAAATAACATCAGCTGAAATTCAGGACTCTCTGAAAACTAGCGGTGCGGCTGTTTCAAGATGCACATGTAACAGGGGTACTTTAGATGCAGCGACACAGAAACACAAAGCAGCCAATACAGGGTTAATAAACAGGGGAAGCTTACAATAACAGGGTAAATCTCCACGCAGGGAGTAACAGGGGAAAATATGGGGAAAACAAGGGAAGTAGCAGGTAAAAGTCTATTACTGACAGTTTACAGTTTAACTAGATATAGCAGAGTCGAACCGGTTGTAATCAACAGTTTTTACACTTAGCTGACTCTTTTCCTCCACAAGGCAGTTGCCAGCTGAGGCCGGTGTTGATTTCTTCAGGCTTCCCCGCCCAAACAATGCTCCATCTTCTGGCGGCAGCGGGCGGTCTCCGGTTTTACCCGCTGAGCCCCTAGTCCATAACACGGCACCTCACATGCCAGGCTCCACCGACCCTGCGTCTCTTCTCTAGTCGGCTTGACTCCTCCAGTCCACTGCACTCAGCTCTTGCTCCCAATCCTGGAGCCAGAAGACTGGACCCCCTCACACTGCTCTGCTGAGCACGACCCAGCTCCGCTTTCCCGCGCAAACGTCCTCGTCTCATCCTCTCTCTACCCACGCCACCAGTTCCCTGGTCACCTGACCTCCCAGCTCTCACTCTGGACACGCCCCCAGCTTCCCAGTCACCTGACTCCTGTGCTCGCAGTCTGTCTTCCCCCTGCAACCAGAGGCACGGCCCCGGCAGTTCCGGATCCCTTGCTCTGAAAGTACTTACAACCCGGTCTTCCCCCTTACACACAATAAGGAGGCACTTGAAGAAAAGCGGGTTGCATAGTCGAGTCGCCAGAAGAAAGCCATTACTGCGCAAATTCCACAAAGTATCTCACCTACAATATGCCAAACAGCACAGAGACAAGCCTCAAAACTTCTGGAACAAGGTAATTTGGAGTGATGAGGCCAAAATGTAGCTTTTTGGCCACAACCATAAACGTTACATTTGGAGAGAGGTCAACAAGGCTGATGATGAAAGGAACACCATTCCTACAGTAAAGCATGGAGGTGGATCGCTGATGTTTTAGGGATGTGTGAGCTACAAAGGCACAGGAAACTTGGTAAAAGTTGAAGGAAAGATGAATGCAGCACGTTATCAGCAAATACTGGAGGCAAATTTGCACTCATCAGCCCGGAAGCTGCGCATGGGACGTACTTGGATGTTCCAACATGACAATGATCCAAAACACAAGGCCAAGTCGACCTGTCATTGGCTGCAGCAGAACAAAGTGAAGGTTCTGGAGTGGTCATCTCAGTCTCCTGACCTCGGTATCATTGAGACACTCTGGGGAGTTCTCAAGCGCGCAGGTCATGCTAGACAGCCCAGGAATTTACAGGAGCTGGAGGCTTTTTGCCAAGAAGAATGGGCAGCTTTACCATCTGAGAAAATAAAGAACCTCATCCACAACTACCACAAAAGACTTCAAGCTGCCATTGATGTTAGAGGGGCAACACACGGTATTAAGAACTGGGGTATGTGAACTTCTGATCAGGGTCATTTGGATGTTTTTGGTTGTCATTAAGATTTAAAAAGAGAAAACACAGTAGTTTGACAATAAATGGCTTCACCCGACCAATAACCATGAGTGGAGAAAAAGGTTTTTTGTTATCATTCATATTCTCTGAAACAAGGCCAAGAAAGGAAAAATTCTGCCGGGGTATGTAAACTTTTGAGCACAACTGTATATGTTGTGCGCTGTATGTTGTGTTATATCCTGTGTTTTGGGTGTTCTGTGTTGTATGCTGTGTTATGTTATATGCTGTGTTCTGCATGTTGTGTTATATGCTGTGTTCTGTGTGTTGTGTTATATGCTGTGTTCTGTGTGTTATGTTATATGCTGTGTTCTGTGTGTTATGTTATATGCTGTGTTCTGTATGTTGTGTTATATGCTGTGTTATGTTATATGCTGTGTTCTGTGTGTTATGTTATATGCTGTGTTCTGTATGTTATGTTATATGCTGTGTTCTATGTGATGTGTTATATGCTGTATTCTGTATGTTGTGTTATATGCTGTGTTCTGTGTTATGTTATATGCTGTGTTCTGTTTGTTCTGTTATATGCTGTGTTCTGTTTGTTGTCTACCAGGGATGGGTGAGGATACAGTAGGTGAGGGTAGAGCTGGTCGTGCAGCGGTATGGTGGAGCAAGGACCCTGCTTGCGAGGGCTCACAGTCTACAAGGGATGCGTGAGGATACAGTAGGTGAGGGTAGAGCTGGTCGTGCAGCGGTATGGTGGAGCGAGGACCCTGCCCGCGAGGGCTCACATTCTAGAAGGGATGGGTGAGGATACAGTAGGTGAGGGTAGAGCTGGTCGTGCAGCGGTATGGTGGAGCGAGGACCCTGCCCGCGAGGGCTCACAATCTACAAGGGATGGGTGAGGATACAGGAGGTGAGGGTAGAGCTGGTCGTGCAGCGGTATGGTGGAGCGAGGACCCTGCCCGCGAGGGCTCACAGTCTACAAGGTATGGGTGAGGATACAGTAGGTGAGGGTAGAGCTGGTCGTGCAGCGGTATGGTGGAGCGAGGATCCTGCCCGCGAGGGCTCACAATCTACAGGGGATGGATGAGGATACAGTAGGTGAGGGTAGAGCTGGACGTGCAGCGGTATGGTGGAGCCAGGACCCTGCCCGTGAGGGCGCACAATCTACAAGGGATGGGTGAGGATACAGTAGGTGAGGGTTGAGCTGGTCGTGCAGCGGTATGGTGGAGCGAGGACCCTGCCCGCGAGGGCTCACAGTCGACAGGGGATGGGTGAGGATACAGTAGGTGAGGGTAGAGCTGGTCATGCAGCGGTATGGTGGAGCGAGCACCCTGCTTGCGAGGGCTCACAGTCTACAAGGGATGCGTGAGGATACAGTAGGTGAGGTTAGAGCTGGTCGTGCAGCGGTATGGTGGAGCGAGGATCCTGCCCACGAGGGCTCACAGTCTACAAGGGATGGGTGAGGATACAGTAGGTGAGGTTAGAGCTGGTCATGCAGCGGTATGGTGGAGCGAGGACCCTGCCCGCGAGGGCTCACAGTCTACATGGGATGGGTGAGGATACTGTAGGTGAGGGTAGAGCTGGTCGTGCAGCGGTATGGTGGAGCTAGGACCCTGCCTGCGAGGGCTCACAATCTACAAGGGATGGGTGAGGATACAGTAGGTGAGGGTAGAGCTGGACGTGCAGCGGTATGGTGGAGCGAGGACCCTGCTTGCGAGGGCTCACAGTCTACAAGGGATGCGTGAGGATACAGTAGGTGAGGGTAGAGCTGGTCGTGCAGCGGTATGGTGGAGAGAGGATCCTGCCCGCGAGGGCTCACAGTCTACAAGGGATGGGTGAGAATACAGTAGGTGAGGGTAGAGCTGGACATGCAGCGGTATGGTGGAGCGAGGACCCTGCACGCGAGGGCTCACAGTCTACAAGGGATGGGTGAGGATACAGTAGGTGAGGGTAGAGCTGGTCGTGCAGCGGTATGGTGGAGAGAGGACCCTGCACGCGAGGGCTCACAGTCTACAAGGGATGGGTGAGGATACAGTAGGTAAGGGCAGAGCTGGTCGTGTAGAGGTATGGTGGAGCGAGGACCCTGCCTGCGAGGGCTCACAATCTACAAGGGATGGGTGAGGATACAGTAGGTGAGGGTAGAGCTGGTTGTGCAGCGGTATGGTGGAGCGATGGTTACTGCAGGTTGTAGGCTTGTCAGAAGAGGTGAGTCTTCAGGTTCCTTTTGAAGGTTTCCACAGTAGGCGAGAGTTTGCTATGTTGGGATACAAAGTTCCAGAGTAGGGGGGGGATGCACGGGAGAAATCTTGTATGTGATTGTGGGAAGAGGAGATGAGAAGGGAGTGTGTAAGTGAGAATCACTGAATGTCCTGACTGTTAGATATGAAAAGATCCAAGGTAGGGCCAAGTCTGTGATGCCGAGAGATGCAAGATAGTCTGTAGTAAGAGGGAACAATCCAGTGTGTTGAAGGCAGAGCACAGGTCCAGGAGGAGGAGGACAGAATAGTGCCGCTTTTTGATTTGTTCTGTGTGATATGTCTGTGTGTTTATTTAACTCTTTACTTTAATTAGGTGTGTTCATGAAAAGGTCTGATTGACACCTTGTAGTCACCAAACACAAAAGCTAGGTGTCAGATGATCCCATCCACCCAATCTTTGTTAGCATTTCTATTCATGTAATTTATGCGGCATCTGGGAGCTGTTATTTTTAGCCTGGGAAGGTGCCATTTGCAAACATGGTCACTGGCCATTATTAACAGCTCACAGCTGTATCGTTAGCCACTACGTCCCCCCCCCGATCAGATCATCAGTGCTTTGGAAGCATGCATATTTTTGCTGTGTCCAAAACGCGGTGTTCCAATGCTGCACTTTTGTTGTCAATACATGTGAATCCACCGCATATAATGACACTTCAATTGGTCAAAATCTGCAGCGGAGACCAGCGTGTCCGCTACAGAAATTGACATGCTGCGGGTGAGTTTGGTACGTGGCCACAATCAGGAGCCGCTGCAGGTTTGACGCTGCGTGTTTATACAGCATCAAACCCACAGTGTCCAGATGTTACAGCATAGTGGATGGGATCTCTAGAAATCCCATGTCCACTATGTGTGCACCAGAGGCTGCAGATCACCGCGGACACTGACATGCGGCGCATCTTTCAGGACTGCAGCATGTCAAATTCTCTTGCGGAGTCGCTAGTCGCCGCAACAGAAATTTGACCACTAGAATGTATAGAATGTGGTAAATCCGCATGGTTCAGTGAATACATCTGGATTTTCCTGCGTTAAATAGAATGCAACGTTTTGGACGCAGCAAAAAATATGTGTCCAAAGCTCACGATATATTTGCTACAGAATGCATTCAGGTGTGAACCAGAGGGGAGTGGTCTGTGCTCATCTTCATCAGCTGATTAAGGCGGAGCCACATGCTGGATATTCAGGGCAGAATAAACAAGGAGGTCAGAAATAAAAGTGGGAAAGTGGGGGTGGAGCAGTGGGTAGTTGAAGAACATACCAAGTGAATGCAAGAGGCAGATGTAGGGGAGATCACAGCACAGGAAAAGCTGGGTGACATACCAAGACAAAGCAAGAGGCAGATGTGTGTTGTGTTCTATGCTGTGTTGTGTTATATACTGTGCCCTGTCTGCTGTGTTATATGCTGTGTTCTGTATGTTGTGTTATATGCCGTATTCTGTATGTTGTGTTATATGCTGTGTTCTGTATGTTGTGTTATATGCTGTGTTCTGTATGTTGTGTTATATGCCGTATTCTGTATGTTGTGTTATATGCTGTGTTCTGTATGTTGTGTTATATACTGTGCCCTGTCTGCTGTGTTATATGCTGTGTTCTGTATGTTGTGTTATATGCCGTATTCTGTATGTTGTGTTATATACTGTGCCCTGTCTGCTGTGTTATATGCTGTGTTCTGTATGTTGTGTTATATGCCGTATTCTGTATGTTGTGTTATATGCTGTGTTCTGTATGTTGTGTTATATGCTGTGTTCTGTATGTTGTGTTATATGCCGTATTCTGTATGTTGTGTTATATGCTGTGTTCTGTATGTTGTGTTATATACTGTGCCCTGTCTGCTGTGTTATATGCTGTGTTCTGTATGTTGTGTTATATGCCGTATTCTGTATGTTGTGTTATATACTGTGCCCTGTCTGCTGTGTTATATGCTGTGTTCTGTATGTTGTGTTATATGCTGTATTCTGTATGTTGTGTTATATGCTGTGTTCTGTATGTTGTGTTATATGCTGTGTTCTGTATGTTGTGTTATCTGCTGTGTTCTGTGTGTTATGTTATATGCTGTGTTCTGTATGTTGTGTTATATGCTGTGTTCTGTATGTTGTGTTATATGCTGTGTTCTGCATGTTGTGTTATATGCTGTGTTCTGTGTGATGTGTTATATGCTGTGTTCTGTATGTTGTGTTATATGCCGTATTCTGTATGTTGTGTTATATGCTGTGTTCTGTATGTTCTGTTATATGATGTGTTCTGTATGTTGTGTTATATGCCGTGTTCTGTATGTTGTGTTATATGCCGTGTTCTGTATGTTGTGTTATATGCTGTGTTCTGTGTGTTGTGTTATATGCCGTGTTCTGTGTGATGTGTTATCTGCTGTGTTCTGCATGTTGTGTTATATGCTGTGTTCTGTATGTTGTGTTATATGCTGTGTTCTGTATGTTGTGTTATATGATGTGTTCTGTATGTTGTGTTATATGCTGTGTTCTGTATGTTATGTTATATCCTGTGTTCTGTCTGTTGTGTTATATGCCGTGTTCTGTATGTTGTGTTATATGCCGTGTTCTGTATGTTGTGTTATATGCCGTGTTCTGTATGTTGTCTTATATGTTGTGTTCTGTGTGATGTGTTATATCATGTGTTCTGTGTGATGTGTTGTACGCTATGTTCTTTATGTTATGTTATATCCCGTGTTCTGCATGTTGTGTTATATCCTGTGTTCTGTCTGTTGTGTTATATGCTGTGTTCTGTATGTTGGGTTATATGCTGTGTTCTGTGTGTTGTCTTATATGTTGTGTTCTGTGTGATGTGTTATATGCTGTGTTCTGTATGTTGTGTTATATGCTGTGTTCTGTGTGTTGTCTTATATGTTGTGTTCTGTGTAATGTTATATGCTGTGTTCTGCATGTTGTGTTATATCCTGTGTTCTGTGTGTTGTCTTATATGTTGTGTTCTGTGTAATGTTATATGCTGTATTCTGTATGTTGTGTTATATGCTGTGTTCTGTATGTTGTGTTATATCCTGTGTTCTGTGTGATGTGTTGTATGCTGTGTTCTGCATGTTGTGTTATATGCTGTGTTCTGCATGTTGTGTTATATGCTGTGTTCTGCATGTTGTGTTATATGCTGTGTTCTGTATGTTGGGTTATATGCTGTGTTCTGTGTGATGTGTTATATGCTGTGTTCTGTATGTTGTGTTATATGCTGTGTTCTGTGTGATGTGTTATATGCTGTGTTCTGTATGTTGTGTTATATGCTGTGTTCTGTGTGATGTGTTATATGCTGTGTTCTTTGTGTTTGATGAACCGAACTCTGTACCAAGTTAACAGAGCACTGCAGTGCTATACGTTATATTAGAGAATTTGCCCCAATCATTTCGGGTTTCTGAAAGACAAGTAAATATCAGTCGTTTCCCTTTATATTGTGATGAGTTTATTGGTAATTTTCTATGATGAGGCTTCCCACTCATTTATTCCTTCCGTACACGCAGAGACTGACTGTCGGGCAGTAATGTGACGGATGAGGCCTCCATCCTTGTGTTACTAAACGTTGGCCACGTCAGGGTTGTCAGGGAGCGGACGCCGGCTTGTGGCATTTATTTCTCAGGCTGATTATTTTACATAATGATGGAGATTAGAAAGGACAAGGCAGAAAAATAAATCATTCCGTAAATGGCGAGGGAGGACAGGAGTGAATGAAAAGGGCAGATGAGGGGCTCAGCCGTGATAGAAGACTAATTGCCGGCTAATACCACCAAGCCTGCACCATCATCTGCCATTAATGGAGTTGCCAGTCCCACGGGACCAGGTAATGAGATCCAGGCAGGAATAATCCGGCGGATCCACCTGACTGGCAGAAGGGCGAAATACCAAGTACAACGCCATCCGAGACCACCACGACCATCAATGTTCACGCTTAGGCTCCGATAATTCTATGATTATACGGCAATGGTCAAAAAGATCCGACTCCGGGAGATCCTGGATCTGGCATTTCCGAAGGTTCTGGATCATCACAATTCGGTTATTGGTTGATCTTCTCTCATTAAGGATCTCGAGCCGTGGGTGGCTATGAATTATCTCATTGCCAATGGATCGGCCCAAAGGTTGGAAAGAAAACAGTCCTCCATCCTGGTGCTGGGGACTAAGGGAGGTAATGATGATCCTCACCTACACACATAGTTAAGGCACGTGTCAGACAAATTACATTTCTGAATTACCAGATGCGGAATAATGGAATCAATAAAATGTATCAGCCTTCAACTAGAGGAGACCAGAACCGTCCTGTCTGGGCCGATCGACCCTGGGGCCGGACGAGAGGAGCTCACACATCTCTCCGGACCCACGCACTGTTCTCTGCAGTTCATTTCTGGACCCCTGGTTTGTCTAAAGCTCCAATGTAAGCACTTTCTAAAGGTCTGATCATGTGCGTTATCACACTTCAAAACTAATGGAAATCCCAGACGAGACCCCTGGATAACTAAGGACCCCAGACCAGTCCTCATAAATACAGACCCCAGACCAACTGCTGAATACATACTGCCCCCAAACCAGACCATGAATAAATACATACCCAGACCAGCCCCCTGAATATATACAGCCCCCAGACCAGCCCCCTGTATACAGCCCCCAGACCAGCCCCCTGAATAAATACGGACCGCAGACCAACTGCTGAATATATACAGCCCCCAGACCAGCCCCCTGAATACAGACCCAAAAAAGACCCCCTGAATACAGACTCCAGAATAAATACAGACCCCAGACTAGACTCCAGAACAGACTCCTTAATAACTAAGCTTCTTAGACCAGTCCTCCAAAATAAAAACCCCAGACCAGATCCCTCCTGTGATGCAGTCCCTCCCGTGATGTGGTCAGTCCCAATAAACAGCTTCGTGTGGTGTCACTTTCTGTCCCTGTGTAATTAGGTCCTTCCTCAAAGAGCCACACAGAGCAATGTCTCAGATGGGACAGAGTCACGTACCAGATATCAATATTAGGTTGTTAGTGATAGATTTAGGCTCTATCGATATGGGAGACATATTTTCGGCATCATGGCGCAGTGCTGAACACAACGAATTCAGTTGCATTGCTGTACAGCCTGCGCATCAGACCAGAATTAACGCCAGCCAGTTCGATAACATTGTATATGCCATGTCTCATATGTATAGAAATTTGAAATCATGCTAGGAAATGTGGCATTAATATCTCCCGCCTGGGACCTCCAGGGATACAGATATCCTTAAGATCGGGGATCTCATCAATTTTGGTACCTGAGCCCACATCTCATTTACCAGCCCCAATCTGAGGTCACCGAGGGAGTTCGGTCAGAGCGGCTGGTACCTGGTAAAAGCAAGTTCTGACCTAGACCCCATGTTCAGTGCTGGGAGATACAGCTCGCTGTAAGGACAGCGCCGCTTTCTAAATGGAGCTCTCCACTCCGCAAGATCTGCACCATTCCTATGATAACAGCGCTAGTAACTTTCTATTGTTATTCCTTTTTATTTTATGTAATTGTATATATCATATTGTTTTGTGCCCTTTTTGTATCATTTTTGTTTATTTTTATAAACACTGCCTAATTATTGGATTAAATACATGAAATTTAATAGCTTCTTTCCTCTTTCTCTATAAACCGCACCTCTGAAGCCTAGTGAGGCCCCCCGTTATCAGTAACCGGCGTCCAATCGGCCTGTAATAAATGATTGGTGGTGGCAGAACTGGGGTATATATATATACACATCCGGTTCCTCCCTTGACCTGCAACCATCCAGGGAGAATCCAACACAAGACTATATATATATGACGCGCCCCCTGGGCCATGTGCAAGGGATACCCGGAGCCGGATCTCGACGGGGGTAGTAGTCCTTGTGGCGGTGACCCGGTCCGTGCCCAGGGTGTCAAACTAAGTGGCAGTCTATGGCAGTAGATGTTAATTTGATCGACTACGCCACCCGTTGAGTGCGGCTTTGAAGCCGCCGCTGCAGAGCAGTCCGCTGAGGCCGGTGGTATATGTGCAGCAGTGATGGTATAACCCCCAACGGGAGGGGTATGGCCTCAGGGCAGCAGGTGTGGATGATGGGTGTAGTTATGTTGTAGAAAGGAGAGTCAGAGACTTGAGGTGCAGTTTCAGGGTTTTTACTCACTGGTGTTCTTTTAGTCACTCTGGCCTTGAGTGACCACCCGAGCCGTGCTGCGTCCACCAGGTCCTGGACTCGGCTAACCCCCAGGCAGTTCCGGAGCGTGGTCCTGAGCTCCCTTCTCTCTCTCTCTGTCTCTGGCCGTTCCCACCAGGGATCCACCTTTGGCCGGCTCCCTCGGGTCTCTTGGTGGTCAAACCTCCTCTCTGGGTTCCCTGACCCTATGCTTGGTGTGCCTTTCTGGTGGATTTGGTGAGGGTCGTGGCAAATCTTGACCACGACCTCCGGTTCCTGGCTGAGGATAAGTGGCCTCCACCAGTTCGGGTTCCGGTACCCGTGTCTGCCAACCCTTCACCCTTTTTGGTCTGATTCTGGGTTCTTGGGGTTCCTTCTGTCTTTCTCTGGGTCCTTCTTACTCCTCTCTCCTCTGCAGGCTTGGCTCTGGAGCTGGGCCCAGCCGGAGCCACAGCTCCCTGTCAGCCCTCCTGGCTGAGCTCCTCTGCTCTGCTCCTCAGGCTAAAAAGACCAAAGACCCTATTCTAAGATGGTGCCCACCTTATATACTCCCTCTATGTGTGAACCCAGGTGACCAGCACCCAATGGGCTCCTAGCTTTACCCAGACTGCTCCCCCTATCTGCCCCTACACTACTGGGATGTTCCACCCCCCTCCCACTCCAGCCAGGGACAGACGCTGTCGTACCTGCACATATACTGGTGGGAGTACCGTAGTTCTGTCCCCCGGAAATGGGATGTATGTAGTGCATGCAGCCTACTGAGCTCAGTCCCACACTCCATCCTTACCCGGGAGTGGAATACCACACCTCTGGGTCGAGGTGCAATACCCCTGTAGCAGCCGAGTCCTCAGGGTGCTACATTCCCCCCTGGTAAATCACAGCACGTCCTCGGGCTGTAAAAGAATAAAATATCCAAAAACATACAATTTTTTTTTTTTTCAAAACATTATAAACATATAAAACACTATATATATTATCAGCAGCATAAAACTCTTCATATAAAACTTTTCATTATAAACATTCTTGTTCCTCCGGCCATGGTGCAACTTGTGACCGGGTAAAGTGCAACAGTCTCTTCTGGAAAAAACACAGTTCCTTATAAAACCAGTAGGGGGCGCCTTAGAAAGCGCAACTATATACAAGGGGAGGTAGCCGCTCTCAGTCCTCGGCCAGTGGGAAAAAGGAAAGAATGACCGCTCTCAGTCCTCGGCCAGTGGGATTAATTGACATACGGGTAACAGTTTAATTTGCTGGTCCCAACGGGGACTATAATGGTAACAGTTCCTGTACCCTGACGGGTAACTATTTTACAGTTCCATTTGCCGTACTTTAGTAGCGGCGTCCTCCTGCTCCTTCCTCCGTGTACCCTTCAGACCCGTCCGGGTCCTCTTGCTCCTCCTGACACCTCAGCTCTTTCTCTGTCAGTCGGTGTACATGAAGGGCATAGGGTCCTTTGGCACATTGGTGCCGGGTAAAGGTGACCTCATCACCCAGGTAAAGGTCACGACCTCTGTGTCCCTCCGGTAGGTGGGACTCGACATCTCTTCTGGTCACGAAGACGTCGCCGGGGGTGTGATGATCTCTGATGAAGCCCCAACCGTGCTGCAGTTGGAATTTAATTACAGTCCCGGTGGCACGGGGACCGTGGGCTGCACGGGGGTTCCGTCGGGTCCGGCTCTTCTGCTCTGCACTCTTCACTTGCAGCCGCTCCTCGCGGACCCGTCTCTCTCTTCGTTCCCGGTCGAAAACCTCTAATTGCTGCCGGCAGCACTCTGCTCGCTGGGCTGCGGCCGCCCGGGTCTCTTGAGTGAACCCGATGAGGTCTCCTCCAGTGGGGTCCCACGCAAACTGCGCTTCCTCCAACAAGAGTGGGGTGATCTTGGCGGGCGCCGGAGCCGGGATCAGGGGCTCATCCAGGGGTCTTTCTTTCCGGAGTCGGGGATGGTGGTACTCCGGTGGCCACTCAAAAGGCTGCCCACCCGGGCAAGTGTGTTGGGCAAACAAGTCTTCACCCAGGTGCGGCACTGTGGAGGTTGAGGGCGCTGTGGTAGCAGCGGCGCCCGGGATCACTAGGCCTTGCGACCAGGCTTGGGGTACCCTGAAGGTAAAGGGCACTGTGAAGACGGCGGCGCCCGGAGGTACTTGACCTTGCGACCAGGCCGGTGGCTCAGTGGAGGTAGAGGGCGCTGTTGGTACTGCGGCGCCCGGGGGCACTCGGCCTTGCGACCAGGCCGGTGGCGTCTCCTGCTTGGCCGCGCTCAGGGTTGAGGCGCGTGACGTCACAGGGGGCGTGGCCGCGGCTTCTGTTTGAGGCCTAGTCGGGAGCGGTGACGGTGCAACGACGGGCACAGCAGGGGAAATTTCGGGCTCTGCGACGGGGAGCTGGGGCAGGCTCACGGCTTCTCGGCTCGGGGTAGTGACGTCCCCTTTACCTGCCTCCGTTTCTTTAGCTCCTTCCTCGGCGCCGTCTCCGGCCTTGATTCCTCCTTCACCATCCTCAGAGGCGGTCTGACTCCTCGTCTCGGGTGGCGTGCTCCGCTGGCGGGTTCCAGCCTGCAGGGCCATCTCCCTGCTCCACTCCGTCAGCGTTTCTCGCTGCACCTGGGCCATCCTCCGTGCGAGGCCCTCCAGCGCGGTCTGTGCACGCTCCCGGTCTCGGGGGAGCTGTGCCAGGATCTCCACCAGGTCTTGTGGGGTGGTTGCTTGCATCAGGCTCCTGACCACAGGGTCGGTGCTGCCTGCCTCTCCCTCCATCTCCGGGTACGGCTCCTCCAGACTCCTCCAGGCTGCACCCATCTTCTCTTTTGTTCTGTATCCGCCCCCATTGAGGGCGGTCCTGGGGCAACTTGGTGATTGTCAGTTCCAGGGGCAGACCCCCCACGCTGATGGACATCTCAATCATTGCAGTCTCTGCTGGTGGGGGCGATCTTCGTTTTTGGCACCATTCTTGGTCCTGGCCCACGATGGGAGGTGGCCTCTTGCCACCCTCTGGCACGCCCATAATGGCGTCCGCTCTGCCAGGGCGGGAAACTGTCCAAGATGGCGGGAATCGCCTCCCAGTGGCGGGAAACTCCGTGAATGGCGGGAAAAAGCTGCAGATGGCGGGCAACCGGCGGGAAACGACCCGTGATGGCGTCCGATGGCGGGGACCCTCCGGATTTGGCGGGAGACTTCTTTTTGAGGTAAATGTGAACTTTTCTTCAGGCACGCAGTACCCGGTGGTTGCGGGCACGTTATCCTGCCGACTACGCCAAAGTTGACGCGCCCCCTGGGCCATGTGCAAGGGATACCCGGAGCCGGATCTCGACGGGGGTAGTAGTCCTTGTGGCGGTGACCCGGTCCGTGCCCAGGGTGTCAAACTAAGTGGCAGTCTATGGCAGTAGATGTTAATTTGATCGACTACGCCACCCGTTGAGTGCGGCTTTGAAGCCGCCGCTGCAGAGCAGTCCGCTGAGGCCGGTGGTATATGTGCAGCAGTGATGGTATAACCCCCAACGGGAGGGGTATGGCCTCAGGGCAGCAGGTGTGGATGATGGGTGTAGTTATGTTGTAGAAAGGAGAGTCAGAGACTTGAGGTGCAGTTTCAGGGTTTTTACTCACTGGTGTTCTTTTAGTCACTCTGGCCTTGAGTGACCACCCGAGCCGTGCTGCGTCCACCAGGTCCTGGACTCGGCTAACCCCCAGGCAGTTCCGGAGCGTGGTCCTGAGCTCCCTTCTCTCTCTCTCTGTCTCTGGCCGTTCCCACCAGGGATCCACCTTTGGCCGGCTCCCTCGGGTCTCTTGGTGGTCAAACCTCCTCTCTGGGTTCCCTGACCCTATGCTTGGTGTGCCTTTCTGGTGGATTTGGTGAGGGTCGTGGCAAATCTTGACCACGACCTCCGGTTCCTGGCTGAGGATAAGTGGCCTCCACCAGTTCGGGTTCCGGTACCCGTGTCTGCCAACCCTTCACCCTTTTTGGTCTGATTCTGGGTTCTTGGGGTTCCTTCTGTCTTTCTCTCTCTGGGTCCTTCTTACTCCTCTCTCCTCTGCAGGCTTGGCTCTGGAGCTGGGCCCAGCCGGAGCCACAGCTCCCTGTCAGCCCTCCTGGCTGAGCTCCTCTGCTCTGCTCCTCAGGCTAAAAAGACCAAAGACCCTATTCTAAGATGGTGCCCACCTTATATACTCCCTCTATGTGTGAACCCAGGTGACCAGCACCCAATGGGCTCCTAGCTTTACCCAGACTGCTCCCCCTATCTGCCCCTACACTACTGGGATGTTCCACCCCCCTCCCACTCCAGCCAGGGACAGACGCTGTCGTACCTGCACATATACTGGTGGGAGTACCGTAGTTCTGTCCCCCAGAAATGGGATGTATGTAGTGCATGCAGCCTACTGAGCTCAGTCCCACACTCCATCCTTACCCGGGAGTGGAATACCACACCTCTGGGTCGAGGTGCAATACCCCTGTAGCAGCCGAATCCTCAGGGTGCTACATATATATATATATATATAGTCTTGTGTTGGATTCTCCCTGGATGGTTGCAGGTCAAGGGAGGAACCGGATGTTCACTGATGAAGGCGCATATAACTGGCCGAGTAGCAATCGTAGCCATTGCCTCATCCATCAATCATCAGACAATTGTGTGATTGTCTGGACAGTTGGTGGCAGCGGTGGGATATCTGCGTGATCTTCCTGACACCTACCAAGGCGAGACTCCTGAATAACTAAAGAGCTCAGGACAGACCCTTGAATAAATACAGACCCCAGACCAGACCCTTGAATAAATACAGACCCCAGACCAGACCCCTGAATAAATACAGACCCCAACCAAACCCCTGAATAAATACAGACCCCGACCAAACCCCTGAATAAATACAGACCCCAGACCAGACCCCTGAATAAATACAGACCCCGACCAAACCCTTGAATAAATACAGACCCCAGACCAGACCCTTGAATAAATACAGACCCCAGACCAGACCCCTGAATAAATACAGACCCCAACCAAACCCCTGAATAAATACAGACCACGACCAAACCCCTGAATAAATACAGACCCCGACCAAACCCCTGAATAAATACAGACCCCGACCAAACCCCTGAATAAATACAGACCCCGACCAAACCCCTGAATAAATACAGACCCCGACCAAACCCCTGAATAAATACAGACCACGACCCGACCCCTGAATAAATACAGACCCCAACCAAACCCCTGAATAAATACAGACCCCAAACCAGACCCCTGAATAAATACAGACCCCAGACCAGACCCCTGAATAACTACAGACCCCAGACCAAACCCCTGAATAAATACAGACCCCGACCAAACCCCTGAATAAATACAGACCACGACCCGACCCCTGAATAAATACAGACCCCAGACCAGACCCTTGAATAAATACAGACCACGACCAAACCCCTGAATAAATACAGACCCCCAACCAAACCCCTGAATAAATACAGACCCCGACCAAACCCCTGAATAAATACAGACCCCAGACCAGACCCCTGAATAAATACAGACCCCAGACCAGACCCCTGAATAACTACAGACCCCAGACCAAACCCCTGAATAAATACAGACCCAGACCAAACTCTGCAAAGACCTATCCCTTTTTCTGCAGTCATGAGCTTGGGAGTGAAGAGACTGCAGGAACTGAGACAGGTGAGTGTCTAGTCAGGATACGAAGCCCAAGAGTTCTCCGGGAAAGATCTACCAGACGTTCTGCAAGAGATGGGAAGTAGAGTATGACCTGGAAACCAGGGATCTTCTCCTAAAAAGCAAAAACTACACTAATATATACCAAGACTAAAGCCCCAAATACCTAAAGACCCCAGATCAGACCCTTGAATAAAGACATAGGGCAGCCCCTCATGGGGATGATGAAACCCCCCTGCAGATCCCTCGCTTCTCCCATCTTGAAGAAATGGACATGAGACCTGACAGCGATCCCCCTCCCCCTGCACGGACGGTGCCGGCAGATGATAGAGCTCCTGCACCCACCATGATGATAGGATTAGACCCCGGGCCCCTTCTTTACCACCTGCCCCTATGATGAGGACCCTCACTTTGGACATAGAAGTATGCCCACAGGTGGCAGAAAACGGGAGACAATTCCCACAATGCTTCACGCTGCGTTTCATTCAGGATCTGGCTGCGTAGTAAATTCGACAGTGCCCTGAGCTTCATGTCGTGCCATTGTGTCAGGATTTAACAATCAGTGCATATTGCACGTCGTCTATGTACCCTCCATTGTCTCATATCCTGATAATATCATAATCTCAGGATTTACCCTGCAATCTCATAATTACACGGTATCCAGAGACTCAGATAATCTCCAGCATTCAGAATATACTGCAAAGAGCAATCGCTGCTCGCACGACGGATCCAGCGAGAATAGAGCAGCGTGCACACGGGGAGGACACTGTGCGGGACCCGAGGTCTGCTCACCTAATGAGCAGAAAAGTAAGGGACACTGTGCAAACCTCAGGGTGTGAATGATACAAAGGACTAAAGGGGACTGTGCATATCAGATAGCGGCCACATCAATGCTTGTACAGCTCACAGCTATGATCCTCTGTCCTCCTCCTCTCTGCAGATTCCTCTGTCCTCCTCCTCACCCTCCAGACTCCTGTTCTCATCCTTCCCCCTCCTCGGTTATCCACACCTCTCTAGACTCCACTGTCCTCCTCCCCCCTCCAGACTCCTCTGTCCCCCTCCCCCTCCAGAGTCATCTGTCCTTCTCCCTTCAGTCTCCTCTGTCCTCCCCCTCCTGACTCCTCTGTCCTCCTCCCCCCTCCAGACTCCTCTGTCCTCCTCCTCCCCCTCTAGACTCCTCTGTCCTTCAGTCCCCTCTGTCCTCCCCCTTCTGACTCCTCTGTCCTCCTCCCCCCTCTAGACTCCTCTGTCCTCCTCCTCCCCCCTCCCAACTCCTCTGTCCTCCTCCCCCTTCCAGACTCCTCTGTCCTTCTCCCTCCAGTCTCCTCTGTCCTCCTCCCCCTCCAGACTCCTCTCTCCTCCACCCTTCAGACTCCTGTCCAGCTCCTCCCCCTGCAGACTCCTCTGTCCTCCTCCTCCTCCCCCCTCAAGACTCCTGTGTCCTCCCCCTCCCGACTCCTCTGTCCTCCCCCCTCCAGACTGCTCTGTCCTCCTCTTCCCCCCTCCCGACTCCTCTGTCCTCCTCCCCTTCCAGACTCCTCTGTCCTTCTCCCTCCAGTCTCCTCTGTCCTCCTCCCCCACCAGACTCCTCTCTCCTCCTCCCTTCAGACTCCTGTCCAGCTCCTCCCCCCTCCAGACTCTTCTCTCCTCCTTCTCCCTCCAGACTCCTCTCTCCTCCTTCTCCCTCCAGAATCATCTGTCCTCCCCCCTCCAGACTCCTGTCCCCCTCTCCTTGTGAGATGGGAATGATTTGACATTGTTGCAGTATCGGACTCCGTCCACAAGAGGTCTCTGTTGCCACTGGAATAGACTCTGTGGCTGACCTCATAGTGTTTTAGTGAGTTGTAGCAGGAAGTTGACTGAGCAGGACAATCGTGTGACATCCTGGAAGCTCAGTGTGTGCATTGTGCTGGGAGCTGAGCAAATAATTGAGGAAAGGTGCAACTGTTCCTGTGATCCCTTCCAGAGAGGAAGAATTATTTTGGGGGGATGACTACGGTTGGATGTAGAGTTGGATTCCCCCCAAGGCATCTGCTGTGACATGAATGGCCCACTGCTAGCCTGTCACGCTAAAACTACGCTCCAGGTGACAAGTCCAGTATCCGCTCCTCGGCCTCCCAGATAATCGGACGATCAGGCAGCCTCTTCAGTGATCAGGTTACAACCGGTAAGTCCTGAGCTTAGGCCCCACCACAGGGATCCCGGTGGGAGCGTGCACGTAGATTTTAGAGAGAGTTTAGTGCCAAACATAGATTCTCAGTTAGAGACATTGTTTGCTAATAGGGCTGTGTGAATATTAGTTAGATTCTCCCCTCAGTGGGTGAGCTTGTGTACAGATAGCAGAACCGTATTGTAATCTTAGAAAATTGTTAAGTTTGTGAATCTCTGCGCTGAACCACTGCAGGGGCCGGCTCTTGCACCCATCTAATCACACCCATGCTCTGGGTAACTCCCGATTACCGCATTAGGCGGAACCACAGGTCAGGCGAATTATAGTGTATCTGATAGAACATACTGGTCCTGTCGATTGTGCAGCGCATGGGTACTAGCTGTCCTGGGCTTGGTGTGTGTGAAAGTTATCTGTTTTTCTTTTGTGCGTTGTCAGGATAACCCAGTTTTTGTTGTTAGTAAAAAGTAGTTCCTTAACAAATAGTCGGTCGTGTTTTTTGTCCTCAGACCGCTGTATTCTGGGAGAGACTTCCTCAGTCCACGGTCTACATCATCTGTCCTCCTTCTCCCTTCAGACTCTTCTATCCTCCTCCCAATCCAGACTCCTGTCCTCCTCCTCCCCCCTCCAGACTCCAGTGTCCTCCTCCCCCAGACTCCTCTGCCCTCCCTCTCCCTCTAGAATCCTCTGTCTTCCTTCTCCCTCTAGATTCCTCTGTCCTCCTCCCCCCTCCAGTCTCTTCTGTCCTCCTCCCCCCTCCAGACTCCTGTCCTCCTCCTCCCACCTCCAAATTGCTCTGTCCTCCTCCCCCCTCCAGATTTTTCTGTCCTCCTCCCCCTCCAGACTCCTCTGTCCTCCTCCCCCTCCAGACTCCTCTGTCCTCCTCCTCCCTCCAGACTCCTGTGTCCTTCTCCTCCTCCCCCCCTCCAGCCTCCTCTGCCCTCCTTTTCCCTCCGGAATCCTCTGTCCTCCTCCCCATCCAGACTCCTCTGTCCTCCTCCCCATCCAGACTCCTCTGTCCTCCCTCCCCCAGACTCCTCTGTCCTCCCTCCTCCAGACTCCTCTGTCCTCCCTCCTCCAGACTCCTCTGTCCTCCCTCCTCCAGACTCCTGTTCATCTTCTCCCTCCAGACTCCTGTGTCCTTCTCCTCCTCCCCCCTCCAGACTCTTCTGCCCTCCTTTTCCCTCCGGAATCCTCTGTCCTCCTCCAGACTCCTCTGTCCTCCCTCCTCCAGACTCATCTGTCCTCCCTCCTCCAGACCCCTGTCCTCCTTCTCCCTCCAGACTCCTGTGTCCTTCTCCTCCTCCCCCCTCCAGACTCTTCTGCCCTCCTTTTCCCTCCGGAATCCTCTGTCCTCCTCACCATCCAGACTCCTCTGTCCTCCCTCCTCCAGACTCCTCTGTCCTCCCTCCTCCAGACTTCTGTCTTCCTTCTCCCTCCAGAATCCTGTCCTTCTCCCTCCAGACTCCTGTGTCCTCCTCCCCCCCTCCAGACTCATCTTTGCTCCCTCTTCCAGACTCATCTGCCCTCCTTCGTCCTCCAGAATCCTGTCCTCCTTCTTCCTCTAGATTCCTCTGTCCTCCTTCCCCATCTAGTCTCTTCTGTCCTCCTCCCCCCTCCAGACTCCTGTCTTCCTCCTCCCCCTCCAGATTGCTCTGTTCTCCTCCCCCTCCAGACTCCAGTGTCCTCCTCCCCCCCTCCAGACTCATCTGTCCTCCCTCTTCCAGACTCCTCTGCCCTCCTTCTCCCCCTCCAGACTCCTCTGTCCTCCTTCTCCCTCCAGACTCCTGTGTCCTTCTACTCCTCCCCCTTCCAGACTCCTCTGCCCTCCTTCTCCCTCCGGAATCCTCTGTCCTCCTCCCCATCCAGATTCCTCTGTCCTCCTCCCCATCCAGATTCCTCTGTCCTCCCTCCTCCAGACTCCTCTGTCCTCCTACTCCCTCCAGACTCCTGTCCTCCTTCTCCCTCCAGACTCCTGTCCTCCTTCTCCCTCCAGACTCCTGTCCTCCTTCTCCCTCCAGACTCCTGTCCTCCTCCCCCCTTCAGACTCCTCTGCCCTCCTCCCTCCAGATTGCTCTGTCCTTTTTCTCCCTCCAGACTCCTCTGTCCTCCCTCCTCCCTCCTCCAGACTCCTCTGTCCGCCTTCTCCCTCCAGACTCCTGTGCTCCCTCCTCCAGACTCCTCTGTCCGCGTTCTCCCTTCAGACTCCTCTGTCCTCCTCCAGACTCCTCTGTCCGCCTTCTCTCTCCAAACTCCTCTATCCGCCTCCTACCCCCGCCTGTGTCCTCCCCCCTCCAGACTCCTCTGTCTGCCTTCTCCCTCCAGACTCCTCTGTCCGCCTTCTCCCTCCAGACTCCTCTGTCCGGCTTCTCCCTCCAGACTCCTCTGTCTGCCTTCTCCCTCCAGACTCCTCTGTCCTCCTCCCTCCTCCTATGTCATCCCCCCTCCAGACGCTGGTCCTCTGGTCCTCGTCCATGTCCCCACCCAGACTCCTCTGTCCTCCTCCTCCCTCCTCCTATGTCATCCCCCCTCCAGACGCTGATCCTCTGGTCCTCGTCCATGTCCCCACCCAGACTCCTCTGTCCTCCTCCTCCCCCCTCCTGTGTCCTCCCCCCTCCAGACGCCGGTCCTCGTCAGTGTCCCCCCCCAGACTCCTCTGTCCTCCTCCTCCCCCCTGTGTCATCCCCCCTCCAGACGCCGGTCCTCGTCAGTGTCCCCCCCAGACTCCTCTGTCCTCCTCCTCCCCCCTCCTTTGTCCTCCCCCCTCCAGACGCCGGTCCTCGTCAGTGTCCCCCTCCAGACTCCTCTGTCCTCCTTCTCCCTCCAGACTCCTGTGTCCTTCTACTCCTCCCCCCTCCAGACTCCTCTGCCCTCCTTCTCCCTCCGGAATCCTCTGTCCTCCTCCCCATCCAGATTCCTCTGTCCTCCTCCCCATCCAGATTCCTCTGTCCTCCCTCCTCCAGACTCCTCTGTCCTCCTTCTCCCTCCAGACTCCTGTCCTCCTTCTCCCTCCAGACTCCTGTCCTCCTTCTCCCTCCAGACTCCTGTCCTCCTTCTCCCTCCAGACTCCTGTCCTCCTTCTCCCTCCAGACTCCTGTCCTCCTCCCCCCTTCAGACTCCTCTGCCCTCCTCCCTCCAGATTGCTCTGTCCTTTTTCTCCCTCCAGACTCCTCTGTCCTCCCTCCTCCATCCTCCCTCCTCCAGACTCCTCTGTCCGCCTTCTCCCTCCAGACTCCTGTGCTCCCTCCTCCAGACTCCTCTGTCCGCGTTCTCCCTTCAGACTCCTCTGTCCTCCTCCAGACTCCTCTGTCCGCCTTCTCTCTCCAAACTCCTCTGTCCGCCTCCTACCCCCGCCTGTGTCCTCCCCCCTCCAGACTCCTCTGTCTGCCTTCTCCCTCCAGACTCCTCTGTCCGCCTTCTCTCTCCAGACTCCTCTGTCTGCCTTCTCCCTCCAGACTCCTCTGTCCGCCTTCTCTCTCCAGACTCCTCTGTCTGCCTTCTCCCTCCAGACTCCTCTGTCCTCCTCCCTCCTCCTATGTCATCCCCCCTCCAGACGCTGGTCCTCTGGTCCTCGTCCATGTCCCCACCCAGACTCCTCTGTCCTCCTCCTCCCCCCTCCTGTGTCCTCCCCCCTCCAGACGCCGGTCCTCGTCAGTGTCCCCCCCCAGACTCCTCTGTCCTCCTCCTCCCCCCTGTGTCATCCCCCCTCCAGACGCCGGTCCTCGTCAGTGTCCCCCCCAGACTCCTCTGTCCTCCTCCTCCCCCCTCCTGTGTCCTCCCCCCTCCAGACGCCGGTCCTCGTCAGTGTCCCCCCCAGACTCCTCTGTCCTCCTCCTCCCCCCTCCTGTGTCGTCCCCCCTCCAGACGCCGGTCCTCGTCAGTGTCCCCCCCAGACTCCTCTGTCCTCCTCCTCCCCCCAGTGTCATCCCCCCTCCAGACGCCGGTCCTCATCAGTGTCCCCCCCCAGACTCCTCTGTCCTCCTCCTCCCCCCTGTGTCATCCCCCCTCCAGACGCTGGTCCTCGTCAGTGTCCCCCCCAGACTCCTCTGTCCTCCTCCTCCCCCCTCCTGTGTCCTCCCCCCTCCAGACGCCGGTCCTCGTCAGTGTCCCCACCCAGACTCCTCTGTCCTTCTCCTCCCCCCCTCCTGTGTCCTCCCCCCTCCAGACGCCGGTCCTCGTCAGTGTCCCCCCCAGACTCCTCTGTCCTCCTCCTCCCCCCTGTGTCATCCCCCCTCCAGACGCCGGTCCTCGTCAGTGTCCCCCCCAGACTCCTCTGTCTGCCTTTTCCCTCCAGACTCCTCTGTCTGCCTTTTCCCTCCAGACTCCTCTGTCTGCCTTCTCCCTCCAGACTCCTCTGTCCGCCTTCTCCCTCCAGACTCCTCTGTCCGCCTTCTCCCTCCAGACTCCTCTGTCTGCCTTCTCCCTCCAGACTCCTCTGTCCTCCTCCCTCCTCCTATGTCATCCCCCCTCCAGACGCTGGTCCTCTGGTCCTCGTCCATGTCCCCACCCAGATTCCTCTGTCCTCCTCCTCCCTCCTCCTATGTCATCCCCCCTCCAGACGCTGGTCCTCTGGTCCTCGTCCATGTCCCCACCCAGACTCCTCTGTCCTCCTCCTCCCCCCTGTGTCATCCCCCCTCCAGACGCCGGTCCTCGTCAGTGTCCCCCCCCAGACTCCTCTGTCCTCCTCCTCCCCCCTGTGTCATCCCCCCTCCAGACGCCGGTCCTCGTCAGTGTCCCCCCCAGACTCCTCTGTCCTCCTCCTCCTCCCTCCTGTGTCCTCCCCCCTCCAGACGCCGGTCCTCGTCAGTGTCCCCCCCAGACTCCTCTGTCCTCCTCCTCCCCCCTCCTGTGTCCTCCCCCCTCCAGACGCCGGTCCTCGTCAGTGTCCCCCCCAGACTCCTCTGTCCTCCTCCTCCCCCCTCCTGTGTCCTCCCCCCTCCAGACGCTGGTCCTCGTCAGTGTCCCCCCCAGACTCCACTGTCCTCCTCCTCCCCCCTCCTGTGTCCTCCCCCCTCCAGACGCCGGTCCTCGTCAGTGTCCCCACCCAGACTCCTCTGTCCTCCTCCTCCCCCTTCCTGTGTCCTCCCCCCTCCAGACGCCGGTCCTTGTCAGTGTCCCCCCCAGACTCCTCTGTCCTCCTCCTCCGCCCTGTGTCATCCCCCCTCCAGACGCCGGTCCTCGTCAGTGTCCCCACCCAGACTCCTCTGTCCTCCTCCTCCCCCCTCCAGACGCCGGTCCTCGTCAGTGTCCCCCCCAGACTCCTCTGTCCTCCTCCTCCCCCCTGTGTCATCCCCCCTCCAGACGCCGGTCCTCGTCAGTGTCCCCACCTAGACTCCTCTGTCCTCCTCCTCCCCCCTCCTGTGTCCTCCCCCCTCCAGACGCTGGTCCTCGTCAGTGTCCCCACCAGACTCCTCTGTCCTCCTCCTCCCCCCTGTGTCATCCCCCCTCTAGACGCCGGTCCTCGTCAGTGTCCCCCCCAGACTCCTCTGTCCTCCTCCTCCCCCCTGTGTCATCCCCCCTCCAGACGCCGGTCCTCGTCAGTGTCCCCACCAGACTCCTCTGTACTCCTCCTCCCACCTGTGTCATCCCCCCTCCAGACGCTGGTCCTCGTCAGTGTCCTCCCCCAGACTCGTCTGTCCTCCTCCTCCCCCGTGTCATCCCCCCTCCAGACGCCGGTCCTCGTCAGTGTCCCCCCCAGACTCCTCTGTCCTCCTCCTCCCCCGTGTCATCCCCCCTCCAGACGCCGGTCCTCGTCAGTGTCCTCCCCCAGACTCCTCTGTCCTCCTCCTCCCCCGTGTCATCCCCCCTCCAGACGCCGGTCCTCGTCAGTGTCCCCCCCAGACTCCTCTGTCCTTCTCCCTCCTCCAGATTCCTCTTTCCCCTTGAGACACCTGTCAACCCTCTGGATTCCTTCTCTGTCCTCTCTCTTTCAGACTCCTTTTTCCCCTCCAGAGCCCTCTGCTGTCCTCCTCCATACTCATCTGTCCTCCTCCAGACCCGATACTAGATGCTTATCTCCTGCAAAAAGTGAAGTAATGGACTTTGTGCCAGGCTCCATCTCTGCTTCCCCGACATTATCTGTTAGCGAGGACTGAGGAGGTTTATATACGGAATATTACTCTGCATCAGGACCAGAAAACCAGAGGAGTCGGTCACAAGAGACAATTTTTCTTCACATTCCTGAACAACATCTCCTGTACCAGCTAGGAAGTCAGAACCTAGATCGGGGAGTGTCTGGGATCCAGTGGATCTCTGATTTCCATTAGAACCAATTGCATCTACCAGGTCAGCTTTGAAAAATTTTATCTCCTGAGGAATTGTCCCAACAGGAAAGGAGGACAGAGAGGAAAATAGAAGAGCAAAGCAGAGACAGGAAGCAGAGGAGAAGAGATGAGTGAAGGAGAAGAGCAAATGGGAAAGGAGAGAAAAAAGTAAAAGTAGAGGAGGGAAGGAAAGAGGAGGAGAACAGAAGAAGTGAATTGAGCAAAGAAGAGAAGAAAAGACAGAGAAAAGGAAAAGCAGAGTAGAGGAAAGGAACAGAGGAGAAGTGAAGACATTAATTGAGCGAAGGATAAGAGAGGAAAGAATAGAGAAGGGGAAAGAAGAGGAGAGAAGGGAAGAAATGAGTAGAGCAAAGAAGAGGAAAATAAGAAAATAACAGTAGGAGAGTAGTGAGAAGAGGAAATGGAGTCAATGCGAGAACAGGGAAATAGAGGCGAACTAAGGATTAGAGAAGAGAGAAGCAAAAAGAAGAGGACATGGACAGGAGAAAACACAAAAGAGAAGAGGAGCAGAGGATGTGTTACACTCACGCCCGGACTAACTGGCAGTCCCACTGGACCATGAACCGAGGAGTGCCTGGAGGGGCGTGACTAAGTATCAACTTGGTCCGACCAAGGTCGCGCGGCGTCTCAGTCGACTCCGTGAACCAGGGAGGAACCGAGCAGAGGGACCAGGTGCTACTCCAGGTCAGACCCCGGTCACAGCTGTTGACCCACACCGGGGAATGCAGGAATGGGCAGGCACAGCTGGTATGCAGACAGGTGGGTACTGGCAGGCACGGCCGATATGCAGGCAGGCTGGTACTAGCAGGCACGGCTGGTATGCAGGCAGGTGGGTACTGGCAGGCACGGCTGGTATGCAGACAGGCGGGTACTAGCAGGCACGGCTGGTATGCAGACAGGCGGGTGCTGACAGGCACGGCTGGAATGCAGACAGGCAGATACTGGCAGGTATGAACGCAGGCTGGATAGGGACCAGTACAGACTGGGATACAGGAACAGAACCGCGGGTGTGGTGAACTAGCAGAGCAGAACCGCCGGCGCGGAGGACAAGCGGGGTAGAGCACAGCGAAACCGCAGGTGCGGTGGACAAGCAGAGCAGAGCGAAACTGCAGATGCGGTGAACAAGCAGAGCAGAGCGAAACCGCAGGTGCGGTGAACAAGCAGAGCAGAGCGAAACCGCAGGTGCGGAGAACAAGCAGAGCAGAGCGAAACCGCAGGTGCGGTGAACAAGCAGAGCAGAGCGAAACCGCAGGTGCGGAGAACAAGCAGAGCAGAGCGAAACCGCAGGTGTGGTGAACAAGCAGAGCAGAGCGAAACCGCAGATGCGGTGAACAAGCAGAACAGAGCGAAATCGCAGGTGCGGTGAACAAGCAGAGCGAGACCGCAGATGCGGTGCACAAGCAGAGCAGAACAGAGCAGAAGGTGGAGGCAGACAGGACAGGGCTCTGTTCACATGGAACAGACTGGAAAACACAGGAAGATAGAACACAGGAGGTAGATACGGAGGCAGGGAAACGGAACAAGCAGAACCAGATACACACAAGGCACTTACAATGAAGTAGCGAGTGAACACAAAACTTACAAACAGAAGTACAGAGACAACGAGTTGGAGTTAGGCGCAGGTTCAGACACTGCAGGAAAAGGGAAGGTTCGGACATAGAGACAAACAGGTAAAGGGCTAGGACACAGTTCAGACAGGAACTGAACCAAGAACAAGATACAGGAACGAGCCTGGGAACTCAGCCCCCAGGGTGGCGGAAACAGACTAGAAGTCACAGATACAGGTAACAGGCCTGGGTATACAGTCCCAGGGTGGCGGAAACAGACAAGATACAGGACAGGACCTGGCAACTCAGTTGCAAGGAACACACTGAAGGAAAGTGTTGCTCAGGCACCCCCTACTGGGTGGAGGGGGTTTAAGTATCCAGTGACTCACAGCAATAGGCTGGGGAGGCATTAGGAGTGCGCACACAGTAACTATAAGAATCAGGCAGTCACCGCGCCGCCGCCCTAAGCCATCAGACAAGAGACACAGCAGGTACTGGAGCAAAGTGTGCAGCCTGGATTGATAGGTAAGATGGCGGTCTTACATGGTGAGAGGTGGTAAGCCATGCAAGCACGCCGCCAGGGATGTTACAGGATGAGAGAGGAGAACAGAGGACTAGAGAAAAGAAGAGAACAGAGGAATAGACGCAGATATAAAAAAAAAAAGCTAAGGAGGTGAGAAGAGAGAAGAGAAAAAAATATGTAGAGCAGAGAAAAAACTCCTGGAAGAAGAGAAGAGAGGAGTAAAAGGAGCAGAAAAGAAATGAGAAAAAGGAAAGAGGGGAAGTAAATAACAGGTAGATGAGAAAAGAGGAAGAGAAGGAAGGAAGAAGGAGAAGACAGAGGAAGAGATGACAAGAAGAGAAAAGTGAAGGAGAAAGTAGTGTAGAGGAGAAGAGGCTGGGAGGGCGAGAGGAAAGGAGAGAGGAGAGAAGGAAGAACAAGTGAAGAGAGGAGATAAAGCATAGGAAAAGAGAAAAAGAATGAAGAGAAATGGAAAGAAAATAAGAGGGAGGAAGAGGAAAGGAGAGAAGAAGTGTATTAGAGAGGAGAGGAAAATAGACTAAGAGAATAGAGTAGTAAGTGAAGAGAGAAAAGCAGAGAGGAGAAGAAAACAGAATAGACGAAGAGACTGGAAAAGAGGAGTGGAAAAGGGGAAAGTGGAAGAAAAAGAAAAAAGAAGCAAAGGTGAATAAAGGAGAAAACAAAAGAAGGAACACAGAAAAGACTAGAGAGAGGGAAAGAGGGGAAAAAGTGGTAAAAGAAAGCTGGGAAGGGAGGAGAGAGAACAGGGAACCCAATACAAGAGAGCACAGCAGAGAGCAGAGGTGATGGGAGAACAGAGAGGACAGCAGAGAGCAGAGGTGACCGGAGAACAGAGAGGACAGCAGAGAGCAGAGGTGACCGGAGAACAGAGAGGACAGCAGAGAGCAGAGGTGACCGGAGAACAGAGAGGACAGCAGAGAGCAGAGGTGACCGGAGAACAGAGAGAACAGCAGAGACCAGAGGTGACCGGAGAACAGAGAGGACAGCAGAGACCAGAGGTGACTGGAGAACAGAGAGGACAGCAGAGAGCAGAGGTGACCGGAGAACAGAGAGGACAGCAGAGAACAGAGGTGACCGGAGAACAGAGAGGACAGCAGAGACCAGAGGTGACCGGAGAACAGAGAGGACAGCAGAGACCAGAGGTGACTGGAGAACAGAGAGGACAGCAGAGAGCAGAGGTGACCGGAGAACAGAGAGGACAGCAGAGAGCAGAGGTGACCGGAGAACAGAGAGAACAGCAGAGACCAGAGGTGACCGGAGAACAGAGAGGACAGCAGAGACCAGAGGTGACTGGAGAACAGAGAGGACAGCAGAGACCAGAGGTGACCGGAGAACAGAGAGGACAGCAGAGAGCAGAGGTGACCGGAGAACAGAGAGGACAGCAGAGAGCAGAGGTGACCGGAGAACAGAGAGAACAGCAGAGACCAGAGGTGACCGGAGAACAGAGAGGACAGCAGAGACCAGAGGTGACCGGAGAACAGAGAGAACAGCAGAGAACAGAGGTGACCGGAGAACAGAGAGGACAGCAGAGAACAGAGGTGACCGGAGAACGGAGAGGACAGCAGAGAGCAGAGGTGATGGGAGAACAGAGAGGACAGCAGAGAGCAGAGGTGACCGGAGAACAGAGAGGACAGCAGAGAGCAGAGGTGACCGGAGAACAGAGAGGACAGCAGAGACCAGAGGTGACCGGAGAACAGAGAGAACAGCAGAGAACAGAGGTGACCGGAGAAGAGAGAGGACAGCAGAGAGCAGAGGTGACCGGAGAACAGAGAGGACAGCAGAGAGCAGAGGTGATGGGAGAACAGAGAGGACAGCAGAGAGCAGAGGTGACCGGAGAACAGAGAGGACAGCAGAGACCAGAGGTGACCGGAGAACAGAGAGAACAGCAGAGAACAGAGGTGACCGGAGAACAGAGAGGACAGCAGAGAGCAGAGGTGATGGGAGAACAGAGAGGACAGCAGAGAGCAGAGGTGACCGGAGAACAGAGAGGACAGCAGAGACCAGAGGTGACCGGAGAACAGAGAGGACAGCAGAGACCAGAGGTGACCGGAGAACAGAGAGAACAGCAGAGAACAGAGGTGACCGGAGAACAGAGAGGACAGCAGAGAACAGAGGTGACCGGAGAACAGAGAGGACAGCAGAGAGCAGAAGTGATGGGAGAACAGAGAGGACAGCAGAGAGCAGAGGTGACCGGAGAACAGAGAGGACAGCAGAGAGCAGAGGTGACCGGAGAACAGAGAGGACAGCAGAGACCAGAGGTGACCGGAGAACAGAGAGGACAGCAGAGAACAGAGGAGACCGGAGAACAGAGAGGACAGCAGAGACCAGAGGTGACCGGAGAACAGAGAGGACAGCAGAGAACAGAGGAGACCGGAGAACAGAGAGAACAGCAGAGAGCAGAAGTGATGGGAGAACAGAGAGAACAGCAGAGAACAGAGGTGATGGGAGAACAGAGAGGACAGCAGAGAGCAGAGGTGACCGGAGAACAGAGAGGACAGCAGAGAGCAGAGGTGACCAGAGAACAGAGAGGACAGCAGAGAACAGAGGAGACCGGAGAACAGAGAGAACAGCAGAGAGCAGAAGTGATGGGAGAACAGAGAGAACAGCAGAGAACAGAGGTGACCGGAGAACAGAGAGGACAGCAGAGAACAGAGGAGACCGGAGAACAGAGAGGACAGCAGAGAGCAGAGGTGACCGGAGAACAGAGAGAACAGCAGAGAGCAGAAGTGATGGGAGAACAGAGAGGACAGCAGAGAGCAGAGGTGACCGGAGAACAGAGAGGACAGCAGAGAGCAGAGGTGACCGGAGAACAGAGAGAACAGCAGAGAGCAGAAGTGATGGGAGAACAGAGAGGACAGCAGAGAGCAGAGGTGACCGGAGAACAGAGAGGACAGCAGAGAAGAGAGGAGACCGGAGAACAGAGAGGACAGCAGAGAGCAGAAGTGATGGGAGAACAGAGAGAACAGCAGAGACCAGAGGTGACCGGAGAACAGAGAGGACAGAGAGAACAGAGGTGACCGGAGAACAGAGAGGACAGCAGAGAGCAGAGGTGACCGGAGAACAGAGAGGACAGCAGAGAGCAGAGGTGACCGGAGAACAGAGAGGACAGAGAGAACAGAGGTGACCGGAGAACAGAGAGGACAGCAGAGAGCAGAGGTGACAGGAGAACAGAGAGGACAGCAGAGAGCAGAGGTGACATGAGAACAGAGAGGACAGCAGAGAGCAGAGGTGACAGGAGAACAGAGAGGACAGCAGAGAGCAGAGGTGACAGGAGAACAGAGAGGACAGCAGAGAGCAGAGGTGACATGAGAACAGAGAGGACAGCAGAGAGCAGAGGTGACCGGAGAACAGAGAGGACAGCAGAGAGCAGAGGTGACCGGAGAACAGAGAGGACAGCAGAGAACAGAGGTGACCGGAGAACAGAGAGGACAGCAGAGAGCAGAGGTGACAGGAGAACAGAGAGGACAGCAGAGAACAGAGGTGACCGGAGAACAGAGAGGACAGCAGAGAGCAGAGGTGATGGGAGAACAGAGAGGACAGCAGAGAGCAGAAGTGATGGGAGAACAGAGAGGACAGCAGAGAGCAGAAGTGATGGGAGAACAGAGAGGACAGCAGAGAGCAGAGGTGACCGGAGAACAGAGAGGACAGAAGAGAGCAGAAGTGATGGGAGAACAGAGAGGACAGCAGAGAGCAGAGGTGACCGGAGAACAGAGAGGACAGAGAGAACAGAGGTGACCGGAGAACAGAGAGGACAGCAGAGAACAGAGGTGACAAGAGAACAGAGAGGACAGCAGAGAGCAGAAGTGATGGGAGAACAGAGAGGACAATAGAGAACAGAGGAGACCGGAGAACAGAGAGGACAGCAGAGAGCAGAGGTGACCGGAGAACAGAGAGGACAGCAGAGAGCAGAAGTGATGGGAGAACAGAGAGGACAATAGAGAACAGAGGAGACCGGAGAACAGAGAGGAGAGCAGAGAGCAGAAGTGATGGGAGAACAGAGAGGACAGCACAGACCAGAGGTGACCGGAGAACAGAGGACAGCAGAGAACAGAGGTGACCGGAGAACAGAGAGGACAGCAGAGAACAGAGGTGACCGGAGAACAGAGAGGACAGCAGAGAACAGAGGTGACCGGAGAACAGAGAGGACAGAGAGAACAGAGGTGACCGGAGAACAGAGAGGACAGCAGAGAACAGAGGTGACAAGAGAACAGAGAGGACAGCAGAGAACAGAGGTGACCGGAGAACAGAGAGGACAGCAGAGAGCAGAGGTGACCGGAGAACAGAGAGGACAGCAGAGAGCAGAGGTGATGGGAGAACAGAGAGGACAGCAGAGAGCAGAAGTGATGGGAGAACAGAGAGGACAGCAGAGAGCAGAAGTGATGGGAGAACAGAGAGGACAGAAGAGAGCAGAAGTGATGGGAGAACAGAGAGGACAGCAGAGAGCAGAGGTGATGGGAGAACAGAGAGGACAGCAGAGAGCAGAAGTGATGGGAGAACAGAGAGGACAGCAGAGAGCAGAGGTGACCGGAGAACAGAGAGGACAGAAGAGAGCAGAAGTGATGGGAGAACAGAGAGGACAGCAGAGAGCAGAGGTGACCGGAGAACAGAGAGGACAGAAGAGAGCAGAAGTGATGGGAGAACAGAGAGGACAGCAGAGAGCAGAGGTGACCGGAGAACAGAGAGGACAGAAGAGAGCAGAGGTGACCGGAGAACAGAGAGGACAGCAGAGAACAGAGGTGATGGGAGAACAGAGAGGACAGCAGAGAGCAGAGGTGATGGGAGAACAGAGAGGACAGCAGAGAACAGAGGAGACCGGAGAACAGAGAGGAGAGCAGAAGTGATGGGAGAACAGAGAGGACAGCACAGACCAGAGGTGACCGGAGAACAGCAGAGAACAGAGGTGACCGGAGAACAGAGAGGACAGCAGAGAGCAGAAGTGATGGGAGAACAGAGAGGACAGCAGAGAGCAGAGGTGATGGGAGAACAGAGAGGACAGCAGAGAGCAGAGGTGACCGGAGAACAGAGAGGACAGAAGAGAGCAGAAGTGATGGGAGAACAGAGAGGACAGCAGAGAGCAGAGGTGACCGGAGAACAGAGAGGACAGAAGAGAGCAGAAGTGATGGGAGAACAGAGAAGACAGCAGAGAGCAGAGGTGACCGGAGAACAGAGAGGACAGCAGAGAACAGAGGTGATGGGAGAACAGAGAGGACAGCAGAGAGCAGAGGAGACCGGAGAACAGAGAGGAGAGCAGAAGTGATGGGAGAACAGAGAGGACAGCACAGACTAGAGGTGACCGGAGAACAGAGGACAGCAGAGAACAGAGGTGACCGGAGAACAGAGAGGACAGCAGAGAACAGAGGTGACCGGAGAACAGAGAGGACAGCAGAGAACAGAGGTGACCGGAGAACAGAGAGGACAGAGAGAACAGAGGTGACCGGAGAACAGAGAGGAGAGCAGAAGTGATGGGAGAACAGAGAGGACAGCACAGACCAGAGGTGACCGGAGAACAGAGGACAGCAGAGAACAGAGGTGACCGGAGAACAGAGAGGACAGCAGAGAACAGAGGTGACCGGAGAACAGAGAGGACAGCAGAGAACAGAGGTGACCGGAGAACAGAGAGGACAGAGAGAACAGAGGTGACCAGAGAACAGAGAGGACAGCAGAGAACAGAGGTGACAAGAGAACAGAGAGGACAGCAGAGACCAGAAGTGATGGGAGAACAGAGAGGACAGCAGAGAGCAGAGGTGATGGGAGAACAGAGAGGACAGCAGAGAACAGAGGTGATGGAAGAACAGAGAGGACAGCAGAGAACAGAGGTGACAGGAGAACATAGAGGACAGCAGAGAGCAGAGGTGACAGGAGAACAGAGAGGACAGCAGAGAACAGAGGTGACCGGAGAACAGAGAGGACAGCAGAGAGCAGAGGTGACCGGAGAACAGAGAGGACAGCAGAGAGCAGAAGTGATGGGAGAACAGAGAGGACAGCAGAGAGCAGAAGTGATGGGAGAACAGAGAGGACAGAAGAGAGCAGAAGTGATGGGAGAACAGAGAGGACAGCAGAGAGCAGAGGTGATGGGAGAACAGAGAGGACAGCAGAGAACAGAGGTGATGGGAGAACAGAGAGGACAGCAGAGAGCAGAGGTGACTGGAGAACAGAGAGGACAGCAGAGAGCAGAGGTGACCGGAGAACAGAGAGGACAGCAGAGAGCAGAAGTGATGGGAGAACAGAGAGGACAGCAGAGAGCAGAAGTGATGGGAGAACAGAGAGGACAGCAGAGAGCAGAAGTGATGGGAGAACAGAGAGGACAGCAGAGAGCAGAGGTGATGGGAGAACAGAGAGGACAGAAGAGAGCAGAAGTGTTGGGAGAACAGAGAGGACAGCAGAGAGCAGAGGTGACAGGAGAACAGAGGGGACAGCAGAGAGCAGAAGTGATGGGAGAACAGAGAGGACAGCAGAGAGCAGAAGTGATGGGAGAACAGAGAGGACAGCAGAGAGCAGAAGTGATGGGAGAACAGAGAGGACAGCAGAGAGCAGAAGTGATGGGAGAACAGAGAGGACAGCAGAGAGCAGAAGTGATGGGAGAACAGAGAGGACAGCAGAGAGCAGAAGTGATGGGAGAACAGAGAGGACAGCAGAGAGCAGAGGTGACCGGAGAACAGAGAGGACAGCAGAGAGCAGAAGTGATGGGAGAACAGAGAGGACAGCAGAGAGCAGAAGTGATGGGAGAACAGAGAGGACAGAAGAGAGCAGAAGTGATTGGAGAACAGAGAGGACAGCAGAGAGCAGAGGTGATGGGAGAAGAGAGAGGACAGCAGAGAGCAGAGGTGACCGGAGAACAGAGAGGACAGCAGAGAGCAGAAGTGATGGGAGAACAGAGAGGACAGCAGAGAGCAGAGGTGACCGGAGAACAGAGAGGACAGAAGAGAGCAGAAGTGATGGGAGAACAGAGAGGACAGCAGAGAGCAGAGGTGACCGGAGAACAGAGAGGACAGCAGAGAGCAGAGGTGACCGGAGAACAGAGAGGACAGCAGAGAGCAGAAGTGATGGGAGAACAGAGAGGACAGCAGAGAGCAGAGGTGATGGGAGAACAGAGAGGACAGCAGAGAGCAGAAGTGATGGGAGAACAGAGAGGACAGCAGAGAGCAGAAGTGATGGGAGAACAGAGAGGACAGCAGAGAGCAGAGGTGACCGGAGAACAGAGAGGACAGAAGAGAACAGAGGTGATGGAAGAACAGAGAGGACAGCAGAGAACAGAGGTGACAGGAGAACATAGAGGACAGCAGAGAGCAGAGGTGACAGGAGAACAGAGAGGACAGCAGAGAACAGAGGTGACCGGAGAACAGAGAGGACAGCAGAGAGCAGAGGTGACCGGAGAACAGAGAGGACAGCAGAGAACAGAGGTGACCGGAGAACAGAGAGGACAGCAGAGAGCAGAGGTGACCGGAGAACAGAGAGGACAGCAGAGAGCAGAAGTGATGGGAGAACAGAGAGGACAGCAGAGAGCAGAGGTGATGGGAGAACAGAGAGGACAGCAGAGAACAGAGGTGATGGGAGAACAGAGAGGACAGCAGAGAGCAGAGGTGACCGGAGAACAGAGAGGACAGCAGAGAGCAGAGGTGACCGGAGAACAGAGAGGACAGCAGAGAGCAGAAGTGATGGGAGAACAGAGAGGACAGCAGAGAGCAGAAGTGATGGGAGAACAGAGAGGACAGCAGAGAGCAGAAGTGATGGGAGAACAGAGAGGACAGCAGAGAGCAGAGGTGATGGGAGAACAGAGAGGACAGAAGAGAGCAGAAGTGATGGGAGAACAGAGAGGACAGCAGAGAGCAGAGGTGACAGGAGAACAGAGAGGACAGCAGAGAGCAGAAGTGATGGGAGAACAGAGAGGACAGCAGAGAGCAGAAGTGATGGGAGAACAGAGAGGACAGCAGAGAGCAGAAGTGATGGGAGAACAGAGAGGACAGCAGAGAGCAGAGGTGATGGGAGAACAGAGAGGACAGCAGAGAGCAGAGGTGATGGGAGAACAGAGAGGACAGCAGAGAGCAGAGGTGATGGGAGAACAGAGAGGACAGCAGAGAGCAGAAGTGATGGGAGAACAGAGAGGACAGCAGAGAGCAGAGGTGACAGGAGAACAGAGAGGACAGCAGAGAACAGAGGTGACCGGAGAACAGAGAGGACAGCAGAGAGCAGAAGTGATGGGAGAACAGAGAGGACAGCAGAGAGCAGAAGTGATGGGAGAACAGAGAGGACAGCAGAGAGCAGAGGTGACCGGAGAACAGAGAGGACAGAAGAGAGCAGAAGTGATGGGAGAACAGAGAGGACAGCAGAGAGCAGAGGTGATGGGAGAACAGAGAGGACAGCAGAGAGCAGAGGTGATGGGAGAACAGAGAGGACAGCAGAGAGCAGAGGTGACCGGAGAACAGAGAGGACAGCAGAGAGCAGAGGTGACCGGAGAACAGAGAGGACAGCAGAGAGCAGAAGTGATGGGAGAACAGAGAGGACAGCAGAGAGCAGAAGTGATGGGAGAACAGAGAGGACAGCAGAGAGCAGAAGTGATGGGAGAACAGAGAGGACAGCAGAGAGCAGAGGTGATGGGAGAACAGAGAGGACAGCAGAGAGCAGAGGTGACAGGAGAACAGAGAGGACAGCAGAGAGCAGAGGTGATGGGAGAACAGAGAGGACAGCAGAGAGCAGAAGTGATGGGAGAACAGAGAGGACAGCAGAGAGCAGAGGTGACAGGAGAACAGAGAGGACAGCAGAGAGCAGAGGTGATGGGAGAACAGAGAGGACAGCAGAGAGCAGAAGTGATGGGAGAACAGAGAGGACAGCAGAGAGCAGAAGTGATGGGAGAACAGAGAGGACAGCAGAGAGCAGAGGTGACGGGAGAACAGAGAGGACAGCAGAGAACAGAGGTGATGGGAGAACAGAGAGGACAGCAGAGAGCAGAGGTGACCGGAGAACAGAGAGGACAGCAGAGAACAGAGGTGACCGGAGAACAGAGAGAACAGCAGAGAACAGAGGTGACCGGAGAACAGAGAGGACAGCAGAGAGCAGAAGTGATGGGAGAACAGAGAGGACAGCAGAGAGCAGAGGTGACGGGAGAACAGAGAGGACAGCAGAGAACAGAGGTGATGGGAGAACAGAGAGGACAGCAGAGAGCAGAGGTGACCGGAGAACAGAGAGGACAGCAGAGAACAGAGGTGACCGGAGAACAGAGAGAACAGCAGAGAACAGAGGTGACCGTAGAACAGAGAGGACAGCAGAGAGCAGAGGTGATGGGAGAACAGAGAGGACAGCAGAGGGCAGAGGTGACCGGAGAACAGAGAGGACAGCAGAGAACAGAGGTGACCGGAGAACAGAGAGGACAGCAGAGAGCAGAGGTGACAGGAGAACAGAGAGGACAGCAGAGAGCAGAAGTGATGGGAGAACAGAGAGGACAGCAGAGAGCAGAGGTGACCGGAGAACAGAGAGGACAGCAGAGAGCAGAGGTGATGGGAGAACAGAGAGGACAGCAGAGAGCAGAGGTGACCGGAGAACAGAGAGGACAGCAGAGAGCAGAGGTGATGGGAGAACAGAGAGGACAGCAGAGAGCAGAGGTGACCGGAGAACAGAGAGGACAGCAGAGAGCAGAGGTGACCGGAGAACAGAGAGGACAGCAGAGAGCAGAAGTGATGGGAGAACAGAGAGGACAGCAGAGAGCAGAAGTGATGGGAGAACAGAGAGGACAGCAGAGAGCAGAGGTGATGGGAGAACAGAGAGGACAGCAGAGAGCAGAAGTGATGGGAGAACAGAGAGGACAGCAGAGAGCAGAGGTGATGGGAGAACAGAGAGGACAGCAGAGAGCAGAAGTGATGGGAGAACAGAGAGGACAGCAGAGAGCAGAAGTGATGGGAGAACAGAGAGGACAGCAGAGAGCAGAGGTGATGGGAGAACAGAGAGGACAGAAGAGAGCAGAAGTGATGGGAGAACAGAGAGGACAGCAGAGAGCAGAGGTGATGGGAGAACAGAGAGGACAGCAGAGAACAGAGGTGATGGGAGAACAGAGAGGACAGCAGAGAGCAGAGGTGACCGGAGAACAGAGAGGACAGCAGAGAACAGAGGTGACCGGAGAACAGAGAGAACAGCAGAGAACAGAGGTGACCGTAGAACAGAGAGGACAGCAGAGAGCAGAGGTGATGGGAGAACAGAGAGGACAGCAGAGAGCAGAGGTGACGGGAGAACAGAGAGGACAGCAGAGAACAGAGGTGATGGGAGAACAGAGAGGACAGCAGAGAGCAGAGGTGACCGGAGAACAGAGAGGACAGCAGAGAACAGAGGTGACCGGAGAACAGAGAGAACAGCAGAGAACAGAGGTGACCGTAGAACAGAGAGGACAGCAGAGAACAGAGGTGACCGGAGAACAGAGAGGACAGCAGAGAGCAGAGGTGACCGGAGAACAGAGAGGACAGCAGAGAGCAGAGGTGACCGGAGAACAGAGAGGACAGCAGAGAGCAGAGGTGACCGGAGAACAGAGAGGACAGCAGAGAGCAGAGGTGACCGGAGAACAGAGAGGACAGCAGAGAGCAGAGGTGATGGGAGAAAAGAGAGGACAGCAGAGAGCAGAGGTGATGGGAGAAAAGAGAGAACAGCAGAGAGCAGAGGTGACCGGAGAACAGAGAGGACAGCAGAGAGCAGAGGTGATGGGAGAAAAGAGAGGACAGCAGAGAGCAGAGGTGATGGGAGAAAAGAGAGAACAGCAGAGAGCAGAAGTGATGGGAGAACAGAGAGGACAGCAGAGAGCAGAAGTGATGGGAGAACAGAGAGGACAGCAGAGAGCAGAGGTGATGGGAGAACAGAGAGGACAGCAGAGAACAGAGGTGATGGAAGAACAGAGAGGACAGCAGAGAACAGAGGTGACAGGAGAACATAGAGGACAGCAGAGAGCAGAGGTGACAGGAGAACAGAGAGGACAGCAGAGAACAGAGGTGACCGGAGAACAGAGAGGACAGCAGAGAGCAGAAGTGATGGGAGAACAGAGAGGACAGCAGAGAGCAGAGGTGATGGGAGAACAGAGAGGACAGAAGAGAGCAGAAGTGACGGGAGAACAGAGAGGACAGCAGAGAGCAGAGGTGACGGGAGAACAGAGAGGACAGCAGAGAGCAGAGGTGACCGGAGAACAGAGAGGACAGCAGAGAGCAGAGGTGACCGGAGAACAGAGAGGACAGCAGAGAGCAGAAGTGATGGGAGAACAGAGAGGACAGCAGAGAGCAGAGGTGATGGGAGAACAGAGAGGACAGCAGAGAGCAGAGGTGATGGGAGAACAGAGAGGACAGCAGAGAGCAGAGGTGACGGGAGAACAGAGAGGACAGCAGAGAGCAGAGGTGACCGGAGAACAGAGAGGACAGCAGAGAGCAGAGGTGACCGGAGAACAGAGAGGACAGCAGAGAGCAGAAGTGATGGGAGAACAGAGAGGACAGCAGAGAGCAGAGGTGATGGGAGAACAGAGAGGACAGCAGAGAGCAGAGGTGATGGGAGAACAGAGAGGACAGCAGAGAGCAGAGGTGACCGGAGAACAGAGAGGACAGCAGAGAGCAGAGGTGACCGGAGAACAGAGAGGACAGCAGAGAGCAGAGGTGACCGGAGAACAGAGAGGACAGCAGAGAGCAGAAGTGATGGGAGAACAGAGAGGACAGCAGAGAGCAGAGGTGATGGGAGAACAGAGAGGACAGCAGAGAGCAGAGGTGACAGGAGAACAGAGAGGACAGCAGAGAACAGAGGTGATGGGAGAACAGAGAGGACAGCAGAGAGCAGAGGTGACCGGAGAACAGAGAGGACAGCAGAGAGCAGAAGTGATGGGAGAACAGAGAGGACAGCAGAGAGCAGAGGTGATGGGAGAACAGAGAGGACAGCAGAGAGCAGAGGTGACCGGAGAACAGAGAGGACAGCAGAGAACAGAGGTGATGGGAGAACAGAGAGGACAGCAGAGAGCAGAAGTGATGGGAGAACAGAGAGGACAGCAGAGAGCAGAAGTGATGGGAGAACAGAGAGGACAGCAGAGAGCAGAAGTGATGGGAGAACAGAGAGGACAGCAGAGAGCAGAAGTGATGGGAGAACAGAGAGGACAGCAGAGAGCAGAAGTGATGGGAGAACAGAGAGGACAGCAGAGAGCAGAAGTGATGGGAGAACAGAGAGGACAGCAGAGAGCAGAAGTGATGGGAGAACAGAGAGGACAGCAGAGAGCAGAAGTGATGGGAGAACAGAGAGGACAGCAGAGAGCAGAGGTGATGGGAGAACAGAGAGGACAGCAGAGAGCAGAAGTGATGGGAGAACAGAGAGGACAGCAGAGAGCAGAAGTGATGGGAGAACAGAGAGGACAGCAGAGAGCAGAGGTGATGGGAGAACAGAGAGGACAGCAGAGAGCAGATGTGACCGGAGAACAGAGAGAACAGCAGAGAGCAGAAGTGATGGGAGAACAGAGAGGACAGCAGAGAGCAGAGGTGACCGGAGAACAGAGAGGACAGCAGAGAGCAGAGGTGACCGGAGAACAGAGAGAACAGCAGAGAGCAGAGGTGATGGGAGAACAGAGAGGACAGCAGAGACCAGAGGTGACGGGAGAACAGAGAGGACAGCAGAGAACAGAGGTGACAGGAGAACATAGAGGACAGCAGAGAACAGAGGTGACAGGAGAACAGAGAGGACAGCAGAGAACAGAGGTGACCGGAGAACAGAGAGGACAGCAGAGAACAGAGGTGACCGGAGAACATAGAGGACAGCAGAGAGCAGAGGTGACAGGAGAACAGAGAGGACAGCAGAGAACAGAGGTGACCGGAGAACAGAGAGGACAGCAGAGAGCAGAAGTGATGGGAGAACAGAGAGGACAGCAGAGAGCAGAAGTGATGGGAGAACAGAGAGGACAGCAGAGAACAGAGGTGACAGGAGAACATAGAGGACAGCAGAGAGCAGAGGTGACAGGAGAACAGAGAGGACAGCAGAGAACAGAGGTGACCGGAGAACAGAGAGGACAGCAGAGAGCAGAAGTGATGGGAGAACAGAGAGGACAGCAGAGAGCAGAGGTGACCGGAGAACAGAGAGGACAGCAGAGAGCAGAGGTGACCGGAGAACAGAGAGGACAGCAGAGGTGACCGGAGAACAGAGGATTGTGGAGGGGACAAGAGATGAGCTGAGGCCGGACTCTATGATGATCATTACTCCATGATGTAGTGCTCTTAGATATCCAGTTGTTACAGGTTAATCACAATAAACAGATGAGGCCATTTTCCCCGACAGCAGGGAGAGAAAATGCCCCCAGAGACTCTCAGCGGAGGCTCCCACACAGCTCCCAGGAGCACTACACATCCCAGCATGAACCAGCAGCAATGCACAGATACAATCACAGGTGTCACCAGTTCAAAGACTTTATTAAAGAACCAGCTCCTTCCCATGAAACCTTTCTCTGCCCCCCACTCCCGATAACCTACATAATACAGAAGAGGGAGGATAAAGGGGACCTCCACCCGGGCAGCTACACGGGGGGCACAGCACGGTTCATCACTACAAGATACTCTGACAGTACAAGCACATTACACACTGACAGTACCGGGGCCAGCACCCACTAGACATCTCCCGTGGAGCCAGGACCACCTGAGGATCTTTAGGAGAAGCCCCAGAACTGGCACCCTCCAGACATCTTCTGTGGACCTCCTGAGGATCTCCAGGAGAAGCCCAAGGGCCAGCACCAACTCAGGCATCTCCTGTGGACCCAGGACCACCTGAGGATCTCCACAAGCACCAAGGCGAGCACCCACCGAGCATCTCCTGTGGACCCAGGATCACCTCAGGATCTCCAGGAGAAGCACCAGGACCAGCACTTACTAAGACATCTCCTGTGGATCCAGGATCACCTGATCTCCAGAAGCAGAACCAGAGCCAGCAACAACTCACGCATCTCTTGTGGACCCAGGACCACCTGAGGATCTCCAGGAGTGGAACCAGGGCCAGCACTGACATAGACATCTCCTATAGACCCAAAACCACTTGAGGATCTCCAGTAGATGCCCCATGGCCGGGACCTGCTCAGACATTTCCTGTGGACCCAAGATCACCTGAGGATCTACAGGAGACACCCCGGGGCCAGCACCCATCAGTCATATCCTGTGAACCCAGGACCAACTGAGGACCACCAGGAGAAGCACCAGGGCCAGCACTCACTGTTACATATATTGTGAACTCAGGACCAACTGAGGACCACCAGGAGAAGCACCAGGGCCAGCACCCACTCAGACACCTCCTGTGGATCCAGGACCCCTGGAAGTTCTCCAGGAGCTGTAGAAAGAAATGCCAGCATGCCCAACCACTCAAAACATCCCATGGCTTGCAGACACATCCAGCTCCTCAGTTTCCAGGGACAGCCCTGCAGACAGACCTTCCTGGAGGGTGACCCTCCTCATGCCCCTGCACACCCAGCAGAAGTCACCCAGCAGTCTCTACATGTAAGGTGACCTGGTCCCTGGTCTCCACACCACACACACAAGTCCTGGGCTGGAGGTTCAGGGTTTCTCCTGGTGCTCCCAGGGCATGGGGTCATTCTCCTCTCCAGCTGTGGTATTCCTACGATCTTGCCAGAAGTGCTCCACATCGGGAAGGATTTTCTCGTCACTGGTTTTGGAGCCTTGAGAAGCTCGGAATGCAGAGGTGGAGTGTAAGTCCTGCAGGGACTGGACGGTGCTGGTCCCCATATCCGAGCCATTCTCTGCTCTGGACACCCCGGGGCCATCGCATTGTCTGCATGCTGTCCACAGGTTCTTCAGTCCTTCCCTGAACTCATCGGACACTGCCAGAAACACTGCGGGGTTAATGGTGCAGTTCAAGAAGAGGGTCACCTGGGCCAAGGCCATGAGGGCACTGGGGGGCTGCAGGAGGCCAGAGCCGCTGTGCCGGGACCAGATCCACACGATCCACTCAGGAAGCCACATGGCATCGAAAGCCAGGCTGACACTCATGAGCATGGAGGTGGTCTTGCGGCTGAGGGCATGGGGGTCGGGCACCCTGATCCTGCGCTCCCGCCTCCGCAGAGCCCTGATGTAGCAGCAGAAGGAGAAGACCATGGGCAGCACGTAGGCCAGCAGCGGGTACAGCTTGCTGAAAACATTCATGAAGCTGGAGGCCTCGTCCGGGACGTGAAAGCCGCAGGTGACGGTGCCCCTGTCCACGGAGACCCGTGCGTAGAGCAGGAGCGGCAGCGGTAGCAGTAGAGACCCCGCCCACGAGGAGATCAGCAGCGCTGCCACCTGTCTGCGGTCGCAGGGGAGGAGCCGCGGAGGCGTCAGAACGTGCTGGCAGCGGACGTGGGCGATGGCTGCCAGGGTGAAGCTCTTCACTGCCAGGCAGCTGTGCAGGAACCACTCGGCGGTCCTACAGGCGAAGCCCCCGAAGAGCCAGGACTGCTGCGCGTAGGTGGCGATCCGCGGGGGCAGGCAGAGCAGGGCGAGCAGCAGGTCCGCGACCCCCACATGGACCACCAGGCAGTTCACCACTGACCACCGGCCCTGCCGGCACTCCTGGAGCAGGATGGCGATCAGCAGCAGGTTCCCGGTCACCGCGGCCAGGCAGACGGCGGTCAGGAGCGACGGCAGCGCCACCGTCACCTCCAGCCCGACCCCGGGCTCCTCCAGGGACCACCGGGACATGTTCATGGTGCTGAGCAGGCAGAAGTCCGGGGCTCACAGATGCCAGCCGGGCATCCCAGAAAGGAGGCGCAGGGTGCGACAAGTGAGTGCGACAAGGGAGAGCGACAAGTGAGTGCGACAAGTGAGTGCGACAAGTGAGTGCGACAAGTTCTGCAGCGACAAGTGAGTGCGACAAGGGAGAGCGACAAGTGAGTGCGACAAGTGAGTGCGACAAGTTCTGCAGCGACAAGTGAGTGCGACAAGTGAGTGCGACAAGTGAGTGCGACAAGTGCTGGAGCGATAAGTGAGTGCGACAAGTGCTGCAGTGACAAGTGAGAGCGACAAGTGAGAGCGACAAGTGAGTGCGACAAGTGCTGCAGCGACAAGTGAGAGCGACAAGTGAGAGCGACAAGTGAGTGCGACAAGTGCTGCAGCAACAAGCGAGTGCGACAAGTGCTGGAGCGATAAGTGAGTGCGACAAGTGCTGGAGCGATGAGTGCGACAAGTGAGAGCGAGAAGCGAGTGCGACAAGTGCTGGAGCGACAAGTGAGTGCGACAAGTGCTGCAGCGACAAGTGAGTGCGACAAGTGCTGCAGCGACAAGTGAGTGCGACAAGTGAGTGCGACAAGTGCTGGAGCGACAAGTGAGTGCGACAAGTGAGTGCGACAAGTGAGTGCGACAAGTTCTGCAGCGACAAGTGAGTGCGACAAGGGAGAGCGACAAGTGAGTGTGACAAGTGAGTGCGACAAGTTCTGCAGCGACAAGTGAGTGCGACAAGTGAGTGCGACAAGTGAGTGCGACAAGTGCTGGAGCGATAAGTGAGTGCGACAAGTGCTGCAGCGACAAGTGAGAGCGACAAGTGAGAGCGACAAGTGAGTGCGACAAGTGCTGCAGCAACAAGCGAGTGCGACAAGTGCTGGAGCGATAAGTGAGTGCGACAAGTGCTGGAGCGATAAGTGAGTGCGACAAGTGCTGGAGCGACAAGTGAGTGCGACAAGTGCTGGAGCGATAAGTGAGTGCGACAAGTGCTGGAGCGATGAGTGCGACAAGTGAGAGCGAGAAGCGAGTGCGACAAGTGCTGGAGCGACAAGTGAGTGCGACAAGTGCTGCAGCGACAAGTGAGTGCGACAAGTGCTGCAGCGACAAGTGAGTGCGACAAGTGCTGCAGCGACAAGTGAGTGCGACAAGTGCTGCAGCGACAAGTGAGTGCGACAAGTGCTGCAGCGACAAGTGAGTGCGACAAGTGAGTGCGACAAGTGCTGGAGCGACAAGTGAGTGCGACAAGTGAGAGCGACAAGTGCTGGAGCGACAAGTGAGTGCGACAAGTGAGTGCGACAAGTGCTGCAGCGACAAGTGAGAGCGACAAGTGAGTGCGACAAGTGAGTGCGACAAGTGAGAGCGACAAGTGCTGGTGGAGAAGTGCTGGAGCCCCGGGCTGAGGACCCTCCACCTGCAGGGACGGCGCAGTCTACAGCCGGAGCTGCTCTCTCTCTCGAGGTGCTGGAGTCTGGCTCTAAGCTCCGAGCCTGGAGGGCGGCACAGCTGACTGAGGGTCCCCCTCCCCTCCCCCGGTCCCTCCCCTCCTCACTGCCGCGGCCCCTCCGCTCCCACCTCCAGGCAGAGCTTCATCTCGGGGGCTGCTGCACTTTCTCTGGGGGTCTCCGCACGTCTCCTCCGGCATCCAGTGCAGAATCCATTGTACTAATTAGACCCCCACTAATCCCGGCGCCGCTAATCCCCCCATAATGCCGGGACCCCTCCAGTGCTGGAGAAGAGTGAGCGGATGAGACTAAGAGGAGCTGGGGGGCGACAGCGACCACCTACAGCAGCCGCCAGATAGGATCCCAGCATGTGCGACCACCGGAGGGAAAGCGGCCAGCGGACCTATGTAAGGGCACAGGAAAGTCATGTCCCTGAGTACAGATAATGTAGATGTCACCTGCAGTCCTATGTAACAGCACAGATAACACAGTGATAACTCTCTGAGTACAGATAATGTAGTAGATGTCACCTGCAGTCCTATGTAACACCACAGATAACACAGTGATATCTCTCTGAGTACAGATAATGTAGTAGATGTCACCTGCAGTCCTATGTAACACCACAGAAAACACAGTGATATCTCTCTGAGTACAGATAATGTAGTAGATGTCACCTGCAGTCCTATGTAACAGCACAGATAACACAGTGATAACTCTCTGAGTACAGATAATGTAGTAGATGTCACCTGCAGTCCTATGTAACACCACAGATAACACAGTGATACCTCTCTGAGTACAGATAATGTAGTAGATGTCACCTGCAGTCCTATGTAACACCACAGATAACACAGTGATAACTCTCTGAGTACAGATAATGTAGTAGATGTCACCTGCAGTCCTATGTAACACCACAGATAACACAGTGATAACTCTCTGAGTACAGATAATGTAGTAGATGTCACCTGCAGTCCTATGTAACACCACAGATAACACAGTGATAACTCTCTGAGTACAGATAATGTAGTAGATGTCACCTGCAGTCCTATGTAACTCCACAGATAACACAGTGATAACTCTCTGAGTACAGATAATATAGTAGATGTCACCTGCAGTCCTATGTAACACCACAGATAACACAGTGATAACTCTCTGAGTACAGATAATGTAGTAGATGTCACCTGCAGTCCTATGTAACACCACAGATAACACAGTGATATCTCTCTGAGTATAGATAATGTAGTAGATGTTACCTGCAGTCCTATGTAACACCACAGATAACACAGTGATAACTCTCTGAGTACAGATAATGTAGTAGATGTCACCTGCAGTCCTATGTAACACCACAGATAACACAGTGATAACTCTCTGAGTACAGATAATGTAGTAGATGTCACCTGCAGTCCTATGTAACACCACAGATAACACAGTGATCACTCTCTGAGTACAGATAATGTAGTAGATGACACCTGCAGTCCTATGTAACACCACAGATAACAAAGTGATAACTCTCTGAGTACAGATAATGTAGTAGATGTCACCTGCAGTCCTATGTAACACCACAGATAACACAGTGATAACTCTCTGAGTACAGATAATGTAGTAGATGTCACCTGCAGTCCTATGTAACACCACAGATAACACAGTGATAACTCTCTGAGTACAGATAATGTAGTAGATGTCACCTGCAGTCCTATGTAACACCACAGATAACACAGTGATAACTCTCTGAGTACAGATAATGTAGTAGATGTCACCTGCAGTCCTATGTAACACCACAGATAGCACAGTGATCACTCTCTGAGTATAGATAATGTAGTAGATGCCACCTGCAGTCCTATGTAACACCACAGATAACAGTGATAACTCTCTGAGTACAGATAATGTAGTAGATGCCACCTGCAGTCCTATGTAACACCACAGATAACACAGTGATAAATCTCTGAGTACAGATAATGTAGTAGATGTCACCTGCAGTCCTATGTAACACCACAGATAACACAGTGATTACTCTCTGAGTACAGATAATGTAGTAGATGTCACCTGCAGTCCTATGTAACACCACAGATAACACAGTGATAACTCTCTGAGTACAGATAATGTAGTAGATGTCACCTGCAGTCCTATGTAACACCACAGATAACACAGTGATAACTCTCTGAGTACAGATAATGTAGTAGATGTCACCTGCAGTCCTATGTAACACCACAGATAACACAGTGATAACTCTCTGAGTACAGATAATGTAGTAGATGTCACCTGCAGTCCTATGTAACACCACAGATAACACAGTGATAACTCTGAGTACAGATAATGTAGTAGATGTCACCTGCAGTCCTATGTAACACCACAGATAACACCGTGATAACTCTCTGAGTACAGATAATGTAGTAGATGTCACCTGCAGTCCTATGTAACACCACAGATAACACAGTGATTACTCTGAGTACAGATAAAGTAGTAGATGTCACCTGCAGTCCTATGTAACACCACAGATAACACAGTGATTACTCTGAGTACAGATAAAGTAGTAGATATCACCTGCAGTCCTATGTAACACCACAGATAACACAGTGATGACTCTCTGAGTACAGATAATGTAGTATTGTAGTATATGTCACCCGCAGTCCTATGTAACACCACAGATAACACAGTGATAACTCTGAGTACAGATAATGTAATAGATGTCACCTGCAGTCCTATGTAACACCACAGATAACACAGTGATATCTCTCTGAGTACAGATAATGTAGTAGATGTCACCTGCAGTCCTATGTAACACCACAGATAACACAGTGATAACTCTCTGAGTACAGATAATGTAATAGATGTCACCTGCAGTCCTATGTAACACCACAGATAACACAGTGATAACTCTGAGTACAGATAATGTAATAGATGTCACCTGCAGTCCTATGTAACACCACAGATAACACAGTGATATCTCTCTGAGTACAGATAATGTAGTAGATGTCACCTGCAGTCCTATGTAACACCACAGATAACACAGTGATAACTCTGAGTACAGATAATGTAGTAGATGTCACCTGCAGTCCTATGTAACACCACAGATAACACAGTGATTACTCTGAGTACAGATAAAGTAGTAGATGTCACCTGCAGTCCTATGTAACACCACAGATAACACAGTGATAACTCTCTGAGTACAGATACTGTAGTAGATGTCACCCGCAGTCCTATGTAACACCACAGATAACACAGTGATAACTCTGAGTACAGATAATGTAGTAGATGTCACCTGCAGTCCTATGTAACACCACAGATAACACAGTGATTACTCTCTGAGTACAGATAATGTAGTAGATGTCACCTGCAGTCCTATGTAACACCACAGATAACACAGTGATAACTCTCTGAGTACAGATAATGTAGTAGATGTCACCTGCAGTCCTATGTAACACCACAGATAACACAGTGATAACTCTCTGAGTACAGATAATGTAGTAGATGTCACCTGCAGTCCTATGTAACACCACAGATAACACAGTGATAACTCTCTGAGTACAGATAATGTAGTAGATGTCACCTGCAGTCCTATGTAACACCACAGATAACACAGTGATAACTCTGAGTACAGATAATGTAGTAGATGTCACCTGCAGTCCTATGTAACACCACAGATAACACCGTGATAACTCTCTGAGTACAGATAATGTAGTAGATGTCACCTGCAGTCCTATGTAACACCACAGATAACACAGTGATTACTCTGAGTACAGATAAAGTAGTAGATGTCACCTGCAGTCCTATGTAACACCACAGATAACACAGTGATGACTCTCTGAGTACAGATAATGTAGTATTGTAGTATATGTCACCCGCAGTCCTATGTAACACCACAGATAACACAGTGATAACTCTGAGTACAGATAATGTAATAGATGTCACCTGCAGTCCTATGTAACACCACAGATAACACAGTGATATCTCTCTGAGTACAGATAATGTAGTAGATGTCACCTGCAGTCCTATGTAATACCACAGATAACACAGTGATAACTCTCTGAGTACAGATAATGTAATAGATGTCACCTGCAGTCCTATGTAACACCACAGATAACACAGTGATAACTCTCTGAGTACAGATAATGTAGTAGATGTCACCTGCAGTCCTATGTAACACCACAGATAACACAGTGATAACTCTCTGAGTACAGATAATGTAGTAGATGTCACCTGCAGTCCTATGTAACACCACAGATAACACAGTGATAGCTCTCTGAGTACAGATAATGTAGTAGATGTCACCTGCAGTCCTATGTAACACCACAGATAACACAGTGATAACTCTCTGAGTACAGATAATGTAATAGATGTCACCTGCAGTCCTATGTAACACCACAGATAGCACAGTGATAACTCTCTGAGTACAGATAATGTAGTAGATGTCACCTGCAGTCCTATGTAACACCACAGATAACACAGTGATATCTCTCTGAGTACAGATAATGTAGTAGATGTCACCTGCAGTCCTATGTAACACCACAGATAACACAGTGATATCTCTCTGAGTACAGATAATGTAATAGATGTCACCTGCAGTCCTATGTAACACCACAGATAACACAGTGATATCTCTCTGAGTACAGATAATGTAGTAGATGTCACCTGCAGTCCTATGTAACACCACAGATAACACAGTGATAACTCTCTGAGTACAGATAATGTAATAGATGTCACCTGCAGTCCTATGTAACACCACAGATAACACAGTGATAACTCTCTGAGTACAGATAATGTAGTAGATGTCACCTGCAGTCCTATGTAACACCACAGATAGCACAGTGATAACTCTCTGAGTACAGATAATGTAGTAGATGTCACCTGCAGTCCTATGTAACACCACAGATAACACAGTGATATCTCTCTGAGTACAGATAATGTAGTAGATGTCACCTGCAGTCCTATGTAACACCACAGATAACACAGTGATAACTCTCTGAGTACAGATAATGTAGTAGATGTCACCTGCAGTCCTATGTAACACCACCTATAACATAGTGATAACTCTCTGAGTACAGATAATGTAGTAGATGTCACCTGCAGTCCCATGTAACACCACAGATAACACAGTGATAACTCCCTGAGTACAGATAATGTAGGAGATGTCACCTGCAGTCCTATGTAACACCACAGATAACACAGTGATCACTCTCTGAGTACAGATAATGTAGTAGATGTCACCTGCAGTCCTATGTAACACCACCTATAACATAGTGATAACTCTCTGAGTACAGATAATGTAGTAGATGTCACCTGCAGTCCCATGTAACACCACAGATAACACAGTGATAACTCCCTGAGTACAGATAATGTAGGAGATGTCACCTGCAGTCCTATGTAACACCACAGATAACACAGTGATAACTCTCTGAGTACAGATAATGTAGTAGATGTCACCTGCAGTCCTATGTAACACCACAGATAACACAGTGATAACTCTGAGTACAGATAATGTAGTAGATGTCACCTGCAGTCCCATGTAACACCACAGATAACACAGTGATAACTCTCTGAGTACAGATAATGTAGTAGATGTCACCTGCAGTCCTATGTAACACCACAGATAACAGAGTGATAACTCTCTGAGTACAGATAATGTAGTAGATGTTACCTGCAGTCCTATGTAACACCACAGATAACACAGTGATAACTCTGAGTACAGATAATGTAGTAGATGTCATCTGCAGTCCTATGTAACACCACAGATAACACAGTGATAACTCTGAGTACAGATAATGTAGTAGATGTTACCTGCAGTCCTATGTAACACCACAGATAACACAGTGATAACTCTCTGAGTACAGATAATGTAGTAGATGTCACCTGCAGTCCTATGTAACACCACAGATAACACAGTGATAACTCTCTGAGTACAGATAATGTAGTAGATGTCACCTGCAGTCCTATGTAACACCACAGATAACACAGTGATAACTCTCTGAGTACAGATAATGTAATAGATGTCACCTGCAGTCCTATGTAACACCACAGATAACACAGTGATATCTCTCTGAGTACAGATAATGTAGTAGATGTCACCTGCAGTCCTATGTAACACCACAGATAACACAGTGATAACTCTCTGAGTACAGATAATGTAGTAGATGTCACCTGCAGTCCTATGTAACACCACAGATAACACAGTGATAACTCTCTGAGTACAGATAATGTAGTAGATGTCACCTGCAGTCCCATGTAACACCACAGATAACACAGTGATAACTCCCTGAGTACAGATAATGTAGGAGATGTCACCTGCAGTCCTATGTAACACCACAGATGACACAGTGATCACTCTCTGAGTACAGATAATGTAGTAGATGTCACCTGCAGTCCTATGTAACACCACAGATAACACAGTGATAACTCTCTGAGTACAGATAATGTAGTAGATGTCACCTGCAGTCCCATGTAACACCACAGATAACACAGTGATAACTCTCTGAGTACAGATAATGTAGTAGATGTCACCTGCAGTCCTATGTAACACCACAGTGATAACTCTGAGTACAGATAATGTAGTAGATGTCACCTGCAGTCCTATGTAACACCACAGATAACACAGTGATAACTCTGAGTACAGATAATGTAGTAGATGTCACCTGCAGTCCTATGTAACACCACAGATAACACAGTGATAACTCTCTGAGTACAGATAATGTAGTAGATGTCACCTGCAGTCCTATGTAACACCACAGATAACACCGTGATAACTCTCTGAGTACAGATAATGTAGTAGATGTCACCTGCAGTCCTATGTAACACGACAGATAACACAGTGATAACTCTCTGAGTACAGATAATGTAGTAGATGTCACCTGCAGTCCTATGTAACACCACAGATAACACAGTGATACCTCTCTGAGTACAGATAATGTAGTAGATATCACCTGCAGTCCTATGTAACAGCACAGATAACACAGTGATAACTCTGAGTACAGATAATGTAGTAGATGTCACCTGCAGTCCTATGTAACACCACAGATAACACAGTGATACCTCTCTGAGTACAGATAATGTAGTAGAGGTCACCTGCAGTCCTATGTAACACCACAGATAACACAGTGATACCTCTCTGAGTACAGATAATGTAGTAGATGTCACCTGCAGTCCTATGTAACACCACAGATAACACAGTGATACCTCTCTGAGTACAGATAATGTAGTAGATATCACCTGCAGTCCTATGTAACACCACAGATAACACAGTGATAACTCTCTGAGTACAGATAATGTAGTAGATGTCACCTGCAGTCCTATGTAACACCACAGATAACACAGTGATAGCTCTCTGAGTACAGATAATGTAGTAGATGTCACCTGCAGTCCTATGTAACACCACAGATAACACAGTGATAGCTCTCTGAGTACAGATAATGTAGTAGTCACCTGCAGTCCTATGTAACACCACAGATAACACAGTGATAACTATCTGAGTACAGATAATGTAGTAGATGTCACCTGCAGTCCTATGTAACACCACAGATAACACAGTGATAACTCTCTGAGTACAGATAATGTAGTAGATGTCACCTGCAGTCCCATGTAACACCACAGATAACACAGTGATAACTCCCTGAGTACAGATAATGTAGTAGATGTCACCTGCAGTCCTATGTAACACCACAGATGACACAGTGATCACTCTCTGAGTACAGATAATGTAGTAGATGTCACCTGCAGTCCTATGTAACACCACAGATAACACAATGATAACTCTCTGAGTACAGATAATGTAGTAGATGTCACCTGCAGTCCTATGTAACACCACAGATAACACAGTGATATCTCCCTGAGTACAGATAATGTAGTAGATGTCACCTGCAGTCCTATGTAACACCACAGATAACACAGTGATAACTCTCTGAGTACAGATAATGTAGTAGATGTCACCTGCAGTCCCATGTAACACCACAGATAACACAGTGATAACTCTCTGAGTACAGATAATGTAGTAGATGTCACCTGCAGTCCTATGTAACACCACAGATAACACAGTGATCACTCTGAGTACAGATAATGTAGTAGATGTTACCTGCAGTCCTATGTAACACCACAGATAACACAGTGATCACTCTGAGTACAGATAATGTAGTAGATGTCACCTGCAGTCCTATGTAACACCACAGATAACACCGTGATAACTCTCTGAGTACAGATAATGTAGTAGATGTCACCTGCAGTCCTATGTAACACGACAGATAACACAGTGATAACTCTCTGAGTACAGATAATGTAGTAGATGTCACCTGCAGTCCTATGTAACACCACAGTGATAACTCTGAGTACAGATAATGTAGTAGATGTCACCTGCAGTCCTATGTAACACCACAGATAACACAGTGATACCTCTCTGAGTACAGATAATGTAGTAGATGTCACCTGCAGTCCTATGTAACACCACAGATAACACAGTGATACCTCTCTGAGTACAGATAATGTAGTAGAGGTCACCTGCAGTCCTATGTAACACCACAGATAACACAGTGATACCTCTCTGAGTACAGATAATGTAGTAGATGTCACCTGCAGTCCTATGTAACACCACAGATAACACAGTGATACCTCTCTGAGTACAGATAATGTAGTAGATATCACCTGCAGTCCTATGTAACACCACAGATAACACAGTGATAACTCTCTGAGTACAGATAATGTAGTAGATGTCACCTGCAGTCCTATGTAACACCACAGATAACACAGTGATAACTCTCTGAGTACAGATAATGTGGTAGATGTCACCTGCAGTCCTATGTAACACCACAGATAACACAGTGATAGCTCTCTGAGTACAGATAATGTAGTAGATGTCACCTGCAGTCCTATGTAACACCACAGATAACACAGTGATAGCTCTCTGAGTACAGATAATGTAGTAGTCACCTGCAGTCCTATGTAACACCACAGATAACACTGATAACTATCTGAGTACAGATAATGTAGTAGATGTCACCTGCAGTCCTATGTAACACCACAGATAACACAGTGATAACTCTCTGAGTACAGATAATGTAGTAGATGTCACCTGCAGTCCTATGTAACACCACCTATAACATAGTGATAACTCTCTGAGTACAGATAATGTAGTAGATGTCACCTGCAGTCCTATGTAACACCACAGATAACACAGTGATAACTCCCTGAGTACAGATAATGTAGGAGATGTCACCTGCAGTCCTATGTAACACCACAGATGACACAGTGATCACTCTCTGAGTACAGATAATGTAGTAGATGTCACCTGCAGTCCTATGTAACACCACAGATGACACAGTGATCACTCTCTGAGTACAGATAATGTAGTAGATGTCACATGCAGTCCTATGTAACACCACAGATAACACAGTGATAACTCTCTGAGTACAGATAATGTAGTAGATATCACCTGCAGTCCTATGTAACACCACAGATAACACAGTGATAACTCTGAGTACAGATAATGTAGTAGATATCACCTGCAGTCCCATGTAACACCACAGATAACACAGTGATAACTCTCTGAGTACAGATAATGTAGTAGATGTCACCTGCAGTCCTATGTAACACCACAGATAACACAGTGATAACTCTGAGTACAGATAATGTAGTAGATGTCACCTGCAGTCCTATGTAACACCACAGATAACACAGTGATAACTCTCTGAGTACAGATAATGTAATAGATGTCACCTGCAGTCCTATGTAACACCACAGATAACACAGTGATAACTCTCTGAGTACAGATAATGTAGTAGATGTCACCTGCAGTCCTATGTAACACCACAGATAACACAGTGATAACTCTCGGAGTACAGATAATGTAGTAGATGTCACCTGCAGTCCTATGTAACACCACAGTGATAACTCTGAGTACAGATAATGTAGTAGATGTCATCTGCAGTCCTATGTAACACCACAGATAACACAGTGATAACTCTGAGTACAGATAATGTAGTAGATGTTACCTGCAGTCCTATGTAACACCACAGATAACACAGTGATAACTCTCTGAGTACAGATAATGTAGTAGATATCACCTGCAGTCCCATGTAACACCACAGATAACACCGTGATAACTCTCTGAGTACAGATAATGTAGTAGATGTCACCTGCAGTCCTATGTAACACCACAGATAACACAGTGATATCTCTCTGAGTACAGATAATGTAGTAGATGTCACCTGCAGTCCTATGTAACACCACAGATACCACAGTGATATCTCTCTGAGTACAGATAATGTAATAGATGTCACCTGCAGTCCTATGTAACACCACAGATAACACAGTGATAACTCTCTGAGTACAGATAATGTAATAGATGTCACCTGCAGTCCTATGTAACACCACAGATAACACAGTGATATCTCTCTGAGTACAGATAATGTAATAGATGTCACCTGCAGTCCTATGTAACACCACAGATACCACAGTGATATCTCTCTGAGTACAGATAATGTAATAGATGTCACCTGCAGTCCTATGTAACACCACAGATAACACAGTGATAACTCTCTGAGTACAGATAATGTAGTAGATGTCACCTGCAGTCCTATGTAACACCACAGATAACACAGTGATATCTCTCTGAGTACAGATAATGTAGTAGATGTCACCTGCAGTCCTATGTAACACCACAGATACCACAGTGATATCTCTCTGAGTACAGATAATGTAATAGATGTCACCTGCAGTCCTATGTAACACCACAGATAACACAGTGATAACTCTCTGAGTACAGATAATGTAATAGATGTCACCTGCAGTCCTATGTAACACCACAGATAACACAGTGATAACTCTCTGAGTACAGATAATGTAGTAGATGTCACCTGCAGTCCTATGTAACACCACAGATAACACAGTGATAACTCTCTGAGTACAGGTAATGTAGTAGATGTCACCTGCAGTCCCATGTAACACCACAGATAACACAGTGATAACTCCCTGAGTACAGATAATGTAGGAGATGTCACCTGCAGTCCTATGTAACACCACAGATAACACAGTGATAACTCTCTGAGTACAGATAATGTAATAGATGTCACCTGCAGTCCTATGTAACACCACAGATAACACAGTGATATCTCTCTGAGTACAGATAATGTAGTAGATGTCACCTGCAGTCCTATGTAACACCACAGATAACACAGTGATAACTCTCTGAGTACAGATAATGTAGTAGATGTCACCTGCAGTCCTATGTAACACCACAGATAACACAGTGATAACTCTCTGAGTACAGATAATGTAGTAGATGTCACCTGCAGTCCTATGTAACACCACAGATAACACAGTGATAACTCTCTGAGTACAGATAATGTAGTAGATGTCACCTGCAGTCCTATGTAACACCAGAGATAACACAGTGATAACTCTGAGTACAGATAATGTAGTAGATGTCATCTGCAGTCCTATGTAACACCACAGATAACACAGTGATAACTCTCTGAGTACAGATAATGTAGTAGATGTCACCTGCAGTCTTATGTAACACCACAGTGATAACTCTGAGTACAGATAATGTAGTAGATGTCATCTGCAGTCCTATGTAACACCACAGATAACACAGTGATAACTCTGAGTACAGATAATGTAGTAGATGTTACCTGCAGTCCTATGTAACACCACAGATAACACAGTGATAACTCTCTGAGTACAGATAATGTAGTAGATGTCACCTGCAGTCCTATGTAACACCACAGATAACACAGTGATAACTCTGAGTACAGATAATGTAGTAGATGTCATCTGCAGTCCTATGTAACACCACAGATAACACAGTGATAACTCTCTGAGTACAGATAATGTAGTAGATGTCACCTGCAGTCCTATGTAACACCACCTATAACATAGTGATAACTCTCTGAGTACAGATAATGTAGTAGATGTCACCTGCAGTCCCATGTAACACCACAGATAACACAGTGATAACTCTCTGAGTACAGATAATGTAGTAGATGTCACCTGCAGTCCCATGTAACACCACAGATAACACAGTGATAACTCTCTGAGTACAGATAATGTAGTAGATGTCACCTGCAGTCCTATGTAACACCACAGATAACACAGTGATACCTCTCTGAGTACAGATAATGTAGTAGATGTCACCTGCAGTCCTATGTAACACCACAGATAACACAGTGATATCTCTCTGAGTATAGATAATGTAGTAGAGGTCACCTGCATTCCTATGTAACACCACAGATAACACAGTGATACCTCTCTGAGTACAGATAATGTAGTAGAGGTCACCTGCAGTCCTATGTAACACCACAGATAACACAGTGATACCTCTCTGAGTACAGATAATGTAGTAGATGTCACCTGCAGTCCTATGTAACACCACAGATAACACAGTGATACCTCTCTGAGTACAGATAATGTAGTAGATATCACCTGCAGTCCTATGTAACACCACAGATAACACAATGATAACTCTCTGAGTACAGATAATGTAGTAGATGTCACCTGCAGTCCTATGTAACATCACACATAACACAGTGATATCTCTGAGTACAGATAATGTAGTAGATGTCACCTGCAGTCCTATGTAACACCACAGATAACACAGTGATAACTCTCTGAGTACAGATAATGTAGTAGATGTCACCTGCAGTCCTATGTAACACCACAGATAACACAATGATAACTCTCTGAGTACAGATAATGTAGTAGATGTCACCTGCAGTCCTATGTAACACCAGAGATAACACAGTGATACCTCTCTGAGTACAGATAATGTAGTAGATGTCACCTGCAGTCCTATGTAACACCACAGATAACACAGTGATACCTCTCTGAGTACAGATAATGTAGTAGATGTCACCTGCAGTCCTATGTAACACCACAGATAACACAGTGATACCTCTCTGAGTACAGATAATGTAGTAGAGGTCACCTGCAGTCCTATGTAACACCACAGATAACACAGTGATACCTCTCTGAGTACAGATAATGTAGTAGATGTCACCTGCAGTCCTATGTAACACCACAGATAACACAGTGATACCTCTCTGAGTACAGATAATGTAGTAGATATCACCTGCAGTCCTATGTAACACCACAGATAACACAGTGATAACTCTCTGAGTACAGATAATGTAGTAGATGTCACCTGCAGTCCTATGTAACACCACAGATAACACAGTGATAACTTTCTGAGTACAGATAATGTAGTAGATGTCACCTGCAGTCCTATGTAACACCACAGATAACACAGTGATAACTCTCTGAGTACAGATAATGTAGTAGATGTCACCTGCAGTCCTATGTAACACCACAGATAACACAGTGATCACTCTCTGAGTACAGATAATGTAGTAGATGTCACCTGCAGTCCTATGTAACACGACAGATAACACAGTGATAACTCTCTGAGTACAGATAATGTAGTAGATGTCACCTGCAGTCCTATGTAACACGACAGATAACACAGTGATCACTCTCTGAGTACAGATAATGTAGTAGATGTCACCTGCAGTCCTTTGTAACACGACAGATAACACAGTGATCACTCTCTGAGTACAGATAATGTAGTAGAGGTCACCTGCAGTCCTATGTAACACCACAGATAACACAGTGATACCTCTCTGAGTACAGATAATGTAGTAGATGTCACCTGCAGTCCTATGTAACACCACAGATAACACAGTGATAACTCTCTGAGTACAGGTAATGTAGTAGATGTCACCTGCAGTCCTATGTAACACCACAGATAACACTGTGATAACTCTCTGAGTACAGATAATGTAGTAGATGTCACCTGCAGTCCTATGTAACACCACAGATAACACAGTGATATCTCTCTGAGTATAGATAATGTAGTAGAGGTCACCTGCAGTCCTATGTAACACCACAGATAACACAGTGATACCTCTCTGAGTACAGATAATGTAGTAGAGGTCACCTGCAGTCCTATGTAACACCACAGATAACACAGTGATACCTCTCTGAGTACAGATAATGTAGTAGAGGTCACCTGCAGTCCTATGTAACACCACAGATAACACAGTGATAACTCTCTGAGTACAGATAATGTAGTAGATATCACCTGCAGTCCTATGTAACACCACAGATAACACAGTGATACCTCTCTGAGTACAGATAATGTAGTAGAGGTCACCTGCAGTCCTATGTAACACCACAGATAACACAGTGATACCTCTCTGAGTACAGATAATGTAGTAGATATCACCTGCAGTCCTATGTAACACCACAGATAACACAGTGATAACTCTCTGAGTACAGATAATGTAGTAGATGTCACCTGCAGTCCTATGTAACACCAGAGATAACACAGTGATAACTCTGAGTACAGATAATGTAGTAGATGTCACCTGCAGTCCTATGTAACACCACAGATAACACCGTGATAACTCTCTGAGTACAGATAATGTAGTAGATGTCACCTGCAGTCCTATGTAACACCACAGATAACACAGTGATACCTCTCTGAGTACAGATAATGTAGTAGAGGTCACCTGCAGTCCTATGTAACACCACAGATAACACAGTGATACCTCTCTGAGTACAGATAATGTAGTAGATGTCACCTGCAGTCCTATGTAACACCACAGATAACACAGTGATACCTCTCTGAGTACAGATAATGTAGTAGATGTCACCTGCAGTCCTATGTAACACCACAGATAACACAGTGATAACTCTCTGAGTACAGATAATGTAGTAGATGTCACCTGCAGTCCTATGTAACACCACAGATAACACAGTGATAACTCTCTGAGTACAGATAATGTAGTAGATGTCACCTGCAGTCCTATGTAACACCACAGATAACACAGTGATCACTCTCTGAGTACAGATAATGTAGTAGATGTCACCTGCAGTCCTATGTAACACCACAGATAACACAGTGATCACTCTCTGAATACAGATAATGTAGTAGATGTCACCTGCAGTCCTATGTAACACCACAGATAACACAGTGATCACTCTCTGAGTACAGATAATGTAGTAGATGTCACCTGCAGTCCTATGTAACACGACAGATAACACAGTGATAACTCTCTGAGTACAGATAATGTAGTAGATGTCACCTGCAGTCCTATGTAACACGACAGATAACACAACGATAACTCTCTGAGTACAGATAATGTAGTAGATGTCACCTGCAGTCCTATGTAACACCACAGATAACACAGTGATAGCTCTCTGAGTACAGATAATGTAGTAGATGTCACCTGCAGTCCTATGTAACACCACAGATAACACAGTGATAACTATCTGAGTACAGATAATGTAGTAGATGTCACCTGCAGTCCTATGTAACACCACAGATAACACAGTGATAACTCTCTGAGTACAGTATCTGGGGCAGTATTATAGTACTTATATTCTTGTATATAGGAGCAGTATTATAGTAGTTATATTCTTGTACATAGGGGGCAGTATTATAGTAGTTATATTCTTGTACATAGGGGGCAGTATTATAGTAGTTATATTCTTGTACATAGGGGGCAGTATTATAGTAGTTATATTCTTGTACATAGGGAGCAGTATTATAGTAGTTATATTCTTGTACATAGGGGCAGTATTATAGTAGTTATATTCTTGTACATAGGGGGCAGTATTATAGTAGTTATATTCTTGTACATAGGGGGCAGTATTATAGTAGTTATATTCTTGTGCATAGGGGGCAGTATTATAGTAGTTATATTCTTGTACATAGGAGCAGTATTATAGTAGTTATATTCTTGTACATAGGGGGCAGTATTATAGTAGTTATATTCTTGTACATAGGGGGCAGTATTATAGTAGTTATATTCTTGTACATAGGGGGCAGTATTATAGTAGTTATATTCTTGTACATAGGGGGCAGTATTATAGTAGTTATATTCCTGTACATAGGGGGCAGTATTATAGTAGTTATATTCCTGTACATAGGGGGCAGTATTATAGTAGTTATATTCTTGTACATAGGGGCAGTATTATAGTAGTTATATTCTTGTACATAGGGGGCAGTATTATAGTAGTTATATTCTTGTACATAGGAGCAGTATTATAGTAGTTATATTCTTGTACATAGGGGCAGTATTATAGTAGTTATATTCTTGTACATAGGAGCAGTATTATAGTAGTTATATTCTTGTACATAGGAGGCAGTATTATAGTAGTTATATTCTTGTACATAGGGGGCAGTATTATAGTAGTTATATTCTTGTACATAGGAGCAGTATTATAGTAGTTATATTCTTGTACATAGGAGCAGTATTATAGTAGTTATATTCTTGTACATAGGGAGCAGTATTATAGTAGTTATATTCTTGTACATAGGAGCAGTATTATAGTAGTTATATTCTTGTACATAGGAGCAGTATTATAGTAGTTATATTCTTGTACATAGGAGCAGTATTATAGTAGTTATATTCTTGTACATAGGAGCAGTATTATAGTAGTTATATTATTGTACATAGGAGCAGTATTATAGTAGTTATATTCTTGTACATAGGGGGCAGTATTATAGTAGTTATATTCTTGTACATAGGAGCTGTATTATAGTAGTTATATTCTTGTACATAGGGGGCAGTATTATAGCAGTTATATTCTTGTACATAGGGGCAGTATTATAGTAGTTATACTCTTGTACATAGGAGCAGTATTATAGTAGTTATACTCTTGTACATAAGAGCAGTATTATAGTAGTTATATTCTTGTACATAGGTAGCAGTATTACAGTAGTTATATTCTTGTACATAGGAGCAGTATTATAGTAGTTATATTCTTGTACATAGGAGCAGTATTATAGTAGTTATATTCTTGTACATAGGAGCAGTATTATAGTAGTTATATTCTTGTACATAGGAGCAGTATTATAGTAGTTATATTCTTGTACATAGGGGGCAGTATTATAGTAGTTATATTCTTGTACATAGGAGCAGTATTATAGTAGTTATATTCTTGTACATAGGGAGCAGTATTATAGTAGTTATATTCTTGTACATTGGGGGCAGTATTATAGTAGTTATATTCTTGTACATTGGGGGCAGTATTATAGTAGTTATATTCTTGTACATAGGGGCAGTATTATAGTAGTTATATTCTTGTACATAGGGGCAGTATTACAGTAGTTATATTCTTGCACATAGGAGCAGTATTATAGTAGTTATATTCTTGTATATAGGAGCAGTATTATAGTAGTTATATTCTTGTACATAGGAGCAGTATTATAGTAGTTATATTCTTGTACATAGGGGGAAGTATTATAGTAGTTATATTCTTGTACATAGGGAGCAGTATTATAGTAGTTATATTCTTGTACATAGGGGGCAGTATTATAGTAGTTATATTCTTGTACATAGGGGCAGTATTATAGTAGTTATATTCTTGTACATAGGAGGCAGTATTATAGTAGTTATATTCTTGTACATAGGGAGCAGTATTATAGTAGTTATATTCTTGTACATAGGGAGCAGTATTATAGTATTTATATTCTTATGCATAGGAGCAGTATTATAGTAGTTATATTCTTGTACATAGGAGCAGTGCTATAGTAGTTATATTCTTGTACATAGGGGGCAGTATTATAGTAGTTATATTCTTGTACATAGGGGCAGTATTATAGTAGTTATATTCTTGTACATAGGAGTAGTATTATAGTAGTTATATTCTTGTACATAGGGAGCAGTATTATAGTAGTTATATTCTTGTACATAGGAGCTGTATTATAGTAGTTATATTCTTGTACATAGGGAGCAGTATTATAGTAGTTATATTCTTGTACATAGGGAGCAGTATTATAGTAGTTATATTCTTGTACATAGGAGCTGTATTATAGTAGTTATATTCTTGTACATAGGGGGCAGTATTATAGTAGTTATATCCTTGTACATAGGAGGCAGTATTATAGTAGTTATATTCTTGTACATAGGTGGCAGTATTATAGTAGTTATATTCTTGTACATAGGTGGCAGTATTATAGTAGTTATATTCTTGTACATAGGAGCAGTATTATAGTAGTTATATTCTTGTACATAGGAGCAGTATTATAGTAGTTATATTCTTGTACATAGGGGCAGTATTATAGTAGTTATATTCTTGTACATAGGTGGCAGTATTATAGTAGTTATATTCTTGTACATAGGAGCTGTATTATAGTAGTTATATTCTTGTACATAGGGAGCAGTATTATAGTAGTTATATTCTTGTACATAGGGAGCAGTATTATAGTAGTTATATTCTTGTACATAGGGGGCAGTATTATAGTAGTTATATTCTTGTACATAGGGGGCAGTATTATAGTAGTTATATTCTTGTACATAGGAGGCAGTATTATAGTAGTTATATTCTTGTACATAGGGAGCAGTATTATAGTAGTTATATTCTTGTACATAGGGAGCAGTATTATAGTAGTTATATTCTTATGCATAGGAGCAGTATTATAGTAGTTATATTCTTGTACATAGGAGCAGTGCTATAGTAGTTATATTCTTGTACATAGGGGGCAGTATTATAGTAGTTATATTCTTGTACATAGGGGCAGTATTATAGTAGTTATATTCTTGTATATAGGGGCAGTATTATAGTAGTTATATTCTTGTACATAGGGGCAGTATTATAGTAGTTATATTCTTGTACATAGGGGGCAGTATTATAGTAGTTATATTCTTGTACATAGGAGCAGTATTATAGTAGTTATATTCTTGTACATAGGGGCAGTATTATAGTAGTTATATTCTTGTACATAGGGGGCAGTATTATAGTAGTTATATTCTTGTACATAGGAGCAGTATTATAGTAGTTATATTCTTGTACATAGGGGCAGTATTATAGTAGTTATATTCTTGTACTTAGGAGCAGTATTATAGTAGTTATATTCTTGTACATAGGAGCAGTATTATAGTAGTTATATTCTTGTACATAGGAGCAGTATTATAGTAGTTATATTCTTGTATATAGGGGCAGTATTATAGTAGTTATATTCTTGTACATAGGGGCAGTATTATAGTAGTTATATTCTTGTATATAGGGGCAGTATTATAGTAGTTATATTCTTGTACATAGGGGCAGTATTATAGTAGTTATATTCTTGTATATAGGGGCAGTATTATAGTAGTTATATTCTTGTACATAGGGGCAGTATTATAGTAGTTATATTCTTGTACATAGGGGCAGTATTATAGTAGTTATATTCTTGTACATAGGGGGCAGTATTATAGTAGTTATATTCTTGTACATAGGGGGCAGTATTATAGAAGTTATATTCTTGTATATAGGGGCAGTATTATAGTACTTATATTCCTGTACATAGGGGCAGTATTATAGTAGTTATATTCTTGTACATAGGGGCAGTATTATAGTAGTTATATTCTTCTACATAGGAGCAGTATTATAGTAGTTATATTCTTGTATATAGGAGCAGTATTATAGTAGTTATATTCTTGTACATAGGGGCAGTATTATAGTAGTTATATTCTTGTATATAGGGGCAGTATTATAGTACTTATATTCCTGTACATAGGGGCAGTATTATAGTAGTTATATTCTTGTACATAGGGGCAGTATTATAGTAGTTATATTCTTGTACATAGGGGGCAGTATTATAGTAGTTATATTCTTGTACATAGGGGGCAGTATTATAGTAGTTATATTCTTGTACATAGGGGGCAGTATTATAGAAGTTATATTCTTGTACATAGGGAGCAATTTTTATTATAAAAACCAAACAAATACAAAAAATTAACAAAATTCCTGCAATAATACAAAACTAGATTCACTTGAATTGTACAGACATTCGTTACATCTCTAGATTATACACATAAAGTCGATATAAAGAGTCCACACCTGTGGTTGGAAAAATGAAAAATAAACACTTTGTAAAAGAAACCATCATATTTCAGCACAGTTACACGTCCTTCCATAACTTTACACTTTTCTGACTCCTCCTGATTTTTCATGATTTTATCTGGGCTCGGACAATATCTGGTTGACGGCTCATAGATCTGAGTCGGAGTCATCCTGTCCACCACCGGTCTCCATACCAGTCTCTACCTGAGTGCCCACAGGTAAGGGCTTCCGGTTTGGCGGGGGACAGTCCTCTACATCCCTATCACACTCTGCGTCTATTTTTTTAAGTTCATCCTCAAAATCCCCGTTAGACAGAACATCAAACCTATTAGACACGACCATTACTCCTGCAGAGCTCTGGACCTTCCTCCTGGCACTCTGGCCAGTGTCATGCTCCTCCTCAGGTTTACGGGAGGTCTTGTCCTTTTTCTTCCTCTTACTCTGATTCTGGCTATTTCCTTCAGATACAGATGGTAATACTGAAGTAGCGCCTTCCTGTGACTGCTGCTCCTGAGGGACGACCTCCATGCTCCCCTCTGCCCCCTCTGAGCGCTGCTGCTCTGGTGGTACCTGAGTGGACCCCCGGTGGACCTCTGACAATAAAGCCTCCTCTTCCAGAACCTCTGCCCCCGCCACCAAATCCTCATCAGGAAAGTCCTTACAGATGTTGTGCCAGGCGTCTGGACAGTCCCGGTGAGGGTGGCCGATCTTACCACAGAGGTTGCACCTGATGTTCTGACAGTCTGCAGCTACATGGCCGACTTCCCCGCACAGGCTGCACTTCACCACTGTACAGGTATTCGCCAGGTGACCCGCCTTGCCACATTTGAAGCACTTTCTGGGCTGGCCGGGGTAGAAACATACACCCTTCTCCCTCCCAATAAAGAAGGAGTTGGGTAGGTGGGCAGTGATGTTATTACACTGGCGCAGCTTCACCAGGACCTTCCACCCACCCGTCCAGATACCATCGTTATCTCTGCTCCTGGTGAGGTCAGAGACGAGGTCACAATGCCTCCGGAGCCACACCACAATGTCCTGCGGGGGAACAGACTCATTCCAGAAGATGACATTAACCGTAACCGTATCTGGCTTAGAGATGGGAATAAAGCTGAACTTACTCCAGCCCTCAGCGTCTCTGAACTTGGGGAAATTGGCCCAGAATCTGTCCAGATCAGACATGAGCTTAAAGCTGACATCATAGCCCTGCCTGTCTGGTAGATTAATTACCGCCCAGATGTTAACTGGCGCAAACCCCATCTGGTGGCACAGGAGCTCCCTGACCACAAACCTCCTGTCCGGCAGATCCTCCTTGGCACCTCTGTGCCTGAAGCGCACGACGTTCCTCCGTTTAAACGCCTGGTCGGTATAATTAGCGCCAGAGGTAAAGGACGGAGCGCCACGGCTCCAGGCATTACTGGGGGGAACTTGCGGGGTCACACTGGGCTGACTAACAGGGTGAGGGTCTGCTGCAGGGGGACCTTGTGTGCTTGGAATTAAAGGAGGAAAATCACAGACATTATCATGCACATTGTTATCATCAACATCAATGTCATTATCAGACTGCGCCATGTCCACCACAGATTCTGTGCTCCCTCCAGCCCCCGACCCCACAGATACAGTATGATTATCCCCAGCACGAGAGCCCTGCTGGGCACCACCAGAAACTAATGACACATGTCCAATGTCCGGCTGCTGTGCTGGGCATCCTGGGACTTGTGGTACCACCGTTGTACCCTGCACTCCATGCTCCTGCTTGGGATCTGCCGCAGGCTGTTGCGGCTCCTGGTGCAGTCCCTTTTGGAACAAGAAGCTTGCGGGTTGCAGCACTGGCCGCACCTGCTTCTGGGGCCCACCTGGGACAATGTCTGACTGCGAATCAGCAGAGTACGGCAGATTGAACATAAACGGTTTCTGGTTCCTGTAAGTCTCTGCCAGGGGCCCCATCCTCTCAAACACACAGTCTATGTCCTTCACCACATTTGCCAGCTCTGCCCCCATTGAGTTCAGCTTCCGGTCATACACGGTGTGATCCCCGGGATCCTCAGCCTTTATTTTATATGCACAGTCTATGGATACCTGTATTAGCTGCTTCTGCTGCTGTAACACACGCAACCTCTCCACCAGTCCTGGGATGTCCTCTGCAATCTGCAGCCCTGCTGCACATGGAGTCTCCTGGGATCCTGCCTTCAGTGAGGTCTCTGGCTGCTTGGACCTAGATGCCTCCTTGGTTTTCACCACCGCTGGTTTCATGGCTCCAGGCTTCACAGCACTTTTACTGCTGCCACCTGACTGCGACCTCGTGCGTCCAGAGCGCGCCATGCTGGTCACCACGTGCTTCTGCTGCAGGTTCTCCTGGAGGGTCTGTCTCTCCAGAGATGTCCTCCTCTGCCGGCTTGGAGTGAGCTGCACACCTGAGGCTGGTGATGGGATCTGCTTCACCTCCTAGCCAACAAGCTGCTTTCCTCCATTCAGCTTCCCAGCAGTAGATTCCTTCTGGATCTTTCCTAATTGCACTTCACTCTGCTTGCCTTGGCTGGCCGACTGCTTTACTGTCACCTTCTTACATACGACCACGGCTTTTCCTTCTTCCTTTACTTTACTCACTTTCAAAACTCCATCTTTCTTGTTGCTGCTGTTACTTCCATTAGGAGCTCTCTTCTCCTCAGAGGTCGCTTTGGGATTTGCATCCACATTAGAAAGAGCTTGGGAGTTTCCTCCCAGTGTAGGCCTGGAAGCCTGGGCCTTGCTTGGAGAGCTTACCCGCCCAGGGAGGCCCCTCCCCGGGCTTGCTCCAGACATCAGGAGAACCACTGACACACGTCCTCACAGCTAGGAGGCAGTATTATAGTAGTTATATTCTTGTACATAGGGCGCAGTATTATAGTAGTTATATTCTTGTACATAGGGAGCAGTATTATAGTAGTTATATTCTTGTACATAGGGAGCAGTATTATAGTAGTTATATTCTTGTACATAGGGCGCAGTATTATAGTAGTTATATTCTTGTACATAGGGAGCAGTATTATAGTAGTTATATTCTTGTACATAGGGAGCAGTATTATAGTAGTTATATTCCTGTACATAGGGGCAGTATTATAGTAGTTATATTCTTGTACATAGGAGCAGTATTATAGTAGTTATATTCTTGTACATAGGGGGCAGTATTATAGTAGTTATATTCTTGTACATAGGGCGCAGTATTATAGTAGTTATATTCTTGTACATAGGGAGCAGTATTATAGTAGTTATATTCCTGTACATAGGGGCAGTATTATAGTAGTTATATTCTTGTACATAGGAGCAGTATTATAGTAGTTATATTCTTGTACATAGGGGGCAGTATTATAGTAGTTATATTCCTGTACATAGGGGCAGTATTATAGTAGTTATATTCCTGTACATAGGGGCAGTATTATAGTAGTTATATTCTTGTACACAGGAGCAGTATTATAGTAGTTATATTCTTTTACATAGGAGCAGTATTATAGTAGTTATATTCTTGTATATAGGAGCAGTATTATAGTAGTTATAGTCTTGTATATAGGGGGCAGTATTATAGTAGTTATATCCTTGTACATAGGGGGCAGTATTATAGTAGTTATATTCCTGTACATAGGGGGCAGTATTATAGTAGTTATATTCTTGTACATAGGAGCAGTATTATAGTAGTTATATTCTTGTACATAGGGGCAGTATTATAGTAGTTATATTCTTGTACAGAGGGGCAGTATTATAGTAGTTATATTCTTGTACACGGGAGCAGTATTATAGTAGTTATATTCTTTTACATAGGAGCAGTATTATAGTAGTTATATTCTTGTATATAGGAGCAGTATTATAGTAGTTATAGTCTTGTATATAGGGGGCAGTATTATAGTAGTTATATCCTTGTACATAGGGGGCAGTATTATAGTAGTTATATTCTTGTACATAGGAGCAGTATTATAGTAGTTATATTCCTGTACATAGGAGCAGTATTATAGTAGTTATATTCTTGTACATAGGAGCAGTATTATAGTAGTTATATTCTTGTATATAGGGAACAGTATTATAGTAGTTATATTCTTGTATATAGGGAACAGTATTATAGTAGTTATATTCTTGTACATAGGAGCAGTATTATAGTAGTTATATTCTTGTACATAGGAGCAGTATTATAGTAGTTATATTCTTGTACATAGGAGCAGTATTATAGTAGTTATATTCTTGTATATAGGGAGCAGTATTATAGTAGTTATATTCTTGTACATAGGAGCAGTATTATAGTAGTTATATTCTTGTACATAGGAGCAGTATTATAGTAGTTGTATTCTTATACATAGGGGGCAGTATTATAGTAGTTATATTCTTGTATATAGGGAGCAGTATTATAGTAGTTATATCCTTGTACATAGGGGGCAGTATTATAGTAGTTATATTCTTGTATATAGGGAACAGTATTATAGTAGTTTTATTCTTGTACATAGGAGCAGTATTATAGTAGTTATATTCTTGTACATAGGAGCAGTATTATAGTAGTTATATTCTTGTACATAGGAGCAGTATTATAGTAGTTATATTCTTGTACATAGGAGCAGTATTATAGTAGTTGTATTCTTATACATAGGGGCAGTATTATAGTAGTTATATTCTTGTACATAGGGGGCAGTATTATAGTAGTTATATTCTTGTACATAGTTGCAGTATTATAGTAGTTATATTCTTGTACATTGGGGGCAGTATTATAGTAGTTATATTCTTGTACATAGTTGCAGTATTATAGTAGTTATATTCTTGTACATAGGGGGCAGTATTATAGTAGTTGTATTCTTATACATAGGAGCAGTATTATAGTAGTTATATTCTTGTACATAGGGGGCAATATTATAGTAGTTATATTCTTGTACATTGGGGGCAGTATTATAGTAGTTGTTATGCACATGCCCGGACTGACTGGCGTGTCCGCGTTTAGTGATCCCACTGGACCATGAACCGGAGAGTGCCTGGAGGGGCGTAACTAAGTATCTACCCGATTCGACCAAGGTCGCACGACTGCTAACGACGCCAGTGCACCAGGGAGGAACCGAGCAGAGGGACCAGGTGCTACACCAGGTCAGACCCCGGACACGGCTGTTGACCCACACCGGAGAATATAGGAACAGGCAGGTTAGGCTGGCCCACAGACTGGTGGGTATAGGTAGGCACGACAGGTATGCAGACAGGCGGGCACTGGTAAGCACGACTGGTATGCAGGCAGGGAGTACTGGCAAGCACGGCTGGAGTGCCGACAGGGAGGCACTAGCAGGTTGGAGCACAGACTGGATAAGGTCCAGTACAGACTGGGAGTCAGGAACAAAACTGCAGATGCGGTAGACAAGCAGAACAGAGCGAGGCCGCTGGAGGGTTGAACAAGAGCAGAGCAGAGCGAGGCCGCCTGGAGCGGTGAGCAAGAGCAGAGCAGAGCGAGGCCGCCTGGAGCGGTGAGCAAAGACAGGGCAGAGCGAGACCGCCTGGAGCGGTGAGCAAAGGCAGAGCAGAGCGAGACCGCCTGGAGCAGTAAGCAAAGGCAGAGCAGAGCGAGACCACCTGGAGCGGTGAGCAAAGCAGAGCAGGCAGGGACCGCCAGAGCGGTGAGCAAACGCAGAGCAAAGCGAGGCCGCCTGGAGCGGTGGGCAAAGGCAGAGCAGAGCGAGAACTGCCGAAGCGGTGAGCAAGGCAGAGCAGGCAGGGACCGCCAGAGCGGTGAGCAAGGCAGAGCAGAGAGAAACCGCCGGAGCGGTGAGCAGGACAGAGCGGGCAGAAACCACCGGAGCGGTGAGCAAGGCAGAGCAGGCAACAACTGCCGGAGCGGTGAGCAAGGCAGAGCAGGCAAGAACCGCCGGAGCGGTGAGCAAGGCAGAGCAGGCTAGAACCGCCAGAGCGGTGAGTAAGGCAGAGCAGGCAGGAACCGCCAGAGCGGTGAGCAAAGGCAAAGCAGAGCGAGGCCGCCTGGAGCGGTGAGCAAAGGCAGAGCAGAGCGAGGCCGCCTGGAGCGGTGAGCAAAGGCAGAGCAGGCAGGAACCGCCAGAGCGGTGAGCAAGGCAGAGCAGAGAGAAACCTCTGGAGCGGTGAGCAAGGCAGAGCGGGCAGAGACCGCCGGAGCGGTGAGCAAGACAGAGCAGGCAAGAACAGTCGGAGCGGTGAGCAAGACAGAGCAGGCAAGAACCACCGGAGCGGTAAGCAAGGCAGAGCAGGTAAGAACCGCTGGAGCGGTAAGCAAAGCAGAGCAGGCCAGAACCGCCGGAGCGGTAAGCAAGGCAAAGCAGGCAAGAACCGCCGGAGCGGTGAGCAAGGCAGAGCAGGCAAGAACCGCCGGAGCGGTGAGCAAGGCAGAGCGGGCAGAGACCGCCGGAGCGGTGAGCAAGACAGAGCAGGTAAGAACCGCCGGAGCGGTGAGCAAGGCAGAGCAGGCAGGAACCGCCGGAGTGGTGAGAAAAGGCAAAGCAGAGCGAGGCCGCCTGGAGGAGTGAGCAAAGGCAGAGCAGAGCGAGGCCGCCTGGAGCAGTGAGCAAAGGCAGAGCAGAGCGAGAACCGTCGGAGCGTTGAGCAAGGCAGAGCAGGCAGGAACCGCCGGAGCGGTGAGCAAGGCAGAGCAGAGAGAAACCTCCGGAGCGGTGAACAAGGCAGAGCGGGCAGAGACCGCCGGAGCGGTGAGCAAGACAGAGCAGGTAAGAACCGCCGGAGCGGTGAGCAAGGCAGAGCAGGCAAGAACCGCCGGAGCGGTAAGCAAGGCAGAGCAGGCAGGAACCGCCGGAGCGGTGAGCAAGGCAGAGCAGGGCTGGAACCGCCCGAGCGGTGAGCTAGGCAGAGCAGAGGGGACAGGGCTCTGTTCACAGTATTATAGTAGTTATTGTTATGTTCTGCTACCAAAGCTAAGGAAAGAGAGGAGATCTGTCCCTACTATAAGACTCAGCTGAATCCCTACGATGTAACAGGGAACCTGATCCTGCGATCAGACCTGCTAAAGTCCTAATCTAGTCTGTACGGAGACCTATAGATTTGGGGAGGGAATCCCTACAAGTACTAAGGACTGGGAGGAATATGGGACACCTCCTAACAGAAATAGTAGCAGACAGACGAACAAACAAAACAGATAGAACATAGAGGTCCGTAGACCAAGCAAACTAACAGAGTTAGATACAGAGCACAGGCTAGCTAGAAAGTAGATATACAATGAAGTCCAGCAAAGCCAGAAGGGCGGAGCAGGATTAAATAGGCCAACAAGGTCATGTGACCAGCAAAGGAAAAAAAACCTAACAGCAAGGTTCTAACAGTACCCCCCCTTCTAAGAGGATCCTCCGGATCCCCTAGGACCAGGCTTATCAGGAAATCTCCTGTGAAACGCTCTGATAAGTCTGGACGCGGAAACATCATCTGACCTCACCCAAGAGTTATCCTCGGGTCCGAAACCTTTCCAGGCCACAAGATACTGCAAACTACCTCTATACCGTCTAGAGTCAAGGATGCGAGAAATTTCATATTCCCCGTCCTCCACCACCGGAGGAACAGAGGCAGAGGCGTCACCATCCGACACAACAGCTTTTTTTAACAGAGAGACATGAAATACCGGATTAATTCTCCAGGAGGTAGGAACCTCCAACCTAACAGCAGATTGGTTGACAACCTGAAGCACCTTAAAGGGCCCTACAAACTTGGGACCCAATTTCTTAGAAGGAATCCTCAACCGCAGATTCCTAGAGGACAACCAAACCATGTCACCAACAGCGAACAAAACCTCCTGTCGTTTCCTATCAAAGTAGTCTTTAGATTTTCTGTTGGCCTCCTGAAGATTACCACGCACATCCGTCCAAACTCTTTCCAAATCACCGGAAAAATTCTCCTCCTCAGGCACGGCAGATCCCAACTTGGAGAACGACCCAAACGACGGATGTCTCCCAGAACAACAAAAAAAAGGCGAACAACCAGCAGAAGAAGATGTATGATTGTTCAGAGCAAATTCGGCAAGTGGCAGAAACTCAGACCACCCCTCTTGATTGTCTGCCACAAAACAACGCAAGAACTGCTCAACATCCTGGTTTTTCCTTTCTGTCTGGCCATTAGATTCAGGATGATATCCGGACGAAAACGACAAATGAATTCCCAACCTGTCACAAAAGGCACGCCAAAAACGAGCCACGAACTGAGGACCCCTATCAGAAACAATGTCAGTAGGAACGCCATGAAGTCTGACAATTTCCTTGACAAAGGCCTTAGCGAGAGTTTTAGCGCAGGGCAGTTTGACGAAGGGAACCAAGTGACACATCTTGCTAAAACGGTCCACGACCACCCAGATGACAGTAAAACCCTCAGAGGGGGGAAGGTCAGTTATAAAGTCCATAGCCAAATGTGTCCAAGGAGCACTGGGGACCTCCAAAGGACAAAGCAACCCCGCAGCAGGAGTATGTGAGGACTTAGATCTAGCACATATAGTACATTGGCGCACCCACTTAATGACTTCCTTCTGCCATCCAGGCCACCAAAAACTGCGACCCACCAGTCTCTTGGTCTCAGAGATTCCGGGATGACCTGCCAACCGAGATTCGTGACACTCAACAAACAAATCTCTCCTAAAGGTCCCAGGCACAAACAACCTCCCATGAGGAGTGTTAGATGGGGCATTCTCCTGTGCTTTAAGAATCTCATTTTCCAAAACGGAGTCTAAAGCAGCTATCACAACACCTTCTTGTAAAATGTTTTCCTCTTTCTCAGCACCGACTATGGGAGAAAAACTGCGAGACAAGGCATCCGCCTTAACATTCTTAGTACCAGGGATGTAAGTAACGGAGAAATTAAACCGCGAGAAAAACAGTGCCCACCTAGCCTGACGAGCATTCAGGCGCTTGGCAGCGTCAAGATATATCAGATTTTTATGATCCGTAAGAACCTGAACGGGAAATTCCGCACCTTCCAAGAAGTGGCGCCAGTGTTCAAATGCGAGTTTAATAGCCAATAATTCCCGATTACCAATATCGTAATTCAATTCAGTCTCCGAAAATTTTTTTGAAAAAAATGCACAGGGATGTAATCCATCCCCGTTATCCTGAGACAATACTGCGCCAACCCCCACAGAGGAAGCATCAACCTCAACCAAAAACGGCCTAGTAACATCAGGCTGCATAAGGATGGGAGCAGAGGTGAACCTCTCCTTGAGATACACAAAAGCTTCAATGGCCTCAGAAGACCACTGAACCGCATCAGCACCTTTCCTGGTGAGATCAGTCAGAGGTTTGACAATACTAGAAAAATTTTTTATGAATTTTCTATAGTAATTGGCGAAACCCAAAAACCTCTGTATCGATTTCAAACCAATAGGCCTAGGCCATTCCTGCACAGCCTGAACCTTAACCGGATCCATCTCAAAACCTTTGCTGGAGATAATGTAGCCCAAAAAACTAATTCTCTGTACAGCGAACTCACATTTCTCCAGCTTAGCAAAAAGCGAATTGTCCATTAATAACTGTAATACCTCACGCACGCTCCGCCAATGAGACTCCAGATCTGGCGAATAAATCAAAATGTCATCCAAATACACAACCACATTTTTACCGATCAAAGGTCTAAGGATGTCATTAATCAGATTCTGAAAAAATGCAGGAGCATTAGTAAGACCAAAAGGCATAACCAGATTCTCAAAATGACCCACAGGAGTGTTAAAAGCAGTCTTCCATTCATCACCCTCCTTCATGCGCAACAGATTGTATGCCCCCTTAAGGTCAATTTTAGAGAACCACTTGGCCCCCAATAACTGGTTAAACAGATCAGGAATCAATGGCAGTGGGTAAGGATTGCGTACCGTAATTTTGTTAATCTCACGAAAATCCAGACAAGGACGTAAACCGCCGTCCTTTTTTTTTACAAAAAAAAATCCAACCGCCACAGGAGACTTAGAGGGCCTAATGTGACCGGCGGCCAAACTTGTCTGTATGTATTCCTCCAAAGCCTTCCTCTCAGGAATAGTAAGGTTAAATAAACGACTTTTAGGAAGAGTCGCTCCAGGGACAAATTCAATAGAACAATCATAGTCTCTATGGGGAGGCAAAACCTGCGATTCTTTCTCAGAAAAAACTCTCCAAAAATCCTGAATAGGAACAGGCAATTCTCCCCTATCCAAAGCTGCAATACGCCCGTTACAACACTTGTCATAACATTTATGGCTCCAGGATTTAATTTCACTGGTAGACCAATCCAGTACAGGATTGTGAAATTTTAACCAGGGCAAACCCAATATTACTGGAGAAGGCAAGTTATTCAACACTACCAAATCCAATTTCTCATGGTGAACACCATTAATAGTGAGAGGAAATTCACTGACCTTGAGAGTAATATTCTTCAAAGGGGAACCATCCACAGAAACCACAGCAATGGGGGATGATAAAGGTTCAGGTTTTAAATTGAGTTTTTCCACGAATCCCCCATCAATAACATTCAGTGTAGACCCGCAATCAACAAACACCCGAAATTCCATTAATTTTTCCTGAGCAATCGTGGAAGCAGCTAAAAATATACCCTTGGAATTTAAACAGGCAATACGGGCGTGACTGACCATTTTTTTTTCTTTCTTCATACGAAGCTCACAGCCTTTAATCAAATGACCAGATTTCCCGCAATAGAAACACAAGCCTTCTGAAAAACGACGGTCTTTTTCTTGAGAGCGAGGTGCCACCGATCCAATCTCCATCGGTTCACCACTGTTAGTACACACATTATCATAACCAGAAACTGACATAGCAGAGGATTTGCTCTCATTAACCCTAGCACGCAGTCTTCTATCCACCCGTATAGCTAATTGCATAGCCTGTTGCAAATCCTCAGGTGTAGGATAAGCAATTAGCAGGTCTTTAACCCTTTCACTGAGCCCAGCAAGAAATAGACTTTTCAGAGCAGAATCGTTCCACCCTGTTTGAGTGGACCAACGACGAAAATGTGTACAATATTTTTCCATATTACCTGATCCTTGTTTTAAACGTCTCAACTCAGTCTCAGCTGATGCCACACGGTCAGGATCATCATATAATAGTCCTAAAGCAGAAAAAAAACTATCCACTGATCTGAAGCATGTATCACTAGGTTGCAAAGAAAAGGCCCACTCCTGAGGCTCTTTGCGCAAAAGTGACATTATGAACCCTACGCGCTGGGATTCATCCCCAGAGGACTTGGGTCTCAAACGAAAATACAATAAGCAAGCATTTTTAAATGAAAAAAATTCTCGATGTTCACCAAAAAATAAATCCGGCAAACATACCTTAGGCTCCAAGAAATATGCTCCAGGACAGTTACTCACGTGCTGACGGAGCTCGGCCACTTCCAGAGAGAGTCCCTGCAGGTGTTTAGCCAAATCCTGAACCGACACCATGATGGAACAAAAAAAAAATCTTTCCTTAGAGAATTTACAGGCTGGACTTACTGTTATGTTCTGCTACCAAAGCTAAGGAAAGAGAGGAGATCTGTCCCTACTATAAGACTCAGCTGAATCCCTACGATGCAACAGGGAACCTGATCCTGCGATCAGACCTGCTAAAGTCCTAATCTAGTCTGTACGGAGACCTATAGATTTGGGGAGGGAATCCCTACAAGTACTAAGGACTGGGAGGAATATGGGACACCTCCTAACAGAAATAGTAGCAGACAGACGAACAAACAAAACAGATAGAACATAGAGGTCCGTAGACCAAGCAAACTAACAGAGTTAGATACAGAGCACAGGCTAGCTAGAAAGTAGATATACAATGAAGTCCAGCAAAGCCAGAAGGGCGGAGCAGGATTAAATAGGCCAACAAGGTCATGAGACCAGCAAAGGAAAAAAAACCTAACAGCAAGGTTCTAACAGTTATATTCTTGTACATAGGAGCAGTATTATAGTAGTTATATTCTTGTACATAGGGGGCAGTATTATAGTAGTTATATTCTTCTACATAGGGAGCAGTATTATAGTAGTTATATTCTTGTACATAGGATCAGTATTATAGTAGTTATATTCTTGTACATAGGGGCAGTATTATAGTAGTTATATTCTTGTACATAGGAGCAGTATTATAGTAGTTATATTCTTGTACATAGGAGCAGTATTATAGTAGTTATATTCTTGTACATAGGGGCAGTATTATAGTAGTTATATTCTTGTACATAGGAGCAGTATTATAGTAGTTATATTCTTGTACATAGGGGGCAGTATTATAGTAGTTATATTCTTGTACATAGGGGGCAGTATTATAGTAGTTATATTCTTGTACATAGGGGGCAGTATTACTGTAGTTATATTCTTGTACATAGGGGGCAGTATTATAGTAGTTATATTCTTCTACATAGGGAGCAGTATTATAGTAGTTATATTCTTGTACATAGGATCAGTATTATAGTAGTTATATTCTTGTACATAGGGGCAGTATTATAGTAGTTATATTCTTGTACATAGGAGCAGTATTATAGTAGTTATATTCTTGTACATAGGGGCAGTATTATAGTAGTTATATTCTTGTACATAGGAGGCAGTATTATAGTAGTTATATTCTTGTACATAGGGGGCAGTATTATAGTAGTTATATTCTTGTACATAGGAGCAGTATTATAGTAGTTATATTTTTGTACATAGGAGCAGTATTATAGTAGTTATATTCTTGTACATAGGGGGCAGTATTATAGTAGTTGTATTCTTATACATAGGAGCAGTATTATAGTAGTTATATTCTTGTACATGGGGGGCAGTATTATAGTAGTTATATTCTTGTACATAGGAGGCAGTATTATAGTAGTTATATTCTTGTACATAGGGGGCAGTATTATAGTAGTTATATTCTTGTACATAGGGACAGTATTATAGTAGTTATAATCTTGTACATGGGGGGCAGTATTATAGTAGTTATATTCTTGTACATAGGGGGCAGTATTATAGTAGTTATATTCTTGTACATAGGGGGCAGTATTATAGTAGTTATATTCTTGTACATAGGGAGCAGTATTATAGTAGTTATATTCTTGTACATAGGAGCAGTATTATAGTAGTTATATTCTTGTACATAGGGAGCAGTATGATAGTAGTTATATTCTTGTACATAGGGGCAGTATTATAGTAGTTATATTCTTGTTTATTGGGGCAGCATTATAGGTGTTTTCTCTCTTGCTGACAGTTTTCTACTGGGGTAGAGAGCTCTTCTCCGTGTATCTCCTGAGAAGTGGTTGCTCCTAATCCAACTTCTGAGGTTTCTGTCTGAAGTTCAAATTCCTTCTTAATTACCAGGACTGGCTGTTTGCTCGGAGCTACTTTTAGTTCTTGAAAAGCCGTCTCCACCTCCGACATTCCTTTTGGCCATGAACTGTTTTTGTCCCCTTAAGGAGGTCGGTCACCATGGCAAAGTTTTTCATCAACCTCTTGTAGTGCCCAACAATTCCCAGAAAAGACAGAGGTCACATACGGCCAGAGACCGGGGCAGACAGAGGTCACATACGGCCAGAGACCGGGGCAGACAGAGGTCACATACGGCCAGAGACCGGGGCAGACAGAGGTCACATACGGCCAGAGACCGGGGCAAACAGAGGTCACATACGGCCAGAGACCGGGGCAGACAGAGGTCACATACGGCCAGAGACCGGGGCAGACAGAGGTCACATACGGCCAGAGACCGGGGCAGACAGAGGTCACATACGGCCAGAGACCGGGGCAGACAGAGGTCACATACGGCCAGAGACCGGGGCAAACAGAGGTCACATACGGCCAGACACCGGGGCAGACAGAGGTCACATACGGCCAGAGACCGGGGCAGACAGAGGTCACATACGGCCAGAGACCGGGGCAGACAGAGGTCACATACGGCCAGAGACCGGGGCAGACAGAGGTCACATACGGCCAGAGACCGGGGCAGACAGAGGTCACATACGGCCAGAGACCGTGGCAGACAGAGGTCACATATGGCCAGAGACCGGGGCAGACAGAGGTCACATACGGCCAGAGACCCGGGCAGACAGTTGTCACATACGGCCAGAGACCGGGGCAGACAGAGGTCACATACGGCCAGAGACCGGGGCAGACAGAGGTCACATACGGCCAGAGACCGGGGCAGACAGAGGTCACATACGGCCAGAGACCGGGGCAGACAGAGGTGACATACGGCCAGAGACCGGGGCAGACAGAGGTCACATACGGCCAGAGACCGGGGCAGACAGAGGTCACATACGGCCAGAGACCGGGGCAGACAGAGGTCACATACGGCCAGAGACCGGGGCAGACAGAGGTGACATACGGCCAGAGACCGGGGCAGACAGAGATAAGATACGGCCAGAGATTGGGGCAGACAGAGGTGACATACGGCCAGAGACCGGGGCAGACAGAGGTCACATACGGCCAGAGACCGGGGCAGACAGAGGTGACATACGGCCAGAGACCGGGGCAGACAGAGGTCACATACGGCCAGAGACCGGGGCAGACAGAGGTGACATACGGCCAGAGACCGGGGCAGACAGAGGTAAGATACGGCCAGAGATTGGGGCAGACAGAGGTCACATACGGCCAGAGACCGGGGCAGACAGAGGTCACATACGGCCAGAGACCGGGGCAGACAGAGGTCACATACGGCCAGAGACCGGGGCAGACAGAGGTCACATACGGCCAGAGACCGGGGCAGACAGAGGTCACATACGGCCAGAGACCGGGGCAGACAGAGGTAAGATACGGCCAGAGATTGGGGCAGACAGAGGTCACATACGGCCAGAGACCGGGGCAGACAGAGGTGACATACGGCCAGAGATTGGGGCAGACAGAGGTGACATACGGCCAGAGACCGGGGCAGACAGAGGTCACATACGGCCAGAGACCGGGGCAGACAGAGGTCACATACGGCCAGAGACCGGGGCAGACAGAGGTCACATACGGCCAGAGACCGGGGCAGACAGAGGTCACATACGGCCAGAGACCGGGGCAGACAGAGGTAAGATACGGCCAGAGATTGGGGCAGACAGAGGTGACATACGGCCAGAGACCGGGGCAGACAGAGGTAAGATACGGCCAGAGATTGGGGCAGACAGAGGTCACATACGGCCAGAGACCGGGGCAGACAGAGGTGACATACGGCCAGAGACCGGGGCAGACAGAGGTGACATACGGACAGAGACCGGGGCAGACAGAGGTGACATACGGCCAGAGACCGGGGCAGACAGAGGTGACATACGGCCAGAGACCGGGGCAGACAGAGATAAGATACGGCCAGAGATTGGGGCAGACAGAGGTGACATACGGCCAGAGACCGGGGCAGACAGAGGTAAGATACGGCCAGAGATTGGGGCAGACAGAGGTCACATACGGCCAGAGACCGGGGCAGACAGAGGTAAGATACGGCCAGAGATTGGGGCAGACAGAGGTCACATACGGCCAGAGACCGGGGCAGACAGAGATAAGATACGGCCAGAGATTGGGGCAGACAGAGGTGACATACGGCCAGAGACCGGGGCAGACAGAGATAAGATACGGCCAGAGATTGGGGCAGACAGAGGTGACATACGGCCAGAGACCGGGGCAGACAGAGGTAAGATACGGCCAGAGATTGGGGCAGACAGAGGTCACATACGGCCAGAGACCGGGGCAGACAGAGGTGACATACGGCCAGAGACCGGGGCAGACAGAGGTAAGATACGGCCAGAGATTGGGGCAGACAGAGGTGACATACGGCCAGAGACCGGGGCAGACAGAGGTCACATACGGCCAGAGACCGGGGCAGACAGAGGTCACATACGGCCAGAGACCGGGGCAGACAGAGGTGACATACGGCCAGAGACCGGGGCAGACAGAGGTAAGATACGGCCAGAGATTGGGGCAGACAGAGGTCACATACGGCCAGAGACCGGGGCAGACAGAGGTCACATACGGCCAGAGACCGGGGCAGACAGAGGTCACATATGGCCAGAGACCGGGGCAGACAGAGGTCACATACGGCCAGAGACCGGGGCAGACAGAGGTAAGATACGGCCAGAGATTGGGGCAGACAGAGGTGACATACGGCCAGAGACCGGGGCAGACAGAGGTGACATACGGCCAGAGATTGGGGCAGACAGAGGTGACATACAGCCAGAGACCGGGGCAGACAGAGGTCACATCCGGCCAGAGACCGGGGCAGACAGAGGTCACATACGGCCAGAGACCGGGGCAGACAGAGGTCACATACGGCCAGAGACCGGGGCAGACAGAGGTAAGATACGGCCAGAGATTGGGGCAGACAGAGGTCACATACGGCCAGAGACCGGGGCAGACAGAGGTGACATACGGCCAGAGACCGGGGCAGACAGAGGTCACATACGGCCAGAGACCGGGGCAGACAGAGGTCACATACGGCCAGAGACCGGGGCAGACAGAGGTGACATACGGCCAGAGACCGGGGCAGACAGAGGTCACATACGGCCAGAGATTGGGGCAGACAGAGGTCACATACGGCCAGAGACCGGGGCAGACAGAGGTCACATACGGCCAGAGACCGGGGCAGACAGAGGTCACATACGGCCAGAGACCGGGGCAGACAGAGGTCACATACGGCCAGAGACCGGGGCAGACAGAGGTAAGATACGGCCAGAGATTGGGGCAGACAGAGGTGACATACGGCCAGAGACCGGGGCAGACAGAGGTCACATACGGCCAGAGACCGGGGCAGACAGAGGTGACATACGGCCAGAGATTGGGGCAGACAGAGGTGACATACGGCCAGAGACTGGGGCAGACAGAGGTGACATACGGCCAGAGACCGGGGCAGACAGAGGTCACATATGGCCAGAGACCGGGGCAGACAGAGGTCACATACGGCCAGAGACCGGGGCAGACAGAGGTCACATACGGCCAGAGACCGGGGCAGACAGAGGTCACATACGGCCAGAGACCGGGGCAGACAGAGGTCACATACGGCCAGAGACCGGGGCAGACAGAGGTACAAGCTCCCAGTAGCACAATACAGCTAATTATAAGGGTCCGGGCTCCGCTTTTCGCTTTTCTGGTGGGCTCCAGGGGAGGTTCTTCTGTAGATATTGGTTCCCTGTTTTCAGGCTGTCACCTTTCGTCGTCTGTGGGGCGGAGAACAGAGATTTTCTCGGTTTCTCTTCTACATCTTGGTAGAGGATGTGGAGAGGACGTCTCTTCTCCCACCACTGCACAGAGTTACAGGAGAGTTCTGATGTCACACGGCCCCACAGCCACCATCACCATGAGCCCAGTCTCTGTGCTGTCCGTGCTGGGGGTCCTCACCGTCACAGGTAAGTACATAGAGGTAACAGTGCAATATCTGTATCAACCCAGAATAATAGCGATACTGAGAATTACACCCAGCAAAGAGACGGAGACTCTCACGGGCAAATCTGAGGTATCGGAGAGAGCTCCAGGGTCCTGTTCCCCCTTCATCACGGGACATAACTAGTTGTGTTTTTTTAGACTTTCCTTCCCACAATTGTCCGAGGCAATGGAAACCTCTTGGGAGGGAACGACAGCCCCCAACAGGTCACCCCCTCATCACGGGTTTCACTTTGGTGCAGTTTTATACACTCGGGTCCCACCTTGTACACTCGGGTCCCACCTTGTACACTCGGGTCCCACCTTGTACACCGGTCGCCCCGACGGCACAGACTGGATTCCATCAGTGTCAATGTATTTTGTTGGGATTTTCTGTGATACAAAGTAACGAGTATTAGTGACGAGTGAGGAAATGATACGAGGTCACTGATTGTTATACAAATAGAAATCCAATAATAGTTCTGTGCATTTGTATGTTGCCCCCTATAGTCTGATACTTTGTAGGACCACCTTTCGCTACTGCTGCAGTCTTTTGGGGTCTGTCTCTCCAGCTTTCTCTGCTGCAGTCTTTTGGGGTCTGTCTCTCCAGCTTTCTCTGCTGCAGTCTTTTGGGGTCTGTCTCTCCAGCTTTCTCTGCTGCAGTCTTTTGGGGTCTGTCTCTCCAGCTTTCTCTGCTGCAGTCTTTTGGGGTCTGTCTCTCCAGCTTTCTCTGCTGCAGCCTTTTGGGGTCTGTCTCCCGAGCTTTCTCTGCTGCAGTCTTTTGGGGTCTGTCTCTCCAGCTTTCTCTGCTGCAGTCTTTTGGGGTCTGTCTCTCCAGCTTTCTCTGCTGCAGTCTTTTGGGGTCTGTCTCTCCAGCTTTCTCTGCTGCAGCCTTTTGGGGTCTGTCTCTCCAGCTTTTCACATCTAGAGGTGACATTGTGCCCCGTCTTCTTTGCACACTCGCTGTCTCTCAGTGAGATTGGATAGAGACGTCCTGCTGGAAGGTGATCCTACTCCCCAGTCTCAAGTTTTTGCGGCCTTTAAAGGGTTTTCCTCCAGGACTGTCCTGTATTTAGCTCCATCCATCTTCCCAACACCTCTGACCAGTTTCTCTGCCTCTGCTGAAGAAAAGCCTCCCCACAGCAGGATGCTGCCGCCACCATGTGTGGACAGGACAGGAGGAGTGGTACTGTGCAGTGTATATACAGGAGGAGTGGTACTGTGCAGTGTATATATACAGGAGGAGTGGTACTGTACAGTGTATATATACAGGAGGAGCGGTACTGTGCAGTGTATATATACAGGAGGAGCTGTACTGTGCAGTGTATATACAGGAGGAGTGGTACTGTGCAGTGTATATATACAGGAGGAGTGGTACTGTGCAGTGTATATACAGGAGGAGTGGTACTGTGCAGTGTATATATACAGGAGGAGTGGTACTGTGCAGTGTATATATACAGGACAGGAGGAGTGGTACTGTGCAGTGTATGTATACAGGAGAAGTGGTACTGTGCAGTGTATGTATACAGGACAGGAGAAGGGGTACTGTGCAGTGTATATATACAGGACAGGAGGAGTGGTACTGTGCAGTGTATATATACAGGACAGGAGGAGTGGTACTGTGCAGTGTATATACAGGAGGAGTGGTACTGTGCAGTGTATATATACAGGACAGGAGGAGTGGTACTGTGCAGTGTATATATACAGGAGGAGTGGTACTGTGCAGTGTATATATACTGTGGTACTGTGCAGTGTATATATACAGGAGGAGTGGTACTGTGCAGTGTATATATACACAGGAGGAGTGGTACTGTGCAGTGTGTATATACAGGACAGGAGGAGGGGTACTGTGCAGTGTATATATACAGTAGGAGCGGTACTGTGCAGTGTATATATACAGGAGGAGCGGTACTGTGCAGTGTATATATACAGGACAGGAGGAGTGGTACTGTGCAGTGTATATATGCAGGACAGGAGAAGTGGTACTGTGCAGTGTATATATACAGGACAGGAGGAGTGGTACTGTGCAGTGTATATATACAGGACAGGAGGAGTGGTACTGTGCAGTGTATATATACAGGAGGAGCGGTACTGTGCAGTGTATATATGCAGGAGGAGCTGTACTGTGCAGTGTATATATACAGGAGGAGTGGTACTGTGCAGTGTATATATACAGGAGGAGTGGTACTGTGCAGTGTATATATACACAGGAGGAGTGGTACTGTGCAGTGTATATATACAGGACAGGAGGAGGGGTACTGTGCAGTGTATATATACAGTAGGAGCGGTACTGTGCAGTGTATATATACAGGACAGGAGGAGTGGTACTGTGCAGTGTATATATGCAGGACAGGAGAAGTGGTACTGTGCAGTGTATATATACAGGACAGGAGGAGTGGTACTGTGCAGTGTATATATACAGGACAGGAGGAGTGGTACTGTGCAGTGTATATATACAGGACAGGAGAAGTGGTACTGTGCAGTGTATATATACAGGACAGGAGGAGTGGTACTGTGCAGTGTATATATACAGGAGGAGTGGTACTGTGCAGTGTATATATACAGGACAGGAGGAGTGGTACTGTGCAGTGTATATATACAGGACAGGAGGAGTGGTGCTGTGCAGTGTATATATACAGGAGGAGCGGTACTGTGCAGTGTATATATACAGGAGGAGTGGTACTGTGCAGTGTATATATACAGAACAGGAGGAGCTGTACTGTGCAGTGTATATATACAGGAGGAGCTGTACTGTGCAGTGTATATATACAGGAGGAGCTGTACTGTGCAGTGTATATATACAGGAGGAGCGGTACTGTGCAGTGTATATACAGGAGGAGTGGTACTGTGCAGTGTATATATACAGGACAGGAGGAGTGGTACTGTGCAGTGTATATATACAGGAGGAGTGGTACTGTGCAGTGTATATATACTGTGGTACTGTGCAGTGTATATATACAGGAGGAGTGGTACTGTGCAGTGTATATATACACAGGAGGAGTGGTACTGTGCAGTGTGTATATACAGGACAGGAGGAGTGGTACTGTGCAGTGTATATATACAGGAGGAGTGGTACTGTGCAGTGTATATATACAGGAGGAGTGGTACTGTGCAGTGTATATATACAGGAGGAGTGGTACTGTGCAGTGTATATATACAGTAGGAGCGGTACTGTGCAGTGTATATATACAGGAGGAGCGGTACTGTGCAGTGTATATATACAGGACAGGAGGAGTGGTACTGTGCAGTGTATATATGCAGGACAGGAGAAGTGGTACTGTGCAGTGTATATATACAGGACAGGAGGAGTGGTACTGTGCAGTGTATATATACAGGACAGGAGGAGTGGTACTGTGCAGTGTATATATACAGGAGGAGCGGTACTGTGCAGTGTATATATGCAGGAGGAGCTGTACTGTGCAGTGTATATATACAGGAGGAGCTGTACTGTGCAGTGTATATATACAGGAGGAGCTGTACTGTGCAGTGTATATATACAGGAGGAGCTGTACTGTGCAGTGTATATATGCAGGAGGAGCTGTACTGTGCAGTGTATATATACAGGAGGAGCTGTACTGTGCAGTGTATATATACAGGAGGAGCTGTACTGTGCAGTGTATATATACAGGAGGAGCGGTACTGTGCAGTGTATATATACAGGAGGAGTGGTACTGTGCAGTGTATATATACAGGAGGAGTGGTACTGTGCAGTGTATATATACAGGAGGAGCGGTACTGTGCAGTGTATATATACAGGAGGAGTGGTACTGTGCAGTGTATATATACAGGAGGAGTGGTACTGTGCAGTGTATATATACAGGAGGAGTGGTACTGTGCAGTGTATATATACACAGGAGGAGTGGTACTGTGCAGTGTATATATACAGGACAGGAGGAGGGGTACTGTGCAGTGTATATATACAGTAGGAGCGGTACTGTGCAGTGTATATATACAGGACAGGAGGAGTGGTACTGTGCAGTGTATATATGCAGACAGGAGAAGTGGTACTGTGCAGTGTATATATACAGGACAGGAGGAGTGGTACTGTGCAGTGTATATATACAGGACAGGAGGAGTGGTACTGTGCAGTGTATATATACAGGACAGGAGAAGTGGTACTGTGCAGTGTATATATACAGGAGGAGTGGTACTGTGCAGTGTATATATACAGGAGGAGTGGTACTGTGCAGTGTATATATACAGGAGGAGCGGTACTGTGCAGTGTATATATACAGGAGGAGTGGTACTGTGCAGTGTATATATACAGGAGGAGTGGTACTGTGCAGTGTATATATACAGGAGGAGTGGTACTGTGCAGTGTATATATACACAGGAGGAGTGGTACTGTGCAGTGTATATATACAGGACAGGAAGAGGGGTACTGTGCAGTGTATATATACAGTAGGAGCGATACTGTGCAGTGTATATATACAGGACAGGAGGAGTGGTACTGTGCAGTGTATATATGCAGGACAGGAGAAGTGGTACTGTGCAGTGTATATATACAGGACAGGAGGAGTGGTACTGTGCAGTGTATATATACAGGACAGGAGGAGTGGTACTGTGCAGTGTATATATACAGGACAGGAGAAGTGGTACTGTGCAGTGTATATATACAGGACAGGAGGAGTGGTACTGTGCAGTGTATATATACAGGAGGAGTGGTACTGTGCAGTGTATATATACAGGACAGGAGGAGTGGTACTGTGCAGTGTATATATACAGGACAGGAGGAGTGGTGCTGTGCAGTGTATATATACAGGAGGAGCGGTACTGTGCAGTGTATATATACAGGAGGAGTGGTACTGTGCAGTGTATATATACAGAACAGGAGGAGCTGTACTGTGCAGTGTATATATACAGGAGGAGCTGTACTGTGCAGTGTATATATACAGGAGGAGCTGTACTGTGCAGTGTATATATACAGGAGGAGCTGTACTGTGCAGTGTATATATACAGGAGGAGCTGTACTGTGCAGTGTATATATACTGTGGTACTGTGCAGTGTATATATACAGGACAGGAGGAGTGGTACTGTGCAGTGTATATATACAGGACAGGAGTAGTGGTACTGTGCAGTGTATATATACAGGACAGGAGGAGTGGTACTGTGCAGTGTATATATACAGGAGGAGTGGTACTGTGCAGTGTATATATACAGGAGGAGTGGTACTGTGCAGTGTATATATACAGGAGGAGCTGTACTGTGCAGTGTATATATACAGGGGGAGCTGTACTGTGCAGTGTATATATACAGGACAGGAGGAGTGGTACTGTGCAGTGTATATATACAGGAGGAGTGGTACTGTGCAGTGTATATATACAGGAGGAGCTGTACTGTGCAGTGTATATATACAGGACAGGAGGAGCGGTACTGTGCAGTGTATATATACAGGAGGAGCTGTACTGTGCAGTGTATATATACAGGACAGGAGGAGCGGTACTGTGCAGTGTATATATACAGGAGGAGTGGTACTGTGCAGTGTATATATACAGGAGGAGTGGTACTGTGCAGTATATATATACAGGAGGAGTGGTACTGTGCAGTGTATATATACTGTGGTACTGTGCAGTGTATATATACAGGAGGAGCTGTACTGTGCAGTGTATATATACTGTGGTACTGTGCAGTGTATATATACAGGAGGAGTGGTACTGTGCAGTGTATATATGCAGGAGGAGCTGTACTGTGCAGTGTATATATACAGGAGGAGTGGTACTGTGCAGTGTATATATACAGGAGGAGTGGTACTGTGCAGTGTACATATACAAGAGGAGCAGTACTGTGCAGTGTATAGATACAGGAGGAGCTGTACTGTGCAGTGTATAGATACAGGAGGAGTGGTACTGTGCAGTGTACATATACAGGAGGAGTGGTACTGTGCAGTGTATATACAGGAGGAGTGGTACTGTGCAGTGTATATATACAGGACAGGAGGAGAGGTACTGTGCAGTGTATATATACAGGAGGAGTGGTACTGTGCAGTGTATATATACAGGACAGGAGGAGTGGTACTGTGCAGCGTATATATACAGGACAGGAGGAGTGGTACTGTGCAGTGTATATATACAGGACAGGAGGAGTGGTACTGTGCAGTGTATATATACAGGACAGGAGGAGTGGTACTGTGCAGTGTATATATACAGGACAGGAGCAGTGGCACTGTGCAGTGTATATATACAGGAGGAGTGGTACTGTGCAGTGTATATATACAGGACAGGAGAAGTGGTACTGTGCAGTGTATATATAAAGGAGGAGTGGTACTGTGCAGTGTATATATACAGGAGGAATGGTACTGTGCAGTGTATATATACAGGAGGAGTGGTACTGTGCAGTGTATATATACTGTGGTACTGTGCAGTGTACATATACAGGAGGAGTGGTACTGTGCAGTGTATATATACAGGAGGAGTGGTACTGTGCAGTGTATAGATACAGGAGGAGTGGTACTGTGCAGTGTATAGATACAGGAGGAGTGGTACTGTGCAGTGTATATATACTGTGGTACTGTGCAGTGTACATATACAGGAGGAGTGGTACTGTGCAGTGTATATATACAGGAGGAGTGGTACTGTGCAGTGTATATATACAGGAGGAGTGGTACTGTGCAGTGTATATATACAGGAGGAGTGGTGCTGTGCAGTGTATATATACAGGACAGGAGGAGTGGTACTGTGCAGCGTATATATACAGGACAGGAGGAGTGGTACTGTGCAGGGTATATATACAGGACAGGAGGAGTGGTACTGTGCAGTGTATATATACAGGACAGGAGGAGTGGTACTGTGCAGTGTATATATACAGGACAGGAGCAGTGGCACTGTGCAGTGTATATATACAGGAGGAGTGGTACTGTGCAGTGTATATATACAGGAGGAATGGTACTGTGCAGTGTATATATACAGGAGGAGTGGTACTGTGCAGTGTATATATACAGGACAGGAGGAGTGGTACTGTGCAGTGTATATACACAGGACAGGAGGAGTGGTGCTGTGCAGTGTATATATACAGGACAGGAGGAGTGGTGCTGTGCAGTGTATATATACAGGACAGGAGGAGTGGTGCTGTGCAGTGTATATATACAGGAGAGGAGGAGTGGTACTGTGCAGTGTATATATACAGGAGGAGTGGTACTGTGCAGTTTATATATACAGGACAGGAGGAGTGGTACTGTGCAGTGTATATATACAGGAGAGGAGGAGTGGTACTGTGCAGTGTATATATACAGGACAGGAGGAGTGGTACTGTGCAGTGTATATATACAGGAGGAGTGGTACTGTGCAGTGTATATATACTGTGGTACTGTGCAGTGTATATATACAGGAGGAGTGGTACTGTGCAGTGTATATATACAGGACAGGAGGAGGGGTACTGTGCAGTGTATATATACAGTAGGAGCGGTACTGTGCAGTGTATATATACAGGACAGGAGGAGTGGTACTGTGCAGTGTATATATGCAGGACGGGAGAAGTGGTACTGTGCAGTGTATACATACAGGACAGGAGGAGTGGTACTGTGCAGTGTATATATACAGGACAGGAGGAGTGGTACTGTGCAGTGTATATATACAGGACAGGAGGAGTGGTGCTGTGCAGTGTATATATACAGGAGGAGCGGTACTGTGCAGTGTATATATACAGGAGGAGTGGTACTGTGCAGTGTATATATACAGAACAGGAGGAGCTGTACTGTGCAGTGTATATATACAGGAGGAGTGGTACTGTGCAGTGTATATATACAGGAGGAGTGGTACTGTGCAGTGTATATATACAGGACAGGAGGAGTGGTACTGTGCAGTGTATATATACAGGACAGGAGGAGTGGTACTGTGCAGTGTATATATACAGGAGGAGTGGTACTGTGCAGTGTATATATACAGGAGGAGTGGTACTGTGCAGTGTATATATACAGGAGGAGCGGTACTGTGCAGTGTATATATACAGGAGGAGCGGTACTGTGCAGTGTATATATACAGGACAGGAGGAGTGGTACTGTGCAGTGTATATATACAGGAGGAGCTGTACTGTGCAGTGTATATATACAGGAGGAGTGGTACTGTGCAGTGTATATATACAGGAGGAGTGGTACTGTGCAGTGTATATATACAGGAGGAGTGGTACTGTGCAGTGTATATATACAGGAGGAGTGGTACTGTGCAGTGTATATATACAGGAGGAGTGGTACTGTGCAGTGTATATATACAGGACAGGAGGAGTGGTACTGTGCAGTGTATATATACAGGACAGGAGGAGTGGTACTGTGCAGTGTATATATACAGGAGGAGTGGTACTGTGCAGTGTATATATACAGGAGGAGCTGTACTGTGCAGTGTATATATACAGGAGGAGCGGTACTGTGCAGTGTATATATACAGGACAGGAGGAGTGGTACTGTGCAGTGTATATATACAGGAGGAGCTGTACTGTGCAGTGTATATATACAGGAGGAGTGGTACTGTGCAGTGTATATATACAGGAGGAGTGGTACTGTGCAGTGTATATATACAGGAGGAGTGGTACTGTGCAGTGTATATATACAGGAGGAGCTGTACTGTGCAGGGTATATATACAGGAGGAGTGGTACTGTGCAGTGTATATATACAGGACAGGAGGAGTGGTACTGTGCAGTGTATAGTGTATATATACAGGAGGAGTGGTACTGTGCAGTGTATATATACAGGACAGGAGGAGTGGTACTGTGCAGTGTATATATACAGGAGGAGCGGTACTGTGTAGTGTATATATACAGGAGGAGCGGTACTGTGCAGTGTATATATACAGGAGGAGTGGTACTGTGCAGTGTATATATACAGGAGGAGTGGTACTGTGCAGTGTATATATACAGGAGGAGTGGTACTGTGCAGTGTATATATACAGGACAGGAGGAGTGGTACTGTGCAGTGTATATATACAGGAGGAGCTGTACTGTGCAGTGTATATATACAGGAGGAGCTGAACTGTGCAGTGTATATATACAGGACAGGAGGAGTGGTACTGTGCAGTGTATATATACAGGAGGAGTGGTACTGTGCAGTGTATATATACAGGAGGAGTGGTACTGTGCAGTGTATATATACAGGAGGAGCTGTACTGTGCAGTGTATATATACAGGAGGAGCTGTACTGTGCAGTGTATATATACAGGAGGAGCGGTACTGTGCAGTGTATATATACAGGACAGGAGGAGTGGTACTGTGCAGTGTATATATACAGGAGGAGCTGTACTGTGCAGTGTATATATACAGGAGGAGTGGTACTGTGCAGTGTATATATACAGGAGGAGTGGTACTGTGCAGTGTATATATACAGGACAGGAGGGGTGGTACTGTGCAGTGTATGTATACAGGACAGGAGGAGTGGTACTGTGCAGTGTATATATACAGGAGGAGCGGTACTGTGTAGTGTATATATACAGGAGGAGCTGTACTGTGCAGTGTATATATACAAGAGGAGTGGTACTGTGCAGTGTATATATACAGGAGGAGCTGTACTGTGCAGGGTATATATACAGGAGGAGTGGTACTGTGCAGTGTATATATACAGGAGGAGCTGTACTGTGCAGTGTATATATACAAGAGGAGCTGTACTGTGCAGTGTATATATACAGGAGGAGTGGTACTGTGCAGTGTATATATACAGGAGGAGCTGTACTGTGCAGGGTATATATACAGGAGGAGTGGTACTGTGCAGTGTATATATACAGGAGGAGTGGTACTCTGCAGTGTATATATACAGGAGGAGCGGTACTGTGCAGTGTATATATACAGGAGGAGTGGTACTGTGCAGTGTATATATACAGGAGGAGCTGTACTGTGCAGGGTATATATACAGGAGGAGTGGTACTGTGCAGTGTATATATACAGGACAGGAGGAGTGGTACTGTGCAGTGTATATATACAGGAGGAGTGGTACTGTGCAGTGTATATATACAGGACAGGAGGAGCTGTACTGTGCAGTGTATATATACAGGAGGAGCGGTACTGTGCAGTGTATATATACAGGAGGAGTGGTACTGTGCAGTGTATATATACAGGAGGAGTGGTACTGTGCAGTGTATGTATACAGGACAGGAGGAGCTGTACTGTGCAGTGTATATATACAGGAGGAGCTGTACTGTGCAGTGTATATATACAGGGGGAGTGGTACTGTGCAGTGTATATATACAGGACAGGAGAAGTGGTACTGTGCAGTGTATATATACAGGAGGAGTGGTACTGTGCAGTGTATATATACAGGAGGAGCTGTACTGTGCAGTGTATATATACAGGAGGAGCTGTACTGTACAGTGTATATATACAGGAGGAGCTGTACTGTGCAGTGTATATATACAGGAGGAGCTGTACTGTGCAGTGTATATATACAGGAGGAGCGGTACTGTGCAGTGTATATATACAGGAGGAGTGGTACTGTGCAGTGTATATATACAGGAGGAGCGGTACTGTGCAGTGTATATATACAGGAGGAGTGGTACTGTGCAGTGTATATATACAGGAGGAGTGGTACTGTGCAGTGTATATATACAGGAGGAGCGGTACTGTGCAGTGTATATATACAGGAGGAGTGGTACTGTGCAGTGTATATATACAGGAGGAGTGGTACTGTGCAGTGTATATATACAGGAGGAGCGGTACTGTGCAGTGTATATATACAGGAGGAGCGGTACTGTGCAGTGTATATATACAGGAGGAGTGGTACTGTGCAGTGTATATATACAGGAGGAGCGGTACTGTGCAGTGTATATATACAGGAGGAGTGGTGCTGTGCAGTGTATATATACAGGAGGAGTGGTACTGTGCAGTGTATATATACAGGAGGAGCGGTACTGTGCAGTGTATATATACAGGAGGAGTGGTACTGTGCAGTGTATATATACAGGAGGAGCTGTACTGTGCAGTGTATATATACAGGAGGAGCTGTACTGTGCAGTGTATATATACTGTGGTACTGTGCAGTGTATATATACAGGAGGAGTGGTACTGTGCAGTGTATATATACAGGAGGAGTGGTACTGTGCAGTGTATATATACAGGAGGAGTGGTACTGTACAGTGTATATATACAGGAGGAGCTGTACTGTGCAGTGTATATATACTGTGGTACTGTGCAGTGTATATATACAGGAGGAGTGGTACTGTGCAGTGTATATATACAGGAGGAGTGGTACTGTGCAGTGTATATATACAGGAGGAGTGGTACTGTACAGTGTATATATACAGGAGGAGTGGTACTGTGCAGGGTATATATACAGGAGGAGTGGTACTGTACAGTGTATATATACAGGAGGAGCTGTACTGTGCAGTGTATATATACAGGAGGAGTGGTACTGTGCAGTGTATATATACAGGAGGAGTGGTACTGTGCAGTGTATATATACAGGAGGAGTGGTACTGTACAGTGTATATATACAGGAGGAGCTGTACTGTGCAGTGTATATATACAGGAGGAGTGGTACTGTGCAGTGTATATATACAGGAGGAGTGGTACTGTACAGTGTATATATACAGGAGGAGCTGTACTGTGCAGTGTATATATACTGTGGTACTGTGCAGTGTATATATACAGGAGGAGTGGTACTGTGCAGTGTATATATACAGGAGGAGTGGTACTGTGCAGTGTATATATACAGGAGGAGTGGTACTGTACAGTGTATATATACAGGAGGAGTGGTACTGTGCAGTGTATATATACAGGAGGAGTGGTACTGTGCAGTGTATATATACAGGAGGAGTGGTACTGTACAGTGTATATATACAGGAGGAGCTGTACTGTGCAGTGTATATATACAGGAGGAGTGGTACTGTACAGTGTATATATACAGGAGGAGCTGTACTGTGCAGTGTATATATACAGGAGGAGTGGTACTGTGCAGTGTATATATACAGGAGGAGTGGTACTGTACAGTGTATATATACAGGAGGAGCTGTACTGTGCAGTGTATATATACAGGAGGAGTGGTACTGTGCAGTGTATATATACAGGAGGAGCGGTACTGTGCAGTGTATATATACAGGAGGAGTGGTACTGTGCAGTGTATATATACAGGAGGAGTGGTACTGTACAGTGTATATATACAGGAGGAGCTGTACTGTGCAGTGTATATATACTGTGGTACTGTGCAGTGTATATATACAGGAGGAGTGGTACTGTGCAGTGTATATATACAGGAGGAGCAGTACTGTGCAGTGTATATATACTGTGGTACTGTGCAGTGTATATATACACAGGAGGAGCTGTACTGTGCAGTGTATATATACAGGAGGAGTGGTACTGTGCAGTGTATATATACAGGAGGAGTGGTACTGTGCAGTGTATATATACAGGAGGAGTGGTACTGTACAGTGTATATATACAGGAGGAGCTGTACTGTGCAGTGTATATATACAGGAGGAGTGGTACTGTGCAGTGTATATATACAGGAGGAGTGGTACTGTACAGTGTATATATACAGGAGGAGCTGTACTGTGCAGTGTATATATACAGGAGGAGTGGTACTGTGCAGTGTATATATACAGGAGGAGTGGTACTGTACAGTGTATATATACAGGAGGAGCTGTACTGTGCAGTGTATATATACAGGAGGAGTGGTACTGTGCAGTGTATATATACAGGAGGAGCGGTACTGTGCAGTGTATATATACAGGAGGAGTGGTACTGTGCAGTGTATATATACAGGAGGAGTGGTACTGTACAGTGTATATATACAGGAGGAGCTGTACTGTGCAGTGTATATATACTGTGGTACTGTGCAGTGTATATATACAGGAGGAGTGGTACTGTGCAGTGTATATATACAGGAGGAGCAGTACTGTGCAGTGTATATATACTGTGGTACTGTGCAGTGTATATATACAGGAGGAGCTGTACTGTGCAGTGTATATATACAGGAGGAGTGGTACTGTGCAGTGTATATATACAGGAGGAGTGGTACTGTGCAGTGTATATATACAGGAGGAGTGGTACTGTGCAGTGTATATATACAGGAGGAGCTGTACTGTGCAGTGTATATATACAGGAGGAGTGGTACTGTGCAGTGTATATATACAGGACAGGAGGAGCTGTACTGTGCAGTGTATATATACAGGACAGGAGGAGTGGTACTGTGCAGTGTATATATACAGGAGGAGCTGTACTGTGCAGTGTATATATACAGGAGGAGCTGTACTGTGCAGTGTATATATACAGGAGGAGTGGTACTGTGCAGTGTATATATATACAGGAGGAGCTGTACTGTGCAGTGTATATATACAGGAGGAGTGGTACTGTGCAGTGTATATATACAGGAGGAGCTGTACTGTGCAGTGTATATATACAGGAGGAGCTGTACTGTGCAGTGTATATATACAGGACAGGAGGAGTGGTACTGTGCAGTGTATATATACAGGAGGAGCTGTACTGTGCAGTGTATATATACAGGAGGAGTGGTACTGTGCAGTGTATATATATACAGGAGGAGCTGTACTGTGCAGTGTATATATACAGGACAGGAGGAGCTGTACTGTGCAGTGTATATATACAGGAGGAGCTGTACTGTGCAGTGTATATATACAGGAGGAGCGGTACTGTGCAGTGTATATATACAGGAGGAGTGGTACTGTGCAGTGTATATATACAGGAGGAGTGGTACTGTGCAGTGTATATATACAGGACAGGAGGAGTGGTACTGTGCAGTGTATATATACAGGAGGAGCTGTACTGTGCAGTGTATATATACAGGAGGAGTGGTACTGTGCAGTGTATATATACAGGAGGAGTGGTACTGTGCAGTGTATATATACAGGAGGAGCTGTACTGTGCAGGGTATATATACAGGAGGAGTGGTACTGTGCAGTGTATATATACAGGAGGAGCTGTACTGTGCAGTGTATATATACAGGAGGAGTGGTACTGTGCAGTGTATATATATACAGGAGGAGCTGTACTGTGCAGTGTATATATACAGGAGGAGTGGTACTGTGCAGTGTATATATACAGGAGGAGTGGTACTGTGCAGTGTATATATACTGTGGTACTGTGCAGTGTATATATACAGGAGGAGCTGTACTGTGCAGTGTATATATACAGGACAGGAGGAGCTGTACTGTGCAGTGTATATATATACAGGAGGAGCTGTACTGTGCAGTGTATATATACAGGAGGAGCTGTACTGTGCAGTGTATATATATAGGACAGGAGGAGCTGTACTGTGCAGTGTATATATACAGGAGGAGCTGTACTGTGCAGTGTATATATACAGGAGGAGCGGTACTGTGCAGTGTATATATACAGGAGGAGTGGTACTGTGCAGTGTATATATACAGGAGGAGTGGTACTGTGCAGGTTATATATATACAGGAGGAGCTGTACTGTGCAGTGTATATATACAGGAGGAGTGGTACTGTGCAGTGTATATATACAGGAGGAGCGGTACTGTGCAGTGTATATATACAGGAGGAGTGGTACTGTGCAGTGTATATATACAGGAGGAGCTGTACTGTGCAGGGTATATATACAGGAGGAGTGGTACTGTGCAGTGTATATATACAGGAGGAGCTGTACTGTGCAGGGTATATATACAGGAGGAGTGGTACTGTGCAGTGTATATATACAGGAGGAGCTGTACTGTGCAGTGTATATATACAGGACAGGAGGAGCTGTACTGTGCAGTGTATATATACAGGAGGAGCTGTACTGTGCAGTGTATATATACAGGAGGAGCTGTACTGTGCAGTGTATATATACAGGACAGGAGGAGTGGTACTGTGCAGTGTATATATACAGGAGGAGTGGTGCTGTGCAGTGTATATATACAGGACAGGAGGAGCGGTACTGTGCAGTGTATATATACAGGAGGAGTGGTACTGTGCAGTGTATATATACAGGAGGAGCTGTACTGTGCAGTGTATATATACAGGAGGAGCTGTACTGTGCAGTGTATATATACAGGAGGAGTGGTACTGTGCAGTGTATATATACAGGAGGAGCTGTACTGTGCAGTGTATATATACAGGAGGAGCTGTACTGTGCAGTGTATATATACAGGACAGGAGGAGCTGTACTGTGCAGTGTATATATACAGGAGGAGCTGTACTGTGCAGTGTATATATACAGGAGGAGCGGTACTGTGCAGTGTATATATACAGGAGGAGTGGTACTGTGCAGTGTATATATACAGGAGGAGTGGTACTGTGCAGTGTATATATATACAGGAGGAGCTGTACTGTGCAGTGTATATATACAGGAGGAGTGGTACTGTGCAGTGTATATATACAGGAGGAGTGGTACTGTGCAGTGTATATATATACAGGAGGAGCTGTACTGTGCAGTGTATATATACAGGAGGAGCTGTACTGTGCAGTGTATATATACAGGACAGGAGGAGCTGTACTGTGCAGTGTATATATACAGGAGGAGCGGTACTGTGCAGTGTATATATACAGGAGGAGTGGTACTGTGCAGTGTATATATACAGGAGGAGTGGTACTGTGCAGTGTATATATATACAGGAGGAGCTGTACTGTGCAGTGTATATATACAGGAGGAGCTGTACTGTGCAGTGTATATATACAGGAGGAGCGGTACTGTGCAGTGTATATATACAGGAGGAGTGGTGCTGTGCAGTGTATATATACAGGAGGAGCTGTACTGTGCAGTGTATATATACAGGAGGAGCGGTACTGTGCAGTGTATATATACAGGAGGAGCTGTACTGTGCAGAGTATATATACAGGAGGAGTGGTACTGTGCAGTGTATATATACAGGAGGAGCTGTACTGTACAGTGTATATATACAGGAGGAGCTGTACTGTGCAGTGTATATATACAGGAGGAGTGGTGCTGTGCAGTGTATATATACAGGAGGAGCTGTACTGTGCAGGGTATATATACAGGAGGAGCTGTACTGTGCAGTGTATATATACAGGAGGAGCTGTACTGTGCAGTGTATATATACAGGAGGAGCGGTACTGTGCAGTGTATATATACAGGAGGAGTGGTACTGTGCAGTGTATATATACAGGAGGAGCTGTACTGTGCAGGGTATATATACAGGAGGAGTGGTACTGTGCAGTGTATATATACAGGAGGAGCTGTACTGTGCAGGGTATATATACAGGAGGAGTGGTACTGTGCAGTGTATATATACAGGAGGAGCTGTACTGTGCAGTGTATATATACAGGAGGAGCTGTACTGTGCAGTGTATATATACAGGAGGAGCTGTACTGTGCAGTGTATATATATATATACAGGATATAGATCCTATACAGTGGATACAGCTGATATACGTGTATACTGTGATATGTCACTCTCTCTATATATACATATATACTCTTTCTTTCCGTCACACCCACACGCCGTGCTGAGCTGCTTTCTGTTTTGCAGAACCAGGTCATGTCTTGCAGTGTTGGGTGAGGTGCGTTCGTGGTGTCTGGGGGTCTTTGGCAGGATGTGGTCTCAGGTATTTTCCATTGAAGGTTTTGTGAAAGTGAAAATCTAGAGAATTAGCTTTACAGGGTCTCGGAGCGAGCGAGTCCCTCGCGTGCCGCCTCCAGTCTAGAAGATGAAGCTGGACATTGCTCCTTATATATTACATGTCCTCTATATGGAGCCCCCCATCAGCTCCAGGTAGTGGGGGGTCCACACCTGTTATATCTCACAGAATGAATAACTGCAAACAGACAGGTGTCAGGGTGAAGGAAATGCCCTTATTGTCCTGTAATCCCCCAACATCGAACATTATTAGTATCCAATCTAATTAACACAATGATCACAATGATAATCAATAAAAGGTGGTGAATAAAAGTGTAACGGGTGAACACGGCGGAGGACACGATTATATCTACGGATCTAAATATCTTAACTCCACAGAAAATGGCCGTCTGATACCTGCAGCCGCAACCCAGAGCTCACACTCTATATACCGCTATCACTGACGCGATTCAGCTCCACATCACTGTATATACCGCCATCACTGACGCGATTCAGCTCCACATCACTGTATATACCGCCATCACTGACGCGATTCACATCCCAGACTCCGAATATAATTCTGTAGCCACTTACAAAGAGGCCAAATAAGTTACTCGTGAGTCTGCATGTCAGCATCATTAAGCACTCGCTTATTAGAAGAAAGTGCAAATGCTGGACCCAAAGTGGTCCCCAACGCGCGTTTCGCATGAGCTTTTTCAAGGGCTACAAATTGCACTTGCAGCACCTGAAATATACAGTGGTGTGAAAGTGTTTAACTCCTTCCTGATTTCTTATTCTTTTGCATGTTTGTCACTTAAATGTTTCAGATCACAAAACAAATGTAAATATTAGACAAAGATAACACAAGTGACCACAAAGTGCAATTTATAAATGAAGGTCTTCTTATTAAGGGAAAAAGAAATCCAAACCTATAGGGCCCTGTATAAATATATAAGCAGTTGAGCGCAGCTGCCAGTGTGACAACAAGTCACACACAAACCAGTGGCAATTGACAGCAGCGCTAAATACCCTATTTACTACTGTATGAGTGATCAGTCTCATCTGGTGTCACAGCTATGGACAATAGGGTATCCCAGCGCTTCTCTTCGGCGGGTAGCATGAAGAGGCGTCCTGCTGCATGAACGTGTCTTAAAGATTGTGTTGCAGCCGCGGATAATTTAGCTCCATCCTGCAGTACATCGTTTCTCTCAGCCCCTCCAGATGTACATCACCCCCCAGCCCCTTCGTCTACAGCCCCATCCTTCAGCCCATTCTACAGAATATTGCTCCTCTCAGCCCATCCAGATACAGCCCCATCCTGCAGTACATCACTCTTCAGCTCCGTCAGACACAGCACCATCTTACAGTACATCTCCCCACCATACACAGCTCCATGCTGCAGTACATTGCTCCTCAGCTCCATCACACACAGCCCCATCCTGCAGTACATCACTCCTCAGTCCCGCCAGACACAGCTCCATGCTGCAGTGCATTGCTTCTCTGCTCCACCACACACAGCCCCATCCTGCAGTACATCACTCCTCAGTCCCGCCAGACACAGCTCTATGCTGCAGCACATTGCTCCTCTGCTCCACCACACACAGCCCCATCCTGCAGTACATCACTCCTCAGTCCCGCCACACACAGCTCCATGCTGCAGCACATTGCTCCTCTGCTCCACCACACACAGCCCCATCCTGCAGTACATCGCTCCTCAGCCCCTCCAGACACCGCTCCATGCTGCAGTACATTGCTCCTCTGCTCCACCACACACAGCCCCATCCTGCAGTACATCGCTCCTCAGCCCCGCCAGACACAGCTCCATCCTGCAGTACATCGCACTTGCTGCACTGGAGGGGTTATGGTCCAAAGGAAAGTATGTGGGTTTCAGCATCGGAGGTGAATGCCCCTAGGTTGGTTTGTTCTTTCCATTCCTCTCATCCAGAGAAACCCGGTCCTGAGTGTCTGGAGGCCACTCGTAGAAGGGGGTTACTGTCACGGGTGTGTTAGGTTTGACAGACATTCTGGATCTGGCTGTAGAAGGTCACTGCGCTTGGCCTTGCAGACACCTTCTTGATCCTTTCATCATCCGTCCCTCTCTAGGATCCAGCGGTGATCTCCACCTTCTGCTGCTGATTGGCACACCCTTGCTGGATCTTTGGGTGAACTCAGTTTCTACAAAGGGTTGCTGGTGATAGAGTAAATTCCTCTGTTCATGTCTGGAATTCTAGCAGTCAGCTGAATTCTCCTTGGAGTTCCTTTGTGGATTGTAGTCGTTATTTCTCTGGTGTCTTCTCAAAGCTAAGTGTGTCCCCTTTTATGTTTCTCTTGTTTGTCTATAGCTGCAGTGGGGCTGACTAGTCCTCACCCCTCCCTACCTCGGGCCTAGCTCTGGGGTAAGCCAGGCCTAAGGTATCCTGCTTGGCTATAGGTGCAGAACCTATCTAGGGACGATAGGGGAGTCAGGGTATTGTTAGATCTGCTTAGCGGTCTCCACTCCCGCTTTCCCTAGTTGCTGGGCTTCCCCCCTTTTCCCATTGTCGTACGCTGGGTTCTTCCCATACTTAGCATGACACCTGCTGTACATCGTTTCTGAGCCCCGCCAGATACATCTCCATCCTGCAGTACATCGCTCCTCAGCTCCGCCAGAAACACCTCCATCCTGCAGTACATCTGTCACGCTGTCTCTGTGTACAGGAGGTCAGGGGCCTAAGCTGACCCTAAGCTGGGGCCCTGACTAATCCCTCTACCTGGAGGTACTGTTAAAGGTACAGAGGTCCAGGCCGCCAGCGTAACCCCTACCTCCTGAGGATCCCTGCACCTAAGTAATCTAGTCCTGAGAAGGACCCCTGATCACAACAAAAGGGGACAGGTAATAATATGCCAACACTCAGTACTTAGACGAACGAGACAGTACAAGGGTAAAACCAAAACCACCTTGCATACAAAACTACACAACTACAACAGAGGGAACCCCAACGGGAAAGGAGATAAATGATAAAGCGAGGAAGGGAAAAACCACTCCAAATACACTTAGCTCTGAAACTCCAAATACCACGATCCGCTCTGTTAGTCTGCATGAAATGCTTTCACCGACAACTTCCCCAACAGACCGGCAGGCATTTGAAGGAGTCCCACTACAGCAGCATTGATTGCAGCTGGGCGAGGCTGGACCTCGTCTAGCACAGAGAGAGAGAGAGTTAACTCCCTCACTGCCGAAAAACACAAAGCACCAAAACCTCAGCTGCGAGAAGTCAGGCTGTGTAATCGTGACGATCTTCATGGCGACACACCCGTGACAGTACCCCCCCTTCTCCGAGGGGCCTCCGGACCCTCAGGGCCAGGTTTATCCGGGTGAGTCGTGTGGAAGGCCCGAACTAATCGGTCTGCGTTAATATCCGACGCAGGAACCCACATACTCTCCTCAGGACCATACCCCTTCCAATGAACCAGGTACTGAAGGGACCGGCGATTAAAGCGTGAATCGATGACCCTCGATACCTGGAACTCCAAGTTACCATTGACCACCACTGGAGGGGGAGGTAAAGGTGACGGTACCACCGGCGCCACATACCTCTTAAGCAATGATCTGTGGAACACGTTGTGAATTTTAAACGTAGGGGGGAGGTCAAGACGGAATGCCACCGGATTAATTATAGAACTGATCCTGTACGGCCCGATGAACCTGGGACCCAGTTTCCAGGAGGGAACCTTAAGTTTTATATTCCTGGTAGACAACCATACCCGATCGTTCACACTTAGGTCCGGACCAGACACTCTCCTCCTATCAGCCATACGTTTGTATCGGTTCCCCATAGTATTCAGATTCTTCAGCACCCCTCTCCATACTGAAGCGAGTGATGAGGAAAATCGTTCCTCCTCAGGAACCCCCGAAGAGCCCCCCCTACTGAAAGTACAAAACTGGGGGTGAAAACCATATGCCCCAAAAAACGGGGACTTACCAGTGGACTCGCTCCGCCTATTATTAAGAGCAAACTCTGCCAGAGGTAAGAAAGAAGCCCAGTCCTCCTGGTTCTCTGACACAAAACACCGGAGATATGTCTCCAAGCTCTGGTTCATACGTTCCGTCTGACCATTGGTCTGAGGATGAAAAGCCGATGAGAACGATAAATGCATCCCCCGCCGTGTACAAAACGCCTTCCAGAATTTGGACACAAACAGACCCCCGATCTGACACCACCTCGGAGGGTACCCCGTGAAGCCTCACAATCTCCCCAATGAACACCTGCGCAAGAGTTTTAGCATTAGGAAGAGCGATAAAATGTGCCATCTTGCTGAACCTGTCCACTACAACGAGTATGACCGTTTTACCCGAAGACGGAGGGAGGTCCGTAATAAAGTCCATAGACAGATGAGTCCAAGGACGCTCCGGGATCTTCAAAGGTAAGAGGGCCCCAGACGGACGGGTATGTGAGGTCTTAGAGCGCGCACAAACCCCACAGGACGCGACAAAAGTTACCACCTCCTTATGTAAGTTAGGCCACCAAAACCGACGCGAAAGGAGATCCACAGTTGCTTTACTCCCCGGGTGTCCTGCAAAAACTGAGTTATGGTGTGCCTCGATCACCTTTTGTCGCAACTGATCTGGAACAAACAGTCTCCCCGGAGGTCCAACAGGGGCGTCCCCCTGAGCCTCCAATACCTCCTCCTCAAGCTCAGAGCATACTGCCGAAACCACCACCCCCTCCTGAAGGATAGGAATCGGGTCGTCCGTATTCCCGGCCCCAGGGAAGCTACGAGATAAGGCATCCGCCTTTACATTTTTTGACCCAGGACGATATGTAACGACAAAATTAAACCTGGTAAAAAACAATGACCACCTAGCTTGTCTGGGATTCAGACGTTTCGCGGACTCCAGATATAGCAGGTTCTTGTGATCGGTGATGACGGTGACCGGATGGACTGCCCCCTCTAAAAAATGGCGCCACTCCTCAAAAGCTAACTTAATGGCCAAGAGTTCCCTATTGCCGACATCGTAATTCCTCTCAGCGGACGACAATTTTTTAGAGAAAAAGGCGCACGGATGCCACTTACCAGGGGACGAACCCTGTGACAATACTGCTCCCACCCCTACCTCGGAAGCGTCTACCTCTACAATGAACGGCTGTGACGCATCAGGTTGAATGAGTATGGGTGCCGAGGCAAAACATTTTTTCAAGGAGGAGAATGCTTGACAAGCCTTGTCAGACCACCTAGAAAAATCCGTCCCCTTTTTAGTCATGTCTGTGAGAGGCTTAACCATGGACGAGAAATTACGAATGAACTTCCGGTAATAATTAGCAAACCCCAGGAAACGTTGTAGTGCCTTAAGATTCTCTGGCCGATCCCACTCAAGAACTGCCCGCACTTTCCCAGGGTCCATACGAAAACCAGGAAACCTAAAAACTGGAGTTCCTGTACGGTGAACACACACTTTTCCCATTTGGCATACAGTTTATTATCCCGCAAGATCTGTAACACCTGCCTAACGTGCTCCTGATGAGACACCAGATCCGGCGAGTAAATTAAGATATCATCCAGATATATGACCACAAACTGACCCACCAGGCGGTGAAAAATGTCACGCTGTCTCTGTGTACTGGAGGTAGGGGGCCTAAGCTGACCCTAAGCTGGGGCCCTGACTAATCCCTCTACCTGGAGGTACTGTTAAAGGTACAGAGGTCCAGGCCGCCAGCGTAACCCCTACCTCCTGAGGATCCCTGCACCTCAGTAATCTAGTCCTGAGAAGGACCCCGATAACAACAAAAGGGGACAGGTAATAATATGCCAACACTCAGTACTTAGACGAACGAGACAGTACAAGGGTAAAACCAAAACCACCTTGCATACAAAAACTACACCACAACTACAACAGAGGGAACCCCAACGGGAAAGGAGATAAATGATAAAGCGAGGAAGGGAAAAAACACTCCAAATACACTTAGCTCTGAAACTCCAAATACCACGATCCGCTCTGTTAGTCTGTATGAAATGCTTTCACCGACAACTTCCCCAACAGACCGGCAGACATATGAAGGAATCTCACTACTGCAGAATTGATTGCAGCTGGGCGAGGCTGGACCTCCTCTAGCACAGAGAGAGAGAGAGTTAACTCCCTCACTGCCGAAAAGCACAAAGCACCAAAAACTCAGCTGCGAGAAGTCAGGCTGTGTAATCGTGACGATCTTCGTGGCGACACACCCGTGACAACATCACTCCTGAGCTCCGCCAGACACAGCTCCATCCTGCAGAATATCATTCCTTAGCCTCACTAGACACAGCTCCATCCTGCAATACATCGCTCCTTAGTGACGCGCCCCTGGGCCTGCTGTGTCGTGCGGCATCGCGCGCACGGGGGCTTACCCGGAGCCGGATCAGATGGGAGTAGTAGTCTCGTGGAGGTGACCCGGTCCGTGCCCAGGGAGTCAAACTGAGCGGCAGTATTTAGCAGTAGATGTTAGAATGTTCGACTACGCCACCCGTGGATTGCGGTCACGGGACCGCCGCTGCACGGCAGTCCGCTGAGGCCGGTGTTGTTTGTGCAGCTGAGAATGAGATGACTCCCCACGGGAGGAGTATGGCCTCAGGGCAGATCTGTTAGAGATGATGATGGGAGTGATGGTGCGGGTGTCCCAGTGCTGAGGGTGCAGGTGTGACGGCAGGAACACAGAGGCGGGAAGTGCAGTTTCAAAAGCTTTACTCACAGTTCTTTATCAGATCCTTGTGCACAGTAGGACCACCCGAGCCGTGCTGCGTCCACCAGGTCAGGGACTCGGCCAACTCCCAGGCGATTCCAGAGCATGGTCCAGAGCTCCCCTCTCTTCCTTCCTACTGGCTGCCCTCACCAGGGACCCACCTATGTCCGGCTTCCTCGGGCCTTATGGGGCAAAACCTCTCTCCGGCTTTCCTGACCCTATGTGGCGTGCCTTCCTGGTGGATGTGGCGAGGGGTCGTGCCAAAGCTTGACAACGACCTCCAGTTCCTGGCTAAGGATGATTGGCCTCCACCAGTTTGGGATTCGGTACCCTTCTCTGCCAACCCTTCACCCGTTTTAGTTCACTCATGGGATCTCAGGGTTCCTTCTGCTTGCGTCTCTGGGCCTTTCCTTGTGTTCCTCTTCCTTCTCTCCTCTCTCTGCTTCAGGCCTAGCTCTGGAGCTGGGCCCAGACGGAGCCACAGCTCCCTGTCAGCCCTCTCTGGCTGAACTCTCCCTCAGCTTCTCCTCAGACTCGACTGCCTAATCCAAGATGGTGCCCACCTTTTATACTCCCTCTGACACCCGAGCCCAGGTGACAATGCAACCAATGGGCTCCTACCTATGCCCAGAGTCCCTCCCCTATCTGCTCCTACACTACTGGGATGTTCCTCCCCCCCCCCACTCCAGCCAGGGACAGACGCTGTCGTACCTGCACAACTATCTGGTGGGAGTACCGTTGTTCTGTCCCCCGGAAATGGGGTGAGTGTAGTGCATGCAGCTATCTGAGCTCTGTCCCACACTCCATCCTTACCCGGGAGTGGAATACCACACCTCTGGTTTGAGGTGCAATACTCCTGTAGCAGCCGAGTCCTCGGGGTGCTACATTCCCCCCTGGTAAACCACAGCACGTCCTCGGGCTGGAAAAGAGCAAAACATAATAAACATACAAAATTTTTAAAGTATACGCTAACATATAAAACGTTAACCAACAACTCATCCCTTTATGGGAGGTACTTTTCTCTTTTAACTTTACAGGTATAAAACATTACGAAAACATTATCAGACAATACCATTAACTCTTTTAGCATACTATACGTTATAAAATATTACAAGTAACTTTTTACATTATCATTTTAGCAGTATAAACTTTCAATATATAACCTTTTCATATAAAACACATTCTTTATCTTCTGGCCACGGTGCAACTTGTGACCGGGTAAAGTGCAACAGTCACTAGTAGAAAAACAGTTCCTTATAAAACCAGTAGGGGGCGCCTTAAGAAGCGCAACTATTTACAGGGTGGCCGCTCTCAGTCCTCGGCCAGTGGGAATAAGGGAGTGGCTGCTCACAGTCCTCAGCCTGATTGGGGATAGGGGCACACAGGAAACAGTTCCTTTAAACAGTTTCACACTAGTCCCAACGGGGACCACACTTCAATTAGCAGTATGTCAAGTACCCTTACGGGTAACTATATACAGTACTTTGTTTATGCTACTTCCCTTTCAGTAGCGATGTCCTCTCCTCGTTTCCTCCTGAGGGTAGTCTTCAGACCCGTCCGGGTCCTCTTGATCTTCCTCATCCTGTATCTCCTTCTCCGTCAACCGGTGCACGTGAAGGGCGTATGGTCCTTTGGCACACTGGTGCCGGGTGAAGGCGACCACATCACCCGGGTAGAGGTCACGTCCACGATGTCCCTCCGGCAAGTGAGACTCGACATCCCTGCGGGTGACAAAGACGTCGCCGGGGGTTCGGTGATCCCGGATAAAGCCCCAGCCATTCTCCAGCTGAAATTTTATCACAGTCCCGGTGGCGCGGGGACCCTGGGCCGTACGGGGGTTTCGTCGGGCCCGGCGTTTCTGCTCCGCGCTTTGGACCTGCAGCCGTTCCTCGCGGATCCGCCTCTCTCGCCGTTCTCTCCCGAAGACCTCTAACTGCTGACGGCAGCATTCCTCACGCCGGGCTGCGTCCGCCCGGGTCTCCTGGGTGAACCCCATGAGGTTTTCACCGGTGGGGTCCCATGCAAATTGGGCCTCCTCGAGCGGGAGCGGAACAATTTTGGCGGGTGCCGGAGCCGGGATCAGAGGCTCACACAGAGGCCATTCCTTCCGGAGTCGGGGGTTGACGTACTCCGGTGGCCAAACGAAAGGCAGCCCGTCCGGGCTAGTATGCTGTGCAAACAGATCTTCACCCAGGGGCAACACTGTGGAAGTTGAGGGCACTGGAGGGGCAGCGGCGCCCCCAGGTACTCGGCCTTGCGTCCAGGCCGTAGGCATCCTGTCTGGGTTCAAGTATGGCACTTTTGGGAAAGAGGGCGCTGGAGGGGCAGCGGCGCCCAGATCCACTAGGCCTCGCGACCAGGCCGGTGGCGCTGTGGAGGTAGAGGGCGCTGTGGAGACTGCGGCGCCCGGGGGTACTCGGCCCTGCGACCAGGCCGGGGGCACTTCCTCTTTTGCCGCGCTCAGGGTCAAGGGGCGTGGCGTAACAGAGGGCGCGACCGCGGCTCCTGCCGCTTGAGGCCTAGTTGAAAGCAGCGGCGGTACGGCAACGGGCGCGGTGAGTGGAACTTCGGGCTCTACGACGGGGAGCTGGGGCAGGCTTGCTGCTACTGGGCACGGGGTGATGACGTCCCCATTACCTGCTTCCATCCCTGCGGCTCCCTCCGCGGCGTCGTCTCCGGCCTTCGTCCCTCCTGCACCACCCTCAGGGGCAGACATGCTCCATGTTGCGGGTGGCGTCCTCTGCTGGCGGGTTCCAGCCTGCTGGACCATCTCCCTTCTCCACTCGGCCAGTGCTTCTTGCTGCACTCGGGCCATCTTCCGGGCCAGGGCTTCCAGCGCGGTCTGTGCACGCTCCCGATCTCTGGGGAGCTGTGCCAGGATCTCCACCAGGCCTTCTGGGGTGGCAGCCTGCAACAGGTTCCGGACCACAGGGTCAGAGCTGCTCGACTCTTCCTCCATCTCCGGGTGCGATCTGTCCAGACTCCTCCAGGCCGCACCCATCTTCTCTGTTTTGTTCTCTATCCGCCCCTCTTGAGGGTGGTCCCGGGGCAACTTGGTGACAGTCAGTTCCAGGGGCAGCCCCCTCACGCTGATGGACATCTCTATCATTGCAGTCTCTGCTGGTGGGGGCGGTTTCCACTTTTGGCGCCATTCTTGGACCTGGCCCACGATGGGAGGTGGCCTCTTGCCACCCTCTGGCACGCCCATAATGGAGTCCGCTCTGCCAGGGCGGGAAATTGTCTCAGATGGCGGGAATCGTCTCCTTATGGCGGGAAACTCCGTGGATGGCGGGAAAAGGCTGCAGATGGCGGGCAAACGGCGGGAAACGACCTGAGATGGCGTCCGACAGCGGGAACCCTCTGGAATTGGCGGGGGACTCCTTTTTACGGTAAATGTGAACTTTTCTTCAGGCACGCAGTACCCGTCGGTTGCGGGCACGAAATCCTGCCGACTACGCCAAAGTTGACGCGCCCCTGGGCCTGCTGTGTCGTGCGGCATCGCGCGCACGGGGGCTTACCCGGAGCCGGATCAGATGGGAGTAGTAGTCTCGTGGCGGTGACCCGGTCCGTGCCCAGGGAGTCAAACTGAGCGGCAGTATTTAGCAGTAGATGTTAGAATGTTCGACTACGCCACCCGTGGATTGCGGTCACGGGACCGCCGCTGCACGGCAGTCCGCTGAGGCCGGTGTTGTTTGTGCAGCTGAGAATGAGATGACTCCCCACGGGAGGAGTATGGCCTCAGGGCAGATCTGTTAGAGATGATGATGGGAGTGATGGTGCGGGTGTCCCAGTGCTGAGGGTGCAGGTGTGACGGCAGGAACACAGAGGCGGGAAGTGCAGTTTCAAAAGCTTTACTCACAGTTCTTTATCAGATCCTTGTGCACAGTAGGACCACCCGAGCCGTGCTGCGTCCACCAGGTCAGGGACTCGGCCAACTCCCAGGCGATTCCAGAGCGTCGTCCAGAGCTCCCCTCTCTTCCTTCCTACTGGCCGCCCTCACCAGGGACCCACCTATGTCCGGCTTCCTCGGGCCTTATGGGGCAAAACCGCTCTCCGGCTTTCCTGACCCTATGTGGCGTGCCTTCCTGGTGGATGTGGCGAGGGGTCGTGCCAAAGCTTGACCACGACCTCCGGTTCCTGGCTAAGGATGATTGGCCTCCACCAGTTTGGGATCCGGTACCCTTCTCTGCCAACCCTTCACCCGTTTTAGTTCACTCATGGGATCTCAGGGTTCCTTCTGCTTGCGTCTCTGGGCCTTTCCTTGTGTTCCTTTTCCTTCTCTCCTCTCTCTGCTTCAGGCCTAGCTCTGGAGCTGGGCCCAGACGGAGCCACAGCTCCCTGTCAGCCCTCTCTGGCTGAACTCTCCCTCAGCTTCTCCTCAGACTCGACTCCCTAATCCAAGATGGTGCCCACCTTTTATACTCCCTCTGACACCCGAGCCCAGGTGACAATGCAACCAATGGGCTCCTACCTATGCCCAGAGTCCCTCCCCTATCTGCTCCTACACTACTGGGATGTCCCCCCCCCCCCCCCCACTCCAGCCAGGGACAGACGCTGTCGTACCTGCACAACTATCTGGTGGGAGTACCGTTGTTCTGTCCCCCGGAAATGGGGTGAGTGTAGTGCATGCAGCTATCTGAGCTCTGTCCCACACTCCATCCTTACCCGGGAGTGGAATACCACACCTCTGGTTTGAGGTGCAATACTCCTGTAGCAGCCGAGTCCTCGGGGTGCTACATTAGCCCCGGAAGACACAGCTCCATCCTGCAGTACATCACTCCTGAGCTCTGCCAGACACAGCTCCATCCTGCAGTACATCACTCCTGAGCTCTGCCAGACACACCTCCCTCCTGCAGTACATCACTCCTGAGCTCTGCCAGACACACCTCCCTCCTGCAGTACATTGCTCCTCAGCTCCGCCAGAAACACCTCCATCCTGCAGTACATCACTCCTGAGCTCCGCCAGACACCGCTCCATCCTGCAGTACATTGCTCCTGAGCTCTGCCAGACACAGCTCCATCCTGCAGTACATCACTCCTGAGCTCTGCCAGACACAGCTCCATCCTGCAGTACATCACTCCTGAGCTCTGCCAGACACACCTCCCTCCTGCAGTACATTGCTCCTCAGCTCCGCCAGAAACACCTCCATCCTGCAGTACATCACTCCTGAGCTCCGCCAGACACAGCTCCATCCTGCAGTACATCACTCCTGAGCTCTGCCAGACACAGCTCCATCCTGCAGTACATTGCTCCTTAGCTCCGCCAGACACACCTCCCTCCTGCAGTACATCACTCCTGAGCTCTGCCAGACACAGCTCCATCCTGCAGTACATCACTCCTGAGCTCTGCCAGACACACCTCCCTCCTGCAGTACATCACTCCTGAGCTCTGCCAGACACAGCTCCATCCTGCAGTACATCACTCCTGAGCTCTGCCAGACACAGCTCCATCCTGCAGTACATCACTCCTGAGCTCTGCCAGACACACCTCCCTCCTGCAGTACATTGCTCCTCAGCTCCGCCAGAAACACCTCCATCCTGCAGTACATCACTCCTGAGCTCCGCCAGACACAGCTCCATCCTGCAGTACATCACTCCTGAGCTCTGCCAGACACAGCTCCATCCTGCAGTACATTGCTCCTCAGCTCCGCCAGACACACCTCCCTCCTGCAGTACATCACTCCTGAGCTCTGCCAGACACAGCTCCATCCTGCAGTACATCACTCCTGAGCTCTGCCAGACACACCTCCCTCCTGCAGTACATCACTCCTGAGCTCCGCCAGAAACACCTCCATCCTGCAGTACATTGCTCCTCAGCTCCGCCAGAAACACCTCCATCCTGCAGTACATCACTCCTGAGCTCTGCCAGACACAGCTCCATCCTGCAGTACATTGCTCCTCAGCTCCGCCAGAAACACCTCCATCCTGCAGTACATCACTCCTGAGCTCCGCCAGACACAGCTCCATCCTGCAGTACATCACTCCTGAGCTCTGCCAGACACAGCTCCATCCTGCAGTACATTGCTCCTCAGCTCCGCCAGAAACACCTCCATCCTGCAGTACATCACTCCTGAGGTCCGCCAGACACAGCTCCATCCTGCAGTACATCACTCCTGAGCTCTGCCAGACACAGCTCCATCCTGCAGTACATTGCTCCTCAGCTCCGCCAGACACACCTCCCTCCTGCAGTACATCACTCCTGAGCTCTGCCAGACACAGCTCCATCCTGCAGTACATTGCTCCTCAGCTCCGCCAGAAACACCTCCATCCTGCAGTACATCACTCCTGAGCTCCGCCAGACACAGCTCCATCCTGCAGTACATTGCTCCTCAGCTCCGCCAGAAACACCTCCATCCTGCAGTACATCACTCCTGAGCTCCACCAGACACAGCTCCATCCTGCAGTACATCACTCCTGAGCTCTGCCAGACACAGCTCCATCCTGCAGTACATCACTCCTGAGCTCTGCCAGACACAGCTCCATCCTGCAGTACATCACTCCTGAGCTCTGCCAGACACACCTCCCTCCTGCAGTACATCACTCCTGAGCTCCGCCAGAAACACCTCCATCCTGCAGTACATTGCTCCTCAGCTCCGCCAGAAACACCTCCATCCTGCAGTACATCACTCCTGAGCTCCACCAGACACAGCTCCATCCTGCAGTACATCACTCCTGAGCTCTGCCAGACACACCTCCCTCCTGCAGTACATCACTCCTGAGCTCTGCCAGACACACCTCCCTCCTGCAGTACATTGCTCCTCAGCTCCGCCAGAAACACCTCCATCCTGCAGTACATCACTCCTGAGCTCCGCCAGACACCGCTCCATCCTGCAGTACATTGCTCCTGAGCTCTGCCAGACACAGCTCCATCCTGCAGTACATCACTCCTGAGCTCTGCCAGACACAGCTCCATCCTGCAGTACATCACTCCTGAGCTCTGCCAGACACACCTCCCTCCTGCAGTACATTGCTCCTCAGCTCCGCCAGAAACACCTCCATCCTGCAGTACATCACTCCTGAGCTCCGCCAGACACAGCTCCATCCTGCAGTACATCACTCCTGAGCTCTGCCAGACACAGCTCCATCCTGCAGTACATTGCTCCTTAGCTCCGCCAGACACACCTCCCTCCTGCAGTACATCACTCCTGAGCTCTGCCAGACACAGCTCCATCCTGCAGTACATCACTCCTGAGCTCTGCCAGACACACCTCCCTCCTGCAGTACATCACTCCTGAGCTCTGCCAGACACAGCTCCATCCTGCAGTCCATCACTCCTGAGCTCTGCCAGACACAGCTCCATCCTGCAGTACATCACTCCTGAGCTCTGCCAGACACACCTCCCTCCTGCAGTACATTGCTCCTCAGCTCCGCCAGAAACACCTCCATCCTGCAGTACATCACTCCTGAGCTCCGCCAGACACAGCTCCATCCTGCAGTACATCACTCCTGAGCTCTGCCAGACACAGCTCCATCCTGCAGTACATTGCTCCTCAGCTCCGCCAGACACACCTCCCTCCTGCAGTACATCACTCCTGAGCTCTGCCAGACACAGCTCCATCCTGCAGTACATCACTCCTGAGCTCTGCCAGACACACCTCCCTCCTGCAGTACATCACTCCTGAGCTCCGCCAGAAACACCTCCATCCTGCAGTACATTGCTCCTCAGCTCCGCCAGAAACACCTCCATCCTGCAGTACATCACTCCTGAGCTCTGCCAGACACAGCTCCATCCTGCAGTACATTGCTCCTCAGCTCCGCCAGAAACACCTCCATCCTGCAGTACATCACTCCTGAGCTCCGCCAGACACAGCTCCATCCTGCAGTACATCACTCCTGAGCTCTGCCAGACACAGCTCCATCCTGCAGTACATTGCTCCTCAGCTCCGCCAGAAACACCTCCATCCTGCAGTACATCACTCCTGAGGTCCGCCAGACACAGCTCCATCCTGCAGTACATCACTCCTGAGCTCTGCCAGACACAGCTCCATCCTGCAGTACATTGCTCCTCAGCTCCGCCAGACACACCTCCCTCCTGCAGTACATCACTCCTGAGCTCTGCCAGACACAGCTCCATCCTGCAGTACATTGCTCCTCAGCTCCGCCAGAAACACCTCCATCCTGCAGTACATCACTCCTGAGCTCCGCCAGACACAGCTCCATCCTGCAGTACATTGCTCCTCAGCTCCGCCAGAAACACCTCCATCCTGCAGTACATCACTCCTGAGCTCCACCAGACACAGCTCCATCCTGCAGTACATCACTCCTGAGCTCTGCCAGACACAGCTCCATCCTGCAGTACATCACTCCTGAGCTCTGCCAGACACAGCTCCATCCTGCAGTACATCACTCCTGAGCTCTGCCAGACACACCTCCCTCCTGCAGTACATCACTCCTGAGCTCCGCCAGAAACACCTCCATCCTGCAGTACATTGCTCCTCAGCTCCGCCAGAAACACCTCCATCCTGCAGTACATCACTCCTGAGCTCTGCCAGACACAGCTCCATCCTGCAGTACATTGCTCCTCAGCTCCGCCAGAAACACCTCCATCCTGCAGTACATCACTCCTGAGCTCCGCCAGACACAGCTCCATCCTGCAGTACATCACTCCTGAGCTCTGCCAGACACAGCTCCATCCTGCAGTACATTGCTCCTCAGCTCCGCCAGACACACCTCCCTCCTGCAGTACATCACTCCTGAGCTCTGCCAGACACAGCTCCATCCTGCAGTACATTGCTCCTCAGCTCCGCCAGAAACACCTCCATCCTGCAGTACATCACTCCTGAGCTCCGCCAGACACAGCTCCATCCTGCAGTACATTGCTCCTGAGCTCCGCCAGAAACACCTCCATCCTGCAGTACATCACTCCTGAGCTCCGCCAGACACAGCTCCATCCTGCAGTACATTGCTCCTCAGCTCCGCCAGAAACACCTCCATCCTGCAGTACATCACTCTTGAGCTCTGCCAGACACAGCTCCATTCTGCAGTACATCGCTACTGAGCTCCGCCAGACACAGCTCCATCCTGCAGAATATCATTCCTTAGCCTCACTAGACACAGCTCCATCCTGCAGTACATCACTCCTGAGCTCTGCCAGACACAGCTCCATCCTGCAGTACATCACTCCTGAGCTCCGCCAGACACAGCTCCATCCTGCAGTACATTGCTCCTCAGCTCCGCCAGAAACACCTCCATCCTGCAGTACATCACTCCTGAGCTCCGCCAGACACAGCTCCATCCTGCAGTACATTGCTCCTCAGCTCCGCCAGAAACACCTCCATCCTGCAGTACATCACTCCTGAGCTCCGCCAGACACGGCTCCATCCTGCAGTACATTGCTCCTCAGCTCCGCCAGAAACACCTCCATCCTGCAGTACATCACTCCTGAGCTCCGCCAGACACAGCTCCATCCTGCAGTACATTGCTCCTCAGCTCCGCCAGAAACACCTCCATCCTGCAGTACATCACTCCTGAGCTCCGCCAGACACAGCTCCATCCTGCAGTACATTGCTCCTCAGCTCCGCCAGAAACACCTCCATCCTGCAGTACATCACTCCTGAGCTCCGCCAGACACAGCTCCATCCTGCAGTACATTGCTCCTCAGCTCCGCCAGAAACACCTCCATCCTGCAGTACATCACTCCTGAGCTCCGCCAGACACAGCTCCATCCTGCAGTACATTGCTCCTCAGCTCCGCCAGAAACACCTCCATCCTGCAGTACATCACTCCTGAGCTCTGCCAGACACAGCTCCATTCTGCAGTACATCGCTACTGAGCTCCGCCAGACACAGCTCCATCCTGCAGAATATCATTCCTCAGCCTCACTAGACACAGCTCCATCCTGCAATACATCGCTCCTTAGCCCCGGAAGACACACCTCCCTCCTGCAGTACATCACTCCTGAGCTCCGCCAGACACAGCTCCATCCTGTATGTTACATGGATGCCGCTAAGTTCAGATAGGGGTGAGACAGGTTACATGAATTCTTTGGCATCCTGGGGGAACCGTTACTAAGGGCGACCATAGACTGCAGCTGCTCTCAGGCACACAGGGGTATTGACCCTCCGGTACAGACACATAGATTGTTTTACTTGCTGACCAGACACACTTGACAAGAGTCCTCATAAACGGTAGAACAGTAGCATCTAATAAGAAGCGGCACAGCCAGTGCAAGGTAAGTCTTATGAGCAACAGGCTCCAGTGACAAACAATACAGTTTCCTTATCAGCACAGCAGTTCACAGTCTTCACAGTAGTACAGGACAGCACAGTTCTAATGCAAAGGCACATTAATGAACACAGCATTCTTTACAGCACAGTGAGATGGAGGAGGGGGGATGGTTTGCTGAGGGAGATTATCCCTTTGACACCATTTCTTCCAGTCCTTATCTTTCTGCTTGACAATACTCTGCACTGTTAGTTCAGGAACTCTACCTGACCTGTGCTTAGCTTCACTCCTGACTTGAATCCTTTTCACTTGCAGGGGTGCTTCTGTGAGATACAGAACATACACACCACCTTTCTCTTCGGCTCCAGCCAGACAGTAAACAACTTCTCCACAATCCCCCTGGGGCTCTGCTAAAACACTCCCCTTCTCCTGTGACTGTGTTAACCCCTCTAGTTGCTGGATGGTTCTGGAGCACAACACTTCCTGTCTCCTGTGCTTGTGTTACTTCTAATAGTTGCTGAATGCTTTTAAAGCAACAGCACTACTTCTGCATGTCACACTCTGCAACAGCACTACTTCTGCATGTCACATGCAGTACATCGCTCCTCAGGCCCTTCAGAGTCCAGCACTCCTCTCCGATTGGTAGGAAGAAGCATCTTCCGCAGACATGGACATGGCTGCAGATTTAAAGTACAGTGCTGCTAAAGCACTTGACATCCAGCGGCCCTAAACAGTTACTAGGGGACTGGCCAAGGGGTGATCTGTCCCTCAGCCCACCGTGGACAGAGAAGTCTGGAGGAGGAGGACAGAGGGGTCTGGAGGAAGAGGAATAACAAGGATATGGAGAAGGGGATAGAGAAATTTGGGGGAAAAGGAGGGAACAAAGGAATCTGGAAGAGGGAATAAATGAGTCTGGAGGAGGAGGAGAGAAGAGTCTGAAGGGGGAGCAGAGGGAATACGAATGAGGATGACAGTGGAGTCTGGAAGGAGGAGGACAGGGCTGTCTAGAGGAGAAAACATGTCTGGAGTAAGGTTTGGAGATGGACAGAGACTTCTAGATAATACAGCCGGAGGAGACACGGAAATCTTGATAAGATAAGACTCCTAGGTCAGGGTCAGTCCTAAATTCTAAAAAAGAAATCAACAATTTTACATTGTGAATAGTTATGCTTAGAACCTCTCAAACTGTTTGTCTACTAAGGACAAGCCACAATTTTTAGATAGGACCTTCGCAGAAAAGGCGAAAGCATGAGTCCATATTATGGATTTTAGTACTTTGTCCCTGAGAGTCCACTGTAAGCTTCCATTCATATGTCTTTCCTTAGGTTATGTAGAAGCTATCACCATCTCTACTGCTCAACCACAAGTGACTGGATATGAAAATGACTCCAACGTGCTGGCTGTTTCCTACCAAACATCAAAAAGGACAGACTGGCTCCAGATTAGATGGAACATCATCCACCCCAAACCTTTGCACTTGGTCATTTGCACCATACGATCGGGAAACCTCTCCGGCTCTAAAATGTTCCCAGAAAATGGATTTGAAAGTCGGATGACTATTGATCCGGAGAGCGGTTCACTGATTATTAAACACTTGAAGATGGAGGATGGCGGAATATACAACGTGTCTGTTCTGGATAATGAACATGAAAACTGGACTCTGATCAATGTCACTGTCTTACCTGCTCAAACTGAGGGTAAGTCTTTGCTTAAACCCATGAAGCGTCCTTAAACTAGGACATGCTGGTTATTGTTGTGGCCTTTTAGTACTTGGGACCTAGAATACAATCTGACCTTACAGTGATGTACACAATTTAGGCTCCATAACAAGGGTCAAATTGGATCCTTCTTGTAGGGGTTGTATTTTGCCTCTCAGACCAGGAAATCGTAACTGGGTTGTCTGTAGGGACGAGCAGACCCTTGGAAGTGTGGGGTCGGCCAAGTTTAGTCCAAAGTTCAGTTCAGGTACCAGAACTTAACCCAAACTTGATCCCGGACCTGAACCCCTGGTCTTATTATGCTGGGAAGGGGCCAATATCCATAAAGGTTCCCAGCCTATTAATATCAGCTCCCAGCTGTCTGCTTTGCATTTGCTGGTTATTAAAAATGAGGGGACCTTAAAAAAAATAACATGGGGTTCCCATTATTTTTAAAAAACAGCTAAAGCAAAGTAGATAGCTGGGGGCTGATATTAATTAGCTGGGAAGGTCTATGGATATTGGCCCCTTCCCAGCCTAATAACACCAGCCCTCAGCCACCCCAGAAATGGCACATCCATTAGATGTGGCAATTCTGACACTTAGCATCAGTCCTTCCTGATTGCCCAGGTGCTGTGGCAATTGGGGTAATAGTTTTTGGTGTTGATGTCAGCAGTGTAATGTCAGCTGTCACCAAGCCCAGGGGTTAGTAATGGAGAAGTGTCTATCAGACACCCCTATTACTAACCTCTAAGTTAAAAGAAAAAAAAAAAACCCACACACACAGGAAAAAAAAGTTTATTTGAATAAAGACTCCCAACACATTCCCTGATTTAACCATTTATTATTAGACGTAATCCATTGCGGTTCTCACAATTTATTTCTTTTACACTGTCCCTCACTCGAGCTGTCCCTATGCTAGTCAGAGTACAATGGAGGTGCCACCCGTGTCGGTGGTTATACATGCCGGGTCACGAGTGGCGCCAGCCAGTCACAGCCATGCCAATACTGAAGTGCGGAATTGCCCACAGCCTAAAATCTTGTTGATTGGTTGCGATGCAGCCTTTCAACAAGCTTTATTAAGCATCTGACCTCCGAACAGTAGCACAGACTTCCGGGAGAAATCCATGTTCGGAGTTCAGCATCCAACAAACCCCGAAGTTTACAGTTCAGGTTCATTCACCCCTAGTTGTCTGTCCTTATGATGTTGATGACCAAACTTTTGATAGATCATTAATATGAGATCGGTGGGGATCCAGCACTTGGTACCCACACTGATTAGCTGTTATCAGCTCTGTTGACAGCCGGACGTAAACCATTAACCAATCTGGACAGCTCAAAACTACCGAGAACTTCAGCTTAACTACCACTGAACTGATCAGGAATGGATTGGAAGATAGAGGACTAGGAAAAAGGAAAAATAAAGAAAGGGTTCAGGGAGAGTATTACTCAGGAGAGGATCTGGAGGTGGGAGAGTTTAGGAGAAGTTCCTGCCCCCCAAGAGGATATTTTGGCCGATAAGAACAAATACTAAGTGTAAGCTGTAATCCAACATCTATCCTAACGGATGCTGCCTGATTAGATGAACTGCCCAAGCACAGCATCAATATGAAAGCCGGTGAGCTTTTTTATGACAACATTTAGACTATGATAGTGTTCAGAGGGCAGTATTTTATTTTGTCTACTAGATAGAGGACACACATGAGATGTACACGGATTGCTCCAAGGAGTGGATCACCATTGTCCAAGAAGATCAGCAGGAGAACGCAAGATGCTGGAAGACGTCTGAGAAGCCAGAACTTCATCCTGAGAGAATCTCTCACCACTACTGAGGTGACAGGGCAAAAGACGACCATTAGAATGAGAATACACATGACATCTACATGGAGGGCTCCAAGGAGTGGATCACCACTGTCCAAGAAGATCAGTAGGAGAACCCCAGATGCTGGAAGATGTCTAAGAAGCCAGAATTTCATTCTGAGAGAATCTCTCACCACTACTGAGGTGACAGGGCAGAAGACGACCATTAGAATGAGAATACACATGACATCTACATGGAGGGCTCCAAGGAGTGGATCACCACTGTCCAAGAAAATCAGCAGGAGAACACAAGATGCTAGAAGATGTCTGAGAAGCCAGAACTTTATCCTGAGAGAATCTCTCACCACTACTGAGGTCACAGGGCAGAAGACGACCATTAGAATGAGAATACACATGACATCTACATGGAGGGCTCCAAGGAGTGGATCACCACTGTCCAAGAAGATCAGCTGGAGAACACAAGATGCTGGAAGATGTCTGAGAAGCCAGAACTTCATCCTGAGAGAATCTCTCACCACTACTGAGGTGACAGGGCAGAAGACGACCATTAGAATGAGAATACACATGACATCTACGTGGAGGGCTCCAAGGAGTGGATCACCACTGTCCAAGAAGATCAGTAGGAGAACACAAGATGCTGGAAGACGTCTGAGAAGCCAGAACTTCATTCTGTGGGAATCTCTCACCACTCCTGAGGTGACAGGGCAGAAGACGACCATTAGAATGAGAATACACATGACATCTACATGGAGGGCTCCAAGGAGTGGATCACCACTGTCCAAGAAGATCAATAGGAGAACGCAAGATGCTGGAAGACGTCTGAGAAGCCAGAACTTCATTCTGTGGGAATCTCTCACCACTCCTGAAGTCACAGGGCAGAAGATCAGCAGGAGAACACAGATGCTGGAGGACATTGGTGAGAAGCCAGAACTTCATCCTATGAGAATCTCTCACCACTACTGAGATTATAGGGCAGAAGATGACCATTAGAGTGAGGATACACATGACATCTACATGGAGGGCTTCCAGGAGTGGATCACCACAGTCCAAGAAGATCAGTAGGAGAACGCAAGATGCTAGAAGATGTCTGAGAAGCCAGAACTTCATCCTGAGAGAATCTCTCACCACTACTGAGGTCACAGGGCAGAAGACGACCATTAGAATGAGAATACACATGACATCTACATGGAGGGCTCCAAGGAGTGGATCACCACTGTCCAAGAAGATCAGTAGGAGAACGCAAGATGCTGGAAGACGTCTGAGAAGCCAGAACTTCATCCTGAGAGAATCTCTCACCACTACTGAGATTATAGGGCAGAAGATGACCATTAGAGTGAGGATACACATGACATCTACATGGAGGGCTTCCAGGAGGGGATCACCACTCTCCAAGAAGATCTGCAGGAGAACACAGGATGCTGGAAGATATTTATATTAATTAGGATCTTCAAGGTAGGACCCACTGGTGGACACAGACAGAAAAGGGCTCTTGTGTCAGAGAAATATATGGGCCCATTGCAGTCCAATATCTGATCATAAAATACAATTCCACCTGTTTTGGAGGTAGAAATGGGCCCCGTGACCTCTTGGGCCCCTGGTTGCACCAATGATACATCCACTCCTGCGAGGACCAATAGGAAACTCTCGCCCAAAATGAAATCTCATTGCGGAAGACGGCTATAAAACATATAACATCTATATGGGGCGGGTGCATTGAGGAGACCATAAATGTCCAGGAGGAATTTAAGAGAAGGATTAAAGATAATCCATAAACACCTGGGACACAACCAGACCTCCAGATGGACAACTGTGGTATTGTGGTGGAGAAGATTGCACTCAATGTTCGGGGGACGTCAGTCACTTGAATAGAATGGAGTTCCTTTTTACATTCTTTATTTGTGCAAAATAATAATTTCAGGTTCAGACTTCAATTAAAAATAATTAATACATAGACGGCACAAGGCCGAAGAGTTAATCGACAATTGAGACAATGGCTGAGGTCAACGTTCACATGGTAAAGTTACGTACTGGGCTGATTACCGTCTGGTAAGAATATAATATCTTCTTGTTTCCTATTGTATAATCCATGCTGTTGTACAACGTTCCTTGGTTTATCTTTAGTGGTGGTGTGGGAGTAGTAGTAGAGACAGATCCCTCTATAGGTGGCTGTGGACAGTGTACACTCCTATACGTGGAGCAGATATGGTGTATGTGGAGAAAAGATGCAATGTTAGGTCCACCCTAGTGTTGCTCGAAGCCTTTGGTTTGGAAGAGCAGCTGTAATGCAGCAGAGATCGATGGTGGTGCAGCGGGGTCGTCCCGTTGCAGCAATGGAGGCTATTGTGACATGACAGAAGCATGATTTATAATGTCTAAGGAGTCGGCTAAACTCGAAGAACTGAAACTGCAGAGCTCATCAGAGCAGGAGGATCGGAGGCTGAACAGGCCCAGAAAAGTAGCAGATTTATCTCTGTGATGTAGTAGACCTGAGTGTGAAGCAGAATTCTGTATAGCATTGGCATAGTGGTATAGCAGAGTTGATTCAGGAATTTGGCAGACAGTCCAATGCACAAATTGTCCAGCAATTTAATAGACTGTCCTGGAACAATTTTTGTAGCAGAGCTAGGTTTGTCACAGAGTCCAAGGCAGAGCTATAATACAATGTTATCCAGTTGCGTTGAGTAAAATGATTTGCACAGCCCTGCTTTGGTGTCCTGTCCGGTCCTCCATGGCAGCCACACCTGGGCAATCTTTACTGTGTGGCTGGTGTCCTTGGCCCGGTATCCTAGATGCCTCTTGAGCTTTCTAAGCCTATAAACTCATGATGTTATGGGGAGGCTTAATAACTAGACCTCACGCAGAAGTGCAGACTACCCTTGTTGAGTTGCCATGAAGGACCGGACTGGATGCCGGAGCAGAGCAACACAATTCTTTGTGTCTAAGCCTATGTCCTATTAATATAGCGGAGCTGGGTTTGTCACAGAGTCCATTGCAGATCCAAGTAGTAATAGAGACTCAATAACAAGAAAGCAGTGAACAGTTACCCTATGGGCGCTAACTACCTGAATACTCAGGTGATTACCTGCTGCCGAGGTGATCTATGAGGCCTGAAAAGTGATGGCCTACAGTGGAAAGCGTGGTGGTGAGGATATTCCGGACTGAAGCATAGTAATGACCCTAAAGATGGCAGGAAACCAGTCCAATAGAAAGGGTGAAATGTGCCGTCCGGATCAATAAGACTTGAATCCCCCTTTAATGCTGTTCTGGGGGCAATGGTGAAATGTTCCGTGTATGAACGTCCTCATGCATCCGCTGAAAGCGTTGTCCGTGTGACATGTGGGCATGTGTAAGGACTGCCTGCCGGAGGTTGTGACTGCCGAGAGGGCAAGACACCCATGAGAGACCCCGACCCCAGAAGAGCAGAGGTCTGAGAATGTCTCTGAACCTGACGCTTCTCTTTGCTGCAGATTTTCATCCTTCACTTTTTCAATCATATCAGTCTGATAAAGTGACGGCACATTCAGCTCTGCTACATCTGTGAGCAGCATGAACTTTTCACCAGCTTATCTGCTGCATTTGGTATAATCGCCCGCTATGTACATTACTCCGGTTTACGTGTCCATGTGTCACAGAACATCTGGCGACTGCATTTGATGGAATTAAAGTCTCCGTTATCCTACAGATTGTATGAGTAAAGCTCTGCCCAACGCCACCGAGTCTGTGGGTGATATAGGTCACTGATCTGCTGCTGGACTGCACTGATAATTAACCAATCCTTCTATATGTACTGGTGGGGACTCATCGGGGGTCACACATACTGTATACACACTATAATGGTGGCCACCGGTGGAGGATCAGTCGGAGAAAGGGTTCTCGTATTGTATGTGTGGTGCCCCTGTGGGTTCAGTCGCCACAGAGGTACTGCACCTCACCCAGAGGTGTGGTATCTCACTCTCAGGTAAGGATAGAGTGCTGCCCGGGACCCCAACACCTGCATCCAACACTACACTACTCCAAACCAGCTGGAGGGGCAAGATGTGTCGCGCTTCCTGGTGAGCCCTGACCCTGGTTGGAGTGGAGGGAACCATGTAGTGGGTGTGGGTGGAGGACGTAGATCAGGGGAGCACTTGTTAGAAGTGATATAAAAGGGGGAGCTATCTTGAAAGGACAGTTCAGTCTGAGAGGAGAAGTAGTGGGAGCAGGAGCTCTGCTCGGGAGGAGGCCTAGTAGAGAGGCCCAAGACTGAGAAGGAGAGGAGGAAGGAGAGAGGAGCAGGAGAAAGGCTCCAGGAACGGGAAAGGGATCCCAGGGGTACGGGCAGTGCTGGAGGCCACCCGTACGCCCGAATCTGCCACGCGGTGGAGGGATCGAGCCGCAGAGGGGACCGGCCCCTGACCAGTGAGAATTACAACGTTCAACTGGAAACCGGAGGCTTCTGTACTTTCAGGGTGCAGTTGCCACATCCGCACTCAAGTCGCCAAAAAGGTAACCACATAGGATCCAGGGAACTCCAGGTTGCCCAGAAAGATCCGAGGATACCGGCTTGGGACATTGCTTGGCGAGGCGCAGGGCTAGAAGGGTGAGAGCCAGCGCAGAAAGACGGCTGAGAAGGGCATATAGAACGGGGTCCTGTCAGGCACTCTTGAAACACCTGGGAGTTTGCTGAACCCCTGCCCGGTGAACGCAGCGCGACGTGGGAGGCTGTAATCTGGACAGTGCAACCTGAGGAACTTAACAACTGTGAGTAAACTCTGAAGACTGCACCCCACTGTCTCTGTGAAGTTATTGCTACGCCATCACCCCCTGCACTACACCGCAACATCCATAACATCTCAGCACAGCGCTGGAGCTAAGCTTTACCTGTGGAGAGCTGAACCAACTCTGCTGCATTTACACCAGCTCCAGAGGATCTGCTCCGCAGTGGCGGCTACCTTTAGCTGCATACCACCAGTGGCGTCACGAACTGTATATAAGAACTATAAATCCCCTGTAAATATTTCCCCTTTTGATTGACCGCCCTGGGTCACGAACCGGGTCACCACCACTGTGACATCTCCCCTAGCAATGACCGGCCAGGCGCCGAGTACCCCACGGCCCAGGGGGCGCATCATATGTATCCGGGAAGGGCGGGTCACTTCTGTCTGACAGCATGTAAATCTGATATAATCCTCGTATACGCCTTACTATTGTGATGGGGGGACGATATTGTAGCACCCTGAGGATTCGGCTGCTACAGGGGTATTGCACCTCAACCCAGAGGTGTGATATTCCACTCCCGGATAAGGATGGAGTGTGGACCTGAGCTCGGTAGGCTGCATGCACTACACACATCCCATTTCCGAGGAGCAGACCAACGGTACTCCCACTTAGAAATGTGCAGGTACGACCGAGTCTGTTCCTGGCTGGAGTGGGAGGGGGGTGGTACATCCCAAGTAGTGTAGGGGCAGATAGGGGGAGCAGCCTGGGTAAAGATAGGAGCTCATTGGGTGCTGGTCACCTGAGCTCACACATAGAGGGAGTATATAAGGTGGGCACCATCAAAGATCAGGGTCAGTCTGTCAGAGCCAGTAAGAAGCAGAGGTCCAGATGAGCCTGCAGAGAGAGAGTGGAGCAGAGAAGGAAAGACCCAGAGAGAGAAAAAGAAAGGACTCTGAGAACCCAAATTCAATCCCCGGGTGAAGAGTCGGCAATAGGGTACCGGATCCCAAACTGGTGGGGGCAAAAGCACACCCTAGCCAGAGACCGGAGGCCGTGGGCAGCGTCTGCCACGGCCACCCACCACATCCACCCCGAAGGCAAACCACGTGGAGGGTCAGGGAACCCAAGGCCAAGGGTCTCCCAACAGAAGGCCCGAGGGAGCTGGACCTAGGTGGATCACTAGTGGGGACGGCCAGAGGAAAGGACAGAAGGAGAGCTCAGGGTCACGCTCCGGACTTGTTTGGGGGTTTGCTGAATCCAGGACCTGGTGGACGCAGCACGGCTCGGGTGGTCACTTGAAGCTGGAGTGACCGGAACATCAGCAGTGAGTAAATACCCTAAACTGCACAACCCGACTCTGTCTTCATTACCATCTATGCTGCACCACCACAACCCCCATCCTCTGCACCTGACCCCCTGAGGCTATACCCCACCCGTTGGGGGTTATACTACCAAAAGCTGCACCAACACCATCAGCCTCAGCGGACCCTGCTGCAGCGGCGGCCATAGTGACCGCAATACAACGGGTGGCGTAGTCGACAATAAAGAACTTAATAACATCTGTAGGACTGCCACATACAACTGAGTTTGACACCCTGGGCACGGACCGGGTCATAGCCACTCGGAGACTACAACCCCCATCTGATCCGGCTCCGGGTATTCCCCTAAAGAATATGGCCCAGGGGGTGCGTCAACTTTGGCGTAGTCGGCCGGATACCGTGCCCGCAACACCCGGGTACTGCGTGCCTGAAGAAAAGTGCAAGTTTACCTCAAAAAGAAGTCTCCTGCCGGTTCCGGAGGGTCCCCGCCATCGGACCCCATCACCAGTCGATTCCCGCCGGTTGTCCGCCATTAACAGCTTTTTCCCGCCATCTGCAGAGTTTCCCGCCACTGGGAAGCGGTTCCCGCCATTTCCAAAGGTTTCCCGCCTTGGAAGAGCGGACGCCATTATGGGCGTGCCAGAGGGTGGTGAGAGGCCGCCTCCCATCGTGGGCCAGGACCGAAAATGGCGCCAAAAGTGGAAACCGCCCCCACCAACAGAGACTGTGATGCTAGAGGTGTCTGTCAGCGTGAAAGAACTGCCCCTGGAGCTGACAATCACCAAGTGGCCCCGGGACCGCCCTCGAAGGGGGAGGAGACGAAAGAAGAGAACAAAGATGGGTGTCGCTTGGAGCAGTCTGGAGAGAGCGCACCCGGAGGCAAGAAGCCTGGAGAAGAGTATCGGAGGAGCTTACCCGGAGATGGCGAGAAAGCAGAGCAGCACCGGCCCGTTGGCCAGGAGCCTGCTAGAAACAGAGGAGGGAGAGCAGAGCAGCACCGGCCCGCTGGCCAGGAGCCTGCTGGAAACAGTGGAAGGAGAGCAGAGCAGCACCGACCCGTTGGTCAGGAGCCTGCTGGAAGCAACGACCCCACTAGGCCTAGTGGAGGTCCTAGCACAGCTCCCCCGAGACCGGGAGTGTGCACAGACCGCTCTGGAGGGCCTCGCAAGGAGGATGGCCCGGGTGCAGCGAGAGACGTTGGCGGCGTGGAGCCGTGAGATGGCCCAGCAGACCGAGACCTGTCAGCGGAGCACGCCACCCGAGACGAGGAGACAGACCGCCTCTGAGGATGGCGCAGGAGGACTGAAGGCCGGAGACGGCGCCGAGAAGGGAGCCGAACGAGTGGAGGCAGGTAAAGGGGACGTCTATACCCCAAACCGGGAAACCGCGTACCTGCCCCAGCTCCCCGTCGCAGAGCCCGAAGTACCCCCTGCCGTGCCCGTCACCGCCACAGACTAGGCCTCAACCGGAAGCCGCAGCCGCGACCCCTGTGACGTCACACGCCTCGACCCCGAGCGTGACCAAGCAGGAAGTACCACCAGCCTGGTCGCAAGGCCTAGTACCCCCGGGCGCCGCAATACCAACAGCGCCCCCTACCTCCGCGGAGCCACCGGCCTGGTCGCAGGGCCAAGTAGCCCAGGGCGCCGCCGTCCTTACGGTGCCCTTCACTTTCCAGGTGCCCCAGGCTTGGCCGCAAGGCCTGGGCAACCCAGGCGCCACCACCACCGCGCCCATAAAACCAAGAGTGCCGCATCTGGGAGAAGATCTGTTCGCCCAACATACGTGCCCGGATGGGCAGCCCTTTATATGGCCACCGGAGTTTCACCATCCCCGACTCCGGAAAGAGAGACCCCTAGATGAACCCCTGATCCCGGCTCCAAAGCCCGTAAAGAGGATCTCGCCCCCGCTAGCAGAAGCGCAATTTGAGTGGGACCCCACCGGAGAAGACCTCATGGGGTTCACTCAGGAGACCCGGGCAGCCGCAGCGGAGCGTGCAGAGTGCTGCCGCCAGCAGCTCGAGGTCTTTGAGAGGGAGCGGAGAGAGAGGCGGGTCCGAGAACAACAAGCGCAGATAAGGAGCGCGGAGCAGAAGAGCCGGGCCAGGAGGAATCCCCGTGCAGCACATGGTCCCCCTTCCACCGGGACTGTGATCAAGTTCAATATGCAGCACGGGTGGGGCTTCATCCGAGATCACCGCACCCCAGGCGACGTCTTCGTGACCAGGAGAGACGTTGAATCCCACCTACCGGAGGGACACAGAGGTCGTGACCTTTACATCGGGGACGAGGTCACCTTTACCCGGCACAAGTGTGCCAAAGGACCCTACGCCCTCCATGTGCATCGCCTGACGGAGGAAGAGCTGCGGTGTGAGGAGGAAGAACAAGAGGACCCGGACGGGTCTGAAGTTAAAGGAAACCACAAAGAAAGAGCAGGAGGACGTCGTCGTTAAGTACAGCGGAGCAGAAGCTGTATATAGTTGCCCGTCGGGGCACAGTAAACTGTTGTTGCTAATATAGTCCCCGTTGGGACCAGCAAGTGTGAACTGTTTACCCGTTTAACCCTTAATCCCACTGACCGAGGACTGAGAGCGGTCATTCCTCCCTAATACCTGGCCGAGGACTGAGAGCGGCCATATCCCCTGTATATAGTTGCGCGTCCTAAAGCGCCCCCTACCGGTTTTATAGGAAAACCATTTTTCAAGAAAAGACTGTCGCACTTTACCCGGTCACGCGTTGCACAGTGACCGGAGGAGGAGCTAGAAGCGAGGAAAAGTCTACAAGAATGTTTTATATGAAAAAGTTTTATTGATATATATATATACAGTACAGACCAAAAGTTTGGACACACCTTCTCATTTAAAGATTTTTCTGTATTTTCATGACTATGAAAATTGTACATTCACACTGAAGACATCAAAACTATGAATTACCACATGTGGAATTATATACTTAACAAAAAAGTGTGAAACAACTGAAAATATGTCTTATATTCTAGGTTCTTCAAAGTAGCCACCTTTTGCTTTGATGACTGCTTTGCACACTCTTGGCATTCTCTTGATGAGCTTCAAGAGGTAGTCACCGGAAATGGTCTTCACTTCACAGGTGTGCCCTGTCAGGTTTAATAAGTGGGATTTCTTGCCTTATAAATGGGGTTGGGACCATCAGTTGTGTTGTGCAGAAGTCTGGTGGATACACAGCTGATAGTCCTACTGAATAGACTGTTAGAATTTGTATTATGGCAAGAAAAAAGCAGCTAAGTAAAGAAAAACGAGTAGCCATCATTACTTTAAGAAATGAAGGTCAGTCAGTCCGAAAAATTGGGCAAACTTTGAAAGTGTCCCCAAGTGCAGTTGCAAAAACCATCAAGCGCTACAAAGAAACTGGCTCAAATGAGGACTGCCCCAGGAAAGGAAGACCAAGAGTCACCTCTGCTTCTGAGGATAAGTTTATCCGAGTCACCAGCCTCAGAAATCGCAGGTTAACAGCAGCTAAGATTAGAGACCAGGTCAATGCCACACAGAGTTCTAGCAGCAGACACATCTCTACAACAACTGTTAAGAGGAGACTTTGTGCAGCAGGCCTTCATGGTAAAATAGCTGCTAGGAAACCATTGCTAAGGACAGGCAATAAGCAGAAGAGACTTGTTTGGGCTAAAGAACACAAGGAATGGACATTAGACCAGTGGAAATCTGTGCTTTGGTCTGATGAGTCCAAATTTGAGATCTTTGGTTCCAACCACGTGTCTTTGTGTGACGCAGAAAAGGTGAACGGATGGACTCTACATGCCTGGTTTCCACCGTGAAGCATGGAGGAGGAGGTGTGATGGTGTGGGGGTGCTTTGCTGGTGACACTGTTGGTGATTTATGCAAAATTGAAGGCATACTGAACCAGCATGGCTACCACAGCATCTTGCAGCGGCATGCTATTCCATCCGGTTTGCGTTTAGTTGGACCATCATTTATTTTTCAAGAGGACAATGACCCCAAACACACCTCCAGGCTGTGTAAGGGCTATTTGACCAAGAAGGAGAGTGATGGGGTCTACGCCAGATGACCTGGCCTCCACAGTCACCAGACCTGAACCCAATCGAGATGGCTTGGGGTGAGCTGGACCGCAGAATGAAGGCAAAAGGGCCAACAAGTGCTAAGCATCTCTGGGAACTCCTTCAAGATTGTTGGAAGACCATTTCAGGTGACTACCTCTTGAAGCTCATCAAGAGAATGCCAAGAGTGTGCAAAGCAGTCATCAAAGCAAAAGGTGGCTACTTTGAAGAACCTAGAATATAAGACATATTTTCAGTTGTTTCACACTTTTTTGTTAAGTATATAATTCCACATGTGTTAATTCATAGTTTTGATGCCTTCAGTGTGAATGTACAATTTTCATAGTCATGAAAATATAGAAAAATCTTTAAATGAGAACGTGTGTCCAAACTTTTGGTCTGTACTGTATATAATGTTTTATATGATGTTTTATTATGATGTTTAATTCAAAAATTGTATGTTTTGGATGTTTTATATCTTACAGCCCGAGGACGTGCTGTGATTTACCAGGGGGGAATGTAGCACCCTGAGGATTCGGCTGCTACAGGGGTATTGCACCTCAACCCAGAGGTGTGATATTCCACTCCCGGATAAGGATGGAGTGTGGACCTGAGCTCGGTAGGCTGCATGCACTACACACATCCCATTTCCGAGGAGCAGACCAACGGTACTCCCACTTAGAAATGTGCAGGTACGACCGAGTCTGTTCCTGGCTGGAGTGGGAGGGGGGTGGTACATCCCAAGTAGTGTAGGGGCAGATAGGGGGAGCAGCCTGGGTAAAGATAGGAGCTCATTGGGTGCTGGTCACCTGAGCTCACACATAGAGGGAGTATATAAGGTGGGCACCATCAAAGATCAGGGTCAGTCTGTCAGAGCCAGTAAGAAGCAGAGGTCCAGATGAGCCTGCAGAGAGAGAGTGGAGCAGAGAAGGAAAGACCCAGAGAGAGAAAAAGAAAGGACTCTGAGAACCCAAATTCAATCCCCGGGTGAAGAGTCGGCAATAGGGTACCGGATCCCAAACTGGTGGGGGCAAAAGCACACCCTAGCCAGAGACCGGAGGCCGTGGGCAGCGTCTGCCACGGCCACCCACCACATCCACCCCGAAGGCAAACCACGTGGAGGGTCAGGGAACCCAAGGCCAAGGGTCTCCCAAGAGAAGGCCCGAGGGAGCTGGACCTAGGTGGATCACTAGTGGGGACGGCCAGAGGAAAGGACAGAAGGAGAGCTCAGGGTCACGCTCCGGACTTGTTTGGGGGTTTGCTGAATCCAGGACCTGGTGGACGCAGCACGGCTCGGGTGGTCACTTGAAGCTGGAGTGACCGGAACATCAGCAGTGAGTAAATACCCTAAACTGCACAACCCGACTCTGTCTTCATTACCATCTATGCTGCACCACCACAACCCCCATCCTCTGCACCTGACCCCCTGAGGCTATACCCCACCCGTTGGGGGTTATACTACCAAAAGCTGCACCAACACCATCAGCCTCAGCGGACCCTGCTGCAGCGGCGGCCATAGTGACCGCAATACAACGGGTGGCGTAGTCGACAATAAAGAACTTAATAACATCTGTAGGACTGCCACATACAACTGAGTTTGACACCCTGGGCACGGACCGGGTCATAGCCACTCGGAGACTACAACCCCCATCTGATCCGGCTCCGGGTATTCCCCTAAAGAATATGGCCCAGGGGGTGCGTCAACTTGACGGTATATAGTACGTCAAGTCAGGAGCTTACAGGCTCGGTGCTTAGAATACGACAACTCAGATGAAAGACGCAAAGGATAGAGGAAAATATGCTCAAGGCAACTTGAATCTTCTGCCTTCAGGCTCCATTAGGCCTTTGTAAGGAACGCTAGTGACGCGCCCCCTGGGCGGTGGGGTACTCGGTGCCAGGTCGGTCGGTGCAGATGTCAGTGGCAGTGACCCGGTCCGTGACCCAGGGCGGTCAATAAAAGGGGATTATAGTTTTTATAGTTTAATGTTCGTGACGCCACCTGTGGTATGCGGCTATATGCAGCCGCCGCTGCGGAGCAGGTCCTCTGGAGCTGTTAGTAATGCAGCAGAGTTGGTTCAGCTCTCCACAGGTAGAGCTAAGCTCCAGGGCTGTGCTGTGATGGTTAATGATGAGGTAGATGTTGTTGTGCAGTGTAGTGCAGGGGATGATGGCGCAGCAATAATTCACAGAGGCAGTGGGGTGCAGTCTTCAGGGTTTACTCACGGTTATCACGTTGCTCCTGGTTACAACGGCCAATTATCACCACCCACGTCGTCCGGTGTTTACTCAGGCAGGGGTTCAGCAATCCCTCAGGTATGTCAGAAGCACTTAACGGGACCCCATGCTGTGTGCCTTTCTCGGTCGTCTTCCTGCACTGGCTCTCACCATCCTGCCCTGCGCCTCACAATCAGTGTCCCAATCCGGTAACCTCAGATCTTGGTGGGCAACCTGGAGTTCCCTGGATCCTGTGTGGTTACCTTTTTGGTGATTAATTGTGGCTGTGGCAACTACACCCTGGAAATGTAGAAGCCTCCGGTTTCTAGTTGAATATTGCAATTCTCACTACTTAGGGGCCGGTCCCCTCTGCGGCCTGATCCTTCCACGTCCTGGTAGATTCGGGCGTACGGGTGGCCTCCAACACTTCCCGTACCCCTAGGATCCCCTCGTTCTTTCTGGAGCCTTCCTTCCTGCTCCTCTCCTCTCTTCAGTCTCACCTCCTGGGCCTCTGAACTCAGGCCCGCTCCTCCCAAGCAGAGCTCCTACAGAGCTCCTGCTCCCTCTACCTCTCCTCTCAGACTGGTCTGAACTCAACTCCACACACACTCAAGATGGCTTCCTCTTTTTATACTACTCCTTCTCAAGTGCTCCCCTGAGCTTCTTCCTCCACCCACACCCACTACATGGTTCCCCCTCTCCTGGTTCCCCCCACTCCAGCCAGGGACAGGGCTCAGCAGCGCAGCGGTGCATTTTGCCCCTCCTGCTGGTCTGGAGTAGTGTAGTGTTGGATGCAGGTGTGTGGGTCCCGGGCAGTACTCCATCCTTACCTGAGAGTTGGATACCACACCCCTGGGTGAGATGCAGTACCTCTGTGGCGACTGAACCCGCAGGGGCACCACACGAGGACTGTCCTGGCCATAGAAAACCAAAAAAAAGCTTCCAACCCACATGGCACCAGATATGACAGGCTCCTGTAGTGTTTCGGTCTGATACAACGCGGACGTATGTGTTAGATATGATACGACAGGGCCCCCCTGGGGTGAGCTGGAAGATGAAGGCTAGACACCCGCATCCGTTATGTGGTGGTAACATCTCCATCATCTCTTTATGACTGAGGTCAGTAAAAAGATGACCACACGATGGGGATGTCCTAGTGGCCATACACCCAAGAAAGAATCATCTTCAGGAAGACTTCTGCTGGACCTACATGTAAATTATTGGTTGGCTGACGGCCAACTTGCTTTACAATTTCTACTTTTTCCATGAAATTTCAGAAACTTAATTGTAAAAATTCCATGAAAATGTGGCAAACGACAAACAACCCGATGATGAAGGTCATTCAGCTTCCGGGGAAAAAAGCCACAAATGTGATAAAACAAAAAATGTGCATCTTTCACCGCGTCTTTACTCCTCTAATTCAGACATCTACAGGGGTCCATGGTTTTTGGCTGCATCAGTCACTTGCTGGTCGCTTGTAAAGACCAGGAGGACCACCGGAGCATCAGTGCTGCATCCCAGAGGAAATAAGAGGTAACTTGTGGGCAACTCTATGACTTCAGAGCTGGTTTATCTTATTTTCCACAAAAGGGCAAATAAAAAGTCACCGTCGTAGAAAAGAGGTCTCCAGATCTAAGATCTCCATAGATCAAAATGATTAAAAAAAAGCTCAAAATATTTCAGGACTGATACATGGAGGTTGTCATTTCCATCTTGGATAGTTTGGGATGTTTTGGGTCATTATTGATAGTGGGGACTGTTCCAATTTAGATTTTGAAGAATGAAGTCCAACGTGGAGGCTCCGAGCAAAAAGACTTGTGAATGATTACTTGTTGAGTAAGGGGTCCCTGAGGGACACCACCGCTCTGTAGGATGGGACACGCTGGAGCTGTCACAGGTTGGTGCAGATCCATCGAAGGTGTCCAGAGCTCCTGACTACAACCGGCTCCAGAGCTCAGCGGGATCTTCTCACCGTGAAGAGTCCAATAAGGGAAGCGATGAAAAGTTTCAGAGCGCAGAACTTCCTCCACTTTACTTCCCACAACCCTATGTACAAGAATATAACTACTATAATACTGCCCCCTATGTACAAGAATATAACTACTATAATACTGCTCCTATGTACAAGAATATAACTACTATAATACTGCTCCTATGTACAAGAATATAACTACTATAATACTGCTCCCTATGTACAAGATTATAACTACTATAATACTGCCCCCTATGTACAAGAATATAACTACTATAATACTGCCCCCTATGTACAAGAATGTAACTACTATAATACTGCTCCCTATGTACAAGAATATAACTACTATAATACTGCTCCTATGTACAAGAATATAACTACTATAATACAGCCCCTATGTACAAGAATATAACTACTATAATACTGCCCCCTATGTACAAGAATATAACTATTATAATACTGCTCCTATGTACAAGAATATAACTACTATAATACTGTCCCCTATGTACAAGAATATAACTACTATAATACTGCTCCTATGTACAAGAATATAACTACTATAATACTGCTCCTATGTACAGGAATATAACTACTATAATACTACCCCCTATGTACAAGAATATAACTACTATAATACTGCCCCTATGTACAAGAATATAACTACTATAATACTGCCCCCTATGTACAAGAATATAACTACTATAATACTGCTCCTATGTACAAGAATATAACTACTATAATACTGCCCCCTATGTACAAGAATATAACTACTATAATACTGCTCCTATGTACAAGAATATAACTACTATAATACTGCCCCCTATGTACAAGAATATAACTACTATAATACTGCTCCTATGTACAAGAATATAACTACTATAATACTGCCCCCTATATACAAGAATATAACTACTATAATACTGCTCCTATATACAAGAATATAACTACTATAATACTGCTCCTATGTACAAGAATATAACTACTATAATACTGCTCCTATATACAAGAAAATAACTACTATAATACTGCTCCTATGTACTAGAATAGAACTACTATAATACTGCTCCTATGTACAAGAATACAACTACTATAATACTGCCCCCTATGTACAAGAATATAACTACTATAATACTGCTCCTATATACAAGAATATAACTACTATAATACTGCCCCTATGTACAAGAATATACCTACTATAATACTGCTCCTATGTACAAGAATATAACTACTATAATACTGCTCCTATGTACAAGAATATAACTACTATAATACTGCCCCTATGTACAAGAATATAACTCCTATAATACTGCTCCTATGTACAAGAATACAACTACTATAATACTGCCCCTATGTACAAGAATATACCTACTATAATACTGCTCCTATGTACAAGAATATAACTACTATAATACTGCTCCTATGTACAAGAATATAACTACTATAATACTGCTCCTATGTACAAGAATATAACTACTATCATACTGCTCCTATGTACAAGAATATAACTACTATAATACTGCCCCTATGTACAAGAATATAACTACTATAATACTGCCCCCTATGTACAAGAATATAACTACTATAATACTGCCCCTATGTACAAGAATATAACTACTATAATACTGCCCCCTATGTACAAGAATATAACTACTATAATACTGCCCCTATGTACAAGAATATAACTACTATAATACTGCTTCTATGTACAAGAATATAACTACTATAATACTGCCCCTATGTACAAGAATATAACTACTATCATACTGCTCCTATGTACAAGAATATAACTACTATAATACTGCCCCCTATGTACAAGAATATAACTACTATAATACTGCCCCTATGTACAAGAATATAACTACTATAATACTGCTCCTATGTACAAGAATATAACTACTATAATACTGCCTCCTATGTACAAGAATACAACTACTATAATACTGCCCCTATGTACAAGAATATAACTACTATAATGCTGCTCCTATGTACAAGAATATAACTACTATAATACTGCTCCTATGTACAAGAATATAACTACTATAATACTGCTCCTATGTACAAGAATATAACTACTATAATACTGCCCCCTATGTACAAGAATATAACGACTATAATACTGCCTCTATATACAAGAATATAACTACTATAATACTGCCCCCTATGTACAAGAATATAACGACTATAATACTGCCTCTATATACAAGAATATAACTACTATAATACTGCTCCTATGTACAAGAATATACCTACTATAATACTGCTCCTATGTACAAGAATATAACTACTATAATACTGCTCCTATGTACAAGAATATAACTACTATAATACTGCTCCTATGTACAGAACTATAACTACTATAATACTGCTTCTATGTACAAGAATATAACTACTATAATACTGCCCCTATGTACAAGAATATAACTACTATCATACTGCTCCTATGTACAAGAATATAACTACTATAATACTGCCCCCTATGAACAAGAATATAACTACTATAATACTGCCCCTATGTACAAGAATATAACTACTATAATACTACTCCTATGTACAAGAATATAACTACTATAATACTGCCTCCTATGTACAAGAATATAACTACTATAATACTGCTCCTATGTACAAAAATATAACTACTATAATACTGCCCCTATGTACAAGAATATAACTACTATAATACTGCCCCTATGTACAAGAATATAACTACTATAATACTGCTCCTATGTACAAGAATATAACTACTATAATACTGCTCCTATGTACAGAACTATAACTACTATAATACTGCCCCTATGTACAAGAATATAACTAATATAATACTGCTCCTATGTACAAGAATATAACTACTATAATACTGCTCCTATGTACAAGAATATAACTACTATAATACTGCCCCCTAAGTACAAGAATATAACTACTATAATACTGCTCCTATGTACAGAACTATAACTACTATAATACTGCCCTATGTACAAGAATATAACTACTATAATACTGCCCCCTATGTACAAGAATATAACTACTATAATACTGCTCCTATGTACAAGAATATAACTACTATAATACTGCCCCTATGTACAAGAATATAACTACTATAATACTGCCCCCTATGTACAAGAATATAACTACTATAATACTGCCCCTATGTACAAGAATATAACTACTATAATACTGCCCCTATGTACAAGAATATAACTACTATAATACTGCTCCTATGTACAAGAATATAACTACTATAATACTGCTCCTATGTACAGAAATATAACTACTATAATACTGCCCCTATGTACAAGAATATAACTAATATAATACTGCTCCTATGTACAAGAATATAACTACTATAATACTGCTCCTATGTACAAGAATATAACTACTATAATACTGCCCCCTAAGTACAAGAATATAACTACTATAATACTGCTCCTATGTACAGAACTATAACTACTATAATACTGCCCTATGTACAAGAATATAACTACTATAATACTGCCCCCTATGTACAAGAATATAACTACTATAATACTGCTCCTATGAACAAGAATATAACTACTATAATACTGCCCCTATGTACAAGAATATAACTACTATAATACTGCCCCCTATGTACAAGAATATAACTACTATAATACTGCTCCTATGTACAAGAATATAACTACTATAATACTGCCCCCTATGTACAAGAATATAACTACTTTAATACTGCCCCCTATGTACAAGAATATAACTACTATAATACTGCTCCCCATGTACAAGAATATAACTACTATAATACTGCTCCTATGTACAAGAATATAACTACTATAATACTGCCCCTATGTACAAGAATATACCTACTATAATACTGCTCCTATGTACAAGAATATAACTACTATAATACTGCTCCTATGTACAAGAATATAACTACTATAATACTGCTCCTATGTACAGAACTATAACTACTATAATACTGCTTCTATGTAAAAGAATATAACTACTATAATACTGCCCCCTATGTACAAGAATATAACTACTTTAATACTGCCCCCTATGTACAAGAATATAACTACTATAATACTGCTCCCCATGTACAAGAATATAACTACTATAATACTGCCTCCTATGTACAAGAATACAACTACTATAATACTGCCCCTATGTACAAGAATATACCTACTATATTACTGCTCCTATGTACAAGAATATAACTACTATAATACTGCTGCTATCTACAAGAATATAACTAATATAATACTGCCCCCTATGTACAAGAATATAACTACTATAATACAGCCTCCTATGTACAATAATACAACTACTATAATACTGCCCCTATGTACAAGAATATACCTACTATAATACTGCCCCTAAGTACAAGAATATAACTACTATAATACTGCCTCCTATGTACAAGAATATAACTACTATAATAATGCCCCCTATGTACAAGAATATAACTACTATAATACTGCCCCCTATGTACAAGAATATAACTACTATAATGCTGCTCATATGTACAAGAATATAACTACTATAATACTGCTCCTATGTACAAGAATATACCTACTATAATGCTGCTCCTATGTACAAGAATATAACTACTATAATACTGCTCCTATGTACAAGAATATAACTACTATAATACTGCTCCTATGTACAAGAATATACCTACTATAATGCTGCTCCTATGTACAAGAATATAACTACTATAATACTGCTCCTATGTACAAGAATATAACTACTATAATACTGCTCCTATGTACAAGAATATAACTACTATAATACTGCTCCTATGTACAAGAATATAACTACTATAATACTGCTCCTATGTACAAGAATATAACTACTATAATACTGCTCCTATGTACAAGAATATACCTACTATAATGCTGCTCCTATGTACAAGAATATAACTACTATAATATTGCTCCTATGTACAAGAATATAACTACTATAATACTGCTCCTATGTACAAGAATATAACTACTATAATACTGCTCCCTATGTACAAGAATATAACTACTATAATACTGCTCCTATATACAGAACTATAACTACTATAATACTGCCCCTATGTACAAGAATATAACTATTATAATACTGCTCCTATGTACAAGAATATAACTACTATAATACTGCCCCTATGTACAAGAATATAACTACTATAATACTGCCCCTATGTACAAGAATATAACTACTATAATACTGCTCCTATGTACAGAACTATAACTACTATAATACTGCCCCTATGTACAAGAATATAACTACTATAATACTGCTCCTATGTACAAGAATATAACTACTATAATACTGCTCCTATGTACAAGAATATAAAGACTATAATACTGCCCCATATGTACAAGAATATAACTACTATAATACTGCCCCCTATGTACAAGAATATAACTACTATAATACTGCTCCTATGTACAAGAATATAACTACTATAATACTGTCCCCTATGTACAAGAATATAACTACTATAATACTGCTCCCCTATGTACAAGAATATAACTACTATAATACTGCCCCTATGTACAAGAATATAATTACTATAATACTGCTCCTATGTACAAGAATATAACTACTATAATACTGCTCCTATGTACAAGAATATAACTACTATAATACTGTCCCCTATGTACAAGAATATAACTACTATAATACTGCTCCCTATGTACAAGAATATAACTACTATAATACTGCTCCCTATGTACAAGAATATAACTACTATAATACTGCCTCCTATGTACAAGAATATAACTACTATAATACTGCTCCTATGTACAAGAATATAATTACTATAATACTGCTCCTATGTACAAGAATATAACTACTATAATACTGCCCCTATGTACAAGAATATAACTACTATAATACTGCTCCTATGTACAAGAATATAACTACTATAATACTGCCCCTATGTACAAGAATATAACTACTATAATACTGCTCCTATGTACAAGAATATAATTACTATAATACTGCTCCTATGTACAAGAATATAACTACTATAATACTGCTCCTATGTACAAGAATATAATTACTATAATACTGCTCCTATGTACAAGAATATAACTACTATAATACTGCCCCTATGTACAAGAATATAACTACTATAATACTGCTCCTATGTACAAGAATATAACTACTATAATACTGCCCCTATGTACAAGAATATAACTACTATAATACTGCTCCTATGTACAAGAATATAATTACTATAATACTGCTCCTATGTACAAGAATATAACTACTATAATACTGCCCCTATGTACAAGAATATAACTACTATAATACTGCTCCCTATGTACAAGAATATAACTACTATAATACTGCCCCTATGTACAAGAATATAACTACTATAATACTGCTCCTATGTACAAGAATATAATTACTATAATACTGCTCCTATGTACAAGAATATAACTACTATAATACTGCTCCTATGTACAAGAATATAACTACTATAATACTGCTCCCTATGTACAAGAATATAACTACTATAATACTGCTCCCTATGTACAAGAATATAACTACTATAATACTGCCCCTATGTACAAGAATATAACTACTATAATACTGCCTCCTATGTACAAGAATATAACTACTATAATACTGCCCCCTATGTACAAGAATATAACTACTATAATACTGCCCCCTATGTACAAGAATATAACTACTATAATACTGCCTCCTATGTACAAGAATATAACTACTATAATACAGCCCCCTATGTACAAGAATATAACTACTATAATACTGCCTCCTATGTACAAGAATATAACTACTATAATACTGCCCCCTATGTACAAGAATATAACTACTATAATACTGCCTCCTATGTACAAGAATATAACTACTATAATACTGCCCCCTCTGTACAAGAATATAACTACTATAATACTGCTCCTATGTACAAGAATATAACTACTATAATACTGCCTCCTATGTACAAGAATATAACTACTATAATACTGCCCGTATATATAAGAATATAACTCCTATACTACAATACTGTATCTTTTTTCTCCCTGCGTTCATGTTGTTTTTTCTTCTCCCCAGCCCCCGCCGCAGTCCTGGAGGGTCCGTGCCTTTGCTCCAGTAACAGCAGTTCTGCGTCTGTCCCTTTATCCGCCTGGATCCTGCTGAGTTCTCGCGTCTCTTCCATTTTCATCGCTCTCCTCGTTTTGTTTGGGATCCACTTTAAGAACAGGGATCAGCCTCGGAGAAGGACACTGAGGACGTTACCAACCAATGGTCGTCGGTGGTGAGAGTCCGGACGCATTGATCCGCATGGAGTGGAGCATGAATAGAGATCTATCATGGAGGAGATGAATGAGTGGAATGATCTCAGTTCTGTATAATATTTATATTAAAACCTTCTGTTCCACCGCGGCCCCCAGAGTTATCAACCGACAGCTCCAGACTCCAGAGCCGATCCAATATGTAACAACATCACAGAATATATAGAGCATAGAAGGAGCAATACACTAAGAAATGCCCAGGTTATACCAGCTGTACATATATAATGATATACAGGAGATGTCCAGGTTATACCAGCTGTACATATATAATTATATACAGGAGATGCCCGGGTTATACCGGCTGTACATATATAATTATATACAGAGATGCCCAGGTTATACCAGCTGTATATATATAATTATATACAGGAGATGCCCAGGTTATACCAGCTGTACATATATAATTATATACAGGAGATGTCCAGGTTATACCAGCTGTACATATATAATTATATACAGGAGATGCCCGGGTTATACCGGCTGTACATATATAATTATATACAGAGATGCCCAGGTTATACCAGCTGTATATATATAATTATATACAGGAGATGCCCAGGTTATACCAGCTGTACATATATAATTATATACAGGAGATGTCCAGGTTATACCAGCTGTACATATATAATTATATACAGGAGATGCCCAGGTTATACCAGCTGTACATATATAATTATATACAGGAGATGTCCAGGTTATACCAGCTGTACATATATAATTATATACAGGAGATGCCCAGGTTATACCAGCTGTACATATATAATTATATACAGAGATGCCCAGGTTATACCGGCTGTACATATATAATTATATACAGAGATGCCCAGGTTATACCGGCTGTACATATATAATTATATACAGAGATGCCCAGGTTATACCGGCTGTTCATATATAATTATATACAGGAGATGCCCAGGTTATACCAGCTGTACATATATAATTATATACAGAGATGCCCAGGTTATACCAGCTGTACATATATAATTATATACAGGAGATGTCCAGGTTATACCAGCTGTACATATATAATTATATACAGGAGATGCCCAGGTTATACCAGCTGTACATATATAATTATATACAGAGATGCCCAGGTTATACCGGCTGTACATATATAATTATATACAGAGATGCCCAGGTTATACCAGCTGTATATATATAATTATATACAGGAGATTCCCAGGTTACACCAGCTGTACATATATAATTATATACAGGAGATGCCCAGGTTATACCAGCTGTACATATATAATTATATACAGGAGATGCCCAGGTTATACCAGCTGTACATATATAATTATATACAGGAGATGTCCAGGTTATACCGGCTGTTCATATATTATTATATACAGGAGATGCCCAGGTTATACCAGCTGTACATATATAATTATATACAGAGATGCCCAGGTTATACCAGCTGTACATATATAATTATATACAGGAGATGTCCAGGTTATACCAGCTGTACATATATAATTATATACAGGAGATGCCCAGGTTATACCAGCTGTACATATATAATTATATACAGAGATGCCCAGGTTATACCAGCTGTACATATATAATTATATACAGGAGATACCCTGGTTATACCAGCTGTGCATATATAATTATATACAGGAGATGCCCAGGTTATACCAGCTGTACATATATAATTATATACAGGAGATGCCCGGGTTATACCGGCTGTACATATATAATGATATACAGGAGATGCCCAGGTTATACCAGCTGTACATATATAATTATATACAGGAGATACCCGGGTTATACCAGCTGTACATATATAATTATATACAGGAGATGTCCAGGTTATACCAGCTGTACATATATAATTATATACAGGAGATGCCCAGGTTATACCAGCTGTACATATATAATTATATACAGAGATGCCCAGGTTATACCAGCTGTACATATATAATTATATACAGGAGATACCCTGGTTATACCAGCTGTGCATATATAATTATATACAGGAGATGCCCAGGTTATACCAGCTGTACATATATAATTATATACAGGAGATGCCCGGGTTATACCGGCTGTACATATATAATGATATACAGGAGATGCCCAGGTTATACCAGCTGTACATATATAATTATATACAGGAGATACCCGGGTTATACCAGCTGTACATATATAATTATATACAGGAGATGTCCAGGTTATACCGGCTGTACATATATAATGATATACAGGAGATGCCCAGGTTATACCAGCTGTACATATATAATTATATACAGGAGATGTCCAGGTTATACCAACTGTGCACATATAATTATATACAGGAGATACCCGGGTTATACCAGCTGTACATATATAATAATATACAGGAGATGCCCAGGTTATACCAGCTGTACATATATAATTATATACAGGAGAGGCCCAGGTTATACCAGCTGTACATATATAATTATATACAGGAGATGCGCAGGTTATACCAGCTGTACATATATAATTATATACAGGAGAGGCCCAGGTTATACCAGCTGTACATATATAATTATATACAGAGATGCCCAGGTTATACCGGCTGTACATATATAATAATATACAGGAGATGCCCAGGTTATACCAGCTGTACATATATAATTATATACAGGAGAGGCCCAGGTTATACCAGCTGTACATATATAATTATATACAGAGATGCCCAGGTTATACCGGCTGTACATATATAATGATATACAGGAGATACCCAGGTTATACCGGCTGTACATATATAATGATATACAGGAGATACCCAGGTTATACCAGCTGTACATATATAATTATATACAGGAGATGCCCGGGTTATACCAGCTGTTCATATATAGTTATATAAAGGAGATACCCAGGTTATACCGGCTGTACATATATAATTATATACAGGAGATGCCCAGGTTATACCAGCTGTACATATATAATGATATACAGGAGATGCCCAGGTTATACCAGCTGTACATATATAATTATATACAGGAGATGCCCGGGTTATACCAGCTGTACATATATAGTTATATAAAGGAGATACCCAGGTTATACCGGCTGTACATATAAAATTATATACAGGAGATGCCCAGGTTATACCAGCTGTACATATATAATGATATACAGGAGATGCCCAGGTTATACCAGCTGTACATATATAATTATATACTGGAGATGCCCAGGTTATACCAGCTGTACATATATAATTATATACAGGAGATACCCGGGTTATACCAGCTGTACATATATAATAATATACAGGAGATGCCCAGGTTATACCAGCTGTACATATATAATTATATACAGAGATGCCCAGGTTATACCGGCTGTACATATATAATGATATACAGGAGATGCCCAGGTTATACCAGCTGTACATATATAATTATATACAGGAGATGTCCAGGTTATACCAACTGTGCACATATAATTATATACAGGAGATACCCGGGTTATACCAGCTGTACATATATAATAATATACAGGAGATGCCCAGGTTATACCAGCTGTACATATATAATTATATACAGAGATGCCCAGGTTATACCGGCTGTACATATATAATGATATACAGGAGATACCCAGGTTATACCGGCTGTACATATATAATGATATACAGGAGATACCCAGGTTATACCAGCTGTACATATATAATTATATACAGGAGATGCCCGGGTTATACCAGCTGTACATATATAGTTATATAAAGGAGATACCCAGGTTATACCGGCTGTACATATATAATTATATACAGGAGATGCCCAGGTTATACCAGCTGTACATATATAATGATATACAGGAGATGCCCAGGTTATACCAGCTGTACATATATAATTATATACAGGAGATGCCCGGGTTATACCAGCTGTACATATATAGTTATATAAAGGAGATACCCAGGTTATACCGGCTGTACATATAAAATTATATACAGGAGATGCCCAGGTTATACCAGCTGTACATATATAATGATATACAGGAGATGCCCAGGTTATACCAGCTGTACATATATAATTATATACTGGAGATGCCCAGGTTATACCAGCTGTACATATATAATTATATACAGGAGATACCCAGGTTATACCAGCTGTATATATATAATTATATACAGGAGATGCCCAGGTAATACCAGCTGTACATATATAATTATATACAGGAGATGCCCAGGTTATACCAGCTGTACATATATAATTATATGCAGGATATGCCCAGGTTACACCAGCTATGCACATATAATTATATACAGGAGATGCCCGGGTTATACCAGCTGTACATATATAGTTATAAACAGTAGATACCCGGGTTATACCAGCTGTACATATATAATTATATACAGGAGATGCCCAGGTTATACCTGCTGTACATATATAATAATATACAGGAGATGCCCAGGTTATACCTGCTGTACATATATAATTATATACAGAGATGCCCAGGTTATACCAGCTGTACATATATAATTATATACAGGAGATGCCCGGGTTATACCAGCTGTACATATATAATTATATACAGGAGATGCCCAGGTTATACCGGCTGTACATATATAATTATATACAGGAGATGCCCAGGTTATACCTGCTGTACATATATAATAATATACAGGAGATGCCCAGGTTATACCAGCTGTACATATATAATTATATACAGAGATGCCCAGGTTATACCAGCTGTACATATATAATTATATACAGGAGATGCCCGGGTTATACCAGCTGTACATATATAATTATATACAGGAGATGCCCAGGTTATACCGGCTGTACATATATAATTATATACAGGAGATGCCCAGGTTATACCTGCTGTACATATATAATAATATACAGGAGATGCCCAGGTTATACCAGCTGTACATATATAATTATATACAGAGATGCCCAGGTTATACCAGCTGTACATATATAATTATATACAGGAGATGCCCGGGTTATACCAGCTGTATATATATATAATTATATACAGGAGATGCCCTGGTTATACCAGCTGTATATATATAATTATATACAGGAGATATCCTGGTTATACCAGCTGTATATATATAATTACATACAGGAGATGCCCAGGTTATACCAGCTGTACATATATAATTATATACAGGAGATGCCCAGGTTATACCAGCTGTACATATATAATTATATACAGGAGATGTCCAGGTTATACCAGCTGTATATATATAATTATATACAGGAGATACCCAGGTTATACCAGCTGTACATATATAATTATATACAGGAGATGCCCAGGTTATACCAGCTGTATATATATAATTATATACAGGAGATACCCAGGTTATACCAGCTGTATATATATAATTATATACAGGAGATGCCCAGGGTATACCAGCTGTACATATATAATTATATACAGGAGACGCCCAGGTTATACCAGCTGTACATATATAATTATATACAGGAGATGCCCAGGTTATACCAGCTGTACATATATAATTATATACAGAGATGCCCAGGTTATACCAGCAGTACATATATAATTATATATAGGAGATGTCCAGGTTATACCAGCTGTGCACATATAATTATATACAGGAGATGCCCAGGGTATACCAGCTGTACATATATAATAATATACAGGAGACGCCCAGGTTATACCAGCTGTACATATATAATTATATACAGGAGATGCCCAGGTTATACCAGCTGTACATATATAATTATATACAGAGATGCCCAGGTTATACCAGCAGTACATATATAATTATATATAGGAGATGTCCAGGTTATACCAGCTGTGCACATATAATTATATACAGGAGATGCCCGGGTTATACCAGCTGTACATATATAGTTATATACAGGAGATGCCCAGGTTATACCAGCTGTACATATATAATTATATACAGAGATGCCCAGGTTATACCAGCTGTACATATATAATTATATACAGGAGATGTCCAGGTTATACCAGCTGTGCACATATAATTATATACAGGAGATACCCAGGTTATACCAGCTGTACATATATAATTATATACAGGAGATGCCCAGGTTATACCGGCTGTACATATATAATTATATACAGGAGATGAGCAGGTTATACCAGCTGTACATATATAATTATATACAGGAGATGCCCAGGTTATACCAGCTGTACATATATAATTATATACAGAGATACCCAGGTTATACCAGCTCTACATATATAATTATATGCCGGAGATGCCCGGGTTATACCAGCTGTACATATATAATTATATACAGGAGATGCCCAGGTTATAGCAGCTGTACATATATAATTATATACAGGAGATGCCCGGGTTATACCAGCTGTATATATATAATTATATACATGAGATGCCCCGGTTATACCAGCTGTACATATATAATTATATACAGGAGATGCCCGGGTTATACCAGCTGTATATATATAATTATATACAGGAGATGCCCAGGTTATACCTGCTGTACATATATAATTATATACAGGAGATGCCCAGGTTATACCAGCTGTACATATATAATTATATACAGGAGATGCCCGGGTTATACCAGCTGTACATATATAGTTATATAAAGGAGATACCCAGGTTATACCGGCTGTACATATAAAATTATATACAGGAGATGCCCAGGTTATACCAGCTGTACATATATAATGATATACAGGAGATGCCCAGGTTATACCAGCTGTACATATATAATTATATACTGGAGATGCCCAGGTTATACCAGCTGTACATATATAATTATATACAGGAGATACCCAGGTTATACCAGCTGTATATATATAATTATATACAGGAGATGCCCAGGTAATACCAGCTGTACATATATAATTATATACAGGAGATGCCCAGGTTATACCAGCTGTACATATATAATTATATGCAGGATATGCCCAGGTTACACCAGCTGTGCACATATAATTATATACAGGAGATGCCCGGGTTATACCAGCTGTACATATATAGTTATAAACAGTAGATACCCGGGTTATACCAGCTGTACATATATAATTATATACAGGAGATGCCCAGGTTATACCTGCTGTACATATATAATAATATACAGGAGATGCCCAGGTTATACCTGCTGTACATATATAATTATATACAGAGATGCCCAGGTTATACCAGCTGTACATATATAATTATATACAGGAGATGCCCGGGTTATACCAGCTGTACATATATAATTATATACAGGAGATGCCCAGGTTATACCGGCTGTACATATATAATTATATACAGGAGATGCCCAGGTTATACCTGCTGTACATATATAATAATATACAGGAGATGCCCAGGTTATACCAGCTGTACATATATAATTATATACAGAGATGCCCAGGTTATACCAGCTGTACATATATAATTATATACAGGAGATGCCCGGGTTATACCAGCTGTACATATATAATTATATACAGGAGATGCCCAGGTTATACCGGCTGTACATATATAATTATATACAGGAGATGCCCAGGTTATACCTGCTGTACATATATAATAATATACAGGAGATGCCCAGGTTATACCAGCTGTACATATATAATTATATACAGAGATGCCCAGGTTATACCAGCTGTACATATATAATTATATACAGGAGATGCCCGGGTTATACCAGCTGTATATATATATAATTATATACAGGAGATGCCCTGGTTATACCAGCTGTATATATATAATTATATACAGGAGATATCCTGGTTATACCAGCTGTATATATATAATTACATACAGGAGATGCCCAGGTTATACCAGCTGTACATATATAATTATATACAGGAGATGCCCAGGTTATACCAGCTGTACATATATAATTATATACAGGAGATGTCCAGGTTATACCAGCTGTATATATATAATTATATACAGGAGATACCCAGGTTATACCAGCTGTACATATATAATTATATACAGGAGATGCCCAGGTTATACCAGCTGTATATATATAATTATATACAGGAGATACCCAGGTTATACCAGCTGTATATATATAATTATATACAGGAGATGCCCAGGGTATACCAGCTGTACATATATAATTATATACAGGAGACGCCCAGGTTATACCAGCTGTACATATATAATTATATACAGGAGATGCCCAGGTTATACCAGCTGTACATATATAATTATATACAGAGATGCCCAGGTTATACCAGCAGTACATATATAATTATATATAGGAGATGTCCAGGTTATACCAGCTGTGCACATATAATTATATACAGGAGATGCCCAGGGTATACCAGCTGTACATATATAATAATATACAGGAGACGCCCAGGTTATACCAGCTGTACATATATAATTATATACAGGAGATGCCCAGGTTATACCAGCTGTACATATATAATTATATACAGAGATGCCCAGGTTATACCAGCAGTACATATATAATTATATATAGGAGATGTCCAGGTTATACCAGCTGTGCACATATAATTATATACAGGAGATGCCCGGGTTATACCAGCTGTACATATATAGTTATATACAGGAGATGCCCAGGTTATACCAGCTGTACATATATAATTATATACAGAGATGCCCAGGTTATACCAGCTGTACATATATAATTATATACAGGAGATGTCCAGGTTATACCAGCTGTGCACATATAATTATATACAGGAGATACCCAGGTTATACCAGCTGTACATATATAATTATATACAGGAGATGCCCAGGTTATACCGGCTATACATATATAATTATATACAGGAGATGAGCAGGTTATACCAGCTGTACATATATAATTATATACAGGAGATGCCCAGGTTATACCAGCTGTACATATATAATTATATACAGAGATACCCAGGTTATACCAGCTCTACATATATAATTATATGCCGGAGATGCCCGGGTTATACCAGCTGTACATATATAATTATATACAGGAGATGCCCAGGTTATAGCAGCTGTACATATATAATTATATACAGGAGATGCCCGGGTTATACCAGCTGTATATATATAATTATATACATGAGATGCCCCGGTTATACCAGCTGTACATATATAATTATATACAGGAGATGCCCGGGTTATACCAGCTGTATATATATAATTATATACAGGAGATGCCCAGGTTATACCTGCTGTACATATATAATTATATACAGGAGATGCCCAGGTTATACCGGCTGTACATATATAATTATATATAGGAGATGCCCAGGTTATACCAGCTGTACACATATAATTATATACAGGAGATGCCCGGGTTATACCAGCTGTACATATATAATTATATACAGGAGATACCCAGGTTATACCAGCTGTACATATATAATTATATACAGAGATGCCCGGGTTATACCAGCTGTACATATATAATTATATACAGAGATGCCCGGGTTATACCAGCTGTACATATATAATTATATACAGGAGATACCCAGGTTATACCAGCTGTACATATATAATTATATACAGGAGATACCCAGGTTATTCCAGCTGTACATATATAATTATATACAGGAGATACCCAGGTTATACCAGCTGTACATATATAATTATATACAGGAGATGCCCGGGTTATACCAGCTGTACATATATAATTATATAGGAGATGCCCGGGTTATACCAGCTGTACATATATAATTATATACAGGAGATACCCAGGTTATACCAGCTGTACATATATAATTATATACAGGAGATGCCCGAGTTATACCAGCTGTACATATATAATTATATAGGAGATGCCCGGGTTATACCAGCTGTACATATATAATTATATACAGGAGATGCTCAGGTTATACCAGCTGTACACATATAATTATATAGGAGATGCCCGGGTTATACCAGCTGTACATATATAATTATATACAGAGATGCCCGGGTTATACCAGCTGTACATATATAATTATATACAGGAGATGCCCAGGTTATACCAGCTGTACATATATAATTATATACAGGAGATACCCAGGTTATTCCAGCTGTACATATATAATTATATACAGGAGATACCCAGGTTATACCAGCTGTACATATATAATTATATACAGGAGATTCCCAGGTTATACCAGCTGTACATATATAATTATATACAGGAGATGTCCAGGTTATACCAGCTGTACATATATAATTATATACAGGAGATGCCCGGGTTATACCAGCTGTACATATATAATTATATAGGAGATGCCCGGGTTATACCAGCTGTACATATATAATTATATACAGGAGATACCCAGGTTATACCAGCTGTACATATATAATTATATACAGGAGATGCCCGGTTTATACCAGCTGTACATATATAATTATATAGGAGATGCCCGGGTTATACCAGCTGTACATATATAATTATATACAGGAGATGCCCAGGTTATACCAGCTGTACACATTTAATTATATAGGAGATGCCCGGGTTATTCCAGCTGTACATATATAATTATATACAGGAGATGCCCGGGTTATACCAGCTGTACATATATAATTATATACAGGAGATGCCCAGGATATACCAGCTGTACATATATAATTATATACAGGAGATGCCCGGGTTATACCAGCTGTATATATATAATTATATACAGGAGATGCCCAGGTTATACCAGCTGTACATATATAATTATATACAGAGATGCCCGGGTTATACCAGCTGTACATATATAATTATATACAGAGATGCCCGGGTTATACCTGCTGTACATATATAATTATATACAGGAGATGCCCGGGTTATACCAGCTGTACATATATAATTATATACAGGAGATGCCCGGGTTATACCAGCTGTACATATATAATTATATACAGGAGATGCCCGGGTTATACCAGCTGTACATATATAATTATATAGGAGATGCCCGGGTTATACCAGCTGTACATATATAATTATATACAGGAGATGCCCGGGTTATACCAGCTGTACATATATAATTATATACAGGAGATGCCCAGGTTATACCAGCTGTACATATATAATTATATACAGGAGATGCCCAGGTTATACCAGCTGTACATATATAATTATATACAGGAGATGCCCGGGTTATACCAGCTGTATATATATAATTATATACAGGAGATGCCCAGGTTATACCAGCTGTACATATATAATTATATACAGAGATGCCCGGGTTATACCAGCTGTACATATATAATTATATACAGGAGATGCCCAGGTTATACCAGCTGTACATATATAATTATATACAGGAGATACCCAGGTTATACCAGCTGTACATATATAATTATATACAGGAGATACCCAGGTTATACCAGCTGTACATATATAATTATATGCAGGAGATGCCCAGGGTATATCAGCTGTACATATATAATTATATACAGGAGATGCCCGGGTTATACCAGCTGTACATATATAATTATATACAGGAGATGCCCAGGTTATACCAGCTGTACATATATAATTATATACAGGAGATACCCAGGTTATACCAGCTGTACATATATAATTATATGCAGGAGATGCCCAGGGTTTATCAGCTGTACATATATAATTATATACAGGAGATGCCCAGGTTATACCAGCTGTACACATATAATTATATAGGAGATGCCCGGGTTATACCAGCTGTACATATATAATTATATGCAGGAGATACCCAGGTTATACCAGCTGTACATATATAATTATATACAGGAGATGCCCAGGTTATACCAGCTGTACATATATAATTATATAGGAGATGCCCGGGTTATACCAGCTGTACATATATAATTATATGCAGGAGATGCCCAGGGTATACCAGCTGTACATATATAATTATATGCAGGAGATGCCCAGGGTATACCAGCTGTACATATATAATTATATACAGGAGATGCCCAGGTTATACCAGCTGTACATATATAATTATATACAGGAGATGCCCAGGTTATACCAGCTGTACATATATAATTATATACAGGAGATGTCCAGGTTATACCAGCTGTACACATATAATTTATATAGGAGATGCCCGGGTTATACCAGCTGTACATATAAAATTATATAGGAGATGCCCGGGTTATACCAGCTGTACATATAAAATTATATAGGAGATGCCCGGGTTATACCAGCTGTACATATATAATTATATAGGAGATGCCCAGGTTATACCAGCTGTACATATATAATTATATGCAGGAGATGACCAGGGTATACCATCTGTACATATATATTTATATACAGGAGATGCCCAGGTTATACCAGCTGTACATATATAATTATATACAGGAGATACCCAGGTTATACCAGCTGTACATATATAATTATATACAGGAGATACCCAGGTTATACCAGCTGTACATATATAATTATATACAGGAGATGCCCAGGTTATACCAGCTGTACACATATAATTATATAGGAGATGCCCGGGTTATACCAGCTGTACCTATATAATTATATGCAGGAGATGCCAAGGGTATACCAGCTGTACATATATAATTATATGCAGGAGATGCCCAGGGTATACCAGCTGTACATATATAATTATATACAGGAGATGCCCAGGTTATACCAGCTGTACATATATAATTATAAACAGGAGATACCCAGGTTATACCAGCTGTACATATATAATTATATACAGGAGATACCCAGGTTATACCAGCTGTACATATATAATTATATACAGGAGATACCCAGGTTATACCAGCTGTACATATATAATTATATACAGAGATGCCCGGGTTATACCAGTTGTACATATATAATTATATGCAGGAGATGCCCAGGGTATACCAACTGTACATATATAATTATATGCAGGAGATGTCCAGGGTATATCAGCTGTACATATATAATTATATACAGGAGATGCCCGGGTTATACCAGCTGTACATATATAATTATATACAGGAGATGCCCAGGTTATACCAGCTGTACATATATAATTATATACAGGAGATACCCAGGTTATACCAGCTGTACATATATAATTATATGCAGGAGATGCCCAGGGTTTATCAGCTGTACATATATAATTATATACAGGAGATGCCCAGGTTATACCAGCTGTACACATATAATTATATAGGAGATGCCCGGGTTATACCAGCTGTACATATATAATTATATGCAGTAGATACCCAGGTTATACCAGCTGTACATATATAATTATATACAGGAGATGCCCAGGTTATACCAACTGTACATATATAATTATATAGGAGATGCCCGGGTTATACCAGCTGTACATATATAATTATATGCAGGAGATGCCCAGGGTATACCAGCTTTACATATATAATTATATAGGAGATGCCCGGGTTATACCAGCTGTACATATATAATTATATAGGAGATGCCCGGGTTATAGCAGCTGTACATATATAATTATATGCAGGAGATGACCAGGGTATACCAGCTGTACATATATATTTATATACAGGAGATGCCCAGGTTATACCAGCTGTACATATATAATTATATACAGGAGATACCCAGGTTAAACCAGCTGTACATATATAATTATATACAGGAGATACCCAGGTTATACCAGCTGTACATATATAATTATATACAGGAGATGCCCAGGTTATACCAGCTGTACACATATAATTATATAGGAGATGCCCGGGTTATACCAGCTGTACATATATAATTATATGCAGGAGATGCCCAGGGTATACCAGCTGTACATATATAATTATATGCAGGAGATGCCCAGGGTATACCAGCTGTACATATATAATTATATACAGGAGATGCCCAGGTTATACCAGCTGTACATATATAATTATATACAGGAGATACCCAGGTTATACCAGCTGTACATATATAATTATATACAGGAGATACCCAGGTTATACCAGCTGTACATATGTAATTATATACAGGAGATACCCAGGTTATACCAGCTGTACATATATAATTATATACAGAGATGCCCGGGTTATACCAGCTGTACATATATAATTATGTACAGGAGATGCCCAGGTTATACCAGCTGTACATATATAATTATATACAGGAGATGTCCAGGTTATACCAACTGTACATATATAATTATATACAGGAGATACCCAGGTTATACCAGCTGTACATATATAATTATATACAGGAGATGCCCAGGTTATACCAGCTGTACACATATAATTATATAGGAGATGCCCGGGTTATACCAGCTGTACATATATAATTATATAGGAGATGCCCGGGTTATACCAGCTGTACATATATAATTATATGCAGGAGATGACCAGGGTATACCAGCTGTACATATATATTTATATACAGGAGATGCCCAGGTTATACCAGCTGTACATATATAATTATATACAGGAGATACCCAGGTTAAACCAGCTGTACATATATAATTATATACAGGAGATACCCAGGTTATACCAGCTGTACATATATAATTATATACAGGAGATGCCCAGGTTATACCAGCTGTACACATATAATTATATAGGAGATGCCCGGGTTATACCAGCTGTACATATATAATTATATGCAGGAGATGCCCAGGGTATACCAGCTGTACATATATAATTATATGCAGGAGATGCCCAGGGTATACCAGCTGTACATATATAATTATATACAGGAGATGCCCAGGTTATACCAGCTGTACATATATAATTATATACAGGAGATACCCAGGTTATACCAGCTGTACATATATAATTATATACAGGAGATACCCAGGTTATACCAGCTGTACATATATAATTATATACAGGAGATACCCAGGTTATACCAGCTGTACATATATAATTATATACAGAGATGCCCGGGTTATACCAGCTGTACATATATAATTATGTACAGGAGATGCCCAGGTTATACCAGCTGTACATATATAATTATATACAGGAGATGTCCAGGTTATACCAACTGTACATATATAATTATATACAGGAGATACCCAGGTTATACCAGCTGTACATATATAATTATATACAGGAGATGCCCAGGTTATACCAGCTGTACACATATAATTATATAGGAGATGCCCGGGTTATACCAGCTGTACATATATAATTATATGCAGGAGATGCCCAGGGTATACCAGCTGTACATATATAATTATATACAGGAGATGCCCAGGTTATACCAGCTGTACATATATAATTATATACAGGAGATACCCAGGTTATACCAGCTGTACATATATAATTATATACAGGAGATACCCTGGTTATACCAGCTGTACATATATAATTATATACAGGAGATACCCAGGTTATACCAGCTGTACATATATAATTATATACAGGAGATACCCAGGTTATACCAGCTGTACATATATAATTATATACAGTAGATACCCTGGTTATACCAGCTGTACATATATAATTATATACAGGAGATACCCAGGTTATACCAGCTGTACATATATAATTATATACAGGAGATGCCCAGGTTATACCAGCTGTACATATATAATTATATACAGGAGATGCCCAGGTTATACCAGCTGTACATATATAATTATATGCAGGAGATGCCCAGGGTATACCAGCTGTACATATATAATTATATACAGGAGATGCCCAGGTTATACCAGCTGTACATATATAATTATATACAGAGATGCCCGGGTTATACCAGCTGTACATATATAATTATATACAGAGGATGCCCAGGTTATACCAGCTGTACACATATAGTTATATACAGGAGATGCCCAGGTTATACCAGCTGTACATATATAATTATATACAGGAGATGTCCAGGTTATACCAGCTGTACATATATAATTATATACAGGAGATGCCCAGGCTGTACCAGCTGTACATATATAATTATATACAGGAGATACCCAGGTTATACCAGCTGTACATATATAATTATATACAGAGATGCCCAGGTTATACCAGCTGTACATATATAATTACATACAGGAGATGCCCAGGTTATACCAGCTGTACATATATAATTATATACAGGAGATGCCCAGGCTGTACCAGCTGTACATATATAATTATATACAGGAGATGCCCAGGTTTTACCAGGTGTATACATATAATTATATACAGGAGATGCCCAGGTTTTACCAGGTGTACACATATAATTATATACAGGACATGCCCAGGTTATACCTGTTGTACATATATAATTTGTCAGGGAACAGCACCAATTGTCAAGGGAACTACACTCCGCCGCCTCCAATCATCAGGACAAATTACGCCATTGACTGACGAGTGATGGACTCGGTTGTTTTCACTACTAGGCCGGTTATTGTGGAACTCACAGTGAGAGTATGGTATATACACCTCCAATCCAACAGCATGGAATATATGTATATAACCCCTTACGGTCACTGCCAAACACCACAATAACAAAAGAAATACTACTAACTGCCACCACCAATATGTTGTGCACACGCCCGGGCAGACTGGCGTGAGCGTGATTAGTGATCCCACTGTACTATGAACCGAGGAGTTCCTGGAGGGGTGTAACTAAGTATCAACCCGATCCGACCAAGGTCACACGGCTCAGTCGACTCCGTGAACCAGGGAGGAACCGAGCAGAGGGACCAGGTGCTACTCCAGGTCAGACCCCGGTCACAGCTGTTGACCCACACCGGGGAATGCAGGAACAGGCAGGTTAAACTGGCATAATGACTGGTGGGTACTGGCAGGCACAGCTGGTATGCAGACAGGTGGGCACTGGCAGGCAAGGCTGGCATGCAGACAGGTGGGCACAGGCAGGCACGGCTGACATGCAGACAGGCTGGTACTGGCAAGTAGAAACGTAGGCAGTATAGGGATCAGTACAGACTGGGATACAGGAACAGGGCCGCAGATGCGGTAGACAAGCAGAGCGGAGCAACACCCGCAGATGCGGTGAACAAGCAAAGTAGAGCAAAACCGCAGATGCGGTAAACAAGCAAAGCAGAGCAAAACCCGCAGATGCGGTGAACAAGCAAAGCAAAACCGCAGATGCGGTAAACTAGCAAAGCAGAGCAAAACCCGCAGATGCTGTGAACAAGCAAAGCAGAGCAAAACCGCAGATGCGGTGAACTAGCAAAGCAGAGCAAATCCCGCAGATGCGGTGAACTAGCAAAGCAGAGCAAATCCCGCAGATGCAGTGAACAAGCAAAGCAGAGCAAAACCGCAGATGCGGTGAACAAGCAAAGCAAAGCAAAACCGCAGATGCGGTGAACAAGCAAAGCAAAACCGCAGATGCGGTAAACTAGCAAAGCAGAGCAAAACCCGCAGATGCGGTGAACAAGCAAAGCAGAGCAAAACTGCAGATGCGGTGAACAGGACAGGGCTCTGTTCACATGGAACAGACTGGAAAACACAAGAAGATAGCTGGAACACAGGAGATAGATACAGAGGGAGGGAAACAGAACGAGCAGAACCAGATACACACAAGGTACTTCCAATGAAGTAGCGAGTGGACACAAGACTCACAAACAGAAGTACAGAGACAACGAGTTGGAGTTAGGTGCAGGTTCAGATACTGCAGGAAAGAGGGAAGATACAGACATAGAGACAAACAAGTAACGGACTAGGACACTGTTCAGACAGGATCTGAACCAGGAACAAGATACAGGAACGAGCCTGGGAACTCAGCCCCCATGGTGGCAGAAATTGACTAGAAGTCACAGGTACAGGTAAAGGCCCTGAGTACTCAGCCCCCAGGGTGGCGGACAGACTAGAGTCAGGACAGGACCTGGCAGCTCACAGTTTCACAGAACAGACTGTAAGAAAGTGTTGCTCAGGCACCTCCTACTGGGTGGAGGGGGTTTAAGTATCCAGTGACTCACAGCAATAGGCTGGGGACGCATTAGGACTACGCACACTGTAGCTTTAAGAATCAGAAAACAACAGCGCCGACGCCCTAAGCCAGCAGACAAGAGACATACAAACAGCAGGTACTGGAGCAAAAGTGTGAAGCCTGGCCTGAAAGGTAAGATTGCGGTCTTGCATGGTGGGAGATGGTAAGCCATGCAAGCACGCCGCCAGGGATGTTACACAATAGTTTATACAGGCCGATTGGACACCCATTACAAATAGCGTATGGCTTCAGGGTGCAGTTTACAGAGCAAGAGGAACAAAACTATTAAATGTTATATATTTAATCCGAAAAGTAGGCAGTGTTTCTAAAAAAATATAAAAGATGTTACAAAATGGACAAAACAATACAGAATATACAATTACATAAAATAAAAAGAAACAACAAAAGAAAAGTACTAAACCTGTGTCACAGAAATGGCACGGATCGTAGTGGAGAGAAGCACTCCTTTTTTAGGGAAACGGTACAGAACCACAGCGCACTGTGTCTTCCAGGGCTGGCAGTGATAATAGTTTGGTATTTGTTTATATTAACACATGTCATGCCCACATACCTCCCCTCCATAACAGTGAGCTCCCAGGCAGGAGATATTAATGCCATATTTCCCATCATGATTCTAGCTATCCATAGACAGGAAGCATGGCATAGATATTGTCATCCATCTGCCCGATCTTAATTTGGAGGTGGTGCCCAGTGATATAAGACAATGCGTTATGTTCGACACTTCATCACGATGTCAAAAATATCTCGCATATCTGTCATGTCTATGCCATTCATAAAAAAGCCCCAATATTCATACTGGAGTCTGGACTGAAAGTAGTCATGTTGCAGTTTTCTGGACATAGGGAGGCAAGGGCCATAAATCTGCTGCTTTCCACATTCTATTGCAAGTTGTGCCTGGAATTCCTGCCTGCGATCCATCAGATAACCAACTTTAATTACCTGTTTGCAGCAAGTGGGGTCCCCGCTGTTTAAGAGTCATCTGGAGGCCACAGCCTTGCTTCAATGTTCTTTTATGAAAACTATAAGATGGCTTTAAAGATTTTTCAATTACATCTATGACACCTCCCCCTTTTAGCAATGGAATGGATTACCGATTTACAGAACGTCTCCGAAGCCCATCTCAATGGCGGGACAGCATTGCCATGTTCACTACCCTGTTTGTGCAGTAGAGCCAACTGCAGCCAGCTGAAAGGTCTACCTATGCATCCGTATATACAGGCCGATTGGATCACCCTAGGCGTAGCATTTCATCTATCTCACTTTTGATGTCTGTTTTCACCTCCAGGGAGACACAGTGTGCAGACTGCCAAAATAAGGGGGTGATTCCCTGTGTCTACCTGGTGGATGGCTAGTTGCGTCTTCCCCGGTACACCAGTGAAGGTGGCCAGTTAGGGCCAGAATATACCTCACATCTGGGACCTCTAGACCACAGAAACAGCTGAAGGTTGAATTCGGCATCCTCAATAGACCCTTTGTCCTGGGCTGCTGCTAGCAATTCCACCACGACTTTCTTCTCATCTTCATCGGGAAGGCTACACACAGGAAGGGCGTAAGCTTCTCTATCATGATGAACTTTCATCATGTTGGCATAAAAGACCTTCTGTCTCTTCCTTGTGTGGTCAATGCTAACCACGTCATTGAGGCACTGATGCACAAGGTATGGCCCTGCCAAGGCTCCCTAAAGCTTATTTTGGGTCATTCGGATTAACACCTTCTAACCCACTTCGTACACCCTCTGTTGTGCGTTCCAGTCATACCACAGCTTCTGCCTGGCTTAGGCATGCACCATCTTTTCATGCACCAGTCGCGTCATTGACTTTATTTTGTCATAGAGCCGCATGTCATACTAGATAATGGAAACTTAGGGGGTGTTCAGTTCCCCTTCCCAGAATTCCTTTACCAGACAAATGGGCTCCCAGAATCATCTGCCATACAACAGTTTGAAGGGGAAGAACCCCATTGAGGCCTGTGGTACCTCTCTGTAAACAAAACAGCAGGCGTGGGAGGTACCGCTCTCACGGAACTCAACCAGCATCTTAAGCATCTGCTTAAGGGTACCACTGAATTCTTCTCACAAACCATTGGTCTGTGGGTGATATAAGCTTGATACCATTGTTGCCCTGCATTAAACGAGACAACAACTGAGTCCCCTGATCTGTAAGCATCTCCCTTGGAAATCAGACTTGAGAAAATATGTCCAAAGGGGCATCTGCCACCTTATTAGCCCTAATTGAGGACAGAACCACTGCCTTCGGGTACCGGGTAGCTTAGTCTACCACGGTAAAGATATAATGATTCGCAGAACTGTTGGGGATGGCCAGCGGCCCAACAATGTCCACAGCAATCATCTGGAAATGCTACCCTATCACCGGCAAAGGGATCAAGGGAGCTTTTGGGGCAGGCCCCGACTTCCTAACTTTTTGACACGTGGTACAGGATTGGCAGTAGTTGGCAACATTTGTCCACATTTTGGGCCAATAAATGTGGTGGGACAGCAGGGTCTTGGTTTTTCTGACCACCCTCTGTGTCAAACTAGGGAGATCTCATAGGCAATCTGCAGCAACTCCTCCCTAAACCGATAGCTGATTGTACCCTATCTTTCCCTTAGCCACTCCTGTTGGGGATTACAGGGAACAGTCTCCCAATACAATCTCCCCTGGTCCCAAAATACCCTCTCCTTGTCTGACTCGGAGATGGGCTTCTCTACGAGGTCCCTCAATGCCTCTAGACTGGCACCTGAGTGCAAGGCAGCCTGGAACTCTTGGCTAGAGGCAGCCAGAAGCGATGTTAAGGCCCCAACCACACTGGAACCCTCCAAAATCTGTTCTGAGTCCGTAACTGGTTCTGTTACCCCATTGGATAAGGATCCAGAAGGCAGCTCTTTCCTGCATTCTGGGAAATCTGACTGCGAGTGACAACAGCTATGTATGCCGTCTCCCCGGGGGATACCACTTCTCCATCACCCTGATAGGCTGTGAATAACACTTTCCGATCTTCCCCTAAGCAGTGCTAATCATTGGGGCAGCTACCACCGGCCATGTCAAAGTCTGTCGTGACACTGGTCAGCTGCACGCGACCACCTTCCTCATGGTCCCCATCGCCCTTTATACTGATTCTCCCTCCTTTTAGTGGATCCTCAGCAACATCACTCTGCAGCGTGACATGACTGAGTTGTCCTGTACAATGAAACACAGCATCATCATGCATAACCTTGTTAAATATACTTATTTTGTATATTTATTTATACAGGACTTCTTACCAGATGCGATTCTTCAAAGAACATGTCACAATAAATCTTATAGAAAAAAATGTACAGGTTTATTTGATTGTCCATCAAAAAAGAATCATTGTAGCAAAACATACAATAGTTTAAGTGGTTACAAAGAAATTGTCCATTTAGATTAGAATGGTAGGTTGCATCTGTGTCAAGCACGTGTCCAGGCCTTCATGTCAGCTGCTCCCTCAGTGTACAAACCCTCCGAGCTGTGTCAGTGGAAAGTGGAAAGACGAGCCCCCCCAGTGTCTTACGTGGGTTATATATGTCTCACACAGCACCTGTTTCTGTATATGGCTTTACCCATCTACCCTGAGCCAAGTACAGAAATAACATATGTAATGTCAGCTAAAACCTACCACAAGGCTGATGCAATATACAAGCATATTTTCTCCTTCACTGGGATCAGCCCCCTGAATGGGCAGAACTGCTCTCACCCTCCCCCCAAAGCTAAGTGTGCATTAGTGGAGGTATTTTTCTGAGGTCAAACCCATCACCTGGGTCTGCATGTCAGACTCCCTGTGGTGACAGCTCCACCGGATCTACTTTCAACACTCACACAATGGGCCTAGTTGCTGTATTAACAATGGTTAGAGGCTCCTGAGATACTGATGAGATTACTGGAATGCTGGACACTTTACAAGTTACATTAGTGTACATAAACTGACGAGCAAGCAGAACATTAATAAAACACAGCAAACAAATCTCTACTAAAACACAATAATAATATAGATGGAAACGGAGCTCCGTGCTGAAAAAGTCTCAGTCTTTAGTAAGTGGGCAGCTCCTCACATGAGAGATCAACTGTCCCAGAACAGTCCCAAATAAAACATTTATGAAGAGGTTCTAGGACACCCCCACTTCCCTACCCCCGACATCCCAGTCTAGGAAAACCTCGGCCATCAGCAAAAGGTCAGTGAACATCCCCAAACCCGGTGACAGGCAGGATCTTCCCAGAGATAAGTTCTTCAGGGTCATGGAACACCAATTCAAGGTGGATGAGGGTTCTTTCAGCACTGGTATCCTTGAGCCCCACGGTGACTGTGTCTCCCACAGTAACTGACTGCAAATTGTCACAGGCCCGCACCACCCACAAAAAGAAGAACTGCATTAGGCCTCTGGGCTTTGGATGTTGGGTTCCTCGTCTGTCTTTCCCGGCAGGTGGTATTTGTCCAGGTTGGTTGCAAGCAAAGCACCAGCGAGAATCAGATGCCGGCCAGGTTCTGGAAGATGGGGTGTGATCCCCCGAGGACCGGCTGGCAGGGGCATTGATTATCGGCTTGCCCCCTTTCCAGCTGGTGGCAGTTGACTTCCACATCTCAGGTCTACAGTTGACCTCATTGGTATCAGCAATCTGTGCTGCTTTGGAGGCCTCCTTCAACTTCTGGTCCATCACGAACTGTCGTACGTACAGACAGCAAAGACGTAGAAATTGATCCTTTACCATCAGTTCCTTCAACCTCTCCAAAGTGGTAACTGATAGTTCCTGAATCCACTGCTCGAATTTGGTTTTGAGCCTGTCCACCTCATCATCGTAGCTGTCATGAGGTCCAAGTTGGAGGGTCTGTAACTTTTTGTGGTACACTTCTGGAGTCAGCTGATAGTTCCTTATCAGGGCCTGCTTGATGACCTCATAGTCTCCATCTTGTTCTCGAGAGAGAGTGGTGAACACCTCCAGAGCTTTGCCTCGTAGCCCTGGGGTTAAGTTTTGAGCCCACTGGTTATCAGGCAAAGGGTACTGTCTGCAGGCCTTTTCAAACCTCCTCAAAAATGTGTCCAGATCTGCACCCTTTTCCATGACAGGAAAATTCTTGGGATGGGGTTTAAAAGTGTTGACATTAATGTACTCATTGTTCAGTGGGGTAGATTGCTCTTTCTGAAGTTAGGCTAACTTCAGCTGGTACTCTCTCTCAGCCTGTCACTCAGCAGCCTCTTGATCTTTGTATGGCTGAATGAGCTTCAGTCGTCCCTTGCAATCGTCTGCATCGAGTTGCAGTAGGGTCATTTGCTTCCCTGGTTGCTGATGCGGCTTGCATCCAGGGGCTTGCTGGCAAATTTCAGCCTGGGAGGCAACCAAGCAGCACTGGCCCAAGAGATGTAGATGGCCCATCTTTAAACTGCCTGTTACGGGTCCGGGTGGTGGAACCTCTGTGCTTCGGTGCAAGGAGGGACCCAGAGGGGCGTGACTAAGTACCTACTCGGCCTGACCAAGGTCGCATGGCGGCTCAATCGACTCCGTGAACCAGGGAGGGACTGAGCAGAGGGACCAGGTGCCACTCTGGGACTGACCTTGTGTGAGAACAGGTGACTCCCACAGGTCAGATGGCAGGAACTGACCAGTACAGCGGATGAGCACGGCAGGAAGGCTGACGGGTGATCCGGGTAGATAAGCAGGCTGGTTCGGCAGATAGCCAGACAGGTGCTCCGGGTAGGCAGGCTGGCGGGCATGGCAGGTTACAGGCAGGTGCTCCAGGTAAGCAGGCTGGCGGGCACGGGAGGTAACAGGCAGGTGCTTCCAGGTAAGCAGGCTGGCGGGCACGGCAGGTAACTGGCAGGTGCTTCCAGGTAAGCAGGCTGGCAGGCAGGACTGTACACAGACTGGTGGACTGGACTGAAGACAGACTGGCGGACTGGACTGAAGACAGACTGGCAGGAAGGACTGACAGGCAGACTGGCGGGCAGGACTGTAGACAGGCAGCGGGACCTGAGGGCTGAAGCAAGTAAAAGCACGCGGAACAACAACCTTGCACAGGCACCTTCATATTGGAGGAGGTGCTTTAAATAGGAGAAGTCCTCCCGCCATTGGCCATGGACTTTTTAGGACGGTGCGCGCGGCCCCTTTAAGAGGGAGGGAGCGCGTGCGCGCCCTAAGCACAGTGCCCGGGAAGCTGTGCGCACTGCGCGCCACAGTAGCTGCAGGACGGGAGCTGTAAGACGCCGGACCAGGGCCGTGCTGGTGAGGGGAACAGCGTCTCCACCCGGCAGGAGGCAGAGACGCCGATGCTACACTGCCTACCTCTCCCTTCTGCATCAAAGCAACAGAGGTAACAGGGCTTTTAAAAAAACAAAATTGGTAATTGGTATCTGGTGCACGTGCGATGGTAGATACATTATTGAGTTATTGGCAACATCATATAGATGAATCAAGAATTCGTAGAGTTATTTATTTTGTTGTAGGTAGTGCAGTGTAGTTCATTGATATAAGACCATGATAACTTTATAAAAGGCAACCAAATACAAATCTGGTGGCCCGCTATACCTAATTCATCATGGAGCAGACTGTATTTCATATTCTATATAAAACCATCTTCACCAAAAATCTGACATTTGCTACAAAATACAAACAGGAACCTGTTATCCGCATAGATCTGGAATTAAATCAAAACCGAAAAAAATAAGCTGGCACACCTGTTGGTATTAGTGCAATGTATAGGTGCACATTCACACTGTGGCCATTAACAGACAGAACCAGGCCCAGATGACATACACCCCCGGGTACTAAAAGAATTAAGTAATGTGATAGACAGACCGCTGTATCTTATATTCAAGCACTCTTTATGGACAGGGACTGTCCCACTAGACTGGCGCCAACCAAATGTGGTACCAATATTCAAAAAGGGGTCTAAAAGTGACCCTGGGAACTATAGAGCAGTCAGCTTAACGTCTGTGGTGGGTAAATTGTTTGAAGGATTTCTTAGAGATGCTATTGTAGAATATCTTAATGATAATAACTGTCTAACTCCATATCAGCATGGATTCATGAGGGATCGCTCCTGATGGCCTTCTACGAGGAGGTGAGCTCACAGCTGGACCGGGGAGAGTCAGTGGATGTTGTAGACCTTGACTTCTCCAAAGCGTTTGATACCGTGCCACACAAAAGGTTGGTATATAAAATGAGAGTGCTTGGTCTGGGGGATAATGTGTGCAAGTGGGTAAATAGCTGGCTGAGTGATAGAAAGCAGAGGGTGGTTATCAATGGAGTAAGCTCAGGGGGTGTCAGGGTTACTAGCGGGGGCCTCAAGGGTCTGTCTTGTGCCCTATATTATTTAATATATTTATTAATGATCTAGTGGAAGGGTTGCATAGTAAAATAGCAATATTTGCAGATGATACTAAACTTTGTAAAGTAGTTAATACAAATGAGGATACGGCACAGCTACAGGAGGATTTAGATAAATTGGGGAGTTGGGCCAAAAAATGGCAAATGGGGTTCAATGCCGATAAATGTAAGGTCATGCACATGGGAAAGAAAAACAGCAGTCACCCATACATATTAAATGGGAAACCGTTGGGGAAATCTGACATGGAGAAGGACCTGGGCGTCTTGGTTAATAGCAAATTAAATTGGAGTGCCCAGTGTCAGGCAGCAGCTGCGAAGGCAAATAGAGTCATGGCATGCATCAGAAGAGGAATAGGGGCATATGATGAGAACATTGTTCTTCCTCTGTATAAAGCGCTGGTAAGGCCGCACTTAGAATATTGTGCACAGTTCTGGGCTCCGGGGCTCAGGAAAGACATATTGGAGCTAGAGAGGGTACAAAGGAGGGCGACTAAGGTAATAAAGGGAATGGAGGGACTAGAATACCCAGAGAGGTTGTCAAAATTAGGCCTCTTTACGTTGGAAAAGAGAAGGTTTAGGGGAGACCTCATAAACATGTATAAATACATCAGGGGGCAGTACAGAGATCTCTCCCATGACCTGTTTATACCAAGGATGGTGACAAAGACGAGGGGGCACACTATGCGTCTGGAGGAAAGGAGGTTCCTGCACCAGCATAGAAGGGGATTCTTTACGGTCAGAGCCGTGAGACTCTGGAACTCTCTGGGAGAGGAAGTGGTGATGTCCAACTCACTTAATGAGTTCAAGAGAGGCCTGGACGCCTTTCTGGAGAACAATAAAATTACATCTTATGCTTAGTTAATTAATCCAGGGATTTAATCTGACTGCCAGATGGGAGCCGGGAAGGGAATTTTTCCTCAGTGATGTAAATTGGCCTATACCGCATGGGTTTTTTGTTGCCTTTCCCTGGATCAACGCTGCGGAATATCTGCAGTGCACACGAAATAGGCTGAACTGGATGGACGCTTGTCTTTTTTCGGCCTTATAAACTATGTAACTATGTAACTATGTAACTATGTAACCTAGGATAAAAACAATGAGCAAATACCCTGCAGTAAGTGAATAATAAAGTGTTATATATAAATATCATAGATGACTTACTTGACACATTTTGATGAAGAGAGCGTAAAAGCCATCTCACCAGTGTGCCGCATATTTTTATGGCTTTGCTTTAGTTCCTCGCACATTGTGCATATGTCCTGTGTGCACCATCCCTTTTGGGCTGTGCATGTTGTATATTTAGCTTTCCAGTAAGGTCTAGGTCCTTCCCTACCCCCATCTATATTGAGGCCTGATGGCATGTAGTGCGGTGAAACACTAGAGATAGGGACCATCCTGATTAGGTACACCTTGTTGCGATGGTATGGCATTTTACCCTCTTTTGATCAAAATGGTGTATCTACTCATTGCTTTTATTCTAGGTTTTGCATAGATTTAGAAGCAGAACCGATCTTACAACATAGAGAAGATAACTTCATAGATACAGGAACAGAACCAGCTTACTACACAGATACAGGAACAGCACTAGCTTACAATATTGATACAGGAGCAGAATCAGTTTTATACATAGAGACAGTATTAGAACTAAGTTAACTGCAAAGATATGGGATCAGAACCAAGCTTACTAAACAGATACGGGAACAGAACCGAGTTGACTACACAAAAATGGGAACAGAACCCAGTTTACTAAGCAGATATGGGAACAGAACCAAGCTTATTACATAGATACAGCAACAGTACAAAGTTTACTACATGGAGATGAAAACAGAACCAAGCTTATTACATAAAGAGCAGAACAGAACCAAGCTTACTACAATACATATGGGACCAGAACCAAGATTACTTTATAGATACAGTGCTTACTACATATATATAGTAACAGGAGCCAGCTTACTGCATAGCTACAGGAACAGAATCAAGCTTACTACATAGATACAGGAAAAGAACCAAGCTTACTATATAGATCCAGGAACTGAACCGAGCTTACAACATAGATACAGTAATAGAACCGAGCTTACTACATAGATACAGGAACAGAACCAATCTTACATCATAGATACAGTAATAGAACAAAGCTTATTACATAGATACAGGAACAGAACAGCATTTACTATATACTGTACCAGAACTAAGCTTATTACATAGATAAAAAAATATTTAGATTTGAGAGTCCTCAGTGGTTGATACCTTTTAATGGCTAACTGAAAAGATGGTAACAAATTGCAAGCTTTCAAGACTACTCAGGTCTCTTCATCAGGCATAGTATACCACAAAATCTGAAGATTCACATATTTATATACAATAAGACACACAAAAAATGCAATAGGTAAGACAGGTGATGAAAAGCAGAGTTATTATGGAAGAGATAAACAGTTCTGGCTATAAATATTTTAGCAGTTAATAGATAAGGAGTGTGAAGGTTTTATTGTCCTGTGACTAGGTCCAGTGTTGTGATGGCCTCACAGGTCTGAGAGTCTGAGGAGCACATTCCTTAGTTGATGTAAAATGACATAAATCCATGTCTGGAGGGAGGAAAAGGAAAGAGAAGTCTGGAGGATAGGGGAGTTTGGTGGGGAGAGAAAGGGGTTTGGAGCAGGACAGAGGGATCTAGAAGAAACCAAGGAGTCTAGAGTAAAGGGCCTGGAGAAGACACAGGAATTTAAAGAAAACTACTTTGTCTGGAGGGGACTGAGGGGTCTTGAGGGAAATGTGGAGGGGACAGAGGTGTCTGGGCAGAAGAGGATAGCGGGTCTAACAGTGTGTTACATACGTATACAGTCACTTGTCCAGCTGATGGCTCTCTAAGATGTAGAAGAGCTCAGCGAGGGGACATAGGAGCTCAGTAAGGGGGGATACGGGAGCGAGACGAGGCGACATAGGAGCAAAGTAAGGGGGCATACGGGAGCTCAGAGAGGGGACACAGGAGCTCAGTAAGGGGGGATACGGGAGCTCAGTATGGGGGAGGTACGAGAGCTCAGCGAGGGGCCATAGGAGCTCAGTATGGGGGGATACGAGAGCTCAGCGAGGGGACATAGGAGCTCAGTAAGGGGGGATACTGGAACTCAGAGAGGGGACACAGGAGCTCAGTATGGGGGGGATACGAGAGCTCAGCGAGGGGGCATAGGAGCTCTAGGAGCTCAGTAAGGGGGGATACGGGAGCTCAGCGAGGGGACATAGGAGCTCAGTATGGGGGGATATGGGAGCTCAGCAAGGGGACACAGGAGCTCAGTATGGGGGGATATGGGAGCTCAGCGAGGGGACATAGGAGCTCAGTAAGGGGGGATACGGGAGCTCAGCGAGGGGACATAGGAGCTCAGTAAGGGGGGATACGGGAGCTCAGCGAGGGGACATAGGAGCTCCGTATGGGGGGATACGGGAGCTCAGAGAGGGGACACAGGAGCTCAGTATGGGGGGGATACGAGAGCTCAGCGAAGTGACATAGGAGCACAGTAAGGGGGGATACGGGAGCTCAGCGAGGGGACATAGGAGCTCAGTAAGGGGGGATACGGGAGCTCAGCGAGGGGACATAGGAGCTCCGTATGGGGGGATACGGGAGCTCAGAGAGGGGACACAGGAGCTCAGTATGGGGGGGATACGAGAGCTCAGCGAAGGGACATAGGAGCACAGTAAGGGGGGATACGGGAGCTCACCGAGGGGGGGCACATGGGAGCTCAGCAAGGCATACAAGTTTGTCCTTTGTCCTCTTATTGCTCTCTGCAGTTATGGCGCCCATGGCTTCTCATATCCCAGATAACCTTTAGATTTAGACCCCACACAAAGGAAGGAATATTAATATTACTTGCAGATGCTGCGCTCTCACGACAAGAAATGCTAAATCCTCTCTTAGTCTCGTTATTGAGACCATTGGAAGATTTTCCAGAATTATCTCTTGGAACAAATCTGTAATTCTTCCATTATCTGATGCTGCATCTCTCAATCTCCGGATTATCATTTCATAGATCAGGAAAATGGATCTAAATCAGCGGCTGCCAATTGTCTCCCTGTCTCCGGAGATGTTCTTATATAACTATACTACAAGCATCTTATCATGTGCACAAGGTCCGGCGTCCATCTCTACGACCATTTTTATCATTTCCATTAGCGATTGCTCACACTACTCACCAAGTCATAGTTTAGAATGAGACCATTAATGTCACCACATAATTTACAGAAAAAACGGAGAAAAACCCAAGTGCAGGAAGCGGTGAGAAAAAGAGGTGATCGGTGACACCCCGATATTCTACAAAAGATATTTACATCCTTTCAGTGGAGCAGAAAATTCATGCATGGCATGCCGAGACCAGGGCGGTATGAGAGCGCCCCCCAAGACAGGGGCGACACAAGAGCGCCCCCCAAAACAAGGGCGACACGACAGCATCCACCGAGACCAGGGCGGCAAGAGAGCAGCCACCAAGACAAGGGCGACATGAGAGCAGCCACCAAGACATGGGCGACATGACAGCACCCACTGAGACCATGGCGACACAAGAGCGCCCACCAAGACAGGGGCGACACGACTGCATGCACCAAGACCAGGGCGGCACGAGAGCAGCCACCAAGACAAGGGCGACACGAGAGCAGCCACCAAGACAGGGGCGACACGAGAGCAGCCACCAAGACAAGGGCAACACGAGAGCACCCGCTGAGACCAGGGTGGCACGAGAGCAGCCACGAAGACAAGGGCAACACGAGAGCACCCGCTGAGACCAGGGCGGCACGAGAGCAGCCACCAAGGCAAGGGCGACACGAGAGCAGCCAACAAGACAAGGGCGACACGAGAGCAGCCACCAAGACAAGGGCGACACGAGAGCACCCGCTGAGACCAGGGTGGCACGAGAGCAGCCACCAAGACATGGGCGACACGACAGCACCCGCTGAGACCACAGCGACACAAGAGCGCCCACCAAGACAGGGGCGACACGACTGCACCCACCGAGACCAGGGCGGCACGAGAGCAGCCACCAAGACAAGGGTGACATGAGAGCAGCCAGCAAGACAAGGGTGACACGAGAGCAGCCACCAAGACATGGGCGACACGACAGCACCCACTGAGACCACGGCAACACAAGAGCAACCACCAAGACAAGGGCGACACAAGAGTAGCCACCAAGACAAGGGCAACACAAGAGCACCCGCTGAGACCAGGGTAGCACGAGAGCAGCCACCAAGACAGGGGTGGGACGACAGCACCCGCCGAGAACAGGGTGGCACGAGAGCAGCCACCAGGACAGGGGCGAAACAACAGCACCTGCTGACACCAGAGTGGCACGAGAGCACCCACCAGAACAGGGGTGGCACGACAGCACTTGCCGAGACCAGGGCAGCACGACAGCGCCCACCAAGACAGAGGCGACATGACAGCACTTGCCAAGACCAGGGCAGCATGACAGCGCCCACCAAGACAGGGGCGACACGACAGCACTCTCAGAGACCAGGGCAGCACGACAGCACCCACAAAGACAGGGGCGACACAACAGCACTCAGAGACCAGGGCGGTACCACAGCGCCCACCAAGACAGGGGCAACATGACAGCACTTACCAAGACCAGGGTGGCACGACAGCGCCCACCAAGACAGGGGCGACAAGACAGTACTTGCCGAGACCACGGTGGCATGACAGCGCCCACCAAGACAGGGGTGACATGAGGGCTGTGGAGTCGGAGTTGGTGTCCATTTTGGTGGAGTCGGTGTAAAATAGACCGACTCCGATTCCTAAAATATATAATAAACTGGGTACAGTAGTTCAATGCAGGTTGCGGGGAATATTTTTTCATAAAAATTTGAGAAAGTTCTGCAGTTTATGTACATAAGTAGTGAAGCTCTTCCTCTACAGACACACAGAGAAGGAATGCCTGCACTCATCTCAGAACTGCTGGAGTGAACAGGAAAGCAGGATTAAGGTAAGTACTTCTTAAAGCATATGTACACTGTGTTCCAAATTATTATGCAAAAAGTGTTTAGGAGTGATAAGGTAAGAATTTTTTTGTTTGTCAGTTAAACTCATTGATGGTGATGTGTGTCAGGGCTCTTTATATCACTGTAAGCAATTGCAGACACCTGTGCTAATTAGTTTGGCAGGTGTGTCCAATGAAAGGCAAGACTACTTAAGAAGGCTGTCCCACATTATTAAGCAGCCTACATTTTCTGCCAAAATGGGAAAGAAAAAGGATGTGTCGGCTGCTGAGAAGCAACAAATTGTGGAGTGTTTAGGTCAAGGCATGACTACAATGAACATTGCCAAGACACTTCATCGTGATCATCGCACAATCAAGAAGTATGTAGCTGATTCACAGTACACACGTGTGCGTGCTGATAAGGGAAAATTGAGGACTCTTTCCTACAGGCAATTACGTCAGGTTAAAAGAGCAGCGGCAAAAAAGCCTTGTCATAGCAGCAGACAAGTTTTTGAAGCTGCTGGTGCCTCCAACGTCCCCCAAACAACAAGATGCAGGGTCCTTCAGAGGTTTGCAGCTGTGCGTAAGCCATCCTGTCGACCTCCTCTATCCACTGTACACAAGCAGAAACGGCTCCAGTGGGCCAAACAATACATGAAGACTGACTTCAAAACTGTTTTGTTCACCGATGAGTGCCGTGCAACGCTCGATGGTCCAGATGGATGGAGTGGAGGATGGCTGGTTGATGGACACCCCATGCAAACACGGCTACGGCGCCAACAAGGAGGAGGTGGAGTAATGTTTTGGGCTGGAATCATGGGGAGAGAGATTGTCGGCCCCTTTAGGATCCCTGAAGGGGTAAAGATGAACTCCATAATGTATGTTGAGTTTCTCAAACAGCACTTCCTTCCATGGTTCAAGAAGAAGAACCGTGCATTCCGCAGCAAGATCATTTCATGCATGATAATGCCCCGTCTCATGCTGCACATAACACATCTGCATCTCTGGCTGATATGGGCATAAAAGGGGACAAACTTATGGTGGCCCCCATGCTCCCCCGACCTCAACCCCATTGAGAACCTCTGGAGCATCATCAAAAGGAGTGTCTATGATGGCGGGAGGCAGTTCACATCTAAGCAACAGCTCTGGGAGGGTATTCTGTCCTCATGCAAAACAATTGAAGCAGAAACCATCCAAAACCTGACAAATTCAATGGACGAGAGAGTTCAGAAGCTCCTTTCCAACAAGCGGTCCTATGTGCAAATGTAACATCACCTAGAATAAAGGTTTGAGTTGTAAACTGTTTGATTTCAGTGTGTAATAACCGGCTAATGCTTAGAATTTCACAAATGACCATTTTTTTGTTCTCTATTAAAATGAAAAGGTTGAAAACTCTGCTGTGCATAATAATTGGGAACATGCATTTTGAGTGCATTTTGAGTGTTTTATTTTTTTATAAATATCCTGTTATCATCGGCAGTTTATACAAAAACCTTTCAATTGTACTCGAATAGTTATTGGACTGGAAAATTACAATGACTGCAATTCATATAGGGAATGTGGGAAAATGCGAGAAAATATTATTTGCATAATAATTTGGAACACAGTGTAAACTTTCAATAAACTGTGCATAAATCAATGGTCCAGTATATGTTGTCTCTGTATGCTTGATGTTTTAGTTTGTTTTTCCCCTTAGCTCATAAATATATTTTATGTTCTATCTAAATGGCTTGATTATTGTATTATAATAATGATTAAAAGCCTGATGTTACCATTTTACTACAGTACATTTATCACTTAAACTTAAACATGAGCCATGTATGAGGGAGTCGGAGTCAAAGTCGGAGTTGGGGTCATGGAAATTGAGGAGTCGGAGGTTTGGCTTACCGAGAAAGGGGTGACACGACAGCACCTGCCTATTTACAGGGTGAAAAGTAGTCACTGTGCTGTTTGTTATCATGGTGCGCACAACAATGAACATGGAGCAGAGAAAGCTGAGGAAAGAGTTGTCTCAGAAGATGAGAAGGAACACTATAGACAAACATGTTATAGGTAAAGGCTATGAAACGTCTCCTACAGCCGGATGTTCCTGTTACTGCAGCTGCACAGATTAGCCAGAAATGTAAGGTCTATGGGACTGTAGACAACGTCCCTGGATGTGGCCGCAAGCGGAAAACTGGTGACAAACTGAGGAGACGGAGAGTACAAATGGGAACTACAGAGTCCAGAACAACCTTCAGACAGACTACAGGAAAACTCAGAGGTCAAGGTCTCGGGATGTCAGGTTGCACCGTCCAGCATTGTCAGGGCCAAAGTGGACTTCATGGAGGACAACCAAGGAAGAAGCTACTGCTGAAAGTGAGTCATAGAAAAAAAATAGACGGAGAAAAAACTGGAGCTTTGTGGCATCACATCAGCTTCATGTTCACAGACGCAAAAATGAGGCAAAGAACAGAACATTGCATCTGTTGTGACACATGGAGGAGCTCGGGGATGTTCTGGGGCGGCTCTGCTGCATTTAGCACATGGAGGAGCTCGGGGATGATTTGGGGTGGCTAAGCTGGATCTGACACATGGAGGAGCTCGGGGATGTTCTGGGTCAACTCTGCTGCATCTGGCACATGGAGAAGCTCGGGGATGTTCTGGGTCAACTCTGCTGCATCTGCCACATGGAGGAGCTCGGGGATGTCTTGGAGTGGCTCTGCTGCATCTGCCACATGGAGGAGCTCGGGGATGTTCTGGGGTGGCTCTGTTGCATCTGCCACATGGAGGAGCTCGGGGATGATGTGGGGCGGCTCTGCTGCATCTGCCACACGGAGGAGCTCGGGGATGATGTGGGGTGGCTCTGCTGCATCTGGCACATGGAGGAGCTCGGGGATGATGTGGGGTGGCTCTGCTGCATCTGGCACATGGAGGAGCTCGGGGATGATGTGGTGTGGCTCTGCTGCATCTGACACATGGAGGAGCTCGGGGATGTTCTGGGGCGGCTCTGCTGCATCTGGAACATGGAGGAGCTCGGGGATGATCTGGGGCGGCTCTGCTGCATCTGGAACATGGAGGAGCTCGGGGATGATCTGGGGCAGTTCTGCTGTATCTGGCACATGGAGGAGCTCGGAGATGTTCTGGGGCGGCTCTGCTGTATCTGGCACATGGAGGAGCTCGGGGATGATGTGGGGTGGCTCTGCTGCATCTGACACATGGAGGAGCTCAGGGATGTTTTGGGGCGGCTCTGCTGCATCTGCCACATGGAGGAGCTCGGGGATGATGTGGGGCGGCCCTGCTGCATCTGGCACATGGAGGAGCTCGGGGATGATCTAGGGCGGCTCTGCAGCATCTGGCACATGGAGGAGCTGGGGGATGTTCTGGGGAGACTCTGCTACATCTGACACATGGAGGAGCTCGGGGATGTCCTGGGGCGGCTCTGCTACATCTGACACATAGAGGAGCTCGGGATGTTCTGGGGGGCTCTGCTGCATCTGACACGTGGAACAGTTCAGGGTTATTCTGGGGCTGTTCTGCTGCATCTGACACATGGAGGATCTCAGGGATGATATGGGGCGGCTCTGCTGCATTTAGCACATGGAGGAGCTCGGGGATGATTTGGGGTGGCTAAGCTGGATCTGACACATGGAGGAGCTCGGGGATGTTCTGGGTCAACTCTGCTGCATCTGGCACATGGAGAAGCTCGGGGATGTCCTGGAGTGGCTTTTCTGCATCTGGCACATGGAGAAGCTTGGGGATGTTCTGGGGCTGATAAGCTGCATCTGCCATGTGGAGGAGCTCGGGGATGTCTTGGAGTGACTCTGCTGCATCTGACGCATGGAGGAGCTCGGGATGTTTTGAGGCGGCTCTGCTGCATTTGACACATGGAGGAGTTCGGGGTTGTTCTGGGGCGGCTCTGCTGCATCTGGCACATGGAGAATCTCAGGGATGTTCTGGGGCGGCTCTGCTGCATTTAGCACATGGAGGAGCTCGGGCATGATCTGGGGCGGCTCTGCTTCTTCTAACACATGGAGGAGCTCGGGGTTGTTCTGGGGCGGCTCTGCTGCATCTGGCACATGGAGAATCTCAGGGATGTTCTGGGGCGGCTCTGCTGCATTTAGCACATGGAGGAGCTCGGGCATGATCTGGGGCGGTTCTGCTTCTTCTAACACATGGAGGAGCTCGGGGATGTTCTGGGGCGGCTCTGCTGCATCTGGAACATGGAGGAGCTCGGGGATGATCTGGGGCGGCTCTGCTGCATCTGGAACATGGAGGAGCTCGGGGATGATCTGGGGCGGCTCTGCTGCATCTGGAACATGGAGGAGCTCGGGGATGATCTGGGGCAGTTCTGCTGTATCTGGCACATGGAGGAGCTCGGGGATGTCCTGGGGCGGCTCTGCTGCATCTGGCACATGGAGGAGCTCGGGGATAATCTGGGGTGACTCTGCTGCATCTGACACATGGAGGAGCTCGGGGATGATCTGGGGCGGCTCTGCTGCATCTGACACATGGAGCAGCTCAGGGTTGTTCCAAGGCGGCTCTGCTGCATCTGACACATGGAGGAGCTCGGGGATATTCTGGGGCTGTGCTGCATCTGACACATGGAGGAGCTCGGGGATATTCTGGGGCTGTGCTGCATCTGACACATGGAGGAGCTCGGGGATGTTCTGGGGTGGCTCTGTTGCATCTGGCACATGGAGGAGCTCGGGGATGTTCTGGGGCGGCTCTGCTGCATCTGGCACATGGAGGAGCTCGGGGATGTTCTGGGGCGGCTCTGCTGTATCTGGCACATGGAGGAGCTCAGGGTTGTTCCAGGGCGGCTCTGCTGTATCTGGCACATGGAGGAGCTCGGGGATGTTCTGGGGCTCTGCTGCATCTGGCACATGGTGGAGCTCGGGGATGATCTGGGGCGGCTCTGTTGCATCTGGCACGTGGAGAAGCTCAGGGATGTTCTGGGGCGGCTCTACTGCATCTGGCACAGGGGTCTTGTATCTGTGCAGGGTACAATTAAACCATGACTATCAAGGAATTCTGGAGTGAAGTGTGCTGCTGAGCGTCAGAAAGCTCAGTCAGAGCCACAGGTCATGGCTCCTCCAACAGGATAATGAACCAAACAATAAGAACATCCAAAAATGGCTGAGAGCAAAGCATCGGACTCTTCTGAGGCGGCTTCTGTGACACTGATCTAAATCCTACAGCACATTTGTGGATGGAGCTGAGACCTGGAGTGTGGAGAAGACGCCACAAAGAGCCGACGAAATACTTGTGTATGGGGCAGAAGCTTCACTGAGAGGCGCAGAAATCATCTGTGTGCAGTGAGCGCCTCAGAAGTTGTGCAATAATATATTATGGTGAGGCACCATCAATTCTGTCCATTTCGGGTCAGCAGTGTCATTCGTGTCCGGGCCGGGGCAGGAGGGGCAGCAGTGTCATTCGTGTCCAGACTGGGACAGTAGTGTCATTCGTGTCCGGGCCGGGGCAGCAGTGTCATTCGTGTCCGGACCGAGGCAGCAGTGTCATTAGTGTCCGGGCCGGGGCAGGAGGGGCAGCAGTGTCATTCGTGTCCAGACTGGGACAGTAGTGTCATTCGTGTCCGGGCCGGGGCAGCAGTGTCATTCGTGTCCGGACCGAGGCAGCAGTGTCATTAGTGTCCGGGCCGGGGCAGGAGGGGCAGCAGTGTCATTCATGTCCAGGCCGGGGCAGGAGGGGCAGCAGTGTCATTCGAGTCTGGGCTGGGACAGTAGGGGGAGCAGTGTCATTCGTGTCCGGGCCGGGGCAGGAGGGGCAGCAGTGTCATTCATGTCCAGGCCGGGGCAGGAGGGGCAGCAGTGTCATTCGAGTCTGGGCTGGGACAGTAGGGGGAGCAGTGTCATTCGTGTCCGGGCCGGGGCAGCAGTGTCATTCGTGTCCGGACCGGGGCAGCAGTGTCATTCGTGTCCAGGCCGGGGCAGGAGGGGCAGCAGTGTCATTCGTGTCCGGGTCGGGGCAGCAGTGTCATTCGTGTCCAGGCCGGGGCAGTAGGGGGAGCAGTGTCATTCGAGTCTGGACTGGGACAGTAGGGGGAGCAGTGTCATTCGTGTCCGGGCCGGGGCAGTAGTGTCATTCGTGTCCAGGCCGGGGCAGGAGGGAAAACAGTGTCATTCATGTCCGGGCTGGGACAGTAGTGTCATTCGTGTCCGGGCTGGGACAGTAGGGGCAGCAGTGTCATTCGTGTCCGGGCCGGGACAGCAGTGACATTCGTGTCCGGGCCGGGGCAGTAGTGTCATTCATGTCCGAGCCGGGGCAGGAGGGGCAGCAGTGTCATTTGTGTCCGGCCTGGGACAGTAGTGTCATTCATGTATGGGCCAGGGCAGTAGGGGCAGCAGTGTCATTCGTGTCCGGGCCAGAGGGGCAGCAGTGTCATTCGTGTCCAGGCCGGGGCAGTAGTGTCATTCGTGTCCGGGCCGGGGCAGTAGGGGCAACAGTGTCATTCGTGTCCGGGCTGGGACAGTAGTGTCATTCGTGAATGGGCCGGGGCAGTAGGGGCAACAGTGTCATTCGTGTCCGGGCTGGGACAGTAGTGTCATTCGTGGATGGGCCGGGGCAGCAGTGTCATTCGTGTTCGGGCCGGGGCAGGAGGGGCAGCAGTGTCATTCGTGTCCGGGCCGGGGCAGCAGTGTCATTCGTGTCCGGGCTGGGACAGTAGTGTCATTCGTGTACGGGCCAGGGCAGAAGGGGCAGCAGTGTCATTCGTGTCCGGGCCAGAGGGGCAGCAGTGTCATTCGAGTCCGGGCCGGAGGGGCAGCAGTGTCATTTGTGTCCGGGCTGGGACAGTAGTGTCATTCGTGTACTGACCGGGGCAGTAGGGGCAGCAGTGTCATTCGTGTCCGGGCCGGGGCAGTAGTGTCATTCGTGTCCGGGCCGGGGCAGGAGGGGAAACAGTGTCATTCATGTCCGGGCTGGGACAGTAGTGTCATTCGTGTCCGGGCTGGGACAGTAGTGTCATTCGTGTCCGGGCCGGGGCAGTAGGGGCAGCAGTGTCATTCGTGTCCGGGCCGGGACAGCAGTGTCATTCGTGTCCGGGCCGGGGCAGTAGTGTCATTCGTGTCCGAGCTGGGACAGTAGTGGGAGCAGTGTCATTCGTGTCCGGGCTGGGGCAGCAGTGTCATTCGTGTCCGGGCCGGGGCAGTAGTGTCATTCGTGTCCGAGCCGGGGCAGGAGGGGCAGCAGTGTCATTCGTGTCCGGCCTGGGACAGTAGTGTCATTCATATATGGGCCAGGGCAGTAGGGGCAGCAGTGTCATTCGTGTCCGGGCCAGAGGGGCAGCAGTGTCATTCGTGTCCAGGCCGGGGCAGTAGTGTCATTTGTGTCCGGGCTGGGACAGTAGTGTCATTCGTGTACGGGCCAGGGCAGTAGTGTCATTCGTGTCCGGGCCGGGGCAGCAGTGTCATTCGTGTTCGGGCCGGGGCAGGAGGGGCAGCAGTGTCATTCGTGTCCGGGCCGGGGCAGGAGGGGCAGCAGTGTCATTCGTGTCCGGGCTGGGACAGTAGTGTCATTCGTGTACGGGCCAGGGCAGTAGGTGCAGCAGTGTCATTCGTGTCCGGGCTGGGACAGTAGTGTCATTCGTGTCCGGGCCAGAGGGGCAGCAGTGTCATTCGTGTCCGGGCCGGGGCAGTAGTGTCATTCGTGTCCGGGCCGGAGGGGCAGCAATGTCATTTGTGTCCGGGCTGGGACAGTAGTGTCATTCGTGTACTGACCGGGGCAGTAGGGGCAGCAGTATCATTCGTGTCCGGGCCGGGGAAGTAGAGGCAGCAGTGTCATTCGTGTCCGGGCTGGGGCAGCAGTATCATTCGTGTCCGAGCCGGGGCAGGAGGGGCAGCAGTGTCATTCGTGTCCGGCCTGGGACAGTAGTGTCATTCATATATGGGCCAGGGCAGTAGGGGCAGCAGTGTCATTCGTGTCCGGGCCGGGGCAGCAGTGTCATTCGTGTCCGGACCGGGGCAGCAGTGTCATTCGTGTCCGGACCGGGGCAGCAGTGTCATTCATGTCCAGGCCGGGGCAGGAGGGGCAGCAGTGTCATTCATGTCCAGGCCGGGGCAGGAGGGGCAGCAGTGTCATTCGTGTCCGGGCCGGGGCAGTAGGGGCAACAGTGTCATTCGTGTCCGGGCTGGGACAGTAGTGTCATTCGTGGATGGGCCGGGGCAGTAGTGTCATTCGTGTCCGGGCCGGGGCAGCAGTGTCATTCGTGTTCGGGCCGGGGCAGGAGGGGCAGCAGTGTCATTCGTGTCCGGGCTGGGACAGTAGTGTCATTCGTGTACGGGCCAGGGCAGTAGGGGCAGCAGTGTCATTCGTGTCCGGGCCAGAGGGGCAGCAGTGTCATTCGAGTCCGGGCCGGAGAGGCAGCAGTGTCATTTGTGTCCGGGCTGGGACAGTAGTGTCATTCGTGTACTGACCGGGGCAGTAGGGGCAGCAGTGTCATTCGTGTCCGGGCCGGGGCAGTAGTGTCATTCGTGTCCGGGCGGACAGGAGGGAAAACAGTGTCATTCGTGTCCGGGCTGGGACAGTAGTGTCATTCGTGTCCGGGCCGGGGCAGTAGGGGCAGCAGTGTCATTCGTGTCCGGGCCGGGACAGCAGTGTCATTCGTGTCCGGGCCGGGGCAGTAGTGTCATTCGTGTCCGAGCTGGGACAGTAGTGGGAGCAGTGTCATTCGTGTCCGGGCTGGGGCAGCAGTGTCATTCGTGTCCGGGCTGGGGCAGCAGTATCATTCGTGTCCGAGCCGGGGCAGGAGGGGCAGCAGTGTCATTCGTGTCCTGGCTGGGACAGTAGTGTCATTCATATATGGGCCAGGGCAGTAGGGGCAGCAGTGTCATTCGTGTCCGGGCCAGAGGGGCAGCAGTGTCATTCGTGTCCAGGCCGGGGCAGTAGGGGCAGCAGTGTCATTTGTGTCCGGGCTGGGACAGTAGTGTCATTCGTGTACGGGCCAGGGCAGTAGTGTCATTCGTGTCCGGGCCGGGGCAGCAGTGTCATTCGAGTCCGGGCCGGGGCAGGAGGGGCAGCAGTGTCATTCGTGTCCGGGCTGGGACAGGAGTGTCATTCATGTACGGGCCAGGGCAGTAGGGGCAGCAGTGTCATTCGTGTCCGGGCCAGAGGGGCAGCAGTGTCATTCGTGTCCGGGCCGGGGCAGTAGTGTCATTCGTGTCCGGGCCGGAGGGGCAGCAGTGTCATTTGTGTCCGGGCTGGGACAGTAGTGTCATTCGTGTACTGACCGGGGCAGTAGGGGCAGCAGTGTCATTCGTGTCCGGGCCGGGGTAGCAGTGTCATTCGAGTCCGGGCCGGGGAAGTAGGGGCAGCAGTGTCATTCGTGTCCGGGCTGGGGCAGCAGTGTCATTCATGTCCAGGCGGGGCAGGAGGGGCAGCAGTGTCATTCGTGTCCGGACCGGGGCAGCAGTATCATTCGTGTCCGGGCCGGGGAAGTAGGAGCAGCAGTGTCATTCGTGTCCGGACCGGGGCAGCAGTGTCATTCATGTCCAGGCCGGGGCAGGAGGGGCAGCAGTGTCATTCATGTCCAGGCCGGGGCAGGAGGGGCAGCAGTGTCATTCATGTCCAGGCCGGGGCAGGAGGGGCAGCAGTGTCATTCGTGTCCGGACCGGAGCAGCAGTGTCATTCATGTCCAGGCCGGGGCAGGAGGGGCAGCAGTGTCATTCATGTCCAGGCCGGGGCAGGAGGGGCAGCAGTGTCATTCGTGTCCGGACCGGGGCAGCAGTATCATTCGTGTCCGGACCGGGGCAGCAGTGTCATTAGTGTCCGGGCCGGGACAGCAGTGTCATTCATGTCCGGACTGGGGCAGCAGTGTCATTCATGTCCAGGCCGGGGCAGGAGGGGCAGCAGTGTCATTCATGTCCAGGCCGGGGCAGGAGGGGCAGCAGTGTCATTCGTGTCCGGACCGGGGCAGCAGTGTCATTCGTGTCCGGACCGGGGCAGCAGTGTCATTCATGTCCAGGCCGGGGCAGCAGTGTCATTCATGTCCAGGCCGGGGCAGGAGGGGCAGCAGTGTCATTCATGTCCAGGCCGGGGCAGGAGGGGCAGCAGTGTCATTCGTGTCCGGACCGGGGCAGCAGTGTCATTCGTGTCCGGACCGGGGCAGCAGTGTCATTCATGTCCAGGCCGGGGCAGCAGTGTCATTCATGTCCAGGCCGGGGCAGGAGGGGCAGCAGTGTCATTCGTGTCCGGACCGGGGCAGCAGTGTCATTCGTGTCCGGACCGGGGCAGCAGTGTCATTAGTGTCCGGGCCGGGGCAGCAGTGTCATTCATGTCCGGACTGGGGCAGCAGTGTCATTCATGTCCAGGCCGGGGCAGCAGTGTCATTAGTGTCCGGGCCAGGGCAGCAGTGTCATTCATGTCCGGACCGGGGCAGCAGTGTCATTCATGTCCGGACCGGGGCAGCAGTGTCATTCATGTCCAGGCCGGGGCAGGAGGGGCAGCAGTGTCATTCATGTCCAGGCCGGGGCAGCAGTATCATTCGTGTCCGGACCGGGGCAGCAGTGTAATTAGTGTCCGGGCCGGGGCAGGAGGGGCAGCAGTGTCATTCGTGTCCGGACCGGGGCAGCAGTATCATTCGTGTCCGGACCGGGGCAGCAGTGTCATTCGTGTCCGGACAGGGGCAGCAGTGTCATTAGTGTCCGGGCCGGGGCAGCAGTGTCATTAGTGTCCGGGCAGGGGCAGCAGTGTCATTCATGTCCGGGCCGGGGCAGGAGGGGCAGCAGTGTCATTCATGTCCAGGCCGGGGCAGCAGTATCATTCGTGTCCGGATCGGGGCAGCAGTGTCATTAGTGTCCGGGCCGGGGCAGCAGTGTCATTCATGTCCAGGCCGGGGCAGCAGTATCATTCGTGTCCGGACCGGGGCAGCAGTGTAATTAGTGTCCGGGCCGGGGCAGGAGGGGCAGCAGTGTCATTCGTGTCCGGACCGGGGCAGCAGTATCATTCGTGTCCGGACCGGGGCAGCAGTGTCATTCGTGTCCGGACAGGGGCAGCAGTGTCATTAGTGTCCGGACCGGGGCAGCAGTGTCATTCGTGTCCGGACAGGGGCAGCAGTGTCATTCATGTCCAGGCCGGGGCAGGAGGGGCAGCAGTGTCATTCATGTCCAGGCCGGGGCAGCAGTATCATTCGTGTCCGGATCGGGGCAGCAGTGTCATTAGTGTCCGGGCCGGGGCAGGAGGGGCAGCAGTGTCATTCGTGTCCGGGCCGGGGCAGGAGGGGCAGCAGTGTCATTCGTGTCCGGGCCGGGGCAGGAGGGGCAGCAGTGTCATTCGTGTCCAGGCCGGGGCAGTAGGGGGAGCAGTGTCATTCGAGTCTGGACTGGGACAGTAGGGAGAGCAGTGTCATTCGTATCCGGGCCGGGGCAGTAGTGTCATTCATGTCCGGGCCGGGGCAGGAGGGAAAACAGTGTCATTCATGTTCGGGCTGGGACAGTAGTGTCATTCGTGTCCGGACCGGGGCAGCAGTGTCATTCGTGTCCGGGCCGGGGCAGTAATGTCATTCGTGTCCGAGCCGGGGCAGGAGGGGCAGCAGTGTCATTCGTGTCCGGCCTGGGACAGTAGTGTCATTCATGTATGGGCCACGGCAGTAGAGGCAGCAGTGTCATTCATGTCCGGGCCAGAGGGGCAGCAGTGTCATTCGTGTCCAGGCCGGGGCAGTAGGGGCAGCAGTGTCATTTGTGTCCGGGCTGGGACAGTAGTGTCATTCGTGTCCGGGTCGGGGCAGTAGGGGCAGCAGTGTCATTTGTGTCCGGGCTGGGACAGTAGTGTCATTCGTGTACGGGCCAGGACAGTAGTGTCATTCGTGTCCGGGCAGGGGCAGCAGTGTCATTCGTGTTCGGGCCGGGGCAGGAGGGGCAGCAGTGTCATTCGTGTCCGGGCCGGGGCAGGAGGGGCAGCAGTGTCATTCGCGTCCGGGCTGGGACAGTAGTGTCATTCGTGTACGGGCCGGGGCAGTAGTGTCATTCGTGTTCGGGCTGGGGCAGGAAGGGCAGCAGTGTCATTCGTGTCCGGGCCGGGGCAGGAGGGGCAGCAGTGTAATTCATGTCCGGGCTGGGACAGTAGTGTCATTCGTGTCCGGGCCGGGGCAGTAGGGGCTGCAGTGTCATTCGTGTCCGGGCCAGAGGGGCAGCAGTGTCATTCGTGTCTGGGCCGGGGCAGTAGTGTCATTCGTGTCCGAGCCGGAGCGGCAGCAGTGTCATTTGTGTCCGGGCCGGGGCAGTAGTGTCATTCGTGTCCGGGCCGGAGGGGCAGCAGTGTCATTTGTGTCCGGGCCGGGGCAGTAGTGTCATTCGTGTCCGGGCCGGAGCGGCAGCAGTGTCATTTGTGTCCGGGCCGGGGCAGTAGTGTCATTCGTGTCCGGGCCGGAGGGGCAGCAGTGTCATTCGTGTCCGGGCCGGGGCAGTAGTGTCATTCGTGTCCGAGCCGGAGCGGCAGCAGTGTCATTTGTGTCCGGGCCGGGGCAGTAGTGTCATTCGTGTCCGGGCCGGAGGGGCAGCAGTGTCATTTGTGTCCGGGCCGGGGCAGTAGTGTCATTCGTGTCCGAGCCGGAGCGGCAGCAGTGTCATTTGTGTCCGGGCCGGGGCAGTAGTGTCATTCGTGTCCGGGCCGGAGGGGCAGCAGTGTCATTTGTGTCCGGGCCGGGGCAGTAGTGTCATTCGTGTCCGGGCCGGAGCGGCAGCAGTGTCATTTGTGTCCGGGCCGGGGCAGTAGTGTCATTCGTGTCCGGGCCGGAGGGGCAGCAGTGTCATTCGTGTCCGGGCCGGGGCAGTAGTGTCATACGTGTCCGGGCGGGGGCAATAGTGTCATTCGTGTCCGGGCCGGAGGGGCAGCAGTGTCATTTGTGTCCGGGCTGGGACAGTAGTGTCATTCGTGTACTGACCGGGGCAGTAGGGGCAGCAGTGTCATTCGTGTCCGGGCCGGGGCAGCAGTGTCATTCGTGTCCGGGGCAGCAGTGTCATTCGAGTCCGGGCCGGGGAAGTAGGGGCAGCAGTGTCATTCGTGTCCGGGCTGGGGCAGCAGTGTCATTTGTGTCCGGACCGGGGCAGCAGTGTCATTCGTGTCCGGACCGGGGCAGCAGTGTCATTCATGTCCAGGCCGGGGCAGGAGGGGCAGCAGTGTCATTCATGTCCAGGCCGGGGCAGGAGGGGCAGCAGTGTCATTCGTGTCCGGACCGGGGCAGCAGTGTCATTCGTGTCCGGACCGGGGCAGCAGGTCATTAGTGTCCGGACCGGGGCAGCAGTGTCATTCATGTCCGGACTGGGGCAGCAGTGTCATTCATGTCCAGGCCGGGGCAGGAGGGGCAGCAGTATCATTCGTGTCCGGACCGGGGCAGCAGTGTCATTCGTGTCCGGACAGGGGCAGCAGTGTCATTAGTGTCCGGGCCGGGGCAGCAGTGTCATTCATGTCCGGACCGGGGCAGCAGTGTCATTCATGTCCAGGCCGGGGCAGGAGGGGCAGCAGTGTCATTCATGTCCGGGCCAGAGGGGCAGCAGTGTCATTCGTGTCCTGGCTGGGACAGTAGTGTCACTCGTGTCCGGGCCGGGGCAGCAGTGTCATTCGTGTCTGGACCGGGGCAGCAGGGTCATTAGTGTCCGGACCGGGGCAGCAGTGTCATTAGTGTCCGGGCCGGGGCAGGAGGGGCAGCAGTGTCATTCGTGTCCAGGCCGGGGCAGCAGTATCATTCGTCTCCGGACCGGGGCAGCAGTGTCATTTGTGTCCGGACCGGGGCAGCAGTGTCATTTGTGTCCGGACCGGGGCAGGAGGGGCAGCAGTGTCATTTGTGTCCAGGCCTGGGCAGTAGGGGGAGCAGTGTCATTCGACTCTGGGCTGGGACAGAAGGGGGAGCAGTGTCATTCATGTCCAGGCCGGGGGAGGAGGGGCAGCAGTATCATTCGTGTCCGGACCGGGGCAGGAGGGGCAGCAGTGTCATTCGTGTCCGGGCCGGGGCAGGAGGGGCAGCAGTGTCATTCATGTCTGGGCTGGGACAGCAGTGTCATTCGTGTCCGGGCCGGGGCAGCAGGGGCAGCAGTGTCATTCATGTCCGGGCCAGAGGGGCAGCAGTGTCATTCGTGTCTGGGCCGGGGTAGGAGGGGCAGCAGTGTCATTCGTGTCCGGACCGGGGCAGCAGTGTCATTCGTGTCCGGACAGGGGCAGCAGTGTCATTAGTGTCCGGGCCAGGGCAGCAGTGTCATTCATGTCCGGACCGGGGCAGCAGTGTCATTCATGTCCAGGCTGGGGCAGGAGGGGCAGCAGTGTCATTCGTGTCCGGGCCGGGGCAGTAGGGGCAGCAGTATCATTCGTGTCCTGGGTGGGGCAGCAGTGTCATTTGTGTTCGGGCCGGGTTAGGAGGGGCAGTAGTGTCATTTGTGTTCGGGCCGGGGTAGGAGGGGCAGCAGTGTCATTCGTGTTCGGGCCGGGGCAGTAGGGGCAGCAGTGTCATTCGTGTTCGGGCCGGGGCAGTAGTGTCATTCGTGTTCGGGCCGGGGCAGTAGGGGCAGCAGTGTCATTCGTGTCCGGGCCGGGGAAGTAGGGGCAGCAGTGTCATTCATGTCCAGGCCGGGGCAGGAGGGGCAGCAGTGTCATTCATGTCCGGGCTGGGACAGTAGTGTCATTCGTGTCCGGGCCGGGGCAGCAGTGTCATTCGTGTCCGGGCCGGGGCAGGAGGGGCAGCAGTGTCATTCGTGTCCGGGCCGGGGCAGGAGGGGCAGCAGTGTCATTCGTGTCCGGGCCGGGGCAGGAGGGGCAGCAGTGTCATTCATGTCCGGGCTGGGACAGTAGTGTCATTCGTGTCCAGGCCGGGGCAGCAGTGTCATTCGTGTCCGGGCCGGGGCAGTAATGTCATTCGTGTCCGAGCCGGGGCAGGAGGGGCAGCAGTGTCATTCATATATGGGCCACGGCAGTAGAGGCAGCAGTGTCATTCATGTCCGGGCCAGAGGGGCAGCAGTGTCATTCGTGTCCAGGCCGGGGCAGTAGGGGCAGCAGTGTCATTTGTGTCCGGGCTGGGACAGTAGTGTCATTCGTGTCCGGGTCGGGGCAGTAGGGGCAGCAGTGTCATTTGTGTCCGGGCTGGGACAGTAGTGTCATTCGTGTACGGGCAGGGGCAGCAGTGTCATTCGTGTCCGGGCCGGGGCAGCAGTGTCATTCATGTCCGGACCGGGGCAGGAGGGGCAGCAGTGTCATTCATGTCCAGGCCGGGGCAGCAGTATCATTCGTGTCCGGGCCGGGGCAGGAGGGGCAGCAGTGTCATTCGCGTCCGGGCTGGGACAGTAGTGTCATTCGTGTACGGGCCGGGGCAGTAGTGTCATTCGTGTTCGGGCTGGGGCAGGAGGGGCAGCAGTGTCATTTGTGTCCGGGCTGGGACAGTAGTGTCATTCGTGTACGGGCCAGGGCAGTAGTGTCATTCGTGTCCGGGCAGGGGCAGCAGTGTCATTCGTGTCCGGGCCGGGGCAGGAGGGGCAGCAGTGTCATTCGCGTCCGGGCTGGGACAGTAGTGTCATTCGTGTACGGGCCGGGGCAGCAGTGTCATTCGTGTCCGGGCCGGGGCAGGAGGGGCAGCAGTGTAATTCATGTCCGGGCTGGGACAGTAGTGTCATTCGTGTACGGGCCAGGGCAGTAGGGGCAGCAGTGTCATTCGTGTCCGGGCCAGAGGGGCAGCAGTGTCATTCGTGTCTGGGCCGGGGCAGTAGTGTCATTCGTGTCCGGGCCGGAGGGGCAGCAGTGTCATTTGTGTCCGGGCCGGGGCAGTAGTGTCATTCGTGTCCGGGCCGGAGGGGCAGCAGTGTCATTCGTGTCCGGGCCGGGGCAGTAGTGTCATTCGTGTCCGGGCCGGGGCAGTAGTGTCATTCGTGTCCGGGCCGGAGGGGCAGCAGTGTCATTTGTGTCCGGGCTGGGACAGTAGTGTCATTCGTGTACTGACCGGGGCAGTAGGGGCAGCAGTGTCATTCGTGTCCGGGCCGGGGCAGCAGTGTCATTCGTGTCCGGGGCAGCAGTGTCATTCGAGTCCGGGCCGGGGAAGTAGGGGCAGCAGTGTCATTCGTCTCCGGGCTGGGGCAGCAGTATCATTCGTGTCCGGGCCGGGGCAGCAGTGTCATTTGTGTCCGGACCGGGGCAGCAGTGTCATTCGTGTCCGGACCGGGGCAGCAGTGTCATTCATGTCCAGGCCGGGGCAGGAGGGGCAGCAGTGTCATTCATGTCCAGGCCGGGGCAGGAGGGGCAGCAGTGTCATTCGTGTCCGGACCGGGGCAGCAGTGTCATTCGTGTCCGGACCGGGGCAGCAGTGTCATTAGTGTCCGGACCGGGGCAGCAGTGTCATTCATGTCCGGACTGGGGCAGCAGTGTCATTCATGTCCAGGCCGGGGCAGGAGGGGCAGCAGTATCATTCGTGTCCGGACCGGGGCAGCAGTGTCATTCGTGTCCGGACAGGGGCAGCAGTGTCATTAGTGTCCGGGCCGGGGCAGCAGTGTCATTCATGTCCGGACCGGGGCAGCAGTGTCATTCATGTCCAGGCCGGGGCAGGAGGGGCAGCAGTGTCATTCATGTCCGGGCCAGAGGGGCAGCAGTGTCATTCGTGTCCTGGCTGGGACAGTAGTGTCACTCGTGTCCGGGCCGGGGCAGCAGTGTCATTCGTGTCTGGACCGGGGCAGCAGGGTCATTAGTGTCCGGACCGGGGCAGCAGTGTCATTAGTGTCCGGGCCGGGGCAGGAGGGGCAGCAGTGTCATTCGTGTCCAGGCCGGGGCAGCAGTATCATTCGTCTCCGGACCGGGGCAGCAGTGTCATTTGTGTCCGGACCGGGGCAGCAGTGTCATTCATGTCCTGGCCGAGGCAGGAGGGGCAGCAGTGTCATTTGTGTCCAGGCCTGGGCAGTAGGGGGAGCAGTGTCATTCGACTCTGGGCTGGGACAGAAGGGGGAGCAGTGTCATTCATGTCCAGGCCGGGGCAGGAGGGGCAGCAGTGTCATTCGTGTTCGGGCCGGGGCAGGAGGGGCAGCAGTGTCATTCGTATTCGGGCCGGGGCAGTAGGGGCAGCAGTGTCATTCGTGTTCGGGCCGGGGCAGTAGGGGCAGCAGTGTCATTCGTGTCCGGGCCGGGGAAGTAGGGGCAGCAGTGTCATTCATGTCCTGGCCGGGGCAGGAGGGGCAGCAGTATCATTCGTGTCCGGACCGGGGCAGGAGGGGCAGCAGTGTCATTCGTGTCCGGGCCGGGGCAGGAGGGGCAGCAGTGTCATTCATGTCTGGGCTGGGACAGCAGTGTCATTCGTGTCCGGACCGGGGCAGTAGGGGCAGCAGTGTCATTCATGTCCGGGCCAGAGGGGCAGCAGTGTCATTCGTGTCCGGGCCGGGGTAGGAGGGGCAGCAGTGTCATTCGTGTCCGGGCCAGGGCAGCAGTGTCATTCATGTCCGGACCGGGGCAGCAGTGTCATTCATGTCCAGGCTGGGGCAGGAGGGGCAGCAGTGTCATTCGTGTCCGGGCCGGGGCAGTAGGGGCAGCAGTATCATTCGTGTCCTGGGTGGGGCAGCAGTGTCATTTGTGTTCGGGCCGGGTTAGGAGGGGCAGTAGTGTCATTTGTGTTCGGGCCGGGGTAGGAGGGGCAGCAGTGTCATTCGTGTCCTGGGTGGGGCAGCAGTGTCATTTGTGTTCGGGCCGGGTTAGTAGGGGCAGCAGTGTCATTCGTGTTCGGGCCGGGGCAGTAGGGGCAGCAGTGTCATTCGTGTCCGGGCCGGGGAAGTAGGGGCAGCAGTGTCATTTGTGTCCGGACCGGGGCAGCAGTGTCATTCGTGTTCGGGCCGGGGCAGTAGGGGCAGCAGTGTCATTCGTGTACGGGCCGGGGAAGTAGGGGCAGCAGTGTCATTCGTGTCCGGGCCGGGGAAGTAGGGGCAGCAGTGTCATTCGTGTCCGGGCCGGGGAAGTAGGGGCAGCAGTGTCATTTGTGTCCGGACCGGGGCAGCAGTGTCATTCGTGTCCGGGCCGGGGCAGTAGGGGCAGCAGTGTCATTCGTGTCCGGGCCGGGGCAGCAGTGTCATTCGTGTCCGGGCTGGGACAGTAGTGTCATTCGTGTACGGGCCAGGGCAGAAGGGGCAGCAGTGTCATTCGTGTCCGGGCCAGAGGGGCAGCAGTGTCATTCGAGTCCGGGCCGGAGGGGCAGCAGTGTCATTTGTGTCCGGGCTGGGACAGTAGTGTCATTCGTGTACTGACCGGGGCAGTAGGGGCAGCAGTGTCATTCGTGTCCGGGCCGGGGCAGTAGTGTCATTCGTGTCCGGGCCGGGGCAGGAGGGGAAACAGTGTCATTCATGTCCGGGCTGGGACAGTAGTGTCATTCGTGTCCGGGCTGGGACAGTAGTGTCATTCGTGTCCGGGCCGGGGCAGTAGGGGCAGCAGTGTCATTCGTGTCCGGGCCGGGACAGCAGTGTCATTCGTGTCCGGGCCGGGGCAGTAGTGTCATTCGTGTCCGAGCTGGGACAGTAGTGGGAGCAGTGTCATTCGTGTCCGGGCTGGGGCAGCAGTGTCATTCGTGTCCGGGCCGGGGCAGTAGTGTCATTCGTGTCCGAGCCGGGGCAGGAGGGGCAGCAGTGTCATTCGTGTCCGGCCTGGGACAGTAGTGTCATTCATATATGGGCCAGGGCAGTAGGGGCAGCAGTGTCATTCGTGTCCGGGCCAGAGGGGCAGCAGTGTCATTCGTGTCCAGGCCGGGGCAGTAGTGTCATTTGTGTCCGGGCTGGGACAGTAGTGTCATTCGTGTACGGGCCAGGGCAGTAGTGTCATTCGTGTCCGGGCCGGGGCAGCAGTGTCATTCGTGTTCGGGCCGGGGCAGGAGGGGCAGCAGTGTCATTCGTGTCCGGGCCGGGGCAGGAGGGGCAGCAGTGTCATTCGTGTCCGGGCTGGGACAGTAGTGTCATTCGTGTACGGGCCAGGGCAGTAGGTGCAGCAGTGTCATTCGTGTCCGGGCTGGGACAGTAGTGTCATTCGTGTCCGGGCCAGAGGGGCAGCAGTGTCATTCGTGTCCGGGCCGGGGCAGTAGTGTCATTCGTGTCCGGGCCGGAGGGGCAGCAATGTCATTTGTGTCCGGGCTGGGACAGTAGTGTCATTCGTGTACTGACCGGGGCAGTAGGGGCAGCAGTATCATTCGTGTCCGGGCCGGGGAAGTAGAGGCAGCAGTGTCATTCGTGTCCGGGCTGGGGCAGCAGTATCATTCGTGTCCGAGCCGGGGCAGGAGGGGCAGCAGTGTCATTCGTGTCCGGCCTGGGACAGTAGTGTCATTCATATATGGGCCAGGGCAGTAGGGGCAGCAGTGTCATTCGTGTCCGGGCCGGGGCAGCAGTGTCATTCGTGTCCGGACCGGGGCAGCAGTGTCATTCGTGTCCGGACCGGGGCAGCAGTGTCATTCATGTCCAGGCCGGGGCAGGAGGGGCAGCAGTGTCATTCATGTCCAGGCCGGGGCAGGAGGGGCAGCAGTGTCATTCGTGTCCGGGCCGGGGCAGTAGGGGCAACAGTGTCATTCGTGTCCGGGCTGGGACAGTAGTGTCATTCGTGGATGGGCCGGGGCAGTAGTGTCATTCGTGTCCGGGCCGGGGCAGCAGTGTCATTCGTGTTCGGGCCGGGGCAGGAGGGGCAGCAGTGTCATTCGTGTCCGGGCTGGGACAGTAGTGTCATTCGTGTACGGGCCAGGGCAGTAGGGGCAGCAGTGTCATTCGTGTCCGGGCCAGAGGGGCAGCAGTGTCATTCGAGTCCGGGCCGGAGAGGCAGCAGTGTCATTTGTGTCCGGGCTGGGACAGTAGTGTCATTCGTGTACTGACCGGGGCAGTAGGGGCAGCAGTGTCATTCGTGTCCGGGCCGGGGCAGTAGTGTCATTCGTGTCCGGGCGGACAGGAGGGAAAACAGTGTCATTCGTGTCCGGGCTGGGACAGTAGTGTCATTCGTGTCCGGGCCGGGGCAGTAGGGGCAGCAGTGTCATTCGTGTCCGGGCCGGGACAGCAGTGTCATTCGTGTCCGGGCCGGGGCAGTAGTGTCATTCGTGTCCGAGCTGGGACAGTAGTGGGAGCAGTGTCATTCGTGTCCGGGCTGGGGCAGCAGTGTCATTCGTGTCCGGGCTGGGGCAGCAGTATCATTCGTGTCCGAGCCGGGGCAGGAGGGGCAGCAGTGTCATTCGTGTCCTGGCTGGGACAGTAGTGTCATTCATATATGGGCCAGGGCAGTAGGGGCAGCAGTGTCATTCGTGTCCGGGCCAGAGGGGCAGCAGTGTCATTCGTGTCCAGGCCGGGGCAGTAGGGGCAGCAGTGTCATTTGTGTCCGGGCTGGGACAGTAGTGTCATTCGTGTACGGGCCAGGGCAGTAGTGTCATTCGTGTCCGGGCCGGGGCAGCAGTGTCATTCGAGTCCGGGCCGGGGCAGGAGGGGCAGCAGTGTCATTCGTGTCCGGGCTGGGACAGGAGTGTCATTCATGTACGGGCCAGGGCAGTAGGGGCAGCAGTGTCATTCGTGTCCGGGCCAGAGGGGCAGCAGTGTCATTCGTGTCCGGGCCGGGGCAGTAGTGTCATTCGTGTCCGGGCCGGAGGGGCAGCAGTGTCATTTGTGTCCGGGCTGGGACAGTAGTGTCATTCGTGTACTGACCGGGGCAGTAGGGGCAGCAGTGTCATTCGTGTCCGGGCCGGGGTAGCAGTGTCATTCGAGTCCGGGCCGGGGAAGTAGGGGCAGCAGTGTCATTCGTGTCCGGGCTGGGGCAGCAGTGTCATTCATGTCCAGGCGGGGCAGGAGGGGCAGCAGTGTCATTCGTGTCCGGACCGGGGCAGCAGTATCATTCGTGTCCGGGCCGGGGAAGTAGGAGAAGCAGTGTCATTCGTGTCCGGACCGGGGCAGCAGTGTCATTCATGTCCAGGCCGGGGCAGGAGGGGCAGCAGTGTCATTCATGTCCAGGCCGGGGCAGGAGGAGCAGCAGTGTCATTCATGTCCAGGCCGGGGCAGGAGGGGCAGCAGTGTCATTCGTGTCCGGACCGGAGCAGCAGTGTCATTCATGTCCAGGCCGGGGCAGGAGGGGCAGCAGTGTCATTCATGTCCAGGCCGGGGCAGGAGGGGCAGCAGTGTCATTCGTGTCCGGACCGGGGCAGCAGTATCATTCGTGTCCGGACCGGGGCAGCAGTGTCATTAGTGTCCGGGCCGGGACAGCAGTGTCATTCATGTCCGGACTGGGGCAGCAGTGTCATTCATGTCCAGGCCGGGGCAGGAGGGGCAGCAGTGTCATTCATGTCCAGGCCGGGGCAGGAGGGGCAGCAGTGTCATTCGTGTCCGGACCGGGGCAGCAGTGTCATTCGTGTCCGGACCGGGGCAGCAGTGTCATTCATGTCCAGGCCGGGGCAGCAGTGTCATTCATGTCCAGGCCGGGGCAGGAGGGGCAGCAGTGTCATTCATGTCCAGGCCGGGGCAGGAGGGGCAGCAGTGTCATTCGTGTCCGGACCGGGGCAGCAGTGTCATTCGTGTCCGGACCGGGGCAGCAGTGTCATTCATGTCCAGGCCGGGGCAGCAGTGTCATTCATGTCCAGGCCGGGGCAGGAGGGGCAGCAGTGTCATTCGTGTCCGGACCGGGGCAGCAGTGTCATTCGTGTCCGGACCGGGGCAGCAGTGTCATTAGTGTCCGGGCCGGGGCAGCAGTGTCATTCATGTCCGGACTGGGGCAGCAGTGTCATTCATGTCCAGGCCGGGGCAGCAGTGTCATTAGTGTCCGGGCCAGGGCAGCAGTGTCATTCATGTCCGGACCGGGGCAGCAGTGTCATTCATGTCCGGACCGGGGCAGCAGTGTCATTCATGTCCAGGCCGGGGCAGGAGGGGCAGCAGTGTCATTCATGTCCAGGCCGGGGCAGCAGTATCATTCGTGTCCGGACCGGGGCAGCAGTGTAATTAGTGTCCGGGCCGGGGCAGGAGGGGCAGCAGTGTCATTCGTGTCCGGACCGGGGCAGCAGTATCATTCGTGTCCGGACCGGGGCAGCAGTGTCATTCGTGTCCGGACAGGGGCAGCAGTGTCATTAGTGTCCGGGCCGGGGCAGCAGTGTCATTCATGTCCGGGCCGGGGCAGGAGGGGCAGCAGTGTCATTCATGTCCAGGCCGGGGCAGCAGTATCATTCGTGTCCGGATCGGGGCAGCAGTGTCATTAGTGTCCGGGCCGGGGCAGCAGTGTCATTCATGTCCAGGCCGGGGCAGCAGTATCATTCGTGTCCGGACCGGGGCAGCAGTGTAATTAGTGTCCGGGCCGGGGCAGGAGGGGCAGCAGTGTCATTCGTGTCCGGACCGGGGCAGCAGTATCATTCGTGTCCGGACCGGGGCAGCAGTGTCATTCGTGTCCGGACAGGGGCAGCAGTGTCATTAGTGTCCGGACCGGGGCAGCAGTGTCATTCGTGTCCGGACAGGGGCAGCAGTGTCATTCATGTCCAGGCCGGGGCAGGAGGGGCAGCAGTGTCATTCATGTCCAGGCCGGGGCAGCAGTATCATTCGTGTCCGGATCGGGGCAGCAGTGTCATTAGTGTCCGGGCCGGGGCAGGAGGGGCAGCAGTGTCATTCGTGTCCGGGCCGGGGCAGGAGGGGCAGCAGTGTCATTCGTGTCCGGGCCGGGGCAGGAGGGGCAGCAGTGTCATTCGTGTCCAGGCCGGGGCAGTAGGGGGAGCAGTGTCATTCGAGTCTGGACTGGGACAGTAGGGAGAGCAGTGTCATTCGTATCCGGGCCGGGGCAGTAGTGTCATTCATGTCCGGGCCGGGGCAGGAGGGAAAACAGTGTCATTCATGTCCGGGCTGGGACAGTAGTGTCATTCGTGTCCGGACCGGGGCAGCAGTGTCATTCGTGTCCGGGCCGGGGCAGTAATGTCATTCGTGTCCGAGCCGGGGCAGGAGGGGCAGCAGTGTCATTCGTGTCCGGCCTGGGACAGTAGTGTCATTCATGTATGGGCCACGGCAGTAGAGGCAGCAGTGTCATTCATGTCCGGGCCAGAGGGGCAGCAGTGTCATTCGTGTCCAGGCCGGGGCAGTAGGGGCAGCAGTGTCATTTGTGTCCGGGCTGGGACAGTAGTGTCATTCGTGTCCGGGTCGGGGCAGTAGGGGCAGCAGTGTCATTTGTGTCCGGGCTGGGACAGTAGTGTCATTCGTGTACGGGCCAGGACAGTAGTGTCATTCGTGTCCGGGCAGGGGCAGCAGTGTCATTCGTGTTCGGGCCGGGGCAGGAGGGGCAGCAGTGTCATTCGTGTCCGGGCCGGGGCAGGAGGGGCAGCAGTGTCATTCGCGTCCGGGCTGGGACAGTAGTGTCATTCGTGTACGGGCCGGGGCAGTAGTGTCATTCGTGTTCGGGCCGGGGCAGGAAGGGCAGCAGTGTCATTCGTGTCCGGGCCGGGGCAGGAGGGGCAGCAGTGTCATTCGTGTCCGGGCCGGGGCAGGAGGGGCAGCAGTGTAATTCATGTCCGGGCTGGGACAGTAGTGTCATTCGTGTCCGGGCCGGGGCAGTAGGGGCTGCAGTGTCATTCGTGTCCGGGCCAGAGGGGCAGCAGTGTCATTCGTGTCTGGGCCGGGGCAGTAGTGTCATTCGTGTCCGAGCCGGAGCGGCAGCAGTGTCATTTGTGTCCGGGCCGGGGCAGTAGTGTCATTCGTGTCCGGGCCGGAGGGGCAGCAGTGTCATTTGTGTCCGGGCCGGGGCAGTAGTGTCATTCGTGTCCGGGCCGGAGCGGCAGCAGTGTCATTTGTGTCCGGGCCGGGGCAGTAGTGTCATTCGTGTCCGGGCCGGAGGGGCAGCAGTGTCATTCGTGTCCGGGCCGGGGCAGTAGTGTCATACGTGTCCGGGCGGGGGCAATAGTGTCATTCGTGTCCGGGCCGGAGGGGCAGCAGTGTCATTTGTGTCCGGGCTGGGACAGTAGTGTCATTCGTGTACTGACCGGGGCAGTAGGGGCAGCAGTGTCATTCGTGTCCGGGCCGGGGCAGCAGTGTCATTCGTGTCCGGGGCAGCAGTGTCATTCGAGTCCGGGCCGGGGAAGTAGGGGCAGCAGTGTCATTCGTGTCCGGGCTGGGGCAGCAGTATCATTCGTGTCCGGGCCGGGGCAGCAGTGTCATTTGTGTCCGGACCGGGGCAGCAGTGTCATTCGTGTCCGGACCGGGGCAGCAGTGTCATTCATGTCCAGGCCGGGGCAGGAGGGGCAGCAGTGTCATTCATGTCCAGGCCGGGGCAGGAGGGGCAGCAGTGTCATTCGTGTCCGGACCGGGGCAGCAGTGTCATTCGTGTCCGGACCGGGGCAGCAGGTCATTAGTGTCCGGACCGGGGCAGCAGTGTCATTCATGTCCGGACTGGGGCAGCAGTGTCATTCATGTCCAGGCCGGGGCAGGAGGGGCAGCAGTATCATTCGTGTCCGGACCGGGGCAGCAGTGTCATTCGTGTCCGGACAGGGGCAGCAGTGTCATTAGTGTCCGGGCCGGGGCAGCAGTGTCATTCATGTCCGGACCGGGGCAGCAGTGTCATTCATGTCCAGGCCGGGGCAGGAGGGGCAGCAGTGTCATTCATGTCCGGGCCAGAGGGGCAGCAGTGTCATTCGTGTCCTGGCTGGGACAGTAGTGTCACTCGTGTCCGGGCCGGGGCAGCAGTGTCATTCGTGTCTGGACCGGGGCAGCAGGGTCATTAGTGTCCGGACCGGGGCAGCAGTGTCATTAGTGTCCGGGCCGGGGCAGGAGGGGCAGCAGTGTCATTCGTGTCCAGGCCGGGGCAGCAGTATCATTCGTCTCCGGACCGGGGCAGCAGTGTCATTTGTGTCCGGACCGGGGCAGCAGTGTCATTTGTGTCCGGACCGGGGCAGGAGGGGCAGCAGTGTCATTTGTGTCCAGGCCTGGGCAGTAGGGGGAGCAGTGTCATTCGACTCTGGGCTGGGACAGAAGGGGGAGCAGTGTCATTCATGTCCAGGCCGGGGGAGGAGGGGCAGCAGTATCATTCGTGTCCGGACCGGGGCAGGAGGGGCAGCAGTGTCATTCGTGTCCGGGCCGGGGCAGGAGGGGCAGCAGTGTCATTCATGTCTGGGCTGGGACAGCAGTGTCATTCGTGTCCGGGCCGGGGCAGCAGGGGCAGCAGTGTCATTCATGTCCGGGCCAGAGGGGCAGCAGTGTCATTCGTGTCTGGGCCGGGGTAGGAGGGGCAGCAGTGTCATTCGTGTCCGGACCGGGGCAGCAGTGTCATTCGTGTCCGGACAGGGGCAGCAGTGTCATTAGTGTCCGGGCCAGGGCAGCAGTGTCATTCATGTCCGGACCGGGGCAGCAGTGTCATTCGTGTCCAGGCTGGGGCAGGAGGGGCAGCAGTGTCATTCGTGTCCGGGCCGGGGCAGTAGGGGCAGCAGTATCATTCGTGTCCTGGGTGGGGCAGCAGTGTCATTTGTGTTCGGGCCGGGTTAGGAGGGGCAGTAGTGTCATTTGTGTTCGGGCCGGGGTAGGAGGGGCAGCAGTGTCATTCGTGTTCGGGCCGGGGCAGTAGGGGCAGCAGTGTCATTCGTGTTCGGGCCGGGGCAGTAGTGTCATTCGTGTTCGGGCCGGGGCAGTAGGGGCAGCAGTGTCATTCGTGTCCGGGCCGGGGAAGTAGGGGCAGCAGTGTCATTCATGTCCAGGCCGGGGCAGGAGGGGCAGCAGTGTCATTCATGTCCGGGCTGGGACAGTAGTGTCATTCGTGTCCGGGCCGGGGCAGCAGTGTCATTCGTGTCCGGGCCGGGGCAGGAGGGGCAGCAGTGTCATTCGTGTCCGGGCCGGGGCAGGAGGGGCAGCAGTGTCATTCGTGTCCGGGCCGGGGCAGGAGGGGCAGCAGTGTCATTCATGTCCGGGCTGGGACAGTAGTGTCATTCGTGTCCAGGCCGGGGCAGCAGTGTCATTCGTGTCCGGGCCGGGGCAGTAATGTCATTCGTGTCCGAGCCGGGGCAGGAGGGGCAGCAGTGTCATTCATATATGGGCCACGGCAGTAGAGGCAGCAGTGTCATTCATGTCCGGGCCAGAGGGGCAGCAGTGTCATTCGTGTCCAGGCCGGGGCAGTAGGGGCAGCAGTGTCATTTGTGTCCGGGCTGGGACAGTAGTGTCATTCGTGTCCGGGTCGGGGCAGTAGGGGCAGCAGTGTCATTTGTGTCCGGGCTGGGACAGTAGTGTCATTCGTGTACGGGCAGGGGCAGCAGTGTCATTCGTGTCCGGGCCGGGGCAGCAGTGTCATTCATGTCCGGACCGGGGCAGGAGGGGCAGCAGTGTCATTCATGTCCAGGCCGGGGCAGCAGTATCATTCGTGTCCGGGCCGGGGCAGGAGGGGCAGCAGTGTCATTCGCGTCCGGGCTGGGACAGTAGTGTCATTCGTGTACGGGCCGGGGCAGTAGTGTCATTCGTGTTCGGGCTGGGGCAGGAGGGGCAGCAGTGTCATTTGTGTCCGGGCTGGGACAGTAGTGTCATTCGTGTACGGGCCAGGGCAGTAGTGTCATTCGTGTCCGGGCAGGGGCAGCAGTGTCATTCGTGTCCGGGCCGGGGCAGGAGGGGCAGCAGTGTCATTCGCGTCCGGGCTGGGACAGTAGTGTCATTCGTGTACGGGCCGGGGCAGCAGTGTCATTCGTGTCCGGGCCGGGGCAGGAGGGGCAGCAGTGTAATTCATGTCCGGGCTGGGACAGTAGTGTCATTCGTGTACGGGCCAGGGCAGTAGGGGCAGCAGTGTCATTCGTGTCCGGGCCAGAGGGGCAGCAGTGTCATTCGTGTCTGGGCCGGGGCAGTAGTGTCATTCGTGTCCGGGCCGGAGGGGCAGCAGTGTCATTTGTGTCCGGGCCGGGGCAGTAGTGTCATTCGTGTCCGGGCCGGAGGGGCAGCAGTGTCATTCGTGTCCGGGCCGGGGCAGTAGTGTCATTCGTGTCCGGGCCGGGGCAGTAGTGTCATTCGTGTCCGGGCCGGAGGGGCAGCAGTGTCATTTGTGTCCGGGCTGGGACAGTAGTGTCATTCGTGTACTGACCGGGGCAGTAGGGGCAGCAGTGTCATTCGTGTCCGGGCCGGGGCAGCAGTGTCATTCGTGTCCGGGGCAGCAGTGTCATTCGAGTCCGGGCCGGGGAAGTAGGGGCAGCAGTGTCATTCGTCTCCGGGCTGGGGCAGCAGTATCATTCGTGTCCGGGCCGGGGCAGCAGTGTCATTTGTGTCCGGACCGGGGCAGCAGTGTCATTCGTGTCCGGACCGGGGCAGCAGTGTCATTCATGTCCAGGCCGGGGCAGGAGGGGCAGCAGTGTCATTCATGTCCAGGCCGGGGCAGGAGGGGCAGCAGTGTCATTCGTGTCCGGACCGGGGCAGCAGTGTCATTCGTGTCCGGACCGGGGCAGCAGTGTCATTAGTGTCCGGACCGGGGCAGCAGTGTCATTCATGTCCGGACTGGGGCAGCAGTGTCATTCATGTCCAGGCCGGGGCAGGAGGGGCAGCAGTATCATTCGTGTCCGGACCGGGGCAGCAGTGTCATTCGTGTCCGGACAGGGGCAGCAGTGTCATTAGTGTCCGGGCCGGGGCAGCAGTGTCATTCATGTCCGGACCGGGGCAGCAGTGTCATTCATGTCCAGGCCGGGGCAGGAGGGGCAGCAGTGTCATTCATGTCCGGGCCAGAGGGGCAGCAGTGTCATTCGTGTCCTGGCTGGGACAGTAGTGTCACTCGTGTCCGGGCCGGGGCAGCAGTGTCATTCGTGTCTGGACCGGGGCAGCAGGGTCATTAGTGTCCGGACCGGGGCAGCAGTGTCATTAGTGTCCGGGCCGGGGCAGGAGGGGCAGCAGTGTCATTCGTGTCCAGGCCGGGGCAGCAGTATCATTCGTCTCCGGACCGGGGCAGCAGTGTCATTTGTGTCCGGACCGGGGCAGCAGTGTCATTCATGTCCTGGCCGAGGCAGGAGGGGCAGCAGTGTCATTTGTGTCCAGGCCTGGGCAGTAGGGGGAGCAGTGTCATTCGACTCTGGGCTGGGACAGAAGGGGGAGCAGTGTCATTCATGTCCAGGCCGGGGCAGGAGGGGCAGCAGTGTCATTCGTGTTCGGGCCGGGGCAGGAGGGGCAGCAGTGTCATTCGTATTCGGGCCGGGGCAGTAGGGGCAGCAGTGTCATTCGTGTTCGGGCCGGGGCAGTAGGGGCAGCAGTGTCATTCGTGTCCGGGCCGGGGAAGTAGGGGCAGCAGTGTCATTCATGTCCTGGCCGGGGCAGGAGGGGCAGCAGTATCATTCGTGTCCGGACCGGGGCAGGAGGGGCAGCAGTGTCATTCGTGTCCGGGCCGGGGCAGGAGGGGCAGCAGTGTCATTCATGTCTGGGCTGGGACAGCAGTGTCATTCGTGTCCGGACCGGGGCAGTAGGGGCAGCAGTGTCATTCATGTCCGGGCCAGAGGGGCAGCAGTGTCATTCGTGTCCGGGCCGGGGTAGGAGGGGCAGCAGTGTCATTCGTGTCCGGGCCAGGGCAGCAGTGTCATTCATGTCCGGACCGGGGCAGCAGTGTCATTCATGTCCAGGCTGGGGCAGGAGGGGCAGCAGTGTCATTCGTGTCCGGGCCGGGGCAGTAGGGGCAGCAGTATCATTCGTGTCCTGGGTGGGGCAGCAGTGTCATTTGTGTTCGGGCCGGGTTAGGAGGGGCAGTAGTGTCATTTGTGTTCGGGCCGGGGTAGGAGGGGCAGCAGTGTCATTCGTGTCCTGGGTGGGGCAGCAGTGTCATTTGTGTTCGGGCCGGGTTAGTAGGGGCAGCAGTGTCATTCGTGTTCGGGCCGGGGCAGTAGGGGCAGCAGTGTCATTCGTGTCCGGGCCGGGGAAGTAGGGGCAGCAGTGTCATTTGTGTCCGGACCGGGGCAGCAGTGTCATTCGTGTTCGGGCCGGGGCAGTAGGGGCAGCAGTGTCATTCGTGTACGGGCCGGGGAAGTAGGGGCAGCAGTGTCATTCGTGTCCGGGCCGGGGAAGTAGGGGCAGCAGTGTCATTCGTGTCCGGGCCGGGGAAGTAGGGGCAGCAGTGTCATTTGTGTCCGGACCGGGGCAGCAGTGTCATTCGTGTCCGGGCCGGGGCAGTAGGGGCAGCAGTGTCATTCGTGTCCGGGCCGGGGCAGTAGGGGCAGCAGTGTCATTCGTGTCCGGGCCGGGGAAGTAGGGGCAGCAGTGTCATTTGTGTCCGGACCGGGGCAGCAGTGTCATTCGTGTCCGGGCCGGGGCAGTAGGGGCAGCAGTGTCATTCGTGTCCAGGCCGGGGCAGGAGGGGCAGCAGTGTCATTCGTGTCCTGGCTGGGACAGTAGTGTCACTCGTGTCCGGGCCGGGGCAGCAGTGTCATTCGTGTCTGGACCGGGGCAGCAGGGTCATTAGTGTCCGGACCGGGGCAGCAGTGTCATTCGTGTCCGGGCCGGGGCAGTAGGGGCAGCAGTGTCATTCGTGTCCGGGCCGGGGAAGTAGGGGCAGCAGTGTCATTAGTCACAACCTAAAAAGTAGAGATTGATCCTCATTATTGATAATTAGAACGTTTACATTGACAATTCCTTATGTCAGGATATTTTAGTGATTATTGTGGGGTTTTCTTACTGCACCAGAAGGGACCAACTACAGTGCATCTCACTAAATTAGAATATCATCAAAAAGTTAATTGATTTCAGTTCTTCAATCCAAAAAGGGAAACTCCTATATTATATAGAGTCATTACACACAGAGGGATCTATTATATAGAGTCATTACACGCAGAGGGATCTATTATATAGAGTCATTACACACAGAGGGATCTATTATATAGAGTCATTACAGACAGAGGGATCTATTATATAGAGTCAATACACACAGAGGGATCTATTATATAGAGTCATTACACATAGAGGGATCTATTATATAGAGCCATTACACACAGAGGGATCTATTATATAGAGTCATTACACACAGAGGGATCTATTATATAGAGTCATTACACACAGAGGGATCTATTATATAGAGTCATTACACACAGAGGGATCTATTATATAGAGTCATTACACACAGAGGGATCTATTATATAGAGTCATTACACACAGAGGGATCTATTATATAGAGTCATTACACACAGAGGGATCTATTATATAGAGTCATTACACACAGAGGGATCTATTATATAGAGCCATTACAGACAGAGGGATCTATTATATAGAGTCATTACACACAGAGGGATCTATTATATAGAGTCATTACACACAGAGGGATCTATTATATAGAGTCATTACACACAGAGGGATCTATTATATAGAGTCATTACACGCAGAGGGATCTATTATATAGAGTCATTACACACAGAGGGATCTATTATATAGAGTCATTACACACAGAGGGATCTATTATATAGAGTCATTACACACAGAGGGATCTATTATATAGAGCCATTACAGACAGAGGGATCTATTATATAGAGTCATTACACACAGAGGGATCTATTATATAGAGTCATTACACACAGAGGGATCTATTATATAGAGTCATTACACACAGAGGGATCTATTATATAGAGTCATTACACATAGAGGGATCTATTATATAGAGCCATTACACACAGAGGGATCTATTATATAGAGTCATTACACACAGAGGGATCTATTATATAGAGTCATTACACACAGAGGGATCTATTATATAGAGTCATTACACACAGAGGGATCTATTATATAGAGTCATTACACACAGAGGAATCTATTATATAGAGTCATTACACGCAGAGTGATCTATTATATAGAGTCATTACACACAGAGGGATCTATTATATAGAGTCATTACACACAGAGGGATCTATTATATAGAGTCATTACACACAGAGGGATCTATTATATAGTTATATAGTCATTACACACAGAGGGATCTATTATATAGAGTCATTACACACAGAGGGATCTATTATATAGAGTCATTACACACAGAGGGATCTATTATATAGAGTCATTACACACAGAGGGATCTATTATATAGAGCCATTACAGACAGAGGGATCTATTATATAGAGTCATTACACACAGAGGGATCTATTATATAGAGTCATTACACACAGAGGGATCTATTATATAGAGTCATTACACATAGAGAGATCTATTATATAGAGTCTTTACACACAGAGGGATCTATTATATAGAGTCATTACACACAGAGGGATCTATTATATAGAGTCTTTACACACAGAGGGATCTATTATATAGAGTCATTACACACAGAGGGATCTATTATATAGAGTCATTACACACAGAGGGATCTATTATATAGAGTCATTACACACAGAGGGATCTATTATATAGAGTCATTACACACAGAGTGATCTATTATATAGAGTCATTACACATAGAGAGATCTATTATATAGAGTCATTACACACACAGAGGGATCTATTATATAGAGTCATTACACAGAGGGATCTATTATATAGAGTCATTACACACAGAGGGATCTATTATATAGAGTCATTACACACACAGAGGGATCTATTATATAGAGTCATTACACACAGAGGGATCTATTATATAGAGTCATTACACACAGGGATCTATTATATAGAGTCATTACACACAGAGCGATCTATTATATAGAGTCATTACACACAGAGGGATCTATTATATAGAGTCATTACACACAGAGGGATCTATTATATAGAGTTATTACACACAGAGCGATCTATTATATAGAGTCATTACACACAGAGCGATCTATTATATAGAGTCATTACACACAGAGGGATCTATTATATAGTCATTACACACAGACGGATTGTTAGGAAAACACACTTGGTCAGACCTTGCAGCCCTCTGGCGCCCCCTTATCCTGCTGGTCAAACACGGTATTGACAGAGGATAAGCACGGGTGCAGCTGCTCTAATTTATGTAGACTATTGTGGCACGTGATGTGACAGGACGTATACATACCACCAGTTCCTTCCAGGAACGTATATATACCTTCGACCAGCCACCCTCAAACCACAATATCACATAAAACTGGTATGCTGCCACCACCGATCGTTTAAGAGGTGGATCGGGTACCCGTTAGGTAACGTGAATTAGCGGGTGAAGAACGTGTTTGCTCGACATAGGACAAGAAGAACGAAGCTGGTAAATAATAATGATTTACTCCCGAAAGTGGGCAGTGTTTACAAAAGATATACAAGATATTATAAAAGAGACAATTTACATATATGCATAAACAGTTATTAAAATAAAAGGGATAAGTAATAGCAAAACCTGCTTCACAAGGTGATGGTCACAGATTCTGTGGGGGGGGCGGCTCCCCGGAAATTAGATGTGACTCTTCCACGCAGCGAGGAGCATGCGTCTGACGTCCCTGGCAAGAATGACTTAAAAAATGGCCGTTCTGGTTTTTAGTACGGGGCCAAAACATTAGGAGACACCCATGGTGTTTACCTCACACGTGGGCTCGGTTTTGTGAACCCACCCAGCTGCATAGGACATAGAAATCCTTCAGATTTCATATCTTGGTGTGGGGGGGTCCCACATCCAAGATGGAGACATCATGTTTGCCGTCATCAATATTCATGAAGATGGATATTAAATACGATATCTCTATGACGCTCAGAATCCATTTCCCGGGCTTCCGGTAGTTTCTCAGTTATGCAAGATATACTATTATAATTGGAACAAGATGAGTATTCCAAAAATGTGGTCCCTGTGTTTGTGACCGTCATGTGCATTATTAAAATCGACATTAAACGTTTGTACACTTAAACAATAGGATTGGAGGGAAAAATCCAGGGTATTAGAAGGCTTGCTTTGGGCTGAGGCTTTATGGCGGTAATAAAAATTCCTGATGTGGGGGAAAGCACTGAGTTCTATGTCTTACAAATGGACAGGGGGTGGAAATTTAGGACATCTCTCATTTTTAAAACTCGGACAAAAATACATTTTGCCTGACACCTCCCACTTTTAGACTGCGCTATGGAGGTATGACCTTCTGGTACTGATCCAGGCGTATCTCAGGAGGCTCCCTTCGCCGGGACAACCCATCGGCATTGCCATGCTCGCCGCCTTTGCGGTGTTGAACGGTAAAGTTGTACTGCTGGAGGGTGAGGCTCCAGTGTAACAAACTTCCGTTGGCACCGGACATGGTGTGCAGCCAACTCAGGGGGTTGTGGTCAGTCACGACAGTGAAGGGGCGCCCGCACAAGTAAGGCTGTAAACGGTTGAGGGCCCATACAATGGCCAGGCACTCCTTCTCTATGGTGGAATAGGGCACTTCCCTCAGCAGCAGTTTCCGGCTTAGGTACAACACGGGGTGTTCTTGGTTCCCCGAGTCGACCTGGCTGAGTACAGCACCGAGGCCAAACTCACTGGCGTCGGTCTGTATGAAGAGTGGCCGTGTGCCGTCGACCGCCTTTAGCACAGGAGATCTGCTCAAGGCAGTCTTCAAAGCCCGAAAGGCCACCTCGCATTCATCTGTCCATTTGACTGAATGGGGTAGGCTCCTCCTGGTGAGGTCTGTCAAGGGCTTCGCAAGGCTACTATAGTCTTGTACAAAGCGTCTATAGTACCTTGCGGTGCCCAAGAAGGACTGCACCTGCTTCTTGGTCCTGGGGGTGGGCCAGGACATGATAGCGTCCACTTTCCCAGACTCTGGCTTCAGAGTACCCCCCCACCTACCCGGTGCCCCAGGTAGTGGACCTCGTTCATGCCCATCTGGCACTTTCCTGGCTTAATGGTCAAGCCCGCCTGGTGAATGCGCCCGAGCACCTGCTGCAGATGCTCGAGGTGATCCTCCCAGGTGGGACTGAAGACGACAATATCATCCAGGTACGCCACTGCGTACCTCTCCAGTCCCTGGAGCAGGTGGTTGACCATTCGCTGGAACGTGGCAGGGGCATTTTTCATGCCAAAAGGCATGACCGTGGATTCATACAATCCGAAGATGGTGATAAAGGCGGACTTCTCCTGGGCCCCGGGGCTCAACGGAATCTGCCAATATCCCCGACTCAGATCCATAATGGACAGATAGCTCGCGCTGGCTAACCGCTCCAGCAGCTCCTCAATGCGTGGCATTGGTTGTGCGTCAGAGGCTGTGATAGCGTTGAGCCCCCTGTAGTCCACACAGAACCGGGTGGTCCGGTCCTTCTTTGGCACCAGGACTACAGGTGAGGCCCACGTGCTTTTGGACCGCTTAATCACCCCAAAATTCAGCATCTCCTCGACCTCCTGGCGCATGACATGCTGCACCTCGTCGGAGATTCGATAGGCTGCCCGCCGGCGTGGGGCATGATTCCCAGTGTCCACTTCATGGACCGCCGCCTCAGTCCTGCCAGGCAGGTTGGTGAACACTGCTTGGAAGGGTTTCAGCACTGCTCGCAGCTGAGACCTCAGGTCTGCGGATAGCAAGGCGCTTATCTCTACATCCTCTAGGGACCCGCTGGCCTTCGCTTGGGCCAGCATGTCCAAGAGGGGGTCGTCCTCCCCATCCTCGGGCAGGCTGCAGACCGGTAGGACGCAGGCTCCACGTTCTTGATGAGCCTTCATCATATTAACGTGGAAAGCCTTCCGCCTACCCCGCGCGTGGTCAAGAGTGATCACGTAGGTGACCGGGTTGAGCTGTTGGTGAATGACGTACGGGCCTTCCCAGGCCGCCTGAAGCTTGTCCTTTGGTACGGGGACCAGCACCCACACCTTCTGACCCACCTGGTAGGTCCGCTCTCGGGCGTTCTTGTCGTACCAATGCTTCTGGTCAACCTGGGCTTGCGCCATGTTGTCATGCACCAACTGCATCAAGGTCTGCATCTTGTCACGGAAGCGCATGACATACTCCACGATGGACACTCCTGGGGAGCTCGGCTCTTCTTCCCAGAACTCCCTTATCAACCCAAGGGGTCCTCAGACACGCCTGCCATACAGGAGCTCAAAGGGGGAGAACCCCGTCGAGGCCTGTGGAACCTCTCTGTAAGCAAATAACAGGTGTGGGAGGTAACGCTCCCAGTCGCGTCCCTGGGTCTCAACCAGCATTTTTAACATCAGTTTGAGGGTACCGTTGAATCGCTCACACAAACCATTGGTCTGTGGGTGATACGCGCTCGATACCAGATGCTGCACCTGCATTTTCTTACATAGAGCCTCCATTAAGCGTGACATGAACTGGGTCCCCTGGTCAGTAAGCATCTCCCTGGGAAAGCCTACTCGCAAAAAGATGGCCAAGAGGGCGTCCGCCACCTTATCCGCCCTAATTGAGGACAGGGCTACTGCCTCCGGATACCAGGTAGCATAGTCTACCACGGTAAGAATGAAACGTTTTCCAGAGCTGCTGGGTATGCCAGTGGTCCCACAATGTCCACAGCAATCCTCTGGAAAGGCTCCTCTATCACTGGCAAAGAGATCAGGGGGGCTTTGGGAGCCGGCCCTGACTTTCCCACTCTTTGACACGTGGTGCAGGAGCGACAGTAGTTCACCACATCCATCCTCATTTTGGGCCAATAAAAGTGGTGAGACAGCCGGGCCTTGGTTTTGCTGACCCCCAAGTGTCCAGCGAGTGGAATTTCATGGGCGATCCGCAACAACTCATCCCTGAATTGGTAGGGGACGACCAGCTGTCTTTCCCTCAGCCACTCCTGTTGGGGTGTACAGGAAACTGTCTCCCGGTACAACCTTCCTTGGTCCCAGAACACCCTCTCCTTATCAGACTCGGAGGTGGGCTTCTCAGCGAGGCTCCTTAACGTCCCTAGGCTAGCATCTGAGTGCAGAGCTGCCTGAAACTCCTGGCTGGAGGAAGCCAGAAGTGAGGTTAAGGCCACGTCCTCACTGGGACCCTCTGGGACCGGCTCTGGGTCCATACCTGATTCTGTTATTCCTCTGTACGAGGAGGGTCCAGAAGGCAGGGCGTTACTTGCGTTCTGGGCACTCTGACTGCGGGTAACAGCGGCTATATAGGCCGTCTCCCCGGGGAATAACACCGTCCCATCAGCCTGTGCGGCTATGAGTACTACTTCCCCATCCTCCCCCGTTACCTCAGGCACAGTGCTACGTATGGGGCAGTGATTATCAGCCAGGTCACCATCTGTTGTGACACTGGTCACTGGCACAGCACCACCTGCTTCATGGTCCCCGTGCCTCTCCCCAATACCCTTGGCACTGACCTTTGCTCCGGCTAGGGGATCCTCAGCAACATCACCCCGCAGCGTGACATGGCTGAGTTCTCCTGTACCTTTCAGTACATCATCATCATCATCATCATCATCATCAGGTAAAGCATTGACATTCACAGTATCAGTATTAACCTTACCAACCGTATCAGATCGGGGAGGGGTGTCAGGGACATAATAAGCTAACATCCTCCCCAAATCAGTCCCCAACAAAACATTTGCAGGTAGGTTTTTGGATACTCCCACTTCCTTCACCACACTCCCCGCACCCCAATCAATAAAAACCCGGGCCATGGGCAAGGGCCATCGGACGCCCCCAATCCCGGTGACAGTCAGGGTCTTTCCCGGAATAAGCTCTTCAGGGGACACCAGTTCGGGTCGGATGAGGGTTCGTTCGGCCCCAGTGTCCTTGAGGCCTACAGTGACATTGTTCCCCACCATGACAGACTGCAAGTTTTCACAGGCCCTCCCAACCAGCCCACCCACCAAAAGAACTGATGCCTTAGGCCCTGGGGCCTTGGATGGGGGGTTCTTCCTCTGCTTCTCTGGGCAAGTGGCGCTGAGATGACCAGTCTGGTTGCAGAAATAACACCTGCGGGCATCAGATGCAGGCCGGGCATTGGTAACGGGAAAAAGGCCTCCGGAAGGTCGGCTGGCAGGGGCAGGGATGGTGTTTGATGGCTTACCCCCTTTCCAGCTGGCGATGACTGGCTTCCGCACCTCCGGTCTCCGGTTGGCCTCGTAGATGTCTGCGATCTGCGCTGCTTTATTGGCATCTGGTTGCTCCCGATCCATCACGAACTGCCGTACCTCAGTCGGACACAGATGCAGGAACTGGTCTTTCACCATCAGGTCCTTTAGCTGCTCAAAGGTGGTCGCTGACAGTCCTTGGATCCACTGCTCAAAGTTGGTCCGGAGCCCATGCACCACATCGCTGTAACTGTCGTGCGGTCCACGTTGGAGGTTCTGGAACTTTTTTCGGTACACCTCAGGTGTCAGTTGGAACCTCTGGATTAGGGCCTGCTTAATGGCATCATAGTTCCCATCGAGGCTCGGAGGAAGAGCCACAAACACATCCAGAGCTTTGCCTCGCAGCCCTGCAGTTAAGTATCGGGCCCACTGTTCCTCAGGCAGCTGGTATTGTCTGCAAGTCTTTTCAAAACCCCTCAGAAAGGTGTCGAGGTCGCCGTCCTTTTCCATCAACGGAAAATGCTCTGGACGGGGCTTAAACAGGGTCGCATTGTTGGTCTCACCGTTCCGTGAGGTGGATGCTGGGATCCCGAGTTGGGCCATCTGCAGTTCATGGGCCCTCTGGGCTTGGGCCTGCCGTTGGGCCTGCCGCTCGGCAGCCTCCTGGTGCTGCTGAATTACTTTCAGCCGTCCTTCATGATCCTCTGCAGGATGTTGCTGTAGAGCCATCTGCAGATAGGGGTCCATGCTGCCCTGGTCGCTGACACGGCGTGCGTCTACAGGGGGGACCCCTGCAGCAGTACTGTCCATATCTCGGCTGACCCCTGGCCCTGCTGAGGTCTGGAGAAGGGCTTGCTCGGTCTCCAGTTGCGCCAGTTCAGCAATCATTTGTTCTTTGTTTTTGCCGAGGGGGTCAATGCCTCTGGTTATACATATTCCAATAAGAGTGTCCTTTTTTTGCTGGCTGTACCAGGACTCCCCAACTACGACCATGATCACCAAAATAAAAATAGAAAAATCGAAGAAGGGTAGGGGTAACTGCTGCACATACAGTATTGTCTCAGATCTAATAAACACTGAGTTCGATCTTCAAAACTTTCGTGCAGTGTCCAGGTAAGAACCGTGCAAGTTTTTAGTGAGAGGAATGATTGCTCAAACCAGATCACTAATGTCCTATGATCCCACCGCTGCCACCAATTGTCAGGAAAACACACTTGGTCAGACCTTGCAGCTCTCTGGCGCCCCCTTATCCTGCTGGTCAAACACGGTATTGACCGAGGATAAGCACGGGTGCAGCTGCTCTAATTTATGTCGACTATTGCGGCACGTGATGTGACAGGACGTATATATACGACCAGTTCCTTCCAGGAACGTATATATACCTCCGACCAGCCACCCTCAAACCACAATATCACATAAATACTGGTATACTGCCACCACCGATCGCTTAACAGGTGGATCGGGTACCTGGTAGGTAACGTGAATTAGCGGGTGAGGAACGTGTTTGTTCGACATAGGACAAGAAGAACAAAGCTGGTAAATAATAATGATTTACTCCCGAAAGTGGGCAGTGTTTACAAAAGATATACAAGATATTATAAAAGAGACAATTTACATGTATGCATAAACAGTTATTAAAATAAAAGGGATAAGTAATAGCAAAACCTGCTTCACAAGGTGATAGTCTCAGATTCTGTGGGGGGGACGGCTCCCCGGAAATTAGATGTGATTATTCCACGCAGCGAGGAGCATGCGTCTGACGTCCCTGGCAAGAATGACTTGAAAAATGGCCGTTCTGGTTTTTAGTACGGGGCCAAAACATTAGGAGACACCCATGGTGTTTACCTCACACGGGGGCTCGGTTTTGTGAACCCACCAAGCTGCATAGGACATAGAAATCCTTCAGATTTCATATCTTGGTGTGGGGGGGGTCCCACATCCAACATAGAGACATCAAGTTTGCCGTCATCAATATTCATGAAGATGGATATTAAATATGATATCTCTATGACGCTCAGAAGCTCAGAATCCATTTCCCGGGCTTCCGGTGGTTTCTCATTTACGCAAGATATACTATTATAATTGGAACAAGGTGAGCATTCCAAAAATGTGGTCCCTGTGTTTGTGACTGTCATGTGCATTATTAAAATCGACATTAAACGTTTGTACACTTAAACAATAGGATTGGAGGGAAAAATCCAGGGTATTAGAAGGCTTGCTCTGGGCTGAGGCTTCATGGTGGTAATAAAAATTCCTGATGTGGGGGAAAGCAACAGTGAGTTCTAAGTCTTACAAATGGACAGGGGGTGGAAATTTAGGACATTTCTCATTTTTAAAACTCGGACAAAAATACATTTTGCCTGACAGGGATCTATTATATAGAGTCATTACACACAGAGGGATCTATTATATAGAGTCATTACACACAGAGGGATCTATTGTATAGAGTGATTACACACAGAGTGATCTATTATATAGAGTCATTACACACAGGGATCTATTATATAGAGTCATTACACACAGAGCGATCTATTATATAGAGTCATTACAGACAGAGGGATCTATTATATAGAGTCATTACACACAGAAGGATCTATTATATAGAGTCATTACACACAGAGGGATCTATTATATAGAGTCATTACACACAGAGGGATCTATTATATAGAGTCATTGCACACAGAGGGAACTATTATATAGAGTCATTACACACAGAGGGATCTATTATATAGAGTCATTACACACAGAGGGATCTATTATATAGAGTCATTACACACAGAGGGATCTATTATATAGAGTCATTACACACAGAGGGATCTATTATATAGTCATTACACACAGAGGGATCTATTATATAGAGTCATTACACACAGAGGGATCTATTATATAGAGTCATTACACACAGAGGGATCTATTATATAGAGTCATTACACACAGAGGGATCTATTATATAGGGTCATTACACGCAGAGGGATCTATTATATAGTCATTACACGCAGAGGGATCTATTATATAGAGTCATTACACACAGAGGGATCTATTATATAGAGTCATTACACGCAGAGTGATCCATTATATAGAGTCATTACACGCAGAGGGATCTATTATATAGAGTCATTACACACAGAGGGATCTATTATATAGAGTCATTACACACAGAGGGATCTATTTCACGTGTTTATTTCTGTTAATGGTGATGATTATGGCTTACAGCCAATGAAAACACAAAAATCATTATCTCAGTAAATTAAAATAATTAACAAAAAACACCTGCAAAGGCTTCCTAAGAGTTTAAAAAGGTCCCTTAGTCTGTTTCAGTAGGCTCCACAATCATGGGGAAGGCTGCTGACTTGACAGGTGTCCAGAAGGCAGTCACTGACACACTCCACAAGGTGCCAGAGTCTGGAGGAAGAGTGGAGAGGCCACAATCCAAGCTGCTGGAGGTCTAGTGTGAAGTCTCCACAATCAGTGATGGTTTGGGGAGCCATGTCATCTGCTGGTGGAGGTCCACTGTGTTTTATCAAGACCAAAGTCAGCGCCGCCGTCTACCAGGACATTGTACAGCACTTCATGCTTCCCTCTGCCGACAAGCTTTATGGAGATGGAAATGTCCTTCTCCAGCAGGACTTGGCCCCTGTCCACACGGCCAAAAGTACCAATACCTGGTTTACACACAACAGTATCACTGTGCTTGATTGTCAGCAAACTCGCCTGACCTTAACCCCATAGAGGATCTATTATAGAGAATCTATGGGGTATTGTCAAGAGGAAGATGAGAGACCCCAGACCCTACAATGCAGACGAGCTGAAGGCTGCAATCAAAGCAACCTGGGCTTCCATAACCCCTCAGCAGGGCCACAGGCTGATCCCTCCAAGCCACAGGCTGATCCCTCCATGCCACAGGCTGATCCCTCCATACCACAGGCTGATCCCTCCATACCACAGGCTGATCGCTCCATGCCACAGGCTGATCCCTCCATGCCACAGGCTGATACCTCCAAGCCACAGGCTGATCCCTCCAAGCCACAGGCTGATCCCTCCATGCCACAGGCTGATCGCCTCCATGCCACAGGCTGATCCCTCCATGCCACAGGCTGATCCCTCCATGCCACAGGCTGATCCCTCCATACCACAGGCTGATCCCTCCATGCCACAGGCTGATCCCTCCATGCCACAGGCTGATCCCTCCATGCCACAGGCTGATCGCCTCCATGCCACAGGCTGATCCCTCCATGCCACAGGCTGATCCCTCCATGCCACAGGCTGATCCCTCCATGCCACAGGCTGATCGCCTCCATGCCACAGGCTGATCGCCTCCATGCCACAGGCTGATCCCTCCATGCCACTGGCTGATCCCTCCATGCCACAGGCTGATCGCCTCCATGCCACAGGCTGATCGCCTCCATGCCACAGGCTGATCCCTCCATGCCACAGGCTGATCGCCTCCATGCCACAGGCTGATCCCTCCATGCCACAGGCTGATCGTCTCCATGCCACAGGCTGATCCCTCCATGCCACAGGCTGATCCCTCCATGCCACAGGCTGATCCCTCCATGCCACAGGCTGATCGCCTCCATGCCACAGGCTGATCCCTCCATGCCACAGGCTGATCCCTCCATGCCACAGGCTGATCCCTCCATGCCACAGGCTGATCGCCGCCATGCCACAGGCTGATCCCTCCATGCCACAGGCTGATCGCCTCCATGCCACAGGCTCATCGCCTCCATGCCACAGGCTGATCCCTCCATGCCACAGGCTGATCCCTCCATGCCACAGGCTGATCGCCTCCATGCCACAGGCTGATCCCTCCATGCCACAGGCTGATCGCCTCCATGCCACAGGCTGATCCCTCCATGCCACAGGCTGATCGCCTCCATGCCACAGGCTGATCGCCTCCATGCCACAGGCTGATCCCTCCATGCCACAGGCTGATCGCCTCCATGCCACAGGCTGATCCCTCCATGCCACAGGCTGATCCCTCCATGCCACAGGCTGATCGCCTCCATGCCACAGGCTGATCCCTCCATGCCACAGGCTGATCGCCTCCATGCCACAGGCTGATCCCTCCATGCCACAGGCTGATCCCTCCATGCCACAGGCTGATCGCCTCCATGCCACAGGCTGATCCCTCCATGACACAGGCTGATCCCCTCCATGCCACAGGCTGATCCCTCCATGCCACAGGCTGATCCCTCCATGCCACAGGCTGATCGCCTCCATGCCACAGGCTGATCCCTCCATGCCACAGGCTGATCGCCTCCATGCCACAGGCTGATCGCCTCCATGCCACAGGCTGATCCCTCCATGCCACAGGCTGATCGCCTCCATGCCACAGGCTGATCCCTCCATGCCACAGGCTGATCCCTCCATGCCACAGGCTGATCGCCTCCATGCCACAGGCTGATCCCTCCATGCCACAGGCTGATCCCTCCATGCCACAGGCTGATCGCCTCCATGCCACAGGCTGATCCCTCCATGCCACAGGCTGATCGCCTCCATGCCACAGGCTGATCCCTCCATGCCACAGGCTGATCCCTCCATGCCACAGGCTGATCGCCTCCATGCCACAGGCTGATCCCTCCATGCCACAGGCTGATCACCTCCATGCCACAGGCTGATCGCCTCCATGACACAGGCTGATCCCTCCATGCCACAGGCTGATCCCTCCATGCCACAGGCTGATCGCCTCCATGCCACAGGCTGATCCCTCCATGCCACAGGCTGATCGCCTCCATGCCACAGGCTGATCCCTCCATGCCACAGGCTGATCCCTCCATGCCACAGGCTGATCGCCTCCATGCCACAGGCTGATCCCTCCATGCCACAGGCTGATCCCTCCATGCCACAGGCTGATCCCTCCATGCCACAGGCTGATCCCTCCATGCCACAGGCTGATCGTCTCCATGCCACAGGCTGATCCCTCCATGCCACAGGCTGATCCCTCCATGCCACAGGCTGATCCCTCCATGCCACAGGCTGATCGCCTCCATGCCACAGGCTGATCCCTCCATGCCACAGGCTGATCCCTCCATGCCACAGGCTGATCCCTCCATGCCACAGGCTGATCGCCGCCATGCCACAGGCTGATCCCTCCATGCCACAGGCTGATCGCCTCCATGCCACAGGCTCATCGCCTCCATGCCACAGGCTGATCCCTCCATGCCACAGGCTGATCCCTCCATGCCACAGGCTGATCGCCTCCATGCCACAGGCTGATCCCTCCATGCCACAGGCTGATCGCCTCCATGCCACAGGCTGATCCCTCCATGCCACAGGCTGATCGCCTCCATGCCACAGGCTGATCGCCTCCATGCCACAGGCTGATCCCTCCATGCCACAGGCTGATCGCCTCCATGCCACAGGCTGATCCCTCCATGCCACAGGCTGATCCCTCCATGCCACAGGCTGATCGCCTCCATGCCACAGGCTGATCCCTCCATGCCACAGGCTGATCGCCTCCATGCCACAGGCTGATCCCTCCATGCCACAGGCTGATCCCTCCATGCCACAGGCTGATCGCCTCCATGCCACAGGCTGATCCCTCCATGACACAGGCTGATCCCCTCCATGCCACAGGCTGATCCCTCCATGCCACAGGCTGATCCCTCCATGCCACAGGCTGATCGCCTCCATGCCACAGGCTGATCCCTCCATGCCACAGGCTGATCGCCTCCATGCCACAGGCTGATCGCCTCCATGCCACAGGCTGATCCCTCCATGCCACAGGCTGATCGCCTCCATGCCACAGGCTGATCCCTCCATGCCACAGGCTGATCCCTCCATGCCACAGGCTGATCGCCTCCATGCCACAGGCTGATCCCTCCATGCCACAGGCTGATCCCTCCATGCCACAGGCTGATCGCCTCCATGCCACAGGCTGATCCCTCCATGCCACAGGCTGATCGCCTCCATGCCACAGGCTGATCCCTCCATGCCACAGGCTGATCCCTCCATGCCACAGGCTGATCGCCTCCATGCCACAGGCTGATCCCTCCATGCCACAGGCTGATCACCTCCATGCCACAGGCTGATCGCCTCCATGACACAGGCTGATCCCTCCATGCCACAGGCTGATCCCTCCATGCCACAGGCTGATCGCCTCCATGCCACAGGCTGATCCCTCCATGCCACAGGCTGATCGCCTCCATGCCACAGGCTGATCCCTCCATGCCACAGGCTGATCCCTCCATGCCACAGGCTGATCGCCTCCATGCCACAGGCTGATCCCTCCATGCCACAGGCTGATCCCTCCATGCCACAGGCTGATCCCTCCATGCCACAGGCTGATCCCTCCATGCCACAGGCTGATCGCCTCCATGCCACAGGCTGATCCCTCCATGCCACAGGCTGATCCCTCCATGTCACAGGCTGATCCCTCCATGTCACAGGCTGATCCCTCCATGCCACAGGCTGATCCCTCCATGCCACAGGCTGATCCCTCCATGTCACAGGCTGATCCCTCCATGCCACAGGCTGATCCCCTCCATGCCACAGGCTGATCCCCTCCATGCCACAGGCTGATCCCTCCATGTCACAGGCTGATCCCTCCATGCCACAGGCTGATCCCTCCATGCCACAGGCTGATCCCTCCATGCCACAGGCTGATCGCCTCCATGCCACAGGCTGATCCCTCCATGCCACAGGCTGATCGCCTCCATGCCACAGGCTGATCCCTCCATGCCACAGGCTGATCCCTCCATGCCACAGGCTGATCGCCTCCATGCCACAGGCTGATCCCTCCATGCCACAGGCTGATCCCTCCATGTCACAGGCTGATCCCTCCATACCACAGGCTGATCCCTCCATGCCACAGGCTGATCCCTCCATACCACAGGCTGATCGCCTCCATGCCACAGGCTGATCGCCTCCATGACACAGGCTGATCCCTCCATGCCACTGGCTGATCCCTCCATGCCACAGGCTGATCGCCTCCATGCCACAGGCTGATCCCTCCATGCCACAGGCTGATCCCTCCATGCCACAGGCTGATCCCTCCATGCCACAGGCTGATCCCTCCATGCCACAGGCTGATCGCCTCCATGCCACAGGCTGATCCCTCCATGCCACAGGCTGATCCCTCCATGCCACAGGCTGATCCCTCCATGCCACAGGCTGATCGCCTCCATGCCACAGGCTGATCCCTCCATGCCACAGGCTGATCCCTCCATGCCACAGGCTGATCCCTCCATGCCACAGGCTGATCCCTCCATGCCACAGGCTGATCGCCTCCATGCCACAGGCTGATCGCCTCCATGCCACAGGCTGATCCCTCCATGCCACAGGCTGATCGCCTCCATGCCACAGGCTGATCCCTCCATGCCACAGGCTGATCCCTCCATGTCACAGGCTGATCCCTCCATGCCACAGGCTGATCCCCTCCATGCCACAGGCTGATCGCCTCCATGCCACAGGCTGATCCCTCCATGCCACAGGCTGATCGCCTCCATGCCACAGGCTGATCCCTCCATGCCACAGGCTGATCCCCTCCATGCCACAGGCTGATCCCTCCATGTCACAGGCTGATCCCTCCATGCCACAGGCTGATCCCTCCATGCCACAGGCTGATCCCTCCATGTCACAGGCTGATCCCTCCATGCCACAGGCTGATCCCCTCCATGCCACAGGCTGATCCCTCCATGTCACAGGCTGATCCCTCCATGCCACAGGCTGATCCCTCCATGCCACATTGATGCAGTAATTGATGCACAAGGAGCCGACCAAGTATTGAGGCATTTACTGAATAGACATTTCAAGCTGTTGTTATAAAGTATTCTAATTTACTGAGATAATGACTTGTGTTCTCATTGGCTGTAAGCCATAATCTATATACATATATACGTGCAGCGCGGCCGTTATTCAGGGGACATCGCGGCTTCTCCTGCTCTGTGTGATCAGAACAACGTCTTCACTGGCTGTGTGTCTCCACCTGGTGGCTGACATAGGAAGTGCAGAGAAACACCAACCATACACTGGACTATAGCGAAGGTGCAGACATCACCATCTAGTGGCCAATGCAGAAACTGCACCAAGTCTCACGTTAACTCAAAGTTGTAAATCGGTCACAGCTAGTGTTGAGCGATACCTTCCGATATCGGGAAATATCGGATCGGATTGGATCGGACGATACCCAAAAAATATCGGATATCGCTGATTCCGATACCGGAAACCAATGCAAGTCAATGGGACACAAATATCGGAATGAAAATAAACCCTTTCTTTCCTTGTAGGTTAATTCTACATGAAGGAAAACAACTAAGAATAATGTAGAATGTATTACATGAAAAGTCGGCAATTCAGCAGCGGCATACACCGGTACCCGACAATTCATCAGCGGCATACACCGGTACCCGACAATTCATCAGCGGTATACACCGGTACCCGACAATTCATCAGCGCATACACCGGTACCCGACAATTCATCAGCGGCATACACCGGTACCCGACAATTCATCAGCAGCATACACCGGTACCCGACAATTCATCAGCGGCATACACCGGTACCCAACAATTCATCAGCGCATACACCGGTACCCGACAATTCATCAGCGGCATACACCGGTACCCGACAATTCATCAGCGGCATACACCGGTACCCGACAATTCATCAGCGGCATACACCGGTACCCGACAATTCATCAGCGGCATACACCGGTACCCAACAATTCATCAGCGGCATACACCGGTACCCGACAATTCATCAGCGGCATACACCGGTACCCGACAATTCATCAGCGCATACACCGGTACCCGACAATTCATCAGCGGCATACACCGGTACCCGACAATTCATCAGCGGCATACACCGGTACCCGACAATTCATCAGCGCATACACCGGTACCCGACAATTCATCAGCGGCATACACCGGTACCCGACAATTCATCAGCGGCATACACCGGTACCCAACAATTCATCAGCGCATACACCGGTACCCGACAATTCATCAGCGGCATACACCGGTACCCGACAATTCATCAGCGGCATACACCGGTACCCGACAATTCATCAGCGGCATACACCGGTACCCGACAATTCATCAGCAGCATACACCGGTACCCGACAATTCATCAGCGCATACACCGGTACCCGACAATTCATCAGCGGCATACACCGGTACCCGACAATTCATCAGCGGCATACACCGGTACCTGACAATTCATCAGCGGCATACACCGGTACCTGACAATTCATCAGCGGCATACACCGGTACCTGACAATTCATCAGCGGCATACACCGGTACCTGACAATTCATCAGCGGCATACACCGGTACCCGACAATTCATCAGCGGCATACACCGGTACCCGACAATTCATCAGCGCATACACCGGTACCCGACAATTCATCAGCGCATACACCGGTACCCGACAATTCATCAGCGGCATACACCGGTACCTGACAATTCATCAGCGCATACACCGGTACCCGACAATTCATCAGCGGCATACACCGGTACCTGACAATTCATCAGCGCATACACCGGTACCCGACAATTCATCAGCGGCATACACCGGTACCCGACAATTCATCAGCGCATACACCGGTACCCGACAATTCATCAGCGCATACACCGGTACCCGACAATTCATCAGCGGCATACACCGGTACCCGACAATTCATCAGCGGCATACACCGGTACCCGACAATTCATCAGCGGCATACACCGGTACCCGACAATTCATCAGCGGCATACACCGGTACCCGACAATTCATCAGCGGCATACACCGGTACCCGACAATTCATCAGCGGCATACACCGGTACCCGACAATTCATCAGCGGCATACACCGGTACCTGACAATTCATCAGCGGCATACACCGGTACCCGACAATTCATCAGCGGCATACACCGGTACCCGACAATTCATCAGCGGCATACACCGGTACCCGACAATTCATCAGCGGCATACACCGGTACCCAACAATTCATCAGCGGCATACACCGGTACCCGACAATTCATCAGCGGCATACACCGGTACCCGACAATTCATCAGCGCATACACCGGTACCCGACAATTCATCAGCGGCATACACCGGTACCCGACAATTCATCAGCGGCATACACCGGTACCCGACAATTCATCAGCGGCATACACCGGTACCTGACAATTCATCAGCGCATACACCGGTACCTGACAATTCATCAGCGCATACACCGGTACCCGACAATTCATCAGCAGCATACACCGGTACCCAACAATTCATCAGCGCATACACCGGTACCCGACAATTCATCAGCGGCATACACCGGTACCCGACAATTCATCAGCGGCATACACCGGTACCCGACAATTCATCAGCGGCATACACCGGTACCCGACAATTCATCAGCAGCATACACCGGTACCCGACAATTCATCAGCGGCATACACCGGTACCCGACAATTCATCAGCGCATACACCGGTACCCGACAATTCATCAGCGCATACACCGGTACCCGACAATTCATCAGCGGCATACACCGGTACCCGACAATTCATCAGCAGCATACACCGGTACCCGACAATTCATCAGCGGCATACACCGGTACCCGACAATTCATCAGCGGCATACACCGGTACCTGACAATTCATCAGCGCATACACCGGTACCTGACAATTCATCAGCGCATACACCGGTACCCGACAATTCATCAGCAGCATACACCGGTACCCGACAATTCATCAGCGGCATACACCGGTACCCAACAATTCATCAGCGCATACACCGGTACCCGACAATTCATCAGCGGCATACACCGGTACCCGACAATTCATCAGCGGCATACACCGGTACCCGACAATTCATCAGCGGCATACACCGGTACCCGACAATTCATCAGCGGCATACACCGGTACCCGACAATTCATCAGCGGCATACACCGGTACCCGACAATTCATCAGCAGCATACACCGGTACCCGACAATTCATCAGCGGCATACACCGGTACCCGACAATTCATCAGCGCATACACCGGTACCCGACAATTCATCAGCGCATACACCGGTACCCGACAATTCATCAGCGGCATACACCGGTACCCAACAATTCATCAGCGGCATACACCGGTACCCGACAATTCATCAGCGGCATACACCGGTACCCGACAATTCATCAGCGGCATACACCGGTACCCGACAATTCATCAGCAGCATACACCGGTACCCGACAATTCATCAGCGGCATACACCGGTACCCGACAATTCATCAGCGCATACACCGGTACCCGACAATTCATCAGCGCATACACCGGTACCCGACAATTCATCAGCGGCATACACCGGTACCCGACAATTCATCAGCGGCATACACCGGTACCTGACAATTCATCAGCGGCATACACCGGTACCTGACAATTCATCAGCGGCATACACCGGTACCTGACAATTCATCAGCGGCATACACCGGTACCTGACAATTCATCAGCGGCATACACCGGTACCTGACAATTCATCAGCGCATACACCGGTACCCGACAATTCATCAGCGGCATACACCGGTACCTGACAATTCATCAGCGCATACACCGGTACCCGACAATTCATCAGCGGCGGCATACACCGGTACCTGACAATTCATCAGCGGCATACACCGGTACCCGACAATTCATCAGCGGCATACACCGGTACCCGACAATTCATCAGCGGCATACACCGGTACCTGACAATTCATCAGCGGCATACACCGGTACCTGACAATTCATCAGCGGCATACACCGGTACCTGACAATTCATCAGCGGCATACACCGGTACCTGACAATTCATCAGCGGCATACACCGGTACCTGACAATTCATCAGCGCATACACCGGTACCCGACAATTCATCAGCGGCATACACCGGTACCTGACAATTCATCAGCGCATACACCGGTACCCGACAATTCATCAGCGGCGGCATACACCGGTACCTGACAATTCATCAGCGGCATACACCGGTACCTGACAATTCATCAGCGGCATACACCGGTACCCGACAATTCATCAGCGCATACACCGGTACCCGACAATTCATCAGCGCATACACCGGTACCCGACAATTCATCAGCGGCATACACCGGTACCCGACAATTCATCAGCGGCATACACCGGTACCCGACAATTCATCAGCGGCATACACCGGTACCCGACAATTCATCAGCGGCATACACCGGTACCCGACAATTCATCAGCGGCATACACCGGTACCCGACAATTCATCAGCGGCATACACCGGTACCCGACAATTCATCAGCGGCATACACCGGTACCTGACAATTCATCAGCGGCATACACCGGTACCCGACAATTCATCAGCGGCATACACCGGTACCCGACAATTCATCAGCGGCATACACCGGTACCCGACAATTCATCAGCGGCATACACCGGTACCCAACAATTCATCAGCGGCATACACCGGTACCCGACAATTCATCAGCGGCATACACCGGTACCCGACAATTCATCAGCGCATACACCGGTACCCGACAATTCATCAGCGGCATACACCGGTACCCGACAATTCATCAGCGGCATACACCGGTACCCGACAATTCATCAGCGGCATACACCGGTACCCGACAATTCATCAGCGGCATACACCGGTACCTGACAATTCATCAGCGCATACACCGGTACCTGACAATTCATCAGCGCATACACCGGTACCCGACAATTCATCAGCAGCATACACCGGTACCCGACAATTCATCAGCGGCATACACCGGTACCCAACAATTCATCAGCGCATACACCGGTACCCGACAATTCATCAGCGGCATACACCGGTACCCGACAATTCATCAGCGGCATACACCGGTACCCGACAATTCATCAGCGGCATACACCGGTACCGACAATTCATCAGCGGCATACACCGGTACCCGACAATTCATCAGCGGCATACACCGGTACCCGACAATTCATCAGCGGCATACACCGGTACCCGACAATTCATCAGCAGCATACACCGGTACCCGACAATTCATCAGCGGCATACACCGGTACCCGACAATTCATCAGCGCATACACCGGTACCCGACAATTCATCAGCGCATACACCGGTACCCGACAATTCATCAGCGGCATACACCGGTACCCGACAATTCATCAGCGGCATACACCGGTACCCGACAATTCATCAGCGGCATACACCGGTACCTGACAATTCATCAGCGGCATACACCGGTACCTGACAATTCATCAGCGCATACACCGGTACCCGACAATTCATCAGCGGCATACACCGGTACCTGACAATTCATCAGCGCATACACCGGTACCCGACAATTCATCAGCGGCATACACCGGTACCCGACAATTCATCAGCGCATACACCGGTACCCGACAATTCATCAGCGCATACACCGGTACCCGACAATTCATCAGCGGCATACACCGGTACCCGACAATTCATCAGCGGCATACACCGGTACCCGACAATTCATCAGCGGCATACACCGGTACCCGACAATTCATCAGCGGCATACACCGGTACCCGACAATTCATCAGCGGCATACACCGGTACCCGACAATTCATCAGCGGCATACACCGGTACCCGACAATTCATCAGCGGCATACACCGGTACCTGACAATTCATCAGCGGCATACACCGGTACCCGACAATTCATCAGCGGCATACACCGGTACCGACAATTCATCAGCGGCATACACCGGTACCTGACAATTCATCAGCGGCATACACCGGTACCCGACAATTCATCAGCGGCATACACCGGTACCCGACAATTCATCAGCGGCATACACCGGTACCCGACAATTCATCAGCGGCATACACCGGTACCTGACAATTCATCAGCGGCATACACCGGTACCCGACAATTCATCAGCGGCATACACCGGTACCGACAATTCATCAGCGGCATACACCGGTACCCGACAATTCATCAGCGGCATACACCGGTACCTGACAATTCATCAGCGCATACACCGGTACCTGACAATTCATCAGCGGCATACACCGGTACCTGACAATTCATCAGCGGCATACACCGGTACCTGACAATTCATCAGCGGCATACACCGGTACCGACAATTCATCAGCGGCATACACCGGTACCCGACAATTCATCAGCGGCATACACCGGTACCCGACAATTCATCAGCGGCATACACCGGTACCCGACAATTCATCAGCGGCATACACCAGTACCCGACAATTCAGCAGCGGCATACACCAGTACCCGACAATTCAGCAGCGGCATACACCGGTACCCGACAATTCATCAGCGGCATACACCGGTACCCGACAATTCATCAGCGGCATACACCGGTACCCGACAATTCATCAGCGGCATACACCGGTACCCGACAATTCATCAGCGGCATACACCGGTACCCGACAATTCATCAGCGGTATACACCGGTACCCGACAATTCATCAGCGGCATACACCGGTACCCGACAATTCATCAGCGGCATACACCGGTACCTGACAATTCATCAGCGGCATACACCGGTACCCGACAATTCAGCAGCGGCATACACCGGTACCCGACAATTCATCAGCGGCATACACCGGTACCCGACAATTCATCAGCGCATACACCGGTACCCGACAATTCATCAGCGGCATACACCGGTACCGACAATTCATCAGCGGCATACACCGGTACCCGACAATTCATCAGCGGCATACACCGGTACCCGACAATTCATCAGCGGCATACACCGGTACCCGACAATTCATCAGCGGCATACACCGGTACCTGACAATTCATCAGCGGCATACACCGGTACCCGACAATTCATCAGCGGCATACACCGGTACCCGACAATTCATCAGCGGCATACACCGGTACCCGACAATTCATCAGCGGCATACACCGGTACCCGACAATTCATCAGCGGCATACACCGGTACCTGACAATTCATCAGCGGCATACACCGGTACCCGACAATTCATCAGCGCATACACCGGTACCCGACAATTCATCAGCGGCATACACCGGTACCCGACAATTCATCAGCGGCATACACCGGTACCCGACAATTCATCAGCGGCATACACCGGTACCCGACAATTCATCAGCGCATACACCGGTACCCGACAATTCATCAGCGGCATACACCGGTACCCGACAATTCATCAGCGGCATACACCGGTACCCGACAATTCATCAGCGGCATACACCGGTACCCGACAATTCATCAGCGGCATACACCGGTACCGACAATTCATCAGCGGCGGCATACACCGGTACCCGACAATTCATCAGCGGCGGCATACACCGGTACCCGACAATTCATCAGCGGCATACACCGGTACCCGACAATTCATCAGCGCATACACCGGTACCCGACAATTCATCAGCGCATACACCGGTACCTGACAATTCATCAGCGGCATACACCGGTACCCGACAATATAGAACAGAAAGAATAGAGCTTCACACATAGATTAGATAGAAACATGTCAGTCACATATATATGAAGTACAGTGATAGTGTTGATTACTGTACTTGTCATTTAGTGTTAAAATAAAGGATTTATTAAAAAAAAATTGGCGTGGGGTTCCCCGTAATTTTAGGCTCTAGCGGAGGTTAAGCAGACGGCTGGGGCAGATGTTTGAAGCCTGGGAAGGGGGTAAAACCCACGGAGCTTCCCAGGCTACTATTATCAGCCCCCAGCTGAATACCTAGCCTTTACTAGCTATGAAAATGGGGGACCCCCCAAAAAAGTGACGTGGAGTCCCCCCTATTTTAATAGCTAGCAAAGGCTAGGCAGACAGCTGGGGGCTGATATTAATAGCCCAGGAAGGGTGCCATGAATATTGGCCCCCTCCCAGGCTAGAAACACCACCCGTCAGCCGCCCCAGAAATGGCGCATTCATAGGATGCGCCAATTCTGGCACTTAGCCTCGCTCTTCCCACTGCCCTGTAGCGGTGGCAGTGGGGTAATAGGGTTGGGGTTGATGTCAGCTTATAATGCCAGCTGACATCAAGCCCAGGTTAGTAATGGAGAGGCGTCTATAAGACACCCCCATTACTAACCCCATAGTCAAAGGTAAAAAAAACACAAACACCCAGAATAAAGTCCTTTAATTGAAATAAAGACACAATTCTTTATTGTTCTAAATTAAACCATACTTACCATCACACCCATTCCAGCTGAAGCCAATGTCTTCTGCAATAAAAATAAAATAATAAACCAACATCATCCTTACCTTTCCATGGTTCCCAGGACGGCTCCAGCTCTGCTACATCGAGATGACAGGCTGGATCGCAGCAGAACGCTGCCATCCAGCCTGTCATCCCGCGGACACTGAGAAGCGCAGGCATGCTTGCGCTCCTCAGTGTCTGGCTGTGACGGCATCCAGATGAGCCAAGGTCATGTCCAATGAACTCGGCTCACCTCATGCACGTCACTGACAGCGTGGGAAAATTCTCCTGCACTCAGCGCTTGAGAAGGAGAATTCTCCCACACTGGGATGGCATTGAGATGACAGGCTGGATCACAGCTGAGCGCTGCCATCCAGCTTGTCATCCTTCAGAGACACTGCAGAGCGCAGCATTATGGGAACTTCCAATTCCGGTATTCAATATTCTAAAAGTATCGGAATTAAGTATCAGAATGCTCAACACTAGACACAGCAATATGTCTGCGGAATCAACAGGGCGTATCACAGGGTTAGATACACGGCTCAGCAGACGTATCACACAGGGTTAGATACACGGCTCAGCAGACGGTATCACACAGGGTTAGATACACGGCTCAGCAGACGGTATCACACAGGGTTAGATACACGGCTCAGCAGACGGTATCACACAGGGTTAGATACACGGTTCAGCAGACGGTATCACACAGGGTTAGATACACGGCTCAGCAGACGGTATCACACAGGATTAGATACACGGCTCAGCAGACGGTATCACACAGGGTTAGATACACGGCTCAGCAGACGGTATCACACAGGATTAGATACACGGCTCAGCAGACGGTATCACACAGGGTTAGATACACGGCTCAGCAGACGGTATCACACAGGGTTACATACACGGCTCAGCAGACGGTATCACACAGGGTTAGATACACGGCTCAGCAGACGGTATCACACAGCGTTAGATACACGGCTCAGCAGACGGTATCACACAGGATTAGATACACGGCTCAGCAGACGGTATTACACAGGATTAGATACACGGCTCAGCATACGGTATCACACAGGATTAGATACACGGCTCAGCAGACGGTATCACACAGGATTAGATACACAGCTCAGCAGACGGTATCACACAAGATTAGATACACAGCTCAGCAGACGGTATCACACAGGATTAGATACACGGCTCAGCAGACGGTATCACACAGGATTAGATACACGGCTCAGAAGACGGTATCACACAGGATTAGATACACAGCTCAGCAGACGGTATCACACAGCATTAGATACACGGCTCAGCAAACGGTGTCACACAGGATTAGATACACTGCTCAGCAGACGGTATCACACAGGATTAGATACACGGCTCAGCAGACGGTATCACACAGCATTAGATACACGGCTCAGCAGACGGTATCACACAGGATTAGATACACGGCTCAGCAGACGGTATCACACAGGATTAGATACACAGCTCAGCAGACGGTATCACACAGCATTAGATACACGGCTCAGCAGACGGTATCACACAGCATTAGATACACTGCTCAGCAGACGGTATCACACAGGATTAGATACACGGCTCAGCAGACGGTATCACACAGCATTAGATACACGGCTCAGCAGACGTTATCACACAGGATTAGATACACGGCTCAGCAGACGGTATCACACAGGATTAGATACACGGCTCAGAAGACGGTATCACACAGGGTTAGATACACGGCTCAGCAGACGGTATCACACAGGATTAGATACACGGCTCAGCAGACGGTATCACACAGCATTAGATACACGGATCAGCAGACGGTATCACACAGGATTAGATACACGGCTCAGCAGACGGTATCACACAGCGTTAGATACACGGCTCAGCAGACGGTATCACACAGCATTAGATACACGGCTCAGCAGACGGTATCACACAGGATTAGATACACGGCTCAGCAGACGGTATCGCACAGGATTAGATACACGGCTCAGCAGACGGTATCGCACAGGATTAGATACACGGCTCAGCAGACGGTATCACACAGGGTTAGATACACGGCTCAGCAGACGGTATCACACAGGGTTAGATACACGGCTCAGCAGACGGTATCACACAGGATTAGATACACGGCTCAGCAGACGGTATCACACAGGATTAGATACACGGCTTAGCAGACGGTATCACACAGGATTAGATACACGGCTCAGCAGACGGTATCACACAGGGTTAGATACACGGCTCAGCAGACGGTATCACACAGGGTTAGATACACGGCTCAGCAGACAGTATCACGCAGGAGAGGATTAGATACACGGCTCAGCAGACGGTATCACACAGGATTAGATACACGGCTCAGCAGACGGTATCACACAGGATAGGATTAGATACACGGCTCAGCAGACGGTATCACACAGGATTAGATACACAGCTCAGCAGACAGTATCACACAGGATTAGATACACGGCTCAGCAGACGGTATCACACCGAATTAGATACACGGCTCAGCAGACGGTATCACACAGGATTAGATACACGGCTCAGCAGACGGTATCACACAGGGTTAGATACACGGCTCAGCAGACGGTATCACACAGGATTAGATACACGGCTCAGCAGACGGTATCACACAGGGTTAGATACACGGCTCAGCAGACGGTATCACACAGGGTTAGATACACGGCTCAGCAGACGGTATCACACAGGAGAGGATTAGATACACGGCTCAGCAGACGGTATCACACAGGATTAGATACACGGCTCAACAGACGGTATCACAGAGGACAGGATTAGATACACGGCTCAGCAGACGGTATCACACAGGGTTAGATACACGGCTCAGCAGACGGTATCACACAGTAGAGGATTAGATACACGGCTCAGCAGACAGTATCACGCAGGAGAGGATTAGATACACGGCTCAGCAGACGGTATCACACAGGATTAGATACACGGCTCAGCAGACGGTATCACACAGGATAGGATTAGATACACGGCTCAGCAGACGGTATCACACAGGATTAGATACACGGCTCAGCAGAGAGTATCACACCGGATTAGATACACGGCTCAGCAGACGGTATCACACAGGATTAGATACACGGCTCAGCAGACAGTATCACAGAGGACAGGGTTAGATACACGGATCAGCAGACGGTATCACACAGGATTAGATACACGGCTCAGCAGACGGTATCACACAGCGTTAGATACACGGCTCAGCAGACGGTATCAATCAGGATTAGATACACGGCTCAGCAGACGGTATCACACAGGATTAGATACACTGTTTAGCAGACGGTAACACACAGGATTAGATACACAGCTCAGCAGACGGTATCACACAGGGTTAGATACACGGCTCAGCAGACGGTATCACACAGCATTAGATACACGGCTCAGCAGACGGTATCACACAGGGTTAGATACACGGCTCAGCAGACGGTATCACACAGGGTTGGATACACGGCTCAGCAGACGGTATCACACAGGATTAGATACACGGCTCAGCAGACGGTATCACACAGGATTAGATACACGGCTCAGCAGACGGTATCACACAGGATTAGATACACGGCTCAGCAGATGGTATCACACAGGGTTAGATACACGGCTCAGCAGACGGTATCACACAGGATTAGATACACGGTTCAGCAGACGGTATCACACAGGATTAGATACACGGTTCATCAGACGGTATCACACAGGATTAGATACACGGCTCAGCAGACGGTATCACACAGCATTAGATACACGGCTCAGCAGACGGTATCACACAGTATTAGATACACGGCTCAGCAGATTGTATCACACAGGATTAGATACACGGCTCAGCAGACGGTATCACACAGGGTTAGATACACGGCTCAGCAGATGGTATCACACAGGGTTAGATACACTGTTTAGCAGACGGTATCACACAGGATTAGATACACGGTTCAGCAGACGGTATCACACAGGATTAGATACACGGCTCAGCAGATGGTATCACACAGGGTTAGATACACGGCTCAGCAGACGGTATCACACAGGATTAGATACACGGTTCAGCAGACGGTACCTGACAATTCATCAGCGGCATACACCGGTACCTGACAATTCATCAGCGGCATACACCGGTACCTGACAATTCATCAGCGGCATACACCGGTACCTGACAATTCATCAGCGGCATACACCGGTACCTGACAATTCATCAGCGCATACACCGGTACCCGACAATTCATCAGCGGCATACACCGGTACCCGACAATTCATCAGCGGCATACACCGGTACCTGACAATTCATCAGCGGCATACACCGGTACCCGACAATTCATCAGCGGCATACACCGGTACCCGACAATTCATCAGCGGCATACACCGGTACCCGACAATTCATCAGCGGCATACACCGGTACCCGACAATTCATCAGCGGCATACACCGGTACCCGACAATTCATCAGCGGCATACACCGGTACCTGACAATTCATCAGCGGCATACACCGGTACCGACAATTCATCAGCGGCATACACCGGTACCCGACAATTCATCAGCGGCATACACCGGTACCTGACAATTCATCAGCGGCATACACCGGTACCCGACAATTCATCAGCGGCATACACCGGTACCCGACAATTCATCAGCGGCATACACCGGTACCCGACAATTCATCAGCGGCATACACCGGTACCTGACAATTCATCAGCGGCATACACCGGTACCCGACAATTCATCAGCGGCATACACCGGTACCGACAATTCATCAGCGGCATACACCGGTACCCGACAATTCATCAGCGGCATACACCGGTACCTGACAATTCATCAGCGCATACACCGGTACCTGACAATTCATCAGCGGCATACACCGGTACCTGACAATTCATCAGCGGCATACACCGGTACCTGACAATTCATCAGCGGCATACACCGGTACCGACAATTCATCAGCGGCATACACCGGTACCCGACAATTCATCAGCGGCATACACCGGTACCCGACAATTCATCAGCGGCATACACCGGTACCCGACAATTCATCAGCGGCATACACCAGTACCCGACAATTCAGCAGCGGCATACACCAGTACCCGACAATTCAGCAGCGGCATACACCGGTACCCGACAATTCATCAGCGGCATACACCGGTACCCGACAATTCATCAGCGGCATACACCGGTACCCGACAATTCATCAGCGGCATACACCGGTACCCGACAATTCATCAGCGGCATACACCGGTACCCGACAATTCATCAGCGGTATACACCGGTACCCGACAATTCATCAGCGGCATACACCGGTACCCGACAATTCATCAGCGGCATACACCGGTACCTGACAATTCATCAGCGGCATACACCGGTACCCGACAATTCAGCAGCGGCATACACCGGTACCCGACAATTCATCAGCAGCATACACCGGTACCCGACAATTCATCAGCGCATACACCGGTACCCGACAATTCATCAGCGGCATACACCGGTACCGACAATTCATCAGCGGCATACACCGGTACCCGACAATTCATCAGCGGCATACACCGGTACCCGACAATTCATCAGCGGCATACACCGGTACCCGACAATTCATCAGCGGCATACACCGGTACCTGACAATTCATCAGCGGCATACACCGGTACCCGACAATTCATCAGCGGCATACACCGGTACCCGACAATTCATCAGCGGCATACACCGGTACCCGACAATTCATCAGCGGCATACACCGGTACCCGACAATTCATCAGCGGCATACACCGGTACCTGACAATTCATCAGCGGCATACACCGGTACCCGACAATTCATCAGCGCATACACCGGTACCCGACAATTCATCAGCGGCATACACCGGTACCCGACAATTCATCAGCGGCATACACCGGTACCCGACAATTCATCAGCGGCATACACCGGTACCCGACAATTCATCAGCGCATACACCGGTACCCGACAATTCATCAGCGGCATACACCGGTACCCGACAATTCATCAGCGGCATACACCGGTACCCGACAATTCATCAGCGGCATACACCGGTACCCGACAATTCATCAGCGGCATACACCGGTACCGACAATTCATCAGCGGCGGCATACACCGGTACCCGACAATTCATCAGCGGCGGCATACACCGGTACCCGACAATTCATCAGCGGCATACACCGGTACCCGACAATTCATCAGCGCATACACCGGTACCCGACAATTCATCAGCGCATACACCGGTACCTGACAATTCATCAGCGGCATACACCGGTACCCGACAATATAGAACAGAAAGAATAGAGCTTCACACATAGATTAGATAGAAACATGTCAGTCACATATATATGAAGTACAGTGATAGTGTTGATTACTGTACTTGTCATTTAGTGTTAAAATAAAGGATTTATTAAAAAAAAATTGGCGTGGGGTTCCCCGTAATTTTAGGCTCTAGCGGAGGTTAAGCAGACGGCTGGGGCAGATGTTTGAAGCCTGGGAAGGGGGTAAAACCCACGGAGCTTCCCAGGCTACTATTATCAGCCCCCAGCTGAATACCTAGCCTTTACTAGCTATGAAAATGGGGGACCCCCCAAAAAAGTGACGTGGAGTCCCCCCTATTTTAATAGCTAGCAAAGGCTAGGCAGACAGCTGGGGGCTGATATTAATAGCCCAGGAAGGGTGCCATGAATATTGGCCCCCTCCCAGGCTAGAAACACCACCCGTCAGCCGCCCCAGAAATGGCGCATTCATAGGATGCGCCAATTCTGGCACTTAGCCTCGCTCTTCCCACTGCCCTGTAGCGGTGGCAGGGGGTAATAGGGTTGGGGTTGATGTCAGCTTATAATGCCAGCTGACATCAAGCCCAGGTTAGTAATGGAGAGGCGTCTATAAGACACCCCCATTACTAACCCCATAGTCAAAGGTAAAAAAAACACAAACACCCAGAATAAAGTCCTTTAATTGAAATAAAGACACAATTCTTTATTGTTCTAAATTAAACCATACTTACCATCACACCCATTCCAGCTGAAGCCAATGTCTTCTGCAATAAAAATAAAATAATAAACCAACATCATCCTTACCTTTCCATGGTTCCCAGGACGGCTCCAGCTCTGCTACATCGAGATGACAGGCTGGATCGCAGCAGAACGCTGCCATCCAGCCTGTCATCCCGCGGACACTGAGAAGCGCAGGCATGCTTGCGCTCCTCAGTGTCTGGCTGTGACGGCATCCAGATGAGCCAAGGTCATGTCCAATGAACTCGGCTCACCTCATGCACGTCACTGACAGCGTGGGAAAATTCTCCTGCACTCAGCGCTTGAGAAGGAGAATTCTCCCACACTGGGATGGCATTGAGATGACAGGCTGGATCACAGCTGAGCGCTGCCATCCAGCTTGTCATCCTTCAGAGACACTGCAGAGCGCAGCATTATGGGAACTTCCAATTCCGGTATTCAATATTCTAAAAGTATCGGAATTAAGTATCAGAATGCTCAACACTAGACACAGCAATATGTCTGCGGAATCAACAGGGCGTATCACAGGGTTAGATACACGGCTCAGCAGACGTATCACACAGGGTTAGATACACGGCTCAGCAGACGGTATCACACAGGGTTAGATACACGGCTCAGCAGACGGTATCACACAGGGTTAGATACACGGCTCAGCAGACGGTATCACACAGGGTTAGATACACGGTTCAGCAGACGGTATCACACAGGGTTAGATACACGGCTCAGCAGACGGTATCACACAGGATTAGATACACGGCTCAGCAGACGGTATCACACAGGGTTAGATACACGGCTCAGCAGACGGTATCACACAGGATTAGATACACGGCTCAGCAGACGGTATCACACAGGGTTAGATACACGGCTCAGCAGACGGTATCACACAGGGTTACATACACGGCTCAGCAGACGGTATCACACAGGGTTAGATACACGGCTCAGCAGACGGTATCACACAGCGTTAGATACACGGCTCAGCAGACGGTATCACAGAGGATTAGATACACGGCTCAGCAGACGGTATTACACAGGATTAGATACACGGCTCAGCATACGGTATCACACAGGATTAGATACACGGCTCAGCAGACGGTATCACACAGGATTAGATACACAGCTCAGCAGACGGTATCACACAAGATTAGATACACAGCTCAGCAGACGGTATCACACAGGATTAGATACACGGCTCAGCAGACGGTATCACACAGGATTAGATACACGGCTCAGAAGACGGTATCACACAGGATTAGATACACAGCTCAGCAGACGGTATCACACAGCATTAGATACACGGCTCAGCAAACGGTGTCACACAGGATTAGATACACTGCTCAGCAGACGGTATCACACAGGATTAGATACACGGCTCAGCAGACGGTATCACACAGCATTAGATACACGGCTCAGCAGACGGTATCACACAGGATTAGATACACGGCTCAGCAGACGGTATCACACAGGATTAGATACACAGCTCAGCAGACGGTATCACACAGCATTAGATACACGGCTCAGCAGACGGTATCACACAGCATTAGATACACTGCTCAGCAGACGGTATCACACAGGATTAGATACACGGCTCAGCAGACGGTATCACACAGCATTAGATACACGGCTCAGCAGACGTTATCACACAGGATTAGATACACGGCTCAGCAGACGGTATCACACAGGATTAGATACACGGCTCAGAAGACGGTATCACACAGGGTTAGATACACGGCTCAGCAGACGGTATCACACAGGATTAGATACACGGCTCAGCAGACGGTATCACACAGCATTAGATACACGGATCAGCAGACGGTATCACACAGGATTAGATACACGGCTCAGCAGACGGTATCACACAGCGTTAGATACACGGCTCAGCAGACGGTATCACACAGCATTAGATACACGGCTCAGCAGACGGTATCACACAGGATTAGATACACGGCTCAGCAGACGGTATCGCACAGGATTAGATACACGGCTCAGCAGACGGTATCGCACAGGATTAGATACACGGCTCAGCAGACGGTATCACACAGGGTTAGATACACGGCTCAGCAGACGGTATCACACAGGGTTAGATACACGGCTCAGCAGACGGTATCACACAGGATTAGATACACGGCTTAGCAGACGGTATCACACAGGATTAGATACACGGCTCAGCAGACGGTATCACACAGGGTTAGATACACGGCTCAGCAGACGGTATCACACAGGGTTAGATACACGGCTCAGCAGACAGTATCACGCAGGAGAGGATTAGATACACGGCTCAGCAGACGGTATCACACAGGATTAGATACACGGCTCAGCAGACGGTATCACACAGGATAGGATTAGATACACGGCTCAGCAGACGGTATCACACAGGATTAGATACACAGCTCAGCAGACAGTATCACACAGGATTAGATACACGGCTCAGCAGACGGTATCACACCGAATTAGATACACGGCTCAGCAGACGGTATCACACAGGATTAGATACACGGCTCAGCAGACGGTATCACACAGGGTTAGATACACGGCTCAGCAGACGGTATCACACAGGATTAGATACACGGCTCAGCAGACGGTATCACACAGGGTTAGATACACGGCTCAGCAGACGGTATCACACAGGGTTAGATACACGGCTCAGCAGACGGTATCACACAGGAGAGGATTAGATACACGGCTCAGCAGACGGTATCACACAGGATTAGATACACGGCTCAACAGACGGTATCACAGAGGACAGGATTAGATACACGGCTCAGCAGACGGTATCACACAGGGTTAGATACACGGCTCAGCAGACGGTATCACACAGTAGAGGATTAGATACACGGCTCAGCAGACAGTATCACGCAGGAGAGGATTAGATACACGGCTCAGCAGACGGTATCACACAGGATTAGATACACGGCTCAGCAGACGGTATCACACAGGATAGGATTAGATACACGGCTCAGCAGACGGTATCACACAGGATTAGATACACGGCTCAGCAGAGAGTATCACACCGGATTAGATACACGGCTCAGCAGACGGTATCACACAGGATTAGATACACGGCTCAGCAGACAGTATCACAGAGGACAGGGTTAGATACACGGATCAGCAGACGGTATCACACAGGATTAGATACACGGCTCAGCAGACGGTATCACACAGCGTTAGATACACGGCTCAGCAGACGGTATCAATCAGGATTAGATACACGGCTCAGCAGACGGTATCACACAGGATTAGATACACTGTTTAGCAGACGGTAACACACAGGATTAGATACACAGCTCAGCAGACGGTATCACACAGGGTTAGATACACGGCTCAGCAGACGGTATCACACAGCATTAGATACACGGCTCAGCAGACGGTATCACACAGGGTTAGATACACGGCTCAGCAGACGGTATCACACAGGGTTGGATACACGGCTCAGCAGACGGTATCACACAGGATTAGATACACGGCTCAGCAGACGGTATCACACAGGATTAGATACACGGCTCAGCAGACGGTATCACACAGGATTAGATACACGGCTCAGCAGATGGTATCACACAGGGTTAGATACACGGCTCAGCAGACGGTATCACACAGGATTAGATACACGGTTCAGCAGACGGTATCACACAGGATTAGATACACGGTTCATCAGACGGTATCACACAGGATTAGATACACGGCTCAGCAGACGGTATCACACAGCATTAGATACACGGCTCAGCAGACGGTATCACACAGTATTAGATACACGGCTCAGCAGATTGTATCACACAGGATTAGATACACGGCTCAGCAGACGGTATCACACAGGGTTAGATACACGGCTCAGCAGATGGTATCACACAGGGTTAGATACACTGCTTAGCAGACGGTATAACACAGGATTAGATACACGGTTCAGCAGACGGTATCACACAGGATTAGATACACGGCTCAGCAGATGGTATCACACAGGGTTAGATACACGGCTCAGCAGACGGTATCACACAGGATTAGATACACGGTTCAGCAGACGGTATCACACAGGATTAGATACACGGTTCAGCAGACGGTATCACACAGGATTAGATACACGGTTCAGCAGACGGTATCACACAGGATTAGATACACGGCTCAGCAGACGGTATCACACAGCATTAGATACACGGCTCAGCAGACGGTATCACACAGGATTAGATACACGGCACAGCAGACGGTATCACACAGGATTAGATACACGGCTCAGCAGACGGTATCACACAGCATTAGATACACGGCTCAGCAGACGGTATCACACAAGATTAGATACACGGCTCAACAGACGGTATCACACAGGATTAGATACACAGCTCAGCAGACGGTATCACACAGCATTAGATACACGGCTCAGCAGACGGTATCACACAGGATTAGATACACGGCACAGCAGACGGTATCACACAGGATTAGATACACGGCTCAGCAGACGGTATCACACAGCATTAGATACACGGCTCAGCAGACGGTATCACACAAGATTAGATACACGGCTCAACAGACGGTATCACACAGGATTAGATACACAGCTCAGCAGACGGTATCACACAGCATTAGATACACGGCTCAGCAGACGGTATCACACAGGATTAGATACACGGCTCAGCAGACGGTATCACACAGGATTAGATACACGGCTCAGCAGACGGTATCACACAGGATTAGATACACGGCTCAGCAGACGGTATCACACAGGATTAGATACACGGCTCAGCAGACGGTATCACACAGGATTAGATACACGGCTCAGCAGACGGTATCACACAGGATTAGATACACGGCTCAGCAGACGGTATCACACAGGATTAGATACACGGCTCAGCAGACGGTATCACACAGGATTAGATACACGGCTCAGCAAACGGTATCACACAGGATTAGATACACGGCTCAGCAGACGGTATCACACAGGATTAGATACACGGCTCAGCAGACGGTATCACACAGGATTAGATACACGGCTCAGCAGACGGTATCACACAGGATTAGATACACGGCTCAGCAGACGGTATTACACAGGAGAGGATTAGATACACCGCAGCTCCGGTATCACACAGGAGAGGATTAGATACGCCGCAGCTCCGGTATCGCACAGGAGAGGATTAGATACATCACAGCTCCGGTATCACACAGGAGAGGATTAGATACACCGCAGCTCCGGTATCGCACAGGAGAGGATTAGATACACCACAGCTCCGGTATCACACAGGGGAGGATTAGATACGCCGCAGCTCCGGTATCGCACATGAGAGGATTAGATACATCACAGCTCCGGTATCGCACAGGAGAGGATTAGATACACCGCAGCTCCGGTATCGCACATGAGAGGATTAGATACATCACAGCTCCGGTATCGCACAGGAGAGGATTAGATACATCACAGCTCCGGTATGGCACAGGAGAGGATTAGACACATCACAGCTCCGGTATCACACAGGAGAGGATTGGATACACCGCAGCTCCAGTATAGCACAGGAGAGGATTAGATACACTGCAGCTCGGGTATAGCACAGGAGAGGATTAGATACACCGCAGCTCCGGTATCACACAGGAGAGGATTAGATACACCGCAGCTCCGGTATCACACAGGAGAGGATTAGATACACCGCAGCTCCGGTATCACACAGGAGAGGATTAGATACACCGCAGCTCCGGTATCGCACAGGAGAGGATTAGATACATCACAGCTCCGGTATCGCACAGGAGAGGATTAGATACACCACAGCTCCGGTATCACACAGGAAAGGATTAGATACACCACAGCTCCGGTATCACACAGGAGAGGATTAGATACACCGCAGCTCCGGTATCACACAGGAGAGGATTAGATACACCGCAGCTCGGGTATAGCACAGGAGAGGATTAGATACACCGCAGCTCCGGTATCACACAGGAGAGGATTAGATACACCGCAGCTCCGGTATCACACAGGAGAGGATTAGATACACCGCAGCTCCGGTATCACACAGGAGAGGATTAGATACACCGCAGCTCCGGTATCGCACAGGAGAGGATTAGATACATCACAGCTCCGGTATCGCACAGGAGAGGATTAGATACACCACAGCTCCGGTATCACACAGGAAAGGATTAGATACACCGCAGCTCCGGTATCACACAGGAGAGGATTAGATACACCACAGCTCCGCTATCACACAGGAGAGGATTAGATACACCGCAGCTCCGGTATCACACAGGAGAGGATTAGATACACAACAGCTCCGGTATCACACAGGAGAGGATTAGATACACCGCAGCTCCGGTATCACACAGGAGAGGATTAGATACACCACAACTCCGGTATCACACAGGAGAGGATTAGATACATCACAGCTCCGGTATCACACAGGGGAGGATTAGATACGCCGCAGCTCCGGTATCGCACAGGAGAGGATTAGATACATCACAGCTCCGGTATCGCACAGGAGAGGATTAGATACATCACAGCTCCGGTATCGCACAGGAGAGGATTAGATACACCGCAGCTCCGGTATCACACAGGAGAGGATTAGATACACCGCGGCTCCGGTATCACACAGGAGAGGATTAGATACATCACAGCTCCGGTATCACACAGGAGAGGATTAGATACATCACAGCTCCGGTATCACACAGGAGAGGATTGGATACACCGCAGCTCCGGTATCACACAGGAGAGGATTAGATACACCACAGCTCCGGTATCACACAGGAGGGGATTAGATACACCGCAGCTCCGGTATCACACAGGAGAGGATTAGATACACCGCAGCTCCGGTATCACACAGGAGAGGATTAGATACATCACAGCTCCAGTATAGCACAGTAGAGGATTAGATACACCGCAGCTCCGGTATCACACAGGAGAGGATTAGATACACCACAGCTCCGGTATCACACAGGAGAGGATTAGATACACCGCAGCTCCGGTATCACACAGGAGAGGATTAGATACACCGCAGCTCCGGTATCACACAGGAGAGGATTAGATACACCGCAGCTCCGGTATCACACAGGAGAGGATTAGATACACCACAGCTCCGGTATCGCACAGGAGAGGATTAGATACATCACAGCTCCAGTATCGCACAGGAGAGGATTAGATACATCACAGCTCCAGTATCGCACAGGAGAGGATTAGATACATCACAGCTCCGGTATCGCACAGGAGAGGATTAGATACACCACAGCTCCGGTATCACACAGGGGAGGATTAGATACGCCGCAGCTCCGGTATCGCACAGGAGAGGATTAGATACATCACAGCTCCGGTATCGCACAGGAGAGGATTAGATACATCACAGCTCCGGTATCGCACAGGAGAGGATTAGATACATCACAGCTCCGGTATCACACAGGAGAGGATTAGATACATCACAGCTCCAGTATCGCACAGGAGAGGATTAGATACATCACAGCTCCGGTATCGCACAGGAGAGGATTAGATACACCACAGCTCCGGTATCACACAGGGGAGGATTAGATACGCCGCAGCTCCGGTATCGCACAGGAGAGGATTAGATACATCACAGCTCCGGTATCGCACAGGAGAGGATTAGATACATCACAGCTCCGGTATCGCACAGGAGAGGATTAGATACATCACAGCTCCGGTATCGCACAGGAGAGGATTAGATACATCACAGCTCCGGTATCGCACAGGAGAGGATTAGATACATCACAGCTCCGGTATCGCACAGGAGAGGATTAGATACACCGCAGCTCCGGTATCACACAGGAGAGGATTAGATACACCGCGGCTCCGGTATCACACAGGAGAGGATTAGATACATCACAGCTCCGGTATCACACAGGAGAGGATTGGATACACCGCAGCTCCGGTATCACACAGGAGAGGATTAGATACACCACAGCTCCGGTATCACACAGGAGAGGATTAGATACACCGCAGCTCCGGTATCACACAGGAGAGGATTAGATACACCGCAGCTCCGGTATCACACAGGAGAGGATTAGATACATCACAGCTCCAGTATAGCACAGTAGAGGATTAGATACACCGCAGCTCCGGTATCACACAGGAGAGGATTAGATACACCACAGCTCCGGTATCACACAGGAGAGGATTAGATACACCGCAGCTCCGGTATCACACAGGAGAGGATTAGATACACCACAGCTCCGGTATCACACAGGAGAGGATTAGATACATCACAGCTCCAGTATAGCACAGGAGAGGATTAGATACACCGCAGCTCCGGTATCACACAGGAGAGGATTAGATACACCGCAGCTCCGGTATCACACAGGAGAGGATTAGATACACCACAGCTCCGGTATCACACAGGAGAGGATTAGATACACCGCAGCTCCGGTATCACACAGGAGAGGATTAGATACACCGCAGCTCCGGTATCACACAGGAGAGGATTAGATACACCGCAGCTCCGGTATCACACAGGAGAGGATTAGATACACCGCAGCTCCGGTATCACACAGGAGAGGATTAGATACACCACAGCTCCGGTATCGCACAGGAGAGGATTAGATACATCACAGCTCCGGTATCGCACAGGAGAGGATTAGATACACCGCAGCTCCAGTATCGCACAGGAGAGGATTAGATACATCACAGCTCCGGCATCGCACAGGAGAGGATTAGATACACCACAGCTCCGGTATCACACAGGGGAGGATTAGATACGCCGCAGCTCCGGTATCGCACAGGAGAGGATTAGATACATCACAGCTCCGGTATCGCACAGGAGAGGATTAGATACATCACAGCTCCGGTATCGCACAGGAGAGGATTAGATACATCACAGCTCCGGTATCACACAGGAGAGGATTGGATACACCGCAGCTCCGGTATCACACAGGAGAGGATTAGATACACCACAGCTCCAGTATAGCACAGGAGAGGATTAGATACACCGCAGCTCCGGTATCACACAGGAGAGGATTAGATACACCGCAGCTCCGGTATCACACAGGAGAGGATTAGATACACCGCAGCTCGGGTATCACACAGGAGAGGATTAGATACACCGCAGCTCGGGAATCGCACAGGAGAGGATTAGATACACCGCAGCTCGGGTATCGCACAGGAGAGGATTAGATACACCACAGCTCCGGTATCACACAGGAGAGAATTAGATACACCGCAGATCGGGTATCGCACAGGAGAGGATTAGATACACCACAGCTCCGGTATCACACAGGAGAGGATTAGATACACCACAGCTCCAGTATAGCACAGGAGAGGATTAGATACATCACAGCTCCGGTATCACACAGGAGAGGATTGGATACACCGCAGCTCCGGTATCACACAGGAGAGGATTAGATACATCACAGCTCCGGTATCACACAGGAGAGGATTAGATACACCGCAGCTCCGGTATCACACAGGAGAGGATTAGATACATCACAGCTCCGGTATCACACAGGAGAGGATTAGATACACCGCAGCTCCGGTATCACACAGGAGAGGATTGGATACACCGCAGCTCCGGTATCACACAGGAGAGGATTAGATACACCACAGCTCCGGTATCACACAGGAGAGGATTAGATACACCACAGCTCCGGTATCACACAGGAGAGGATTAGATACACCGCAGCTCCGGTATCACACAGGGGAGGATTAGATACACCACAGCTCCGGTATCACACAGGAGAGGATTGGATACACCACAGCTCCAGTATAGCACAGGAGAGGATTAGATACATCACAGCTCCGGTATCACACAGGAGAGGATTGGATACACCACAGCTCCGGTATCACACAGGAGAGGATTAGATACACCGCAGCTCCGGTATCACACAGGAGAGGATTAGATACACCGCAGCTCCGGTATCACACAGGAGAGGATTAGATACACCGCAGCTCCGGTATCACACAGGAGATGATTAGATACACCGCAGCTCGGGTATCGCACAGGAGAGGATTAGATACACCGCAGCTCGGGTAATGCACAGGAGAGGATTAGATACACCACAGCTCCGGTATCACACAGGAGAGGATTAGATACACCGCAGATCGGGTATCGCACAGGAGAGGATTAGATACACCACAGCTCCGGTATCACACAGGAGAGGATTAGATACACCGCAGCTCGGGTATCGCACAGGAGAGGATTAGATACATCACAGCTCCGGTATCACACAGGAGAGGATTAGATACATCACAGCTCCGGTATCGCACAGGAGAGGATTAGATACACCACAGCTCCGGTATCACACAGGAGAGGATTAGATACACCGCAGCTCGGGTATCGCACAGGAGAGGATTAGATACACCACAGCTCCGGTATCACACAGGATAGGATTAGATACACCGCAGCTCCGGTATCACACAGGAGAGGATTAGATACACCGCAGCTCCGGTATCGCACAGGAGAGGATTAGATACACCGCAGCTCCGGTATCGCACAGGAGAGGATTAGATACATCGCAGCTCCGGTATCACACAGGAGAGGATTAGATACATCACAGCTCCGGTATCGCACAGGAGAGGATTAGATACACCACAGCTCCGGTATCACACAGGGGAGGATTAGATACGCCGCAGCTCCGGTATCGCACATGAGAGGATTAGATACATCACAGCTCCGGTATCACACAGGAGAGGATTAGATACACCGCAGCTCCGGTATCACACAGGAGAGGATTAGATACATCACAGCTCCGGTATCACACAGGAGAGGATTAGATACACCGCAGCTCCGGTATCACACAGGAGAGGATTGGATACACCGCAGCTCCAGTATAGCACAGGAGAGGATTAGATACACCGCAGCTCCGGTATCACATAGGAGAGGATTAGATACACCGCAGCTCTGGTATCACACAGGAGAGGATTAGATACACCGCAGCTCGGGTATAGCACAGGAGAGGATTAGATACACCACAGCTCCGGTATCACACAGGAGAGGATTAGATACACCACAGCTCCGGTATCACACAGGAGAGGATTAGATACACCGCAGCTCCGGTATCACACAGGAGAGGATTAGATACACCGCAGCTCCGGTATCACACAGGAGAGGATTAGATACACCGCAGCTCCGGTATAACACAGGAGAGGATTAGATACACCGCAGCTCCGGTATCACACAGGAGAGGATTAGATACACCGCAGCTCCGGTATCACACAGGAGAGGATTAGATACATCACAGCTCCGGTATCACACAGGAGAGGATTAGATACACCGCAGCTCCGGTATCACACAGGAGAGGATTAGATACATCACAGCTCCGGTATCACACAGGAGAGGATTAGATACATCACAGCTCCGGTATCGCACAGGAGAGGATTAGATACATCACAGCTCCGGTATCACACAGGAGAGGATTAGATACACCACAGCTCCGGTATCACACAGGAAAGGATTAGATACACCGCAGCTCCGGTATCACACAGGAGAGGATTAGATACACCACAGCTCCGGTATCACACAGGAGAGGATTAGATACACCGCAGCTCCGGTATCACACAGGATAGGATTAGATACACCGCAGCTCCGGTATCACACAGGAGAGGATTAGATACATCACAGCTCCGGTATCACACAGGAGAGGATTAGATACACCGCAGCTCCGGTATCACACAGGGGAGGATTAGATACACCACAGCTCCGGTATCACACAGGAGAGGATTGGATACACCACAGCTCCAGTATAGCACAGGAGAGGATTAGATACATCACAGCTCCGGTATCACACAGGAGAGGATTGGATACACCACAGCTCCGGTATCACACAGGAGAGGATTAGATACATCACAGCTCCGGTATCGCACAGGAGAGGATTAGATACACCACAGCTCCGGTATCACACAGGAAAGGATTAGATACACCGCAGCTCCGGTATCACACAGGAGAGGATTAGATACACCGCAGCTCCGGTATCACACAGGATAGGATTAGATACACCGCAGCTCCGGTATCACACAGGAGAGCATTAGATACACCACAGCTCCGGTATCACACAGGAGAGGATTAGATACGCCGCAGCTCCGGTATCGCACAGGAGAGGATTAGATACACCACAGCTCCGGTATCACACAGGAGAGGATTAGATACACCGCAGCTCCGGTATCACACAGGAGAGGATTAGATACACCGCAGCTCCGGTATCACACAGGAGAGGATTAGATACACCGCAGCTCCTGTATCACACAGGAGAGGATTAGATACACCGCAGCTCCGGTATCACACAGGAGAGGATTAGATACACCGCAGCTCCGGTATCACACAGGAGAGGATTAGATACATCACAGCTCCGGTATCACACAGGAGAGGATTAGATACACCGCAGCTCCGGTATCACACAGGAGAGGATTAGATACATCACAGCTCCGGTATCACACAGGAGAGGATTAGATACATCACAGCTCCGGTATCGCACAGGAGAGGATTAGATACACCACAGCTCCGGTATCACACAGGAAAGGATTAGATACACCGCAGCTCCGGTATCACACAGGAGAGGATTAGATACACCACAGCTCCGGTATCACACAGGAGAGGATTAGATACACCGTAGCTCCGGTATCACACAGGATAGGATTAGATACACCGCAGCTCCGGTATCACACAGGAGAGGATTAGATACATCACAGCTCCGGTATCACACAGGAGAGGATTAGATACATCACAGCTCCGGTATCGCACAGGAGAGGATTAGATACATCACAGCTCCGGTATCGCACAGGAGAGGATTAGATACATCACAGCTCCGGTATCACACAGGAGAGGATTAGATACATCACAGCTCCGGTATCACACAGGAGAGGATTGGATACACCGCAGCTCCGGTATCGCACAGGAGAGGATTAGATACATCACAGCTCCGGTATCACACAGGAGAGGATTGGATACACCGCAGCTTCGGTATCACACAGGAGAGGATTAGATACATCACAGCTCCGGTATCACACAGGAGAGGATTAGATACATCACAGCTCCGGTATCGCACAGGAGAGGATTAGATACACCACAGCTCCAGTATCACACAGGAAAGGATTAGATACACCGCAGCTCCGGTATCACACAGGAGAGGATTAGATACACAACAGCTCCGGTATCACACAGGAGAGGATTAGATACACCGCAGCTCCGGTATCACACAGGAGAGGATTAGATACACCACAGCTCCGGTATCACACAGGAGAGGATTAGATACATCACAGCTCCAGTATCACACAGGAGAGGATTAGATACACCGCAGCTCCGGTATCACACAGGAGAGGATTAGATACACCACAGCTCCGGTATCACACAGGAGAGGATTAGATACACCGCAGCTCCAGTATCACACAGGAGAGGATTAGATACACCGCAGCTCCGGTATCACACAGGAGAGGATTAGATACACCACAGCTCCGGTATCACACAGGAGAGGATTAGATACATCACAGCTCCGGTATCACACAGGGGAGGATTAGATACGCCGCAGCTCCGGTATCGCACAGGAGAGGATTAGATACATCACAGCTCCGGTATCACACAGGAGAGGATTAGATGCACCGCAGCTCCGGTATCACACAGGAGAGGATTAGATACGCCGCAGCTCCGGTATCGCACAGGAGAGGATTAGATACATCACAGCTCCGGTATCGCACCGGAGAGGATTAGATACACCGCAGCTCCGGTATCACACAGGGGAGGATTAGATACGCCGCAGCTCCGGTATCACACAGGAGAGGATTAGATACACCGCAGCTCCGGTATCACACAGGGGAGGATTAGATACGCCGCAGCTCCGGTATCGCACAGGAGAGGATTAGATAAATCACAGCTCCGGTATCACACCGGAGAGGATTAGATACACCGCAGCTCCGGTATCGCACAGGAGAGGATTAGATACATCACAGCTCCGGTATCGCACAGGAGAGGATTAGATACATCACAGCTCCGGTATCGCACAGGAGAGGATTAGATACATCACAGTTCCGGTATCACACAGGAGAGGATTGGATACACCGCAGCTCCGGTATCACACAGGAGAGGATTAGATACATCACAGCTCTAGTATAGCACAGGAGAGGATTAGATACACCACAGCTCCGGTATCACACAGGAGAGGATTAGATACATCACAGCTCCAGTATAGCACAGGAGAGGATTAGATACACCACAGCTCCGGTATCACACAGGAGAGGATTAGATACACCGCAGCTCCGGTATCACACAGGAGAGGATTGGATACACCGCAGCTCCGGTATCACACAGGGGAGGATTAGATACACCGCAGCTCCGGTATCACACAGGAGAAGATTAGATACACCGCAGCTCCGCTATCACACAGGAGAGGATTAGATACGCCGCAGCTCCGGTATCGCACAGGAGAGGATTAGATACATCACAGCTTCGGTATCGCACAGGAGAGGATTAGATACATCACAGCTCCGGTATCGCACAGGAGAGGATTAGATACATCACAGCTCCGGTATCACACAGGAGAGGATTGGATACACCGCAGCTTCGGTATCACACAGGAGAGGATTAGATACATCACAGCTCCGGTATCACACAGGAGAGGATTAGATACATCACAGCTCCGGTATCACACAGGAGAGGATTAGATACACGGCTCAGCAGACAGTATCACACAGGAGAGGATTAGATACACCGCAGCTCCGGTATCACACAGGAGAGGATTAGATACATCACAGCTCCGGTATCACACAGGAGAGGATTAGATACACCGCAGCTCCGGTATCACACAGGAGAGGATTAGATACATCACAGCTCCGGTATCGCACAGGAGAGGATTAGATACACCACAGCTCCGGTATCACACAGGAAAGGATTAGATACACCGCAGCTCCGGTATCACACAGGAGAGGATTAGATACACAACAGCTCCGGTATCACACAGGAGAGGATTAGATACATCACAGCTCCGGTATCGCACAGGAGAGGATTAGATACATCACAGCTCCGGTATCACACAGGAGAGGATTAGATACACCGCAGCTCCGGTATCACACAGGAGAGGATTAGATACATCACAGCTCCGGTATCACACAGGAGAGGATTAGATACACCGCAGCTCCGGTATCACACAGGAGAGGATTAGATACACCACAGCTCCGGTATCACACAGGAGAGGATTAGATACATCACAGCTCCAGTATAGCACAGGAGAGGATTAGATACACCACAGCTCCGGTATCACACAGGAGAGGATTAGATACATCACAGCTCCAGTATAGCACAGGAGAGGATTAGATACACCGCAGCTCCGGTATCACACAGGAGAGGATTAGATACACCGCAGCTCCGGTATCACACAGGAGAAGATTAGATACACCGCAGCTCCGCTATCACACAGGAGAGGATTAGATACACCGCAGCTCCGGTATCACACAGGAGAGGATTAGATACACCGCAGCTAAGGTATCACACAGGAGAGGATTAGATACATCACAGCTCCGGTATCACACAGGAGAGGATTAGATACACCGCAGCTCCGGTATCACACAGGAGAGGATTAGATACACCGCAGCTCCGGTATCACACAGGAGAGGATTAGATACATCACAGCTCCGGTATCACACAGGAGAGGATTAGATACATCACAGCTCCGGTATCGCACAGGAGAGGATTAGATACACCACAGCTCCGGTATCACACAGGAGAGGATTAGATACACCGCAGCTCCGGTATCACACAGGAGAGGATTAGATACACCGCAGCTCCGGTATCACACAGGAGAGGATTAGATACACCACAGCTCCGGTATCGCACAGGAGAGGATTAGATACATCACAGCTCCGGTATCGCACAGGAGAGGATTAGATACACCGCAGCTCCGGTATCGCACAGGAGAGGATTAGATACATCACAGCTCCGGTATCGCACAGGAGAGGATTAGATACACCGCAGCTCCGGTATCGCACAGGAGAGGATTAGATACATCACAGCTCCGGTATCACACAGGGGAGGATTAGATACGCCGCAGCTCCGGTATCGCACAGGAGAGGATTAGATACATCACAGCTCCGGTATCGCACAGGAGAGGATTAGATACATCACAGCTCCGGTATCGCACAGGAGAGGATTAGATACATCACAGCTCCGGTATCACACAGGAGAGGATTGGATACACCGCAGCTCCGGTATCACACAGGAGAGGATTAGATACACCACAGCTCCAGTATAGCACAGGAGAGGATTAGATACACCACAGCTCCGGTATCACACAGGAGAGGATTAGATACACCGCAGCTCCGGTATCACACAGGAGAGGATTAGATACACCGCAGCTCGGGTATCACACAGGAGAGGATTAGATACACCGCAGCTCGGGAATCGCACAGGAGAGGATTAGATACACCGCAGCTCGGGTATCGCACAGGAGAGGATTAGATACACCACAGCTCCGGTATCACACAGGAGAGAATTAGATACACCGCAGATCGGGTATCGCACAGGAGAGGATTAGATACACCACAGCTCCGGTATCACACAGGAGAGGATTAGATACACCGCAGCTCGGGTATCGCACAGGAGAGGATTAGATACATCACAGCTCCGGTATCACACAGGAGAGGATTAGATACATCACAGCTCCGGTATCACACAGGAGAGGATTAGATACACCGCAGCTCGGGTATCGCACAGGAGAGGATTGGATACACCGCAGCTCCGGTATCACACAGGAGAGGATTAGATACACCACAGCTCCAGTATAGCACAGGAGAGGATTAGATACATCACAGCTCCGGTATCGCACAGGAGAGGATTAGATACATCACAGCTCCGGTATCGCACAGGAGAGGATTAGATACATCACAGCTCCGGTATCACACAGGAGAGGATTGGATACACCGCAGCTCCGGTATCACACAGGACAGGATTAGATACACCACAGCTCCAGTATAGCACAGGAGAGGATTAGATACACCGCAGCTCCGGTATCACACAGGAGAGGATTAGATACACCGCAGCTCCGGTATCAAACAGGAGAGGATTAGATACATCACAGCTCCGGTATCACACAGGAGAGGATTAGATACACCACAGCTCCGGTATCGCACAGGAGAGGATTAGATACATCACAGCTCCGGTATCGCACAGGAGAGGATTAGATACATCACAGCTCCGGTATCGCACAGGAGAGGATTAGATACACCACAGCTCCGGTATCACACAGGGGAGGATTAGATACGCCGCAGCTCCGGTATCGCACATGAGAGGATTAGATACATCACAGCTCCGGTATCACACAGGAGAGGATTAGATACACCGCAGCTCCGGTATCACACAGGAGAGGATTAGATACGCCGCAGCTCCGGTATCGCACAGGAGAGGATTAGATACATCACAGCTCCGGTATCGCACAGGAGAGGATTAGATACATCACAGCTCCGGTATCACACAGGAGAGGATTGGATACACCACAGCTCCGGTATCACACAGGAGAGGATTAGATACATCACAGCTCCGGCATCACACAGGAGAGGATTAGATACACCGCAGCTCCGGTATCACACAGGGGAGGATTAGATACACCGCAGCTCCGGTATCACACAGGAGAGGATTAGATAGGCCGCAGCTCCGGTATAGCACAGGAGAGGATTAGATACATCACAGCTCCGGTATCACACAGGAGAGGATTGGATACACCACAGCTCCGGTATCACACAGGAGAGGATTAGATACACCGCAGCTCGGGTATAGCACAGGAGAGGATTAGATACACCGCAGCTCCGGTATCACACAGGAGAGGATTAGATACACCGCAGCTCCGGTATCACACAGGAGAGGATTAGATACACCGCAGCTCCGGTATCACACAGGAGAGGATTAGATACACCGCACTCGGGTATCGCACAGGAGAGGATTAGATACACCGCAGCTCGGGTAATGCACAGGAGAGGATTAGATACACCACAGCTCCGGTATCGCACAGGAGAGGATTAGATACATCACAGCTCCGGTATCACACAGGAGAGGATTAGATACACCGCAGATCGGGTATCGCACAGGAGAGGATTAGATACACCGCAGATCGGGTATCGCACAGGAGAGGATTAGATACACCGCAGCTCGGGTATCGCACAGGAGAGGATTAGATACATCACAGCTCCGGTATCACACAGGAGAGGATTAGATACATCACAGCTCCGGTATCGCACAGGAGAGGATTAGATACACCACAGCTCCGGTATCACACAGGAGAGGATTAGATACACCGCAGCTCGGGTATCGCACAGGAGAGGATTAGATACACCACAGCTCCGGTATCACACAGGATAGGATTAGATACACCGCAGCTCCGGTATCACACAGGAGAGGATTAGTTACACCGCAGCTCCGGTATCGCACAGGAGAGGATTAGATACACCGCAGCTCCGGTATCGCACAGGAGAGGATTAGATACATCACAGCTCCGGTATCACACAGGAGAGGATTAGATACATCACAGCTCCGGTATCGCACAGGAGAGGATTAGATACACCACAGCTCCAGTATCACACAGGGGAGGATTAGATACGCCGCAGCTCCGGTATCGCACATGAGAGGATTAGATACATCACAGCTCCGGTATTGCACAGGAGAGGATTAGATACACCGCAGCTCCGGTATCACACAGGAGAGGATTAGATACACCACAGCTCCGGTATCACACAGGAGAGGATTAGATACATCACAGCTCCGGTATCACACAGGAGAGGATTAGATACATCACAGCTCCGGTATCGCACAGGAGAGGATTAGATACACCACAGCTCCGGTATCACACAGGAAAGGATTAGATACACCGCAGCTCCGGTATCACACAGGAGAGGATTAGATACACCGCAGCTCCCGTATCACACAGGAGAGGATTAGATACATCACAGCTCCGGTATCACACAGGAGAGGATTAGATACACCGCAGCTCCGGTATCACACAGGAGAGGATTAGATACGCCGCATCTCCGGTATCGCACAGGAGAGGATTAGATACATCACAGCTCCGGTATCACACAGGAGAGGATTAGATACGCCGCATCTCCGGTATCGCACAGGAGAGGATTAGATACACCGCAGCTCCGGTATCACACAGGAGAGGATTAGATACGCCGCAGCTCCGGTATCGCACAGGAGAGGATTAGATACATCACAGCTCCGGTATCGCACAGGAGAGGATTAGATACATCACAGCTCCGGTATCGCACAGGAGAGGATTAGATACATCACAGCTCCGGTATCGCACAGGGGAGGATTAGATACACCACAGCTCCAGTATAGCACAGGAGAGGATTAGATACACCGCAGCTCCGGTATCACACAGGAGAGGATTAGATACACCGCAGCTCCGGTATCACACAGGAGAGGATTAGATACACCGCAGCTCCGGTATCACACAGGAGAGGATTAGATACACCGCAGCTCGGGTATCGCACAGGAGAGGATTAGATACACCGCAGCTCGGGTATCGCACAGGAGAGGATTAGATACACCGCAGCTCCGGTATCACACAGGAGAGGATTAGATACACCGCAGCTCGGGTATCGCACAGGAGAGGATTAGATACATCACAGCTCCGGTATCACACAGGAGAGGATTAGATACATCACAGCTCCGGTATCACACAGGAGAGGATTAGATACATCACAGCTCCGGTATCACACAGGAGAGGATTGGATACACCGCATCTCCGGTATCACACAGGAGAGGATTAGATACACCACAGCTCCAGTATAGCACAGGAGAGGATTAGATACATCACAGCTCCGGTATCACACAAGAGAGGATTAGATGCATCACAGCTCCGGTATCACACAGGAGAGGATTAGATACACCGCAGATCGGGTATCACACAGGAGAGGATTGGATACACCGCATCTCCGGTATCACACAGGAGAGGATTAGATACACCACAGCTCCAGTATAGCACAGGAGAGGATTAGATACATCACAGCTCCGGTATCACACAGGAGAGGATTAGATACATCACAGCTCCGGTATCACACAGGAGAGGATTAGATACACCGCAGATCGGGTATCGCACAGGAGAGGATTAGATACACCACAGCTCCGGTATCACACAGGAGAGGATTAGATACACCGCAGCTCGGGTATCGCACAGGAGAGGATTAGATACATCACAGCTCTGGTATCACACAGGAGAGGATTAGATACACCACAGCTCCGGTATCGCACAGGAGAGGATTAGATACACCACAGCTCCGGTATCACACAGGAGAGGATTAGATACACCGCAGCTCCGGTATCACACAGGAGAAGATTAGATACACCGCAGCTCCGGTATCGCACAGGAGAGGATTAGATGCATCACAGCTCCGGTATCACACAGGAGAGGATTAGATACATCACAGCTCTGGTATCACACAGGAGAGGATTAGATACACCGCAGCTCCGGTATCACACAGGAGAGGATTAGATACACCGCAGCTCGGGTATCACACAGGAGAGGATTAGATACACCACAGCTCCGGTATCGCACAGGAGAGGATTAGATACACCGCAGCTCGGGTATCGCACAGGAGAGGATTAGATACATCACAGCTCTGGTATCACACAGGAGAGGATTAGATACACCACAGCTCCGGTATCGCACAGGAGAGGATTAGATACACCGCAGCTCCGGTATCACACAGGAGAAGATTAGATACACCGCAGCTCCGGTATCGCACAGGAGAGGATTAGATGCATCACAGCTCCGGTATCACACAGGAGAGGATTAGATACATCACAGCTCTGGTATCACACAGGAGAGGATTAGATACACCGCAGCTCCGGTATCACACAGGAGAGGATTAGATACACCGCAGCTCGGGTATCACACAGGAGAGGATTAGATACGCCGCAGCTCCGGTATCGCAAAGGAGAGGATTAGATACACCACAGCTCCGGTATCACACAGGATAGGATTAGATACACCGCAGCTCCGGTATCACACAGGAGAGGATTAGATACACCGCAGCTCCGGTATCGCACAGGAGAGGATTAGATACACCGCAGCTCCGGTATCACACAGGAGAGGATTAGATACACCGCAGCTCTGGTATCACACAGGAGAGGATTAGATACACCGCAGCTCCGGTATCACACAGGAGAGGATTAGATACACCACAGCTCCGGTATCACACAGGACAGGATTAGATACACCGCAGCTCGGGTATCGCACAGGAGAGGATTAGATACACCACAGCTCCGGTATCACACAGGAGAGGATTAGATACACCACAGCTCCGGTATCACACAGGAGAGGATTAGATACACCGCAGCTCGGGTATCGCACAGGAGAGGATTAGATACACCGCAGCTCCGGTATCGCACAGGAAAGGATTAGATACACCACAGCTCCGGTATCACACAGGAGAGGATTAGATACACCGCAGCTCCGTTATCACATAGGAGAGGATTGGATACACCGCAGCTCCAGTATAGCACAGGAGAGGATTGGATACACCGCAGCTCGGGTATCACACAGGAGAGGATTAGATACACCGCAGCTCCGGTATCGCACAGGAAAGGATTAGATACACCACAGCTCCGGTATCACACAGGAGAGGATTAGATACACCACAGCTCCGTTATCACATAGGAGAGGATTGGATACACCGCAGCTCCAGTATAGCACAGGAGAGGATTGGATACACCGCAGCTCGGGTATCACACAGGAGAGGATTAGATACACCGCAGCTCGGGTATCACACAGGAGAGGATTAGATACACCGCAGCTCCGGTATCACACAGGAGAGGATTGGATACACCGCAGCTCCGGTATCACACAGGAGAGGATTAGATACACCACAGCTCCGTTATCACATAGGAGAGGATTAGATACACCGCAGCTCCGGTATAGCACAGGAGAGGATTGGATACACCGCAGCTCGGGTATCACACAGGAAAGGATTAGATACACCGCAGCTCCGGTATCACACAGGAGAGGATTGGATACACCGCAGCTCCGGTATCACACAGGAGAGGATTAGATACACCGCAGCTCCAGTATAGCACAGGAGAGGATTGGATACACCGCAGCTCGGGTATCACACAGGAAAGGATTAGATACACCGCAGCTCCGGTATCACACAGGAGAGGATTGGATACACCGCAGCTCCGGTATCACACAGGAGAGGATTAGATACATCACAGCTCCGGTATCACACAGGAGAGGATTAGATACACCGCAGCTCGGGTATCACACAGGAGAGGATTAGATACACCGCAGCTCGGGTATCGCACAGGAGATGATTAGATACACCGCAGCTCCGGTATCACACAGGAGAGGATTAGATACATCACAGCTCCGGTATCACACAGGAGAGGATTAGATACATCACAGCTCCGGTATCACACAAGAGAGGATTAGATACACCGCAGCTCGGGTATCGCACAGGAGAGGATTAGATACACCACAGCTCCGGTATCGCACAGGAGAGGATTAGATACATCACAGCTCCGGTATCACACAGGAGAGGATTAGATACATCACAGCTCCGGTATCACACAGGAGAGGATTAGATACACGGCTCAGCAGACAGTATCACACAGGAGAGGATTAGATACACGGCTCAGCAGACAGTATCACACAGGAGAGGATTAGATACACCGCAGCTCCGGTATCACACAGGAGAGGATTAGATACATCACAGCTCCGGTATCACACAGGAGAGGATTAGATACATCACAGCTCCGGTATCACACAGGAGAGGATTAGATACACCGCAGCTCGGGTATCACACAGGAGAGGATTAGATACACCGCAGCTCCGGTATCACACAGGAGAGGATTGGATACACCGCAGCTCCAGTATAGCACAGGAGAGGATTAGATACACCACAGCTCCGGTATCACATAGGAGAGGATTGGATACACCGCAGCTCCAGTATAGCACAGGAGAGGATTGGATACACCACAGCTCCGTTATCACATAGGAGAGGATTGGATACACCGCAGCTCCAGTATAGCACAGGAGAGGATTGGATACACCGCAGCTCGGGTATCACACAGGAAAGGATTAGATACACCGCAGCTCCGGTATCACACAGGAGAGGATTGGATACACCGCAGCTCCGGTATCACACAGGAGAGGATTAGATACATCACAGCTCCGGTATCACACAGGAGAGGATTAGATACACCGCAGCTCGGGTATCACACAGGAGAGGATTAGATACACCGCAGCTCCGGTATCACACAGGAGAGGATTAGATACACCACAGCTCCGGTATCACATAGGAGAGGATTAGATACACCGCAGCTCGGGTATCGCACAGGAGAGGATTAGATACACCACAGCTCCGGTATCGCACAGGAGAGGATTAGATACATCACAGCTCCGGTATCACACAGGAGAGGATTAGATACATCACAGCTCCGGTATCACACAGGAGAGGATTAGATACACGGCTCAGCAGACAGTATCACACAGGAGAGGATTAGATACACGGCTCAGCAGACAGTATCACACAGGAGAGGATTAGATACACGGCTCAGCAGACAGTATCACACAGGAGAGGATTAGATACACCGCAGCTCCGGTATCACACAGGAGAGGATTAGATACATCACAGCTCTGGTATCGCACAGGAGAGGATTAGATACATCACAGCTCCGGTATCACACAGGAGAGGATTGGATACACCGCAGCTTCGGTATCACACAGGAGAGGATTAGATACATCACAGCTCCGGTATCACACAGGAGAGGATTAGATACATCACAGCTCCGGTATCACACAGGAGAGGATTAGATACACCACAGCTCCGGTATCACACAGGAAAGGATGAGATACACCGCAGCTCCGGTATCACACAGGAGAGGATTAGATACACAACAGCTCCGGTATAACACAGGAGAGGATTAGATACACCGCAGCTCCGGTATCACACAGGAGAAGATTAGATACATCACAGCTCCGGTATCACACAGGGGAGGATTAGATACGCCGCAGCTCCAGTATCGCACAGGAGAGGATTAGATACATCACAGCTCCGGTATCACACAGGAGAGGATTAGATACACCGCAGCTCCGGTATCACACAGGAGAGGATTAGATACGCCGCAGCTCCGGTATCGCACAGGAGAGGATTAGATACATCACAGCTCCGGTATCGCACAGGAGAGGATTAGATACATCACAGCTCCGGTATCGCACAGGAGAGGATTAGATACATCACAGCTCCGGTATCACACAGGAGAGGATTGGATACACCGCAGCTCCGGTATCACACAGGAGAGGATTAGATACACCGCAGCTCCGGTATCACACAGGAGAGGATTAGATACACCGCAGCTCCGGTATCACACAGGAGAGGATTAGATACATCACAGCTCCAGTATAGCACAGGAGAGGATTAGATACACCACAGCTCCGGTATCACACAGGAGAGGATTAGATACACCACAGCTCCGGTATCACACAGGAGAGGATTAGATACACCACAGCTCCGGTATCACACAGGAGAGGATTAGATACATCACAGCTCCAGTATAGCACAGGAGAGGATTAGATACACCACAGCTCCGGTATCACACAGGAGAGGATTAGATACACCGCAGCTCCGGTATCACACAGGAGAGGATTAGATACATCACAGCTCCGGTATCACACAGGAGAGGATTAGATACATCACAGCTCCAGTATAGCACAGGAGAGGATTAGATACACCGCAGCTCCGGTATCACACAGGAGAGGATTAGATACACCGCAGCTCCGCTATCACACAGGAGAGGATTAGATACACCGCAGCTCCGGTATCACACAGGAGAGGATTAGATACACCGCAGCTCCAGTATAGCACAGGAGAGGATTAGATACACCGCAGCTCCGGTATCGCACAGGAGAGGATTAGATACATCACAGCTCCGGTATCGCACAGGAGAGGATTAGATACACCACAGCTCCGGTATCACACAGGAGAGGATTAGATACACCGCAGCTCCGGTATCACACAGGAGAGGATTAGATACACCGCAGATCGGGTATCGCACAGGAGAGGATTAGATACATCACAGCTCCGGTATCGCACAGGAGAGGATTAGATACACCACAGCTCCGGTATCACACAGGGGAGGATTAGATACGCCGCAGCTCCGGTATCGCACAGGAGAGGATTAGATACATCACAGCTCCGGTATCACACAGGAGAGGATTGGATACACCGCAGCTCCGGTATCACACAGGAGAGGATTAGATACACCACAGCTCCAGTATAGCACAGGAGAGGATTAGATACACCGCAGCTCCGGTATCACACAGGAGAGGATTAGATACACCGCAGCTCCGGTATCACACAGGAGAGGATTAGATACACCGCAGCTCCGGTATCACACAGGAGAGGATTAGATACACCGCAGCTCGGGTATCGCACAGGAGAGGATTAGATACACCGCAGCTCCGGTATCACACAGGAGAGGATTAGATACACCGCAGATCGGGTATCGCACAGGAGAGGATTAGATACACCACAGCTCCGGTATCACACAGGAGAGGATTAGATACACCGCAGCTCGGGTATCGCACAGGAGAGGATTAGATACATCACAGCTCCGGTATCACACAGGAGAGGATTAGATACATCACAGCTCCGGTATCACACAGGAGAGGATTAGATACATCACAGCTCCGGTATCACACAGGAGAGGATTGGATACACCGCAGCTCCGGTATCACACAGGAGAGGATTAGATACACCACAGCTCCAGTATAGCACAGGAGAGGATTAGATACATCACAGCTCCGGTATCGCACAGGAGAGGATTAGATACATCACAGCTCCGGTATCGCACAGGAGAGGATTAGATACATCACAGCTCCGGTATCACACAGGAGAGGATTGGATACACCGCAGCTCCGGTATCACACAGGACAGGATTAGATACACCACAGCTCCAGTATAGCACAGGAGAGGATTAGATACACCGCAGCTCCGGTATCACACAGGAGAGGATTAGATACACCGCAGCTCCGGTATCACACAGGAGAGGATTAGATACACCACAGCTCCAGTATAGCACAGGAGAGGATTAGATACATCACAGCTCCGGTATCACACAGGAGAGGATTAGATACATCACAGCTCCGGTATCACACAGGAGAGGATTAGATACACCGCAGATCGGGTATCGCACAGGAGAGGATTAGATACACCACAGCTCCGGTATCACACAGGAGAGGATTAGATACACCGCAGCTCGGGTATCGCACAGGAGAGGATTAGATACATCACAGCTCTGGTATCACACAGGAGAGGATTAGATACACCACAGCTCCGGTATCGCACAGGAGAGGATTAGATACACCGCAGCTCCGGTATCACACAGGAGAAGATTAGATACACCGCAGCTCCGGTATCGCACAGGAGAGGATTAGATGCATCACAGCTCCGGTATCACACAGGAGAGGATTAGATACATCACAGCTCTGGTATCACACAGGAGAGGATTAGATACACCGCAGCTCCGGTATCACACAGGAGAGGATTAGATACACCGCAGCTCGGGTATCACACAGGAGAGGATTAGATACACCACAGCTCCGGTATCGCACAAGAGAGGATTAGATACACCGCAGCTCGGGTATCGCACAGGAGAGGATTAGATACATCACAGCTCTGGTATCACACAGGAGAGGATTAGATACACCACAGCTCCGGTATCGCACAGGAGAGGATTAGATACACCGCAGCTCCGGTATCACACAGGAGAAGATTAGATACACCGCAGCTCCGGTATCGCACAGGAGAGGATTAGATGCATCACAGCTCCGGTATCACACAGGAGAGGATTAGATACATCACAGCTCTGGTATCACACAGGAGAGGATTAGATACACCGCAGCTCCGGTATCACACAGGAGAGGATTAGATACACCGCAGCTCGGGTATCACACAGGAGAGGATTAGATACGCCGCAGCTCCGGTATCGCAAAGGAGAGGATTAGATACACCACAGCTCCGGTATCACACAGGATAGGATTAGATACACCGCAGCTCCGGTATCACACAGGAGAGGATTAGATACACCGCAGCTCCGGTATCACACAGGAGAGGATTGGATACACCGCAGCTCCAGTATAGCACAGGAGAGGATTAGATACACCACAGCTCCGGTATCACATAGGAGAGGATTGGATACACCGCAGCTCCAGTATAGCACAGGAGAGGATTGGATACACCACAGCTCCGTTATCACATAGGAGAGGATTGGATACACCGCAGCTCCAGTATAGCACAGGAGAGGATTGGATACACCGCAGCTCGGGTATCACACAGGAAAGGATTAGATACACCGCAGCTCCGGTATCACACAGGAGAGGATTGGATACACCGCAGCTCCGGTATCGCACAGGAGAGGATTAGATACACCGCAGCTCCGGTATCACACAGGAGAGGATTAGATACACCGCAGCTCTGGTATCACACAGGAGAGGATTAGATACACCGCAGCTCCGGTATCACACAGGAGAGGATTAGATACACCACAGCTCCGGTATCACACAGGAGAGGATTAGATACACCGCAGCTCGGGTATCGCACAGGAGAGGATTAGATACACCACAGCTCCGGTATCACACAGGAGAGGATTAGATACACCACAGCTCCGGTATCACACAGGAGAGGATTAGATACACCGCAGCTCGGGTATCGCACAGGAGAGGATTAGATACACCGCAGCTCCGGTATCGCACAGGAAAGGATTAGATACACCACAGCTCCGGTATCACACAGGAGAGGATTAGATACACCGCAGCTCCGTTATCACATAGGAGAGGATTGGATACACCGCAGCTCCAGTATAGCACAGGAGAGGATTGGATACACCGCAGCTCGGGTATCACACAGGAGAGGATTAGATACACCGCAGCTCCGGTATCGCACAGGAAAGGATTAGATACACCACAGCTCCGGTATCACACAGGAGAGGATTAGATACACCACAGCTCCGTTATCACATAGGAGAGGATTGGATACACCGCAGCTCCAGTATAGCACAGGAGAGGATTGGATACACCGCAGCTCGGGTATCACACAGGAGAGGATTAGATACACCGCAGCTCGGGTATCACACAGGAGAGGATTAGATACACCGCAGCTCCGGTATCACACAGGAGAGGATTGGATACACCGCAGCTCCGGTATCACACAGGAGAGGATTAGATACACCACAGCTCCGTTATCACATAGGAGAGGATTAGATACACCGCAGCTCCGGTATAGCACAGGAGAGGATTGGATACACCGCAGCTCGGGTATCACACAGGAAAGGATTAGATACACCGCAGCTCCGGTATCACACAGGAGAGGATTGGATACACCGCAGCTCCGGTATCACACAGGAGAGGATTAGATACACCGCAGCTCCAGTATAGCACAGGAGAGGATTGGATACACCGCAGCTCGGGTATCACACAGGAAAGGATTAGATACACCGCAGCTCCGGTATCACACAGGAGAGGATTGGATACACCGCAGCTCCGGTATCACACAGGAGAGGATTAGATACATCACAGCTCCGGTATCACACAGGAGAGGATTAGATACACCGCAGCTCGGGTATCACACAGGAGAGGATTAGATACACCGCAGCTCGGGTATCGCACAGGAGATGATTAGATACACCGCAGCTCCGGTATCACACAGGAGAGGATTAGATACATCACAGCTCCGGTATCACACAGGAGAGGATTAGATACATCACAGCTCCGGTATCACACAGGAGAGGATTAGATACACCGCAGCTCGGGTATCGCACAGGAGAGGATTAGATACACCACAGCTCCGGTATCGCACAGGAGAGGATTAGATACATCACAGCTCCGGTATCACACAGGAGAGGATTAGATACATCACAGCTCCGGTATCACACAGGAGAGGATTAGATACACGGCTCAGCAGACAGTATCACACAGGAGAGGATTAGATACACGGCTCAGCAGACAGTATCACACAGGAGAGGATTAGATACACCGCAGCTCCGGTATCACACAGGAGAGGATTAGATACATCACAGCTCCGGTATCACACAGGAGAGGATTAGATACATCACAGCTCCGGTATCACACAGGAGAGGATTAGATACACCGCAGCTCGGGTATCACACAGGAGAGGATTAGATACACCGCAGCTCCAGTATAGCACAGGAGAGGATTAGATACACCACAGCTCCGGTATCACATAGGAGAGGATTGGATACACCGCAGCTCCAGTATAGCACAGGAGAGGATTGGATACACCACAGCTCCGTTATCACATAGGAGAGGATTGGATACACCGCAGCTCCAGTATAGCACAGGAGAGGATTGGATACACCGCAGCTCGGGTATCACACAGGAAAGGATTAGATACACCGCAGCTCCGGTATCACACAGGAGAGGATTGGATACACCGCAGCTCCGGTATCACACAGGAGAGGATTAGATACATCACAGCTCCGGTATCACACAGGAGAGGATTAGATACACCGCAGCTCGGGTATCACACAGGAGAGGATTAGATACACCGCAGCTCCGGTATCACACAGGAGAGGATTAGATACACCACAGCTCCGGTATCACATAGGAGAGGATTAGATACACCGCAGCTCGGGTATCGCACAGGAGAGGATTAGATACACCACAGCTCCGGTATCGCACAGGAGAGGATTAGATACATCACAGCTCCGGTATCACACAGGAGAGGATTAGATACATCACAGCTCCGGTATCACACAGGAGAGGATTAGATACACGGCTCAGCAGACAGTATCACACAGGAGAGGATTAGATACACGGCTCAGCAGACAGTATCACACAGGAGAGGATTAGATACACGGCTCAGCAGACAGTATCACACAGGAGAGGATTAGATACACCGCAGCTCCGGTATCACACAGGAGAGGATTAGATACATCACAGCTCTGGTATCGCACAGGAGAGGATTAGATACATCACAGCTCCGGTATCACACAGGAGAGGATTGGATACACCGCAGCTTCGGTATCACACAGGAGAGGATTAGATACATCACAGCTCCGGTATCACACAGGAGAGGATTAGATACATCACAGCTCCGGTATCACACAGGAGAGGATTAGATACACCACAGCTCCGGTATCACACAGGAAAGGATGAGATACACCGCAGCTCCGGTATCACACAGGAGAGGATTAGATACACAACAGCTCCGGTATAACACAGGAGAGGATTAGATACACCGCAGCTCCGGTATCACACAGGAGAAGATTAGATACATCACAGCTCCGGTATCACACAGGGGAGGATTAGATACGCCGCAGCTCCAGTATCGCACAGGAGAGGATTAGATACATCACAGCTCCGGTATCACACAGGAGAGGATTAGATACACCGCAGCTCCGGTATCACACAGGAGAGGATTAGATACGCCGCAGCTCCGGTATCGCACAGGAGAGGATTAGATACATCACAGCTCCGGTATCGCACAGGAGAGGATTAGATACATCACAGCTCCGGTATCGCACAGGAGAGGATTAGATACATCACAGCTCCGGTATCACACAGGAGAGGATTGGATACACCGCAGCTCCGGTATCACACAGGAGAGGATTAGATACACCGCAGCTCCGGTATCACACAGGAGAGGATTAGATACACCGCAGCTCCGGTATCACACAGGAGAGGATTAGATACATCACAGCTCCAGTATAGCACAGGAGAGGATTAGATACACCACAGCTCCGGTATCACACAGGAGAGGATTAGATACACCACAGCTCCGGTATCACACAGGAGAGGATTAGATACATCACAGCTCCAGTATAGCACAGGAGAGGATTAGATACACCACAGCTCCGGTATCACACAGGAGAGGATTAGATACACCGCAGCTCCGGTATCACACAGGAGAGGATTAGATACACCGCAGCTCCGGTATCACACAGGAGAGGATTAGATACACCGCAGCTCCGGTATCGCACAGGAGAGGATTAGATACACCACAGCTCCGGTATCACACAGGAGAGGATTAGATACATCACAGCTCCAGTATAGCACAGGAGAGGATTAGATACACCGCAGCTCCGGTATCACACAGGAGAGGATTAGATACACCGCAGCTCCGCTATCACACAGGAGAGGATTAGATACACCGCAGCTCCGGTATCACACAGGAGAGGATTAGATACACCGCAGCTCCAGTATAGCACAGGAGAGGATTAGATACACCGCAGCTCCGGTATCGCACAGGAGAGGATTAGATACATCACAGCTCCGGTATCGCACAGGAGAGGATTAGATACACCACAGCTCCGGTATCGCACAGGAGAGGATTAGATACACCGCAGCTCCGGTATCGCACAGGAGAGGATTAGATACATCACAGCTCCGGTATCACACAGGGGAGGATTAGATACGCCGCAGCTCCGGTATCGCACAGGAGAGGATTAGATACATCACAGCTCCGGTATCGCACAGGAGAGGATTAGATACATCACAGCTCCGGTATCGCACAGGAGAGGATTAGATACATCACAGCTCCGGTATCACACAGGAGAGGATTGGATACACCGCAGCTCCGGTATCACACAGGAGAGGATTAGATACACCACAGCTCCAGTATAGCACAGGAGAGGATTAGATACACCACAGCTCCGGTATCACACAGGAGAGGATTAGATACACCGCAGCTCCGGTATCACACAGGAGAGGATTAGATACACCGCAGCTCGGGTATCACACAGGAGAGGATTAGATACACCGCAGCTCGGGAATCGCACAGGAGAGGATTAGATACACCGCAGCTCGGGTATCGCACAGGAGAGGATTAGATACACCACAGCTCCGGTATCACACAGGAGAGAATTAGATACACCGCAGCTCCGGTATCGCACAGGAGAGGATTAGATACACCACAGCTCCAGTATCACACAGGAAAGGATTAGATACACCGCAGCTCCGGTATCACACAGGAGAGGATTAGATACACAACAGCTCCGGTATCACACAGGAGAGGATTAGATACACCGCAGCTCCGGTATCACACAGGAGAGGATTAGATACACCACAGCTCCGGTATCACACAGGAGAGGATTAGATACATCACAGCTCCAGTATCACACAGGAGAGGATTAGATACACCGCAGCTCCGGTATCACACAGGAGAGGATTAGATACACCACAGCTCCGGTATCACACAGGAGAGGATTAGATACACCGCAGCTCCAGTATCACACAGGAGAGGATTAGATACACCGCAGCTCCGGTATCACACAGGAGAGGATTAGATACACCACAGCTCCGGTATCACACAGGAGAGGATTAGATACATCACAGCTCCGGTATCACACAGGGGAGGATTAGATACGCCGCAGCTCCGGTATCGCACAGGAGAGGATTAGATACATCACAGCTCCGGTATCACACAGGAGAGGATTAGATGCACCGCAGCTCCGGTATCACACAGGAGAGGATTAGATACGCCGCAGCTCCGGTATCGCACAGGAGAGGATTAGATACATCACAGCTCCGGTATCGCACCGGAGAGGATTAGATACACCGCAGCTCCGGTATCACACAGGGGAGGATTAGATACGCCGCAGCTCCGGTATCACACAGGAGAGGATTAGATACACCGCAGCTCCGGTATCACACAGGGGAGGATTAGATACGCCGCAGCTCCGGTATCGCACAGGAGAGGATTAGATAAATCACAGCTCCGGTATCACACCGGAGAGGATTAGATACACCGCAGCTCCGGTATCGCACAGGAGAGGATTAGATACATCACAGCTCCGGTATCGCACAGGAGAGGATTAGATACATCACAGCTCCGGTATCGCACAGGAGAGGATTAGATACATCACAGTTCCGGTATCACACAGGAGAGGATTGGATACACCGCAGCTCCGGTATCACACAGGAGAGGATTAGATACATCACAGCTCCGGTATCACACAGGAGAGGATTAGATACATCACAGCTCCAGTATAGCACAGGAGAGGATTAGATACACCACAGCTCCGGTATCACACAGGAGAGGATTAGATACACCGCAGCTCCGGTATCACACAGGAGAGGATTGGATACACCGCAGCTCCGGTATCACACAGGGGAGGATTAGATACACCGCAGCTCCGGTATCACACAGGAGAAGATTAGATACACCGCAGCTCCGCTATCACACAGGAGAGGATTAGATACGCCGCAGCTCCGGTATCGCACAGGAGAGGATTAGATACATCACAGCTTCGGTATCGCACAGGAGAGGATTAGATACATCACAGCTCCGGTATCGCACAGGAGAGGATTAGATACATCACAGCTCCGGTATCACACAGGAGAGGATTGGATACACCGCAGCTTCGGTATCACACAGGAGAGGATTAGATACATCACAGCTCCGGTATCACACAGGAGAGGATTAGATACATCACAGCTCCGGTATCACACAGGAGAGGATTAGATACACGGCTCAGCAGACAGTATCACACAGGAGAGGATTAGATACACCGCAGCTCCGGTATCACACAGGAGAGGATTAGATACATCACAGCTCCGGTATCACACAGGAGAGGATTAGATACACCGCAGCTCCGGTATCACACAGGAGAGGATTAGATACATCACAGCTCCGGTATCGCACAGGAGAGGATTAGATACACCACAGCTCCGGTATCACACAGGAAAGGATTAGATACACCGCAGCTCCGGTATCACACAGGAGAGGATTAGATACACAACAGCTCCGGTATCACACAGGAGAGGATTAGATACATCACAGCTCCGGTATCGCACAGGAGAGGATTAGATACATCACAGCTCCGGTATCACACAGGAGAGGATTAGATACACCGCAGCTCCGGTATCACACAGGAGAGGATTAGATACATCACAGCTCCGGTATCACACAGGAGAGGATTAGATACACCGCAGCTCCGGTATCACACAGGAGAGGATTAGATACACCACAGCTCCGGTATCACACAGGAGAGGATTAGATACATCACAGCTCCAGTATAGCACAGGAGAGGATTAGATACACCACAGCTCCGGTATCACACAGGAGAGGATTAGATACATCACAGCTCCAGTATAGCACAGGAGAGGATTAGATACACCGCAGCTCCGGTATCACACAGGAGAGGATTAGATACACCGCAGCTCCGGTATCACACAGGAGAAGATTAGATACACCGCAGCTCCGCTATCACACAGGAGAGGATTAGATACACCGCAGCTCCGGTATCACACAGGAGAGGATTAGATACACCGCAGCTAAGGTATCACACAGGAGAGGATTAGATACATCACAGCTCCGGTATCACACAGGAGAGGATTAGATACACCGCAGCTCCGGTATCACACAGGAGAGGATTAGATACACCGCAGCTCCGGTATCACACAGGAGAGGATTAGATACATCACAGCTCCGGTATCACACAGGAGAGGATTAGATACATCACAGCTCCGGTATCGCACAGGAGAGGATTAGATACACCACAGCTCCGGTATCACACAGGAGAGGATTAGATACACCGCAGCTCCGGTATCACACAGGAGAGGATTAGATACACCGCAGCTCCGGTATCACACAGGAGAGGATTAGATACACCACAGCTCCGGTATCGCACAGGAGAGGATTAGATACATCACAGCTCCGGTATCGCACAGGAGAGGATTAGATACACCGCAGCTCCGGTATCGCACAGGAGAGGATTAGATACATCACAGCTCCGGTATCGCACAGGAGAGGATTAGATACACCGCAGCTCCGGTATCGCACAGGAGAGGATTAGATACATCACAGCTCCGGTATCACACAGGGGAGGATTAGATACGCCGCAGCTCCGGTATCGCACAGGAGAGGATTAGATACATCACAGCTCCGGTATCGCACAGGAGAGGATTAGATACATCACAGCTCCGGTATCGCACAGGAGAGGATTAGATACATCACAGCTCCGGTATCACACAGGAGAGGATTGGATACACCGCAGCTCCGGTATCACACAGGAGAGGATTAGATACACCACAGCTCCAGTATAGCACAGGAGAGGATTAGATACACCACAGCTCCGGTATCACACAGGAGAGGATTAGATACACCGCAGCTCCGGTATCACACAGGAGAGGATTAGATACACCGCAGCTCGGGTATCACACAGGAGAGGATTAGATACACCGCAGCTCGGGAATCGCACAGGAGAGGATTAGATACACCGCAGCTCGGGTATCGCACAGGAGAGGATTAGATACACCACAGCTCCGGTATCACACAGGAGAGAATTAGATACACCGCAGATCGGGTATCGCACAGGAGAGGATTAGATACACCACAGCTCCGGTATCACACAGGAGAGGATTAGATACACCGCAGCTCGGGTATCGCACAGGAGAGGATTAGATACATCACAGCTCCGGTATCACACAGGAGAGGATTAGATACATCACAGCTCCGGTATCACACAGGAGAGGATTAGATACACCGCAGCTCGGGTATCGCACAGGAGAGGATTGGATACACCGCAGCTCCGGTATCACACAGGAGAGGATTAGATACACCACAGCTCCAGTATAGCACAGGAGAGGATTAGATACATCACAGCTCCGGTATCGCACAGGAGAGGATTAGATACATCACAGCTCCGGTATCGCACAGGAGAGGATTAGATACATCACAGCTCCGGTATCACACAGGAGAGGATTGGATACACCGCAGCTCCGGTATCACACAGGACAGGATTAGATACACCACAGCTCCAGTATAGCACAGGAGAGGATTAGATACACCGCAGCTCCGGTATCACACAGGAGAGGATTAGATACACCGCAGCTCCGGTATCAAACAGGAGAGGATTAGATACATCACAGCTCCGGTATCACACAGGAGAGGATTAGATACACCACAGCTCCGGTATCGCACAGGAGAGGATTAGATACATCACAGCTCCGGTATCGCACAGGAGAGGATTAGATACATCACAGCTCCGGTATCGCACAGGAGAGGATTAGATACACCACAGCTCCGGTATCACACAGGGGAGGATTAGATACGCCGCAGCTCCGGTATCGCACATGAGAGGATTAGATACATCACAGCTCCGGTATCGCACAGGAGAGGATTAGATACATCACAGCTCCGGTATCGCACAGGAGAGGATTAGATACATCACAGCTCCGGTATCACACAGGAGAGGATTGGATACACCACAGCTCCGGTATCACACAGGAGAGGATTAGATACATCACAGCTCCGGCATCACACAGGAGAGGATTAGATACACCGCAGCTCCGGTATCACACAGGGGAGGATTAGATACACCGCAGCTCCGGTATCACACAGGAGAGGATTAGATAGGCCGCAGCTCCGGTATAGCACAGGAGAGGATTAGATACATCACAGCTCCGGTATCACACAGGAGAGGATTGGATACACCACAGCTCCGGTATCACACAGGAGAGGATTAGATACACCGCAGCTCGGGTATAGCACAGGAGAGGATTAGATACACCGCAGCTCCGGTATCACACAGGAGAGGATTAGATACACCGCAGCTCCGGTATCACACAGGAGAGGATTAGATACACCGCAGCTCCGGTATCACACAGGAGAGGATTAGATACACCGCACTCGGGTATCGCACAGGAGAGGATTAGATACACCGCAGCTCGGGTAATGCACAGGAGAGGATTAGATACACCACAGCTCCGGTATCGCACAGGAGAGGATTAGATACATCACAGCTCCGGTATCACACAGGAGAGGATTAGATACACCGCAGATCGGGTATCGCACAGGAGAGGATTAGATACACCGCAGATCGGGTATCGCACAGGAGAGGATTAGATACACCGCAGCTCGGGTATCGCACAGGAGAGGATTAGATACATCACAGCTCCGGTATCACACAGGAGAGGATTAGATACATCACAGCTCCGGTATCGCACAGGAGAGGATTAGATACACCACAGCTCCGGTATCACACAGGAGAGGATTAGATACACCGCAGCTCGGGTATCGCACAGGAGAGGATTAGATACACCACAGCTCCGGTATCACACAGGATAGGATTAGATACACCGCAGCTCCGGTATCACACAGGAGAGGATTAGTTACACCGCAGCTCCGGTATCGCACAGGAGAGGATTAGATACACCGCAGCTCCGGTATCGCACAGGAGAGGATTAGATACATCACAGCTCCGGTATCACACAGGAGAGGATTAGATACATCACAGCTCCGGTATCGCACAGGAGAGGATTAGATACACCACAGCTCCAGTATCACACAGGGGAGGATTAGATACGCCGCAGCTCCGGTATCGCACATGAGAGGATTAGATACATCACAGCTCCGGTATCGCACAGGAGAGGATTAGATACACCGCAGCTCCGGTATCACACAGGAGAGGATTAGATACACCACAGCTCCGGTATCACACAGGAGAGGATTAGATACATCACAGCTCCGGTATCACACAGGAGAGGATTAGATACATCACAGCTCCGGTATCGCACAGGAGAGGATTAGATACACCACAGCTCCGGTATCACACAGGAAAGGATTAGATACACCGCAGCTCCGGTATCACACAGGAGAGGATTAGATACACCGCAGCTCCCGTATCACACAGGAGAGGATTAGATACATCACAGCTCCGGTATCACACAGGAGAGGATTAGATACACCGCAGCTCCGGTATCACACAGGAGAGGATTAGATACGCCGCATCTCCGGTATCGCACAGGAGAGGATTAGATACATCACAGCTCCGGTATCACACAGGAGAGGATTAGATACGCCGCATCTCCGGTATCGCACAGGAGAGGATTAGATACACCGCAGCTCCGATATCACACAGGAGAGGATTAGATACGCCGCAGCTCCGGTATCGCACAGGAGAGGATTAGATACATCACAGCTCCGGTATCGCACAGGAGAGGATTAGATACATCACAGCTCCGGTATCGCACAGGAGAGGATTAGATACATCACAGCTCCGGTATCGCACAGGGGAGGATTAGATACACCACAGCTCCAGTATAGCACAGGAGAGGATTAGATACACCGCAGCTCCGGTATCACACAGGAGAGGATTAGATACACCGCAGCTCCGGTATCACACAGGAGAGGATTAGATACACCGCAGCTCCGGTATCACACAGGAGAGGATTAGATACACCGCAGCTCGGGTATCGCACAGGAGAGGATTAGATACACCGCAGCTCGGGTATCGCACAGGAGAGGATTAGATACACCGCAGCTCCGGTATCACACAGGAGAGGATTAGATACACCGCAGCTCGGGTATCGCACAGGAGAGGATTAGATACATCACAGCTCCGGTATCACACAGGAGAGGATTAGATACATCACAGCTCCGGTATCACACAGGAGAGGATTAGATACATCACAGCTCCGGTATCACACAGGAGAGGATTGGATACACCGCATCTCCGGTATCACACAGGAGAGGATTAGATACACCACAGCTCCAGTATAGCACAGGAGAGGATTAGATACATCACAGCTCCGGTATCACACAAGAGAGGATTAGATGCATCACAGCTCCGGTATCACACAGGAGAGGATTAGATACACCGCAGATCGGGTATCACACAGGAGAGGATTGGATACACCGCATCTCCGGTATCACACAGGAGAGGATTAGATACACCACAGCTCCAGTATAGCACAGGAGAGGATTAGATACATCACAGCTCCGGTATCACACAGGAGAGGATTAGATACATCACAGCTCCGGTATCACACAGGAGAGGATTAGATACACCGCAGATCGGGTATCGCACAGGAGAGGATTAGATACACCACAGCTCCGGTATCACACAGGAGAGGATTAGATACACCGCAGCTCGGGTATCGCACAGGAGAGGATTAGATACATCACAGCTCTGGTATCACACAGGAGAGGATTAGATACACCACAGCTCCGGTATCGCACAGGAGAGGATTAGATACACCGCAGCTCCGGTATCACACAGGAGAAGATTAGATACACCGCAGCTCCGGTATCGCACAGGAGAGGATTAGATGCATCACAGCTCCGGTATCACACAGGAGAGGATTAGATACATCACAGCTCTGGTATCACACAGGAGAGGATTAGATACACCGCAGCTCCGGTATCACACAGGAGAGGATTAGATACACCGCAGCTCGGGTATCACACAGGAGAGGATTAGATACACCACAGCTCCGGTATCGCACAGGAGAGGATTAGATACACCGCAGCTCGGGTATCGCACAGGAGAGGATTAGATACATCACAGCTCTGGTATCACACAGGAGAGGATTAGATACACCACAGCTCCGGTATCGCACAGGAGAGGATTAGATACACCGCAGCTCCGGTATCACACAGGAGAAGATTAGATACACCGCAGCTCCGGTATCGCACAGGAGAGGATTAGATGCATCACAGCTCCGGTATCACACAGGAGAGGATTAGATACATCACAGCTCTGGTATCACACAGGAGAGGATTAGATACACCGCAGCTCCGGTATCACACAGGAGAGGATTAGATACACCGCAGCTCGGGTATCACACAGGAGAGGATTAGATACGCCGCAGCTCCGGTATCGCAAAGGAGAGGATTAGATACACCACAGCTCCGGTATCACACAGGATAGGATTAGATACACCGCAGCTCCGGTATCACACAGGAGAGGATTAGATACACCGCAGCTCCGGTATCGCACAGGAGAGGATTAGATACACCGCAGCTCCGGTATCACACAGGAGAGGATTAGATACACCGCAGCTCTGGTATCACACAGGAGAGGATTAGATACACCGCAGCTCCGGTATCACACAGGAGAGGATTAGATACACCACAGCTCCGGTATCACACAGGAGAGGATTAGATACACCGCAGCTCGGGTATCGCACAGGAGAGGATTAGATACACCACAGCTCCGGTATCACACAGGAGAGGATTAGATACACCACAGCTCCGGTATCACACAGGAGAGGATTAGATACACCGCAGCTCGGGTATCGCACAGGAGAGGATTAGATACACCGCAGCTCCGGTATCGCACAGGAAAGGATTAGATACACCACAGCTCCGGTATCACACAGGAGAGGATTAGATACACCGCAGCTCCGTTATCACATAGGAGAGGATTGGATACACCGCAGCTCCAGTATAGCACAGGAGAGGATTGGATACACCGCAGCTCGGGTATCACACAGGAGAGGATTAGATACACCGCAGCTCCGGTATCGCACAGGAAAGGATTAGATACACCACAGCTCCGGTATCACACAGGAGAGGATTAGATACACCACAGCTCCGTTATCACATAGGAGAGGATTGGATACACCGCAGCTCCAGTATAGCACAGGAGAGGATTGGATACACCGCAGCTCGGGTATCACACAGGAGAGGATTAGATACACCGCAGCTCGGGTATCACACAGGAGAGGATTAGATACACCGCAGCTCCGGTATCACACAGGAGAGGATTGGATACACCGCAGCTCCGGTATCACACAGGAGAGGATTAGATACACCACAGCTCCGTTATCACATAGGAGAGGATTAGATACACCGCAGCTCCGGTATAGCACAGGAGAGGATTGGATACACCGCAGCTCGGGTATCACACAGGAAAGGATTAGATACACCGCAGCTCCGGTATCACACAGGAGAGGATTGGATACACCGCAGCTCCGGTATCACACAGGAGAGGATTAGATACACCGCAGCTCCAGTATAGCACAGGAGAGGATTGGATACACCGCAGCTCGGGTATCACACAGGAAAGGATTAGATACACCGCAGCTCCGGTATCACACAGGAGAGGATTGGATACACCGCAGCTCCGGTATCACACAGGAGAGGATTAGATACATCACAGCTCCGGTATCACACAGGAGAGGATTAGATACACCGCAGCTCGGGTATCACACAGGAGAGGATTAGATACACCGCAGCTCGGGTATCGCACAGGAGATGATTAGATACACCGCAGCTCCGGTATCACACAGGAGAGGATTAGATACATCACAGCTCCGGTATCACACAGGAGAGGATTAGATACATCACAGCTCCGGTATCACACAGGAGAGGATTAGATACACCGCAGCTCGGGTATCGCACAGGAGAGGATTAGATACACCACAGCTCCGGTATCGCACAGGAGAGGATTAGATACATCACAGCTCCGGTATCACACAGGAGAGGATTAGATACATCACAGCTCCGGTATCACACAGGAGAGGATTAGATACACGGCTCAGCAGACAGTATCACACAGGAGAGGATTAGATACACGGCTCAGCAGACAGTATCACACAGGAGAGGATTAGATACACCGCAGCTCCGGTATCACACAGGAGAGGATTAGATACATCACAGCTCCGGTATCACACAGGAGAGGATTAGATACATCACAGCTCCGGTATCACACAGGAGAGGATTAGATACACCGCAGCTCGGGTATCACACAGGAGAGGATTAGATACACCGCAGCTCCGGTATCACACAGGAGAGGATTGGATACACCGCAGCTCCAGTATAGCACAGGAGAGGATTAGATACACCACAGCTCCGGTATCACATAGGAGAGGATTGGATACACCGCAGCTCCAGTATAGCACAGGAGAGGATTGGATACACCACAGCTCCGTTATCACATAGGAGAGGATTGGATACACCGCAGCTCCAGTATAGCACAGGAGAGGATTGGATACACCGCAGCTCGGGTATCACACAGGAAAGGATTAGATACACCGCAGCTCCGGTATCACACAGGAGAGGATTAGATACATCACAGCTCCGGTATCACACAGGAGAGGATTAGATACACCGCAGCTCGGGTATCACACAGGAGAGGATTAGATACACCGCAGCTCCGGTATCACACAGGAGAGGATTAGATACACCACAGCTCCGGTATCACATAGGAGAGGATTAGATACACCGCAGCTCGGGTATCGCACAGGAGAGGATTAGATACACCACAGCTCCGGTATCGCACAGGAGAGGATTAGATACATCACAGCTCCGGTATCACACAGGAGAGGATTAGATACATCACAGCTCCGGTATCACACAGGAGAGGATTAGATACACGGCTCAGCAGACAGTATCACACAGGAGAGGATTAGATACACGGCTCAGCAGACAGTATCACACAGGAGAGGATTAGATACACGGCTCAGCAGACAGTATCACACAGGAGAGGATTAGATACACCGCAGCTCCGGTATCACACAGGAGAGGATTAGATACATCACAGCTCTGGTATCGCACAGGAGAGGATTAGATACATCACAGCTCCGGTATCACACAGGAGAGGATTGGATACACCGCAGCTTCGGTATCACACAGGAGAGGATTAGATACATCACAGCTCCGGTATCACACAGGAGAGGATTAGATACATCACAGCTCCGGTATCACACAGGAGAGGATTAGATACACCACAGCTCCGGTATCACACAGGAAAGGATGAGATACACCGCAGCTCCGGTATCACACAGGAGAGGATTAGATACACAACAGCTCCGGTATAACACAGGAGAGGATTAGATACACCGCAGCTCCGGTATCACACAGGAGAAGATTAGATACATCACAGCTCCGGTATCACACAGGGGAGGATTAGATACGCCGCAGCTCCAGTATCGCACAGGAGAGGATTAGATACATCACAGCTCCGGTATCACACAGGAGAGGATTAGATACACCGCAGCTCCGGTATCACACAGGAGAGGATTAGATACGCCGCAGCTCCGGTATCGCACAGGAGAGGATTAGATACATCACAGCTCCGGTATCGCACAGGAGAGGATTAGATACATCACAGCTCCGGTATCGCACAGGAGAGGATTAGATACATCACAGCTCCGGTATCACACAGGAGAGGATTGGATACACCGCAGCTCCGGTATCACACAGGAGAGGATTAGATACACCGCAGCTCCGGTATCACACAGGAGAGGATTAGATACACCGCAGCTCCGGTATCACACAGGAGAGGATTAGATACATCACAGCTCCAGTATAGCACAGGAGAGGATTAGATACACCACAGCTCCGGTATCACACAGGAGAGGATTAGATACACCACAGCTCCGGTATCACACAGGAGAGGATTAGATACACCACAGCTCCGGTATCACACAGGAGAGGATTAGATACATCACAGCTCCAGTATAGCACAGGAGAGGATTAGATACACCACAGCTCCGGTATCACACAGGAGAGGATTAGATACACCGCAGCTCCGGTATCACACAGGAGAGGATTAGATACATCACAGCTCCGGTATCACACAGGAGAGGATTAGATACATCACAGCTCCAGTATAGCACAGGAGAGGATTAGATACACCGCAGCTCCGGTATCACACAGGAGAGGATTAGATACACCGCAGCTCCGCTATCACACAGGAGAGGATTAGATACACCGCAGCTCCGGTATCACACAGGAGAGGATTAGATACACCGCAGCTCCAGTATAGCACAGGAGAGGATTAGATACACCGCAGCTCCGGTATCGCACAGGAGAGGATTAGATACATCACAGCTCCGGTATCGCACAGGAGAGGATTAGATACACCACAGCTCCGGTATCACACAGGAGAGGATTAGATACACCGCAGCTCCGGTATCACACAGGAGAGGATTAGATACACCGCAGATCGGGTATCGCACAGGAGAGGATTAGATACATCACAGCTCCGGTATCGCACAGGAGAGGATTAGATACACCACAGCTCCGGTATCACACAGGGGAGGATTAGATACGCCGCAGCTCCGGTATCGCACAGGAGAGGATTAGATACATCACAGCTCCGGTATCGCACAGGAGAGGATTAGATACATCACAGCTCCGGTATCGCACAGGAGAGGATTAGATACATCACAGCTCCGGTATCACACAGGAGAGGATTGGATACACCGCAGCTCCGGTATCACACAGGAGAGGATTAGATACACCACAGCTCCAGTATAGCACAGGAGAGGATTAGATACACCGCAGCTCCGGTATCACACAGGAGAGGATTAGATACACCGCAGCTCCGGTATCACACAGGAGAGGATTAGATACACCGCAGCTCCGGTATCACACAGGAGAGGATTAGATACACCGCAGCTCGGGTATCGCACAGGAGAGGATTAGATACACCGCAGCTCCGGTATCACACAGGAGAGGATTAGATACACCGCAGATCGGGTATCGCACAGGAGAGGATTAGATACACCACAGCTCCGGTATCACACAGGAGAGGATTAGATACACCGCAGCTCGGGTATCGCACAGGAGAGGATTAGATACATCACAGCTCCGGTATCACACAGGAGAGGATTAGATACATCACAGCTCCGGTATCACACAGGAGAGGATTAGATACATCACAGCTCCGGTATCACACAGGAGAGGATTGGATACACCGCAGCTCCGGTATCACACAGGAGAGGATTAGATACACCACAGCTCCAGTATAGCACAGGAGAGGATTAGATACATCACAGCTCCGGTATCGCACAGGAGAGGATTAGATACATCACAGCTCCGGTATCGCACAGGAGAGGATTAGATACATCACAGCTCCGGTATCACACAGGAGAGGATTGGATACACCGCAGCTCCGGTATCACACAGGACAGGATTAGATACACCACAGCTCCAGTATAGCACAGGAGAGGATTAGATACACCGCAGCTCCGGTATCACACAGGAGAGGATTAGATACACCGCAGCTCCGGTATCACACAGGAGAGGATTAGATACACCACAGCTCCAGTATAGCACAGGAGAGGATTAGATACATCACAGCTCCGGTATCACACAGGAGAGGATTAGATACATCACAGCTCCGGTATCACACAGGAGAGGATTAGATACACCGCAGATCGGGTATCGCACAGGAGAGGATTAGATACACCACAGCTCCGGTATCACACAGGAGAGGATTAGATACACCGCAGCTCGGGTATCGCACAGGAGAGGATTAGATACATCACAGCTCTGGTATCACACAGGAGAGGATTAGATACACCACAGCTCCGGTATCGCACAGGAGAGGATTAGATACACCGCAGCTCCGGTATCACACAGGAGAAGATTAGATACACCGCAGCTCCGGTATCGCACAGGAGAGGATTAGATGCATCACAGCTCCGGTATCACACAGGAGAGGATTAGATACATCACAGCTCTGGTATCACACAGGAGAGGATTAGATACACCGCAGCTCCGGTATCACACAGGAGAGGATTAGATACACCGCAGCTCGGGTATCACACAGGAGAGGATTAGATACACCACAGCTCCGGTATCGCACAGGAGAGGATTAGATACACCGCAGCTCGGGTATCGCACAGGAGAGGATTAGATACATCACAGCTCTGGTATCACACAGGAGAGGATTAGATACACCACAGCTCCGGTATCGCACAGGAGAGGATTAGATACACCGCAGCTCCGGTATCACACAGGAGAAGATTAGATACACCGCAGCTCCGGTATCGCACAGGAGAGGATTAGATGCATCACAGCTCCGGTATCACACAGGAGAGGATTAGATACATCACAGCTCTGGTATCACACAGGAGAGGATTAGATACACCGCAGCTCCGGTATCACACAGGAGAGGATTAGATACACCGCAGCTCGGGTATCACACAGGAGAGGATTAGATACGCCGCAGCTCCGGTATCGCAAAGGAGAGGATTAGATACACCACAGCTCCGGTATCACACAGGATAGGATTAGATACACCGCAGCTCCGGTATCACACAGGAGAGGATTAGATACACCGCAGCTCCGGTATCGCACAGGAGAGGATTAGATACACCGCAGCTCCGGTATCACACAGGAGAGGATTAGATACACCGCAGCTCTGGTATCACACAGGAGAGGATTAGATACACCGCAGCTCCGGTATCACACAGGAGAGGATTAGATACACCACAGCTCCGGTATCACACAGGAGAGGATTAGATACACCGCAGCTCGGGTATCGCACAGGAGAGGATTAGATACACCACAGCTCCGGTATCACACAGGAGAGGATTAGATACACCACAGCTCCGGTATCACACAGGAGAGGATTAGATACACCGCAGCTCGGGTATCGCACAGGAGAGGATTAGATACACCGCAGCTCCGGTATCGCACAGGAAAGGATTAGATACACCACAGCTCCGGTATCACACAGGAGAGGATTAGATACACCGCAGCTCCGTTATCACATAGGAGAGGATTGGATACACCGCAGCTCCAGTATAGCACAGGAGAGGATTGGATACACCGCAGCTCGGGTATCACACAGGAGAGGATTAGATACACCGCAGCTCCGGTATCGCACAGGAAAGGATTAGATACACCACAGCTCCGGTATCACACAGGAGAGGATTAGATACACCACAGCTCCGTTATCACATAGGAGAGGATTGGATACACCGCAGCTCCAGTATAGCACAGGAGAGGATTGGATACACCGCAGCTCGGGTATCACACAGGAGAGGATTAGATACACCGCAGCTCGGGTATCACACAGGAGAGGATTAGATACACCGCAGCTCCGGTATCACACAGGAGAGGATTGGATACACCGCAGCTCCGGTATCACACAGGAGAGGATTAGATACACCACAGCTCCGTTATCACATAGGAGAGGATTAGATACACCGCAGCTCCGGTATAGCACAGGAGAGGATTGGATACACCGCAGCTCGGGTATCACACAGGAAAGGATTAGATACACCGCAGCTCCGGTATCACACAGGAGAGGATTGGATACACCGCAGCTCCGGTATCACACAGGAGAGGATTAGATACACCGCAGCTCCAGTATAGCACAGGAGAGGATTGGATACACCGCAGCTCGGGTATCACACAGGAAAGGATTAGATACACCGCAGCTCCGGTATCACACAGGAGAGGATTGGATACACCGCAGCTCCGGTATCACACAGGAGAGGATTAGATACATCACAGCTCCGGTATCACACAGGAGAGGATTAGATACACCGCAGCTCGGGTATCACACAGGAGAGGATTAGATACACCGCAGCTCGGGTATCGCACAGGAGATGATTAGATACACCGCAGCTCCGGTATCACACAGGAGAGGATTAGATACATCACAGCTCCGGTATCACACAGGAGAGGATTAGATACATCACAGCTCCGGTATCACACAGGAGAGGATTAGATACACCGCAGCTCGGGTATCGCACAGGAGAGGATTAGATACACCACAGCTCCGGTATCGCACAGGAGAGGATTAGATACATCACAGCTCCGGTATCACACAGGAGAGGATTAGATACATCACAGCTCCGGTATCACACAGGAGAGGATTAGATACACGGCTCAGCAGACAGTATCACACAGGAGAGGATTAGATACACGGCTCAGCAGACAGTATCACACAGGAGAGGATTAGATACACCGCAGCTCCGGTATCACACAGGAGAGGATTAGATACATCACAGCTCCGGTATCACACAGGAGAGGATTAGATACATCACAGCTCCGGTATCACACAGGAGAGGATTAGATACACCGCAGCTCGGGTATCACACAGGAGAGGATTAGATACACCGCAGCTCCAGTATAGCACAGGAGAGGATTAGATACACCACAGCTCCGGTATCACATAGGAGAGGATTGGATACACCGCAGCTCCAGTATAGCACAGGAGAGGATTGGATACACCACAGCTCCGTTATCACATAGGAGAGGATTGGATACACCGCAGCTCCAGTATAGCACAGGAGAGGATTGGATACACCGCAGCTCGGGTATCACACAGGAAAGGATTAGATACACCGCAGCTCCGGTATCACACAGGAGAGGATTGGATACACCGCAGCTCCGGTATCACACAGGAGAGGATTAGATACATCACAGCTCCGGTATCACACAGGAGAGGATTAGATACACCGCAGCTCGGGTATCACACAGGAGAGGATTAGATACACCGCAGCTCCGGTATCACACAGGAGAGGATTAGATACACCACAGCTCCGGTATCACATAGGAGAGGATTAGATACACCGCAGCTCGGGTATCGCACAGGAGAGGATTAGATACACCACAGCTCCGGTATCGCACAGGAGAGGATTAGATACATCACAGCTCCGGTATCACACAGGAGAGGATTAGATACATCACAGCTCCGGTATCACACAGGAGAGGATTAGATACACGGCTCAGCAGACAGTATCACACAGGAGAGGATTAGATACACGGCTCAGCAGACAGTATCACACAGGAGAGGATTAGATACACGGCTCAGCAGACAGTATCACACAGGAGAGGATTAGATACACCGCAGCTCCGGTATCACACAGGAGAGGATTAGATACATCACAGCTCTGGTATCGCACAGGAGAGGATTAGATACATCACAGCTCCGGTATCACACAGGAGAGGATTGGATACACCGCAGCTTCGGTATCACACAGGAGAGGATTAGATACATCACAGCTCCGGTATCACACAGGAGAGGATTAGATACATCACAGCTCCGGTATCACACAGGAGAGGATTAGATACACCACAGCTCCGGTATCACACAGGAAAGGATGAGATACACCGCAGCTCCGGTATCACACAGGAGAGGATTAGATACACAACAGCTCCGGTATAACACAGGAGAGGATTAGATACACCGCAGCTCCGGTATCACACAGGAGAAGATTAGATACATCACAGCTCCGGTATCACACAGGGGAGGATTAGATACGCCGCAGCTCCAGTATCGCACAGGAGAGGATTAGATACATCACAGCTCCGGTATCACACAGGAGAGGATTAGATACACCGCAGCTCCGGTATCACACAGGAGAGGATTAGATACGCCGCAGCTCCGGTATCGCACAGGAGAGGATTAGATACATCACAGCTCCGGTATCGCACAGGAGAGGATTAGATACATCACAGCTCCGGTATCGCACAGGAGAGGATTAGATACATCACAGCTCCGGTATCACACAGGAGAGGATTGGATACACCGCAGCTCCGGTATCACACAGGAGAGGATTAGATACACCGCAGCTCCGGTATCACACAGGAGAGGATTAGATACACCGCAGCTCCGGTATCACACAGGAGAGGATTAGATACATCACAGCTCCAGTATAGCACAGGAGAGGATTAGATACACCACAGCTCCGGTATCACACAGGAGAGGATTAGATACACCACAGCTCCGGTATCACACAGGAGAGGATTAGATACATCACAGCTCCAGTATAGCACAGGAGAGGATTAGATACACCACAGCTCCGGTATCACACAGGAGAGGATTAGATACACCGCAGCTCCGGTATCACACAGGAGAGGATTAGATACACCGCAGCTCCGGTATCACACAGGAGAGGATTAGATACACCGCAGCTCCGGTATCGCACAGGAGAGGATTAGATACACCACAGCTCCGGTATCACACAGGAGAGGATTAGATACATCACAGCTCCAGTATAGCACAGGAGAGGATTAGATACACCGCAGCTCCGGTATCACACAGGAGAGGATTAGATACACCGCAGCTCCGCTATCACACAGGAGAGGATTAGATACACCGCAGCTCCGGTATCACACAGGAGAGGATTAGATACACCGCAGCTCCAGTATAGCACAGGAGAGGATTAGATACACCGCAGCTCCGGTATCGCACAGGAGAGGATTAGATACATCACAGCTCCGGTATCGCACAGGAGAGGATTAGATACACCACAGCTCCGGTATCGCACAGGAGAGGATTAGATACACCGCAGCTCCGGTATCGCACAGGAGAGGATTAGATACATCACAGCTCCGGTATCACACAGGGGAGGATTAGATACGCCGCAGCTCCGGTATCGCACAGGAGAGGATTAGATACATCACAGCTCCGGTATCGCACAGGAGAGGATTAGATACATCACAGCTCCGGTATCGCACAGGAGAGGATTAGATACATCACAGCTCCGGTATCACACAGGAGAGGATTGGATACACCGCAGCTCCGGTATCACACAGGAGAGGATTAGATACACCACAGCTCCAGTATAGCACAGGAGAGGATTAGATACACCACAGCTCCGGTATCACACAGGAGAGGATTAGATACACCGCAGCTCCGGTATCACACAGGAGAGGATTAGATACACCGCAGCTCGGGTATCACACAGGAGAGGATTAGATACACCGCAGCTCGGGAATCGCACAGGAGAGGATTAGATACACCGCAGCTCGGGTATCGCACAGGAGAGGATTAGATACACCACAGCTCCGGTATCACACAGGAGAGAATTAGATACACCGCAGATCGGGTATCGCACAGGAGAGGATTAGATACACCACAGCTCCGGTATCACACAGGAGAGGATTAGATACACCGCAGCTCGGGTATCGCACAGGAGAGGATTAGATACATCACAGCTCCGGTATCACACAGGAGAGGATTAGATACATCACAGCTCCGGTATCACACAGGAGAGGATTAGATACACCGCAGCTCGGGTATCGCACAGGAGAGGATTGGATACACCGCAGCTCCGGTATCACACAGGAGAGGATTAGATACACCACAGCTCCAGTATAGCACAGGAGAGGATTAGATACATCACAGCTCCGGTATCGCACAGGAGAGGATTAGATACATCACAGCTCCGGTATCGCACAGGAGAGGATTAGATACATCACAGCTCCGGTATCACACAGGAGAGGATTGGATACACCGCAGCTCCGGTATCACACAGGACAGGATTAGATACACCACAGCTCCAGTATAGCACAGGAGAGGATTAGATACACCGCAGCTCCGGTATCACACAGGAGAGGATTAGATACACCGCAGCTCCGGTATCAAACAGGAGAGGATTAGATACATCACAGCTCCGGTATCACACAGGAGAGGATTAGATACACCACAGCTCCGGTATCGCACAGGAGAGGATTAGATACATCACAGCTCCGGTATCGCACAGGAGAGGATTAGATACATCACAGCTCCGGTATCGCACAGGAGAGGATTAGATACACCACAGCTCCGGTATCACACAGGGGAGGATTAGATACGCCGCAGCTCCGGTATCGCACATGAGAGGATTAGATACATCACAGCTCCGGTATCACACAGGAGAGGATTAGATACACCGCAGCTCCGGTATCACACAGGAGAGGATTAGATACGCCGCAGCTCCGGTATCGCACAGGAGAGGATTAGATACATCACAGCTCCGGTATCGCACAGGAGAGGATTAGATACATCACAGCTCCGGTATCACACAGGAGAGGATTGGATACACCACAGCTCCGGTATCACACAGGAGAGGATTAGATACATCACAGCTCCGGCATCACACAGGAGAGGATTAGATACACCGCAGCTCCGGTATCACACAGGGGAGGATTAGATACACCGCAGCTCCGGTATCACACAGGAGAGGATTAGATAGGCCGCAGCTCCGGTATAGCACAGGAGAGGATTAGATACATCACAGCTCCGGTATCACACAGGAGAGGATTGGATACACCACAGCTCCGGTATCACACAGGAGAGGATTAGATACACCGCAGCTCGGGTATAGCACAGGAGAGGATTAGATACACCGCAGCTCCGGTATCACACAGGAGAGGATTAGATACACCGCAGCTCCGGTATCACACAGGAGAGGATTAGATACACCGCAGCTCCGGTATCACACAGGAGAGGATTAGATACACCGCACTCGGGTATCGCACAGGAGAGGATTAGATACACCGCAGCTCGGGTAATGCACAGGAGAGGATTAGATACACCACAGCTCCGGTATCGCACAGGAGAGGATTAGATACATCACAGCTCCGGTATCACACAGGAGAGGATTAGATACACCGCAGATCGGGTATCGCACAGGAGAGGATTAGATACACCGCAGATCGGGTATCGCACAGGAGAGGATTAGATACACCGCAGCTCGGGTATCGCACAGGAGAGGATTAGATACATCACAGCTCCGGTATCACACAGGAGAGGATTAGATACATCACAGCTCCGGTATCGCACAGGAGAGGATTAGATACACCACAGCTCCGGTATCACACAGGAGAGGATTAGATACACCGCAGCTCGGGTATCGCACAGGAGAGGATTAGATACACCACAGCTCCGGTATCACACAGGATAGGATTAGATACACCGCAGCTCCGGTATCACACAGGAGAGGATTAGTTACACCGCAGCTCCGGTATCGCACAGGAGAGGATTAGATACACCGCAGCTCCGGTATCGCACAGGAGAGGATTAGATACATCACAGCTCCGGTATCACACAGGAGAGGATTAGATACATCACAGCTCCGGTATCGCACAGGAGAGGATTAGATACACCACAGCTCCAGTATCACACAGGGGAGGATTAGATACGCCGCAGCTCCGGTATCGCACATGAGAGGATTAGATACATCACAGCTCCGGTATCGCACAGGAGAGGATTAGATACACCGCAGCTCCGGTATCACACAGGAGAGGATTAGATACACCACAGCTCCGGTATCACACAGGAGAGGATTAGATACATCACAGCTCCGGTATCACACAGGAGAGGATTAGATACATCACAGCTCCGGTATCGCACAGGAGAGGATTAGATACACCACAGCTCCGGTATCACACAGGAAAGGATTAGATACACCGCAGCTCCGGTATCACACAGGAGAGGATTAGATACACCGCAGCTCCCGTATCACACAGGAGAGGATTAGATACATCACAGCTCCGGTATCACACAGGAGAGGATTAGATACACCGCAGCTCCGGTATCACACAGGAGAGGATTAGATACGCCGCATCTCCGGTATCGCACAGGAGAGGATTAGATACATCACAGCTCCGGTATCACACAGGAGAGGATTAGATACGCCGCATCTCCGGTATCGCACAGGAGAGGATTAGATACACCGCAGCTCCGGTATCACACAGGAGAGGATTAGATACGCCGCAGCTCCGGTATCGCACAGGAGAGGATTAGATACATCACAGCTCCGGTATCGCACAGGAGAGGATTAGATACATCACAGCTCCGGTATCGCACAGGAGAGGATTAGATACATCACAGCTCCGGTATCGCACAGGGGAGGATTAGATACACCACAGCTCCAGTATAGCACAGGAGAGGATTAGATACACCGCAGCTCCGGTATCACACAGGAGAGGATTAGATACACCGCAGCTCCGGTATCACACAGGAGAGGATTAGATACACCGCAGCTCCGGTATCACACAGGAGAGGATTAGATACACCGCAGCTCGGGTATCGCACAGGAGAGGATTAGATACACCGCAGCTCGGGTATCGCACAGGAGAGGATTAGATACACCGCAGCTCCGGTATCACACAGGAGAGGATTAGATACACCGCAGCTCGGGTATCGCACAGGAGAGGATTAGATACATCACAGCTCCGGTATCACACAGGAGAGGATTAGATACATCACAGCTCCGGTATCACACAGGAGAGGATTAGATACATCACAGCTCCGGTATCACACAGGAGAGGATTGGATACACCGCATCTCCGGTATCACACAGGAGAGGATTAGATACACCACAGCTCCGGTATCACACAGGAGAGGATTAGATGCATCACAGCTCCGGTATCACACAAGAGAGGATTAGATGCATCACAGCTCCGGTATCACACAGGAGAGGATTAGATACACCGCAGATCGGGTATCACACAGGAGAGGATTGGATACACCGCATCTCCGGTATCACACAGGAGAGGATTAGATACACCACAGCTCCAGTATAGCACAGGAGAGGATTAGATACATCACAGCTCCGGTATCACACAGGAGAGGATTAGATACATCACAGCTCCGGTATCACACAGGAGAGGATTAGATACACCGCAGATCGGGTATCGCACAGGAGAGGATTAGATACACCACAGCTCCGGTATCACACAGGAGAGGATTAGATACACCGCAGCTCGGGTATCGCACAGGAGAGGATTAGATACATCACAGCTCTGGTATCACACAGGAGAGGATTAGATACACCACAGCTCCGGTATCGCACAGGAGAGGATTAGATACACCGCAGCTCCGGTATCACACAGGAGAAGATTAGATACACCGCAGCTCCGGTATCGCACAGGAGAGGATTAGATGCATCACAGCTCCGGTATCACACAGGAGAGGATTAGATACATCACAGCTCTGGTATCACACAGGAGAGGATTAGATACACCGCAGCTCCGGTATCACACAGGAGAGGATTAGATACACCGCAGCTCGGGTATCACACAGGAGAGGATTAGATACACCACAGCTCCGGTATCGCACAGGAGAGGATTAGATACACCGCAGCTCGGGTATCGCACAGGAGAGGATTAGATACATCACAGCTCTGGTATCACACAGGAGAGGATTAGATACACCACAGCTCCGGTATCGCACAGGAGAGGATTAGATACACCGCAGCTCCGGTATCACACAGGAGAAGATTAGATACACCGCAGCTCCGGTATCACACAGGAGAGGATTAGATGCATCACAGCTCCGGTATCACACAGGAGAGGATTAGATACATCACAGCTCTGGTATCACACAGGAGAGGATTAGATACACCGCAGCTCCGGTATCACACAGGAGAGGATTAGATACACCGCAGCTCGGGTATCACACAGGAGAGGATTAGATACGCCGCAGCTCCGGTATCGCAAAGGAGAGGATTAGATACACCACAGCTCCGGTATCACACAGGATAGGATTAGATACACCGCAGCTCCGGTATCACACAGGAGAGGATTAGATACACCGCAGCTCCGGTATCGCACAGGAGAGGATTAGATACACCGCAGCTCCGGTATCACACAGGAGAGGATTAGATACACCGCAGCTCTGGTATCACACAGGAGAGGATTAGATACACCGCAGCTCCGGTATCACACAGGAGAGGATTAGATACACCACAGCTCCGGTATCACACAGGAGAGGATTAGATACACCGCAGCTCGGGTATCGCACAGGAGAGGATTAGATACACCACAGCTCCGGTATCACACAGGAGAGGATTAGATACACCACAGCTCCGGTATCACACAGGAGAGGATTAGATACACCGCAGCTCGGGTATCGCACAGGAGAGGATTAGATACACCGCAGCTCCGGTATCGCACAGGAAAGGATTAGATACACCACAGCTCCGGTATCACACAGGAGAGGATTAGATACACCGCAGCTCCGTTATCACATAGGAGAGGATTGGATACACCGCAGCTCCAGTATAGCACAGGAGAGGATTGGATACACCGCAGCTCGGGTATCACACAGGAGAGGATTAGATACACCGCAGCTCCGGTATCGCACAGGAAAGGATTAGATACACCACAGCTCCGGTATCACACAGGAGAGGATTAGATACACCACAGCTCCGTTATCACATAGGAGAGGATTGGATACACCGCAGCTCCAGTATAGCACAGGAGAGGATTGGATACACCGCAGCTCGGGTATCACACAGGAGAGGATTAGATACACCGCAGCTCGGGTATCACACAGGAGAGGATTAGATACACCGCAGCTCCGGTATCACACAGGAGAGGATTGGATACACCGCAGCTCCGGTATCACACAGGAGAGGATTAGATACACCACAGCTCCGTTATCACATAGGAGAGGATTAGATACACCGCAGCTCCGGTATAGCACAGGAGAGGATTGGATACACCGCAGCTCGGGTATCACACAGGAAAGGATTAGATACACCGCAGCTCCGGTATCACACAGGAGAGGATTGGATACACCGCAGCTCCGGTATCACACAGGAGAGGATTAGATACACCGCAGCTCCAGTATAGCACAGGAGAGGATTGGATACACCGCAGCTCGGGTATCACACAGGAAAGGATTAGATACACCGCAGCTCCGGTATCACACAGGAGAGGATTGGATACACCGCAGCTCCGGTATCACACAGGAGAGGATTAGATACATCACAGCTCCGGTATCACACAGGAGAGGATTAGATACACCGCAGCTCGGGTATCACACAGGAGAGGATTAGATACACCGCAGCTCCAGTATCACACAGGAGAGGATTAGATACATCACAGCTCCGGTATCACACAGGAGAGGATTAGATACATCACAGCTCCGGTATCACACAGGAGAGGATTAGATACACCGCAGCTCGGGTATCACACAGGAGAGGATTAGATACGCCGCAGCTCGGGTATCGCACAGGAGATGATTAGATACACCGCAGCTCCGGTATCACACAGGAGAGGATTAGATACATCACAGCTCCGGTATCACACAGGAGAGGATTAGATACATCACAGCTCCGGTATCACACAGGAGAGGATTAGATACACCGCAGCTCGGGTATCGCACAGGAGAGGATTAGATACACCACAGCTCCGGTATCGCACAGGAGAGGATTAGATACATCACAGCTCCGGTATCACACAGGAGAGGATTAGATACATCACAGCTCCGGTATCACACAGGAGAGGATTAGATACACGGCTCAGCAGACAGTATCACACAGGAGAGGATTAGATACACGGCTCAGCAGACAGTATCACACAGGAGAGGATTAGATACACCGCAGCTCCGGTATCACACAGGAGAGGATTAGATACATCACAGCTCCGGTATCACACAGGAGAGGATTAGATACATCACAGCTCCGGTATCACACAGGAGAGGATTAGATACACCGCAGCTCGGGTATCACACAGGAGAGGATTAGATACACCGCAGCTCCGGTATCACACAGGAGAGGATTGGATACACCGCAGCTCCAGTATAGCACAGGAGAGGATTAGATACACCACAGCTCCGGTATCACATAGGAGAGGATTGGATACACCGCAGCTCCAGTATAGCACAGGAGAGGATTGGATACACCACAGCTCCGTTATCACATAGGAGAGGATTGGATACACCGCAGCTCCAGTATAGCACAGGAGAGGATTGGATACACCGCAGCTCGGGTATCACACAGGAAAGGATTAGATACACCGCAGCTCCGGTATCACACAGGAGAGGATTGGATACACCGCAGCTCCGGTATCACACAGGAGAGGATTAGATACATCACAGCTCCGGTATCACACAGGAGAGGATTAGATACACCGCAGCTCGGGTATCACACAGGAGAGGATTAGATACACCGCAGCTCCGGTATCACACAGGAGAGGATTAGATACACCACAGCTCCGGTATCACATAGGAGAGGATTAGATACACCGCAGCTCGGGTATCGCACAGGAGAGGATTAGATACACCACAGCTCCGGTATCGCACAGGAGAGGATTAGATACATCACAGCTCCGGTATCACACAGGAGAGGATTAGATACATCACAGCTCCGGTATCACACAGGAGAGGATTAGATACACGGCTCAGCAGACAGTATCACACAGGAGAGGATTAGATACACGGCTCAGCAGACAGTATCACACAGGAGAGGATTAGATACACGGCTCAGCAGACAGTATCACACAGGAGAGGATTAGATACACCGCAGCTCCGGTATCACACAGGAGAGGATTAGATACATCACAGCTCTGGTATCGCACAGGAGAGGATTAGATACATCACAGCTCCGGTATCACACAGGAGAGGATTGGATACACCGCAGCTCGGGTATCGCACAGGAGAGGATTAGATACATCACAGCTCCGGTATCACACAGGAGAGGATTAGATACATCACAGCTCCGGTATCACACAGGAGAGGATTAGATACATCACAGCTCCGGTATCACACAGGAGAGGATTGGATACACCGCATCTCCGGTATCACACAGGAGAGGATTAGATACACCACAGCTCCGGTATCACACAGGAGAGGATTAGATGCATCACAGCTCCGGTATCACACAAGAGAGGATTAGATGCATCACAGCTCCGGTATCACACAGGAGAGGATTAGATACACCGCAGATCGGGTATCACACAGGAGAGGATTGGATACACCGCATCTCCGGTATCACACAGGAGAGGATTAGATACACCACAGCTCCAGTATAGCACAGGAGAGGATTAGATACATCACAGCTCCGGTATCACACAGGAGAGGATTAGATACATCACAGCTCCGGTATCACACAGGAGAGGATTAGATACACCGCAGATCGGGTATCGCACAGGAGAGGATTAGATACACCACAGCTCCGGTATCACACAGGAGAGGATTAGATACACCGCAGCTCGGGTATCGCACAGGAGAGGATTAGATACATCACAGCTCTGGTATCACACAGGAGAGGATTAGATACACCACAGCTCCGGTATCGCACAGGAGAGGATTAGATACACCGCAGCTCCGGTATCACACAGGAGAAGATTAGATACACCGCAGCTCCGGTATCGCACAGGAGAGGATTAGATGCATCACAGCTCCGGTATCACACAGGAGAGGATTAGATACATCACAGCTCTGGTATCACACAGGAGAGGATTAGATACACCGCAGCTCCGGTATCACACAGGAGAGGATTAGATACACCGCAGCTCGGGTATCACACAGGAGAGGATTAGATACACCACAGCTCCGGTATCGCACAGGAGAGGATTAGATACACCGCAGCTCGGGTATCGCACAGGAGAGGATTAGATACATCACAGCTCTGGTATCACACAGGAGAGGATTAGATACACCACAGCTCCGGTATCGCACAGGAGAGGATTAGATACACCGCAGCTCCGGTATCACACAGGAGAAGATTAGATACACCGCAGCTCCGGTATCGCACAGGAGAGGATTAGATGCATCACAGCTCCGGTATCACACAGGAGAGGATTAGATACATCACAGCTCTGGTATCACACAGGAGAGGATTAGATACACCGCAGCTCCGGTATCACACAGGAGAGGATTAGATACACCGCAGCTCGGGTATCACACAGGAGAGGATTAGATACGCCGCAGCTCCGGTATCGCAAAGGAGAGGATTAGATACACCACAGCTCCGGTATCACACAGGATAGGATTAGATACACCGCAGCTCCGGTATCACACAGGAGAGGATTAGATACACCGCAGCTCCGGTATCGCACAGGAGAGGATTAGATACACCGCAGCTCCGGTATCACACAGGAGAGGATTAGATACACCGCAGCTCTGGTATCACACAGGAGAGGATTAGATACACCGCAGCTCCGGTATCACACAGGAGAGGATTAGATACACCACAGCTCCGGTATCACACAGGAGAGGATTAGATACACCGCAGCTCGGGTATCGCACAGGAGAGGATTAGATACACCACAGCTCCGGTATCACACAGGAGAGGATTAGATACACCACAGCTCCGGTATCACACAGGAGAGGATTAGATACACCGCAGCTCGGGTATCGCACAGGAGAGGATTAGATACACCGCAGCTCCGGTATCGCACAGGAAAGGATTAGATACACCACAGCTCCGGTATCACACAGGAGAGGATTAGATACACCGCAGCTCCGTTATCACATAGGAGAGGATTGGATACACCGCAGCTCCAGTATAGCACAGGAGAGGATTGGATACACCGCAGCTCGGGTATCACACAGGAGAGGATTAGATACACCGCAGCTCCGGTATCGCACAGGAAAGGATTAGATACACCACAGCTCCGGTATCACACAGGAGAGGATTAGATACACCACAGCTCCGTTATCACATAGGAGAGGATTGGATACACCGCAGCTCCAGTATAGCACAGGAGAGGATTGGATACACCGCAGCTCGGGTATCACACAGGAGAGGATTAGATACACCACAGCTCCGGTATCACACAGGAGAGGATTAGATACACCGCAGCTCCGGTATCACACAGGAGAGGATTAGATACACCGCAGCTCGGGTATCACACAGGAGAGGATTAGATACACCGCAGCTCCGGTATCACACAGGAGAGGATTGGATACACCGCAGCTCCGGTATCACACAGGAGAGGATTAGATACACCACAGCTCCGTTATCACATAGGAGAGGATTAGATACACCGCAGCTCCGGTATAGCACAGGAGAGGATTGGATACACCGCAGCTCGGGTATCACACAGGAAAGGATTAGATACACCGCAGCTCCGGTATCACACAGGAGAGGATTGGATACACCGCAGCTCCGGTATCACACAGGAGAGGATTAGATACACCGCAGCTCCAGTATAGCACAGGAGAGGATTGGATACACCGCAGCTCGGGTATCACACAGGAAAGGATTAGATACACCGCAGCTCCGGTATCACACAGGAGAGGATTGGATACACCGCAGCTCCGGTATCACACAGGAGAGGATTAGATACATCACAGCTCCGGTATCACACAGGAGAGGATTAGATACACCGCAGCTCGGGTATCACACAGGAGAGGATTAGATACACCGCAGCTCGGGTATCGCACAGGAGATGATTAGATACACCGCAGCTCCGGTATCACACAGGAGAGGATTAGATACATCACAGCTCCGGTATCACACAGGAGAGGATTAGATACATCACAGCTCCGGTATCACACAGGAGAGGATTAGATACACCGCAGCTCGGGTATCGCACAGGAGAGGATTAGATACACCACAGCTCCGGTATCGCACAGGAGAGGATTAGATACATCACAGCTCCGGTATCACACAGGAGAGGATTAGATACATCACAGCTCCGGTATCACACAGGAGAGGATTAGATACACGGCTCAGCAGACAGTATCACACAGGAGAGGATTAGATACACGGCTCAGCAGACAGTATCACACAGGAGAGGATTAGATACACCGCAGCTCCGGTATCACACAGGAGAGGATTAGATACATCACAGCTCCGGTATCACACAGGAGAGGATTAGATACATCACAGCTCCGGTATCACACAGGAGAGGATTAGATACACCGCAGCTCGGGTATCACACAGGAGAGGATTAGATACACCGCAGCTCCGGTATCACACAGGAGAGGATTGGATACACCGCAGCTCCAGTATAGCACAGGAGAGGATTAGATACACCACAGCTCCGGTATCACATAGGAGAGGATTGGATACACCGCAGCTCCAGTATAGCACAGGAGAGGATTGGATACACCACAGCTCCGTTATCACATAGGAGAGGATTGGATACACCGCAGCTCCAGTATAGCACAGGAGAGGATTGGATACACCGCAGCTCGGGTATCACACAGGAAAGGATTAGATACACCGCAGCTCCGGTATCACACAGGAGAGGATTGGATACACCGCAGCTCCGGTATCACACAGGAGAGGATTAGATACACCGCAGCTCCGGTATCACACAGGAGAGGATTAGATACACCGCAGCTCGGGTATCACACAGGAGAGGATTAGATACACCGCAGCTCCGGTATCACACAGGAGAGGATTAGATACACCACAGCTCCGGTATCACATAGGAGAGGATTAGATACACCGCAGCTCGGGTATCGCACAGGAGAGGATTAGATACACCACAGCTCCGGTATCGCACAGGAGAGGATTAGATACATCACAGCTCCGGTATCACACAGGAGAGGATTAGATACATCACAGCTCCGGTATCACACAGGAGAGGATTAGATACACGGCTCAGCAGACAGTATCACACAGGAGAGGATTAGATACACGGCTCAGCAGACAGTATCACACAGGAGAGGATTAGATACACGGCTCAGCAGACAGTATCACACAGGAGAGGATTAGATACACCGCAGCTCCGGTATCACACAGGAGAGGATTAGATACATCACAGCTCTGGTATCGCACAGGAGAGGATTAGATACATCACAGCTCCGGTATCACACAGGAGAGGATTGGATACACCGCAGCTTCGGTATCACACAGGAGAGGATTAGATACATCACAGCTCCGGTATCACACAGGAGAGGATTAGATACATCACAGCTCCGGTATCACACAGGAGAGGATTAGATACACCACAGCTCCGGTATCACACAGGAAAGGATGAGATACACCGCAGCTCCGGTATCACACAGGAGAGGATTAGATACACAACAGCTCCGGTATAACACAGGAGAGGATTAGATACACCGCAGCTCCGGTATCACACAGGAGAAGATTAGATACATCACAGCTCCGGTATCACACAGGGGAGGATTAGATACGCCGCAGCTCCAGTATCGCACAGGAGAGGATTAGATACATCACAGCTCCGGTATCACACAGGAGAGGATTAGATACACCGCAGCTCCGGTATCACACAGGAGAGGATTAGATACGCCGCAGCTCCGGTATCGCACAGGAGAGGATTAGATACATCACAGCTCCGGTATCGCACAGGAGAGGATTAGATACATCACAGCTCCGGTATCGCACAGGAGAGGATTAGATACATCACAGCTCCGGTATCACACAGGAGAGGATTGGATACACCGCAGCTCCGGTATCACACAGGAGAGGATTAGATACACCGCAGCTCCGGTATCACACAGGAGAGGATTAGATACACCGCAGCTCCGGTATCACACAGGAGAGGATTAGATACATCACAGCTCCAGTATAGCACAGGAGAGGATTAGATACACCACAGCTCCGGTATCACACAGGAGAGGATTAGATACACCACAGCTCCGGTATCACACAGGAGAGGATTAGATACATCACAGCTCCAGTATAGCACAGGAGAGGATTAGATACACCACAGCTCCGGTATCACACAGGAGAGGATTAGATACACCGCAGCTCCGGTATCACACAGGAGAGGATTAGATACACCACAGCTCCGGTATCACACAGGAGAGGATTAGATACATCACAGCTCCAGTATAGCACAGGAGAGGATTAGATACACCGCAGCTCCGGTATCACACAGGAGAGGATTAGATACACCGCAGCTCCGCTATCACACAGGAGAGGATTAGATACACCGCAGCTCCGGTATCACACAGGAGAGGATTAGATACACCGCAGCTCCAGTATAGCACAGGAGAGGATTAGATACACCGCAGCTCCGGTATCGCACAGGAGAGGATTAGATACATCACAGCTCCGGTATCGCACAGGAGAGGATTAGATACACCACAGCTCCGGTATCACACAGGAGAGGATTAGATACACCGCAGCTCCGGTATCACACAGGAGAGGATTAGATACACCGCAGATCGGGTATCGCACAGGAGAGGATTAGATACATCACAGCTCCGGTATCGCACAGGAGAGGATTAGATACACCACAGCTCCGGTATCACACAGGGGAGGATTAGATACGCCGCAGCTCCGGTATCGCACAGGAGAGGATTAGATACATCACAGCTCCGGTATCGCACAGGAGAGGATTAGATACATCACAGCTCCGGTATCGCACAGGAGAGGATTAGATACATCACAGCTCCGGTATCACACAGGAGAGGATTGGATACACCGCAGCTCCGGTATCACACAGGAGAGGATTAGATACACCACAGCTCCAGTATAGCACAGGAGAGGATTAGATACACCGCAGCTCCGGTATCACACAGGAGAGGATTAGATACACCGCAGCTCCGGTATCACACAGGAGAGGATTAGATACACCGCAGCTCCGGTATCACACAGGAGAGGATTAGATACACCGCAGCTCGGGTATCGCACAGGAGAGGATTAGATACACCGCAGCTCCGGTATCACACAGGAGAGGATTAGATACACCGCAGATCGGGTATCGCACAGGAGAGGATTAGATACACCACAGCTCCGGTATCACACAGGAGAGGATTAGATACACCGCAGCTCGGGTATCGCACAGGAGAGGATTAGATACATCACAGCTCCGGTATCACACAGGAGAGGATTAGATACATCACAGCTCCGGTATCACACAGGAGAGGATTAGATACATCACAGCTCCGGTATCACACAGGAGAGGATTGGATACACCGCAGCTCCGGTATCACACAGGAGAGGATTAGATACACCACAGCTCCAGTATAGCACAGGAGAGGATTAGATACATCACAGCTCCGGTATCGCACAGGAGAGGATTAGATACATCACAGCTCCGGTATCACACAGGAGAGGATTGGATACACCGCAGCTCCGGTATCACACAGGACAGGATTAGATACACCACAGCTCCAGTATAGCACAGGAGAGGATTAGATACACCGCAGCTCCGGTATCACACAGGAGAGGATTAGATACACCGCAGCTCCGGTATCACACAGGAGAGGATTAGATACACCACAGCTCCAGTATAGCACAGGAGAGGATTAGATACATCACAGCTCCGGTATCACACAGGAGAGGATTAGATACATCACAGCTCCGGTATCACACAGGAGAGGATTAGATACATCACAGCTCCGGCATCACACAGGAGAGGATTAGATACACCGCAGCTCCGGTATCACACAGGGGAGGATTAGATACACCGCAGCTCCGGTATCACACAGGAGAGGATTAGATAGGCCGCAGCTCCGGTATAGCACAGGAGAGGATTAGATACATCACAGCTCCGGTATCACACAGGAGAGGATTGGATACACCACAGCTCCGGTATCACACAGGAGAGGATTAGATACACCGCAGCTCGGGTATAGCACAGGAGAGGATTAGATACACCGCAGCTCCGGTATCACACAGGAGAGGATTAGATACACCGCAGCTCCGGTATCACACAGGAGAGGATTAGATACACCGCAGCTCCGGTATCACACAGGAGAGGATTAGATACACCGCACTCGGGTATCGCACAGGAGAGGATTAGATACACCGCAGCTCGGGTAATGCACAGGAGAGGATTAGATACACCACAGCTCCGGTATCGCACAGGAGAGGATTAGATACATCACAGCTCCGGTATCACACAGGAGAGGATTAGATACACCGCAGATCGGGTATCGCACAGGAGAGGATTAGATACACCGCAGATCGGGTATCGCACAGGAGAGGATTAGATACACCGCAGCTCGGGTATCGCACAGGAGAGGATTAGATACATCACAGCTCCGGTATCACACAGGAGAGGATTAGATACATCACAGCTCCGGTATCGCACAGGAGAGGATTAGATACACCACAGCTCCGGTATCACACAGGAGAGGATTAGATACACCGCAGCTCGGGTATCGCACAGGAGAGGATTAGATACACCACAGCTCCGGTATCACACAGGATAGGATTAGATACACCGCAGCTCCGGTATCACACAGGAGAGGATTAGTTACACCGCAGCTCCGGTATCGCACAGGAGAGGATTAGATACACCGCAGCTCCGGTATCGCACAGGAGAGGATTAGATACATCACAGCTCCGGTATCACACAGGAGAGGATTAGATACATCACAGCTCCGGTATCGCACAGGAGAGGATTAGATACACCACAGCTCCAGTATCACACAGGGGAGGATTAGATACGCCGCAGCTCCGGTATCGCACATGAGAGGATTAGATACATCACAGCTCCGGTATCGCACAGGAGAGGATTAGATACACCGCAGCTCCGGTATCACACAGGAGAGGATTAGATACACCACAGCTCCGGTATCACACAGGAGAGGATTAGATACATCACAGCTCCGGTATCACACAGGAGAGGATTAGATACATCACAGCTCCGGTATCGCACAGGAGAGGATTAGATACACCACAGCTCCGGTATCACACAGGAAAGGATTAGATACACCGCAGCTCCGGTATCACACAGGAGAGGATTAGATACACCGCAGCTCCCGTATCACACAGGAGAGGATTAGATACATCACAGCTCCGGTATCACACAGGAGAGGATTAGATACACCGCAGCTCCGGTATCACACAGGAGAGGATTAGATACGCCGCATCTCCGGTATCGCACAGGAGAGGATTAGATACATCACAGCTCCGGTATCACACAGGAGAGGATTAGATACGCCGCATCTCCGGTATCGCACAGGAGAGGATTAGATACACCGCAGCTCCGATATCACACAGGAGAGGATTAGATACGCCGCAGCTCCGGTATCGCACAGGAGAGGATTAGATACATCACAGCTCCGGTATCGCACAGGAGAGGATTAGATACATCACAGCTCCGGTATCGCACAGGAGAGGATTAGATACATCACAGCTCCGGTATCGCACAGGGGAGGATTAGATACACCACAGCTCCAGTATAGCACAGGAGAGGATTAGATACACCGCAGCTCCGGTATCACACAGGAGAGGATTAGATACACCGCAGCTCCGGTATCACACAGGAGAGGATTAGATACACCGCAGCTCCGGTATCACACAGGAGAGGATTAGATACACCGCAGCTCGGGTATCGCACAGGAGAGGATTAGATACACCGCAGCTCGGGTATCGCACAGGAGAGGATTAGATACACCGCAGCTCCGGTATCACACAGGAGAGGATTAGATACACCGCAGCTCGGGTATCGCACAGGAGAGGATTAGATACATCACAGCTCCGGTATCACACAGGAGAGGATTAGATACATCACAGCTCCGGTATCACACAGGAGAGGATTAGATACATCACAGCTCCGGTATCACACAGGAGAGGATTGGATACACCGCATCTCCGGTATCACACAGGAGAGGATTAGATACACCACAGCTCCAGTATAGCACAGGAGAGGATTAGATACATCACAGCTCCGGTATCACACAAGAGAGGATTAGATGCATCACAGCTCCGGTATCACACAGGAGAGGATTAGATACACCGCAGATCGGGTATCACACAGGAGAGGATTGGATACACCGCATCTCCGGTATCACACAGGAGAGGATTAGATACACCACAGCTCCAGTATAGCACAGGAGAGGATTAGATACATCACAGCTCCGGTATCACACAGGAGAGGATTAGATACATCACAGCTCCGGTATCACACAGGAGAGGATTAGATACACCGCAGATCGGGTATCGCACAGGAGAGGATTAGATACACCACAGCTCCGGTATCACACAGGAGAGGATTAGATACACCGCAGCTCGGGTATCGCACAGGAGAGGATTAGATACATCACAGCTCTGGTATCACACAGGAGAGGATTAGATACACCACAGCTCCGGTATCGCACAGGAGAGGATTAGATACACCGCAGCTCCGGTATCACACAGGAGAAGATTAGATACACCGCAGCTCCGGTATCGCACAGGAGAGGATTAGATGCATCACAGCTCCGGTATCACACAGGAGAGGATTAGATACATCACAGCTCTGGTATCACACAGGAGAGGATTAGATACACCGCAGCTCCGGTATCACACAGGAGAGGATTAGATACACCGCAGCTCGGGTATCACACAGGAGAGGATTAGATACACCACAGCTCCGGTATCGCACAGGAGAGGATTAGATACACCGCAGCTCGGGTATCGCACAGGAGAGGATTAGATACATCACAGCTCTGGTATCACACAGGAGAGGATTAGATACACCACAGCTCCGGTATCGCACAGGAGAGGATTAGATACACCGCAGCTCCGGTATCACACAGGAGAAGATTAGATACACCGCAGCTCCGGTATCGCACAGGAGAGGATTAGATGCATCACAGCTCCGGTATCACACAGGAGAGGATTAGATACATCACAGCTCTGGTATCACACAGGAGAGGATTAGATACACCGCAGCTCCGGTATCACACAGGAGAGGATTAGATACACCGCAGCTCGGGTATCACACAGGAGAGGATTAGATACGCCGCAGCTCCGGTATCGCAAAGGAGAGGATTAGATACACCACAGCTCCGGTATCACACAGGATAGGATTAGATACACCGCAGCTCCGGTATCACACAGGAGAGGATTAGATACACCGCAGCTCCGGTATCGCACAGGAGAGGATTAGATACACCGCAGCTCCGGTATCACACAGGAGAGGATTAGATACACCGCAGCTCTGGTATCACACAGGAGAGGATTAGATACACCGCAGCTCCGGTATCACACAGGAGAGGATTAGATACACCACAGCTCCGGTATCACACAGGAGAGGATTAGATACACCGCAGCTCGGGTATCGCACAGGAGAGGATTAGATACACCACAGCTCCGGTATCACACAGGAGAGGATTAGATACACCACAGCTCCGGTATCACACAGGAGAGGATTAGATACACCGCAGCTCGGGTATCGCACAGGAGAGGATTAGATACACCGCAGCTCCGGTATCGCACAGGAAAGGATTAGATACACCACAGCTCCGGTATCACACAGGAGAGGATTAGATACACCGCAGCTCCGTTATCACATAGGAGAGGATTGGATACACCGCAGCTCCAGTATAGCACAGGAGAGGATTGGATACACCGCAGCTCGGGTATCACACAGGAGAGGATTAGATACACCGCAGCTCCGGTATCGCACAGGAAAGGATTAGATACACCACAGCTCCGGTATCACACAGGAGAGGATTAGATACACCACAGCTCCGTTATCACATAGGAGAGGATTGGATACACCGCAGCTCCAGTATAGCACAGGAGAGGATTGGATACACCGCAGCTCGGGTATCACACAGGAGAGGATTAGATACACCGCAGCTCGGGTATCACACAGGAGAGGATTAGATACACCGCAGCTCCGGTATCACACAGGAGAGGATTGGATACACCGCAGCTCCGGTATCACACAGGAGAGGATTAGATACACCACAGCTCCGTTATCACATAGGAGAGGATTAGATACACCGCAGCTCCGGTATAGCACAGGAGAGGATTGGATACACCGCAGCTCGGGTATCACACAGGAAAGGATTAGATACACCGCAGCTCCGGTATCACACAGGAGAGGATTGGATACACCGCAGCTCCGGTATCACACAGGAGAGGATTAGATACACCGCAGCTCCAGTATAGCACAGGAGAGGATTGGATACACCGCAGCTCGGGTATCACACAGGAAAGGATTAGATACACCGCAGCTCCGGTATCACACAGGAGAGGATTGGATACACCGCAGCTCCGGTATCACACAGGAGAGGATTAGATACATCACAGCTCCGGTATCACACAGGAGAGGATTAGATACACCGCAGCTCGGGTATCACACAGGAGAGGATTAGATACACCGCAGCTCGGGTATCGCACAGGAGATGATTAGATACACCGCAGCTCCGGTATCACACAGGAGAGGATTAGATACATCACAGCTCCGGTATCACACAGGAGAGGATTAGATACATCACAGCTCCGGTATCACACAGGAGAGGATTAGATACACCGCAGCTCGGGTATCGCACAGGAGAGGATTAGATACACCACAGCTCCGGTATCGCACAGGAGAGGATTAGATACATCACAGCTCCGGTATCACACAGGAGAGGATTAGATACATCACAGCTCCGGTATCACACAGGAGAGGATTAGATACACGGCTCAGCAGACAGTATCACACAGGAGAGGATTAGATACACGGCTCAGCAGACAGTATCACACAGGAGAGGATTAGATACACCGCAGCTCCGGTATCACACAGGAGAGGATTAGATACATCACAGCTCCGGTATCACACAGGAGAGGATTAGATACATCACAGCTCCGGTATCACACAGGAGAGGATTAGATACACCGCAGCTCGGGTATCACACAGGAGAGGATTAGATACACCGCAGCTCCGGTATCACACAGGAGAGGATTGGATACACCGCAGCTCCAGTATAGCACAGGAGAGGATTAGATACACCACAGCTCCGGTATCACATAGGAGAGGATTGGATACACCGCAGCTCCAGTATAGCACAGGAGAGGATTGGATACACCACAGCTCCGTTATCACATAGGAGAGGATTGGATACACCGCAGCTCCAGTATAGCACAGGAGAGGATTGGATACACCGCAGCTCGGGTATCACACAGGAAAGGATTAGATACACCGCAGCTCCGGTATCACACAGGAGAGGATTGGATACACCGCAGCTCCGGTATCACACAGGAGAGGATTAGATACATCACAGCTCCGGTATCACACAGGAGAGGATTAGATACACCGCAGCTCGGGTATCACACAGGAGAGGATTAGATACACCGCAGCTCCGGTATCACACAGGAGAGGATTAGATACACCACAGCTCCGGTATCACATAGGAGAGGATTAGATACACCGCAGCTCGGGTATCGCACAGGAGAGGATTAGATACACCACAGCTCCGGTATCGCACAGGAGAGGATTAGATACATCACAGCTCCGGTATCACACAGGAGAGGATTAGATACATCACAGCTCCGGTATCACACAGGAGAGGATTAGATACACGGCTCAGCAGACAGTATCACACAGGAGAGGATTAGATACACGGCTCAGCAGACAGTATCACACAGGAGAGGATTAGATACACGGCTCAGCAGACAGTATCACACAGGAGAGGATTAGATACACCGCAGCTCCGGTATCACACAGGAGAGGATTAGATACATCACAGCTCTGGTATCGCACAGGAGAGGATTAGATACATCACAGCTCCGGTATCACACAGGAGAGGATTGGATACACCGCAGCTTCGGTATCACACAGGAGAGGATTAGATACATCACAGCTCCGGTATCACACAGGAGAGGATTAGATACATCACAGCTCCGGTATCACACAGGAGAGGATTAGATACACCACAGCTCCGGTATCACACAGGAAAGGATGAGATACACCGCAGCTCCGGTATCACACAGGAGAGGATTAGATACACAACAGCTCCGGTATAACACAGGAGAGGATTAGATACACCGCAGCTCCGGTATCACACAGGAGAAGATTAGATACATCACAGCTCCGGTATCACACAGGGGAGGATTAGATACGCCGCAGCTCCAGTATCGCACAGGAGAGGATTAGATACATCACAGCTCCGGTATCACACAGGAGAGGATTAGATACACCGCAGCTCCGGTATCACACAGGAGAGGATTAGATACGCCGCAGCTCCGGTATCGCACAGGAGAGGATTAGATACATCACAGCTCCGGTATCGCACAGGAGAGGATTAGATACATCACAGCTCCGGTATCGCACAGGAGAGGATTAGATACATCACAGCTCCGGTATCACACAGGAGAGGATTGGATACACCGCAGCTCCGGTATCACACAGGAGAGGATTAGATACACCGCAGCTCCGGTATCACACAGGAGAGGATTAGATACACCGCAGCTCCGGTATCACACAGGAGAGGATTAGATACATCACAGCTCCAGTATAGCACAGGAGAGGATTAGATACACCACAGCTCCGGTATCACACAGGAGAGGATTAGATACACCACAGCTCCGGTATCACACAGGAGAGGATTAGATACACCACAGCTCCGGTATCACACAGGAGAGGATTAGATACATCACAGCTCCAGTATAGCACAGGAGAGGATTAGATACACCACAGCTCCGGTATCACACAGGAGAGGATTAGATACACCGCAGCTCCGGTATCACACAGGAGAGGATTAGATACATCACAGCTCCGGTATCACACAGGAGAGGATTAGATACATCACAGCTCCAGTATAGCACAGGAGAGGATTAGATACACCGCAGCTCCGGTATCACACAGGAGAGGATTAGATACACCGCAGCTCCGCTATCACACAGGAGAGGATTAGATACACCGCAGCTCCGGTATCACACAGGAGAGGATTAGATACACCGCAGCTCCAGTATAGCACAGGAGAGGATTAGATACACCGCAGCTCCGGTATCGCACAGGAGAGGATTAGATACATCACAGCTCCGGTATCGCACAGGAGAGGATTAGATACACCACAGCTCCGGTATCACACAGGAGAGGATTAGATACACCGCAGCTCCGGTATCACACAGGAGAGGATTAGATACACCGCAGATCGGGTATCGCACAGGAGAGGATTAGATACATCACAGCTCCGGTATCGCACAGGAGAGGATTAGATACACCACAGCTCCGGTATCACACAGGGGAGGATTAGATACGCCGCAGCTCCGGTATCGCACAGGAGAGGATTAGATACATCACAGCTCCGGTATCGCACAGGAGAGGATTAGATACATCACAGCTCCGGTATCGCACAGGAGAGGATTAGATACATCACAGCTCCGGTATCACACAGGAGAGGATTGGATACACCGCAGCTCCGGTATCACACAGGAGAGGATTAGATACACCACAGCTCCAGTATAGCACAGGAGAGGATTAGATACACCGCAGCTCCGGTATCACACAGGAGAGGATTAGATACACCGCAGCTCCGGTATCACACAGGAGAGGATTAGATACACCGCAGCTCCGGTATCACACAGGAGAGGATTAGATACACCGCAGCTCGGGTATCGCACAGGAGAGGATTAGATACACCGCAGCTCCGGTATCACACAGGAGAGGATTAGATACACCGCAGATCGGGTATCGCACAGGAGAGGATTAGATACACCACAGCTCCGGTATCACACAGGAGAGGATTAGATACACCGCAGCTCGGGTATCGCACAGGAGAGGATTAGATACATCACAGCTCCGGTATCACACAGGAGAGGATTAGATACATCACAGCTCCGGTATCACACAGGAGAGGATTAGATACATCACAGCTCCGGTATCACACAGGAGAGGATTGGATACACCGCAGCTCCGGTATCACACAGGAGAGGATTAGATACACCACAGCTCCAGTATAGCACAGGAGAGGATTAGATACATCACAGCTCCGGTATCGCACAGGAGAGGATTAGATACATCACAGCTCCGGTATCGCACAGGAGAGGATTAGATACATCACAGCTCCGGTATCACACAGGAGAGGATTGGATACACCGCAGCTCCGGTATCACACAGGACAGGATTAGATACACCACAGCTCCAGTATAGCACAGGAGAGGATTAGATACACCGCAGCTCCGGTATCACACAGGAGAGGATTAGATACACCGCAGCTCCGGTATCACACAGGAGAGGATTAGATACACCACAGCTCCAGAATAGCACAGGAGAGGATTAGATACATCACAGCTCCGGTATCACACAGGAGAGGATTAGATACATCACAGCTCCGGTATCACACAGGAGAGGATTAGATACACCGCAGATCGGGTATCGCACAGGAGAGGATTAGATACACCACAGCTCCGGTATCACACAGGAGAGGATTAGATACACCGCAGCTCCGGTATCGCACAGGAGAGGATTAGATACATCACAGCTCCGGTATCGCACAGGAGAGGATTAGATACACCACAGCTCCGGTATCACACAGGAGAGGATTAGATACACCGCAGCTCCGGTATCACACAGGAGAGGATTAGATACACCGCAGATCGGGTATCGCACAGGAGAGGATTAGATACATCACAGCTCCGGTATCGCACAGGAGAGGATTAGATACACCACAGCTCCGGTATCACACAGGGGAGGATTAGATACGCCGCAGCTCCGGTATCGCACAGGAGAGGATTAGATACATCACAGCTCCGGTATCGCACAGGAGAGGATTAGATACATCACAGCTCCGGTATCGCACAGGAGAGGATTAGATACATCACAGCTCCGGTATCACACAGGAGAGGATTGGATACACCGCAGCTCCGGTATCACACAGGAGAGGATTAGATACACCACAGCTCCAGTATAGCACAGGAGAGGATTAGATACACCGCAGCTCCGGTATCACACAGGAGAGGATTAGATACACCGCAGCTCCGGTATCACACAGGAGAGGATTAGATACACCGCAGCTCCGGTATCACACAGGAGAGGATTAGATACACCGCAGCTCGGGTATCGCACAGGAGAGGATTAGATACACCGCAGCTCCGGTATCACACAGGAGAGGATTAGATACACCGCAGATCGGGTATCGCACAGGAGAGGATTAGATACACCACAGCTCCGGTATCACACAGGAGAGGATTAGATACACCGCAGCTCGGGTATCGCACAGGAGAGGATTAGATACATCACAGCTCCGGTATCACACAGGAGAGGATTAGATACATCACAGCTCCGGTATCACACAGGAGAGGATTAGATACATCACAGCTCCGGTATCACACAGGAGAGGATTGGATACACCGCAGCTCCGGTATCACACAGGAGAGGATTAGATACACCACAGCTCCAGTATAGCACAGGAGAGGATTAGATACATCACAGCTCCGGTATCGCACAGGAGAGGATTAGATACATCACAGCTCCGGTATCGCACAGGAGAGGATTAGATACATCACAGCTCCGGTATCACACAGGAGAGGATTGGATACACCGCAGCTCCGGTATCACACAGGACAGGATTAGATACACCACAGCTCCAGTATAGCACAGGAGAGGATTAGATACACCGCAGCTCCGGTATCACACAGGAGAGGATTAGATACACCGCAGCTCCGGTATCACACAGGAGAGGATTAGATACACCACAGCTCCAGAATAGCACAGGAGAGGATTAGATACATCACAGCTCCGGTATCACACAGGAGAGGATTAGATACATCACAGCTCCGGTATCACACAGGAGAGGATTAGATACACCGCAGATCGGGTATCGCACAGGAGAGGATTAGATACACCACAGCTCCGGTATCACACAGGAGAGGATTAGATACACCGCAGCTCGGGTATCGCACAGGAGAGGATTAGATACATCACAGCTCTGGTATCACACAGGAGAGGATTAGATACACCACAGCTCCGGTATCGCACAGGAGAGGATTAGATACACCGCAGCTCCGGTATCACACAGGAGAAGATTAGATACACCGCAGCTCCGGTATCGCACAGGAGAGGATTAGATGCATCACAGCTCCGGTATCACACAGGAGAGGATTAGATACATCACAGCTCTGGTATCACACAGGAGAGGATTAGATACACCGCAGCTCCGGTATCACACAGGAGAGGATTAGATACACCGCAGCTCGGGTATCACACAGGAGAGGATTAGATACACCACAGCTCCGGTATCGCACAGGAGAGGATTAGATACACCGCAGCTCGGGTATCGCACAGGAGAGGATTAGATACATCACAGCTCTGGTATCACACAGGAGAGGATTAGATACACCACAGCTCCGGTATCGCACAGGAGAGGATTAGATACACCGCAGCTCCGGTATCACACAGGAGAAGATTAGATACACCGCAGCTCCGGTATCGCACAGGAGAGGATTAGATGCATCACAGCTCCGGTATCACACAGGAGAGGATTAGATACATCACAGCTCTGGTATCACACAGGAGAGGATTAGATACACCGCAGCTCCGGTATCACACAGGAGAGGATTAGATACACCGCAGCTCGGGTATCACACAGGAGAGGATTAGATACGCCGCAGCTCCGGTATCGCAAAGGAGAGGATTAGATACACCACAGCTCCGGTATCACACAGGATAGGATTAGATACACCGCAGCTCCGGTATCACACAGGAGAGGATTAGATACACCGCAGCTCCGGTATCGCACAGGAGAGGATTAGATACACCGCAGCTCCGGTATCACACAGGAGAGGATTAGATACACCGCAGCTCTGGTATCACACAGGAGAGGATTAGATACACCGCAGCTCCGGTATCACACAGGAGAGGATTAGATACACCACAGCTCCGGTATCACACAGGAGAGGATTAGATACACCGCAGCTCGGGTATCGCACAGGAGAGGATTAGATACACCACAGCTCCGGTATCACACAGGAGAGGATTAGATACACCACAGCTCCGGTATCACACAGGAGAGGATTAGATACACCGCAGCTCGGGTATCGCACAGGAGAGGATTAGATACACCGCAGCTCCGGTATCGCACAGGAAAGGATTAGATACACCACAGCTCCGGTATCACACAGGAGAGGATTAGATACACCGCAGCTCCGTTATCACATAGGAGAGGATTGGATACACCGCAGCTCCAGTATAGCACAGGAGAGGATTGGATACACCGCAGCTCGGGTATCACACAGGAGAGGATTAGATACACCGCAGCTCCGGTATCGCACAGGAAAGGATTAGATACACCACAGCTCCGGTATCACACAGGAGAGGATTAGATACACCACAGCTCCGTTATCACATAGGAGAGGATTGGATACACCGCAGCTCCAGTATAGCACAGGAGAGGATTGGATACACCGCAGCTCGGGTATCACACAGGAGAGGATTAGATACACCGCAGCTCGGGTATCACACAGGAGAGGATTAGATACACCGCAGCTCCGGTATCACACAGGAGAGGATTGGATACACCGCAGCTCCGGTATCACACAGGAGAGGATTAGATACACCACAGCTCCGTTATCACATAGGAGAGGATTAGATACACCGCAGCTCCGGTATAGCACAGGAGAGGATTGGATACACCGCAGCTCGGGTATCACACAGGAAAGGATTAGATACACCGCAGCTCCGGTATCACACAGGAGAGGATTGGATACACCGCAGCTCCGGTATCACACAGGAGAGGATTAGATACACCGCAGCTCCAGTATAGCACAGGAGAGGATTGGATACACCGCAGCTCGGGTATCACACAGGAAAGGATTAGATACACCGCAGCTCCGGTATCACACAGGAGAGGATTGGATACACCGCAGCTCCGGTATCACACAGGAGAGGATTAGATACATCACAGCTCCGGTATCACACAGGAGAGGATTAGATACACCGCAGCTCGGGTATCACACAGGAGAGGATTAGATACAGCGCAGCTCGGGTATCGCACAGGAGATGATTAGATACACCGCAGCTCCGGTATCACACAGGAGAGGATTAGATACATCACAGCTCCGGTATCACACAGGAGAGGATTAGATACATCACAGCTCCGGTATCACACAGGAGAGGATTAGATACACCGCAGCTCGGGTATCGCACAGGAGAGGATTAGATACACCACAGCTCCGGTATCGCACAGGAGAGGATTAGATACATCACAGCTCCGGTATCACACAGGAGAGGATTAGATACATCACAGCTCCGGTATCACACAGGAGAGGATTAGATACACGGCTCAGCAGACAGTATCACACAGGAGAGGATTAGATACACGGCTCAGCAGACAGTATCACACAGGAGAGGATTAGATACACCGCAGCTCCGGTATCACACAGGAGAGGATTAGATACATCACAGCTCCGGTATCACACAGGAGAGGATTAGATACATCACAGCTCCGGTATCACACAGGAGAGGATTAGATACACCGCAGCTCGGGTATCACACAGGAGAGGATTAGATACACCGCAGCTCCAGTATAGCACAGGAGAGGATTAGATACACCACAGCTCCGGTATCACATAGGAGAGGATTGGATACACCGCAGCTCCAGTATAGCACAGGAGAGGATTGGATACACCACAGCTCCGTTATCACATAGGAGAGGATTGGATACACCGCAGCTCCAGTATAGCACAGGAGAGGATTGGATACACCGCAGCTCGGGTATCACACAGGAAAGGATTAGATACACCGCAGCTCCGGTATCACACAGGAGAGGATTGGATACACCGCAGCTCCGGTATCACACAGGAGAGGATTAGATACATCACAGCTCCGGTATCACACAGGAGAGGATTAGATACACCGCAGCTCGGGTATCACACAGGAGAGGATTAGATACACCGCAGCTCCGGTATCACACAGGAGAGGATTAGATACACCACAGCTCCGGTATCACATAGGAGAGGATTAGATACACCGCAGCTCGGGTATCGCACAGGAGAGGATTAGATACACCACAGCTCCGGTATCGCACAGGAGAGGATTAGATACATCACAGCTCCGGTATCACACAGGAGAGGATTAGATACATCACAGCTCCGGTATCACACAGGAGAGGATTAGATACACGGCTCAGCAGACAGTATCACACAGGAGAGGATTAGATACACGGCTCAGCAGACAGTATCACACAGGAGAGGATTAGATACACGGCTCAGCAGACAGTATCACACAGGAGAGGATTAGATACACCGCAGCTCCGGTATCACACAGGAGAGGATTAGATACATCACAGCTCTGGTATCGCACAGGAGAGGATTAGATACATCACAGCTCCGGTATCACACAGGAGAGGATTGGATACACCGCAGCTTCGGTATCACACAGGAGAGGATTAGATACATCACAGCTCCGGTATCACACAGGAGAGGATTAGATACATCACAGCTCCGGTATCACACAGGAGAGGATTAGATACACCACAGCTCCGGTATCACACAGGAAAGGATGAGATACACCGCAGCTCCGGTATCACACAGGAGAGGATTAGATACACAACAGCTCCGGTATAACACAGGAGAGGATTAGATACACCGCAGCTCCGGTATCACACAGGAGAAGATTAGATACATCACAGCTCCGGTATCACACAGGGGAGGATTAGATACGCCGCAGCTCCAGTATCGCACAGGAGAGGATTAGATACATCACAGCTCCGGTATCACACAGGAGAGGATTAGATACACCGCAGCTCCGGTATCACACAGGAGAGGATTAGATACGCCGCAGCTCCGGTATCGCACAGGAGAGGATTAGATACATCACAGCTCCGGTATCGCACAGGAGAGGATTAGATACATCACAGCTCCGGTATCGCACAGGAGAGGATTAGATACATCACAGCTCCGGTATCACACAGGAGAGGATTGGATACACCGCAGCTCCGGTATCACACAGGAGAGGATTAGATACACCGCAGCTCCGGTATCACACAGGAGAGGATTAGATACACCGCAGCTCCGGTATCACACAGGAGAGGATTAGATACATCACAGCTCCAGTATAGCACAGGAGAGGATTAGATACACCACAGCTCCGGTATCACACAGGAGAGGATTAGATACACCACAGCTCCGGTATCACACAGGAGAGGATTAGATACATCACAGCTCCAGTATAGCACAGGAGAGGATTAGATACACCACAGCTCCGGTATCACACAGGAGAGGATTAGATACACCGCAGCTCCGGTATCACACAGGAGAGGATTAGATACACCGCAGCTCCGGTATCACACAGGAGAGGATTAGATACACCGCAGCTCCGGTATCGCACAGGAGAGGATTAGATACACCACAGCTCCGGTATCACACAGGAGAGGATTAGATACATCACAGCTCCAGTATAGCACAGGAGAGGATTAGATACACCGCAGCTCCGGTATCACACAGGAGAGGATTAGATACACCGCAGCTCCGCTATCACACAGGAGAGGATTAGATACACCGCAGCTCCGGTATCACACAGGAGAGGATTAGATACACCGCAGCTCCAGTATAGCACAGGAGAGGATTAGATACACCGCAGCTCCGGTATCGCACAGGAGAGGATTAGATACATCACAGCTCCGGTATCGCACAGGAGAGGATTAGATACACCACAGCTCCGGTATCGCACAGGAGAGGATTAGATACACCGCAGCTCCGGTATCGCACAGGAGAGGATTAGATACATCACAGCTCCGGTATCACACAGGGGAGGATTAGATACGCCGCAGCTCCGGTATCGCACAGGAGAGGATTAGATACATCACAGCTCCGGTATCGCACAGGAGAGGATTAGATACATCACAGCTCCGGTATCGCACAGGAGAGGATTAGATACATCACAGCTCCGGTATCACACAGGAGAGGATTGGATACACCGCAGCTCCGGTATCACACAGGAGAGGATTAGATACACCACAGCTCCAGTATAGCACAGGAGAGGATTAGATACACCACAGCTCCGGTATCACACAGGAGAGGATTAGATACACCGCAGCTCCGGTATCACACAGGAGAGGATTAGATACACCGCAGCTCGGGTATCACACAGGAGAGGATTAGATACACCGCAGCTCGGGAATCGCACAGGAGAGGATTAGATACACCGCAGCTCGGGTATCGCACAGGAGAGGATTAGATACACCACAGCTCCGGTATCACACAGGAGAGAATTAGATACACCGCAGATCGGGTATCGCACAGGAGAGGATTAGATACACCACAGCTCCGGTATCACACAGGAGAGGATTAGATACACCGCAGCTCGGGTATCGCACAGGAGAGGATTAGATACATCACAGCTCCGGTATCACACAGGAGAGGATTAGATACATCACAGCTCCGGTATCACACAGGAGAGGATTAGATACACCGCAGCTCGGGTATCGCACAGGAGAGGATTGGATACACCGCAGCTCCGGTATCACACAGGAGAGGATTAGATACACCACAGCTCCAGTATAGCACAGGAGAGGATTAGATACATCACAGCTCCGGTATCGCACAGGAGAGGATTAGATACATCACAGCTCCGGTATCGCACAGGAGAGGATTAGATACATCACAGCTCCGGTATCACACAGGAGAGGATTGGATACACCGCAGCTCCGGTATCACACAGGACAGGATTAGATACACCACAGCTCCAGTATAGCACAGGAGAGGATTAGATACACCGCAGCTCCGGTATCACACAGGAGAGGATTAGATACACCGCAGCTCCGGTATCAAACAGGAGAGGATTAGATACATCACAGCTCCGGTATCACACAGGAGAGGATTAGATACACCACAGCTCCGGTATCGCACAGGAGAGGATTAGATACATCACAGCTCCGGTATCGCACAGGAGAGGATTAGATACATCACAGCTCCGGTATCGCACAGGAGAGGATTAGATACACCACAGCTCCGGTATCACACAGGGGAGGATTAGATACGCCGCAGCTCCGGTATCGCACATGAGAGGATTAGATACATCACAGCTCCGGTATCACACAGGAGAGGATTAGATACACCGCAGCTCCGGTATCACACAGGAGAGGATTAGATACGCCGCAGCTCCGGTATCGCACAGGAGAGGATTAGATACATCACAGCTCCGGTATCGCACAGGAGAGGATTAGATACATCACAGCTCCGGTATCACACAGGAGAGGATTGGATACACCACAGCTCCGGTATCACACAGGAGAGGATTAGATACATCACAGCTCCGGCATCACACAGGAGAGGATTAGATACACCGCAGCTCCGGTATCACACAGGGGAGGATTAGATACACCGCAGCTCCGGTATCACACAGGAGAGGATTAGATAGGCCGCAGCTCCGGTATAGCACAGGAGAGGATTAGATACATCACAGCTCCGGTATCACACAGGAGAGGATTGGATACACCACAGCTCCGGTATCACACAGGAGAGGATTAGATACACCGCAGCTCGGGTATAGCACAGGAGAGGATTAGATACACCGCAGCTCCGGTATCACACAGGAGAGGATTAGATACACCGCAGCTCCGGTATCACACAGGAGAGGATTAGATACACCGCAGCTCCGGTATCACACAGGAGAGGATTAGATACACCGCACTCGGGTATCGCACAGGAGAGGATTAGATACACCGCAGCTCGGGTAATGCACAGGAGAGGATTAGATACACCACAGCTCCGGTATCGCACAGGAGAGGATTAGATACATCACAGCTCCGGTATCACACAGGAGAGGATTAGATACACCGCAGATCGGGTATCGCACAGGAGAGGATTAGATACACCGCAGATCGGGTATCGCACAGGAGAGGATTAGATACACCGCAGCTCGGGTATCGCACAGGAGAGGATTAGATACATCACAGCTCCGGTATCACACAGGAGAGGATTAGATACATCACAGCTCCGGTATCGCACAGGAGAGGATTAGATACACCACAGCTCCGGTATCACACAGGAGAGGATTAGATACACCGCAGCTCGGGTATCGCACAGGAGAGGATTAGATACACCACAGCTCCGGTATCACACAGGATAGGATTAGATACACCGCAGCTCCGGTATCACACAGGAGAGGATTAGTTACACCGCAGCTCCGGTATCGCACAGGAGAGGATTAGATACACCGCAGCTCCGGTATCGCACAGGAGAGGATTAGATACATCACAGCTCCGGTATCACACAGGAGAGGATTAGATACATCACAGCTCCGGTATCGCACAGGAGAGGATTAGATACACCACAGCTCCAGTATCACACAGGGGAGGATTAGATACGCCGCAGCTCCGGTATCGCACATGAGAGGATTAGATACATCACAGCTCCGGTATCGCACAGGAGAGGATTAGATACACCGCAGCTCCGGTATCACACAGGAGAGGATTAGATACACCACAGCTCCGGTATCACACAGGAGAGGATTAGATACATCACAGCTCCGGTATCACACAGGAGAGGATTAGATACATCACAGCTCCGGTATCGCACAGGAGAGGATTAGATACACCACAGCTCCGGTATCACACAGGAAAGGATTAGATACACCGCAGCTCCGGTATCACACAGGAGAGGATTAGATACACCGCAGCTCCCGTATCACACAGGAGAGGATTAGATACATCACAGCTCCGGTATCACACAGGAGAGGATTAGATACACCGCAGCTCCGGTATCACACAGGAGAGGATTAGATACGCCGCATCTCCGGTATCGCACAGGAGAGGATTAGATACATCACAGCTCCGGTATCACACAGGAGAGGATTAGATACGCCGCATCTCCGGTATCGCACAGGAGAGGATTAGATACACCGCAGCTCCGGTATCACACAGGAGAGGATTAGATACGCCGCAGCTCCGGTATCGCACAGGAGAGGATTAGATACATCACAGCTCCGGTATCGCACAGGAGAGGATTAGATACATCACAGCTCCGGTATCGCACAGGAGAGGATTAGATACATCACAGCTCCGGTATCGCACAGGGGAGGATTAGATACACCACAGCTCCAGTATAGCACAGGAGAGGATTAGATACACCGCAGCTCCGGTATCACACAGGAGAGGATTAGATACACCGCAGCTCCGGTATCACACAGGAGAGGATTAGATACACCGCAGCTCCGGTATCACACAGGAGAGGATTAGATACACCGCAGCTCGGGTATCGCACAGGAGAGGATTAGATACACCGCAGCTCGGGTATCGCACAGGAGAGGATTAGATACACCGCAGCTCCGGTATCACACAGGAGAGGATTAGATACACCGCAGCTCGGGTATCGCACAGGAGAGGATTAGATACATCACAGCTCCGGTATCACACAGGAGAGGATTAGATACATCACAGCTCCGGTATCACACAGGAGAGGATTAGATACATCACAGCTCCGGTATCACACAGGAGAGGATTGGATACACCGCATCTCCGGTATCACACAGGAGAGGATTAGATACACCACAGCTCCGGTATCACACAGGAGAGGATTAGATGCATCACAGCTCCGGTATCACACAAGAGAGGATTAGATGCATCACAGCTCCGGTATCACACAGGAGAGGATTAGATACACCGCAGATCGGGTATCACACAGGAGAGGATTGGATACACCGCATCTCCGGTATCACACAGGAGAGGATTAGATACACCACAGCTCCAGTATAGCACAGGAGAGGATTAGATACATCACAGCTCCGGTATCACACAGGAGAGGATTAGATACATCACAGCTCCGGTATCACACAGGAGAGGATTAGATACACCGCAGATCGGGTATCGCACAGGAGAGGATTAGATACACCACAGCTCCGGTATCACACAGGAGAGGATTAGATACACCGCAGCTCGGGTATCGCACAGGAGAGGATTAGATACATCACAGCTCTGGTATCACACAGGAGAGGATTAGATACACCACAGCTCCGGTATCGCACAGGAGAGGATTAGATACACCGCAGCTCCGGTATCACACAGGAGAAGATTAGATACACCGCAGCTCCGGTATCGCACAGGAGAGGATTAGATGCATCACAGCTCCGGTATCACACAGGAGAGGATTAGATACATCACAGCTCTGGTATCACACAGGAGAGGATTAGATACACCGCAGCTCCGGTATCACACAGGAGAGGATTAGATACACCGCAGCTCGGGTATCACACAGGAGAGGATTAGATACACCACAGCTCCGGTATCGCACAGGAGAGGATTAGATACACCGCAGCTCGGGTATCGCACAGGAGAGGATTAGATACATCACAGCTCTGGTATCACACAGGAGAGGATTAGATACACCACAGCTCCGGTATCGCACAGGAGAGGATTAGATACACCGCAGCTCCGGTATCACACAGGAGAAGATTAGATACACCGCAGCTCCGGTATCGCACAGGAGAGGATTAGATGCATCACAGCTCCGGTATCACACAGGAGAGGATTAGATACATCACAGCTCTGGTATCACACAGGAGAGGATTAGATACACCGCAGCTCCGGTATCACACAGGAGAGGATTAGATACACCGCAGCTCGGGTATCACACAGGAGAGGATTAGATACGCCGCAGCTCCGGTATCGCAAAGGAGAGGATTAGATACACCACAGCTCCGGTATCACACAGGATAGGATTAGATACACCGCAGCTCCGGTATCACACAGGAGAGGATTAGATACACCGCAGCTCCGGTATCGCACAGGAGAGGATTAGATACACCGCAGCTCCGGTATCACACAGGAGAGGATTAGATACACCGCAGCTCTGGTATCACACAGGAGAGGATTAGATACACCGCAGCTCCGGTATCACACAGGAGAGGATTAGATACACCACAGCTCCGGTATCACACAGGAGAGGATTAGATACACCGCAGCTCGGGTATCGCACAGGAGAGGATTAGATACACCACAGCTCCGGTATCACACAGGAGAGGATTAGATACACCACAGCTCCGGTATCACACAGGAGAGGATTAGATACACCGCAGCTCGGGTATCGCACAGGAGAGGATTAGATACACCGCAGCTCCGGTATCGCACAGGAAAGGATTAGATACACCACAGCTCCGGTATCACACAGGAGAGGATTAGATACACCGCAGCTCCGTTATCACATAGGAGAGGATTGGATACACCGCAGCTCCAGTATAGCACAGGAGAGGATTGGATACACCGCAGCTCGGGTATCACACAGGAGAGGATTAGATACACCGCAGCTCCGGTATCGCACAGGAAAGGATTAGATACACCACAGCTCCGGTATCACACAGGAGAGGATTAGATACACCACAGCTCCGTTATCACATAGGAGAGGATTGGATACACCGCAGCTCCAGTATAGCACAGGAGAGGATTGGATACACCGCAGCTCGGGTATCACACAGGAGAGGATTAGATACACCGCAGCTCGGGTATCACACAGGAGAGGATTAGATACACCGCAGCTCCGGTATCACACAGGAGAGGATTGGATACACCGCAGCTCCGGTATCACACAGGAGAGGATTAGATACACCACAGCTCCGTTATCACATAGGAGAGGATTAGATACACCGCAGCTCCGGTATAGCACAGGAGAGGATTGGATACACCGCAGCTCGGGTATCACACAGGAAAGGATTAGATACACCGCAGCTCCGGTATCACACAGGAGAGGATTGGATACACCGCAGCTCCGGTATCACACAGGAGAGGATTAGATACACCGCAGCTCCAGTATAGCACAGGAGAGGATTGGATACACCGCAGCTCGGGTATCACACAGGAAAGGATTAGATACACCGCAGCTCCGGTATCACACAGGAGAGGATTGGATACACCGCAGCTCCGGTATCACACAGGAGAGGATTAGATACATCACAGCTCCGGTATCACACAGGAGAGGATTAGATACACCGCAGCTCGGGTATCACACAGGAGAGGATTAGATACACCGCAGCTCGGGTATCGCACAGGAGATGATTAGATACACCGCAGCTCCGGTATCACACAGGAGAGGATTAGATACATCACAGCTCCGGTATCACACAGGAGAGGATTAGATACATCACAGCTCCGGTATCACACAGGAGAGGATTAGATACACCGCAGCTCGGGTATCGCACAGGAGAGGATTAGATACACCACAGCTCCGGTATCGCACAGGAGAGGATTAGATACATCACAGCTCCGGTATCACACAGGAGAGGATTAGATACATCACAGCTCCGGTATCACACAGGAGAGGATTAGATACACGGCTCAGCAGACAGTATCACACAGGAGAGGATTAGATACACGGCTCAGCAGACAGTATCACACAGGAGAGGATTAGATACACCGCAGCTCCGGTATCACACAGGAGAGGATTAGATACATCACAGCTCCGGTATCACACAGGAGAGGATTAGATACATCACAGCTCCGGTATCACACAGGAGAGGATTAGATACACCGCAGCTCGGGTATCACACAGGAGAGGATTAGATACACCGCAGCTCCGGTATCACACAGGAGAGGATTGGATACACCGCAGCTCCAGTATAGCACAGGAGAGGATTAGATACACCACAGCTCCGGTATCACATAGGAGAGGATTGGATACACCGCAGCTCCAGTATAGCACAGGAGAGGATTGGATACACCACAGCTCCGTTATCACATAGGAGAGGATTGGATACACCGCAGCTCCAGTATAGCACAGGAGAGGATTGGATACACCGCAGCTCGGGTATCACACAGGAAAGGATTAGATACACCGCAGCTCCGGTATCACACAGGAGAGGATTGGATACACCGCAGCTCCGGTATCACACAGGAGAGGATTAGATACATCACAGCTCCGGTATCACACAGGAGAGGATTAGATACACCGCAGCTCGGGTATCACACAGGAGAGGATTAGATACACCGCAGCTCCGGTATCACACAGGAGAGGATTAGATACACCACAGCTCCGGTATCACATAGGAGAGGATTAGATACACCGCAGCTCGGGTATCGCACAGGAGAGGATTAGATACACCACAGCTCCGGTATCGCACAGGAGAGGATTAGATACATCACAGCTCCGGTATCACACAGGAGAGGATTAGATACATCACAGCTCCGGTATCACACAGGAGAGGATTAGATACACGGCTCAGCAGACAGTATCACACAGGAGAGGATTAGATACACGGCTCAGCAGACAGTATCACACAGGAGAGGATTAGATACACGGCTCAGCAGACAGTATCACACAGGAGAGGATTAGATACACCGCAGCTCCGGTATCACACAGGAGAGGATTAGATACATCACAGCTCTGGTATCGCACAGGAGAGGATTAGATACATCACAGCTCCGGTATCACACAGGAGAGGATTGGATACACCGCAGCTCGGGTATCGCACAGGAGAGGATTAGATACATCACAGCTCCGGTATCACACAGGAGAGGATTAGATACATCACAGCTCCGGTATCACACAGGAGAGGATTAGATACATCACAGCTCCGGTATCACACAGGAGAGAATTGGATACACCGCATCTCCGGTATCACACAGGAGAGGATTAGATACACCACAGCTCCGGTATCACACAGGAGAGGATTAGATGCATCACAGCTCCGGTATCACACAAGAGAGGATTAGATGCATCACAGCTCCGGTATCACACAGGAGAGGATTAGATACACCGCAGATCGGGTATCACACAGGAGAGGATTGGATACACCGCATCTCCGGTATCACACAGGAGAGGATTAGATACACCACAGCTCCAGTATAGCACAGGAGAGGATTAGATACATCACAGCTCCGGTATCACACAGGAGAGGATTAGATACATCACAGCTCCGGTATCACACAGGAGAGGATTAGATACACCGCAGATCGGGTATCGCACAGGAGAGGATTAGATACACCACAGCTCCGGTATCACACAGGAGAGGATTAGATACACCGCAGCTCGGGTATCGCACAGGAGAGGATTAGATACATCACAGCTCTGGTATCACACAGGAGAGGATTAGATACACCACAGCTCCGGTATCACACAGGAGAGGATTAGATACACCGCAGCTCCGGTATCACACAGGAGAAGATTAGATACACCGCAGCTCCGGTATCGCACAGGAGAGGATTAGATGCATCACAGCTCCGGTATCACACAGGAGAGGATTAGATACATCACAGCTCTGGTATCACACAGGAGAGGATTAGATACACCGCAGCTCCGGTATCACACAGGAGAGGATTAGATACACCGCAGCTCGGGTATCACACAGGAGAGGATTAGATACACCACAGCTCCGGTATCGCACAGGAGAGGATTAGATACACCGCAGCTCGGGTATCGCACAGGAGAGGATTAGATACATCACAGCTCTGGTATCACACAGGAGAGGATTAGATACACCACAGCTCCGGTATCGCACAGGAGAGGATTAGATACACCGCAGCTCCGGTATCACACAGGAGAAGATTAGATACACCGCAGCTCCGGTATCGCACAGGAGAGGATTAGATGCATCACAGCTCCGGTATCACACAGGAGAGGATTAGATACATCACAGCTCTGGTATCACACAGGAGAGGATTAGATACACCGCAGCTCCGGTATCACACAGGAGAGGATTAGATACACCGCAGCTCGGGTATCACACAGGAGAGGATTAGATACGCCGCAGCTCCGGTATCGCAAAGGAGAGGATTAGATACACCACAGCTCCGGTATCACACAGGATAGGATTAGATACACCGCAGCTCCGGTATCACGCAGGAGAGGATTAGATACACCGCAGCTCCGGTATCACACAGGAGAGGATTAGATACACCGCAGCTCCGGTATCACACAGGAGAGGATTAGATACACCGCAGCTCTGGTATCACACAGGAGAGGATTAGATACACCGCAGCTCCGGTATCACACAGGAGAGGATTAGATACACCACAGCTCCGGTATCACACAGGAGAGGATTAGATACACCGCAGCTCGGGTATCGCACAGGAGAGGATTAGATACACCACAGCTCCGGTATCACACAGGAGAGGATTAGATACACCACAGCTCCGGTATCACACAGGAGAGGATTAGATACACCGCAGCTCGGGTATCGCACAGGAGAGGATTAGATACACCGCAGCTCCGGTATCGCACAGGAAAGGATTAGATACACCACAGCTCCGGTATCACACAGGAGAGGATTAGATACACCGCAGCTCCGTTATCACATAGGAGAGGATTGGATACACCGCAGCTCCAGTATAGCACAGGAGAGGATTGGATACACCGCAGCTCGGGTATCACACAGGAGAGGATTAGATACACCGCAGCTCCGGTATCGCACAGGAAAGGATTAGATACACCACAGCTCCGGTATCACACAGGAGAGGATTAGATACACCACAGCTCCGTTATCACATAGGAGAGGATTGGATACACCGCAGCTCCAGTATAGCACAGGAGAGGATTGGATACACCGCAGCTCGGGTATCACACAGGAGAGGATTAGATACACCACAGCTCCGGTATCACACAGGAGAGGATTAGATACACCGCAGCTCCGGTATCACACAGGAGAGGATTAGATACACCGCAGCTCGGGTATCACACAGGAGAGGATTAGATACACCGCAGCTCCGGTATCACACAGGAGAGGATTGGATACACCGCAGCTCCGGTATCACACAGGAGAGGATTAGATACACCACAGCTCCGTTATCACATAGGAGAGGATTAGATACACCGCAGCTCCGGTATAGCACAGGAGAGGATTGGATACACCGCAGCTCGGGTATCACACAGGAAAGGATTAGATACACCGCAGCTCCGGTATCACACAGGAGAGGATTGGATACACCGCAGCTCCGGTATCACACAGGAGAGGATTAGATACACCGCAGCTCCAGTATAGCACAGGAGAGGATTGGATACACCGCAGCTCGGGTATCACACAGGAAAGGATTAGATACACCGCAGCTCCGGTATCACACAGGAGAGGATTGGATACACCGCAGCTCCGGTATCACACAGGAGAGGATTAGATACATCACAGCTCCGGTATCACACAGGAGAGGATTAGATACACCGCAGCTCGGGTATCACACAGGAGAGGATTAGATACACCGCAGCTCGGGTATCGCACAGGAGATGATTAGATACACCGCAGCTCCGGTATCACACAGGAGAGGATTAGATACATCACAGCTCCGGTATCACACAGGAGAGGATTAGATACATCACAGCTCCGGTATCACACAGGAGAGGATTAGATACACCGCAGCTCGGGTATCGCACAGGAGAGGATTAGATACACCACAGCTCCGGTATCGCACAGGAGAGGATTAGATACATCACAGCTCCGGTATCACACAGGAGAGGATTAGATACATCACAGCTCCGGTATCACACAGGAGAGGATTAGATACACGGCTCAGCAGACAGTATCACACAGGAGAGGATTAGATACACGGCTCAGCAGACAGTATCACACAGGAGAGGATTAGATACACCGCAGCTCCGGTATCACACAGGAGAGGATTAGATACATCACAGCTCCGGTATCACACAGGAGAGGATTAGATACATCACAGCTCCGGTATCACACAGGAGAGGATTAGATACACCGCAGCTCGGGTATCACACAGGAGAGGATTAGATACACCGCAGCTCCGGTATCACACAGGAGAGGATTGGATACACCGCAGCTCCAGTATAGCACAGGAGAGGATTAGATACACCACAGCTCCGGTATCACATAGGAGAGGATTGGATACACCGCAGCTCCAGTATAGCACAGGAGAGGATTGGATACACCACAGCTCCGTTATCACATAGGAGAGGATTGGATACACCGCAGCTCCAGTATAGCACAGGAGAGGATTGGATACACCGCAGCTCGGGTATCACACAGGAAAGGATTAGATACACCGCAGCTCCGGTATCACACAGGAGAGGATTGGATACACCGCAGCTCCGGTATCACACAGGAGAGGATTAGATACATCACAGCTCCGGTATCACACAGGAGAGGATTAGATACACCGCAGCTCGGGTATCACACAGGAGAGGATTAGATACACCGCAGCTCCGGTATCACACAGGAGAGGATTAGATACACCACAGCTCCGGTATCACATAGGAGAGGATTAGATACACCGCAGCTCGGGTATCGCACAGGAGAGGATTAGATACACCACAGCTCCGGTATCGCACAGGAGAGGATTAGATACATCACAGCTCCGGTATCACACAGGAGAGGATTAGATACATCACAGCTCCGGTATCACACAGGAGAGGATTAGATACACGGCTCAGCAGACAGTATCACACAGGAGAGGATTAGATACACGGCTCAGCAGACAGTATCACACAGGAGAGGATTAGATACACGGCTCAGCAGACAGTATCACACAGGAGAGGATTAGATACACCGCAGCTCCGGTATCACACAGGAGAGGATTAGATACATCACAGCTCTGGTATCGCACAGGAGAGGATTAGATACATCACAGCTCCGGTATCACACAGGAGAGGATTGGATACACCGCAGCTTCGGTATCACACAGGAGAGGATTAGATACATCACAGCTCCGGTATCACACAGGAGAGGATTAGATACATCACAGCTCCGGTATCACACAGGAGAGGATTAGATACACCACAGCTCCGGTATCACACAGGAAAGGATGAGATACACCGCAGCTCCGGTATCACACAGGAGAGGATTAGATACACAACAGCTCCGGTATAACACAGGAGAGGATTAGATACACCGCAGCTCCGGTATCACACAGGAGAAGATTAGATACATCACAGCTCCGGTATCACACAGGGGAGGATTAGATACGCCGCAGCTCCAGTATCGCACAGGAGAGGATTAGATACATCACAGCTCCGGTATCACACAGGAGAGGATTAGATACACCGCAGCTCCGGTATCACACAGGAGAGGATTAGATACGCCGCAGCTCCGGTATCGCACAGGAGAGGATTAGATACATCACAGCTCCGGTATCGCACAGGAGAGGATTAGATACATCACAGCTCCGGTATCGCACAGGAGAGGATTAGATACATCACAGCTCCGGTATCACACAGGAGAGGATTGGATACACCGCAGCTCCGGTATCACACAGGAGAGGATTAGATACACCGCAGCTCCGGTATCACACAGGAGAGGATTAGATACACCGCAGCTCCGGTATCACACAGGAGAGGATTAGATACATCACAGCTCCAGTATAGCACAGGAGAGGATTAGATACACCACAGCTCCGGTATCACACAGGAGAGGATTAGATACACCACAGCTCCGGTATCACACAGGAGAGGATTAGATACATCACAGCTCCAGTATAGCACAGGAGAGGATTAGATACACCACAGCTCCGGTATCACACAGGAGAGGATTAGATACACCGCAGCTCCGGTATCACACAGGAGAGGATTAGATACACCACAGCTCCGGTATCACACAGGAGAGGATTAGATACATCACAGCTCCAGTATAGCACAGGAGAGGATTAGATACACCGCAGCTCCGGTATCACACAGGAGAGGATTAGATACACCGCAGCTCCGCTATCACACAGGAGAGGATTAGATACACCGCAGCTCCGGTATCACACAGGAGAGGATTAGATACACCGCAGCTCCAGTATAGCACAGGAGAGGATTAGATACACCGCAGCTCCGGTATCGCACAGGAGAGGATTAGATACATCACAGCTCCGGTATCGCACAGGAGAGGATTAGATACACCACAGCTCCGGTATCACACAGGAGAGGATTAGATACACCGCAGCTCCGGTATCACACAGGAGAGGATTAGATACACCGCAGATCGGGTATCGCACAGGAGAGGATTAGATACATCACAGCTCCGGTATCGCACAGGAGAGGATTAGATACACCACAGCTCCGGTATCACACAGGGGAGGATTAGATACGCCGCAGCTCCGGTATCGCACAGGAGAGGATTAGATACATCACAGCTCCGGTATCGCACAGGAGAGGATTAGATACATCACAGCTCCGGTATCGCACAGGAGAGGATTAGATACATCACAGCTCCGGTATCACACAGGAGAGGATTGGATACACCGCAGCTCCGGTATCACACAGGAGAGGATTAGATACACCACAGCTCCAGTATAGCACAGGAGAGGATTAGATACACCGCAGCTCCGGTATCACACAGGAGAGGATTAGATACACCGCAGCTCCGGTATCACACAGGAGAGGATTAGATACACCGCAGCTCCGGTATCACACAGGAGAGGATTAGATACACCGCAGCTCGGGTATCGCACAGGAGAGGATTAGATACACCGCAGCTCCGGTATCACACAGGAGAGGATTAGATACACCGCAGATCGGGTATCGCACAGGAGAGGATTAGATACACCACAGCTCCGGTATCACACAGGAGAGGATTAGATACACCGCAGCTCGGGTATCGCACAGGAGAGGATTAGATACATCACAGCTCCAGTATAGCACAGGAGAGGATTAGATACACCACAGCTCCGGTATCACACAGGAGAGGATTAGATACACCGCAGCTCCGGTATCACACAGGAGAGGATTAGATACATCACAGCTCCGGTATCACACAGGAGAGGATTAGATACACCACAGCTCCGGTATCACACAGGAGAGGATTAGATACACCACAGCTCCGGTATCACACAGGAGAGGATTAGATACATCACAGCTCCGGTATCACACAGGAGAGGATTAGATACACCACAGCTCCGGTATCACACAGGAGAGGATTAGATACATCACAGCTCCGGTATCACACAGGAGAGGATTAGATACATCACAGCTCCGGTATCACACAGGAGAGGATTGGATACACCGCAGCTCCGGTATCACACAGGAGAGGATTAGATACACCACAGCTCCAGTATAGCACAGGAGAGGATTAGATACATCACAGCTCCGGTATCGCACAGGAGAGGATTAGATACATCACAGCTCCGGTATCGCACAGGAGAGGATTAGATACATCACAGCTCCGGTATCACACAGGAGAGGATTGGATACACCGCAGCTCCGGTATCACACAGGACAGGATTAGATACACCACAGCTCCAGTATAGCACAGGAGAGGATTAGATACACCGCAGCTCCGGTATCACACAGGAGAGGATTAGATACACCGCAGCTCCGGTATCACACAGGAGAGGATTAGATACACCACAGCTCCAGTATAGCACAGGAGAGGATTAGATACATCACAGCTCCGGTATCACACAGGAGAGGATTAGATACATCACAGCTCCGGTATCACACAGGAGAGGATTAGATACACCGCAGATCGGGTATCGCACAGGAGAGGATTAGATACACCACAGCTCCGGTATCACACAGGAGAGGATTAGATACACCGCAGCTCGGGTATCGCACAGGAGAGGATTAGATACATCACAGCTCTGGTATCACACAGGAGAGGATTAGATACACCACAGCTCCGGTATCGCACAGGAGAGGATTAGATACACCGCAGCTCCGGTATCACACAGGAGAAGATTAGATACACCGCAGCTCCGGTATCGCACAGGAGAGGATTAGATGCATCACAGCTCCGGTATCACACAGGAGAGGATTAGATACATCACAGCTCTGGTATCACACAGGAGAGGATTAGATACACCGCAGCTCCGGTATCACACAGGAGAGGATTAGATACACCGCAGCTCGGGTATCACACAGGAGAGGATTAGATACACCACAGCTCCGGTATCGCACAGGAGAGGATTAGATACACCGCAGCTCGGGTATCGCACAGGAGAGGATTAGATACATCACAGCTCTGGTATCACACAGGAGAGGATTAGATACACCACAGCTCCGGTATCGCACAGGAGAGGATTAGATACACCGCAGCTCCGGTATCACACAGGAGAAGATTAGATACACCGCAGCTCCGGTATCGCACAGGAGAGGATTAGATGCATCACAGCTCCGGTATCACACAGGAGAGGATTAGATACATCACAGCTCTGGTATCACACAGGAGAGGATTAGATACACCGCAGCTCCGGTATCACACAGGAGAGGATTAGATACACCGCAGCTCGGGTATCACACAGGAGAGGATTAGATACGCCGCAGCTCCGGTATCGCAAAGGAGAGGATTAGATACACCACAGCTCCGGTATCACACAGGATAGGATTAGATACACCGCAGCTCCGGTATCACACAGGAGAGGATTAGATACACCGCAGCTCCGGTATCGCACAGGAGAGGATTAGATACACCGCAGCTCCGGTATCACACAGGAGAGGATTAGATACACCGCAGCTCTGGTATCACACAGGAGAGGATTAGATACACCGCAGCTCCGGTATCACACAGGAGAGGATTAGATACACCACAGCTCCGGTATCACACAGGAGAGGATTAGATACACCGCAGCTCGGGTATCGCACAGGAGAGGATTAGATACACCACAGCTCCGGTATCACACAGGAGAGGATTAGATACACCACAGCTCCGGTATCACACAGGAGAGGATTAGATACACCGCAGCTCGGGTATCGCACAGGAGAGGATTAGATACACCGCAGCTCCGGTATCGCACAGGAAAGGATTAGATACACCACAGCTCCGGTATCACACAGGAGAGGATTAGATACACCGCAGCTCCGTTATCACATAGGAGAGGATTGGATACACCGCAGCTCCAGTATAGCACAGGAGAGGATTGGATACACCGCAGCTCGGGTATCACACAGGAGAGGATTAGATACACCGCAGCTCCGGTATCGCACAGGAAAGGATTAGATACACCACAGCTCCGGTATCACACAGGAGAGGATTAGATACACCACAGCTCCGTTATCACATAGGAGAGGATTGGATACACCGCAGCTCCAGTATAGCACAGGAGAGGATTGGATACACCGCAGCTCGGGTATCACACAGGAGAGGATTAGATACACCGCAGCTCGGGTATCACACAGGAGAGGATTAGATACACCGCAGCTCCGGTATCACACAGGAGAGGATTGGATACACCGCAGCTCCGGTATCACACAGGAGAGGATTAGATACACCACAGCTCCGTTATCACATAGGAGAGGATTAGATACACCGCAGCTCCGGTATAGCACAGGAGAGGATTGGATACACCGCAGCTCGGGTATCACACAGGAAAGGATTAGATACACCGCAGCTCCGGTATCACACAGGAGAGGATTGGATACACCGCAGCTCCGGTATCACACAGGAGAGGATTAGATACACCGCAGCTCCAGTATAGCACAGGAGAGGATTGGATACACCGCAGCTCGGGTATCACACAGGAAAGGATTAGATACACCGCAGCTCCGGTATCACACAGGAGAGGATTGGATACACCGCAGCTCCGGTATCACACAGGAGAGGATTAGATACATCACAGCTCCGGTATCACACAGGAGAGGATTAGATACACCGCAGCTCGGGTATCACACAGGAGAGGATTAGATACACCGCAGCTCGGGTATCGCACAGGAGATGATTAGATACACCGCAGCTCCGGTATCACACAGGAGAGGATTAGATACATCACAGCTCCGGTATCACACAGGAGAGGATTAGATACATCACAGCTCCGGTATCACACAGGAGAGGATTAGATACACCGCAGCTCGGGTATCGCACAGGAGAGGATTAGATACACCACAGCTCCGGTATCGCACAGGAGAGGATTAGATACATCACAGCTCCGGTATCACACAGGAGAGGATTAGATACATCACAGCTCCGGTATCACACAGGAGAGGATTAGATACACGGCTCAGCAGACAGTATCACACAGGAGAGGATTAGATACACGGCTCAGCAGACAGTATCACACAGGAGAGGATTAGATACACCGCAGCTCCGGTATCACACAGGAGAGGATTAGATACATCACAGCTCCGGTATCACACAGGAGAGGATTAGATACATCACAGCTCCGGTATCACACAGGAGAGGATTAGATACACCGCAGCTCGGGTATCACACAGGAGAGGATTAGATACACCGCAGCTCCAGTATAGCACAGGAGAGGATTAGATACACCACAGCTCCGGTATCACATAGGAGAGGATTGGATACACCGCAGCTCCAGTATAGCACAGGAGAGGATTGGATACACCACAGCTCCGTTATCACATAGGAGAGGATTGGATACACCGCAGCTCCAGTATAGCACAGGAGAGGATTGGATACACCGCAGCTCGGGTATCACACAGGAAAGGATTAGATACACCGCAGCTCCGGTATCACACAGGAGAGGATTGGATACACCGCAGCTCCGGTATCACACAGGAGAGGATTAGATACATCACAGCTCCGGTATCACACAGGAGAGGATTAGATACACCGCAGCTCGGGTATCACACAGGAGAGGATTAGATACACCGCAGCTCCGGTATCACACAGGAGAGGATTAGATACACCACAGCTCCGGTATCACATAGGAGAGGATTAGATACACCGCAGCTCGGGTATCGCACAGGAGAGGATTAGATACACCACAGCTCCGGTATCGCACAGGAGAGGATTAGATACATCACAGCTCCGGTATCACACAGGAGAGGATTAGATACATCACAGCTCCGGTATCACACAGGAGAGGATTAGATACACGGCTCAGCAGACAGTATCACACAGGAGAGGATTAGATACACGGCTCAGCAGACAGTATCACACAGGAGAGGATTAGATACACGGCTCAGCAGACAGTATCACACAGGAGAGGATTAGATACACCGCAGCTCCGGTATCACACAGGAGAGGATTAGATACATCACAGCTCTGGTATCGCACAGGAGAGGATTAGATACATCACAGCTCCGGTATCACACAGGAGAGGATTGGATACACCGCAGCTTCGGTATCACACAGGAGAGGATTAGATACATCACAGCTCCGGTATCACACAGGAGAGGATTAGATACATCACAGCTCCGGTATCACACAGGAGAGGATTAGATACACCACAGCTCCGGTATCACACAGGAAAGGATGAGATACACCGCAGCTCCGGTATCACACAGGAGAGGATTAGATACACAACAGCTCCGGTATAACACAGGAGAGGATTAGATACACCGCAGCTCCGGTATCACACAGGAGAAGATTAGATACATCACAGCTCCGGTATCACACAGGGGAGGATTAGATACGCCGCAGCTCCAGTATCGCACAGGAGAGGATTAGATACATCACAGCTCCGGTATCACACAGGAGAGGATTAGATACACCGCAGCTCCGGTATCACACAGGAGAGGATTAGATACGCCGCAGCTCCGGTATCGCACAGGAGAGGATTAGATACACCACAGCTCCGGTATCACACAGGAGAGGATTAGATACATCACAGCTCCAGTATAGCACAGGAGAGGATTAGATACACCACAGCTCCGGTATCACACAGGAGAGGATTAGATACACCACAGCTCCGGTATCACACAGGAGAGGATTAGATACATCACAGCTCCAGTATAGCACAGGAGAGGATTAGATACACCACAGCTCCGGTATCACACAGGAGAGGATTAGATACACCGCAGCTCCGGTATCACACAGGAGAGGATTAGATACACCACAGCTCCGGTATCACACAGGAGAGGATTAGATACATCACAGCTCCAGTATAGCACAGGAGAGGATTAGATACACCGCAGCTCCGGTATCACACAGGAGAGGATTAGATACACCGCAGCTCCGCTATCACACAGGAGAGGATTAGATACACCGCAGCTCCGGTATCACACAGGAGAGGATTAGATACACCGCAGCTCCAGTATAGCACAGGAGAGGATTAGATACACCGCAGCTCCGGTATCGCACAGGAGAGGATTAGATACATCACAGCTCCGGTATCGCACAGGAGAGGATTAGATACACCACAGCTCCGGTATCACACAGGAGAGGATTAGATACACCGCAGCTCCGGTATCACACAGGAGAGGATTAGATACACCGCAGATCGGGTATCGCACAGGAGAGGATTAGATACATCACAGCTCCGGTATCGCACAGGAGAGGATTAGATACACCACAGCTCCGGTATCACACAGGGGAGGATTAGATACGCCGCAGCTCCGGTATCGCACAGGAGAGGATTAGATACATCACAGCTCCGGTATCGCACAGGAGAGGATTAGATACATCACAGCTCCGGTATCGCACAGGAGAGGATTAGATACATCACAGCTCCGGTATCACACAGGAGAGGATTGGATACACCGCAGCTCCGGTATCACACAGGAGAGGATTAGATACACCACAGCTCCAGTATAGCACAGGAGAGGATTAGATACACCGCAGCTCCGGTATCACACAGGAGAGGATTAGATACACCGCAGCTCCGGTATCACACAGGAGAGGATTAGATACACCGCAGCTCCGGTATCACACAGGAGAGGATTAGATACACCGCAGCTCGGGTATCGCACAGGAGAGGATTAGATACACCGCAGCTCCGGTATCACACAGGAGAGGATTAGATACACCGCAGATCGGGTATCGCACAGGAGAGGATTAGATACACCACAGCTCCGGTATCACACAGGAGAGGATTAGATACACCGCAGCTCGGGTATCGCACAGGAGAGGATTAGATACATCACAGCTCCGGTATCACACAGGAGAGGATTAGATACATCACAGCTCCGGTATCACACAGGAGAGGATTAGATACATCACAGCTCCGGTATCACACAGGAGAGGATTGGATACACCGCAGCTCCGGTATCACACAGGAGAGGATTAGATACACCACAGCTCCAGTATAGCACAGGAGAGGATTAGATACATCACAGCTCCGGTATCGCACAGGAGAGGATTAGATACATCACAGCTCCGGTATCGCACAGGAGAGGATTAGATACATCACAGCTCCGGTATCACACAGGAGAGGATTGGATACACCGCAGCTCCGGTATCACACAGGACAGGATTAGATACACCACAGCTCCAGTATAGCACAGGAGAGGATTAGATACACCGCAGCTCCGGTATCACACAGGAGAGGATTAGATACACCGCAGCTCCGGTATCACACAGGGGAGGATTAGATACACCGCAGCTCCGGTATCACACAGGAGAGGATTAGATACACCACAGCTCCGGTATCACACAGGAGAGGATTAGATACATCACAGCTCCGGTATCGCACAGGAGAGGATTAGATACATCACAGCTTCGGTATCGCACAGGAGAGGATTAGATACATCACAGCTCCGGTATCACACAGGAGAGGATTAGATACATCACAGCTCCGGTATCACACAGGAGAGGATTAGATACACCGCAGCTCCGGTATCGCACAGGAGAGGATTAGATACACCACAGCTCCGGTATCGCACAGGAGAGGATTAGATACATCACAGCTCCGGTATCGCACAGGAGAGGATTAGATACATCACAGCTCCGGTATCGCACAGGAGAGGATTAGATACACCACAGCTCCGGTATCACACAGGGGAGGATTAGATACGCCGCAGCTCCGGTATCGCACAGGAGAGGATTAGATACATCACAGCTCGGGTATCGCACAGGAGAGGATTAGATAAACCACAGCTCCGGTATCGCACAGGAGAGGATTAGATACACCACAGCTCCGGTATCGCACAGGAGAGGATTAGATACATCACAGCTCCGGTATCGCACAGGAGAGGATTAGATACACCGCAGATCGGGTATCGCACAGGAGAGGATTAGATACATCACAGCTCCGGTATCGCACAGGAGAGGATTAGATACACCGCAGATCGGGTATCGCACAGGAGAGGATTAGATACATCACAGCTCCGGTATCGCACAGGAGAGGATTAGATACACCACAGCTCCGGTATCACACAGGGGAGGATTAGATACGCCGCAGCTCCGGTATCGCACAGGAGAGGATTAGATACATCACAGCTCCGGTATCGCACAGGAGAGGATTAGATACATCACAGCTCCGGTATCGCACAGGAGAGGATTAGATACATCACAGCTCCGGTATCACACAGGAGAGGATTGGATACACCGCAGCTCCGGTATCACACAGGAGAGGATTAGATACACCACAGCTCCAGTATAGCACAGGAGAGGATTAGATACACCGCAGCTCCGGTATCACACAGGAGAGGATTAGATACACCGCAGCTCCGGTATCACACAGGAGAGGATTAGATACACCGCAGCTCCGGTATCACACAGGAGAGGATTAGATACACCGCAGCTCGGGTATCGCACAGGAGAGGATTAGATACACCGCAGCTCCGGTATCACACAGGAGAGGATTAGATACACCGCAGATCGGGTATCGCACAGGAGAGGATTAGATACACCACAGCTCCGGTATCACACAGGAGAGGATTAGATACACCGCAGCTCGGGTATCGCACAGGAGAGGATTAGATACATCACAGCTCCGGTATCACACAGGAGAGGATTAGATACATCACAGCTCCGGTATCACACAGGAGAGGATTAGATACATCACAGCTCCGGTATCACACAGGAGAGGATTGGATACACCGCAGCTCCGGTATCACACAGGAGAGGATTAGATACACCACAGCTCCAGTATAGCACAGGAGAGGATTAGATACATCACAGCTCCGGTATCGCACAGGAGAGGATTAGATACATCACAGCTCCGGTATCACACAGGAGAGGATTGGATACACCGCAGCTCCGGTATCACACAGGACAGGATTAGATACACCACAGCTCCAGTATAGCACAGGAGAGGATTAGATACACCGCAGCTCCGGTATCACACAGGAGAGGATTAGATACACCGCAGCTCCGGTATCGCACAGGAGAGGATTAGATACACCGCAGCTCCGGTATCGCACAGGAGAGGATTAGATACATCACAGCTCCGGTATCGCACAGGAGAGGATTAGATACATCACAGCTCCGGTATCACACAGGAGAGGATTGGATACACCGCAGCTCCGGTATCACACAGGACAGGATTAGATACACCACAGCTCCAGTATAGCACAGGAGAGGATTAGATACACCGCAGCTCCGGTATCACACAGGAGAGGATTAGATACACCGCAGCTCCGGTATCACACAGGGGAGGATTAGATACACCGCAGCTCCGGTATCACACAGGAGAGGATTAGATACACCACAGCTCCGGTATCACACAGGAGAGGATTAGATACATCACAGCTCCGGTATCGCACAGGAGAGGATTAGATACATCACAGCTTCGGTATCGCACAGGAGAGGATTAGATACATCACAGCTCCGGTATCACACAGGAGAGGATTAGATACATCACAGCTCCGGTATCACACAGGAGAGGATTAGATACACCGCAGCTCCGGTATCGCACAGGAGAGGATTAGATACACCACAGCTCCGGTATCGCACAGGAGAGGATTAGATACATCACAGCTCCGGTATCGCACAGGAGAGGATTAGATACATCGCAGCTCCGGTATCGCACAGGAGAGGATTAGATACACCACAGCTCCGGTATCACACAGGGGAGGATTAGATACGCCGCAGCTCCGGTATCGCACAGGAGAGGATTAGATACATCACAGCTCGGGTATCGCACAGGAGAGGATTAGATAAACCACAGCTCCGGTATCGCACAGGAGAGGATTAGATACACCACAGCTCCGGTATCGCACAGGAGAGGATTAGATACATCACAGCTCCGGTATCGCACAGGAGAGGATTAGATACACCGCAGATCGGGTATCGCACAGGAGAGGATTAGATACATCACAGCTCCGGTATCGCACAGGAGAGGATTAGATACACCACAGCTCCGGTATCACACAGGGGAGGATTAGATACGCCGCAGCTCCGGTATCGCACAGGAGAGGATTAGATACATCACAGCTCCGGTATCGCACAGGAGAGGATTAGATACATCACAGCTCCGGTATCGCACAGGAGAGGATTAGATACATCACAGCTCCGGTATCACACAGGAGAGGATTGGATACACCGCAGCTCCGGTATCACACAGGAGAGGATTAGATACACCACAGCTCCAGTATAGCACAGGAGAGGATTAGATATACCGCAGCTCCGGTATCACACAGGAGAGGATTAGATACACCGCAGCTCCGGTATCACACAGGAGAGGATTAGATACACCGCAGCTCCGGTATCACACAGGAGAGGATTAGATACACCGCAGCTCGGGTATCGCACAGGAGAGGATTAGATACACCGCAGCTCGGGTATCGCACAGGAGAGGATTAGATACACCGCAGCTCCGGTATCACACAGGAGAGGATTAGATACACCGCAGCTCGGGTATCGCACAGGAGAGGATTAGATAGATCACAGCTCCGGTATCACACAGGAGAGGATTAGATACATCACAGCTCCGGTATCACACAGGAGAGGATTGGATACACCGCATCTCCGGTATCACACAGGAGAGGATTAGATACACCACAGCTCCAGTATAGCACAGGAGAGGATTAGATACATCACAGCTCCGGTATCACACAGGAGAGGATTAGATACATCACAGCTCCGGTATCACACAGGAGAGGATTAGATGCATCACAGCTCCGGTATCACACAGGAGAGGATTAGATACACCGCAGATCGGGTATCGCACAGGAGAGGATTAGATACACCACAGCTCCGGTATCACACAGGAGAGGATTAGATACACCGCAGCTCGGGTATCGCACAGGAGAGGATTAGATACATCACAGCTCTGGTATCACACAGGAGAGGATTAGATATATCACAGCTCCGGTATCGCACAGGAGAGGATTAGATACACCACAGCTCCGGTATCACACAGGAGAGGATTAGATACACCGCAGCTCCGGTATCACACAGGAGAGGATTAGATACACCGCAGCTCGGGTATCGCACAGGAGAGGATTAGATACATCACAGCTCTGGTATCACACAGGAGAGGATTAGATATATCACAGCTCCGGTATCACACAGGAGAGGATTAGATACGCCGCAGCTCCGGTATCGCACAGGAGAGGATTAGATATATCACAGCTCCGGTATCGCACAGGAGAGGATTAGATATATCACAGCTCCGGTATCACACAGGAGAGGATTAGATACACCACAGCTCCGGTATCGCACAGGAGAGGATTAGATACACCACAGCTCCGGTATCACACAGGATAGGATTAGATACACCGCAGCTCCGGTATCACACAGGAGAGGATTAGATACACCACAGCTCCGGTATCACACAGGATAGGATTAGATACACCGCAGCTCCGGTATCACACAGGAGAGGATTAGATACACCGCAGCTCCGGTATCGCACAGGAGAGGATTAGATACACCGCAGCTCCGGTATCACACAGGAGAGGATTAGATACACCGCAGCTCTGGTATCACACAGGAGAGGATTAGATACACCGCAGCTCCGGTATCACACAGGAGAGGATTAGATACACCACAGCTCCGGTATCACACAGGAGAGGATTAGATACACCGCAGCTCGGGTATCGCACAGGAGAGGATTAGATACACCACAGCTCCGGTATCACACAGGAGAGGATTAGATACACCGCAGCTCCGGTATCGCACAGGAAAGGATTAGATACACCACATCTCCGGTATCACACAGGAGAGGATTAGATACACCGCAGCTCCAGTATAGCACAGGAGAGGATTAGATACACCACAGCTCCGTTATCACATAGGAGAGGATTGGATACACCGCAGCTCCAGTATAGCACAGGAGAGGATTGGATACACCGCAGCTCGGGTATCACACAGGAGAGGATTAGATACACCGCAGCTCGGGTATCGCACAGGAAAGGATTAGATACACCGCAGCGCCGGTATCACACAGGAGAGGATTGGATACACCGCAGCTCCGGTATCACACAGGAGAGGATTAGATACATCACAGCTCCGGTATCACACAGGAGAGAATTAGATACACCGCAGCTCGGGTATCACACAGGAGAGGATTAGATACACCGCAGCACGGGTATCGCACAGGAGATGATTAGATACACCGCAGCTCCGGTATCACACAGGAGAGGATTAGATACACCACAGCTCCGGTATCACATAGGAGAGGATTAGATACACCGCAGCTCGGGTATCGCACAGGAGAGGATTAGATACACCACAGCTCCGGTATCGCACAGGAGAGGATTAGATACATCACAGCTCCGGTATCACACAGGAGAGGATTAGATACATCACAGCTCCGGTATCACACAGGAGAGGATTAGATACACGGCTCAGCAGACAGTATCACACAGGAGAGGATTAGATACACGGCTCAGCAGACAGTATCACACAGGAGAGGATTAGATACACCGCAGCTCCGGTATCACACAGGAGAGGATTAGATACATCACAGCTCCGGTATCGCACAGGAGAGGATTAGATACACCGCAGCTCCGGTATCACACAGGAGAGGATTGGATACACCGCAGCTTCGGTATCACACAGGAGAGGATTAGATACATCACAGCTCTGGTATCGCACAGGAGAGGATTAGATACATCACAGCTCTGGTATCGCACAGGAGAGGATTAGATACATCACAGCTCCGGTATCACACAGGAGAGGATTGGATACACCGCAGCTTCGGTATCACACAGGAGAGGATTAGATACATCACAGCTCCGGTATCACACAAGAGAGGATTAGATACATCACAGCTCCGGTATCACACAGGAGAGGATTAGATACACGGCTCAGCAGACAGTATCACACAGGAGAGGATTAGATACACGGCTCAGCAGACAGTATCACACAGGAGAGGATTAGATACACCGCAGCTCCGGTATCACACAGGAGAGGATTAGATACATCACAGCTCCGGTATCGCACAGGAGAGGATTAGATACACCGCAGCTCCGGTATCACACAGGAGAGGATTAGATACATCACAGCTCTGGTATCGCACAGGAGAGGATTAGATACATCACAGCTCCGGTATCACACAGGAAAGGATTAGATACACCGCAGCTCCGGTATCACACAGGAGAGGATTAGATACACAACAGCTCCGGTATCACACAGGAGAGGATTAGATACACCGCAGCTCCGGTATCACACAGGAGAGGATTAGATACACCGCAGCTCCGGTATCACACAGGAGAGGATTAGATACACAACAGCTCCGGTATCACACAGGGGAGGATTAGATACGCCGCAGCTCCGGTATCGCACAGGAGAGGATTAGATACATCACAGCTCCGGTATCACACAGGAGAGGATTAGATACACCGCAGCTCCGGTATCACACAGGAGAGGATTAGATACGCCGCAGCTCCGGTATCGCACAGGAGAGGATTAGATACATCACAGCTCCGGTATCGCACAGGAGAGGATTAGATACATCACAGCTCCGGTATCGCACAGGAGAGGATTAGATACATCACAGCTCCGGTATCACACAGGAGAGGATTGGATACACCGCAGCTCCGGTATCACACAGGAGAGGATTAGATACACCGCAGCTCCGGTATCACACAGGAGAGGATTAGATACACCGCAGCTCCGGTATCACACAGGAGAGGATTAGATACATCACAGCTCCAGTATAGCACAGGAGAGGATTAGATACACCGCAGCTCCGGTATCACACAGGAGAGGATTAGATACACCACAGCTCCGGTATCACACAGGAGAGGATTAGATACACCACAGCTCCGGTATCACACAGGAGAGGATTAGATACATCACAGCTCCAGTATAGCACAGGAGAGGATTAGATACACCGCAGCTCCGGTATCACACAGGAGAGGATTAGATACACCACAGCTCCGGTATCACACAGGAGAGGAATAGATACATCACAGCTCCAGTATAGCACAGGAGAGGATTAGATACACCGCAGCTCCGGTATCACACAGGAGAGGATTAGATACACCGCAGCTCCGCTATCACACAGGAGAGGATTAGATACACCGCAGCTCCGGTATCACACAGGAGAGGATTAGATACACCACAGCTCCGGTATCGCACATGAGAGGATTAGATACATCACAGCTCCGGTATCGCACAGGAGAGGATTAGATACACCACAGCTCCGGTATCACACAGGAGAGGATTAGATACACCGCAGCTCCGGTATCACACAGGAGAGGATTAGATACACCGCAGCTCCGGTATCACACAGGAGAGGATTAGATACACCGCAGATCGGGTATCGCACAAAAGAGGATTAGATACATCACAGCTCCGGTATCGCACAGGAGAGGATTAGATACACCGCAGGTCCGGTATCACACAGGAGAGGATTAGATACACCACAGCTCCGGTATCACACAGGGGAGGATTAGATACGCCGCAGCTCCGGTATCGCACAGGAGAGGATTAGATACATCACAGCTCCGGTATCGCACAGGAGAGGATTAGATACATCACAGCTCCGGTATCGCACAGGAGAGGATTAGATACATCACAGCTCCGGTATCACACAGGAGAGGATTGGATACACAGCAGCTCCGGTATCACACAGGAGAGGATTAGATACACCGCAGCTCCGGTATCACACAGGAGAGGATTAGATACACCGCAGCTCCGGTATCACACAGGAGAGGATTAGATACACCGCAGCTCGGGTATCGCACAGGAGAGGATTAGATACACCGCAGCTCGGGTATCGCACAGGAGAGGATTAGATACACCGCAGCTCCGGTATCACACAGGAGAGGATTAGATACACCGCAGCTCGGGTATCGCACAGGAGAGGATTAGATACATCACAGCTCCGGTATCGCACAGGAGAGGATTAGATACATCACAGCTCCGGTATCACACAGGAGAGGATTAGATACACCGCAGATCGGGTATCGCACAGGAGAGGATTAGATACACCACAGCTCCGGTATCACACAGGAGAGGATTAGATACACCGCAGCTCGGGTATCGCACAGGAGAGGATTAGATACATCACAGCTCCGGTATCGCACAGGAGAGGATTAGATACATCACAGCTCCGGTATCGCACAGGAGAGGATTAGATACACCACAGCTCCGGTATCACACAGGGGAGGATTAGATACGCCGCAGCTCCGGTATCGCACAGGAGAGGATTAGATACATCACAGCTCCGGTATCACACAGGAGAGGATTAGATACACCGCAGCTCCGGTATGACACAGGAGAGGATTAGATACATCACAGCTCCGGTATCACACAGGAGAGGATTAGATACATCACAGCTCCGGTATCGCTCAGGAGAGGATTAGATACATCACAGCTCCGGTATCGCACAGAAGAGGATTAGATACATCACAGCTCCGGTATCACACAGGAGAGGATTAGATACACCGCAGCTCCGGTATCACACAGGAGAGGATTAGATACACTGCAGCTCCGGTATCACACAGAAGAGGATTGGATACACCGCAGCTCCGGTATCACACAGGAGAGGATTGGATACACCGCAGCTCCGGTATCACACAGGAGAGGATTGGATACACCGCAGCTCCGGTATCACACAGGAGAGGATTAGATACACCACAGCTCCGGTATCACACAGGAGAGGATTAGATACACCACAGCTCCGGTATCACACAGGAGAGGATTAGATACACCGCAGCTCCGGTATCACACAGGGGAGGATTAGATACACCACAGCTCCGGTATCACACAGGAGAGGATTGGATACACCACAGCTCCAGTATAGCACAGGAGAGGATTAGATACATCACAGCTCCGGTATCACACAGGAGAGGATTAGATACACCGCAGCTCGGGTATAGCACAGGAGAGGATTAGATACACCGCAGCTCCGGTATCACACAGGAGAGGATTAGATACACCGCAGCTCCGGTATCACACAGGAGAGGATTAGATACATCACAGCTCCGGTATCACACAGGAGAGGATTGGATACACCACAGCTCCAGTATAGCACAGGAGAGGATTAGATACATCACAGCTCCGGTATCACACAGGAGAGGATTAGATACACCACAGCTCGGGTATAGCACAGGAGAGGATTAGATACACCGCAGCTCCGGTATCACACAGGAGAGGATTAGATACACCGCAGCTCCGGTATCACACAGGAGAGGATTAGATACACCGCAGCTCCGGTATCACACAGGAGAGGATTAGATACACCGCAGCTCGGGTATCGCACAGGAGAGGATTAGATACACCGCACCTCGGGTATCGCACAGGAGAGGATTAGATACACCACAGCTCCGGTATCACACAGGAGAGGATTAGATACACCGCAGATCGGGTATCGCACAGGAGAGGATTAGATACACCACAGCTCCGTTATCACACAGGAGAGGATTAGATACACCGCAGCTCGGGTATCGCACAGGAGAGGATTAGATACATCACAGCTCCGGTATCGCACAGGAGAGGATTAGATACACCGCAGATCGGGTATCGCACAGGAGAGGATTAGATACATCACAGCTCCGGTATCGCACAGGAGAGGATTAGATACACCACAGCTCCGGTATCACACAGGAGAGGATTAGATACACCGCAGATCGGGTATCGCACAGGAGAGGATTAGATACACCACAGCTCCGTTATCACACAGGAGAGGATTAGATACACCGCAGCTCGGGTATCGCACAGGAGAGGATTAGATACATCACAGCTCCGGTATCGCACAGGAGAGGATTAGATACACCGCAGATCGGGTATCGCACAGGAGAGGATTAGATACATCACAGCTCCGGTATCGCACAGGAGAGGATTAGATACACCACAGCTCCGGTATCACACAGGGGAGGATTAGATACGCCGCAGCTCCGGTATCGCACAGGAGAGGATTAGATACATCACAGCTCCGGTATCGCACAGGAGAGGATTAGATACATCACAGCTCCGGTATCGCACAGGAGAGGATTAGATACATCACAGCTCCGGTATCACACAGGAGAGGATTGGATACACCGCAGCTCCGGTATCACACAGGAGAGGATTAGATACACCACAGCTCCAGTATAGCACAGGAGAGGATTAGATACACCGCAGCTCCGGTATCACACAGGAGAGGATTAGATACACCGCAGCTCCGGTATCACACAGGAGAGGATTAGATACACCGCAGCTCCGGTATCACACAGGAGAGGATTAGATACACCGCAGCTCGGGTATCGCACAGGAGAGGATTAGATACACCGCAGCTCGGGTATCGCACAGGAGAGGATTAGATACACCGCAGCTCCGGTATCACACAGGAGAGGATTAGATACACCGCAGCTCGGGTATCGCACAGGAGAGGATTAGATACATCACAGCTCCGGTATCACACAGGAGAGGATTAGATACATCACAGCTCCGGTATCACACAGGAGAGGATTGGATACACCGCATCTCCGGTATCACACAGGAGAGGATTAGATACACCACAGCTCCAGTATAGCACAGGAGAGGATTAGATACACCGCAGATCGGGTATCGCACAGGAGAGGATTAGATACACCACAGCTCCGGTATCACACAGGAGAGGATTAGATACACCGCAGCTCGGGTATCGCACAGGAGAGGATTAGATACATCACAGCTCTGGTATCACACAGGAGAGGATTAGATATATCACAGCTCCGGTATCGCACAGGAGAGGATTAGATACACCACAGCTCCGGTATCACACAGGAGAGGATTAGATACACCGCAGCTCCGGTATCACACAGGAGAGGATTAGATACACCGCAGCTCGGGTATCGCACAGGAGAGGATTAGATACATCACAGCTCTGGTATCACACAGGAGAGGATTAGATATATCACAGCTCCGGTATCGCACAGGAGAGGATTAGATACACCACAGCTCCGGTATCGCACAGGAGAGGATTAGATACACCACAGCTCCGGTATCACACAGGATAGGATTAGATACACCGCAGCTCCGGTATCACACAGGAGAGGATTAGATACACCACAGCTCCGGTATCACACAGGATAGGATTAGATACACCGCAGCTCCGGTATCACACAGGAGAGGATTAGATACACCGCAGCTCCGGTATCGCACAGGAGAGGATTAGATACACCGCAGCTCCGGTATCACACAGGAGAGGATTAGATACACCGCAGCTCTGGTATCACACAGGAGAGGATTAGATACACCGCAGCTCCGGTATCACACAGGAGAGGATTAGATACACCACAGCTCCGGTATCACACAGGAGAGGATTAGATACACCGCAGCTCGGGTATCGCACAGGAGAGGATTAGATACACCACAGCTCCGGTATCACACAGGAGAGGATTAGATACACCGCAGCTCCGGTATCGCACAGGAAAGGATTAGATACACCACATCTCCGGTATCACACAGGAGAGGATTAGATACACCGCAGCTCCAGTATAGCACAGGAGAGGATTAGATACACCACAGCTCCGTTATCACATAGGAGAGGATTGGATACACCGCAGCTCCAGTATAGCACAGGAGAGGATTGGATACACCGCAGCTCGGGTATCACACAGGAGAGGATTAGATACACCGCAGCTCGGGTATCGCACAGGAAAGGATTAGATACACCGCAGCTCCGGTATCACACAGGAGAGGATTGGATACACCGCAGCTCCGGTATCACACAGGAGAGGATTAGATACATCACAGCTCCGGTATCACACAGGAGAGGATTAGATACACCGCAGCTCGGGTATCACACAGGAGAGGATTAGATACACCGCAGCACGGGTATCGCACAGGAGATGATTAGATACACCGCAGCTCCGGTATCACACAGGAGAGGATTAGATACACCACAGCTCCGGTATCACATAGGAGAGGATTAGATACACCGCAGCTCGGGTATCGCACAGGAGAGGATTAGATACACCACAGCTCCGGTATCGCACAGGAGAGGATTAGATACATCACAGCTCCGGTATCACACAGGAGAGGATTAGATACATCACAGCTCCGGTATCACACAGGAGAGGATTAGATACACGGCTCAGCAGACAGTATCACACAGGAGAGGATTAGATACACGGCTCAGCAGACAGTATCACACAGGAGAGGATTAGATACACCGCAGCTCCGGTATCACACAGGAGAGGATTAGATACATCACAGCTCCGGTATCGCACAGGAGAGGATTAGATACACCGCAGCTCCGGTATCACACAGGAGAGGATTGGATACACCGCAGCTTCGGTATCACACAGGAGAGGATTAGATACATCACAGCTCTGGTATCGCACAGGAGAGGATTAGATACATCACAGCTCTGGTATCGCACAGGAGAGGATTAGATACATCACAGCTCCGGTATCACACAGGAGAGGATTGGATACACCGCAGCTTCGGTATCACACAGGAGAGGATTAGATACATCACAGCTCCGGTATCACACAAGAGAGGATTAGATACATCACAGCTCCGGTATCACACAGGAGAGGATTAGATACACGGCTCAGCAGACAGTATCACACAGGAGAGGATTAGATACACGGCTCAGCAGACAGTATCACACAGGAGAGGATTAGATACACCGCAGCTCCGGTATCACACAGGAGAGGATTAGATACATCACAGCTCCGGTATCGCACAGGAGAGGATTAGATACACCGCAGCTCCGGTATCACACAGGAGAGGATTAGATACATCACAGCTCTGGTATCGCACAGGAGAGGATTAGATACATCACAGCTCCGGTATCACACAGGAAAGGAATAGATACACCGCAGCTCCGGTATCACACAGGAGAGGATTAGATACACAACAGCTCCGGTATCACACAGGAGAGGATTAGATACACCGCAGCTCGGTATCACACAGGAGAGGATTAGATACACCGCAGATCGGGTATCGCACAAAAGAGGATTAGATACATCACAGCTCCGGTATCGCACAGGAGAGGATTAGATACACCGCAGGTCCGGTATCACACAGGAGAGGATTAGATACACCACAGCTCCGGTATCACACAGGGGAGGATTAGATACGCCGCAGCTCCGGTATCGCACAGGAGAGGATTAGATACATCACAGCTCCGGTATCGCACAGGAGAGGATTAGATACATCACAGCTCCGGTATCGCACAGGAGAGGATTAGATACATCACAGCTCCGGTATCACACAGGAGAGGATTGGATACACCGCAGCTCCGGTATCACACAGGAGAGGATTAGATACACCACAGCTCCAGTATAGCACAGGAGAGGATTAGATACACCGCAGCTCCGGTATCACACAGGAGAGGATTAGATACACCGCAGCTCCGGTATCACACAGGAGAGGATTAGATACACCGCAGCTCCGGTATCACACAGGAGAGGATTAGATACACCGCAGCTCGGGTATCGCACAGGAGAGGATTAGATACACCGCAGCTCGGGTATCGCACAGGAGAGGATTAGATACATCACAGCTCCGGTATCGCACAGGAGAGGATTAGATACATCACAGCTCCGGTATCACACAGGAGAGGATTAGATACACCGCAGATCGGGTATCGCACAGGAGAGGATTAGATACACCACAGCTCCGGTATCACACAGGAGAGGATTAGATACACCGCAGCTCGGGTATCGCACAGGAGAGGATTAGATACATCACAGCTCCGGTATCGCACAGGAGAGGATTAGATACATCACAGCTCCGGTATCGCACAGGAGAGGATTAGATACATCACAGCTCCGGTATCACACAGGAGAGGATTGGATACACCGCAGCTCCGGTATCACACAGGACAGGATTAGATACACCACAGCTCCAGTATAGCACAGGAGAGGATTAGATACACCGCAGCTCCGGTATCACACAGGAGAGGATTAGATACACCGCAGCTCCGGTATCACACAGGAGATGATTAGATACACCGCAGCTCCGGTATCACACAGGAGAGGATTAGATACACCACAGCTCCGGTATCACACAGGAGAGGATTGGATACACCGCAGCTCCGGTATCACACAGGAGAGGATTAGATACACCACAGCTCCGGTATCACACAGGAGAGGATTAGATACACCACAGCTCCGGTATCACACAGGAGAGGATTAGATACACCGCAGCTCCGGTATCACACAGGAGAGGATTAGATACACCGCAGCTCCGGTATCACACAGGAGAGGATTGGATACACCACAGCTCCAGTATAGCACAGGAGAGGATTAGATACATCACAGCTCCGGTATCACACAGGAGAGGATTAGATACACCGCAGCTCGGGTATAGCACAGGAGAGGATTAGATACACCGCAGCTCCGGTATCACACAGGAGAGGATTAGATACACCGCAGCTCCGGTATCACACAGGAGAGGATTAGATACATCACAGCTCCGGTATCACACAGGAGAGGATTGGATACACCACAGCTCCAGTATAGCACAGGAGAGGATTAGATACATCACAGCTCCGGTATCACACAGGAGAGGATTAGATACACCGCAGCTCGGGTATAGCACAGGAGAGGATTAGATACACCGCAGCTCCGGTATCACACAGGAGAGGATTAGATACACCGCAGCTCCGGTATCACACAGGAGAGGATTAGATACACCGCAGCTCCGGTATCACACAGGAGAGGATTAGATACACCGCAGCTCGGGTATCGCACAGGAGAGGATTAGATACACCACAGCTCCGGTATCACACAGGAGAGGATTAGATACACCGCAGATCGGGTATCGCACAGGAGAGGATTAGATACACCACAGCTCCGTTATCACACAGGAGAGGATTAGATACACCGCAGCTCGGGTATCGCACAGGAGAGGATTAGATACACCACAGCTCCGGTATCACACAGGAAAGGATTAGATACATCACAGCTCCGGTATCGCACAGGAGAGGATTAGATACACCACAGCTCCGGTATCACACAGGAGAGGATTAGATACACCGCAGCTCCGGTATCACACAGGAGAGGATTAGATACACCGCAGCTCCGGTATCACACAGGATAGGATTAGATACACCGCAGCTCCGGTATCACACAGGAGAGGATTAGATACACCGCAGCTCCGGTATCGCACAGGAGAGGATTAGATACACCGCAGCTCCGGTATCACACAGGAGAGGATTAGATACACCGCAGCTCCGGTATCACACAGGAGAGGATTAGATACACCGCAGCTCCGGTATCACACAGGAGAGGATTAGATACACCACAGCTCCGGTATCACACAGGAGAGGATTAGATACACCGCAGCTCGGGTATCGCACAGGAGAGGATTAGATACACCACAGCTCCGGTATCACACAGGAGAGGATTAGATACACCGCAGCTCCGGTATCGCACAGGAAAGGATTAGATACACCACAGCTCCGGTATCACACAGGAGAGGATTAGATACACCGCAGCTCCAGTATAGCACAGGAGAGGATTAGATACACCACAGCTCCGGTATCACATAGGAGAGGATTGGATACACCGCAGCTCGGGTATCGCACAGGAAAGGATTAGATACACCACAGCTCCAGTATAGCACAGGAGAGGATTAGATACACCGCAGCTCCAGTATAGCACAGGAGAGGATTAGATACACCACAGCTCCGGTATCACACAGGAAAGGATTAGATACATCACAGCTCCGGTATCGCACAGGAGAGGATTAGATACACCACAGCTCCGGTATCACACAGGAGAGGATTAGATACACCGCAGCTCCGGTATCACACAGGAAAGGATTAGATACATCACAGCTCTGGTATCACACAGGAGAGGATTAGATACACCACAGCTCCAGTATCACACAGGAGAGGATTAGATACACCACAGCTCCGGTATCACACAGGAGAGGATTAGATACACCGCAGCTCCGGTATCACACAGGAGAGGATTAGATACACCGCAGCTCCGGTATCACACAGGAGAGGATTAGATACACCGCAGCTCCGGTATCACACAGGAGAGGATTAGATACACCGCAGCTCCGGTATCACACAGGAGGATTAGATACACCGCAGCTCCGGTATCACACAGGAGAGGATTAGATACACCGCAGCTCCGGTATCACACAGGAGAGGATTAGATACACCGCAGCTCCGGTATCACACAGGAGAGGATTAGATACACCGCAGCTCCGGTATCACACAGGAGAGGATTAGATACATCGCAGCTCCGGTATCACACAGGAGAGGATTAGATACACCGCAGCTCCGGTATCACACCGGAGAGGATTAGATACACCGCAGCTCCGGTATCACACCGGAGAGGATTAGATACACCGCAGCTCCGGTATCACACAGGGGAGGATTAGATACACCGCAGCTCCGGTATCACACAGGGGAGGATTAGATACACCGCAGCTCCGGTATCACACAGGGGAGGATTAGATACACCGCAGCTCCGGTATCACACAGGAGAGGATTAGATACACCACAGCTCCGGTATCACACAGGGGAGGATTAGATACATCACAGCTCCGGTATCGCACAGGAGAGGATTAGATACACCGCAGCTCCGGTATCACACAGGAGAGGATTAGATACATCACAGCTCCGGTATCACACAGGAGAGGATTAGATACACCACAGCTCCGGTATCACACAGGAGAGGATTAGATACACCACAGCTCCGGTATCACACAGGGGAGGATTAGATACACCACAGCTCCGGTATCACACAGGAGAGGATTAGATACATCACAGCTCCGGTATCGCACAGGAGAGGATTAGATACACCGCAGCTCCGGTATCACACAGGAAAGGATTAGATACACCGCAGCTCCGGTATCACACAGGAGAGGATTAGATACACCACAGCTCCGGTATCACACAGGAGAGGATTAGATACACCGCAGCTCCGGTATCACACAGGAGAGGATTAGATACATCACAGCTCCGGTATCACACAGGAGAGGATTAGATACACCACAGCTCCGGTATCACACAGGATAGGATTAGATACACCGCAGCTCCGGTATCACACAGGAGAGTATTAGATACACCACAGCTCCGGTATCACACAGGGGAGGATTAGATACACCACAGCTCCGGTATCACACAGGAGAGGATTAGATACACCACAGCTCCGGTATCACACAGGATAGGATTAGATACATCACAGCTCCGGTATCGCACAGGAGAGGATTAGATACACCGCAGCTCCGGTATCACACAGGAGAGGATTAGATACATCACAGCTCCGGTATCGCACAGGAGAGGATTAGATACACCGCAGCTCCGGTATCACACAGGAAAGGATTAGATACATCACAGCTCCGGTATCGCACAGGAGAGGATTAGATACATCACAGCTCCGGTATCGCACAGGAGAGGATTAGATACACCACAGCTCCGGTATCGCACAGGAGAGGATTAGATACATCACAGCTCCGGTATCACACAGGGGAGGATTAGATACACCACAGCTCCGGTATCACACAGGAGAGGATTAGATACACCACAGCTCCGGTATCACACAGGGGAGGATTAGATACACCACAGCTCCGGTATCACACAGGAGAGGATTAGATACACCACAGCTCCGGTATCACACAGGAGAGGATTAGATACACCGCAGCTCCGGTATCACACAGGAAAGGATTAGATACATCACAGCTCCGGTATCGCACAGGAGAGGATTAGATACACCACAGCTCCGGTATCGCACAGGAGAGGATTAGATACATCACAGCTCCGGTATCACACAGGAGAGGATTAGATACACCACAGCTCCGGTATCGCACAGGAGAGAATTAGATACACCACAGCTCCGGTATCGCACAGGAGAGGATTAGATACATCACAGCTCCGGTATCACACAGGAGAGGATTGGATACACCGCAGCTCCTGTATCACACAGGAGAGGATTAGATACATCACAGCTCCGGTATCACACAGGAGAGGATTAGATACACCACAGCTCCGGTATCACACAGGAGAGGATTAGATACATCACAGCTCCGGTATCACACAGGAGAGGATTAGATACATCACAGCTCCGGTATCGCACAGGAGAGGATTAGATACACCACAGCTCCGGTATCACACAGGAGAGGATTGGATACATCACAGCTCCGGTATCACACAGGAGAGGATTAGATACATCACAGCTCCGGTATCGCACAGGAGAGGATTAGATACATCACAGCTCCGGTATCACACAGGAGAGGATTAGATACACCACAGCTCCGGTATCACACAGGAGAGGATTAGATACATCACAGCTCCGGTATCACACAGGAGAGGATTAGATACATCACAGCTCCGGTATCGCACAGGAGAGGATTAGATACATCACAGCTCCGGTATCGCACAGGAGAGGATTAGATACATCACAGCTCCGGTATCACACAGGAGAGGATTAGATACACCACAGCTCCGGTATCGCACAGGAGAGGATTAGATACACCGCAGCTCCGGTATCGCACAGGAGAGGATTAGATACACCACAGCTCCGGTATCACACAGGAGAGGATTAGATACACCGCAGCTCCGGTATCGCACAGGAGAGGATTAGATACATCACAGCTCCGGTATCACACAGGAGAGGATTAGATACACCACAGCTCCGGTATCGCACAGGAGAGGATTAGATACATCACAGCTCCGGTATCGCACAGGAGAGGATTAGATACACCACAGCTCCGGTATCACACAGGAGAGGATTAGATACATCACAGCTCCGGTATCACACAGGAGAGGATTAAATACATCACAGCTCCGGTATCACACAGGAGAGGATTAGATACACCACAGCTCCGGTATCGCACAGGAGAGGATTAGATACACCGCAGCTCCGGTATCGCACAGGAGAGGATTAGATACATCACAGCTCCGGTATCGCACAGGAGAGGATTAGATACACCGCAGCTCCGGTATCGCACAGGAGAGGATTGGATACACCGCAGCTCCGGTATCGCACAGGAGAGAATTAGATACATCACAGCTCCAGTATCACACAGGAGAGGATTAGATACATCACAGCTCCGGTATCACACAGGAGAGGATTAGATACATCACAGCTCCGGTATCACACAGAAGAGGATTAGATACACCACAGCTCCGGTATCACACAGGAGAGGATTAGATACACCGCAGCTCCGGTATCACACAGGAGAGGATTGGATACACCGCAGCTCCGGTATCGCACAGGAGAGGATTGGATACACCGCAGCTCCGGTATCACACAGGAGAGGATTGGATACACCGCAGCTCCGGTATCGCACAGGAGAGGATTGGATACACCGCAGCTCCGGTATCGCACAGGAGAGAATTAGATACATCACAGCTCCAGTATCACACAGGAGAGGATTAGATACATCACAGCTCCGGTATCGCACAGGAGAGGATTAGATACATCACAGCTCCGGTATCAAACAGGAGAGGATTGGATACACCGCAGCTCCGGTATCGCACAGGAGAGAATTAGATACATCACAGCTCCAGTATCACACAGGAGAGGATTAGATACATCACAGCTCCGGTATCGCACAGGAGAGGATTAGATACACCGCAGCTCCGGTATCGCACAGGAGAGGATTAGATACATCACAGCTCCGGTATCACACAGGAGAGGATTAGATACACCACAGCTCCGGTATCGCACAGGAGAGGATTAGATACATCACAGCTCCGGTATCGCACAGGAGAGGATTAGATACACCACAGCTCCGGTATCACACAGGAGAGGATTAGATACATCACAGCTCCGGTATCGCACAGGAGAGGATTAGATACATGACAGCTCCGGTATCACACAGGAGAGGATTAGATACATCACAGCTCCAGTATAGCACAGGAGAGGATTAGATACACCACAGCTCCGGTATCACACAGGAGAGGATTAGATACATCACAGCTCCGGTATCGCACAGGAGAGGATTAGATACATGACAGCTCCGGTATCGCACAGGAGATGATTAGATACATCACAGCTCCGGTATCACACAGGAAAGGATTATATACACCGCAGCTCCGGTATCACACAGGAGAGGATTAGATACACCGCAGCTCCGGTATCACACAGGAGAGGATTAGATACACCGCAGCTCGGGTATCGCACAGGAGAGGATTAGATACATCACAGCTCCGGTATCACACAGGAGAGGATTAGATACATCACAGCTCCGGTATCACACAGGAGAGGATTAGATACATCACAGCTCCGGTATCACACAGGAGAGGATTAGATACACCGCAGCTCCGGTATCACACAGGAGAGGATTAGATACACCACAGCTCCGGTATCACACAGGAGAGGATTATATACACCGCAGCTCCGGTATCACACAGGAGAGGATTAGATACACCGCAGCTCCGGTATCACACAGGAGAGGATTAGATACACCGCAGCTCCGGTATCACACAGGAGAGGATTAGATACATCACAGCTCCGGTATCACACAGGAGAGGATTAGATACATCACAGCTCCGGTATCACACAGGAGAGGATTAGATACATCACAGCTCCGGTATCGCACAGGAGAGGATTAGATACACCACAGCTCCGGTATCACACAGGAGAGGATTAGATACACCGCAGCTCCGGTATCACACAGAAGAGGATTAGATACACCGCAGCTCCGGTATCACACAGGAGAGGATTAGATACACCGCAGATCGGGTATCGCACAAAAGAGGATTAGATACATCACAGCTCCGGTATCGCACAGGAGAGGATTAGATACACCGCAGGTCCGGTATCACACAGGAGAGGATTAGATACACCACAGCTCCGGTATCACACAGGGGAGGATTAGATACGCCGCAGCTCCGGTATCGCACAGGAGAGGATTAGATACATCACAGCTCCAGTATCACACAGGAGAGGATTAGATACATCACAGCTCCGGTATCGCACAGGAGAGGATTAGATACATCACAGCTCCGGTATCAAACAGGAGAGGATTGGATACACCGCAGCTCCGGTATCGCACAGGAGAGAATTAGATACATCACAGCTCCAGTATCACACAGGAGAGGATTAGATACATCACAGCTCCGGTATCGCACAGGAGAGGATTAGATACACCGCAGCTCCGGTATCACACAGGAGAGGATTAGATACACCGCAGCTCCGGTATCACACAGGAGAGGATTAGATACACCGCAGCTCCGGTATCACACAGGAGAGGATTAGATACACCGCAGCTCCGGTATCACACAGGAGAGGATTAGATACACCGCAGCTCCGGTATCACACAGGAGGATTAGATACACCGCAGCTCCGGTATCACACAGGAGAGGATTAGATACACCGCAGCTCCGGTATCACACAGGAGAGGATTAGATACACCGCAGCTCCGGTATCACACAGGAGAGGATTAGATACACCGCAGCTCCGGTATCACACAGGAGAGGATTAGATACACCGCAGCTCCGGTATCACACAGGAGAGGATTAGATACATCGCAGCTCCGGTATCACACAGGAGAGGATTAGATACACCGCAGCTCCGGTATCACACCGGAGAGGATTAGATACACCACAGCTCCGGTATCGCACAGGAGAGGATTAGATACATCACAGCCGACAATTCATCAGCGGCATACACCGGTACCCGACAATTCATCAGCGGCATACACCGGTACCTGACAATTCATCAGCGCATACACCGGTACCTGACAATTCATCAGCGCATACACCGGTACCCGACAATTCATCAGCAGCATACACCGGTACCCGACAATTCATCAGCGGCATACACCGGTACCCAACAATTCATCAGCGCATACACCGGTACCCGACAATTCATCAGCGGCATACACCGGTACCCGACAATTCATCAGCGGCATACACCGGTACCCGACAATTCATCAGCGGCATACACCGGTACCCGACAATTCATCAGCGGCATACACCGGTACCCGACAATTCATCAGCGGCATACACCGGTACCCGACAATTCATCAGCAGCATACACCGGTACCCGACAATTCATCAGCGGCATACACCGGTACCCGACAATTCATCAGCGCATACACCGGTACCCGACAATTCATCAGCGCATACACCGGTACCCGACAATTCATCAGCGGCATACACCGGTACCCAACAATTCATCAGCGGCATACACCGGTACCCGACAATTCATCAGCGGCATACACCGGTACCCGACAATTCATCAGCGGCATACACCGGTACCCGACAATTCATCAGCAGCATACACCGGTACCCGACAATTCATCAGCGGCATACACCGGTACCCGACAATTCATCAGCGCATACACCGGTACCCGACAATTCATCAGCGCATACACCGGTACCCGACAATTCATCAGCGGCATACACCGGTACCCGACAATTCATCAGCGGCATACACCGGTACCTGACAATTCATCAGCGGCATACACCGGTACCTGACAATTCATCAGCGGCATACACCGGTACCTGACAATTCATCAGCGGCATACACCGGTACCTGACAATTCATCAGCGGCATACACCGGTACCTGACAATTCATCAGCGCATACACCGGTACCGACAATTCATCAGCGGCATACACCGGTACCCGACAATTCATCAGCGGCATACACCGGTACCTGACAATTCATCAGCGGCATACACCGGTACCCGACAATTCATCAGCGGCATACACCGGTACCTGACAATTCATCAGCGCATACACCGGTACCCGACAATTCATCAGCGGCGGCATACACCGGTACCTGACAATTCATCAGCGGCATACACCGGTACCCGACAATTCATCAGCGGCATACACCGGTACCCGACAATTCATCAGCGGCATACACCGGTACCTGACAATTCATCAGCGGCATACACCGGTACCTGACAATTCATCAGCGGCATACACCGGTACCTGACAATTCATCAGCGGCATACACCGGTACCTGACAATTCATCAGCGGCATACACCGGTACCTGACAATTCATCAGCGCATACACCGGTACCCGACAATTCATCAGCGGCATACACCGGTACCTGACAATTCATCAGCGCATACACCGGTACCCGACAATTCATCAGCGGCGGCATACACCGGTACCTGACAATTCATCAGCGGCATACACCGGTACCTGACAATTCATCAGCGGCATACACCGGTACCCGACAATTCATCAGCGCATACACCGGTACCCGACAATTCATCAGCGCATACACCGGTACCCGACAATTCATCAGCGGCATACACCGGTACCCGACAATTCATCAGCGGCATACACCGGTACCCGACAATTCATCAGCGGCATACACCGGTACCCGACAATTCATCAGCGGCATACACCGGTACCCGACAATTCATCAGCGGCATACACCGGTACCCGACAATTCATCAGCGGCATACACCGGTACCCGACAATTCATCAGCGGCATACACCGGTACCTGACAATTCATCAGCGGCATACACCGGTACCCGACAATTCATCAGCGGCATACACCGGTACCCGACAATTCATCAGCGGCATACACCGGTACCCGACAATTCATCAGCGGCATACACCGGTACCCAACAATTCATCAGCGGCATACACCGGTACCCGACAATTCATCAGCGGCATACACCGGTACCCGACAATTCATCAGCGCATACACCGGTACCCGACAATTCATCAGCGGCATACACCGGTACCCGACAATTCATCAGCGGCATACACCGGTACCCGACAATTCATCAGCGGCATACACCGGTACCCGACAATTCATCAGCGGCATACACCGGTACCTGACAATTCATCAGCGCATACACCGGTACCTGACAATTCATCAGCGCATACACCGGTACCCGACAATTCATCAGCAGCATACACCGGTACCCGACAATTCATCAGCGGCATACACCGGTACCCAACAATTCATCAGCGCATACACCGGTACCCGACAATTCATCAGCGGCATACACCGGTACCCGACAATTCATCAGCGGCATACACCGGTACCCGACAATTCATCAGCGGCATACACCGGTACCGACAATTCATCAGCGGCATACACCGGTACCCGACAATTCATCAGCGGCATACACCGGTACCCGACAATTCATCAGCGGCATACACCGGTACCCGACAATTCATCAGCAGCATACACCGGTACCCGACAATTCATCAGCGGCATACACCGGTACCCGACAATTCATCAGCGCATACACCGGTACCCGACAATTCATCAGCGCATACACCGGTACCCGACAATTCATCAGCGGCATACACCGGTACCCGACAATTCATCAGCGGCATACACCGGTACCCGACAATTCATCAGCGGCATACACCGGTACCTGACAATTCATCAGCGGCATACACCGGTACCTGACAATTCATCAGCGCATACACCGGTACCCGACAATTCATCAGCGGCATACACCGGTACCTGACAATTCATCAGCGCATACACCGGTACCCGACAATTCATCAGCGGCATACACCGGTACCCGACAATTCATCAGCGCATACACCGGTACCCGACAATTCATCAGCGCATACACCGGTACCCGACAATTCATCAGCGGCATACACCGGTACCCGACAATTCATCAGCGGCATACACCGGTACCCGACAATTCATCAGCGGCATACACCGGTACCCGACAATTCATCAGCGGCATACACCGGTACCCGACAATTCATCAGCGGCATACACCGGTACCCGACAATTCATCAGCGGCATACACCGGTACCCGACAATTCATCAGCGGCATACACCGGTACCTGACAATTCATCAGCGGCATACACCGGTACCCGACAATTCATCAGCGGCATACACCGGTACCCGACAATTCATCAGCGGCATACACCGGTACCCGACAATTCATCAGCGGCATACACCGGTACCCGACAATTCATCAGCGGCATACACCGGTACCCGACAATTCATCAGCGGCATACACCGGTACCTGACAATTCATCAGCGGCATACACCGGTACCGACAATTCATCAGCGGCATACACCGGTACCCGACAATTCATCAGCGGCATACACCGGTACCTGACAATTCATCAGCGGCATACACCGGTACCCGACAATTCATCAGCGGCATACACCGGTACCCGACAATTCATCAGCGGCATACACCGGTACCCGACAATTCATCAGCGGCATACACCGGTACCTGACAATTCATCAGCGGCATACACCGGTACCCGACAATTCATCAGCGGCATACACCGGTACCGACAATTCATCAGCGGCATACACCGGTACCCGACAATTCATCAGCGGCATACACCGGTACCTGACAATTCATCAGCGCATACACCGGTACCTGACAATTCATCAGCGGCATACACCGGTACCTGACAATTCATCAGCGGCATACACCGGTACCTGACAATTCATCAGCGGCATACACCGGTACCGACAATTCATCAGCGGCATACACCGGTACCCGACAATTCATCAGCGGCATACACCGGTACCCGACAATTCATCAGCGGCATACACCGGTACCCGACAATTCATCAGCGGCATACACCAGTACCCGACAATTCAGCAGCGGCATACACCAGTACCCGACAATTCAGCAGCGGCATACACCGGTACCCGACAATTCATCAGCGGCATACACCGGTACCCGACAATTCATCAGCGGCATACACCGGTACCCGACAATTCATCAGCGGCATACACCGGTACCCGACAATTCATCAGCGGCATACACCGGTACCCGACAATTCATCAGCGGTATACACCGGTACCCGACAATTCATCAGCGGCATACACCGGTACCCGACAATTCATCAGCGGCATACACCGGTACCTGACAATTCATCAGCGGCATACACCGGTACCCGACAATTCAGCAGCGGCATACACCGGTACCCGACAATTCATCAGCGGCATACACCGGTACCCGACAATTCATCAGCGCATACACCGGTACCCGACAATTCATCAGCGGCATACACCGGTACCGACAATTCATCAGCGGCATACACCGGTACCCGACAATTCATCAGCGGCATACACCGGTACCCGACAATTCATCAGCGGCATACACCGGTACCCGACAATTCATCAGCGGCATACACCGGTACCTGACAATTCATCAGCGGCATACACCGGTACCCGACAATTCATCAGCGGCATACACCGGTACCCGACAATTCATCAGCGGCATACACCGGTACCCGACAATTCATCAGCGGCATACACCGGTACCCGACAATTCATCAGCGGCATACACCGGTACCTGACAATTCATCAGCGGCATACACCGGTACCCGACAATTCATCAGCGCATACACCGGTACCCGACAATTCATCAGCGGCATACACCGGTACCCGACAATTCATCAGCGGCATACACCGGTACCCGACAATTCATCAGCGGCATACACCGGTACCCGACAATTCATCAGCGCATACACCGGTACCCGACAATTCATCAGCGGCATACACCGGTACCCGACAATTCATCAGCGGCATACACCGGTACCCGACAATTCATCAGCGGCATACACCGGTACCCGACAATTCATCAGCGGCATACACCGGTACCGACAATTCATCAGCGGCGGCATACACCGGTACCCGACAATTCATCAGCGGCGGCATACACCGGTACCCGACAATTCATCAGCGGCATACACCGGTACCCGACAATTCATCAGCGCATACACCGGTACCCGACAATTCATCAGCGCATACACCGGTACCTGACAATTCATCAGCGGCATACACCGGTACCCGACAATATAGAACAGAAAGAATAGAGCTTCACACATAGATTAGATAGAAACATGTCAGTCACATATATATGAAGTACAGTGATAGTGTTGATTACTGTACTTGTCATTTAGTGTTAAAATAAAGGATTTATTAAAAAAAAATTGGCGTGGGGTTCCCCGTAATTTTAGGCTCTAGCGGAGGTTAAGCAGACGGCTGGGGCAGATGTTTGAAGCCTGGGAAGGGGGTAAAACCCACGGAGCTTCCCAGGCTACTATTATCAGCCCCCAGCTGAATACCTAGCCTTTACTAGCTATGAAAATGGGGGACCCCCCAAAAAAGTGACGTGGAGTCCCCCCTATTTTAATAGCTAGCAAAGGCTAGGCAGACAGCTGGGGGCTGATATTAATAGCCCAGGAAGGGTGCCATGAATATTGGCCCCCTCCCAGGCTAGAAACACCACCCGTCAGCCGCCCCAGAAATGGCGCATTCATAGGATGCGCCAATTCTGGCACTTAGCCTCGCTCTTCCCACTGCCCTGTAGCGGTGGCAGTGGGGTAATAGGGTTGGGGTTGATGTCAGCTTATAATGCCAGCTGACATCAAGCCCAGGTTAGTAATGGAGAGGCGTCTATAAGACACCCCCATTACTAACCCCATAGTCAAAGGTAAAAAAAACACAAACACCCAGAATAAAGTCCTTTAATTGAAATAAAGACACAATTCTTTATTGTTCTAAATTAAACCATACTTACCATCACACCCATTCCAGCTGAAGCCAATGTCTTCTGCAATAAAAATAAAATAATAAACCAACATCATCCTTACCTTTCCATGGTTCCCAGGACGGCTCCAGCTCTGCTACATCGAGATGACAGGCTGGATCGCAGCAGAACGCTGCCATCCAGCCTGTCATCCCGCGGACACTGAGAAGCGCAGGCATGCTTGCGCTCCTCAGTGTCTGGCTGTGACGGCATCCAGATGAGCCAAGGTCATGTCCAATGAACTCGGCTCACCTCATGCACGTCACTGACAGCGTGGGAAAATTCTCCTGCACTCAGCGCTTGAGAAGGAGAATTCTCCCACACTGGGATGGCATTGAGATGACAGGCTGGATCACAGCTGAGCGCTGCCATCCAGCTTGTCATCCTTCAGAGACACTGCAGAGCGCAGCATTATGGGAACTTCCAATTCCGGTATTCAATATTCTAAAAGTATCGGAATTAAGTATCAGAATGCTCAACACTAGACACAGCAATATGTCTGCGGAATCAACAGGGCGTATCACAGGGTTAGATACACGGCTCAGCAGACGTATCACACAGGGTTAGATACACGGCTCAGCAGACGGTATCACACAGGGTTAGATACACGGCTCAGCAGACGGTATCACACAGGGTTAGATACACGGCTCAGCAGACGGTATCACACAGGGTTAGATACACGGTTCAGCAGACGGTATCACACAGGGTTAGATACACGGCTCAGCAGACGGTATCACACAGGATTAGATACACGGCTCAGCAGACGGTATCACACAGGGTTAGATACACGGCTCAGCAGACGGTATCACACAGGATTAGATACACGGCTCAGCAGACGGTATCACACAGGGTTAGATACACGGCTCAGCAGACGGTATCACACAGGGTTACATACACGGCTCAGCAGACGGTATCACACAGGGTTAGATACACGGCTCAGCAGACGGTATCACACAGCGTTAGATACACGGCTCAGCAGACGGTATCACACAGGATTAGATACACGGCTCAGCAGACGGTATTACACAGGATTAGATACACGGCTCAGCATACGGTATCACACAGGATTAGATACACGGCTCAGCAGACGGTATCACACAGGATTAGATACACAGCTCAGCAGACGGTATCACACAAGATTAGATACACAGCTCAGCAGACGGTATCACACAGGATTAGATACACGGCTCAGCAGACGGTATCACACAGGATTAGATACACGGCTCAGAAGACGGTATCACACAGGATTAGATACACAGCTCAGCAGACGGTATCACACAGCATTAGATACACGGCTCAGCAAACGGTGTCACACAGGATTAGATACACTGCTCAGCAGACGGTATCACACAGGATTAGATACACGGCTCAGCAGACGGTATCACACAGCATTAGATACACGGCTCAGCAGACGGTATCACACAGGATTAGATACACGGCTCAGCAGACGGTATCACACAGGATTAGATACACAGCTCAGCAGACGGTATCACACAGCATTAGATACACGGCTCAGCAGACGGTATCACACAGCATTAGATACACTGCTCAGCAGACGGTATCACACAGGATTAGATACACGGCTCAGCAGACGGTATCACACAGCATTAGATACACGGCTCAGCAGACGTTATCACACAGGATTAGATACACGGCTCAGCAGACGGTATCACACAGGATTAGATACACGGCTCAGAAGACGGTATCACACAGGGTTAGATACACGGCTCAGCAGACGGTATCACACAGGATTAGATACACGGCTCAGCAGACGGTATCACACAGCATTAGATACACGGATCAGCAGACGGTATCACACAGGATTAGATACACGGCTCAGCAGACGGTATCACACAGCGTTAGATACACGGCTCAGCAGACGGTATCACACAGCATTAGATACACGGCTCAGCAGACGGTATCACACAGGATTAGATACACGGCTCAGCAGACGGTATCGCACAGGATTAGATACACGGCTCAGCAGACGGTATCGCACAGGATTAGATACACGGCTCAGCAGACGGTATCACACAGGGTTAGATACACGGCTCAGCAGACGGTATCACACAGGGTTAGATACACGGCTCAGCAGACGGTATCACACAGGATTAGATACACGGCTCAGCAGACGGTATCACACAGGATTAGATACACGGCTTAGCAGACGGTATCACACAGGATTAGATACACGGCTCAGCAGACGGTATCACACAGGGTTAGATACACGGCTCAGCAGACGGTATCACACAGGGTTAGATACACGGCTCAGCAGACAGTATCACGCAGGAGAGGATTAGATACACGGCTCAGCAGACGGTATCACACAGGATTAGATACACGGCTCAGCAGACGGTATCACACAGGATAGGATTAGATACACGGCTCAGCAGACGGTATCACACAGGATTAGATACACAGCTCAGCAGACAGTATCACACAGGATTAGATACACGGCTCAGCAGACGGTATCACACCGAATTAGATACACGGCTCAGCAGACGGTATCACACAGGATTAGATACACGGCTCAGCAGACGGTATCACACAGGGTTAGATACACGGCTCAGCAGACGGTATCACACAGGATTAGATACACGGCTCAGCAGACGGTATCACACAGGGTTAGATACACGGCTCAGCAGACGGTATCACACAGGGTTAGATACACGGCTCAGCAGACGGTATCACACAGGAGAGGATTAGATACACGGCTCAGCAGACGGTATCACACAGGATTAGATACACGGCTCAACAGACGGTATCACAGAGGACAGGATTAGATACACGGCTCAGCAGACGGTATCACACAGGGTTAGATACACGGCTCAGCAGACGGTATCACACAGTAGAGGATTAGATACACGGCTCAGCAGACAGTATCACGCAGGAGAGGATTAGATACACGGCTCAGCAGACGGTATCACACAGGATTAGATACACGGCTCAGCAGACGGTATCACACAGGATAGGATTAGATACACGGCTCAGCAGACGGTATCACACAGGATTAGATACACGGCTCAGCAGAGAGTATCACACCGGATTAGATACACGGCTCAGCAGACGGTATCACACAGGATTAGATACACGGCTCAGCAGACAGTATCACAGAGGACAGGGTTAGATACACGGATCAGCAGACGGTATCACACAGGATTAGATACACGGCTCAGCAGACGGTATCACACAGCGTTAGATACACGGCTCAGCAGACGGTATCAATCAGGATTAGATACACGGCTCAGCAGACGGTATCACACAGGATTAGATACACTGTTTAGCAGACGGTAACACACAGGATTAGATACACAGCTCAGCAGACGGTATCACACAGGGTTAGATACACGGCTCAGCAGACGGTATCACACAGCATTAGATACACGGCTCAGCAGACGGTATCACACAGGGTTAGATACACGGCTCAGCAGACGGTATCACACAGGGTTGGATACACGGCTCAGCAGACGGTATCACACAGGATTAGATACACGGCTCAGCAGACGGTATCACACAGGATTAGATACACGGCTCAGCAGACGGTATCACACAGGATTAGATACACGGCTCAGCAGATGGTATCACACAGGGTTAGATACACGGCTCAGCAGACGGTATCACACAGGATTAGATACACGGTTCAGCAGACGGTATCACACAGGATTAGATACACGGTTCATCAGACGGTATCACACAGGATTAGATACACGGCTCAGCAGACGGTATCACACAGCATTAGATACACGGCTCAGCAGACGGTATCACACAGTATTAGATACACGGCTCAGCAGATTGTATCACACAGGATTAGATACACGGCTCAGCAGACGGTATCACACAGGGTTAGATACACGGCTCAGCAGATGGTATCACACAGGGTTAGATACACTGTTTAGCAGACGGTATCACACAGGATTAGATACACGGTTCAGCAGACGGTATCACACAGGATTAGATACACGGCTCAGCAGATGGTATCACACAGGGTTAGATACACGGCTCAGCAGACGGTATCACACAGGATTAGATACACGGTTCAGCAGACGGTACCTGACAATTCATCAGCGGCATACACCGGTACCTGACAATTCATCAGCGGCATACACCGGTACCTGACAATTCATCAGCGGCATACACCGGTACCTGACAATTCATCAGCGGCATACACCGGTACCTGACAATTCATCAGCGCATACACCGGTACCCGACAATTCATCAGCGGCATACACCGGTACCTGACAATTCATCAGCGGCATACACCGGTACCCGACAATTCATCAGCGGCATACACCGGTACCCGACAATTCATCAGCGGCATACACCGGTACCCGACAATTCATCAGCGGCATACACCGGTACCCGACAATTCATCAGCGGCATACACCGGTACCCGACAATTCATCAGCGGCATACACCGGTACCTGACAATTCATCAGCGGCATACACCGGTACCCGACAATTCATCAGCGGCATACACCGGTACCCGACAATTCATCAGCGGCATACACCGGTACCCGACAATTCATCAGCGGCATACACCGGTACCCGACAATTCATCAGCGGCATACACCGGTACCCGACAATTCATCAGCGGCATACACCGGTACCTGACAATTCATCAGCGGCATACACCGGTACCGACAATTCATCAGCGGCATACACCGGTACCCGACAATTCATCAGCGGCATACACCGGTACCTGACAATTCATCAGCGGCATACACCGGTACCCGACAATTCATCAGCGGCATACACCGGTACCCGACAATTCATCAGCGGCATACACCGGTACCCGACAATTCATCAGCGGCATACACCGGTACCTGACAATTCATCAGCGGCATACACCGGTACCCGACAATTCATCAGCGGCATACACCGGTACCGACAATTCATCAGCGGCATACACCGGTACCCGACAATTCATCAGCGGCATACACCGGTACCTGACAATTCATCAGCGCATACACCGGTACCTGACAATTCATCAGCGGCATACACCGGTACCTGACAATTCATCAGCGGCATACACCGGTACCTGACAATTCATCAGCGGCATACACCGGTACCGACAATTCATCAGCGGCATACACCGGTACCCGACAATTCATCAGCGGCATACACCGGTACCCGACAATTCATCAGCGGCATACACCGGTACCCGACAATTCATCAGCGGCATACACCAGTACCCGACAATTCAGCAGCGGCATACACCAGTACCCGACAATTCAGCAGCGGCATACACCGGTACCCGACAATTCATCAGCGGCATACACCGGTACCCGACAATTCATCAGCGGCATACACCGGTACCCGACAATTCATCAGCGGCATACACCGGTACCCGACAATTCATCAGCGGCATACACCGGTACCCGACAATTCATCAGCGGTATACACCGGTACCCGACAATTCATCAGCGGCATACACCGGTACCCGACAATTCATCAGCGGCATACACCGGTACCTGACAATTCATCAGCGGCATACACCGGTACCCGACAATTCAGCAGCGGCATACACCGGTACCCGACAATTCATCAGCAGCATACACCGGTACCCGACAATTCATCAGCGCATACACCGGTACCCGACAATTCATCAGCGGCATACACCGGTACCGACAATTCATCAGCGGCATACACCGGTACCCGACAATTCATCAGCGGCATACACCGGTACCCGACAATTCATCAGCGGCATACACCGGTACCCGACAATTCATCAGCGGCATACACCGGTACCTGACAATTCATCAGCGGCATACACCGGTACCCGACAATTCATCAGCGGCATACACCGGTACCCGACAATTCATCAGCGGCATACACCGGTACCCGACAATTCATCAGCGGCATACACCGGTACCCGACAATTCATCAGCGGCATACACCGGTACCTGACAATTCATCAGCGGCATACACCGGTACCCGACAATTCATCAGCGCATACACCGGTACCCGACAATTCATCAGCGGCATACACCGGTACCCGACAATTCATCAGCGGCATACACCGGTACCCGACAATTCATCAGCGGCATACACCGGTACCCGACAATTCATCAGCGCATACACCGGTACCCGACAATTCATCAGCGGCATACACCGGTACCCGACAATTCATCAGCGGCATACACCGGTACCCGACAATTCATCAGCGGCATACACCGGTACCCGACAATTCATCAGCGGCATACACCGGTACCGACAATTCATCAGCGGCGGCATACACCGGTACCCGACAATTCATCAGCGGCGGCATACACCGGTACCCGACAATTCATCAGCGGCATACACCGGTACCCGACAATTCATCAGCGCATACACCGGTACCCGACAATTCATCAGCGCATACACCGGTACCTGACAATTCATCAGCGGCATACACCGGTACCCGACAATATAGAACAGAAAGAATAGAGCTTCACACATAGATTAGATAGAAACATGTCAGTCACATATATATGAAGTACAGTGATAGTGTTGATTACTGTACTTGTCATTTAGTGTTAAAATAAAGGATTTATTAAAAAAAAATTGGCGTGGGGTTCCCCGTAATTTTAGGCTCTAGCGGAGGTTAAGCAGACGGCTGGGGCAGATGTTTGAAGCCTGGGAAGGGGGTAAAACCCACGGAGCTTCCCAGGCTACTATTATCAGCCCCCAGCTGAATACCTAGCCTTTACTAGCTATGAAAATGGGGGACCCCCCAAAAAAGTGACGTGGAGTCCCCCCTATTTTAATAGCTAGCAAAGGCTAGGCAGACAGCTGGGGGCTGATATTAATAGCCCAGGAAGGGTGCCATGAATATTGGCCCCCTCCCAGGCTAGAAACACCACCCGTCAGCCGCCCCAGAAATGGCGCATTCATAGGATGCGCCAATTCTGGCACTTAGCCTCGCTCTTCCCACTGCCCTGTAGCGGTGGCAGTGGGGTAATAGGGTTGGGGTTGATGTCAGCTTATAATGCCAGCTGACATCAAGCCCAGGTTAGTAATGGAGAGGCGTCTATAAGACACCCCCATTACTAACCCCATAGTCAAAGGTAAAAAAAACACAAACACCCAGAATAAAGTCCTTTAATTGAAATAAAGACACAATTCTTTATTGTTCTAAATTAAACCATACTTACCATCACACCCATTCCAGCTGAAGCCAATGTCTTCTGCAATAAAAATAAAATAATAAACCAACATCATCCTTACCTTTCCATGGTTCCCAGGACGGCTCCAGCTCTGCTACATCGAGATGACAGGCTGGATCGCAGCAGAACGCTGCCATCCAGCCTGTCATCCCGCGGACACTGAGAAGCGCAGGCATGCTTGCGCTCCTCAGTGTCTGGCTGTGACGGCATCCAGATGAGCCAAGGTCATGTCCAATGAACTCGGCTCACCTCATGCACGTCACTGACAGCGTGGGAAAATTCTCCTGCACTCAGCGCTTGAGAAGGAGAATTCTCCCACACTGGGATGGCATTGAGATGACAGGCTGGATCACAGCTGAGCGCTGCCATCCAGCTTGTCATCCTTCAGAGACACTGCAGAGCGCAGCATTATGGGAACTTCCAATTCCGGTATTCAATATTCTAAAAGTATCGGAATTAAGTATCAGAATGCTCAACACTAGACACAGCAATATGTCTGCGGAATCAACAGGGCGTATCACAGGGTTAGATACACGGCTCAGCAGACGTATCACACAGGGTTAGATACACGGCTCAGCAGACGGTATCACACAGGGTTAGATACACGGCTCAGCAGACGGTATCACACAGGGTTAGATACACGGCTCAGCAGACGGTATCACACAGGGTTAGATACACGGTTCAGCAGACGGTATCACACAGGGTTAGATACACGGCTCAGCAGACGGTATCACACAGGATTAGATACACGGCTCAGCAGACGGTATCACACAGGGTTAGATACACGGCTCAGCAGACGGTATCACACAGGATTAGATACACGGCTCAGCAGACGGTATCACACAGGGTTAGATACACGGCTCAGCAGACGGTATCACACAGGGTTACATACACGGCTCAGCAGACGGTATCACACAGGGTTAGATACACGGCTCAGCAGACGGTATCACACAGCGTTAGATACACGGCTCAGCAGACGGTATCACACAGGATTAGATACACGGCTCAGCAGACGGTATTACACAGGATTAGATACACGGCTCAGCATACGGTATCACACAGGATTAGATACACGGCTCAGCAGACGGTATCACACAGGATTAGATACACAGCTCAGCAGACGGTATCACACAAGATTAGATACACAGCTCAGCAGACGGTATCACACAGGATTAGATACACGGCTCAGCAGACGGTATCACACAGGATTAGATACACGGCTCAGAAGACGGTATCACACAGGATTAGATACACAGCTCAGCAGACGGTATCACACAGCATTAGATACACGGCTCAGCAAACGGTGTCACACAGGATTAGATACACTGCTCAGCAGACGGTATCACACAGGATTAGATACACGGCTCAGCAGACGGTATCACACAGCATTAGATACACGGCTCAGCAGACGGTATCACACAGGATTAGATACACGGCTCAGCAGACGGTATCACACAGGATTAGATACACAGCTCAGCAGACGGTATCACACAGCATTAGATACACGGCTCAGCAGACGGTATCACACAGCATTAGATACACTGCTCAGCAGACGGTATCACACAGGATTAGATACACGGCTCAGCAGACGGTATCACACAGCATTAGATACACGGCTCAGCAGACGTTATCACACAGGATTAGATACACGGCTCAGCAGACGGTATCACACAGGATTAGATACACGGCTCAGAAGACGGTATCACACAGGGTTAGATACACGGCTCAGCAGACGGTATCACACAGGATTAGATACACGGCTCAGCAGACGGTATCACACAGCATTAGATACACGGATCAGCAGACGGTATCACACAGGATTAGATACACGGCTCAGCAGACGGTATCACACAGCGTTAGATACACGGCTCAGCAGACGGTATCACACAGCATTAGATACACGGCTCAGCAGACGGTATCACACAGGATTAGATACACGGCTCAGCAGACGGTATCGCACAGGATTAGATACACGGCTCAGCAGACGGTATCGCACAGGATTAGATACACGGCTCAGCAGACGGTATCACACAGGGTTAGATACACGGCTCAGCAGACGGTATCACACAGGGTTAGATACACGGCTCAGCAGACGGTATCACACAGGATTAGATACACGGCTTAGCAGACGGTATCACACAGGATTAGATACACGGCTCAGCAGACGGTATCACACAGGGTTAGATACACGGCTCAGCAGACGGTATCACACAGGGTTAGATACACGGCTCAGCAGACAGTATCACGCAGGAGAGGATTAGATACACGGCTCAGCAGACGGTATCACACAGGATTAGATACACGGCTCAGCAGACGGTATCACACAGGATAGGATTAGATACACGGCTCAGCAGACGGTATCACACAGGATTAGATACACAGCTCAGCAGACAGTATCACACAGGATTAGATACACGGCTCAGCAGACGGTATCACACCGAATTAGATACACGGCTCAGCAGACGGTATCACACAGGATTAGATACACGGCTCAGCAGACGGTATCACACAGGGTTAGATACACGGCTCAGCAGACGGTATCACACAGGATTAGATACACGGCTCAGCAGACGGTATCACACAGGGTTAGATACACGGCTCAGCAGACGGTATCACACAGGGTTAGATACACGGCTCAGCAGACGGTATCACACAGGAGAGGATTAGATACACGGCTCAGCAGACGGTATCACACAGGATTAGATACACGGCTCAACAGACGGTATCACAGAGGACAGGATTAGATACACGGCTCAGCAGACGGTATCACACAGGGTTAGATACACGGCTCAGCAGACGGTATCACACAGTAGAGGATTAGATACACGGCTCAGCAGACAGTATCACGCAGGAGAGGATTAGATACACGGCTCAGCAGACGGTATCACACAGGATTAGATACACGGCTCAGCAGACGGTATCACACAGGATAGGATTAGATACACGGCTCAGCAGACGGTATCACACAGGATTAGATACACGGCTCAGCAGAGAGTATCACACCGGATTAGATACACGGCTCAGCAGACGGTATCACACAGGATTAGATACACGGCTCAGCAGACAGTATCACAGAGGACAGGGTTAGATACACGGATCAGCAGACGGTATCACACAGGATTAGATACACGGCTCAGCAGACGGTATCACACAGCGTTAGATACACGGCTCAGCAGACGGTATCAATCAGGATTAGATACACGGCTCAGCAGACGGTATCACACAGGATTAGATACACTGTTTAGCAGACGGTAACACACAGGATTAGATACACAGCTCAGCAGACGGTATCACACAGGGTTAGATACACGGCTCAGCAGACGGTATCACACAGCATTAGATACACGGCTCAGCAGACGGTATCACACAGGGTTAGATACACGGCTCAGCAGACGGTATCACACAGGGTTGGATACACGGCTCAGCAGACGGTATCACACAGGATTAGATACACGGCTCAGCAGACGGTATCACACAGGATTAGATACACGGCTCAGCAGACGGTATCACACAGGATTAGATACACGGCTCAGCAGATGGTATCACACAGGGTTAGATACACGGCTCAGCAGACGGTATCACACAGGATTAGATACACGGTTCAGCAGACGGTATCACACAGGATTAGATACACGGTTCATCAGACGGTATCACACAGGATTAGATACACGGCTCAGCAGACGGTATCACACAGCATTAGATACACGGCTCAGCAGACGGTATCACACAGTATTAGATACACGGCTCAGCAGATTGTATCACACAGGATTAGATACACGGCTCAGCAGACGGTATCACACAGGGTTAGATACACGGCTCAGCAGATGGTATCACACAGGGTTAGATACACTGTTTAGCAGACGGTATCACACAGGATTAGATACACGGTTCAGCAGACGGTATCACACAGGATTAGATACACGGCTCAGCAGATGGTATCACACAGGGTTAGATACACGGCTCAGCAGACGGTATCACACAGGATTAGATACACGGTTCAGCAGACGGTATCACACAGGATTAGATACACGGTTCAGCAGACGGTATCACACAGGATTAGATACACGGTTCAGCAGACGGTATCACACAGGATTAGATACACGGCTCAGCAGACGGTATCACACAGCATTAGATACACGGCTCAGCAGACGGTATCACACAGGATTAGATACACGGCACAGCAGACGGTATCACACAGGATTAGATACACGGCTCAGCAGACGGTATCACACAGCATTAGATACACGGCTCAGCAGACGGTATCACACAAGATTAGATACACGGCTCAACAGACGGTATCACACAGGATTAGATACACAGCTCAGCAGACGGTATCACACAGCATTAGATACACGGCTCAGCAGACGGTATCACACAGGATTAGATACACGGCTCAGCAGACGGTATCACACAGGATTAGATACACGGCTCAGCAGACGGTATCACACAGGATTAGATACACGGCTCAGCAGACGGTATCACACAGGATTAGATACACGGCTCAGCAGACGGTATCACACAGGATTAGATACACGGCTCAGCAGACGGTATCACACAGGATTAGATACACGGCTCAGCAGACGGTATCACACAGGATTAGATACACGGCTCAGCAGACGGTATCACACAGGATTAGATACACGGCTCAGCAAACGGTATCACACAGGATTAGATACACGGCTCAGCAGACGGTATCACACAGGATTAGATACACGGCTCAGCAGACGGTATCACACAGGATTAGATACACGGCTCAGCAGACGGTATCACACAGGATTAGATACACGGCTCAGCAGACGGTATTACACAGGAGAGGATTAGATACACCGCAGCTCCGGTATCACACAGGAGAGGATTAGATACGCCGCAGCTCCGGTATCGCACAGGAGAGGATTAGATACATCACAGCTCCGGTATCACACAGGAGAGGATTAGATACACCGCAGCTCCGGTATCGCACAGGAGAGGATTAGATACACCACAGCTCCGGTATCACACAGGGGAGGATTAGATACGCCGCAGCTCCGGTATCGCACATGAGAGGATTAGATACATCACAGCTCCGGTATCGCACAGGAGAGGATTAGATACACCGCAGCTCCGGTATCGCACATGAGAGGATTAGATACATCACAGCTCCGGTATCGCACAGGAGAGGATTAGATACATCACAGCTCCGGTATGGCACAGGAGAGGATTAGACACATCACAGCTCCGGTATCACACAGGAGAGGATTGGATACACCGCAGCTCCAGTATAGCACAGGAGAGGATTAGATACACTGCAGCTCGGGTATAGCACAGGAGAGGATTAGATACACCGCAGCTCCGGTATCACACAGGAGAGGATTAGATACACCGCAGCTCCGGTATCACACAGGAGAGGATTAGATACACCGCAGCTCCGGTATCACACAGGAGAGGATTAGATACACCGCAGCTCCGGTATCGCACAGGAGAGGATTAGATACATCACAGCTCCGGTATCGCACAGGAGAGGATTAGATACACCACAGCTCCGGTATCACACAGGAAAGGATTAGATACACCACAGCTCCGGTATCACACAGGAGAGGATTAGATACACCGCAGCTCCGGTATCACACAGGAGAGGATTAGATACACCGCAGCTCGGGTATAGCACAGGAGAGGATTAGATACACCGCAGCTCCGGTATCACACAGGAGAGGATTAGATACACCGCAGCTCCGGTATCACACAGGAGAGGATTAGATACACCGCAGCTCCGGTATCACACAGGAGAGGATTAGATACACCGCAGCTCCGGTATCGCACAGGAGAGGATTAGATACATCACAGCTCCGGTATCGCACAGGAGAGGATTAGATACACCACAGCTCCGGTATCACACAGGAAAGGATTAGATACACCGCAGCTCCGGTATCACACAGGAGAGGATTAGATACACCACAGCTCCGCTATCACACAGGAGAGGATTAGATACACCGCAGCTCCGGTATCACACAGGAGAGGATTAGATACACAACAGCTCCGGTATCACACAGGAGAGGATTAGATACACCGCAGCTCCGGTATCACACAGGAGAGGATTAGATACACCACAACTCCGGTATCACACAGGAGAGGATTAGATACATCACAGCTCCGGTATCACACAGGGGAGGATTAGATACGCCGCAGCTCCGGTATCGCACAGGAGAGGATTAGATACATCACAGCTCCGGTATCGCACAGGAGAGGATTAGATACATCACAGCTCCGGTATCGCACAGGAGAGGATTAGATACACCGCAGCTCCGGTATCACACAGGAGAGGATTAGATACACCGCGGCTCCGGTATCACACAGGAGAGGATTAGATACATCACAGCTCCGGTATCACACAGGAGAGGATTAGATACATCACAGCTCCGGTATCACACAGGAGAGGATTGGATACACCGCAGCTCCGGTATCACACAGGAGAGGATTAGATACACCACAGCTCCGGTATCACACAGGAGGGGATTAGATACACCGCAGCTCCGGTATCACACAGGAGAGGATTAGATACACCGCAGCTCCGGTATCACACAGGAGAGGATTAGATACATCACAGCTCCAGTATAGCACAGTAGAGGATTAGATACACCGCAGCTCCGGTATCACACAGGAGAGGATTAGATACACCACAGCTCCGGTATCACACAGGAGAGGATTAGATACACCGCAGCTCCGGTATCACACAGGAGAGGATTAGATACACCGCAGCTCCGGTATCACACAGGAGAGGATTAGATACACCGCAGCTCCGGTATCACACAGGAGAGGATTAGATACACCACAGCTCCGGTATCGCACAGGAGAGGATTAGATACATCACAGCTCCAGTATCGCACAGGAGAGGATTAGATACATCACAGCTCCAGTATCGCACAGGAGAGGATTAGATACATCACAGCTCCGGTATCGCACAGGAGAGGATTAGATACACCACAGCTCCGGTATCACACAGGGGAGGATTAGATACGCCGCAGCTCCGGTATCGCACAGGAGAGGATTAGATACATCACAGCTCCGGTATCGCACAGGAGAGGATTAGATACATCACAGCTCCGGTATCGCACAGGAGAGGATTAGATACATCACAGCTCCGGTATCACACAGGAGAGGATTAGATACATCACAGCTCCAGTATCGCACAGGAGAGGATTAGATACATCACAGCTCCGGTATCGCACAGGAGAGGATTAGATACACCACAGCTCCGGTATCACACAGGGGAGGATTAGATACGCCGCAGCTCCGGTATCGCACAGGAGAGGATTAGATACATCACAGCTCCGGTATCGCACAGGAGAGGATTAGATACATCACAGCTCCGGTATCGCACAGGAGAGGATTAGATACATCACAGCTCCGGTATCGCACAGGAGAGGATTAGATACATCACAGCTCCGGTATCGCACAGGAGAGGATTAGATACATCACAGCTCCGGTATCGCACAGGAGAGGATTAGATACACCGCAGCTCCGGTATCACACAGGAGAGGATTAGATACACCGCGGCTCCGGTATCACACAGGAGAGGATTAGATACATCACAGCTCCGGTATCACACAGGAGAGGATTAGATACATCACAGCTCCGGTATCACACAGGAGAGGATTGGATACACCGCAGCTCCGGTATCACACAGGAGAGGATTAGATACACCACAGCTCCGGTATCACACAGGAGAGGATTAGATACACCGCAGCTCCGGTATCACACAGGAGAGGATTAGATACACCGCAGCTCCGGTATCACACAGGAGAGGATTAGATACATCACAGCTCCAGTATAGCACAGTAGAGGATTAGATACACCGCAGCTCCGGTATCACACAGGAGAGGATTAGATACACCACAGCTCCGGTATCACACAGGAGAGGATTAGATACACCGCAGCTCCGGTATCACACAGGAGAGGATTAGATACACCACAGCTCCGGTATCACACAGGAGAGGATTAGATACATCACAGCTCCAGTATAGCACAGGAGAGGATTAGATACACCGCAGCTCCGGTATCACACAGGAGAGGATTAGATACACCGCAGCTCCGGTATCACACAGGAGAGGATTAGATACACCACAGCTCCGGTATCACACAGGAGAGGATTAGATACACCGCAGCTCCGGTATCACACAGGAGAGGATTAGATACACCGCAGCTCCGGTATCACACAGGAGAGGATTAGATACACCGCAGCTCCGGTATCACACAGGAGAGGATTAGATACACCGCAGCTCCGGTATCACACAGGAGAGGATTAGATACACCACAGCTCCGGTATCGCACAGGAGAGGATTAGATACATCACAGCTCCGGTATCGCACAGGAGAGGATTAGATACACCGCAGCTCCAGTATCGCACAGGAGAGGATTAGATACATCACAGCTCCGGCATCGCACAGGAGAGGATTAGATACACCACAGCTCCGGTATCACACAGGGGAGGATTAGATACGCCGCAGCTCCGGTATCGCACAGGAGAGGATTAGATACATCACAGCTCCGGTATCGCACAGGAGAGGATTAGATACATCACAGCTCCGGTATCGCACAGGAGAGGATTAGATACATCACAGCTCCGGTATCACACAGGAGAGGATTGGATACACCGCAGCTCCGGTATCACACAGGAGAGGATTAGATACACCACAGCTCCAGTATAGCACAGGAGAGGATTAGATACACCGCAGCTCCGGTATCACACAGGAGAGGATTAGATACACCGCAGCTCCGGTATCACACAGGAGAGGATTAGATACACCGCAGCTCGGGTATCACACAGGAGAGGATTAGATACACCGCAGCTCGGGAATCGCACAGGAGAGGATTAGATACACCGCAGCTCGGGTATCGCACAGGAGAGGATTAGATACACCACAGCTCCGGTATCACACAGGAGAGAATTAGATACACCGCAGATCGGGTATCGCACAGGAGAGGATTAGATACACCACAGCTCCGGTATCACACAGGAGAGGATTAGATACACCACAGCTCCAGTATAGCACAGGAGAGGATTAGATACATCACAGCTCCGGTATCACACAGGAGAGGATTGGATACACCGCAGCTCCGGTATCACACAGGAGAGGATTAGATACATCACAGCTCCGGTATCACACAGGAGAGGATTAGATACACCGCAGCTCCGGTATCACACAGGAGAGGATTAGATACATCACAGCTCCGGTATCACACAGGAGAGGATTAGATACACCGCAGCTCCGGTATCACACAGGAGAGGATTGGATACACCGCAGCTCCGGTATCACACAGGAGAGGATTAGATACACCACAGCTCCGGTATCACACAGGAGAGGATTAGATACACCACAGCTCCGGTATCACACAGGAGAGGATTAGATACACCGCAGCTCCGGTATCACACAGGGGAGGATTAGATACACCACAGCTCCGGTATCACACAGGAGAGGATTGGATACACCACAGCTCCAGTATAGCACAGGAGAGGATTAGATACATCACAGCTCCGGTATCACACAGGAGAGGATTGGATACACCACAGCTCCGGTATCACACAGGAGAGGATTAGATACACCGCAGCTCCGGTATCACACAGGAGAGGATTAGATACACCGCAGCTCCGGTATCACACAGGAGAGGATTAGATACACCGCAGCTCCGGTATCACACAGGAGATGATTAGATACACCGCAGCTCGGGTATCGCACAGGAGAGGATTAGATACACCGCAGCTCGGGTAATGCACAGGAGAGGATTAGATACACCACAGCTCCGGTATCACACAGGAGAGGATTAGATACACCGCAGATCGGGTATCGCACAGGAGAGGATTAGATACACCACAGCTCCGGTATCACACAGGAGAGGATTAGATACACCGCAGCTCGGGTATCGCACAGGAGAGGATTAGATACATCACAGCTCCGGTATCACACAGGAGAGGATTAGATACATCACAGCTCCGGTATCGCACAGGAGAGGATTAGATACACCACAGCTCCGGTATCACACAGGAGAGGATTAGATACACCGCAGCTCGGGTATCGCACAGGAGAGGATTAGATACACCACAGCTCCGGTATCACACAGGATAGGATTAGATACACCGCAGCTCCGGTATCACACAGGAGAGGATTAGATACACCGCAGCTCCGGTATCGCACAGGAGAGGATTAGATACACCGCAGCTCCGGTATCGCACAGGAGAGGATTAGATACATCGCAGCTCCGGTATCACACAGGAGAGGATTAGATACATCACAGCTCCGGTATCGCACAGGAGAGGATTAGATACACCACAGCTCCGGTATCACACAGGGGAGGATTAGATACGCCGCAGCTCCGGTATCGCACATGAGAGGATTAGATACATCACAGCTCCGGTATCACACAGGAGAGGATTAGATACACCGCAGCTCCGGTATCACACAGGAGAGGATTAGATACATCACAGCTCCGGTATCACACAGGAGAGGATTAGATACACCGCAGCTCCGGTATCACACAGGAGAGGATTGGATACACCGCAGCTCCAGTATAGCACAGGAGAGGATTAGATACACCGCAGCTCCGGTATCACATAGGAGAGGATTAGATACACCGCAGCTCTGGTATCACACAGGAGAGGATTAGATACACCGCAGCTCGGGTATAGCACAGGAGAGGATTAGATACACCACAGCTCCGGTATCACACAGGAGAGGATTAGATACACCACAGCTCCGGTATCACACAGGAGAGGATTAGATACACCGCAGCTCCGGTATCACACAGGAGAGGATTAGATACACCGCAGCTCCGGTATCACACAGGAGAGGATTAGATACACCGCAGCTCCGGTATAACACAGGAGAGGATTAGATACACCGCAGCTCCGGTATCACACAGGAGAGGATTAGATACACCGCAGCTCCGGTATCACACAGGAGAGGATTAGATACATCACAGCTCCGGTATCACACAGGAGAGGATTAGATACACCGCAGCTCCGGTATCACACAGGAGAGGATTAGATACATCACAGCTCCGGTATCACACAGGAGAGGATTAGATACATCACAGCTCCGGTATCGCACAGGAGAGGATTAGATACATCACAGCTCCGGTATCACACAGGAGAGGATTAGATACACCACAGCTCCGGTATCACACAGGAAAGGATTAGATACACCGCAGCTCCGGTATCACACAGGAGAGGATTAGATACACCACAGCTCCGGTATCACACAGGAGAGGATTAGATACACCGCAGCTCCGGTATCACACAGGATAGGATTAGATACACCGCAGCTCCGGTATCACACAGGAGAGGATTAGATACATCACAGCTCCGGTATCACACAGGAGAGGATTAGATACACCGCAGCTCCGGTATCACACAGGGGAGGATTAGATACACCACAGCTCCGGTATCACACAGGAGAGGATTGGATACACCACAGCTCCAGTATAGCACAGGAGAGGATTAGATACATCACAGCTCCGGTATCACACAGGAGAGGATTGGATACACCACAGCTCCGGTATCACACAGGAGAGGATTAGATACATCACAGCTCCGGTATCGCACAGGAGAGGATTAGATACACCACAGCTCCGGTATCACACAGGAAAGGATTAGATACACCGCAGCTCCGGTATCACACAGGAGAGGATTAGATACACCGCAGCTCCGGTATCACACAGGATAGGATTAGATACACCGCAGCTCCGGTATCACACAGGAGAGCATTAGATACACCACAGCTCCGGTATCACACAGGAGAGGATTAGATACGCCGCAGCTCCGGTATCGCACAGGAGAGGATTAGATACACCACAGCTCCGGTATCACACAGGAGAGGATTAGATACACCGCAGCTCCGGTATCACACAGGAGAGGATTAGATACACCGCAGCTCCGGTATCACACAGGAGAGGATTAGATACACCGCAGCTCCTGTATCACACAGGAGAGGATTAGATACACCGCAGCTCCGGTATCACACAGGAGAGGATTAGATACACCGCAGCTCCGGTATCACACAGGAGAGGATTAGATACATCACAGCTCCGGTATCACACAGGAGAGGATTAGATACACCGCAGCTCCGGTATCACACAGGAGAGGATTAGATACATCACAGCTCCGGTATCACACAGGAGAGGATTAGATACATCACAGCTCCGGTATCGCACAGGAGAGGATTAGATACACCACAGCTCCGGTATCACACAGGAAAGGATTAGATACACCGCAGCTCCGGTATCACACAGGAGAGGATTAGATACACCACAGCTCCGGTATCACACAGGAGAGGATTAGATACACCGTAGCTCCGGTATCACACAGGATAGGATTAGATACACCGCAGCTCCGGTATCACACAGGAGAGGATTAGATACATCACAGCTCCGGTATCACACAGGAGAGGATTAGATACATCACAGCTCCGGTATCGCACAGGAGAGGATTAGATACACCACAGCTCCAGTATCACACAGGAAAGGATTAGATACACCGCAGCTCCGGTATCACACAGGAGAGGATTAGATACACAACAGCTCCGGTATCACACAGGAGAGGATTAGATACACCGCAGCTCCGGTATCACACAGGAGAGGATTAGATACACCACAGCTCCGGTATCACACAGGAGAGGATTAGATACATCACAGCTCCAGTATCACACAGGAGAGGATTAGATACACCGCAGCTCCGGTATCACACAGGAGAGGATTAGATACACCACAGCTCCGGTATCACACAGGAGAGGATTAGATACACCGCAGCTCCAGTATCACACAGGAGAGGATTAGATACACCGCAGCTCCGGTATCACACAGGAGAGGATTAGATACACCACAGCTCCGGTATCACACAGGAGAGGATTAGATACATCACAGCTCCGGTATCACACAGGGGAGGATTAGATACGCCGCAGCTCCGGTATCGCACAGGAGAGGATTAGATACATCACAGCTCCGGTATCACACAGGAGAGGATTAGATGCACCGCAGCTCCGGTATCACACAGGAGAGGATTAGATACGCCGCAGCTCCGGTATCGCACAGGAGAGGATTAGATACATCACAGCTCCGGTATCGCACCGGAGAGGATTAGATACACCGCAGCTCCGGTATCACACAGGGGAGGATTAGATACGCCGCAGCTCCGGTATCACACAGGAGAGGATTAGATACACCGCAGCTCCGGTATCACACAGGGGAGGATTAGATACGCCGCAGCTCCGGTATCGCACAGGAGAGGATTAGATAAATCACAGCTCCGGTATCACACCGGAGAGGATTAGATACACCGCAGCTCCGGTATCGCACAGGAGAGGATTAGATACATCACAGCTCCGGTATCGCACAGGAGAGGATTAGATACATCACAGCTCCGGTATCGCACAGGAGAGGATTAGATACATCACAGTTCCGGTATCACACAGGAGAGGATTGGATACACCGCAGCTCCGGTATCACACAGGAGAGGATTAGATACATCACAGCTCTAGTATAGCACAGGAGAGGATTAGATACACCACAGCTCCGGTATCACACAGGAGAGGATTAGATACATCACAGCTCCAGTATAGCACAGGAGAGGATTAGATACACCACAGCTCCGGTATCACACAGGAGAGGATTAGATACACCGCAGCTCCGGTATCACACAGGAGAGGATTGGATACACCGCAGCTCCGGTATCACACAGGGGAGGATTAGATACACCGCAGCTCCGGTATCACACAGGAGAAGATTAGATACACCGCAGCTCCGCTATCACACAGGAGAGGATTAGATACGCCGCAGCTCCGGTATCGCACAGGAGAGGATTAGATACATCACAGCTTCGGTATCGCACAGGAGAGGATTAGATACATCACAGCTCCGGTATCGCACAGGAGAGGATTAGATACATCACAGCTCCGGTATCACACAGGAGAGGATTGGATACACCGCAGCTTCGGTATCACACAGGAGAGGATTAGATACATCACAGCTCCGGTATCACACAGGAGAGGATTAGATACATCACAGCTCCGGTATCACACAGGAGAGGATTAGATACACGGCTCAGCAGACAGTATCACACAGGAGAGGATTAGATACACCGCAGCTCCGGTATCACACAGGAGAGGATTAGATACATCACAGCTCCGGTATCACACAGGAGAGGATTAGATACACCGCAGCTCCGGTATCACACAGGAGAGGATTAGATACATCACAGCTCCGGTATCGCACAGGAGAGGATTAGATACACCACAGCTCCGGTATCACACAGGAAAGGATTAGATACACCGCAGCTCCGGTATCACACAGGAGAGGATTAGATACACAACAGCTCCGGTATCACACAGGAGAGGATTAGATACATCACAGCTCCGGTATCGCACAGGAGAGGATTAGATACATCACAGCTCCGGTATCACACAGGAGAGGATTAGATACACCGCAGCTCCGGTATCACACAGGAGAGGATTAGATACATCACAGCTCCGGTATCACACAGGAGAGGATTAGATACACCGCAGCTCCGGTATCACACAGGAGAGGATTAGATACACCACAGCTCCGGTATCACACAGGAGAGGATTAGATACATCACAGCTCCAGTATAGCACAGGAGAGGATTAGATACACCACAGCTCCGGTATCACACAGGAGAGGATTAGATACATCACAGCTCCAGTATAGCACAGGAGAGGATTAGATACACCGCAGCTCCGGTATCACACAGGAGAGGATTAGATACACCGCAGCTCCGGTATCACACAGGAGAAGATTAGATACACCGCAGCTCCGCTATCACACAGGAGAGGATTAGATACACCGCAGCTCCGGTATCACACAGGAGAGGATTAGATACACCGCAGCTAAGGTATCACACAGGAGAGGATTAGATACATCACAGCTCCGGTATCACACAGGAGAGGATTAGATACACCGCAGCTCCGGTATCACACAGGAGAGGATTAGATACACCGCAGCTCCGGTATCACACAGGAGAGGATTAGATACATCACAGCTCCGGTATCACACAGGAGAGGATTAGATACATCACAGCTCCGGTATCGCACAGGAGAGGATTAGATACACCACAGCTCCGGTATCACACAGGAGAGGATTAGATACACCGCAGCTCCGGTATCACACAGGAGAGGATTAGATACACCGCAGCTCCGGTATCACACAGGAGAGGATTAGATACACCACAGCTCCGGTATCGCACAGGAGAGGATTAGATACATCACAGCTCCGGTATCGCACAGGAGAGGATTAGATACACCGCAGCTCCGGTATCGCACAGGAGAGGATTAGATACATCACAGCTCCGGTATCGCACAGGAGAGGATTAGATACACCGCAGCTCCGGTATCGCACAGGAGAGGATTAGATACATCACAGCTCCGGTATCACACAGGGGAGGATTAGATACGCCGCAGCTCCGGTATCGCACAGGAGAGGATTAGATACATCACAGCTCCGGTATCGCACAGGAGAGGATTAGATACATCACAGCTCCGGTATCGCACAGGAGAGGATTAGATACATCACAGCTCCGGTATCACACAGGAGAGGATTGGATACACCGCAGCTCCGGTATCACACAGGAGAGGATTAGATACACCACAGCTCCAGTATAGCACAGGAGAGGATTAGATACACCACAGCTCCGGTATCACACAGGAGAGGATTAGATACACCGCAGCTCCGGTATCACACAGGAGAGGATTAGATACACCGCAGCTCGGGTATCACACAGGAGAGGATTAGATACACCGCAGCTCGGGAATCGCACAGGAGAGGATTAGATACACCGCAGCTCGGGTATCGCACAGGAGAGGATTAGATACACCACAGCTCCGGTATCACACAGGAGAGAATTAGATACACCGCAGATCGGGTATCGTACAGGAGAGGATTAGATACACCACAGCTCCGGTATCACACAGGAGAGGATTAGATACACCGCAGCTCGGGTATCGCACAGGAGAGGATTAGATACATCACAGCTCCGGTATCACACAGGAGAGGATTAGATACATCACAGCTCCGGTATCACACAGGAGAGGATTAGATACACCGCAGCTCGGGTATCGCACAGGAGAGGATTGGATACACCGCAGCTCCGGTATCACACAGGAGAGGATTAGATACACCACAGCTCCAGTATAGCACAGGAGAGGATTAGATACATCACAGCTCCGGTATCGCACAGGAGAGGATTAGATACATCACAGCTCCGGTATCGCACAGGAGAGGATTAGATACATCACAGCTCCGGTATCACACAGGAGAGGATTGGATACACCGCAGCTCCGGTATCACACAGGACAGGATTAGATACACCACAGCTCCAGTATAGCACAGGAGAGGATTAGATACACCGCAGCTCCGGTATCACACAGGAAAGGATTAGATACACCGCAGCTCCGGTATCACACAGGAGAGGATTAGATACACCGCAGCTCCGGTATCACACAGGATAGGATTAGATACACCGCAGCTCCGGTATCACACAGGAGAGCATTAGATACACCACAGCTCCGGTATCACACAGGAGAGGATTAGATACGCCGCAGCTCCGGTATCGCACAGGAGAGGATTAGATACACCACAGCTCCGGTATCACACAGGAGAGGATTAGATACACCGCAGCTCCGGTATCACACAGGAGAGGATTAGATACACCGCAGCTCCGGTATCACACAGGAGAGGATTAGATACACCGCAGCTCCTGTATCACACAGGAGAGGATTAGATACACCGCAGCTCCGGTATCACACAGGAGAGGATTAGATACACCGCAGCTCCGGTATCACACAGGAGAGGATTAGATACATCACAGCTCCGGTATCACACAGGAGAGGATTAGATACACCGCAGCTCCGGTATCACACAGGAGAGGATTAGATACATCACAGCTCCGGTATCACACAGGAGAGGATTAGATACATCACAGCTCCGGTATCGCACAGGAGAGGATTAGATACACCACAGCTCCGGTATCACACAGGAAAGGATTAGATACACCGCAGCTCCGGTATCACACAGGAGAGGATTAGATACACCACAGCTCCGGTATCACACAGGAGAGGATTAGATACACCGTAGCTCCGGTATCACACAGGATAGGATTAGATACACCGCAGCTCCGGTATCACACAGGAGAGGATTAGATACATCACAGCTCCGGTATCACACAGGAGAGGATTAGATACATCACAGCTCCGGTATCGCACAGGAGAGGATTAGATACACCACAGCTCCAGTATCACACAGGAAAGGATTAGATACACCGCAGCTCCGGTATCACACAGGAGAGGATTAGATACACAACAGCTCCGGTATCACACAGGAGAGGATTAGATACACCGCAGCTCCGGTATCACACAGGAGAGGATTAGATACACCACAGCTCCGGTATCACACAGGAGAGGATTAGATACATCACAGCTCCAGTATCACACAGGAGAGGATTAGATACACCGCAGCTCCGGTATCACACAGGAGAGGATTAGATACACCACAGCTCCGGTATCACACAGGAGAGGATTAGATACACCGCAGCTCCAGTATCACACAGGAGAGGATTAGATACACCGCAGCTCCGGTATCACACAGGAGAGGATTAGATACACCACAGCTCCGGTATCACACAGGAGAGGATTAGATACATCACAGCTCCGGTATCACACAGGGGAGGATTAGATACGCCGCAGCTCCGGTATCGCACAGGAGAGGATTAGATACATCACAGCTCCGGTATCACACAGGAGAGGATTAGATGCACCGCAGCTCCGGTATCACACAGGAGAGGATTAGATACGCCGCAGCTCCGGTATCGCACAGGAGAGGATTAGATACATCACAGCTCCGGTATCGCACCGGAGAGGATTAGATACACCGCAGCTCCGGTATCACACAGGGGAGGATTAGATACGCCGCAGCTCCGGTATCACACAGGAGAGGATTAGATACACCGCAGCTCCGGTATCACACAGGGGAGGATTAGATACGCCGCAGCTCCGGTATCGCACAGGAGAGGATTAGATAAATCACAGCTCCGGTATCACACCGGAGAGGATTAGATACACCGCAGCTCCGGTATCGCACAGGAGAGGATTAGATACATCACAGCTCCGGTATCGCACAGGAGAGGATTAGATACATCACAGCTCCGGTATCGCACAGGAGAGGATTAGATACATCACAGTTCCGGTATCACACAGGAGAGGATTGGATACACCGCAGCTCCGGTATCACACAGGAGAGGATTAGATACATCACAGCTCTAGTATAGCACAGGAGAGGATTAGATACACCACAGCTCCGGTATCACACAGGAGAGGATTAGATACATCACAGCTCCAGTATAGCACAGGAGAGGATTAGATACACCACAGCTCCGGTATCACACAGGAGAGGATTAGATACACCGCAGCTCCGGTATCACACAGGAGAGGATTGGATACACCGCAGCTCCGGTATCACACAGGGGAGGATTAGATACACCGCAGCTCCGGTATCACACAGGAGAAGATTAGATACACCGCAGCTCCGCTATCACACAGGAGAGGATTAGATACGCCGCAGCTCCGGTATCGCACAGGAGAGGATTAGATACATCACAGCTTCGGTATCGCACAGGAGAGGATTAGATACATCACAGCTCCGGTATCGCACAGGAGAGGATTAGATACATCACAGCTCCGGTATCACACAGGAGAGGATTGGATACACCGCAGCTTCGGTATCACACAGGAGAGGATTAGATACATCACAGCTCCGGTATCACACAGGAGAGGATTAGATACATCACAGCTCCGGTATCACACAGGAGAGGATTAGATACACGGCTCAGCAGACAGTATCACACAGGAGAGGATTAGATACACCGCAGCTCCGGTATCACACAGGAGAGGATTAGATACATCACAGCTCCGGTATCACACAGGAGAGGATTAGATACACCGCAGCTCCGGTATCACACAGGAGAGGATTAGATACATCACAGCTCCGGTATCGCACAGGAGAGGATTAGATACACCACAGCTCCGGTATCACACAGGAAAGGATTAGATACACCGCAGCTCCGGTATCACACAGGAGAGGATTAGATACACAACAGCTCCGGTATCACACAGGAGAGGATTAGATACATCACAGCTCCGGTATCGCACAGGAGAGGATTAGATACATCACAGCTCCGGTATCACACAGGAGAGGATTAGATACACCGCAGCTCCGGTATCACACAGGAGAGGATTAGATACATCACAGCTCCGGTATCACACAGGAGAGGATTAGATACACCGCAGCTCCGGTATCACACAGGAGAGGATTAGATACACCACAGCTCCGGTATCACACAGGAGAGGATTAGATACATCACAGCTCCAGTATAGCACAGGAGAGGATTAGATACACCACAGCTCCGGTATCACACAGGAGAGGATTAGATACATCACAGCTCCAGTATAGCACAGGAGAGGATTAGATACACCGCAGCTCCGGTATCACACAGGAGAGGATTAGATACACCGCAGCTCCGGTATCACACAGGAGAAGATTAGATACACCGCAGCTCCGCTATCACACAGGAGAGGATTAGATACACCGCAGCTCCGGTATCACACAGGAGAGGATTAGATACACCGCAGCTAAGGTATCACACAGGAGAGGATTAGATACATCACAGCTCCGGTATCACACAGGAGAGGATTAGATACACCGCAGCTCCGGTATCACACAGGAGAGGATTAGATACACCGCAGCTCCGGTATCACACAGGAGAGGATTAGATACATCACAGCTCCGGTATCACACAGGAGAGGATTAGATACATCACAGCTCCGGTATCGCACAGGAGAGGATTAGATACACCACAGCTCCGGTATCACACAGGAGAGGATTAGATACACCGCAGCTCCGGTATCACACAGGAGAGGATTAGATACACCGCAGCTCCGGTATCACACAGGAGAGGATTAGATACACCACAGCTCCGGTATCGCACAGGAGAGGATTAGATACATCACAGCTCCGGTATCGCACAGGAGAGGATTAGATACACCGCAGCTCCGGTATCGCACAGGAGAGGATTAGATACATCACAGCTCCGGTATCGCACAGGAGAGGATTAGATACACCGCAGCTCCGGTATCGCACAGGAGAGGATTAGATACATCACAGCTCCGGTATCACACAGGGGAGGATTAGATACGCCGCAGCTCCGGTATCGCACAGGAGAGGATTAGATACATCACAGCTCCGGTATCGCACAGGAGAGGATTAGATACATCACAGCTCCGGTATCGCACAGGAGAGGATTAGATACATCACAGCTCCGGTATCACACAGGAGAGGATTGGATACACCGCAGCTCCGGTATCACACAGGAGAGGATTAGATACACCACAGCTCCAGTATAGCACAGGAGAGGATTAGATACACCACAGCTCCGGTATCACACAGGAGAGGATTAGATACACCGCAGCTCCGGTATCACACAGGAGAGGATTAGATACACCGCAGCTCGGGTATCACACAGGAGAGGATTAGATACACCGCAGCTCGGGAATCGCACAGGAGAGGATTAGATACACCGCAGCTCGGGTATCGCACAGGAGAGGATTAGATACACCACAGCTCCGGTATCACACAGGAGAGAATTAGATACACCGCAGATCGGGTATCGTACAGGAGAGGATTAGATACACCACAGCTCCGGTATCACACAGGAGAGGATTAGATACACCGCAGCTCGGGTATCGCACAGGAGAGGATTAGATACATCACAGCTCCGGTATCACACAGGAGAGGATTAGATACATCACAGCTCCGGTATCACACAGGAGAGGATTAGATACACCGCAGCTCGGGTATCGCACAGGAGAGGATTGGATACACCGCAGCTCCGGTATCACACAGGAGAGGATTAGATACACCACAGCTCCAGTATAGCACAGGAGAGGATTAGATACATCACAGCTCCGGTATCGCACAGGAGAGGATTAGATACATCACAGCTCCGGTATCGCACAGGAGAGGATTAGATACATCACAGCTCCGGTATCACACAGGAGAGGATTGGATACACCGCAGCTCCGGTATCACACAGGACAGGATTAGATACACCACAGCTCCAGTATAGCACAGGAGAGGATTAGATACACCGCAGCTCCGGTATCACACAGGAGAGGATTAGATACACCGCAGCTCCGGTATCAAACAGGAGAGGATTAGATACATCACAGCTCCGGTATCACACAGGAGAGGATTAGATACACCACAGCTCCGGTATCGCACAGGAGAGGATTAGATACATCACAGCTCCGGTATCGCACAGGAGAGGATTAGATACATCACAGCTCCGGTATCGCACAGGAGAGGATTAGATACACCACAGCTCCGGTATCACACAGGGGAGGATTAGATACGCCGCAGCTCCGGTATCGCACATGAGAGGATTAGATACATCACAGCTCCGGTATCACACAGGAGAGGATTAGATACACCGCAGCTCCGGTATCACACAGGAGAGGATTAGATACGCCGCAGCTCCGGTATCGCACAGGAGAGGATTAGATACATCACAGCTCCGGTATCGCACAGGAGAGGATTAGATACATCACAGCTCCGGTATCACACAGGAGAGGATTGGATACACCACAGCTCCGGTATCACACAGGAGAGGATTAGATACATCACAGCTCCGGCATCACACAGGAGAGGATTAGATACACCGCAGCTCCGGTATCACACAGGGGAGGATTAGATACACCGCAGCTCCGGTATCACACAGGAGAGGATTAGATAGGCCGCAGCTCCGGTATAGCACAGGAGAGGATTAGATACATCACAGCTCCGGTATCACACAGGAGAGGATTGGATACACCACAGCTCCGGTATCACACAGGAGAGGATTAGATACACCGCAGCTCGGGTATAGCACAGGAGAGGATTAGATACACCGCAGCTCCGGTATCACACAGGAGAGGATTAGATACACCGCAGCTCCGGTATCACACAGGAGAGGATTAGATACACCGCAGCTCCGGTATCACACAGGAGAGGATTAGATACACCGCACTCGGGTATCGCACAGGAGAGGATTAGATACACCGCAGCTCGGGTAATGCACAGGAGAGGATTAGATACACCACAGCTCCGGTATCGCACAGGAGAGGATTAGATACATCACAGCTCCGGTATCACACAGGAGAGGATTAGATACACCGCAGATCGGGTATCGCACAGGAGAGGATTAGATACACCGCAGATCGGGTATCGCACAGGAGAGGATTAGATACACCGCAGCTCGGGTATCGCACAGGAGAGGATTAGATACATCACAGCTCCGGTATCACACAGGAGAGGATTAGATACATCACAGCTCCGGTATCGCACAGGAGAGGATTAGATACACCACAGCTCCGGTATCACACAGGAGAGGATTAGATACACCGCAGCTCGGGTATCGCACAGGAGAGGATTAGATACACCACAGCTCCGGTATCACACAGGATAGGATTAGATACACCGCAGCTCCGGTATCACACAGGAGAGGATTAGTTACACCGCAGCTCCGGTATCACACAGGAGAGGATTAGATACATCACAGCTCCGGTATCACACAGGAGAGGATTAGATACATCACAGCTCCGGTATCGCACAGGAGAGGATTAGATACACCACAGCTCCGGTATCACACAGGAAAGGATTAGATACACCGCAGCTCCGGTATCACACAGGAGAGGATTAGATACACCGCAGCTCCCGTATCACACAGGAGAGGATTAGATACATCACAGCTCCGGTATCACACAGGAGAGGATTAGATACACCGCAGCTCCGGTATCACACAGGAGAGGATTAGATACATCACAGCTCCGGTATCACACAGGAGAGGATTAGATACATCACAGCTCCGGTATCGCACAGGAGAGGATTAGATACACCACAGCTCCGGTATCACACAGGAAAGGATTAGATACACCGCAGCTCCGGTATCACACAGGAGAGGATTAGATACACCGCAGCTCCCGTATCACACAGGAGAGGATTAGATACATCACAGCTCCGGTATCACACAGGAGAGGATTAGATACACCGCAGCTCCGGTATCACACAGGAGAGGATTAGATACGCCGCATCTCCGGTATCGCACAGGAGAGGATTAGATACATCACAGCTCCGGTATCACACAGGAGAGGATTAGATACGCCGCATCTCCGGTATCGCACAGGAGAGGATTAGATACACCGCAGCTCCGGTATCACACAGGAGAGGATTAGATACGCCGCAGCTCCGGTATCGCACAGGAGAGGATTAGATACATCACAGCTCCGGTATCGCACAGGAGAGGATTAGATACATCACAGCTCCGGTATCGCACAGGAGAGGATTAGATACATCACAGCTCCGGTATCGCACAGGGGAGGATTAGATACACCACAGCTCCAGTATAGCACAGGAGAGGATTAGATACACCGCAGCTCCGGTATCACACAGGAGAGGATTAGATACACCGCAGCTCCGGTATCACACAGGAGAGGATTAGATACACCGCAGCTCCGGTATCACACAGGAGAGGATTAGATACACCGCAGCTCGGGTATCGCACAGGAGAGGATTAGATACACCGCAGCTCGGGTATCGCACAGGAGAGGATTAGATACACCGCAGCTCCGGTATCACACAGGAGAGGATTAGATACACCGCAGCTCGGGTATCGCACAGGAGAGGATTAGATACATCACAGCTCCGGTATCACACAGGAGAGGATTAGATACATCACAGCTCCGGTATCACACAGGAGAGGATTAGATACATCACAGCTCCGGTATCACACAGGAGAGGATTGGATACACCGCATCTCCGGTATCACACAGGAGAGGATTAGATACACCACAGCTCCAGTATAGCACAGGAGAGGATTAGATACATCACAGCTCCGGTATCACACAAGAGAGGATTAGATGCATCACAGCTCCGGTATCACACAGGAGAGGATTAGATACACCGCAGATCGGGTATCACACAGGAGAGGATTGGATACACCGCATCTCCGGTATCACACAGGAGAGGATTAGATACACCACAGCTCCAGTATAGCACAGGAGAGGATTAGATACATCACAGCTCCGGTATCACACAGGAGAGGATTAGATACATCACAGCTCCGGTATCACACAGGAGAGGATTAGATACACCGCAGATCGGGTATCGCACAGGAGAGGATTAGATACACCACAGCTCCGGTATCACACAGGAGAGGATTAGATACACCGCAGCTCGGGTATCGCACAGGAGAGGATTAGATACATCACAGCTCTGGTATCACACAGGAGAGGATTAGATACACCACAGCTCCGGTATCGCACAGGAGAGGATTAGATACACCACAGCTCCGGTATCACACAGGAGAGGATTAGATACACCGCAGCTCCGGTATCACACAGGAGAAGATTAGATACACCGCAGCTCCGGTATCGCACAGGAGAGGATTAGATGCATCACAGCTCCGGTATCACACAGGAGAGGATTAGATACATCACAGCTCTGGTATCACACAGGAGAGGATTAGATACACCGCAGCTCCGGTATCACACAGGAGAGGATTAGATACACCGCAGCTCGGGTATCACACAGGAGAGGATTAGATACACCACAGCTCCGGTATCGCACAGGAGAGGATTAGATACACCGCAGCTCGGGTATCGCACAGGAGAGGATTAGATACATCACAGCTCTGGTATCACACAGGAGAGGATTAGATACACCACAGCTCCGGTATCGCACAGGAGAGGATTAGATACACCGCAGCTCCGGTATCACACAGGAGAAGATTAGATACACCGCAGCTCCGGTATCGCACAGGAGAGGATTAGATGCATCACAGCTCCGGTATCACACAGGAGAGGATTAGATACATCACAGCTCTGGTATCACACAGGAGAGGATTAGATACACCGCAGCTCCGGTATCACACAGGAGAGGATTAGATACACCGCAGCTCGGGTATCACACAGGAGAGGATTAGATACGCCGCAGCTCCGGTATCGCAAAGGAGAGGATTAGATACACCACAGCTCCGGTATCACACAGGATAGGATTAGATACACCGCAGCTCCGGTATCACACAGGAGAGGATTAGATACACCGCAGCTCCGGTATCGCACAGGAGAGGATTAGATACACCGCAGCTCCGGTATCACACAGGAGAGGATTAGATACACCGCAGCTCTGGTATCACACAGGAGAGGATTAGATACACCGCAGCTCCGGTATCACACAGGAGAGGATTAGATACACCACAGCTCCGGTATCACACAGGACAGGATTAGATACACCGCAGCTCGGGTATCGCACAGGAGAGGATTAGATACACCACAGCTCCGGTATCACACAGGAGAGGATTAGATACACCACAGCTCCGGTATCACACAGGAGAGGATTAGATACACCGCAGCTCGGGTATCGCACAGGAGAGGATTAGATACACCGCAGCTCCGGTATCGCACAGGAAAGGATTAGATACACCACAGCTCCGGTATCACACAGGAGAGGATTAGATACACCGCAGCTCCGTTATCACATAGGAGAGGATTGGATACACCGCAGCTCCAGTATAGCACAGGAGAGGATTGGATACACCGCAGCTCGGGTATCACACAGGAGAGGATTAGATACACCGCAGCTCCGGTATCGCACAGGAAAGGATTAGATACACCACAGCTCCGGTATCACACAGGAGAGGATTAGATACACCACAGCTCCGTTATCACATAGGAGAGGATTGGATACACCGCAGCTCCAGTATAGCACAGGAGAGGATTGGATACACCGCAGCTCGGGTATCACACAGGAGAGGATTAGATACACCGCAGCTCGGGTATCACACAGGAGAGGATTAGATACACCGCAGCTCCGGTATCACACAGGAGAGGATTGGATACACCGCAGCTCCGGTATCACACAGGAGAGGATTAGATACACCACAGCTCCGTTATCACATAGGAGAGGATTAGATACACCGCAGCTCCGGTATAGCACAGGAGAGGATTGGATACACCGCAGCTCGGGTATCACACAGGAAAGGATTAGATACACCGCAGCTCCGGTATCACACAGGAGAGGATTGGATACACCGCAGCTCCGGTATCACACAGGAGAGGATTAGATACACCGCAGCTCCAGTATAGCACAGGAGAGGATTGGATACACCGCAGCTCGGGTATCACACAGGAAAGGATTAGATACACCGCAGCTCCGGTATCACACAGGAGAGGATTGGATACACCGCAGCTCCGGTATCACACAGGAGAGGATTAGATACATCACAGCTCCGGTATCACACAGGAGAGGATTAGATACACCGCAGCTCGGGTATCACACAGGAGAGGATTAGATACACCGCAGCTCGGGTATCGCACAGGAGATGATTAGATACACCGCAGCTCCGGTATCACACAGGAGAGGATTAGATACATCACAGCTCCGGTATCACACAGGAGAGGATTAGATACATCACAGCTCCGGTATCACACAAGAGAGGATTAGATACACCGCAGCTCGGGTATCGCACAGGAGAGGATTAGATACACCACAGCTCCGGTATCGCACAGGAGAGGATTAGATACATCACAGCTCCGGTATCACACAGGAGAGGATTAGATACATCACAGCTCCGGTATCACACAGGAGAGGATTAGATACACGGCTCAGCAGACAGTATCACACAGGAGAGGATTAGATACACGGCTCAGCAGACAGTATCACACAGGAGAGGATTAGATACACCGCAGCTCCGGTATCACACAGGAGAGGATTAGATACATCACAGCTCCGGTATCACACAGGAGAGGATTAGATACATCACAGCTCCGGTATCACACAGGAGAGGATTAGATACACCGCAGGTCGGGTATCACACAGGAGAGGATTAGATACACCGCAGCTCCGGTATCACACAGGAGAGGATTGGATACACCGCACCTCCAGTATAGCACAGGAGAGGATTAGATACACCACAGCTCCGGTATCACATAGGAGAGGATTGGATACACCGCAGCTCCAGTATAGCACAGGAGAGGATTGGATACACCACAGCTCCGTTATCACATAGGAGAGGATTGGATACACCGCAGCTCCAGTATAGCACAGGAGAGGATTGGATACACCGCAGCTCGGGTATCACACAGGAAAGGATTAGATACACCGCAGCTCCGGTATCACACAGGAGAGGATTGGATACACCGCAGCTCCGGTATCACACAGGAGAGGATTAGATACATCACAGCTCCGGTATCACACAGGAGAGGATTAGATACACCGCAGCTCGGGTATCACACAGGAGAGGATTAGATACACCGCAGCTCCGGTATCACACAGGAGAGGATTAGATACACCACAGCTCCGGTATCACATAGGAGAGGATTAGATACACCGCAGCTCGGGTATCGCACAGGAGAGGATTAGATACACCACAGCTCCGGTATCGCACAGGAGAGGATTAGATACATCACAGCTCCGGTATCACACAGGAGAGGATTAGATACATCACAGCTCCGGTATCACACAGGAGAGGATTAGATACACGGCTCAGCAGACAGTATCACACAGGAGAGGATTAGATACACGGCTCAGCAGACAGTATCACACAGGAGAGGATTAGATACACGGCTCAGCAGACAGTATCACACAGGAGAGGATTAGATACACCGCAGCTCCGGTATCACACAGGAGAGGATTAGATACATCACAGCTCTGGTATCGCACAGGAGAGGATTAGATACATCACAGCTCCGGTATCACACAGGAGAGGATTGGATACACCGCAGCTTCGGTATCACACAGGAGAGGATTAGATACATCACAGCTCCGGTATCACACAGGAGAGGATTAGATACATCACAGCTCCGGTATCACACAGGAGAGGATTAGATACACCACAGCTCCGGTATCACACAGGAAAGGATGAGATACACCGCAGCTCCGGTATCACACAGGAGAGGATTAGATACACAACAGCTCCGGTATAACACAGGAGAGGATTAGATACACCGCAGCTCCGGTATCACACAGGAGAAGATTAGATACATCACAGCTCCGGTATCACACAGGGGAGGATTAGATACGCCGCAGCTCCAGTATCGCACAGGAGAGGATTAGATACATCACAGCTCCGGTATCACACAGGAGAGGATTAGATACACCGCAGCTCCGGTATCACACAGGAGAGGATTAGATACGCCGCAGCTCCGGTATCGCACAGGAGAGGATTAGATACATCACAGCTCCGGTATCGCACAGGAGAGGATTAGATACATCACAGCTCCGGTATCGCACAGGAGAGGATTAGATACATCACAGCTCCGGTATCACACAGGAGAGGATTGGATACACCGCAGCTCCGGTATCACACAGGAGAGGATTAGATACACCGCAGCTCCGGTATCACACAGGAGAGGATTAGATACACCGCAGCTCCGGTATCACACAGGAGAGGATTAGATACATCACAGCTCCAGTATAGCACAGGAGAGGATTAGATACACCACAGCTCCGGTATCACACAGGAGAGGATTAGATACACCACAGCTCCGGTATCACACAGGAGAGGATTAGATACACCACAGCTCCGGTATCACACAGGAGAGGATTAGATACATCACAGCTCCAGTATAGCACAGGAGAGGATTAGATACACCACAGCTCCGGTATCACACAGGAGAGGATTAGATACACCGCAGCTCCGGTATCACACAGGAGAGGATTAGATACATCACAGCTCCGGTATCACACAGGAGAGGATTAGATACATCACAGCTCCAGTATAGCACAGGAGAGGATTAGATACACCGCAGCTCCGGTATCACACAGGAGAGGATTAGATACACCGCAGCTCCGCTATCACACAGGAGAGGATTAGATACACCGCAGCTCCGGTATCACACAGGAGAGGATTAGATACACCGCAGCTCCAGTATAGCACAGGAGAGGATTAGATACACCGCAGCTCCGGTATCGCACAGGAGAGGATTAGATACATCACAGCTCCGGTATCGCACAGGAGAGGATTAGATACACCACAGCTCCGGTATCACACAGGAGAGGATTAGATACACCGCAGCTCCGGTATCACACAGGAGAGGATTAGATACACCGCAGATCGGGTATCGCACAGGAGAGGATTAGATACATCACAGCTCCGGTATCGCACAGGAGAGGATTAGATACACCACAGCTCCGGTATCACACAGGGGAGGATTAGATACGCCGCAGCTCCGGTATCGCACAGGAGAGGATTAGATACATCACAGCTCCGGTATCGCACAGGAGAGGATTAGATACATCACAGCTCCGGTATCGCACAGGAGAGGATTAGATACATCACAGCTCCGGTATCACACAGGAGAGGATTGGATACACCGCAGCTCCGGTATCACACAGGAGAGGATTAGATACACCACAGCTCCAGTATAGCACAGGAGAGGATTAGATACACCGCAGCTCCGGTATCACACAGGAGAGGATTAGATACACCGCAGCTCCGGTATCACACAGGAGAGGATTAGATACACCGCAGCTCCGGTATCACACAGGAGAGGATTAGATACACCGCAGCTCGGGTATCGCACAGGAGAGGATTAGATACACCGCAGCTCCGGTATCACACAGGAGAGGATTAGATACACCGCAGATCGGGTATCGCACAGGAGAGGATTAGATACACCACAGCTCCGGTATCACACAGGAGAGGATTAGATACACCGCAGCTCGGGTATCGCACAGGAGAGGATTAGATACATCACAGCTCCGGTATCACACAGGAGAGGATTAGATACATCACAGCTCCGGTATCACACAGGAGAGGATTAGATACATCACAGCTCCGGTATCACACAGGAGAGGATTGGATACACCGCAGCTCCGGTATCACACAGGAGAGGATTAGATACACCACAGCTCCAGTATAGCACAGGAGAGGATTAGATACATCACAGCTCCGGTATCGCACAGGAGAGGATTAGATACATCACAGCTCCGGTATCGCACAGGAGAGGATTAGATACATCACAGCTCCGGTATCACACAGGAGAGGATTGGATACACCGCAGCTCCGGTATCACACAGGACAGGATTAGATACACCACAGCTCCAGTATAGCACAGGAGAGGATTAGATACACCGCAGCTCCGGTATCACACAGGAGAGGATTAGATACACCGCAGCTCCGGTATCACACAGGAGAGGATTAGATACACCACAGCTCCAGTATAGCACAGGAGAGGATTAGATACATCACAGCTCCGGTATCACACAGGAGAGGATTAGATACATCACAGCTCCGGTATCACACAGGAGAGGATTAGATACACCGCAGATCGGGTATCGCACAGGAGAGGATTAGATACACCACAGCTCCGGTATCACACAGGAGAGGATTAGATACACCGCAGCTCGGGTATCGCACAGGAGAGGATTAGATACATCACAGCTCTGGTATCACACAGGAGAGGATTAGATACACCACAGCTCCGGTATCGCACAGGAGAGGATTAGATACACCGCAGCTCCGGTATCACACAGGAGAAGATTAGATACACCGCAGCTCCGGTATCGCACAGGAGAGGATTAGATGCATCACAGCTCCGGTATCACACAGGAGAGGATTAGATACATCACAGCTCTGGTATCACACAGGAGAGGATTAGATACACCGCAGCTCCGGTATCACACAGGAGAGGATTAGATACACCGCAGCTCGGGTATCACACAGGAGAGGATTAGATACACCACAGCTCCGGTATCGCACAGGAGAGGATTAGATACACCGCAGCTCGGGTATCGCACAGGAGAGGATTAGATACATCACAGCTCTGGTATCACACAGGAGAGGATTAGATACACCACAGCTCCGGTATCGCACAGGAGAGGATTAGATACACCGCAGCTCCGGTATCACACAGGAGAAGATTAGATACACCGCAGCTCCGGTATCGCACAGGAGAGGATTAGATGCATCACAGCTCCGGTATCACACAGGAGAGGATTAGATACATCACAGCTCTGGTATCACACAGGAGAGGATTAGATACACCGCAGCTCCGGTATCACACAGGAGAGGATTAGATACACCGCAGCTCGGGTATCACACAGGAGAGGATTAGATACGCCGCAGCTCCGGTATCGCAAAGGAGAGGATTAGATACACCACAGCTCCGGTATCACACAGGATAGGATTAGATACACCGCAGCTCCGGTATCACACAGGAGAGGATTAGATACACCGCAGCTCCGGTATCACACAGGAGAGGATTGGATACACCGCAGCTCCAGTATAGCACAGGAGAGGATTAGATACACCACAGCTCCGGTATCACATAGGAGAGGATTGGATACACCGCAGCTCCAGTATAGCACAGGAGAGGATTGGATACACCACAGCTCCGTTATCACATAGGAGAGGATTGGATACACCGCAGCTCCAGTATAGCACAGGAGAGGATTGGATACACCGCAGCTCGGGTATCACACAGGAAAGGATTAGATACACCGCAGCTCCGGTATCACACAGGAGAGGATTGGATACACCGCAGCTCCGGTATCGCACAGGAGAGGATTAGATACACCGCAGCTCCGGTATCACACAGGAGAGGATTAGATACACCGCAGCTCTGGTATCACACAGGAGAGGATTAGATACACCGCAGCTCCGGTATCACACAGGAGAGGATTAGATACACCACAGCTCCGGTATCACACAGGAGAGGATTAGATACACCGCAGCTCGGGTATCGCACAGGAGAGGATTAGATACACCACAGCTCCGGTATCACACAGGAGAGGATTAGATACACCACAGCTCCGGTATCACACAGGAGAGGATTAGATACACCGCAGCTCGGGTATCGCACAGGAGAGGATTAGATACACCGCAGCTCCGGTATCGCACAGGAAAGGATTAGATACACCACAGCTCCGGTATCACACAGGAGAGGATTAGATACACCGCAGCTCCGTTATCACATAGGAGAGGATTGGATACACCGCAGCTCCAGTATAGCACAGGAGAGGATTGGATACACCGCAGCTCGGGTATCACACAGGAGAGGATTAGATACACCGCAGCTCCGGTATCGCACAGGAAAGGATTAGATACACCACAGCTCCGGTATCACACAGGAGAGGATTAGATACACCACAGCTCCGTTATCACATAGGAGAGGATTGGATACACCGCAGCTCCAGTATAGCACAGGAGAGGATTGGATACACCGCAGCTCGGGTATCACACAGGAGAGGATTAGATACACCGCAGCTCGGGTATCACACAGGAGAGGATTAGATACACCGCAGCTCCGGTATCACACAGGAGAGGATTGGATACACCGCAGCTCCGGTATCACACAGGAGAGGATTAGATACACCACAGCTCCGTTATCACATAGGAGAGGATTAGATACACCGCAGCTCCGGTATAGCACAGGAGAGGATTGGATACACCGCAGCTCGGGTATCACACAGGAAAGGATTAGATACACCGCAGCTCCGGTATCACACAGGAGAGGATTGGATACACCGCAGCTCCGGTATCACACAGGAGAGGATTAGATACACCGCAGCTCCAGTATAGCACAGGAGAGGATTGGATACACCGCAGCTCGGGTATCACACAGGAAAGGATTAGATACACCGCAGCTCCGGTATCACACAGGAGAGGATTGGATACACCGCAGCTCCGGTATCACACAGGAGAGGATTAGATACATCACAGCTCCGGTATCACACAGGAGAGGATTAGATACACCGCAGCTCGGGTATCACACAGGAGAGGATTAGATACACCGCAGCTCGGGTATCGCACAGGAGATGATTAGATACACCGCAGCTCCGGTATCACACAGGAGAGGATTAGATACATCACAGCTCCGGTATCACACAGGAGAGGATTAGATACATCACAGCTCCGGTATCACACAGGAGAGGATTAGATACACCGCAGCTCGGGTATCGCACAGGAGAGGATTAGATACACCACAGCTCCGGTATCGCACAGGAGAGGATTAGATACATCACAGCTCCGGTATCACACAGGAGAGGATTAGATACATCACAGCTCCGGTATCACACAGGAGAGGATTAGATACACGGCTCAGCAGACAGTATCACACAGGAGAGGATTAGATACACGGCTCAGCAGACAGTATCACACAGGAGAGGATTAGATACACCGCAGCTCCGGTATCACACAGGAGAGGATTAGATACATCACAGCTCCGGTATCACACAGGAGAGGATTAGATACATCACAGCTCCGGTATCACACAGGAGAGGATTAGATACACCGCAGCTCGGGTATCACACAGGAGAGGATTAGATACACCGCAGCTCCAGTATAGCACAGGAGAGGATTAGATACACCACAGCTCCGGTATCACATAGGAGAGGATTGGATACACCGCAGCTCCAGTATAGCACAGGAGAGGATTGGATACACCACAGCTCCGTTATCACATAGGAGAGGATTGGATACACCGCAGCTCCAGTATAGCACAGGAGAGGATTGGATACACCGCAGCTCGGGTATCACACAGGAAAGGATTAGATACACCGCAGCTCCGGTATCACACAGGAGAGGATTGGATACACCGCAGCTCCGGTATCACACAGGAGAGGATTAGATACATCACAGCTCCGGTATCACACAGGAGAGGATTAGATACACCGCAGCTCGGGTATCACACAGGAGAGGATTAGATACACCGCAGCTCCGGTATCACACAGGAGAGGATTAGATACACCACAGCTCCGGTATCACATAGGAGAGGATTAGATACACCGCAGCTCGGGTATCGCACAGGAGAGGATTAGATACACCACAGCTCCGGTATCGCACAGGAGAGGATTAGATACATCACAGCTCCGGTATCACACAGGAGAGGATTAGATACATCACAGCTCCGGTATCACACAGGAGAGGATTAGATACACGGCTCAGCAGACAGTATCACACAGGAGAGGATTAGATACACGGCTCAGCAGACAGTATCACACAGGAGAGGATTAGATACACGGCTCAGCAGACAGTATCACACAGGAGAGGATTAGATACACCGCAGCTCCGGTATCACACAGGAGAGGATTAGATACATCACAGCTCTGGTATCGCACAGGAGAGGATTAGATACATCACAGCTCCGGTATCACACAGGAGAGGATTGGATACACCGCAGCTTCGGTATCACACAGGAGAGGATTAGATACATCACAGCTCCGGTATCACACAGGAGAGGATTAGATACATCACAGCTCCGGTATCACACAGGAGAGGATTAGATACACCACAGCTCCGGTATCACACAGGAAAGGATGAGATACACCGCAGCTCCGGTATCACACAGGAGAGGATTAGATACACAACAGCTCCGGTATAACACAGGAGAGGATTAGATACACCGCAGCTCCGGTATCACACAGGAGAAGATTAGATACATCACAGCTCCGGTATCACACAGGGGAGGATTAGATACGCCGCAGCTCCAGTATCGCACAGGAGAGGATTAGATACATCACAGCTCCGGTATCACACAGGAGAGGATTAGATACACCGCAGCTCCGGTATCACACAGGAGAGGATTAGATACGCCGCAGCTCCGGTATCGCACAGGAGAGGATTAGATACATCACAGCTCCGGTATCGCACAGGAGAGGATTAGATACATCACAGCTCCGGTATCGCACAGGAGAGGATTAGATACATCACAGCTCCGGTATCACACAGGAGAGGATTGGATACACCGCAGCTCCGGTATCACACAGGAGAGGATTAGATACACCGCAGCTCCGGTATCACACAGGAGAGGATTAGATACACCGCAGCTCCGGTATCACACAGGAGAGGATTAGATACATCACAGCTCCAGTATAGCACAGGAGAGGATTAGATACACCACAGCTCCGGTATCACACAGGAGAGGATTAGATACACCACAGCTCCGGTATCACACAGGAGAGGATTAGATACATCACAGCTCCAGTATAGCACAGGAGAGGATTAGATACACCACAGCTCCGGTATCACACAGGAGAGGATTAGATACACCGCAGCTCCGGTATCACACAGGAGAGGATTAGATACACCGCAGCTCCGGTATCACACAGGAGAGGATTAGATACACCGCAGCTCCGGTATCGCACAGGAGAGGATTAGATACACCACAGCTCCGGTATCACACAGGAGAGGATTAGATACATCACAGCTCCAGTATAGCACAGGAGAGGATTAGATACACCGCAGCTCCGGTATCACACAGGAGAGGATTAGATACACCGCAGCTCCGCTATCACACAGGAGAGGATTAGATACACCGCAGCTCCGGTATCACACAGGAGAGGATTAGATACACCGCAGCTCCAGTATAGCACAGGAGAGGATTAGATACACCGCAGCTCCGGTATCGCACAGGAGAGGATTAGATACATCACAGCTCCGGTATCGCACAGGAGAGGATTAGATACACCACAGCTCCGGTATCGCACAGGAGAGGATTAGATACACCGCAGCTCCGGTATCGCACAGGAGAGGATTAGATACATCACAGCTCCGGTATCACACAGGGGAGGATTAGATACGCCGCAGCTCCGGTATCGCACAGGAGAGGATTAGATACATCACAGCTCCGGTATCGCACAGGAGAGGATTAGATACATCACAGCTCCGGTATCGCACAGGAGAGGATTAGATACATCACAGCTCCGGTATCACACAGGAGAGGATTGGATACACCGCAGCTCCGGTATCACACAGGAGAGGATTAGATACACCACAGCTCCAGTATAGCACAGGAGAGGATTAGATACACCACAGCTCCGGTATCACACAGGAGAGGATTAGATACACCGCAGCTCCGGTATCACACAGGAGAGGATTAGATACACCGCAGCTCGGGTATCACACAGGAGAGGATTAGATACACCGCAGCTCGGGAATCGCACAGGAGAGGATTAGATACACCGCAGCTCGGGTATCGCACAGGAGAGGATTAGATACACCACAGCTCCGGTATCACACAGGAGAGAATTAGATACACCGCAGCTCCGGTATCGCACAGGAGAGGATTAGATACACCACAGCTCCAGTATCACACAGGAAAGGATTAGATACACCGCAGCTCCGGTATCACACAGGAGAGGATTAGATACACAACAGCTCCGGTATCACACAGGAGAGGATTAGATACACCGCAGCTCCGGTATCACACAGGAGAGGATTAGATACACCACAGCTCCGGTATCACACAGGAGAGGATTAGATACATCACAGCTCCAGTATCACACAGGAGAGGATTAGATACACCGCAGCTCCGGTATCACACAGGAGAGGATTAGATACACCACAGCTCCGGTATCACACAGGAGAGGATTAGATACACCGCAGCTCCAGTATCACACAGGAGAGGATTAGATACACCGCAGCTCCGGTATCACACAGGAGAGGATTAGATACACCACAGCTCCGGTATCACACAGGAGAGGATTAGATACATCACAGCTCCGGTATCACACAGGGGAGGATTAGATACGCCGCAGCTCCGGTATCGCACAGGAGAGGATTAGATACATCACAGCTCCGGTATCACACAGGAGAGGATTAGATGCACCGCAGCTCCGGTATCACACAGGAGAGGATTAGATACGCCGCAGCTCCGGTATCGCACAGGAGAGGATTAGATACATCACAGCTCCGGTATCGCACCGGAGAGGATTAGATACACCGCAGCTCCGGTATCACACAGGGGAGGATTAGATACGCCGCAGCTCCGGTATCACACAGGGGAGGATTAGATACGCCGCATCTCCGGTATCGCACAGGAGAGGATTAGATACACCGCAGCTCCGATATCACACAGGAGAGGATTAGATACACCGCAGCTCCGGTATCACACAGGAGAGGATTAGATACGCCGCAGCTCCGGTATCACACAGGAGAGGATTAGATACACCGCAGCTCCGGTATCACACAGGGGAGGATTAGATACGCCGCAGCTCCGGTATCGCACAGGAGAGGATTAGATAAATCACAGCTCCGGTATCACACCGGAGAGGATTAGATACACCGCAGCTCCGGTATCGCACAGGAGAGGATTAGATACATCACAGCTCCGGTATCGCACAGGAGAGGATTAGATACATCACAGCTCCGGTATCGCACAGGAGAGGATTAGATACATCACAGTTCCGGTATCACACAGGAGAGGATTGGATACACCGCAGCTCCGGTATCACACAGGAGAGGATTAGATACATCACAGCTCCGGTATCACACAGGAGAGGATTAGATACATCACAGCTCCAGTATAGCACAGGAGAGGATTAGATACACCACAGCTCCGGTATCACACAGGAGAGGATTAGATACACCGCAGCTCCGGTATCACACAGGAGAGGATTGGATACACCGCAGCTCCGGTATCACACAGGGGAGGATTAGATACACCGCAGCTCCGGTATCACACAGGAGAAGATTAGATACACCGCAGCTCCGCTATCACACAGGAGAGGATTAGATACGCCGCAGCTCCGGTATCGCACAGGAGAGGATTAGATACATCACAGCTTCGGTATCGCACAGGAGAGGATTAGATACATCACAGCTCCGGTATCGCACAGGAGAGGATTAGATACATCACAGCTCCGGTATCACACAGGAGAGGATTGGATACACCGCAGCTTCGGTATCACACAGGAGAGGATTAGATACATCACAGCTCCGGTATCACACAGGAGAGGATTAGATACATCACAGCTCCGGTATCACACAGGAGAGGATTAGATACACGGCTCAGCAGACAGTATCACACAGGAGAGGATTAGATACACCGCAGCTCCGGTATCACACAGGAGAGGATTAGATACATCACAGCTCCGGTATCACACAGGAGAGGATTAGATACACCGCAGCTCCGGTATCACACAGGAGAGGATTAGATACATCACAGCTCCGGTATCGCACAGGAGAGGATTAGATACACCACAGCTCCGGTATCACACAGGAAAGGATTAGATACACCGCAGCTCCGGTATCACACAGGAGAGGATTAGATACACAACAGCTCCGGTATCACACAGGAGAGGATTAGATACACCGCACTCGGGTATCGCACAGGAGAGGATTAGATACACCGCAGCTCGGGTAATGCACAGGAGAGGATTAGATACACCACAGCTCCGGTATCGCACAGGAGAGGATTAGATACATCACAGCTCCGGTATCACACAGGAGAGGATTAGATACACCGCAGATCGGGTATCGCACAGGAGAGGATTAGATACACCGCAGATCGGGTATCGCACAGGAGAGGATTAGATACACCGCAGCTCGGGTATCGCACAGGAGAGGATTAGATACATCACAGCTCCGGTATCACACAGGAGAGGATTAGATACATCACAGCTCCGGTATCGCACAGGAGAGGATTAGATACACCACAGCTCCGGTATCACACAGGAGAGGATTAGATACACCGCAGCTCGGGTATCGCACAGGAGAGGATTAGATACACCACAGCTCCGGTATCACACAGGATAGGATTAGATACACCGCAGCTCCGGTATCACACAGGAGAGGATTAGTTACACCGCAGCTCCGGTATCGCACAGGAGAGGATTAGATACACCGCAGCTCCGGTATCGCACAGGAGAGGATTAGATACATCACAGCTCCGGTATCACACAGGAGAGGATTAGATACATCACAGCTCCGGTATCGCACAGGAGAGGATTAGATACACCACAGCTCCAGTATCACACAGGGGAGGATTAGATACGCCGCAGCTCCGGTATCGCACATGAGAGGATTAGATACATCACAGCTCCGGTATCGCACAGGAGAGGATTAGATACACCGCAGCTCCGGTATCACACAGGAGAGGATTAGATACACCACAGCTCCGGTATCACACAGGAGAGGATTAGATACATCACAGCTCCGGTATCACACAGGAGAGGATTAGATACATCACAGCTCCGGTATCGCACAGGAGAGGATTAGATACACCACAGCTCCGGTATCACACAGGAAAGGATTAGATACACCGCAGCTCCGGTATCACACAGGAGAGGATTAGATACACCGCAGCTCCCGTATCACACAGGAGAGGATTAGATACATCACAGCTCCGGTATCACACAGGAGAGGATTAGATACACCGCAGCTCCGGTATCACACAGGAGAGGATTAGATACGCCGCATCTCCGGTATCGCACAGGAGAGGATTAGATACATCACAGCTCCGGTATCACACAGGAGAGGATTAGATACGCCGCATCTCCGGTATCGCACAGGAGAGGATTAGATACACCGCAGCTCCGATATCACACAGGAGAGGATTAGATACGCCGCAGCTCCGGTATCGCACAGGAGAGGATTAGATACATCACAGCTCCGGTATCGCACAGGAGAGGATTAGATACATCACAGCTCCGGTATCGCACAGGAGAGGATTAGATACATCACAGCTCCGGTATCGCACAGGGGAGGATTAGATACACCGCAGCTCCGGTATCACACAGGAGAGGATTAGATACATCACAGCTCCGGTATCACACAGGAGAGGATTAGATACACCGCAGCTCCGGTATCACACAGGAGAGGATTGGATACACCGCAGCTCCGGTATCACACAGGAGAGGATTAGATACACCACAGCTCCGGTATCACACAGGAGAGGATTAGATACACCACAGCTCCGGTATCACACAGGAGAGGATTAGATACACCGCAGCTCCGGTATCACACAGGGGAGGATTAGATACACCACAGCTCCGGTATCACACAGGAGAGGATTGGATACACCACAGCTCCAGTATAGCACAGGAGAGGATTAGATACATCACAGCTCCGGTATCACACAGGAGAGGATTGGATACACCACAGCTCCGGTATCACACAGGAGAGGATTAGATACACCGCAGCTCCGGTATCACACAGGAGAGGATTAGATACACCGCAGCTCCGGTATCACACAGGAGAGGATTAGATACACCGCAGCTCCGGTATCACACAGGAGATGATTAGATACACCGCAGCTCGGGTATCGCACAGGAGAGGATTAGATACACCGCAGCTCGGGTAATGCACAGGAGAGGATTAGATACACCACAGCTCCGGTATCACACAGGAGAGGATTAGATACACCGCAGATCGGGTATCGCACAGGAGAGGATTAGATACACCACAGCTCCGGTATCACACAGGAGAGGATTAGATACACCGCAGCTCGGGTATCGCACAGGAGAGGATTAGATACATCACAGCTCCGGTATCACACAGGAGAGGATTAGATACATCACAGCTCCGGTATCGCACAGGAGAGGATTAGATACACCACAGCTCCGGTATCACACAGGAGAGGATTAGATACACCGCAGCTCGGGTATCGCACAGGAGAGGATTAGATACACCACAGCTCCGGTATCACACAGGATAGGATTAGATACACCGCAGCTCCGGTATCACACAGGAGAGGATTAGATACACCGCAGCTCCGGTATCGCACAGGAGAGGATTAGATACACCGCAGCTCCGGTATCGCACAGGAGAGGATTAGATACATCGCAGCTCCGGTATCACACAGGAGAGGATTAGATACATCACAGCTCCGGTATCGCACAGGAGAGGATTAGATACACCACAGCTCCGGTATCACACAGGGGAGGATTAGATACGCCGCAGCTCCGGTATCGCACATGAGAGGATTAGATACATCACAGCTCCGGTATCACACAGGAGAGGATTAGATACACCGCAGCTCCGGTATCACACAGGAGAGGATTAGATACATCACAGCTCCGGTATCACACAGGAGAGGATTAGATACACCGCAGCTCCGGTATCACACAGGAGAGGATTGGATACACCGCAGCTCCAGTATAGCACAGGAGAGGATTAGATACACCGCAGCTCCGGTATCACATAGGAGAGGATTAGATACACCGCAGCTCTGGTATCACACAGGAGAGGATTAGATACACCGCAGCTCGGGTATAGCACAGGAGAGGATTAGATACACCACAGCTCCGGTATCACACAGGAGAGGATTAGATACACCACAGCTCCGGTATCACACAGGAGAGGATTAGATACACCGCAGCTCCGGTATCACACAGGAGAGGATTAGATACACCGCAGCTCCGGTATCACACAGGAGAGGATTAGATACACCGCAGCTCCGGTATAACACAGGAGAGGATTAGATACACCGCAGCTCCGGTATCACACAGGAGAGGATTAGATACACCGCAGCTCCGGTATCACACAGGAGAGGATTAGATACATCACAGCTCCGGTATCACACAGGAGAGGATTAGATACACCGCAGCTCCGGTATCACACAGGAGAGGATTAGATACATCACAGCTCCGGTATCACACAGGAGAGGATTAGATACATCACAGCTCCGGTATCGCACAGGAGAGGATTAGATACATCACAGCTCCGGTATCACACAGGAGAGGATTAGATACACCACAGCTCCGGTATCACACAGGAAAGGATTAGATACACCGCAGCTCCGGTATCACACAGGAGAGGATTAGATACACCACAGCTCCGGTATCACACAGGAGAGGATTAGATACACCGCAGCTCCGGTATCACACAGGATAGGATTAGATACACCGCAGCTCCGGTATCACACAGGAGAGGATTAGATACATCACAGCTCCGGTATCACACAGGAGAGGATTAGATACACCGCAGCTCCGGTATCACACAGGGGAGGATTAGATACACCACAGCTCCGGTATCACACAGGAGAGGATTGGATACACCACAGCTCCAGTATAGCACAGGAGAGGATTAGATACATCACAGCTCCGGTATCACACAGGAGAGGATTGGATACACCACAGCTCCGGTATCACACAGGAGAGGATTAGATACATCACAGCTCCGGTATCGCACAGGAGAGGATTAGATACACCACAGCTCCGGTATCACACAGGAAAGGATTAGATACACCGCAGCTCCGGTATCACACAGGAGAGGATTAGATACACCGCAGCTCCGGTATCACACAGGATAGGATTAGATACACCGCAGCTCCGGTATCACACAGGAGAGCATTAGATACACCACAGCTCCGGTATCACACAGGAGAGGATTAGATACGCCGCAGCTCCGGTATCGCACAGGAGAGGATTAGATACACCACAGCTCCGGTATCACACAGGAGAGGATTAGATACACCGCAGCTCCGGTATCACACAGGAGAGGATTAGATACACCGCAGCTCCGGTATCACACAGGAGAGGATTAGATACACCGCAGCTCCTGTATCACACAGGAGAGGATTAGATACACCGCAGCTCCGGTATCACACAGGAGAGGATTAGATACACCGCAGCTCCGGTATCACACAGGAGAGGATTAGATACATCACAGCTCCGGTATCACACAGGAGAGGATTAGATACACCGCAGCTCCGGTATCACACAGGAGAGGATTAGATACATCACAGCTCCGGTATCACACAGGAGAGGATTAGATACATCACAGCTCCGGTATCGCACAGGAGAGGATTAGATACACCACAGCTCCGGTATCACACAGGAAAGGATTAGATACACCGCAGCTCCGGTATCACACAGGAGAGGATTAGATACACCACAGCTCCGGTATCACACAGGAGAGGATTAGATACACCGTAGCTCCGGTATCACACAGGATAGGATTAGATACACCGCAGCTCCGGTATCACACAGGAGAGGATTAGATACATCACAGCTCCGGTATCACACAGGAGAGGATTAGATACATCACAGCTCCGGTATCGCACAGGAGAGGATTAGATACATCACAGCTCCGGTATCGCACAGGAGAGGATTAGATACATCACAGCTCCGGTATCACACAGGAGAGGATTAGATACATCACAGCTCCGGTATCACACAGGAGAGGATTGGATACACCGCAGCTCCGGTATCGCACAGGAGAGGATTAGATACATCACAGCTCCGGTATCACACAGGAGAGGATTGGATACACCGCAGCTTCGGTATCACACAGGAGAGGATTAGATACATCACAGCTCCGGTATCACACAGGAGAGGATTAGATACATCACAGCTCCGGTATCGCACAGGAGAGGATTAGATACACCACAGCTCCAGTATCACACAGGAAAGGATTAGATACACCGCAGCTCCGGTATCACACAGGAGAGGATTAGATACACAACAGCTCCGGTATCACACAGGAGAGGATTAGATACACCGCAGCTCCGGTATCACACAGGAGAGGATTAGATACACCACAGCTCCGGTATCACACAGGAGAGGATTAGATACATCACAGCTCCAGTATCACACAGGAGAGGATTAGATACACCGCAGCTCCGGTATCACACAGGAGAGGATTAGATACACCACAGCTCCGGTATCACACAGGAGAGGATTAGATACACCGCAGCTCCAGTATCACACAGGAGAGGATTAGATACACCGCAGCTCCGGTATCACACAGGAGAGGATTAGATACACCACAGCTCCGGTATCACACAGGAGAGGATTAGATACATCACAGCTCCGGTATCACACAGGGGAGGATTAGATACGCCGCAGCTCCGGTATCGCACAGGAGAGGATTAGATACATCACAGCTCCGGTATCACACAGGAGAGGATTAGATGCACCGCAGCTCCGGTATCACACAGGAGAGGATTAGATACGCCGCAGCTCCGGTATCGCACAGGAGAGGATTAGATACATCACAGCTCCGGTATCGCACCGGAGAGGATTAGATACACCGCAGCTCCGGTATCACACAGGGGAGGATTAGATACGCCGCAGCTCCGGTATCACACAGGAGAGGATTAGATACACCGCAGCTCCGGTATCACACAGGGGAGGATTAGATACGCCGCAGCTCCGGTATCGCACAGGAGAGGATTAGATAAATCACAGCTCCGGTATCACACCGGAGAGGATTAGATACACCGCAGCTCCGGTATCGCACAGGAGAGGATTAGATACATCACAGCTCCGGTATCGCACAGGAGAGGATTAGATACATCACAGCTCCGGTATCGCACAGGAGAGGATTAGATACATCACAGTTCCGGTATCACACAGGAGAGGATTGGATACACCGCAGCTCCGGTATCACACAGGAGAGGATTAGATACATCACAGCTCTAGTATAGCACAGGAGAGGATTAGATACACCACAGCTCCGGTATCACACAGGAGAGGATTAGATACATCACAGCTCCAGTATAGCACAGGAGAGGATTAGATACACCACAGCTCCGGTATCACACAGGAGAGGATTAGATACACCGCAGCTCCGGTATCACACAGGAGAGGATTGGATACACCGCAGCTCCGGTATCACACAGGGGAGGATTAGATACACCGCAGCTCCGGTATCACACAGGAGAAGATTAGATACACCGCAGCTCCGCTATCACACAGGAGAGGATTAGATACGCCGCAGCTCCGGTATCGCACAGGAGAGGATTAGATACATCACAGCTTCGGTATCGCACAGGAGAGGATTAGATACATCACAGCTCCGGTATCGCACAGGAGAGGATTAGATACATCACAGCTCCGGTATCACACAGGAGAGGATTGGATACACCGCAGCTTCGGTATCACACAGGAGAGGATTAGATACATCACAGCTCCGGTATCACACAGGAGAGGATTAGATACATCACAGCTCCGGTATCACACAGGAGAGGATTAGATACACGGCTCAGCAGACAGTATCACACAGGAGAGGATTAGATACACCGCAGCTCCGGTATCACACAGGAGAGGATTAGATACATCACAGCTCCGGTATCACACAGGAGAGGATTAGATACACCGCAGCTCCGGTATCACACAGGAGAGGATTAGATACATCACAGCTCCGGTATCGCACAGGAGAGGATTAGATACACCACAGCTCCGGTATCACACAGGAAAGGATTAGATACACCGCAGCTCCGGTATCACACAGGAGAGGATTAGATACACAACAGCTCCGGTATCACACAGGAGAGGATTAGATACATCACAGCTCCGGTATCGCACAGGAGAGGATTAGATACATCACAGCTCCGGTATCACACAGGAGAGGATTAGATACACCGCAGCTCCGGTATCACACAGGAGAGGATTAGATACATCACAGCTCCGGTATCACACAGGAGAGGATTAGATACACCGCAGCTCCGGTATCACACAGGAGAGGATTAGATACACCACAGCTCCGGTATCACACAGGAGAGGATTAGATACATCACAGCTCCAGTATAGCACAGGAGAGGATTAGATACACCACAGCTCCGGTATCACACAGGAGAGGATTAGATACATCACAGCTCCAGTATAGCACAGGAGAGGATTAGATACACCGCAGCTCCGGTATCACACAGGAGAGGATTAGATACACCGCAGCTCCGGTATCACACAGGAGAAGATTAGATACACCGCAGCTCCGCTATCACACAGGAGAGGATTAGATACACCGCAGCTCCGGTATCACACAGGAGAGGATTAGATACACCGCAGCTAAGGTATCACACAGGAGAGGATTAGATACATCACAGCTCCGGTATCACACAGGAGAGGATTAGATACACCGCAGCTCCGGTATCACACAGGAGAGGATTAGATACACCGCAGCTCCGGTATCACACAGGAGAGGATTAGATACATCACAGCTCCGGTATCACACAGGAGAGGATTAGATACATCACAGCTCCGGTATCGCACAGGAGAGGATTAGATACACCACAGCTCCGGTATCACACAGGAGAGGATTAGATACACCGCAGCTCCGGTATCACACAGGAGAGGATTAGATACACCGCAGCTCCGGTATCACACAGGAGAGGATTAGATACACCACAGCTCCGGTATCGCACAGGAGAGGATTAGATACATCACAGCTCCGGTATCGCACAGGAGAGGATTAGATACACCGCAGCTCCGGTATCGCACAGGAGAGGATTAGATACATCACAGCTCCGGTATCGCACAGGAGAGGATTAGATACACCGCAGCTCCGGTATCGCACAGGAGAGGATTAGATACATCACAGCTCCGGTATCACACAGGGGAGGATTAGATACGCCGCAGCTCCGGTATCGCACAGGAGAGGATTAGATACATCACAGCTCCGGTATCGCACAGGAGAGGATTAGATACATCACAGCTCCGGTATCGCACAGGAGAGGATTAGATACATCACAGCTCCGGTATCACACAGGAGAGGATTGGATACACCGCAGCTCCGGTATCACACAGGAGAGGATTAGATACACCACAGCTCCAGTATAGCACAGGAGAGGATTAGATACACCACAGCTCCGGTATCACACAGGAGAGGATTAGATACACCGCAGCTCCGGTATCACACAGGAGAGGATTAGATACACCGCAGCTCGGGTATCACACAGGAGAGGATTAGATACACCGCAGCTCGGGAATCGCACAGGAGAGGATTAGATACACCGCAGCTCGGGTATCGCACAGGAGAGGATTAGATACACCACAGCTCCGGTATCACACAGGAGAGAATTAGATACACCGCAGATCGGGTATCGTACAGGAGAGGATTAGATACACCACAGCTCCGGTATCACACAGGAGAGGATTAGATACACCGCAGCTCGGGTATCGCACAGGAGAGGATTAGATACATCACAGCTCCGGTATCACACAGGAGAGGATTAGATACATCACAGCTCCGGTATCACACAGGAGAGGATTAGATACACCGCAGCTCGGGTATCGCACAGGAGAGGATTGGATACACCGCAGCTCCGGTATCACACAGGAGAGGATTAGATACACCACAGCTCCAGTATAGCACAGGAGAGGATTAGATACATCACAGCTCCGGTATCGCACAGGAGAGGATTAGATACATCACAGCTCCGGTATCGCACAGGAGAGGATTAGATACATCACAGCTCCGGTATCACACAGGAGAGGATTGGATACACCGCAGCTCCGGTATCACACAGGACAGGATTAGATACACCACAGCTCCAGTATAGCACAGGAGAGGATTAGATACACCGCAGCTCCGGTATCACACAGGAGAGGATTAGATACACCGCAGCTCCGGTATCAAACAGGAGAGGATTAGATACATCACAGCTCCGGTATCACACAGGAGAGGATTAGATACACCACAGCTCCGGTATCGCACAGGAGAGGATTAGATACATCACAGCTCCGGTATCGCACAGGAGAGGATTAGATACATCACAGCTCCGGTATCGCACAGGAGAGGATTAGATACACCACAGCTCCGGTATCACACAGGGGAGGATTAGATACGCCGCAGCTCCGGTATCGCACATGAGAGGATTAGATACATCACAGCTCCGGTATCACACAGGAGAGGATTAGATACACCGCAGCTCCGGTATCACACAGGAGAGGATTAGATACGCCGCAGCTCCGGTATCGCACAGGAGAGGATTAGATACATCACAGCTCCGGTATCGCACAGGAGAGGATTAGATACATCACAGCTCCGGTATCACACAGGAGAGGATTGGATACACCACAGCTCCGGTATCACACAGGAGAGGATTAGATACATCACAGCTCCGGCATCACACAGGAGAGGATTAGATACACCGCAGCTCCGGTATCACACAGGGGAGGATTAGATACACCGCAGCTCCGGTATCACACAGGAGAGGATTAGATAGGCCGCAGCTCCGGTATAGCACAGGAGAGGATTAGATACATCACAGCTCCGGTATCACACAGGAGAGGATTGGATACACCACAGCTCCGGTATCACACAGGAGAGGATTAGATACACCGCAGCTCGGGTATAGCACAGGAGAGGATTAGATACACCGCAGCTCCGGTATCACACAGGAGAGGATTAGATACACCGCAGCTCCGGTATCACACAGGAGAGGATTAGATACACCGCAGCTCCGGTATCACACAGGAGAGGATTAGATACACCGCACTCGGGTATCGCACAGGAGAGGATTAGATACACCGCAGCTCGGGTAATGCACAGGAGAGGATTAGATACACCACAGCTCCGGTATCGCACAGGAGAGGATTAGATACATCACAGCTCCGGTATCACACAGGAGAGGATTAGATACACCGCAGATCGGGTATCGCACAGGAGAGGATTAGATACACCGCAGATCGGGTATCGCACAGGAGAGGATTAGATACACCGCAGCTCGGGTATCGCACAGGAGAGGATTAGATACATCACAGCTCCGGTATCACACAGGAGAGGATTAGATACATCACAGCTCCGGTATCGCACAGGAGAGGATTAGATACACCACAGCTCCGGTATCACACAGGAGAGGATTAGATACACCGCAGCTCGGGTATCGCACAGGAGAGGATTAGATACACCACAGCTCCGGTATCACACAGGATAGGATTAGATACACCGCAGCTCCGGTATCACACAGGAGAGGATTAGTTACACCGCAGCTCCGGTATCGCACAGGAGAGGATTAGATACACCGCAGCTCCGGTATCGCACAGGAGAGGATTAGATACATCACAGCTCCGGTATCACACAGGAGAGGATTAGATACATCACAGCTCCGGTATCGCACAGGAGAGGATTAGATACACCACAGCTCCAGTATCACACAGGGGAGGATTAGATACGCCGCAGCTCCGGTATCGCACATGAGAGGATTAGATACATCACAGCTCCGGTATCGCACAGGAGAGGATTAGATACACCGCAGCTCCGGTATCACACAGGAGAGGATTAGATACACCACAGCTCCGGTATCACACAGGAGAGGATTAGATACATCACAGCTCCGGTATCACACAGGAGAGGATTAGATACATCACAGCTCCGGTATCGCACAGGAGAGGATTAGATACACCACAGCTCCGGTATCACACAGGAAAGGATTAGATACACCGCAGCTCCGGTATCACACAGGAGAGGATTAGATACACCGCAGCTCCCGTATCACACAGGAGAGGATTAGATACATCACAGCTCCGGTATCACACAGGAGAGGATTAGATACACCGCAGCTCCGGTATCACACAGGAGAGGATTAGATACGCCGCATCTCCGGTATCGCACAGGAGAGGATTAGATACATCACAGCTCCGGTATCACACAGGAGAGGATTAGATACGCCGCATCTCCGGTATCGCACAGGAGAGGATTAGATACACCGCAGCTCCGGTATCACACAGGAGAGGATTAGATACGCCGCAGCTCCGGTATCGCACAGGAGAGGATTAGATACATCACAGCTCCGGTATCGCACAGGAGAGGATTAGATACATCACAGCTCCGGTATCGCACAGGAGAGGATTAGATACATCACAGCTCCGGTATCGCACAGGGGAGGATTAGATACACCACAGCTCCAGTATAGCACAGGAGAGGATTAGATACACCGCAGCTCCGGTATCACACAGGAGAGGATTAGATACACCGCAGCTCCGGTATCACACAGGAGAGGATTAGATACACCGCAGCTCCGGTATCACACAGGAGAGGATTAGATACACCGCAGCTCGGGTATCGCACAGGAGAGGATTAGATACACCGCAGCTCGGGTATCGCACAGGAGAGGATTAGATACACCGCAGCTCCGGTATCACACAGGAGAGGATTAGATACACCGCAGCTCGGGTATCGCACAGGAGAGGATTAGATACATCACAGCTCCGGTATCACACAGGAGAGGATTAGATACATCACAGCTCCGGTATCACACAGGAGAGGATTAGATACATCACAGCTCCGGTATCACACAGGAGAGGATTGGATACACCGCATCTCCGGTATCACACAGGAGAGGATTAGATACACCACAGCTCCAGTATAGCACAGGAGAGGATTAGATACATCACAGCTCCGGTATCACACAAGAGAGGATTAGATGCATCACAGCTCCGGTATCACACAAGAGAGGATTAGATGCATCACAGCTCCGGTATCACACAGGAGAGGATTAGATACACCGCAGATCGGGTATCACACAGGAGAGGATTGGATACACCGCATCTCCGGTATCACACAGGAGAGGATTAGATACACCACAGCTCCAGTATAGCACAGGAGAGGATTAGATACATCACAGCTCCGGTATCACACAGGAGAGGATTAGATACATCACAGCTCCGGTATCACACAGGAGAGGATTAGATACACCGCAGATCGGGTATCGCACAGGAGAGGATTAGATACACCACAGCTCCGGTATCACACAGGAGAGGATTAGATACACCACAGCTCCGGTATCACACAGGAGAGGATTAGATACACCACAGCTCGGGTATCGCACAGGAGAGGATTAGATACATCACAGCTCTGGTATCACACAGGAGAGGATTAGATACACCACAGCTCCGGTATCGCACAGGAGAGGATTAGATACACCACAGCTCCGGTATCACACAGGAGAGGATTAGATACACCGCAGCTCCGGTATCACACAGGAGAAGATTAGATACACCGCAGCTCCGGTATCGCACAGGAGAGGATTAGATGCATCACAGCTCCGGTATCACACAGGAGAGGATTAGATACATCACAGCTCTGGTATCACACAGGAGAGGATTAGATACACCGCAGCTCCGGTATCACACAGGAGAGGATTAGATACACCGCAGCTCGGGTATCACACAGGAGAGGATTAGATACACCACAGCTCCGGTATCGCACAGGAGAGGATTAGATACACCGCAGCTCGGGTATCGCACAGGAGAGGATTAGATACATCACAGCTCTGGTATCACACAGGAGAGGATTAGATACACCACAGCTCCGGTATCGCACAGGAGAGGATTAGATACACCGCAGCTCCGGTATCACACAGGAGAAGATTAGATACACCGCAGCTCCGGTATCGCACAGGAGAGGATTAGATGCATCACAGCTCCGGTATCACACAGGAGAGGATTAGATACATCACAGCTCTGGTATCACACAGGAGAGGATTAGATACACCGCAGCTCCGGTATCACACAGGAGAGGATTAGATACACCGCAGCTCGGGTATCACACAGGAGAGGATTAGATACGCCGCAGCTCCGGTATCGCAAAGGAGAGGATTAGATACACCACAGCTCCGGTATCACACAGGATAGGATTAGATACACCGCAGCTCCGGTATCACACAGGAGAGGATTAGATACACCGCAGCTCCGGTATCGCACAGGAGAGGATTAGATACACCGCAGCTCCGGTATCACACAGGAGAGGATTAGATACACCGCAGCTCTGGTATCACACAGGAGAGGATTAGATACACCGCAGCTCCGGTATCACACAGGAGAGGATTAGATACACCACAGCTCCGGTATCACACAGGACAGGATTAGATACACCGCAGCTCGGGTATCGCACAGGAGAGGATTAGATACACCACAGCTCCGGTATCACACAGGAGAGGATTAGATACACCACAGCTCCGGTATCACACAGGAGAGGATTAGATACACCGCAGCTCGGGTATCGCACAGGAGAGGATTAGATACACCGCAGCTCCGGTATCGCACAGGAAAGGATTAGATACACCACAGCTCCGGTATCACACAGGAGAGGATTAGATACACCGCAGCTCCGTTATCACATAGGAGAGGATTGGATACACCGCAGCTCCAGTATAGCACAGGAGAGGATTGGATACACCGCAGCTCGGGTATCACACAGGAGAGGATTAGATACACCGCAGCTCCGGTATCGCACAGGAAAGGATTAGATACACCACAGCTCCGGTATCACACAGGAGAGGATTAGATACACCACAGCTCCGTTATCACATAGGAGAGGATTGGATACACCGCAGCTCCAGTATAGCACAGGAGAGGATTGGATACACCGCAGCTCGGGTATCACACAGGAGAGGATTAGATACACCGCAGCTCGGGTATCACACAGGAGAGGATTAGATACACCGCAGCTCCGGTATCACACAGGAGAGGATTGGATACACCGCAGCTCCGGTATCACACAGGAGAGGATTAGATACACCACAGCTCCGTTATCACATAGGAGAGGATTAGATACACCGCAGCTCCGGTATAGCACAGGAGAGGATTGGATACACCGCAGCTCGGGTATCACACAGGAAAGGATTAGATACACCGCAGCTCCGGTATCACACAGGAGAGGATTGGATACACCGCAGCTCCGGTATCACACAGGAGAGGATTAGATACACCGCAGCTCCAGTATAGCACAGGAGAGGATTGGATACACCGCAGCTCGGGTATCACACAGGAAAGGATTAGATACACCGCAGCTCCGGTATCACACAGGAGAGGATTGGATACACCGCAGCTCCGGTATCACACAGGAGAGGATTAGATACATCACAGCTCCGGTATCACACAGGAGAGGATTAGATACACCGCAGCTCGGGTATCACACAGGAGAGGATTAGATACACCGCAGCTCGGGTATCGCACAGGAGATGATTAGATACACCGCAGCTCCGGTATCACACAGGAGAGGATTAGATACATCACAGCTCCGGTATCACACAGGAGAGGATTAGATACATCACAGCTCCGGTATCACACAAGAGAGGATTAGATACACCGCAGCTCGGGTATCGCACAGGAGAGGATTAGATACACCACAGCTCCGGTATCGCACAGGAGAGGATTAGATACATCACAGCTCCGGTATCACACAGGAGAGGATTAGATACATCACAGCTCCGGTATCACACAGGAGAGGATTAGATACACGGCTCAGCAGACAGTATCACACAGGAGAGGATTAGATACACGGCTCAGCAGACAGTATCACACAGGAGAGGATTAGATACACCGCAGCTCCGGTATCACACAGGAGAGGATTAGATACATCACAGCTCCGGTATCACACAGGAGAGGATTAGATACATCACAGCTCCGGTATCACACAGGAGAGGATTAGATACACCGCAGCTCGGGTATCACACAGGAGAGGATTAGATACACCGCAGCTCCGGTATCACACAGGAGAGGATTGGATACACCGCAGCTCCAGTATAGCACAGGAGAGGATTAGATACACCACAGCTCCGGTATCACATAGGAGAGGATTGGATACACCGCAGCTCCAGTATAGCACAGGAGAGGATTGGATACACCGCAGCTCGGGTATCACACAGGAAAGGATTAGATACACCGCAGCTCCGGTATCACACAGGAGAGGATTGGATACACCGCAGCTCCGGTATCACACAGGAGAGGATTAGATACATCACAGCTCCGGTATCACACAGGAGAGGATTAGATACACCGCAGCTCGGGTATCACACAGGAGAGGATTAGATACACCGCAGCTCCGGTATCACACAGGAGAGGATTAGATACACCACAGCTCCGGTATCACATAGGAGAGGATTAGATACACCGCAGCTCGGGTATCGCACAGGAGAGGATTAGATACACCACAGCTCCGGTATCGCACAGGAGAGGATTAGATACATCACAGCTCCGGTATCACACAGGAGAGGATTAGATACATCACAGCTCCGGTATCACACAGGAGAGGATTAGATACACGGCTCAGCAGACAGTATCACACAGGAGAGGATTAGATACACGGCTCAGCAGACAGTATCACACAGGAGAGGATTAGATACACGGCTCAGCAGACAGTATCACACAGGAGAGGATTAGATACACCGCAGCTCCGGTATCACACAGGAGAGGATTAGATACATCACAGCTCTGGTATCGCACAGGAGAGGATTAGATACATCACAGCTCCGGTATCACACAGGAGAGGATTGGATACACCGCAGCTTCGGTATCACACAGGAGAGGATTAGATACATCACAGCTCCGGTATCACACAGGAGAGGATTAGATACATCACAGCTCCGGTATCACACAGGAGAGGATTAGATACACCACAGCTCCGGTATCACACAGGAAAGGATGAGATACACCGCAGCTCCGGTATCACACAGGAGAGGATTAGATACACAACAGCTCCGGTATAACACAGGAGAGGATTAGATACACCGCAGCTCCGGTATCACACAGGAGAAGATTAGATACATCACAGCTCCGGTATCACACAGGGGAGGATTAGATACGCCGCAGCTCCAGTATCGCACAGGAGAGGATTAGATACATCACAGCTCCGGTATCACACAGGAGAGGATTAGATACACCGCAGCTCCGGTATCACACAGGAGAGGATTAGATACGCCGCAGCTCCGGTATCGCACAGGAGAGGATTAGATACATCACAGCTCCGGTATCGCACAGGAGAGGATTAGATACATCACAGCTCCGGTATCGCACAGGAGAGGATTAGATACATCACAGCTCCGGTATCACACAGGAGAGGATTGGATACACCGCAGCTCCGGTATCACACAGGAGAGGATTAGATACACCGCAGCTCCGGTATCACACAGGAGAGGATTAGATACACCGCAGCTCCGGTATCACACAGGAGAGGATTAGATACATCACAGCTCCAGTATAGCACAGGAGAGGATTAGATACACCACAGCTCCGGTATCACACAGGAGAGGATTAGATACACCACAGCTCCGGTATCACACAGGAGAGGATTAGATACACCACAGCTCCGGTATCACACAGGAGAGGATTAGATACATCACAGCTCCAGTATAGCACAGGAGAGGATTAGATACACCACAGCTCCGGTATCACACAGGAGAGGATTAGATACACCGCAGCTCCGGTATCACACAGGAGAGGATTAGATACATCACAGCTCCGGTATCACACAGGAGAGGATTAGATACATCACAGCTCCAGTATAGCACAGGAGAGGATTAGATACACCGCAGCTCCGGTATCACACAGGAGAGGATTAGATACACCGCAGCTCCGCTATCACACAGGAGAGGATTAGATACACCGCAGCTCCGGTATCACACAGGAGAGGATTAGATACACCGCAGCTCCAGTATAGCACAGGAGAGGATTAGATACACCGCAGCTCCGGTATCGCACAGGAGAGGATTAGATACATCACAGCTCCGGTATCGCACAGGAGAGGATTAGATACACCACAGCTCCGGTATCACACAGGAGAGGATTAGATACACCGCAGCTCCGGTATCACACAGGAGAGGATTAGATACACCGCAGATCGGGTATCGCACAGGAGAGGATTAGATACATCACAGCTCCGGTATCGCACAGGAGAGGATTAGATACACCACAGCTCCGGTATCACACAGGGGAGGATTAGATACGCCGCAGCTCCGGTATCGCACAGGAGAGGATTAGATACATCACAGCTCCGGTATCGCACAGGAGAGGATTAGATACATCACAGCTCCGGTATCGCACAGGAGAGGATTAGATACATCACAGCTCCGGTATCACACAGGAGAGGATTGGATACACCGCAGCTCCGGTATCACACAGGAGAGGATTAGATACACCACAGCTCCAGTATAGCACAGGAGAGGATTAGATACACCGCAGCTCCGGTATCACACAGGAGAGGATTAGATACACCGCAGCTCCGGTATCACACAGGAGAGGATTAGATACACCGCAGCTCCGGTATCACACAGGAGAGGATTAGATACACCGCAGCTCGGGTATCGCACAGGAGAGGATTAGATACACCGCAGCTCCGGTATCACACAGGAGAGGATTAGATACACCGCAGATCGGGTATCGCACAGGAGAGGATTAGATACACCACAGCTCCGGTATCACACAGGAGAGGATTAGATACACCGCAGCTCGGGTATCGCACAGGAGAGGATTAGATACATCACAGCTCCGGTATCACACAGGAGAGGATTAGATACATCACAGCTCCGGTATCACACAGGAGAGGATTAGATACATCACAGCTCCGGTATCACACAGGAGAGGATTGGATACACCGCAGCTCCGGTATCACACAGGAGAGGATTAGATACACCACAGCTCCAGTATAGCACAGGAGAGGATTAGATACATCACAGCTCCGGTATCGCACAGGAGAGGATTAGATACATCACAGCTCCGGTATCGCACAGGAGAGGATTAGATACATCACAGCTCCGGTATCACACAGGAGAGGATTGGATACACCGCAGCTCCGGTATCACACAGGACAGGATTAGATACACCACAGCTCCAGTATAGCACAGGAGAGGATTAGATACACCGCAGCTCCGGTATCACACAGGAGAGGATTAGATACACCGCAGCTCCGGTATCACACAGGAGAGGATTAGATACACCACAGCTCCAGTATAGCACAGGAGAGGATTAGATACATCACAGCTCCGGTATCACACAGGAGAGGATTAGATACATCACAGCTCCGGTATCACACAGGAGAGGATTAGATACACCGCAGATCGGGTATCGCACAGGAGAGGATTAGATACACCACAGCTCCGGTATCACACAGGAGAGGATTAGATACACCGCAGCTCGGGTATCGCACAGGAGAGGATTAGATACATCACAGCTCTGGTATCACACAGGAGAGGATTAGATACACCACAGCTCCGGTATCGCACAGGAGAGGATTAGATACACCGCAGCTCCGGTATCACACAGGAGAAGATTAGATACACCGCAGCTCCGGTATCGCACAGGAGAGGATTAGATGCATCACAGCTCCGGTATCACACAGGAGAGGATTAGATACATCACAGCTCTGGTATCACACAGGAGAGGATTAGATACACCGCAGCTCCGGTATCACACAGGAGAGGATTAGATACACCGCAGCTCGGGTATCACACAGGAGAGGATTAGATACACCACAGCTCCGGTATCGCACAGGAGAGGATTAGATACACCGCAGCTCGGGTATCGCACAGGAGAGGATTAGATACATCACAGCTCTGGTATCACACAGGAGAGGATTAGATACACCACAGCTCCGGTATCGCACAGGAGAGGATTAGATACACCGCAGCTCCGGTATCACACAGGAGAAGATTAGATACACCGCAGCTCCGGTATCGCACAGGAGAGGATTAGATGCATCACAGCTCCGGTATCACACAGGAGAGGATTAGATACATCACAGCTCTGGTATCACACAGGAGAGGATTAGATACACCGCAGCTCCGGTATCACACAGGAGAGGATTAGATACACCGCAGCTCGGGTATCACACAGGAGAGGATTAGATACGCCGCAGCTCCGGTATCGCAAAGGAGAGGATTAGATACACCACAGCTCCGGTATCACACAGGATAGGATTAGATACACCGCAGCTCCGGTATCACACAGGAGAGGATTAGATACACCGCAGCTCCGGTATCACACAGGAGAGGATTGGATACACCGCAGCTCCAGTATAGCACAGGAGAGGATTAGATACACCACAGCTCCGGTATCACATAGGAGAGGATTGGATACACCGCAGCTCCAGTATAGCACAGGAGAGGATTGGATACACCACAGCTCCGTTATCACATAGGAGAGGATTGGATACACCGCAGCTCCAGTATAGCACAGGAGAGGATTGGATACACCGCAGCTCGGGTATCACACAGGAAAGGATTAGATACACCGCAGCTCCGGTATCACACAGGAGAGGATTGGATACACCGCAGCTCCGGTATCGCACAGGAGAGGATTAGATACACCGCAGCTCCGGTATCACACAGGAGAGGATTAGATACACCGCAGCTCTGGTATCACACAGGAGAGGATTAGATACACCGCAGCTCCGGTATCACACAGGAGAGGATTAGATACACCACAGCTCCGGTATCACACAGGAGAGGATTAGATACACCGCAGCTCGGGTATCGCACAGGAGAGGATTAGATACACCACAGCTCCGGTATCACACAGGAGAGGATTAGATACACCACAGCTCCGGTATCACACAGGAGAGGATTAGATACACCGCAGCTCGGGTATCGCACAGGAGAGGATTAGATACACCGCAGCTCCGGTATCGCACAGGAAAGGATTAGATACACCACAGCTCCGGTATCACACAGGAGAGGATTAGATACACCGCAGCTCCGTTATCACATAGGAGAGGATTGGATACACCGCAGCTCCAGTATAGCACAGGAGAGGATTGGATACACCGCAGCTCGGGTATCACACAGGAGAGGATTAGATACACCGCAGCTCCGGTATCGCACAGGAAAGGATTAGATACACCACAGCTCCGGTATCACACAGGAGAGGATTAGATACACCACAGCTCCGTTATCACATAGGAGAGGATTGGATACACCGCAGCTCCAGTATAGCACAGGAGAGGATTGGATACACCGCAGCTCGGGTATCACACAGGAGAGGATTAGATACACCGCAGCTCGGGTATCACACAGGAGAGGATTAGATACACCGCAGCTCCGGTATCACACAGGAGAGGATTGGATACACCGCAGCTCCGGTATCACACAGGAGAGGATTAGATACACCACAGCTCCGTTATCACATAGGAGAGGATTAGATACACCGCAGCTCCGGTATAGCACAGGAGAGGATTGGATACACCGCAGCTCGGGTATCACACAGGAAAGGATTAGATACACCGCAGCTCCGGTATCACACAGGAGAGGATTGGATACACCGCAGCTCCGGTATCACACAGGAGAGGATTAGATACACCGCAGCTCCAGTATAGCACAGGAGAGGATTGGATACACCGCAGCTCGGGTATCACACAGGAAAGGATTAGATACACCGCAGCTCCGGTATCACACAGGAGAGGATTGGATACACCGCAGCTCCGGTATCACACAGGAGAGGATTAGATACATCACAGCTCCGGTATCACACAGGAGAGGATTAGATACACCGCAGCTCGGGTATCACACAGGAGAGGATTAGATACACCGCAGCTCGGGTATCGCACAGGAGATGATTAGATACACCGCAGCTCCGGTATCACACAGGAGAGGATTAGATACATCACAGCTCCGGTATCACACAGGAGAGGATTAGATACATCACAGCTCCGGTATCACACAGGAGAGGATTAGATACACCGCAGCTCGGGTATCGCACAGGAGAGGATTAGATACACCACAGCTCCGGTATCGCACAGGAGAGGATTAGATACATCACAGCTCCGGTATCACACAGGAGAGGATTAGATACATCACAGCTCCGGTATCACACAGGAGAGGATTAGATACACGGCTCAGCAGACAGTATCACACAGGAGAGGATTAGATACACGGCTCAGCAGACAGTATCACACAGGAGAGGATTAGATACACCGCAGCTCCGGTATCACACAGGAGAGGATTAGATACATCACAGCTCCGGTATCACACAGGAGAGGATTAGATACATCACAGCTCCGGTATCACACAGGAGAGGATTAGATACACCGCAGCTCGGGTATCACACAGGAGAGGATTAGATACACCGCAGCTCCAGTATAGCACAGGAGAGGATTAGATACACCACAGCTCCGGTATCACATAGGAGAGGATTGGATACACCGCAGCTCCAGTATAGCACAGGAGAGGATTGGATACACCACAGCTCCGTTATCACATAGGAGAGGATTGGATACACCGCAGCTCCAGTATAGCACAGGAGAGGATTGGATACACCGCAGCTCGGGTATCACACAGGAAAGGATTAGATACACCGCAGCTCCGGTATCACACAGGAGAGGATTGGATACACCGCAGCTCCGGTATCACACAGGAGAGGATTAGATACATCACAGCTCCGGTATCACACAGGAGAGGATTAGATACACCGCAGCTCGGGTATCACACAGGAGAGGATTAGATACACCGCAGCTCCGGTATCACACAGGAGAGGATTAGATACACCACAGCTCCGGTATCACATAGGAGAGGATTAGATACACCGCAGCTCGGGTATCGCACAGGAGAGGATTAGATACACCACAGCTCCGGTATCGCACAGGAGAGGATTAGATACATCACAGCTCCGGTATCACACAGGAGAGGATTAGATACATCACAGCTCCGGTATCACACAGGAGAGGATTAGATACACGGCTCAGCAGACAGTATCACACAGGAGAGGATTAGATACACGGCTCAGCAGACAGTATCACACAGGAGAGGATTAGATACACGGCTCAGCAGACAGTATCACACAGGAGAGGATTAGATACACCGCAGCTCCGGTATCACACAGGAGAGGATTAGATACATCACAGCTCTGGTATCGCACAGGAGAGGATTAGATACATCACAGCTCCGGTATCACACAGGAGAGGATTGGATACACCGCAGCTTCGGTATCACACAGGAGAGGATTAGATACATCACAGCTCCGGTATCACACAGGAGAGGATTAGATACATCACAGCTCCGGTATCACACAGGAGAGGATTAGATACACCACAGCTCCGGTATCACACAGGAAAGGATGAGATACACCGCAGCTCCGGTATCACACAGGAGAGGATTAGATACACAACAGCTCCGGTATAACACAGGAGAGGATTAGATACACCGCAGCTCCGGTATCACACAGGAGAAGATTAGATACATCACAGCTCCGGTATCACACAGGGGAGGATTAGATACGCCGCAGCTCCAGTATCGCACAGGAGAGGATTAGATACATCACAGCTCCGGTATCACACAGGAGAGGATTAGATACACCGCAGCTCCGGTATCACACAGGAGAGGATTAGATACGCCGCAGCTCCGGTATCGCACAGGAGAGGATTAGATACATCACAGCTCCGGTATCGCACAGGAGAGGATTAGATACATCACAGCTCCGGTATCGCACAGGAGAGGATTAGATACATCACAGCTCCGGTATCACACAGGAGAGGATTGGATACACCGCAGCTCCGGTATCACACAGGAGAGGATTAGATACACCGCAGCTCCGGTATCACACAGGAGAGGATTAGATACACCGCAGCTCCGGTATCACACAGGAGAGGATTAGATACATCACAGCTCCAGTATAGCACAGGAGAGGATTAGATACACCACAGCTCCGGTATCACACAGGAGAGGATTAGATACACCACAGCTCCGGTATCACACAGGAGAGGATTAGATACATCACAGCTCCAGTATAGCACAGGAGAGGATTAGATACACCACAGCTCCGGTATCACACAGGAGAGGATTAGATACACCGCAGCTCCGGTATCACACAGGAGAGGATTAGATACACCGCAGCTCCGGTATCACACAGGAGAGGATTAGATACACCGCAGCTCCGGTATCGCACAGGAGAGGATTAGATACACCACAGCTCCGGTATCACACAGGAGAGGATTAGATACATCACAGCTCCAGTATAGCACAGGAGAGGATTAGATACACCGCAGCTCCGGTATCACACAGGAGAGGATTAGATACACCGCAGCTCCGCTATCACACAGGAGAGGATTAGATACACCGCAGCTCCGGTATCACACAGGAGAGGATTAGATACACCGCAGCTCCAGTATAGCACAGGAGAGGATTAGATACACCGCAGCTCCGGTATCGCACAGGAGAGGATTAGATACATCACAGCTCCGGTATCGCACAGGAGAGGATTAGATACACCACAGCTCCGGTATCGCACAGGAGAGGATTAGATACACCGCAGCTCCGGTATCGCACAGGAGAGGATTAGATACATCACAGCTCCGGTATCACACAGGGGAGGATTAGATACGCCGCAGCTCCGGTATCGCACAGGAGAGGATTAGATACATCACAGCTCCGGTATCGCACAGGAGAGGATTAGATACATCACAGCTCCGGTATCGCACAGGAGAGGATTAGATACATCACAGCTCCGGTATCACACAGGAGAGGATTGGATACACCGCAGCTCCGGTATCACACAGGAGAGGATTAGATACACCACAGCTCCAGTATAGCACAGGAGAGGATTAGATACACCACAGCTCCGGTATCACACAGGAGAGGATTAGATACACCGCAGCTCCGGTATCACACAGGAGAGGATTAGATACACCGCAGCTCGGGTATCACACAGGAGAGGATTAGATACACCGCAGCTCGGGAATCGCACAGGAGAGGATTAGATACACCGCAGCTCGGGTATCGCACAGGAGAGGATTAGATACACCACAGCTCCGGTATCACACAGGAGAGAATTAGATACACCGCAGCTCCGGTATCGCACAGGAGAGGATTAGATACACCACAGCTCCAGTATCACACAGGAAAGGATTAGATACACCGCAGCTCCGGTATCACACAGGAGAGGATTAGATACACAACAGCTCCGGTATCACACAGGAGAGGATTAGATACACCGCAGCTCCGGTATCACACAGGAGAGGATTAGATACACCACAGCTCCGGTATCACACAGGAGAGGATTAGATACATCACAGCTCCAGTATCACACAGGAGAGGATTAGATACACCGCAGCTCCGGTATCACACAGGAGAGGATTAGATACACCACAGCTCCGGTATCACACAGGAGAGGATTAGATACACCGCAGCTCCAGTATCACACAGGAGAGGATTAGATACACCGCAGCTCCGGTATCACACAGGAGAGGATTAGATACACCACAGCTCCGGTATCACACAGGAGAGGATTAGATACATCACAGCTCCGGTATCACACAGGGGAGGATTAGATACGCCGCAGCTCCGGTATCGCACAGGAGAGGATTAGATACATCACAGCTCCGGTATCACACAGGAGAGGATTAGATGCACCGCAGCTCCGGTATCACACAGGAGAGGATTAGATACGCCGCAGCTCCGGTATCGCACAGGAGAGGATTAGATACATCACAGCTCCGGTATCGCACCGGAGAGGATTAGATACACCGCAGCTCCGGTATCACACAGGGGAGGATTAGATACGCCGCAGCTCCGGTATCACACAGGGGAGGATTAGATACGCCGCATCTCCGGTATCGCACAGGAGAGGATTAGATACACCGCAGCTCCGATATCACACAGGAGAGGATTAGATACACCGCAGCTCCGGTATCACACAGGAGAGGATTAGATACGCCGCAGCTCCGGTATCACACAGGAGAGGATTAGATACACCGCAGCTCCGGTATCACACAGGGGAGGATTAGATACGCCGCAGCTCCGGTATCGCACAGGAGAGGATTAGATAAATCACAGCTCCGGTATCACACCGGAGAGGATTAGATACACCGCAGCTCCGGTATCGCACAGGAGAGGATTAGATACATCACAGCTCCGGTATCGCACAGGAGAGGATTAGATACATCACAGCTCCGGTATCGCACAGGAGAGGATTAGATACATCACAGTTCCGGTATCACACAGGAGAGGATTGGATACACCGCAGCTCCGGTATCACACAGGAGAGGATTAGATACATCACAGCTCCGGTATCACACAGGAGAGGATTAGATACATCACAGCTCCAGTATAGCACAGGAGAGGATTAGATACACCACAGCTCCGGTATCACACAGGAGAGGATTAGATACACCGCAGCTCCGGTATCACACAGGAGAGGATTGGATACACCGCAGCTCCGGTATCACACAGGGGAGGATTAGATACACCGCAGCTCCGGTATCACACAGGAGAAGATTAGATACACCGCAGCTCCGCTATCACACAGGAGAGGATTAGATACGCCGCAGCTCCGGTATCGCACAGGAGAGGATTAGATACATCACAGCTTCGGTATCGCACAGGAGAGGATTAGATACATCACAGCTCCGGTATCGCACAGGAGAGGATTAGATACATCACAGCTCCGGTATCACACAGGAGAGGATTGGATACACCGCAGCTTCGGTATCACACAGGAGAGGATTAGATACATCACAGCTCCGGTATCACACAGGAGAGGATTAGATACATCACAGCTCCGGTATCACACAGGAGAGGATTAGATACACGGCTCAGCAGACAGTATCACACAGGAGAGGATTAGATACACCGCAGCTCCGGTATCACACAGGAGAGGATTAGATACATCACAGCTCCGGTATCACACAGGAGAGGATTAGATACACCGCAGCTCCGGTATCACACAGGAGAGGATTAGATACATCACAGCTCCGGTATCGCACAGGAGAGGATTAGATACACCACAGCTCCGGTATCACACAGGAAAGGATTAGATACACCGCAGCTCCGGTATCACACAGGAGAGGATTAGATACACAACAGCTCCGGTATCACACAGGAGAGGATTAGATACACCGCACTCGGGTATCGCACAGGAGAGGATTAGATACACCGCAGCTCGGGTAATGCACAGGAGAGGATTAGATACACCACAGCTCCGGTATCGCACAGGAGAGGATTAGATACATCACAGCTCCGGTATCACACAGGAGAGGATTAGATACACCGCAGATCGGGTATCGCACAGGAGAGGATTAGATACACCGCAGATCGGGTATCGCACAGGAGAGGATTAGATACACCGCAGCTCGGGTATCGCACAGGAGAGGATTAGATACATCACAGCTCCGGTATCACACAGGAGAGGATTAGATACATCACAGCTCCGGTATCGCACAGGAGAGGATTAGATACACCACAGCTCCGGTATCACACAGGAGAGGATTAGATACACCGCAGCTCGGGTATCGCACAGGAGAGGATTAGATACACCACAGCTCCGGTATCACACAGGATAGGATTAGATACACCGCAGCTCCGGTATCACACAGGAGAGGATTAGTTACACCGCAGCTCCGGTATCGCACAGGAGAGGATTAGATACACCGCAGCTCCGGTATCGCACAGGAGAGGATTAGATACATCACAGCTCCGGTATCACACAGGAGAGGATTAGATACATCACAGCTCCGGTATCGCACAGGAGAGGATTAGATACACCACAGCTCCAGTATCACACAGGGGAGGATTAGATACGCCGCAGCTCCGGTATCGCACATGAGAGGATTAGATACATCACAGCTCCGGTATCGCACAGGAGAGGATTAGATACACCGCAGCTCCGGTATCACACAGGAGAGGATTAGATACACCACAGCTCCGGTATCACACAGGAGAGGATTAGATACATCACAGCTCCGGTATCACACAGGAGAGGATTAGATACATCACAGCTCCGGTATCGCACAGGAGAGGATTAGATACACCACAGCTCCGGTATCACACAGGAAAGGATTAGATACACCGCAGCTCCGGTATCACACAGGAGAGGATTAGATACACCGCAGCTCCCGTATCACACAGGAGAGGATTAGATACATCACAGCTCCGGTATCACACAGGAGAGGATTAGATACACCGCAGCTCCGGTATCACACAGGAGAGGATTAGATACGCCGCATCTCCGGTATCGCACAGGAGAGGATTAGATACATCACAGCTCCGGTATCACACAGGAGAGGATTAGATACGCCGCATCTCCGGTATCGCACAGGAGAGGATTAGATACACCGCAGCTCCGATATCACACAGGAGAGGATTAGATACGCCGCAGCTCCGGTATCGCACAGGAGAGGATTAGATACATCACAGCTCCGGTATCGCACAGGAGAGGATTAGATACATCACAGCTCCGGTATCGCACAGGAGAGGATTAGATACATCACAGCTCCGGTATCGCACAGGGGAGGATTAGATACACCACAGCTCCAGTATAGCACAGGAGAGGATTAGATACACCGCAGCTCCGGTATCACACAGGAGAGGATTAGATACACCGCAGCTCCGGTATCACACAGGAGAGGATTAGATACACCGCAGCTCCGGTATCACACAGGAGAGGATTAGATACACCGCAGCTCGGGTATCGCACAGGAGAGGATTAGATACACCGCAGCTCGGGTATCGCACAGGAGAGGATTAGATACGCCGCAGCTCCGGTATCACACAGGAGAGGATTAGATACACCGCAGCTCCGGTATCACACAGGGGAGGATTAGATACGCCGCAGCTCCGGTATCGCACAGGAGAGGATTAGATAAATCACAGCTCCGGTATCACACCGGAGAGGATTAGATACACCGCAGCTCCGGTATCGCACAGGAGAGGATTAGATACATCACAGCTCCGGTATCGCACAGGAGAGGATTAGATACATCACAGCTCCGGTATCGCACAGGAGAGGATTAGATACATCACAGTTCCGGTATCACACAGGAGAGGATTGGATACACCGCAGCTCCGGTATCACACAGGAGAGGATTAGATACATCACAGCTCCGGTATCACACAGGAGAGGATTAGATACATCACAGCTCCAGTATAGCACAGGAGAGGATTAGATACACCACAGCTCCGGTATCACACAGGAGAGGATTAGATACACCGCAGCTCCGGTATCACACAGGAGAGGATTGGATACACCGCAGCTCCGGTATCACACAGGGGAGGATTAGATACACCGCAGCTCCGGTATCACACAGGAGAAGATTAGATACACCGCAGCTCCGCTATCACACAGGAGAGGATTAGATACGCCGCAGCTCCGGTATCGCACAGGAGAGGATTAGATACATCACAGCTTCGGTATCGCACAGGAGAGGATTAGATACATCACAGCTCCGGTATCGCACAGGAGAGGATTAGATACATCACAGCTCCGGTATCACACAGGAGAGGATTGGATACACCGCAGCTTCGGTATCACACAGGAGAGGATTAGATACATCACAGCTCCGGTATCACACAGGAGAGGATTAGATACATCACAGCTCCGGTATCACACAGGAGAGGATTAGATACACGGCTCAGCAGACAGTATCACACAGGAGAGGATTAGATACACCGCAGCTCCGGTATCACACAGGAGAGGATTAGATACATCACAGCTCCGGTATCACACAGGAGAGGATTAGATACACCGCAGCTCCGGTATCACACAGGAGAGGATTAGATACATCACAGCTCCGGTATCGCACAGGAGAGGATTAGATACACCACAGCTCCGGTATCACACAGGAAAGGATTAGATACACCGCAGCTCCGGTATCACACAGGAGAGGATTAGATACACAACAGCTCCGGTATCACACAGGAGAGGATTAGATACATCACAGCTCCGGTATCGCACAGGAGAGGATTAGATACATCACAGCTCCGGTATCACACAGGAGAGGATTAGATACACCGCAGCTCCGGTATCACACAGGAGAGGATTAGATACATCACAGCTCCGGTATCACACAGGAGAGGATTAGATACACCGCAGCTCCGGTATCACACAGGAGAGGATTAGATACACCACAGCTCCGGTATCACACAGGAGAGGATTAGATACATCACAGCTCCAGTATAGCACAGGAGAGGATTAGATACACCACAGCTCCGGTATCACACAGGAGAGGATTAGATACATCACAGCTCCAGTATAGCACAGGAGAGGATTAGATACACCGCAGCTCCGGTATCACACAGGAGAGGATTAGATACACCGCAGCTCCGGTATCACACAGGAGAAGATTAGATACACCGCAGCTCCGCTATCACACAGGAGAGGATTAGATACACCGCAGCTCCGGTATCACACAGGAGAGGATTAGATACACCGCAGCTAAGGTATCACACAGGAGAGGATTAGATACATCACAGCTCCGGTATCACACAGGAGAGGATTAGATACACCGCAGCTCGGGTATCGCACAGGAGAGGATTAGATACATCACAGCTCCGGTATCACACAGGAGAGGATTAGATACATCACAGCTCCGGTATCACACAGGAGAGGATTAGATACACCGCAGCTCGGGTATCGCACAGGAGAGGATTGGATACACCGCAGCTCCGGTATCACACAGGAGAGGATTAGATACACCACAGCTCCAGTATAGCACAGGAGAGGATTAGATACATCACAGCTCCGGTATCGCACAGGAGAGGATTAGATACATCACAGCTCCGGTATCGCACAGGAGAGGATTAGATACATCACAGCTCCGGTATCACACAGGAGAGGATTGGATACACCGCAGCTCCGGTATCACACAGGACAGGATTAGATACACCACAGCTCCAGTATAGCACAGGAGAGGATTAGATACACCGCAGCTCCGGTATCACACAGGAGAGGATTAGATACACCGCAGCTCCGGTATCAAACAGGAGAGGATTAGATACATCACAGCTCCGGTATCACACAGGAGAGGATTAGATACACCACAGCTCCGGTATCGCACAGGAGAGGATTAGATACATCACAGCTCCGGTATCGCACAGGAGAGGATTAGATACATCACAGCTCCGGTATCGCACAGGAGAGGATTAGATACACCACAGCTCCGGTATCACACAGGGGAGGATTAGATACGCCGCAGCTCCGGTATCGCACATGAGAGGATTAGATACATCACAGCTCCGGTATCGCACAGGAGAGGATTAGATACATCACAGCTCCGGTATCGCACAGGAGAGGATTAGATACATCACAGCTCCGGTATCACACAGGAGAGGATTGGATACACCACAGCTCCGGTATCACACAGGAGAGGATTAGATACATCACAGCTCCGGCATCACACAGGAGAGGATTAGATACACCGCAGCTCCGGTATCACACAGGGGAGGATTAGATACACCGCAGCTCCGGTATCACACAGGAGAGGATTAGATAGGCCGCAGCTCCGGTATAGCACAGGAGAGGATTAGATACATCACAGCTCCGGTATCACACAGGAGAGGATTGGATACACCACAGCTCCGGTATCACACAGGAGAGGATTAGATACACCGCAGCTCGGGTATAGCACAGGAGAGGATTAGATACACCGCAGCTCCGGTATCACACAGGAGAGGATTAGATACACCGCAGCTCCGGTATCACACAGGAGAGGATTAGATACACCGCAGCTCCGGTATCACACAGGAGAGGATTAGATACACCGCACTCGGGTATCGCACAGGAGAGGATTAGATACACCGCAGCTCGGGTAATGCACAGGAGAGGATTAGATACACCACAGCTCCGGTATCGCACAGGAGAGGATTAGATACATCACAGCTCCGGTATCACACAGGAGAGGATTAGATACACCGCAGATCGGGTATCGCACAGGAGAGGATTAGATACACCGCAGATCGGGTATCGCACAGGAGAGGATTAGATACACCGCAGCTCGGGTATCGCACAGGAGAGGATTAGATACATCACAGCTCCGGTATCACACAGGAGAGGATTAGATACATCACAGCTCCGGTATCGCACAGGAGAGGATTAGATACACCACAGCTCCGGTATCACACAGGAGAGGATTAGATACACCGCAGCTCGGGTATCGCACAGGAGAGGATTAGATACACCACAGCTCCGGTATCACACAGGATAGGATTAGATACACCGCAGCTCCGGTATCACACAGGAGAGGATTAGTTACACCGCAGCTCCGGTATCGCACAGGAGAGGATTAGATACACCGCAGCTCCGGTATCGCACAGGAGAGGATTAGATACATCACAGCTCCGGTATCACACAGGAGAGGATTAGATACATCACAGCTCCGGTATCGCACAGGAGAGGATTAGATACACCACAGCTCCAGTATCACACAGGGGAGGATTAGATACGCCGCAGCTCCGGTATCGCACATGAGAGGATTAGATACATCACAGCTCCGGTATCGCACAGGAGAGGATTAGATACACCGCAGCTCCGGTATCACACAGGAGAGGATTAGATACACCACAGCTCCGGTATCACACAGGAGAGGATTAGATACATCACAGCTCCGGTATCACACAGGAGAGGATTAGATACATCACAGCTCCGGTATCGCACAGGAGAGGATTAGATACACCACAGCTCCGGTATCACACAGGAAAGGATTAGATACACCGCAGCTCCGGTATCACACAGGAGAGGATTAGATACACCGCAGCTCCCGTATCACACAGGAGAGGATTAGATACATCACAGCTCCGGTATCACACAGGAGAGGATTAGATACACCGCAGCTCCGGTATCACACAGGAGAGGATTAGATACGCCGCATCTCCGGTATCGCACAGGAGAGGATTAGATACATCACAGCTCCGGTATCACACAGGAGAGGATTAGATACGCCGCATCTCCGGTATCGCACAGGAGAGGATTAGATACACCGCAGCTCCGATATCACACAGGAGAGGATTAGATACGCCGCAGCTCCGGTATCGCACAGGAGAGGATTAGATACATCACAGCTCCGGTATCGCACAGGAGAGGATTAGATACATCACAGCTCCGGTATCGCACAGGAGAGGATTAGATACATCACAGCTCCGGTATCGCACAGGGGAGGATTAGATACACCACAGCTCCAGTATAGCACAGGAGAGGATTAGATACACCGCAGCTCCGGTATCACACAGGAGAGGATTAGATACACCGCAGCTCCGGTATCACACAGGAGAGGATTAGATACACCGCAGCTCCGGTATCACACAGGAGAGGATTAGATACACCGCAGCTCGGGTATCGCACAGGAGAGGATTAGATACACCGCAGCTCGGGTATCGCACAGGAGAGGATTAGATACGCCGCAGCTCCGGTATCACACAGGAGAGGATTAGATACACCGCAGCTCCGGTATCACACAGGGGAGGATTAGATACGCCGCAGCTCCGGTATCGCACAGGAGAGGATTAGATAAATTACAGCTCCGGTATCACACCGGAGAGGATTAGATACACCGCAGCTCCGGTATCGCACAGGAGAGGATTAGATACATCACAGCTCCGGTATCGCACAGGAGAGGATTAGATACATCACAGCTCCGGTATCGCACAGGAGAGGATTAGATACATCACAGTTCCGGTATCACACAGGAGAGGATTGGATACACCGCAGCTCCGGTATCACACAGGAGAGGATTAGATACATCACAGCTCCGGTATCACACAGGAGAGGATTAGATACATCACAGCTCCAGTATAGCACAGGAGAGGATTAGATACACCACAGCTCCGGTATCACACAGGAGAGGATTAGATACACCGCAGCTCCGGTATCACACAGGAGAGGATTGGATACACCGCAGCTCCGGTATCACACAGGGGAGGATTAGATACACCGCAGCTCCGGTATCACACAGGAGAAGATTAGATACACCGCAGCTCCGCTATCACACAGGAGAGGATTAGATACGCCGCAGCTCCGGTATCGCACAGGAGAGGATTAGATACATCACAGCTTCGGTATCGCACAGGAGAGGATTAGATACATCACAGCTCCGGTATCGCACAGGAGAGGATTAGATACATCACAGCTCCGGTATCACACAGGAGAGGATTGGATACACCGCAGCTTCGGTATCACACAGGAGAGGATTAGATACATCACAGCTCCGGTATCACACAGGAGAGGATTAGATACATCACAGCTCCGGTATCACACAGGAGAGGATTAGATACACGGCTCAGCAGACAGTATCACACAGGAGAGGATTAGATACACCGCAGCTCCGGTATCACACAGGAGAGGATTAGATACATCACAGCTCCGGTATCACACAGGAGAGGATTAGATACACCGCAGCTCCGGTATCACACAGGAGAGGATTAGATACATCACAGCTCCGGTATCGCACAGGAGAGGATTAGATACACCACAGCTCCGGTATCACACAGGAAAGGATTAGATACACCGCAGCTCCGGTATCACACAGGAGAGGATTAGATACACAACAGCTCCGGTATCACACAGGAGAGGATTAGATACATCACAGCTCCGGTATCGCACAGGAGAGGATTAGATACATCACAGCTCCGGTATCACACAGGAGAGGATTAGATACACCGCAGCTCCGGTATCACACAGGAGAGGATTAGATACATCACAGCTCCGGTATCACACAGGAGAGGATTAGATACACCGCAGCTCCGGTATCACACAGGAGAGGATTAGATACACCACAGCTCCGGTATCACACAGGAGAGGATTAGATACATCACAGCTCCAGTATAGCACAGGAGAGGATTAGATACACCACAGCTCCGGTATCACACAGGAGAGGATTAGATACATCACAGCTCCAGTATAGCACAGGAGAGGATTAGATACACCGCAGCTCCGGTATCACACAGGAGAGGATTAGATACACCGCAGCTCCGGTATCACACAGGAGAAGATTAGATACACCGCAGCTCCGCTATCACACAGGAGAGGATTAGATACACCGCAGCTCCGGTATCACACAGGAGAGGATTAGATACACCGCAGCTAAGGTATCACACAGGAGAGGATTAGATACATCACAGCTCCGGTATCACACAGGAGAGGATTAGATACACCGCAGCTCCGGTATCACACAGGAGAGGATTAGATACACCGCAGCTCCGGTATCACACAGGAGAGGATTAGATACATCACAGCTCCGGTATCACACAGGAGAGGATTAGATACATCACAGCTCCGGTATCGCACAGGAGAGGATTAGATACACCACAGCTCCGGTATCACACAGGAGAGGATTAGATACACCGCAGCTCCGGTATCACACAGGAGAGGATTAGATACACCGCAGCTCCGGTATCACACAGGAGAGGATTAGATACACCACAGCTCCGGTATCGCACAGGAGAGGATTAGATACATCACAGCTCCGGTATCGCACAGGAGAGGATTAGATACACCGCAGCTCCGGTATCGCACAGGAGAGGATTAGATACATCACAGCTCCGGTATCGCACAGGAGAGGATTAGATACACCGCAGCTCCGGTATCGCACAGGAGAGGATTAGATACATCACAGCTCCGGTATCACACAGGGGAGGATTAGATACGCCGCAGCTCCGGTATCGCACAGGAGAGGATTAGATACATCACAGCTCCGGTATCGCACAGGAGAGGATTAGATACATCACAGCTCCGGTATCGCACAGGAGAGGATTAGATACATCACAGCTCCGGTATCACACAGGAGAGGATTGGATACACCGCAGCTCCGGTATCACACAGGAGAGGATTAGATACACCACAGCTCCAGTATAGCACAGGAGAGGATTAGATACACCACAGCTCCGGTATCACACAGGAGAGGATTAGATACACCGCAGCTCCGGTATCACACAGGAGAGGATTAGATACACCGCAGCTCGGGTATCACACAGGAGAGGATTAGATACACCGCAGCTCGGGTATCACACAGGAGAGGATTAGATACACCGCAGCTCGGGAATCGCACAGGAGAGGATTAGATACACCGCAGCTCGGGTATCGCACAGGAGAGGATTGGATACACCGCAGCTCCGGCATCACACAGGAGAGGATTAGATACACCACAGCTCCAGTATAGCACAGGAGAGGATTAGATACATCACAGCTCCGGTATCGCACAGGAGAGGATTAGATACATCACAGCTCCGGTATCGCACAGGAGAGGATTAGATACATCACAGCTCCGGTATCACACAGGAGAGGATTGGATACACCGCAGCTCCGGTATCACACAGGACAGGATTAGATACACCACAGCTCCAGTATAGCACAGGAGAGGATTAGATACACCGCAGCTCCGGTATCACACAGGAGAGGATTAGATACACCGCAGCTCCGGTATCAAACAGGAGAGGATTAGATACATCACAGCTCCGGTATCACACAGGAGAGGATTAGATACACCACAGCTCCGGTATCGCACAGGAGAGGATTAGATACATCACAGCTCCGGTATCGCACAGGAGAGGATTAGATACATCACAGCTCCGGTATCGCACAGGAGAGGATTAGATACACCACAGCTCCGGTATCACACAGGGGAGGATTAGATACGCCGCAGCTCCGGTATCGCACATGAGAGGATTAGATACATCACAGCTCCGGTATCGCACAGGAGAGGATTAGATACATCACAGCTCCGGTATCGCACAGGAGAGGATTAGATACATCACAGCTCCGGTATCACACAGGAGAGGATTGGATACACCACAGCTCCGGTATCACACAGGAGAGGATTAGATACATCACAGCTCCGGCATCACACAGGAGAGGATTAGATACACCGCAGCTCCGGTATCACACAGGGGAGGATTAGATACACCGCAGCTCCGGTATCACACAGGAGAGGATTAGATAGGCCGCAGCTCCGGTATAGCACAGGAGAGGATTAGATACATCACAGCTCCGGTATCACACAGGAGAGGATTGGATACACCACAGCTCCGGTATCACACAGGAGAGGATTAGATACACCGCAGCTCGGGTATAGCACAGGAGAGGATTAGATACACCGCAGCTCCGGTATCACACAGGAGAGGATTAGATACACCGCAGCTCCGGTATCACACAGGAGAGGATTAGATACACCGCAGCTCCGGTATCACACAGGAGAGGATTAGATACACCGCACTCGGGTATCGCACAGGAGAGGATTAGATACACCGCAGCTCGGGTAATGCACAGGAGAGGATTAGATACACCACAGCTCCGGTATCGCACAGGAGAGGATTAGATACATCACAGCTCCGGTATCACACAGGAGAGGATTAGATACACCGCAGATCGGGTATCGCACAGGAGAGGATTAGATACACCGCAGATCGGGTATCGCACAGGAGAGGATTAGATACACCGCAGCTCGGGTATCGCACAGGAGAGGATTAGATACATCACAGCTCCGGTATCACACAGGAGAGGATTAGATACATCACAGCTCCGGTATCGCACAGGAGAGGATTAGATACACCACAGCTCCGGTATCACACAGGAGAGGATTAGATACACCGCAGCTCGGGTATCGCACAGGAGAGGATTAGATACACCACAGCTCCGGTATCACACAGGATAGGATTAGATACACCGCAGCTCCGGTATCACACAGGAGAGGATTAGTTACACCGCAGCTCCGGTATCGCACAGGAGAGGATTAGATACACCGCAGCTCCGGTATCGCACAGGAGAGGATTAGATACATCACAGCTCCGGTATCACACAGGAGAGGATTAGATACATCACAGCTCCGGTATCGCACAGGAGAGGATTAGATACACCACAGCTCCAGTATCACACAGGGGAGGATTAGATACGCCGCAGCTCCGGTATCGCACATGAGAGGATTAGATACATCACAGCTCCGGTATCGCACAGGAGAGGATTAGATACACCGCAGCTCCGGTATCACACAGGAGAGGATTAGATACACCACAGCTCCGGTATCACACAGGAGAGGATTAGATACATCACAGCTCCGGTATCACACAGGAGAGGATTAGATACATCACAGCTCCGGTATCGCACAGGAGAGGATTAGATACACCACAGCTCCGGTATCACACAGGAAAGGATTAGATACACCGCAGCTCCGGTATCACACAGGAGAGGATTAGATACACCGCAGCTCCCGTATCACACAGGAGAGGATTAGATACATCACAGCTCCGGTATCACACAGGAGAGGATTAGATACACCGCAGCTCCGGTATCACACAGGAGAGGATTAGATACGCCGCATCTCCGGTATCGCACAGGAGAGGATTAGATACATCACAGCTCCGGTATCACACAGGAGAGGATTAGATACGCCGCATCTCCGGTATCGCACAGGAGAGGATTAGATACACCGCAGCTCCGATATCACACAGGAGAGGATTAGATACGCCGCAGCTCCGGTATCGCACAGGAGAGGATTAGATACATCACAGCTCCGGTATCGCACAGGAGAGGATTAGATACATCACAGCTCCGGTATCGCACAGGAGAGGATTAGATACATCACAGCTCCGGTATCGCACAGGGGAGGATTAGATACACCACAGCTCCAGTATAGCACAGGAGAGGATTAGATACACCGCAGCTCCGGTATCACACAGGAGAGGATTAGATACACCGCAGCTCCGGTATCACACAGGAGAGGATTAGATACACCGCAGCTCCGGTATCACACAGGAGAGGATTAGATACACCGCAGCTCGGGTATCGCACAGGAGAGGATTAGATACACCGCAGCTCGGGTATCGCACAGGAGAGGATTAGATACACCGCAGCTCCGGTATCACACAGGAGAGGATTAGATACACCGCAGCTCGGGTATCGCACAGGAGAGGATTAGATACATCACAGCTCCGGTATCACACAGGAGAGGATTAGATACATCACAGCTCCGGTATCACACAGGAGAGGATTAGATACATCACAGCTCCGGTATCACACAGGAGAGGATTGGATACACCGCATCTCCGGTATCACACAGGAGAGGATTAGATACACCACAGCTCCAGTATAGCACAGGAGAGGATTAGATACATCACAGCTCCGGTATCACACAAGAGAGGATTAGATGCATCACAGCTCCGGTATCACACAGGAGAGGATTAGATACACCGCAGATCGGGTATCACACAGGAGAGGATTGGATACACCGCATCTCCGGTATCACACAGGAGAGGATTAGATACACCACAGCTCCAGTATAGCACAGGAGAGGATTAGATACATCACAGCTCCGGTATCACACAGGAGAGGATTAGATACACCACAGCTCCAGTATAGCACAGGAGAGGATTAGATACATCACAGCTCCGGTATCACACAGGAGAGGATTAGATACATCACAGCTCCGGTATCACACAGGAGAGGATTAGATACACCGCAGATCGGGTATCGCACAGGAGAGGATTAGATACACCACAGCTCCGGTATCACACAGGAGAGGATTAGATACACCGCAGCTCGGGTATCGCACAGGAGAGGATTAGATACATCACAGCTCTGGTATCACACAGGAGAGGATTAGATACACCACAGCTCCGGTATCGCACAGGAGAGGATTAGATACACCGCAGCTCCGGTATCACACAGGAGAAGATTAGATACACCGCAGCTCCGGTATCGCACAGGAGAGGATTAGATGCATCACAGCTCCGGTATCACACAGGAGAGGATTAGATACATCACAGCTCTGGTATCACACAGGAGAGGATTAGATACACCGCAGCTCCGGTATCACACAGGAGAGGATTAGATACACCGCAGCTCGGGTATCACACAGGAGAGGATTAGATACACCACAGCTCCGGTATCGCACAGGAGAGGATTAGATACACCGCAGCTCGGGTATCGCACAGGAGAGGATTAGATACATCACAGCTCTGGTATCACACAGGAGAGGATTAGATACACCACAGCTCCGGTATCGCACAGGAGAGGATTAGATACACCGCAGCTCCGGTATCACACAGGAGAAGATTAGATACACCGCAGCTCCGGTATCGCACAGGAGAGGATTAGATGCATCACAGCTCCGGTATCACACAGGAGAGGATTAGATACATCACAGCTCTGGTATCACACAGGAGAGGATTAGATACACCGCAGCTCCGGTATCACACAGGAGAGGATTAGATACACCGCAGCTCGGGTATCACACAGGAGAGGATTAGATACGCCGCAGCTCCGGTATCGCAAAGGAGAGGATTAGATACACCACAGCTCCGGTATCACACAGGATAGGATTAGATACACCGCAGCTCCGGTATCACACAGGAGAGGATTAGATACACCGCAGCTCCGGTATCGCACAGGAGAGGATTAGATACACCGCAGCTCCGGTATCACACAGGAGAGGATTAGATACACCGCAGCTCTGGTATCACACAGGAGAGGATTAGATACACCGCAGCTCCGGTATCACACAGGAGAGGATTAGATACACCACAGCTCCGGTATCACACAGGAGAGGATTAGATACACCGCAGCTCGGGTATCGCACAGGAGAGGATTAGATACACCACAGCTCCGGTATCACACAGGAGAGGATTAGATACACCACAGCTCCGGTATCACACAGGAGAGGATTAGATACACCGCAGCTCGGGTATCGCACAGGAGAGGATTAGATACACCGCAGCTCCGGTATCGCACAGGAAAGGATTAGATACACCACAGCTCCGGTATCACACAGGAGAGGATTAGATACACCGCAGCTCCGTTATCACATAGGAGAGGATTGGATACACCGCAGCTCCAGTATAGCACAGGAGAGGATTGGATACACCGCAGCTCGGGTATCACACAGGAGAGGATTAGATACACCGCAGCTCCGGTATCGCACAGGAAAGGATTAGATACACCACAGCTCCGGTATCACACAGGAGAGGATTAGATACACCACAGCTCCGTTATCACATAGGAGAGGATTGGATACACCGCAGCTCCAGTATAGCACAGGAGAGGATTGGATACACCGCAGCTCGGGTATCACACAGGAGAGGATTAGATACACCGCAGCTCGGGTATCACACAGGAGAGGATTAGATACACCGCAGCTCCGGTATCACACAGGAGAGGATTGGATACACCGCAGCTCCGGTATCACACAGGAGAGGATTAGATACACCACAGCTCCGTTATCACATAGGAGAGGATTAGATACACCGCAGCTCCGGTATAGCACAGGAGAGGATTGGATACACCGCAGCTCGGGTATCACACAGGAAAGGATTAGATACACCGCAGCTCCGGTATCACACAGGAGAGGATTGGATACACCGCAGCTCCGGTATCACACAGGAGAGGATTAGATACACCGCAGCTCCAGTATAGCACAGGAGAGGATTGGATACACCGCAGCTCGGGTATCACACAGGAAAGGATTAGATACACCGCAGCTCCGGTATCACACAGGAGAGGATTGGATACACCGCAGCTCCGGTATCACACAGGAGAGGATTAGATACATCACAGCTCCGGTATCACACAGGAGAGGATTAGATACACCGCAGCTCGGGTATCACACAGGAGAGGATTAGATACACCGCAGCTCGGGTATCGCACAGGAGATGATTAGATACACCGCAGCTCCGGTATCACACAGGAGAGGATTAGATACATCACAGCTCCGGTATCACACAGGAGAGGATTAGATACATCACAGCTCCGGTATCACACAGGAGAGGATTAGATACACCGCAGCTCGGGTATCGCACAGGAGAGGATTAGATACACCACAGCTCCGGTATCGCACAGGAGAGGATTAGATACATCACAGCTCCGGTATCACACAGGAGAGGATTAGATACATCACAGCTCCGGTATCACACAGGAGAGGATTAGATACACGGCTCAGCAGACAGTATCACACAGGAGAGGATTAGATACACGGCTCAGCAGACAGTATCACACAGGAGAGGATTAGATACACCGCAGCTCCGGTATCACACAGGAGAGGATTAGATACATCACAGCTCCGGTATCACACAGGAGAGGATTAGATACATCACAGCTCCGGTATCACACAGGAGAGGATTAGATACACCGCAGCTCGGGTATCACACAGGAGAGGATTAGATACACCGCAGCTCCGGTATCACACAGGAGAGGATTGGATACACCGCAGCTCCAGTATAGCACAGGAGAGGATTAGATACACCACAGCTCCGGTATCACATAGGAGAGGATTGGATACACCGCAGCTCCAGTATAGCACAGGAGAGGATTGGATACACCACAGCTCCGTTATCACATAGGAGAGGATTGGATACACCGCAGCTCCAGTATAGCACAGGAGAGGATTGGATACACCGCAGCTCGGGTATCACACAGGAAAGGATTAGATACACCGCAGCTCCGGTATCACACAGGAGAGGATTGGATACACCGCAGCTCCGGTATCACACAGGAGAGGATTAGATACATCACAGCTCCGGTATCACACAGGAGAGGATTAGATACACCGCAGCTCGGGTATCACACAGGAGAGGATTAGATACACCGCAGCTCCGGTATCACACAGGAGAGGATTAGATACACCACAGCTCCGGTATCACATAGGAGAGGATTAGATACACCGCAGCTCGGGTATCGCACAGGAGAGGATTAGATACACCACAGCTCCGGTATCGCACAGGAGAGGATTAGATACATCACAGCTCCGGTATCACACAGGAGAGGATTAGATACATCACAGCTCCGGTATCACACAGGAGAGGATTAGATACACGGCTCAGCAGACAGTATCACACAGGAGAGGATTAGATACACGGCTCAGCAGACAGTATCACACAGGAGAGGATTAGATACACGGCTCAGCAGACAGTATCACACAGGAGAGGATTAGATACACCGCAGCTCCGGTATCACACAGGAGAGGATTAGATACATCACAGCTCTGGTATCGCACAGGAGAGGATTAGATACATCACAGCTCCGGTATCACACAGGAGAGGATTGGATACACCGCAGCTTCGGTATCACACAGGAGAGGATTAGATACATCACAGCTCCGGTATCACACAGGAGAGGATTAGATACATCACAGCTCCGGTATCACACAGGAGAGGATTAGATACACCACAGCTCCGGTATCACACAGGAAAGGATGAGATACACCGCAGCTCCGGTATCACACAGGAGAGGATTAGATACACAACAGCTCCGGTATAACACAGGAGAGGATTAGATACACCGCAGCTCCGGTATCACACAGGAGAAGATTAGATACATCACAGCTCCGGTATCACACAGGGGAGGATTAGATACGCCGCAGCTCCAGTATCGCACAGGAGAGGATTAGATACATCACAGCTCCGGTATCACACAGGAGAGGATTAGATACACCGCAGCTCCGGTATCACACAGGAGAGGATTAGATACGCCGCAGCTCCGGTATCGCACAGGAGAGGATTAGATACATCACAGCTCCGGTATCGCACAGGAGAGGATTAGATACATCACAGCTCCGGTATCGCACAGGAGAGGATTAGATACATCACAGCTCCGGTATCACACAGGAGAGGATTGGATACACCGCAGCTCCGGTATCACACAGGAGAGGATTAGATACACCGCAGCTCCGGTATCACACAGGAGAGGATTAGATACACCGCAGCTCCGGTATCACACAGGAGAGGATTAGATACATCACAGCTCCAGTATAGCACAGGAGAGGATTAGATACACCACAGCTCCGGTATCACACAGGAGAGGATTAGATACACCACAGCTCCGGTATCACACAGGAGAGGATTAGATACACCACAGCTCCGGTATCACACAGGAGAGGATTAGATACATCACAGCTCCAGTATAGCACAGGAGAGGATTAGATACACCACAGCTCCGGTATCACACAGGAGAGGATTAGATACACCGCAGCTCCGGTATCACACAGGAGAGGATTAGATACATCACAGCTCCGGTATCACACAGGAGAGGATTAGATACATCACAGCTCCAGTATAGCACAGGAGAGGATTAGATACACCGCAGCTCCGGTATCACACAGGAGAGGATTAGATACACCGCAGCTCCGCTATCACACAGGAGAGGATTAGATACACCGCAGCTCCGGTATCACACAGGAGAGGATTAGATACACCGCAGCTCCAGTATAGCACAGGAGAGGATTAGATACACCGCAGCTCCGGTATCGCACAGGAGAGGATTAGATACATCACAGCTCCGGTATCGCACAGGAGAGGATTAGATACACCACAGCTCCGGTATCACACAGGAGAGGATTAGATACACCGCAGCTCCGGTATCACACAGGAGAGGATTAGATACACCGCAGATCGGGTATCGCACAGGAGAGGATTAGATACATCACAGCTCCGGTATCGCACAGGAGAGGATTAGATACACCACAGCTCCGGTATCACACAGGGGAGGATTAGATACGCCGCAGCTCCGGTATCGCACAGGAGAGGATTAGATACATCACAGCTCCGGTATCGCACAGGAGAGGATTAGATACATCACAGCTCCGGTATCGCACAGGAGAGGATTAGATACATCACAGCTCCGGTATCACACAGGAGAGGATTGGATACACCGCAGCTCCGGTATCACACAGGAGAGGATTAGATACACCACAGCTCCAGTATAGCACAGGAGAGGATTAGATACACCGCAGCTCCGGTATCACACAGGAGAGGATTAGATACACCGCAGCTCCGGTATCACACAGGAGAGGATTAGATACACCGCAGCTCCGGTATCACACAGGAGAGGATTAGATACATCACAGCTCCGGTATCACACAGGAGAGGATTAGATACATCACAGCTCCGGTATCACACAGGAGAGGATTAGATACATCACAGCTCCGGTATCACACAGGAGAGGATTGGATACACCGCAGCTCCGGTATCACACAGGAGAGGATTAGATACACCACAGCTCCAGTATAGCACAGGAGAGGATTAGATACATCACAGCTCCGGTATCGCACAGGAGAGGATTAGATACATCACAGCTCCGGTATCGCACAGGAGAGGATTAGATACATCACAGCTCCGGTATCACACAGGAGAGGATTGGATACACCGCAGCTCCGGTATCACACAGGACAGGATTAGATACACCACAGCTCCAGTATAGCACAGGAGAGGATTAGATACACCGCAGCTCCGGTATCACACAGGAGAGGATTAGATACACCGCAGCTCCGGTATCACACAGGAGAGGATTAGATACACCACAGCTCCAGTATAGCACAGGAGAGGATTAGATACATCACAGCTCCGGTATCACACAGGAGAGGATTAGATACATCACAGCTCCGGTATCACACAGGAGAGGATTAGATACACCGCAGATCGGGTATCGCACAGGAGAGGATTAGATACACCACAGCTCCGGTATCACACAGGAGAGGATTAGATACACCGCAGCTCGGGTATCGCACAGGAGAGGATTAGATACATCACAGCTCTGGTATCACACAGGAGAGGATTAGATACACCACAGCTCCGGTATCGCACAGGAGAGGATTAGATACACCGCAGCTCCGGTATCACACAGGAGAAGATTAGATACACCGCAGCTCCGGTATCGCACAGGAGAGGATTAGATGCATCACAGCTCCGGTATCACACAGGAGAGGATTAGATACATCACAGCTCTGGTATCACACAGGAGAGGATTAGATACACCGCAGCTCCGGTATCACACAGGAGAGGATTAGATACACCGCAGCTCGGGTATCACACAGGAGAGGATTAGATACACCACAGCTCCGGTATCGCACAGGAGAGGATTAGATACACCGCAGCTCGGGTATCGCACAGGAGAGGATTAGATACATCACAGCTCTGGTATCACACAGGAGAGGATTAGATACACCACAGCTCCGGTATCGCACAGGAGAGGATTAGATACACCGCAGCTCCGGTATCACACAGGAGAAGATTAGATACACCGCAGCTCCGGTATCGCACAGGAGAGGATTAGATGCATCACAGCTCCGGTATCACACAGGAGAGGATTAGATACATCACAGCTCTGGTATCACACAGGAGAGGATTAGATACACCGCAGCTCCGGTATCACACAGGAGAGGATTAGATACACCGCAGCTCGGGTATCACACAGGAGAGGATTAGATACGCCGCAGCTCCGGTATCGCAAAGGAGAGGATTAGATACACCACAGCTCCGGTATCACACAGGATAGGATTAGATACACCGCAGCTCCGGTATCACACAGGAGAGGATTAGATACACCGCAGCTCCGGTATCGCACAGGAGAGGATTAGATACACCGCAGCTCCGGTATCACACAGGAGAGGATTAGATACACCGCAGCTCTGGTATCACACAGGAGAGGATTAGATACACCGCAGCTCCGGTATCACACAGGAGAGGATTAGATACACCACAGCTCCGGTATCACACAGGAGAGGATTAGATACACCGCAGCTCGGGTATCGCACAGGAGAGGATTAGATACACCACAGCTCCGGTATCACACAGGAGAGGATTAGATACACCACAGCTCCGGTATCACACAGGAGAGGATTAGATACACCGCAGCTCGGGTATCGCACAGGAGAGGATTAGATACACCGCAGCTCCGGTATCGCACAGGAAAGGATTAGATACACCACAGCTCCGGTATCACACAGGAGAGGATTAGATACACCGCAGCTCCGTTATCACATAGGAGAGGATTGGATACACCGCAGCTCCAGTATAGCACAGGAGAGGATTGGATACACCGCAGCTCGGGTATCACACAGGAGAGGATTAGATACACCGCAGCTCCGGTATCGCACAGGAAAGGATTAGATACACCACAGCTCCGGTATCACACAGGAGAGGATTAGATACACCACAGCTCCGTTATCACATAGGAGAGGATTGGATACACCGCAGCTCCAGTATAGCACAGGAGAGGATTGGATACACCGCAGCTCGGGTATCACACAGGAGAGGATTAGATACACCGCAGCTCGGGTATCACACAGGAGAGGATTAGATACACCGCAGCTCCGGTATCACACAGGAGAGGATTGGATACACCGCAGCTCCGGTATCACACAGGAGAGGATTAGATACACCACAGCTCCGTTATCACATAGGAGAGGATTAGATACACCGCAGCTCCGGTATAGCACAGGAGAGGATTGGATACACCGCAGCTCGGGTATCACACAGGAAAGGATTAGATACACCGCAGCTCCGGTATCACACAGGAGAGGATTGGATACACCGCAGCTCCGGTATCACACAGGAGAGGATTAGATACACCGCAGCTCCAGTATAGCACAGGAGAGGATTGGATACACCGCAGCTCGGGTATCACACAGGAAAGGATTAGATACACCGCAGCTCCGGTATCACACAGGAGAGGATTGGATACACCGCAGCTCCGGTATCACACAGGAGAGGATTAGATACATCACAGCTCCGGTATCACACAGGAGAGGATTAGATACACCGCAGCTCGGGTATCACACAGGAGAGGATTAGATACACCGCAGCTCGGGTATCGCACAGGAGATGATTAGATACACCGCAGCTCCGGTATCACACAGGAGAGGATTAGATACATCACAGCTCCGGTATCACACAGGAGAGGATTAGATACATCACAGCTCCGGTATCACACAGGAGAGGATTAGATACACCGCAGCTCGGGTATCGCACAGGAGAGGATTAGATACACCACAGCTCCGGTATCGCACAGGAGAGGATTAGATACATCACAGCTCCGGTATCACACAGGAGAGGATTAGATACATCACAGCTCCGGTATCACACAGGAGAGGATTAGATACACGGCTCAGCAGACAGTATCACACAGGAGAGGATTAGATACACGGCTCAGCAGACAGTATCACACAGGAGAGGATTAGATACACCGCAGCTCCGGTATCACACAGGAGAGGATTAGATACATCACAGCTCCGGTATCACACAGGAGAGGATTAGATACATCACAGCTCCGGTATCACACAGGAGAGGATTAGATACACCGCAGCTCGGGTATCACACAGGAGAGGATTAGATACACCGCAGCTCCAGTATAGCACAGGAGAGGATTAGATACACCACAGCTCCGGTATCACATAGGAGAGGATTGGATACACCGCAGCTCCAGTATAGCACAGGAGAGGATTGGATACACCACAGCTCCGTTATCACATAGGAGAGGATTGGATACACCGCAGCTCCAGTATAGCACAGGAGAGGATTGGATACACCGCAGCTCGGGTATCACACAGGAAAGGATTAGATACACCGCAGCTCCGGTATCACACAGGAGAGGATTGGATACACCGCAGCTCCGGTATCACACAGGAGAGGATTAGATACATCACAGCTCCGGTATCACACAGGAGAGGATTAGATACACCGCAGCTCGGGTATCACACAGGAGAGGATTAGATACACCGCAGCTCCGGTATCACACAGGAGAGGATTAGATACACCACAGCTCCGGTATCACATAGGAGAGGATTAGATACACCGCAGCTCGGGTATCGCACAGGAGAGGATTAGATACACCACAGCTCCGGTATCGCACAGGAGAGGATTAGATACATCACAGCTCCGGTATCACACAGGAGAGGATTAGATACATCACAGCTCCGGTATCACACAGGAGAGGATTAGATACACGGCTCAGCAGACAGTATCACACAGGAGAGGATTAGATACACGGCTCAGCAGACAGTATCACACAAGTGAGGATTAGATACACGGCTCAGCAGACAGTATCACACAGGAGAGGATTAGATACACCGCAGCTCCGGTATCACACAGGAGAGGATTAGATACATCACAGCTCTGGTATCGCACAGGAGAGGATTAGATACATCACAGCTCCGGTATCACACAGGAGAGGATTGGATACACCGCAGCTTCGGTATCACACAGGAGAGGATTAGATACATCACAGCTCCGGTATCACACAGGAGAGGATTAGATACATCACAGCTCCGGTATCACACAGGAGAGGATTAGATACACCACAGCTCCGGTATCACACAGGAAAGGATGAGATACACCGCAGCTCCGGTATCACACAGGAGAGGATTAGATACACAACAGCTCCGGTATAACACAGGAGAGGATTAGATACACCGCAGCTCCGGTATCACACAGGAGAAGATTAGATACATCACAGCTCCGGTATCACACAGGGGAGGATTAGATACGCCGCAGCTCCAGTATCGCACAGGAGAGGATTAGATACATCACAGCTCCGGTATCACACAGGAGAGGATTAGATACACCGCAGCTCCGGTATCACACAGGAGAGGATTAGATACGCCGCAGCTCCGGTATCGCACAGGAGAGGATTAGATACATCACAGCTCCGGTATCGCACAGGAGAGGATTGGATACACCGCAGCTCCGGTATCACACAGGAGAGGATTAGATACACCGCAGCTCCGGTATCACACAGGAGAGGATTAGATACACCGCAGCTCCGGTATCACACAGGAGAGGATTAGATACATCACAGCTCCAGTATAGCACAGGAGAGGATTAGATACACCACAGCTCCGGTATCACACAGGAGAGGATTAGATACACCACAGCTCCGGTATCACACAGGAGAGGATTAGATACATCACAGCTCCAGTATAGCACAGGAGAGGATTAGATACACCACAGCTCCGGTATCACACAGGAGAGGATTAGATACACCGCAGCTCCGGTATCACACAGGAGAGGATTAGATACACCGCAGCTCCGGTATCACACAGGAGAGGATTAGATACACCGCAGCTCCGGTATCGCACAGGAGAGGATTAGATACACCACAGCTCCGGTATCACACAGGAGAGGATTAGATACATCACAGCTCCAGTATAGCACAGGAGAGGATTAGATACACCGCAGCTCCGGTATCACACAGGAGAGGATTAGATACACCGCAGCTCCGCTATCACACAGGAGAGGATTAGATACACCGCAGCTCCGGTATCACACAGGAGAGGATTAGATACACCGCAGCTCCAGTATAGCACAGGAGAGGATTAGATACACCGCAGCTCCGGTATCGCACAGGAGAGGATTAGATACATCACAGCTCCGGTATCGCACAGGAGAGGATTAGATACACCACAGCTCCGGTATCGCACAGGAGAGGATTAGATACACCGCAGCTCCGGTATCGCACAGGAGAGGATTAGATACATCACAGCTCCGGTATCACACAGGGGAGGATTAGATACGCCGCAGCTCCGGTATCGCACAGGAGAGGATTAGATACATCACAGCTCCGGTATCGCACAGGAGAGGATTAGATACATCACAGCTCCGGTATCGCACAGGAGAGGATTAGATACATCACAGCTCCGGTATCACACAGGAGAGGATTGGATACACCGCAGCTCCGGTATCACACAGGAGAGGATTAGATACACCACAGCTCCAGTATAGCACAGGAGAGGATTAGATACACCACAGCTCCGGTATCACACAGGAGAGGATTAGATACACCGCAGCTCCGGTATCACACAGGAGAGGATTAGATACACCGCAGCTCGGGTATCACACAGGAGAGGATTAGATACACCGCAGCTCGGGAATCGCACAGGAGAGGATTAGATACACCGCAGCTCGGGTATCGCACAGGAGAGGATTAGATACACCACAGCTCCGGTATCACACAGGAGAGAATTAGATACACCGCAGATCGGGTATCGCACAGGAGAGGATTAGATACACCACAGCTCCGGTATCACACAGGAGAGGATTAGATACACCGCAGCTCGGGTATCGCACAGGAGAGGATTAGATACATCACAGCTCCGGTATCACACAGGAGAGGATTAGATACATCACAGCTCCGGTATCACACAGGAGAGGATTAGATACACCGCAGCTCGGGTATCGCACAGGAGAGGATTGGATACACCGCAGCTCCGGTATCACACAGGAGAGGATTAGATACACCACAGCTCCAGTATAGCACAGGAGAGGATTAGATACATCACAGCTCCGGTATCGCACAGGAGAGGATTAGATACATCACAGCTCCGGTATCGCACAGGAGAGGATTAGATACATCACAGCTCCGGTATCACACAGGAGAGGATTGGATACACCGCAGCTCCGGTATCACACAGGACAGGATTAGATACACCACAGCTCCAGTATAGCACAGGAGAGGATTAGATACACCGCAGCTCCGGTATCACACAGGAGAGGATTAGATACACCGCAGCTCCGGTATCAAACAGGAGAGGATTAGATACATCACAGCTCCGGTATCACACAGGAGAGGATTAGATACACCACAGCTCCGGTATCGCACAGGAGAGGATTAGATACATCACAGCTCCGGTATCGCACAGGAGAGGATTAGATACATCACAGCTCCGGTATCGCACAGGAGAGGATTAGATACACCACAGCTCCGGTATCACACAGGGGAGGATTAGATACGCCGCAGCTCCGGTATCGCACATGAGAGGATTAGATACATCACAGCTCCGGTATCACACAGGAGAGGATTAGATACACCGCAGCTCCGGTATCACACAGGAGAGGATTAGATACGCCGCAGCTCCGGTATCGCACAGGAGAGGATTAGATACATCACAGCTCCGGTATCGCACAGGAGAGGATTAGATACATCACAGCTCCGGTATCACACAGGAGAGGATTGGATACACCACAGCTCCGGTATCACACAGGAGAGGATTAGATACATCACAGCTCCGGCATCACACAGGAGAGGATTAGATACACCGCAGCTCCGGTATCACACAGGGGAGGATTAGATACACCGCAGCTCCGGTATCACACAGGAGAGGATTAGATAGGCCGCAGCTCCGGTATAGCACAGGAGAGGATTAGATACATCACAGCTCCGGTATCACACAGGAGAGGATTGGATACACCACAGCTCCGGTATCACACAGGAGAGGATTAGATACACCGCAGCTCGGGTATAGCACAGGAGAGGATTAGATACACCGCAGCTCCGGTATCACACAGGAGAGGATTAGATACACCGCAGCTCCGGTATCACACAGGAGAGGATTAGATACACCGCAGCTCCGGTATCACACAGGAGAGGATTAGATACACCGCACTCGGGTATCGCACAGGAGAGGATTAGATACACCGCAGCTCGGGTAATGCACAGGAGAGGATTAGATACACCACAGCTCCGGTATCGCACAGGAGAGGATTAGATACATCACAGCTCCGGTATCACACAGGAGAGGATTAGATACACCGCAGATCGGGTATCGCACAGGAGAGGATTAGATACACCGCAGATCGGGTATCGCACAGGAGAGGATTAGATACACCGCAGCTCGGGTATCGCACAGGAGAGGATTAGATACATCACAGCTCCGGTATCACACAGGAGAGGATTAGATACATCACAGCTCCGGTATCGCACAGGAGAGGATTAGATACACCACAGCTCCGGTATCACACAGGAGAGGATTAGATACACCGCAGCTCGGGTATCGCACAGGAGAGGATTAGATACACCACAGCTCCGGTATCACACAGGATAGGATTAGATACACCGCAGCTCCGGTATCACACAGGAGAGGATTAGTTACACCGCAGCTCCGGTATCGCACAGGAGAGGATTAGATACACCGCAGCTCCGGTATCGCACAGGAGAGGATTAGATACATCACAGCTCCGGTATCACACAGGAGAGGATTAGATACATCACAGCTCCGGTATCGCACAGGAGAGGATTAGATACACCACAGCTCCAGTATCACACAGGGGAGGATTAGATACGCCGCAGCTCCGGTATCGCACATGAGAGGATTAGATACATCACAGCTCCGGTATCGCACAGGAGAGGATTAGATACACCGCAGCTCCGGTATCACACAGGAGAGGATTAGATACATCACAGCTCCGGTATCACACAGGAGAGGATTAGATACATCACAGCTCCGGTATCACACAGGAGAGGATTAGATACATCACAGCTCCGGTATCGCACAGGAGAGGATTAGATACACCACAGCTCCGGTATCACACAGGAAAGGATTAGATACACCGCAGCTCCGGTATCACACAGGAGAGGATTAGATACACCGCAGCTCCCGTATCACACAGGAGAGGATTAGATACATCACAGCTCCGGTATCACACAGGAGAGGATTAGATACACCGCAGCTCCGGTATCACACAGGAGAGGATTAGATACGCCGCATCTCCGGTATCGCACAGGAGAGGATTAGATACATCACAGCTCCGGTATCACACAGGAGAGGATTAGATACGCCGCATCTCCGGTATCGCACAGGAGAGGATTAGATACACCGCAGCTCCGGTATCACACAGGAGAGGATTAGATACGCCGCAGCTCCGGTATCGCACAGGAGAGGATTAGATACATCACAGCTCCGGTATCGCACAGGAGAGGATTAGATACATCACAGCTCCGGTATCGCACAGGAGAGGATTAGATACATCACAGCTCCGGTATCGCACAGGGGAGGATTAGATACACCACAGCTCCAGTATAGCACAGGAGAGGATTAGATACACCGCAGCTCCGGTATCACACAGGAGAGGATTAGATACACCGCAGCTCCGGTATCACACAGGAGAGGATTAGATACACCGCAGCTCCGGTATCACACAGGAGAGGATTAGATACACCGCAGCTCGGGTATCGCACAGGAGAGGATTAGATACACCGCAGCTCGGGTATCGCACAGGAGAGGATTAGATACACCGCAGCTCCGGTATCACACAGGAGAGGATTAGATACACCGCAGCTCGGGTATCGCACAGGAGAGGATTAGATACATCACAGCTCCGGTATCACACAGGAGAGGATTAGATACATCACAGCTCCGGTATCACACAGGAGAGGATTAGATACATCACAGCTCCGGTATCACACAGGAGAGGATTGGATACACCGCATCTCCGGTATCACACAGGAGAGGATTAGATACACCACAGCTCCGGTATCACACAGGAGAGGATTAGATGCATCACAGCTCCGGTATCACACAAGAGAGGATTAGATGCATCACAGCTCCGGTATCACACAGGAGAGGATTAGATACACCGCAGATCGGGTATCACACAGGAGAGGATTGGATACACCGCATCTCCGGTATCACACAGGAGAGGATTAGATACACCACAGCTCCAGTATAGCACAGGAGAGGATTAGATACATCACAGCTCCGGTATCACACAGGAGAGGATTAGATACATCACAGCTCCGGTATCACACAGGAGAGGATTAGATACACCGCAGATCGGGTATCGCACAGGAGAGGATTAGATACACCACAGCTCCGGTATCACACAGGAGAGGATTAGATACACCGCAGCTCGGGTATCGCACAGGAGAGGATTAGATACATCACAGCTCTGGTATCACACAGGAGAGGATTAGATACACCACAGCTCCGGTATCGCACAGGAGAGGATTAGATACACCGCAGCTCCGGTATCACACAGGAGAAGATTAGATACACCGCAGCTCCGGTATCGCACAGGAGAGGATTAGATGCATCACAGCTCCGGTATCACACAGGAGAGGATTAGATACATCACAGCTCTGGTATCACACAGGAGAGGATTAGATACACCGCAGCTCCGGTATCACACAGGAGAGGATTAGATACACCGCAGCTCGGGTATCACACAGGAGAGGATTAGATACACCACAGCTCCGGTATCGCACAGGAGAGGATTAGATACACCGCAGCTCGGGTATCGCACAGGAGAGGATTAGATACATCACAGCTCTGGTATCACACAGGAGAGGATTAGATACACCACAGCTCCGGTATCGCACAGGAGAGGATTAGATACACCGCAGCTCCGGTATCACACAGGAGAAGATTAGATACACCGCAGCTCCGGTATCACACAGGAGAGGATTAGATGCATCACAGCTCCGGTATCACACAGGAGAGGATTAGATACATCACAGCTCTGGTATCACACAGGAGAGGATTAGATACACCGCAGCTCCGGTATCACACAGGAGAGGATTAGATACACCGCAGCTCGGGTATCACACAGGAGAGGATTAGATACGCCGCAGCTCCGGTATCGCAAAGGAGAGGATTAGATACACCACAGCTCCGGTATCACACAGGATAGGATTAGATACACCGCAGCTCCGGTATCACACAGGAGAGGATTAGATACACCGCAGCTCCGGTATCGCACAGGAGAGGATTAGATACACCGCAGCTCCGGTATCACACAGGAGAGGATTAGATACACCGCAGCTCTGGTATCACACAGGAGAGGATTAGATACACCGCAGCTCCGGTATCACACAGGAGAGGATTAGATACACCACAGCTCCGGTATCACACAGGAGAGGATTAGATACACCGCAGCTCGGGTATCGCACAGGAGAGGATTAGATACACCACAGCTCCGGTATCACACAGGAGAGGATTAGATACACCACAGCTCCGGTATCACACAGGAGAGGATTAGATACACCGCAGCTCGGGTATCGCACAGGAGAGGATTAGATACACCGCAGCTCCGGTATCGCACAGGAAAGGATTAGATACACCACAGCTCCGGTATCACACAGGAGAGGATTAGATACACCGCAGCTCCGTTATCACATAGGAGAGGATTGGATACACCGCAGCTCCAGTATAGCACAGGAGAGGATTGGATACACCGCAGCTCGGGTATCACACAGGAGAGGATTAGATACACCGCAGCTCCGGTATCGCACAGGAAAGGATTAGATACACCACAGCTCCGGTATCACACAGGAGAGGATTAGATACACCACAGCTCCGTTATCACATAGGAGAGGATTGGATACACCGCAGCTCCAGTATAGCACAGGAGAGGATTGGATACACCGCAGCTCGGGTATCACACAGGAGAGGATTAGATACACCGCAGCTCGGGTATCACACAGGAGAGGATTAGATACACCGCAGCTCCGGTATCACACAGGAGAGGATTGGATACACCGCAGCTCCGGTATCACACAGGAGAGGATTAGATACACCACAGCTCCGTTATCACATAGGAGAGGATTAGATACACCGCAGCTCCGGTATAGCACAGGAGAGGATTGGATACACCGCAGCTCGGGTATCACACAGGAAAGGATTAGATACACCGCAGCTCCGGTATCACACAGGAGAGGATTGGATACACCGCAGCTCCGGTATCACACAGGAGAGGATTAGATACACCGCAGCTCCAGTATAGCACAGGAGAGGATTGGATACACCGCAGCTCGGGTATCACACAGGAAAGGATTAGATACACCGCAGCTCCGGTATCACACAGGAGAGGATTGGATACACCGCAGCTCCGGTATCACACAGGAGAGGATTAGATACATCACAGCTCCGGTATCACACAGGAGAGGATTAGATACACCGCAGCTCGGGTATCACACAGGAGAGGATTAGATACACCGCAGCTCGGGTATCGCACAGGAGATGATTAGATACACCGCAGCTCCGGTATCACACAGGAGAGGATTAGATACATCACAGCTCCGGTATCACACAGGAGAGGATTAGATACATCACAGCTCCGGTATCACACAGGAGAGGATTAGATACACCGCAGCTCGGGTATCGCACAGGAGAGGATTAGATACACCACAGCTCCGGTATCGCACAGGAGAGGATTAGATACATCACAGCTCCGGTATCACACAGGAGAGGATTAGATACATCACAGCTCCGGTATCACACAGGAGAGGATTAGATACACGGCTCAGCAGACAGTATCACACAGGAGAGGATTAGATACACGGCTCAGCAGACAGTATCACACAGGAGAGGATTAGATACACCGCAGCTCCGGTATCACACAGGAGAGGATTAGATACATCACAGCTCCGGTATCACACAGGAGAGGATTAGATACATCACAGCTCCGGTATCACACAGGAGAGGATTAGATACACCGCAGCTCGGGTATCACACAGGAGAGGATTAGATACACCGCAGCTCCGGTATCACACAGGAGAGGATTGGATACACCGCAGCTCCAGTATAGCACAGGAGAGGATTAGATACACCACAGCTCCGGTATCACATAGGAGAGGATTGGATACACCGCAGCTCCAGTATAGCACAGGAGAGGATTGGATACACCACAGCTCCGTTATCACATAGGAGAGGATTGGATACACCGCAGCTCCAGTATAGCACAGGAGAGGATTGGATACACCGCAGCTCGGGTATCACACAGGAAAGGATTAGATACACCGCAGCTCCGGTATCACACAGGAGAGGATTGGATACACCGCAGCTCCGGTATCACACAGGAGAGGATTAGATACATCACAGCTCCGGTATCACACAGGAGAGGATTAGATACACCGCAGCTCGGGTATCACACAGGAGAGGATTAGATACACCGCAGCTCCGGTATCACACAGGAGAGGATTAGATACACCACAGCTCCGGTATCACATAGGAGAGGATTAGATACACCGCAGCTCGGGTATCGCACAGGAGAGGATTAGATACACCACAGCTCCGGTATCGCACAGGAGAGGATTAGATACATCACAGCTCCGGTATCACACAGGAGAGGATTAGATACATCACAGCTCCGGTATCACACAGGAGAGGATTAGATACACGGCTCAGCAGACAGTATCACACAGGAGAGGATTAGATACACGGCTCAGCAGACAGTATCACACAGGAGAGGATTAGATACACGGCTCAGCAGACAGTATCACACAGGAGAGGATTAGATACACCGCAGCTCCGGTATCACACAGGAGAGGATTAGATACATCACAGCTCTGGTATCGCACAGGAGAGGATTAGATACATCACAGCTCCGGTATCACACAGGAGAGGATTGGATACACCGCAGCTCGGGTATCGCACAGGAGAGGATTAGATACATCACAGCTCCGGTATCACACAGGAGAGGATTAGATACATCACAGCTCCGGTATCACACAGGAGAGGATTAGATACATCACAGCTCCGGTATCACACAGGAGAGGATTGGATACACCGCATCTCCGGTATCACACAGGAGAGGATTAGATACACCACAGCTCCGGTATCACACAGGAGAGGATTAGATGCATCACAGCTCCGGTATCACACAAGAGAGGATTAGATGCATCACAGCTCCGGTATCACACAGGAGAGGATTAGATACACCGCAGATCGGGTATCACACAGGAGAGGATTGGATACACCGCATCTCCGGTATCACACAGGAGAGGATTAGATACACCACAGCTCCAGTATAGCACAGGAGAGGATTAGATACATCACAGCTCCGGTATCACACAGGAGAGGATTAGATACATCACAGCTCCGGTATCACACAGGAGAGGATTAGATACACCGCAGATCGGGTATCGCACAGGAGAGGATTAGATACACCACAGCTCCGGTATCACACAGGAGAGGATTAGATACACCGCAGCTCGGGTATCGCACAGGAGAGGATTAGATACATCACAGCTCTGGTATCACACAGGAGAGGATTAGATACACCACAGCTCCGGTATCGCACAGGAGAGGATTAGATACACCGCAGCTCCGGTATCACACAGGAGAAGATTAGATACACCGCAGCTCCGGTATCGCACAGGAGAGGATTAGATGCATCACAGCTCCGGTATCACACAGGAGAGGATTAGATACATCACAGCTCTGGTATCACACAGGAGAGGATTAGATACACCGCAGCTCCGGTATCACACAGGAGAGGATTAGATACACCGCAGCTCGGGTATCACACAGGAGAGGATTAGATACACCACAGCTCCGGTATCGCACAGGAGAGGATTAGATACACCGCAGCTCGGGTATCGCACAGGAGAGGATTAGATACATCACAGCTCTGGTATCACACAGGAGAGGATTAGATACACCACAGCTCCGGTATCGCACAGGAGAGGATTAGATACACCGCAGCTCCGGTATCACACAGGAGAAGATTAGATACACCGCAGCTCCGGTATCGCACAGGAGAGGATTAGATGCATCACAGCTCCGGTATCACACAGGAGAGGATTAGATACATCACAGCTCTGGTATCACACAGGAGAGGATTAGATACACCGCAGCTCCGGTATCACACAGGAGAGGATTAGATACACCGCAGCTCGGGTATCACACAGGAGAGGATTAGATACGCCGCAGCTCCGGTATCGCAAAGGAGAGGATTAGATACACCACAGCTCCGGTATCACACAGGATAGGATTAGATACACCGCAGCTCCGGTATCACACAGGAGAGGATTAGATACACCGCAGCTCCGGTATCGCACAGGAGAGGATTAGATACACCGCAGCTCCGGTATCACACAGGAGAGGATTAGATACACCGCAGCTCTGGTATCACACAGGAGAGGATTAGATACACCGCAGCTCCGGTATCACACAGGAGAGGATTAGATACACCACAGCTCCGGTATCACACAGGAGAGGATTAGATACACCGCAGCTCGGGTATCGCACAGGAGAGGATTAGATACACCACAGCTCCGGTATCACACAGGAGAGGATTAGATACACCACAGCTCCGGTATCACACAGGAGAGGATTAGATACACCGCAGCTCGGGTATCGCACAGGAGAGGATTAGATACACCGCAGCTCCGGTATCGCACAGGAAAGGATTAGATACACCACAGCTCCGGTATCACACAGGAGAGGATTAGATACACCGCAGCTCCGTTATCACATAGGAGAGGATTGGATACACCGCAGCTCCAGTATAGCACAGGAGAGGATTGGATACACCGCAGCTCGGGTATCACACAGGAGAGGATTAGATACACCGCAGCTCCGGTATCGCACAGGAAAGGATTAGATACACCACAGCTCCGGTATCACACAGGAGAGGATTAGATACACCACAGCTCCGTTATCACATAGGAGAGGATTGGATACACCGCAGCTCCAGTATAGCACAGGAGAGGATTGGATACACCGCAGCTCGGGTATCACACAGGAGAGGATTAGATACACCACAGCTCCGGTATCACACAGGAGAGGATTAGATACACCGCAGCTCCGGTATCACACAGGAGAGGATTAGATACACCGCAGCTCGGGTATCACACAGGAGAGGATTAGATACACCGCAGCTCCGGTATCACACAGGAGAGGATTGGATACACCGCAGCTCCGGTATCACACAGGAGAGGATTAGATACACCACAGCTCCGTTATCACATAGGAGAGGATTAGATACACCGCAGCTCCGGTATAGCACAGGAGAGGATTGGATACACCGCAGCTCGGGTATCACACAGGAAAGGATTAGATACACCGCAGCTCCGGTATCACACAGGAGAGGATTGGATACACCGCAGCTCCGGTATCACACAGGAGAGGATTAGATACACCGCAGCTCCAGTATAGCACAGGAGAGGATTGGATACACCGCAGCTCGGGTATCACACAGGAAAGGATTAGATACACCGCAGCTCCGGTATCACACAGGAGAGGATTGGATACACCGCAGCTCCGGTATCACACAGGAGAGGATTAGATACACCGCAGCTCGGGTATCACACAGGAGAGGATTAGATACACCGCAGCTCGGGTATCGCACAGGAGATGATTAGATACACCGCAGCTCCGGTATCACACAGGAGAGGATTAGATACATCACAGCTCCGGTATCACACAGGAGAGGATTAGATACATCACAGCTCCGGTATCACACAGGAGAGGATTAGATACACCGCAGCTCGGGTATCGCACAGGAGAGGATTAGATACACCACAGCTCCGGTATCGCACAGGAGAGGATTAGATACATCACAGCTCCGGTATCACACAGGAGAGGATTAGATACATCACAGCTCCGGTATCACACAGGAGAGGATTAGATACACGGCTCAGCAGACAGTATCACACAGGAGAGGATTAGATACACGGCTCAGCAGACAGTATCACACAGGAGAGGATTAGATACACCGCAGCTCCGGTATCACACAGGAGAGGATTAGATACATCACAGCTCCGGTATCACACAGGAGAGGATTAGATACATCACAGCTCCGGTATCACACAGGAGAGGATTAGATACACCGCAGCTCGGGTATCACACAGGAGAGGATTAGATACACCGCAGCTCCGGTATCACACAGGAGAGGATTGGATACACCGCAGCTCCAGTATAGCACAGGAGAGGATTAGATACACCACAGCTCCGGTATCACATAGGAGAGGATTGGATACACCGCAGCTCCAGTATAGCACAGGAGAGGATTGGATACACCACAGCTCCGTTATCACATAGGAGAGGATTGGATACACCGCAGCTCCAGTATAGCACAGGAGAGGATTGGATACACCGCAGCTCGGGTATCACACAGGAAAGGATTAGATACACCGCAGCTCCGGTATCACACAGGAGAGGATTGGATACACCGCAGCTCCGGTATCACACAGGAGAGGATTAGATACATCACAGCTCCGGTATCACACAGGAGAGGATTAGATACACCGCAGCTCGGGTATCACACAGGAGAGGATTAGATACACCGCAGCTCCGGTATCACACAGGAGAGGATTAGATACACCACAGCTCCGGTATCACATAGGAGAGGATTAGATACACCGCAGCTCGGGTATCGCACAGGAGAGGATTAGATACACCACAGCTCCGGTATCGCACAGGAGAGGATTAGATACATCACAGCTCCGGTATCACACAGGAGAGGATTAGATACATCACAGCTCCGGTATCACACAGGAGAGGATTAGATACACGGCTCAGCAGACAGTATCACACAGGAGAGGATTAGATACACGGCTCAGCAGACAGTATCACACAGGAGAGGATTAGATACACGGCTCAGCAGACAGTATCACACAGGAGAGGATTAGATACACCGCAGCTCCGGTATCACACAGGAGAGGATTAGATACATCACAGCTCTGGTATCGCACAGGAGAGGATTAGATACATCACAGCTCCGGTATCACACAGGAGAGGATTGGATACACCGCAGCTTCGGTATCACACAGGAGAGGATTAGATACATCACAGCTCCGGTATCACACAGGAGAGGATTAGATACATCACAGCTCCGGTATCACACAGGAGAGGATTAGATACACCACAGCTCCGGTATCACACAGGAAAGGATGAGATACACCGCAGCTCCGGTATCACACAGGAGAGGATTAGATACACAACAGCTCCGGTATAACACAGGAGAGGATTAGATACACCGCAGCTCCGGTATCACACAGGAGAAGATTAGATACATCACAGCTCCGGTATCACACAGGGGAGGATTAGATACGCCGCAGCTCCAGTATCGCACAGGAGAGGATTAGATACATCACAGCTCCGGTATCACACAGGAGAGGATTAGATACACCGCAGCTCCGGTATCACACAGGAGAGGATTAGATACGCCGCAGCTCCGGTATCGCACAGGAGAGGATTAGATACATCACAGCTCCGGTATCGCACAGGAGAGGATTAGATACATCACAGCTCCGGTATCGCACAGGAGAGGATTAGATACATCACAGCTCCGGTATCACACAGGAGAGGATTGGATACACCGCAGCTCCGGTATCACACAGGAGAGGATTAGATACACCGCAGCTCCGGTATCACACAGGAGAGGATTAGATACACCGCAGCTCCGGTATCACACAGGAGAGGATTAGATACATCACAGCTCCAGTATAGCACAGGAGAGGATTAGATACACCACAGCTCCGGTATCACACAGGAGAGGATTAGATACACCACAGCTCCGGTATCACACAGGAGAGGATTAGATACATCACAGCTCCAGTATAGCACAGGAGAGGATTAGATACACCACAGCTCCGGTATCACACAGGAGAGGATTAGATACACCGCAGCTCCGGTATCACACAGGAGAGGATTAGATACACCACAGCTCCGGTATCACACAGGAGAGGATTAGATACATCACAGCTCCAGTATAGCACAGGAGAGGATTAGATACACCGCAGCTCCGGTATCACACAGGAGAGGATTAGATACACCGCAGCTCCGCTATCACACAGGAGAGGATTAGATACACCGCAGCTCCGGTATCACACAGGAGAGGATTAGATACACCGCAGCTCCAGTATAGCACAGGAGAGGATTAGATACACCGCAGCTCCGGTATCGCACAGGAGAGGATTAGATACATCACAGCTCCGGTATCGCACAGGAGAGGATTAGATACACCACAGCTCCGGTATCACACAGGAGAGGATTAGATACACCGCAGCTCCGGTATCACACAGGAGAGGATTAGATACACCGCAGATCGGGTATCGCACAGGAGAGGATTAGATACATCACAGCTCCGGTATCGCACAGGAGAGGATTAGATACACCACAGCTCCGGTATCACACAGGGGAGGATTAGATACGCCGCAGCTCCGGTATCGCACAGGAGAGGATTAGATACATCACAGCTCCGGTATCGCACAGGAGAGGATTAGATACATCACAGCTCCGGTATCGCACAGGAGAGGATTAGATACATCACAGCTCCGGTATCACACAGGAGAGGATTGGATACACCGCAGCTCCGGTATCACACAGGAGAGGATTAGATACACCACAGCTCCAGTATAGCACAGGAGAGGATTAGATACACCGCAGCTCCGGTATCACACAGGAGAGGATTAGATACACCGCAGCTCCGGTATCACACAGGAGAGGATTAGATACACCGCAGCTCCGGTATCACACAGGAGAGGATTAGATACACCGCAGCTCGGGTATCGCACAGGAGAGGATTAGATACACCGCAGCTCCGGTATCACACAGGAGAGGATTAGATACACCGCAGATCGGGTATCGCACAGGAGAGGATTAGATACACCACAGCTCCGGTATCACACAGGAGAGGATTAGATACACCGCAGCTCGGGTATCGCACAGGAGAGGATTAGATACATCACAGCTCCGGTATCACACAGGAGAGGATTAGATACATCACAGCTCCGGTATCACACAGGAGAGGATTAGATACATCACAGCTCCGGTATCACACAGGAGAGGATTGGATACACCGCAGCTCCGGTATCACACAGGAGAGGATTAGATACACCACAGCTCCAGTATAGCACAGGAGAGGATTAGATACATCACAGCTCCGGTATCGCACAGGAGAGGATTAGATACATCACAGCTCCGGTATCACACAGGAGAGGATTGGATACACCGCAGCTCCGGTATCACACAGGACAGGATTAGATACACCACAGCTCCAGTATAGCACAGGAGAGGATTAGATACACCGCAGCTCCGGTATCACACAGGAGAGGATTAGATACACCGCAGCTCCGGTATCACACAGGAGAGGATTAGATACACCACAGCTCCAGTATAGCACAGGAGAGGATTAGATACATCACAGCTCCGGTATCACACAGGAGAGGATTAGATACATCACAGCTCCGGTATCACACAGGAGAGGATTAGATACATCACAGCTCCGGCATCACACAGGAGAGGATTAGATACACCGCAGCTCCGGTATCACACAGGGGAGGATTAGATACACCGCAGCTCCGGTATCACACAGGAGAGGATTAGATAGGCCGCAGCTCCGGTATAGCACAGGAGAGGATTAGATACATCACAGCTCCGGTATCACACAGGAGAGGATTGGATACACCACAGCTCCGGTATCACACAGGAGAGGATTAGATACACCGCAGCTCGGGTATAGCACAGGAGAGGATTAGATACACCGCAGCTCCGGTATCACACAGGAGAGGATTAGATACACCGCAGCTCCGGTATCACACAGGAGAGGATTAGATACACCGCAGCTCCGGTATCACACAGGAGAGGATTAGATACACCGCACTCGGGTATCGCACAGGAGAGGATTAGATACACCGCAGCTCGGGTAATGCACAGGAGAGGATTAGATACACCACAGCTCCGGTATCGCACAGGAGAGGATTAGATACATCACAGCTCCGGTATCACACAGGAGAGGATTAGATACACCGCAGATCGGGTATCGCACAGGAGAGGATTAGATACACCGCAGATCGGGTATCGCACAGGAGAGGATTAGATACACCGCAGCTCGGGTATCGCACAGGAGAGGATTAGATACATCACAGCTCCGGTATCACACAGGAGAGGATTAGATACATCACAGCTCCGGTATCGCACAGGAGAGGATTAGATACACCACAGCTCCGGTATCACACAGGAGAGGATTAGATACACCGCAGCTCGGGTATCGCACAGGAGAGGATTAGATACACCACAGCTCCGGTATCACACAGGATAGGATTAGATACACCGCAGCTCCGGTATCACACAGGAGAGGATTAGTTACACCGCAGCTCCGGTATCGCACAGGAGAGGATTAGATACACCGCAGCTCCGGTATCGCACAGGAGAGGATTAGATACATCACAGCTCCGGTATCACACAGGAGAGGATTAGATACATCACAGCTCCGGTATCGCACAGGAGAGGATTAGATACACCACAGCTCCAGTATCACACAGGGGAGGATTAGATACGCCGCAGCTCCGGTATCGCACATGAGAGGATTAGATACATCACAGCTCCGGTATCGCACAGGAGAGGATTAGATACACCGCAGCTCCGGTATCACACAGGAGAGGATTAGATACACCACAGCTCCGGTATCACACAGGAGAGGATTAGATACATCACAGCTCCGGTATCACACAGGAGAGGATTAGATACATCACAGCTCCGGTATCGCACAGGAGAGGATTAGATACACCACAGCTCCGGTATCACACAGGAAAGGATTAGATACACCGCAGCTCCGGTATCACACAGGAGAGGATTAGATACACCGCAGCTCCCGTATCACACAGGAGAGGATTAGATACATCACAGCTCCGGTATCACACAGGAGAGGATTAGATACACCGCAGCTCCGGTATCACACAGGAGAGGATTAGATACGCCGCATCTCCGGTATCGCACAGGAGAGGATTAGATACATCACAGCTCCGGTATCACACAGGAGAGGATTAGATACGCCGCATCTCCGGTATCGCACAGGAGAGGATTAGATACACCGCAGCTCCGATATCACACAGGAGAGGATTAGATACGCCGCAGCTCCGGTATCGCACAGGAGAGGATTAGATACATCACAGCTCCGGTATCGCACAGGAGAGGATTAGATACATCACAGCTCCGGTATCGCACAGGAGAGGATTAGATACATCACAGCTCCGGTATCGCACAGGGGAGGATTAGATACACCACAGCTCCAGTATAGCACAGGAGAGGATTAGATACACCGCAGCTCCGGTATCACACAGGAGAGGATTAGATACACCGCAGCTCCGGTATCACACAGGAGAGGATTAGATACACCGCAGCTCCGGTATCACACAGGAGAGGATTAGATACACCGCAGCTCGGGTATCGCACAGGAGAGGATTAGATACACCGCAGCTCGGGTATCGCACAGGAGAGGATTAGATACACCGCAGCTCCGGTATCACACAGGAGAGGATTAGATACACCGCAGCTCGGGTATCGCACAGGAGAGGATTAGATACATCACAGCTCCGGTATCACACAGGAGAGGATTAGATACATCACAGCTCCGGTATCACACAGGAGAGGATTAGATACATCACAGCTCCGGTATCACACAGGAGAGGATTGGATACACCGCATCTCCGGTATCACACAGGAGAGGATTAGATACACCACAGCTCCAGTATAGCACAGGAGAGGATTAGATACATCACAGCTCCGGTATCACACAAGAGAGGATTAGATGCATCACAGCTCCGGTATCACACAGGAGAGGATTAGATACACCGCAGATCGGGTATCACACAGGAGAGGATTGGATACACCGCATCTCCGGTATCACACAGGAGAGGATTAGATACACCACAGCTCCAGTATAGCACAGGAGAGGATTAGATACATCACAGCTCCGGTATCACACAGGAGAGGATTAGATACATCACAGCTCCGGTATCACACAGGAGAGGATTAGATACACCGCAGATCGGGTATCGCACAGGAGAGGATTAGATACACCACAGCTCCGGTATCACACAGGAGAGGATTAGATACACCGCAGCTCGGGTATCGCACAGGAGAGGATTAGATACATCACAGCTCTGGTATCACACAGGAGAGGATTAGATACACCACAGCTCCGGTATCGCACAGGAGAGGATTAGATACACCGCAGCTCCGGTATCACACAGGAGAAGATTAGATACACCGCAGCTCCGGTATCGCACAGGAGAGGATTAGATGCATCACAGCTCCGGTATCACACAGGAGAGGATTAGATACATCACAGCTCTGGTATCACACAGGAGAGGATTAGATACACCGCAGCTCCGGTATCACACAGGAGAGGATTAGATACACCGCAGCTCGGGTATCACACAGGAGAGGATTAGATACACCACAGCTCCGGTATCGCACAGGAGAGGATTAGATACACCGCAGCTCGGGTATCGCACAGGAGAGGATTAGATACATCACAGCTCTGGTATCACACAGGAGAGGATTAGATACACCACAGCTCCGGTATCGCACAGGAGAGGATTAGATACACCGCAGCTCCGGTATCACACAGGAGAAGATTAGATACACCGCAGCTCCGGTATCGCACAGGAGAGGATTAGATGCATCACAGCTCCGGTATCACACAGGAGAGGATTAGATACATCACAGCTCTGGTATCACACAGGAGAGGATTAGATACACCGCAGCTCCGGTATCACACAGGAGAGGATTAGATACACCGCAGCTCGGGTATCACACAGGAGAGGATTAGATACGCCGCAGCTCCGGTATCGCAAAGGAGAGGATTAGATACACCACAGCTCCGGTATCACACAGGATAGGATTAGATACACCGCAGCTCCGGTATCACACAGGAGAGGATTAGATACACCGCAGCTCCGGTATCGCACAGGAGAGGATTAGATACACCGCAGCTCCGGTATCACACAGGAGAGGATTAGATACACCGCAGCTCTGGTATCACACAGGAGAGGATTAGATACACCGCAGCTCCGGTATCACACAGGAGAGGATTAGATACACCACAGCTCCGGTATCACACAGGAGAGGATTAGATACACCGCAGCTCGGGTATCGCACAGGAGAGGATTAGATACACCACAGCTCCGGTATCACACAGGAGAGGATTAGATACACCACAGCTCCGGTATCACACAGGAGAGGATTAGATACACCGCAGCTCGGGTATCGCACAGGAGAGGATTAGATACACCGCAGCTCCGGTATCGCACAGGAAAGGATTAGATACACCACAGCTCCGGTATCACACAGGAGAGGATTAGATACACCGCAGCTCCGTTATCACATAGGAGAGGATTGGATACACCGCAGCTCCAGTATAGCACAGGAGAGGATTGGATACACCGCAGCTCGGGTATCACACAGGAGAGGATTAGATACACCGCAGCTCCGGTATCGCACAGGAAAGGATTAGATACACCACAGCTCCGGTATCACACAGGAGAGGATTAGATACACCACAGCTCCGTTATCACATAGGAGAGGATTGGATACACCGCAGCTCCAGTATAGCACAGGAGAGGATTGGATACACCGCAGCTCGGGTATCACACAGGAGAGGATTAGATACACCGCAGCTCGGGTATCACACAGGAGAGGATTAGATACACCGCAGCTCCGGTATCACACAGGAGAGGATTGGATACACCGCAGCTCCGGTATCACACAGGAGAGGATTAGATACACCACAGCTCCGTTATCACATAGGAGAGGATTAGATACACCGCAGCTCCGGTATAGCACAGGAGAGGATTGGATACACCGCAGCTCGGGTATCACACAGGAAAGGATTAGATACACCGCAGCTCCGGTATCACACAGGAGAGGATTGGATACACCGCAGCTCCGGTATCACACAGGAGAGGATTAGATACACCGCAGCTCCAGTATAGCACAGGAGAGGATTGGATACACCGCAGCTCGGGTATCACACAGGAAAGGATTAGATACACCGCAGCTCCGGTATCACACAGGAGAGGATTGGATACACCGCAGCTCCGGTATCACACAGGAGAGGATTAGATACATCACAGCTCCGGTATCACACAGGAGAGGATTAGATACACCGCAGCTCGGGTATCACACAGGAGAGGATTAGATACACCGCAGCTCGGGTATCGCACAGGAGATGATTAGATACACCGCAGCTCCGGTATCACACAGGAGAGGATTAGATACATCACAGCTCCGGTATCACACAGGAGAGGATTAGATACATCACAGCTCCGGTATCACACAGGAGAGGATTAGATACACCGCAGCTCGGGTATCGCACAGGAGAGGATTAGATACACCACAGCTCCGGTATCGCACAGGAGAGGATTAGATACATCACAGCTCCGGTATCACACAGGAGAGGATTAGATACATCACAGCTCCGGTATCACACAGGAGAGGATTAGATACACGGCTCAGCAGACAGTATCACACAGGAGAGGATTAGATACACGGCTCAGCAGACAGTATCACACAGGAGAGGATTAGATACACCGCAGCTCCGGTATCACACAGGAGAGGATTAGATACATCACAGCTCCGGTATCACACAGGAGAGGATTAGATACATCACAGCTCCGGTATCACACAGGAGAGGATTAGATACACCGCAGCTCGGGTATCACACAGGAGAGGATTAGATACACCGCAGCTCCGGTATCACACAGGAGAGGATTGGATACACCGCAGCTCCAGTATAGCACAGGAGAGGATTAGATACACCACAGCTCCGGTATCACATAGGAGAGGATTGGATACACCGCAGCTCCAGTATAGCACAGGAGAGGATTGGATACACCACAGCTCCGTTATCACATAGGAGAGGATTGGATACACCGCAGCTCCAGTATAGCACAGGAGAGGATTGGATACACCGCAGCTCGGGTATCACACAGGAAAGGATTAGATACACCGCAGCTCCGGTATCACACAGGAGAGGATTGGATACACCGCAGCTCCGGTATCACACAGGAGAGGATTAGATACATCACAGCTCCGGTATCACACAGGAGAGGATTAGATACACCGCAGCTCGGGTATCACACAGGAGAGGATTAGATACACCGCAGCTCCGGTATCACACAGGAGAGGATTAGATACACCACAGCTCCGGTATCACATAGGAGAGGATTAGATACACCGCAGCTCGGGTATCGCACAGGAGAGGATTAGATACACCACAGCTCCGGTATCGCACAGGAGAGGATTAGATACATCACAGCTCCGGTATCACACAGGAGAGGATTAGATACATCACAGCTCCGGTATCACACAGGAGAGGATTAGATACACGGCTCAGCAGACAGTATCACACAGGAGAGGATTAGATACACGGCTCAGCAGACAGTATCACACAGGAGAGGATTAGATACACGGCTCAGCAGACAGTATCACACAGGAGAGGATTAGATACACCGCAGCTCCGGTATCACACAGGAGAGGATTAGATACATCACAGCTCTGGTATCGCACAGGAGAGGATTAGATACATCACAGCTCCGGTATCACACAGGAGAGGATTGGATACACCGCAGCTTCGGTATCACACAGGAGAGGATTAGATACATCACAGCTCCGGTATCACACAGGAGAGGATTAGATACATCACAGCTCCGGTATCACACAGGAGAGGATTAGATACACCACAGCTCCGGTATCACACAGGAAAGGATGAGATACACCGCAGCTCCGGTATCACACAGGAGAGGATTAGATACACAACAGCTCCGGTATAACACAGGAGAGGATTAGATACACCGCAGCTCCGGTATCACACAGGAGAAGATTAGATACATCACAGCTCCGGTATCACACAGGGGAGGATTAGATACGCCGCAGCTCCAGTATCGCACAGGAGAGGATTAGATACATCACAGCTCCGGTATCACACAGGAGAGGATTAGATACACCGCAGCTCCGGTATCACACAGGAGAGGATTAGATACGCCGCAGCTCCGGTATCGCACAGGAGAGGATTAGATACATCACAGCTCCGGTATCGCACAGGAGAGGATTAGATACATCACAGCTCCGGTATCGCACAGGAGAGGATTAGATACATCACAGCTCCGGTATCACACAGGAGAGGATTGGATACACCGCAGCTCCGGTATCACACAGGAGAGGATTAGATACACCGCAGCTCCGGTATCACACAGGAGAGGATTAGATACACCGCAGCTCCGGTATCACACAGGAGAGGATTAGATACATCACAGCTCCAGTATAGCACAGGAGAGGATTAGATACACCACAGCTCCGGTATCACACAGGAGAGGATTAGATACACCACAGCTCCGGTATCACACAGGAGAGGATTAGATACACCACAGCTCCGGTATCACACAGGAGAGGATTAGATACATCACAGCTCCAGTATAGCACAGGAGAGGATTAGATACACCACAGCTCCGGTATCACACAGGAGAGGATTAGATACACCGCAGCTCCGGTATCACACAGGAGAGGATTAGATACATCACAGCTCCGGTATCACACAGGAGAGGATTAGATACATCACAGCTCCAGTATAGCACAGGAGAGGATTAGATACACCGCAGCTCCGGTATCACACAGGAGAGGATTAGATACACCGCAGCTCCGCTATCACACAGGAGAGGATTAGATACACCGCAGCTCCGGTATCACACAGGAGAGGATTAGATACACCGCAGCTCCAGTATAGCACAGGAGAGGATTAGATACACCGCAGCTCCGGTATCGCACAGGAGAGGATTAGATACATCACAGCTCCGGTATCGCACAGGAGAGGATTAGATACACCACAGCTCCGGTATCACACAGGAGAGGATTAGATACACCGCAGCTCCGGTATCACACAGGAGAGGATTAGATACACCGCAGATCGGGTATCGCACAGGAGAGGATTAGATACATCACAGCTCCGGTATCGCACAGGAGAGGATTAGATACACCACAGCTCCGGTATCACACAGGGGAGGATTAGATACGCCGCAGCTCCGGTATCGCACAGGAGAGGATTAGATACATCACAGCTCCGGTATCGCACAGGAGAGGATTAGATACATCACAGCTCCGGTATCGCACAGGAGAGGATTAGATACATCACAGCTCCGGTATCACACAGGAGAGGATTGGATACACCGCAGCTCCGGTATCACACAGGAGAGGATTAGATACACCACAGCTCCAGTATAGCACAGGAGAGGATTAGATACACCGCAGCTCCGGTATCACACAGGAGAGGATTAGATACACCGCAGCTCCGGTATCACACAGGAGAGGATTAGATACACCGCAGCTCCGGTATCACACAGGAGAGGATTAGATACACCGCAGCTCGGGTATCGCACAGGAGAGGATTAGATACACCGCAGCTCCGGTATCACACAGGAGAGGATTAGATACACCGCAGATCGGGTATCGCACAGGAGAGGATTAGATACACCACAGCTCCGGTATCACACAGGAGAGGATTAGATACACCGCAGCTCGGGTATCGCACAGGAGAGGATTAGATACATCACAGCTCCGGTATCACACAGGAGAGGATTAGATACATCACAGCTCCGGTATCACACAGGAGAGGATTAGATACATCACAGCTCCGGTATCACACAGGAGAGGATTGGATACACCGCAGCTCCGGTATCACACAGGAGAGGATTAGATACACCACAGCTCCAGTATAGCACAGGAGAGGATTAGATACATCACAGCTCCGGTATCGCACAGGAGAGGATTAGATACATCACAGCTCCGGTATCGCACAGGAGAGGATTAGATACATCACAGCTCCGGTATCACACAGGAGAGGATTGGATACACCGCAGCTCCGGTATCACACAGGACAGGATTAGATACACCACAGCTCCAGTATAGCACAGGAGAGGATTAGATACACCGCAGCTCCGGTATCACACAGGAGAGGATTAGATACACCGCAGCTCCGGTATCACACAGGAGAGGATTAGATACACCACAGCTCCAGAATAGCACAGGAGAGGATTAGATACATCACAGCTCCGGTATCACACAGGAGAGGATTAGATACATCACAGCTCCGGTATCACACAGGAGAGGATTAGATACACCGCAGATCGGGTATCGCACAGGAGAGGATTAGATACACCACAGCTCCGGTATCACACAGGAGAGGATTAGATACACCGCAGCTCGGGTATCGCACAGGAGAGGATTAGATACATCACAGCTCTGGTATCACACAGGAGAGGATTAGATACACCACAGCTCCGGTATCGCACAGGAGAGGATTAGATACACCGCAGCTCCGGTATCACACAGGAGAAGATTAGATACACCGCAGCTCCGGTATCGCACAGGAGAGGATTAGATGCATCACAGCTCCGGTATCACACAGGAGAGGATTAGATACATCACAGCTCTGGTATCACACAGGAGAGGATTAGATACACCGCAGCTCCGGTATCACACAGGAGAGGATTAGATACACCGCAGCTCGGGTATCACACAGGAGAGGATTAGATACACCACAGCTCCGGTATCGCACAGGAGAGGATTAGATACACCGCAGCTCGGGTATCGCACAGGAGAGGATTAGATACATCACAGCTCTGGTATCACACAGGAGAGGATTAGATACACCACAGCTCCGGTATCGCACAGGAGAGGATTAGATACACCGCAGCTCCGGTATCACACAGGAGAAGATTAGATACACCGCAGCTCCGGTATCGCACAGGAGAGGATTAGATGCATCACAGCTCCGGTATCACACAGGAGAGGATTAGATACATCACAGCTCTGGTATCACACAGGAGAGGATTAGATACACCGCAGCTCCGGTATCGCACAGGAGAGGATTAGATACACCGCAGCTCCGGTATCACACAGGAGAGGATTAGATACACCGCAGCTCTGGTATCACACAGGAGAGGATTAGATACACCGCAGCTCCGGTATCACACAGGAGAGGATTAGATACACCACAGCTCCGGTATCACACAGGAGAGGATTAGATACACCGCAGCTCGGGTATCGCACAGGAGAGGATTAGATACACCACAGCTCCGGTATCACACAGGAGAGGATTAGATACACCACAGCTCCGGTATCACACAGGAGAGGATTAGATACACCGCAGCTCGGGTATCGCACAGGAGAGGATTAGATACACCGCAGCTCCGGTATCGCACAGGAAAGGATTAGATACACCACAGCTCCGGTATCACACAGGAGAGGATTAGATACACCGCAGCTCCGTTATCACATAGGAGAGGATTGGATACACCGCAGCTCCAGTATAGCACAGGAGAGGATTGGATACACCGCAGCTCGGGTATCACACAGGAGAGGATTAGATACACCGCAGCTCCGGTATCGCACAGGAAAGGATTAGATACACCACAGCTCCGGTATCACACAGGAGAGGATTAGATACACCACAGCTCCGTTATCACATAGGAGAGGATTGGATACACCGCAGCTCCAGTATAGCACAGGAGAGGATTGGATACACCGCAGCTCGGGTATCACACAGGAGAGGATTAGATACACCGCAGCTCGGGTATCACACAGGAGAGGATTAGATACACCGCAGCTCCGGTATCACACAGGAGAGGATTGGATACACCGCAGCTCCGGTATCACACAGGAGAGGATTAGATACACCACAGCTCCGTTATCACATAGGAGAGGATTAGATACACCGCAGCTCCGGTATAGCACAGGAGAGGATTGGATACACCGCAGCTCGGGTATCACACAGGAAAGGATTAGATACACCGCAGCTCCGGTATCACACAGGAGAGGATTGGATACACCGCAGCTCCGGTATCACACAGGAGAGGATTAGATACACCGCAGCTCCAGTATAGCACAGGAGAGGATTGGATACACCGCAGCTCGGGTATCACACAGGAAAGGATTAGATACACCGCAGCTCCGGTATCACACAGGAGAGGATTGGATACACCGCAGCTCCGGTATCACACAGGAGAGGATTAGATACATCACAGCTCCGGTATCACACAGGAGAGGATTAGATACACCGCAGCTCGGGTATCACACAGGAGAGGATTAGATACACCGCAGCTCGGGTATCGCACAGGAGATGATTAGATACACCGCAGCTCCGGTATCACACAGGAGAGGATTAGATACATCACAGCTCCGGTATCACACAGGAGAGGATTAGATACATCACAGCTCCGGTATCACACAGGAGAGGATTAGATACACCGCAGCTCGGGTATCGCACAGGAGAGGATTAGATACACCACAGCTCCGGTATCGCACAGGAGAGGATTAGATACATCACAGCTCCGGTATCACACAGGAGAGGATTAGATACATCACAGCTCCGGTATCACACAGGAGAGGATTAGATACACGGCTCAGCAGACAGTATCACACAGGAGAGGATTAGATACACGGCTCAGCAGACAGTATCACACAGGAGAGGATTAGATACACCGCAGCTCCGGTATCACACAGGAGAGGATTAGATACATCACAGCTCCGGTATCACACAGGAGAGGATTAGATACATCACAGCTCCGGTATCACACAGGAGAGGATTAGATACACCGCAGCTCGGGTATCACACAGGAGAGGATTAGATACACCGCAGCTCCAGTATAGCACAGGAGAGGATTAGATACACCACAGCTCCGGTATCACATAGGAGAGGATTGGATACACCGCAGCTCCAGTATAGCACAGGAGAGGATTGGATACACCACAGCTCCGTTATCACATAGGAGAGGATTGGATACACCGCAGCTCCAGTATAGCACAGGAGAGGATTGGATACACCGCAGCTCGGGTATCACACAGGAAAGGATTAGATACACCGCAGCTCCGGTATCACACAGGAGAGGATTGGATACACCGCAGCTCCGGTATCACACAGGAGAGGATTAGATACATCACAGCTCCGGTATCACACAGGAGAGGATTAGATACACCGCAGCTCGGGTATCACACAGGAGAGGATTAGATACACCGCAGCTCCGGTATCACACAGGAGAGGATTAGATACACCACAGCTCCGGTATCACATAGGAGAGGATTAGATACACCGCAGCTCGGGTATCGCACAGGAGAGGATTAGATACACCACAGCTCCGGTATCGCACAGGAGAGGATTAGATACATCACAGCTCCGGTATCACACAGGAGAGGATTAGATACATCACAGCTCCGGTATCACACAGGAGAGGATTAGATACACGGCTCAGCAGACAGTATCACACAGGAGAGGATTAGATACACGGCTCAGCAGACAGTATCACACAGGAGAGGATTAGATACACGGCTCAGCAGACAGTATCACACAGGAGAGGATTAGATACACCGCAGCTCCGGTATCACACAGGAGAGGATTAGATACATCACAGCTCTGGTATCGCACAGGAGAGGATTAGATACATCACAGCTCCGGTATCACACAGGAGAGGATTGGATACACCGCAGCTTCGGTATCACACAGGAGAGGATTAGATACATCACAGCTCCGGTATCACACAGGAGAGGATTAGATACATCACAGCTCCGGTATCACACAGGAGAGGATTAGATACACCACAGCTCCGGTATCACACAGGAAAGGATGAGATACACCGCAGCTCCGGTATCACACAGGAGAGGATTAGATACACAACAGCTCCGGTATAACACAGGAGAGGATTAGATACACCGCAGCTCCGGTATCACACAGGAGAAGATTAGATACATCACAGCTCCGGTATCACACAGGGGAGGATTAGATACGCCGCAGCTCCAGTATCGCACAGGAGAGGATTAGATACATCACAGCTCCGGTATCACACAGGAGAGGATTAGATACACCGCAGCTCCGGTATCACACAGGAGAGGATTAGATACGCCGCAGCTCCGGTATCGCACAGGAGAGGATTAGATACATCACAGCTCCGGTATCGCACAGGAGAGGATTAGATACATCACAGCTCCGGTATCGCACAGGAGAGGATTAGATACATCACAGCTCCGGTATCACACAGGAGAGGATTGGATACACCGCAGCTCCGGTATCACACAGGAGAGGATTAGATACACCGCAGCTCCGGTATCACACAGGAGAGGATTAGATACACCGCAGCTCCGGTATCACACAGGAGAGGATTAGATACATCACAGCTCCAGTATAGCACAGGAGAGGATTAGATACACCACAGCTCCGGTATCACACAGGAGAGGATTAGATACACCACAGCTCCGGTATCACACAGGAGAGGATTAGATACATCACAGCTCCAGTATAGCACAGGAGAGGATTAGATACACCACAGCTCCGGTATCACACAGGAGAGGATTAGATACACCGCAGCTCCGGTATCACACAGGAGAGGATTAGATACACCGCAGCTCCGGTATCACACAGGAGAGGATTAGATACACCGCAGCTCCGGTATCGCACAGGAGAGGATTAGATACACCACAGCTCCGGTATCACACAGGAGAGGATTAGATACATCACAGCTCCAGTATAGCACAGGAGAGGATTAGATACACCGCAGCTCCGGTATCACACAGGAGAGGATTAGATACACCGCAGCTCCGCTATCACACAGGAGAGGATTAGATACACCGCAGCTCCGGTATCACACAGGAGAGGATTAGATACACCGCAGCTCCAGTATAGCACAGGAGAGGATTAGATACATCACAGCTCCGGTATCGCACAGGAGAGGATTAGATACACCACAGCTCCGGTATCGCACAGGAGAGGATTAGATACACCGCAGCTCCGGTATCGCACAGGAGAGGATTAGATACATCACAGCTCCGGTATCACACAGGGGAGGATTAGATACGCCGCAGCTCCGGTATCGCACAGGAGAGGATTAGATACATCACAGCTCCGGTATCGCACAGGAGAGGATTAGATACATCACAGCTCCGGTATCGCACAGGAGAGGATTAGATACATCACAGCTCCGGTATCACACAGGAGAGGATTGGATACACCGCAGCTCCGGTATCACACAGGAGAGGATTAGATACACCACAGCTCCAGTATAGCACAGGAGAGGATTAGATACACCACAGCTCCGGTATCACACAGGAGAGGATTAGATACACCGCAGCTCCGGTATCACACAGGAGAGGATTAGATACACCGCAGCTCGGGTATCACACAGGAGAGGATTAGATACACCGCAGCTCGGGAATCGCACAGGAGAGGATTAGATACACCGCAGCTCGGGTATCGCACAGGAGAGGATTAGATACACCACAGCTCCGGTATCACACAGGAGAGAATTAGATACACCGCAGATCGGGTATCGCACAGGAGAGGATTAGATACACCACAGCTCCGGTATCACACAGGAGAGGATTAGATACACCGCAGCTCGGGTATCGCACAGGAGAGGATTAGATACATCACAGCTCCGGTATCACACAGGAGAGGATTAGATACATCACAGCTCCGGTATCACACAGGAGAGGATTAGATACACCGCAGCTCGGGTATCGCACAGGAGAGGATTGGATACACCGCAGCTCCGGTATCACACAGGAGAGGATTAGATACACCACAGCTCCAGTATAGCACAGGAGAGGATTAGATACATCACAGCTCCGGTATCGCACAGGAGAGGATTAGATACATCACAGCTCCGGTATCGCACAGGAGAGGATTAGATACATCACAGCTCCGGTATCACACAGGAGAGGATTGGATACACCGCAGCTCCGGTATCACACAGGACAGGATTAGATACACCACAGCTCCAGTATAGCACAGGAGAGGATTAGATACACCGCAGCTCCGGTATCACACAGGAGAGGATTAGATACACCGCAGCTCCGGTATCAAACAGGAGAGGATTAGATACATCACAGCTCCGGTATCACACAGGAGAGGATTAGATACACCACAGCTCCGGTATCGCACAGGAGAGGATTAGATACATCACAGCTCCGGTATCGCACAGGAGAGGATTAGATACATCACAGCTCCGGTATCGCACAGGAGAGGATTAGATACACCACAGCTCCGGTATCACACAGGGGAGGATTAGATACGCCGCAGCTCCGGTATCGCACATGAGAGGATTAGATACATCACAGCTCCGGTATCACACAGGAGAGGATTAGATACACCGCAGCTCCGGTATCACACAGGAGAGGATTAGATACGCCGCAGCTCCGGTATCGCACAGGAGAGGATTAGATACATCACAGCTCCGGTATCGCACAGGAGAGGATTAGATACATCACAGCTCCGGTATCACACAGGAGAGGATTGGATACACCACAGCTCCGGTATCACACAGGAGAGGATTAGATACATCACAGCTCCGGCATCACACAGGAGAGGATTAGATACACCGCAGCTCCGGTATCACACAGGGGAGGATTAGATACACCGCAGCTCCGGTATCACACAGGAGAGGATTAGATAGGCCGCAGCTCCGGTATAGCACAGGAGAGGATTAGATACATCACAGCTCCGGTATCACACAGGAGAGGATTGGATACACCACAGCTCCGGTATCACACAGGAGAGGATTAGATACACCGCAGCTCGGGTATAGCACAGGAGAGGATTAGATACACCGCAGCTCCGGTATCACACAGGAGAGGATTAGATACACCGCAGCTCCGGTATCACACAGGAGAGGATTAGATACACCGCAGCTCCGGTATCACACAGGAGAGGATTAGATACACCGCACTCGGGTATCGCACAGGAGAGGATTAGATACACCGCAGCTCGGGTAATGCACAGGAGAGGATTAGATACACCACAGCTCCGGTATCGCACAGGAGAGGATTAGATACATCACAGCTCCGGTATCACACAGGAGAGGATTAGATACACCGCAGATCGGGTATCGCACAGGAGAGGATTAGATACACCGCAGATCGGGTATCGCACAGGAGAGGATTAGATACACCGCAGCTCGGGTATCGCACAGGAGAGGATTAGATACATCACAGCTCCGGTATCACACAGGAGAGGATTAGATACATCACAGCTCCGGTATCGCACAGGAGAGGATTAGATACACCACAGCTCCGGTATCACACAGGAGAGGATTAGATACACCGCAGCTCGGGTATCGCACAGGAGAGGATTAGATACACCACAGCTCCGGTATCACACAGGATAGGATTAGATACACCGCAGCTCCGGTATCACACAGGAGAGGATTAGTTACACCGCAGCTCCGGTATCGCACAGGAGAGGATTAGATACACCGCAGCTCCGGTATCGCACAGGAGAGGATTAGATACATCACAGCTCCGGTATCACACAGGAGAGGATTAGATACATCACAGCTCCGGTATCGCACAGGAGAGGATTAGATACACCACAGCTCCAGTATCACACAGGGGAGGATTAGATACGCCGCAGCTCCGGTATCGCACATGAGAGGATTAGATACATCACAGCTCCGGTATCGCACAGGAGAGGATTAGATACACCGCAGCTCCGGTATCACACAGGAGAGGATTAGATACACCACAGCTCCGGTATCACACAGGAGAGGATTAGATACATCACAGCTCCGGTATCACACAGGAGAGGATTAGATACATCACAGCTCCGGTATCGCACAGGAGAGGATTAGATACACCACAGCTCCGGTATCACACAGGAAAGGATTAGATACACCGCAGCTCCGGTATCACACAGGAGAGGATTAGATACACCGCAGCTCCCGTATCACACAGGAGAGGATTAGATACATCACAGCTCCGGTATCACACAGGAGAGGATTAGATACACCGCAGCTCCGGTATCACACAGGAGAGGATTAGATACGCCGCATCTCCGGTATCGCACAGGAGAGGATTAGATACATCACAGCTCCGGTATCACACAGGAGAGGATTAGATACGCCGCATCTCCGGTATCGCACAGGAGAGGATTAGATACACCGCAGCTCCGGTATCACACAGGAGAGGATTAGATACGCCGCAGCTCCGGTATCGCACAGGAGAGGATTAGATACATCACAGCTCCGGTATCGCACAGGAGAGGATTAGATACATCACAGCTCCGGTATCGCACAGGAGAGGATTAGATACATCACAGCTCCGGTATCGCACAGGGGAGGATTAGATACACCACAGCTCCAGTATAGCACAGGAGAGGATTAGATACACCGCAGCTCCGGTATCACACAGGAGAGGATTAGATACACCGCAGCTCCGGTATCACACAGGAGAGGATTAGATACACCGCAGCTCCGGTATCACACAGGAGAGGATTAGATACACCGCAGCTCGGGTATCGCACAGGAGAGGATTAGATACACCGCAGCTCGGGTATCGCACAGGAGAGGATTAGATACACCGCAGCTCCGGTATCACACAGGAGAGGATTAGATACACCGCAGCTCGGGTATCGCACAGGAGAGGATTAGATACATCACAGCTCCGGTATCACACAGGAGAGGATTAGATACATCACAGCTCCGGTATCACACAGGAGAGGATTAGATACATCACAGCTCCGGTATCACACAGGAGAGGATTGGATACACCGCATCTCCGGTATCACACAGGAGAGGATTAGATACACCACAGCTCCGGTATCACACAGGAGAGGATTAGATGCATCACAGCTCCGGTATCACACAAGAGAGGATTAGATGCATCACAGCTCCGGTATCACACAGGAGAGGATTAGATACACCGCAGATCGGGTATCACACAGGAGAGGATTGGATACACCGCATCTCCGGTATCACACAGGAGAGGATTAGATACACCACAGCTCCAGTATAGCACAGGAGAGGATTAGATACATCACAGCTCCGGTATCACACAGGAGAGGATTAGATACATCACAGCTCCGGTATCACACAGGAGAGGATTAGATACACCGCAGATCGGGTATCGCACAGGAGAGGATTAGATACACCACAGCTCCGGTATCACACAGGAGAGGATTAGATACACCGCAGCTCGGGTATCGCACAGGAGAGGATTAGATACATCACAGCTCTGGTATCACACAGGAGAGGATTAGATACACCACAGCTCCGGTATCGCACAGGAGAGGATTAGATACACCGCAGCTCCGGTATCACACAGGAGAAGATTAGATACACCGCAGCTCCGGTATCGCACAGGAGAGGATTAGATGCATCACAGCTCCGGTATCACACAGGAGAGGATTAGATACATCACAGCTCTGGTATCACACAGGAGAGGATTAGATACACCGCAGCTCCGGTATCACACAGGAGAGGATTAGATACACCGCAGCTCGGGTATCACACAGGAGAGGATTAGATACACCACAGCTCCGGTATCGCACAGGAGAGGATTAGATACACCGCAGCTCGGGTATCGCACAGGAGAGGATTAGATACATCACAGCTCTGGTATCACACAGGAGAGGATTAGATACACCACAGCTCCGGTATCGCACAGGAGAGGATTAGATACACCGCAGCTCCGGTATCACACAGGAGAAGATTAGATACACCGCAGCTCCGGTATCGCACAGGAGAGGATTAGATGCATCACAGCTCCGGTATCACACAGGAGAGGATTAGATACATCACAGCTCTGGTATCACACAGGAGAGGATTAGATACACCGCAGCTCCGGTATCACACAGGAGAGGATTAGATACACCGCAGCTCGGGTATCACACAGGAGAGGATTAGATACGCCGCAGCTCCGGTATCGCAAAGGAGAGGATTAGATACACCACAGCTCCGGTATCACACAGGATAGGATTAGATACACCGCAGCTCCGGTATCACACAGGAGAGGATTAGATACACCGCAGCTCCGGTATCGCACAGGAGAGGATTAGATACACCGCAGCTCCGGTATCACACAGGAGAGGATTAGATACACCGCAGCTCTGGTATCACACAGGAGAGGATTAGATACACCGCAGCTCCGGTATCACACAGGAGAGGATTAGATACACCACAGCTCCGGTATCACACAGGAGAGGATTAGATACACCGCAGCTCGGGTATCGCACAGGAGAGGATTAGATACACCACAGCTCCGGTATCACACAGGAGAGGATTAGATACACCACAGCTCCGGTATCACACAGGAGAGGATTAGATACACCGCAGCTCGGGTATCGCACAGGAGAGGATTAGATACACCGCAGCTCCGGTATCGCACAGGAAAGGATTAGATACACCACAGCTCCGGTATCACACAGGAGAGGATTAGATACACCGCAGCTCCGTTATCACATAGGAGAGGATTGGATACACCGCAGCTCCAGTATAGCACAGGAGAGGATTGGATACACCGCAGCTCGGGTATCACACAGGAGAGGATTAGATACACCGCAGCTCCGGTATCGCACAGGAAAGGATTAGATACACCACAGCTCCGGTATCACACAGGAGAGGATTAGATACACCACAGCTCCGTTATCACATAGGAGAGGATTGGATACACCGCAGCTCCAGTATAGCACAGGAGAGGATTGGATACACCGCAGCTCGGGTATCACACAGGAGAGGATTAGATACACCGCAGCTCGGGTATCACACAGGAGAGGATTAGATACACCGCAGCTCCGGTATCACACAGGAGAGGATTGGATACACCGCAGCTCCGGTATCACACAGGAGAGGATTAGATACACCACAGCTCCGTTATCACATAGGAGAGGATTAGATACACCGCAGCTCCGGTATAGCACAGGAGAGGATTGGATACACCGCAGCTCGGGTATCACACAGGAAAGGATTAGATACACCGCAGCTCCGGTATCACACAGGAGAGGATTGGATACACCGCAGCTCCGGTATCACACAGGAGAGGATTAGATACACCGCAGCTCCAGTATAGCACAGGAGAGGATTGGATACACCGCAGCTCGGGTATCACACAGGAAAGGATTAGATACACCGCAGCTCCGGTATCACACAGGAGAGGATTGGATACACCGCAGCTCCGGTATCACACAGGAGAGGATTAGATACATCACAGCTCCGGTATCACACAGGAGAGGATTAGATACACCGCAGCTCGGGTATCACACAGGAGAGGATTAGATACACCGCAGCTCGGGTATCGCACAGGAGATGATTAGATACACCGCAGCTCCGGTATCACACAGGAGAGGATTAGATACATCACAGCTCCGGTATCACACAGGAGAGGATTAGATACATCACAGCTCCGGTATCACACAGGAGAGGATTAGATACACCGCAGCTCGGGTATCGCACAGGAGAGGATTAGATACACCACAGCTCCGGTATCGCACAGGAGAGGATTAGATACATCACAGCTCCGGTATCACACAGGAGAGGATTAGATACATCACAGCTCCGGTATCACACAGGAGAGGATTAGATACACGGCTCAGCAGACAGTATCACACAGGAGAGGATTAGATACACGGCTCAGCAGACAGTATCACACAGGAGAGGATTAGATACACCGCAGCTCCGGTATCACACAGGAGAGGATTAGATACATCACAGCTCCGGTATCACACAGGAGAGGATTAGATACATCACAGCTCCGGTATCACACAGGAGAGGATTAGATACACCGCAGCTCGGGTATCACACAGGAGAGGATTAGATACACCGCAGCTCCGGTATCACACAGGAGAGGATTGGATACACCGCAGCTCCAGTATAGCACAGGAGAGGATTAGATACACCACAGCTCCGGTATCACATAGGAGAGGATTGGATACACCGCAGCTCCAGTATAGCACAGGAGAGGATTGGATACACCACAGCTCCGTTATCACATAGGAGAGGATTGGATACACCGCAGCTCCAGTATAGCACAGGAGAGGATTGGATACACCGCAGCTCGGGTATCACACAGGAAAGGATTAGATACACCGCAGCTCCGGTATCACACAGGAGAGGATTGGATACACCGCAGCTCCGGTATCACACAGGAGAGGATTAGATACATCACAGCTCCGGTATCACACAGGAGAGGATTAGATACACCGCAGCTCGGGTATCACACAGGAGAGGATTAGATACACCGCAGCTCCGGTATCACACAGGAGAGGATTAGATACACCACAGCTCCGGTATCACATAGGAGAGGATTAGATACACCGCAGCTCGGGTATCGCACAGGAGAGGATTAGATACACCACAGCTCCGGTATCGCACAGGAGAGGATTAGATACATCACAGCTCCGGTATCACACAGGAGAGGATTAGATACATCACAGCTCCGGTATCACACAGGAGAGGATTAGATACACGGCTCAGCAGACAGTATCACACAGGAGAGGATTAGATACACGGCTCAGCAGACAGTATCACACAGGAGAGGATTAGATACACGGCTCAGCAGACAGTATCACACAGGAGAGGATTAGATACACCGCAGCTCCGGTATCACACAGGAGAGGATTAGATACATCACAGCTCTGGTATCGCACAGGAGAGGATTAGATACATCACAGCTCCGGTATCACACAGGAGAGGATTGGATACACCGCAGCTCGGGTATCGCACAGGAGAGGATTAGATACATCACAGCTCCGGTATCACACAGGAGAGGATTAGATACATCACAGCTCCGGTATCACACAGGAGAGGATTAGATACATCACAGCTCCGGTATCACACAGGAGAGGATTGGATACACCGCATCTCCGGTATCACACAGGAGAGGATTAGATACACCACAGCTCCGGTATCACACAGGAGAGGATTAGATGCATCACAGCTCCGGTATCACACAAGAGAGGATTAGATGCATCACAGCTCCGGTATCACACAGGAGAGGATTAGATACACCGCAGATCGGGTATCACACAGGAGAGGATTGGATACACCGCATCTCCGGTATCACACAGGAGAGGATTAGATACACCACAGCTCCAGTATAGCACAGGAGAGGATTAGATACATCACAGCTCCGGTATCACACAGGAGAGGATTAGATACATCACAGCTCCGGTATCACACAGGAGAGGATTAGATACACCGCAGATCGGGTATCGCACAGGAGAGGATTAGATACACCACAGCTCCGGTATCACACAGGAGAGGATTAGATACACCGCAGCTCGGGTATCGCACAGGAGAGGATTAGATACATCACAGCTCTGGTATCACACAGGAGAGGATTAGATACACCACAGCTCCGGTATCACACAGGAGAGGATTAGATACACCGCAGCTCCGGTATCACACAGGAGAAGATTAGATACACCGCAGCTCCGGTATCGCACAGGAGAGGATTAGATGCATCACAGCTCCGGTATCACACAGGAGAGGATTAGATACATCACAGCTCTGGTATCACACAGGAGAGGATTAGATACACCGCAGCTCCGGTATCACACAGGAGAGGATTAGATACACCGCAGCTCGGGTATCACACAGGAGAGGATTAGATACACCACAGCTCCGGTATCGCACAGGAGAGGATTAGATACACCGCAGCTCGGGTATCGCACAGGAGAGGATTAGATACATCACAGCTCTGGTATCACACAGGAGAGGATTAGATACACCACAGCTCCGGTATCGCACAGGAGAGGATTAGATACACCGCAGCTCCGGTATCACACAGGAGAAGATTAGATACACCGCAGCTCCGGTATCGCACAGGAGAGGATTAGATGCATCACAGCTCCGGTATCACACAGGAGAGGATTAGATACATCACAGCTCTGGTATCACACAGGAGAGGATTAGATACACCGCAGCTCCGGTATCACACAGGAGAGGATTAGATACACCGCAGCTCGGGTATCACACAGGAGAGGATTAGATACGCCGCAGCTCCGGTATCGCAAAGGAGAGGATTAGATACACCACAGCTCCGGTATCACACAGGATAGGATTAGATACACCGCAGCTCCGGTATCACACAGGAGAGGATTAGATACACCGCAGCTCCGGTATCACACAGGAGAGGATTAGATACACCGCAGCTCCGGTATCACACAGGAGAGGATTAGATACACCGCAGCTCTGGTATCACACAGGAGAGGATTAGATACACCGCAGCTCCGGTATCACACAGGAGAGGATTAGATACACCACAGCTCCGGTATCACACAGGAGAGGATTAGATACACCGCAGCTCGGGTATCGCACAGGAGAGGATTAGATACACCACAGCTCCGGTATCACACAGGAGAGGATTAGATACACCACAGCTCCGGTATCACACAGGAGAGGATTAGATACACCGCAGCTCGGGTATCGCACAGGAGAGGATTAGATACACCGCAGCTCCGGTATCGCACAGGAAAGGATTAGATACACCACAGCTCCGGTATCACACAGGAGAGGATTAGATACACCGCAGCTCCGTTATCACATAGGAGAGGATTGGATACACCGCAGCTCCAGTATAGCACAGGAGAGGATTGGATACACCGCAGCTCGGGTATCACACAGGAGAGGATTAGATACACCGCAGCTCCGGTATCGCACAGGAAAGGATTAGATACACCACAGCTCCGGTATCACACAGGAGAGGATTAGATACACCACAGCTCCGTTATCACATAGGAGAGGATTGGATACACCGCAGCTCCAGTATAGCACAGGAGAGGATTGGATACACCGCAGCTCGGGTATCACACAGGAGAGGATTAGATACACCACAGCTCCGGTATCACACAGGAGAGGATTAGATACACCGCAGCTCCGGTATCACACAGGAGAGGATTAGATACACCGCAGCTCGGGTATCACACAGGAGAGGATTAGATACACCGCAGCTCCGGTATCACACAGGAGAGGATTGGATACACCGCAGCTCCGGTATCACACAGGAGAGGATTAGATACACCACAGCTCCGTTATCACATAGGAGAGGATTAGATACACCGCAGCTCCGGTATAGCACAGGAGAGGATTGGATACACCGCAGCTCGGGTATCACACAGGAAAGGATTAGATACACCGCAGCTCCGGTATCACACAGGAGAGGATTGGATACACCGCAGCTCCGGTATCACACAGGAGAGGATTAGATACACCGCAGCTCCAGTATAGCACAGGAGAGGATTGGATACACCGCAGCTCGGGTATCACACAGGAAAGGATTAGATACACCGCAGCTCCGGTATCACACAGGAGAGGATTGGATACACCGCAGCTCCGGTATCACACAGGAGAGGATTAGATACATCACAGCTCCGGTATCACACAGGAGAGGATTAGATACACCGCAGCTCGGGTATCACACAGGAGAGGATTAGATACACCGCAGCTCGGGTATCGCACAGGAGATGATTAGATACACCGCAGCTCCGGTATCACACAGGAGAGGATTAGATACATCACAGCTCCGGTATCACACAGGAGAGGATTAGATACATCACAGCTCCGGTATCACACAGGAGAGGATTAGATACACCGCAGCTCGGGTATCGCACAGGAGAGGATTAGATACACCACAGCTCCGGTATCGCACAGGAGAGGATTAGATACATCACAGCTCCGGTATCACACAGGAGAGGATTAGATACATCACAGCTCCGGTATCACACAGGAGAGGATTAGATACACGGCTCAGCAGACAGTATCACACAGGAGAGGATTAGATACACGGCTCAGCAGACAGTATCACACAGGAGAGGATTAGATACACCGCAGCTCCGGTATCACACAGGAGAGGATTAGATACATCACAGCTCCGGTATCACACAGGAGAGGATTAGATACATCACAGCTCCGGTATCACACAGGAGAGGATTAGATACACCGCAGCTCGGGTATCACACAGGAGAGGATTAGATACACCGCAGCTCCGGTATCACACAGGAGAGGATTGGATACACCGCAGCTCCAGTATAGCACAGGAGAGGATTAGATACACCACAGCTCCGGTATCACATAGGAGAGGATTGGATACACCGCAGCTCCAGTATAGCACAGGAGAGGATTGGATACACCACAGCTCCGTTATCACATAGGAGAGGATTGGATACACCGCAGCTCCAGTATAGCACAGGAGAGGATTGGATACACCGCAGCTCGGGTATCACACAGGAAAGGATTAGATACACCGCAGCTCCGGTATCACACAGGAGAGGATTGGATACACCGCAGCTCCGGTATCACACAGGAGAGGATTAGATACATCACAGCTCCGGTATCACACAGGAGAGGATTAGATACACCGCAGCTCGGGTATCACACAGGAGAGGATTAGATACACCGCAGCTCCGGTATCACACAGGAGAGGATTAGATACACCACAGCTCCGGTATCACATAGGAGAGGATTAGATACACCGCAGCTCGGGTATCGCACAGGAGAGGATTAGATACACCACAGCTCCGGTATCGCACAGGAGAGGATTAGATACATCACAGCTCCGGTATCACACAGGAGAGGATTAGATACATCACAGCTCCGGTATCACACAGGAGAGGATTAGATACACGGCTCAGCAGACAGTATCACACAGGAGAGGATTAGATACACGGCTCAGCAGACAGTATCACACAGGAGAGGATTAGATACACGGCTCAGCAGACAGTATCACACAGGAGAGGATTAGATACACCGCAGCTCCGGTATCACACAGGAGAGGATTAGATACATCACAGCTCTGGTATCGCACAGGAGAGGATTAGATACATCACAGCTCCGGTATCACACAGGAGAGGATTGGATACACCGCAGCTTCGGTATCACACAGGAGAGGATTAGATACATCACAGCTCCGGTATCACACAGGAGAGGATTAGATACATCACAGCTCCGGTATCACACAGGAGAGGATTAGATACACCACAGCTCCGGTATCACACAGGAAAGGATGAGATACACCGCAGCTCCGGTATCACACAGGAGAGGATTAGATACACAACAGCTCCGGTATAACACAGGAGAGGATTAGATACACCGCAGCTCCGGTATCACACAGGAGAAGATTAGATACATCACAGCTCCGGTATCACACAGGGGAGGATTAGATACGCCGCAGCTCCAGTATCGCACAGGAGAGGATTAGATACATCACAGCTCCGGTATCACACAGGAGAGGATTAGATACACCGCAGCTCCGGTATCACACAGGAGAGGATTAGATACGCCGCAGCTCCGGTATCGCACAGGAGAGGATTAGATACATCACAGCTCCGGTATCGCACAGGAGAGGATTAGATACATCACAGCTCCGGTATCGCACAGGAGAGGATTAGATACATCACAGCTCCGGTATCACACAGGAGAGGATTGGATACACCGCAGCTCCGGTATCACACAGGAGAGGATTAGATACACCGCAGCTCCGGTATCACACAGGAGAGGATTAGATACACCGCAGCTCCGGTATCACACAGGAGAGGATTAGATACATCACAGCTCCAGTATAGCACAGGAGAGGATTAGATACACCACAGCTCCGGTATCACACAGGAGAGGATTAGATACACCACAGCTCCGGTATCACACAGGAGAGGATTAGATACATCACAGCTCCAGTATAGCACAGGAGAGGATTAGATACACCACAGCTCCGGTATCACACAGGAGAGGATTAGATACACCGCAGCTCCGGTATCACACAGGAGAGGATTAGATACACCACAGCTCCGGTATCACACAGGAGAGGATTAGATACATCACAGCTCCAGTATAGCACAGGAGAGGATTAGATACACCGCAGCTCCGGTATCACACAGGAGAGGATTAGATACACCGCAGCTCCGCTATCACACAGGAGAGGATTAGATACACCGCAGCTCCGGTATCACACAGGAGAGGATTAGATACACCGCAGCTCCAGTATAGCACAGGAGAGGATTAGATACACCGCAGCTCCGGTATCGCACAGGAGAGGATTAGATACATCACAGCTCCGGTATCGCACAGGAGAGGATTAGATACACCACAGCTCCGGTATCACACAGGAGAGGATTAGATACACCGCAGCTCCGGTATCACACAGGAGAGGATTAGATACACCGCAGATCGGGTATCGCACAGGAGAGGATTAGATACATCACAGCTCCGGTATCGCACAGGAGAGGATTAGATACACCACAGCTCCGGTATCACACAGGGGAGGATTAGATACGCCGCAGCTCCGGTATCGCACAGGAGAGGATTAGATACATCACAGCTCCGGTATCGCACAGGAGAGGATTAGATACATCACAGCTCCGGTATCGCACAGGAGAGGATTAGATACATCACAGCTCCGGTATCACACAGGAGAGGATTGGATACACCGCAGCTCCGGTATCACACAGGAGAGGATTAGATACACCACAGCTCCAGTATAGCACAGGAGAGGATTAGATACACCGCAGCTCCGGTATCACACAGGAGAGGATTAGATACACCGCAGCTCCGGTATCACACAGGAGAGGATTAGATACACCGCAGCTCCGGTATCACACAGGAGAGGATTAGATACACCGCAGCTCGGGTATCGCACAGGAGAGGATTAGATACACCGCAGCTCCGGTATCACACAGGAGAGGATTAGATACACCGCAGATCGGGTATCGCACAGGAGAGGATTAGATACACCACAGCTCCGGTATCACACAGGAGAGGATTAGATACACCGCAGCTCGGGTATCGCACAGGAGAGGATTAGATACATCACAGCTCCGGTATCACACAGGAGAGGATTAGATACATCACAGCTCCGGTATCACACAGGAGAGGATTAGATACATCACAGCTCCGGTATCACACAGGAGAGGATTGGATACACCGCAGCTCCGGTATCACACAGGAGAGGATTAGATACACCACAGCTCCAGTATAGCACAGGAGAGGATTAGATACATCACAGCTCCGGTATCGCACAGGAGAGGATTAGATACATCACAGCTCCGGTATCGCACAGGAGAGGATTAGATACATCACAGCTCCGGTATCACACAGGAGAGGATTGGATACACCGCAGCTCCGGTATCACACAGGACAGGATTAGATACACCACAGCTCCAGTATAGCACAGGAGAGGATTAGATACACCGCAGCTCCGGTATCACACAGGAGAGGATTAGATACACCGCAGCTCCGGTATCACACAGGAGAGGATTAGATACACCACAGCTCCAGTATAGCACAGGAGAGGATTAGATACATCACAGCTCCGGTATCACACAGGAGAGGATTAGATACATCACAGCTCCGGTATCACACAGGAGAGGATTAGATACACCGCAGATCGGGTATCGCACAGGAGAGGATTAGATACACCACAGCTCCGGTATCACACAGGAGAGGATTAGATACACCGCAGCTCGGGTATCGCACAGGAGAGGATTAGATACATCACAGCTCTGGTATCACACAGGAGAGGATTAGATACACCACAGCTCCGGTATCGCACAGGAGAGGATTAGATACACCGCAGCTCCGGTATCACACAGGAGAAGATTAGATACACCGCAGCTCCGGTATCGCACAGGAGAGGATTAGATGCATCACAGCTCCGGTATCACACAGGAGAGGATTAGATACATCACAGCTCTGGTATCACACAGGAGAGGATTAGATACACCGCAGCTCCGGTATCACACAGGAGAGGATTAGATACACCGCAGCTCGGGTATCACACAGGAGAGGATTAGATACACCACAGCTCCGGTATCGCACAGGAGAGGATTAGATACACCGCAGCTCGGGTATCGCACAGGAGAGGATTAGATACATCACAGCTCTGGTATCACACAGGAGAGGATTAGATACACCACAGCTCCGGTATCGCACAGGAGAGGATTAGATACACCGCAGCTCCGGTATCACACAGGAGAAGATTAGATACACCGCAGCTCCGGTATCGCACAGGAGAGGATTAGATGCATCACAGCTCCGGTATCACACAGGAGAGGATTAGATACATCACAGCTCTGGTATCACACAGGAGAGGATTAGATACACCGCAGCTCCGGTATCACACAGGAGAGGATTAGATACACCGCAGCTCGGGTATCACACAGGAGAGGATTAGATACGCCGCAGCTCCGGTATCGCAAAGGAGAGGATTAGATACACCACAGCTCCGGTATCACACAGGATAGGATTAGATACACCGCAGCTCCGGTATCACACAGGAGAGGATTAGATACACCGCAGCTCCGGTATCGCACAGGAGAGGATTAGATACACCGCAGCTCCGGTATCACACAGGAGAGGATTAGATACACCGCAGCTCTGGTATCACACAGGAGAGGATTAGATACACCGCAGCTCCGGTATCACACAGGAGAGGATTAGATACACCACAGCTCCGGTATCACACAGGAGAGGATTAGATACACCGCAGCTCGGGTATCGCACAGGAGAGGATTAGATACACCACAGCTCCGGTATCACACAGGAGAGGATTAGATACACCACAGCTCCGGTATCACACAGGAGAGGATTAGATACACCGCAGCTCGGGTATCGCACAGGAGAGGATTAGATACACCGCAGCTCCGGTATCGCACAGGAAAGGATTAGATACACCACAGCTCCGGTATCACACAGGAGAGGATTAGATACACCGCAGCTCCGTTATCACATAGGAGAGGATTGGATACACCGCAGCTCCAGTATAGCACAGGAGAGGATTGGATACACCGCAGCTCGGGTATCACACAGGAGAGGATTAGATACACCGCAGCTCCGGTATCGCACAGGAAAGGATTAGATACACCACAGCTCCGGTATCACACAGGAGAGGATTAGATACACCACAGCTCCGTTATCACATAGGAGAGGATTGGATACACCGCAGCTCCAGTATAGCACAGGAGAGGATTGGATACACCGCAGCTCGGGTATCACACAGGAGAGGATTAGATACACCGCAGCTCGGGTATCACACAGGAGAGGATTAGATACACCGCAGCTCCGGTATCACACAGGAGAGGATTGGATACACCGCAGCTCCGGTATCACACAGGAGAGGATTAGATACACCACAGCTCCGTTATCACATAGGAGAGGATTAGATACACCGCAGCTCCGGTATAGCACAGGAGAGGATTGGATACACCGCAGCTCGGGTATCACACAGGAAAGGATTAGATACACCGCAGCTCCGGTATCACACAGGAGAGGATTGGATACACCGCAGCTCCGGTATCACACAGGAGAGGATTAGATACACCGCAGCTCCAGTATAGCACAGGAGAGGATTGGATACACCGCAGCTCGGGTATCACACAGGAAAGGATTAGATACACCGCAGCTCCGGTATCACACAGGAGAGGATTGGATACACCGCAGCTCCGGTATCACACAGGAGAGGATTAGATACATCACAGCTCCGGTATCACACAGGAGAGGATTAGATACACCGCAGCTCGGGTATCACACAGGAGAGGATTAGATACACCGCAGCTCGGGTATCGCACAGGAGATGATTAGATACACCGCAGCTCCGGTATCACACAGGAGAGGATTAGATACATCACAGCTCCGGTATCACACAGGAGAGGATTAGATACATCACAGCTCCGGTATCACACAGGAGAGGATTAGATACACCGCAGCTCGGGTATCGCACAGGAGAGGATTAGATACACCACAGCTCCGGTATCGCACAGGAGAGGATTAGATACATCACAGCTCCGGTATCACACAGGAGAGGATTAGATACATCACAGCTCCGGTATCACACAGGAGAGGATTAGATACACGGCTCAGCAGACAGTATCACACAGGAGAGGATTAGATACACGGCTCAGCAGACAGTATCACACAGGAGAGGATTAGATACACCGCAGCTCCGGTATCACACAGGAGAGGATTAGATACATCACAGCTCCGGTATCACACAGGAGAGGATTAGATACATCACAGCTCCGGTATCACACAGGAGAGGATTAGATACACCGCAGCTCGGGTATCACACAGGAGAGGATTAGATACACCGCAGCTCCAGTATAGCACAGGAGAGGATTAGATACACCACAGCTCCGGTATCACATAGGAGAGGATTGGATACACCGCAGCTCCAGTATAGCACAGGAGAGGATTGGATACACCACAGCTCCGTTATCACATAGGAGAGGATTGGATACACCGCAGCTCCAGTATAGCACAGGAGAGGATTGGATACACCGCAGCTCGGGTATCACACAGGAAAGGATTAGATACACCGCAGCTCCGGTATCACACAGGAGAGGATTGGATACACCGCAGCTCCGGTATCACACAGGAGAGGATTAGATACATCACAGCTCCGGTATCACACAGGAGAGGATTAGATACACCGCAGCTCGGGTATCACACAGGAGAGGATTAGATACACCGCAGCTCCGGTATCACACAGGAGAGGATTAGATACACCACAGCTCCGGTATCACATAGGAGAGGATTAGATACACCGCAGCTCGGGTATCGCACAGGAGAGGATTAGATACACCACAGCTCCGGTATCGCACAGGAGAGGATTAGATACATCACAGCTCCGGTATCACACAGGAGAGGATTAGATACATCACAGCTCCGGTATCACACAGGAGAGGATTAGATACACGGCTCAGCAGACAGTATCACACAGGAGAGGATTAGATACACGGCTCAGCAGACAGTATCACACAGGAGAGGATTAGATACACGGCTCAGCAGACAGTATCACACAGGAGAGGATTAGATACACCGCAGCTCCGGTATCACACAGGAGAGGATTAGATACATCACAGCTCTGGTATCGCACAGGAGAGGATTAGATACATCACAGCTCCGGTATCACACAGGAGAGGATTGGATACACCGCAGCTTCGGTATCACACAGGAGAGGATTAGATACATCACAGCTCCGGTATCACACAGGAGAGGATTAGATACATCACAGCTCCGGTATCACACAGGAGAGGATTAGATACACCACAGCTCCGGTATCACACAGGAAAGGATGAGATACACCGCAGCTCCGGTATCACACAGGAGAGGATTAGATACACAACAGCTCCGGTATAACACAGGAGAGGATTAGATACACCGCAGCTCCGGTATCACACAGGAGAAGATTAGATACATCACAGCTCCGGTATCACACAGGGGAGGATTAGATACGCCGCAGCTCCAGTATCGCACAGGAGAGGATTAGATACATCACAGCTCCGGTATCACACAGGAGAGGATTAGATACACCGCAGCTCCGGTATCACACAGGAGAGGATTAGATACGCCGCAGCTCCGGTATCGCACAGGAGAGGATTAGATACACCACAGCTCCGGTATCACACAGGAGAGGATTAGATACATCACAGCTCCAGTATAGCACAGGAGAGGATTAGATACACCACAGCTCCGGTATCACACAGGAGAGGATTAGATACACCACAGCTCCGGTATCACACAGGAGAGGATTAGATACATCACAGCTCCAGTATAGCACAGGAGAGGATTAGATACACCACAGCTCCGGTATCACACAGGAGAGGATTAGATACACCGCAGCTCCGGTATCACACAGGAGAGGATTAGATACACCACAGCTCCGGTATCACACAGGAGAGGATTAGATACATCACAGCTCCAGTATAGCACAGGAGAGGATTAGATACACCGCAGCTCCGGTATCACACAGGAGAGGATTAGATACACCGCAGCTCCGCTATCACACAGGAGAGGATTAGATACACCGCAGCTCCGGTATCACACAGGAGAGGATTAGATACACCGCAGCTCCAGTATAGCACAGGAGAGGATTAGATACACCGCAGCTCCGGTATCGCACAGGAGAGGATTAGATACATCACAGCTCCGGTATCGCACAGGAGAGGATTAGATACACCACAGCTCCGGTATCACACAGGAGAGGATTAGATACACCGCAGCTCCGGTATCACACAGGAGAGGATTAGATACACCGCAGATCGGGTATCGCACAGGAGAGGATTAGATACATCACAGCTCCGGTATCGCACAGGAGAGGATTAGATACACCACAGCTCCGGTATCACACAGGGGAGGATTAGATACGCCGCAGCTCCGGTATCGCACAGGAGAGGATTAGATACATCACAGCTCCGGTATCGCACAGGAGAGGATTAGATACATCACAGCTCCGGTATCGCACAGGAGAGGATTAGATACATCACAGCTCCGGTATCACACAGGAGAGGATTGGATACACCGCAGCTCCGGTATCACACAGGAGAGGATTAGATACACCACAGCTCCAGTATAGCACAGGAGAGGATTAGATACACCGCAGCTCCGGTATCACACAGGAGAGGATTAGATACACCGCAGCTCCGGTATCACACAGGAGAGGATTAGATACACCGCAGCTCCGGTATCACACAGGAGAGGATTAGATACACCGCAGCTCGGGTATCGCACAGGAGAGGATTAGATACACCGCAGCTCCGGTATCACACAGGAGAGGATTAGATACACCGCAGATCGGGTATCGCACAGGAGAGGATTAGATACACCACAGCTCCGGTATCACACAGGAGAGGATTAGATACACCGCAGCTCGGGTATCGCACAGGAGAGGATTAGATACATCACAGCTCCGGTATCACACAGGAGAGGATTAGATACATCACAGCTCCGGTATCACACAGGAGAGGATTAGATACATCACAGCTCCGGTATCACACAGGAGAGGATTGGATACACCGCAGCTCCGGTATCACACAGGAGAGGATTAGATACACCACAGCTCCAGTATAGCACAGGAGAGGATTAGATACATCACAGCTCCGGTATCGCACAGGAGAGGATTAGATACATCACAGCTCCGGTATCGCACAGGAGAGGATTAGATACATCACAGCTCCGGTATCACACAGGAGAGGATTGGATACACCGCAGCTCCGGTATCACACAGGACAGGATTAGATACACCACAGCTCCAGTATAGCACAGGAGAGGATTAGATACACCGCAGCTCCGGTATCACACAGGAGAGGATTAGATACACCGCAGCTCCGGTATCACACAGGGGAGGATTAGATACACCGCAGCTCCGGTATCACACAGGAGAGGATTAGATACACCACAGCTCCGGTATCACACAGGAGAGGATTAGATACATCACAGCTCCGGTATCGCACAGGAGAGGATTAGATACATCACAGCTTCGGTATCGCACAGGAGAGGATTAGATACATCACAGCTCCGGTATCACACAGGAGAGGATTAGATACATCACAGCTCCGGTATCACACAGGAGAGGATTAGATACACCGCAGCTCCGGTATCGCACAGGAGAGGATTAGATACACCACAGCTCCGGTATCGCACAGGAGAGGATTAGATACATCACAGCTCCGGTATCGCACAGGAGAGGATTAGATACATCACAGCTCCGGTATCGCACAGGAGAGGATTAGATACACCACAGCTCCGGTATCACACAGGGGAGGATTAGATACGCCGCAGCTCCGGTATCGCACAGGAGAGGATTAGATACATCACAGCTCGGGTATCGCACAGGAGAGGATTAGATAAACCACAGCTCCGGTATCGCACAGGAGAGGATTAGATACACCACAGCTCCGGTATCGCACAGGAGAGGATTAGATACATCACAGCTCCGGTATCGCACAGGAGAGGATTAGATACACCGCAGATCGGGTATCGCACAGGAGAGGATTAGATACATCACAGCTCCGGTATCGCACAGGAGAGGATTAGATACACCGCAGATCGGGTATCGCACAGGAGAGGATTAGATACATCACAGCTCCGGTATCGCACAGGAGAGGATTAGATACACCACAGCTCCGGTATCACACAGGGGAGGATTAGATACGCCGCAGCTCCGGTATCGCACAGGAGAGGATTAGATACATCACAGCTCCGGTATCGCACAGGAGAGGATTAGATACATCACAGCTCCGGTATCGCACAGGAGAGGATTAGATACATCACAGCTCCGGTATCACACAGGAGAGGATTGGATACACCGCAGCTCCGGTATCACACAGGAGAGGATTAGATACACCACAGCTCCAGTATAGCACAGGAGAGGATTAGATACACCGCAGCTCCGGTATCACACAGGAGAGGATTAGATACACCGCAGCTCCGGTATCACACAGGAGAGGATTAGATACACCGCAGCTCCGGTATCACACAGGAGAGGATTAGATACACCGCAGCTCGGGTATCGCACAGGAGAGGATTAGATACACCGCAGCTCCGGTATCACACAGGAGAGGATTAGATACACCGCAGATCGGGTATCGCACAGGAGAGGATTAGATACACCACAGCTCCGGTATCACACAGGAGAGGATTAGATACACCGCAGCTCGGGTATCGCACAGGAGAGGATTAGATACATCACAGCTCCGGTATCACACAGGAGAGGATTAGATACATCACAGCTCCGGTATCACACAGGAGAGGATTAGATACATCACAGCTCCGGTATCACACAGGAGAGGATTGGATACACCGCAGCTCCGGTATCACACAGGAGAGGATTAGATACACCACAGCTCCAGTATAGCACAGGAGAGGATTAGATACATCACAGCTCCGGTATCGCACAGGAGAGGATTAGATACATCACAGCTCCGGTATCACACAGGAGAGGATTGGATACACCGCAGCTCCGGTATCACACAGGACAGGATTAGATACACCACAGCTCCAGTATAGCACAGGAGAGGATTAGATACACCGCAGCTCCGGTATCACACAGGAGAGGATTAGATACACCGCAGCTCCGGTATCGCACAGGAGAGGATTAGATACACCGCAGCTCCGGTATCGCACAGGAGAGGATTAGATACATCACAGCTCCGGTATCGCACAGGAGAGGATTAGATACATCACAGCTCCGGTATCACACAGGAGAGGATTGGATACACCGCAGCTCCGGTATCACACAGGACAGGATTAGATACACCACAGCTCCAGTATAGCACAGGAGAGGATTAGATACACCGCAGCTCCGGTATCACACAGGAGAGGATTAGATACACCGCAGCTCCGGTATCACACAGGGGAGGATTAGATACACCGCAGCTCCGGTATCACACAGGAGAGGATTAGATACACCACAGCTCCGGTATCACACAGGAGAGGATTAGATACATCACAGCTCCGGTATCGCACAGGAGAGGATTAGATACATCACAGCTTCGGTATCGCACAGGAGAGGATTAGATACATCACAGCTCCGGTATCACACAGGAGAGGATTAGATACATCACAGCTCCGGTATCACACAGGAGAGGATTAGATACACCGCAGCTCCGGTATCGCACAGGAGAGGATTAGATACACCACAGCTCCGGTATCGCACAGGAGAGGATTAGATACATCACAGCTCCGGTATCGCACAGGAGAGGATTAGATACATCGCAGCTCCGGTATCGCACAGGAGAGGATTAGATACACCACAGCTCCGGTATCACACAGGGGAGGATTAGATACGCCGCAGCTCCGGTATCGCACAGGAGAGGATTAGATACATCACAGCTCGGGTATCGCACAGGAGAGGATTAGATAAACCACAGCTCCGGTATCGCACAGGAGAGGATTAGATACACCACAGCTCCGGTATCGCACAGGAGAGGATTAGATACATCACAGCTCCGGTATCGCACAGGAGAGGATTAGATACACCGCAGATCGGGTATCGCACAGGAGAGGATTAGATACATCACAGCTCCGGTATCGCACAGGAGAGGATTAGATACACCACAGCTCCGGTATCACACAGGGGAGGATTAGATACGCCGCAGCTCCGGTATCGCACAGGAGAGGATTAGATACATCACAGCTCCGGTATCGCACAGGAGAGGATTAGATACATCACAGCTCCGGTATCGCACAGGAGAGGATTAGATACATCACAGCTCCGGTATCACACAGGAGAGGATTGGATACACCGCAGCTCCGGTATCACACAGGAGAGGATTAGATACACCACAGCTCCAGTATAGCACAGGAGAGGATTAGATATACCGCAGCTCCGGTATCACACAGGAGAGGATTAGATACACCGCAGCTCCGGTATCACACAGGAGAGGATTAGATACACCGCAGCTCCGGTATCACACAGGAGAGGATTAGATACACCGCAGCTCGGGTATCGCACAGGAGAGGATTAGATACACCGCAGCTCGGGTATCGCACAGGAGAGGATTAGATACACCGCAGCTCCGGTATCACACAGGAGAGGATTAGATACACCGCAGCTCGGGTATCGCACAGGAGAGGATTAGATACATCACAGCTCCGGTATCACACAGGAGAGGATTAGATACATCACAGCTCCGGTATCACACAGGAGAGGATTGGATACACCGCATCTCCGGTATCACACAGGAGAGGATTAGATACACCACAGCTCCAGTATAGCACAGGAGAGGATTAGATACATCACAGCTCCGGTATCACACAGGAGAGGATTAGATACATCACAGCTCCGGTATCACACAGGAGAGGATTAGATGCATCACAGCTCCGGTATCACACAGGAGAGGATTAGATACACCGCAGATCGGGTATCGCACAGGAGAGGATTAGATACACCACAGCTCCGGTATCACACAGGAGAGGATTAGATACACCGCAGCTCGGGTATCGCACAGGAGAGGATTAGATACATCACAGCTCTGGTATCACACAGGAGAGGATTAGATATATCACAGCTCCGGTATCGCACAGGAGAGGATTAGATACACCACAGCTCCGGTATCACACAGGAGAGGATTAGATACACCGCAGCTCCGGTATCACACAGGAGAGGATTAGATACACCGCAGCTCGGGTATCGCACAGGAGAGGATTAGATACATCACAGCTCTGGTATCACACAGGAGAGGATTAGATATATCACAGCTCCGGTATCACACAGGAGAGGATTAGATACGCCGCAGCTCCGGTATCGCACAGGAGAGGATTAGATATATCACAGCTCCGGTATCGCACAGGAGAGGATTAGATATATCACAGCTCCGGTATCACACAGGAGAGGATTAGATACACCACAGCTCCGGTATCGCACAGGAGAGGATTAGATACACCACAGCTCCGGTATCACACAGGATAGGATTAGATACACCGCAGCTCCGGTATCACACAGGAGAGGATTAGATACACCACAGCTCCGGTATCACACAGGATAGGATTAGATACACCGCAGCTCCGGTATCACACAGGAGAGGATTAGATACACCGCAGCTCCGGTATCGCACAGGAGAGGATTAGATACACCGCAGCTCCGGTATCACACAGGAGAGGATTAGATACACCGCAGCTCTGGTATCACACAGGAGAGGATTAGATACACCGCAGCTCCGGTATCACACAGGAGAGGATTAGATACACCACAGCTCCGGTATCACACAGGAGAGGATTAGATACACCGCAGCTCGGGTATCGCACAGGAGAGGATTAGATACACCACAGCTCCGGTATCACACAGGAGAGGATTAGATACACCGCAGCTCCGGTATCGCACAGGAAAGGATTAGATACACCACATCTCCGGTATCACACAGGAGAGGATTAGATACACCGCAGCTCCAGTATAGCACAGGAGAGGATTAGATACACCACAGCTCCGTTATCACATAGGAGAGGATTGGATACACCGCAGCTCCAGTATAGCACAGGAGAGGATTGGATACACCGCAGCTCGGGTATCACACAGGAGAGGATTAGATACACCGCAGCTCGGGTATCGCACAGGAAAGGATTAGATACACCGCAGCTCCGGTATCACACAGGAGAGGATTGGATACACCGCAGCTCCGGTATCACACAGGAGAGGATTAGATACATCACAGCTCCGGTATCACACAGGAGAGAATTAGATACACCGCAGCTCGGGTATCACACAGGAGAGGATTAGATACACCGCAGCACGGGTATCGCACAGGAGATGATTAGATACACCGCAGCTCCGGTATCACACAGGAGAGGATTAGATACACCACAGCTCCGGTATCACATAGGAGAGGATTAGATACACCGCAGCTCGGGTATCGCACAGGAGAGGATTAGATACACCACAGCTCCGGTATCGCACAGGAGAGGATTAGATACATCACAGCTCCGGTATCACACAGGAGAGGATTAGATACATCACAGCTCCGGTATCACACAGGAGAGGATTAGATACACGGCTCAGCAGACAGTATCACACAGGAGAGGATTAGATACACGGCTCAGCAGACAGTATCACACAGGAGAGGATTAGATACACCGCAGCTCCGGTATCACACAGGAGAGGATTAGATACATCACAGCTCCGGTATCGCACAGGAGAGGATTAGATACACCGCAGCTCCGGTATCACACAGGAGAGGATTGGATACACCGCAGCTTCGGTATCACACAGGAGAGGATTAGATACATCACAGCTCTGGTATCGCACAGGAGAGGATTAGATACATCACAGCTCTGGTATCGCACAGGAGAGGATTAGATACATCACAGCTCCGGTATCACACAGGAGAGGATTGGATACACCGCAGCTTCGGTATCACACAGGAGAGGATTAGATACATCACAGCTCCGGTATCACACAAGAGAGGATTAGATACATCACAGCTCCGGTATCACACAGGAGAGGATTAGATACACGGCTCAGCAGACAGTATCACACAGGAGAGGATTAGATACACGGCTCAGCAGACAGTATCACACAGGAGAGGATTAGATACACCGCAGCTCCGGTATCACACAGGAGAGGATTAGATACATCACAGCTCCGGTATCGCACAGGAGAGGATTAGATACACCGCAGCTCCGGTATCACACAGGAGAGGATTAGATACATCACAGCTCTGGTATCGCACAGGAGAGGATTAGATACATCACAGCTCCGGTATCACACAGGAAAGGATTAGATACACCGCAGCTCCGGTATCACACAGGAGAGGATTAGATACACAACAGCTCCGGTATCACACAGGAGAGGATTAGATACACCGCAGCTCCGGTATCACACAGGAGAGGATTAGATACACCGCAGCTCCGGTATCACACAGGAGAGGATTAGATACACAACAGCTCCGGTATCACACAGGGGAGGATTAGATACGCCGCAGCTCCGGTATCGCACAGGAGAGGATTAGATACATCACAGCTCCGGTATCACACAGGAGAGGATTAGATACACCGCAGCTCCGGTATCACACAGGAGAGGATTAGATACGCCGCAGCTCCGGTATCGCACAGGAGAGGATTAGATACATCACAGCTCCGGTATCGCACAGGAGAGGATTAGATACATCACAGCTCCGGTATCGCACAGGAGAGGATTAGATACATCACAGCTCCGGTATCACACAGGAGAGGATTGGATACACCGCAGCTCCGGTATCACACAGGAGAGGATTAGATACACCGCAGCTCCGGTATCACACAGGAGAGGATTAGATACACCGCAGCTCCGGTATCACACAGGAGAGGATTAGATACATCACAGCTCCAGTATAGCACAGGAGAGGATTAGATACACCGCAGCTCCGGTATCACACAGGAGAGGATTAGATACACCACAGCTCCGGTATCACACAGGAGAGGATTAGATACACCACAGCTCCGGTATCACACAGGAGAGGATTAGATACATCACAGCTCCAGTATAGCACAGGAGAGGATTAGATACACCGCAGCTCCGGTATCACACAGGAGAGGATTAGATACACCACAGCTCCGGTATCACACAGGAGAGGAATAGATACATCACAGCTCCAGTATAGCACAGGAGAGGATTAGATACACCGCAGCTCCGGTATCACACAGGAGAGGATTAGATACACCGCAGCTCCGCTATCACACAGGAGAGGATTAGATACACCGCAGCTCCGGTATCACACAGGAGAGGATTAGATACACCACAGCTCCGGTATCGCACATGAGAGGATTAGATACATCACAGCTCCGGTATCGCACAGGAGAGGATTAGATACACCACAGCTCCGGTATCACACAGGAGAGGATTAGATACACCGCAGCTCCGGTATCACACAGGAGAGGATTAGATACACCGCAGCTCCGGTATCACACAGGAGAGGATTAGATACACCGCAGATCGGGTATCGCACAAAAGAGGATTAGATACATCACAGCTCCGGTATCGCACAGGAGAGGATTAGATACACCGCAGGTCCGGTATCACACAGGAGAGGATTAGATACACCACAGCTCCGGTATCACACAGGGGAGGATTAGATACGCCGCAGCTCCGGTATCGCACAGGAGAGGATTAGATACATCACAGCTCCGGTATCGCACAGGAGAGGATTAGATACATCACAGCTCCGGTATCGCACAGGAGAGGATTAGATACATCACAGCTCCGGTATCACACAGGAGAGGATTGGATACACAGCAGCTCCGGTATCACACAGGAGAGGATTAGATACACCGCAGCTCCGGTATCACACAGGAGAGGATTAGATACACCGCAGCTCCGGTATCACACAGGAGAGGATTAGATACACCGCAGCTCGGGTATCGCACAGGAGAGGATTAGATACACCGCAGCTCGGGTATCGCACAGGAGAGGATTAGATACACCGCAGCTCCGGTATCACACAGGAGAGGATTAGATACACCGCAGCTCGGGTATCGCACAGGAGAGGATTAGATACATCACAGCTCCGGTATCGCACAGGAGAGGATTAGATACATCACAGCTCCGGTATCACACAGGAGAGGATTAGATACACCGCAGATCGGGTATCGCACAGGAGAGGATTAGATACACCACAGCTCCGGTATCACACAGGAGAGGATTAGATACACCGCAGCTCGGGTATCGCACAGGAGAGGATTAGATACATCACAGCTCCGGTATCGCACAGGAGAGGATTAGATACATCACAGCTCCGGTATCGCACAGGAGAGGATTAGATACACCACAGCTCCGGTATCACACAGGGGAGGATTAGATACGCCGCAGCTCCGGTATCGCACAGGAGAGGATTAGATACATCACAGCTCCGGTATCACACAGGAGAGGATTAGATACACCGCAGCTCCGGTATGACACAGGAGAGGATTAGATACATCACAGCTCCGGTATCACACAGGAGAGGATTAGATACATCACAGCTCCGGTATCGCTCAGGAGAGGATTAGATACATCACAGCTCCGGTATCGCACAGAAGAGGATTAGATACATCACAGCTCCGGTATCACACAGGAGAGGATTAGATACACCGCAGCTCCGGTATCACACAGGAGAGGATTAGATACACCGCAGCTCCGGTATCACACAGAAGAGGATTGGATACACCGCAGCTCCGGTATCACACAGGAGAGGATTGGATACACCGCAGCTCCGGTATCACACAGGAGAGGATTGGATACACCGCAGCTCCGGTATCACACAGGAGAGGATTAGATACACCACAGCTCCGGTATCACACAGGAGAGGATTAGATACACCACAGCTCCGGTATCACACAGGAGAGGATTAGATACACCGCAGCTCCGGTATCACACAGGGGAGGATTAGATACACCACAGCTCCGGTATCACACAGGAGAGGATTGGATACACCACAGCTCCAGTATAGCACAGGAGAGGATTAGATACATCACAGCTCCGGTATCACACAGGAGAGGATTAGATACACCGCAGCTCGGGTATAGCACAGGAGAGGATTAGATACACCGCAGCTCCGGTATCACACAGGAGAGGATTAGATACACCGCAGCTCCGGTATCACACAGGAGAGGATTAGATACATCACAGCTCCGGTATCACACAGGAGAGGATTGGATACACCACAGCTCCAGTATAGCACAGGAGAGGATTAGATACATCACAGCTCCGGTATCACACAGGAGAGGATTAGATACACCACAGCTCGGGTATAGCACAGGAGAGGATTAGATACACCGCAGCTCCGGTATCACACAGGAGAGGATTAGATACACCGCAGCTCCGGTATCACACAGGAGAGGATTAGATACACCGCAGCTCCGGTATCACACAGGAGAGGATTAGATACACCGCAGCTCGGGTATCGCACAGGAGAGGATTAGATACACCGCACCTCGGGTATCGCACAGGAGAGGATTAGATACACCACAGCTCCGGTATCACACAGGAGAGGATTAGATACACCGCAGATCGGGTATCGCACAGGAGAGGATTAGATACACCACAGCTCCGTTATCACACAGGAGAGGATTAGATACACCGCAGCTCGGGTATCGCACAGGAGAGGATTAGATACATCACAGCTCCGGTATCGCACAGGAGAGGATTAGATACACCGCAGATCGGGTATCGCACAGGAGAGGATTAGATACATCACAGCTCCGGTATCGCACAGGAGAGGATTAGATACACCACAGCTCCGGTATCACACAGGAGAGGATTAGATACACCGCAGATCGGGTATCGCACAGGAGAGGATTAGATACACCACAGCTCCGTTATCACACAGGAGAGGATTAGATACACCGCAGCTCGGGTATCGCACAGGAGAGGATTAGATACATCACAGCTCCGGTATCGCACAGGAGAGGATTAGATACACCGCAGATCGGGTATCGCACAGGAGAGGATTAGATACATCACAGCTCCGGTATCGCACAGGAGAGGATTAGATACACCACAGCTCCGGTATCACACAGGGGAGGATTAGATACGCCGCAGCTCCGGTATCGCACAGGAGAGGATTAGATACATCACAGCTCCGGTATCGCACAGGAGAGGATTAGATACATCACAGCTCCGGTATCGCACAGGAGAGGATTAGATACATCACAGCTCCGGTATCACACAGGAGAGGATTGGATACACCGCAGCTCCGGTATCACACAGGAGAGGATTAGATACACCACAGCTCCAGTATAGCACAGGAGAGGATTAGATACACCGCAGCTCCGGTATCACACAGGAGAGGATTAGATACACCGCAGCTCCGGTATCACACAGGAGAGGATTAGATACACCGCAGCTCCGGTATCACACAGGAGAGGATTAGATACACCGCAGCTCGGGTATCGCACAGGAGAGGATTAGATACACCGCAGCTCGGGTATCGCACAGGAGAGGATTAGATACACCGCAGCTCCGGTATCACACAGGAGAGGATTAGATACACCGCAGCTCGGGTATCGCACAGGAGAGGATTAGATACATCACAGCTCCGGTATCACACAGGAGAGGATTAGATACATCACAGCTCCGGTATCACACAGGAGAGGATTGGATACACCGCATCTCCGGTATCACACAGGAGAGGATTAGATACACCACAGCTCCAGTATAGCACAGGAGAGGATTAGATACACCGCAGATCGGGTATCGCACAGGAGAGGATTAGATACACCACAGCTCCGGTATCACACAGGAGAGGATTAGATACACCGCAGCTCGGGTATCGCACAGGAGAGGATTAGATACATCACAGCTCTGGTATCACACAGGAGAGGATTAGATATATCACAGCTCCGGTATCGCACAGGAGAGGATTAGATACACCACAGCTCCGGTATCACACAGGAGAGGATTAGATACACCGCAGCTCCGGTATCACACAGGAGAGGATTAGATACACCGCAGCTCGGGTATCGCACAGGAGAGGATTAGATACATCACAGCTCTGGTATCACACAGGAGAGGATTAGATATATCACAGCTCCGGTATCGCACAGGAGAGGATTAGATACACCACAGCTCCGGTATCGCACAGGAGAGGATTAGATACACCACAGCTCCGGTATCACACAGGATAGGATTAGATACACCGCAGCTCCGGTATCACACAGGAGAGGATTAGATACACCACAGCTCCGGTATCACACAGGATAGGATTAGATACACCGCAGCTCCGGTATCACACAGGAGAGGATTAGATACACCGCAGCTCCGGTATCGCACAGGAGAGGATTAGATACACCGCAGCTCCGGTATCACACAGGAGAGGATTAGATACACCGCAGCTCTGGTATCACACAGGAGAGGATTAGATACACCGCAGCTCCGGTATCACACAGGAGAGGATTAGATACACCACAGCTCCGGTATCACACAGGAGAGGATTAGATACACCGCAGCTCGGGTATCGCACAGGAGAGGATTAGATACACCACAGCTCCGGTATCACACAGGAGAGGATTAGATACACCGCAGCTCCGGTATCGCACAGGAAAGGATTAGATACACCACATCTCCGGTATCACACAGGAGAGGATTAGATACACCGCAGCTCCAGTATAGCACAGGAGAGGATTAGATACACCACAGCTCCGTTATCACATAGGAGAGGATTGGATACACCGCAGCTCCAGTATAGCACAGGAGAGGATTGGATACACCGCAGCTCGGGTATCACACAGGAGAGGATTAGATACACCGCAGCTCGGGTATCGCACAGGAAAGGATTAGATACACCGCAGCTCCGGTATCACACAGGAGAGGATTGGATACACCGCAGCTCCGGTATCACACAGGAGAGGATTAGATACATCACAGCTCCGGTATCACACAGGAGAGGATTAGATACACCGCAGCTCGGGTATCACACAGGAGAGGATTAGATACACCGCAGCACGGGTATCGCACAGGAGATGATTAGATACACCGCAGCTCCGGTATCACACAGGAGAGGATTAGATACACCACAGCTCCGGTATCACATAGGAGAGGATTAGATACACCGCAGCTCGGGTATCGCACAGGAGAGGATTAGATACACCACAGCTCCGGTATCGCACAGGAGAGGATTAGATACATCACAGCTCCGGTATCACACAGGAGAGGATTAGATACATCACAGCTCCGGTATCACACAGGAGAGGATTAGATACACGGCTCAGCAGACAGTATCACACAGGAGAGGATTAGATACACGGCTCAGCAGACAGTATCACACAGGAGAGGATTAGATACACCGCAGCTCCGGTATCACACAGGAGAGGATTAGATACATCACAGCTCCGGTATCGCACAGGAGAGGATTAGATACACCGCAGCTCCGGTATCACACAGGAGAGGATTGGATACACCGCAGCTTCGGTATCACACAGGAGAGGATTAGATACATCACAGCTCTGGTATCGCACAGGAGAGGATTAGATACATCACAGCTCTGGTATCGCACAGGAGAGGATTAGATACATCACAGCTCCGGTATCACACAGGAGAGGATTGGATACACCGCAGCTTCGGTATCACACAGGAGAGGATTAGATACATCACAGCTCCGGTATCACACAAGAGAGGATTAGATACATCACAGCTCCGGTATCACACAGGAGAGGATTAGATACACGGCTCAGCAGACAGTATCACACAGGAGAGGATTAGATACACGGCTCAGCAGACAGTATCACACAGGAGAGGATTAGATACACCGCAGCTCCGGTATCACACAGGAGAGGATTAGATACATCACAGCTCCGGTATCGCACAGGAGAGGATTAGATACACCGCAGCTCCGGTATCACACAGGAGAGGATTAGATACATCACAGCTCTGGTATCGCACAGGAGAGGATTAGATACATCACAGCTCCGGTATCACACAGGAAAGGAATAGATACACCGCAGCTCCGGTATCACACAGGAGAGGATTAGATACACAACAGCTCCGGTATCACACAGGAGAGGATTAGATACACCGCAGCTCGGTATCACACAGGAGAGGATTAGATACACCGCAGATCGGGTATCGCACAAAAGAGGATTAGATACATCACAGCTCCGGTATCGCACAGGAGAGGATTAGATACACCGCAGGTCCGGTATCACACAGGAGAGGATTAGATACACCACAGCTCCGGTATCACACAGGGGAGGATTAGATACGCCGCAGCTCCGGTATCGCACAGGAGAGGATTAGATACATCACAGCTCCGGTATCGCACAGGAGAGGATTAGATACATCACAGCTCCGGTATCGCACAGGAGAGGATTAGATACATCACAGCTCCGGTATCACACAGGAGAGGATTGGATACACCGCAGCTCCGGTATCACACAGGAGAGGATTAGATACACCACAGCTCCAGTATAGCACAGGAGAGGATTAGATACACCGCAGCTCCGGTATCACACAGGAGAGGATTAGATACACCGCAGCTCCGGTATCACACAGGAGAGGATTAGATACACCGCAGCTCCGGTATCACACAGGAGAGGATTAGATACACCGCAGCTCGGGTATCGCACAGGAGAGGATTAGATACACCGCAGCTCGGGTATCGCACAGGAGAGGATTAGATACATCACAGCTCCGGTATCGCACAGGAGAGGATTAGATACATCACAGCTCCGGTATCACACAGGAGAGGATTAGATACACCGCAGATCGGGTATCGCACAGGAGAGGATTAGATACACCGCAGCTCCGGTATCACACAGGAGAGGATTAGATACACCGCAGCTCGGGTATCGCACAGGAGAGGATTAGATACATCACAGCTCCGGTATCGCACAGGAGAGGATTAGATACATCACAGCTCCGGTATCGCACAGGAGAGGATTAGATACATCACAGCTCCGGTATCACACAGGAGAGGATTGGATACACCGCAGCTCCGGTATCACACAGGACAGGATTAGATACACCACAGCTCCAGTATAGCACAGGAGAGGATTAGATACACCGCAGCTCCGGTATCACACAGGAGAGGATTAGATACACCGCAGCTCCGGTATCACACAGGAGATGATTAGATACACCGCAGCTCCGGTATCACACAGGAGAGGATTAGATACACCACAGCTCCGGTATCACACAGGAGAGGATTGGATACACCGCAGCTCCGGTATCACACAGGAGAGGATTAGATACACCACAGCTCCGGTATCACACAGGAGAGGATTAGATACACCACAGCTCCGGTATCACACAGGAGAGGATTAGATACACCGCAGCTCCGGTATCACACAGGAGAGGATTAGATACACCGCAGCTCCGGTATCACACAGGAGAGGATTGGATACACCACAGCTCCAGTATAGCACAGGAGAGGATTAGATACATCACAGCTCCGGTATCACACAGGAGAGGATTAGATACACCGCAGCTCGGGTATAGCACAGGAGAGGATTAGATACACCGCAGCTCCGGTATCACACAGGAGAGGATTAGATACACCGCAGCTCCGGTATCACACAGGAGAGGATTAGATACATCACAGCTCCGGTATCACACAGGAGAGGATTGGATACACCACAGCTCCAGTATAGCACAGGAGAGGATTAGATACATCACAGCTCCGGTATCACACAGGAGAGGATTAGATACACCGCAGCTCGGGTATAGCACAGGAGAGGATTAGATACACCGCAGCTCCGGTATCACACAGGAGAGGATTAGATACACCGCAGCTCCGGTATCACACAGGAGAGGATTAGATACACCGCAGCTCCGGTATCACACAGGAGAGGATTAGATACACCGCAGCTCGGGTATCGCACAGGAGAGGATTAGATACACCACAGCTCCGGTATCACACAGGAGAGGATTAGATACACCGCAGATCGGGTATCGCACAGGAGAGGATTAGATACACCACAGCTCCGTTATCACACAGGAGAGGATTAGATACACCGCAGCTCGGGTATCGCACAGGAGAGGATTAGATACACCACAGCTCCGGTATCACACAGGAAAGGATTAGATACATCACAGCTCCGGTATCGCACAGGAGAGGATTAGATACACCACAGCTCCGGTATCACACAGGAGAGGATTAGATACACCGCAGCTCCGGTATCACACAGGAGAGGATTAGATACACCGCAGCTCCGGTATCACACAGGATAGGATTAGATACACCGCAGCTCCGGTATCACACAGGAGAGGATTAGATACACCGCAGCTCCGGTATCGCACAGGAGAGGATTAGATACACCGCAGCTCCGGTATCACACAGGAGAGGATTAGATACACCGCAGCTCCGGTATCACACAGGAGAGGATTAGATACACCGCAGCTCCGGTATCACACAGGAGAGGATTAGATACACCACAGCTCCGGTATCACACAGGAGAGGATTAGATACACCGCAGCTCGGGTATCGCACAGGAGAGGATTAGATACACCACAGCTCCGGTATCACACAGGAGAGGATTAGATACACCGCAGCTCCGGTATCGCACAGGAAAGGATTAGATACACCACAGCTCCGGTATCACACAGGAGAGGATTAGATACACCGCAGCTCCAGTATAGCACAGGAGAGGATTAGATACACCACAGCTCCGGTATCACATAGGAGAGGATTGGATACACCGCAGCTCGGGTATCGCACAGGAAAGGATTAGATACACCACAGCTCCAGTATAGCACAGGAGAGGATTAGATACACCGCAGCTCCAGTATAGCACAGGAGAGGATTAGATACACCACAGCTCCGGTATCACACAGGAAAGGATTAGATACATCACAGCTCCGGTATCGCACAGGAGAGGATTAGATACACCACAGCTCCGGTATCACACAGGAGAGGATTAGATACACCGCAGCTCCGGTATCACACAGGAAAGGATTAGATACATCACAGCTCTGGTATCACACAGGAGAGGATTAGATACACCACAGCTCCAGTATCACACAGGAGAGGATTAGATACACCACAGCTCCGGTATCACACAGGAGAGGATTAGATACACCGCAGCTCCGGTATCACACAGGAGAGGATTAGATACACCGCAGCTCCGGTATCACACAGGAGAGGATTAGATACACCGCAGCTCCGGTATCACACAGGAGAGGATTAGATACACCGCAGCTCCGGTATCACACAGGAGGATTAGATACACCGCAGCTCCGGTATCACACAGGAGAGGATTAGATACACCGCAGCTCCGGTATCACACAGGAGAGGATTAGATACACCGCAGCTCCGGTATCACACAGGAGAGGATTAGATACACCGCAGCTCCGGTATCACACAGGAGAGGATTAGATACATCGCAGCTCCGGTATCACACAGGAGAGGATTAGATACACCGCAGCTCCGGTATCACACCGGAGAGGATTAGATACACCGCAGCTCCGGTATCACACCGGAGAGGATTAGATACACCGCAGCTCCGGTATCACACAGGGGAGGATTAGATACACCGCAGCTCCGGTATCACACAGGGGAGGATTAGATACACCGCAGCTCCGGTATCACACAGGGGAGGATTAGATACACCGCAGCTCCGGTATCACACAGGAGAGGATTAGATACACCACAGCTCCGGTATCACACAGGGGAGGATTAGATACATCACAGCTCCGGTATCGCACAGGAGAGGATTAGATACACCGCAGCTCCGGTATCACACAGGAGAGGATTAGATACATCACAGCTCCGGTATCACACAGGAGAGGATTAGATACACCACAGCTCCGGTATCACACAGGAGAGGATTAGATACACCACAGCTCCGGTATCACACAGGGGAGGATTAGATACACCACAGCTCCGGTATCACACAGGAGAGGATTAGATACATCACAGCTCCGGTATCGCACAGGAGAGGATTAGATACACCGCAGCTCCGGTATCACACAGGAAAGGATTAGATACACCGCAGCTCCGGTATCACACAGGAGAGGATTAGATACACCACAGCTCCGGTATCACACAGGAGAGGATTAGATACACCGCAGCTCCGGTATCACACAGGAGAGGATTAGATACATCACAGCTCCGGTATCACACAGGAGAGGATTAGATACACCACAGCTCCGGTATCACACAGGATAGGATTAGATACACCGCAGCTCCGGTATCACACAGGAGAGTATTAGATACACCACAGCTCCGGTATCACACAGGGGAGGATTAGATACACCACAGCTCCGGTATCACACAGGAGAGGATTAGATACACCACAGCTCCGGTATCACACAGGATAGGATTAGATACATCACAGCTCCGGTATCGCACAGGAGAGGATTAGATACACCGCAGCTCCGGTATCACACAGGAGAGGATTAGATACATCACAGCTCCGGTATCGCACAGGAGAGGATTAGATACACCGCAGCTCCGGTATCACACAGGAAAGGATTAGATACATCACAGCTCCGGTATCGCACAGGAGAGGATTAGATACATCACAGCTCCGGTATCGCACAGGAGAGGATTAGATACACCACAGCTCCGGTATCGCACAGGAGAGGATTAGATACATCACAGCTCCGGTATCACACAGGGGAGGATTAGATACACCACAGCTCCGGTATCACACAGGAGAGGATTAGATACACCACAGCTCCGGTATCACACAGGGGAGGATTAGATACACCACAGCTCCGGTATCACACAGGAGAGGATTAGATACACCACAGCTCCGGTATCACACAGGAGAGGATTAGATACACCGCAGCTCCGGTATCACACAGGAAAGGATTAGATACATCACAGCTCCGGTATCGCACAGGAGAGGATTAGATACACCACAGCTCCGGTATCGCACAGGAGAGGATTAGATACATCACAGCTCCGGTATCACACAGGAGAGGATTAGATACACCACAGCTCCGGTATCGCACAGGAGAGAATTAGATACACCACAGCTCCGGTATCGCACAGGAGAGGATTAGATACATCACAGCTCCGGTATCACACAGGAGAGGATTGGATACACCGCAGCTCCTGTATCACACAGGAGAGGATTAGATACATCACAGCTCCGGTATCACACAGGAGAGGATTAGATACACCACAGCTCCGGTATCACACAGGAGAGGATTAGATACATCACAGCTCCGGTATCACACAGGAGAGGATTAGATACATCACAGCTCCGGTATCGCACAGGAGAGGATTAGATACACCACAGCTCCGGTATCACACAGGAGAGGATTGGATACATCACAGCTCCGGTATCACACAGGAGAGGATTAGATACATCACAGCTCCGGTATCGCACAGGAGAGGATTAGATACATCACAGCTCCGGTATCACACAGGAGAGGATTAGATACACCACAGCTCCGGTATCACACAGGAGAGGATTAGATACATCACAGCTCCGGTATCACACAGGAGAGGATTAGATACATCACAGCTCCGGTATCGCACAGGAGAGGATTAGATACATCACAGCTCCGGTATCGCACAGGAGAGGATTAGATACATCACAGCTCCGGTATCACACAGGAGAGGATTAGATACACCACAGCTCCGGTATCGCACAGGAGAGGATTAGATACACCGCAGCTCCGGTATCGCACAGGAGAGGATTAGATACACCACAGCTCCGGTATCACACAGGAGAGGATTAGATACACCGCAGCTCCGGTATCGCACAGGAGAGGATTAGATACATCACAGCTCCGGTATCACACAGGAGAGGATTAGATACACCACAGCTCCGGTATCGCACAGGAGAGGATTAGATACATCACAGCTCCGGTATCGCACAGGAGAGGATTAGATACACCACAGCTCCGGTATCACACAGGAGAGGATTAGATACATCACAGCTCCGGTATCACACAGGAGAGGATTAAATACATCACAGCTCCGGTATCACACAGGAGAGGATTAGATACACCACAGCTCCGGTATCGCACAGGAGAGGATTAGATACACCGCAGCTCCGGTATCGCACAGGAGAGGATTAGATACATCACAGCTCCGGTATCGCACAGGAGAGGATTAGATACACCGCAGCTCCGGTATCGCACAGGAGAGGATTGGATACACCGCAGCTCCGGTATCGCACAGGAGAGAATTAGATACATCACAGCTCCAGTATCACACAGGAGAGGATTAGATACATCACAGCTCCGGTATCACACAGGAGAGGATTAGATACATCACAGCTCCGGTATCACACAGAAGAGGATTAGATACACCACAGCTCCGGTATCACACAGGAGAGGATTAGATACACCGCAGCTCCGGTATCACACAGGAGAGGATTGGATACACCGCAGCTCCGGTATCGCACAGGAGAGGATTGGATACACCGCAGCTCCGGTATCACACAGGAGAGGATTGGATACACCGCAGCTCCGGTATCGCACAGGAGAGGATTGGATACACCGCAGCTCCGGTATCGCACAGGAGAGAATTAGATACATCACAGCTCCAGTATCACACAGGAGAGGATTAGATACATCACAGCTCCGGTATCGCACAGGAGAGGATTAGATACATCACAGCTCCGGTATCAAACAGGAGAGGATTGGATACACCGCAGCTCCGGTATCGCACAGGAGAGAATTAGATACATCACAGCTCCAGTATCACACAGGAGAGGATTAGATACATCACAGCTCCGGTATCGCACAGGAGAGGATTAGATACACCGCAGCTCCGGTATCGCACAGGAGAGGATTAGATACATCACAGCTCCGGTATCACACAGGAGAGGATTAGATACACCACAGCTCCGGTATCGCACAGGAGAGGATTAGATACATCACAGCTCCGGTATCGCACAGGAGAGGATTAGATACACCACAGCTCCGGTATCACACAGGAGAGGATTAGATACATCACAGCTCCGGTATCGCACAGGAGAGGATTAGATACATGACAGCTCCGGTATCACACAGGAGAGGATTAGATACATCACAGCTCCAGTATAGCACAGGAGAGGATTAGATACACCACAGCTCCGGTATCACACAGGAGAGGATTAGATACATCACAGCTCCGGTATCGCACAGGAGAGGATTAGATACATGACAGCTCCGGTATCGCACAGGAGATGATTAGATACATCACAGCTCCGGTATCACACAGGAAAGGATTATATACACCGCAGCTCCGGTATCACACAGGAGAGGATTAGATACACCGCAGCTCCGGTATCACACAGGAGAGGATTAGATACACCGCAGCTCGGGTATCGCACAGGAGAGGATTAGATACATCACAGCTCCGGTATCACACAGGAGAGGATTAGATACATCACAGCTCCGGTATCACACAGGAGAGGATTAGATACATCACAGCTCCGGTATCACACAGGAGAGGATTAGATACACCGCAGCTCCGGTATCACACAGGAGAGGATTAGATACACCACAGCTCCGGTATCACACAGGAGAGGATTATATACACCGCAGCTCCGGTATCACACAGGAGAGGATTAGATACACCGCAGCTCCGGTATCACACAGGAGAGGATTAGATACACCGCAGCTCCGGTATCACACAGGAGAGGATTAGATACATCACAGCTCCGGTATCACACAGGAGAGGATTAGATACATCACAGCTCCGGTATCACACAGGAGAGGATTAGATACATCACAGCTCCGGTATCGCACAGGAGAGGATTAGATACACCACAGCTCCGGTATCACACAGGAGAGGATTAGATACACCGCAGCTCCGGTATCACACAGAAGAGGATTAGATACACCGCAGCTCCGGTATCACACAGGAGAGGATTAGATACACCGCAGATCGGGTATCGCACAAAAGAGGATTAGATACATCACAGCTCCGGTATCACACAGGAGAGGATTAGATACATCACAGCTCCGGTATCACACAGAAGAGGATTAGATACATCACAGCTCCGGTATCGCACAGGAGAGGATTAGATACACCGCAGGTCCGGTATCACACAGGAGAGGATTAGATACACCACAGCTCCGGTATCACACAGGGGAGGATTAGATACGCCGCAGCTCCGGTATCGCACAGGAGAGGATTAGATACATCACAGCTCCAGTATCACACAGGAGAGGATTAGATACATCACAGCTCCGGTATCGCACAGGAGAGGATTAGATACATCACAGCTCCGGTATCAAACAGGAGAGGATTGGATACACCGCAGCTCCGGTATCGCACAGGAGAGAATTAGATACATCACAGCTCCAGTATCACACAGGAGAGGATTAGATACATCACAGCTCCGGTATCGCACAGGAGAGGATTAGATACACCGCAGCTCCGGTATCACACAGGAGAGGATTAGATACACCGCAGCTCCGGTATCACACAGGAGAGGATTAGATACACCGCAGCTCCGGTATCACACAGGAGAGGATTAGATACACCGCAGCTCCGGTATCACACAGGAGAGGATTAGATACACCGCAGCTCCGGTATCACACAGGAGGATTAGATACACCGCAGCTCCGGTATCACACAGGAGAGGATTAGATACACCGCAGCTCCGGTATCACACAGGAGAGGATTAGATACACCGCAGCTCCGGTATCACACAGGAGAGGATTAGATACACCGCAGCTCCGGTATCACACAGGAGAGGATTAGATACACCGCAGCTCCGGTATCACACAGGAGAGGATTAGATACATCGCAGCTCCGGTATCACACAGGAGAGGATTAGATACACCGCAGCTCCGGTATCACACCGGAGAGGATTAGATACACCGCAGCTCCGGTATCACACCGGAGAGGATTAGATACACCGCAGCTCCGGTATCACACAGGGGAGGATTAGATACATCACAGCTCCGGTATCGCACAGGAGAGGATTAGATACACCGCAGCTCCGGTATCACACAGGAGAGGATTAGATACATCACAGCTTCGGTATCACACAGGAGAGGATTAGATACACCACAGCTCCGGTATCACACAGGAGAGGATTAGATACACCACAGCTCCGGTATCACACAGGGGAGGATTAGATACACCACAGCTCCGGTATCACACAGGAGAGGATTAGATACATCACAGCTCCGGTATCGCACAGGAGAGGATTAGATACACCGCAGCTCCGGTATCACACAGGAAAGGATTAGATACACCGCAGCTCCGGTATCACACAGGAGAGGATTAGATACACCACAGCTCCGGTATCACACAGGAGAGGATTAGATACACCGCAGCTCCGGTATCACACAGGAGAGGATTAGATACATCACAGCTCCGGTATCACACAGTAGAGGATTAGATACACCACAGCTCCGGTATCACACAGGATAGGATTAGATACACCGCAGCTCCGGTATCACACAGGAGAGTATTAGATACACCACAGCTCCGGTATCACACAGGGGAGGATTAGATACACCACAGCTCCGGTATCACACAGGAGAGGATTAGATACACCACAGCTCCGGTATCACACAGGATAGGATTAGATACATCACAGCTCCGGTATCGCACAGGAGAGGATTAGATACACCGCAGCTCCGGTATCACACAGGAGAGGATTAGATACATCACAGCTCCGGTATCGCACAGGAGAGGATTAGATACACCGCAGCTCCGGTATCACACAGGAAAGGATTAGATACATCACAGCTCCGGTATCGCACAGGAGAGGATTAGATACACCACAGCTCCGGTATCGCACAGGAGAGGATTAGATACACCACAGCTCCGGTATCACACAGGAGAGGATTAGATACACCGCAGCTCCGGTATCGCACAGGAGAGGATTAGATACATCACAGCTCCGGTATCACACAGGAGAGGATTAGATACACCACAGCTCCGGTATCGCACAGGAGAGGATTAGATACACCGCAGCTCCGGTATCACACAGGAGAGGATTAGATACACCGCAGCTCCGGTATCACACAGGAGAGGATTAGATACACCGCAGCTCCGGTATCGCACAGGAGAGGATTAGATACATCACAGCTCCGGTATCACACAGGAGAGGATTAGATACACCACAGCTCCGGTATCACACAGGATAGGATTAGATACATCACAGCTCCGGTATCGCACAGGAGAGGATTAGATACACCACAGCTCCGGTATCGCACAGGAGAGGATTAGATACATCACAGCTCCGGTATCACACAGGGGAGGATTAGATACACCACAGCTCCGGTATCACACAGGAGAGGATTAGATACACCACAGCTCCGGTATCACACAGGGGAGGATTAGATACACCACAGCTCCGGTATCACACAGGAGAGGATTAGATACACCACAGCTCCGGTATCACACAGGAGAGGATTAGATACACCGCAGCTCCGGTATCACACAGGAAAGGATTAGATACATCACAGCTCCGGTATCGCACAGGAGAGGATTAGATACACCACAGCTCCGGTATCGCACAGGAGAGGATTAGATACATCACAGCTCCGGTATCACACAGGAGAGGATTAGATACATCACAGCTCCGGTATCGCACAGGAGAGGATTAGATACACCACAGCTCCGGTATCGCACAGGAGAGAATTAGATACACCACAGCTCCGGTATCGCACAGGAGAGGATTAGATACATCACAGCTCCGGTATCACACAGGAGAGGATTGGATACACCGCAGCTCCTGTATCACACAGGAGAGGATTAGATACATCACAGCTCCGGTATCACACAGGAGAGGATTAGATACACCACAGCTCCGGTATCACACAGGAGAGGATTAGATACATCACAGCTCCGGTATCACACAGGAGAGGATTAGATACATCACAGCTCCGGTATCGCACAGGAGAGGATTAGATACACCACAGCTCCGGTATCACACAGGAGAGGATTGGATACATCACAGCTCCGGTATCACACAGGAGAGGATTAGATACATCACAGCTCCGGTATCGCACAGGAGAGGATTAGATACATCACAGCTCCGGTATCACACAGGAGAGGATTAGATACACCACAGCTCCGGTATCACACAGGAGAGGATTAGATACATCACAGCTCCGGTATCACACAGGAGAGGATTAGATACATCACAGCTCCGGTATCGCACAGGAGAGGATTAGATACATCACAGCTCCGGTATCGCACAGGAGAGGATTAGATACATCACAGCTCCGGTATCACACAGGAGAGGATTAGATACACCACAGCTCCGGTATCGCACAGGAGAGGATTAGATACACCGCAGCTCCGGTATCGCACAGGAGAGGATTAGATACACCACAGCTCCGGTATCACACAGGAGAGGATTAGATACACCGCAGCTCCGGTATCGCACAGGAGAGGATTAGATACATCACAGCTCCGGTATCACACAGGAGAGGATTAGATACACCACAGCTCCGGTATCGCACAGGAGAGGATTAGATACATCACAGCTCCGGTATCGCACAGGAGAGGATTAGATACACCACAGCTCCGGTATCACACAGGAGAGGATTAGATACATCACAGCTCCGGTATCACACAGGAGAGGATTAAATACATCACAGCTCCGGTATCACACAGGAGAGGATTAGATACACCACAGCTCCGGTATCGCACAGGAGAGGATTAGATACACCGCAGCTCCGGTATCGCACAGGAGAGGATTAGATACATCACAGCTCCGGTATCGCACAGGAGAGGATTAGATACACCGCAGCTCCGGTATCGCACAGGAGAGGATTGGATACACCGCAGCTCCGGTATCGCACAGGAGAGAATTAGATACATCACAGCTCCAGTATCACACAGGAGAGGATTAGATACATCACAGCTCCGGTATCACACAGGAGAGGATTAGATACATCACAGCTCCGGTATCACACAGAAGAGGATTAGATACACCACAGCTCCGGTATCACACAGGAGAGGATTAGATACACCGCAGCTCCGGTATCACACAGGAGAGGATTGGATACACCGCAGCTCCGGTATCGCACAGGAGAGGATTGGATACACCGCAGCTCCGGTATCACACAGGAGAGGATTGGATACACCGCAGCTCCGGTATCGCACAGGAGAGGATTGGATACACCGCAGCTCCGGTATCGCACAGGAGAGAATTAGATACATCACAGCTCCAGTATCACACAGGAGAGGATTAGATACATCACAGCTCCGGTATCGCACAGGAGAGGATTAGATACATCACAGCTCCGGTATCAAACAGGAGAGGATTGGATACACCGCAGCTCCGGTATCGCACAGGAGAGAATTAGATACATCACAGCTCCAGTATCACACAGGAGAGGATTAGATACATCACAGCTCCGGTATCGCACAGGAGAGGATTAGATACACCGCAGCTCCGGTATCGCACAGGAGAGGATTAGATACATCACAGCTCCGGTATCACACAGGAGAGGATTAGATACACCACAGCTCCGGTATCGCACAGGAGAGGATTAGATACATCACAGCTCCGGTATCGCACAGGAGAGGATTAGATACACCACAGCTCCGGTATCACACAGGAGAGGATTAGATACATCACAGCTCCGGTATCGCACAGGAGAGGATTAGATACATGACAGCTCCGGTATCACACAGGAGAGGATTAGATACATCACAGCTCCAGTATAGCACAGGAGAGGATTAGATACACCACAGCTCCGGTATCACACAGGAGAGGATTAGATACATCACAGCTCCGGTATCGCACAGGAGAGGATTAGATACATGACAGCTCCGGTATCGCACAGGAGATGATTAGATACATCACAGCTCCGGTATCACACAGGAAAGGATTATATACACCGCAGCTCCGGTATCACACAGGAGAGGATTAGATACACCGCAGCTCCGGTATCACACAGGAGAGGATTAGATACACCGCAGCTCGGGTATCGCACAGGAGAGGATTAGATACATCACAGCTCCGGTATCACACAGGAGAGGATTAGATACATCACAGCTCCGGTATCACACAGGAGAGGATTAGATACACTGCAGCTCCGGTATCACACAGGAGAGGATTAGATACACCACAGCTCCGGTATCACACAGGAGAGGATTATATACACCGCAGCTCCGGTATCACACAGGAGAGGATTAGATACACCGCAGCTCCGGTATCACACAGGAGAGGATTAGATACACCGCAGCTCCGGTATCACACAGGAGAGGATTAGATACATCACAGCTCCGGTATCACACAGGAGAGGATTAGATACATCACAGCTCCGGTATCACACAGGAGAGGATTAGATACATCACAGCTCCGGTATCGCACAGGAGAGGATTAGATACACCACAGCTCCGGTATCACACAGGAGAGGATTAGATACACCGCAGCTCCGGTATCACACAGGAGAGGATTAGATACACCGCAGCTCCGGTATCACACAGGAGAGGATTAGATACACCGCAGATCGGGTATCGCACAAAAGAGGATTAGATACATCACAGCTCCGGTATCGCACAGGAGAGGATTAGATACACCGCAGGTCCGGTATCACACAGGAGAGGATTAGATACACCACAGCTCCGGTATCACACAGGGGAGGATTAGATACGCCGCAGCTCCGGTATCGCACAGGAGAGGATTAGATACATCACAGCTCCGGTATCGCACAGGAGAGGATTAGATACATCACAGCTCCGGTATCGCACAGGAGAGGATTAGATACATCACAGCTCCGGTATCACACAGGAGAGGATTGGATACACAGCAGCTCCGGTATCACACAGGAGAGGATTAGATACACCGCAGCTCCGGTATCACACAGGAGAGGATTAGATACACCGCAGCTCCGGTATCACACAGGAGAGGATTAGATACACCGCAGCTCGGGTATCGCACAGGAGAGGATTAGATACACCGCAGCTCGGGTATCGCACAGGAGAGGATTAGATACACCGCAGCTCCGGTATCACACAGGAGAGGATTAGATACACCGCAGCTCGGGTATCGCACAGGAGAGGATTAGATACATCACAGCTCCGGTATCGCACAGGAGAGGATTAGATACATCACAGCTCCGGTATCACACAGGAGAGGATTAGATACACCGCAGATCGGGTATCGCACAGGAGAGGATTAGATACACCACAGCTCCGGTATCACACAGGAGAGGATTAGATACACCGCAGCTCGGGTATCGCACAGGAGAGGATTAGATACATCACAGCTCCGGTATCGCACAGGAGAGGATTAGATACATCACAGCTCCGGTATCGCACAGGAGAGGATTAGATACATCACAGCTCCGGTATCACACAGGAGAGGATTGGATACACCGCAGCTCCGGTATCACACAGGACAGGATTAGATACACCACAGCTCCAGTATAGCACAGGAGAGGATTAGATACACCGCAGCTCCGGTATCACACAGGAGAGGATTAGATACACCGCAGCTCCGGTATAACACAGGAGAGGATTAGATACACCACAGCTCCGGTATCGCACAGGAGAGGATTAGATACATCACAGCTCCGGTATCGCACAGGAGAGGATTAGATACACCGCAGCTCCGGTATCACACAGGAGAGGATTAGATACACCACAGCTCCGGTATCGCACAGGAGAGGATTAGATACATCACAGCTCCGGTATCGCACAGGAGAGGATTAGATACATCACAGCTCCGGTATCGCACAGGAGAGGATTAGATACACCACAGCTCCGGTATCACACAGGGGAGGATTAGATACGCCGCAGCTCCGGTATCGCACAGGAGAGGATTAGATACATCACAGCTCCGGTATCACACAGGAGAGGATTAGATACACCGCAGCTCCGGTATGACACAGGAGAGGATTAGATACATCACAGCTCCGGTATCACACAGGAGAGGATTAGATACATCACAGCTCCGGTATCGCACAGGAGAGGATTAGATACATCACAGCTCCGGTATCGCACAGAAGAGGATTAGATACATCACAGCTCCGGTATCACACAGGAGAGGATTAGATACACCGCAGCTCCGGTATCACACAGGAGAGGATTAGATACACCGCAGCTCCGGTATCACACAGAAGAGGATTGGATACACCGCAGCTCCGGTATCACACAGGAGAGGATTGGATACACCGCAGCTCCGGTATCACACAGGAGAGGATTGGATACACCGCAGCTCCGGTATCACACAGGAGAGGATTAGATACACCACAGCTCCGGTATCACACAGGAGAGGATTAGATACACCACAGCTCCGGTATCACACAGGAGAGGATTAGATACACCGCAGCTCCGGTATCACACAGGGGAGGATTAGATACACCACAGCTCCGGTATCACACAGGAGAGGATTGGATACACCACAGCTCCAGTATAGCACAGGAGAGGATTAGATACATCACAGCTCCGGTATCACACAGGAGAGGATTAGATACACCGCAGCTCGGGTATAGCACAGGAGAGGATTAGATACACCGCAGCTCCGGTATCACACAGGAGAGGATTAGATACACCGCAGCTCCGGTATCACACAGGAGAGGATTAGATACATCACAGCTCCGGTATCACACAGGAGAGGATTGGATACACCACAGCTCCAGTATAGCACAGGAGAGGATTAGATACATCACAGCTCCGGTATCACACAGGAGAGGATTAGATACACCGCAGCTCGGGTATAGCACAGGAGAGGATTAGATACACCGCAGCTCCGGTATCACACAGGAGAGGATTAGATACACCGCAGCTCCGGTATCACACAGGAGAGGATTAGATACACCGCAGCTCCGGTATCACACAGGAGAGGATTAGATACACCGCAGCTCGGGTATCGCACAGGAGAGGATTAGATACACCGCACCTCGGGTATCGCACAGGAGAGGATTAGATACACCACAGCTCCGGTATCACACAGGAGAGGATTAGATACACCGCAGATCGGGTATCGCACAGGAGAGGATTAGATACACCACAGCTCCGTTATCACACAGGAGAGGATTAGATACACCGCAGCTCGGGTATCGCACAGGAGAGGATTAGATACATCACAGCTCCGGTATCGCACAGGAGAGGATTAGATACACCGCAGATCGGGTATCGCACAGGAGAGGATTAGATACATCACAGCTCCGGTATCGCACAGGAGAGGATTAGATACACCACAGCTCCGGTATCACACAGGAGAGGATTAGATACACCGCAGATCGGGTATCGCACAGGAGAGGATTAGATACACCACAGCTCCGTTATCACACAGGAGAGGATTAGATACACCGCAGCTCGGGTATCGCACAGGAGAGGATTAGATACATCACAGCTCCGGTATCGCACAGGAGAGGATTAGATACACCGCAGATCGGGTATCGCACAGGAGAGGATTAGATACATCACAGCTCCGGTATCGCACAGGAGAGGATTAGATACACCACAGCTCCGGTATCACACAGGGGAGGATTAGATACGCCGCAGCTCCGGTATCGCACAGGAGAGGATTAGATACATCACAGCTCCGGTATCGCACAGGAGAGGATTAGATACATCACAGCTCCGGTATCGCACAGGAGAGGATTAGATACATCACAGCTCCGGTATCACACAGGAGAGGATTGGATACACCGCAGCTCCGGTATCACACAGGAGAGGATTAGATACACCACAGCTCCAGTATAGCACAGGAGAGGATTAGATACACCGCAGCTCCGGTATCACACAGGAGAGGATTAGATACACCGCAGCTCCGGTATCACACAGGAGAGGATTAGATACACCGCAGCTCCGGTATCACACAGGAGAGGATTAGATACACCGCAGCTCGGGTATCGCACAGGAGAGGATTAGATACACCGCAGCTCGGGTATCGCACAGGAGAGGATTAGATACACCGCAGCTCCGGTATCACACAGGAGAGGATTAGATACACCGCAGCTCGGGTATCGCACAGGAGAGGATTAGATACATCACAGCTCCGGTATCACACAGGAGAGGATTAGATACATCACAGCTCCGGTATCACACAGGAGAGGATTGGATACACCGCATCTCCGGTATCACACAGGAGAGGATTAGATACACCACAGCTCCAGTATAGCACAGGAGAGGATTAGATACATCACAGCTCCGGTATCACACAGGAGAGGATTAGATACATCACAGCTCCGGTATCACACAGGAGAGGATTAGATGCATCACAGCTCCGGTATCACACAGGAGAGGATTAGATACACCGCAGATCGGGTATCGCACAGGAGAGGATTAGATACACCACAGCTCCGGTATCACACAGGAGAGGATTAGATACACCGCAGCTCGGGTATCGCACAGGAGAGGATTAGATACATCACAGCTCTGGTATCACACAGGAGAGGATTAGATATATCACAGCTCCGGTATCGCACAGGAGAGGATTAGATACACCACAGCTCCGGTATCACACAGGAGAGGATTAGATACACCGCAGCTCCGGTATCACACAGGAGAGGATTAGATACACCGCAGCTCGGGTATCGCACAGGAGAGGATTAGATACATCACAGCTCTGGTATCACACAGGAGAGGATTAGATATATCACAGCTCCGGTATCGCACAGGAGAGGATTAGATACACCACAGCTCCGGTATCGCACAGGAGAGGATTAGATACACCACAGCTCCGGTATCACACAGGATAGGATTAGATACACCGCAGCTCCGGTATCACACAGGAGAGGATTAGATACACCACAGCTCCGGTATCACACAGGATAGGATTAGATACACCGCAGCTCCGGTATCACACAGGAGAGGATTAGATACACCGCAGCTCCGGTATCGCACAGGAGAGGATTAGATACACCGCAGCTCCGGTATCACACAGGAGAGGATTAGATACACCGCAGCTCTGGTATCACACAGGAGAGGATTAGATACACCGCAGCTCCGGTATCACACAGGAGAGGATTAGATACACCACAGCTCCGGTATCACACAGGAGAGGATTAGATACACCGCAGCTCGGGTATCGCACAGGAGAGGATTAGATACACCACAGCTCCGGTATCACACAGGAGAGGATTAGATACACCGCAGCTCCGGTATCGCACAGGAAAGGATTAGATACACCACATCTCCGGTATCACACAGGAGAGGATTAGATACACCGCAGCTCCAGTATAGCACAGGAGAGGATTAGATACACCACAGCTCCGTTATCACATAGGAGAGGATTGGATACACCGCAGCTCCAGTATAGCACAGGAGAGGATTGGATACACCGCAGCTCGGGTATCACACAGGAGAGGATTAGATACACCGCAGCTCGGGTATCGCACAGGAAAGGATTAGATACACCGCAGCTCCGGTATCACACAGGAGAGGATTGGATACACCGCAGCTCCGGTATCACACAGGAGAGGATTAGATACATCACAGCTCCGGTATCACACAGGAGAGGATTAGATACACCGCAGCTCGGGTATCACACAGGAGAGGATTAGATACACCGCAGCACGGGTATCGCACAGGAGATGATTAGATACACCGCAGCTCCGGTATCACACAGGAGAGGATTAGATACACCACAGCTCCGGTATCACATAGGAGAGGATTAGATACACCGCAGCTCGGGTATCGCACAGGAGAGGATTAGATACACCACAGCTCCGGTATCGCACAGGAGAGGATTAGATACATCACAGCTCCGGTATCACACAGGAGAGGATTAGATACATCACAGCTCCGGTATCACACAGGAGAGGATTAGATACACGGCTCAGCAGACAGTATCACACAGGAGAGGATTAGATACACGGCTCAGCAGACAGTATCACACAGGAGAGGATTAGATACACCGCAGCTCCGGTATCACACAGGAGAGGATTAGATACATCACAGCTCCGGTATCGCACAGGAGAGGATTAGATACACCGCAGCTCCGGTATCACACAGGAGAGGATTGGATACACCGCAGCTTCGGTATCACACAGGAGAGGATTAGATACATCACAGCTCTGGTATCGCACAGGAGAGGATTAGATACATCACAGCTCTGGTATCGCACAGGAGAGGATTAGATACATCACAGCTCCGGTATCACACAGGAGAGGATTGGATACACCGCAGCTTCGGTATCACACAGGAGAGGATTAGATACATCACAGCTCCGGTATCACACAAGAGAGGATTAGATACATCACAGCTCCGGTATCACACAGGAGAGGATTAGATACACGGCTCAGCAGACAGTATCACACAGGAGAGGATTAGATACACGGCTCAGCAGACAGTATCACACAGGAGAGGATTAGATACACCGCAGCTCCGGTATCACACAGGAGAGGATTAGATACATCACAGCTCCGGTATCGCACAGGAGAGGATTAGATACACCGCAGCTCCGGTATCACACAGGAGAGGATTAGATACATCACAGCTCTGGTATCGCACAGGAGAGGATTAGATACATCACAGCTCCGGTATCACACAGGAAAGGATTAGATACACCGCAGCTCCGGTATCACACAGGAGAGGATTAGATACACAACAGCTCCGGTATCACACAGGAGAGGATTAGATACACCGCAGCTCCGGTATCACACAGGAGAGGATTAGATACATCACAGCTCCGGTATCACACAGGGGAGGATTAGATACGCCGCAGCTCCGGTATCGCACAGGAGAGGATTAGATACATCACAGCTCCGGTATCACACAGGAGAGGATTAGATACACCGCAGCTCCGGTATCACACAGGAGAGGATTAGATACGCCGCAGCTCCGGTATCGCACAGGAGAGGATTAGATACATCACAGCTCCGGTATCGCACAGGAGAGGATTAGATACATCACAGCTCCGGTATCGCACAGGAGAGGATTAGATACATCACAGCTCCGGTATCACACAGGAGAGGATTGGATACACCGCAGCTCCGGTATCACACAGGAGAGGATTAGATACACCGCAGCTCCGGTATCACACAGGAGAGGATTAGATACACCGCAGCTCCGGTATCACACAGGAGAGGATTAGATACATCACAGCTCCAGTATAGCACAGGAGAGGATTAGATACACCGCAGCTCCGGTATCACACAGGAGAGGATTAGATACACCACAGCTCCGGTATCACACAGGAGAGGATTAGATACACCACAGCTCCGGTATCACACAGGAGAGGATTAGATACATCACAGCTCCAGTATAGCACAGGAGAGGATTAGATACACCACAGCTCCGGTATCACACAGGAGAGGATTAGATACACCGCAGCTCCGGTATCACACAGGAGAGGATTAGATACACCACAGCTCCGGTATCACACAGGAGAGGATTAGATACATCACAGCTCCAGTATAGCACAGGAGAGGATTAGATACACCGCAGCTCCGGTATCACACAGGAGAGGATTAGATACACCGCAGCTCCGCTATCACACAGGAGAGGATTAGATACACCGCAGCTCCGGTATCACACAGGAGAGGATTAGATACACCACAGCTCCGGTATCGCACATGAGAGGATTAGATACATCACAGCTCCGGTATCGCACAGGAGAGGATTAGATACACCACAGCTCCGGTATCACACAGGAGAGGATTAGATACACCGCAGCTCCGGTATCACACAGGAGAGGATTAGATACACCGCAGCTCCGGTATCACACAGGAGAGGATTAGATACACCGCAGATCGGGTATCGCACAAAAGAGGATTAGATACATCACAGCTCCGGTATCGCACAGGAGAGGATTAGATACACCGCAGGTCCGGTATCACACAGGAGAGGATTAGATACACCACAGCTCCGGTATCACACAGGGGAGGATTAGATACGCCGCAGCTCCGGTATCGCACAGGAGAGGATTAGATACATCACAGCTCCGGTATCGCACAGGAGAGGATTAGATACATCACAGCTCCGGTATCGCACAGGAGAGGATTAGATACATCACAGCTCCGGTATCACACAGGAGAGGATTGGATACACAGCAGCTCCGGTATCACACAGGAGAGGATTAGATACACCGCAGCTCCGGTATCACACAGGAGAGGATTAGATACACCGCAGCTCCGGTATCACACAGGAGAGGATTAGATACACCGCAGCTCGGGTATCGCACAGGAGAGGATTAGATACACCGCAGCTCGGGTATCGCACAGGAGAGGATTAGATACACCGCAGCTCCGGTATCACACAGGAGAGGATTAGATACACCGCAGCTCGGGTATCGCACAGGAGAGGATTAGATACATCACAGCTCCGGTATCGCACAGGAGAGGATTAGATACATCACAGCTCCGGTATCACACAGGAGAGGATTAGATACACCGCAGATCGGGTATCGCACAGGAGAGGATTAGATACACCACAGCTCCGGTATCACACAGGAGAGGATTAGATACACCGCAGCTCGGGTATCGCACAGGAGAGGATTAGATACATCACAGCTCCGGTATCGCACAGGAGAGGATTAGATACATCACAGCTCCGGTATCGCACAGGAGAGGATTAGATACATCACAGCTCCGGTATCACACAGGAGAGGATTGGATACACCGCAGCTCCGGTATCACACAGGACAGGATTAGATACACCACAGCTCCAGTATAGCACAGGAGAGGATTAGATACACCGCAGCTCCGGTATCACACAGGAGAGGATTAGATACACCGCAGCTCCGGTATCACACAGGAGATGATTAGATACACCGCAGCTCCGGTATCACACAGGAGAGGATTAGATACACCACAGCTCCGGTATCGCACAGGAGAGGATTAGATACATCACAGCTCCGGTATCGCACAGGAGAGGATTAGATACATCACAGCTCCGGTATCGCACAGGAGAGGATTAGATACACCACAGCTCCGGTATCACACAGGGGAGGATTAGATACGCCGCAGCTCCGGTATCGCACAGGAGAGGATTAGATACATCACAGCTCCGGTATCACACAGGAGAGGATTAGATACACCGCAGCTCCGGTATGACACAGGAGAGGATTAGATACATCACAGCTCCGGTATCACACAGGAGAGGATTAGATACATCACAGCTCCGGTATCGCTCAGGAGAGGATTAGATACATCACAGCTCCGGTATCGCACAGAAGAGGATTAGATACATCACAGCTCCGGTATCACACAGGAGAGGATTAGATACACCGCAGCTCCGGTATCACACAGGAGAGGATTAGATACACCGCAGCTCCGGTATCACACAGAAGAGGATTGGATACACCGCAGCTCCGGTATCACACAGGAGAGGATTGGATACACCGCAGCTCCGGTATCACACAGGAGAGGATTGGATACACCGCAGCTCCGGTATCACACAGGAGAGGATTAGATACACCACAGCTCCGGTATCACACAGGAGAGGATTAGATACACCACAGCTCCGGTATCACACAGGAGAGGATTAGATACACCGCAGCTCCGGTATCACACAGGGGAGGATTAGATACACCACAGCTCCGGTATCACACAGGAGAGGATTGGATACACCACAGCTCCAGTATAGCACAGGAGAGGATTAGATACATCACAGCTCCGGTATCACACAGGAGAGGATTAGATACACCGCAGCTCGGGTATAGCACAGGAGAGGATTAGATACACCGCAGCTCCGGTATCACACAGGAGAGGATTAGATACACCGCAGCTCCGGTATCACACAGGAGAGGATTAGATACATCACAGCTCCGGTATCACACAGGAGAGGATTGGATACACCACAGCTCCAGTATAGCACAGGAGAGGATTAGATACATCACAGCTCCGGTATCACACAGGAGAGGATTAGATACACCACAGCTCGGGTATAGCACAGGAGAGGATTAGATACACCGCAGCTCCGGTATCACACAGGAGAGGATTAGATACACCGCAGCTCCGGTACCACACAGGAGAGGATTAGATACACCGCAGCTCCGGTATCACACAGGAGAGGATTAGATACACCGCAGCTCGGGTATCGCACAGGAGAGGATTAGATACACCGCACCTCGGGTATCGCACAGGAGAGGATTAGATACACCACAGCTCCGGTATCACACAGGAGAGGATTAGATACACCGCAGATCGGGTATCGCACAGGAGAGGATTAGATACACCACAGCTCCGTTATCACACAGGAGAGGATTAGATACACCGCAGCTCGGGTATCGCACAGGAGAGGATTAGATACATCACAGCTCCGGTATCGCACAGGAGAGGATTAGATACACCGCAGATCGGGTATCGCACAGGAGAGGATTAGATACATCACAGCTCCGGTATCGCACAGGAGAGGATTAGATACACCACAGCTCCGGTATCACACAGGAGAGGATTAGATACACCGCAGATCGGGTATCGCACAGGAGAGGATTAGATACACCACAGCTCCGTTATCACACAGGAGAGGATTAGATACACCGCAGCTCGGGTATCGCACAGGAGAGGATTAGATACATCACAGCTCCGGTATCGCACAGGAGAGGATTAGATACACCGCAGATCGGGTATCGCACAGGAGAGGATTAGATACATCACAGCTCCGGTATCGCACAGGAGAGGATTAGATACACCACAGCTCCGGTATCACACAGGGTAGGATTAGATACGCCGCAGCTCCGGTATCGCACAGGAGAGGATTAGATACATCACAGCTCCGGTATCGCACAGGAGAGGATTAGATACATCACAGCTCCGGTATCGCACAGGAGAGGATTAGATACATCACAGCTCCGGTATCACACAGGAGAGGATTGGATACACCGCAGCTCCGGTATCACACAGGAGAGGATTAGATACACCACAGCTCCAGTATAGCACAGGAGAGGATTAGATACACCGCAGCTCCGGTATCACACAGGAGAGGATTAGATACACCGCAGCTCCGGTATCACACAGGAGAGGATTAGATACACCGCAGCTCGGGTATCGCACAGGAGAGGATTAGATACACCGCAGCTCGGGTATCGCACAGGAGAGGATTAGATACACCGCAGCTCCGGTATCACACAGGAGAGGATTAGATACACCGCAGCTCGGGTATCGCACAGGAGAGGATTAGATACATCACAGCTCCGGTATCACACAGGAGAGGATTAGATACATCACAGCTCCGGTATCACACAGGAGAGGATTGGATACACCGCATCTCCGGTATCACACAGGAGAGGATTAGATACACCACAGCTCCAGTATAGCACAGGAGAGGATTAGATACACCGCAGATCGGGTATCGCACAGGAGAGGATTAGATACACCACAGCTCCGGTATCACACAGGAGAGGATTAGATACACCGCAGCTCGGGTATCGCACAGGAGAGGATTAGATACATCACAGCTCTGGTATCACACAGGAGAGGATTAGATATATCACAGCTCCGGTATCGCACAGGAGAGGATTAGATACACCACAGCTCCGGTATCACACAGGAGAGGATTAGATACACCGCAGCTCCGGTATCACACAGGAGAGGATTAGATACACCGCAGCTCGGGTATCGCACAGGAGAGGATTAGATACATCACAGCTCTGGTATCACACAGGAGAGGATTAGATATATCACAGCTCCGGTATCGCACAGGAGAGGATTAGATACACCACAGCTCCGGTATCGCACAGGAGAGGATTAGATACACCACAGCTCCGGTATCACACAGGATAGGATTAGATACACCGCAGCTCCGGTATCACACAGGAGAGGATTAGATACACCACAGCTCCGGTATCACACAGGATAGGATTAGATACACCGCAGCTCCGGTATCACACAGGAGAGGATTAGATACACCGCAGCTCCGGTATCGCACAGGAGAGGATTAGATACACCGCAGCTCTGGTATCACACAGGAGAGGATTAGATACACCGCAGCTCTGGTATCACACAGGAGAGGATTAGATACACCGCAGCTCCGGTATCACACAGGAGAGGATTAGATACACCACAGCTCCGGTATCACACAGGAGAGGATTAGATACACCGCAGCTCGGGTATCGCACAGGAGAGGATTAGATACACCACAGCTCCGGTATCACACAGGAGAGGATTAGATACACCGCAGCTCCGGTATCGCACAGGAAAGGATTAGATACACCACATCTCCGGTATCACACAGGAGAGGATTAGATACACCGCAGCTCCAGTATAGCACAGGAGAGGATTAGATACACCACAGCTCCGTTATCACATAGGAGAGGATTGGATACACCGCAGCTCCAGTATAGCACAGGAGAGGATTGGATACACCGCAGCTCGGGTATCACACAGGAGAGGATTAGATACACCGCAGCTCGGGTATCGCACAGGAAAGGATTAGATACACCGCAGCTCCGGTATCACACAGGAGAGGATTGGATACACCGCAGCTCCGGTATCACACAGGAGAGGATTAGATACATCACAGCTCCGGTATCACACAGGAGAGGATTAGATACACCGCAGCTCGGGTATCACACAGGAGAGGATTAGATACACCGCAGCACGGGTATCGCACAGGAGATGATTAGATACACCGCAGCTCCGGTATCACACAGGAGAGGATTAGATACACCACAGCTCCGGTATCACATAGGAGAGGATTAGATACACCGCAGCTCGGGTATCGCACAGGAGAGGATTAGATACACCACAGCTCCGGTATCGCACAGGAGAGGATTAGATACATCACAGCTCCGGTATCACACAGGAGAGGATTAGATACACGGCTCAGCAGACAGTATCACACAGGAGAGGATTAGATACACGGCTCAGCAGACAGTATCACACAGGAGAGGATTAGATACACCGCAGCTCCGGTATCACACAGGAGAGGATTAGATACATCACAGCTCCGGTATCGCACAGGAGAGGATTAGATACACCGCAGCTCCGGTATCACACAGGAGAGGATTGGATACACCGCAGCTTCGGTATCACACAGGAGAGGATTAGATACATCACAGCTCTGGTATCGCACAGGAGAGGATTAGATACATCACAGCTCTGGTATCGCACAGGAGAGGATTAGATACATCACAGCTCCGGTATCACACAGGAGAGGATTGGATACACCGCAGCTTCGGTATCACACAGGAGAGGATTAGATACATCACAGCTCCGGTATCACACAAGAGAGGATTAGATACATCACAGCTCCGGTATCACACAGGAGAGGATTAGATACACGGCTCAGCAGACAGTATCACACAGGAGAGGATTAGATACACGGCTCAGCAGACAGTATCACACAGGAGAGGATTAGATACACCGCAGCTCCGGTATCACACAGGAGAGGATTAGATACATCACAGCTCCGGTATCGCACAGGAGAGGATTAGATACACCGCAGCTCCGGTATCACACAGGAGAGGATTAGATACATCACAGCTCTGGTATCGCACAGGAGAGGATTAGATACATCACAGCTCCGGTATCACACAGGAAAGGATTAGATACACCGCAGCTCCGGTATCACACAGGAGAGGATTAGATACACAACAGCTCCGGTATCACACAGGAGAGGATTAGATACACCGCAGCTCGGTATCACACAGGAGAGGATTAGATACACCGCAGATCGGGTATCGCACAAAAGAGGATTAGATACATCACAGCTCCGGTATCGCACAGGAGAGGATTAGATACACCGCAGGTCCGGTATCACACAGGAGAGGATTAGATACACCACAGCTCCGGTATCACACAGGGGAGGATTAGATACGCCGCAGCTCCGGTATCGCACAGGAGAGGATTAGATACATCACAGCTCCGGTATCGCACAGGAGAGGATTAGATACATCACAGCTCCGGTATCGCACAGGAGAGGATTAGATACATCACAGCTCCGGTATCACACAGGAGAGGATTGGATACACCGCAGCTCCGGTATCACACAGGAGAGGATTAGATACACCACAGCTCCAGTATAGCACAGGAGAGGATTAGATACACCGCAGCTCCGGTATCACACAGGAGAGGATTAGATACACCGCAGCTCCGGTATCACACAGGAGAGGATTAGATACACCGCAGCTCCGGTATCACACAGGAGAGGATTAGATACACCGCAGCTCGGGTATCGCACAGGAGAGGATTAGATACACCGCAGCTCGGGTATCGCACAGGAGAGGATTAGATACATCACAGCTCCGGTATCGCACAGGAGAGGATTAGATACATCACAGCTCCGGTATCACACAGGAGAGGATTAGATACACCGCAGATCGGGTATCGCACAGGAGAGGATTAGATACACCACAGCTCCGGTATCACACAGGAGAGGATTAGATACACCGCAGCTCGGGTATCGCACAGGAGAGGATTAGATACATCACAGCTCCGGTATCGCACAGGAGAGGATTAGATACATCACAGCTCCGGTATCGCACAGGAGAGGATTAGATACATCACAGCTCCGGTATCACACAGGAGAGGATTGGATACACCGCAGCTCCGGTATCACACAGGACAGGATTAGATACACCACAGCTCCAGTATAGCACAGGAGAGGATTAGATACACCGCAGCTCCGGTATCACACAGGAGAGGATTAGATACACCGCAGCTCCGGTATCACACAGGAGATGATTAGATACACCGCAGCTCCGGTATCACAAAGGAGAGGATTAGATACACCACAGCTCCGGTATCACACAGGAGAGGATTGGATACACCGCAGCTCCGGTATCACACAGGAGAGGATTAGATACACCACAGCTCCGGTATCACACAGGAGAGGATTAGATACACCACAGCTCCGGTATCACACAGGAGAGGATTAGATACACCGCAGCTCCGGTATCACACAGGAGAGGATTAGATACACCGCAGCTCCGGTATCACACAGGAGAGGATTGGATACACCACAGCTCCAGTATAGCACAGGAGAGGATTAGATACATCACAGCTCCGGTATCACACAGGAGAGGATTAGATACACCGCAGCTCGGGTATAGCACAGGAGAGGATTAGATACACCGCAGCTCCGGTATCACACAGGAGAGGATTAGATACACCGCAGCTCCGGTATCACACAGGAGAGGATTAGATACATCACAGCTCCGGTATCACACAGGAGAGGATTGGATACACCACAGCTCCAGTATAGCACAGGAGAGGATTAGATACATCACAGCTCCGGTATCACACAGGAGAGGATTAGATACACCGCAGCTCGGGTATAGCACAGGAGAGGATTAGATACACCGCAGCTCCGGTATCACACAGGAGAGGATTAGATACACCGCAGCTCCGGTATCACACAGGAGAGGATTAGATACACCGCAGCTCCGGTATCACACAGGAGAGGATTAGATACACCGCAGCTCGGGTATCGCACAGGAGAGGATTAGATACACCACAGCTCCGGTATCACACAGGAGAGGATTAGATACACCGCAGATCGGGTATCGCACAGGAGAGGATTAGATACACCACAGCTCCGGTATCACACAGGAAAGGATTAGATACATCACAGCTCCGGTATCGCACAGGAGAGGATTAGATACACCACAGCTCCGGTATCACACAGGAGAGGATTAGATACACCGCAGCTCCGGTATCACACAGGAGAGGATTAGATACACCGCAGCTCCGGTATCACACAGGATAGGATTAGATACACCGCAGCTCCGGTATCACACAGGAGAGGATTAGATACACCGCAGCTCCGGTATCGCACAGGAGAGGATTAGATACACCGCAGCTCCGGTATCACACAGGAGAGGATTAGATACACCGCAGCTCCGGTATCACACAGGAGAGGATTAGATACACCGCAGCTCCGGTATCACACAGGAGAGGATTAGATACACCACAGCTCCGGTATCACACAGGAGAGGATTAGATACACCGCAGCTCGGGTATCGCACAGGAGAGGATTAGATACACCACAGCTCCGGTATCACACAGGAGAGGATTAGATACACCGCAGCTCCGGTATCGCACAGGAAAGGATTAGATACACCACAGCTCCGGTATCACACAGGAGAGGATTAGATACACCGCAGCTCCAGTATAGCACAGGAGAGGATTAGATACACCACAGCTCCGGTATCACATAGGAGAGGATTGGATACACCGCAGCTCGGGTATCGCACAGGAAAGGATTAGATACACCACAGCTCCAGTATAGCACAGGAGAGGATTAGATACACCGCAGCTCCAGTATAGCACAGGAGAGGATTAGATACACCACAGCTCCGGTATCACACAGGAAAGGATTAGATACATCACAGCTCCGGTATCGCACAGGAGAGGATTAGATACACCACAGCTCCGGTATCACACAGGAGAGGATTAGATACACCGCAGCTCCGGTATCACACAGGAAAGGATTAGATACATCACAGCTCTGGTATCACACAGGAGAGGATTAGATACACCACAGCTCCAGTATCACACAGGAGAGGATTAGATACACCACAGCTCCGGTATCACACAGGAGAGGATTAGATACACCGCAGCTCCGGTATCACACAGGAGAGGATTAGATACACCGCAGCTCCGGTATCACACAGGAGAGGATTAGATACACCGCAGCTCCGGTATCACACAGGAGAGGATTAGATACACCGCAGCTCCGGTATCACACAGGAGGATTAGATACACCGCAGCTCCGGTATCACACAGGAGAGGATTAGATACACCGCAGCTCCGGTATCACACAGGAGAGGATTAGATACACCGCAGCTCCGGTATCACACAGGAGAGGATTAGATACACCGCAGCTCCGGTATCACACAGGAGAGGATTAGATACATCGCAGCTCCGGTATCACACAGGAGAGGATTAGATACACCGCAGCTCCGGTATCACACCGGAGAGGATTAGATACACCGCAGCTCCGGTATCACACCGGAGAGGATTAGATACACCGCAGCTCCGGTATCACACAGGGGAGGATTAGATACACCGCAGCTCCGGTATCACACAGGGGAGGATTAGATACACCGCAGCTCCGGTATCACACAGGGGAGGATTAGATACACCGCAGCTCCGGTATCACACAGGAGAGGATTAGATACACCACAGCTCCGGTATCACACAGGGGAGGATTAGATACATCACAGCTCCGGTATCGCACAGGAGAGGATTAGATACACCGCAGCTCCGGTATCACACAGGAGAGGATTAGATACATCACAGCTCCGGTATCACACAGGAGAGGATTAGATACACCACAGCTCCGGTATCACACAGGAGAGGATTAGATACACCACAGCTCCGGTATCACACAGGGGAGGATTAGATACACCACAGCTCCGGTATCACACAGGAGAGGATTAGATACATCACAGCTCCGGTATCGCACAGGAGAGGATTAGATACACCGCAGCTCCGGTATCACACAGGAAAGGATTAGATACACCGCAGCTCCGGTATCACACAGGAGAGGATTAGATACACCACAGCTCCGGTATCACACAGGAGAGGATTAGATACACCGCAGCTCCGGTATCACACAGGAGAGGATTAGATACATCACAGCTCCGGTATCACACAGGAGAGGATTAGATACACCACAGCTCCGGTATCACACAGGATAGGATTAGATACACCGCAGCTCCGGTATCACACAGGAGAGTATTAGATACACCACAGCTCCGGTATCACACAGGGGAGGATTAGATACACCACAGCTCCGGTATCACACAGGAGAGGATTAGATACACCACAGCTCCGGTATCACACAGGATAGGATTAGATACATCACAGCTCCGGTATCGCACAGGAGAGGATTAGATACACCGCAGCTCCGGTATCACACAGGAGAGGATTAGATACATCACAGCTCCGGTATCGCACAGGAGAGGATTAGATACACCGCAGCTCCGGTATCACACAGGAAAGGATTAGATACATCACAGCTCCGGTATCGCACAGGAGAGGATTAGATACATCACAGCTCCGGTATCGCACAGGAGAGGATTAGATACACCACAGCTCCGGTATCGCACAGGAGAGGATTAGATACATCACAGCTCCGGTATCACACAGGGGAGGATTAGATACACCACAGCTCCGGTATCACACAGGAGAGGATTAGATACACCACAGCTCCGGTATCACACAGGGGAGGATTAGATACACCACAGCTCCGGTATCACACAGGAGAGGATTAGATACACCACAGCTCCGGTATCACACAGGAGAGGATTAGATACACCGCAGCTCCGGTATCACACAGGAAAGGATTAGATACATCACAGCTCCGGTATCGCACAGGAGAGGATTAGATACACCACAGCTCCGGTATCGCACAGGAGAGGATTAGATACACCGCAGCTCGGGTATAGCACAGGAGAGGATTAGATACACCGCAGCTCCGGTATCACACAGGAGAGGATTAGATACACCGCAGCTCCGGTATCACACAGGAGAGGATTAGATACATCACAGCTCCGGTATCACACAGGAGAGGATTGGATACACCACAGCTCCAGTATAGCACAGGAGAGGATTAGATACATCACAGCTCCGGTATCACACAGGAGAGGATTAGATACACCGCAGCTCGGGTATAGCACAGGAGAGGATTAGATACACCGCAGCTCCGGTATCACACAGGAGAGGATTAGATACACCGCAGCTCCGGTATCACACAGGAGAGGATTAGATACACCGCAGCTCCGGTATCACACAGGAGAGGATTAGATACACCGCAGCTCGGGTATCGCACAGGAGAGGATTAGATACACCGCACCTCGGGTATCGCACAGGAGAGGATTAGATACACCACAGCTCCGGTATCACACAGGAGAGGATTAGATACACCGCAGATCGGGTATCGCACAGGAGAGGATTAGATACACCACAGCTCCGTTATCACACAGGAGAGGATTAGATACACCGCAGCTCGGGTATCGCACAGGAGAGGATTAGATACATCACAGCTCCGGTATCGCACAGGAGAGGATTAGATACACCGCAGATCGGGTATCGCACAGGAGAGGATTAGATACATCACAGCTCCGGTATCGCACAGGAGAGGATTAGATACACCACAGCTCCGGTATCACACAGGAGAGGATTAGATACACCGCAGATCGGGTATCGCACAGGAGAGGATTAGATACACCACAGCTCCGTTATCACACAGGAGAGGATTAGATACACCGCAGCTCGGGTATCGCACAGGAGAGGATTAGATACATCACAGCTCCGGTATCGCACAGGAGAGGATTAGATACACCGCAGATCGGGTATCGCACAGGAGAGGATTAGATACATCACAGCTCCGGTATCGCACAGGAGAGGATTAGATACACCACAGCTCCGGTATCACACAGGGGAGGATTAGATACGCCGCAGCTCCGGTATCGCACAGGAGAGGATTAGATACATCACAGCTCCGGTATCGCACAGGAGAGGATTAGATACATCACAGCTCCGGTATCGCACAGGAGAGGATTAGATACATCACAGCTCCGGTATCACACAGGAGAGGATTGGATACACCGCAGCTCCGGTATCACACAGGAGAGGATTAGATACACCACAGCTCCAGTATAGCACAGGAGAGGATTAGATACACCGCAGCTCCGGTATCACACAGGAGAGGATTAGATACACCGCAGCTCCGGTATCACACAGGAGAGGATTAGATACACCGCAGCTCCGGTATCACACAGGAGAGGATTAGATACACCGCAGCTCGGGTATCGCACAGGAGAGGATTAGATACACCGCAGCTCGGGTATCGCACAGGAGAGGATTAGATACACCGCAGCTCCGGTATCACACAGGAGAGGATTAGATACACCGCAGCTCGGGTATCGCACAGGAGAGGATTAGATACATCACAGCTCCGGTATCACACAGGAGAGGATTAGATACATCACAGCTCCGGTATCACACAGGAGAGGATTGGATACACCGCATCTCCGGTATCACACAGGAGAGGATTAGATACACCACAGCTCCAGTATAGCACAGGAGAGGATTAGATACATCACAGCTCCGGTATCACACAGGAGAGGATTAGATACATCACAGCTCCGGTATCACACAGGAGAGGATTAGATGCATCACAGCTCCGGTATCACACAGGAGAGGATTAGATACACCGCAGATCGGGTATCGCACAGGAGAGGATTAGATACACCACAGCTCCGGTATCACACAGGAGAGGATTAGATACACCGCAGCTCGGGTATCGCACAGGAGAGGATTAGATACATCACAGCTCTGGTATCACACAGGAGAGGATTAGATATATCACAGCTCCGGTATCGCACAGGAGAGGATTAGATACACCACAGCTCCGGTATCACACAGGAGAGGATTAGATACACCGCAGCTCCGGTATCACACAGGAGAGGATTAGATACACCGCAGCTCGGGTATCGCACAGGAGAGGATTAGATACATCACAGCTCTGGTATCACACAGGAGAGGATTAGATATATCACAGCTCCGGTATCGCACAGGAGAGGATTAGATACACCACAGCTCCGGTATCGCACAGGAGAGGATTAGATACACCACAGCTCCGGTATCACACAGGATAGGATTAGATACACCGCAGCTCCGGTATCACACAGGAGAGGATTAGATACACCACAGCTCCGGTATCACACAGGATAGGATTAGATACACCGCAGCTCCGGTATCACACAGGAGAGGATTAGATACACCGCAGCTCCGGTATCGCACAGGAGAGGATTAGATACACCGCAGCTCCGGTATCACACAGGAGAGGATTAGATACACCGCAGCTCTGGTATCACACAGGAGAGGATTAGATACACCGCAGCTCCGGTATCACACAGGAGAGGATTAGATACACCACAGCTCCGGTATCACACAGGAGAGGATTAGATACACCGCAGCTCGGGTATCGCACAGGAGAGGATTAGATACACCACAGCTCCGGTATCACACAGGAGAGGATTAGATACACCGCAGCTCCGGTATCGCACAGGAAAGGATTAGATACACCACATCTCCGGTATCACACAGGAGAGGATTAGATACACCGCAGCTCCAGTATAGCACAGGAGAGGATTAGATACACCACAGCTCCGTTATCACATAGGAGAGGATTGGATACACCGCAGCTCCAGTATAGCACAGGAGAGGATTGGATACACCGCAGCTCGGGTATCACACAGGAGAGGATTAGATACACCGCAGCTCGGGTATCGCACAGGAAAGGATTAGATACACCGCAGCTCCGGTATCACACAGGAGAGGATTGGATACACCGCAGCTCCGGTATCACACAGGAGAGGATTAGATACATCACAGCTCCGGTATCACACAGGAGAGGATTAGATACACCGCAGCTCGGGTATCACACAGGAGAGGATTAGATACACCGCAGCACGGGTATCGCACAGGAGATGATTAGATACACCGCAGCTCCGGTATCACACAGGAGAGGATTAGATACACCACAGCTCCGGTATCACATAGGAGAGGATTAGATACACCGCAGCTCGGGTATCGCACAGGAGAGGATTAGATACACCACAGCTCCGGTATCGCACAGGAGAGGATTAGATACATCACAGCTCCGGTATCACACAGGAGAGGATTAGATACATCACAGCTCCGGTATCACACAGGAGAGGATTAGATACACGGCTCAGCAGACAGTATCACACAGGAGAGGATTAGATACACGGCTCAGCAGACAGTATCACACAGGAGAGGATTAGATACACCGCAGCTCCGGTATCACACAGGAGAGGATTAGATACATCACAGCTCCGGTATCGCACAGGAGAGGATTAGATACACCGCAGCTCCGGTATCACACAGGAGAGGATTGGATACACCGCAGCTTCGGTATCACACAGGAGAGGATTAGATACATCACAGCTCTGGTATCGCACAGGAGAGGATTAGATACATCACAGCTCTGGTATCGCACAGGAGAGGATTAGATACATCACAGCTCCGGTATCACACAGGAGAGGATTGGATACACCGCAGCTTCGGTATCACACAGGAGAGGATTAGATACATCACAGCTCCGGTATCACACAAGAGAGGATTAGATACATCACAGCTCCGGTATCACACAGGAGAGGATTAGATACACGGCTCAGCAGACAGTATCACACAGGAGAGGATTAGATACACGGCTCAGCAGACAGTATCACACAGGAGAGGATTAGATACACCGCAGCTCCGGTATCACACAGGAGAGGATTAGATACATCACAGCTCCGGTATCGCACAGGAGAGGATTAGATACACCGCAGCTCCGGTATCACACAGGAGAGGATTAGATACATCACAGCTCTGGTATCGCACAGGAGAGGATTAGATACATCACAGCTCCGGTATCACACAGGAAAGGATTAGATACACCGCAGCTCCGGTATCACACAGGAGAGGATTAGATACACAACAGCTCCGGTATCACACAGGAGAGGATTAGATACACCGCAGCTCCGGTATCACACAGGAGAGGATTAGATACATCACAGCTCCGGTATCACACAGGGGAGGATTAGATACGCCGCAGCTCCGGTATCGCACAGGAGAGGATTAGATACATCACAGCTCCGGTATCACACAGGAGAGGATTAGATACACCGCAGCTCCGGTATCACACAGGAGAGGATTAGATACGCCGCAGCTCCGGTATCGCACAGGAGAGGATTAGATACATCACAGCTCCGGTATCGCACAGGAGAGGATTAGATACATCACAGCTCCGGTATCGCACAGGAGAGGATTAGATACATCACAGCTCCGGTATCACACAGGAGAGGATTGGATACACCGCAGCTCCGGTATCACACAGGAGAGGATTAGATACACCGCAGCTCCGGTATCACACAGGAGAGGATTAGATACACCGCAGCTCCGGTATCACACAGGAGAGGATTAGATACATCACAGCTCCAGTATAGCACAGGAGAGGATTAGATACACCGCAGCTCCGGTATCACACAGGAGAGGATTAGATACACCACAGCTCCGGTATCACACAGGAGAGGATTAGATACACCACAGCTCCGGTATCACACAGGAGAGGATTAGATACATCACAGCTCCAGTATAGCACAGGAGAGGATTAGATACACCACAGCTCCGGTATCACACAGGAGAGGATTAGATACACCGCAGCTCCGGTATCACACAGGAGAGGATTAGATACACCACAGCTCCGGTATCACACAGGAGAGGATTAGATACATCACAGCTCCAGTATAGCACAGGAGAGGATTAGATACACCGCAGCTCCGGTATCACACAGGAGAGGATTAGATACACCGCAGCTCCGCTATCACACAGGAGAGGATTAGATACACCGCAGCTCCGGTATCACACAGGAGAGGATTAGATACACCACAGCTCCGGTATCGCACATGAGAGGATTAGATACATCACAGCTCCGGTATCGCACAGGAGAGGATTAGATACACCACAGCTCCGGTATCACACAGGAGAGGATTAGATACACCGCAGCTCCGGTATCACACAGGAGAGGATTAGATACACCGCAGCTCCGGTATCACACAGGAGAGGATTAGATACACCGCAGATCGGGTATCGCACAAAAGAGGATTAGATACATCACAGCTCCGGTATCGCACAGGAGAGGATTAGATACACCGCAGGTCCGGTATCACACAGGAGAGGATTAGATACACCACAGCTCCGGTATCACACAGGGGAGGATTAGATACGCCGCAGCTCCGGTATCGCACAGGAGAGGATTAGATACATCACAGCTCCGGTATCGCACAGGAGAGGATTAGATACATCACAGCTCCGGTATCGCACAGGAGAGGATTAGATACATCACAGCTCCGGTATCACACAGGAGAGGATTGGATACACAGCAGCTCCGGTATCACACAGGAGAGGATTAGATACACCGCAGCTCCGGTATCACACAGGAGAGGATTAGATACACCGCAGCTCCGGTATCACACAGGAGAGGATTAGATACACCGCAGCTCGGGTATCGCACAGGAGAGGATTAGATACACCGCAGCTCGGGTATCGCACAGGAGAGGATTAGATACACCGCAGCTCCGGTATCACACAGGAGAGGATTAGATACACCGCAGCTCGGGTATCGCACAGGAGAGGATTAGATACATCACAGCTCCGGTATCGCACAGGAGAGGATTAGATACATCACAGCTCCGGTATCACACAGGAGAGGATTAGATACACCGCAGATCGGGTATCGCACAGGAGAGGATTAGATACACCACAGCTCCGGTATCACACAGGAGAGGATTAGATACACCGCAGCTCGGGTATCGCACAGGAGAGGATTAGATACATCACAGCTCCGGTATCGCACAGGAGAGGATTAGATACATCACAGCTCCGGTATCGCACAGGAGAGGATTAGATACATCACAGCTCCGGTATCACACAGGAGAGGATTGGATACACCGCAGCTCCGGTATCACACAGGACAGGATTAGATACACCACAGCTCCAGTATAGCACAGGAGAGGATTAGATACACCGCAGCTCCGGTATCACACAGGAGAGGATTAGATACACCGCAGCTCCGGTATCACACAGGAGATGATTAGATACACCGCAGCTCCGGTATCACACAGGAGAGGATTAGATACACCACAGCTCCGGTATCGCACAGGAGAGGATTAGATACATCACAGCTCCGGTATCGCACAGGAGAGGATTAGATACATCACAGCTCCGGTATCGCACAGGAGAGGATTAGATACACCACAGCTCCGGTATCACACAGGGGAGGATTAGATACGCCGCAGCTCCGGTATCGCACAGGAGAGGATTAGATACATCACAGCTCCGGTATCACACAGGAGAGGATTAGATACACCGCAGCTCCGGTATGACACAGGAGAGGATTAGATACATCACAGCTCCGGTATCACACAGGAGAGGATTAGATACATCACAGCTCCGGTATCGCTCAGGAGAGGATTAGATACATCACAGCTCCGGTATCGCACAGAAGAGGATTAGATACATCACAGCTCCGGTATCACACAGGAGAGGATTAGATACACCGCAGCTCCGGTATCACACAGGAGAGGATTAGATACACCGCAGCTCCGGTATCACACAGAAGAGGATTGGATACACCGCAGCTCCGGTATCACACAGGAGAGGATTGGATACACCGCAGCTCCGGTATCACACAGGAGAGGATTGGATACACCGCAGCTCCGGTATCACACAGGAGAGGATTAGATACACCACAGCTCCGGTATCACACAGGAGAGGATTAGATACACCACAGCTCCGGTATCACACAGGAGAGGATTAGATACACCGCAGCTCCGGTATCACACAGGGGAGGATTAGATACACCACAGCTCCGGTATCACACAGGAGAGGATTGGATACACCACAGCTCCAGTATAGCACAGGAGAGGATTAGATACATCACAGCTCCGGTATCACACAGGAGAGGATTAGATACACCGCAGCTCGGGTATAGCACAGGAGAGGATTAGATACACCGCAGCTCCGGTATCACACAGGAGAGGATTAGATACACCGCAGCTCCGGTATCACACAGGAGAGGATTAGATACATCACAGCTCCGGTATCACACAGGAGAGGATTGGATACACCACAGCTCCAGTATAGCACAGGAGAGGATTAGATACATCACAGCTCCGGTATCACACAGGAGAGGATTAGATACACCACAGCTCGGGTATAGCACAGGAGAGGATTAGATACACCGCAGCTCCGGTATCACACAGGAGAGGATTAGATACACCGCAGCTCCGGTATCACACAGGAGAGGATTAGATACACCGCAGCTCCGGTATCACACAGGAGAGGATTAGATACACCGCAGCTCGGGTATCGCACAGGAGAGGATTAGATACACCGCACCTCGGGTATCGCACAGGAGAGGATTAGATACACCACAGCTCCGGTATCACACAGGAGAGGATTAGATACACCGCAGATCGGGTATCGCACAGGAGAGGATTAGATACACCACAGCTCCGTTATCACACAGGAGAGGATTAGATACACCGCAGCTCGGGTATCGCACAGGAGAGGATTAGATACATCACAGCTCCGGTATCGCACAGGAGAGGATTAGATACACCGCAGATCGGGTATCGCACAGGAGAGGATTAGATACATCACAGCTCCGGTATCGCACAGGAGAGGATTAGATACACCACAGCTCCGGTATCACACAGGAGAGGATTAGATACACCGCAGATCGGGTATCGCACAGGAGAGGATTAGATACACCACAGCTCCGTTATCACACAGGAGAGGATTAGATACACCGCAGCTCGGGTATCGCACAGGAGAGGATTAGATACATCACAGCTCCGGTATCGCACAGGAGAGGATTAGATACACCGCAGATCGGGTATCGCACAGGAGAGGATTAGATACATCACAGCTCCGGTATCGCACAGGAGAGGATTAGATACACCACAGCTCCGGTATCACACAGGGGAGGATTAGATACGCCGCAGCTCCGGTATCGCACAGGAGAGGATTAGATACATCACAGCTCCGGTATCGCACAGGAGAGGATTAGATACATCACAGCTCCGGTATCGCACAGGAGAGGATTAGATACATCACAGCTCCGGTATCACACAGGAGAGGATTGGATACACCGCAGCTCCGGTATCACACAGGAGAGGATTAGATACACCACAGCTCCAGTATAGCACAGGAGAGGATTAGATACACCGCAGCTCCGGTATCACACAGGAGAGGATTAGATACACCGCAGCTCCGGTATCACACAGGAGAGGATTAGATACACCGCAGCTCCGGTATCACACAGGAGAGGATTAGATACACCGCAGCTCGGGTATCGCACAGGAGAGGATTAGATACACCGCAGCTCGGGTATCGCACAGGAGAGGATTAGATACACCGCAGCTCCGGTATCACACAGGAGAGGATTAGATACACCGCAGCTCGGGTATCGCACAGGAGAGGATTAGATACATCACAGCTCCGGTATCACACAGGAGAGGATTAGATACATCACAGCTCCGGTATCACACAGGAGAGGATTGGATACACCGCATCTCCGGTATCACACAGGAGAGGATTAGATACACCACAGCTCCAGTATAGCACAGGAGAGGATTAGATACACCGCAGATCGGGTATCGCACAGGAGAGGATTAGATACACCACAGCTCCGGTATCACACAGGAGAGGATTAGATACACCGCAGCTCGGGTATCGCACAGGAGAGGATTAGATACATCACAGCTCTGGTATCACACAGGAGAGGATTAGATATATCACAGCTCCGGTATCGCACAGGAGAGGATTAGATACACCACAGCTCCGGTATCACACAGGAGAGGATTAGATACACCGCAGCTCCGGTATCACACAGGAGAGGATTAGATACACCGCAGCTCGGGTATCGCACAGGAGAGGATTAGATACATCACAGCTCTGGTATCACACAGGAGAGGATTAGATATATCACAGCTCCGGTATCGCACAGGAGAGGATTAGATACACCACAGCTCCGGTATCGCACAGGAGAGGATTAGATACACCACAGCTCCGGTATCACACAGGATAGGATTAGATACACCGCAGCTCCGGTATCACACAGGAGAGGATTAGATACACCACAGCTCCGGTATCACACAGGATAGGATTAGATACACCGCAGCTCCGGTATCACACAGGAGAGGATTAGATACACCGCAGCTCCGGTATCGCACAGGAGAGGATTAGATACACCGCAGCTCCGGTATCACACAGGAGAGGATTAGATACACCGCAGCTCTGGTATCACACAGGAGAGGATTAGATACACCGCAGCTCCGGTATCACACAGGAGAGGATTAGATACACCACAGCTCCGGTATCACACAGGAGAGGATTAGATACACCGCAGCTCGGGTATCGCACAGGAGAGGATTAGATACACCACAGCTCCGGTATCACACAGGAGAGGATTAGATACACCGCAGCTCCGGTATCGCACAGGAAAGGATTAGATACACCACATCTCCGGTATCACACAGGAGAGGATTAGATACACCGCAGCTCCAGTATAGCACAGGAGAGGATTAGATACACCACAGCTCCGTTATCACATAGGAGAGGATTGGATACACCGCAGCTCCAGTATAGCACAGGAGAGGATTGGATACACCGCAGCTCGGGTATCACACAGGAGAGGATTAGATACACCGCAGCTCGGGTATCGCACAGGAAAGGATTAGATACACCGCAGCTCCGGTATCACACAGGAGAGGATTGGATACACCGCAGCTCCGGTATCACACAGGAGAGGATTAGATACATCACAGCTCCGGTATCACACAGGAGAGGATTAGATACACCGCAGCTCGGGTATCACACAGGAGAGGATTAGATACACCGCAGCACGGGTATCGCACAGGAGATGATTAGATACACCGCAGCTCCGGTATCACACAGGAGAGGATTAGATACACCACAGCTCCGGTATCACATAGGAGAGGATTAGATACACCGCAGCTCGGGTATCGCACAGGAGAGGATTAGATACACCACAGCTCCGGTATCGCACAGGAGAGGATTAGATACATCACAGCTCCGGTATCACACAGGAGAGGATTAGATACATCACAGCTCCGGTATCACACAGGAGAGGATTAGATACACGGCTCAGCAGACAGTATCACACAGGAGAGGATTAGATACACGGCTCAGCAGACAGTATCACACAGGAGAGGATTAGATACACCGCAGCTCCGGTATCACACAGGAGAGGATTAGATACATCACAGCTCCGGTATCGCACAGGAGAGGATTAGATACACCGCAGCTCCGGTATCACACAGGAGAGGATTGGATACACCGCAGCTTCGGTATCACACAGGAGAGGATTAGATACATCACAGCTCTGGTATCGCACAGGAGAGGATTAGATACATCACAGCTCTGGTATCGCACAGGAGAGGATTAGATACATCACAGCTCCGGTATCACACAGGAGAGGATTGGATACACCGCAGCTTCGGTATCACACAGGAGAGGATTAGATACATCACAGCTCCGGTATCACACAAGAGAGGATTAGATACATCACAGCTCCGGTATCACACAGGAGAGGATTAGATACACGGCTCAGCAGACAGTATCACACAGGAGAGGATTAGATACACGGCTCAGCAGACAGTATCACACAGGAGAGGATTAGATACACCGCAGCTCCGGTATCACACAGGAGAGGATTAGATACATCACAGCTCCGGTATCGCACAGGAGAGGATTAGATACACCGCAGCTCCGGTATCACACAGGAGAGGATTAGATACATCACAGCTCTGGTATCGCACAGGAGAGGATTAGATACATCACAGCTCCGGTATCACACAGGAAAGGATTAGATACACCGCAGCTCCGGTATCACACAGGAGAGGATTAGATACACAACAGCTCCGGTATCACACAGGAGAGGATTAGATACACCGCAGCTCGGTATCACACAGGAGAGGATTAGATACACCGCAGATCGGGTATCGCACAAAAGAGGATTAGATACATCACAGCTCCGGTATCGCACAGGAGAGGATTAGATACACCGCAGGTCCGGTATCACACAGGAGAGGATTAGATACACCACAGCTCCGGTATCACACAGGGGAGGATTAGATACGCCGCAGCTCCGGTATCGCACAGGAGAGGATTAGATACATCACAGCTCCGGTATCGCACAGGAGAGGATTAGATACATCACAGCTCCGGTATCGCACAGGAGAGGATTAGATACATCACAGCTCCGGTATCACACAGGAGAGGATTGGATACACCGCAGCTCCGGTATCACACAGGAGAGGATTAGATACACCACAGCTCCAGTATAGCACAGGAGAGGATTAGATACACCGCAGCTCCGGTATCACACAGGAGAGGATTAGATACACCGCAGCTCCGGTATCACACAGGAGAGGATTAGATACACCGCAGCTCCGGTATCACACAGGAGAGGATTAGATACACCGCAGCTCGGGTATCGCACAGGAGAGGATTAGATACACCGCAGCTCGGGTATCGCACAGGAGAGGATTAGATACATCACAGCTCCGGTATCGCACAGGAGAGGATTAGATACATCACAGCTCCGGTATCACACAGGAGAGGATTAGATACACCGCAGATCGGGTATCGCACAGGAGAGGATTAGATACACCACAGCTCCGGTATCACACAGGAGAGGATTAGATACACCGCAGCTCGGGTATCGCACAGGAGAGGATTAGATACATCACAGCTCCGGTATCGCACAGGAGAGGATTAGATACATCACAGCTCCGGTATCGCACAGGAGAGGATTAGATACATCACAGCTCCGGTATCACACAGGAGAGGATTGGATACACCGCAGCTCCGGTATCACACAGGACAGGATTAGATACACCACAGCTCCAGTATAGCACAGGAGAGGATTAGATACACCGCAGCTCCGGTATCACACAGGAGAGGATTAGATACACCGCAGCTCCGGTATCACACAGGAGATGATTAGATACACCGCAGCTCCGGTATCACACAGGAGAGGATTAGATACACCACAGCTCCGGTATCACACAGGAGAGGATTGGATACACCGCAGCTCCGGTATCACACAGGAGAGGATTAGATACACCACAGCTCCGGTATCACACAGGAGAGGATTAGATACACCACAGCTCCGGTATCACACAGGAGAGGATTAGATACACCGCAGCTCCGGTATCACACAGGAGAGGATTAGATACACCGCAGCTCCGGTATCACACAGGAGAGGATTGGATACACCACAGCTCCAGTATAGCACAGGAGAGGATTAGATACATCACAGCTCCGGTATCACACAGGAGAGGATTAGATACACCGCAGCTCGGGTATAGCACAGGAGAGGATTAGATACACCGCAGCTCCGGTATCACACAGGAGAGGATTAGATACACCGCAGCTCCGGTATCACACAGGAGAGGATTAGATACATCACAGCTCCGGTATCACACAGGAGAGGATTGGATACACCACAGCTCCAGTATAGCACAGGAGAGGATTAGATACATCACAGCTCCGGTATCACACAGGAGAGGATTAGATACACCGCAGCTCGGGTATAGCACAGGAGAGGATTAGATACACCGCAGCTCCGGTATCACACAGGAGAGGATTAGATACACCGCAGCTCCGGTATCACACAGGAGAGGATTAGATACACCGCAGCTCCGGTATCACACAGGAGAGGATTAGATACACCGCAGCTCGGGTATCGCACAGGAGAGGATTAGATACACCACAGCTCCGGTATCACACAGGAGAGGATTAGATACACCGCAGATCGGGTATCGCACAGGAGAGGATTAGATACACCACAGCTCCGTTATCACACAGGAGAGGATTAGATACACCGCAGCTCGGGTATCGCACAGGAGAGGATTAGATACACCACAGCTCCGGTATCACACAGGAAAGGATTAGATATATCACAGCTCCGGTATCGCACAGGAGAGGATTAGATACACCACAGCTCCGGTATCACACAGGAGAGGATTAGATACACCGCAGCTCCGGTATCACACAGGAGAGGATTAGATACACCGCAGCTCCGGTATCACACAGGATAGGATTAGATACACCGCAGCTCCGGTATCGCACAGGAGAGGATTAGATACACCGCAGCTCCGGTATCACACAGGAGAGGATTAGATACACCGCAGCTCCGGTATCACACAGGAGAGGATTAGATACACCGCAGCTCCGGTATCACACAGGAGAGGATTAGATACACCACAGCTCCGGTATCACACAGGAGAGGATTAGATACACCGCAGCTCGGGTATCGCACAGGAGAGGATTAGATACACCACAGCTCCGGTATCACACAGGAGAGGATTAGATACACCGCAGCTCCGGTATCGCACAGGAAAGGATTAGATACACCACAGCTCCGGTATCACACAGGAGAGGATTAGATACACCGCAGCTCCAGTATAGCACAGGAGAGGATTAGATACACCACAGCTCCGGTATCACATAGGAGAGGATTGGATACACCGCAGCTCGGGTATCGCACAGGAAAGGATTAGATACACCACAGCTCCAGTATAGCACAGGAGAGGATTAGATACACCGCAGCTCCAGTATAGCACAGGAGAGGATTAGATACACCACAGCTCCGGTATCACACAGGAAAGGATTAGATACATCACAGCTCCGGTATCGCACAGGAGAGGATTAGATACACCACAGCTCCGGTATCACACAGGAGAGGATTAGATACACCGCAGCTCCGGTATCACACAGGAAAGGATTAGATACATCACAGCTCTGGTATCACACAGGAGAGGATTAGATACACCACAGCTCCAGTATCACACAGGAGAGGATTAGATACACCACAGCTCCGGTATCACACAGGAGAGGATTAGATACACCGCAGCTCCGGTATCACACAGGAGAGGATTAGATACACCGCAGCTCCGGTATCACACAGGAGAGGATTAGATACACCGCAGCTCCGGTATCACACAGGAGAGGATTAGATACACCGCAGCTCCGGTATCACACAGGAGGATTAGATACACCGCAGCTCCGGTATCACACAGGAGAGGATTAGATACACCGCAGCTCCGGTATCACACAGGAGAGGATTAGATACACCGCAGCTCCGGTATCACACAGGAGAGGATTAGATACACCGCAGCTCCGGTATCACACAGGAGAGGATTAGATACATCGCAGCTCCGGTATCACACAGGAGAGGATTAGATACACCGCAGCTCCGGTATCACACCGGAGAGGATTAGATACACCGCAGCTCCGGTATCACACCGGAGAGGATTAGATACACCGCAGCTCCGGTATCACACAGGGGAGGATTAGATACACCGCAGCTCCGGTATCACACAGGGGAGGATTAGATACACCGCAGCTCCGGTATCACACAGGGGAGGATTAGATACACCGCAGCTCCGGTATCACACAGGAGAGGATTAGATACACCACAGCTCCGGTATCACACAGGGGAGGATTAGATACATCACAGCTCCGGTATCGCACAGGAGAGGATTAGATACACCGCAGCTCCGGTATCACACAGGAGAGGATTAGATACATCACAGCTCCGGTATCACACAGGAGAGGATTAGATACACCACAGCTCCGGTATCACACAGGAGAGGATTAGATACACCACAGCTCCGGTATCACACAGGGGAGGATTAGATACACCACAGCTCCGGTATCACACAGGAGAGGATTAGATACATCACAGCTCCGGTATCGCACAGGAGAGGATTAGATACACCGCAGCTCCGGTATCACACAGGAAAGGATTAGATACACCGCAGCTCCGGTATCACACAGGAGAGGATTAGATACACCACAGCTCCGGTATCACACAGGAGAGGATTAGATACACCGCAGCTCCGGTATCACACAGGAGAGGATTAGATACATCACAGCTCCGGTATCACACAGGAGAGGATTAGATACACCACAGCTCCGGTATCACACAGGATAGGATTAGATACACCGCAGCTCCGGTATCACACAGGAGAGTATTAGATACACCACAGCTCCGGTATCACACAGGGGAGGATTAGATACACCACAGCTCCGGTATCACACAGGAGAGGATTAGATACACCACAGCTCCGGTATCACACAGGAGAGGATTAGATACACCGCAGCTCCGGTATCACACAGGAGAGGATTAGATACACCGCAGCTCCGGTATCACACAGGAGAGGATTGGATACACCACAGCTCCAGTATAGCACAGGAGAGGATTAGATACATCACAGCTCCGGTATCACACAGGAGAGGATTAGATACACCGCAGCTCGGGTATAGCACAGGAGAGGATTAGATACACCGCAGCTCCGGTATCACACAGGAGAGGATTAGATACACCGCAGCTCCGGTATCACACAGGAGAGGATTAGATACATCACAGCTCCGGTATCACACAGGAGAGGATTGGATACACCACAGCTCCAGTATAGCACAGGAGAGGATTAGATACATCACAGCTCCGGTATCACACAGGAGAGGATTAGATACACCGCAGCTCGGGTATAGCACAGGAGAGGATTAGATACACCGCAGCTCCGGTATCACACAGGAGAGGATTAGATACACCGCAGCTCCGGTATCACACAGGAGAGGATTAGATACACCGCAGCTCCGGTATCACACAGGAAAGGATTAGATACACCGCAGCTCCGGTATCACACAGGAGAGGATTAGATACACCACAGCTCCGGTATCACACAGGAGAGGATTAGATACACCGCAGCTCCGGTATCACACAGGAGAGGATTAGATACATCACAGCTCCGGTATCACACAGGAGAGGATTAGATACACCACAGCTCCGGTATCACACAGGATAGGATTAGATACACCGCAGCTCCGGTATCACACAGGAGAGTATTAGATACACCACAGCTCCGGTATCACACAGGGGAGGATTAGATACACCACAGCTCCGGTATCACACAGGAGAGGATTAGATACACCACAGCTCCGGTATCACACAGGAGAGGATTAGATACACCGCAGCTCCGGTATCACACAGGAGAGGATTAGATACACCGCAGCTCCGGTATCACACAGGAGAGGATTGGATACACCACAGCTCCAGTATAGCACAGGAGAGGATTAGATACATCACAGCTCCGGTATCACACAGGAGAGGATTAGATACACCGCAGCTCGGGTATAGCACAGGAGAGGATTAGATACACCGCAGCTCCGGTATCACACAGGAGAGGATTAGATACACCGCAGCTCCGGTATCACACAGGAGAGGATTAGATACATCACAGCTCCGGTATCACACAGGAGAGGATTGGATACACCACAGCTCCAGTATAGCACAGGAGAGGATTAGATACATCACAGCTCCGGTATCACACAGGAGAGGATTAGATACACCGCAGCTCGGGTATAGCACAGGAGAGGATTAGATACACCGCAGCTCCGGTATCACACAGGAGAGGATTAGATACACCGCAGCTCCGGTATCACACAGGAGAGGATTAGATACACCGCAGCTCCGGTATCACACAGGAGAGGATTAGATACACCGCAGCTCGGGTATCGCACAGGAGAGGATTAGATACACCACAGCTCCGGTATCACACAGGAGAGGATTAGATACACCGCAGATCGGGTATCGCACAGGAGAGGATTAGATACACCACAGCTCCGTTATCACACAGGAGAGGATTAGATACACCGCAGCTCGGGTATCGCACAGGAGAGGATTAGATACACCACAGCTCCGGTATCACACAGGAAAGGATTAGATATATCACAGCTCCGGTATCGCACAGGAGAGGATTAGATACACCACAGCTCCGGTATCACACAGGAGAGGATTAGATACACCGCAGCTCCGGTATCACACAGGAGAGGATTAGATACACCGCAGCTCCGGTATCACACAGGATAGGATTAGATACACCGCAGCTCCGGTATCGCACAGGAGAGGATTAGATACACCGCAGCTCCGGTATCACACAGGAGAGGATTAGATACACCGCAGCTCCGGTATCACACAGGAGAGGATTAGATACACCGCAGCTCCGGTATCACACAGGAGAGGATTAGATACACCACAGCTCCGGTATCACACAGGAGAGGATTAGATACACCGCAGCTCGGGTATCGCACAGGAGAGGATTAGATACACCACAGCTCCGGTATCACACAGGAGAGGATTAGATACACCGCAGCTCCGGTATCGCACAGGAAAGGATTAGATACACCACAGCTCCGGTATCACACAGGAGAGGATTAGATACACCGCAGCTCCAGTATAGCACAGGAGAGGATTAGATACACCACAGCTCCGGTATCACATAGGAGAGGATTGGATACACCGCAGCTCGGGTATCGCACAGGAAAGGATTAGATACACCACAGCTCCAGTATAGCACAGGAGAGGATTAGATACACCGCAGCTCCAGTATAGCACAGGAGAGGATTAGATACACCACAGCTCCGGTATCACACAGGAAAGGATTAGATACATCACAGCTCCGGTATCGCACAGGAGAGGATTAGATACACCACAGCTCCGGTATCACACAGGAGAGGATTAGATACACCGCAGCTCCGGTATCACACAGGAAAGGATTAGATACATCACAGCTCTGGTATCACACAGGAGAGGATTAGATACACCACAGCTCCAGTATCACACAGGAGAGGATTAGATACACCACAGCTCCGGTATCACACAGGAGAGGATTAGATACACCGCAGCTCCGGTATCACACAGGAGAGGATTAGATACACCGCAGCTCCGGTATCACACAGGAGAGGATTAGATACACCGCAGCTCCGGTATCACACAGGAGAGGATTAGATACACCGCAGCTCCGGTATCACACAGGAGGATTAGATACACCGCAGCTCCGGTATCACACAGGAGAGGATTAGATACACCGCAGCTCCGGTATCACACAGGAGAGGATTAGATACACCGCAGCTCCGGTATCACACAGGAGAGGATTAGATACACCGCAGCTCCGGTATCACACAGGAGAGGATTAGATACATCGCAGCTCCGGTATCACACAGGAGAGGATTAGATACACCGCAGCTCCGGTATCACACCGGAGAGGATTAGATACACCGCAGCTCCGGTATCACACCGGAGAGGATTAGATACACCGCAGCTCCGGTATCACACAGGGGAGGATTAGATACACCGCAGCTCCGGTATCACACAGGGGAGGATTAGATACACCGCAGCTCCGGTATCACACAGGGGAGGATTAGATACACCGCAGCTCCGGTATCACACAGGAGAGGATTAGATACACCACAGCTCCGGTATCACACAGGGGAGGATTAGATACATCACAGCTCCGGTATCGCACAGGAGAGGATTAGATACACCGCAGCTCCGGTATCACACAGGAGAGGATTAGATACATCACAGCTCCGGTATCACACAGGAGAGGATTAGATACACCACAGCTCCGGTATCACACAGGAGAGGATTAGATACACCACAGCTCCGGTATCACACAGGGGAGGATTAGATACACCACAGCTCCGGTATCACACAGGAGAGGATTAGATACATCACAGCTCCGGTATCGCACAGGAGAGGATTAGATACACCGCAGCTCCGGTATCACACAGGAAAGGATTAGATACACCGCAGCTCCGGTATCACACAGGAGAGGATTAGATACACCACAGCTCCGGTATCACACAGGAGAGGATTAGATACACCGCAGCTCCGGTATCACACAGGAGAGGATTAGATACATCACAGCTCCGGTATCACACAGGAGAGGATTAGATACACCACAGCTCCGGTATCACACAGGATAGGATTAGATACACCGCAGCTCCGGTATCACACAGGAGAGTATTAGATACACCACAGCTCCGGTATCACACAGGGGAGGATTAGATACACCACAGCTCCGGTATCACACAGGAGAGGATTAGATACACCACAGCTCCGGTATCACACAGGATAGGATTAGATACATCACAGCTCCGGTATCGCACAGGAGAGGATTAGATACACCGCAGCTCCGGTATCACACAGGAGAGGATTAGATACATCACAGCTCCGGTATCGCACAGGAGAGGATTAGATACACCGCAGCTCCGGTATCACACAGGAAAGGATTAGATACATCACAGCTCCGGTATCGCACAGGAGAGGATTAGATACATCACAGCTCCGGTATCGCACAGGAGAGGATTAGATACACCACAGCTCCGGTATCGCACAGGAGAGGATTAGATACATCACAGCTCCGGTATCACACAGGGGAGGATTAGATACACCACAGCTCCGGTATTACACAGGAGAGGATTAGATACACCACAGCTCCGGTATCACACAGGGGAGGATTAGATACACCACAGCTCCGGTATCACACAGGAGAGGATTAGATACACCACAGCTCCGGTATCACACAGGAGAGGATTAGATACACCGCAGCTCCGGTATCACACAGGAAAGGATTAGATACATCACAGCTCCGGTATCGCACAGGAGAGGATTAGATACACCACAGCTCCGGTATCGCACAGGAGAGGATTAGATACATCACAGCTCCGGTATCACACAGGAGAGGATTAGATACACCACAGCTCCGGTATCGCACAGGAGAGAATTAGATACACCACAGCTCCGGTATCGCACAGGAGAGGATTAGATACATCACAGCTCCGGTATCACACAGGAGAGGATTGGATACACCGCAGCTCCTGTATCACACAGGAGAGGATTAGATACATCACAGCTCCGGTATCACACAGGAGAGGATTAGATACACCACAGCTCCGGTATCACACAGGAGAGGATTAGATACATCACAGCTCCGGTATCACACAGGAGAGGATTAGATACATCACAGCTCCGGTATCGCACAGGAGAGGATTAGATACACCACAGCTCCGGTATCACACAGGAGAGGATTGGATACATCACAGCTCCGGTATCACACAGGAGAGGATTAGATACATCACAGCTCCGGTATCGCACAGGAGAGGATTAGATACATCACAGCTCCGGTATCACACAGGAGAGGATTAGATACACCACAGCTCCGGTATCACACAGGAGAGGATTAGATACATCACAGCTCCGGTATCACACAGGAGAGGATTAGATACATCACAGCTCCGGTATCGCACAGGAGAGGATTAGATACATCACAGCTCCGGTATCGCACAGGAGAGGATTAGATACATCACAGCTCCGGTATCACACAGGAGAGGATTAGATACACCACAGCTCCGGTATCGCACAGGAGAGGATTAGATACACCGCAGCTCCGGTATCGCACAGGAGAGGATTAGATACACCACAGCTCCGGTATCACACAGGAGAGGATTAGATACACCGCAGCTCCGGTATCGCACAGGAGAGGATTAGATACATCACAGCTCCGGTATCACACAGGAGAGGATTAGATACACCACAGCTCCGGTATCGCACAGGAGAGGATTAGATACATCACAGCTCCGGTATCGCACAGGAGAGGATTAGATACACCACAGCTCCGGTATCACACAGGAGAGGATTAGATACATCACAGCTCCGGTATCACACAGGAGAGGATTAAATACATCACAGCTCCGGTATCACACAGGAGAGGATTAGATACACCACAGCTCCGGTATCGCACAGGAGAGGATTAGATACACCGCAGCTCCGGTATCGCACAGGAGAGGATTAGATACATCACAGCTCCGGTATCGCACAGGAGAGGATTAGATACACCGCAGCTCCGGTATCGCACAGGAGAGGATTGGATACACCGCAGCTCCGGTATCGCACAGGAGAGAATTAGATACATCACAGCTCCAGTATCACACAGGAGAGGATTAGATACATCACAGCTCCGGTATCACACAGGAGAGGATTAGATACATCACAGCTCCGGTATCACACAGAAGAGGATTAGATACACCACAGCTCCGGTATCACACAGGAGAGGATTAGATACACCGCAGCTCCGGTATCACACAGGAGAGGATTGGATACACCGCAGCTCCGGTATCGCACAGGAGAGGATTGGATACACCGCAGCTCCGGTATCACACAGGAGAGGATTGGATACACCGCAGCTCCGGTATCGCACAGGAGAGGATTGGATACACCGCAGCTCCGGTATCGCACAGGAGAGAATTAGATACATCACAGCTCCAGTATCACACAGGAGAGGATTAGATACATCACAGCTCCGGTATCGCACAGGAGAGGATTAGATACATCACAGCTCCGGTATCAAACAGGAGAGGATTGGATACACCGCAGCTCCGGTATCGCACAGGAGAGAATTAGATACATCACAGCTCCAGTATCACACAGGAGAGGATTAGATACATCACAGCTCCGGTATCGCACAGGAGAGGATTAGATACACCGCAGCTCCGGTATCGCACAGGAGAGGATTAGATACATCACAGCTCCGGTATCACACAGGAGAGGATTAGATACACCACAGCTCCGGTATCGCACAGGAGAGGATTAGATACATCACAGCTCCGGTATCGCACAGGAGAGGATTAGATACACCACAGCTCCGGTATCACACAGGAGAGGATTAGATACATCACAGCTCCGGTATCGCACAGGAGAGGATTAGATACATGACAGCTCCGGTATCACACAGGAGAGGATTAGATACATCACAGCTCCAGTATAGCACAGGAGAGGATTAGATACACCACAGCTCCGGTATCACACAGGAGAGGATTAGATACATCACAGCTCCGGTATCGCACAGGAGAGGATTAGATACATGACAGCTCCGGTATCGCACAGGAGATGATTAGATACATCACAGCTCCGGTATCACACAGGAAAGGATTATATACACCGCAGCTCCGGTATCACACAGGAGAGGATTAGATACACCGCAGCTCCGGTATCACACAGGAGAGGATTAGATACACCGCAGCTCGGGTATCGCACAGGAGAGGATTAGATACATCACAGCTCCGGTATCACACAGGAGAGGATTAGATACATCACAGCTCCGGTATCACACAGGAGAGGATTAGATACATCACAGCTCCGGTATCACACAGGAGAGGATTAGATACACCGCAGCTCCGGTATCACACAGGAGAGGATTAGATACACCACAGCTCCGGTATCACACAGGAGAGGATTATATACACCGCAGCTCCGGTATCACACAGGAGAGGATTAGATACACCGCAGCTCCGGTATCACACAGGAGAGGATTAGATACACCGCAGCTCCGGTATCACACAGGAGAGGATTAGATACATCACAGCTCCGGTATCACACAGGAGAGGATTAGATACATCACAGCTCCGGTATCACACAGGAGAGGATTAGATACATCACAGCTCCGGTATCGCACAGGAGAGGATTAGATACACCACAGCTCCGGTATCACACAGGAGAGGATTAGATACACCGCAGCTCCGGTATCACACAGGAGAGGATTAGATACACCGCAGCTCCGGTATCACACAGGAGAGGATTAGATACACCGCAGATCGGGTATCGCACAAAAGAGGATTAGATACATCACAGCTCCGGTATCGCACAGGAGAGGATTAGATACACCGCAGGTCCGGTATCACACAGGAGAGGATTAGATACACCACAGCTCCGGTATCACACAGGGGAGGATTAGATACGCCGCAGCTCCGGTATCGCACAGGAGAGGATTAGATACATCACAGCTCCAGTATCACACAGGAGAGGATTAGATACATCACAGCTCCGGTATCGCACAGGAGAGGATTAGATACATCACAGCTCCGGTATCAAACAGGAGAGGATTGGATACACCGCAGCTCCGGTATCGCACAGGAGAGAATTAGATACATCACAGCTCCAGTATCACACAGGAGAGGATTAGATACATCACAGCTCCGGTATCGCACAGGAGAGGATTAGATACACCGCAGCTCCGGTATCACACAGGAGAGGATTAGATACACCGCAGCTCCGGTATCACACAGGAGAGGATTAGATACACCGCAGCTCCGGTATCACACAGGAGAGGATTAGATACACCGCAGCTCCGGTATCACACAGGAGAGGATTAGATACACCGCAGCTCCGGTATCACACAGGAGGATTAGATACACCGCAGCTCCGGTATCACACAGGAGAGGATTAGATACACCGCAGCTCCGGTATCACACAGGAGAGGATTAGATACACCGCAGCTCCGGTATCACACAGGAGAGGATTAGATACACCGCAGCTCCGGTATCACACAGGAGAGGATTAGATACACCGCAGCTCCGGTATCACACAGGAGAGGATTAGATACATCGCAGCTCCGGTATCACACAGGAGAGGATTAGATACACCGCAGCTCCGGTATCACACCGGAGAGGATTAGATACACCGCAGCTCCGGTATCACACCGGAGAGGATTAGATACACCGCAGCTCCGGTATCACACAGGGGAGGATTAGATACATCACAGCTCCGGTATCGCACAGGAGAGGATTAGATACACCGCAGCTCCGGTATCACACAGGAGAGGATTAGATACATCACAGCTCCGGTATCACACAGGAGAGGATTAGATACACCACAGCTCCGGTATCACACAGGAGAGGATTAGATACACCACAGCTCCGGTATCACACAGGGGAGGATTAGATACACCACAGCTCCGGTATCACACAGGAGAGGATTAGATACATCGCAGCTCCGGTATCGCACAGGAGAGGATTAGATACACCGCAGCTCCGGTATCACACAGGAAAGGATTAGATACACCGCAGCTCCGGTATCACACAGGAGAGGATTAGATACACCACAGCTCCGGTATCACACAGGAGAGGATTAGATACACCGCAGCTCCGGTATCACACAGGAGAGGATTAGATACATCACAGCTCCGGTATCACACAGTAGAGGATTAGATACACCACAGCTCCGGTATCACACAGGATAGGATTAGATACACCGCAGCTCCGGTATCACACAGGAGAGTATTAGATACACCACAGCTCCGGTATCACACAGGGGAGGATTAGATACACCACAGCTCCGGTATCACACAGGAGAGGATTAGATACACCACAGCTCCGGTATCACACAGGATAGGATTAGATACATCACAGCTCCGGTATCGCACAGGAGAGGATTAGATACACCGCAGCTCCGGTATCACACAGGAGAGGATTAGATACATCACAGCTCCGGTATCGCACAGGAGAGGATTAGATACACCGCAGCTCCGGTATCACACAGGAAAGGATTAGATACATCACAGCTCCGGTATCGCACAGGAGAGGATTAGATACACCACAGCTCCGGTATCGCACAGGAGAGGATTAGATACACCACAGCTCCGGTATCACACAGGAGAGGATTAGATACACCGCAGCTCCGGTATCGCACAGGAGAGGATTAGATACATCACAGCTCCGGTATCACACAGGAGAGGATTAGATACACCACAGCTCCGGTATCGCACAGGAGAGGATTAGATACACCGCAGCTCCGGTATCACACAGGAGAGGATTAGATACACCGCAGCTCCGGTATCACACAGGAGAGGATTAGATACACCGCAGCTCCGGTATCGCACAGGAGAGGATTAGATACATCACAGCTCCGGTATCACACAGGAGAGGATTAGATACACCACAGCTCCGGTATCACACAGGATAGGATTAGATACATCACAGCTCCGGTATCGCACAGGAGAGGATTAGATACACCACAGCTCCGGTATCGCACAGGAGAGGATTAGATACATCACAGCTCCGGTATCACACAGGGGAGGATTAGATACACCACAGCTCCGGTATCACACAGGAGAGGATTAGATACATCACAGCTCCGGTATCGCACAGGAGAGGATTAGATACACCACAGCTCCGGTATCGCACAGGAGAGGATTAGATACATCACAGCTCCGGTATCACACAGGGGAGGATTAGATACACCACAGCTCCGGTATCACACAGGAGAGGATTAGATACACCACAGCTCCGGTATCACACAGGGGAGGATTAGATACACCACAGCTCCGGTATCACACAGGAGAGGATTAGATACACCACAGCTCCGGTATCACACAGGAGAGGATTAGATACACCGCAGCTCCGGTATCACACAGGAAAGGATTAGATACATCACAGCTCCGGTATCGCACAGGAGAGGATTAGATACACCACAGCTCCGGTATCGCACAGGAGAGGATTAGATACATCACAGCTCCGGTATCACACAGGAGAGGATTAGATACATCACAGCTCCGGTATCGCACAGGAGAGGATTAGATACACCACAGCTCCGGTATCGCACAGGAGAGAATTAGATACACCACAGCTCCGGTATCGCACAGGAGAGGATTAGATACATCACAGCTCCGGTATCACACAGGAGAGGATTGGATACACCGCAGCTCCTGTATCACACAGGAGAGGATTAGATACATCACAGCTCCGGTATCACACAGGAGAGGATTAGATACACCACAGCTCCGGTATCACACAGGAGAGGATTAGATACATCACAGCTCCGGTATCACACAGGAGAGGATTAGATACATCACAGCTCCGGTATCGCACAGGAGAGGATTAGATACACCACAGCTCCGGTATCACACAGGAGAGGATTGGATACATCACAGCTCCGGTATCACACAGGAGAGGATTAGATACATCACAGCTCCGGTATCGCACAGGAGAGGATTAGATACATCACAGCTCCGGTATCACACAGGAGAGGATTAGATACACCACAGCTCCGGTATCACACAGGAGAGGATTAGATACATCACAGCTCCGGTATCACACAGGAGAGGATTAGATACATCACAGCTCCGGTATCGCACAGGAGAGGATTAGATACATCACAGCTCCGGTATCGCACAGGAGAGGATTAGATACATCACAGCTCCGGTATCACACAGGAGAGGATTAGATACACCACAGCTCCGGTATCGCACAGGAGAGGATTAGATACACCGCAGCTCCGGTATCGCACAGGAGAGGATTAGATACACCACAGCTCCGGTATCACACAGGAGAGGATTAGATACACCGCAGCTCCGGTATCGCACAGGAGAGGATTAGATACATCACAGCTCCGGTATCACACAGGAGAGGATTAGATACACCACAGCTCCGGTATCGCACAGGAGAGGATTAGATACATCACAGCTCCGGTATCGCACAGGAGAGGATTAGATACACCACAGCTCCGGTATCACACAGGAGAGGATTAGATACATCACAGCTCCGGTATCACACAGGAGAGGATTAGATACACCACAGCTCCGGTATCGCACAGGAGAGGATTAGATACACCGCAGCTCCGGTATCGCACAGGAGAGGATTAGATACATCACAGCTCCGGTATCGCACAGGAGAGGATTAGATACACCGCAGCTCCGGTATCGCACAGGAGAGGATTAGATACATCACAGCTCCGGTATCGCACAGGAGAGGATTAGATACACCGCAGCTCCGGTATCGCACAGGAGAGGATTGGATACACCGCAGCTCCGGTATCGCACAGGAGAGAATTAGATACATCACAGCTCCAGTATCACACAGGAGAGGATTAGATACATCACAGCTCCGGTATCACACAGGAGAGGATTAGATACATCACAGCTCCGGTATCACACAGAAGAGGATTAGATACACCACAGCTCCGGTATCACACAGGAGAGGATTAGATACACCGCAGCTCCGGTATCGCACAGGAGAGGATTAGATACACCGCAGCTCCGGTATCACACAGGAGAGGATTGGATACACCGCAGCTCCGGTATCGCACAGGAGAGGATTGGATACACCGCAGCTCCGGTATCGCACAGGAGAGGATTGGAAACACCGCAGCTCCGGTATCACACAGGAGAGGATTGGATACACCGCAGCTCCGGTATCGCACAGGAGAGGATTGGATACACCGCAGCTCCGGTATCGCACAGGAGAGGATTGGATACACCGCAGCTCCGGTATCACACAGGAGAGGATTGGATACACCGCAGCTCCGGTATCGCACAGGAGAGGATTGGATACACCGCAGCTCCGGTATCGCACAGGAGAGAATTAGATACATCACAGCTCCAGTATCACACAGGAGAGGATTAGATACATCACAGCTCCGGTATCGCACAGGAGAGGATTGGATACACCGCAGCTCCGGTATCGCACAGGAGAGAATTAGATACATCACAGCTCCAGTATCACACAGGAGAGGATTAGATACATCACAGCTCCGGTATCACACAGGAGAGGATTGGATACACCGCAGCTCTGGTATCGCACAGGAGAGGATTGGATACACCGCAGCTCCGGTATCGCACAGGAGAGGATTGGATACACCGCAGCTCCGGTATCACACAGGAGAGGATTGGATACACCGCAGCTCCGGTATCGCACAGGAGAGAATTAGATACATCACAGCTCCAGTATCACACAGGAGAGGATTAGATACATCACAGCTCCGGTATCGCACAGGAGAGGATTAGATACATCACAGCTCCGGTATCAAACAGGAGAGGATTGGATACACCGCAGCTCCGGTATCGCACAGGAGAGGATTAGATACACCGCAGCTCCGGTATCGCACAGGAGAGGATTAGATACATCACAGCTCCGGTATCACACAGGAGAGGATTAGATACACCACAGCTCCGGTATCGCACAGGAGAGGATTAGATACATCACAGCTCCGGTATCGCACAGGAGAGGATTAGATACACCACAGCTCCGGTATCACACAGGAGAGGATTAGATACATCACAGCTCCGGTATCGCACAGGAGAGGATTAGATACATGACAGCTCCGGTATCACACAGGAGAGGATTAGATACATCACAGCTCCAGTATAGCACAGGAGAGGATTAGATACACCACAGCTCCGGTATCACACAGGAGAGGATTAGATACATCACAGCTCCGGTATCGCACAGGAGAGGATTAGATACATGACAGCTCCGGTATCGCACAGGAGATGATTAGATACATCACAGCTCCGGTATCACACAGGAAAGGATTATATACACCGCAGCTCCGGTATCACACAGGAGAGGATTAGATACACCGCAGCTCCGGTATCACACAGGAGAGGATTAGATACACCGCAGCTCGGGTATCGCACAGGAGAGGATTAGATACATCACAGCTCCGGTATCACACAGGAGAGGATTAGATACATCACAGCTCCGGTATCACACAGGAGAGGATTAGATACATCACAGCTCCGGTATCACACAGGAGAGGATTAGATACACCGCAGCTCCGGTATCACACAGGAGAGGATTAGATACACCACAGCTCCGGTATCACACAGGAGAGGATTATATACACCGCAGCTCCGGTATCACACAGGAGAGGATTAGATACACCGCAGCTCCGGTATCACACAGGAGAGGATTAGATACACCGCAGCTCCGGTATCACACAGGAGAGGATTAGATACATCACAGCTCCGGTATCACACAGGAGAGGATTAGATACATCACAGCTCCGGTATCACACAGGAGAGGATTAGATACATCACAGCTCCGGTATCGCACAGGAGAGGATTAGATACACCACAGCTCCGGTATCACACAGGAGAGGATTAGATACACCGCAGCTCCGGTATCACACAGGAGAGGATTAGATACACCGCAGCTCCGGTATCACACAGGAGAGGATTAGATACACCGCAGATCGGGTATCGCACAAAAGAGGATTAGATACATCACAGCTCCGGTATCGCACAGGAGAGGATTAGATACACCGCAGGTCCGGTATCACACAGGAGAGGATTAGATACACCACAGCTCCGGTATCACACAGGGGAGGATTAGATACGCCGCAGCTCCGGTATCGCACAGGAGAGGATTAGATACATCACAGCTCCGGTATCGCACAGGAGAGGATTAGATACATCACAGCTCCGGTATCGCACAGGAGAGGATTAGATACATCACAGCTCCGGTATCACACAGGAGAGGATTGGATACACAGCAGCTCCGGTATCACACAGGAGAGGATTAGATACACCGCAGCTCCGGTATCACACAGGGGAGGATTAGATACACCACAGCTCCGGTATCACACAGGAGAGGATTAGATACACCACAGCTCCGGTATCACACAGGGGAGGATTAGATACACCACAGCTCCGGTATCACACAGGAGAGGATTAGATACACCACAGCTCCGGTATCACACAGGAGAGGATTAGATACACCGCAGCTCCGGTATCACACAGGAAAGGATTAGATACATCACAGCTCCGGTATCGCACAGGAGAGGATTAGATACACCACAGCTCCGGTATCGCACAGGAGAGGATTAGATACATCACAGCTCCGGTATCACACAGGAGAGGATTAGATACATCACAGCTCCGGTATCGCACAGGAGAGGATTAGATACACCACAGCTCCGGTATCGCACAGGAGAGAATTAGATACACCACAGCTCCAGTATCACACAGGAGAGGATTAGATACATCACAGCTCCGGTATCACACAGGAGAGGATTGGATACACCGCAGCTCTGGTATCGCACAGGAGAGGATTGGATACACCGCAGCTCCGGTATCGCACAGGAGAGGATTGGATACACCGCAGCTCCGGTATCACACAGGAGAGGATTGGATACACCGCAGCTCCGGTATCGCACAGGAGAGGATTGGATACACCGCAGCTCCGGTATCGCACAGGAGAGAATTAGATACATCACAGCTCCAGTATCACACAGGAGAGGATTAGATACATCACAGCTCCGGTATCGCACAGGAGAGGATTAGATACATCACAGCTCCGGTATCAAACAGGAGAGGATTGGATACACCGCAGCTCCGGTATCGCACAGGAGAGGATTAGATACACCGCAGCTCCGGTATCGCACAGGAGAGGATTAGATACATCACAGCTCCGGTATCACACAGGAGAGGATTAGATACACCACAGCTCCGGTATCGCACAGGAGAGGATTAGATACATCACAGCTCCGGTATCGCACAGGAGAGGATTAGATACACCACAGCTCCGGTATCACACAGGAGAGGATTAGATACATCACAGCTCCGGTATCGCACAGGAGAGGATTAGATACATGACAGCTCCGGTATCACACAGGAGAGGATTAGATACATCACAGCTCCAGTATAGCACAGGAGAGGATTAGATACACCACAGCTCCGGTATCACACAGGAGAGGATTAGATACATCACAGCTCCGGTATCGCACAGGAGAGGATTAGATACATGACAGCTCCGGTATCGCACAGGAGATGATTAGATACATCACAGCTCCGGTATCACACAGGAAAGGATTATATACACCGCAGCTCCGGTATCACACAGGAGAGGATTAGATACACCGCAGCTCCGGTATCACACAGGAGAGGATTAGATACACCGCAGCTCGGGTATCGCACAGGAGAGGATTAGATACATCACAGCTCCGGTATCACACAGGAGAGGATTAGATACATCACAGCTCCGGTATCACACAGGAGAGGATTAGATACATCACAGCTCCGGTATCACACAGGAGAGGATTAGATACACCGCAGCTCCGGTATCACACAGGAGAGGATTAGATACACCACAGCTCCGGTATCACACAGGAGAGGATTATATACACCGCAGCTCCGGTATCACACAGGAGAGGATTAGATACACCGCAGCTCCGGTATCACACAGGAGAGGATTAGATACACCGCAGCTCCGGTATCACACAGGAGAGGATTAGATACATCACAGCTCCGGTATCACACAGGAGAGGATTAGATACATCACAGCTCCGGTATCACACAGGAGAGGATTAGATACATCACAGCTCCGGTATCGCACAGGAGAGGATTAGATACACCACAGCTCCGGTATCACACAGGAGAGGATTAGATACACCGCAGCTCCGGTATCACACAGGAGAGGATTAGATACACCGCAGCTCCGGTATCACACAGGAGAGGATTAGATACACCGCAGATCGGGTATCGCACAAAAGAGGATTAGATACATCACAGCTCCGGTATCGCACAGGAGAGGATTAGATACACCGCAGGTCCGGTATCACACAGGAGAGGATTAGATACACCACAGCTCCGGTATCACACAGGGGAGGATTAGATACGCCGCAGCTCCGGTATCGCACAGGAGAGGATTAGATACATCACAGCTCCGGTATCGCACAGGAGAGGATTAGATACATCACAGCTCCGGTATCGCACAGGAGAGGATTAGATACATCACAGCTCCGGTATCACACAGGAGAGGATTGGATACACAGCAGCTCCGGTATCACACAGGAGAGGATTAGATACACCGCAGCTCCGGTATCACACAGGAGAGGATTAGATACACCGCAGCTCCGGTATCACACAGGAGAGGATTAGATACACCGCAGCTCGGGTATCGCACAGGAGAGGATTAGATACACCGCAGCTCGGGTATCGCACAGGAGAGGATTAGATACACCGCAGCTCCGGTATCACACAGGAGAGGATTAGATACACCGCAGCTCGGGTATCGCACAGGAGAGGATTAGATACATCACAGCTCCGGTATCGCACAGGAGAGGATTAGATACATCACAGCTCCGGTATCACACAGGAGAGGATTAGATACACCGCAGATCGGGTATCGCACAGGAGAGGATTAGATACACCACAGCTCCGGTATCACACAGGAGAGGATTAGATACACCGCAGCTCGGGTATCGCACAGGAGAGGATTAGATACATCACAGCTCCGGTATCGCACAGGAGAGGATTAGATACATCACAGCTCCGGTATCGCACAGGAGAGGATTAGATACATCACAGCTCCGGTATCACACAGGAGAGGATTGGATACACCGCAGCTCCGGTATCACACAGGACAGGATTAGATACACCACAGCTCCAGTATAGCACAGGAGAGGATTAGATACACCGCAGCTCCGGTATCACACAGGAGAGGATTAGATACACCGCAGCTCCGGTATAACACAGGAGAGGATTAGATACACCACAGCTCCGGTATCGCACAGGAGAGGATTAGATACATCACAGCTCCGGTATCGCACAGGAGAGGATTAGATACACCGCAGCTCCGGTATCACACAGGAGAGGATTAGATACACCACAGCTCCGGTATCGCACAGGAGAGGATTAGATACATCACAGCTCCGGTATCGCACAGGAGAGGATTAGATACATCACAGCTCCGGTATCGCACAGGAGAGGATTAGATACACCACAGCTCCGGTATCACACAGGGGAGGATTAGATACGCCGCAGCTCCGGTATCGCACAGGAGAGGATTAGATACATCACAGCTCCGGTATCACACAGGAGAGGATTAGATACACCGCAGCTCCGGTATGACACAGGAGAGGATTAGATACATCACAGCTCCGGTATCACACAGGAGAGGATTAGATACATCACAGCTCCGGTATCGCACAGGAGAGGATTAGATACATCACAGCTCCGGTATCGCACAGAAGAGGATTAGATACATCACAGCTCCGGTATCACACAGGAGAGGATTAGATACACCGCAGCTCCGGTATCACACAGGAGAGGATTAGATACACCGCAGCTCCGGTATCACACAGAAGAGGATTGGATACACCGCAGCTCCGGTATCACACAGGAGAGGATTGGATACACCGCAGCTCCGGTATCACACAGGAGAGGATTGGATACACCGCAGCTCCGGTATCACACAGGAGAGGATTAGATACACCACAGCTCCGGTATCACACAGGAGAGGATTAGATACACCACAGCTCCGGTATCACACAGGAGAGGATTAGATACACCGCAGCTCCGGTATCACACAGGGGAGGATTAGATACACCACAGCTCCGGTATCACACAGGAGAGGATTGGATACACCACAGCTCCAGTATAGCACAGGAGAGGATTAGATACATCACAGCTCCGGTATCACACAGGAGAGGATTAGATACACCGCAGCTCGGGTATAGCACAGGAGAGGATTAGATACACCGCAGCTCCGGTATCACACAGGAGAGGATTAGATACACCGCAGCTCCGGTATCACACAGGAGAGGATTAGATACATCACAGCTCCGGTATCACACAGGAGAGGATTGGATACACCACAGCTCCAGTATAGCACAGGAGAGGATTAGATACATCACAGCTCCGGTATCACACAGGAGAGGATTAGATACACCGCAGCTCGGGTATAGCACAGGAGAGGATTAGATACACCGCAGCTCCGGTATCACACAGGAGAGGATTAGATACACCGCAGCTCCGGTATCACACAGGAGAGGATTAGATACACCGCAGCTCCGGTATCACACAGGAGAGGATTAGATACACCGCAGCTCGGGTATCGCACAGGAGAGGATTAGATACACCGCACCTCGGGTATCGCACAGGAGAGGATTAGATACACCACAGCTCCGGTATCACACAGGAGAGGATTAGATACACCGCAGATCGGGTATCGCACAGGAGAGGATTAGATACACCACAGCTCCGTTATCACACAGGAGAGGATTAGATACACCGCAGCTCGGGTATCGCACAGGAGAGGATTAGATACATCACAGCTCCGGTATCGCACAGGAGAGGATTAGATACACCGCAGATCGGGTATCGCACAGGAGAGGATTAGATACATCACAGCTCCGGTATCGCACAGGAGAGGATTAGATACACCACAGCTCCGGTATCACACAGGAGAGGATTAGATACACCGCAGATCGGGTATCGCACAGGAGAGGATTAGATACACCACAGCTCCGTTATCACACAGGAGAGGATTAGATACACCGCAGCTCGGGTATCGCACAGGAGAGGATTAGATACATCACAGCTCCGGTATCGCACAGGAGAGGATTAGATACACCGCAGATCGGGTATCGCACAGGAGAGGATTAGATACATCACAGCTCCGGTATCGCACAGGAGAGGATTAGATACACCACAGCTCCGGTATCACACAGGGGAGGATTAGATACGCCGCAGCTCCGGTATCGCACAGGAGAGGATTAGATACATCACAGCTCCGGTATCGCACAGGAGAGGATTAGATACATCACAGCTCCGGTATCGCACAGGAGAGGATTAGATACATCACAGCTCCGGTATCACACAGGAGAGGATTGGATACACCGCAGCTCCGGTATCACACAGGAGAGGATTAGATACACCACAGCTCCAGTATAGCACAGGAGAGGATTAGATACACCGCAGCTCCGGTATCACACAGGAGAGGATTAGATACACCGCAGCTCCGGTATCACACAGGAGAGGATTAGATACACCGCAGCTCCGGTATCACACAGGAGAGGATTAGATACACCGCAGCTCGGGTATCGCACAGGAGAGGATTAGATACACCGCAGCTCGGGTATCGCACAGGAGAGGATTAGATACACCGCAGCTCCGGTATCACACAGGAGAGGATTAGATACACCGCAGCTCGGGTATCGCACAGGAGAGGATTAGATACATCACAGCTCCGGTATCACACAGGAGAGGATTAGATACATCACAGCTCCGGTATCACACAGGAGAGGATTGGATACACCGCATCTCCGGTATCACACAGGAGAGGATTAGATACACCACAGCTCCAGTATAGCACAGGAGAGGATTAGATACATCACAGCTCCGGTATCACACAGGAGAGGATTAGATACATCACAGCTCCGGTATCACACAGGAGAGGATTAGATGCATCACAGCTCCGGTATCACACAGGAGAGGATTAGATACACCGCAGATCGGGTATCGCACAGGAGAGGATTAGATACACCACAGCTCCGGTATCACACAGGAGAGGATTAGATACACCGCAGCTCGGGTATCGCACAGGAGAGGATTAGATACATCACAGCTCTGGTATCACACAGGAGAGGATTAGATATATCACAGCTCCGGTATCGCACAGGAGAGGATTAGATACACCACAGCTCCGGTATCACACAGGAGAGGATTAGATACACCGCAGCTCCGGTATCACACAGGAGAGGATTAGATACACCGCAGCTCGGGTATCGCACAGGAGAGGATTAGATACATCACAGCTCTGGTATCACACAGGAGAGGATTAGATATATCACAGCTCCGGTATCGCACAGGAGAGGATTAGATACACCACAGCTCCGGTATCGCACAGGAGAGGATTAGATACACCACAGCTCCGGTATCACACAGGATAGGATTAGATACACCGCAGCTCCGGTATCACACAGGAGAGGATTAGATACACCACAGCTCCGGTATCACACAGGATAGGATTAGATACACCGCAGCTCCGGTATCACACAGGAGAGGATTAGATACACCGCAGCTCCGGTATCGCACAGGAGAGGATTAGATACACCGCAGCTCCGGTATCACACAGGAGAGGATTAGATACACCGCAGCTCTGGTATCACACAGGAGAGGATTAGATACACCGCAGCTCCGGTATCACACAGGAGAGGATTAGATACACCACAGCTCCGGTATCACACAGGAGAGGATTAGATACACCGCAGCTCGGGTATCGCACAGGAGAGGATTAGATACACCACAGCTCCGGTATCACACAGGAGAGGATTAGATACACCGCAGCTCCGGTATCGCACAGGAAAGGATTAGATACACCACATCTCCGGTATCACACAGGAGAGGATTAGATACACCGCAGCTCCAGTATAGCACAGGAGAGGATTAGATACACCACAGCTCCGTTATCACATAGGAGAGGATTGGATACACCGCAGCTCCAGTATAGCACAGGAGAGGATTGGATACACCGCAGCTCGGGTATCACACAGGAGAGGATTAGATACACCGCAGCTCGGGTATCGCACAGGAAAGGATTAGATACACCGCAGCTCCGGTATCACACAGGAGAGGATTGGATACACCGCAGCTCCGGTATCACACAGGAGAGGATTAGATACATCACAGCTCCGGTATCACACAGGAGAGGATTAGATACACCGCAGCTCGGGTATCACACAGGAGAGGATTAGATACACCGCAGCACGGGTATCGCACAGGAGATGATTAGATACACCGCAGCTCCGGTATCACACAGGAGAGGATTAGATACACCACAGCTCCGGTATCACATAGGAGAGGATTAGATACACCGCAGCTCGGGTATCGCACAGGAGAGGATTAGATACACCACAGCTCCGGTATCGCACAGGAGAGGATTAGATACATCACAGCTCCGGTATCACACAGGAGAGGATTAGATACATCACAGCTCCGGTATCACACAGGAGAGGATTAGATACACGGCTCAGCAGACAGTATCACACAGGAGAGGATTAGATACACGGCTCAGCAGACAGTATCACACAGGAGAGGATTAGATACACCGCAGCTCCGGTATCACACAGGAGAGGATTAGATACATCACAGCTCCGGTATCGCACAGGAGAGGATTAGATACACCGCAGCTCCGGTATCACACAGGAGAGGATTGGATACACCGCAGCTTCGGTATCACACAGGAGAGGATTAGATACATCACAGCTCTGGTATCGCACAGGAGAGGATTAGATACATCACAGCTCTGGTATCGCACAGGAGAGGATTAGATACATCACAGCTCCGGTATCACACAGGAGAGGATTGGATACACCGCAGCTTCGGTATCACACAGGAGAGGATTAGATACATCACAGCTCCGGTATCACACAAGAGAGGATTAGATACATCACAGCTCCGGTATCACACAGGAGAGGATTAGATACACGGCTCAGCAGACAGTATCACACAGGAGAGGATTAGATACACGGCTCAGCAGACAGTATCACACAGGAGAGGATTAGATACACCGCAGCTCCGGTATCACACAGGAGAGGATTAGATACATCACAGCTCCGGTATCGCACAGGAGAGGATTAGATACACCGCAGCTCCGGTATCACACAGGAGAGGATTAGATACATCACAGCTCTGGTATCGCACAGGAGAGGATTAGATACATCACAGCTCCGGTATCACACAGGAAAGGATTAGATACACCGCAGCTCCGGTATCACACAGGAGAGGATTAGATACACAACAGCTCCGGTATCACACAGGAGAGGATTAGATACACCGCAGCTCGGTATCACACAGGAGAGGATTAGATACACCGCAGATCGGGTATCGCACAAAAGAGGATTAGATACATCACAGCTCCGGTATCGCACAGGAGAGGATTAGATACACCGCAGGTCCGGTATCACACAGGAGAGGATTAGATACACCACAGCTCCGGTATCACACAGGGGAGGATTAGATACGCCGCAGCTCCGGTATCGCACAGGAGAGGATTAGATACATCACAGCTCCGGTATCGCACAGGAGAGGATTAGATACATCACAGCTCCGGTATCGCACAGGAGAGGATTAGATACATCACAGCTCCGGTATCACACAGGAGAGGATTGGATACACCGCAGCTCCGGTATCACACAGGAGAGGATTAGATACACCACAGCTCCAGTATAGCACAGGAGAGGATTAGATACACCGCAGCTCCGGTATCACACAGGAGAGGATTAGATACACCGCAGCTCCGGTATCACACAGGAGAGGATTAGATACACCGCAGCTCCGGTATCACACAGGAGAGGATTAGATACACCGCAGCTCGGGTATCGCACAGGAGAGGATTAGATACACCGCAGCTCGGGTATCGCACAGGAGAGGATTAGATACATCACAGCTCCGGTATCGCACAGGAGAGGATTAGATACATCACAGCTCCGGTATCACACAGGAGAGGATTAGATACACCGCAGATCGGGTATCGCACAGGAGAGGATTAGATACACCACAGCTCCGGTATCACACAGGAGAGGATTAGATACACCGCAGCTCGGGTATCGCACAGGAGAGGATTAGATACATCACAGCTCCGGTATCGCACAGGAGAGGATTAGATACATCACAGCTCCGGTATCGCACAGGAGAGGATTAGATACATCACAGCTCCGGTATCACACAGGAGAGGATTGGATACACCGCAGCTCCGGTATCACACAGGACAGGATTAGATACACCACAGCTCCAGTATAGCACAGGAGAGGATTAGATACACCGCAGCTCCGGTATCACACAGGAGAGGATTAGATACACCGCAGCTCCGGTATCACACAGGAGATGATTAGATACACCGCAGCTCCGGTATCACACAGGAGAGGATTAGATACACCACAGCTCCGGTATCACACAGGAGAGGATTGGATACACCGCAGCTCCGGTATCACACAGGAGAGGATTAGATACACCACAGCTCCGGTATCACACAGGAGAGGATTAGATACACCACAGCTCCGGTATCACACAGGAGAGGATTAGATACACCGCAGCTCCGGTATCACACAGGAGAGGATTAGATACACCGCAGCTCCGGTATCACACAGGAGAGGATTGGATACACCACAGCTCCAGTATAGCACAGGAGAGGATTAGATACATCACAGCTCCGGTATCACACAGGAGAGGATTAGATACACCGCAGCTCGGGTATAGCACAGGAGAGGATTAGATACACCGCAGCTCCGGTATCACACAGGAGAGGATTAGATACACCGCAGCTCCGGTATCACACAGGAGAGGATTAGATACATCACAGCTCCGGTATCACACAGGAGAGGATTGGATACACCACAGCTCCAGTATAGCACAGGAGAGGATTAGATACATCACAGCTCCGGTATCACACAGGAGAGGATTAGATACACCGCAGCTCGGGTATAGCACAGGAGAGGATTAGATACACCGCAGCTCCGGTATCACACAGGAGAGGATTAGATACACCGCAGCTCCGGTATCACACAGGAGAGGATTAGATACACCGCAGCTCCGGTATCACACAGGAGAGGATTAGATACACCGCAGCTCGGGTATCGCACAGGAGAGGATTAGATACACCACAGCTCCGGTATCACACAGGAGAGGATTAGATACACCGCAGATCGGGTATCGCACAGGAGAGGATTAGATACACCACAGCTCCGTTATCACACAGGAGAGGATTAGATACACCGCAGCTCGGGTATCGCACAGGAGAGGATTAGATACACCACAGCTCCGGTATCACACAGGAAAGGATTAGATACATCACAGCTCCGGTATCGCACAGGAGAGGATTAGATACACCACAGCTCCGGTATCACACAGGAGAGGATTAGATACACCGCAGCTCCGGTATCACACAGGAGAGGATTAGATACACCGCAGCTCCGGTATCACACAGGATAGGATTAGATACACCGCAGCTCCGGTATCACACAGGAGAGGATTAGATACACCGCAGCTCCGGTATCGCACAGGAGAGGATTAGATACACCGCAGCTCCGGTATCACACAGGAGAGGATTAGATACACCGCAGCTCCGGTATCACACAGGAGAGGATTAGATACACCGCAGCTCCGGTATCACACAGGAGAGGATTAGATACACCACAGCTCCGGTATCACACAGGAGAGGATTAGATACACCGCAGCTCGGGTATCGCACAGGAGAGGATTAGATACACCACAGCTCCGGTATCACACAGGAGAGGATTAGATACACCGCAGCTCCGGTATCGCACAGGAAAGGATTAGATACACCACAGCTCCGGTATCACACAGGAGAGGATTAGATACACCGCAGCTCCAGTATAGCACAGGAGAGGATTAGATACACCACAGCTCCGGTATCACATAGGAGAGGATTGGATACACCGCAGCTCGGGTATCGCACAGGAAAGGATTAGATACACCACAGCTCCAGTATAGCACAGGAGAGGATTAGATACACCGCAGCTCCAGTATAGCACAGGAGAGGATTGGATACACCGCAGCTCGGGTATCACACAGGAGAGGATTAGATACACCGCAGCTCGGGTATCGCACAGGAAAGGATTAGATACACCGCAGCTCCGGTATCACACAGGAGAGGATTAGATACACCGCAGCTCCGGTATCACACAGGAAAGGATTAGATACATCACAGCTCTGGTATCACACAGGAGAGGATTAGATACACCACAGCTCCAGTATCACACAGGAGAGGATTAGATACACCACAGCTCCGGTATCACACAGGAGAGGATTAGATACACCGCAGCTCCGGTATCACACAGGAGAGGATTAGATACACCGCAGCTCCGGTATCACACAGGAGAGGATTAGATACACCGCAGCTCCGGTATCACACAGGAGAGGATTAGATACACCGCAGCTCCGGTATCACACAGGAGGATTAGATACACCGCAGCTCCGGTATCACACAGGAGAGGATTAGATACACCGCAGCTCCGGTATCACACAGGAGAGGATTAGATACACCGCAGCTCCGGTATCACACAGGAGAGGATTAGATACACCGCAGCTCCGGTATCACACAGGAGAGGATTAGATACACCGCAGCTCCGGTATCACACAGGAGAGGATTAGATACATCGCAGCTCCGGTATCACACAGGAGAGGATTAGATACACCGCAGCTCCGGTATCACACCGGAGAGGATTAGATACACCGCAGCTCCGGTATCACACCGGAGAGGATTAGATACACCGCAGCTCCGGTATCACACAGGGGAGGATTAGATACACCGCAGCTCCGGTATCACACAGGGGAGGATTAGATACACCGCAGCTCCGGTATCACACAGGGGAGGATTAGATACACCGCAGCTCCGGTATCACACAGGAGAGGATTAGATACACCACAGCTCCGGTATCACACAGGGGAGGATTAGATACATCACAGCTCCGGTATCGCACAGGAGAGGATTAGATACACCGCAGCTCCGGTATCACACAGGAGAGGATTAGATACATCACAGCTCCGGTATCACACAGGAGAGGATTAGATACACCACAGCTCCGGTATCACACAGGAGAGGATTAGATACACCACAGCTCCGGTATCACACAGGGGAGGATTAGATACACCACAGCTCCGGTATCACACAGGAGAGGATTAGATACATCACAGCTCCGGTATCGCACAGGAGAGGATTAGATACACCGCAGCTCCGGTATCACACAGGAAAGGATTAGATACACCGCAGCTCCGGTATCACACAGGAGAGGATTAGATACACCACAGCTCCGGTATCACACAGGAGAGGATTAGATACACCGCAGCTCCGGTATCACACAGGAGAGGATTAGATACATCACAGCTCCGGTATCACACAGGAGAGGATTAGATACACCACAGCTCCGGTATCACACAGGATAGGATTAGATACACCGCAGCTCCGGTATCACACAGGAGAGTATTAGATACACCACAGCTCCGGTATCACACAGGGGAGGATTAGATACACCACAGCTCCGGTATCACACAGGAGAGGATTAGATACACCACAGCTCCGGTATCACACAGGATAGGATTAGATACATCACAGCTCCGGTATCGCACAGGAGAGGATTAGATACACCGCAGCTCCGGTATCACACAGGAGAGGATTAGATACATCACAGCTCCGGTATCGCACAGGAGAGGATTAGATACACCGCAGCTCCGGTATCACACAGGAAAGGATTAGATACATCACAGCTCCGGTATCGCACAGGAGAGGATTAGATACACCACAGCTCCGGTATCGCACAGGAGAGGATTAGATACACCACAGCTCCGGTATCACACAGGAGAGGATTAGATACACCGCAGCTCCGGTATCGCACAGGAGAGGATTAGATACATCACAGCTCCGGTATCACACAGGAGAGGATTAGATACACCACAGCTCCGGTATCGCACAGGAGAGGATTAGATACACCGCAGCTCCGGTATCACACAGGAGAGGATTAGATACACCGCAGCTCCGGTATCACACAGGAGAGGATTAGATACACCGCAGCTCCGGTATCGCACAGGAGAGGATTAGATACATCACAGCTCCGGTATCACACAGGAGAGGATTAGATACACCACAGCTCCGGTATCACACAGGATAGGATTAGATACATCACAGCTCCGGTATCGCACAGGAGAGGATTAGATACACCACAGCTCCGGTATCGCACAGGAGAGGATTAGATACATCACAGCTCCGGTATCACACAGGGGAGGATTAGATACACCACAGCTCCGGTATCACACAGGAGAGGATTAGATACACCACAGCTCCGGTATCACACAGGGGAGGATTAGATACACCACAGCTCCGGTATCACACAGGAGAGGATTAGATACACCACAGCTCCGGTATCACACAGGAGAGGATTAGATACACCGCAGCTCCGGTATCACACAGGAAAGGATTAGATACATCACAGCTCCGGTATCGCACAGGAGAGGATTAGATACACCACAGCTCCGGTATCGCACAGGAGAGGATTAGATACATCACAGCTCCGGTATCACACAGGAGAGGATTAGATACATCACAGCTCCGGTATCGCACAGGAGAGGATTAGATACACCACAGCTCCGGTATCGCACAGGAGAGAATTAGATACACCACAGCTCCGGTATCGCACAGGAGAGGATTAGATACATCACAGCTCCGGTATCACACAGGAGAGGATTGGATACACCGCAGCTCCTGTATCACACAGGAGAGGATTAGATACATCACAGCTCCGGTATCACACAGGAGAGGATTAGATACACCACAGCTCCGGTATCACACAGGAGAGGATTAGATACATCACAGCTCCGGTATCACACAGGAGAGGATTAGATACATCACAGCTCCGGTATCGCACAGGAGAGGATTAGATACACCACAGCTCCGGTATCACACAGGAGAGGATTGGATACATCACAGCTCCGGTATCACACAGGAGAGGATTAGATACATCACAGCTCCGGTATCGCACAGGAGAGGATTAGATACATCACAGCTCCGGTATCACACAGGAGAGGATTAGATACACCACAGCTCCGGTATCACACAGGAGAGGATTAGATACATCACAGCTCCGGTATCACACAGGAGAGGATTAGATACATCACAGCTCCGGTATCGCACAGGAGAGGATTAGATACATCACAGCTCCGGTATCGCACAGGAGAGGATTAGATACATCACAGCTCCGGTATCACACAGGAGAGGATTAGATACACCACAGCTCCGGTATCGCACAGGAGAGGATTAGATACACCGCAGCTCCGGTATCGCACAGGAGAGGATTAGATACACCACAGCTCCGGTATCACACAGGAGAGGATTAGATACACCGCAGCTCCGGTATCGCACAGGAGAGGATTAGATACATCACAGCTCCGGTATCACACAGGAGAGGATTAGATACACCACAGCTCCGGTATCGCACAGGAGAGGATTAGATACATCACAGCTCCGGTATCGCACAGGAGAGGATTAGATACACCACAGCTCCGGTATCACACAGGAGAGGATTAGATACATCACAGCTCCGGTATCACACAGGAGAGGATTAAATACATCACAGCTCCGGTATCACACAGGAGAGGATTAGATACACCACAGCTCCGGTATCGCACAGGAGAGGATTAGATACACCGCAGCTCCGGTATCGCACAGGAGAGGATTAGATACATCACAGCTCCGGTATCGCACAGGAGAGGATTAGATACACCGCAGCTCCGGTATCGCACAGGAGAGGATTGGATACACCGCAGCTCCGGTATCGCACAGGAGAGAATTAGATACATCACAGCTCCAGTATCACACAGGAGAGGATTAGATACATCACAGCTCCGGTATCACACAGGAGAGGATTAGATACATCACAGCTCCGGTATCACACAGAAGAGGATTAGATACACCACAGCTCCGGTATCACACAGGAGAGGATTAGATACACCGCAGCTCCGGTATCACACAGGAGAGGATTGGATACACCGCAGCTCCGGTATCGCACAGGAGAGGATTGGATACACCGCAGCTCCGGTATCACACAGGAGAGGATTGGATACACCGCAGCTCCGGTATCGCACAGGAGAGGATTGGATACACCGCAGCTCCGGTATCGCACAGGAGAGAATTAGATACACCACAGCTCCGGTATCACACAGGAGAGGATTGGATACACCGCAGCTCCGGTATCGCACAGGAGAGGATTGGATACACCGCAGCTCCGGTATCACACAGGAGAGGATTGGATACACCGCAGCTCCGGTATCGCACAGGAGAGGATTGGATACACCGCAGCTCCGGTATCGCACAGGAGAGAATTAGATACATCACAGCTCCAGTATCACACAGGAGAGGATTAGATACATCACAGCTCCAGTATCACACAGGAGAGGATTAGATACATCACAGCTCCAGTATCACACAGGAGAGGATTAGATACATCACAGCTCCGGTATCGCACAGGAGAGGATTAGATACATCACAGCTCCGGTATCAAACAGGAGAGGATTGGATACACCGCAGCTCCGGTATCGCACAGGAGAGAATTAGATACATCACAGCTCCAGTATCACACAGGAGAGGATTAGATACATCACAGCTCCGGTATCGCACAGGAGAGGATTAGATACACCGCAGCTCCGGTATCGCACAGGAGAGGATTAGATACATCACAGCTCCGGTATCACACAGGAGAGGATTAGATACACCACAGCTCCGGTATCGCACAGGAGAGGATTAGATACATCACAGCTCCGGTATCGCACAGGAGAGGATTAGATACACCACAGCTCCGGTATCACACAGGAGAGGATTAGATACATCACAGCTCCGGTATCGCACAGGAGAGGATTAGATACATGACAGCTCCGGTATCACACAGGAGAGGATTAGATACATCACAGCTCCAGTATAGCACAGGAGAGGATTAGATACACCACAGCTCCGGTATCACACAGGAGAGGATTAGATACATGACAGCTCCGGTATCGCACAGGAGATGATTAGATACATCACAGCTCCGGTATCACACAGGAAAGGATTATATACACCGCAGCTCCGGTATCACACAGGAGAGGATTAGATACACCGCAGCTCCGGTATCACACAGGAGAGGATTAGATACACCGCAGCTCGGGTATCGCACAGGAGAGGATTAGATACATCACAGCTCCGGTATCACACAGGAGAGGATTAGATACATCACAGCTCCGGTATCACACAGGAGAGGATTAGATACATCACAGCTCCGGTATCACACAGGAGAGGATTAGATACACCGCAGCTCCGGTATCACACAGGAGAGGATTAGATACACCACAGCTCCGGTATCACACAGGAGAGGATTATATACACCGCAGCTCCGGTATCACACAGGAGAGGATTAGATACACCGCAGCTCCGGTATCACACAGGAGAGGATTAGATACACCGCAGCTCCGGTATCACACAGGAGAGGATTAGATACATCACAGCTCCGGTATCACACAGGAGAGGATTAGATACATCACAGCTCCGGTATCACACAGGAGAGGATTAGATACACCGCAGCTCCGGTATCACACAGGAGAGGATTAGATACATCACAGCTCCAGTATCACACAGGAGAGAATTAGATACACCACAGCTCCGGTATCACACAGGAGAGGATTAGATACATCACAGCTCCGGTATCGCACAGGAGAGGATTAGATACACCACAGCTCCGGTATCGCACAGGAGAGGATTAGATACATCACAGCTCCGGTATCGCACAGGAGAGGATTAGATACATCACAGCTCCGGTATCACACAGGAGAGAATTAGATACATCACAGCTCCGGTATCGCACAGGAGAGGATTAGATACACCACAGCTCCGGTATCGCACAGGAGAGGATTAGATACACCACAGCTCCGGTATCACACAGGAGAGGATTAGATACATCACAGCTCCGGTATCGCACAGGAGAGGATTAGATACGCCGCAGCTCCGGTATCGCACAGGAGAGGATTAGATACACCGCAGCTCCGGTATCACACAGGAGAGGATTAGATACATCACAGCTCCGGTATCACACAGGAGAGGATTAGATACATCACAGCTCCGGGATCACACAGGAGAGGATTAGATACACCACAGCTCCGGTATCACACAGGAGAGGATTAGATACACCGCAGCTCCGGTATCACACAGGAGAGGATTAGATACACCGCAGCTCCGGTATCACACAGGAGAGGATTAGATACATCACAGCTCCGGTATCACACAGGAGAGGATTGGATACACCGCAGCTCCGGTATCACACAGGAGAGGATTAGATACATCACAGCTCCGGTATCACACAGGAGAGGATTGGATACACCGCAGCTCCGGCATCACACTGCTCTGTGCGGAGTCATCTCCCTCCTGTGGTCACATTGCGGAAGTACATGAGCTGTAGATCTCAGCCGGGTTCGCGCCTGCGCATTGCTGACAGAGTGACAGATTTCTGAGTAAATCTTATGTGTTGGTCTCCAATAAAATGGCGGCGGCTTGAGGAAGGTCACGTGACCCGAGAGGCGAGAGATCTGTTATGGCTTCGCGGATACCGGTGGCTCCGACCCTGAGACAGGTGAGAGGAGCCGGCTGGGGGTATACAGGGGGACATAGAGGGTATACAGGGGGACATAGAGGGTATACAGGGGGACATAGAGGGTATACAGGGGAGCATAGAGGGTATACAGAGGAGGATAGAGGGTATACAGGGGGACATAGAGGGTATACAGGGGGACATAGAGGGTATACAGGGGGACATAGAGGGTATACAGGGGAGCATAGAGTGTAGACAGGGGGGGATAGAGTGTAGACGGGGGGGGATAGAGTGTAGACGGGGGGGGATAGAGTGTAGACAGGGGGGGATAGAGTGTAGACAGGGGGGGATAGAGTGTAGACAGGGGGGGATAGAGTGTAGACAGGGGGGGATAGAGTGTAGACAGGGGGGGATAGAGTGTAGACAGGGGGGGATAGAGGGTATACAGGGGGACATAGAGGGTAGACAGGGGGGGATAGAGTGTAGACAGGGGGGGGATAGAGTGTAGACAGGGGGGGGATAGAGTGTAGACAGGGGGGGGATAGAGTGTAGACAGGGGGGGGATAGAGTGTAGACAGGGGGGGGATAGAGTGTAGACAGGGGGGGATAGAGTGTAGACAGGGGGGGGATAGAGTGTAGACAGGGGGACATAGAGGGTATACAGAGGAGGATAGAGGGTATACAGGGGGACATAGAGGGTATACAGAGGAGGATAGAGGGTATACAGGGGGACATAGAGGGTATACAGGGGGACATAGAGTGTAGACAGGGGGAGGATAGAGTGTAGACAGGGGGAGGATAGAGTGTAGACAGGGGGGGGATAGAGTGTAGACAGGGGGAGGATAGAGTGTAGACAGGGGGGGATAGAGGGTATACAGAGGGAGATAGAGGGTAGACTGGTGGGATAAAGGGTATACAGGGATGGTACTGTGTGTGTGTGGGGGGGAGGGGAATTATACACAGGGGTGGTCCTCCTGCTGCCCCATTACCCCGCTGTCACATCTCGGGGTCCGTGTGCCATCATTCCTTTGTGCCCCCAGTTCCTGGTCCGGCAGCGGGTGCTGGGCCTGTACAGGAGGATCCTCCGCACTGTTCGCCGTATCCCGGACCCCGCGGACCGCAACTATGTGAGGGAGTGGGCCCGGAGGGAGTTTCGTGGAAACAAGACGACCAATGATGGGGTGAGTGCGTTGATTGTGGGGTGAGTGCGTTGACGGGTCACGGTGAAGGGGCCGTCGCGGCGCTGGGATCATGTGACCTCCTGTCTTCCCGCAGATCACTATACGGATGATGATCTCTCAGGGGGAGCGGCAGCTGCAGGAGCTGGAGTGGGCACTGAAGTTGGCCAAGTCCTAGATCCATGGAAGCCGCCAATCTGTGGTCATCATCATGTCAGGGGCGGAGACCTGACCCCGGGTGTGTGGGCGTCCAGCCTGACCTGCAGTACGGTGGCTCGTCACCCCCCGGTGTACACGAGTATGGACATACCCCTGTGGACGGGAAAGGTCCCTTCCTTCTGCTCACCTTTTTTCTATGTGTACCTTATAAATCCTATATTTTTATATCTTTGTGTTTGTGTGTTTTTCTTTTTTTTTTACGTTTTCTGTGGTCCTGGGGTCACGGTGCAATGTGAAGCCTTACTGTGGTAAGGGGAGTCTGCGTGCCGTGGTGTGGGGGGAAACTGCCAGCCGTGGCGTCGGTTGGGCCCAACCATATCTATTGGTGTAGAGTCTGGTTGTGTGTGTGGAGCCTGGCTGCGGCTGGAGTCTGTGTGGGGCACAATGTGGGTAGTAGTGTGCGGGGGCCTGTTTCTAGTCTGCAGCTTTGGATCCAACCAGTAAAGTCTGAACTTCTTTGCAGTTCTCCCCCCTGGTAAAGAACAGCGTCAGCAACCATTGCCATTATAGATATTGAGAAACTACAGCTCCCAGCATTGCTTGACAGGAGCACATTTTAAGGCGGCAGTTCTGCGATGTTTCCGTGCTGCACACTCCATATCCCCCCTCAGCAGACGTCGCTGTATCCCCTCTTTCTGCCGTATTCACAGTGTAGCCGATGCTGCTACAGTGAAGTTGTGAGCGCTGCGCTCCGCCGGGCCTCCAGGCTGAGCAATGTATATCGCGTACTCCTTTATCCAGCTGACAAACCAAATCTAAAACATGAATTATATCAATAAAACCACACGATGGTGTCGAGATATCCCACCGATACAAAACCGGTGACGTCAGGACCCCAGAGACATTACAGGACTCCTGCCAGACCCTGAGCGCGGTACCACCGGACCGGAGGTTGGCACCCGCTCAATGACGTCTGCCCATGTGAAACCCTAGAAAAAGAGAGAAGGTCTAGAGGTGCAGCGCAATGAATGCCGCTATGAGCCGGAAGCAACCAAAACACAGGAGCACTGGACATAAAACCGTCCCTTGTGTTCACACCTGTCTGAACAGTGACTTGATACCTTCTGCCTCTGTTCTTTCCTGCACCGATCGACGTTCTGCCCTAAGTTCACGTTCACCTCCGTACTAGTGAACTTCCTATTAATGTTTCTCCTCTTGAGACGTTCAGCTTCCCTCATCCTTCTGATGCCTCCATGGTGGGATAACGAGTTGTATCGGAGATATGTCCTCCCTTAAGAAGGTCATTGTCACCATCCCCGCTGATGGGACGCCACCACCCCTCATACTACATATGCCGGTCCTATTGGAGGTCTCTCCTGAACACAGGACGCAGTCGTAGCGGCAGCTGTGAATTGTCCGTCTCGCCTTACTCCAGCTTCCAAGTGAACATTGATCTGGGCAGCGGGACACCGGGATCTGGGCAGCGGGACACCGGGATCTGGGCAGCGGGACACCGGGATCTGGGCAGCGGGACACCGGGATCTGGGCAGCGGGACACCGGGATCTGGGCAGCGGGACTCCGGGATCTGGGCAGCGGGACTCCGGGATCTGATCAGCGGGACTCCGGGATCTGATCAGCGGGACACTGGGATCTGATCAGCGGGACACTGGGATCTGATCAGCGGGACACTGGGATCTGATCAGCGGGACACTGGGATCTGATCAGCGGGACACTGGGATCTGATCAGCGGGACACTGGGATCTGATCAGCGGGACACCGGGATCTGGGCAGCGGGACAGTGGGATCTGAAGGAGGAGACGAGAACCGTTACCGGAATGGTAAGGACTGAATGTACACGTGTGATACAAGTGATGGGGGGACGACAGCAGGTGAAGTGTCCGGTCACACGCTGTGCTCATCCCGACCTCACGGTCAGCAGCTGATGGGCGAGGTGTAGGCCCTGATGGACGGACATGATGATAACGGCCTGCTGCGGTTTGGGTTCTTTGTAGACATTCAGTAATGTGGCATGGCGGCGTGCCAGCGCCCCGGTCAATGAATGTATTCTGTGCCCCCTAAACCATGAACTGTTCCTACTCTCTGAGCCCCTTCCAGCAACCCTGTATTTAACCCCTGATTTTCCAAGCATGTATATTGTAATTTGAGGAAAATGTTCCTAGATTATTTTTTTTTCTGCTTTTTGTTGAAATTAGAAATTTTAAAAATGAAAAGTTTTTCGTGGTTAAATTTTTTTTTTTCTATTTTTTTAATTACATTTTTTCATGTAACAATTGAATTACCTGAGCAGTAGGTCTAACGCTATGCCGAACCCTAGCCCTATCCACATCCTTGACCTGAAGCCTAGCCCTTACATTACCCCTAACCCTATCCATGTCCTTGACCTGAAGCCTAGCCCTTACACTACCCCTAACCCTATCCATGTCCTTGACCTGAAGCCTAGCCCTTACACTAACCCTAGCCCTATCCACATCCTTGACCTGAAGCCTAGCCCTTACACTAACCCTAGCCCTATCCATATCCTTGTAAGGGCTAGGCTTCAGGTCAAGGATATGGATAGGGCCAGGGTTAGGGGTAATGTAAGGGCTAGGCTTCAGGTCATTACCCCTAACACTGGCCCTATCCATATCCTTGCCCTGAAACCTAGCCCTTACACTACCCCTAACCCTATCCATATCCTTGACCTGAACGCTAGCCCTTACATTACCCCTAGCCCTATCCATATCCTTGACCTGAAGCCTAGCCCTTACATTACCCCTAACCCTATCCATATCCTTGACATGAAGCCTAGCCCTTACACTAACCCTATCCATATCCTTGACCTGAAGCCTAGCTCTTACACTACCGCTAACCCTATCCATATCCTTGACCTGAAGCCTAGCCCTTACACTACCCCTAACCCTATCCATATCCTTGACCTGAAGCCTAGCCCTTACATTAGCCCTATCCATATCCTTGACCTGAAGCCTAGCCATTACATTACCCCTAACCCTATCCATATCCTTGACCTGAAGCCCTAGCCCTTACATTACCCCTAACCCTATCCATATCCTTGACCTGAAGCTTAGCCCTTACACTACCCCTATCCATATCCTTGACCTGAAGCCCTAGCCCTTACATTACCCCTAACCCTATCCATATCCTTGACCTGAAGCCTAGCCCTTACATTAGCCCTATCCATATCCTTGACCTGAAGCCTAGCCCTTACATTAGCCCTATCCATATCCTTGACCTGAAGCCTAGCCATTACATTACCCCTAACCCTATCCATATCCTTGACCTGAAGCCCTAGCCCTTACATTACCCCTAACCCTATCCATATCCTTGACCTGAAGCTTAGCCCTTACACTACCCCTATCCATATCCTTGACCTGAAGCCCTAGCCCTTACATTACCCCTAACCCTATCCATATCCTTGACCTGAAGCCTAGCCCTTACACTACCCCTAACCCTATCCATATCCTTCACCTGAAGCCTAGCCCTTACATTACCCCTAACACTGGCCCTATCTTATGTTAGGCCTAGATAAGACGTAATCCTATAAAATCAGCTCTTGGTTTAATGCTGTCGTCGTTCATTAGCTGTCCACCTTCCATTTTAGTTTTTCCTTATGCAGAGCAGAGAACACAACATGAGTTTATCATTGGTTGCTGTGCTCTGCATAGGCAGCAACCGCAAAGACCAAAGTTACTTCATGAGACTGAACTCTGTCACTTCAGTTGCTGCCTATGCAGAGCACCGCACGTAATAAAAACCTCAGCTCACTTTTTTGCTCTCTGCATAAGCCGCTCTGCTGGCACTAACTGCTCCACACCAAGAAATGGCACTTACAAGGCAGTCAACTGACAGTGCGGACGGCAGGGGCATCCCCCAACCGGGCCCATGTGGGTGAGGGGCCCGCCGACACTAGCGCAAACTTCACCTGGATGTGCGTCCTCAGCGCAGTGTATTGTGGTGCAGGGGTCCGTGCGCTGCAATACACACTGCCGGCCAATCCGATGCCAGGACTACAATGTGCTTGAAAGTGAAATTAAAACTCTTCCAAAATTGATTGAGGCTACAATGCCTCCTCTAACAACATGGCTGATGTCTTTCCTGTTTGCAAGTGCTCCAAACCAGCAAACTTCTGCTCTTATAGATGGACTCCTGAGAAATGAATCAGGTGCATTTGTTTACAAGCCCCAGGTTGCTACTTAGCCCCTTTATTCCTATGAAAGCAGTAAGGGTGTACTTACTTGCTGATGGAAGGAGGTTTACACTCAAAATCTCACGATACATGGCCCCATTCATTCTTTCATGTACACGGATCAGTCGTCCTGGTCCCTTGGCAGAGAAACAGCCCCAAAGCATGATGTTGCCACCCCCATGCTTCACCGTAGGTATGGTGTTCTTTGGATGCAACTCAGCATTCTTTCTCCTCCAAACACGACGAGTTGTGTTTCTACCAAACAGTTCTACTTTGGTTTCATCTGACCATATGACATTCTCCCAATACTCTTCTGGATCATCCAAATGCTCTCTAGCAAACTTCAGACGGGCCCGGACATGTAATGGCTTAAGCAGGGGGACACGTCTGGCACTGCAGGATCTGAGTCCCTGGCAGCGTAGTGTGTTACTGATGGTAGCCTGTGTAATGTTGGTCCCAGCTCTCTGCCGGTCATTCACTAGGTCCTCCCGTGTGGTTCTGGGAATTCTGCTCACCATTCTTGAGATCATTTTGACCCCACGGGGTGAGATCTTGTGTGGAGCCCCAGATCGAGGGAGATTATCAGTGGTCTTGTATGTCTTCCATTTTCTAATTATTGCTCCCACAGTTGATTTCTTCACACCAAGCTGCTCGCCTATTGCAGATTCAGTCTTCCCAGCCTGGTGCAGGCCTACAGTTTTGTTTCTGGTGTCCTTCGACAGCTCTTTGGTCTTCACCATAGTGGAGTTTGGAGTGTGACTGTTTGAGGTTGCGGACAGGTGTCTTTTATACTGATAACGAGTTCAAACAGGAGCCAGTACTACAGGTAATGAGTGGAGGACAGAGGAGCCAGCACTACAGGTAATGAGTGGAGGACAGAGGAGCCAGTACTACAGGTAATGAGTGGAGGACAGAGGAGCCAGTACTACAGGTAATGAGTGGAGGACAGAGGAGCCAGTACTACAGGTAATGAGTGGAGGACAGAGGAGCCAGTACTACAGGTAATGAGTGGAGGACAGAGGAGCCAGTACTACAGGTAATGAGTGGAGGACAGAGGAGCCAGCACTACAGGTAATGAGTGGAGGACAGAGGAGCCAGTACTACAGGTAATGAGAGGAGGACAGAGGAGCCAGCACTACAGGTAATGAGTGGAGGACAGAGGAGCCAGCACTACAGGTAATGAGTGGAGGACAGAGGAGCCAGCACTACAGGTAATGAGTGGAGGACAGAGGAGCCAGTACTACAGGTAATGAGTGGAGGACAGAGGTGCCAGTACTACAGGTAATGAGTGGAGGACAGAGGAGCCAATACTACAGGTAATGAGTGGAGGACAGGGGAGCCAGTACTACAGGTAATGAGTGGAGGACAGAGGAGCCAGTACTACAGGTAATGAGTGGAGGACAGAGGAGCCAGTACTACAGGTAATGAGTGGAGGACAGAGGAGCCAGTACTACAGGTAATGAGTGGAGGACAGAGGAGCCAATACTACAGGTAATGAGTGGAGGACGGAGGAGCCAGTACTACAGGTAATGAGTGGAGGACGGAGGAGCCAGTACTACAGGTAATGAGCGGAGGACGGAGGAGCCAGTGCTACAAGCAATGAGCGGAGGACGGAGGAGCCAGTGCTACAGACAATGAGCGGAGGACGGAGGAGCCAGTGCTACAGGTAATGAGCGGAGGACGGAGGAGCCAGTGCTACAGGTAATGAGCGGAGGACGGAGGAGCCAGTGCTACAGGTAATGAGCGGAGGACGGAGGAGCCAGTGCTACAGGTAATGAGCGGAGGACGGAGGAGCCAGCGCTACAGGTAATGAGCGGAGGACGGAGGAGCCAGCGCTACAGGTAATGAGCGGAGGACGGAGGAGCCAGCGCTACAGGTAATGAGCGGAGGACGGAGGAGCCAGCGCTACAGGTAATGAGCGGAGGACGGAGGAGCCAGCGCTACAGGTAATGAGCGGAGGACGGAGGAGCCAGCGCTACAGGTAATGAGCGGAGGACGGAGGAGCCAGCGCTACAGGTAATGAGCGGAGGACGGAGGAGCCAGCGCTACAGGTAATGAGCGGAGGACGGAGGAGCCAGCGCTACAGGTAATGAGCGGAGGACGGAGGAGCCAGCGCTACAGGTAATGAGCGGAGGACGGAGGAGCCAGCGCTACCGGTAATGAGCGGAGGACGGAGGAGCCAGCGCTACCGGTAATGAGCGGAGGACGGAGGAGCCAGCGCTACCGGTAATGAGCGGAGGACGGAGGAGCCAGCGCTACCGGTAATGAGCGGAGGACGGAGGAGCCAGCGCTACCGGTAATGAGCGGAGGACGGAGGAGCCAGCGCTACCGGTAATGAGCGGAGGACGGAGGAGCCAGCGCTACCGGTAATGAGCGGAGGACGGAGGAGCCAGCGCTACAGGTAATGAGCGGAGGACGGAGGAGCCAGCGCTACAGGTAATGAGCGGAGGACGGAGGAGCCAGCGCTACAGGTAATGAGCGGAGGACGGAGGAGCCAGCGCTACAGGTAATGAGCGGAGGACGGAGGAGCCAGGGCTACAGGTAATGAGCGGAGGACGGAGGAGCCAGGGCTACAGGTAATGAGCGGAGGACGGAGGAGCCAGGGCTACAGGTAATGAGCGGAGGACGGAGGAGCCAGCGCTACAGGTAATGAGCGGAGGACGGAGGAGCCAGCGCTACAGGTAATGAGCGGAGGACGGAGGAGCCAGCGCTACAGGTAATGAGCGGAGGACGGAGGAGCCAGCGCTACAGGTAATGAGCGGAGGACGGAGGAGCCAGCGCTACAGGTAATGAGCGGAGGACAGAGGAGCCAGCGCTACAGGTAATGAGCGGAGGACAGAGGAGCCAGCGCTACAGGTAATGAGCGGAGGACAGAGGAGCCAGCACTACAGGTAATGAGCGGAGGACAGAGGAGCCAGCACTACAGGTAATGAGTGGAGGACAGAGGAGCCTCTTAAAGAAGAAGTTACAGGTCTGTGAGAGACAGGAATCTTGCTTGATTGTAATTGACCAAATATTTATTTTCCACCAAAATTTGAAAAAAAATTCTTTCCAAATCAGACAATGTGATATTCAGGATTTGTTTTCTCATTTTGTCTCTGATAGTCGAGGTCGACCTATGATGTCAATTACCGGCCGACATCATCTTTGTAAGTGGGAGAACTTGCACAGTTGGTGGCTGACTAAATACTTTTTTTCCCCACTGTACATACATACATACTGTACACAGATCAAATAAATCAGAACATTATCAAAATTGCAGTGAAACATAAAAATTCAGCACAATTATCATAGCCAACAAAGCCCAGGTTCAGCTCTCGCTCGCCCTAATGTTTGCTGATCAATACAAAGAAGCAGATACAGTAAATACCAATATAATAGTAGACGGCCCTCCTCAAAACATAGCGAAGCCCACGAAACACCAGGTATACAAAGGCCAAATATTAGGCATCGATGTTTCCTAAATAACATGGATGATGAAAACCGATAAAAGGAGAATGTCCGCACAGTCGGCTTTTCCACAAGCTGTCACCCACTTATGCACAATTTGGCCTCTCTGCCGCGTCTCGGGTCATTGCTATTAGACTTTCTCATACGTTAGGATGCACTTTTGCAATCTTCCACTCCATTCCCATTAGGCGAGGCTGTTTTGTCATCGTTTAGACAATATATTGCTGTTTTGTAGATATTTAAAAAAATTCACAGGAAAACTGTTAATTTGATAGGTAGGACGCAAATTCATTATGCAAGTAACAGGTTACCCTCTCCGTACTGCAATTCTGGATATAATTAGAATAAACTCCTACTCAATGATACTCAGAAACTAAAAAAATTGGAGTGGTGACCTCATATGTATAAGCAATCGGCATAAATTTATACAAAAATAACGCGCAATAAAAAAAGAGGTGAAAATGAAGATACAATATCACCCTGGGAAAAAGAACACGTGGGAAGAAAAATCATCAGTTGTAATGCATGGACCAAGGTTTAGGACAAATTATGAGAGGGGGAAAGTAATTCAGTATGCCTGATAACCTAACTCACCACTCATGAGTCCCATATGTGCATACGCTAGTCGCAAAAAAACAATGTATCAGCAAAGTGCATGTGCATATAGCCTAACTCACCAATCATATGAGTCCCACAATTTCATTAACTAGCAACAACAACAATGTATCAGCAAAGTGCATGTGCATATAATATAACTTAACTCACCACTCATGAGTCCCATATGTGCATAAGCTAGTCGCAATAGCAATGTATCAGCAAAATGCATGTGCATATAGATCACAGATAATAAAACTTACCCATGATAAAGTGCAAGTGCAAGATCCCAAGGGACAAGGTTATGTATGGTTGTCCTAAGGAAGGAGTCGGTGGACTCTGAAACACGACAAGGATAAAAATGTAGGTTCATTGTTGATACTGGTTTGTCGTGACTCCAGAGAGCACAGAATAACTATCTTTCCCAGCATCTATTTCTGATCCACAACCTGGGCCCCAATCTTCCTGGAAAATGGCATCTTCCCACTTACCCTGTTGCCACCCTGTCCCATTCGGTCTCCTATTTGGTAAATGAAAATTTCAACCAAGTTGGAGAATGTTGAAAGGTGCCAACGGGAAGAAACTAACTGAGCAAGAACAGATTAAGGAAAGACAGAAAGAGTAAACAGAGCACCTCTACAAGAAGAAGTCAGTGATACGGGAAGAAACGGGGACGGGAGATGATGGAGAGCCGAACATCCTGGAAGATGAAGACGTTGCTGCCGTAAAGCTTCTGTCACACAACAAAGCGCCTGGATGTGACAATATCCAATAGAGCTAATAAAGTCTTCAGAAGCTGCAGTTGATGTCGTCACACACCTCGGTCAACAATGTATGGACAACACTAAATGGCCAAGGACTGGACAAGATCGGTGGTTATTCCTAGATGCTACTGACTGCGGAAACGATCTGAATATTGTGCTCGTGCCAGCAAAATACTACTGGAGATCCTACAAAGATGGCTACAGCCTTACTGATAAAGATCTGCCCGAGGAACAAGCCGGATTCAGAAAAGGCCGAGGAACAAGAGATGTGATGGCAAACATTAGATGGATAATGGAAAAGGCAAAAGGAATACAATATATATATTTTTTTGCTTGGACTACAGCAAAGCCTTCAACTGTTGATCACCAAAAACTTTAGAAGACCATGAAGGCTATGGGTCGCCGAACCACCTGATCAGCCTCATTAGGAACCTTTACATCGACCAAGAAGCAACAGTCCTAACGCGACACGGTGACACGGCGTCAGACAAGAAGGCGTCCTGGCACCATCTCTCTTCTGTTTATACGCAGAAGCTATTGTCAAGAAGGCCGGACTTGGCGAAAAAGAAGGAATCAAAATTGCTGGAAATTGCAGTAACAAAATGGCTCCTCACTGTGATCCTGCACTTCATCTTTCCTTATCCTTTTGCACACACCCAGAATGGGAGGAGACATTAGACCCCGCCCACATTTACTGCAGTCGTAATGTGAGCTGGCGGTACAATAGGCTTTCATGGCAAAGTGTCAACAACTGCTCCCCCTAGTGTTTAAAAGCTGAAAATATAATAACTTTGTTTGGTAATTTATTACATTTTATACCATGAAAAACAACATTTTTTGATACCACATTCCTTTTAAGATGGTGTCCTAGCTAGAATTGTAATATTGTGCCCGCCATTCTATAGCTACTTCTTTGCTCTCATCGTTCATTCCTTGCATTGTTTCAGCTTTCTGTCATGTGTGAATGGCTCCAGCAGATGCCGGTCCGCACTCAGGACAGCGGCCTCGTGTGTCACAAGCCCCAGGACTGTTTGTCACACTTTGTGCCAGCGATGAATCCCAGCAAATATTAGTTATGTCTCCTGTGGCGCCCTGCTGTGCACTGGTGCCACAGAATCCAGAAGGGTGCATGGATGGACTTTTCCACAAGAGGCCCTCACACATTCACACACCTCCACCCTACCACCTCAGACCAGCAGAGGGAGCCCGTTAGGGATATATAAGGGAGGGTGGAGCCAGTCAGTTAGTCAGTCAGTGAGGAATTAGTCTCTCAGTCTGAGGGAGAGCGTGCTGACGCTCAGAAAGCAGCGAAGAGGCAGCACGCTGGCTGCTGTGCTTAGGCGAGTCAAGGCCTGCAGCACGAGTGAGGAGTGAGGGCCCTGAGTGTGGCCGAAGGCGAGAGGAGAAGGAAGAAGTAGCGAGGGGGCAGAGGAGCATAGCAGGCTCACCCCGAGATATATACCGGACACCGGGTCCGCGCCTACGGGGTCCCTTTATACCCAGTAGGGACCACCGGAACACCTGGAGGACTACAGGGCCCAGGTTTACCAAACGCTGACTACAGTACCAGGGCTAGGAGTCACGGAGGCCCCAGCGTCCAGGGAGAGTGATCTCCAAGGAAAGGCCCTACCACCAGGTCAGCAGGTGCAAGAGAGAGACAGTGACCAAGCTAGGACTAGCTCCAGGCAGGTCAGAAGCTTAGCGAGGAAAGCCACGGATCAGGAGGCCCTATAACCGCTCACTGGGGAGAGTCCAAAAGTGCGCCCTTCGTCCGGAGTACCCTGGACCGTGCCGGCATCATCACCAGTAAAGGTACTGAAGCTTACCCCCGTGTGAGTGTCCGTCTTTCCTCCGGGATCGTCCTGCCGTCTCTCACCAGCATCCACCATTTACCCCTACACTGCCCTGGAGCTAGCTCTACCTGTGGAGAGCCACACCATCCCTGCTGCCGTAACATCAGCTCCAGAGGATCTGCTCCGCAGCGTCGGCTCCACATAGCCGCATGCCACAGGTGGCGTCACGACAAATCCCCTATATATAAATTCCCCCCCTTTTTGGGTGACCGCCCTGGGCCACGGACCGGGCCAGCCACCGTGATATCCCCCCAACTGGCATCCAGAGGCCCGGCTGCCGAGTACCCCACAGCCCTGGGGGCGCGTCACTCCCATGTGTTCCCCAATAAAGCAGAAAGTGACATGAGATAGAACTATTTTAATGATCAGACGTGTAAAAGTTACAAGGACCTCACCCCTCAATGTGTCACTATGGAATGTGGATCACAGATAATAGTAACCGGAAGAAATAGACATTTTTTACACTTTTTTGCTGGCGGCTTTTTTCATGTTACAGACGGGTTAAGATCCATTCAGTGAACAATTCTCCCTGGAATTATAGTTCATGAGTCGTAAATAAGTAAAAGTTGTGTCATGTTCTCCAGAGCCGTCATTACCGCGAGAATATGGGTCCTCCCCTGTAATTATGATTGTGAATGAGCGGCATACGGCGGGGGAATTCTACACTGAGCGGCATATGGCGGGGGAATTCTACACCGAGCGGCATACGGCGGGGGAATTCTACACTGAGCGACATACGGCGGGGGAATTCTACACCGAGCGGCATACGGCGGGGGAATTCTACACCGAGCGGCATACGGCGGGGGAATTCTACACTGAGCGGCATACGGCGGGGGAATTCTACACCGAGCGGCATACGGCGGGGGAATTCTACACCGAGCGGCATACGGCGGGGGAATTCTACACTGAGCGGCATATGGCGGGGGAATTCTACACTGAGCTGATATAGGTTGACCAAGGTTATTAGAGAACTGGGGGGTCTGCAATACCAAGACAGGTTATTACACTTGGGGTTATTTAGTTTAGGGGTGATCTTATTACTATGTACAAGTATATGAGGGGACAGTACAAAGACCTTTCTACTGATCTTTTTACTCTGAGGCCTGAGACGGGGACAAGGGGGCATCTTCTACGTCTGGAGGAAAGAAGGTTTAATCATAATCACAGACGCGGATTCTTTACTGTAAGAGCAGTGAGACTATGGAGCTCTCTGCCGCATGATGTGTAATGAGGGATTCACTACTAACATTTAAGAAGGGCCTGGACGCCTTTCCTGAAAAGTATAATATTGCAGGTTATATATACTAGATTCCTTGATAGGGCGTTGATCCAGGGATCTAGTCTGATTGTCGTATGGAGTCGGGAAGGAATTTTTTCCCCAATGTGGAGCTTAGTGTTTGCCACATGGTTTTTTTTGCCTTCCTCTGGATCAACATGTTCGGCTATGGGGTGAACTAGATGGACTTAGTCTTCCTTCAACCTTAAAAACTATGTTACTATGATATAGTAACTGACCCACCTGGCAGGAGGACATGCAGAGCGGGGACAGCAGCACACAGGGGGAGGGAGGCAGAGCACCCCAACAGGCAGGAAGAAGCAGTGTGGTGGCCGCAGACAGAAGGTGGGCAACCGTTCCCCGTAACACCAACACGACGGAAGTTGCCAGTACAACTGTTAGGTCTGGTTGTTTTTTAAAGACTCTGCCGATAACCCCAAAAAGGCCATTTGCATCACCTGCCAGGCCAGCATCAGCAGGGGTGGCAAAACGACCAGCCTGACCACCACCAGCATGATCAGGCACATGGCAGCAAAGCACCCGACTTTGTGGGCCGAACCCCAGGGTCCAGGAACAGTATCTGTGGGTGGCACCACTGCTTCTTCCGCTGCTGTGCATGCAAGCCAATCCCCAGTCCATGGTGCATGCGAAGATGCCTCCCGCCCTGCACCTGTCGCTGCACACTCTCAAGTAGCACCATCAGCAAGCACGTCCATGTCCTTGTCCCAGCGCAGCGTTCAGTTGTCCCTACCCCAGTCCTTGGAACGCAAGCGCAGATACGCAGCCAACGCCCCACAGGCCACACTACTAAATTCCCACATTTCACGACTGCTTGTGCTCTAAATGCTGCCTTTTAGGCTGGTGGAGATGGAAGCATTCCGCAACCTGATGGCGGCGGCCGTCCCTCGGTACTCGGTCCCCAGCCACCACTATTTCTCCCGGTGTGCCATCCCCGCATTACACTAGGACGTTTCTCATAACATTAGCCGTGCCCTCAACAACGCAGTTACCGGTAAAGTCCACCTAACCACGGACACGTGGACAAGTGCTTGTGGGCAGGGACGGTACATCTCGCTGACTGGGTTAATATAGTGGAAGCCGGGACTCAGTCGGACCTTGGGACGGAACACGTCCTCCCGACGCCGAGGATTGCGGGCCCTGGGTCAATCAGGGTTGCCCCCACAGTCTACACCTCCTGCACCTCAGCCTCCTCCTCCTCTTCAGCCTCCATCTCCGAAATGACCACATCAGTCACAAGCTGGAAGCACTACAGCACTGCCTCGGCCAAGCGGCAACAGGCTGTGCTGAAGCTAATATGCTTAGGTGACAAACCACACAATGCTGAAGAGCTATGGACAGCTCTGAAAGAGCAGGCAGATCTGTGGCTTACACCGCTAAACCTACAGCCAGGCATGGTCGTGTGTGACAATGACCAGAACCTGGAGGCGAGGCGAGCTCACACACGTACCATGCCTGACCCATGTGCTTAACCTCGTGGTTCAGCGGTTTCTCAAATCCTACCCGGAGCTGCCGGATCTGCTTGTTAAAGTACTCCGCCTGTGTGCCCATTTTAGAAAGTCAGTTACAGCTTCCGCCGCCCTTGCAGTGTTTCAGCAGCGTTTGTGTGGCGCCCCTGCGGGTTCAGTCTCCACAGAGATACTGCATCTTACCCAGAGGTGTGGTATCTCACTCTCAGGTAAGGATGGAGTACTGCCCAGGACCCTAACACCTGCATCCAACACTACACTACTCCAGACCAGCAGGAGGGGCAAGATGCGCTGCTCCTCTGCTGAGCCCTGTCCCTGGCTGGAGTGGGGGGAACCAAGAGAGGGGGAACCATGTAGTGGGTGTGGGTGGAGGAAGGAGTTTAGGGGAGCACTTTGGCAAGTGTATAAAAAGGGATGGAACCATCTAGAAGGGTTCCAGTCAGAGGAGGACAGTGAGGGGAGCAGGAGCTCTGCTCAGGCGGAGCGGGCCTAGTGAGAGGCCCAGGAGGTGAGACTGACTGAGGAGAGGAGAGGAGCAGGAAGGAAGGCTCCAGAAGGAAAGAGGGGATCCTAGAGGTACGGGAAGTGCTGGAGGCCACCCGTATGCCAGAATCTACCAGGCGGTGGAGGGATCAGGCCGCAGAGGGCCGGACCCCTAACTAGTGAGAATTGCAACGTTCAACTAGCTAACTGGAGGGTGCAGCATTTCAGGTGCTGCAGCCGACAGCCACATCTAACTCACCAAAAAGGTGGCCATAGAGGACCCAGGGGACAGAGAAAACGTCGCCCGACAAGGTCCGCGGTCACTGGCTTGGGACACTGGGTGTGAGGTGCAGGGAGACGGTCAGAAGGATCACAAGGGAGTCCCGTTACGTACTGCGGAGGTACCTGAGGGTTTGCTGAACCCCTCCCTGAGTAAGCACAGAACAACGTGGGCGGTTATTGACTCGCCAAGGGGATGGGGGCGACTCGGCGCCCGGGCCTAGTTAACAGTGCTGGGGGATGCCGCGGTGGCCGGCTCCCGGGCCCATACCCTGGGGTCACTCTTGAAAGAAAAGGGGGGAAAGTTTATTTGGGAAAGGGGAATGTTCGTGACGCCACCTGCGGTTTCTGGTGAGGACCACCAGCGCTGCAGCAGTCCTCTGAGGCCGGTGTTCCGGCAGCTAAGATGGCGTAGCTCCCCACAGGTGGAGCTGGGCCTCAGGGCAGCTTAGGTAGAGGGAATGCAGGGATGCAGGACAGAGGAGACCCAGCCGGGTCAGAGCAAGAACAGGGACAGACACGATAGTCACTTCAGTACCTTTTACTGGTGGTATTCAAGGCACAATCTGGAGCACTGTAGGGTGAGGGGTGCGTTTCAGGACTCTTCCCGGTGAGCGGGTGTAGGGCCTCCTGTTTCTTGCCTTTTCTTGATAAGTTTCTGACCTGCCTGGAGCTAGGCCCAACTTGGTCTCTGTCTTGCACCTGCTGCCTTGTGGTAGGGCCTTCTGTTGGAGATCACTCCCCCTGCTTGCAGGGCCTCTGTGACTCCTGGCTCTGGTACGTATCAGCTTCTGGTGAACCTGGGCCATGTAGTTCGCCAGGGGTTCCGGTTGTTTCTGCTGGTCCTAGAGATCCTTGCAGACACGGACCCGGTGTCCGGTATATGGTTATGGGGTGAGCTGGTTAAGCTCCTCTGCCCCCTATGTAGCTCGCTTACTCCACTCGCCTTCGGTCGCGCTCGGGGCCCTCACTAGGCTTCACACTGGCAGTAGGCCTCGCTACTCTTTACCGCTCTTATGGCATTGGCACGCCTTGGGCTCACTAACCTGAGCTCTTCTCTAGGGTTTCTCACTAGAGGAACTTGCACTTAGAACTCTGTCGCTCTCTGCTCTGAGCAGGGACTCTGTTCTCAAGACTGAGCTCGACTCTGTATTCAGACCTGTACTTGCTGAACTCTCCAGAAGAACTGACTGCCTAGCTCCACCTTCCCTTTTTATATCCCTAACGGGCTCCCTCTGGTGGTCTGAGGTGGAAGGTGGAGGTGTGTGTTTGCTGTGAGGGCCTCTTGTGGAGGAATCCGTCCATGCACCCCTCTAGGATCTGTGGCACTAATGCGCAGCAGGGCGCCAAATTATAATCCGGAAAGTGTAACCTGAGGAACTTCACAACTGTGAGTAAACCCTGAAGACTGCACCCCACTGTCTCTGAGAATTATTGCTGCACCATCATCCCCCTGCACCATACTGCACAGCAGCATCTACCTCATACAACATCTACACTGCCCTGGAGCTAAGCTCTACCTGTGGAGAGCCAAACCAACTCTGCTGCATTAACAACAGCTCCAGAGGACTTGCTCCGCAACGGCGGCTCCATATAGCCGCATACCACAGGTGGCGTCACGAACATTAAAAGAACTTTAAATCCCCTTTATTAAATTATTCCCCTTTTCATTGACTGCCCTGGGTCACAGAGCGGGTCACTGCCACTGTGACATCCCCAGCCCCAACGACCGGCCCGGCTACCGAGTACCCCACGGCCCAGGGGGCGCGTCATTTGCAGCTTCCGGCTGACAGACTGGTGTGTGATGTCCCCACCCTTTGAAACTCTACACTGCAGATGTTGGGAAGGATTTGTGAGCAGAAGAGAGCAGTTGTTGAGTACCAGCATCAACAAGGCCGTCAGTATTCAATTCAGACTACACACATAAGACCTCAGGAGTGGACATGGATGTCAGACATATGTGCCATCCTCCAAAACTTTGAGGAGTCCACGAAGATGGTGAGCGGCGATGACGCCATAATTAGCGTCACCATCCCGCTTCTCTGTCTTTTGAAATTCTCTCTGTCACAATCAAAGAGGATGCATTGCAGGCGGAGCACGATGAGATGGAGCAAGGAACCATACAGGATGATTACACACAGCCAAGCCTCATCTCATCCCAACATGGATTGGATGACAATGAGGAAGAGGAAGAGGAGGAGGAGGAAGGACAGGAGCTAGTTTCATGCACTATAGAGGGTACTACCTGCACAGCTGTCATACCGTCGGTTCAGTGTGGATGGCCTGAGGACAGGGAGGAGGAGGAGAGCATGGTCAGTCGTCCTCTTGGTGAGGACATAGAAGTCTTGCCTGTTAATAAACTCAGCCATGCGTGCCAGACTATGTTATGCTGCCTTTCCCATGAACCTCGCGTTCTCAAAATTTTGGGTGACAGTCATTACTGGTTGGTGACACTTCTAGACCCACGCTACAAGGAGAACTTTATATCTCTTATTCCTGAGGCGGACAGGTGTACAAAAATGGTGCAGTACCAGAGGGCCCGTGTTGTGCAACTATTAAAAAAATTTCCATCTGAAAACGCTGGCGGCAGAGGGCACACTTCGTTGGACAACCAAGGAGTACAGGAGAGAGACACAACTTCAATCTAGCAGAGACAGGGGAACACTGTCAAAGGTCTGGGAGAGTTTTCTCAGCCCCTTCCATCGCACAGGCCCTGAGGCGCGGGGTACTACCACAAGGAGTGTAAAGTTTGGGAAGATGGTGAGGGAGTACCTTGCTGACCGTACCAATGTCCTCCGTGATTCCTCTGTGCCTTATAATTATTGGGTATCCAAGCTGGACACGTGGAATGAACTGGCTCTCTACGCCTTGGAGGTCCTGGCCTGCCCTGCCGCCAGCGTTTTATCAGAGCTGGTTTTTAGTGCCGCCGGTGGAATTATAACTGATAAGCGCATCCGCCTGTCAACTGAAAATGCTGACAGGCTGACTCTTATAAAAATGAACAAGGGCTGGATTGGGCCAGACTTCTCAACACCACCGAATGATAGCAGCGTAACATAAACTCAAATACAGTGTCTTTTCTTGGGAGGTGTATTCCCATGCACCTCTTCACACCCAGACATGGGTATACGTTTCCTGCTTTTGGCTATTTGCTCTTGTCCTCCTCCTTCATCCTCATCCTCCACCACCATATCACCAGAGTGACCGTGGTCCGTGATGCAACATCCACATCATTTTTTTAAAGGGTGTTTATGATGCCCGTAAAAAAAAAAAATTATACAGTATGTTCATGTATACCCCCCAGGGGTAAATGCTTGTCAGCCCATATACTTAGTGCATGGGCATTACAAGTATAGGAGGCCCGCTCCTTTCTAATGGGAACATTTTTTTATGAGGCCCTCCTCAATGTCTTTTCCAAGGGGCATTGGAGTGCTTTCCAATTTTTGCCAGCCCTTGCATTCACTGCATAGGCCAATACTATGGGAGACCCACTTCCTAATAATGGGAACATTTTTTCATGAGGCCCTCTACGTCTTTTCCAAGGGGCATTGGAGTGCCTCCCAATTTTTGGCCGCCCTTGCATTCACTACATAGGTAAACAGTATGGGAGACCCACTTCCTAATCATGGGAACATTGAAGAGACTTAGAGGAGGGTATCCTGAAAACAAAGGGGTATTGGGGTGCGTCCAAATTTTCAAAGGGGTATTGGGGTGCGTCCAAATTTTGGGCAGATGTGCCACTCACTGCATACACAATAACAGTATAGGAGACCCACTCGTTAATAATGGGAGCAACAAAGCATAGCCGACTGATGGCTCTCTAAGAATAGCGAGGGCCGACTGCTGGCCCTTTAAGAATAGTAAAGGCCGCCTGATGGCCCTTTAAAAATAGGCTTTGTGACTTTCAGAGTCCCTCCATCATAAATGAAATAGGATGTATCTGATGATGTGTCACACACCACATGGCCAGATAAGGTTGTAAAATGTTAAAATGACATTTCCCGGTGAATGCATTTGTCTTGGTTGAAAGCAATACAAAAGTGCAAAAACGCATCAAAAACGCTACGTGTGAACATAGCCCAAGGTGTGGAGGAGTATTTTTGCTTTTGGTTATTTATTTTGCCTTATATACAAGTCATTACCCTGGAAAGGATGTTCCTTAACATATTTCCCAAGAAAATCCATTTTGGTTTGGTTTTTGTATGTTTTATTGTGAGTCCGTAAAAGTGGTGTAATACTCTGACAACGTTGTTGACAGCAGTGACCTGGGAGTCAGAAATGCTTCCAGGGGTCTTCCCTATACTGTTCCCATGTCATTTGAGCACTGTACCCGTCGAATTGGACAATTTTTAGGCCCTCTGCAGACCGCCGGGGGGAGCCACCTGAAAATGCTCGAGTTTCCCGTAGACTCACATTGGGCACATTGCTCGGGTCGAGCACCCGAGTATTCCAATTTGCTGGACCCGAGCAATGAGCACCCATCACTAGTAATCAGCAGCCAGCTGATAAGTGCGGACATAGCTGAGGTGATGACTCCTGTACAGGTCTGCTCCACGCAGTGTGTCTGGGTGCTCGCTGCTGCCTCCACCCCTCCTCCACTCAACTCAGTCTACAGAGAGCCAGAAACAGCAGGTGTCAGGGATCACCACAGGGATGACACGGGGGAGATAGCGCAATATCTCGCCGTTGCCGTCACATCAGTATTTCGTCCAAAATCGCGAACTTGTGATCCAGACTAGTCACTATGTGGATATCGGCAAGCGACCAGTGAGAGTATGGTGTCACACCTTGGGATTCCAGCTCCTGGAATCCATGTTTACGCCCCATACAGTCACTGTCAGCTTCACGATAGCCAATTATTAATATTATTCTCTGCCACCACCGTCCAGATTTGAAATATAATAAATATATACAAAGATGTTACAAAGGAGACATTACAATACGTAAGCAGTTACATAAAATAAACAGGATAAAAGAAGAAACTTACACTATACAGTTCACAGTGACGAATCAGCATAGGTGGAGGAGGGGCTCTCCAGTTGATTTCAGCGTTATCGAACGTGACTCGTTGCTTATAATCCTTATACCCTCCTGGCAATGAGTGAGTCTGTAATGTCCATGAGTTCTCTTATACCTAAGGGGAGATTTACCCACACGCCCCTTGTGGTGACATCATGTGGGCTGTTCTCCAGCCTGTACATTTTTATTAACACGCTAAGTTCTGCAATAACTCCTTGCTCGTTGATCGCAGAAGCTTACAAACGACACCATTTTTTCCCTTTTGATTTTATCTTCAGTTAGAGACCACACATCGCATAGCTGCAGTCTGCTATTGCTATGTAGCGTTGTAAAGATCTGAGGTTGTGGGTTGTAAGTAATCACCTAGGCAGGTTAACGATGCAACAATATTTTATTGATCACAGCCATGGTAATAAAGCAATTCCAGGTAAATGGCCAAAATACCGTTCTCAGTCCTCAAATTCCCAATCTGGGTTCAGTAGTTCCACTGGCTTTGTATAAGGCCATACTCACTGTCTCCCAACTTTTGGTTGGCCCACAGATTTCGTATCTCCAGCCAGTACAGTCCATGGTCCTCTAGAGGGCTGATAAAACGATGAAAGCACAGGTATCCAGTAGCTGCAGTCCTTTTAAGAAAGTGTAAATCCAAACGACATAATCCATAATGGTAACATGTTTATCCATTCATCCTTCCAAGTCCCCGGTCTCCATCCTCTTCTTCAATCCTTCCACACACTCTCTAAAACATGTCTCCACTTTCTTCCACTGGGATCAGTCCCCTCCCAGGTCAGAAGTGATCACACCCTTCCTCTTAAACTGTCACTGTTCGCTAAAACAATGAAGAATATTCTAGAAGCCTTCATCTGAGACTGCCTGTAAGACCCCCTGTGGTGACGGCTCCACTGTGTCTCAATCTACACACACAATGAGATTATTGGCTGTTGAAACAATGGACTCCTGAGATAACGATGAGATTAGTGGAATGCTGGACATTTTACAAGTGAATCTAGTGCACATACTGACAAGCTAGCAGAACTATATGGCTATGTGCCCACGTTGCATTTATGAAGCAGAAAATTTCTGCTGCATAAATGCAAGTCCTCTCCCGGAAAAACGCATGCGGAATTCCGCACGCGTTTATCGCGCGTTTTTCGCGCGTTTATCACGCGTTTTCCACATGCGGAATTGCCTTGCGTTTTTTATGCATTGGACTATGGCAATTCTGCTTGCGGAAACGCAAAATTAATTGACATGCTGCGGATTTTTGAACGCAGCATAAACGCTGCGGAAAAATCCGCAGCATGTGCATAGAACTTGCGGAATCCCATTGGGGACCATGGGGTGCGGGTTACCAAGCGTTTTACAAGCGTTTCCGCTGCGGAAATTCCGCATCAAAAACGCTTGAAAAACGCTACGTGGGCACACAGCCTATAAAACATAACAAGTAATTCACTAATAAAACGCAATAATAATATTGACAAAATGGTGGTCCATTGCTGGAAAAGAATCATAGTCTTTAGTAAGTGGGCAGCTCCTCACAAGCGTTTTTCAGCGGCAGAAAAAATATCCCTATCATTCCCTCGCTGATTTTACGTCTAAAAATATAGGTCCCCTTATTGCCGGATGTATGGAACTCACAATATTTCACATTTCATATTGGAGTTGACGTGGCTGGAGGTTTCTTTTTTTAAGCTCGGGAAAGCAAACCTTCCCCGTTACACACAAATTAATGTAATCCTGCCACTAATTGTCCCCTGCATCTTTCAGGGATAAGATGCTTGCTTCTTAACGAAGTTATAACACTTCTTGGCTGGCATTTGTTTGTGTAAGCTCTTACTCATGGCTGTGTTAATTGGGGCTTTGTGATGAGCAAAAGGGGAATGAGGGAGGGGGGTGAAGAGAGGTTTGGGAAGAATGGTCAATATCCATGACAGACTTTCAGTATTCCTCAATATTTCCCTGAAAGCAGGTATGGTGTAAGTGCAGGAGGAAGATGTGCTGTACAGTGCAGTGTGTGTTATATAGGAGCAGGACTTCAATGGAGGAGGGAGCTGCTGTGGCGCCCCTGAGGGTTCGACCGCCACAGGGATGCTGCACCTCTTTAATGGGGTGTAGTGTTCCTCCTCTGAGGTAAGAACAGTGCGATGGTCAGGACCCTTCCTTCTCATCCAACACCACACTTCTCCCACCAGAGGGAGCTAATAGGCACTAGTGTGCTGTCCCTACTGGGAATTGGGAGACTGGGGAACCAAAGTTAGGGGAACCAATGTAGTGGGTGAGGGTGGAGGACTCACATTTAGTTTACACTTTAAAATTCATATTTAATACACAGCCATCTTGGCTCTTTGTTCGTTGTTCATCACTGAGCGTGGATCCTGTATGGGCCTGCACCGGCATGGGACACAGCCCTCGTACCCTGGCCTTGGGTCGAGGGGCAGGTTGCAGATAATGAATGTCTCAACCCGGTCAAGGACCAGGACCAAGAAGGCCCGGAGCTTAAGAGTATAGCTCCATCGCAAATGGATCCCAGGGAGGATGCAGACGGAGCGGTGTACGCCACCTGTCCTCTCTATGCTGATGTTAGTATTCCGGGTTTTCTAGGTAACCTTGTGAATGATTTTGCCCTTTGTTAAGATGGAGTTTGCTGTTTTTGTATGCCCTACTTCCTGTTTGTTTGTTTAAAACCCGGCTCAGGTGCTGGCTTCCTTGCTGGAGTATTCTGCTTCCGTTTCCCTTCAGTCCAGCTGCCTTGTCCTACTATTATCTCCCAGATCTGGTGTGTGTTTACCAGGTTAATCTTCCTGCCCCTGGCTCTGGACATTCTCTGCCTATGTAAGCTACACTCACTGTGTTATCATTAACCTGTTGACTTTGGAATTTAACCCTTGCCTCACTCCACCCGGTAAGAACTGTGTTTCTGAACTGTGTTGTTGTTTAACCCTTCGTTCACTCCCCCCGGTGAGGGCTGCTGGAACTATTTACTGGAATATTACTTAAATGTGAACTTGTTTCTGGACTTCCCTGAATCTACGCCTCATCTAGGATTAACTTGTGAACTTGTTCTTGGACTTCCCTGTGGCCACGTCACCAGTCTGTTAGACTTTCCTTTTGATCACATTTGTGTGAGGACTCCGTCGTAAGAACATTGCAGACTTGCTATATAGGTTCCAAAGACTTAATATCGCTGGACTTATTTCATTGTATGTCACTACGGGTTATCTGTATATTGTTTTTGGGTGTTATTGCTGTTGCACAAATACATTATTTGCATTAAAGAAACCCGTCTCTGCTTGTTCATTGCCCCACGCTATCAGAATCCTCGAGTTCCTACAATAGTATTACAGCTGATCTAGTCAGAGGGATTCCGGCTGCAAAAGGGGTACCGGCCCCCGACACCTGATCTTGCCACTCTACGTCCTGGTCAGGGAAGCCCGGTAGGCCCTGAGGATCCCACCGGGTAACGGAAGGAGCGGAGCTGCCACCCGTACCCTTTTTCTGAGAGGAGCTCAGAGGGAGACCCGGCCTATCTACACAGACAGGAAAGGACCCGGTCTGAAGTCTAGGAAGGACCCGGTCTGAAGTCTAGCAACACTCTGGTGCAGGGTCCTGATTGAACACTGGACTTACACGGAGGTTGTTGGACCCCCGACCCTGGTGACCGCAGAACCCCGCGAGGAGCAGGGAGAAGCCTTGCAGCTGTACTCTACACCGTGAGTAAAAACCCTGGAAGTCAACCCCTATGGCCTCCGGACTCTTTATTCTGCACCGCACCACGCAGCACCAGACCTCCTACACTACGACTCCCTTCATCCTCGTCTCTGCCCTGAGGCCCTGCTCCGCCTGTGGGGAGTAGTACCATCCTCAGCTGCCACTACATCCCGCCTCAGAGGACTGCAGCAGCGCTGGTGGCCATCACCAGACACCACAGGTGGCGTAGTCGAAATACCACTCAACCCTGAAAGCCCATTACATCTTTTTAATGTGACCACCCTGGGCACGGAACGGGCCTAGGCCACGACTGGATCTCCTTAACACCAGCAACAGGCCCGGCTCCGAGTAACCCCACTTCCCAGGGTGAGGGCTGCGAGGCGTCACACTGCCATCCCAGCAAGATAAAGGATGAATGAGCGGAGCAGAGCACTACAGAAGTAATCGCCTCTTCTGTGAAAGCACTGCTGCGCTGCACTAGATATCAGCCATGCACTTCCAGAACAGTATATACACAGACTTGTATGGATCTATACATAGAAATGCAGAGTTTACCACATTATCTATAAATGAACATACACTGTACTTTTATTTCTATGTCTGTCCTATTTGTGGCATTTATTAAAAAGTTTGTCCAGGATTAAAAAAAAGCCAGTAGCAGGAAACAATATAAAATGAAAATAAAAAAACAAAACAAAACTGACTTGGCAGATCCCTACGTTCTAGCACAGCTACTCGTTGTTCGGAGTAAGCGCTCAGCACTGGAGTAAGAGTTATGTCCACGGAGAAATCCCTACAAGCCCAGTGCTGAGCGCTCACCAGCGATGCGTCAGTCACTCTGCGCCCGGCCGGCATTGGGACATTTGTAATCCCTGTGAGAAGTGCTCAGCAGATGAGCTTCCAACTTGCACCGTATATGTACGGCGGATGTGGTGAAGGGGTTAAGAGTAGTGTTGAGCCACCCCCGTAGTGTTCGAGTTCGGTTCGTCGAACACCCGTGTGTTCGCCGAACTGTTCGTCGAACTGTTCGTCGAACACCTTCGAACACCGTTAAAACCAATGGCAGGCAAACAAAAACACATAGAAACACATAGAAAACACCTTCAAAGGTGTCCAAAAGCTGACAAACTGCTCAGAAGACACAACTAACACATGGAAAAGTGACAAGTACATATAGTCATGCGAAAAGAAAAGAGGTGGAGGAGTAAAAGGAGGGGGAGACACAGATATAGGCATGTCATGCCCTTCTAAAATCCAAAAAGTGAGAAGCCGACACGTTCAGTCCGCTCCTGCCCGTGCCACCTCCGTGTCGCCCGTGCCAGAGCCGCGGTGAACCCTGACGGCCAGCCCCCCTCTCCCAATACTGGTGCCTGTCCGCTGGTGGGTCGAGCGAGCCCCCCTGTGGTGGAGGCAGCTCTAAGCTTTTTAATTTAAATTGTCCCTCTAATTTGAATGAATACACTTTAAATCCATTTACAAGGATCTATTGGAGGGCAAGTCTCATGCCAGCAGCCGCGGTAATTCCAGCTCCAGTAGCGTCCACTAAAGCTGCTGCAGTTAAAAAGCTTTTATAAGGATCGAGCTCGGCTGTCCACCGCAAGGCATCCTACTGCCAGTCCCAGCCCCTATGCCTTGGGGTGCCTCCTGATGCTCTTCACTAAGTATCCCATGGTCCCGAAGCATTTCCTTTGAAAAAATTAAGTGTCTAAACTACAGGTGGTGCAGCTTGCTTAACAGCCGGGATAATCCGCTGACTAGCAGACACTGCTACTAGGCACAAAGTATTTCCTGGGCTAGATGCAGTTAAAAATTTGTAAGTAGATACTCTCGTTGGATGCTGAGAAAGCATTCCATAGAGTCTCCTGGCACGCCATATATGACTCTCTTAAAAAGCTTGGGGTAGGGGTCTAGGGGACCCTTTTATAGCCAAAATCACGGCCCTGTATCACAATACGTCACCTAGGCTGAAGATAAATGGAACTGTAGCACCGAGGGCTCGGTTGCTACAGACGTATTGCACCTCACCCAGAGGTGTGATATCTCACTCTCAGATAAGGATGGAGTGTGGATCAGGACCCGACACCTGCATGCATTACACCACATTGCCGTGGGGCAGGGCGACCAATATGCCCCTGAGATGGGCACGACAGTCCCTGTCCCTGGCTGGAGTGGGGGGAGGGAACACTGAGGAAGGGGAACCCTGCAGTGCAGGAGCAGGGAGGAAGCAGTTCCTGGGTGCATTGAGAAGGGAGTATAAAAGGTGGGCACCATCTTAGTTCAGTGCAGAGAAGTCTGAGCAGAAGTGGCAGGGAGCAGGGGCTCTGCATGAGCTCTGCTCCGGAGGCGGGCCTAGTAACAGAGGCCCAGGCCTGCAAGAGGGAGAAGGAAGGAAGAGGAGCGGAGAAGGCTCCAGGAACGAGGAATGAAGGGATCCCAGGGGTGCGGACGGGCGAGTCGCCACCGCACGCCCGAATCCACCTGCGTAGAGGGGTCAGGCCAAAGGGGGAGACCGGTCCCCGAACTAGTGGAGGCAGGAAACGACCCTCAGCTAGAAACCGGAGGCTCTGACATTTTATGTGGCGCAGCCCCTTGCTCCACCCGCTAGGAAGGCACCACATAGGGTCAGGGAAACTGGCGCCAAGTTTACCAAGAGGAGGCCCGAGGCAGCCGGACAGAAGTGTTGGTAAGAAAGGCCAGACAAAGGACACACAAAGGGGGTCCTGTGAAGCGCTCCAAAGTTATCTGGGAGTTGTCTGAGCCCCTCACCTGGTGAGCACAGTACGACGTGGGCAGCCGTTACCTGCAGACGTGGTCTGGATAATAAGAACTGTGAGTAAAGGCCCTGAACTGCATCACTGACTCCGTGTCGTTACTGCTGCTGCCCTGCACCATCACCCCCATCCTCCGCATACACTGCCCTGAGGCTATACTCCTCCCGTGGGGAGTTATGCTACGCTCTGCTGCACCCACAACACCAGCCTCAGTGGTCTGCCCTGTAGCGGCGGTTCACTCTGACCGCAATCCACGGGTGGCGTAGTCGGACATTTAAACATCAAAACCACATAAATAGTTCCACCACTGGTTTGACCGCCCTGAGCCACGGAACCGGGTCGCCGCCACGGAGACTACAACCACCAGCATCCACCAAAAAGGGTCCGGCTCCGGGTGTCCCAAGGCCCAGGGGGTGCATCAGAACATTTTCATCACCTTTCACAATCACCAATGGGACAAGGCAGGGATGTCCTCTGTCCCCTCTCTTATACATCCTAGTGACGGAGCACCTGCTCTCATCAATTCGCCATAACCCCAATATTAGGTGGATTGAGGTGGGAGGCACCGAGTACAAGTGCTCTCTATTTGCTGATGATGTCCTAGTATATATCACTCAATCACATATATCCATCCCTGCTGTTATGGCTGAAATAGATCACTTTGTTACATGGTAAAATTTTAAAATCAATGCAGCGAAGTCTGAGGCCCTCGATGTCTCCCTCCCCAAATCCATATAGGATTCCATCCAGCCCAACTTTCCCTTTGCCTGGCCCTCACAGGGTATCAAATACTTAGGAATTCCTATTCATAGAGACCTCTCCCATCTATGTTATCTTAATTTTGGGCCCTTTATTGAACAACTCCATACAGACCACGGTTGGCAAGTTAGAACTGTAAGATTCACTACGTGAACCACTGGTGTTTTGTGGAAAAGCACATGTACACTGCGTTCCAAATTATTATGCAAAAAGTGTTTAGGAGTGATAAGGGAAGAATTTGTTTGTTTGTCAGTTAAACTCATTGATGGTGATGTGTGTCAGGGCTCTTTATATCACTGTAAGCAATTGCAGACACCTGTGCTAATTAGTTTGGCAGGTGTGTCCAATGAAAGGCAAGACTACTTAAGAAGGCTGTCTCACATTATTAAGCAGCCTACATTTTCTGCCAAAATGGGAAAGAAAAAGGATGTGTCGGCTGCTGAGAAGCAACAAATTGTGGAGTGTTTAGGTCAAGGCATGACTACAATCAACATTGTGCGATGATCAGGATGAAGTGTCTTGGCAATCAAGAAGTATGTAGCTGATTCACAGTACACATGTAGCACCCTGAGGATTCGGCTGCTACAGGGGTATTGCACCTCAACCCAGAGGTGTGATATTCCACTCCCGGGTAAGGATGGAGCGTGGATCTGAGCTCGGTAGGCTGCATGCACTACATACATCCCATTTCCGAGGAACAGGCCGACGGTACTCCCACTTAGAAATGTGCAGGTACGACCGAGTCTGTTCCTGGCTGGAGTGGGAGGGGGGTGGTACATCCCATGTAGTGTAGGGGCAGATAGGGGGAGCAGCCTGGGTAAAGTTAGGAGCTCATTGGGTGCTGGTCACCTGAGCTCACACATAGAGGGTGTATATAAGGTGGGCACCAACTAGAATCAGGGTCAGACGCAGAGAGTCAGTGGCAGAGAACAAGTCAGGAGCAGAGGAGAGAAGAAAGACCAAGACCCAGAGTGAGAGAGGAGAAAAGAGAAAGACCCAGAGCACAGAAGAGAAGGGACCCAAGAACCCAAATCAGAGCACCGGGTGAGGAGTCAGCATCAGGGTACCGGAACCCAAGCTGGTGGGGGTAAAAACAATCCCCAGCCAGAGACCGGAGACCGTGGGCAGTGTCTGTCACGGTCACCCACCACATTCACCCCGAAGGCACACCACATGAAGGGTCAGGGAACCCAGGGCCAAGGGTGTCCCAACAGAAGGCCCGAGGGAGCTGGACCTAGGTGGATCACTGGTGGGGACGGCTGAAGAAAGGACAGAGGGAGAGCTCAGGGCCACGCTCCGGACTTGTTTGGGGGTTGGCTGGATCCAGGACCTGGTGGACGCAGCACGGCTCGGGTGGTCACTAGCAGCTGGAGTGACCAGTACAACATCTGCAGTAAGTAAACACCCTTAACTGCACAACCCGACTCTGTCTTCACTGCCGTCTGCACTACACCACCACAACCCCCATCCTCTGCGCCTGTCCCCTCTGAGGCTATACCCCTCCCGTTGGGGGTTATCTCACCAAGCTGCGCACCCACCATCAGCCTCAGCGGACCCTGCTGCAGCGGCGGCCACAGTGACCGCATCACAACGGGTGGCGTAGTCGACACAAAAGAACTTTAGTAACATCTGTAGCACTGCCACATCACACTGAGCTTGACGCCCTGGGCACGGGACCGGGTCACAGCCGCTTGGAGACTACAACCCCCCATCTGATCCGGTGCCGGGTATTCCCCTCAAAAAGGAATATGTCCCAGGGGGCGCGTCAACTTTGGCGTAGTCGGCAGGATTACGTGCCCGCAACACCCGGGTACTGCGTGCCTGAAGAAAAGTGCAAGTTTACCTCAGAAAGAAGTCTCCCGCCGGTTCCGGAGGGTCCACGCCATCGGACTCCATCACCAGTCGTTTCCCGCCGATTGTCCGCCATTTCCAGCTTGTTCCCGCCATCTGCAGAGTTTCCCGCCACTGGGCGACGCTTCCCGCCAAAACCGCAGATTTCCCGCCTTGGAAGAGCAGCGGACGCCATTATGGGCGTGCCAAAGGAGGGCAAGAGGCCACCTCCCATCGTGGGCCAGGACAGAAAATGGCGCCAAAAGTGGAAACCGCCCCCACCAACAGAGACTGTGATGCTGGAGGTGTCTGTCAGCGTGAAAGAACTCCCCCTGGAGCTGACAGTCACCGAGTTGCCCCGGGACCGCCCTCGAGGTGGGAGGAGACGAAAGAGAAGAGAAAAGATGGGTGTCGCTTGGAGCAGTCTGGAGCGAGCGCACCCGGAGGCAAGAGGTCTAACGAGGAGTAGCGGAGAAGCTTACCCGGAGATGGAGAGAAAGCAGAACAGCACCGGCCCGCTGGCCAGGAGTTTGCTAGAGACCGAGGAAGGAGGGCAGAGCAGCACCGGCCCGCTGGCCAGGAGCCTGCCGGAAGAAGAGCAGAGCAGCACCGACCCGTTGGTCAGGAGCCTGCTAGACACCACGACCCCACAAGGCCTAGTGGAGGTCCTTGCACAGCTCCCCCGTGACCGGGAGTGTGCACAGACTGCCCTGGAGGGCCTCGCACGGAGGATGGCCCGGGTACAGCGCGAGATATTGGCGGAGTGGAGCCGGGAGATGACCCAGCAAGCTGAGACCAGTCAACGGAGCACGCTACCCTGGAAGAGGAAGCAGACCGCCTCTGAGGATGGCGCGGGAGGACCAAAGGCCGGAGACGGCGCCGAGAAGGGAGCCGGACGCAAGGAGGCAGGTAAAGGGGACGCCTATACCCCAAGCCGTGACACCGCTCATCTGCCCCAGCTCCCCGTCGCAGAGCCCGAAAGTCCCCCTGCTGTGCCCGTAGCCGCCATGTCACCGCTATGGACTAGGCCCCGACCGGAAGCCGCCGCAGCGACCCCTGTGACGTCACGCGCCTCGACCCGGAGCGTGACAAAGCCGGAAGTACCACCAGCCTGGTCGCAAGGCCTAGTACTCCCGGGCGCCGCACCACCAACAGCGCCCCCCACCTCCGCGGAGCCTCCGGCCTGGCCGCAAGGCCAGGTAGCCCAGGGCGCCGCCGTCCTAACGGTGCCCTTCACCTTCCAGGTGCCCCAGGCCTGGCCGCAAGGCCTGGGCAACCCGGGCGCCACCACCACCGCGCCCGCACCCGTAAAACCAAGGGTGCCACACCTGGGGGAGGACTTGTTCAGCCAGCTCACATGGCCGGACGGGCGGCCCTTCATCTGGCCCGAAGGATACCATGAGCTGGAGCGGCAACAAAGACTAGGGCCCTTGTGTGGGCCCCTGATCCCGGCTCCGAAGCCCGTGACTCGGGTCTCGCCTCCTTTAGAAGAAGCCCAATTCGAGTGGGACCCCACGGGAGAAGATTTGATGGGGTTCACCGGAGAAACTCGGGCAGTCGCCGCTGAGCGTACTGAGTGTTGTCGTCAGCAGCTAGCAGAGTTTGCGAGAGAACGGGAGGAGAGGCGGGTCAGAGAACAACAGGCCCAAATCCGGAGCGCGGAGCAGAAGAGCCGGACTAGGAGGAACCCCCGTGCAGCGCACTGTCCCCGCACCATCGGGACGGTGATAAAGTTCAACCCGCAGCATGGGTGGGGCTTTATTCGGGACCGTAACAACCGCGGTGACGTTTTTGTGACCCGCAGAGACGTCGAGTCCCACCTGCCGGAAGGTCACAAAGGCCGTGACCTCTACGTAGGAGACGAGGTCACTTTCACCCGGCACAAGTGTGCCAAAGGACCTTACGCCCTCCACGTACACCGCCTGACGGAGGAGGAGTTGCAGTGCGAGGAGGAGGAGCAAGAGGACCCGGACGGGTCTGAAGCAACACCATATCACCAAGAAAAAGCAGGAGGGAGCCGTCGTTAAGGACGGGGGTAGAGACTGTATATAGTTGCCCGTCGGGGCACAGTGAACCTTTGCTGCTAAAATAGTCCCCGTTGGGACCAGTGAACTGTTTACCCGTTAACCCCTTCATCCTACAGGCTGAGGACTGTGAGCAGCCATTCCCTTCCCTCTACCTGGCCGAGGACTGAGAGCGGCCAACTTCCCCTGTATATAGTTGCGCGTCCTAAAGCGCCCCCTACCGGTTTTATAGAAAACCAGATTTTCTAAGAGACTGTCGCACTTTTCCCGGACACACGTTGCACAGTGTCCGGAGGAGGAACCTGAAACAGGAGACGACGAGAAAGTTTTATCTGCCAAGATATGTTATTTATATAATGTTTTTTATATGTTTTATATGTTTATGAAAATTTTGTATGTTTTGGTGTTTATGTCTTTACAGCCCGAGGACGTGCTGTGATTTACCAGGGGGGAATGTAGCACCCTGAGGATTCGGCTGCTACAGGGGTATTGCACCTCAACCCAGAGGTGTGATATTCCACTCCCGGGTAAGGATGGAGCGTGGATCTGAGCTCGGTAGGCTGCATGCACTACATACATCCCATTTCCGAGGAACAGGCCGACGGTACTCCCACTTAGAAATGTGCAGGTACGACCGAGTCTGTTCCTGGCTGGAGTGGGAGGGGGGTGGTACATCCCATGTAGTGTAGGGGCAGATAGGGGGAGCAGCCTGGGTAAAGTTAGGAGCTCATTGGGTGCTGGTCACCTGAGCTCACACATAGAGGGTGTATATAAGGTGGGCACCAACTAGAATCAGGGTCAGACGCAGAGAGTCAGTGGCAGAGAACAAGTCAGGAGCAGAGGAGAGAAGAAAGACCAAGACCCAGAGTGAGAGAGGAGAAAAGAGAAAGACCCAGAGCACAGAAGAGAAGGGACCCAAGAACCCAAATCAGAGCACCGGGTGAGGAGTCAGCATCAGGGTACCGGAACCCAAGCTGGTGGGGGTAAAAACAATCCCCAGCCAGAGACCGGAGACCGTGGGCAGTGTCTGTCACGGTCACCCACCACATTCACCCCGAAGGCACACCACATGAAGGGTCAGGGAACCCAGGGCCAAGGGTGTCCCAACAGAAGGCCCGAGGGAGCTGGACCTAGGTGGATCACTGGTGGGGACGGCTGAAGAAAGGACAGAGGGAGAGCTCAGGGCCACGCTCCGGACTTGTTTGGGGGTTGGCTGGATCCAGGACCTGGTGGACGCAGCACGGCTCGGGTGGTCACTAGCAGCTGGAGTGACCAGTACAACATCTGCAGTAAGTAAACACCCTTAACTGCACAACCCGACTCTGTCTTCACTGCCGTCTGCACTACACCACCACAACCCCCATCCTCTGCGCCTGTCCCCTCTGAGGCTATACCCCTCCCGTTGGGGGTTATCTCACCAAGCTGCGCACCCACCATCAGCCTCAGCGGACCCTGCTGCAGCGGCGGCCACAGTGACCGCATCACAACGGGTGGCGTAGTCGACACAAAAGAACTTTAGTAACATCTGTAGCACTGCCACATCACACTGAGCTTGACGCCCTGGGCACGGGACCGGGTCACAGCCGCTCGGAGACTACAACCCCCCATCTGATCCGGTGCCGGGTATTCCCCTCAAAAAGGAATATGTCCCAGGGGGCGCGTCACACACGTGTGCGTGCTGATAAGGGCAAATTGAGGACTCTTTCCTACAGGCAATTACGTCAGGTTGAAAGAGCAGCGGCAAAAAGCCTTGTCATAGCAGCAGACAAGTTTTTGAAGCTGCTTGTGCCTCCAACGTCCTCCGAACAACAAGATGCAGGGTCCTTCAGAGGTTTGCAGCTGTGCATACGCCATCCTGTCGACCTCCTCTATCCACTTCACACAAGCAGAAACGGCTCCAGTGGGCCAAACATTACATGAAGACTGATTTCAAAACTGTTTTGTTCACGGATGAGTGCCGTGCAGCGCTCGATGGTCCAGATGAATGGAGTGGAGGATGGCTGGTTGATGGACACCCCACGCAAACACGGCTACAGCGCCAACAAGGAGGAGGTGGAGTAATGTTTTGGGCTGGAATCATGGGGAGAGAGATTGTCGGCCCCTTTAGGATCCCTGAAGGCGCTAAAGATGAACTCCATAATGTATGTGGATTTTCTCAAACAGCACTTCCTGCCATGGTTCAAGAAGAAGAACCGTGTATTTCACAGCAAGATCATTTTTCTGCATGATAATGCACCATCTCATGCTGCACATAAAACATCTGCATCTCTGGCTGATATGGGCATAAAAGGGGACAAACTTATGGTGTGACCCCCATGCTCCCCTGACCTCTACCCCATTCAGAACCTTTGGAGCATCATTAAAAGGAGTGTCTATGATGGCGGGAGGCAGTTCACATCTAAGCAACAGCTCTGGGAGGGTATTCTGTCCTCATGCAAAACAATTGAAGGAGAAACCATCCAAAACCTGACAAATTCAATGGACGAGAGAGTTCAGAAGCTCCTTTCCAACAAGGGGTCCTATGTGAAAATGTAACATCACCTAGAATAAAGTTTTGAGTTGAAAACTGTTTGATTTCAGTTTCTAACAACCTGCTAATGCTTATAATTTCAAAAATGACCATTTTTTTGGTCTTTATTAAAATGAAAAGGTTGATCGAAAAGTTTGGGGGATCTAAGAGTGTGGCAACCCAGTAGTCATGATTACTTCGAATTCTGACAATATGAGGGTCATGCTGCAGGTAGTGCAGCAAGAAGGCACTTATGTGTCTTGCGCATCTCGGAGCCCCAAAATTATTTTCCGGGCTAGATGCAGCTAAAAATTATTTTTAATTTTAAATCTGGTGGAGCTTATTATAGATGGCCTAATAGGATCAGTGCTGCACACTGCTACAAAGCCCAAATTATTTTCCAGTCAAGATACAGATAAACATGATTAGTAATTTTAAATCTGGTGAAGCTTTAGTATAGATGGCCTAATAGGATCAGTGCTGCACACTGCTACAAAGCCCAAATTATTTTCCAGTCAAGATACAGATAAACATGATTAGTAATTTGAAAGCTTAAAACGGTTGGTAGGGTGATTTTAACCAATCATCAAGCTTTTACTCTCCCCAGGATGACACAGGGGTAGAAAAGTCGTTTCGGATCCATGATTTGTTCATCTTTATGAACGTGAGTCTGTCTACATTATCAGTGGAGAGCCGCGTGCGCTTATCTGTCAGCACACCACCAGCAGCGCTGAACACACGTTCAGACAGAACGCTGGCTGCGGGGCATGACAAGATCTCCAAGGCGTAAGTGGCTAGCTCCGGCCATTTATCCAGATTGGAAGCCCAAAAAGAGCAAGGGTCCAGTGACACAGTCGTGGCTTCAATGTTTACTTGGAGATACTCCTGTACCATCGTCTCTAGGCGTTGACTATGTGTCAGACTTCTTGTCTCCTGTGGCCTTGCAAAGGATGGGCTAAAAAAGTGGTGAAATGATTCCGCAAAATTGATGTTACCAGCAGATACTGTGGTTCTGTTACGGTTTGAGTGCTGAACACTTGACGGTCCCACGGTTGGCAGGTTGGAACTGTGAGATTCACTACGTGCACCACTGGTATTTTGTGGAAAAGCACATGTAAGATTCTGCAACAGTCTCTGCTGATACTCCTGCATGCGTGCATCCCTTTCTATGGCAGGAATAATTTCGGCAAATTTACTTTTGTACCGGGGATCTAACAGTGTGGCAACCCAGTAGTCAGGATTATTTCTAATTCTCACAATTCGAGGGTCATGTTGCAGGTAGTGCAGCAAGAAGGCACTCATGTGTGTTGCGCATCCAGGAGCACCAAGTCCCTGTTGTGTTGGTGGCGAGGTAACAATCATGCTTCCTTCCTCTGTCCTCTCCCCCCAACCTCGCACAACAGAAATGTGATCAAGGTCTCCCTCATCTGATGAGTCTTCCATCAGTTCGTCCTCCACTTCTTCCTGGGCTCCTGCACCTTCCTCACTAGTTTGGCTGCTACCATGCGCCCTGGTAAAACCATCTCCCCCACCCTCACATGCCTGCCGCCCTGGTGCTGCCGACCGTCTGGACCTTGCAGATGTTAGCCCTTCCGCATACAACTCCTCCTCCTCTACTTCCTCCACCTCCTCTTGTGCCACCACCTGACTCCGAATTCTGTTTAACATGTGCTCCAGCATGTAAATCACCGGAATAGTCATGCTGATAATGGCATCGTCAGCACTAAACATCTTCGTCGCCATTTCAAAACTGTGCAGAAGGGTGCATAGGTCCCTGATCTGAGACCACTCCTCCAGCGTGATTTGCCCCACCTCTGAATCTCGTTGGCCCAGGCTATACGTCAGAACGTATTGCACCAGGGCTTGTCGGTGCTGCCACAGTCGCTGCAACATGTGCAGAGTTGAATTCCACCGGGTAGGCACATCGCATTTTAGCCGGTGAAGTGGCAGGCCCAACGACTTCTGTAGAGATGTAAGTCGCTGAGCTGCGGGATGCGAACGGCGGAAGTGAGCACACAGCGACCGTGCCCTCTGCAGAAGGCCATCTAGTCTGGGATAGTGGGCTAAAAATTGCTGGACAACCAGGTTCAACACGTGAGCCATACAAGGCACGTGTGTGACATTGCCCCGGCGAAGGGCCGCACCCAGGTTTGCAGCATTGTCGCACACGGCCTTCCCTGGTTTCAGGTCCAGTGGAGACAACCATTCATGAAATTGGTTCTCCAGAGCTGACCACAACTCCTCAGCTGTGTGACTCACATTTCCCAGACATTTCAATGTAAAAACCGCCTGATGACGTTGAGCCCTACTGCCAGCATAGTAAGGAGGTGTGCAGGATCCCTTCTGTGCAGTTAGAAAGCTTGTGGCATGACCAGACAGGCTTTGGGTGCAGGTGGAAGACCGAGAGGAGGTTGAGGAGGCAGAAGCAGTGGAGGAACTTTGACATAAAGAGGATTGACGCACAACTCGTGGGGACGGCAAGACTTGGACAGCAGCCCCTTGTCCTGCTGTCACCATAGTTACCCAGTGCCCAGTCAGCGACATGTAACGCCCCTGTCCATGCCTACTTGTCCAAGTGTCTGTGGTGAAATGCACCCTGTCACACACAGAGTTTCTCAAAGAAGCGGTGATGTTATGTGCGACATGCTGGTGGAGCGCAGGCACACCTTTCTTTGAGAAGTAGTGCCGACTGGGCATCTGGTACTGGGGCACTGCGACGGACATAAGGTCTCGAAAATCCTCTGTGTCCACCAGGCGGAAAGGCAGCATTTCTGTAGCCAAGAGCTTGCAGATGGTGAAATTCAACCTCTTAGCTTTCTCATGGCTAGGAGGAAATGGTCTTTTACTTGTCCACATCTGAGGGACCGAGGGCTGGCTATTGTGCTTAGACGGGGTTGATAAGGGTGTCCCCGGCAAACTGCCGGTCTGTGAGGAAGATGCAGGCGGACATGTTAGGTTGCCTTGATCCAAAGGTGGTGCTATCGATGTCGGACAGCGCTCAACACCAGCTGGTGTTACCACCTCCAAAGAAAATGATGACCTGCCAATCACGCTGGCTGTTGCGGGTAAAGAGGTGGCAGGTCTGCGCCCCAAAACAGGTGTGATTGCTGTCCCCCCAGTCACAGAGGATGAAGAGGCCGCGGATGCACAAGATATGGCAGACGGTGGTTGGCCCGGCCGGCTAGACCGCATTGTAGCACACTGAGCTTCCCACTGCAACTTATGCTTCATGTCCATGTGCCGGTTCATGCATGAAGTACTCAAACTATGTATTTTTTGGCCTCTACTTAGCTTTTGCTGACAAATGTTACAGATAACACGAGTTGGGTCATCTTTATCGATCTGAAAAAATGCCCAGGCTATGCAAGGCTTAGCACCCATGCGACCTGAAGAGCCACCACGACTTGTGGTGAGAGGCAGAGTTGTGTTTGAGGATGCAGTTGTTGACGTGCTTCCAGTACTACGTCTCTGTCCAGGAAGGCGCAACCTGACCTCGTCGTCACTAGCATCTTCCTCCACCTCCTCTGCTGACCTCATCTCTTGGCTGACTGTGGGTTGACAGTAAGTGGGATCTCCGACCTCATCATCATCACCCTGTGCGTTATCACACCCGTCGTCCTCAGAGCCAACCTGTTCCTGCCCTGACAAAAAACTAAAGTTGTCGCTCCAATCAGGTATTTGAGTCTTATCATCGTCTTCCTCATTGTCTCCACCAACAGGAGTTACAGTTTGGGAATGAGGGTCTACATTATGGTCAGAACCTTCTGCGTCTGGTCCTGGATCCGACTCATAAAGATTCTGGGCATCAGTGCAGATCATTTCCTCGTCTGGATTCACAGAAGCGCTGGAGTCGACCTCTGATTCCCAGGCTATAGTATGAGTAAACAGCTCTGCAGACTCAACCATCTGTTCTACCTCATACTCAGACGGGCAGCTGGAGATTTGGGAGCTGTGAGGAAGCAAGTGCGATTGGGGTGACACCTTTGAGGACTGGAGTATTTGTGATGTTGAAGTTGATGTGGAGGAGAGCCCACTTAAAGGAGCACTTGATATCCGTTGAAGCACCTGCTGTTTTTGTGCCTCATCTGGAATTTGTAGCGATTGGCGTGGCCGTAAGAAAGGGATCTTATCACATTGTCCGCTAAAAGAAGTAGACATTTTAGTTTGGCTGGAAGATGGTCTTTCTTCTGCACCTACCCCACGGACACAACCTTTTTTCCCCTTCCCAACACGCCTATTCCCCTTTCCACCAGCAGCAGGCCTTTTTCCACTCATTTTGGTGGTTAACTAATTCACAACTCTGGAGTTGTTTGCACAAAAAAACAATGGATGGGAACCGAGCAGAGCTGAGTGGCCAAACTGTGGTATTAGGCCAAAACTATTGGCTGGGTTAGATGCAGAAAAAAATTATTTTTAATTTGCAACCTGATGGAGGTCAGTATAGATGGACTAATAGAACAAGTCCCACACACAGGTAGAAGCCCAATATTTTTTCAGAGGTAGATGCAGAAAAAAATATATTCAGTTTGCAACCTGATGGAGGTCAGTATAGATGGACTAATAGAATGATGCTATGCCCAAAAGGTTTTACTTCACTAGGTGCAGTAAAAAAATTGGTATTCTATACACAGGTGGTATATCTTGCAACACAGATAGGCTACTCCACTGACTAACACACTCTGCAATAGGCCAAAAAGGATTAGCTTTGCTAGATTCAGCCAAATGCTGTGAAAAAAACTTGCACAGCACTGGCACAGACCTGCCTGGCAAAAACTGATAGGAACTGATGTAACCTAGTCCTGAAAAGGACTGCAATTACAATTAGTCTTTACTCCCACAATCTATCTATTTAAGAGCACAGACCTGCCTGATAAAAGTCGTAGGAAATGCTGTAACCTAGTCCTTAAAAGGACTGCAATCACAACTATTCCCTACTCCCAAGCTATCTGTAGATTTGTGCAAAAATTGGCTTGAAATTAACAAGGTATAGCGCACACAGCAACAGCGGTGCCGTCTAACACGCAGCTGCAGCAGTGAGAAAATGGTGGCGACGGGGAAAATGGCTTGGTCTTATAGGGCAAGGACATGTGACATACACTGCCAATGACACATGCCCTTGCTTGTGTGAAAAAAAGCACTTTGCTCCGTGTGTGCGCTGCTGATAGGCTGACAGATTGCACCTCCCCACTGTAAATGCGGGAAAGAGAAAAAAAAATGGAGATCTTCATTGTTCCTGCAGAGAACCATCCCCTGCCCCTCCCCCCGCCCCGCTGTACACTCAAACTGCGGATTAACATTAATTTTCATCATTACTGAGAAAAAATCCAGTTATGATTTTGGTGCACGAACAGTTATCGAACATAACCTCGAACAGCCGAATTTTTCTCAAATTGTTCGTGTTCGCCGACCGGCTCGAACACCGCCCAAAACAGCTCGAATTTGAGATTGGCGAACAGTTCGAGTAGAACAACGCTCATCTCTAGTTATAATATTTAGGTCAAGGGCATCAACAAGGATCCCCTGGAGTTCGGCCGAGAAAGAGGCCAAAGGGCTCCAGCAATAATGTTTTTGGGTTTGATTTTACGTACACACAGACATATACACATACACACAGACATATACACGTACACACATATACACGTACACACACACATATACACATACACACATATACACACATATACACATACACACAGACATATACACATACACACATATACACACATATACACATACACACAGACATATACACATACACACATATACACACATATACACATACACACAGACATATACACGTACACACAGACATATACACGTACACACATATACACACATATACACGTACAAACACATATACACATACGCACATACACGTACACATATACACGTACACACATATACACGTACACACATATACACATACACACACACATACACATACACACATATACACGTACACACACATATACACGTACACACATATATACACGTACACACATATACACATACACACACATATACACATACACACATATACACATACACACACATATACACATACACACACATATACATGTACACACACATATACACGTACACACACATATACACATACACACACATATACACATACACACACATATACATGTACACACACATATACACGTACACACACATATACACGTACACACACATATACACGTACACACACATATACACATACACACATATACACGTACACACACATATACACATACACACATATACACATACACACACATATACACGTACACACACATATACACGTACACACATATACACATACACACACATATACACGTACACACACATATACACATACACACATATACACATACACACACATATACACGTACACACACATATACACGTACACACATATATACACGTACACACAGACATATACACATATACACGTACACACAGACATATACACATATACACACATATACACGTACACACACATATACACGTACACAGACATATACACACATATACACGTACACACACATATACACGTACACACACATACACACACATACACACACATATACACGTACACACACATATACACGTACACACAGACATATACACATATACACACATATATATACACACATATACACATATATATACTCACACATATACACATACACACACATATACACATACACACATATACACGTACATACACAATCGTCCTTGTGCCAAAACCCAACGGAGAGTGGAGGTTTTGTAATGACTACCGCCGGCTGAATGAGGCATCCAAATGTGACGCATACCCGATGCCCCGCGTCAACAAACTCATCGAGAGGCTTGGACTGGCAAGGTACATCACCACTCTTGACCTGACGAAGGGCTACTGGCAGATCCCCATGACCCAGACGGCCAAGGAGAAGACGGCTTTCTCAACACCTGATGGGTGTTTTCAATATACTCGGATGCCGTTCGGACTACAGGGGGCCCCAGCCACCTTCCAGAGGGCTATGGATCAGATTTTAGCCAAACATAAGAAGTATGCCACAGCCTATCTTGACGACATTGTAGTTTTAGCCCAGGCTGGGCTAGTAATCTACCTAAGCTACAGGCTGTTCTGGATGCTCTAAGGAAAGAGGGATTTACTGTAAATCCAAAAAAATTTGCCGTCGGAAAAGAGGAGGCCAAGTACTTGGGCTAAGTCGTTGGAAGAGGCGAAATAACGCTGCAAGTAAATAAAGTGGAGGCAATCCAGACCTGGCCGAAACCGCTCTCCAAGAAGCAAGTGAGAGCGTTCCTGGGAATGGTGGGATATTACCGGCGGTTTATCCCAAATTTTGCCATGATGACCGCGCCACTGACGGATCTCCTAAAAGGCACCAGATCAACCATGGTGAAGTGGACAGAGGAAACAGAGACCGCGTTTCAACTGTTGAAGTCAGCACTGTGTAAGAGACTCGCCCCCTGGACCGTGGGGCACTCGGAACCGGGCTTCTGCGCAATGATGGGGGTAGTAGTGGCAACCCGATCCCGTGGCTCAGGGTGGTCAGACCAAATGCTGTGGCAGTCTATTTGTAGGGTTTTGAATGTCCGACTACGCCACCCGTGAATTTCGGTCAGGGATGACCGCCGCTGCTAGACAGACCGCTGAGGCTGATGTTGGTATGCAGCACAAGGATAGGATAACTCCCCACGGGAAGAGTGTAGCCTCAGGGCAGTGTAATAGGATACTGGGGATGATGGTGCAGGCGCAGCAGTAACCACACAGAGTCCAATAATGCAGTACAGGGTCTTTTACTGCAGATGTTATCACTGACCCACCAGTAGTACAGGGTAGGAATGGACCTGGGTGTCTGAGGGCATTCGGGCGAGCCCCACTAGTCAGGGTGAGTGGGTAGGCCTACCGTTCTCTCTCTGCCCTTGCTGACTATCCCCCTTTTTGTGGTGTGATAGCCCACGTCCCTTAGCTGGCCGTGTACTACGCCTGTATGGCTTGCGACTCGGGCCTTAGGTACCTGTTGCTTCTCCGTGCTGTACCGGTCCCTCTGTGTGGCGGAGCCTCCAGGCTTCTCTGGCCAAGGGACCTGAAATCCCTCGCAGGTTGGTTATCTGCTGCTGGGCTTGCAACCCTGACAGCCTCGGACCCCAGTGTCCGGTTGTGTGATTCTCTCAGCCAGGACCGGCTCTCGTCGCCTCTGTCCCTGGCTTGCTGTTCCTCCTATGCCTCCCGGACTCCTCAGCTGCGGCTGACCTGTCCCTCTCCTCTGGGAACCCTTCTGGATGCTTCAGAAGTGGGTCCTGGTCTCTCTAACCCTGCCCTCAGTTCCAGCTTTTATAGGGGCAGCCTGCTCCCCCCACTGGCCTGGGACAGGAGGTGCTGCATGCTAATGGTCCCTAACCAGGGAACCTCCCTCCTGCTCTCAGACACAGCCTTTGATATTTGTGGCATCGAGGCCTGGGGTGACACATAAACAGCCGGTCCTGGTCGCACCAGACTTCAAGAAAGAGTTTGTGGTCCAGACAGACACTTCAGAGGTTGTTCTAGGAGCCGTGCTCTCTCAAGAGATAAATGGAGAAGAACATCCCATTCTCTATCTGAGCTGGAAGCTTTCGTCCTGTGAGAAAAACTCCGCAATAGTAGAAAAAGAGTGTTTAGCCATAAAGTGGGCCGTAGATACACTAAGATACTACCTACTAGGCTGGAAGTTTAAGTTGGTGTCAGACTATGCCCCATTGAGATGGTTGAGGGAAAAGAGGGGTAAAAATGCCAGGGTAACTATATGGTTCCTAGCTCTTCAGGACTTCAACTTTCACATAAAGCATAGGCCCGGGAAGTTACGCGGGAATGCTGATGCCCTTTCTAGAATTCCCTGTCTGGTATCAGAAGGTGCCCAAACCCCCGGCTTTGGGCAGAGGAGGGGAATATGTGACAGAGTCACTGGTATGATTTATGAGGGGAGGTATGTGTCACACAGGTTGTTAGCCTGTGTGAACTGAAACCAATAACTTTCTGCCAGCATGTTAAATGCTGGTGGGTTAACTCACTTAAAGGGCGTGGTTTTAAGGGAATGATATAGAGATGGGAGGGACGTCATTCCCCATACCTCCACCCCCGGATGTGGCTGAGCAACGTTTAAATGTTCAGTCCTGTTTTTTTTCTCTGAGTTGTGTTTGGAGAGGCAAGGTCTCCAGACTGGACAGCTATAGCTCAGGAGGGAGCTGAAGGCTGGACATAACTTGGGTGAGCGACCCGGACACACATATATGGACTGTGATATAGTTTATCTTTTGTTTTGTTGTTTAGCCAAGTAAGGCTGTATTTATTTTGCTGGAGCTGCAAGGCTTTATGCTGTTAATAAAGCCTGCGAAGAAAACCCGGGTTCCTGAGTCTGCTTCCGGAAGTGGCCGAGCGAGCCGTCCTACCACACTGCCTTACGTTCCTTCGGAAGGAACTTTTCTTGATGTTCTTCTGTTTCACTTCCATTGCGGTGACAGTTGATGGCATACCTACTAAACAACCTCTTTTAGGTCAGATGCAGGGAACTTTATATCCAAGGGTTAAAGTTGGGTTATCCAAAATAAACAAAATGCAATCTTATCCAAAGGTTGTTCTTGGACCATTAGAATTGTATCCATTAAAGGTGTAGTCATTTAGGAATGTCTATATCTAAGTATTTCAAGATTTTCAGTCCCTCCTCCAGGCTGAGAATTGGGATGGTCTTGCCTTGAAAGTTAAGAAGAATTTTTGTAGGAAATCCCCAGCGGTAAATCAACCCTTTTTGTCGAAGAGCGAGTGTAATTTTTAAGAGTGATTTTCTTTGTTGTATTGTTTCTCTTGATAGATCTGAGAAAGCTTTAATGTTTTCATATGGTGATGGTAAGGTCTTAATGGTAAGGTCTTATTTTTCCTTAGATAGTTGGTGACCAGTTCTTTTGTATGAAAAAAATGAAACCTGAGACTTGTGTCCCTGGGTAGATCATTGGAGATAAATTTTGGTCTCGGTAAACGGTGAGCACGGTCTATCATTAGGTCAAGTTCTGCTAAGTCAGGCAACATCTTTTCAATATCTTTTTGATGTAAAGTTGTAATCCTTCATTTTGAACTTCTTCGGTTATTCCTCTGATTTTAAGATTATTTCGCCTGCTGCGATCCTCTAAATCTGCTATTTTTGCTTTGAGTGTTCTTATTTCTACCTTCATGGTATTTTGTTCTTTCAAGATAGTTTTATTTGCTTTTGCTAAGTCCATGACTTCTGCTTCTGTACAATCCATTCTGTATGCTATCGCATCCATAGAAGGTTGTATCATATTGAATTCCTTTTTCATATCCATCTTGGCTGAGCTTTTTAATGCCATAATCAATTCTCTCAAATATGATTGCGTGATGGGTTGGTCACTGGCTCCAATACTAAGGAGTGGATCGTCTTTTTCTAATGATGCATTAGTGTCGGGACATTGGGGGGTTTCATCTACGCCATCCCTTCTGGGGCGTTGTTTATTTGGGCTAGTAGTTGGGGTTGATGTATCCGTGTCCGATTGCGATAACAAAGCTGGAGTGTCACAGTCTTTGTCCCTTTTGACAGTTAATCCTTTACGTTTTTGCCTTGTAACAGCGGAACTCCTTTTGTTGGGTTCTCGAATCACAGGGTTTAGTTTGTGATGAGATAGTAAGATCTCTCTGTATGGTTGACTTTCTTTCTAGCTGTGGTAGTTTGCTAATTTGGGGTTTATCTTTATTTTTCTGAGTTGTCATCTCTGTAATCCAGAAAACCGCTCCTTTTGTCAGAGGTGGTTGAATCCGAACCCAGTATTTGTAATTCAAAGGTGATTTGTTCTCCCCAGGAATCTACCAAGGAAAACTCCAAGAAATATTTCCTGGTTTGACCGTTGTCAAATCTTCTTTGGAAATCGATGTATTAGCTGTGGGCGTCCTGAGCAAAGTTATTTTGTGTTTCTGCACCAGGATAGTAGCTGTTTCACTTACACTGCTGTTTGCTTGTTATCGGGTCAATGTTTCTGTAAGTTACTGTGGCGCCCCTGCGGGTCCAGTTGCCACAGAGGTACTGCATCTCAGCCAGAGGTGTGGTACCCCATTCTCAGGTAGGGAGGGAGCACTACCCGGGACCCACCCACTTACATCCAACACTACTGACAGTGCATTAGCGTACTCAGGGATCTGGCGCGCCCCCAGGGAAGTGGGGTTCTTGGTGCCGGGCCTACAGATACTGGGGGAGGATATGTCACAGTGGCTGGCCCGGTCAGTGGCCCAGGGCGGTCAACAAAAAGGGGATAGTTTATATGGGATTTGTAGTTTGATCGTGACGCCACCTGTGGTTTCTGGTAATTTGTACCAGCGCTGCTTCAGACCTCTGAGGCGGTTGATAGGGCAGCTAGGATGGAACAGCTCCCCACTGGTGGAGCGGGCCTCAGGGCAGTGTAGAGTTTGATGGTGGGTGGTGACGCTGGGGCTTGTAGGGATGGCGCAGCTGAAATAACTGACGGAGGCAGTGGAGTGCAGTCATCCGAGTTTACTCACAGTTCTTGTTCAAGGTTCTCAGGTACACTGTACGGGTGTCTGCCTCCGCGTCGCACTGCGTCTACCAGATAAGGGGTTCAGCACTTTCTCAGATATATCAGGAGTGCTTGACGGAACCCGCGTTCTTTATGTTCCATACTAGACCGACTTCTCACGCTGGGTCTTCTCCCTCCTGCCCTGCGCTTCCACACACTCAGTCCCGATCGGGTGCTCTGGAGTCCCTCTGGGCAACCTTGAGTTCCCGGTCCTACTTGATGCCCTTCACGGTGACTAAGGTGAGACTGTGGCAACTGCACCATGGAAATGCAGAAGCCTCCAGTTTTTCCAGCCGAGACCTGGAGTAACACGGCTCGTCCAGGGGCCGGTCCCCTTCTTGCGGCCTGATCCCTCTGACACCTGGCAGATTCGGGGTGTACGGGTGCCGTCCTGCACTCACCATACCCCCTGGGATCCCTTCTGTTACCGGAGCCTTCCTCCCTGACTCCCCTCTCACTCCTGGGCCTCTCTTGCTAGGACCCACTTATGGAGCAGAGCTACTGAAGAGACTCTGCTCCCCTCCTCTCCTCACTTCTCACGGTCTGACCTCTGTCCTCACTGTCGTGCCACCCTAAGATGGCGTCCCTTTATATACCTCCTACAATGGTGCTCCCCTACTCTACATCCTCCACCCACACCCACTACTGGTTCCCCCTACCTTTAGTTCCCCCCACTCCAGCCAGGGACAGGGCTCAGCAGGAGACACAGTGCAGTTTGCCCTTCCAGCCGGCCTGGAGCAGTGTAGTGTTGGATGCAGGTGTTGGGGTTCCGGGCAGCACTCCCTCCTTACCTGAGAGAAGGAGGCACCACAAATCTGGGTGAAGTGCAGTACCTCTGTGGCGACTGAACCCTCAGGGGCGCCACAGATCAACCAGGGAATCCTCCAATAGGAACTTCACATCCCAGCACAGTTATGCTTTTAATGATAGATTAGACTATAGACAATGTCTTTTATACACCATCAGGGCACTGCAGTTATACATACACCTTCAGGTTTACAATGTTACAGCAACTCTGATCTGCAATGTATCTGCTTGTTTTGTGCAGGGTGTTGTAGGTAGGACAGCGCAAAAAGGATTGCAGGCAGTTATACTGGTGTTTCCAAATATTATGTGCTGTAATATTTATATAAATATATTTCTATCTTCTCAGAGTTATATGTTTTGGCAGATTCCTGTAAGTAAGCTGTAGAATAGAGGACGTACCTTGCAAATCTCTGTGTTTGGTTATGAGATCCATGCTTCTTAATATCGCCCTGCTTCTCTGCTCACCTATGCAGATATCCAAAAATAACAGGAATCCAAGGTTGGTGATTATAGTCCAAAGATGTAAATCCTGTCCATGGAGTCTTGCTTTTAGAAAATATGATTTCACATGGTAATGCAGCGGCCGTGAGGGCCTGGGGTACTCGGTAGCCGGGCCGGCAGTCTTCCAGGGAGGTCACGGTGGCAGTGGCCCAGCACTGTGGCCCTGGCCGAGCAGATGAGGGGAGTATTTGACTCGCCCAGGGGGATATGGAGGAAACTCGGTACCCGGGCCTTGACCTTCTGTGGGATGTCACGGCAGTCGGCTCCCGGGCCCGTACCCTGCGGTCACTCTTTAAAAGGGGGTTTGTTAACAGTTTTTGTCTCGTGACCCCATCTGTGGTTCCCGGTAATGAGTACCGGCGCTGCTGCAGACCTCCGGGAGTGATGGGATGGCAGCTGGGATGTTTCTGCTCCCCACAGGCGGAGTGGGCCCCCGGGGCAGGGTTGATGAAAGGGATGCAAGTGAGAGGTGGCCCGGTCGGGTCGGGGGGAATGACGGACACGCACACAGGGGATTCGCTTCAGTACCTTTACTGGTATAACGGCAGGTATGGTTCAGGGTACCTATTAGGAGGGTGCACTTCTGCACTCTCCCCAGTGAGCGGGTAGTAGGCCTCCTGGTCCGTTTCTTCCTTTCTCTAAAGCTTCTGGCCAGCCTGGAACTAGGCCTAGCTTCTATGATGTTTCACTCTCTCACCTGTCTGCTTGTAGTAGAACTTTTCTTTGACTACCACTATCCCTGGACGCTGGGGCCTTCATGGTTCCTAGTTCTGTAAAATGATGGTAGCTTCCGGTTGACCAGGGATCTGGAATCCTCCTGGTATGCCGGTTGTCCCTACTGGGTGTAGAGGACCCTGTAGGCGCGGACCCGGTGTCCGGCTTGTGTCCTGGGGTGACCTTCAGATGCTCTTCTGCCCCCTTAACTCCTCTCTCCTCTCTCCTTGCCTCGGCCACACTCGGGGCCCTCAACACAGCAGCAGACGTGCTGCTCCTTCACTGATCTAAAGCGTCAGCACACTCTGACTACCTAACTCCACCCTCCAGTATATATATCCCTAACAGGGCTCCCTCTGGTGGTATGAGGTGGAAGGGTGGAGGTGTCTGTTGTGTAATGAGGGCCTTTTGTGGAGAAGTCCGTCCATTCCCCCTTTTGGGTCCTGTGGTACCTGTAATAGCAGGGTGCCACATATTTACAGGGGATTTGTAGTCTTTATGTGACGCCACCTGTGGTGCCTGGTCAGGGGTGACCAGCGCTGCTGTGTGGGCCCTGGGGGATAGATGGTATAGCAGCTGAGATGAAACACTTCCCACAGGCGAAGCGGGCCCCCAGGGACTGAGAGAGCTAATTTTAAGGGTGGTGGCAGGGGAAACAGGGTGCCGAGAGTAAGCTGGCCGTAGTGATGATAGTCACGGTAATAATTCGCAGAGACAGTGGGGTGCAGTCTTCAGGGTTTTACTCACGATTTTTAGACTCCAAGTTACCAGGACCAGGTTTCCCACGCCGTCCTGTGCTTACTCAGGGAGGGGTTCAGCGAACTCCCAGGTACCTCTGAAGTACATAACGGGACCCCTTTCTGTGTGTTCCTTCTGGCCGTCTCCTTGCACCTCACACCCAGTGTCCCAAGCCAGTGACCGTGGACCTTGTCGGACGACGTATTTTCTGTCCCCTGGGTCCTCTATGGCCTCCTTTTTGGTAATATAGATGTGGCTGTTGGCTGCAGCACCTGAAATGCTGCACCCTCTGGTTATCTAGTTGAGACTTGAAGAACTCTGCTAGTTTAGGGGCCGGTCCCCTCTCTGCGACCTGATCCTTCCACGTTTCTGCAGACTCGGGCGCACGGGTGGCATCTGCACTGCCCGTGCCCCTAGGATCCTTTCTGTCTTCCTGGAGCCTTTCTCCCTGCTCCTCTCCTCTGTCTGTCCTGGGTCTCTCTCACTGGGCCCTCTCTGACTGAACACTCAGTCTGTTCTGACTCATTGACTTCTCTGACTCCTCTGTCAGACTCAACCCCCGTTTCAAGATGGCTTCTCCTTTTATATCTTCCTTCTCAAGTAAGTGCTCCCCTGATCTTCCTCCTCCACCCACACCCACTACATGGTTCCCCCTACTTTGGTTCCCCCCACTCCAGCCAGGGACAGGGCTCAGCAGAAGAGCAGCGTATCTTGCCCCTCCTGCAGGCCTAGAGTAGTGTAGTGTTAGATGCAGGTGTTAGGGTCCCGGGCAGTACTCCATCCTTACCTGAGCGTGAGATACCACACCTCTGGGTGAGATACAGTACCTCTGTGGCGACCGAACCCTCAGGGGCGCCACAGTAGCACAGTAGATAATGTTGTTGAGTCTCCAGAGGAGATAATAGGAATCCGCCAGGGTAAAGTCCAATAACAGATTCCGGGTTTGGTAATCTTCAAAACTTGTTTCAGGGTCTTTATGCTAAGTGCGGAGGTCCTCAATAAGGCTCTTCTGTACTTCAGCACTGGATTAGAAGCTGCACTGATAGCAGGAGAGTCCCTGATGCTGGGAATCCCCAGCTTTGTGCTTCACTCAGTTTAGCTCAGCTTCAATATGGAAGAAATTCCAGTTGAAAATATTGATAAATAGAAATCTTGGATGGTGTCCAGAGTTTCCTAAGTTGGTCCAGGATGTTTCCCACCCTTAGATGGAGATTTTGGTCCAGGTAGGATCTAAATCTCCGTTGCTTTTGAGGTAGTAGAGCAGGAGCTCAGGCAGACATGTCCTGCATGCCCAAGATCTTCAGCCACGCTCCTTTGTATGTTTTATTGTGAGTCTGTAAAAGTGGCGTAATACTCTGACAAAGTTGTTGACAGCAGTGACCTGGGCATCAGAAATGCTTCCAGGGGTCTTCCCCATGCTGTCCCCATGTCATTTGAGCACTGTTCCCATGGATTTGGGTAATTTTTAGGCCTCTGCAGACCGCCGGTGGGAGCCGCCTGAAAAATGCTGGAGTTTCCCATAGACTTACATTGGGCTCGTTGCTCGGGTCGAGCCCCCGAGTATTCCAATGTGCTCGACCCGAGCAACGAGTACCCGAGCATTTTAGTGCTCGCCCATCACTAGTCTCTACATAAAAAAATATCTGTCCATAGCATGCCCTAAATAAGTCTCCTATGGTACATGGCCTCCACACTGTCTGCCATTATCAGCTATAACCACCGCACCATCTGCCCTTATGAACCCTGGTCTATAACATGGCTGTCCCCTCTCCACTGTTTTTCCTTACACACTATATCTCCACACTATCTACATACTATTCCCCTATTTGATGCTGCCCCCTCTCCATAGCCATTCTGTGCCCCTTATTCACACTATGCCCTCATACTGCCCACCACACTGTCCTCACCCCAATATACACTATCATGTCTACAAAAGCACCTCACACAGCATAATATCCACCACAGCCCTCCAATATACAGTATAATATCCACCACAGTCCCCTATAGAATTTGGTCACCACTAGAGATGAAAGAACATTTCAACGTTCGGTTCAAAAAAGTTCGCTGAAGAAATAGACATTCGACGAAAATTCCCGAACACCATAGGAGTCAATGAGGGGACCAAAAACATGCATATACAACACCTAGAAATGGGCCCAAAAGCTGCCAAAACACATCAAATTAGGTGTAGACACCAGGGAAGTGCCATCAATTGACCCAGAGTACAAGTACTATAATTATTATTACTGTAACAGCGACATTTATTCCATGGCGCTTTACAAGTCAAAAGGGGTCACCGACTGGTACAACAGGAGAGAAGACCCTGCCTGCGAGGACGCACAAGCAATCTACAAGGGATGGGTGAGGGTACAGTAGGTCAGGGTACAGCTAGTCGTGTAGCAGTATGCTGGAGCAAGGCTTACCGCAGATTGTACGCTTGTCACAAGAAGTGGGTCTTCAGGTTCCTTTTCAAGGTTTCCACGGTAGGCGACAGTCTGATGTGTTGGGGTACAAATTTACACAGTAGCGGAGATGCACGGGACAAATCTTGTATGCGATTGTGACAAGAAGATATAAGAGGGAAGTAGAAAAGGAGATCTTGGAAGGATGGGAGGCTGCGTGCAGGTAAGTACCGGGAGACTAGGTCACAGATGTATGGAGGAAACAGGTTTTCGATGGCTTGGTATGCCAAAGTTAGGCTTTTCAACTCAAGTGTCCGGGCAACAGGGAGCCAGCACATTGATTGACAGAGGGAAGAAGCTGGGGAATAGTGGGGTGACAGATGGATTAATAGGCCAGCACACTTTAGGATAGATTGGAGGGGTGCGAGAGTGGTAGAAGAGAGGCCACAGAGCAGGAGGTTGTTGTAAAAGAAGCAAGAGATGATGAGGGCCTGCACTGGTGTTTTTCTAGATGTATGGTTGAGGAATGTGCGGATCCTCGAGATACTTTGGAGTTGGAGTCAGAAGCAAGTGGAAAGGGCTTGGATCTGATGTTTGAAGGACAGATCAAAGTCAAGCTTGCGGGACTGGGGAGAGTGGGCAGCCATTCACTTTGATGAATAGGTCAGTTGGGGGGGTGGGAGAATGAGATGGTGGAAAGACGATGCATTCGGTTTTATCCATGTTAAGTTTTACAAATTTAGCAGAGAAGAAAGATGAAATACAGGACACTAGTGTGGAGCAAGCATGCTCGACACTGCTCGGTACTCACCCGAGCATCTCACTACTCGGGATGTTCGGCGAGCACCGAGCATTTCCGGGTTACTCGGGCGGGAGCTCGGGTCTCCTCCCTCCATGTTTGGCGCTCTTTACAGAGCCAATGAACATGCAGGGATTGCCAGCCAGTCACTGTAATGCTGCAGCCATGTTGGTTGTGGGCATTACAGTGATTGGCTGGCCGCACAGCGTCACCTCGAGTATTTAAAACCGGGCACCGCCATCTTGGACACAGTCGCTCCGGATCAGCCAGTGTAGGGTCAGTGCTGCTGAGCTAGGGAGAGATTTATACTGCGAAATAGTTAGTGTAGGGTCTGTAAAGGCTGCCAGATCAAACAAACAAATTGCTAGACTTATCACCCCGGTCTCAGGGGCCAGGAAAAAAAATGTTTTTTTCATCTAAATCCTGTATTTTTTTTTCCTCAGTCAGACTGTACAAATACCCGTCTTATTAACATTTTGGTATCCCCCCCCAAAAAAAAAAAATTGAGTGTGTCTGTGACTGTTCAGACACCAATATATCTGTTTAAAAGAGTCTGGTGTAGGCCAGAAAAATAGAACTGTGGTTTTGCAGTTCCACGGGTCAAATCTCTGTATTATCTTGTTTTTGGCATTTTTTGCCGTAAAAAAAAACTGTAATAGTGTCTCACTGACTGGTCAGACACCAATATATCTGTTTAAAGGAGTCTGGTGTAGGCCCGAGAAATAGAACTGTGGTTTTGCAGTTCCACGGGTCAAATCTCTGTATTATCTTGTTTTTGGCATTTTTTGCCGTAAAAAAAAACTGTAATAGTGTCTCCCTGACTGGTCAGACACCAATATATCTGTTTAAAAGAGTCTGGTGTACGCCACATAACTATAACTGTGGTTTTGAAGTTCCACTTGTCAAATCTCTGTATCATCCTGTTTTTGGCATTTTTTGCCGTAAAAAAAACTGTAATAGTGTCTCCCTGACTGGTCAGACACCAATATATCTGTTTAAAAGATTCTGGTGTAGGCCAGAAAAATAGAACTGTGGTTTTGCAGTTCCACGGGTCAAATCTCTATATTATCCTGCTTTTGGCATTTTTTGCCATAAAATAAAACTATAATAGTGTCTCACTGACTGGTCAGACACCAATATATCTGTTTAAAGGAGTCTGGTGTAGGCCCGAGAAATAGAACTGTGGTTTTGCAGTTCCACGAGTCAAATCTCTGTATTATCCTGTTTTTGGCATTTTTTGCCATTAAAAAAACTGTAATAGTGTCTCCCTGACTGGTCAGACACCAATATATCTGTTTAAAAGAGTCTGGTGTAGGCCAGAAAAATAGAACTGTGGTTTTGCAGTTCCACGGGTCAAATCTCTGTATTATCTTGTTTTTGGCATTTTTTGCCGTAAAAAAAAACTGTAATAGTGTCTCCCTGACTGGTCAGACACCAATATATCTGTTTAAAAGAGTCTGGTGTAGGCCAGAAAAATAGAACTGTGGTTTTGCAGTTCCACGGGTCAAATCTCTGTATTATCCTGTTTTTGGCATTTTTTGCCATTAAAAAAACTGTTATAGTGTCTCCCTGACTGGTCAGACACCAATATATCTGTTTAAAAGAGTCTGGTGTACGCCACATAACTATAACTGTGGTTTTGCAGTTCCACTTGTCAAATCTCTGTATTATCCTGTTTTTGGCATTTTTTGCCGTAAAAAAAACTGTAATAGTGTCTCCCAGACTGGTCAGACACCAATATTTCTGTTTAAAAGATTCTGGTGTAGGCCAGAAAAATAGAACTGTGGTTTTGCAGTTCCACGGGTCAAATCTCTGGATTATCCTGCTTTTGGCATTTTTTGCCATTAAAAAAACTGTAATAGTGTCTCCCTGACTGGTCAGACACCAATATATCTGTTTAAAAGAGTCTGGTGTAGGCCAGAAAAATAGAACTGTGGTTTTGCAGTTCCACGGGTCAAATCTCTGTATTATCTTGTTTTTGGCATTTTTTGCCGTAAAAAAAAACTGTAATAGTGTCTCCCTGACTGGTCAGACACCAATATTTCTGTTTAAAAGAGTCTGGTGTAGGCCAGAAAAATAGAACTGTGGTTTTGCAGTTCCACGGGTCAAATCTCTGTATTATCCTGTTTTTGGCATTTTTTGCCATTAAAAAAACTGTAATAGTATCTCCCTGACTGGTCAGACATGAATATATCTGTTTAAAAGAGTCTGGTGTACGCCACATAGCTATAACTGTGGTTTTGCAGTTCCACGGGTCAAATCTCTGTATTATCCTGCTTTTTGCATTTTTTTCCATAAAAAAAACTGTAATAGTGTCTCCCTGACTGTTCAGACACCAATATATCTGTTTAAAAGAGTCTGGTGTGGGCCAGAAAAATAGAACTGTGGTTTTGCAGTTCCACGGGTCAAATCTCTGTATTGTCCTGTTTTTGGCATTTTTTGCCATTAAAAAAAACTCTAATAGTGTCTCCCTGACTGGTCAGACACCAATATATCTGTTTAAAAGAGTCTGGTGTACGCCACATAACTATAACTGTGGTTTTGCAGTTCCACGGGTCAAATCTCTGTATTATCCTGCTTTTGGCATTTTTTGCCGTAAAATAAAACTGTAATAGTGTCTCCCTGACTGGTCAGACACCAATATATCTGTTTAAAAGAGTCTGGTGTAGGCCAGAGAAATAGAACTGTGGTTTTGCAGTTCCACGAGTCAAATCTCTGTACTATCCTGCTTTTGGCATTTTTTGCCATAAAAAAACTGTAATAGTGTATCCCTGACTGGTCAGACACCAATATATCTGTTTAACCCCTTAAGCCCCGAGGGTGGTTTGCACGTTAATGACCAGGCCAATTTTTACAATTCTGACCACTGTCACTTTATGAGGTAATTACTCTGGAACGCTTCAACGGATCCCCCTGATTCTGAGATTGTTTTTTCGTGACATATTGTACTTCATGATTGTGGTAAAATTTATTCGATATCACTTGCGTTTATTTGTGAAAAAAACAAAAATTTGGCAAAAATTTTGAAAATTTGGCAATTTTCAAAATTTGAATTTTTATGCCCTTAAATCAGAGAGATATGTCACACAAAAGAGTTAATAAATAACATTTTCCACATGTCTACTTTACATCAGCACAATTTTGGAATCAAAATTTTTTTTTGTTAGGGAGCTATAAGGGTTAAAAGTTGACCAGCGATTTCTCATTTTTCCAACAAAATTTACAAAACCATTTTTTTAGGGACCACATCACATTTGAAGTCACTTTGAGAGGTCTTTATGACAGAAAATGCCCAAAAGTGACACCATTCCAAAAACTGCACCCCTCAAGGTGCTCAAAACCACATTCAAGAACTTTATTAACCCTTCAGGTGCTTCACAGTAATTTTTTGAATGTGGAAGAAAAAAATGAACATTTAACTTTTTTCACAAAAATGTTACTTTAGACCCATTTTTTTTATTTTCACAGAGGTAACAAGAAAAAATGGACCCCAAAATTTGTTGTGCAATTTCCCCTGGGCACGTAGATACCCAATATGTGGGGAAAAAACACTGTTTGGGTGCACGGCAGGGCTCGGAAGGGAAGGAGCGCCATTTGACTTTTTGATTGTAAAATTTGCTTGAATAATTAGCAGACGCCATGTTGTGTTTGGAGAGCCCCTGTGTGCCCAAACATTGGAGCTCCCCCACAATTGACCCGATTTTGGAAACTAGACCCCCAAGGCACCTATCTAGATGCATAGTAAGCACTTGGAACCCCCAGGTGCTTCACAAATTGATTCGTAAAAATGAAAAAGTGAAAAAAAAAACACTTTTTCATTTTTATGAATCAATTTGTGAAGCACCTGGGGGTTCCAAGTGCTCACTATGCATCTAGATAGGTGCCTTGGGGGGTCTAGTTTCCAAAATGGGGTCACTTGTGGGAGAGCTCCAATGTTTGGGCACACAGGGACTCTCCAAATGCAACATGGTATCCGCTAACAAATTGAATGGAAAATCGGCTCAAATTGTTAGCGGACACCAAGTTGCGTTTGTAGAGCCCCTGTGTGCCCAAACTTTGGAGCTCCCCCACAATAGATAGGTGCCTTGGGGGGGTCTAGTTTCCAAAATGGGGTCACTTGTGGGGGAGCTCCAAAGTTTGGGCACACAGGGGCTCTCCAAACGCAACTTGGTGTCCGCTAACAATTTGAGCCGACAATTTGTTAGCGGATACCATGTTGAATTTGGAGAGTCCCTGTGTGCCCAAACATTGGAGCTCCCCCACAAGTGACCCCATTTTGGAAACTAGACCCCCCAAGGCACCTATCTAGATGCATAGTGAGCACTTGGAACCCCCAGGTGCTTCACAAATTGATTCATAAATATGAAAAAGTGTTTTTTTTTTCACTTTTTCATTTTTACGAATCAATTTGTGAAGCATCTGGGGGTTCCAAGTGCTCACTATGCATCTAGATAGGTGCCTTGGGGGGTCTAGTTTCCAAAATGGGGTCACTTGTGGGGGAGCTCCAATGTTTGTGCACGCAGTAGCTCTCCAAACGCAACATGACGTCCGCTAACAATTTGAGCCGATTTTCCATTCAATTTGCTAGCGGACACCATGTCGCGTTTGGAGAGCCCCTGTGTGCCCAAACTTTGGAGCTCCCCCACAAGTGACCCCATTTTGGAAACTAGACACCCCAAGGCACCTATTTAGATGCATAGTGAGCACTTGGAACCCCCAGGTGCTTCACAAATTGATTCGTAAAAATGAAAAAGTGAAAAAAAAACACTTTTTCATATTTATGAATCAATTTGTGAAACACCTGGGGGTTCCAAGTGCTCACTATGCATCTAGATAGGTGCCTTGGGGGGTCTAGTTTCCAAAATGGGGTCACTTGTGGGGGAGCTCCAATGTTTGGGCACACTGGGACTCTCCAAATGCAACATGGTATCCGCTAGCAAATTGTCGGCTCAAATTGTTAGCGGACATCATGTTGTGTTTGGAGAGCCCCTGTGTGCCCAAACATTGGAGCTCCCCCACAAGTGACCCCATTTTGGAAACTAGGTAACTAGAAGGAATATAGAGCGCACATAGGGTCTTATCCGAGATAAAGGAAATATATGTGAAAGATAAATCAAATTCACTCACCTATTGGGGTTGTGTAAGACACAACCACTGTACTTAGCATTGGCGGCTGCTGCAAACCCCGAAACAATGATCCTTTGTTGGGTGAAGAGAATGGGGCATCAAACTGCGCTGCTCGCCTGTCAGAATTATGTGCCAGAGGAATCCAAATCGATGTAATAATAAAATAGACTTTATTTCTACGCGTTTCGTGGTGATCACACCACTTCCTCAGGACAGTCTATACACATACACATACAGGGTCTGTTATTTATAGCAAAAGGATACACATGGAGAAGCCTCCCTTACAAAAAATCACCACACCCAGTGGGCGGGGAATCAGTCTAAATGAATGTATACACCGTAAAGCACACACAAAACAATCATAAAGCAGAATGGAATATATCGCTTAAACATTTAAAAATATGACTGCTGTTTTTTTTTTTTTTTTTTTTAATATATTAAAAAAAAAATGATTAAATAAATTTTATAAGCTAGGGGTGTGCTTGAACCTATGATGTTGACCCATTCGTTCTTTGTCAGCACCCTGCTGCTACTGCTGCTTTAAACCAGTGAGCCATGGGTGAATTTGATTTGATCTCTTTATTTGGTAATGATTTCACAAGAATCAAAATAAATGATAATAATATTAATGATAATAATAATACTAATGGATAAAAGGAGCTCCAAAGCTCTTAGACTAGTTTAAAAGAAAGGATATTCAATTTTATAAGAAATTGCAGTTAGGTGATCCTTATAAAAATCACATAGCAATTGATGGGTCAAAAATAATGGAAAAAACAGGGGTTAGATAAAAGGAAGCAAAGACAAACCACACTGAAAGGGATGGAACCCCTTCCTAGAAAGAGCTGATTTTTTTCAGTAACATTCATTATTACAAAATACAAAGAAAAAAAGGAGGTGGGTTGTACAGAGGAACAAAGCAGAGTCCATAAATATATCTCAATTAATTGAACAAATCATTTGTTTCATTGAGTCCATGTGGATTTATCGTGTTCAGCTTGTGAATCCAGAAGATCTCTTTCCTGTTAAGAGTCTGGACTCGGTTGGAGGTCTCATGGGGGACATGGTCAATGGGGATCACCCGAAATGAGATCCTTTTATTGTGATATATCGCATAATGCCTAGAAAGGCCATGTTGTAAAGATCCTTCTTTTATATTATACCTGTGTGAGTTTATTCTTTTATGGAGCTGTTGTGTTGTCCTTCCCACATATAATTTCTTACATTCGCATATAATGACATAGATGACGAAACTGGATTGGCAAGTCCAATGATATTTGATTTGGAACTCACCGGGATTTTCACTGTCTGGTGGAAAGTTTTTCGCATTATGAATGATGCTGGAGCAGCATAGGCATCTCGGGATGCCACATCTATAGGAGCCTTGTCTGGGCTTTTCTACAGAGGGAGTAAAATCCTCTTTTTTCTTTAGCCGACTTGGGGCCAACATATTTTTTAATGTCGGGGCCCTTCGGAAGGTTATCAGGGGGTTGTTGGGTAGAAGCCTCCCCAATATGGGATCATTGAGAAGTATACCCCAATGTTTTTTCAGAACTAAACGAATTCTCTTGTTCTGGGCTGAAAAAGTGGTGATAAAATTAAAATTAAACGTAGTGTTGGATGCTGATTTTTTTGTTTTTGTATTATTAGAGATTAAATCTATCTGTTCTATTTTTTTGCTTTCACAGAATGCTCTCTGGATCAATTTTTTCGGGTAACTTCTTTCAAGAAATCTATGTGATAAAACTTTTGATTGGTTGATGAAATCTATGTCCATACTACAGTTCCTCTTAATTCTTTTGTATTGGTTGAGCGGGATATTCCTCAACCATTTAGTGTAGTGTCCACTTTGATAATGGACATAACTGTTCGCATCTACAGGTTTAAAGTAGGTTCTTGTGTGAATTTCTTTATTGTCATGAAAGAAAGTGAGGTCAAGGAAGTCGACTTTGTCCGGGTTTACTACAGGGGTGAAACCCAAACCCCAGGTATTATTTTCAATGCTCCTGAGGAAAGACCCCACATCATCCTTTGAATTATCATAAATAAAAAATAAATCATCTATGTAACGTTTGTAAATGATGATATTGGGTGCATGTATACTACTGTATATGAAGATGGACTCGAAGATGGCCATGAACAAATTTGCATAAGTTGGTGCCACCTTCGAGCCCATTGCGTTCCCAAGTATCTGATGGTATAAGGTATCTTGAAAAGTAAAGAAATTGTTATAAAGTATAAACTGCATGCTTTCATACAGAAAATCTTTTTATATGGGTGTCAACCGTGGATCAATGTCTATGAACGTTTTGAAACACACCAGTCCCAAATCATGTGGGATACTGGAATAAAGGGCAGAAACATCCATGGAAATAAAAACAAATGTGTTCTTCCATGGAATGCCCTTCGTAAGTCTGATTAAATGACTGGAGTCCCTCAAGTAACTGTGTAGTTGGTCTACATGTGTGTGCATTACTACATCCACATAATTAGCAAGATTTGATGTCAGGGACCCTATCCCTGAAATTATGGGTCTCCCAGGGGGTCTTACAGCATCCTTATGGATTTTGGGGAGGTGATAGAAGAAAGCGATCGGTGGATTAACAACTTTTAGAAAATTTTTCTCTGATTTGTTCAGAATGTTCTGCCTATCTGCTTTTGATATTAAAGCGTTATAAGTGATCACTGCATTATTATATTGAGTGTTATTAACCTTTTTGTAAGTATTGGGGTCAGACAATAATCTCAATGCTTCTGCCAAATAATCCCCCCGTTGCTGTACCACTATCCCCCCCCCTTGTCTGCCATGCGGATGACAAGGTCTGGATTGTTCTTTAGGGATTTTAATGCCTCTTTTTCTTTTGGGGTAAGGTTGGATTCCCCCTTGCTGTGTGTCAAATTGATTTTGTCCAGGTCATTTGAAACAAGATCAGAGAAAGTTTTCAGATGGTGGCCTTGACTTTGGATGGGGTAAAAATGAGACGTTCCTTTTAATCCTGTGTGATAAATGGGATCTTCTGTTCTTTTACTACTCTGGAGGGGGTTTTCCTTGGCGAAATGTCCCTTAAGTGTTAGTTTTCTTATGAATGACTGGAAATCCATAAACAGATCTATATCCCTAGTGTTATGGGTGGGACAAAAAGAAAGTCCTTTCTGTAGGAGACAGATTTCTGTAGAAGAAAGGTTATAACTGGATAAATTGAAAATATTGTTACTTTTAGTGGCAGAACCGATGGAAGCTGTATCCATGTCACTTTCATTTGTTGGTACTACTTTTACATCAGGGATGACCTCCCTTTTTTGTTTGTGTTTTCCACCCCCTCTTTTCCCTCTGGGGCGTTTTTTCGTTTTGCTGATTTTACTGAGAGGTACTTCATGATCAGATTGTTCTGGAAGGAAGCCCTGGGTGAAAAAGGCACCAAAGAGCTTCCCCCACCAGTATTGTCAATTACAATCTTATTTCCATCTGTTTCTATTTCATTTGTGGTACAAGGTGCTGTTTGACATGATGCTCCCTCTTCTGTCTCATGTATGCTGAAATCAAGGAGATTGATCTCCACCTGATCGGTTTTCCCTTTGTCAGGTGAAGTTTTTGTCTGATCAATTCTTTCATTGTCAGACAAAATTTTAGTTGATGTGGCCAATTTCTTATCTTTTTTTGATTTTTTTCTATCTGTTCAATGATGGCCCTCAAATGGACCTGGGTGTCAGAAAGGGTTTTTCCTTTTGTTCCATCCATGTCATTATTGCACTCCTCAGTGTTGGTTGGATTGATCTCTGGGACCTGTTCAGACCTAGTGGAGCTTGTAATGACCTTTGGTTTGTTTATAATTAGTTCACCCCCCTTAGGTGTGTTCTCATTGATTGCAGATGATTCAGTGGTGGTCAGATCCACCATTGTCTCAGTATTATCAGTTCCTTTATGTTGTTTGAGGAGCATGTTTGTCAATAAACTAGAAGTAGGTGTATGACCTTTATGAAAGGGAAGGGATTTCTTAGGGGGGGGCAGTCCCTATAGGGGATCCAGTTCTCTTAAAATGCCTCCTTTTGTGAATGAATTCCACCCCTCTGTTGCCATTGGGAGGATGGGTCATCAGATTGGGATTAGGTGCTGAGGGGTTCCTTGGGGCCCCCTTGCTACTGGAGCTGTAATCCTCCCTATCCCTATAAAGCTTTTTTGATTTTTTTAAAATAGTTTCCTGTTCTAGTTGTAGAATTTTTGTGGTGATAACTGAATTCAATTTATTGTATTCAGGGTGTGTGCTAAAATGCAGCAATTCCATAGACACCAGACTGATCTTTTCTGCTGCAGCTTCAGCAACAGTAGTCCGTCTTTTGAACAGGCAGTGCAACATACCTTGGGTGCAGTTATTTAGGACAGTCTCCCACTCCTCTGTAAAAACCGGGTCCTGTGGGAAAGCAGATAGATGGTTGATCCTCAGACCTCTTTCATCCAGGTAAATGGAGAGGAACCGTGCATCGATATAATAATGCAGTTCCTCTCTTAATAAGTCTTCTAGTTGATGGAATAATTTCCTCATCCTCATAGTATCCTCCTCCGTGAAAGGTGTCGTGTCATTAAGGTCAATTTGCGACTGAGACTTGTACCCGATGGTTTGTACAATGAGTCTCTCTCGGGATGACAATCTGTGTGGGAAGTAATCCATGATACCCTGCTGCTGCTCAATCCCGTATAAGAGGAGATCTCGAGGAACCTCCTGGACATGTAACAAGGTAACTAGAAGGAATATAGAGCGCACATAGGGTCTTATCCGAGATAAAGGAAATATATGTGAAAGATTAATCAAATTCACTCACCTATGGGGGTTGTGTAAGACACAACCACTGTACTTAGCATTGGCGGCTGCTGCAAACCCCGAAACAATGATCCTTTGTTGGGTGAAGAGAATGGGGCATCAAACTGCGCTGCTCGCCTGTCAGAATTATGTGCCAGAGGAATCCAAATCGATGTAATAATAAAATAGACTTTATTTCTACGCAGGACCGCTCCCTGCACATAGTACCGGGTGTCAGCTATCACAATCAGCTGACACTCGGTGGCGATCGCGATGACGTACTAATACGGGTCTGGCTCTTAAGTCCCAGGGCACAGACGCGTATTAGTACGTCAGATGTTATTAAGGGGTTAAAAGACTCTGGTGTAGGCCAGAAAATTAGAAGTGTGGTTTTCCTCTTCCACGGTTCTAATCTACTTTTTATTACCCTTTTTCCATTGATAGTGCGAGTGTAAGCTATTTTACTTCATTTACAATGGGCAAGGCGTATGGCAAGGGACGTGGAACTGGACGTTCTGGTGATGGTGCGTGCAGAAGACGGGGCCGTGGCCAAGGTGAAAATGTGCCACAACCAACAGCCACATCTTCTCACTCCCACTTCTTGACTGAATTACTAGGGAACCACACTACAACACCAGTATTGCGAACTGATTAGTGTGAACAGGTTATTAATTGGATAGCAGATAATACTTCCAGTTACCTGGGCACCACCACCTCCGGTCTGTCTTCCACACGGTCAAGTTTTAGTAGCCGTGAGTCTTGACGGCATACTCCTCCTCACCCTGATGCTCCTTCCTCCCACCATGCCGAGTGTTGTCAGACAGCAACTGATCCCACAGTTGGACACTCTGAAGAGCTGTTCACTGGTCCATTTCCATATTTGTGCCCCTCTTGAAGTGGTGGAAGAGGAGATGCCATGTACCGATGCCCAAGTATTTGAACAGTCAAGGCCACAGGAAGTCGACGCTGGCAATTTGTCACAAGAGGTGAACAATGACGAGACACAATTGCCACGAAGTGAGGAGGAGGATCGTGGTGCGCAAGTGGAAGAGGAGGAGGTGGTGGATGATCTAGTAACTGACCCAACGTGGCAGGAGGGCACGCAGAGCGAGGCCAAAAGCACACAGGGGGAGGGAGGCAGAGTACCCCAACAGGCAGGAAGAAGCAGTGTGGTGGCCGAACACAGAAGGCGGGCAACAGTTCCCCGTAACAACAACACGAGGGACGTTGCCAGTACAACTGGTAGGTCTTCCAGAGTCTGGAATTTTTTTAAAGACTCTGCTGATAACCCCAAAAAGGCCATTTGTACCACCTGCCATGCCAGCATCAGCAGGGGTGACAAAACTACCAGCCTGACCACCACCAGCATGATCAGGCACATGGCAGCAAAGCACCCGATTTTTTGGGGTGAACCCCAGGGTCCACGACCAGTGTCAGCGGGTGTCACCACTGCTTCTTCCGCTGTTGTGCGTGCAATAGAACTCCCTGTTGTGTGTGCAAGGCAATCCCCTGTCCATACTGCATGCAAAGATGCCCCCTCCTCTCAGTCTTCACTTGTTATGGCATCTTCTCAAGAAACAGCATCAATGTCCCCGTCCACGTCCCACCGCAGCGTTCAATTGTCCATATCCCAGAGCTTTGAACAAAAGCGCAAATTCGCAGCCAGCGCCCCACAGGCCACAGTCCTAAATTCGCACATTTGACGACTGCTTGCGTTGGAAATGTTGCCTTTTAGGCTGGTGGAGACAGAATCCTTCCGCAATCTTATGGCGGTAGCCGTCCCTCGGTAATCGGTCCCCAGCCGACACTATTTTGCCTGGTGTGTCATCCCCGCACTACACAAGCACGTGTCCCAAAACATCTTCCGTGCCCTCAACAACGCAGTTACTGGGAGAGTCCACCTGACAATGGACACGTGGACAAGTGCTTGTGGCCAGGGACGGTACATCTCTCTGACGGCACACTGGGAAAACATAGTGGAAGCAGGGACCCAATCGGACCTTGGGACGGAACACATCCTCCCCACACCGAGGATTGCGGGCCCTATGTCTGTCAGAGTTGCCCCCACAGTGTACAGCTCCTGCGCATCCTCCTCCTCCTCCTCATGTTCAGCCTCCATCTCAGATATCACCACATCAGTTACAAGCTGGAAGCACTGCAGTACTGCCTCAGTCAAGCGGCAACAGGCTGTGCTGAAACTCATAGGCTTAGGTGATAAACCTCACACTGCTTGTGAGTTGTGGACAGCTTGAAAGAGCAGGCAGATCTGTGGCTGAGACCGTTGAACCTACATCCAGGCATGGTCGTGTGTGACAATGGCCATAACCTGGTGGCGGCTCTGAGGCGAGGCGAGATCACACACGTACCATGCCTGGCTCATGTGCTTAACCTCGTGGTTCAGCGGTTTGTTAAATCGTACCCCGAGTTGCCAGATCTGCTCGTCAAAGTACGCTGCCTGTCAGCTCATTTACGGGAGTTGGCTACAGCTTCTGCCGCCCTTGCTGTGTTGCAGCAGCGTTTGCAGCTTCCGGCACACTGACTGGTGTGTGATGTCCCCACACGTTGAAACTCTATCCTCCACATGTTGCAAAGGATTTGTGAGCAGAAGAGAGCAGTTGTGGAGTACCAGCTACAACAAGGCCGTCGATATTCAGGTCATACTCCACACATAAGACCTCAGGAGTGGACCTGGATGTCTGACATATGTACCATCCTGACAAACTTTGAGGAGTCCACCAAGATGGTGAGTGGCGATGACGCCATCATTAGCATCAGCATCCCACTTGTCTGTCTTTTGCAACGCTCTCTGCAGAGAATTAAAGAGGAGGCATTGCAGCCAGAGTATGATGAGATGGATCAAGATCCTGTAATGGGCGATTACACACAGCCCAGCCTCATCTCATCCCAACGTGCATTGGGGGACAATGAGGGAGAGGAGGAGTAGGAGGAGGAGGAGGAAGAACAGGAGCTGGTATCATGCACTGTAGACGGTAGTACCTGTACAACTGTCATACAGTCGGTTCAGCGTGGGTGGCTTGAGGACAGGGGGGAAGAGGAGGAGGAGAGCATGGTCAGTCGTCATCTTGGTGAGGACACGGAAGTCTTGCCCGTTACCAGTCTGGCACGCATGGCTGACTTTATGTTATGCTGCCTTAACCGTGACCCTCGCGTTGTCAAAATGTTGGGTGACAGTCACTACTGGTTGGTGACACTTTTAGACCCCCTCTACAAGGAGAACTTTCACTCTCTTATTCCTGAGGTGGAGAGGTCTACAAAAATGGGGCAGTACCAGAAGGCCCTTGCTGCAGAACTGTTAAAAAAATTCCCATCTGAACACGCTAGCGGCAGAGGTCACAGTTCGTTGACCAACCAAGGCGTACATGCGAGAGAGAGGCAACTCCAATCCAGCAGAGGCAGGGGAACAGTGTCAACATTCTGGGACAGTTTTCTGAGACCCGTCCAGGTTACAGGCCCTGAGGCGCGGGGTACTCTCACAAGGAGTGGAAAGTTTCAAAAGATGGTGAGGGAGTACCTTGCCGACTGTACCAGCGTCCTCCATGATGCCTCTGTGCCTTTTAATTATTGGGTATCCAAGCTGCACACTTGGAATGAACTCGCTCTGTACGCCTTGGAGGTCCTGGCCTGCCCTGCCGCTAGCGTGTTATCGGAGCGTGTTTTTAGTGCCACTGCGGGAATTATAACTGATAAGCGCACTCGCCTGTCAACTGACAATGCTGACAAGCTGACCCTTATCAAAATGAACAAGGGCTGGATTGGGCCAGACTTCTCATCACCACCAAATGACAGCAGAGTAACATAAAGTCAAATCCACTGTGTATTCCCATGCACCGGTTCACACCCACACATGGGTATACGCTTCCTCATTTCGGCTGTATTTTGCTCTTCTCCTTATCCTCAGCCTCCACCACCACTATACCACCAGGGTGACCGTGGTCCGTGTTGCCAGCATTGCAAGTTCCTCCATCCTAATTTTTGGCAGCTTTTGCTTGGAAGACATAGGCAAAGACTTTGGGAGACCGACTCCCCAATAATGGGAATAATGTTGTAGCGCTGGCGTCCCTGCCCTCTGCTAGGCAGGGACGCTGCTCCCCTCACCGCTCTGCTCCGTGCCCGGCGTCCTCTCCCCGCTCTGCTGTCAGCGCGCGCTCCTTCCCGGCGTCCTCCTCCCGCTCTGCTCTCAGCGCGCGCTCCTTCCCGGCCCCTGTGCTTAGGGCGCGCGCGCGCTCCCTCCCTCTTAAAGGGGCCGCGCGCGCCGTCCTAAGGAGTCCCCGGCCAATGGCCGGAGGACTTCATCATATATAAGGCACCTCCTCCAAAATGGAGGTGCCCGAGCAATGTTGTTTGCACCTGTGTCTCACCTGTGCTTCAGCCCTCAGGTCCCGTTGCCAGTTACCTGCCAGTTACCTGCCAGTTTCCTGCCAGTTTCCTGCTAGTTACCTGCCTGATTCCTGCCTGTATACTTGCTACCTGCCTGCCTGCCTGAGGTCCGACGGTCTGCCTTACAACTCCGGTCAGTCTGTCTAAGGACCAACTTGTCCGCTCACCTGGGAGCGCACATCAGCTACCTGCCTGCTTGCCTGAGGTCCGACGGTCTGCCTTACAACTCCGGTCAGTCTGTCTATGGACCAGCTTGCCCGCTCACCTGGGAGCGCTTCTCCGCTACCTGCCTGCTTGCCAGCCCGGAGGCTCCGTTGTCACGTGCAGTGACCACCAGCTATCTCAGAGACTCTTGCCCGCTCACCTGGGAGCGCATCTCCGTTACCTGCCTGCTTGCCAGCCCGGAGGTCCCGTTGTCACGTGCGGTGACCACCAGCTATTCCAGAGACTCTTGCCCGCTCACCTGGGAGCGCTTCTCCGTTACCTACCTGCCTGCCAGCCCGGAGGTTCCGCCGTCACGTGCCGTGACCACCTGCTATTCCAGAGACTCTCGCTTGCTCACCTGGGAGCACACATCTACCATCTGCTTGCTAGCCTACCCGGAGGCTCCGCCATCACAGGTCGTACCTACCCCTTACCCAGAGACTGCCACCCGCTCCCTTACAAGGGCCGCCCCCTTGTATAGTAGCTCAGAGGTTCCGCCTCCCGGACCCGTTACAGTTTGCTCGGGCCATGGAACCCGGTGGCACCCAAGCTCCCTCGCTCTCGGACCTCTGTCTTGAACTGTCCCGTCAGAGGTCCCAACAGGAGGCCATCCTGGGTCACCTGCGGAATGTTAATACTCGCCTGAACACTCTGTCTGATCCACCAACAACCTCCGCCAGTGCCATATCTTGCAATCCGGCAGCTCCGCTGCCCACTAATACTATGGTATCCTACCCCGGACCCCGGCTCTCTGCACCTCCTCGCTTCGGAGGCGACCCCGTCCAGGCTCGGGGCTTCATAAATCAGTGCACCCTGCACTTTGAACTTTTGTCCCATCAGTTTAATTCCGACCGGGCCAAAATTGCCTTTATCATGTCCCATCTCACCGGGGAGGCCCTGGCCTGGCTAAATCCTCTATGGGAGAGAGGAGACCCCCTGGTGTCCAACTTGCCTGCTTTTCTCTCAGCTTTCCGGAAAGTCTTCGACGAACCCGGACGGAAGACCTCATCCGCATCCTCTCTGCTACGCCTCCGTCAGGAGGGTCTCACCGTGGGCCAATATGCCATACGGTTCCGCACCCTTGCCTCGGAGCTGGCCTGGGATAACGACGCTCTGGTATCCGTCTTCTGGGAGGGTCTGTCCGGTCGTATTAAAGATGAACTTGCTGGTCGGGACATTCCTACCTCTCTCGATGATCTAATAACCCTTGCCACCCGGATTGACCTACGGTTCCAGGAGCGTGCCAAAGAGGTCACCCGTGAGAGAAGGATTCCACGTTTAGCTCCTACTTTCCAGAAACCCGTCATTCCCTCCATCTCTCCCCAGGTACACTCTCCTGAGCCTATGCAGGTCGACCAGACCAAGATGGTCAAAACCCGTCAGGACTCACGCCGTGCCGAGGGGAGCTGCTTCTACTGTGGCAGTAAGGAGCACCGGATCCGTGCCTGCCCGGAGAGGTCGGGAAACGCCTGTGTCTAAGTTCGCTCAGAGAGGTCCACCTAGACAAGAATAAATCCTCTCCATCCCTGCTGTTGTCAGTTTCGATCATCTACGGGGAGAACCGTTATTTCGAACTAGCCCAACTTGACTCTGGAGCAGCCGGGAACCTTATTTCACAGTCCCTGGTTGAGAAATACCGCATCCCCACCAAACCTCTGGCTGTACCCTTGTCTGTCGCTGCCGTGGATGGGGGCCTCTTACCTCGCCCCATTCAACTCATCACCGAATCCATTACCCTGCAGGTGGGAATGCTGCATTCTGAAAGTATCTCCTTTCATGTTCTGCCTGGACTCTCTCACGCCCTCTTGCTAGGTCTGCCCTGGCTCCAGAGACATGCACCCGTGCTAGACTGGCAAACCGGAGAGGTCCTTCGCTGGGGACAAGACTGTCATAAAACCTGCCTGGTTCCCGTCCATCCCGTCCGTCCCTCTCCTACCCCAGCTAATCTACCTGGACTTCCGATTCCTTATTGGTCTTATGCAGATGTCTTTAATAAAAAGGAGGCAGAGACATTACCACCACATAGACCATACGACTGTCCCATCGATCTGCTACCCGGTACTACTCCTCCCCGTGGGCGTATCTATCCTTTATCCGCTGCTGAGACCCGGTCAATGTCCAAATATATTGAGGAGAATCTGGCCAGAGGATTCATCCGGAAATCTACCTCCCCGGCGGGAGCAGGCTTCTTTTTCGTCAAAAAGAAGGACGGCTCTCTCCGTCCCTGTATAGACTATAGAGGCCTAAACCTGATCACGGTGAAGAATAAGTACCCCCTTCCGCTCATTCCAGAATTATTTGATCGCCTGAGGGGGGCTAGGATCTTCACCAAACTGGACCTTCGTGGGGCGTACAACCTGGTTCGTATTCGTCAGGGGGATGAATGGAAGACGGCATTCAACACCCGGGACGGCCACTATGAATACCTGGTAATGCCCTTTGGTCTCTGTAACGCTCCTGCCGTCTTTCAAGAGTTGGTCAATGACATCTTCCGGGACCTTCTCTACTCCTGCGTAGTGGTGTACCTGGACGACATCTTGGTCTTCTCTCCGGATCTCCAGACTCACCGGAGGGACGTTCGTCAGGTCCTGCTCAGGCTAAGGCAGAACCATCTCTACGCTAAATTTGAGAAGTGCCTCTTTGAGCAGACCTCGCTTCCGTTTCTGGGCTACATTATCTCTCAGACCGGCCTACAAATGGATCCTGAGAAACTGTCTGCCATCGAGAAATGGCCCCGACCGGAGGGGTTGAAGGCCATTCAGCGATTCCTGGGCTTCGCCAACTACTACCGCCTCTTCATACCACACTTCTCTTCCCGGACGGCCCCAATTTCTGCGCTCACCCGTAAAGGTACTAATCCCAAAGAGTGGCCACCCGAAGCAGAGGAGGCCTTTCTTTCCCTTAAACAGGCCTTCTCTTCCGCCCCGGTGCTGCATCGCCCAGATGGCAACAAACAGTTCTTCCTGGAAATTGACGCCTCCTCCTCTGGAGCCGGAGCGGTACTTACTCAAAAATCATCTTCCGGGAGGATGGTAACTTGTGGCTTCTTCTCTAAACTCTTCTCCTCCTCTGAGCGCAACTATTCCATAGGAGACCGAGAGTTATTGGCCATCAAACTGGCATTGGAGGAGTGGCGTTACCTGCTCGAGGGGGCTCTTCACCCAGTAATAATTTACACTGACCACAAGAGCTTGGCTTACCTCCAGCATGCCCAGAGACTTAACCCGCGCCAAGCCCGGTGGTCCTTGTTTTTTGCTCGTTTTGATTTTGTCCTTCATTTTCGCCCGGCTGACAAAAACGTCAAGGCGGACGCCTTGTCTCGGTCCTTTCTGGTGTCTGATCTCGAGGAGGATCCGAAACATATCATCGATCCCGCCAGAGTAATGCAGGTGGCTCCCGTGAGTCTAAATCGTCTTCCTCCTGGTAAGACGTTCGTACCAGTACCTGATCGGGAGAAGATCCTACACTGGGGTCATTCGTCTAAACTAGCTGGCCACGCCGGTCAGAAAAAGACCCTCCAGCTTATTACCCGGCACTACTGGTGGCCTAACCTGCACAAGGATGTAATAGACTTTGTTTCTGCCTGTGTGTCCTGCGCCCGCAACAAAGTTCCGAGACACCTGCCGGCCGGCCGCCTCCTACCTCTGCCAGTACCTGCTGCCCCCTGGCAGCATATAGCGATGGACTTCATTACTGATCTACCCGTCTCTGCCGGTTGTACGGTCATTTGGGTGGTCGCTGACCGCTTCTCCAAGATGGCTCACTTCATTCCACTGCCAGGTCTTCCGTCTGCACCCGAGCTGGCTAAAGACTTTATCCGCCACATCTTCCGTCTTCATGGCCTGCCCCGTCACATCGTGTCGGATCGTGGGGTACAGTTCACTTCCCGTTTCTGGAGAGCCACTTGCAAATTGCTGGACGTCACCCTGGACTTCTCCTCCGCTTACCACCCACAGTCTAATGGTCAAGTGGAGCGGATCAATCAGAACCTGACCAGTTACCTTCGGCACTTCGTTAATGCCCACCATTCTGACTGGGTGGATCTCCTGCCATGGGCCGAATTCTCGTACAACAATCACGAGAGCGAGTCTTCCTCCAAATCCCCGTTTTTTGTAGTCTACGGTCAGCATCCTCGGATCCCGTTTCCCGTCTCCACCTCGGCGGACAATCCGGCTGCGGAATCTCTTGTTAACAAATTTTCCTCCATATGGGAGAGTACCCGGTCCGCACTCCTTCTGTCATCCGAGCGTATGAAAAGACACGCTGACAAAAAACGTCTGGACCCTCCTCAATTCCGCCCTGGGGATAAAGTCTGGCTCTCGTCCAAATATGTCCGGCTCAAGATCCCTTCCTATAAGTTAGGGCCTCGGTTCATCGGCCCACTGGAGGTCATCAGTCAGATCAACCCGGTGGCCTATAAATTGAAACTCCCGGCCAACTTACGGATCCCTAACTCCTTCCATGTGTCTCTCCTCAAACCTGTGGTGCTTAACTCTTTTTCCAAGTCTACAGGTACGCCTCCTGCTCCGGTTTCTGCTGAGGACGAGTTTGAGGTAGAGAACATTCTTGCCACCAAAAGGGTAAGAGGAAAGACCTTTTTTCTGGTAGATTGGAAGGGGTTTGGTCCTGAGGAGAGAATGTGGGAGCCCCGGGAGAACATCCATGCCCCTCTCATCCTAGCTAAATTTCTGTCTGGCCTAAAAAAGGGGGGGCCTAAAGGGGGGGGTACTGTAGCGCTGGCGTCCCTGCCCTCTGCTAGGCAGGGACGCTGCTCCCCTCACCGCTCTGCTCCGTGCCCGGCGTCCTCTCCCCGCTCTGCTGTCAGCGCGCGCTCCTTCCCGGCGTCCTCCTCCCGCTCTGCTCTCAGCGCGCGCTCCTTCCCGGCCCCTGTGCTTAGGGCGCGCGCGCGCGCGCTCCCCTCCTCTTAAAGGGGCCGCGCGCGCCGTCCTAAGGAGTCCCCGGCCAATGGCCGGAGGACTTCATCATATATAAGGCACCTCCTCCAAAATGGAGGTGCCCGAGCAATGTTGTTTGCACCTGTGTCTCACCTGTGCTTCAGCCCTCAGGTCCCGTTGCCAGTTACCTGCCAGTTACCTGCCAGTTTCCTGCCAGTTTCCTGCTAGTTACCTGCCTGATTCCTGCCTGTATACTTGTTACCTGCCTGCCTGCCTGAGGTCCGACGGTCTGCCTTACAACTCCGGTCAGTCTGTCTAAGGACCAACTTGTCCGCTCACCTAGGAGCGCACATCAGCTACCTGCCTGCTTGCCTGAGGTCCGACGGTCTGCCTTACAACTCCGGTCAGTCTGTCTATGGACCAGCTTGCCCGCTCACCTGGGAGCGCTTCTCCGCTACCTGCCTGCTTGCCAGCCCGGAGGCTCCGTTGTCACGTGCAGTGACCACCAGCTATCTCAGAGACTCTTGCCCGCTCACCTGGGAGCGCATCTCCGTTACCTGCCTGCTTGCCAGCCCGGAGGTCCCGTTGTCACGTGCGGTGACCACCAGCTATTCCAGAGACTCTTGCCCGCTCACCTGGGAGCGCTTCTCCGTTACCTACTTGCCTGCCAGCCCGGAGGTTCCGCCGTCACGTGCCGTGACCACCTGCTATTCCAGAGACTCTCGCTTGCTCACCTGGGAGCACACATCTACCATCTGCTTGCTAGCCTACCCGGAGGCTCCGCCATCACAGGTCGTACCTACCCCTTACCCAGAGACTGCCACCCGCTCCCTTACAAGGGCCGCCCCCTTGTATAGTAGCTCAGAGGTTCCGCCTCCCGGACCCGTTACAAATGTTTTTAATATGCTGTACTGCATGGCTCTTGTAAGGGGCATTGCAAGTTCCTCCGTCCTAATTTTTGGCAGCTTTTGCTTGGAAGGCATAGGCAAAGACTATGGGAGACCCACTCCCCAATAATGGGAATAATGTTTTTAATATGCTGTACTGCATGGCTCTTGTAAGGGGCATGAAAACCGTCTTGTTAAGCTGCTGCGACCTCCACCACTTTTTTCCAGGGGCATTGATATTGTCTTTTTATTCCACTGCAAACTCCACCATTCTTCCAATGGGCATTGCATTTCCTCCTAATTTTAGTCAGCTTTTCATTTTCAATGCATAGGCAAACACTAAGGGAGACCCACTCCCCAATAATGGGTAGAAGGTTTTTAGTATGCTGTAATCCACGTCTGTTTCAAGGGGCATTGCAGGTCCTCATAATTTTTGGAAAGCCTTCCATTCACTGCTTAGGCCAACAGTGTACAGGAGACCCAGTTGCTATAAATGGAAAAAAAGGTTTAGTTAAGGCCCTCTGACCTCCATGTCACTTCCAAGGGGCATTGGAGTGCCTCGAAATTTTTGGTAGGCATTGCACTCACTGCATGCCCTATAACTGTGTAGCCAAACCGCTCCTTTTGGTACAGAAACATATCCTACAAGACATGTGTGGTTGACTGGCCTGATATTGATGTGAATGGTCCCTGTTCCTCCTGCTCTTTCTCCTTTGCCACCACCTCATCCATCATTCCTCACCTGAAGCTTTGTTTTAACGGGAGTCATAGAACTGGGATAGTAGCAGGAGGAGCAATCCTCAGAGGAGGTAGGATATGCGCCAAAACGCTGACCACCTCAGGCCTAGCCGCTACTACATACATGCGCTTGCATTCCAAGAAAACAAAGCAGATGGTAACTTCTATTGTGTCACCCTGGCCTGGATGCCACAAAATGTAATAAAGCTGTGTCTTAGAGCAAGGGGGAGGTTCTCTAGTCAGGGGAACATTAGTGTGACACCCCAGGGGTCTGGTTGCCACAGTGATAGAGATATTATGTCTGAGAGCAGGTGGGAGGTCCTTTGGTCAGGGATCCTGTGCATGCCACACCTCCTGCCCAGTCTTGGGAGGGGAAGAACTTCCCCTGTAAAAACCCGGGGCTGAGGCAGGGTGAGTCAGACAAGGAGAGTAGAGACAAGAAGCAGCATAGGAAACAGCAGAGTTACAAGGAGTCAGGGGCTGGCAGCTACAGAGCTCGCCCTGACTAAGAAGATTCTTTACCGGACCCGGAGTCCGAGGCTGTGGGGACTAACTCCTACCCAGCAGCAGAATCCGTCGGGCAGGGGATTTCAGGTCCTCTGGCCCAGAAGCCTGAAGGCACGGTCACACGCGTGGGACCAGCACCGCCATCGTGGAGCGGAAGCCATTAGAAGGCCCCGAGTCACCGGCCATACGGGTGAGCACCACACGGTACACTCAGGGACGTGGGCTACTTACATCAGCTTCTAGCAAGGTAGCCAGAAGAGTACAGTCAGTTTGGGAGGCCTACAACTACGCCTGGCCAGGGGAGATCCCATCTGCTCAAAGACTGACCAGGCCCCGTTTGCTAGCAAGTACTCCGGGAGGGTCTGTCGTTGTTACCAGTAAAGACCCTGAACTACACCGTACCGTCTCTGAGTGGTTCCTGCTACCCCCATCATCCACGTCGGCTGCCCTGAGGCCATACCCCTCCCGTTGGGGGTTATACTATCACGCTGCACAATCCTACCACCGGCCTCAGCGGTCTGCCCTGCAGCAGCAGCTTCCTGGCTGCACTCAACGGGTGGCGTAGTCATCAACTATTTACTACTAATAGACTGCCGTCTAGTTTGACTCCCTGGGCACGGACCGGGTCACCGCCACGAGATTACAACCCTCCACGGATCCGGCTCCGGGTAAGCTTCCGCGTGCGCACCGCAGCGCGACACAGGCCCAGGGGCGCGTCAACTTTGGCGTAGTCGGCAGGATTTCGTGCCCGCAACCACCGGGTACTGCGTGCCTGAAAAGCAAAGACTGTTCAAACTTACCAGTGGTGAAGGTTTCCCGCCATCCGGCGCCATCTTCTACCTTCTTCCCGCCATCCGCGAAGTTTTCCCGCCATCCGGCGCCATCTTCGACCTTCTTCCCGCCATCCGTGGAGTTTTCCCGCCATTGGACGCCATCTTGAGGACGCCGCGCGGGAAGAAGAGGGGCGTGGACTCCGAAAGCGCGCGAGAACTGAAGCCCCGCCTCACGTCCGGACGTTGCGTAAGGTCCTGGAAGGAGCCCAGCAGACGCCGACGTCACAGGAGCGCAACGGAAGGTCCTCAACCCTGACGATCCACTGCGGAGCCGCGGCCTACGGAAGAGGATCATCGCAAGGTAGGCCACGGTCCACTAGGGGGGAGGAAGATGTCGGATACGGAGGAGAGCTTCACTGCCTCAACCCCCGCCAGCGCTACCGCTGCTGCAGTTATGCCCTTCACCATGCCCTATATCCCGGGAGCAGCTTGGCTACCCCAGTACTCAGGGGAGTCACATACCCTGCATGACTTTAGAGAAAAGCTGGATAGCCTCTTCCAGGTGTACCCCCTCACAGAAGAGCAAAAAGTGAGCATCCTGGTGGCCCAACTAACCGGGGCAGCCAAAAGGGAAGTAAAATCCTGGCCACCTGGGAGGAAGACTGTCGCAGGGATACTAACCCGGCTGAAGGACACCTTTGATACCCGCACCTCAGCCGAGATTAAGCTTAGATTCTACGGGTGCAAGCAGCGAGCGCATGAGAGTATAAGGGACTATGCACTAAACCTACAAGAGGCCCTGAGGGCCATAAAGCAGACCGACCCTGATGGGGTGGGAAACGAGGACAGGCTGTTGACTGAACAATTTATAGAGGGTTTATATTGCAATGCCCACCGAACCCAGTTGCGGGCAATGGCCTTACAGGATCCCCATCTGGACTTTGCACAGTTCAAGGACAGAGCCATCCGGGTGCTCCGAGAACCGGCACCAGGTGGCGTTGTGACCCACAGACGCCCCACTACCACTTACTACCAGGAGGCGGCGCCCTTGTCAGCAGGGCCTGTGGGAGCTGATGCGCAGGCTTTGGACAATGACCCGGCTCCAGACCTACACCATCAGGTCCAAGAGCTAGCTAAGAGCGTTGCTGCGCTAACCCGAACTGTGCAGTCTTTACAGGTTTCCACCCCAGGGAAGATCCAGCTGGCATCCGGACCGGAGGACATCCCGTGGCGTCGACCAAGGAGGACCCCACCGGCCAGAGGAAGACCCAGTGACCGATACAGTGAGGACGGACGACCCATCTGCCGCCGCTGCAATCAACCCGGACATATGGCAAGGTACTGTTCTTTAAACGGGCACAACCTGGGGTAGAGGGCCAACCCCCAGGAAAAAGATCACCAGGCCCATCGAACTGGCGCGACAGATATGTGGGAGGACGTCCAGTCTTGCCTGTGGTACTGGATGGCATTCCCATGAGTGCCCTACTGGACACCGGGTCACAGGTCACCACCATCCCGTACGTGCTCTTCAAGCAGTACTGGAATGACTCGGATATTACCCGCTACCCCGACGACGACTTGAGTATCATCGCCAGCAATGGTCAGCCCGTGCCACAGATCGGATTTAAAGAGGTGACCATCAAAATTGGTAGAGTCGAACTGGCCGCACAGGGACTGATCATTGTAGATATCGATAAACATGAGAGTCACCCAAAAATAACTCTAGGAACTAATGTAATTGAAAATTGTCTTGCAGAGGTGATTTTCCTTTTACAGCAGGTTGCCAAGAATGCCAGCTCCGGCGAGCAGCGGGTGCTCCAGAAAGAGATCCGGGCACTGATGCAACGGCAACAAGTGGAACTCTCCGGCGGTGAGATTGGTAGCGTAAGAATGTGTGACCCTTTTCCTATTGCCATGCCCCCAAAAAGTGAAATGATGATTTGGTGCCGGGCAGCTATTGGTCTGAGAGGTAGAGATAACCAGGCAATGGTAGAACCAGTTTACTCAGACAGTAGGCCCACCATTTTGACAGCACGGGGGGTGGTCAATGTACGCCATGGGAGGGTGCCCATTCGCATAATAAATATCGGGGAGAGGGAAGTGTACCTGCCCCGGTATGCCACGCTAGCCAAATTATATACCACTAATCAAAGTTCTATACAATCTGTGGAACCCTTGCCTCCATCTCACCCGGAGGAAGGTAACGGCTCTAAGAAAGACATGGAGGACTGGTGTCAGCAACTACATTTGGGTACTGACTCCACTCCCTCACATCAGAAACAAGGAGTCTATCGGGTGGTTCAAGAGTATGAGAGAGTGTTTAGTAAACACCCGTTAGACTTCGGGCGAGTCAAGGGGGTAGAACATCGCATCCCCACGGGAGATCATCCTCCCATAAAAGAGAGGTATCGACCCGTACCCCCTGCACATTACCAACACGCCAAGGGGATGCTTAGAGATATGAAGGAGGCTGGGGTAATCCGGGATAGTTGTAGCCCCTGGGCAGCCCCATTAGTTTTAGTCAAAAAGAAAGACAACACCATGAGGATGTGTGTAGATTACCGGAAAATCAACCGTATCACACACAAGGATGCGTACCCCTTACCAAGGATAGAGGAGTCATTGGCTGCTTTAAGATCTGCTAACTTCTTCTCTACCTTGGATCTCACTAGCGGGTACTGGCAGGTTCCTGTAGCAGAGGCGGACCGGGAGAAGACCGCATTCACCACCCCGATGGGACTTAGCGAGTTCACCTGCATGCCGTTCGGACTCTGCAACGCACCAGGAACCTTCCAACGCCTAATGGAGTGTTGTCTGGGCCACAGAAACTTCGAGACGGTCCTGTTGTACCTGGACGATGTCATCGTATATTCCAAGACGTATGAGGACCACCTGAAACACCTGGCGGAAGTGTTCGAGGCTCTGGCGAGTTACGGCCTAAAGGTGAAACCCTCCAAGTGTCACCTCCTGAAATCAAAGGTGCAGTACCTGGGACACGTGGTGAGCGCTGACGGAGTGGCTCCCGACCCCGATAAGATCACCGCAATTAAGGGATGGCCAAGCCCCTCCAGCGTAAAAGAAGTGCGGCAGTTCCTCGGGTTGGTAGGCTACTACCGAAGGTTTATTCCCGGTTTCACCAAAAAGGCAGCACCTATGCAGGACCTCCTGATAGGCCAGTCCCGGAAGGCCAAGAACCAGAAGCCGCCCTTCAAATGGGAAGAGCTGGAAGAAGAGTCCTTCCGCCAGCTGAAGATGGCCCTCACGGGGGACGAAATCCTGGCGTACCCGGATTATAGCCAGCCCTTTATCCTCTACACCGACGCCAGTAACATCGGGCTAGGAGCCGTACTGTCCCAGATCCAGCAGGGGAAGGAACGAGTAATCGCCTACGCCAGCCGAAAACTGCGACCCACCGAAAGGAACCCCGAGAATTACAGCTCATTTAAGTTAGAGTTCCTGGCCGTAGTATGGGCAATCACTGAGCGCTTTAAGCATTACCTCGCTTCTTCCCGGTTCACCGTGTACACGGATAACAACCCGCTGACACACCTGGACACGGCAAGACTCGGTGCCCTGGAGCAGAGGTGGATGGCCCGTCTGTCCAACTACGAGTTCACAATTAAATACCGGGCAGGACGCTCCAATACCAACGCGGACGCCCTGTCCAGGATGCCCAACCTGCCGGACGGAGGAGAAGATCCGGAGGGACTGGAAGAAGTTGAACTCCCTGCGTTCCACCGTCATGGGACTATTCAGTATTCCCACCGGGTAAGGAGTAAGCAGGCTGCTACGTTGAACCCCTTACCCCACTACAACTGGGCGGAAACGCAAGACAGCGACCCTGCCGTCCGAATGGTGAAGGAGATGCTGACTCGGCCGGAGGTTCGCCTTGAACCAGACGCTCCGGAGGAAGCCAAACAACTATGGGCAGAGAAGAGTCGACTGTTCCTTTACAAAGGGAAGTTGTGCCGCAGAATGGTTAACTCCCGGACGCATGAATTACTCTGGCAAGTAGTGGTGCCACGAAGAGACGCAGCCATGGTGATGGAGGCATACCACGACGGAGCTGGACACTTTGGGTGGAAAAAGCTGGAGTTCCTGCTGCGCGAGCGGTTCCACTGGGTAGGCATGAGGGGAACCATCGAGAAGTGGTGCAGAGATTGTGGCCCGTGCAACCTGAGAAGGAAGGACCGAGCCAGCCAGAAGACTCCCCTGCAGTCCATCGTCACCCGGCAACCGTTGGAACTGGTAGCCTTGGATCATGTAAAACTGACCCCAAGCAGAAGTGGCTACGTCTACGCGTTAACCATCGTGGATCATTACTCCCGGTTCTTGGTTGTCGTCCCCGTCAAGGACTTAACGGCTCAAACAGCAGCTAGAGCCTTCCAGCAGCACTTCTGCCGTCCACACGGGTACCCGGACCAAGTGCTGACGGACCAGGGACCTGCCTTTGAAGCGGAGGTCTTTCAGGAATTCTGCAATCTGTATGGCTGCCGGAAGATAAGGACGACACCCTACCATCCGCAGACTAATGGACTTTGTGAAAAAATGAACCAGGTGGTAATGGATCTTCTAAAAACGTTGCCCCTGGAAGAACGCAGTCTGTGGCCTGAAAAGTTGCCCGATCTGGTGGACCTATACAACCACATCCCGGTAGGTTCCACCAACTGTACCCCGGCTTACCTAATGAGGGCAAGACCTGGTAAGTTACCTGTTGACCTGGAAATGGGAGTCCTGACCCCCGAGGACACTTCACCAGAAACAGACTGGGACACAGAGAGGCAGCAGCAGTACCGGAGAGTACAGGAGAGCGTGGAGCGAAGTCTCTGTCAGGCTAGGGAAAGACAAGAGAAAACTTACAACCAGTATGCTCCCGCTGTTCCCCTGGTACCCGGAGAGCAGGTCTTGAAGAGGAAGAGACGGCTCCACAAGTTGGACGACCAGTGGGAGAAGGACCCGTACACCGTACTGCCCTCAAGCCACGAGAACCCGAAGGTCTGTACCATCAGTAAAGACGGAGGGGAAACCACAGCCATTGTATCCCGGGACCACCTGAAGAAGTGTCCCGAACAACTGAGGAACCCTGAAGAGGAACAAGAAGACCATCGACCCGTGGAAGAAAGGGAAGATATGGTTAGTACCGTGCTCGGGGACTTTCCTCAGTCTTGGACTCAAGTCAATGGTGCAGTTGTGGTACCCGTACTCACCTTCCTCCAACCATCATCCCAAGAACCTACGGAGCAACGGGTAGAGCTGGAAGAACAGCCGGTCCAGGAGGCAGAAGACTCCACACAAGCAGAACAGGAGAATCAACCCTCTGCTTATAGTGGGCCTGCCGTACCCCTAGTGAGACAAAGAGCCGGTAGACAGCTGCCCAGTTTACCCTTGACAGCTCCTACACCCTGTAGTTCAGGGCCAGACAGTCAGCTCCGTAGGTCCACTCGGGCCACTAGAGGCCAGTTACCCGCACGCTGGAGAATTTAAAGTGTATAAATTGTTTTATCTGTGTTTTTCTGTGTCTTGTTGCTTGTGTATAATTTTGTGTTTCTAGTTATTTTTAGGAAACCTTGGTGGATTTACCGGGAATCCTTGTATATAGTTGGAGCGTAACCCAGGATGGACTAGAGACTGTTAAGGACTCGGGGTAGGACAGACCCCTACCTGGTTACGTCTCCCTGTGTTGGTGAAATGGACACCTTTGCTTTTCTTCAAAGACTGCATCCGGTTGCGGACACGCCGTAACCATCTTATGTGTTTTTCTTATAGTATTGTTATTGTTATACTTTGTTATGTTTTTCTAAATGTGTTTAGTCCCGGAGTACTAAATTTCACTAGGGGGGAATGTGACACCCCAGGGGTCTGGTTGCCACAGTGATAGAGATATTATGTCTGAGAGCAGGTGGGAGGTCCTTTGGTCAGGGATCCTGTGCATGCCACACCTCCTGCCCAGTCTTGGGAGGGGAAGAACTTCCCCTGTAAAAACCCGGGGCTGAGGCAGGGTGAGTCAGACAAGGAGAGTGGAGAAGAGAAGCAGCATAGGAAACAGCAGAGTTACAAGGAGTCAGGGGCTGGCAGCTACAGAGCTCGCCCTGACTAAGAAGATTCTTTACCGGACCCGGAGTCCGAGGCTGTGGGGACTAACTCCTACCCAGCAGCAGAATCCGTCGGGCAGGGGATTTCAGGTCCTCTGGCCCAGAAGCCTGAAGGCACGGTCACACGCGTGGGACCAGCACCGCCATCGTGGAGCGGAAGCCATTAGAAGGCCCCGAGTCACCGGCCATACGGGTGAGCACCACACGGTACACTCAGGGACGTGGGCTACTTACATCAGCTTCTAGCAAGGTAGCCAGAAGAGTACAGTCAGTTTGGGAGGCCTACAACTACGCCTGGCCAGGGGAGATCCCATCTGCTCAAAGACTGACCAGGCCCCGTTTGCTAGCAAGTACTCCGGGAGGGTCTGTCGTTGTTACCAGTAAAGACCCTGAACTACACCGTACCGTCTCTGAGTGGTTCCTGCTACCCCCATCATCCACGTCGGCTGCCCTGAGGCCATACCCCTCCCGTTGGGGGTTATACTATCACGCTGCACAATCCTACCACCGGCCTCAGCGGTCTGCCCTGCAGCAGCAGCTTCCTGGCTGCACTCAACGGGTGGCGTAGTCATCAACTATTTACTACTAATAGACTGCCGTCTAGTTTGACTCCCTGGGCACGGACCGGGTCACCGCCACGAGATTACAACCCTCCACGGATCCGGCTCCGGGTAAGCTCCCGCGTGCGCACCGCAGCGCGACACAGGCCCAGGGGCGCGTCATTAGCATGCAGTACCACCTGTCTCAGGCCAGTAGGGGGAGCAGGCTGCCCCTATAAAAGCTGGTGCTGGGTGCAGGGTTAGTGAGAACTGGATGGCCTGTCTCAGCACTGAGACGTGTCCCGGAGCAGAGCAGGGACAGACAGTTGTATTGCACCTAAGAGGAAGTGTGGCAGGAGGAGAGCCACAAGCCAGAGACAAGAGGCGAAGTGAGCCTGTCTTGGCAGATAACGGACTTAATTTACCAGACTTTGGTGTCTGAGGCTGGGAGGATTCCACATCCCCCAGCAGATAACCAGTCCACAGGGGACTGTATATTCCTTGGCCTAAGAAGCCTGGAGGCTCTGCCACAACAGAAGGGACCAGTAAAGCCGTACAAGGCTGGGAGCAGAAAGGAACCCACGTCGCAGGCCATACAGGCGAGAATACACGGAGAGCTCGGAAACGTGGGCTGTTACCCTATAAGGAGGAGATAGCCAGAAGGAGCGCAGAAAGCACGGTAGGCCTACACCCTCACCCTGACCAGGGCCAATTTCCCCATTGCTCTCAGACATCCAGGTCCCCTCCTAGCCGGGACTGTTTATGGGTCAATTTACCTGTTCTAGTAAAGACCCTGGACTGCAACCTGTTGTCTGTGTGCTCCTTGCTCCTCCAGCACTATTAGCACTGGGACTCTCACTACCATCACTCCCACCATTCACTACACTGCCCTGGGGCCGCACTCTTCCCGTGGGGAGTCACACCATCCCAGCTGCATACATCATCAGCCCCAGCGGTCTGCCTTGCAGCGGCGGTTCCAAATGACCGCAAATCCACGGGTGGCGTAGTCGGACATAATCATCAGCACATAACGGACTACCACTGGCCTGACCACCCTGAGCCACGGAACCGGGTTGCCACTACTACTCCCACCGTTTCCCTATTGCCCGGATCCGAGTGCCCCACGGCCCAGGGGGCGAGTCAGCTTTGGCGTAGTCAGCAGGATTGCAACCAACCCGCCACAAACGGGTATTGCGTGCCTAGAAAAGACTTTGCACTTACCTGAAAAGAGGTTTCCCGCCATCCGGAGCCGTTTCCCGCCATTTCCAGCCGTCTCCCGCCATCTTCCATCGGTTCCCGCCATCTTCAGTCGAGTTCCCGCCATCGGACGCCATCTTCAGGACGCCGCGCGGGAAGAAGAGGGGCGTGGACGTCCAAACCGCGCGAGACCCGAAGCTCCGCCCCACGCACCGACGCTGCGCAAGGTCCTGGAAGGGAGAGAGAGCGACGCTGACGTCACCAGGACGCGACGCAAGGTCCTCGTCCAGAGCAGCACCAGCGGAGCCGCGGCCTACAGAAGAGGATCGTCGGAAGGTAGGCCACGCTTAACTAGGGGGGAGGAAGATGTCGGATACAGAGGCGCCCACTACCACCAACGCAGCTGCAGCAGCGGTGATGCCATTTTCCCTGCCCTACATCCCTGGAGCGGCCTGGCTGCCCAAGTACTCAGGGGAGCCCCATGCCCTAACTGACTTTAAGGAAAGGCTATACAGTTTGTTCCAGGTTTACCCCCTGACAGAGGAACAGAAGGTTAGCATACTAACAGGGCAGTTAACTGGCGCAGCCCAAAGGGAGGTAAAATCATGGCCCACTGAGGAGAAAAGGACTGTGAAGGGTATTCTGGCCCGGCTGCGGGGTACCTTTGACACACGTACCTCCGCTGAGATTAAAATGAGGTTCTATGGATGTAAGCAGCGGGCACAGGACAGCATCAGAGACTATGCCCTAAATCTGCAGGAAGCCCTAAGGGCCATCAAACAAGCTGACCCTGGCAGTGTGCAGGAAACGGATAAGTTACTAACAGAACAATTAATAGAAGGACTGCTGTCTAGCGCCCACAGGGCCCAACTGCGCCTCATGTTCTTTCAGAACCCTGATCTGACCTTTGCCCAATTTAAGGACAGGGCCATAAGGGTGCTCCGTGAACCTGCATCCAGTGGCGCTATAAACCCCCGGCGCCCTGCTCTCACCTACCACCAGGAGGCGGCGCCCTCCTCTATGGACCCCATGGGGGCTGATGCACAGGCCCTGAACCAAGCCCCGTCGAAAGATCTGTACCACCAAGTCCCGGAGCTGACCAGGAGCGTCGCAGGCGTTGACCAGGACCGTCCAGGCTATACAAGTGTACCCGTCAAGACCCATCGAGCTGGCTTCAAGTCCGGAGGATGTCCCGTGGCGTCGACAGAGGAGGATCCCGTCGTTCCGAGGGAGGCCCACAGACCGCTACGCAGAGGATGGACAGCCCATTTGCCGTCGCTGCAACCAGCCCGGACACATTTCCAGGTACTGTAATTTAAACGGGTCCAACCTGGGGCAGAGGGCCAACCCCCAGGCATAAGATCACCAGGCCCTTATAATTGGCGTAATAAGTACGTTGGGGGGCGCCCGGTTTTATCCGTGGTGCTGGACGGTATCCCCATGAGCGCCTTGCTGGATACTGGGTCGCAAGTAACCACTATCCCTTATGTACTTTTTAAGCAGTATTGGACTGATGCTGATATCACACGGTATCCAGACAGTAACTTGAGCATCATCGCCAGTAATGGCTTACCCGTGCCGCAGATGGGGTTCAAGGAGATGACCATTAAAATTGGTAAAGTTGAACTACCGACACAGGGAGTAATTATTGTGGACATTGACCGTCGTGAAAGTCACCCTAAAATAACTGTGGGTACTAACGTGATTGAAAATTGTCTTTCAGAGGTAATTGTAATTCTACAACAGGTGGCGGTGAATGCTAGTTCCAGCCAACAGAGAGTCCTCAACAAGGAGATAAAAGCCCTGATGAGACGGCAGCAGGTAGAACTGTCTGGTGGTGAGATCGGTAGCGTAAGACTGAGTGACCCATTCCCCATTTCCATGCCTCCCAAAAGTGAAATGATGATCTGGTGTCGGACTGCAATCGGGTTGAGAGGTAGAGACTACCAAGCCATGGTAGAACCCGTGTACTTAGACAGCAAGCCCACCATTTTGACAGCCCGGGGGGTGGTTGATGTCCGTCATGGGAGGGTGCCCGTCCGCATCCTCAACATTGGGGAGAGGGAAGTACACTTACCCAGGTACGCTACACTCGCCAAACTGTTTGTTGTCGAACACAAAGCTATCAGGGCCGTGGAACCCTTGCCTCCATCTCCTCAGGCGGAGGGTAATGGCTCCCAGAAACAAAAGGAGGACTGGTGCCTGAAACTCCATGTGGGTGCTGACTCCACTCCCCTGCACCAAAAACAAGGAGTCTACCGGGTGGTACAGGAGTACGAGAGAATCTTTAGTTAAGCACCCGCTAGACTTCGGCAGAGTAAAAGGGATAGAACACCACATCCCCACAGGGAGCCACCCACCAATAAAAGAGAGATACAGACCTGTACCCCCTGCACATTATCAGAACGCAAAGGGCATGCTAAGAGAGATGAAAGAAGCTGGGGTGATTAGAGACAGCTGTAGCCCCTGGGCAGCCCCCTTGGTTCTGGTCAAAAAGAAAGACGGCACCATGAGAATGTGCGTAGACTATAGACAAATCAACCGTATCACCCACAAAGACGCATATCCGCTGCCTAGAATAGAGGAGTCTTTAGCCGCACTAAAATCAGCTAACTTCTTTTCTACTTTGGACCTTACTAGCGGGTACTGGCAGGTTCCTGTGGCAGAGGCTGACAAGGAGAAGACCGCCTTCACCACCCCAATGGGACTGAGTGAATTCAACTGTATGCCTTTCGGGCTCTGCAACGCACCAGGGACCTTCCAGCGGCTGATGGAGTGCTGTCTAGGGCACCGAAATTTCTAGAAGGTCCTCCTTTACCTGGACGACATGATCGTCTATTCGAAGACCTACGAGGACCATCTCAAACACCTGGCTGAGGTGTTCGAAGCCCTGGCAGGCTATGGCCTGAAGGTGAAACCATCGAAGTGTCACCTGCTGAAACCAAAGGTCCAGTACCTAGGGCACGTGGTAAGCGCGGAAGAAGTAGCCCCCGACCCTGACAAGGTCACGGCAATCAAGAGCTGGCCAAGCCCCTCGAACATCAAAGAGGTAAGACAGTTTCTCGGGTTGGTAGGCTACTACCGAAGGTTCATCCCCGGGTTCACTAAGAAGGCAGCTCCTATGCAGGACCTCCTGATCGGACAGTCTAAGTCCAGGAGTCAAAAGCCACCCTTCAAGTGGGATAAACCGGAAGAGGAGTCCTTCCGCCAGTTGAAGATGGCCCTCACGGGGGATGAGATCCTGGCCTACCCTGATTATGGCCAGCCTTTTATTCTCCACACGGACGCCAGTAATGTGGGACTGGGAGCCGTACTGTCCCAAAACCAACAGGGCAGAGAACGGGTGATCGCGTACGCCAGCCGGAAGCTGAGGCCCACCGAGAGGAACCCGGAGAATTACAGCTCCTTCAAGCTAGAATTCTTGGTGGTGGTGTGGGCCGTGACGGAACGCTTCAAGCATTACCTGGCCTCCGCAAAGTTCACAGTGTACACGGACAACAACCCGTTGACACACCTGGACAATGCAAGACTGGGTGCCCTGGAACAGCGGTGGATGGCCCGTCTCTCCAACTATGACTTCGTGATCAAGTACTGGGCAGGCAAAACCAATGCCAACGCGGACGCCCTATCAAGAATGCCTCACTTACCTGAAGGTGACGAAGACCCAGAAGAGCTGGAGGAGGTAGAACTCCCCGCGTTTCACCGGTATGGGGCCGCTTAATACTCCCACCGCGTGAAGGAGGAGGATCTAACAACCGTGATGATCAATCCCCTACCTCACCACAGCTGGGCCGAGACCCAAGAAAATGACGCTGCCATCCGCCTGGTGAAAGATCTGCTGACCCAGGAAGATGCCCGCATAGATCGGATGCTCCAGAGGAAGCCAAGCAGCTATGGAAAGAGAAGAGCAAGCTGTTCCTCTACGAAGGCAAGTTGTGCAGAAGGATTGTCAACCACCGGACGCACGAGCTGACCTGGCAAGTCGTGGTCCCAAGGCGGGATGCAGCTATGGTCCTGGGGGGCTTACCATGACAGAGCGGGGCACTTCGGTTGGAAGAAACTGGAGTTCCTGCTAAGGGGAAGGTTCTTTTGGGTCGGCATGAGAGGAGCTGTAGAAAAGTGGTGCAGAGACTGTGGCCCTTGGCACCTAAGGAGGAAGGACCGCACCAGCCAGAAGACACCCTTGAGGCCCATCGTCACCACGCAGCCTCTTGAGCTGGTAGCTCTAGACCACGTCAAGTTGGCTCCAAGCCGGTCAGGATACATCTACGCCCTGACAATCGTGGACCACTATTCCCGTTTTCTCGTGGTGGTCCCGGTAAAAGACTTGACAGCCCAAACAGCGGCCAGAGCCTTCAAGCAATACTTCTGTCGTCCACACGGGTAGCCGGAACAGGTCCTGACAGACCAGGGTCCAGCGTTCGAGGCTGAAATCTTCCAGGAGTTCTGCAACCTCTATGGCTGTAAGAAGATTCGGACAACGCCTTACCATCCACAAACCAACGGGATGTGTGAGAAGATGAACAATATAGTTATCGATCTCCTGAAGACGTTGCCCCTGGAGGAACGCAGCCTGTGGCCAGAAAAACTGCCGGACCTGATAGACTTATACAATCATATCCCGGTGAACGCTACCAACTGCACCCCGGCTTACCTGATGCGAGCCAGACCAGGTAAGCTGCCCGTAGACCTGGAGATGGGAGTCCTAATGCCTGAGGACACCTCCCCGGATGCGGACTGGGATACGGAAAGGCAACTGCAGTACAAGAAGGTACAGGAGAGTGTGGAGAAGAGCCTGGCCCAGGTGAGAAACAGGCAAGAAAAACTCTTCAACCAACACGCCCCTGCTCGTCCCCTGGAACCTGGTGAGCAGGTCCTGAAGCGGAAAAGAAGGCTACATAAGTTGGACGACCAGTGGGAAAGGGAACCCTACACCGTACTGCAGTCTGACCACGACAACCCAAAGGTGTGCGTAATCACCAAGGACGGAGGAGAAACCACTAGTGTCGTCTCCAGGGACCACCTCAAAAGATGCCCCGAGCAACTCCATAGTGCAGAAGAGGATCAGAGTGACCTTGAACCCGCAGAGTACAAGGAAGAAATGATCAGCACCGTTCTCGGAGAGTTCCCTCAGTCCTGGACTCGCATAAATGATGCCATAGTGGTACCCGTCCTGCATTTCCTGCAACCGGCCCAGCAACAACCAACACCAGAGCCGGAAGGTGAAGAGGAGCAAGCGGTTCCAGAGGCAGAAGAGCCTGTACCAGCAGCCCAGGAGAGTCAACCCTCTGCTGACAGTGAGCCTGCCATGCCTGCGGTAAGCCAAAGAACCCGCAGACAGCTGCCTGCCCTACCTGTACACCCAGCTGGTAGCTGTACCCCTAACGCTAGTGGGGAAAGCCAGGTTGGTCCACCACCAGACAGTGGGCTACGTAGATCAACCAGGAGCACAAAGGGGCAGATACCCGCTCGCTGGAAAATATAGAGCGCGCTAAGATTGTAAATAACCCTGTTGCCAAATGTTGAATTGTTTGCCAAGTTACATGCTTGTTTGGTAATTCTGTGTTTCAGTTTCTTGCAGTTACCGTAAGGACTCACAGGTTATGGACTTTTTATAACCGGGACCTTGTATGGACAGCGTTCGGAGCCTAGCCCAGGAATGAACTAAGACTGTAAAGGACTTGGGGTAGGACAGACCCCCACCTGGTTAAGGCTCCCCGTTGTATTGGTGATATGGACACCCGGTCACAGGCCACACTGTGACCTTAAGAACTCAATCTGTGCGTCGTCTGTCTGATAATGTTTTATGGTTATGCATAGAATCATAGAATCATAGAATGGTAGAGTTGGAAGGGACCTCCTGGGTCATCTGGTCCAACCCCCTGCTCAAAGCAGGATTCACTAGATCATCTCAGACAGATGTCTGTCCAGCCTCTGTTTGAAGACGTCCATTGAAGGGGAACTCACCACCTCTCATGGCAGCCTGTTCCACTCATTAATCACCCTAACTGTCAAAAAGTTTTTTCTAATATCTAATCTGTGTCTCCTCCCATTTAGTTTCATCCCATTGCTTCTAGTCTTTCCTTGTGCAAATGAGAATAAAGATGATCCTTCTACAGTGTGACAGCCCTTGACATATTTGTAGACAGCTATTAAGTCTCCTCTCAGTCTTCTTTTTTGCAGCTAAACATTCCCAAATCCTGCAACCGTTCCTCATAGGACATGGTTTGCAGACCAGTCACCATTCTGGTCGCTCTTCCCTGAACTTGCTCCAGTTTGTCTATGTCTTTTTTAAAATGTGGTGCCCAAAACTGTACACAGTATTCCAGATGAGGTCTGACCAAAGAGGAGTAAAGACCGATAATGACTTCACGTGATCTAGACTGTATGCTTCTGTTAATACATCCCAGAATTGTATTTGCCTTTTTTGCTGCTGCATCACACTGTTGACTCATGTTCAGTCTATGATCTATTAGTATACCTAAGTCTTTTTCACATGTACTGTTGCTTAGCTCTATTCCTCCCATTCTGTATATGCTTTTTTCATTTTTATTGCCCAGATGTAGTACTTTGCATTTTTCCCTGTTAAAAACCATTCTGTTGGTTGCTGCCCACTGCTCCAGTTTATTTAGGTCTTTTTGAATCCTCTCTCTCTCTTCTCTAGTATTAGCTATCCCTCCTAGCTTTGTGTCATCAGCAAATTTAATCAGTTTACCCTCAATTCCTTCATCTAAATCATTGATAAAGATGTTGAACAATACAGGTCCCAGGACGGAGCCCTGTGGTACCCCACTTGAGACATTCATCCAGCTGGATGTGAAGCCATTTACAACCACCCTTTGAGTCCGATCACTAAGCCAGTTATGAATCCACCTAACAGTTGCCTGGTCCATTGCATACTTGGTCATTTTTTCAATAAGGATGGTGTGAGATACTTTGTCAAATGCCTTGCTGAAGTCAAGATATACTATATCTACAGCATTTCCCTGATCCACCCAGTCAGTGATTCTGTCATAGAAGGAAATTAAGTTAGTCTGTGTAGCGTCGGCGTCCCTGCCCTCTGCTAGGCAGGGACGCTGTTCCCCTCACCTCCCTGCACCGAGCCCGGCGTCCTCCTCCCGCTCTGCTGGCAGCGCGCGCTCCTTCCCGGCCACTGTGCTTAGGGGCCACTGTGCTTAAAGGGGCCGCGCGCGCCGTCCTAAGGAGTCCCCGGCCAATGGCCGGAGGACTTCACCATATATAAGGCACCTCCTCCAAAATGGAGGTGCCCGAGCAATGTTGTTGCACTGTTCACTACTCTGCTTCAGCCCTCAGGTCCCGTTGCCAGTTACCTGCCTGATTCCTGCCAGAGTCCTGCCAGTTTGCTGTCTGTTTCCTGCCTGATATTCCTGCTACCTGCTTGCCAGCCTGAGGTCCGACGGTCTGCCTTCCTACTCCTGCCAGTCTGTCTATGGACCAGCTTGGCCGCTCACCTGGGAGCGCACATCTGCTACCTGCCTGCTAGCCTTCCTGGAGGCTCCGCCGTCACGTGCTGTGACCACCTGCTATTCCAGAGACTCCTGCCCGCTCACCTGGGAGCGCTCCTCCGCTACCTGCCTGCTAGCCTTCCTGGAGGCTCCGCCGTCACGTGCTGTGACCACCTGCTATTCCAGAGACTCCTGCCCGCTCACCTGGGAGCGCTCCTCCGCTACCTGCCTGCTAGCCTTCCTGGAGGCTCCGCCGTCACGTGCTGTGACCACCTGCTATTCCAGAGACTCCTGCCCGCTCACCTGGGAGCGCTCCTCCGCTACCTGCCTGCTAGCCTTCCTGGAGGCTCCGCCGTCACGTGCTGTGACCACCTGCTATTCCAGAGACTCCTGCCCGCTCACCTGGGAGCGCTCCTCCGCTACCTGCCTGCTTGCCTACCTGGAGGCTCCGCCGTCACGTGCTGTGACCACCTGCTATTCCAGAGACTCTTGCCCGCTCACCTGGGAGCGCTCATCTGCTACCTGTCTGTTGATCTTCCTGGAGGCTCCGCCGTCACATGCTGTGACCACCCGATTATCCAGAGACTCTCGCCTGCTCACCTGGGAGCTCACGTCCATCATCTGCCGCCACAGGTCGTACCAATCCTTTACCCAGAGACTGCCCCGGTCACTTGCCGTGACCTCCTGCCCGTTTATCCAGAGACTGCCCCGGTCACTTGCCGTGACCTCCTGCCCGTTCATCCAGAGACTGCCCCGGTCACTTGCCGTGACCTCCTGCCCGTTCTTCCAGAGACTGCCCCGGTCACTTGCCGTGACCTCCTGCCCGTTCATCCAGAGACTGCCCCGGTCACTTGCCGTGACCTCCTGTCCGTTCATTCAGAGACTGTCCCAGTCACCTGCTGTGACTGCCTGCCCGTCTACCCTGGTCGCCACCCGCTCCCTTACAAGGACCGCCCCCTTGTATAGTAGCTCAGAGGTTCCGCCTCCCAGACCCGTTACAGTTTGCTCGGGCCATGGAACCCGGTGGCACCCAAGCTCCCTCGCTCTCAGACCTCTGTCATGAACTGTCCCGTCAGAGGTCCCAACAGGAGTCCATCCTGGGTCACCTGCGGAATGTCAATTCTCGCCTGGACACTCTGACTGCTCCACCAGCAACCACCGCCAGTGCCATGACTCGCAACCCGGCAGCTCCGCTGCCCACCAATACCATGGTATCCTACCCCGGACCCCGGCTTTCTGCACCTCCTCGCTTCGGAGGCGACTCCGCCCAGGCTCGGGGCTTCATAAATCAGTGCACCCTGCACTTTGAACTCCTGTCCCACCAGTTTAACTCCGACCGGGCCAAAATTGCCTTCATCATGTCCCATCTCACCGGGGAGGCCCTGGCCTGGCTAAATCCTCTATGGGAGAGAGGAGACCCCTTGGTGTCCGACTTGCCTGCCTTTCTCATGGCTTTCCGGAAAATCTTCGACGAACCCGGACGGAAGACCTCATCCGCATCATCTCTGCTACGCCTCCGTCAGGGAAGTCTCACCGTGGGCCAATATGCCATACGGTTCCGTACCCTTGCCTCGGAGCTGGCCTGGGATAACGACGCTCTGGTATCCGTCTTCTGGGAGGGTCTGTCCGGCCGTATTAAAGACGAACTTGCCGGTCGGGACATTCCTACCACTCTCGATGACCTAATAACTCTTGCCACCCGGATTGACCTACGGTTCCAGGAGCGTGCCAAAGAGGTCACCCGTGAGAGGAGGTTTCCACGTCTAGCTCCTACCTTTCAGAAATCCGTCTCTCTCCAGGTACACTCTCCTGAGCCTATGCAGGTCGCCCAGACCAAGATGGTCAAAACCCGTCAGGACTTACGCCGTGCCGAAGGGAGCTGCTTCTACTGTGGCAGTAAGGAGCACCGGATCCGTACCTGCCCGGAGAGGTCGGGAAACGCCTGTGTCTAGGTTCGCTCAGAGAGGTCAACCTAGACAAGAATAAATCCTCTCCATCTCTGCTACTGTCAGTCTCTATTATCTGCGGGGAGAATCGTTATTTCGAACTAGCCCAACTTGACTCTGGAGCGGCCGGGAATCTTATCTCACAGTCCCTGGTAGAAAAATACCGCATTCCCACCAAACCTCTGGCTGTACCATTATCTGTCGCTGCTGTGGATGGGGGCCTCTTACCACGTCCCATCCAACTCATCACCGAATCCGTAACTCTGCAGGTGGGAATGCTGCATTCTGAGAGCATCTCTTTTCATGTTCTGCCTGGACTCTCTCACGCCCTCTTACTAGGTCTACCTTGGCTCCAGAGACATGCACCCGTGCTTGACTGGCAGACCGGAGAAGTCCTTCGCTGGGGACAGGACTGTCATAAGACTTGTTTGGTTCCTGTTCATCCCGTCCGTCCTTCTCCTACCCCAACTAATCTACCTGGACTTACGATTCCCTACTGGTCATTTGCTGATGTCTTTAATAAAAAGGAGGCAGAGACATTACCCCCTCATAGACCATACGACTGTCCTATCGACCTGTTACCCGGTACTACTCCTCCCCGTGGGCGTATTTACCCATTGTCCGCTGCTGAGACCCGGTCGATGTCCGAATATATTGAGGAGAATTTGGCCAGGGGATTCATCCGGAAATCTACCTCCCCGGCGGGAGCAGGCTTCTTCTTCGTAAAAAAGAAGGACGGCTCTCTCCGTCCCTGTATAGACTATAGAGGCCTTAACCAGATCACGGTGAAGAATAAGTACCCCCTTCCGCTCATTCCAGAATTATTTGATCGCCTGAGGGGGGCTAGAGTCTTCACCAAACTGGACCTCCGTGGGGCGTACAACCTGGTCCGTATCCGTCAAGGGGATGAATGGAAGACTGCATTCAACACCTGGGATGGCCACTATGAATATCTGGTAATGCCCTTTGGTCTCTGTAACGCTCCTGCCGTCTTTCAAGAGTTGGTCAATGACATCTTCCGGGACCTTCTCTACTCCTGCGTTGTGGTGTACCTGGACGACATCTTGGTCTTCTCTCCGGATCTCCAGACTCACCGGAGGGACGTTCGTCAGGTCCTGCTCAGGCTCAGACAGAACCACCTCTTCGCTAAATATGAGAAGTGCCTCTTTGAGCAGACCTCGCTTCCGTTTTTGGGCTACATTATTTCTCAGACCGGCCTACGAATGGATCCAGAGAAACTGTCTGCCATCGAGAAATGGCCCCGACCGGAGGGGTTGAAGGCCATTCAGCGGTTCCTGGGCTTCGCCAACTACTACCGACTCTTCATACCGCACTTCTCTTCCCGGACTGCCCCAATTTCCGCGCTCACCCGTAAGGGTACTAATCCCAAAGAGTGGCCGCCCGAAGCAGAGGAGGCCTTTCTTTCCTTAAAACAGGCCTTCTCTTCCGCCCCGGTGCTGCATCGTCCGGACGGCAACAAGCAGTTCTTTCTGGAGGTTGACGCCTCCTCCTCTGGAGCCGGAGCTGTACTTACTCAAAAATCTTCTTCCGGGAGGATGGTAACTTGCGGCTTCTTCTCCAAACTCTTCTCCTCTTCTGAGCGCAATTATTCCATAGGAGACCGAGAGTTATTGGCCATCAAGCTGGCATTGGAGGAGTGGCGTTACCTACTCGAGGGGGCTCTTCATCCGGTAATAATTTACACTGACCACAAGAACTTGGCTTATCTCCAGCATGCCCAGAGACTTAATCCGCGCCAAGCCCAGTGGTCCTTGTTTTTTGCTCGCTTTGATTTTGTTCTACATTTTCGCCCGGCTGACAAGAACATCAAAGCAGACGCCTTGTCCCGATCCTTTCAGGTATCTGATCTCGAGGAAGAACCTAAACATATCATCGATCCCGCCAGAGTAATGCAGGTGGCTCCCGTGAGTCTAAATCGTCTCCCTCCTGGTAAGACGTTCGTATCGGTACCTGATCGGGAGAAGATCCTACACTGGGGTCATTCGTCTAAACTAGCTGGCCACGCCGGTCAGAAAAAGACCCTCCAGCTTATTTCCCGGCACTACTGGTGGCCTAACCTGCGCAAGGATGTAATAGACTTTGTTTCTGCCTGTGTGTCCTGTGCCCGCAACAAAGTTCCGAGACACCTGCCAGCCGGTCGCCTTCTTCCTCTGCCAGTACCTGCTGCCCCCTGGCAGCATATAGCGATGGACTTCATAACTGATCTTCCCGTCTCTGCCGGTTGTACGGTCATTTGGGTGGTCGCTGACCGCTTTTCCAAGATGGCTCACTTCATTCCCCTGCCAGGCCTCCCGTCTGCACCCGAGCTGGCTAAAGACTTTATCCGCCACATCTTCCGTCTTCATGGCCTGCCCCGTCACATCGTGTCAGATCGTGGGGTACAGTTCACTTCTCGTTTCTGGAGAGCCACTTGTAAATTGCTAGAAGTCACCCTGGACTTCTCCTCCGCTTACCACCCACAGTCTAATGGTCAAGTGGAGCGGATCAATCAGATCCTGACCTGTTACCTCCGGCACTTCGTTAATGTCCACCATTCTGACTGGGTGGATCTCCTGCCATGGGCCGAATTCTCGTACAACAATCACGAGAGCGAATCTTCCTCCAAATCCCCGTTTTTTGTAGTCTTCGGTCAGCATCCTCGGATCCCGTTTCCCGTCTCCACCTCGGTGGACAATCCGGCTGCGGAATCTCTTGTTAACAAATTTTCCTCCACATGGGAGAGTACCCGGTCCGCACTCCTTCTGTCATCCGAGCGTATGAAAAGACATGCTGACAAAAAACGTCTGGATCCTCCTCAATTCCGTCCAGGGGATAAGGTCTGGCTCTCGTCCAAGTATGTCCGGCTCAAGATTCCTTCCTATAAGTTAGGGCCTCGGTTCATCGGTCCTCTGGAGGTCATCAGTCAGATCAACCCGGTGGCCTATAAATTGAAACTGCCGGCCAACTTGCGGATCCCTAACTCCTTCCATGTATCTCTCCTCAAACCTGTGGTACTTAACCCTTTTTCCAAGTCTACAGGTACGCCTCCTGCTCCGGTTTCCGCTGAAAACGAGTTTGAGGTAGAGAACATTCTGGCCACCAAAAGGGTAAGAGGGAAGACCTTTTTTCTAGTAGATTGGAAGGGGTTTGGTCCTGAAGAGAGAACGTGGGAGCCCCGGGAGAACATCCATGCCCCTCTCATCCTTGCTAAATTTCTGTCTGGCCTAAAAAAGGGGGGGCCTAAGGGGGGGGGTACTTTAGCGTCGGCGTCCCTGCCCTCTGCTAGGCAGGGACGCTGTTCCCCTCACCTCCCTGCTCCGAGCCCGGCGTCCTCCTCCCGCTCTGCTGGCAGCGCGCGCTCCTTCCCGGCCACTGTGCTTAGGGCGCGCGCGCGCTCCCTCCCTCTTAAAGGGGCCGCGCGCGCCGTCCTAAGGAGTCCCCGGCCAATGGCCGGAGGACTTCACCATATATAAGGCACCTCCTCCAAAATGGAGGTGCCCGAGCAATGTTGTTGCACTGTTCACTACTCTGCTTCAGCCCTCAGGTCCCGTTGCCAGTTACCTGCCTGATTCCTGCCAGAGTCCTGCCAGTTTGCTGTCTGTTTCCTGCCTGATATTCCTGCTACCTGCTTGCCAGCCTGAGGTCCGACGGTCTGCCTTCCTACTCCTGCCAGTCTGTCTATGGACCAGCTTGGCCGCTCACCTGGGAGCGCACATCTGCTACCTGCCTGCTAGCCTTCCTGGAGGCTCCGCCGTCACGTGCTGTGACCACCTGCTATTCCAGAGACTCCTGCCCGCTCACCTGGGAGCGCTCCTCCGCTACCTGCCTGCTAGCCTTCCTGGAGGCTCCGCCGTCACGTGCTGTGACCACCTGCTATTCCAGAGACTCCTGCCCGCTCACCTGGGAGCGCTCCTCCGCTACCTGCCTGCTAGCCTTCCTGGAGGCTCCGCCGTCACGTGCTGTGACCACCTGCTATTCCAGAGACTCCTGCCCGCTCACCTGGGAGCGCTCCTCCGCTACCTGCCTGCTTGCCTACCTGGAGGCTCCGCCGTCACGTGCTGTGACCACCTGCTATTCCAGAGACTCTTGCCCGCTCACCTGGGAGCGCTCATCTGCTACCTGTCTGTTGATCTTCCTGGAGGCTCCGCCGTCACATGCTGTGACCACCCGATTATCCAGAGACTCTCGCCTGCTCACCTGGGAGCTCACGTCCATCATCTGCCGCCACAGGTCGTACCAATCCTTTACCCAGAGACTGCCCCGGTCACTTGCCGTGACCTCCTGCCCGTTTATCCAGAGACTGCCCCGGTCACTTGCCGTGACCTCCTGCCCGTTCATCCAGAGACTGCCCCGGTCACTTGCCGTGACCTCCTGCCCGTTCTTCCAGAGACTGCCCTGGTCACTTGCCGTGACCTCCTGCCCGTTCATCCAGAGACTGCCCCGGTCACTTGCCGTGACCTCCTGTCCGTTCATTCAGAGACTGTCCCAGTCACCTGCTGTGACTGCCTGCCCGTCTACCCTGGTCGCCACCCGCTCCCTTACAAAGACCGCCCCCTTGTATAGTAGCTCAGAGGTTCCGCCTCCCAGACCCGTTACAGTCTGACATGACTTGTTAGTTACAAACCCATGCTGACTCTGGTTAATCACTTCATTCTTATCCAGGTACTTACATACATGTTGTTTAATAATTTGTTCAAAGATCTTTCCTGGTATAGAAGTCAGACTCACCGGCCTATAGTTCCCTGGGTCCACCTTCTTCCCCTTTTTGAAGATAGGAACAACATTTGCTCTTCTCCAGTCTTCTGGGACTTCTCCTGTTCTCCAAGAATTTTCAAAGATTATGGAGAGTGGTTCTAAAATTTCTTCTACGATCTCCTTCAGTACTCTGGGGTGTAATTCATCTGGACCTGGAGACTTGAACTCATTTATGTTAGCTAAATATTCCCTCACAATCTTTCTTTTTACAGATAACTTGGATTCCTCTATTCCTTTAAAAGGACAGTGAAGATCAGTTGATGTTACATTTTCTTTCTGAGAGAAAACAGATGCAAAATAGGAATTAAAAAGTTCGGCCTTTTCAACATCCTCTCTTACCATTTCTCCATTTTCATCCTGTAAAAATCCTATAGCATCTTTGACTTTTTTTTTACTTTTGACATACCCCCAAAATCCTTTTTTATTGCTTTTGACATCTCTTGCAAGCCTTAATTCATTGTCAGCTTTAGCTAACCTGATACGTGCCCTACAGGATCTGCAGACTGCATTATAATCTTCTTTAGATATGCCTCCCTCTTTCCATTTAATAAACATTTCTTTCTTTCTTTTTAGCATGTGTTTAAGTTCTGTGTTCATCCATCCTGGTTTCCTTAAATGCTTCCCATTCTTCCTACTTTTCGGGATTGTTAACGATTGTGCTTTGAGAATCTCATTTTTAAAAATTTCCCATCCTTCCTGGACATTTTTGTCCTTAAGGACATCCAGCCATTGGATCCCTCCTATTCTCTTTCTGAGTCTCTTAAAATCTGCCTTTCTAAAATCTAACCTTGAAGTTTGAGTCTTCACATGTCTTCCTCCTCTAGTTATCCAAAATTCTATAATAGCATGATCGCTGCCTCCTAGCGTCCCAGCCACCTTTACCTCCTCAACCATTTCCTCCCTGTTTATAAGGATTAGATCCAAAGTAGCAGATCCCCTAGTTTTCTCCCCTACCTTTTGGAAGATAAAGTTGTCAGCAAGAGAGGATAAGAATTTGCTTGACCTGTTAGTTTTACTTGAGAGAGATTCCCAACAAATGTCTGGATAGTTGAAATCTCCCATGACCACTACGTCATATTTTTTGGAGAACTTGGTCATTTGATACATAAAGAGTTCATCCATATCTTCAGCTTGCCCAGGTGGCCTGTAGTAAATGCCTACAATGGTGTCCTTTCCATTGTTCTCTCTTTGTATTCTTACCCAGACAGTTCCCACAGAACTCCCAGCCTCTGAAGCTTCAATCTCTGTGCAGATATTCGCTTTTCTAACATACAATGCGACACCTCCTCCTCGTTTATCAAGTCTGTTTCTTGCAGATAAGTTGTATCCTTTTAGCCTTGTATTCCAATCATGTGTATCGTCCCACCAAGTTTCAGTGATTCCAATGACATCATATTTCTTTTCCTGCATTAGTAGTTCCAATTCTCCTTGTTTGTTGCCCATGCTTTGTGCATTTGTATAAAAACATTTTAGTTTGTGATTGGTTTCTCTTCCTCCCATATTTTTATTATTTAGATTGTTTTGTCTTTGTTCTTCCTTTCCACTTCCAGTAGCAGAGATCTCAATAGTATTTGTCAGCTGTATGGCTTTTTCTGGCCTTTTGCTTCCCTTCCCACATTGTTCTGGTATAAAGCTCTTCTGATGAGTGTAGCAAGGCGACTTCCAAATACATGTTTTCCAGTCTTCGTAAGGTGCACCCCATCTCTAGCAAGTAGTCCATCGTATAGGTAATTCATTCCGTGATCCAGAAATCCAAATCCTTGTTGACGGCACCATCGACGTAGCCAGTTGTTCACCTGTAGAATCTTATTCCACCTCATTGTTCCATGGCCATCCACTGGGAGGATGGATGAGAAGACCACCTGCGCTCCCAATTCTTTCACTTTCTTGCCTAAGTCGTCAAAGTCACTGCAGATGGTTTCCAGGTCCTTTCTTGCGGTGTCATTTGTCCCCACATGTATTAGCAGGAATGGGTAGTGATCTGTAGGTCTGAAGAGTCTTGATATCCTGTCAGACACATCTGGAATTTTTGCTCCTGGAAGACAGCACATTTCTCTTGAGGTTATGTCTGGTCTGCAGATAGCGGCCTCTGTTCCTCTTAACAGGGAATCCCCCATGACCACCACTCTCCGTTTTTTCTTCACAACATTCTTCTTTCTCCATCCAGGAGGATTCTGAGGGCTTACAAGGTTATTCATTGCTGGCAAAGTCTTATTTTGCTGTATTTCTTCATGGTTCTCCTGCGTGAGAGCCTGGTACTGGTTCCTGAGCAGTATGGGTGCTGACTGCCTCTCGATCCTCCTGCTTCTCTGGGTCACAGGCTTCCATTCCTCTGTTTCCTCAGGTGCAGTTCGAATTTCTTCTCTTTCTGTATCATGAAGAGATAATTCTGCTCTGTCTAAGAACTCTTCACCTTCCTTAATGATTTTCAAGGTAGTTAACCTCTCTTCTAGATTTCGCAACTTTTCCTCCAACAGGGACACAAGCTGCATTTCTGGCATGTGAAGTCTGGCTTTTTCACTGGCAAGTCTGTGAACATGTAGCAGGATATGCAGCTCACCAAATGGCTCCTGGACTCTTCCATGTTCTTACTGTTAATGTTCTGAAAACAGTGAAAAAAGCTTAAAAAAAAAGCTTCAAAAGGCGCGCGGTTTACCGATGTCCTCTTTTCAGCTCCAACAGCCAAAATCCAGTGTTCTTTGAGCTCGCGGAGACTCTCCACTTACCCCAAAATGCAGTGGGAATATGCAAATTATCTCCTCAGGACTCCTCCCCTGGTTATTCTTTATTTACTGTTTAGTCCCGGAGTACTAAATTTTACTAGGGGGGAATGTGTCACCCTGGCCTGGATGCCACAAAATGTAATAAAGCTGTGTCTGAGAGCAAGGGGGAGGTTCTCTAGTCAGGGGAACATTAGCATGCAGTACCTCCTGTCTCAGGCCAGTAGGGGGAGCAGGCTGCCCCTATAAAAGCTGGTGCTGGGGGCAGGGTTAGTGAGAACTGGATGGCCTGTCTCAGCACTGAGACGTGTCCCAGAGCAGAGCAGGGACAGAAAGTTGTATTGCACCTAAGAGGAAGTGTGGCAGAAGGAGAGCCACAAGCCAGAGACAAGAGGCGAAGAGAGCCTGTCTTGGCAGATAACGGACTTAATTTACCAGACTTTGGTGTCTGAGGCTGGGAAGATTCCACATCCCCCAGCAGATAACAAGTCGGTAGGGGACTGTATATTCCTTGGCCTAAGAAGCCTGGAGGCTCTGCCACAACAGAAGGGACCAGCAAAGCCGTACAAGGCTGGGAGCAGAAAGGAACCCACGTCGCAGGCCATACAGGCGAGAATACACGGAGAGCTCGGAAACGTGGGCTGTTACCCTATAAGGAGGAGATAGCCAGAAGGAGCGCAGAAAGCACGGTAGGCCTACACCCTCACCCTGACCAGGGCCAATTTCCCCATTGCTCTCAGACATCCAGGTCCCCTCCTAGCCGGGACTGTTTGTGGGTCAGTTTACCTGTTCTAGTAAAGACCCTGGACTGCAACCTGTTGTCTGTGTGCTCCTTGCTCCTCCAGCACTATTAGCACTGGGACTCTCACTACCATCACTCCCACCATCCACTACACTGCCCTGGGGCCGCACTCTTCCCGTGGGGAGTCACACCATCCCAGCTGCATACATCATCAGCCCCAGCGGTCTGCCTTGCAGCGGCGGTTCCAAATGACCGCAAATCCACGGGTGGCGTAGTCGGACATAATCATCAGCACATAACGGACTACCACTGGCCTGACCACCCTGAGCCACGGAACCGGGTTTCCACTACTACTCCCACCGTTTCCCTATTGCCCGGATCCGAGTGCCCCACGGCCCAGGGGGCGAGTCACTATCATCATCATCATGCTCGGCTGGACACCCGGCAGCCGGGCGGCTTAGGACTGAGTATGGATACCAGGCCGCCGACGCAGCCATGACATGGTGGCCGGCGTCTGCCTCCACATGCCTAAAAGGCCCAATTTCAAGTGCAAGCAAGCTAGCAGTATGGTATTGCAGCCTGGGGGTGGGTGGGTGGCAGGTTGCACACTTACGCTTGCATTCCAAGAAAACAAAGCAGATGCTAACTTCTATCATCATCATCATGCTCCTCACCTTGGCACTCTTAACTCCCCTGATGGAGAAGCCAGGGCCCACCGGAGGAGTCTGGTTCTCTGGTGGGCTCGTCCAATGCTGCCCTAAAGCAGGCCGGGCTAAGAAAAGTGTGGGGGGAAGTTCCAAGGAGAAATAGGGGCGGCTGGGGACCGTTTATGGACATCCGGCCGCCCCCACGCGGCTGGGGACCGTGTGTGGACACCCAACCGCGGGGCGGCTGGGGCCCGAGTATGGACACCCGGCCGCCCCCTGGCGGCTGGGGACCGAGCATGGACACCCGGCCGCCCCCTGGCGGCTGGGGACCGAGCATGGACACCCGGCCGCCGGGCGGATGGGGACTGAGTATGGATACCTCGCTGCCAAAGCAGCCATGAGGTAGTGGCCAGCTTCGGCCTCCTCCAAACTAAAAGGCCCCATTTCAAGTGCAAGCTAACAGTATGGTATTGCAGCCTGGGGGTGGGTGGGTGGCAGGCTGCATACTTGCACTTGCATTGCAAGGAATGGGGGAGGTACAATTGAACACTGCCCTGGGACAAGGACTTGCACAGGGATAGTTGCAAGTCTGCATCTTCTGATGCGGCAAGGATGACTTCTGATGGGCACACTTTTAGGCAGTGACCTGGGTGTCAGAGATGCTTCCAGGGGTCTTCCCCATGCTGTTCCCATGTCTTTTCAGCACTGTATGCATGTGTCCCACAGCACATGGCCAGATAAGGTTGTAAAATGACATTTCCCGGTGAATGCATTTGTCACGGTTGAAAGCAATGCAAAAGTGCAAAAATGCATAAAAAATGCTACTTGTGAACATAGCCCAAGGTGTGGAGGAGTATTTTTTGGGGGGTTATTTATTTTACCTTATACACAAGTCTTTACCCTGGAAAGGATGTTCCTTAACATATTTCACAGGAAAACCGTTTCAGTTTCGTTTTTGAACGTTTTATTGTGAGCCCGTAAAAGTGGCTTAATACCTCTAACCACGTTGTTGACAGCAGTGACCTGGGGGTCAGAAATGCTTCCTGGGGCGATGCCCATGCTGTCCCCATGTCTTTTGAGCACTGTCACTATCGTTTTGGGCACTTTTTAGGCTTTCTACAGACTGCCGCGGGTGCCGCTGCAAAAATGCTCGGGTCTCCCATTATTATTATTATTTAGTGTTATAGCGCCATTTATTCCATGGCGCTTTACATGTGAAAAGGGGTATTCATTTATCCCATAGACTAACATTGGGCTCGTTGCTCGGGTCGAGCACCCAAGTATCACGGTGAGGTCGGCCCGAGCTTCGAGCACCCGAGCATTTTAGTGCTCGCTCAACACTAATCTTTATATGTTCTGCTACTGTTCTCAATTCTTCACAGATTAACTGAAGAAGCAGCTCACTAATTCTGTCCATTTGTATGTTAACATCCATTGCTGCTAGTGGGTGGTTTTCTTTAGGGCTGGTCCCCTTTAACTGGTGTAGCAGAGTTGAGTTGAGGTGCTGTGCTGCTGTGTTTTTCCTGACACTTTTCCTCTACTCCCTCTAGATCAGTGGTCGGCAAACTTTTTTGCACCAGGGACCGGCTTTAAGCAAGACCAGTTTTCAATGGCCCGGTGGGGGTGAGGGCGGGGCTTTGGTCATATGTGGGTGGGGTTATGGAGGGGTGGAGCTTAGTGCATACTTATCATATAATTATGACATTTATAATGAGAATGTGATTCAACTTACTATAGGTTCAGAATGAGTGGGAGCACCAGGCTTGTTTCCCTGGATCAGTGGGAGCACTGGGCTTGTTTTCCTGCAACAAGACGGTCCCATCTAGGTCCCATCTGATGATGATGACCACTACTGCTGCTACTGGACACAGCCACTGCTGCTATGAATTTTCACTGTTATTTGCTTTTTTCACTTTAACCAGAAAATCTGCTGCTGGGCCGCACGACACCAGAACACAGCTACAGGAGTCATAAGGGTGGGACACCTGACGTCATATCTAGCTGCCCATTAGCATCCAGAGCCCCTCCCCCTCCAACTCCCAGCTAGCAGGAGGGGAAGGAGCGCTGGACACACATGACCTGCTTGTCCCTGCTCCTGCCTGAGCACATTCTGCGAGTAGGGCCGCATGGCTAATTATCTATTCACTGCCAGTCCCTCCTCCTCTTTTCTTGTAGGCTACTGATCACATGCTGGCTTTCTCCCTGCTGATCCTCTACAACTGTCAGCGGCGCCGCGGACCGGCTGAAAAACCCCAAAGGCCCGGTCCTGGTCCGCGGACCGGCGGTTGGGGACCTCTGCTCTAGATGATAATTCCCACTCAGGACTCCCCGTACGGGCCACCAATGTTACACGCATGCCACTAGGTTCAGATAGGTGCAAGACAGATTACATGAATTCTTTGGAATCCTGGGGGAACCGTTACTCAGGGTGACCATAGACCATGTGCTGCAGCTGCTCTCAGGCACACAGGGGTACTGACTCTCAGGCACAGACACGTAGGTTGTTTCACTTGCTGACCAGACACACTTGACAAGAGTCCTCATAAACGGTAGAACAGTAGCATTTAATAAGACGCCGCACAGCCAGTGCAAGTTCAGTCTTATCAGCAACAGGCTCCAGTGACAAACAGTACAGTTTCCTTAGCAGCACAGAAGTTCACAGTTTTCCCAGTAGTACAGGACAGCACAGTTCTAATACAAAGGCACATTAATGAGTACAGCATTCTTTACAGCACAGTGAGATGGAGGAGGGGGGGAGGGTTTGCTGATGGAGATGATCCCTGTGACACCATTTCTTTCAGTCCTTATCTTTCTGCCTGACAATACTCTGCCCTGCTAGTTCAGGAACTCTACCTGACCTGTGCTTAGCTTTACTCCTGACTTGAATCCTTTTCACTTGCAGGGGCGCTTCTGTCAGATGCAGAACACACACACCACCTTTCTCCTCGGCTCCAGCCAGACAGTAAACAACTTCCCCACAAACCCCCTGGGGCTCTGCTAAAACACTCTCCTTCTCATGTGACTGTGTTAACCCCTCTAGTTACTGGATGCTTCTGGAGCACAACATTTCCTGTCTCATGTACTTGTGTTACTGCTAATAGTTGATGAATGCTTTTAAAACAACAGAACTACTTCTGCATGTCACACTCTGCAACAGCACTACTTCTGCATGTCACACAGAGCTGCACATTCTATACCAGTATCAAGTGGCCATTCTGTCTGCTATCCTGAGCCGCACAGTCTGTACCTGTCCCAAGTGACTGTCCTGGCCTGCCTAGGACTCAGTATCCGAACTAACGGCTCTGACCCTTGGGGTCAGCTGCTACTGTCGGGTACTCCCCTGGAGTGGTACCTGGCAGCTACCTGCTGCACAAGCCTGACCTCACCATCAGAGGCTCCAATGAACACTATGTAGCTGCTTAGTTGCACCCCTCCAGGTTAAACCTGGTCCGTAACGCAGTGGGTCCACTATCCACTTATCCACTGATAAGTAAAGCTTTGCTGTTCATCTTGTGTTACGCTCACGCCCGGACTGTTTGGCATGAGCGTGGTTTGTAGTCCCACTGGGCCACGAACCGAGGAGTGCCTAGAGGGGCCTCGCCAGATCCGACCCCGGACGCACAGCGGCTTAATTGACTCTGCGATCCGAGGAGGGACGAGGGAGGTGGCCCAGATGCTACTCCAGGGCAGACCTCAGTCACACAGCTGTTGACCCACACTGGGGTATGCAGGAACGCGCAGGTTCAGCTGGTGTGCAGATAAGCAGCGGCAGATGCGGTAGGTTCAACGAGAATGCAGATAGGCAGGCGAGTACTGGCAGGCACGGCTGAAACACAGACAGGCCGGCACGGCTAGTATACAGACAGGCTGGTACTGGTGGGCATGGCTGGTATACAGACATCAGGCAGGTACTGGCAGGCACGGTTGGTATACAGACAGGCAGGAGCTGGCGAACATACAGACAGATGGGTAGACAGGCTGTATAGGGATACAGGAGCAGAGCCGCAGGTGCGGATGGGAAGTGGGGCAGATCAGAGCCGCAGGTGCAGACGGGAAGCAGAATAGGGCAGAGCCGCAGGTGCGGATAGGTAGAGGAACAGAGCAAGGAAGAGCAGAGCTGCAGAGCGCGGCCAGGTGAGAATGCCACAGAGCGCGGCCAGGCGGTCACGCCGAAGAGCACAGCCAGGCGGTAATGCCACAGAGCGTGGCCAGACGGGAATGTCGCAGAGCGTAGCCAGGTGGGACAACGCTCTGTTCACAAGGAACAGACAGGTACAGGAAAGCACAGGGGAATAGCAAGTATACAGAGAATAAGTACAGGGACAGGGAAATTTGACAGACAGAGCCAGATTCACACAGGGTACTTACTATGAAGTAGCAAGTGGACACACTAATAAACTGAAGTACAGAGACAACAGGTTGGAGATAGCTTCTGGTACAGACACTGCAGGATCTGAGAAAGGGATAGACACAGGAGGTAAAGGGAAGGAACGGACAAAGAGACAAACAGGAAACGGATTACGACACAGTTCAGACAGGAGCGAGATACAGGTACAGGTCTGGGCATTCAGCCCCCAAGGTGGCGAAAATAGACTAGAAGTCAAAGGTACAGGTAACAGGCCTGGGAACTCAGCCCCCAGGGTGGTGGAACAGGATAAATACAGGACACAGGTACAGGCCTGGGTACTCAGCCCCCAGGGTGGCAGAAGCAGGAAAGATACAGGACAGGATTTGGCAAATCACAGTTGCACAAAACACACTGAAAGATAGTGTTCCTCAGACACCTCCCAGTGGGCGGAGATGCCTTAAGTACCCAATGACTAGCAGCAATAGGCTGAGGATGCATTAGGAATGCTCACACTGTTCCTTTAAGAATCAGGAAGTGCTGCCGCCGCTGCCCTAAACATGCATCCAAGACCCATGGACACAGCCAGCAGAGGAACACAGTGCCCAGCCTGGATTGGTGAGTAGGTTGGCAGCTTTGCATGGTGAGAGATGGGAAGCCATGCCAGCACGCTGCAAGGGATGTTACATCTTGTACCTTTCACCTCTCTTGTGTAAGAAATTATTATCTTTCTCCTGTGACATTTCTCTTCCATGTGGTGCCATTGTTGACAGCATGAAATCGGAAAGGGTTTTCTTTGTTAAGTATCACAATTTAAAAGTCACCTGTCTGATGGACACCAATGTAATGAATAATTAGACTGATCTGGGGGTGAATTTTTAATAATCAGAATTTGGGATTTTAAACTTTGCTTTGCTCCTAAGATTTTCATCGTGGTGTACTAATTTTTGCAGCAAGGTCTTGAATGAATTTGGTTTGGCTCCTCTACCAAGCAAAAAAAGCATCACCATTATGAAAAACACATGGTAGGTGGGGGCCCTGTTACAGATTTTGCATTGGGGTCTATGAGCTTCTCGTTAGGGAATTAGTGAGACTCAATGTGACTCAGAAGAATCAATATTTTCAAACCTGTGACTTCAAAGACATTGTATGACCAAATAGATTAATGATAAGGAAAGATACAAGACAGATTCCCCCCAACTGGAACACAGACCTGGAAAGAAGTAGTTTTCACTTTTCTGCAGACATTATGGTATGTGCATGTGCAATACACCATTATTTTGAGGCTCATTGATGGTGTAATGACCTCCAGGACTTTGCCCCTTATTTCTTGGAAGTCACTTCTAGATTTTATTGACCTTGATGTTTAGGTTCTTCATCCAGCTGAATGACATAGATGACATTGACTCATTGTTTTCTATAATCGGGGATCAATTCAAGAATTTTGGCATCACATGATTTTTATTTCTCTAATGCAGTAAATTCCTTCCATTATCATTAACAGACGGGGATTATATTTATGGAGAATGTCGAGTAACTCAGAATAAAATATTGTGTTTTCAGTCATTATTATACAGTTGTGCTCAAAAGTTTACATACCCCGGCAGGATTTTTCCTTTCTTGTCCTTGTTTCAGGGAATATGAATGATAACCATAAACCTTTTCCTCCACTCATGGTTATTGGTTGGGTGAAGCCATTTAATGTGTTTTTCTCTTTTTAACCAAAAAACATCCAAATGACCCTGATCAGAAGTTCCCATCCCCCAGTTCTTAATACCGTGTGTTGCCCCCTCTAACATCAATGACCGCTTGAAGTCTTTTGTGGTACTTGTGGATGAGGTTCTTTATTTTCTCAGATGGTAAAGCTGCCCATTCTTCTTGGCAAAAAGCCTCCAGTTCCTGTAAATTCCTGGGCTGTCTAACATGACCTGCGCTCTTGAGATCTCACAAGAGTGGCTCAATGATGTTGAGGTCAGGAGACTGAGATGGCCACTCCAGAACCTTCACTTTGTTCTGCTGTAGCCAATGACAGGTCGACTTGGCCTTGTGTTTTGGATCGTTGTCATGTTGGAACGTCCAAGTACGTCCCATGAGCAGCTTCCGGGCTGATGAGGGCAAATTTGCTTCCAGTATTTGCTGATAACGTGCTGTATTCATCTTTCCTCCAACTTTTACCGAGTTTCCTGTGCCTTTGTGTAGTGCCGGCGTCCCTGCCCTCTGCTAGGCAGGGACGCTGCTCCTCTCACCGCTCTGCTCCGTGCCCGGCTTCCTTCCCCCGCTCTGCTGTCAGCGCGCGCTCCGTCCCGGCGTCCTCCTCCTGCTCTGCTCTCAGCGCGCGCTCCTTCCCGGCCCCTGTGCTTAGGGCGCGCGCGCGCGCGCTCCCCTCCTCTTAAAGGGGCCGCGCGCGCCGCCCTAAAGAGTCCCCGGCCAATGGCCGGAGGACTTCATCATATATAAGGCACCTCCTCCAAAATGGAGGTGCCCGAGCAATGTTGTTTGCACCTGTGTCTCACCTGTGCTTCAGCCCTCAGGTCCCGTTGCCAGTTACCTGCCAGTTTCCTGCTAGTTACCTGCCAGTACCTGCCAGTTACCTGCCTGATTCCTGCCTGAATACTTGTTACCTGTCTGCCAGTCTGAGGTCCGACGGTCTGCCTTACTTCTCCTGTCAGTCTGTCTAAGGACCAGCCTGCCCGCTCACCTGGGAGCGCATGTCAGCTACCTGCCTGCTTGCCTGAGGTCCGACGGTCTGCCTTACTACTCCGGTCAGTCTGTCTATGGACCAGCTTGCCCGCTCACCTGGGAGCGCTTCTCCGTTATCTGCCTGCTTGCCAGCCCGGAGGCTCCGTTGTCACGTGCTGTGACCACCAGCTATCTCAGAGACTCTTGCCCGCTCACCTGGGAGCGCATCTCCGTTACCTGCCTGCTTGCCAGCCCGGAGGTCCCGTTGTCACGTGCGGTGACCATCAGCTATTCCAGAGACTCTTGCCCGCTCACCTGGGAGCGCATCTCCGTTACCTGCCTGCTTGCCAGCCCGGAGGTCCCGTTGTCACGTGCGGTGACCATCAGCTATTCCAGAGACTCTCGCTTGCTCACCTGGGAGCACACATCTACCACCTGCCTGCTAGCCTACCCGGAGGCTCTGCCATCACAGGTCGTACCTACCCCTTACCCAGAGACTGCCCTGATCACTTGCCGTAACTCCCTGTCCGTTCACCCAGAGACTGCCACCCGCTCCCTTACAAGGGCCGCCCCCTTGTATAGTAGCTCAGAGGTTCCGCCTCCCGGACCCGTTACAGTCCGCCTCCCGGACCCGTTACAGTTTGCTCGGGCCATGGAACCCGGTGGCACCCAAGCTCCCTCGCTCTCGGACCTCGCTCTTGAACTGTCCCGTCAGAGGTCCCAACAGGAGGCCATCCTGGGTCACCTGCGGAATGTTAATACTCGCCTGAACACTCTGTCTGATCCACCAACAACCTCCGCTAGTGCCATATCTTGCAATCCGGCGGCTCCGCTGCTCACTAATACTATGGTATCCTACCCCGGACCCCGGCTTTCTGCACCTCCTCGCTTCGGAGGCGACCCCGTCCAGGCTCGGGGCTTCTTGAATCAGTGCACCCTGCATTTTGAACTTTTGTCCTACCAGTTTAACTCCGACCGGGCCAAAATTGCCTTCATCATGTCCCATCTCACCGGGGAGGCCCTGGCCTGGCTGAATCCTCTATGGGAGAGAGGAGACCCCCTGGTGTCCAACTTGCCTGCTTTTCTCACGGCTTTCCGGAAAGTCTTCGACGAACCCGGACGGAAGACCTCATCTGCATCATCGTTGCTACGCCTCCGTCAGGGGAGTCTCACCGTGGGCCAATATGCCATACGGTTCCGTACCCTTGCCTCGGAGCTGGCCTGGGATAACGACGCTCTGGTTTCCGTCTTCTGGGAGGGTCTGTCCGGCCGTATTAAAGATGAACTTGCCGGTCGGGACATTCCTACCACTCTCGATGACTTAATAACTCTTGCCACCCGAATTGACCTACGGTTTCAGGAGCGTGCCAAAGAGGTCACCCGTGAGAGAAGGATTCCACGTTTAGCTCCTACTTTCCAGAAACCCGTCATTCCCTCCATCTCTCCCCAGGTACACTCTCCTGAGCCTATGCAGGTCGACCAGACCAAGATGGTCAAAACCCGTCAGGACTCACGCCGTGCCGAGGGGAGCTGCTTCTACTGTGGCAGTAAGGAGCACCGGATCCGTGCCTGCCCGGAGAGGTCGGGAAACGCCTGTGTCTAGGTTCGCTCAGAGAGGTCCACCTAGACAAGAATAAATCCTCTCCATCCCTGCTGTTGTCAGTTTCGATCATCTACGGGGAGAACCGTTATTTCGAACTAGCCCAACTTGACTCTGGAGCAGCCGGGAACCTTATTTCACAGTCCCTGGTTGAGAAATACCGCATCCCCACCAAACCTCTGGCTGTACCCTTGTCTGTCGCTGCCGTGGATGGGGGCCTCTTACCTCGCCCCATTCAACTCATCACCGAATCCATTACCCTGCAGGTGGGAATGCTGCATTCTGAAAGTATCTCCTTTCATGTTCTGCCTGGACTCTCTCACGCCCTCTTGCTAGGTCTGCCCTGGCTCCAGAGACATGCACCCGTGCTAGACTGGCAAACCGGAGAGGTCCTTCGCTGGGGACAAGACTGTCATAAGACCTGCCTGGTTCCCGTCCATCCCGTTCGTCCCTCTCCTACCCCAGCTAATCTACCTGGACTTCCGATTCCTTATTGGTCTTATGCAGATGTCTTTAATAAAAAGGAGGCAGAGACATTACCACCACATAGACCATACGACTGTCCCATCGATCTGCTACCCGGTACTACTCCTCCCCGTGGGCGTATCTATCCTTTATCCGCTGCTGAGACCCGGTCAATGTCCGAATATATTGAGGAGAATCTGGCCAGAGGATTCATCCGGAAATCTACCTCCCCGGCGGGAGCAGGCTTCTTTTTCGTCAAAAAGAAGGACGGCTCTCTCCGTCCCTGTATAGACTATAGAGGCCTAAACCTGATCACGGTGAAGAATAAGTACCCCCTTCCGCTCATTCCAGAATTATTTGATCGTCTGAGGGGGGCTAGGATCTTCACCAAACTGGACCTTCGTGGGGCGTACAACCTGGTTCGTATTCGTCAGGGGGATGAATGGAAGACGGCATTCAACACCCGGGACGGCCACTATGAATACCTGGTAATGCCCTTTGGTCTCTGTAACGCTCCTGCCGTCTTTCAAGAGTTGGTCAATGACATCTTCCGGGACCTTCTCTACTCCTGCGTAGTGGTGTACCTGGACGACATCTTGGTCTTCTCTCCGGATCTCCAGACTCACCGGAGGGACGTTCGTCAGGTCCTGCTCAGGCTAAGGCAGAACCATCTCTACGCTAAATTTGAGAAGTGCCTCTTTGAGCAGACCTCGCTTCCGTTTCTGGGCTACATTATCTCTCAGACCGGCCTTCAAATGGATCCTGAGAAACTGTCTGCCATCGAGAAATGGCCCCGACCGGAGGGGTTGAAGGCCATTCAGCGTTTCCTGGGCTTCGCCAACTACTACCGCCTCTTCATACCACACTTCTCTTCCCGGACGGCCCCAATTTCTGCGCTCACCCGTAAAGGTACTAATCCCAAAGAGTGGCCACCCGAAGCAGAGGAGGCCTTTCTTTCCCTTAAACAGGCCTTCTCTTCCGCCCCGGTGCTGCATCGCCCAGATGGCAACAAGCAGTTCTTCCTGGAAGTTGACGCCTCCTCCTCTGGAGCCGGAGCGGTACTTACTCAAAAATCATCTTCCGGGAGGATGGTAACTTGTGGCTTCTTCTCTAAACTCTTCTCCTCCTCTGAGCGCAACTATTCCATAGGAGACCGAGAGTTATTGGCCATCAAACTGGCATTGGAGGAGTGGCGTTACCTGCTCGAGGGGGCTCTTCACCCGGTAATAATTTACACTGACCACAAGAACTTGGCTTACCTCCAGCATGCCCAGAGACTTAACCCGCGCCAAGCCCGGTGGTCCTTGTTTTTTGCTCGTTTTGATTTTGTCCTTCATTTTCGCCCGGCTGACAAAAACGTCAAGGCGGATGCCTTGTCTCGATCCTTTCTGGTGTCTGATCTCGAGGAGGATCCGAAACATATCATCGATCCCGCCAGAGTAATGCAGGTGGCTCCCGTGAGTCTAAATCGTCTTCCTCCTGGTAAGACGTTCGTACCAGTACCTGATCGGGAGAAGATTCTACACTGGGGTCATTCGTCTAAATTAGCTGGCCACGCCGGTCAGAAAAAGACCCTCCAGCTTATTACCCGGCACTACTGGTGGCCTAACCTGCACAAGGATGTAATAGACTTTGTTTCTGCCTGTGTGTCCTGCGCCCGCAACAAAGTTCCGAGACACCTGCCGGCCGGCCGCCTCCTACCTCTGCCAGTACCTGCTACCCCCTGGCAGCATATAGCGATGGACTTCATTACTGATCTGCCTGTCTCTGCCGGTTGTACGGTCATTTGGGTGGTCGCTGACCGCTTCTCCAAGATGGCTCACTTCATTCCACTGCCAGGTCTTCCGTCTGCACCCGAGCTGGCTAAAGACTTTATCCGCCACATCTTCCGTCTTCATGGCCTGCCCCGTCACATCGTGTCGGATCGTGGGGTACAGTTCACTTCCCGTTTCTGGAGAGCCACTTGTAAATTGCTGGACGTCACCCTGGACTTCTCCTCCGCTTACCACCCACAGTCTAATGGTCAAGTGGAGCGGATCAATCAGAACCTGACCAGTTACCTTCGGCACTTCGTTAATGCCCACCATTCTGACTGGGTGGATCTCCTGCCATGGGCCGAATTCTCGTACAACAATCACGAGAGCGAGTCTTCCTCCAAATCCCCGTTTTTTGTAGTCTACGGTCAGCATCCTCGGATCCCGTTTCCCGTCTCCACCTCGGCGGACAATCCGGCTGCGGAATCTCTTGTTAACAAATTTTCCTCCATATGGGAGAGTACCCGGTCCGCACTTCTTCTGTCATCCGAGCGTATGAAAAGACACGCTGACAAAAAACGTCTGGACCCTCCTCAATTCCGCCCTGGGGATAAAGTCTGGCTCTCGTCCAAATATGTCCGGCTCAAGATCCCTTCCTATAAGTTAGGGCCTCGGTTCATCGGCCCACTGGAGGTCATCAGTCAGATCAACCCGGTGGCCTATAAATTGAAACTCCCGGCCAACTTACGGATCCCTAACTCCTTCCATGTGTCTCTCCTCAAACCTGTGGTACTTAACTCTTTTTCCAAGTCTACAGGTACGCCTCCTGCTCCGGTTTCTGCTGTGGACGAGTTTGAGGTAGAGAACATTCTTGCCACCAAAAGGGTAAGAGGAAAGACCTTTTTCCTGGTAGATTGGAAGGGGTTTGGTCCTGAGGAGAGAACGTGGGAGCCCCGGGAGAACATCCATGCCCCTCTCATCCTAGCTAAATTTCTGTCTGGCCTAAAAAAGGGGGGGCCTAAAGGGGGGGGTACTGTAGTGCCGGCGTCCCTGCCCTCTGCTAGGCAGGGACGCTGCTCCTCTCACCGCTCTGCTCCGTGCCCGGCTTCCTTCCCCCGCTCTGCTGTCAGCGCGCGCTCCGTCCCGGCGTCCTCCTCCTGCTCTGCTCTCAGCGCGCGCTCCTTCCCGGCCCCTGTGCTTAGGGCGCGCGCGCGCGCGCTCCCCTCCTCTTAAAGGGGCCGCGCGCGCCGCCCTAAAGAGTCCCCGGCCAATGGCCGGAGGACTTCATCATATATAAGGCACCTCCTCCAAAATGGAGGTGCCCGAGCAATGTTGTTTGCACCTGTGTCTCACCTGTGCTTCAGCCCTCAGGTCCCGTTGCCAGTTACCTGCCAGTTTCCTGCTAGTTACCTGCCAGTACCTGCCAGTTACCTGCCTGATTCCTGCCTGAATACTTGTTACCTGTCTGCCAGTCTGAGGTCCGACGGTCTGCCTTACTTCTCCTGTCAGTCTGTCTAAGGACCAGCCTGCCCGCTCACCTGGGAGCGCATGTCAGCTACCTGCCTGCTTGCCTGAGGTCCGACGGTCTGCCTTACTACTCCGGTCAGTCTGTCTATGGACCAGCTTGCCCGCTCACCTGGGAGCGCTTCTCCGTTATCTGCCTGCTTGCCAGCCCGGAGGCTCCGTTGTCACGTGCTGTGACCACCAGCTATCTCAGAGACTCTTGCCCGCTCACCTGGGAGCGCATCTCCGTTACCTGCCTGCTTGCCAGCCCGGAGGTCCCGTTGTCACGTGCGGTGACCATCAGCTATTCCAGAGACTCTTGCCCGCTCACCTGGGAGCGCATCTCCGTTACCTGCCTGCTTGCCAGCCCGGAGGTCCCGTTGTCACGTGCGGTGACCATCAGCTATTCCAGAGACTCTCGCTTGCTCACCTGGGAGCACACATCTACCACCTGCCTGCTAGCCTACCCGGAGGCTCTGCCATCACAGGTCGTACCTACCCCTTACCCAGAGACTGCCCTGATCACTTGCCGTAACTCCCTGTCCGTTCACCCAGAGACTGCCACCCGCTCCCTTACAAGGGCCGCCCCCTTGTATAGTAGCTCAGAGGTTCCGCCTCCCGGACCCGTTACAGTCCGCCTCCCGGACCCGTTACACTTTGTAGCTCACACATCCCCAAAACATCAGTGATCCACCTCCATGCTTTACTGTAGGAATGGTGTTCCTTTCATCATAGGCCTTGTTGACCTCTCTCCAAATGTAACGTTTATGGTTGTGGCCAAAAAGCTCAATTTTGGTCCCATCACTCCAAATTACCTTGTTCCAGAAGTTTTGAGGCTTGTCTCTTTGCTGTTTGGCATATTGTAGGCGAGATACTTTGTGGCATTTGCACAGTAATGGCTTTCTTCTGGTGACTTGTCCATGCAGCCCATTTTTCTTCAAGTGCCTCCTTATTGTGTATCTTGAAACAGCCACACTGCTAGTTTTCAGAGAGTCCTGAATTTCAGCTGATGTTATTTATGGGTTTTTCTTTGCATCCCGAACAATTTTCCTGGCAGTTGTGGCCGAAATTTTTGTTGGTCTACCTGACCGTGGTTTGGTTTTTACAGAGCCCCTGATTTTCCATTTGTTAATCACATTTTTGAATGCTGCTGACTGGCATTATCAATTCCTTGGATATTTTTTTGTATCTCTTTCCTGTGTTATACAGTTCAACTCCCTTTTCCCGTAGATCCGCTGACAATTATTTTGCTTTCTCCATGACTCACAATCCAGAAACGTCAGTGGCTGGATGAAAGATGCAAGAGTCTGTCTGGATCCCAGAAACTCACTCAGCTTTTATGCACACACACTGATTACAAGCAAACAGGTCACAGGTGAGGATGTTACCTTTAGTAGCCATTCAAACCCATTTGTGTCAAATTCTGTGCATGTTAACAGGCCAAAATCACCAGGGTATGTGAACTTTTGATCAGGGTCATTTGGATGTTTTTTGTTGTCATTAAGAGTTAAAAAGAGAAAACACAATAAATGGCTTCACCCAACAATAACCATGAGTGGAGAAAAAGTTTTTTTTTTGTTATCATTCATATTCTCAGAAACGAGGCCAAGAAAGGAAAAATTCTGCGGGGGTATGTAAACTTTTGAGCACAACTGTATATCCTTCATTATGATCGGTTCTTTTTTATCAGCACATAATATATATTTTACTTTTTTACCAATTGCATTCTGCAGTTTCGCTCAGGTTTTAAAATCAGGATATAACATTTGGGAAAAAATATGCAGACTAATATTCCAGAACTAGAGGCCAGTATGGCGAATATCTCCACAGACACCATGCTCTTTCCTTTGGTGCTCAGATATGCCGGGATCATGGAGATCCAGACGCTGATGAACACCAGCATGCTGAAGGTGATGTACTTGGCCTCATTGAAACTGTCCGGTAATGTCCTCACCATGAAAGCCACAACAAAGCTCACAGCGGCCAGGAGCCCCAGATAACCCAACATGGAGTAGAACCAGAGATCTGAGCCTTCATTACACTGAATGATGATCTTTTCATGGTAAGAATGATAGTCAAACTCCTGATATGGTGGAGACACTGATAACCAAATAGCACAGATCAGAACTTGGACCAAGGAACATGTCACAATTATATAATAGGACAATCTGACCTCCACTAAGTTCCTGCAACGACTGCCTGGTTTTGTGGCTTTAAAAGCAATGCAGACCATGATAGTCTTGGCTAAAACAGAAGAGATGACAACAGAAAAGGAAAATCCAAATGAAGTTTGTCTCATCTTACAGGTTATATTCACTGGACGACCAATGAACAAGAAGACACAGAGGAATATGAACAAGATGGAGACCAAGAGGATGAAGCTCACCATCCGGTTGTTGGCCTTCACCAGAGGAGTGTCCCAATAGAAGAGGAACTTTCTTATGATGTAGCAGGTGACAGCGCAGCAGAGTATCACGGCCGTGGAGAAGAATGACGCCATCGTATCCTCTTCATATGAGAGAAATTCATAGACTTTAGGAACACACTTGAATCTGCTTGGATTTGGCCACTGATCTTCAGGACACACTCGGCAGATTTCACCGTCTGCGGAAAAAGGAGAAACGTAGTTTTGTTAATTGAGTGTTTTCTTTTTATTTGGAGACATCTGCGGTGGGTTACATCTGCTACAGAAAGCAAATGGAGCATAATCGTACAATATTACAAAAGGTTGGGCCGAGTGGCTCCATGATGGAGAACACAAAGATAAAGCTTAAAGCTCACAAAGGTAAAGAAATGCACCGAGGCTGCAGCAATCTAATTATTGTATAAGAGCACCAAATTTGATGAGGTAGTTGTAAGAACCAGAAAGCAAGGTTTTATGAAATTCATATCCAAAAGTAGGGCATTTTGACTGCACTTTCCTGGTATACAAGCTCAAATTCCTAAAATATAGCAATCTAAGTGACGCGCCCCTTGGGCCGTGGGGTACTCAGTAGCCGGGCCAGTCGTTGCTAGGGGAGATGTCACAGTGGCGGTGAACCGGTCCGTGACCCAGGGCGGTCAATAAAAGGGGTTATTGGGTATTTATAGTGATTGTATAAAGTTCATGACGCCACCTGTGGTATGCGGTTATATGGAGCCACAGCTGTGGAGCAGATCCTCTGGAGCTGATGTTAGTGCAGCAGAGTTGGTTCAGCTCAACACAGGTAGAGCTTAGCTCCAGGGCGGTGCTGTGATGGTTAATGATGAGGTAGATGTTGTTGTGCAGTGTAGTGCAGGGGATGATGGCGCAGCAATAATTCACAGAGACAGTGGGGTGCAGTCTTCAAGGTTTACTCACGATTATCACGTTGCTCCTGGTTACAACTGCCAAATTATCACCACCCGCGACGTTCTACGTTCACCGAGGCAGGGGTTCAGCAATTCCTCAGGTAATTCAAGAGCACTTAGCGGGACCCCTTTCTGTGTGCCTTTCTCGGTCGTCTTCCTGCGCTGGCTCTCACCCTCCTGCCCTGCGCCTCGCAATCAGTGTCCCAATCCGGTAACCTCAGATCTTACTGGGCAACCTGGAGTTCCCTGGATCCTGTGCGGCTACCGTTTTGGCGATCAATTGCGGCTGTGGCAACTACACCCTGGAAATGTAGAAGCCTCCGGTTTCTAGCTGAATATTGTAATTCTCACTAGTTAGGGGCCGGTCCCCTTTGCGGCCTGATCCCGCCACGTCCTGGTAGATTCGGGCGTACGGGTGGCCTCCTGCACTTCCCATACCCCTAGGATCCCCTTTTTCTTCTGGAGCCTTCTTCTCTGCTCCTCTCTTCAGTCTGACCTCCTGGGCCTCTCTCACTCAGGCCCGCTCCTCCTGAGCAGAGCTCCTGCAGAGCTCCTGCTCCTTTCACTGTCTTCCTCTGACTGATCTGTCCTTTCAAGATGGCTTCCCTTTTTATACTACTCCTGAAGTGTTTCCTGATCTGCTTCCTCCACCCACACCCACTACATGGTTCCACCCTCCAACCAGGGACCAGGGACTGTGCTCTCCCTTAGGAGCAATCTCGCCTTGCCCTCTGAAGTGGAGTGTAATGGATGCAAGTGCGTGGGTCCCGGGCAGTACTCAATCCTTACCTGAGAGTGAGATACCACAACCTGGTGGCATATCAATTTCTCCACCACTATCCCGGCATGGATGAGCTGCTTTTTCTCTCTACTGAGTTGTTTTTTTGTAAAGTTTGCAGATAACATGAGCTGAGCTGCCTCATCCTTTTCAGTCTTAAGAAAGGCCCAGGCTAGGTAACTGTGGCGCCCCTGAGGGTTCGGTCGCCACAGACGTACTGCACCTCACCCAGAGGTGTGGTATCTCACTCTCAGGTAAGGAAGGAGTACAGCCCGGAACCCTAACACCTGCATCCAACACATTCCACTTCAGAGGGCAGGGCAAGATTGCTCCTAAGGGAGAGCACAGTTCCTGGTCCCTAGCTGAAGGGTGGAACCATGTAGTGGGTGTGGGTGGAGGAAGCATATTGGGGGAGCACAGGAAAGGAAGTGATATAAATAGAGAAGCCATCTTGAAAAGAAAATCCAGTCAGTCAGTGGAGTTGAGGGGAGCAGGAGCTCAGCAGGAGAGAGAGAGAGGAGCAGGAAAGGCTCCAGGAACAAGGAAGGGACCCCAGGGGTACAGGCAGTGCTGGAGGCCACCCGTACGCCCAAATCCACTAGGGGGTGGAGGGGTCAGGTCGCACAAAGGGAACCGGTCCCTCAATTAGCAGAGAACCTTATGACTCAACTAGAAACCGGAGGCTGCAGTATTTCAAGTCCTGCAGCCAACAGTCCATATCAGTCTCACCAAGAAGGTAGCCATAGAGGACCCAGGGGACGGAACAGACGTTGCCCGACAAGGCCCGCGGGTACTGGATTGGGACACTAGGTGTGAGGTGTAGGAAGAAGGCCAGAGAGAGAGAACACACAGAAGGGGGTCCCGCTAAGTACTCCGGAGATATCTGAGGGTTGGCTGAACCCCTCCCTGAGTAAGAGCAGCACGACGAGGGAAGTTACACCGGTACCTGTAACTTGGATTGCAACAAGCGTGAGTAAAGACCCTGAAGACTGCACCCCACTGTCTCTATGAATATTATCTGCGCCATCACCCCAGCAATACAACGCCCAGCATCACCTATAACATCTGCAACATTTCTACTCTGCCCTGGAGCTAAGCTCTACCTGTGGAGAGCCAAACCAACTCTGCTGCATTAAACACCAGCTCCAGAGGACCTGCTCCGCAGTGGCGGCTCCGTATTGCCGCATACCACAGGTGGCATCACGAACTGTATATAAGAACTATAAATCCCCTGTAAATATTCCCCTTTTGATTGACGGCCCTGGGTCACGGACTGGGTCACCGCCACTGTGACATCTCCCCTAGCAATGACCGGCCCGGCACCGAGTACCCCACGGCCCAGGGGGCGCGTCACAACCCTTTCTGCCCCTTCGAGCTGCAGACTCGCGTGTGTAGAGGTAATACAGTGATCACCAGAGACATTATACACAGGAGTTCTGTATATAGTGTATAGTGTACAGGTAATACAGTGATGACCAGTGACATTATACACAGGAGCTCTGTATATAGTGTCAGTGTACAGGTAATACAGTGATCACCAGTGACATTATACACAGGAGCTCTGTATATAGTGTCAGTGTACAGGTAATACAGTGATCACCAGAGACATTATACACAGGAGCTCTGTATATAGTGTACAGGTAATACAGTGATCACCAGTGACATTATACACAGGAGCTCTGTATATAGTGTATAGTGTACAGGTAATACAGTGGTCACCAGTGACATTATACACAGGAGCTCTGTATATAGTATATAGTGTGCAGGTAATACAGGGATCACCAGTGACATTATACACAGGAGCTCTGTATATAGTGTCAGTGTACAGGTAATACAGTGATCACCAGAGACATTATACACAGGAGCTCTGTATATAGTGTACAGGTAATACAGTGATCACCAGTGACATTATACACAGGAGCTCTGTATATAGTGTATAGTGTACAGGTAATACAGTGATCACCAGTGACATTATACACAGGAGCTCTGTATATAGTGTCAGTGTACAGGTAATACAGTGATCACCACAGACATTATACACAGGAGTTCTGTATATAGTGTATAGTGTACAGGTAATACAGTGAACACCAGTGACATTATACACAGGAGCTCTGTATATAGTGTCAGTTTACAGGTAATACAGTGATCACCAGAGACATTATACACAGGAGCTCTGTATATAGTGTACAGGTAATACAGTGATCACCAGAGACATTATACACAGGAGCTCTGTATATAGTGTACAGGTAATACAGTGATCACCAGTGACATTATACACAGGAGCTCTGTATATAGTGTATAGTGTACAGGTAATACAGTGATCACCAGTGACATTATACACAGGAGCTCTGTATATAGTGTATAGTGTACAGGTAATACAGTGATCACCAGTGACATTATACACAGGAGCTCTGTATATAGTGTCAGTGTACAGGTAATACAGTGATCACCAGAGACATTATACACAGGAGTTCTGTATATAGTGTATAGTGTACAGGTAATACAGTGATCACCAGTGACATTATACACAGGAGCTCTGTATATAGTGTCAGTGTACAGGTAATACAGTGATCACCAGAGACATTATACACAGGAGCTCTGTATATAGTGTACAGGTAATACAGTGATCACCAGAGACATTATACACAGGAGCTCTGTATATAGTGTAGAGGTAATACAGTGATCACCAGTGACATTATACACAGGAGCTCTGTATATAGTGTATAGTGTACAGGTAATACAGTGATCACCAGTGACATTATACACAGGAGCTCTGTGTATAGTATATAGTGTACAGGTAATACAGTGATCACCAGTGACATTATACACAGGAGCTCTGTCTATAGTGTATAGTGTACCGGTAATACAGTGATCACCAGTGACATTATGCACAGGAGCTCTGTATATAGTGTTAGTGTACAGGTAATACAGTGATCACCAGTGACATTATAGACAGGAGCTCTGTATATAGTGTCAGTGTACAGGTAATGCACTGATCACCAGTGACATTATACACGGGAGCTCTGTATATAGTGTCACTGTACAGGTAATACCGTTATCACCAGTGACATTATACACAGGAGCTCTGTATACAGTATACAGGTAATACATTGATCACCAGTGACATTATACACAGGAGCTCTGTATATAGTGTACAGGTAATACAGTGATCACCAGTGACATTATACACAGGAGCTCTGTATATATTGTATAGTGTACAGGTAATACAGTGATCACCAGTGACATTATGCACAGGAGCTCTGTATATAGTGTAATGCAGCGACTTGGTCCAGGATGTGTTTTACCTGACCATGTACCTTCCCCCTCAGGTGACTGGTCACATGACTGTGACATAGCACAGGTCCTGCGTGCACAGAATGTCTCTCTGATCACATGACTGTGACATAGCACAGGTCCTGCGCGCACAGAATGTGTCTGATCACATGACTGTGACATCAGCAAGGTCCTGTCAGAGTGTGTGTGTGTGTGTGTGTGTGTGTGTGTGTGTGTGTGTGCACGGGATGCATATATAAACCCTGCTTGATGGGAGACAGGTGTGTTCGGTGTGTTGGGTGTGAGGCCTGTTCCCCGTGTGTGTGCGACACCGTGATACAGTGAAGCCTGGCAGCCTGAAAGGTCGAGGCTGGATCTTGTGTAGATGCCAGTGGCCTTGGAAGGCAGCGGCTTGGTGAAGAGTCCGGAAAGGCGCAGACTGGATGTGTGTCAGTGAAACATTCCAGTAGCCTTAGACGGGACGACGGCGAGAGACCCCTACCTGGGAAAGACTTAAAGCCACAGTGGTGGCGGATTAAATGGACTGCAGCAACTAAACCCGGCAAAGGTAATACACTTTGTTATATGGACACTTATATAGACATTGCTATAGTATTACCTTGCTGAAGGCTGTAACTTGGGCCAATTAGGCCGGTCTGCTACTTGAGAGACTCCCGGATGTTAAGTGTGTGTAAACATGCCGGTGATAAACTAAGAAGGACTGTGTGATATGCGGTTTATGATAATAAAATAAACTACTGTATTGAGAAAATACCGGAAGGACATTGCACGTGTGCTTATTTTACACGGTGCAGCGAGTATCCCCCAGGATGATGACTAGCGCTGCCTTACAATAGTGTATAGTGTACAGGTAATACAGGGATCACCAGTGACATTATACACAGGAGCTCTGTATGTAGTGTCTAGTGTACAGGTAATACATTGATCACCAGTGACATTATACACAGGAGCTCTGTATATAGTGTACAGTTAATACAGTGATCACCAGTGACATTATACACAGGAGCTTTGTATATAGTGTATAGTGTACAGGTAATACAGGTATCACCAGTGACATTATACACAGGAGCTCTGTATATAGTGTCAGTGTACAGGTAATACAGTGATCTCCAGTGACATTATACACAGGAGCTCTGTATATAGTGTCAGTATACAGGTAATACAGGGATCACCAGTGACAATATACACAGGAGCTCTGTATATAGTGTTGAGGTAATACAGTGATCACCAGTGACATTATACACAGGAGCTCTGTATATAGTGTAGAGGTAATATAGGGATCACCAGTGACATTATACACAGGAGCTCTGTATATAGTGTATAGTGTACAGGTAATACAGTGATCACCTGTGACATTATAGACAGGAGCTCTGTATATAGTGTACAGGTAATACAGTGATCACCAGTGACATTATACACAGGAGCTCTGTATATAGTGTTTAGTGTACAGGTAATACAGTGATCATCAGTGACATTATGCACAGGAGCTCTGTATATAGTGTCAGTGTACAGGTAATACAGGATCATCAGTGACATTATGCACAGGAGCTCTGTATATAGTGTAAACTATACAGGGATCACCAGTGACATTATACACAAGAGCTCTGTATATAGTGTAGAGGTAATATAGGGATCTCCAGTGACATTATACACAGATGCTTCACTCAAAGAGAGAACCAGGGCTGAAGATGTTGCCAGCGCCTGTGAGGGAGATAATAACCTGTCGGGCCTTATCCATTATACAGTTATATGAAAAAGTTTGGGCACCCCTATTAATCTTGAGCTTAATGTTTTATAAAAATTGGTGTTTTTGCAACAACTATTTCAGTTTGATATATGTAATAACTGTTGGACACAGTAATGTTTCTGCCTTGAAATGAGGTTTATTGTACTAACAGAAAATGTGCAATCTACATTCAAACAAAATTTGACAGGTGCATAAGTATGGGCACCTCACCAGAAAAGTGACATTAATATTTAGTAGATCCTCCTTTTGTGATAATAACAGCCTCTAGTCGCTTACTGTAGCTTTCAATGATTTCCTCGATCCTGAATGAAGGTATTTTTGACCATTCCTCTTTACAAAACAGTTCCAGTTCAGTAAAGTTTGATGGTCGCCGAGCATGGACAGCCCTCTTCAAATGATCCCACAGATGTTCAATGATATTCAGGTCTGGGGACTGGGATGGCCATTCCAGATCATTGTAATTGTTCCTCTTCATGAATGCCTGAGTAGATTTGGAGCGGTGTTTTGGATCATTGTCTTGCTGAAAGATCCATCCCCTGCGTAACTTCAACTTTGTCACTGATTCTTGAACATTATTGTCAAGAATCTGCTGATACTGAGTGGAATCCATGCATCCCTCAACTTTAACAAGATTCCCGGTGCCGGCATTGGCCACACAGCCCCAAAGCATGATGGAACCTCCACCAAATTTTACTGTGGGTAGCAAGTGTTTTTCTTGGAATGCTGTGTTTTTTTTGCCGCCATGCATAACACCTTTTTGTATGACCAAACAACTCAATCTTGGTTTCAAGATTTCACAGGACCTTCTTCCAAAAAGAAATTGGCTTCTCCAAATGTGCTTTTGCATACCTCAGCTGACTCTGTTTGTGGCGTGCTTGCAGAAACGGCTTCTTTCGCATCCCTCTCCCATACAGCTTCTCCTTGTGCAAAGTGCATTGTATAGTTGACCGATGCACAGTGACACCATCTGCAGCAAGTTGATGCTGCAGCTCTCTGGTGTTATGTTCTGCTACCAGAGCTAAGGAAAGAGAGGAGATCTGTCCCTACGATAGAACTCAGCTGAATCCCTACGATGTAACAGGGAACCTGATCCTGCGATCAGACCTGCTAAAGTCCTAAGCTAGTCTGTACGGAGACCTATAGATGTGGGGAAGGAATTCCTACAAGTACTAAGGACTGGGAGGAATATGGGACACCTCCTAACAGAAATAGTAGCAGACAGACGAACAAACAAAATATATAGAACATAGAGGTCCGTAGACCAAGCAAACTAACAGAGTTAGATACAGAGCACAGGCTAGCTAGAAAGTAGTTATACAATGAAGTCCAGCAAAGCCAGAAGGGCGGAGCAGGATTAAATAGGCCAACAAGGTCATGTGACCAGCAAAGGAAAAAACCTAAGAGCAAGGTTCTAACAGTACCCCCCCCTTCTAAGAGGATCCTCCGGATCCCCTAGGACCAGGCTTATCAGGAAATCTCCTGTGAAACGCTCTGATAAGTCTGGACGCGGAAACATCATCTGACCTCACCCAAGAGTTATCCTCGGGTCCGAAACCTTTCCAGGCCACAAGATACTGCAAACTACCTCTATACCGTCTAGAGTTAAGGATGCGAGAAATTTCATATTCCCCGTCCTCCACCACCGGAGGAACAGAGGCAGAGGCGTCACCATCCGACACAACAGCTTTTTTTAACAGAGAGACATGAAATACCGGATTAATTCTCCAGGAGGTAGGAACCTCCAACCTAACAGCAGATTGGTTGACAACCTGAAGCACCTTAAAGGGCCCTACAAACTTGGGACCCAATTTCTTAGAAGGAATCCTCAACCGCAGATTCCTAGAGGACAACCAAACCATGTCACCAACAGCGAACAAAACCTCCTGTCGTTTCCTATCAAAGTAGTCTTTAGATTTTCTGTTGGCCTCCTGAAGATTACCACGCACATCCGTCCAAACTCTTTCCAAATCACCGGAAAAATTCTCCTCCTCAGGCACGGCAGATCCCAACTTGGAGAACGACCCAAACGACGGATGTCTCCCAGAACAACAAAAAAAAGGCGAACAACCAGCAGAAGAAGATGTATGATTGTTCAGAGCAAATTCAGCAAGTGGCAGAAACTCAGACCACCCCTCTTGATTGTCTGCCACAAAACAACGCAAGAACTGCTCAACATCCTGGTTTTTCCTTTCTGTCTGGCCATTAGATTCAGGATGATATCCGGACGAAAACGACAAATGAATTCCCAACCTGTCACAAAAGGCACGCCAAAAACGAGCCACGAACTGAGGTCCCCTATCAGAAACAATGTCAGTAGGAACGCCATGAAGTCTGACAATTTCCTTGACAAAGGCCTTAGCGAGAGTTTTAGCGCAGGGCAGTTTGACGAAGGGAACCAAGTGACACATCTTGCTAAAACGGTCCACGACCACCCAGATGACAGTAAAACCCTCAGAGGGGGGAAGGTCAGTTATAAAGTCCATAGCCAAAACCAGGGGAGGAGTCCTGAGGAGATAATTTGCATATTCCCACTGCATTTTGGGGTAAGTGAAGAGTCTCAAAGAACACTGGATTTTGGCTGTTGGAGCTGAAAAGAGGACATCGGTAAACTGCGCGCCTACCGGCGCGCGCATTTTGAAGCTTTTTTTTTAAGCTTTTTTCACTGTTTTCAGAACATTAACAATAAGAACATGGAAGAGTCCAGGAGCCATTTGGTGAGCTGCATATCCTGCTACATGTTCACAGACTTGCCAGTGGAAAAGCCAAACTTCACATGCCAGAAATGCAGCTTGTGTCCCTGTTGGAGGAAAAGTTGCGAAATCTAGAAGAGAGGTTAACTACCTTGAAAATCATTAAGGAAGGTGAAGAGTTCTTAGACAGAGCAGAATTATCTCTTCATGATTCAGAAAGAGAAGACATTCGAACTGCACCTGAGGAAACAGAGGAATGGAAGCATGTGACCCAGAGAAGCAGGAGGATCGAGAGGCAGTCAGCAGCCATACTGCTCAGGAACCAGTACCAGGCTCTCACGCAGGAGAACCTTGAAGAAATACAGCAAGATAAGACTTTGCCAGCAATGAATAACCTTGTAAGCCCTCAGAATCCTCCTGGATGGAGAAAGAAGAATGTTGTGAAGAATAAACGGAGAGTGGTGGTCATGGGGGATTCCCTGTTAAGAGGAACAGAGACCGCTATCTGCAGACCAGACATAACCTCAAGAGAAATGTGCTGTCTTCCAGGAGCAAAAATTAAAGATGTGTCTGACAGGATATCAAGACTCTTCAGACCTACAGATCACTACCCATTCCTGCTAATACATGTGGGGACAAATGACACCGCAAGAAAGGACCTGGAAACCATCTGCAGTGACTTTGAAGACTTAGGCAAGAAAGTGAAAGAATTGGGAGCGCAGGTGGTCTTCTCATCCATCCTCCCAGTGGATGGCCATGAACAATGAGGTGGAATAAGATTCTACAGGTAAACAACTGGCTACGTCGATGGTGCCGTCAACAAGGATTTGGATTTCTGGATCACGGAATGAATTACCTATACGATGGACTACTTGCTAGAGATGGGGTGCACCTTACGAAGACTGGAAAACATGTATTTGGAAGTCGCCTTGCTACACTCATCAGGAGAGCTTTAAACTAGAACAATGTGGGAAGGGAAGCAAAAGGCCAGAAAAAGCCATACAGCTGACAAATACTATTGAGAGCTCTGCTACTGGAAGTGGAAAGGAAGAACAAAGACAAAACAATCTAAATAATAAAAATATGGGAGGAAGAGAAACCAATCACAAACTACAATGTTTTTATACAAATGCACAAAGCATGGGCAACAAACAAGGAGAATTGGAACTACTAATGCAGGAAAAGGAATATGATGTCATTGGAATCACTGAAACTTGGTGGGACGATACACATAATTGGAATAAAAGGCTAAAAGGATACAACTTATTTGCAAGAAACAGACTTGATAAACGAGGAGGAGGTGTTGCATTGTATGTTAGAAAAGCGTATATCTGCACAGAGATTGAAGCTTCAGAGACTGGGAGTTCTGTAGAAACTGTTTGGGTAAGAATACAAGGAGAGAACAACGGAAAGGACACCATTGTAGGCATTTACTACAGGCCACCTGGGCAAGCTGAAGATATGGATGAACTCTTTATGTATCAAATGACCAAGTTCTCCAAAAAATATGACGTAGTGGTCATGGGAGATTTCAACTATCCAGACATTTGTTGGGAATCTCTCTCAAGTAAAACTAACAGGTCAAGCAAATTCTTACCCTCTCTTGCTGACAACTTTATCTTCCAAAAGGTAGGGGAGAAAACAAGGGGATCTGCTACTTTGGATCTAATCCTTATAAACAGGGAGGAAATGGTTGAGGAGGTAAAGGTGGCTGGGACCCTAGGAGGCAGCGATCATGCTATTATAGAATTTTGGATAACTAGAGGAGGAAGACATGTGAAGACTCAGACTTCAAGGTTAGATTTTAGAAAGGCAGATTTTAAGAGACTCAGAAAGAGAATAGGAGGGATCCAATGGCTGGATGTCCTTAAGGACAAAAATGTCCAGGAAGGATGGGAAATTTTTAAAAATGAGATTCTCAAAGCACAATCGTTAACAATCCCGAAAAGTAGGAAGAATGGGAAGCATTTAAGGAAACCAGGATGGATGAACACAGAACTTAAACACATGCTAAAAAGAAAGAAAGAAATGTTTATTAAATGGAAAGAGGGAGGCATATCTAAAGAAGATTATAATGCAGTCTGCAGATCCTGCAGGGCACGTATCAGGTTAGCTAAAGCTGACAATGAATTAAGGCTTGCAAGAGATGTCAAAAGCAATAAAAAAGGATTTTGGGGGTATGTCAAAAGTAAAAGAAAAGTCAAAGATGCTATAGGATTTTTACAGGATGAAAATGGAGAAATGGTAAGAGAGGATGTTGAGAAGGCCGAACTTTTTAATTCCTATTTTGCATCTGTTTTCTCTCAGAAAGAAAATGTAACATCAACTGATCTTCACTGTCCTTTTGAAGGAATAGAGGAATCCAAGTTATCTGTAAACAGAAAGATTGTGAGGGAATATTTAGCTAACATAAATGAGTTCAAGTCTCCAGGTCCAGATGAATTACACCCCAGAGTACTGAAGGAGATCGTAGAAGAAATTTTAGAACCACTCTCCATAATCTTTGAAAATTCTTGGAGAACAGGAGAAGTCCCAGAAGACTGGAGAAGAGCAAATGTTCTTCCTATCTTCAAAAAGGGGAAGAAGGTGGACCCAGGGAACTATAGGCCGGTGAGTCTGACTTCTATACCAGGAAAGATCTTTGAACAAATTATTAAACAACATGTATGTAAGTACATGGATAAGAATGAAGTGATTAACCAGAGTCAGCATGGGTTTGTAACTAACAAGTCAAGTCAGACTAACTTAATTTCCTTCTATGACAGAATCACTGACTGGGTGGATCAGGGAAATGCTGTAGATATAGTATATCTTGACTTCAGCAAAGCATTTGACAAAGTATCTCACATCATCCTTATTGAAAAAATGACCAAGTATGCAATGGACCAGGCAACTGTTAGGTGGATTCATAACTGGCTTAGTGATCGGACTCAAAGGGTGGTTGTAAATGGCTTCACATCCAGCTGGATGAATGTCTCAAGTGGGGTACCACAGGGCTCCGTCCTGGGACCTGTATTGTTCAACATCTTTATCAATGATTTAGATGAAGGAATTGAGGGTAAACTGATTAAATTTGCTGATGACACAAAGCTAGGAGGGATAGCTAATACTAGAGAAGAGAGAGAGAGGATTCAAAAAGACCTAAATAAACTGGAGCAGTGGGCAGCAACCAACAGAATGGTTTTTAACAGGGAAAAATGCAAAGTACTACATCTGGGCAATAAAAATGAAAAAAGCATATACAGAATGGGAGGAATAGAGCTAAGCAACAGTACATGTGAAAAAGACTTAGGTATACTAATAGATCATAGACTGAACATGAGTCAACAGTGTGATGCAGCAGCAAAAAAGGCAAATACAATTCTGGGATGTATTAACAGAAGCATACAGTCTAGATCACGTGAAGTCATTATCGGTCTTTACTCCTCTTTGGTCAGACCTCATCTGGAATACTGTGTACAGTTTTGGGCACCACATTTTAAAAAAGACATAGACAAACTGGAGCAAGTTCAGAGAAGAGCGACCAGAATGGTGACTGGTCTGCAAACCATGTCCTATGAGGAACGGTTGCAGGATTTGGGAATGTTTAGCTTGCAAAAAAGAAGACTGAGAGGAGACTTAATAGCTGTCTACAAATATGTCAAGAGCTGTCACATTGTAGAAGGATCATCTTTATTCTCATTTGCACAAGGACAGACTAGAAGCAATGGGATGAAACTAAATGGGAGGAGACACAGATTAGATATTAGAAAAAACTTTTTGACAGTTAGGGTGATACAAGGGACACAAGCTTGTGTCCCTGTTGGAGGAAAAGTTGCGAAATCTAGAAGAGAGGTTAACTACCTTGAAAATCATTAAGGAAGGTGAAGAGTTCTTAGACAGAGCAGAATTATCTCTTCATGATTCAGAAAGAGAAGAAATTCGAACTGCTCCTGACGAAACAGAGGAATGGAAGCCTGTGACCCACAGAAGCCGGAGGATCGAGAGGCAGTCAGCACCCATACTGCTCAGGAACCAGTACCAGGCTCTCTCGCAGGAGAACCATGAAGAAATACAGCAAGATAAGACTTTGCCAGCAATGAATAACCTTGTAAGCCCTCAGAATCCTCCTGGATGGAGAAAGAAGAATGTTGTGAAGAAAAAACGGAGAGTGGTGGTCATGGGGGATTCCCTGTTAAGAGGAACAGAGGCCGCTATCTGCAGACCAGACATAACCTTAAGAGAAATGTGCTGTCTTCCAGGAGCAAAAATTAAAGATGTGTCTGACAGGATATCAAGACTCTTCAGACCTACAGATCACTACCCATTCCTGCTAATACATGTGGGGACAAATGACACCGCAAGAAAGGACCTGGAAACCATCTGCAGTGACTTTGAAGACTTAGGCAAGAAAGTGAAAGAATTGGGAGCGCAGGTGGTCTTCTCATCTATCCTCCCAGTGGATGGCCATGGAACAATGAGGTGGAATAAGATTCTACAGGTGAACAACTGGCTACGTCGATGGTGCCGTCAACAAGGATTTGGATTTCTGGATCACGGAATGAATTACCTATACGATGGACTACTTGCTAGAGATGGGGTGCACCTTACGAAGACTGGAAAACATGTATTTGGAAGTCGCCTTGCTACACTCATCAGAAGAGCTTTATACCAGAACAATGTGGGAAGGGAAGCAAAAGGCCAGAAAAAGCCATACAGCTGACAAATACTATTGAGATCTCTGCTACTGGAAGTGGAAAGGAAGAACAAAGACAAAACAATCTAAATAATAAAAATATGGGAGGAAGAGAAACCAATCACAAACTAAAATGTTTTTATACAAATGCACAAAGCATGGGCAACAAACAAGGAGAATTGGAACTACTAATGCAGGAAAAGAAATATGATGTCATTGGAATCACTGAAACTTGGTGGGACGATACACATGATTGGAATAAAAGGCTAAAAGGATACAACTTATTTGCAAGAAACAGACTTGATAAACGAGGAGGAGGTGTTGCATTGTATGTTAGAAAAGCGTATATCTGCACAGAGATTGAAGCTTCAGAGACTGGGAGTTCTGTGGAAACTGTTTGGGTAAGAATACAAGGAGAGAACAACGGAAAGGACACCATTGTAGGCATTTACTACAGGCCACCTGGGCAAGCTGAAGATATGGATGAACTCTTTATGTATCAAATGACCAAGTTCTCCAAAAAATATGACGTAGTGGTCATGGGAGATTTCAACTATCCAGACATTTGTTGGGAATCTCTCTCAAGTAAAACTAACAGGTCAAGCAAATTCTTATCCTCTCTTGCTGACAACTTTATCTTCCAAAAGGTAGGGGAGAAAACAAGGGGATCTGCTACTTTGGATCTAATCCTTATAAACAGGGAGGAAATGGTTGAGGAGGTAAAGGTGGCTGGGACCCTAGGAGGCAGCGATCATGCTATTATAGAATTTTGGATAACTAGAGGAGGGAGACATGTGAAGACTCAAACTTCAAGGTTAGATTTTAGAAAGGCAGATTTTAAGAGACTCAGAAAGAGAATAGGAGGGATCCAATGGCTGGATGTCCTTAAGGACAAAAATGTCCAGGAAGGATGGGAAATTTTTAAAAATGAGATTCTCAAAGCACAATCGTTAACAATCCCGAAAAGTAGGAAGAATGGGAAGCATTTAAGGAAACCAGGATGGATGAACACAGAACTTAAACACATGCTAAAAAGAAAGAAAGAAATGTTTATTAAATGGAAAGAGGGAGGCATATCTAAAGAAGATTATAATGCAGTCTGCAGATCCTGCAGGGCATGTATCAGGTTAGCTAAAGCTGACAATGAATTAAGGCTTGCAAGAGATGTCAAAAGCAATAAAAAAGGATTTTGGGGGTATGTCAAAAGTAAAAGAAAAGTCAAAGATGCTATAGGATTTTTACAGGATGAAAATGGAGAAATGGTAAGAGAGGATGTTGAGAAGGCCGAACTTTTTAATTCCTATTTTGCATCTGTTTTCTCTCAGAAAGAAAATGTAACATCAACTGATCTTCACTGTTCTTTTAAAGGAATAGAGGAATCCAAGTTATCTGTAAACAGAAAGATTGTGAGGGAATATTTAGCTAACATAAATGAGTTCAAGTCTCCAGGTCCAGATGAATTACACCCCAGAGTACTGAAGGAGATCGTAGAAGAAATTTTAGAACCACTCTCCATAATCTTTGAAAATTCTTGGAGAACAGGAGAAGTCCCAGAAGACTGGAGAAGAGCAAATGTTGTTCCTATCTTCAAAAAGGGGAAGAAGGTGGACCCAGGGAACTATAGGCCGGTGAGTCTGACTTCTATACCAGGAAAGATCTTTGAACAAATTATTAAACAACATGTATGTAAGTACATGGATAAGAATGAAGTGATTAACCAGAGTCAGCATGGGTTTGTAACTAACAAGTCATGTCAGACTAACTTAATTTCCTTCTATGACAGAATCACTGACTGGGTGGATCAGGGAAATGCTGTAGATATAGTATATCTTGACTTCAGCAAAGCATTTGACAAAGTATCTCACACCATCCTTATTGAAAAAATGACCAAGTATGCAATGGACCAGGCAACTGTTAGGTGGATTCATAACTGGCTTAGTGATCGGACTCAAAGGGTGGTTGTAAATGGCTTCACATCCAGCTGGATGAATGTCTCAAGTGGGGTACCACAGGGCTCCGTCCTGGGACCTGTATTGTTCAACATCTTTATCAATGATTTAGATGAAGGAATTGAGGGTAAACTGATTAAATTTGCTGATGACACAAAGCTAGGAGGGATAGCTAATACTAGAGAAGAGAGAGAGAGGATTCAAAAAGACCTAAATAAACTGGAGCAGTGGGCAGCAACCAACAGAATGGTTTTTAACAGGGAAAAATGCAAAGTACTACATCTGGGCAATAAAAATGAAAAAAGCATATACAGAATGGGAGGAATAGAGCTAAGCAACAGTACATGTGAAAAAGACTTAGGTATACTAATAGATCATAGACTGAACATGAGTCAACAGTGTGATGCAGCAGCAAAAAAGGCAAATACAATTCTGGGATGTATTAACAGAAGCATACAGTCTAGATCACGTGAAGTCATTATCGGTCTTTACTCCTCTTTGGTCAGACCTCATCTGGAATACTGTGTACAGTTTTGGGCACCACATTTTAAAAAAGACATAGACAAACTGGAGCAAGTTCAGAGAAGAGCGACCAGAATGGTGACTGGTCTGCAAACCATGTCCTATGAGGAACGGTTGCAGGATTTGGGAATGTTTAGCTTGCAAAAAAGAAGACTGAGAGGAGACTTAATAGCTGTCTACAAATATGTCAAGGGCTGTCACATTGTAGAAGGATCAGCTTTATTCTCATTTGCACAAGGAAAGACTAGAAGCAATGGGATGAAACTAAATGGGAGGAGACACAGATTAGATATTAGAAAAAACTTTTTGACAGTTAGGGTGATTAACGAGTGGAACAGGCTGCCGCGAGAGGTGGTGAGTTCCCCTTCAATGGACGTCTTCAAACAGAGGCTGGACAGACATCTGTCTGAGATGATCTAGTGAATCCTGCTTTGAGCAGGGGGTTGGACCAGATGATCCAGGAGGTCCCTTCCAACTCTACCATTCTATGATTCTATGATTCTATGAAAGCAACCCCGCAGCAGGAGTATGTGAGGACTTAGATCTAGCACATATAGTACATTGACGCACCCACTTAATGACTTCCTTCTGCCATCCAGGCCACCAAAAACTGCGACCCACCAGTCTCTTGGTCTCAGAGATTCCGGGATGACCTGCCAACCGAGATTCGTGACACTCAACAAACAAATCTCTCCTAAAGGTCCCAGGCACAAACAACCTCCCATGAGGAGTGTTAGATGGGGCATTCTCCTGAGCTTTAAGAATCTCATCTTCCAAAACGGAGTCCAAAGCAGCTATCACAAGACCTTCTTGTAAAATGTTCTCCTCTTTCTCAGCACCGACTATGGGAGAAAAACTGCGAGACAAGGCATCCGCCTTAACATTCTTAGTACCAGGGATGTAAGTAACGGAGAAATTAAACCGCGAGAAAAACAGTGCCCACCTAGCCTGACGGGCATTCAGGCGCTTGGCAGCATCAAGATATATCAGATTTTTATGATCCGTAAGAACCTGAACGGGAAATTCCGCAGCTTCCAAGAGGTGATGCCAGTGTTCAAATGCGAGTTTAATAGCCAATAATTCCCGATTACCAATATCGTAATTCAGTTCAGTCTCCGAAAATTTTTTTGAAAAAAAGGCACAGGGATGTAATCCATCCCCGTTATCCTGAGACAATACTGCGCCAACCCCCACAGAGGAAGCATCAACCTCAACCAAAAACGGCTTAGTCACATCAGGCTGCTGTTATGTTCTGCTACCAAAGCTAAGGAAAGAGAGGAGATCTGTCCCTACTATGAGACTCAGCTGAATCCCTACGATGTAACAGGGAACCTGATCCTGCGATCAGACCTGCTAAAGTCCTAATCTAGTCTGTACGAAGACCTATAGATGTGGGGAGGGAATCCCTACAAGTACTAAGGACTGGGAGGAATATGGGACACCTCCTAACAGAAATAGTAGCAGACAGACGAACAAACAAAATAGATAGAACATAGAGGTCCGTAGACCAAGCAAACTAACAGAGTTAGGTACAGAGCACAGGCTAGCTAGAAAGTAGATATACAATGAAGTCCAGCAAAGCCAGAAGGGCGGAGCAGGACTAAATAGGCCAACAAGGTCATGTGACCAGCAAAGGAAAAAAAACCTAACAGCAAGGTTCTAACAGTACCCCCCCTTCTAAGAGGATCCTCCGGATCCCCTAGGACCAGGCTTATCAGGAAATCTCCTGTGAAACGCTCTGATAAGTCTGGACGCGGAAACATCATCTGACCTCACCCAAGAGTTATCCTCGGGTCCGAAACCTTTCCAGGCCACAAGATACTGCAAACTACCTCTATACCGTCTAGAGTCAAGGATGCGAGAAATTTCATATTCCCCGTCCTCCACCACCGGAGGAACAGAGGCAGAGGCGTCACCATCCGACACAACAGCTTTTTTTAACAGAGAGACATGAAAGACCGGATTAATTCTCCAGGAGGTAGGAACCTCCAACCTAACAGCAGATTGGTTGACAACCTGAAGCACCTTAAAGGGCCCTACAAACTTGGGACCCAATTTCTTAGAAGGAATCCTCAACCGCAGATTCCTAGAGGACAACCAAACCATGTCACCAACAGCGAACAAAACCTCCTGTCGTTTCCTATCAAAGTAGTCTTTAGATTTTCTGTTGGCCTCCTGAAGATTACCACGCACATCCGTCCAAACTCTTTCCAAATCACCGGAAAAATTCTCCTCCTCAGGCACGGCAGATCCCAACTTGGAGAACGACCCAAACGACGGATGTCTCCCAGAACAACAAAAAAAAGGCGAACAACCAGCAGAAGAAGATGTATGATTGTTCAGAGCAAATTCGGCAAGTGGCAGAAACTCAGACCACCCCTCTTGATTGTCTGCCACAAAACAACGCAAGAACTGCTCAACATCCTGGTTTTTCCTTTCTGTCTGGCCATTAGATTCAGGATGATATCCGGACGAAAACGACAAATGAATTCCCAACCTGTCACAAAAGGCACGCCAAAAACGAGCCACGAACTGAGGACCCCTATCAGAAACAATGTCAGTAGGAACGCCATGAAGTCTGACAATTTCCTTGACAAAGGCCTTAGCGAGAGTTTTAGCGCAGGGCAGTTTGACGAAGGGAACCAAGTGACACATCTTGCTAAAACGGTCCACGACCACCCAGATGACAGTAAAACCCTCAGAGGGGGGAAGGTCAGTTATAAAGTCCATAGCCAAATGTGTCCAAGGAGCACTGGGGACCTCCAAAGGACAAAGCAACCCCGCAGCAGGAGTATGTGAGGACTTAGATCTAGCACATATAGTACATTGACGCACCCACTTAATGACTTCCTTCTGCCATCCAGGCCACCAAAAACTGCGACCCACCAGTCTCTTGGTCTCAGAGATTCCGGGATGACCTGCCAACCGAGATTCGTGACACTCAACAAACAAATCTCTCCTAAAGGTCTCAGGCACAAACAACCTCCCATGAGGAGTGTTAGATGGGGCATTCTCCTGTGCTTTAAGAATCTCATCTTCCAAAACGGAGTCTAAAGCAGCTATCACAAGACCTTCTTGTAAAATGTTTTCCTCTTTCTCAGCACCGACTATGGGAGAAAAACTGCGAGACAAGGCATCCGCCTTAACATTCTTAGTACCAGCGATGTAAGTAACGGAGAAATTAAACCGCGAGAAAAACAGTGCCCACCTAGCCTGACGGGCATTCAGGCGCTTGGCAGCATCAAGATATATCAGATTTTTATGATCCGTAAGAACCTGAACGGGAAATTCCGCACCTTCCAAGAAGTGGCGCCAGTGTTCAAATGCGAGTTTAATAGCCAATAATTCCCGATTACCAACATCGTAATTCAGTTCAGTCTCCGAAAAATTTTTTGAAAAAAAGGCACAGGGATGTAATCCATCCCCGTTATCCTGAGACAATACTGCGCCAACCCCCACAGAGGAAGCATCAACCTCAACCAAAAACGGCCTAGTAACATCAGGCTGCATAAGGATGGGAGCAGAGGTGAACCTCTCCTTGAGATACACAAAAGCTTCAATGGCCTCAGAAGACCACTGAACCGCATCAGCACCTTTCCTGGTGAGATCAGTCAGAGGTTTGACAATACTAGAAAAATTTTTTATGAACTTTCTATAGTAATTGGCGAAACCCAAAAACCTCTGTATCGATTTCAAACCAATAGGCCTAGGCCATTCCTGCACAGCCTGAACCTTAACCGGATCCATCTCAAAACCTTCGCTGGAGATAATGTAGCCCAAAAAACTAATTCTCTGTACAGCGAACTCACATTTCTCCAGCTTAGCAAAAAGTGAATTGTCCATTAATAACTGTAATACCTCACGCACGCTCCGCCAATGAGACTCCAGATCTGGCGAATAAATCAAAATGTCATCCAAATACACAACCACATTTTTACCGATCAAAGGTCTAAGGATGTCATTAATCAGATTCTGAAAAAATGCAGGAGCATTAGTAAGACCAAAAGGCATAACCAGATTCTCAAAATGACCCACAGGAGTGTTAAAAGCAGTCTTCCATTCGTCACCCTCCTTCATGCGCAACAGATTGTATGCCCCCTTAAGGTCAATTTTAGAGAACCACTTGGCCCCCAATAACTGGTTAAACAGATCAGGAATCAATGGCAGTGGGTAAGGATTGCGTACCGTAATTTTGTTAATCTCACGAAAATCCAGACAAGGACGTAAACCGCCGTCCTTTTTTTTTACAAAAAAAAATCCAACCGCCACAGGAGACTTAGAGGGCCTAATGTGACCGGCGGCCAAACTTGTCTGTATGTATTCCTCCAAAGCCTTCCTCTCAGGAATAGTAAGGTTAAATAAACGACTTTTAGGAAGAGTCGCTCCAGGGACAAATTCAATAGAACAATCATAGTCTCTATGGGGAGGCAAAACCTGCGATTCCTTCTCAGAAAAAACTCTCCAAAAATCCTGAATAGGAACAGGCAATTCTCCCCTATCCAAAGCTGCAATACGCCCGTTACAACACTTGTCATAACATTTATGGCTCCAGGATTTAATTTCACTGGTAGACCAATCCAGTACAGGATTGTGAAATTTTAACCAGGGCAAACCCAATATTACTGGAGAAGGCAAGTTATTCAACACTACCAAATCCAATTTCTCATGGTGAACACCATTAATAGTGAGAGGAAATTCACTGACCTTGAGAGTAATATTCTTCAAAGGGGAACCATCCACAGAAACCACAGCAATGGGGGATGACAAAGGTTCAGGTTTTAAATTGAGTTTTTCCACGAATCCCCCATCAATTACATTCAGAGTAGACCCGCAATCAACAAACACCCGAAATTCCATTAATTTTTCCTGAGCAATCGTGGAAGCAGCTAAAAATACACCCTTGGAATTTAAACAGGCAATACGGGCGTGACTGACCATTTTTTTTTCTTTCTTCATACGAAGCTCACAGCCTTTAATCAAATGACCAGATTTTCCGCAATAGAAACACAAGCCTTCCGAAAAACGACGGTCTTTTTCTTGAGAGCGAGGTGCCACCGATCCAATCTCCATCGGTTCACCACTGTTAGTACACACATTATCATAACCAGAAACTGACATAGCAGAGGATTTGCTCTCATTAACCCTAGCACGCAGTCTTCTATCCACCCGTATAGCTAATTGCATAGCCTGTTGCAAATCTTCAGGTGTAGGATAAGCAATTAGCAGGTCTTTAACCCTTTCACTGAGCCCAGCAAGAAATAGACTTTTCAGAGCAGAATCGTTCCACCCTGTTTGAGTGGACCAACGACGAAAATGTGTACAATATTTTTCCACATTACCCGATCCTTGTTTTAGACGTCTCAACTCAGTCTCAGCTGATGAGACACGGTCAGGATCATCATATAATAGTCCCAAAGCAGAAAAAAAACTATCCACTGATCTGAAGCATGAATCACTAGGTTGCAAAGAAAAGGCCCACTCCTGAGGCTCTTTGCGCAAAAGTGACATTATGAACCCTACGCGCTGGGATTCATCCCCAGAGGACTTAGGTCTCAAACGAAAATACAATAAGCAAGCATTTTTAAATGAAAAAAATTCTCGGTGTTCACCAAAAAACAAATCCGGCAAACATACCTTAGGCTCCAAGAAATGTGCTCCAGGACAGTTACTCACGTGCTGACGGAGCTCGGCCACCTCCAGAGAGAGTCCCTGCAGGCGATGAGCCAAATCCTGAACCGACACCATGATGGAACAGAAAAATCTTTCCTTAGAGAATTTGCTGGCTGGACTTACTGTTATGTTCTGCTACCAGAGCTAAGGAAAGAGAGGAGATCTGTCCCTACTATAAGACTCAGCTGAATCCCTACGATGTAACAGGGGACCTGATCCTGCGATCAGACCTGCTAAAGTCCTAATCTAGTCTGTACGGAGACCTATAGATGTGGGGAGGGAATCCCTACAAGTACTAAGGACTGGGAGGAATATGGGACACCTCCTAACAGAAATAGTAGCAGACAGACGAACAAACAAAATATAAAGAACAAAGAGGTCAGTAGACCAAGCAAACTAACAGAGTTAGATACAGAGCACAGGCTAGCTAGAAAGTAGTTATACAATGAAGTCCAGCAAAGCCAGAAGGGCGGAGCAGGATTAAATAGGCCAACAAGGTCATGTGACCAGCAAAGGAAAAAAAACCTAACAGCAAGGTTCTAACAGCTGCATAAGGATGGGAGCAGAGGTGAACCTCTCCTTGAGATACACAAAAGCTTCAATGGCCTCAGAAGACCACTGAACCGCATCAGCACCTTTCCTGGTGAGATCAGTCAGAGGTTTGACAATAATAGAAAAATTTTTTATGAATTTTCTGTAATAATTGGCGAAACCTAAAAACCTCTGTATCGATTTCAAACCAATAGGCCTAGGCCATTCCTGCACAGCCTGAACCTTCACTGGGTCCATCTCAAAACCTTTGCTGGAGATAATGTAGCCCAAAAAACTAATTCTCTGTACAGCGAACTCACATTTCTCCAGCTTAGCAAAAAGCGAATTGTCCATTAATAACTGTAATACCTCACGCACGCTCCGCCAATGAGACTCCAGATCAGGCGAATAAATCAAAATGTCATCCAAATACACAACCACATTTTTACCAATCAAAGGTCTAAGGATGTCATTAATCAGATTCTGAAAAAATACAGGAGCATTGGTAAGACCAAAAGGCATAACCAGATTCTCAAAATGACCCACAGGAGTGTTAAAAGCAGTCTTCCATTCATCACCCTCCTTCATGCGCAACAGATTGTATGCCCCCTTAAGGTCAATTTTAGAGAACCACTTGGCCCCCATTAACTGGTTAAACAGATCAGGAATCAATGGCAGTGGGTAAGGATTGCGTACAGTAATTTTATTAATCTCACGAAAATCCAGACAAGGACGTAAACCGCCGTCCTTTTTTTTTACAAAAAAAAATCCAACCGCCACAGGAGACTTAGAGGGCCTAATGTGACCAGCGGCCAAACTTGTCTGTATGTATTCCTCCAAAGCCTTCCTCTCAGGAATAGTAAGGTTAAATAAACGACTTTTAGGAAGAGTCGCTCCAGGGACAAATTCAATAGAACAATCATAGTCTCTATGGGGAGGCAAAACCTGCGATTCCTTCTCAGAAAAAACTCTCCAAAAATCCTGAATAGGAACAGGCAATTCTCCCCTATCCAAAGCTGCAATACGCCCGTTACAACACTTGTCATAACATTTATGGCTCCAGGATTTAATTTCACTGGTAGACCAATCCAGTACAGGATTGTGAAATTTTAACCAGGGCAAACCCAATATTACTGGAGAAGGCAAGTTATTCAACACTACCAAATCCAATTTCTCATGGTGAACACCATTAATAGTGAGAGGAAATTCACTGACCTTGAGAGTAATATTCTTCAAAGGGGAGCCATCCACAGAAACCACAGCAATGGGGGATGATAAAGGTTCAGGTTTTAAATTGAGTTTTTCCACGAATCCCCCATCAATTACATTCAGAGTAGACCCGCAATCAACAAACACCCGAAATTACATTAATTTTTCCTGAGCAATCGTGGAAGCAGCTAAAAATATACCCTTGGAATTTAAACAGGCAATACGGGCATGACTGACCATTTTTTTTTCTTTCTTCATACGAAGCTCACAGTCTTTAATCAAATGACCAGATTTTCCGCAATAGAAACACAAGCCTTCAAAAAATCTACGGTCTTTTTCCTGAGAGCGAGGTGCCACCGATCCAATCTCCATCGGTTCACCACTGTTAGTACACACATTCTCATAACCAGAAACTGACATAGCAGAGGATTTGCTCTCATTAACCCTTGCACGCAGTCTCCTATCCACCCGTATAGCTAATTGCATAGCCTGTTGCAAATCTTCAGGTGTAGGATAAGCAATTAGCAGGTCTTTAACCCTTTCATTGAGCCCAGCAAGAAATAGACTTTTCAGAGCAGAATCGTTCCACCCTGTTTGAGTAGACCATCGACGGAAATGAGTACAATATTTTTCCACATTACCTGATCCCTGTCTCAAACGTCTTAACTCAGTCTCAGCTGATGCGACACGGTCAGGATCATCATATAATAGCCCCAAAGCAGAAAAAAAACTATCCACTGATCTGAAGCATGTATCACTAGGTTGCAAAGAAAAGGCCCACTCCTGAGGCTCTTTGCGCAAAAGTGACATTATGAACCCTATGCGCTGGGATTCATCCCCAGAGGACTTGGGTCTCAAACGAAAATACAATAAGTAAGCATTTTTAAATGAAAAAAATTCTCGGTGTTCACCAAAAAATAAATCCGGCAAACATACCTTAGGCTCCAAGAAATGTGCTCCAGGACAGTTACTCACGTGCTGACGGAGCTCGGCCACCTCCAGAGAGAGTCCCTGCAGGCGATGAGCCAAATCCTGAACCGACACCATGATGGAACAGAAAAATCTTTCCTTAGAGAATTTGCAGGCTGGACTTACTGTTATGTTCTGCTACCAGAGCTAAGGAAAGAGAGGAGATCTGTCCCTACGATAGAACTCAGCTGAATCCCTACGATGTAACAGGGAACCTGATCCTGCGATCAGACCTGCTAAAGTCCTAAGCTAGTCTGTACGGAGACCTATAGATGTGGGGAAGGAATCCCTACAAGTACTAAGGACTGGGAGGAAAATGGGACACCTCCTAACAGAAATAGTAGCAGACAGACGAACAAACAAAATAGATAGAACATAGAGGTCCGTAGACCAAGCAAACTAACAGAGTTAGATACAGAGCACAGGCTAGCTAGAAAGTAGATATACAATGAAGTCCAGCAAAGCCAGAAGGGCGGAGCAGGATTAAATAGGCCAACAAGGTAATGTGACCAGCAAAGGAAAAAAAACCTAACAGCAAGGTTCTAACATCTGGAGGTGGTGTGAGGATTGTCCTTGACTGATCTCACCATTCTTCTTCTCTGCCTTTCTGATGTTTTTCTTGGCCTGCCACTTCTGGCCTTAACAAGAACTGTCCCTGTGTTCTTCCACCTCCTTACTATGTTCCTCACAGTGGAAACTGACAGGTTAAATCTCTGAGACAGCTATTTGTATCCTTCCCCTGAACAAATATGTTGAATAATCTTTGTTTTCAGATCATTTGACAGGTGTTTTGAGGAGCCCATGATGCCACTCTTCAGAGGAGATTCAAACAGGAGAACAACTTGCAAGTGGCCACTTTAAGTAGCTTTTCTCATGATTGCATACACCTGGCTATGAAGTTCAAAGCTCATTGAGGTTACAAAACCAAAAAAAGTGCTTTAGTAAGTCAGAAAAAAGTAGGTAGGAGTATTTAAAACAAGAAAATGATAAGGGTGCCCATACTTATGCACCTGTCAAATTTTGTTTGAATGCAGATTGCACATTTTCTGTTAGTACAATAAACCTCATTTCAAGGCAGAAACATTACTGTGTCCAACAGTTATTACATAGATCAAACTGAAATAGCTGTTGCAAAAACACCAATTTTTATAAAACATTAAGCTTAAGATTAATAGGGGTGCCCAAACTTTTTCATATAACTGTATCTGCCTGTAAATATTGTACAAATTCCTCTTCCCCATGTAAAGTCCAAGTTCTGGTTAAGAACCTCATGTCCTCTGAATTTATTGCTGCCCTGGTCCCAGAAGAGAAATGCATGGGGACAGCCACGATCGGATGGTTTGAAGTAAGTGGAGAACACCACATACACAGCCACACATCAGAGAGGGGACACTTATTGTCTGTAGGGTGTCAGAGCGAGCAGGGGCTACAGCTCGCCCACGACTACCTCGCTGAGGCACCTTACATTTGACATAGTCGGCAGGATGCGAGCTCCTCGTACGAAGAAAACAGGGAAGAGCCGACGCAGAACACTGAAGGGAAAGTGTTGGAAGGCATGCGGCCCAAGATGGCGGCCCGAAGCATGGATTCCAAGATGGTGATAGTGGCGGTAAAGTCTAGGAGAAGAACCGCCTATCATGGGAGTGGACGGCGCTGGAGAGCGCGGAAAGATGTCCAGCCCCTACGAGTTCCGGCCCAAAGAAGGATGGGCCCAGCAGTGAAGATGCGTCCCAGGATGGGACGTCCAGTGAAGAAGAGGGCGAGGCGCAAAGCGAAGTTCGGCCCAGTGAGTATCAGCGCGCACATAGAAGGGGCGCGACTGCAGGCGGAGCTGCCGAGAGTGACAAGTGACGCGGCGGTCGCGTCAGAAGACCGGCCCAGAAAGAGGAGGAGTTGGACGCGCAGGACGCGTGTCACTAGTAAGCGACCAGCGCCATTTTCTGTCCAGCGCGCGAGAGGAAGGAGGTGCTGCAGCGGACGCTCTAGGAAAATGGCAGCCAGAGGATCTGATGACATGCCCGAGACGAGCGATGAGGAGGAACTCCTGAAGCTCACCACCCCAGGGGCCGCGGCCGGAAGCCACTCACCCATAGGCGCTGCCCGTGGGCCTTTGCCCTTACCACCAGTGGCCGTCCAGTGGTCTACTAGGCCTGACCCACAGATGAGTCTGCTCATTAATGAACTACGTATTTGGAATTGGAGCTGGATGCCGGGAGATGCTTCCTCCTCGGCGGAGGGCGAAGAACATCCTAGTGGGGCCGAAGTAGCTGCTACAGCATGGCCTGATGAAGGTGAGCGGCCTATACCCTGGTGGCTGGTCCCGCTCACGGAGCCGATAGTGATGACTCCCGGGGCGACGGCGGAGGCCCCTAGGCCTGAAGAGGCTGATGCGGAGGCGAGGCCTTCAAGGAGGAAGGTCACACAGGAAATTTTTTGGCAGATGGCACTAGAGGCCCTAAACACCCCCTCGGCGAAGCGTTACGCCGAACTCGGTAGTCTGAAGTGGACTACACGTAACCCCCCAATGACTCCACGGGAGCAGCGGTGGTGGACCGATACGTTCCTGAGAGTCTGGCTGGAAGGGTCCACCGCGGCGCGGAGGGAGTCGGTGGAGGCTTCCCAGACCCGGGGACGAGTCCTTGAGTTCCACATCTGTGAGGGGTACGGGTTCCTGGAAGAGGAGTGGACTGGGCATGAAGTGTTGTTACCCGCGAGGTAATTAAGCGGGACTATCTGCCCGACCGTCTCCACAATCTGCGTGTGGGAGACATAGTACACTTTGTAAAGTGTGAATGTTCCAGGGGGTGGTACGCGGCTGCGCTCACCCGACCATATGAGTGGGAAGATGTCCTTGAGAAGGACGAGGAGGTCTTCCGGCGAAGGACCAAGAGAGAGGCCCTGCAGCGCTTGGCTCGGGAAGCCCCTGAAGGATTCTTACCCCCTCCCAAGGCCGGTGTCCTGCAGGAGGACGAATCAAGGAAACAGCAGTGGGGAGACATCGTAAGTAAAGAGGAGGAAGACTTCACGAGCTGCGGCAGTGCCACGTCCTCGGATGAGGACCCTGGGCACAGTAGGTACCCTGATCAGCCTTGGAGGTGGAAAAATCCACCTTCATCTACAGCATGGGCCGCCTTTATGAAGGAGCGTAAGGAGGCCCGGAAGAAGTGAGCTAGTTGGCTAAAAGGTCCGTTGACCTTCTACTTTTTCCTTTACTAGGATCCACCAGCTGTGGTCCTGTTTCAGGGACTGTTTCCCAATGGGGGCGGAGTGCCCCATGTTGAGTTAAGTCGAAAAAATGGAGGACTGTTTCCCTACCTCCCAGGCCAGGAAGGCCTTAAGCAGCACTAAGTTGTGTGCCCAAGAGAGCTGTTCTTTTTGTTTTTACTTTTATTTTTATTTTTGTTGCGCCTTTTTCTGCTGGAATTTGAACCACTGAGGCACACTGTGAGGATGACTGTCCTCTAAATCTAAGAGACTTGCGGCCTAGCGGGAAGAACCAGTTACCCCCGCTAGGGCTAAGAGGAAAGTGACTCACGGGGTGTTCCCTGTGACCGTGTGCCTCAGAATGCAGCCTTCAAAGGAGATTGAGGGCTATTTGTGTGTGACCTGTTTTAAAAATATGGACATGGACGTTGTGTTTCCAGGGTCCTTACCAAGAAGGACCGGTACTTTTGAGAAGTTTGAAAGTTGATAATGGACTGTCCTGAATTGCCGTTCTGGGGCCATTAACCGAGAAGGACCGGTCTCCTACTCAAGAAGAAGACTTCAGGACCAGTCATGTACTAAAATGTTTTAGTAAATGTAGTAATGTGATATGATGTCATAGCTGCTGATCCGTATTGATTGTTTAGTGTGGTCAGAGACAGCCAACATTAAAGTGTGGGGGAATGTAATAGTGGGGAAGGACGTAGCCTTCCTTTGGCACTGAGGTAGTTAATGAAAGTGTTCCCGTAGTTAGACCTCTCTGAACTGTTGGTAGGCCAAGCTAAGGGGTTAGCTTCAGTGGTCCAGTCAGTAGAGTAGAGGGGGAACTTAGTGCCCTGATCGAGCCTTGAGTGTTATAGAGCTTGTTCCTGGCATAATTCCTTGTGGGCTGCAGTACCTGTAACCAGCCACAAGATGCCACTGTCCTGGGTGCAGATGTCAGGTTGAGTCTGCCAGCAGTGTTACAGACAGTGATGGGGTTAATGCTGTGTGATGACAGTCCACAGATGGTGGGCACATTAGGAAAATCTCTGCTTAGTTTCCAGAAGCAGGAAGTGATGAGTAGTAAGAGATAGGACAGTGAACTGTACGGGCAGCCTGACTATATGGTGGCTGCTAGGGTAGACGGGAGCTCCATACCCTCAGACAGTGGGATCACCAGTGTAAAAGTCTCCCTATGCAAGAGTTCTGTTAGTCGGCCGGAGAAACTCAACGGAGATATTGAGGACCCGGGGCACTACTAGTCTGCAGGAAGCAGAGGGAGATAAATAGGACTCCAGGCTAAGGGTGGAGATATCAGATCCGGAACACTGTTGGTACTGCAGAAGAGACTCTTGGGCTAGAGATAGAGTCACAGAGATGCTTCACTCAAAGAGGGAACCAGGGCTGAAGGTGTTGACAGCGCCTGTGAGGGAGATAATAACCTGTCGGGCCTTATCCATTATATCTGCCTGTAAATATTGCACATATTCCTCTTCCCCTAGTAAAGTCCAAGTTCTGCTTAAGAACCTTGTGTCCTCTGAATTTATTGCTGCCCTAGTCTCAGAAGAGAAATGCCTGGAGACAGCCGCGATCGGATGGTTTGAAGTAAGTGGAGAACACCACATTCACAGCCACACATCAGAGAGGGGACACGTATTGTCTGTAGGGTGTCAGAGCGAGAAGGGGCTACAGCTCGCCCACGAATACCTCGCTGAGGCACCTTACACAGGGATCACCAGTGACATTATACACAGGAGCTCTGTACATAGTGTACAGGTAATACAGTGATCACTGGTGACATTATACACAGGAGCTCTGCATATAGTTTCAGTGTACAGGTAATACAGTGATCACCAGTGACACTATGCACAGGAGCTCTGTATATAGTGTATAGTGTACAGGTAATACAGTGATCACCAGTGACATTATACACAGGAGCACTGTATATAGTGTATAGTGTACAGGTAATGCAGTGATTACCAGTGACATTATACACAGGAGCTCTGTATATAGTGTACAGGTAATACAGTGATCAAAAATGACATTATACACAGGAGCTGTGCATATAGTGTCAGTGTACAGGTAATACAGTGATCACCAGTGACATTACACAGAGGAGCCCTGTATATAGTGTCAGTGTACAGGTAACACAGGGATCACCAGTGACATTATACACAGGAGCTCTGTATATAGTGTCAGTGTACAGGTAATACAGAGAACACCAGTGACATTATACACATGAGTTCTGTATATAGTGTCAGTGTACAGGTAATACAGGGATCACAGTGACATTATACACAGGAACTCTGTATATAGTGTCAGTGTACAGGTAATACAGTGATCACCAGTGACATTATACACAGGAGCTCTGTATATAGTGTACAGGTAATACAGGGATCACCAGTGACATTATACACAGATGCTCTGTATATAGTGTGAGTGTACAGCTAATAGAGTGTTCACCAGTGACATTATACACAGGAGCTCTGTATATAGTGTCAGTGTACAGGTAATACAGAGATCACCAGTGACATTATACACAGGAGCTCTGTACATAGTGTCAGTGTACAGGTAATACAGTGATCACCAGTGACATTATACACAGGAGCTCTGTATATACTGTATAGCGTACAGGTAATACAGTGATCACCAGTGACATTATACACAGGAGCTCTGTATATTGTGTCAGTATACAGGTAATACAGTGATCACCAGTGACATTATACACAGGAGCTCTGTATATAGTGTCAGTGTACAGGTAATACTGTGATCACCAGTAACATTATACACAGGAGCTCTGTATGTAGTGTCAGTGTACAGGTAATACAGTGATCACCAGTAACATTATACACAGGAGCTCTGTATATAGTGTCAGTGTACAGGTAATACAGTGATCACCAGTGACATTATACACAGGAGCTCTGTATTTAGTGTCAGTGTACAGGTAATACAGTGATCACCAGTGACATTATACACAGGAGCTCTGTATATAGTGTATAATGTGCAGGTAATAGAGGGATCACCAGTGACATTATACACAGGAGCTCTGTATATAGTGTCAGTGTACAGGTAATAGAGGGATCACCAGTGACATTATACACAGGAGGTCTGTATATAGTGTACAGGTAATACAGTGATCACCAGTGACATTATACACAGGATCTCTCTATATAGTGTCATTGTACAGGTAATACAGGGATCACCAGGGACATTATACACAGGAGCTCTATATATAGTGTACAGATAATACAGGAATCACCCGTGAGATTATACACAGGAGCTCTGTATATAGTGTACAGGTAATACAGTGATCACCAGTGACATTATACACAGGAGCTCTGTATATAATGTATAGTGTACAGGTAATACAGGGATCACCAGTGACATTATACAGAGGAACTCTGTATATAGTGTACAGGTAATACAGTGATCACCAGTGACATTATACACAGGAGCTCTGTATCTAGTGTACAGGTAATACAGTGATCACCAGTGACATTATACACAGGAGCTCTGCATATAGTTTCAGAGTACAGGTAATAAAGTGATCACCAGTGACATTATACACAGGAGCTCTGTATATAGTATATAGTGTACAAGTGATACAGGGATCACCAGTGACATTATACACAAGAGCTCTGTATATAGTGTCAGTGTACAGGTAATACAGTGATCACCAGTGGCATTACACACAGGAGCTCTGTATATAGTGTATAGTGTACAGGTAATACAGTGATCACCAGTGACATGATACACAGGAGCTCTGTATATAGTGTCAGTGTACAGGTAATACAGTGACCACCAGTGATATTATACACAGGAGCTCTGTATATAGTGTCAGTGTACAGGTAATACAGGGATCACCAGTGACATTATACACAGGAGCTCTCTATATAGTGTACAGGTAATACAGTGATCACCAGTGACATTATACATAGGAGCTCTGTATATAGTGTACAGGTAATACAGTGATCACCAGTAACATTATACACAGGAGCTCTGTATATAGTGTACAGGTAATACAGTGATCCCAGTGAAATTGTACACAGGAGCTCTGTATATAGTGTACAGGTAATACAGGGATCACCAGTGACATTATACACAGGAGCTCTGTATATAGTGTACAGGTAATACAGTGATCACCAGTGACATTATACACAGGAGCTCTGTATATAGTGTACAGGTAATACAGTGATCACCAGTGACATTATACACATGAGCTCTGTATATTGTGTCCAGGTAATACAGTGATCTCCAGTGACATTATACACAGGAGCTCTGTATATAGTGTATAGTGTAGAGGTAATACAGGGATTACCAGTGACATTATACACGGAAGCTCTGTATATAGTGTCAGTGTACAGGTAATACAGTGATCACCAGTGACATTATACACAGGAGCTCTGTATATAGTATATAGTGTACAGGTAATGCAGTGATCATCAGTGACATTATACACAGGAGCTCTGTATATAGTGTCAGTGTACAGGTAATACAGTAATCACCAGTGACATTATACACGGGAGCTCTGTATATAGTGTCAGTGTACAGATAATACAGTGATCACCAGTGACATTATACACAGGAGCTCTGTATATAGTGTACAGATAATACAGGGATCACCAGTGGCATTATACATAGGAGCCCTGTGTATAGTATATAGTGTATATTGTCAGTGTACAGGTAATACACTGACTCGCCAGTGACGTCTCTAGTTGAAGTCCTTCATCCTTGCTTATCATACAGCGCAGACCACCATCATTTCTTCCAGCCAAGACTTGTCTCTGCATAAAAAAATACAAAGCTATCCAGAGCACTGCTGCCAGAGCACATTCCCCACTTTTTCCCCTCTTGTACACAGCTGAATACAGACGTGCACCCACCATTAATATTCCATTAGTTATTATGCAATCTACCATTCTAAATATAAATTGTAATCCACCACTCTGCCCCCCACTAACTATAAATAGACACTTTCCCCACCCAATAAATATATAAATTAATTATCACTCTTTACCCCAATTCATTACCAGTCACACTTCATCATCCTCAACACCCCCCACTCTGTACCTCCCACTCCCCTGACTCATTAGATTTACATGCCCCCCCCTCTGTCCCACTTCATTATATCGTGTCCTCGCTCTCTCCCACCTCCACCCTCTATTCATTATCAACTGCTCTCCCCACATTCAATACATCATTTACTCTCCCCCACCCTCAATTTATAATTACTTGCTCCTGCACCCCAGATTCATCAGCATTTGCTTTCCCCCACCCTCAATTCATCATGATTTACTGTCCACCATCCCCCAGTCTCAATACATCATCATTTAATCCCCCACCCTCAAAATTCATCATTATTTGCTCTCTACAGCCCCCAAGTCATCATTTGCTCTCCCCACCCCCACCTTCAATTATTTGCTGTTCCCCATCCCCACTTTATCATTTGCAGTCCCCTTCCCCCCTCACTTCACCATTTGCAGTCCCCCTCTTACTTCATCATTTGCAGTGCCCCCTCCCCCTTCATCATTTGAAGGCCCCCTTCACCATTTGCAGTCCCCCCTCCACTTCATCATTTGCAGTCCCCCCCTCCACTTCATCATTTGAAGGCCCCCTTCACCATTTGCAGTCCCCCCTCCACTTCATCATTTGCAGTCCCCCCCTCCACTTCATCATTTGCAGGCCCCCCTTCAGCATTTGCAGGCCCCCCTTCATCATTTGCAGGCCCCCCTTCATCATTTGCAGGCCCCCCTTCAGCATTTGCAGGCCTCCCCTGCAGCACCCCCCCCCACACCCATTCAATTCATTTTATAAAGAAAAACAAAATTTCATACTTACCTCACTTACTATCCTCTGCAGATGCAGCTTCGCTTCTGCTGTCCTAGCAAGGGCCATTGGAGTGCATACATGATGGCGAGTATGCCATGACGTCATCGCATACTCGCCGTCACCTGACCAGAAGTCCGTAAAAGGTGGAGGAAGCTGGAGCTGCGCAGCCGATCAGGTACTTTGACGGCCACTGAGCTCCGAGAAAGCTCACAGCGCCGCAGCATCGACACAAAGCACCTTGTTACACACTGGGGCCCAGTGAGTAGAAGCACAAGAGGGGTGCACTGACTGGGCCGGGCCCCCTCTGCTCACCGGGCCCCATACAGCAGTAAGGGCAGTAATGCCCTGATGGGGGCCCTGGTTCTGGATCTCTGTCAACAACACAGGTTAAACACATTTACCTGGAACATCTACTCCCCTCTTATCTCCTCTTGCCACAATCGCATGCAAGATTTCTCCCGTGCATCCCCCCTACTCTGGAACTCTCTACCCCCAACACATCAGACTCTCACCTACCGTGGAAACCTTCAAAAGGAACCTGAATACCTAACTCTTCCGACAAGCGTTCAACCTGTGGTAATCCTCGCTCTATCATACCGCTGCACAACCAGCTCTACCCTCACCTATTGTATCCTCACCCATCCCTTGTAGATTGTGAGCCCTCGCGGGCAGGGTCCTCGCTCCACCATACCGCTGCACGACCAGCACAACCCTCACCTTCTGTATCCTCACCCATCCCCTGTAGACTGTGAGCCATCGCGGGCAGAGTCCTCGCTCCACCATACTGCTGCACGACCAGCTCTACCCTCACCTACTATATCATCACCCATCCCCTGTAGATCTATGAGCCATCGCAGGCAGGGTCCTCGCTCCACCATACCGCTGCATGACCAGCTCTACCCTCACCTACTGTATCCTCACCCATCCCCTGTAGACTGTGAGCCCTCGCGGGCAGGGTCCTCGCTCCACCATACCGCTGCACGACCAGTTCTACCCTCAGCTACTGTGTCCTCACCCATCCCTTGTAGACTGAGAGACCTCGGGGGCAGGGTCCTTACTCCTCCTGTACCACTGCACGACCAGCTCTACCCTCACCTACTGTATCCTCACCCATCCCCTGTAGACTGTGAGTCCTCGTGGGCTGAGTCCACGCTTTACCATACCGCTGCATGACCAGCTCTGCCCTCACCTACTGTATCCTCACCCATCCCTTGCAGACTGAGAGCCCTCGCGGGCAGGGTCTTCGCTCCCCCATACCTCTACATGACTAGCTCTGCCCTCACCTACTGTATCCTCACCCATCCCTTGTAGACTGAGAGCCCTCGCGGGCAGGGTCCTCGCTCCCCCATACCTCTACATGACTAGCTCTGCCCTCACCTACTGTATCCTCACCCATCCCATGTAGACTGTGAGCCCTCATGAGCAGAGTCCTCGCTCCACCATACCGCTGCACAACCAGCACTACCCTCACCTACTGTATCCTCACCCATCCCATGTAGACTGAGAGCCCTCGTGGGCAGAGTCATCGCTCCACCATACCTCTACACGACCAGCAATACCCCCACCTACTGTATCCTCACCCATCCCATGTAGACTGTGAGCCCTCGCGGGCAGGGTCCTCACTCCACCATACCACTGCACGACCAGCTCTACCCTCACCTACTGTATCCTCACCCATCCCTTGTAGACTGTGAGCCCTCGCGGGCAGAGTCCTCGCTCCACCATACCGCTGCACGACCAGCACTACCCTCACCTTCTGTAAACTGTGAGCCCTCGCGGGCAGAGTCCTCGCTCCACCATACCGCTGTGCGACCAGCTCTACCCTCACCTACTGTATCCTCACCCATCCCATGTAGACTGTGAGCCCTCACGGGCAGAGTCCTCGCTCCACCATACCGCTGCACGACCAGCTCTACCCTCACATACTGTATCCTCACCCATCCCCTGTAGACTGTGAGCCCCCGCAGGCAGAGTCCTCGCTCCACCATACCTCTACATGACTAGCTCTGCCCTCACCTTCTGTATCCTCACCCATCCCTTGTAGACTGTGAGCCCTCGCGGGCAGGGTCCTCACTCCACCATAACGCTGCACGACCAGCTTTACCCTCACCTACTGTATCCTCACCCATCCCATGTAGACTGTGAGCCCTCACGGGCAGAGTCCTCGCTCCACCATACCGCTGCACGACCAGCTCTACCCTCACCTACTGTATCCTCACCCATCCCTTGTAGATTGTGAGCCCTCGCGGGCAGGGTCCTCGCTCCACCATACCGCTGCACGACCAGCTCTACCCTCACCTACTGTATCCTCACCCATCCCTTGTAGATTGTGAGCCCTCGCGGGCAGGGTCCTCGTTCCACCATACCGCTGCACGACCAGCTCTACCCTCACCTACTGTATCCTCACCCATCCCATGTAGACTGTGAGCCCTCATGGGCAGAGTCCTCGCGCCACCATACCGCTGCACGACCAGCTCTACCCTCACCTTCTGTATCCTCACCCATCCCCTGTAGACTGTGAGCCCTCGCGGGCAGAGTCCTCGCTCCACCATACCGCTGCACGACCAGCTCTACCCTCACCTACTGAATCCTCACCCATCCCCTGTAGACTGTGAGCCCTCGCGGGCAGGGTCCTCGCTCCACCATACCGCTGCACGACCAGCTCTACCCTCACCTACTGCATCCTCACCCATCCCTTGTAGATTGTGAGCCCTCGCGGGCAGGGTCCTCGCTCCACCATACCGCTGCACGACCAGCTCTACCCTCACCTACTGTATCCTCACCCATCCCCTGTAGATTGTGAGCCCTCGCGGGCAGGGTCCTCGCTCCACCATACCGCTGCATGACCAGCTCTGCCCTCACCTACTGTATCCTCATCCATCCCTTGTAGACTGTGAGCCCTCGCGGGCAGGGTCCTCGCTCCACCATACCGCTGCACGACCAGCTCTACCCTCACCTACTGTATCCTCACCCATCCCCTGTAGACTGTGAGCCCTTGCGGGCAGGGTCCTCGCTACACCATACTGCTGCACGACCAGCTCTACCCTCACCTACTGTATCCTCACCCATCCCCTGTAGACTGTGAGCCCTCATGGGCAGAGTCCTCGCGCCACCATACCGCTGCACGACCAGCTCTACCCTCACCTTCTGTATCCTCACCCATCCCTTGTAGATTGTGAGCCCTCGCGGGCAGGGTCCTCGCTCCACCATACCGCTGCACGACCAGCTCTACCCTCACCTACTGTATCCTCACCCATCCCCTGTAGACTGTGAGCCCTCGCGGGCAGAGTCCTCGCGCCACCATACCGCTGCACGACCAGCTCTACCCTCACCTTCTGTATCCTCACCCATCCCTTGTAGACTGTGAGCCCTCGCGGGCAGGGTCCTCGCTCCTACATACCGCTGCACGACCAGCTCTACCCTCACCTACTGTATCCTCACCCATCCCTTGTAGATTGTGAGCCCTCGCGGGCAGGGTCCTCGCTCCTCCATACCGCTGCACGACCAGCTCTACCCTCACCTACTGTATCCTCACCCATCCCCTGTAGATTGTGAGCCCTCGCGGGCAGGGTCCTCGCTCCACCATACCGCTGCACGACCAGCTCTACCCTCACCTACTGTATCCTCACCCATCCCTTGTAGACTGTGAGCCCTCGCGGGCAGGGTCCTCGCTCCACCATACCTCTACACAACTAGCTCTGCCCTCACCTACTGTATCCTCACCTATCCCTTGTAGACTGTGGGCCCTTGCAGGCAGGGTCCTCACTCCACTACACCGCTGCACGACCAGCTCTGCCCTCACCTACTGTATCCTCACCCATCCCTTGTAGGCTGTGAGCCCTCGCGGGCAGGGTCCTCGCTCCACCATACCCCTACACGACCAGCACTACCCCCACCTACTGTATCCTCACCCATCCCCTGTAGACTGTGAGCCCTCGCGGGCAGGGTCCTCACTCCACCATACCACTGCACGACTAGTTCTGCCCTCACCTAGTGTATCCTCACCCATCCCATGTAGACTGTGAGCGCTCATGGGCAGAGTCCTCGCTCCACCATACCGCTGCACGACCAGCTCTACCCTCACCTACTGTATCCTCACCCATCCCCTGTAGATTGTGAGCCCTCGCGGGCAGGGTCCTCGCTCCTCCATACCGCTGCACGACCAGCTCTGCCCTCACCTACTGTATCCTCACCCATCCCCTGTAGACTGTGAGCCCTCGCAGGCAGGGTCCTCGCTCCACCATACCTCTACACGACCAGCTCTACCCTCACCTACTGTATCCTCACCCATCCCCTGTAGACTGTGAGCCCTCGCGGGCAGGGTCCTCTCTCCTCCAGTACCAGTCACTGACTCGTTTTTGTTCAAGATTATTGAACTTGTTGTTTGCTATGCATACCTGCTTTTCACATGTAAAGCGCCATGGAATAAATGGTGCTATAATAATAAATAATAATTATACTATTTGTACTCTGGATCAATTGATGCAGCTTTTCCTGGTGTCTGCCCCTAGCTTGAGCTGTTTTGGCAGCTTTTGGGCCCCTTGGAAGGTGCTGTCTGTGCGTTTGGTTATCGTCCCATTGAATCCAATGGGATTAGGATATGTTCGACGAACTGTTCAGCAAATCACAGGAAATTTGTCGATCGGAACAGGATAGAACCTTGAAAGGTTTGCTCATCTCTAGTTAGGAGCTCACCACGTTGGCAGTAGTACTTCTTCAGTTCTGATGGGAGTCCATCCGGTGAGTGCCGTATCCGCTAGAAAAAGGGAATTCACCGGCACGTCCAACCAGAAGATAAAACAAAATTCCTTTATTCTACCATATATACCATCGTCAAACACAAGTGAAAACAATTATTCTAATTAGGACGGACGTCCGAAGAAAGCAGAACGTAAATCGCATCCAAACATCAGAAATGGCAACTACATGTAGTAGAAAGTGTCAGAACAAAAGTCCAGATGAATGAACGCTTTCCGCTACATGAGATGATGATCAAATGGATTCAACAGATAGAAAACAGGTCATTCCTATAGCTCATTCCCTGGGGGGATTCGGTATCTTATTGTGATATCCGATTGTTCTCATGTGACTTTCCCACCTGTTATATCGGATATTGTTCCATAAGAACATCGCATGCAGAGATAGCAGCAAAAGTGATATCCTCCATTATCAACTTTCCTATACCCGTTAATACATCTCTCGTTGCATCGAGATTCTGGCATCTAGGAGGGAAAGAAATATTTAGTATCAAGTCATTGTCATTCCTGGCATTGATGAGTTCGGAAAACGTTCGCCAATCTCAAAGTCGGATTCGTGTCCGGACCCCCCGAGAAACCAGACCACATTTCAGCATATAAATATTTTGTGCTCATGTGAAGAGTTAGAGATGCGATAAGAAGTAAAATCTAGAAATAGTATCGGCATCTCATATGATTATACAATAAAACAATTGAATATATAGGTAAAGGTTCCAAAACACGGCGTTCCCTAGCTTTTATTATCTTCTGGCACTAATGCAGGGGCGTACCTACCACCCGTGCAACCCGTTCATTGAACAGGGGCCCCGAGGGAGAGGGGGCCCCTCCAGTCTCCAGCAGGGCCGCCATCAGGGCATGACTGTTCTGAATCCAGTATGGGGCCCGGCCGGTCGGGGCCCCCTCGGAGCCCCGTTGGGGCCCCCCTCTTGTGCATCTCCTCATGGGGCCCCCGCAGGGCAGGCATCAGCACCCGCTGCACCCGGGCAAATACTGGGGCCCTGAGCAGGCGGGGGGGCCCTCACCATCGGGCACCCCACACGCTAAGGGACCCATGAGCAGACGAGAGCGGTGTCAGCGCCCGCTCCCCCCCGCTTGCTCAGGGCCCCGGCACAATACTTACCTCTCCTCGTGCCTCCGCAGCAGCTCCTGCATCCTCCGCGGCTGCTGCACTGTGACGTCTCAGGTCAGAGGGCGCGGTGATGGACGTCTCAGGTCAGAGGGAGCGGTGACGTCTTTACACCGCGCTCTCTCCTGAGCAGTCACAGCGCAGAGCGGGATGAGGCCGGCGACGCTGAGGGGTCCAGAGCAGCGGTAGCAGGTGAGACGTGAGGTGAGTATTTAATTTTTTTTTTATTGTATGGAGGCCTGTGGCAGTATAAGGGAGGTGGGGGTGTGACATCCTGCATGGGGCATTATATGAGGGGGAGAGGTGACATCCTGCATGGGGCATTATAAGGGAGGTGGGGGTGTGAAATCCTGCATGGGGCATTATATGAGGGGGAGAGGTGACATCCTGCATGGGGCATTATAAGGGAGGGGGGGTGACATCCTGCATGGGGAATTATAAGGGAGGTGGGGTGTGACATCCTGCATGGGGCATTATATGGGGGGGTGACATCCTGCATGGGGCATTATATGAGGGGAGAGGTGACATCCTGCATGGGGCATTATAAGGGAAGGGGGGTGTGACATCCTGCATGGGGCATTATATGGGGGGGAGTGACATCCTGCATGGGGCATTATAAGAGGGGGAGAGGTGACATCCTGCATGGGGCATTATAAGGGAGGGGGGGTGACATCCTGCATGGGGCATTATATGAGGGGGAGAGGTGACATCCTGCATGGGGCATTATAAGGGAGGGGGGGTGACATCCTGCATGGGGAATTATAAGGAAGGTGGGGTGTGACATCCTGCATGGGGCATTATATGGGGGGGTGACATCCTGCATGGGGCATTATATGAGGGGAGAGGTGACATCCTGCATGGGGCATTATAAGGGAAGGGGGGTGTGACATCCTGCATGGGGCATTATATGGGGGGGAGTGACATCCTGCATGGGGCATTATAAGAGGGGGAGAGGTGACATCCTGCATGGGGCATTATAAGGGGGGGAGTGACATCCTGCATGGGGCATTATATGGGGGGTGACATCCTGCATGGGGAATTATATGGGGGGGTGACATCCTGTATGGGGCATTATATGGGGGGGGAGAGGTGACATCCTGCATGGGGCATTATAAGGGAGGTGGGGGTGTGAAATCCTGCATGGGGCATTATATGAGGGGGAGAGGTGACATCCTGCATGAGGCATTATAAGGGAGGTGGGGGTGTAAAATCCTGCATGGGGCATTATATGAGGGGGAGAGGTGACATCCTGCATGGGGCATTATAAGGGAGGGAGGGTGACATCCTGCATGGGGAATTATAAGGGAGGTGGGGTGTGACATCCTGCATGGGGCATTATATGGGGGGGTGACATCCTGCATGGGGCATTATATGAGGGGAGAGGTGACATCCTGCATGGGGCATTATAAGGGAAGGGGGGTGTGACATCCTGCATGGGGCATTATATGGGGGGTGAGTGACATCCTGCATAGGGCATTATATGAGGGGGAGAGGTGACATCCTGCATGGGGCATTATAAGGGAGGAGGGGATGACATCCTGCATGGGGCATTATATGAGGGGGAGAGGTGACATCCTGCATGGGGCATTATAAGGGAGGGGGGGTGACATCCTGCATGGGGCATTATAAGGGAGTGGGGGTGTGACATCCTGCATGGGGTATTATAAGGGAGGTGGGGTGTGACATCCTGCATGGGGCATTATATGGGGGGGTGACATCCTGCATGGGGCATTATATGAGGGGAGAGGTGACATCCTGCATGGGGCATTATAAGGGAAGGGGGGTGTGACATCCTGCATGGGGCATTATATGGGGGGGAGTGACATCCTGCATGGGGCATTATATGGGGGGTGACATCCTGCATGGGGCATTATATGGGGGGGGTGACATCCTGTATGGGGCATTATATGGGGGGGGAGAGGTGACATCCTACATGGGGCATTATATGGGGGGGTGACATCCTGCATGGGACATTATAAGGAGGGTGTGACATCTTGCATGGGGCATTATATGGGGGGTGTGACATCTTGCATGGGGCATTATAAGGGAAGGGGGGGTGACATCCTGCATGGGGCATTATATGAGGGGGAGTGACATCCTGCATGGGGCATTACAAAGTGCGGGGTAACATCCTGCATGGGGCATTATATGGGGGGGAGTGACATCCTGCATGGGGCATTATATGGAGGGGAGTGACATCCTGCATGGGGCTAAATATGGAGGGGAGTGACATCCTGCATGGGGCATTATATGGGGGGTGACATCCTGCATGGGGAATTATATGGGGGTGTGACATCCTGCATGGGGCATTATATGAGGGGGAGAGGTGACATCCTGCATGGGGCATTATAAGGGAGGGGGGTGACATCCTGCATGGGGAATTATAAGGGAGGTGGGGTGTGACATCCTGCATGGGGCATTATATGGGGGGGTGACATCCTGCATGGGGCATTATATGAGGGGAGAGGTGACATCCTGCATGGGGTATTATATGAGGGGAGTGACATTCTGCATGGGCCATTATAAGGGAAGGGGGGTGTGACATCCTGCATGGGGCATTATATGAGGGGGAGAGGTGACATCCTGCATGGGGCATTATAAGGGAGAGGGGGTGACATCCTGCATGGGGAATTATAAGGGAGGTGGGGTGTGACATCCTGCATGGGGCATTATATGGGGGGGTGACATCCTGCATGGGGCATTATATGAGGGGAGAGGTGACATCCTGCATGGGGCATTATAAGGGAAGGGGGGTGTGACATCCTGCATGGGGCATTATATGGGGGAGGAGTGACATCCTGCATGGGGCATTATATGAGGGGGAGAGGTGACATCCTGCATGGGGCATTATAAGGGAGGAGGGGGTGACATCCTGCATGGGGCATTATATGAGGGGGAGAGGTGACATCCTGCATGGGGCATTATAAGGGAGGGGGGGTGACATCCTGCATGGGGCATTATAAGGGAGTGGGGGTGTGACATCCTGCATGGGGCATTATAAGGGAGGTGGGGTGTGACATCCTGCATGGGGCATTATATGGGGGGGTGACATCCTGCATGGGGCATTATAAGGGAAGGGGGGTGTGACATCCTGCATGGGGCATTATTTGGGGAAGAGTGACATCCTGCATGGGGCATTATATGGGGGGTGACATCCTGCATGGGGCATTATATGGGGGGGTGACATCCTGTATGGGGCATTATATGGGGGGGAGAGGTGACATCCTACATGGGGCATTATATGGGGGGGTGACATCCTGCATGGGGCATTATAAGGGAGTGGGGGTGTGACATCCTGCATGGGGCATTATAAGGGAGGTGGGGTGTGACATCCTGCATGGGGCATTATATGGGGGGGTGACATCCTGCATGGGGCATTATAAGGGAAGGGGGGTGTGACATCCTGCATGGGGCATTATTTGGGGAAGAGTGACATCCTGCATGGGGCATTATATGGGGGGTGACATCCTGCATGGGGCATTATATGGGGGGGTGACATACTGCATGGGGCATTAAAAGGGGGGGTGACATCCTGCATGGGGCATTATAAGGGGGGCAACATCCTATATGGGGGGAAACAGCCTGCACGGGGCATTATAAGGGGGGTGACATCCTGCATGGGGCATTATAAGGGAGGGTGGTGTGACATCCTACATGGGGCATTATATGGGGGGGTGACAACCTGCACGGGGATTTATAAGGGAGGGGGGTGTGACATTCTGCATGGGGCATTATATGGGGGAGAGGTGACATCCCGCATGGGGCATTATAAGGGAGGGGGGTGTGACATCCTGCATGGGGCATTATAAGGGAGGGGGTGACATCTTGCATGGAGTATTATAAGGAGGGATGACATCCTGCATGGGGCATTATAAGGGGGGGTGACATCCTGCATGGGGCATTATATGGGGGGGTGACATCCTACATGGGGCATTATATGGGGGCGTGACATCCTGCATGGGACATTATAAGGGAGGGGGGTGTGACATCCTACATGGGGCATTATAAGGGAGTGGGGGGTGACATCCTGCATGGGGCATTATAAGGGAGGTGGGGTGTGACATCCTGCATGGGGCATTATATGGGGGGGTGACATCCTGCATGGGGCATTATATGAGGGGAGAGGTGACATCCTGCATGGGGCATTATAAGGGAAGGGGGGTGTGACATCCTGCATGGGGCATTATAAGGGGGGGGAGTGACATCCTGCATGGGGCATTAAATGGGGGGTGACATCCTGCATGGGGAATTATATGGGGGGGTGACATCCTGTATGGGGCATTATATGGGGGGGGGAGGTGACATCCTGCATGGGGCATTATAAGGGAAGGGGGGTGTGACATCCTGCATGGGGCATTATATGGGGGGAGAGGTGACATCCTGCATGGGGCATTATAAGGGAAGGGGGGTGTGACATCCTGCATGGGGCATTATATGGGGGGAGTGACATCCTGCATGGGGCATTATATGGGGGGTGACATCCTGCATGGGGCATTATATGGGGGGGTGACATCCTGTATGGGGCATTATATGGGGGGGGAGAGGTGACATCCTACATGGGGCATTATATGGGGGGGTGACATCCTGCATGGGACATTATAAGGAGGGTGTGACATCTTGCATGGGGCATTATATGGGGGGTGTGACATCTTGCATGGGGCATTATAAGGGAAGGGGGGGTGACATCCTGCATGGGGCATTATATGAGGGGGAGTGACATCCTGCATGGGGCATTATAAAGTGCGGGGTAACATCCTGCATGGGGCATTATATGGGGGGGGAGTGACATCCTGCATGGGGCATTATATGGGGGGGAGTGACATCCTGCATGGGGCATTATATGAGGGGAGTGACATCCTGCATGGGCCATTATAAGGGAAGGGGGGTGTGACATCCTGCATGGGGCATTATATGGGGGGAGTGACATCCTGCATGGGGCATTATATGGTGGGGTGACATCCTCCATGGGGCATTATATGGGGGGGTGACATCCTGTATGGGGCATTATATGGGGGGGAGGTGACATCCTGCAAGGGGCATTATATGGGGGGTGACATCCTGCATGGGACATTATAAGGGCTGTGTGACATCTTGCATGGGGCATTATATGGGGGGGTGACATCTTGCATGGGGCATTATAAGGGAAGGGGGAGGTGACATCCTGCATGGGGAATTATATGGGGGGGTGTGACATCCTGCATGGGGCATTATAAGGGGGGGTGACATCCTGCATGGGGCATTATATGGGGGGAGTGACATCCTGCATGGGGCATTATATGGGGGGGAGTGACATCCTGCATGGGGCATTATAAGGGGGTGTGTGTGACATCCTGCATGGGGCATTATAAGGGGGGGTGACATCCTGCATGGGGCATTATATGGGGTAGAGGTGACATCCTGCATGGGGCATTATAAGGGGGGTGACATCCTATATGGGGGGAAACAGCCTGCATGGGGCATTATAAGGGGGGGTAACATCCTGCATGGGGCATTATAGAGGGGGTGAAATCCTATATGGGGGAAACAGCCTGCATGCGGCATTATAAGGGGGGGTGACATCCTGCATGGGGCATTATAAGGGGGGGTGACATCCTGCATGGGGCATTATAAGGGGGGCAACATCCTATATGGGGGGAAACAGCCTGCACGGGGCATTATAAGGGGGGTGACATCCTGCATGGGGCATTATAAGGGAGGGTGGTGTGACATCCTACATGGGGCATTATATGGGGGGGTGACAACCTGCACGGGGATTTATAAGGGAGGGGGGTGTGACATTCTGCATGGGGCATTATATGGGGGAGAGGTGACATCCCGCATGGGGCATTATAAGGGAGGGGGGTGTGACATCCTGCATGGGGCATTATAAGGGAGGGGGTGACATCTTGCATGGAGTATTATAAGGAGGGATGACATCCTACATGGGGCATTATAAGGGGGGGTGACATCCTGCATGGGGCATTATATGGGGGGGTGACATCCTACATGGGGCATTATATGGGGGCGTGACATCCTGCATGGGACATTATAAGGGAGGGGGGTGTGACATCCTACATGGGGCATTATAAGGGAGGGGTGGTGACATCCTGCATGGGGCATTATAAGGGAGGGGGTGTGTGACATCCTGCATGGGGCATTATAAGGGGGGGGTGACATCCTACATGGGGCATTATAAGGGAGAGGGGTGACATCCTGCATGGGGCATTATAAGGGGGGTGACATCCTGCATGGGCATTATAAGGGAGGGGGAGAGGTGACATCCTGCATGGGGCATTATAAGGGAGGGGGGGTGACATCCTGCATGGGGCATTATAAGTGAGGGTGTGTGTGACATCCATCATGGGGCATTATAACGTAGGGGGGGTGTAACATCCTGCATGGGGCATTATAAGGGAGGGGGTGTGTGTGACATCCTGCATGGGGCATTATAAGGAAATGGGGGGTGTCATCCTGCATGGGGCATTATAAGGGGGGGTGACATCCTGTATGGGGAGGGGACAGCCTGCATGGGGCATTATGTGGGAGGAACAGCCTGTGTGGGGCATTATGTGGGGGGAACAGCCTGTATGGAGCGTTATATGAGGGCCAGTATCCTGCATGGAGCGTTATATGGGGGCCAGTATTCCATATGGAGCGTTATATGGGGGCCAGTATTCCATATGGAGCGTTATATGGGGACCAGTATCCTGTATGGAGTGTTATATGGGGGCCAGTATTCCGTATGGAGCATTTTATGGGGGCCAATATTCTGTATGGAGCATTTTATGGGGGCCAGTATTCTGTATGGAGCATTTTATGGGGGCAAGTATTCTGTATGGAGCATTATATGGGGGCCAGTATCCAGTATGAAGCATTATATGGGGGCCAGTATTCCGTATGGAGCATTTTATGGGGGCCAGTATTCTGTATGGAGCATTTTATGGGAGCCAGTATTCTGTGTGGAGCATTTTATGGGGGCCAGTATTCTGTATGGAGCCCTATATGGGGGCCAGTATCCAGTATGGAGCATTATATGGGGGCCAGTATTCTGTATGAAGCATTATATGGGGGCCAGTATCCTGTATGGTGCGTTATATGGGAGCCAGTATTCTGTATGGAGCATTTTATGGGGGCCAGTCTCCTGTATGGAGCATTTTATGGGGGCCAGTATACTGTGTGGAGCGATTCGCTGGTTTCTGAGCTATTGTGGAATTTACAATAGATATCACTCATGTAATGTAAGAAGTGAAATCTTTGCATTGTACTATATCCCTAGAACGCATGACCATAAAAATCTACTTTTTCACATACCTGGGGCCTTTTAGGCCCGTGTGCAAATAACATGGAATACCTAGAGTTTCAAAATTCTAACTAAAGTAATCTTGCAGAAAATAGAAAACAATTAACAGGGCGGGCCTGCGAAGCCCCAGGTATGTGTTCTAGGGATATATACAGTACAGACCAAAAGTTTGGACACACCTTCTCATTTAAAGATTTTTCTGTATTTTCATGACTATGAAAATTGTACATTCACACTGAAGGCATCAAAACTATGAATTACCACATGTGGAATTATATACTTAACAAAAAAGTGTGAAACAACTGAAAATATGTCTTATATTCTAGGGTCTTCACAGTAGCCACCTTTTGCTTTGATGACTGCTTTGCACACTCTTGGCATTCTCTTGATGAGCTTCAAGAGGTAGTCACCGGAAATGGTCTTCTAACAATCTTGAAGGAGTTCCCAGAGATGCTTAGCACTTGTTGGCCCTTTTGCCTTCACTCTGCGGTCCAGCTCACCACAAACCATCTCGATTGGGTCCTGGTCTGGTGACTGTGGAGGCCAGGTCATCTGGCGTAGCCCCCCATCACTCTCCTTCTTGGTCAAATAGCCCTTACACAGCCTGGAGGTGTTTGGGGTCATTGTCCTGTTGAAAAATAAATGATGGTCCAACTAAACGCAAACCGGATGGAATAGCATCCCGCTGCAAGATGCTGTGGTAGCCATGCTGGATCAGTATGCCTTCAATTTTGAATAAATCCCCAACAGTGTCACCAGCAAAGCCCCCCCACACCATCACACCTCCCCCTCCATGCTTCACGGTGGGAACCAGGCATGTAGAGTCCATCCGTTCACCTTTTCTGCGTCGCACAAAGACACAGTGGTTGGAACCAAAGATCTCAAATTTGGACTCATCAGACCAAAGCACAGATTTCCACTGGTCTAATGTCCATTCCTTGTAATCTTTAGCCCAAACAAGTCTCTTCTGCTTGTTGCCTGTCCTTAGCAGTGGTTTCCTAGCAGCTATTTTACCATGAAGGCCTGCTGCACAAAGTCTCCTCTTAACAGTTGTTGAAGAGATGTGTCTGCTGCTAGAACTCTGTGTGGCATTGACCTGGTCTCTAATATGAGCTGCTGTTAACCTGCGATTTCTGAGGCTGGTGACTCGGATAAACTTATCCTCAGAAGCAGAGGTGACTCTTGGTCTTCCTTTCCTGGGGCGGTCCTCATGTGAGCCAGTTTCTTTGTAGCGCTTGATGGTTTTTGCAGCTGCACTTGGGAACACTTTTAAAGTTTTCCCAATTTTTCGGACTCACTGACCTTCATTTCTTAAAGTAATGATGGCCACTCGTTTTTCTTTACTTAGCTGCTTTTTTCTTGACATAATACCAATTCTAACAGTCTATTCAGTAGGACTATCAGCTGTGTATCCACCTGACTTCTGCACAATACAACTGATGGTCCCAACCCCATTTATAAGGCAAGAAATCCCACTTATTAAACCTGACAGGGCACACCTGTGAAGTGAAGACCATTTTCGGTGACGACCTCTTGAAGCTCATCAAGAGAATGCCAAGAGTGTGCAAAGCAGTCATCAAAGCAAAAGGTGGCTACTGTGAAGAACCTAGAATATAAGACATATTTTCAGTGGTTTCACACTTTTTTGTTAAGTATATAATTCCACATGTGGTAATTCATAGTTTTGATGCCTTCAGTGTGAATGTACAATTTTCATAGTCATAAAAATACAGAAAAATCTTTAAATGAGAAGGTGTGTCCAAACTTTTGGTCTGTACTGTATGTATATACATAATAAATTTATATTGATATATTTGAAGTTAGTTTCTCTGGAACTTCATCTTTGCTGTGAAGCAGATAGACAATGGTATATCTTGAATAATCATTGATAAATTTGAGGAAATATATCTTCTTCCCAGGAGTTAGAGTTCTCATTGGATCACAAATATCTGTGTGTTTTAAGTCCAGAAGCTGTTCTGATTTTGTAATACTATTCTTAGGAAAGGATTTCCTTGACATTTTCCCTTTAGGACAGCTAGTACATTTCATTGTCTGATTACACAGATCGACTGTAAAACCATCAGCAAGTTGTTTTTGAACTAACTTTCTTATTGCTTCTGGGTCTCTATGTGCAAGACGCCTATGCCATACATGGCTACAATACTTGTGCTGTTCATGTTTAGCAGTGTATACACTTTCCTTGCATTTTAGATGGTACAGCTCATCTTTGATTTTTCCTTCTGCTAGTGTGTGACCTTCTTTTGAGAGGATACAGCTGTCATTTTTAAATGTAACTTCATTTCCTTGTCTTGTGAGTTTCCTCACAGGTAACAGATTGCTTTCAAGCCTAGGGACATAGAGTATGTCATTTACTGGGATTTTTCTGCTTTGTGTTGGGGATACTTGACAATTAATGTAACGATCTTCTATTCCCTCTATTCCCTCTGAATTCATATACTGAACATTAGCCAAGATTATTTTCTCTGACTTACTTTGGTCAAGGTTAGAGAAGAAGCTTCTGTCATTAGTCATATGACTAGTTACCCCAGAGTCTATACACCATGCATGCTTTGATGTATTTGCATTAACAGTAAATGCAGCTTCAGCACTTGAAGTGTCATATTCTTCATTAATGGCACTTTTAACCCTTTGTTTATTATTTTGCTTTTTCAGCTGATTCATTCTCGCTTTCCAGACTCTGCAGTCAGCCTTTAAGTGACCTAATTTCTTGCAGACAAAACACTCACATGTTTCCCATAAATTACTTTTACTTTTGGGTAGATCTTGTGTTTTTAAGTATTTTCTGTTTTGGATACCCCACTGCTGCATATGCTTTCTGTTTTTCGCTTATACTCATCAACAAGCTTTCTTCTGACATACTCCAATGTAAGCTCATAATCTGGGCGTGCATCTAGTGCAGTTACAAGCGTGTCATAGCTTTTTGGTACGTTTCAGTTCAGACTTCCAGGTTTTTTCTTTGTAGTTCATTGTGCTTTAGTGCATATAAAAGGGTGTGGCCGCCCTTTGTCTGAACTGAAAGGTTCATTCTGCCTCAGGTTTATGCTTATACTAGGGATCCAGTCTCTCTGCCCTTATCCATATGTACGTCACTTGACAAATGGTAAGGTTTTTTAATATTAGAGTTAGGACTGTCCCATAAGGGTTGCCTTGACGTGGCGGGATAGATTTTACATTATTTTGATCAAAATTATGTTTACTAAATACCCTTTATTATTTATTATTATTTTTGCACTGTGCGATCTATCCATTTACTTCCAGTTATTTGGGTATTTTGCTTGTTTTTGTTTTTTCTCTGTCTAGTGGCCTTGTGTGAACATGCATTTACAATTTGCATTGTAGCGTCGGCGTCCCTGCCCTCTGCTAGGCAGGGACGCTGTTCCCCTCACCTCTCTGCTCCGAGCCCGGCGTCCTCCTCCCGCTCTGCTGGCAGCGCGCGCTCCTTCCCGGCCACTGTGCTTAGGGCGCGCGCGCTCCCTCCCTCTTAAAGGGGCCGCGCGCACCATCCTAAGGAGTCCCCGGCCAATGGCCGGAGGACTTCACCATATATAAGGCACCTCCTCCAAAATGGAGGTGCCCGAGCAATGTTGTTGCACTGTTCACTACTCTGCTTCAGCCCTCAGGTCCCGTTGCCAGTTACCTGTCAGTTACCTGCCTGATTCCTGCCAGAGTCCTGCCAGTTTGCTGTCTGTTTCCTGCCTGATATTCCTGCTACCTGCTTGCTAGCCTGAGGTCCGACGGTCTGCCTTCCTACTCCTGTCAGTCTGTCTATGGACCAGCTTGGCCGCTCACCTGGGAGCGCACACCTGCTACCTGCCTGCTAGCCTACCTGGAGGCTCCGCCGTCACGTGCTGTGACCACCTGCTATTCCAGAGACTCCTGCCCGCTCACCTGGGAGCGCTTCTCCGCTACCTGCCTGCTTGCCTACCTGGAGGCTCCGCCGTCACGTGCTGTGACCACCTGCTATTCCAGAGACTCTTGCCCGCTCACCTGGGAGCGCTCCTCCGCTACCTGCCTGTTTGCCTACCTGGAAGATCCGCCGTCACATGCTGTGACCACCCGTTCATCCAGAGACTCTCGCTTGCTCACCTGGGAGCATACATCTTCCATCTGCCTGCTTGCCTACCTGGAGGTTCAGCCATCACAGGTCGTACCTACCCTTTACCCAGAGACTGCCCCGGTTACTTGTCGTGACCTCCAGCCCGTTCATCCAGAGACTGCCCCGGTCACTTGCCGTGACCTCCAGCCCGTTCTTCCAGAGACTGCCCCGGTCACTTGCCGTGACCTCCAGCTCGTTCATCCAGAGACTGCCCCGGTCATTTACCGTGACCTCCTGCCCGTTCACCCAGAGACTGTCCCGGTCACCTGCTGTGACTGCCTGCCCGTCTTCCCTGGTCGCCACCCGCTCCCTTACAAGGACCGCCCCCTTGTATAGTAGCTCTGAGGTTCCGCCTCCCAGACCCGTTACATGCATGCACATCAATTTACGTTTCAGTTCAGATTTCCAGGTTTTTTCTTTGCAGTTCATTGTGTTTAGTGCATATAAAAGGATACTACCAGTTATTTGGGTATTTTGCTTGTTTTTGGTTTTTCTCTGCTTAGTAGTAGTGCAGCAACATGTAAATCCTTTAGATTTTACCCAATGCCCTACAGGTGCTGTACAATTTCTAAAGTATTTCTTATGCAATCCTACATATCTTGGCATTTATTTAGCTTAGACTGATAGACATTTCTCATTAAATAGTGCTTATTGCCGAGATTTTTCATTTCATGCACTTTCTGCAGCTGTTCCCACATTTCTTTTGCAGTTTCACATTTACATACATGCATAATCTGATCATCATCCATACTTAGGGAGATAATGCTTTGTGCTTTTGATCCTTCTCTATCCAGTCTTCAGATTGTGGGTCAGGTCTAGACTCCTGTATCTGTACCTTCTCTTTTCAGCAGCATCTTTACCTTGAATTTCCAGGATTGGTAGTTTGGTTAGTCACATTTGGCACTGAGAACTTCACAGAGTTGCTGCTGGTGGCCATCTTTGCTTCTTCTTCTTAGTACACTGTTGTTCTCCTTCCTCTGGGCTTTTCTCTGGGTCTTTGGGTTTCTGGGTCCCTGGGTTTCTTGGCCCATAACCTGTTGGCAGTAGATTAATCTCTGTACTGTCCAGCCATTCAACAGTGAATATATATTTATTCAGGAACAAAGATAACAGAGCTGACAACTGGTATTTCTTATAGCTTAGGATCTTAGCATCTTGTCTGTCAGCTTGCAAAGTGAAAAAGAAAGTGTGCTCCAGCTACACAAACAGTGAGCAGGAACTTCATTTTCTTTCACAATGCATTACTAGCAATAAAACACTACTGCTGGAGACAGAAACATATGCACTATTAAACAGTTGTAAGTAGTTGATGTGATATATTTGATAATAAGCATTACTCCAACAGTAAGCAAGGAAACATGGGTGCAGACATAATTATAATTTGTCATATTTTACCACAAGAATCTCTGAGTGGAATAATATGACCACCATATTTCCGAGCATATGTTCACTAGAAACACCAAATAGGACTGATATGCCCGTATTTAGTATTGATATTAAATTACGGTTTCCCAATGCTGAAAATCCTGGGGTTTGAATACACTTAAGAGATCACTGATAGATATGTGGATGGTATTGATAGCAGATTATTATAGACATGGCTTGGATATATTGCATTTCCATTGCCATGTGCTGTCCCTGGTATGGACTGGAGACGTCCTGTCTACCTCAGAGGCAATTATCTTCCCCAGGATGGTTTATCGCCTCTAGGCTAGAGAAGAAACAGGCAGAGGTTAAGTCTCCTGTAGACTGGCTGACTCGTCGCTAATTTAATTATGACTCATGGAAAAGCTGACGGGTGTTCAGTGATATCGGATTTTTAGTAATTAATTCATAACCCCGCCATGACAACATATCACTTACCACACCGGTTTTCCATGTTATGGTGTCATCATTTATATGCAGCCATTGATCCCCTGGCAGCCCATCTCTCGAAAAGAAGCTCTTATTATTATTATGGTATACATAATTGTTGCCATGTTGGTGAAAGACCCAGTTTGATAACACCAAGTAAGGTGGAGATACAAGTCGTCTTCCCTCATCAAATGTCACAATGTTTCTGGTATAATCCTCGTATTTTAACCAATTTATGAACAACTTCAGCTTAAAAGAAAGAAATCACAAATAACTACAGTTATACTAACATAGTTTGGGGTTTATGACATTAATCAGAATAGCGGTTTGGGTGATTTCACATGTTTTATGGTAAATACCAAATATCTTAGAAGTAAAATGTAGCAATTGGATATTATAATGACAGATAAAGGTGATAATGAAGTGGGGAGAACAGAAACTAGGCTGGATGGGAGCCAGAAATCTTTGTTTCCTAATTGGTGAAGCTTTCGTATCGTGGCTGGTTACCAAGCGTCTGTGTGACTAAGCCAATATTATATGCTCAATGCAAAGTCAACTCTTCCCCACGTGTTCAGCCTCGGTGCAGGGCAGGTCAGAAAGGGAAGAATTTCAGAAATGGCTAAATTGTTTAACATTTTCAAACACAAATTCTTTGAATTCCATAAATGAAATTTTCTTTCACAAAATGAACAATTTTGTAAATAACTGAGGCAGCAGCATCAACTACAGAATATATAACGTGATGGACCTGATGGTTTATCTGCGGGTTCAAACAATGATCACATCAGCAAACAGACTTTCACCACCTGTCCTACCAGTCCTACCGAGACTGTGACCTTTCTCAGGCAGATACCCCCCCAGGTCTTATCTTATGTAATTCTGGGTCAACAAATTGAACCGGTGGAAAGAACTGGTCCAGTTTGCTAAGAGCGTACTTTCATCTCCAGCCTCCAGTGTAATGTCAGAGAGGGAGTCCAGCATGGCCGGTGGATTTGTCACAATAGAGTGAGCCAGGTTATACACTACATGCATGGAATACCTAACATTTGTCAAAATGGATCAGTACAGATTTATGCACCGATGACTGTGCCAATAATTAAATCAGTCATACCATTTGTCGGCCTGCCTGGCTCTCCATTGACTGTCATCTACACTGTTCTGCTGCCACCAATGCCATGGACCACACTATGCCGGACATCCATTCCCTGTCCATCATGTAACATGGCTGCTGCCAGAGCTGCTGTTGCATCTAAAGATCTCATTGCCGGCCCTGTTAACTCTTCACTGTTCTGCTTCAGCCATAACCACTGCACAACGGCTCCAGCTACTCATCTCCTGGCTGCCCACTGTATCTCATAGTGCTAGAATGCATTGCTGCTGCCAGGGCTGTCGTTGGCTGGCCCCAACTTGCCAAGCGTTTCTTTGCCTATCCCCTCTTATTTCTCTTCCATGCTGTTCCTGCCATAGTCACTGCACAGCCCTGCCAGCGACTCATCTGCTGGCTGTCTACTTTGTTTCGTAGTGCCAGACATACTTACTGATGCTGGGACAACAACTCATACCTTTTTTACGTTCAAAACAAGGAGCGGACATATAATTGGTGCAACATGCGCAGCTGCACAGGAGCCCAGGAGGTAAGGGGGCCCATTGCCACCTCCAGATCAGCAAGCTGGTCCAGGTACAGACACAAACAGGGCCTCATATATTATCCTTGTTCAAAGGGGTGGTGAGCAGAAGATGCACCTAGTCAACATCTCACACCACTCACAAGTAAATATCGCCATCTGCGAGTTCGATTGAACAGGTAGAAATTAAAGGAAGGAGGATGCATTCCCAAAAGAAGACTTTAAAGTGGGCCCCTGCCGGGTCAGGGGACAGCTGTGGTGCAGTTGCCAAATATGAAAGGCCTGGACGATGGCGCAGAGACTCAGTTGGCATCAGGATGTGAAAAAAAGAATATGAGTGAACAGCAGAACGGGCTCACGATCGACACTGTATTAGAAAAACCTGAGAGTGACTTGATACCGTAGAAGTCGTGACTTCGTAGGTCAAATACGGAAAGCCGGATTCACAGGTTAAGCCCCAAAAGTCAGATGCTGATCACCAACCAGACAAGAACTCCTGTTCTAAATAGGAGACAACTAGAGGCAGGTTGAGCTTACCAGAGTGGGGATGTAAGTATAGGCTGGCAGATGAGGTGGATGGAAGCAGACCCGACGCGCGTTTTGTGTGTTTAATTGCCACTTTCTCAAGGGGCTGTACATCTGTGGTATCCGACAGGACCTTTACGTAGCCTAGGTGATAGATCACATGTTTCATCACGTGACCGGAAGTGCCAACCCATCACGGGATGTACGATAGATGAGGGTGCTCTATGTGGCACATGCGCAGGCGGTCAGAACAGCGGCACACGAGCGTGGCTGCCGGGTACGCACGGGACGTCAGTGCCACACCACACACGTGCACCACACTCCCATCAGTATGAATTACATCAAATAGTAAGTGGATACAGGACCAATGGGTGCACACAAGAGAAATAATAAGGCCAATATCATCATATTATAAATAGCAGAAATGCAAAGCCTGACATGTGACCCCTGGGTCCATTCTTCCACTGGATCTGATGGGAGATATTGATAAAGGTGATCCAAAAAAGTCATCAGAAATGCCACAGATGGATATGATAACTAGTCTGATTGGCTAGCCACAATTTGCACACATAAAGTTAGGGGAAAAAATGTCAGGGTCCTGATTAGAGATGAGCGAACATGTTTGAAAAACGTTCGCCAATTTCAAATTCAGCACGACCGTTGCACATTCGAATTCGTGATTGGACACAGAAGCATTTTTACTTAAAATCAGCAAAATTCGGTAAAAGTGTGCAGAATAATTGCGTCTCCACTGCAGTATTTTCAGCACTTCGGCTGGGATAGTGGTGCTGTATGATCAGCGGGGGCGATGTGTTTGATGAGGGGATGGGGTCAGAGGAGCGGCGTGCTTGTAATCTAATTTTTTTCCCTAACTTTATGTGTGCAAATTACTACAAGCCAATCAGGGTGCAGGAACCATCCACAATGTCCAGACACAAAGGCTTGTGTCATTGGCTGCTGAAATCACATGTCCCACTCTGTATAAAGAGCAGCTATGTTGTTTTAGCTCCATTTTGTGACTATAACAGATCAGAGAGGCTGCTCCTTGTCTGCTCCTGAATACTGAGAGATGTTATATAGTTAGCTAGGCGGTTGCTTCTAAGTCAGATAGTTTAGATAGCTAGTGTCCTGTGTGGCTGTGAAATCGACCGTCCAGCAGATTTTTTTTGTGCCATTAGTCGGGTCCAGACATGGACACCAGACCACATTTCAGCATAGAACTCTGTGGTGCACTGCTTCTATTGTACTCCATGCACGAGTACACCTTTAAAAACCTAATTTTGCCTGTTACTAACGTGAAACAGCACACCACATCTCACCTTGTCATTTTGTGGCGGTGAAATTCAGCTGTATGCAGAGCTCGTGCAGAGTAAAAAAAACTAATTTTTTTCTGTTACTAGCGTGATACAGTAGGCCAGATCTCAGTCTGAAATTATCTTCTATGTTATACAGGCCTCATCCACAGTAAAAAAAAAAAAAAATGTCTTCTGTTACTAACGTGATACAGCAGGGGACATCTCAGTTTGAAATTGTTTGGAGAATATATTCTATTTAATAAAGGACCATCAACAGGAAAAAAATCTAATTTTTTGTTGCTAATCGCATGCTCCAACCACACTTTCTGAGCAACATGAGTGGGAAAAAGAGAGGTCGTGGTGGAAGGGGGAATAGGCTTGGTGTTCAAGGTGCATGTGTGTACGTGGGGTAGATGGTAATGTTAGTGAACCAACACCATCAAGTCCTATCCAAAGACAACTGACAACTTCTGTTACTGGACGGGCTACTCCACTCCCTTTGACAGCCAAATAGCGGTATACTTTTTAGATGAGGGCCAGAAAGAGCATGTGCTCCAGTGGATGGCAAGCTCAGTGGCCTCTCCTCCTCTTCCTCCACCTCAACATCACACACAGTACAGTCCTCAGAGTTAGCACCCCAATTACCCATGCTTCCCCCCACGTCACAACTCTCCAACCACCCAACTGATTGTAGGGAACCACAGATGGGCGAGTCTGTAGAGTTGTTCACCCATTCTGTGCCATGGGCATCAAAAGTGTACTCCAAAGATTCACAGACTCAAGAGGAGGAAAGCAACTGCACTGATGCCCAAAATTTGTTTAGATTGGATCCAGGGCAGGACAGGCATAGGGTCCGAGCAGGTTCCTGACCCTCATCACCAGATCCTGATGAGATTCAGATATGTAAGGCTCAAGCAGACTGTACTGTGCTTTCAGGGCAGGAAGAGGAGGAGGGTGACTCTCAGGGCAAGGAGTGGGAGAACAGAGAGGATGATGATGAGGTTGTAGATCCCATTTCGTGTGAACCCAGAGGCATGCAGCTGAGTAGCTCATCTGAGGAGGTGGAGGAGGAGGAAGATGAGGAGGTTACATTGCACCCTACGGCGCAGAAATGGAGTAATGCAACCACAACTAGAACTGCATCCTCAGCCACAACTGTGGCTGTGGCCAGCAGCGGTCATGGGTCAACAGCTCGCAGGGGCAGCAAGGGTTGCCTAGCCTGGGCCTTTTTTTTGACACCGCAAAGGATGAGCCAACTCACGTTATCTGCCAACTTTGCAAAAAAAAACTCAGCAGAGGAAAAAAGTGCAATAATTTGACTTTGACTACTACATGCATGAACCTTCACATGCGCCATCAACATTACTCTGACAATCTCACTGCAATAAAAGTCAGACCTGCGGACCTCATCAACCATCAGCCGCCCCATCAACCGCATCTGCTGCTTCGTCCTCCTCCTCTGTTACCATGCCAAGTGTTGTCAGGCAGGTCTCTGACTGCAGAACCTCCACTTGTTTACGTGCTCCAGTCAGGCTGAGTAAGAGTCAACTGTAGCGGAAGTGGACATGCCTGCTGTTTATGACCAATCTCAGACACCGAGCACACCACATCTTTCTCAATCCACCATAACATCTCCGCCTGCAGCTCTCTCACGGTCCAGCAGTTTGTCCGGTTCACCATACTCTGCCCTCTCTCAGCACTGCAGCCAGCCCTCGGTCCTGCAGTTGTGGTCACGTAAAACATTTTTTCATCCTACACATGAGAAAGCTAAGAGGTTGAACTCCACCATCTCCAAACTGTTAGCCACGGAAATGCTGCTTTTCCTCCTGGTGGATACAGACAATTTCCGAAAGCTGATGGCCGCCGCATTCCCCCAGTACAAGTTGCCCAGTCGCCATTACTTCTCTAAGAAAGCTGTGCCTGCGCTACACCACCATGTCGCAGACAACATCTCTCATTCCTTGTCTAAATCTATGTCTGCCGGGGTGCATTTCACCACAGACACATGGACGAGTAAGCATGGCCAGGGGGCATTACAACCCCCTGACTGTGCACTGGGTGATTCTGGTGCCAGGTGAGGAAAGGGTTGCTCCACAAGTCTTGGAATCTCCAAGACTTGCTCGACAAGCCTCTATATTTAACACTTAATCCACCGCTACTGCCTCCTCCACCTCCTCCAGGGCCTCCACCTGTGGCCTCAAACTCTACTTAATGAGACACACGTTCCAACAGTGCAGATAGAATCCCCCACCTCCGTACTGCGCAGCCAGGGCTCAGGATGCACTGCTGCAGAAAGCACAGAAGCTGTGTGCTGCCATTCGCACACCTCAGGTCATCGACTTGCATCGATACAGAGGTCTTTGTCCATGCCAGTTAACCAGTTAATATGCAATGTCCCGACACGGTGGAGTTCCACTCTACACATGTTGCAGTGACTGTGGCAGCAGCAATGAGTCCTGGCACAGTATCTCATGTTGTATAGCCTGGGCCAACGCAGTACGGATATTGAACATATCACGTTTATTGACTGGGCACAGATTAAGGACCTCTGCACCCTTCTGCACAGTTTTGAAATGACTACTAAGATGGTTAACGCTGGTGATGTCATCATCAGCATCACTATTCCGGTCATCTACATGCTGGAGCAGACTTTGAATAGCATGCGGGAGGAGGTGGTGGTCCCAGAGGAAGAGGAGAAAGCAGAGGAGGATGAGGAAGGGACAACAATGTATCAAAGTTCCAGACTGTCGTCTCACAGGTGGATGCCAAGGGAGGGTGGATTACAGCAATTCACGATAGGGTTTGGACCCTTTTTACATTTTGGTCTTCAAAAATGGAAGAGTGGTCTGAGTGGTTTTATCATGCCCGGCAGCGAGCGTTCTCTCAGAACGTGTCTTCAGCGCTGCTGGTGGTGTCCTGATGGATAACTACAGCCGGCTGTCCCCTGAAAGTGTAGACCGCCTAATTTTCATCAAGATGAGCAAGAGTACCATTATACTAGTTCTACTCTAGTGAAATTGATGCCATTTTGCTGGTATCTGGCCCTAATTTTTAGAAATGTTGAGACTCCTGATTGGGTCTTCATCTGCTGGGTTGGCTGTAGTGGAAGAAGTGTCGGTCCTCTTTATACTAGCTTTACTATAGTGAAATTGATGCCACTTTGGTGGTGTCTGGCCCTAATTTTTGGAAATATGGAGGCTCGTGGTTGGGTGTCCTTCATGTGTGTTGCCTGTATAGCAGTAAGGTCCCCAGACCGGCAGGCCTGCACTTACTTTCAGTCAACTATCTGTGTTACTATCCTTCAAGTTTTCTAGTAATAGTAGTCTACAATACTGACATTTCTGCCACCTGAGTGCGGCTGAGCAGAAAATCAGCTTGAACTGTTGCATGAGGTATCCGGGCTCCCGGCAAAGAAGACCTACACAGATCCCTCTCCCACCTCATCTTAATTTGAAGTTCATTTCAAAGCTGTAAATGCTGGCCCAGACCCTGATACCTCATGCATGGCCCAGACCATGATGTCTCATGCATGGCCCAGACCATGATACCTCATGCATGGCCCAGACCATGATGTCTCATGCATGGCCCAGACCATGATACCTCATGCATGGCCCAGACCATGATGTCTCATGCATGGCCCAGACCCTGATACCTCATGCATGGCCCACACCCTGATGCCTCATGCATGGCCCACACCCTGATGCCTCATGCATGGCCCAGACCATGATGCCTCATGCATGGCCCAGACCATGATGCCTCATGCATGGCCCAGACCATGATGCCTCATGCATGGCCCAGACCATGATGCCTCATGCATGGCCCAGACCCTGATGCCTCATGCATGACCCAGACCATGATGTCTCATGCATGGCCCAGACCATGATGCCTCATGCATGGCCCAGAGCCTGATGCCTCATGCATGGCCCATGACAGACTGCTGCTGTGCCATTATAAAATGTGTACTGTGGGTCAGTTAATGCCAGTTTTCCTGGTGTCTGCCTCTAAGGCTATGTTCACACATGTTGTTTTTTTTTATTACGTCACAAATCTTCAACAAAACTGATCTCTGGCAGGAAATCAGCTGGTCAAAAATACAGGTTTTGCTGCTTTTTTATGCATTTTTTGTGCATTTTTTTCAGCATTTTTTCCCTGTCCTTCTGACTCTATTTATGCATGTACATGAAGTTCTGTGAAAATAAAGAACCCCATTCTATTTTGCCATCAAAAACGCTGATTTAAATTTTGGTGCGTTTTTGATGCGTTTTTTCAGCGTTTTTTTTTCACCAGACATTAGTTCCTATGGGTGCAAAAAACACTGGAAGAAGACATGCTCTGCTTTCCAAAAACCCAACCGAGGCACAAAATACGCAACAACAAAAAAAACCAAGATGTGTGAACAGAGAATTCTGCTTTCTCATAGACTTTGCTGGTACTGCAAAACGCAGCTGAAGATTTGCATAAAAATCTGCAGCAAAAAAACACTGAAAAACACAACATGTGTGAACATAGCCTAATTTGAGCTGTTTTTGCAGTTTTTGGGCCTCTTTGAAGGTGTTGTGTATGCATATGGTTTTGCAATGGGACTCGGATATGTTCAATGAAGTGTTTGACAAACTGTTCAGCGAACAAAGGGAAGTTCGCCGATCTGAAAAGAATGAAAACTTTAAAGGTTTGCCCATCTATACTCCTCACATCCCTACCTGGACCGGCCTCAGTGGCACCTGCTCTACTGCAGGTGATGGAGGATATGTCATGGCCAGTATCTCCGTGTAGTGCAGACCAGTCAGGGATCCCTGTGGATCGAATTTGTGGGACTGCCGTCCAATCAGGGTGATGGGTGTGTGATGTCCTACAAGTAATCTCCAGTTCATATTCTGTTCCCTTCATAAATCTCAGAACCTGATAACCCAATACCTTCCACATCTGATCTTTGGTCATTAAAGTCCTCTTTTTTTGATCCTCAATAGGTCCTCTTTTTTTTGATCCTCAATACTCTGGAACTTGTCTCCACCTGATCAGAAAACACTTATATGAAAAGACCCCAGCCTGGATTATTCTCACAGATGGCTCCTTCTCTGGATTATACCTTCGTTTCATGGAGCAGCTTCCCCTGCATGGTCCCGGGAGCGGCTTGTACCTTCACCCCTGGCTCCTTCCTCCTTCCCTCAGATCTTCTCCTATTGTACAAATCTGTCACTCGTTTGGTCACATTTATTGTACTTGTGTTTTCTCTTATGTGCTACGTTAAACTTATTATGTTACATAGTCACTTTATGAAGATACTTTGATATAAATATATAGTTATTTTAATAATTTTCTCCTTGTTTTGTTTCTTACCTTTTTCATATTTCCATAACTTTGGCGTCCACCATGAAACGTTCCTTGATGTAGGATCATCTGGTGGAGAGCTCGGGCCAGGACAGACACGGCGGTGTACACATTGTAGACTATGATATCATTTGAGTAGATCATTTCCGTCACAAAGTATTTATCAGAGCAATGTTTTACAGTCACGTTCCGCGTGTCGGAAAGTATAATATTCTGCGTGATGTTGGAGCCCAAGCAGTAACGTAGTGAAAGTTTATGGAGTAATTGATCCTTCACATTCTCATTGGGTTTAACAGAATGTATATATTCCCAAAGTTCAGGTAAAGGTTCTCGGACAGGAGAGAAACTCAAACTGCAATTTACTAACTGTATGTAATGAACTCCTAGTAGAGGGTGTAAAAACCAGGAGTCATCGAGGATGAGAGTTTTCTGCTTGAGAAATGTGTTGTCCTTTAGTGTAGGGTATAATCTGGAGAAGGAGCCATGTATTATCACCACCTCTGCCCTGTATTTCTCACTCTCCTTAAAGGCTTCCATCTCGTCCCAATTACCAGTTATTGTAAGAATAAATTCTATGCAGATTTTATGATTTGTCATCTCTTCCCTGAGCACTTCCAGCTCGTCACCATTATCATCGACTGCAACAATTCCAACCCAGTTCCATTCAAAGTGCTTCAAGCAGTAGACAATAGCCAGTACCCGAAGATGAAAATCCGGGGTCATAGTAAAAAATGAGTTCCCGAGTTTCTTCTTATTGAACGAGCCATCATTAACGCCATAGTTTATCTGGAAAATATAACATATTATGACAGTCACCGTGCTTCTGGAGCACATTGGCTGACATGCAATGAGTGAATTACAGATTTACTTCTAGATTAGGACTACCTTATATACAGTTTTTTGGTCTTTTGTCATGAAGCAGTTGAGTCGTGCCATGGTTCGTGTACCTCCTCCCTGTGTATATTTGCAAACATTCTGGAGCTCTACATGAGGTGGCTGTCGAGACTAAAGTGCCTGAGTAATCTGGATTTGTTGGCTTGCTTTGTGGTGGACTGAGTTACTTCCTTTCATGGAGCTACTGGATAACACGGTCATTCAATGTTTAAAATTGTAGCCTTGCAGCGCTCGGGTCCTGGGTTCTAAGCCCGACAACAACAACATCTGCAAGGAGTTTGTATGTTCTCCCTGTGTTTTGTGGGTTTTCTCCATGTTCTCTGGTTTCCTCCCAAACTCAAAGACATACTGTTAGGGGATGTAGATTGTGAGCCCCAATTGGGACAGCGATGATGATGTCTCTAAAGCGCTGGTGTCACGGATGTGTCAGAGGTGACAGACAGTCGCCCTGCAGTGGGTTTCAGGAGATCTCTATGTTTGGCATTAAATTCTTAGATAAGAGGCTGTCTTTAGCATCTAGTGGCTACCTCCCTCTTGCTAATTAGCTCTCTGGCCTGGGTGTATATATACCTGGTGTGTCTGAGAGGTGTTAAGCACACGCCCGGACTGACTGGCGTGAGTGTGGTTAGTGATCCCACTGGATCATGAACCAAGGAGTGCCTGGAGGGGCGTGATTAAGTATCAACTCGGTCCAACCAAGGTCGCACGGCGGCTCAGTCAACTCCGTGAACCAGGGAGGAACTGAGCAGAAGACCAGGTGCTACTCCAGGTCAGACCCCAGTCACAGCTGTTGACCCACACCGGGGAATGCAGGAACAGGCAGGTTAGGCTGGCATACTGACAAGCGGGTACTGGCAGGCACGGCTGGTATACAGACACGTGGGTACTGGCAGGCACGGCTGGTATGCAAACGGGTGGGTACTGGCAGGCACGGCTGGTATACAGACAGGTGGATACTGGCAGGTAGAAACGCAGGCAGGATAGGGACCAGTACAGACTGGAATACAAGAACAGAGCCGCAGGCGCAGGAGACAAGCAGAGCAGAGTAAAACTCGCAGGTGCGGTAGACAAGCAGAGCAGAGCAAAACCGCAGGTGCGGTAGACAAGCAGAGCAGAGCAAAACCCGCAGGTGGGGTTGACAAGCAGAGCAGAGCAAAACCCGCAGGTGCAGTAGACAAGCAGAGCAGAGCAAAAACCCGCAGGTTCAGTAGACAAGCAGAGCAGATAAACACAAGGTACTTACAATGAAGTAGCGAGTGGACACCAAACTCATAAACAGAAGTACAGAGACAACAAGTTGGAGTTAGGTGCAGGTTCAGACACTGCAGGAAAAGGGAAGATATGAACATAGAGGCAAACAAGTAACGGGCTAGGACTCTGTTCAGACAGGAACTGAACCAGGAACAAGATACAGGAACGAGTTTGGGTACTCAGCCCCCAGGGTGGCGGAAACAGACTAGAAGTCACAGATACAGGTAACGGGCCTGGGTATACAGCCCCCGGGTGGCAGAACAGACTAGAAGTCACAGATACAGGTAACAGGCCTGGGTACTCAGCACCCAGGGTGGCGGAAATAGACAAGATACAGGACAGGACCTGGCAACTCAGTTGCACAGAACACACTGAAAGAAAGTGCTGCTCAGGCACCTCCTACTGGGTGGAGGGGGTTTAAATATCCAGTGACTCACAACAATAGGCTGGGGACGCATTAGGAGTGCGCACACAGTAACTATAAGAATCAGGCAGTAACCGCGCCACCGCCCTAAGCAATCAGACAAGAGACATGCACACAGCAGGTACTGGAGCAAAGATTGCAGCCTGGACTGATAGGTAAGATGGTGGTCTTGCATGGTGGGAGGTGGTAAGCCATGCAAGCACGCCGCCATGGATGTTACAAGAGGGAGTCACCAGCTATACTCGTTTCTACTTGTGAGGCTTAGCAGGAGCAGCACTTCATCCTCTCTGGAGCTTGAGGGCGTGTACATATTTGGAGTCATCTAAAGCTAAGCAATTTCCCCCTCTTTTGTCTTATAGACATATTATAAATACACAGTAATATAGAAAAAGGGGGGAGATATACAACCCCTGGCAAAAATTATGGAATCACCGGGCTCGAAAGATGTTCATTCAGTTGTTTAATGTTGTTGAAAAAAAGCAGATCATAGACATGGCACAAAACTAAAGTCATTTCAAATGGCAACTTTAGGGCTTTAAGAAACACTAAAAGAAATCAAGATAAAAAAATGTGGTACTCAGTAAGGGTAATTTTTTCAGACCAAGCAGAGGGAAAAAAATAATGGAATCACTCAACTCTGAGGAAAAAATTATGGAATCATGAACAACAAACACACAAAAGAACACTCCGATACATCACTAGTATTTTGTTGCACGGCCTCTGGCTTTAATAACAGCTTGCAGTCTCTGAGGCATGGACTTAATAAGTGACAAACAGTACTCTTCATCAATCTGGCTCCAACTTTCTCTGATTGCTGTTGCCAGATCAGCTTTGCAGGTTGGAGCCTTGTCATGGACCATTTTCTTCAACTTCCACCAAAAATTTTCAATTGGATTGAGATCTGGACTATTTGCAGGTGTAACGGGTCTGGGAGGCGGAACCTCTGAGCTACTATACAAGGGGGCGGCCCTTGTAAGGAAGCGGGTGGGTAAACGGGCAGGTGGTCACGACAAGTGACCGGGACAGTCTCTGGGTAAACAGGCAGGGGATCACAGCAAGTGACCGGAACAGTCTCTTGACAGGCGGGTGGTCACGGCAAGTGATGGCAGAGCCTCCAGGTAGGCTAGCAGGCTGGTAGCAGGTGGACGCTCCCAGGTGAGCGAGCAAGAGTCTCTGGACAGGCAGGTGGTCACAGCACGTGACGGCAGAGCCTCCAGGTAGGCTAACAGGCAGGTAGCAGATGAGCGCTCCCAGGTGAGCGGGCAAGAGTCTCTGGACAGGCAGGTGGTCACAGCACGTGACGGCGGAGCCTCCAGGTAGGCTAGCAGACAGGTAACAGATGAGCGCTCCCAGGTGAGCGGGCAAGAGTCTCTGAACAGGCAGGTGGTCACAGCACGTGACGGCGGAGCCTCCAGGCAGGCTAGCAGACAGGTAGCAGGTGAGAGCTCCCAGGTGAGCGGGCAAGAGTCTCTGGACAGGCAGGTGGTCACAGCACGTGACGGCGGAGCCTTCAGGTAGGCTAGCAGGCAGGTAGCAGATGTGCGCTCCCAGGTGAGCGGGCAGATGGATCCATAGACAGACTGGCAGGGCTGGTAGGCAGACTGCCGGTACCGCAGGAATAGTAGCAGGTAGACACGAGACAGGCAGGTATCAGACAGGAAACTGGCAGGTAACTGGCAGGAAACTGGCAGGTAACTGGAAACGGGACCTGAGGGCTGAAGCAGAGTGATGAACTGTGCTACAACATTGCTTGGGCACCTCCATTTTGGAGGAGGTGCCTTATATATGGTGAAGTCCTCCGGCCATTGGCCGGGGACTCCTTAGGACGGCGCGCGCGGCCCCTTTAAGAGAGGGGGAGCGTGCGCGCCCTAAGCACCATGGCCGGGAAGCAGCGCGCGCTGCCAGCAGAGCGGGAGGAAGACGCCGGGCACGGAGCGGAGAGGTGAGGGGAACAGCGTTCCTGCCTAGCAGGAGGCAGGGACACCGACGCTACAGTACCCCCCCCTTTAGGCCCCCCCTTTTTTAGGCCAGACAGAAATTTAGCAAGGATGAGAGGGGCATGGATGTTCTCCTGGGGCTCCCACGTTCTCTCCTCAGGACCAAACCCCTTCCAATCTACTAGAAAAAAGGTCTTTCCTCTTACCCTTTTGGTGGCCGGAATGTTCTCTACCTCAAACTCGTTTTCAGTGGAAACCGGAGCAGGAGGCGTACCTGTAGACTTGGAAAAAGAGTTAAATACCACGGGTTTGAGGAGAGAAACATGGAAGGAGTTAGGGATCCGCAAGTTGGCCGGGAGTTTCAATTTATAGGCCACCAGGTTGATCTGATTGATAACCTCCAGTGGGCCGATGAACCGAGGCCCTAACTTGTAGGAAGGAACCTTGAGCCAGACATACTTGGACGAGAGCCAAACTTTATCTCCAGGACGGGATTGTGGAGGATCCAGGCGTTTTTTGTCAGCGTGTTTTTTCATCCGCTCGGACGACTGAAGGAGTGCGGATCGGGTACTCTCCCAAATGGAGGAAAATTCGCTAACGAGAGATTCCGCAGCCGGATTATCCACCGAGGTGGAGACGGGAAATGGGATCCGAGGATGCTGACCGAAGACTACATAAAACGGGGATTTGGAGGAAGATTCGCTCTCGTGATTGTTGTAAGAGAATTCGGCCCATGGCAGGAGATCCACCCAGTCTGAATGGTGGGCATTAACAAAGTGCCGGAGGTAACTGGTCAGGATCTGATTGATCCGCTCCACTTGACCATTGGACTGTGGATGGTAAGCGGAGGAGAAGTCCAGGGTGACGTCTAGCAGTTTACATGTGGCTCTCCAGAAGCGTGAGGTGAACTGAACCCCACGATCCGACACGATGTGGAGGGGCAGGCCATGAAGACGGAAGATGTGGCGGATAAAGTCTTTAGCCAGCTCGGGTGCAGACGGGAGGCCTGGCAGGGGAATGAAATGAGCCATTTTGGAAAAGCGGTCAGCGACCACCCAAATGACTGTACAACCGGCAGAGACAGGGAGATCTGTTATGAAGTCCATAGGAATATGCTGCCACGGGGCAGCAGGTACAGGAAGCGGAAGGAGGCGACCGGCTGGCAGGTGTCTCGGAACCTTGTTGCGGGCGCAGGACACACAGGCAGAAACAAAGTCTATTACGTCCTTGTGCAGGGTAGGCCACCAGTAGTGCCGGGTAATAAGCTGGAGGGTCTTTTTCTGACCGGCGTGGCCAGCTAGTTTAGACGAGTGACCCCAGTGTATGATCTTCTCCCGATCAGGTACCGTTACGAACGTCTTACCGGGAGGGAGACGATTTAGACTCACGGGAGCCACCTGCATTACTCTGGTGGGATCGATGATGTGTTTAGGTTCCTCCTCGAGATCAGACACCAGAAAGGATCGGGACAAGGCGTCCGCTTTGATGTTTTTGTCAGCCGGACGAAAATGAAGAACAAAATCAAAGCGAGCAAAAAACAAGGACCACCGGGGCGCTCTGGAGGTAAGCCAAGTTCTTGTGGTCAGTGTAAATTATTACCGGGTGAAGAGCCCCCTCGAACAGGTAACGCCACTCCTCCAATGCCAGCTTAATGGCCAATAACTCTCGGTCTCCTATAGAATAGTTGCGCTCAGAAGAGGAGAAGAGTTTGGAGAAGAAGCCGCAAGTTACCATTCTCCCGGAAGACGATTTTTGGGTAAGTACCGCTCCGGCTCCAGAGGAGGAGGCGTCAACTTCCAGGAAGAACTGCTTGTTGCCGTCCGGGCGATGCAGCACCGGGGCGGAAGAGAAAGCCTGTTTTAAGGAAAGAAAGGCTTCCTCTGCTTCAGGCGGCCATTCTCTGGGATTAGTGCCCTTACGGGTGAGCGCGGAAATTGGGGCAGTCCGGGAAGAGAAGTGCGGTATGAAGAGGCGGTAGTAGTTGGCGAAGCCCAGGAACCACTGAATAGCCTTCAACCCCTCTGGTCGAGGCCACTTCTGGATGGCAGACAGTTTCTCAGGATCCATTCGTAGGCCAGTCTGAGAGATTATGTAGCCCAAAAACGGAAGCGAGGTCTGCTCAAAGAGGCACTTCTCATATTTAGCGTAGAGGTGGTTCTGCCTGAGCCTGAGCAGGACCTGACGAACATCCCTCCGGTGAGTGAGAAGATCCGGAGAGAAGACCAAGATGTCGTCCAGGTACACCACTACGCAGGAGTAGAGAAGGTCCCGAAAGATGTCATTGACCAACTCTTGAAAGACGGCGGGAGCGTTACAGAGACCGAAGGGCATTACCAGGTAGTCATAGTGGCCGTCCCGGGTGTTGAATGCCGTCTTCCATTCATCCCCCTGACGGATACGGACCAGATTATAGGCCCCACGGAGGTCCAGCTTGGTGAAGATTCTAGCCCCCCTCAGACAGTCAAATAATTCCGGAATGAGCGGAAGGGGGTATTTATTCTTCACCGTGATCTGGTTAAGGCCTCTATAGTCTATACAGGGACGGAGTGAGCCGTCCTTCTTTTTGACGAAGAAGAAGCCTGCTCCCGCCGAGAAGGGAGATTTCTGGATAAATCCCCGGGCCAGATTCTCCTCAATATATTCAGACATGGACTGGGTCTCAGCAGCGGACAAAGGGTAAATACGCCCATGGGGAGGAGTAGCGCCGGGTATCAGGTCGATTGGGCAGTCGTATAGTCTATGAGGGGGTAATGTCTCTGCCTCCTTTTTATTAAAGACGTCCGCATAAGACCAATAGGGAACCGGAAGACCAGGTAGATTGGCTGGGGTAGGAGAAGGACGGACAGGATGGACGGGAACTAAACAAGTCTTATGGCAGTCCTGTCCCCAGCGAAGGACTTCTCCGGTCTGCCAATCAAGCACGGGTGCATGTTTCTGAAGCCAAGGTAGGCCTAGCAAGAGGGCGTGAGAGAGTCCAGGCAGAACGTGAAAGAAGATGCTCTCAGAGTGCAGCATTCCCACCTGCAGAGTTATGGATTTGGTGATGAGTTGGATGGGACGTGGTAAGAGGCCCCCATCCACGGCAGCGACAGATAAGGGTACAGCCAGAGGTTTGGTGGGAATGCGGTATTTTTCTACCAGGGACTGAGAAATGAGATTCCCGGCAGCTCCAGAGTCAAGTTGGGCTAGCTCAAAATAATGGTTCTCCCCGCAGATGATAGAGACTGACAGCAGCAGAGATGGAGAGGGTTTACTCTTGTCTAGGACGACCTCTCTGAGCGATCCTAGACACAGGCGTTTCCCGACCTCTCCAGACAGGTAGGGATCCGGTGCTCCTTACTGCCACAGTAGAAGCAGCTCCCCTCGGCACGGCGTAAGTCTTGACGGGTTTTGACCATCTTGGTCAGGTCGACCTACATAGGCTCAGGTGAGTGTGCCTGGGGAGTAACGGAGGGAGTGACGGGTTTCTGGAAGGTGGGGGCTAGACGTGGAAACCTCCTCTCACGGGTGACCTCTTTGGCGCGCTCCTGGAACCGGATGTCAATCCGGGTGGCAAGTGTTATAAAGTCGTCGAGAGTGGTAGGAATGTCCCGACCGGCGAGTTCATCTTTAATACGGCCGGACAGACCCTCCCAGAAGACAGACACCAGAGCGTCGTTATCCCAGGCCAGCTCCGAAGCAAGGGTACGGAACCGTATGGCATATTGGCCCATGGTGAGATTTCCTTGACGGAGGCGCAGCAGAGACGATGCGGATGAGGTCTTCCGTCCGGGTTCGTCGAAGACTTTCCGGAAAGCAGTGAGAAAGGCTGGCAAGTTGGACACCAGGGGGTCTCCTCTCTCCCATAGAGGATTTAGCCAAGCCAGAGCCTCCCCCGTGAGGTGAGACATGATAAAGGCCACTTTGGACCGGTCGGAGATAAACTGGTGGGACAAGAGTTCAAAGTGCAGGGTGCACTGGTTTATGAAGCCCCGAGCTTGAGCGGAGTCACCTCCGAAGCGAGGAGGTGCAGAAAGCCGGGGTCCAGGACTGGATACCATGGTATTGGTGGGCAGCGGTGCTGCCGGATTGCGAGTCATGACACTAGCGGTGGTTGCTGGTGGAGCAGTCAGAGTGTCCAGGCGAGAGTTGACATTCCGCAGGTGACCCAGGATGGACTCCTGTTGGGACCTCTGACGGGACAGTTCATGACATAGGTCCGAGAGCGAGGGAGCTTGGGTGCCACCGGGTTCCATGGCCCGAGCAAACTGTAACGGGTCTGGGAGGCGGAACCTCTGAGCTACTATACAAGGGGGCGGCCCTTGTAAGGAAGCGGGTGGCGCCCAGGGAAGACGGGCAAGTAGTCACAGCAAGTGACAGGGACAGTCTCTGGGTAAACGGGCAGGTGGTCACGGCAAGTGACCGGGACAGTCTCTGGGTAAACGGGCAGGTGGTCACGGCAAGTGACCGGAACAGTCTCTTGACAGGCGGGTGGTCACAGCACGTGACGGCAGAGCCTCCAGGTAGGCTAACAGGCAGGTAGCAGATGAGCGCTCCCAGGTGAGCGGGCAAGAGTCTCTGGACAGGCAGGTGGTCACAGCACGTGACGGCAGAGCCTCCAGGTAGGCTTGCAGACAGGTAACAGGTGAGCGCTCCCAGGTGAGCGGGCAAGAGTCTCTGGACAGGCAGGTGGTCACAGCACGTGACGGCGGAACCTCCAGGTAGGCTAGCAGGCAGGTAGCAGATGTGCGCTCCCAGGTGAGCGGGCAGACGGATCCATAGACAGACTGGCAGGGCTGGTAGGCAGACTGTCGGTACCACAGGAATAGTAGCAGGTAGACACGAGACAGGCAGGTATCAGACAGGAAACTGGCAGGTAACTGGCAGGAAACTGGCAGGTAACTGGAAACGGGACCTGAGGGCTGAAGCAGAGTGATGAACTGTGCTACAACATTGCTCGGGCACCTCCATTTTGGAGGAGGTGCCTTATATATGGTGAAGTCCTCCGGCCATTGGCCGGGGACTCCTTAGGACGGCGCGTGCGGCCCCTTTAAGAGAGGGGGAGCGCGCGCGCGCCCTAAGCACCGTGGCCGGGAAGGAGCGCGCGCTGCCAGCAGAGCGGGAGGAAGACGCCGGGCACGGAGCGGAGAGGTGAGGGGAACAGCGTCCCTGCCTAGCAGGAGGCAGGGACGTCGACGCTACAGCAGGCCATGACATTGACCTTATGTGTCTTCTTTCAAGGAATGTTTTCACAGTTTTTGCTCTATGGCAGGATGCATTATCATCTTGAGAAATGATGTCATCATCCCCAAACATCCTTTCAATTGATGGGATAAGAAAACTGTCCAAAATATCAATGTAAACTTATGCATTTATTGAAGATGTAATGACAGCCATCTCCCCAGTGCCTTTACCTGACATGCAGCCCCATATCTTCAATGACTGTGGAAATTTGCATGTTCTCTTCATGTAGTCATCTTTATAAATCTTTATAAATCTCATTGGAATGGCTCCAAACAAAAGTTTCAGCATCATCACCTTGCCCAATGGAGATTCGCTATTCATCACTGAATATGATTATAGGTGTTAATGATGGCTTTTGTTTAGCTTTTCTGTATGTAAATCCCATTTCCTTTAGGCGGTTTCTTATAGTTCGGTCACAGACATTGACTCCAGTTTCCTCCCATTCGTTCCTCATTTGTTTTGTTGTGAATTTCCTGTTTTGGAGACATATTGCTTTAAGTTTCCGGTGTTGACGCTTTGATGTCTTCCTTGGTCTACCAGTATGATTGCCTTTAACAACCTTCCCATGTTGTTTGTATTTGGTCCAGATTTTAGACACAGCTGACTGTAAACAACCAACATCTTTTGCAACATTGCGCGATGATTTACCTTCTTTTAAGAGTTTGATAATCCTCTCCTTTATTTCAATTGACATCTCTCGTGTTGGAGCCATGATTCATGTCCGTCCCCTTGGTGCAACAGCTCTCCAAGGTGTGATCACTCCTATTTAGATTCAGACTAACGAGCAGATATAATTTGATGCAGGTGTTAGTTTTGGAAATGAAAATTTCCAAGGTGATTCCATAATTTTTTCCCTCTGCTTGGTCTGAAAAAAACTACCCTTACTGAGTACCACATTTTTTATCTTGATTTCTTTTAGTGTTTCTTAAATCCCTAAAGTTGCCATTTAGGGCTTTAAGACTTTGATCTGCTTTTTTTCAACAACATTAAACAACTGAATGAACATCCTCAGAGCCCAGTGATTCCATAATTTTTGCCAGGAGTTGTATTATAAATCCACAGTAATATAGCAAAAGGGGGAAACATATTATAAATCCACAGTAATATAGAAAAAGGGGGAGACATATTATAAATGCACAGTAATATAAAAAAAAGGGGAGACATATTATATGCACACAGTAATATAGAAAAAGGGGAGACATATTTTAAATATACAGTAATATAGAAAAATGGAGAGACATATTATAAATGCTCAGTAATAGAGAAAAAGGGAATACATATTATAAATACACAGTAATATAGAAAAAGGGGAGAGACATATTATAAATGTTGAGGGAGTGCATGCAGTGACCCTTCACGGTTGACCAAGTGAGTGTCAAATTATTATGTTACAAGGTTGATTGTGCAATCCAACAGAAAACCAGACGGAGACAAAGCTCTGTATGGGGGGATTCAAGAATCTCTAACCCCGTTTATTTCTACTTAGCATTTTATATTGTTTTGAGTATATCAATAGCCAATCACCTGCACCCATACTGCAAGCTTGAACCAATGTTAGTACAATTATTACAGAAATACACATATGGTCATATTATCGTTAGTTCGGTGTACGATGGAAAGTTACAAGGTCGTACATCCCGGCTCAGACTAGCTAGATAACAGGAGCAGGGGGTCTCATAGAATGTTCTTGAGAGAAAAGGTTAGTGTGGGAAAGTTGCATGTGAATCAAGAGGAAAGAGGGAAAGAATGTATGTTATGCAAAGAGTATAATAACATGATTTTGAAGCAGGCAGACAAAATGGAGTTGCTATAGCATGAATATCAATATGTCCTTTACATAAATACATAGTAATATAGAAAAAGGGGATACATATTATAAATACACAGTAATATAGAAAAAGGCAGAGACATATTATAAATACACAGTAATATAATACTGTTCTGGCGGAAGTCGCTCTCTCTCGGCAACCCTTTCAAACACCGTCAGAAAGGCCTCTATATCATCTACCGGGATCATTTTCTGCAGGGCTCCCCTTACCGCCTTCCGGATGGAAAAGTCATCCATTGACCTTGTCTGAATTGTCACCGTGCCACGGACCGCCTCTGCAAGCAACTCGATTGCTGCTGCTGTTGACGATGCTGATCCTGTTGCTGCTGTTTCTGGAGCTGAATCTGCTGCATCAGCAGCTTAGTGGTCTCTTGTTGCGCCATTTGTTGTTGCTGTAGCATCTGCTGGTGTTGTGCTTGCTGCATCTGCTGAGCCTGTAACAGATGTTTCAGCAGGTCCTCCATTTTGTCTCGTGTCACTTGCTGGCTTATAGCAGAATTCAGCCAGCACATGCAAACCTTCTTATTGCAGTCACACGTTTGTGCTGGGAACCCTGCCCGCATGTCTAACACCAATTGTAGGGATTGTACTCACTCAGGTGCGCTGTGAGGCAAATAGGAGGCATGTTCCTTTAAATGTCCAGAAAGATTTATTTGCTGTATAAACTGGTTAGAAAGTAAAAGGCAGGCAAAAACAAAGAAAACAGTCCGCTTAGCAAAGACTCTGGTAAACCGGACCTGTTATCACACAGGCTGGATAGCATCCAGCACACAGCTCAGTCTGGAGACCACACACAGGAGGCCTTCTCCCTCCAAACACAGACCATGTTCCAAACAACAGCCTCCATTAAACACACCCAGAGGTGAGGCATGTGGGTAGCTGCCCTGCCCATCTCTTCACAGCTACCAGTAACCCAGTCCCAGGTGCACCAATTAGTCCTCTTTATGCTCTAGAGAAACACTCCGGGTTACATCACAGAGACCAGCCATCTCTGTGATATATACCTCCCATTGACAACGCGACCATTATGCACCTTACAACAGTAACATAGAAAAAGGGGGAGACATATTATAAATACACAGTAATATAGAAGCAAACAAGGAAAAAATACAAGCAAAAAAGCAACATTTAAAGGGCTAAAAGATAAAGGCAAAATAAAGGATGGAAAGGGTTAAGTATGAGAAGGGGGAGCAAAATATGATTTATTAAGGAAAATGGGAAAAAAGGAAAAAGAAAAAAGTTAAAGAGATAGAAGGAAAATGGGTCACAATACACATAAGATACTATATATATCTAATATATATAATCGTCTTATCCCGTCTTTCTGTCTGTCTTTCTGTCTGTCTGTCCAGGAAATCTCACGTCGCTGATTGGTCAGGCCGCAGCCAATCAGCGAAGCGGGATTTCAGAACAAGATGGCAGTCGTTAGCGGCTCACCCTCACACGCTCACCCTCACCCGCTCACCCTCACACGCTCACCCTCACCCGCTCACCCTCACCCGCTCACCCTCACCCGCTCACCCTCACACACTCACCCTCACACGCTCACCCTCACACGCTCACCCTCAGACGCTCACCCTCACCCGCTCACCCTCACCCGCTCACCCTCACACGCTCACCCTCACCCGCTCACCCTCACCCGCTCACCCTCACCCGCTCACCCTCACACGCTCACCCTCAGACGCTCACCCTCACCCGCTCACCCTCACCCGCTCACCCTCACACGCTCACCCTCACACGCTCACCCTCACCCGCTCACCCTCACCCGCTCACCCTCACACGCTCACCCTCACCCGCTCACCCTCACCCGCTCACCCTCACACGCTCACCCTCACCCGCTCACACGCTCACCCTCACACGCTCACCCTCACCCGCTCACCCTCACCCGCTCACCCTCACACGCTCACCCTCAGACGCTCACCCTCACCCGCTCACCCTCACACGCGCACCCTCACCCGCTCACCCTCACCCGCTCACCCTCACCCGCTCACCCTCACACGCTCACCCTCACACGCTCACCCTCACCCGCTCACCCTCACACGCTCACCCTCACCCGCTCACCCTCACACGCTCACCCTCACACGCTCACCCTCACCCGCTCACCCTCACCCGCTCACCCTCACACGCTCACCCTCAGACGCTCACCCTCACCCGCTCACCCTCACACGCGCACCCTCACCCGCTCACCCTCACCCGCTCACCCTCACACGCTCACCCTCACATGCTCACCCTCACACGCTCACCCTCAGACGCTCACGCTCGGAACGCTCACGCTCACGCTCTGACGCTCACTCTCTGACGCTCACGATCGGACGCTCACACTCTGACGCTCACGCTCACTCTCTGACGCTCACGCTCGGACGCTCACGCTCGGACGCTCATGCTCGGACGCTCACGCTCTGACGCTCGCGCTCTGACGCTTACGCTCTGACGCTCACGCTCGGATGCTCACGCTCTGACGCTCACGCTCGGACGCTCACGCTCTGACACTCACACTCACGCTCGGACGCTCATTCTCTGACACTCACACTCACGCTCGGACGCTCACTCTCTGACGCTCACGCTCTGACGCTCACACTCTGGCGCTCACACGCACACGCTCTGACGCTCACACTCTGACGCTCACACGCTCTCGCTCTGATGCTCATGCTCGAACGCTCACGCTCTGACACTCACGCTCGGACGCTCACTCTCTGACGCTCATGCTCTGACGCTCACACTCTGACGCTCACACTCACGCTCTGATGCTCACACTCACGCTCTGACGCTCACGCTCTGAGGCTCACGCTCGGACGCTCACGCTCTGATACTCACGCTCGGACGCTCACGCTCTGACGCTCACACTCACGCTCTGACGCTCACACTCACGCTCGGACACTCACGCTCGGACGTTCACGCTCGGACGCTCACTCTCTGAAGCTCACTCTGGCGCTCACGCTCGGACGCTCACGCTCACTCTCTGACGCTCAGGCTCTGACGCTCACTCTCTGTCGCTCACTCTCTGACGCTCACGCTCTGACGCTCATGCTCACTCTCTGACGCTCACTCTCTGACGCTCACGCTCTGACGCTCACACGGTCACGCTCAGATGCTCACGCTCTGATGCTCACGCTCGGACACTCTGACGCTCTCGCTCACGCTCAGACGCTCAGGCTCTGACGCTCTCGCTCTGACGCTCCGGCTCACGCTCTGATGCTCACGCTCAGACGCTCATGCTCGGACACTCTGACGCTCTCGCTCTGACGCTCACGCTCTGACACTCACGCTCAGGCTCTGACGCTCTCGCTCTGACGCTCACGCTCAGGCTCTGATGCTCTCGCTCTGACGCTCACGCTCTGACGCTCACGCTCTAACGCTCAGGCTCGGACGCTCAGGCTCTGACGCTCACCCTCAGACGCTCACCCTCAGATGCTCACCCTCAGACGCTCACATTCTCACGCTCACATTCTCACGCTCACATTCTCACGCTCACATTCTCACGCTCACATTCTCACGCTCACATTCTCACGCTCACATTCTCACGCTCACATTCTCACGCTCCCACGCTCACCCTCACACGCTCACCATCACACGCTCACCCTGTGCTAGCCGGTCATCTCCCGGCTGCTCGCAGCAGAAGTACCCCGACCGGCGGCCTCGCTCCCTGGTCCTCCAAAGTTCATTAGGGGCCCCGGGGGGATACATTGGGGGGTTAATTTAAAGTAGTGCACAACCCATTTAAACACTGCTTCGCTGATTAGTCGCGCCCGGTCGGCCGCATACATATTCTAGAATACCCGATGCGTTAGAATCGGGCCACCATCTAGTGTATATATATATATATATATATATATATATATATATAACATTTAAGAGGTAGGAGGGGAAGAAAAGGAACGGGAAAGGCAAGGAACGAAAAGGGAAAGTAAGATCGCCTGTAAAAATGTCTGGAGAGACAGGAATACAGAGAAACAGTCATTTATAAATCATGTAACATACTGTTTGCTGAATTGTAATAGCGGCGCAGTTCTCGTGGAATCACATCCACTTTGCTTGGACAGTTAAACACAGCAGAATTTGTATGCAAAAAAGCAGCAGAAAATATGCAGCATTTACACTAAATGTGAACACGGTCTAAATGTCTAAGCCAAGTGGATGTGATTCCATGAATTCTCCTCTCTGTGCTCTGAAGACTCTGCTGAACTCTGCGCTTTTGGAGCCTTTTCTCCTTGGCTTCTTCTGAAAAAAAAACGCATGAAGAAATAAGACGCCGCTGAATTTTTAAGCGCAGAATCAAAGCTTTTCTGTATTATTAAAAAGCGTTAAAAACTCGGCTTCATATGTGCCCCAAAATCGCATCAAATAAGCGGGAAAACGCATAAAAAAACGCAGCAAAGACAATAGTCAGAGGAGATTGTTACTGCGTTGTCTGGTGCGGAGACTGCAGAAAAAAGCAGCAGAAAGAACGCAGCATTTACGCTAGGTGTGAACACGGCCTCAGCATTACCGTTTTATTAGAATTTTATGGGTTTAATAGAGAAAAAGTATCAATCACGCCATTTTTTTGCGTAATTTAACAATCGTCATACATAATCTGATTGCTGTATTGTGCAGTCGTTACAATTACTGGGATACCAAATATGTCCATGTTATTTGCTGATTTGTGATGTTCATTATTTAAAAAAACGCATTAAAAATGACTCTTTCATTATCAAATGTTTTTCATAATTATTTCTTAGCAATTTTATAGGATGAAAAAGTTCCTTATTTTCCCTCTAAAATACAAAAATGTGGCACCCCAGGGGTCTGGTTTCCACAGTAATAGCAGTATTACGTCTGTGAGCAGGTGGGAGGTCTCCTGGGCAGGAATCCTAAGCATGCAACACCTCCTGCCCAGTCCTGGGAGGGGAAGAACTTCCCCTATATAAAACTGGGGCTGAGGCAGGGTTAGGGAGAAGAAGAGGAGTCCCAGACAGAGGCGGAGTCTGGTCTGGACACGCAGAAACAGGGACAGAGAGACATCAGGAGCTCTGTAGGAGCCAAGGAGAAGCGCCAGGGGCTGGAGCCGTGCAGAGCTCGCCCTGGGAGAAGGTACTAAAACCGGACACAGGAGTCCGAGGCTGTGGGGACTAAGATATACCCAGCAGCAGAATCCATCCGGCAGGGGATTCCAGGTCCTCTGGCCATAAAAGCCCGGAGGCTCAGTCACAACGAAGGGACCAGCACCGCCATCCCGGAGCGGAGGCTAACAGGAGGCCCCAGGTCACCAGCCATACGGGTGAGCACCACACGGTATACCCAGGGACGTGGGCTACTTGTAACCGCTGAAAGCAGGGTAGCCGGGAAGGGTACAGACTAACGGGAAGGCCTACAACTCCACCTGGCCAGGGGAACTCCGGCTTACTCGCAGACTAACCAGGCCCCAACTACTAGCCAGTACTCCCGGGGGAATTTGCCTTGTACCATCAGTAAAGGCCCTGAACTGTACCCTCGCGTCTCCGTGCTTCCTTGTCGCACCATTAGTGCTGGGACATCCACACCATCACTCCCAACATCACCCACATCCGCTGCCCTGAGGCCATACCTCTCCCGTTGGGGGTTATATCAACATTGCTGCACACCTATACCACCGGCCTCAGCGGTCTGCCCTGCAGCGGCGGTTTCATAACCGCATTCAACGGGTGGCGTAGTCGGACACTAATACCATCATACCAATAACTGCCACTTAGTTTGACCACCCTGGGCGCGGACCGGGTCACCGCCACACGAAGACTACTACCCCCATCGGATCCGGCTCCGGGTATCCCCCGCGCGCACGCGCGCCGCACTACAGCACTGGCCCAGGGGGTGAGTCAACTTTGGCGTAGTCGGCAGGATTTCGTGCCCGCAACCACCGGGTACTGCGTGCCTGAAAAAGAGACTTTTATACTTACCTGTGGTGAAGTTTCCCGCCGTCCGGAGCGGATTCCCGCCATCCGTGGAGTTTTCCGCCATCCGACGCCATTTTCTGCCTTCTTCCCGCCATCCGTGGAGTTTTCCCGCCATTGGGCGCCATCTTGAGGACGCCGCGCGGGAAGAAGAGGGGCGTGGACTCCGAAAGCCCGCGAGAACTGAAGCCCCGCCTCACGTCCGGACGTTGCGTAAGGTCCTGGAAGGAGCCCAGCAGACGCCGACGTCACAGGAGCGCGACGGAAGGTCCTCAACCCTGACGATCCACTGCAGAGCCGCGGCCTACGGAAGAGGATCATCGCAAGGTAGGCCACGGTCCACTAGGGGGGGAGGAGGATGTCGGATACAGAGGAGAGCTTCACTGCCACAGCCACCGCCAGCGCCACCGCTGCTGCGGTCATGCCTTTCACTATGCCCTATATCCCGGGGGCAGCCTGGCTACCCCAGTACTCAGGGGAGTCACATACCCTAAATGATTTCAGAGAAAGGCTGGATAGCCTCTTCCAGGTGTACCCCCTCACAAAGGAGCAAAAAGTGAGCATCCTGGTGGCTCAATTAACCGGGGCAGCCCAAAGGGAGGTAAAGTCCTGGCCACCTGGGAGGAAGAGGACTGTCAGAGACATACTAACCCGGCTGAAAGACACATTTGACACCCGCACCTCAGCCAAAATAAAACTAAGATTTTATGGGTGCAAACAACGGGCACATGAGAGTATAAGAGACTATGCTCTAAACCTACAAGAGGCCCTGAGAGCCATTAAGCAGGCAGACCCTGACAGCGTGGGAAATGAAGATAAGCTGTTGACTGAACAATTCATTGAGGGTCTACTGTGCAATGTCCACCGAACCCAGTTGCGGGAAATGGCCTTACAGGACCCTGACCTGGACTTTGCACAGTTCAAGGACAGAGCCATCCGGGTGCTCCGAGAACCGGCACCAGGTGGCGCTGTGACCCACAGGCGCCCTGCTATCACTTATCACCAGGAGACGGCGCCCTTGTCTGCAGGGCCTGTGGGAGCTGATGCGCAGGCTTTAAACAATGACCCAGATACAGACCTGCACCATCAGGTCCAAGAGCTAACTAAAAGCGTTGCCGCGCTAACCCGAACTGTGCAGTCTTTACAGGTTTCTACTGCAGGGAAGATCGAGCTGGCATCCGGACCGGAGGACATCCCGTGGCGCCGACCAAGGAGGACCCCACCGGCCAGAGGAAGACCCAGCGATCGATACAACGAGGACGGACGACCTATTTGCCGCCGCTGCAATCAACCCGGACATGTGGCAAGGTACTGTCATTTAAACGGGCACAACCTGGGGTAGAGGGCCAACCCCCAGGCATAAGACCATCAGGCCCATCAAACTGGCGTGATAAATACGTAGGGGGACGTCCAATCTTGCCTGTGGTACTGGATGGCATTCCTATGAGTGCCCTACTAGACACTGGGTCACAGGTCACCACCATCCCGTACGTGCTCTTCAAGCAGTACTGGAATGATTCGGACATAACCCGCTACCCAGACGACGACCTGAGTATCATCGCCAGCAATGGTCAGCCCGTGCCGCAGGTGGGATTCAAGGAGGTGACCATTAAAATCGGTAAAGTCGAACTGGCGGCACAAGGACTGATTATAGTGGACATAGACCGTCATGAGAGTCACCCTAGAATCACCCTGGGAACCAATGTAATTGAAAATTGTCTTGCAGAGGTGATTCTCATTTTACAGCAGGTTGCCAAGAACGTCAGTTCCGGCCAGCAGCGTGTGCTCCAAAAAGAGATCCGGCACTGATGCGACAGCAACAGGTGGAACTATCTGGTGGTGAGATAGGTAGCGTGAGAATGTGTGACCCGTTCCCTATTGCCATGCCCCCAAAAAGTGAGATGATGATTTGGTGCCGGGCAGCTATTGGTCTAAGAGGTAGAGACTACCAAGCAATGGTAGAACCCGTCTACTCAGACAGTAGGCCCACCATTTTGACAGCACGGGGGGTGGTCGATGTACGCCATGGGAGGGTGCCCGTTCGCATCATAAATATCGGTGAGAGAGAAGTACACCTGCCCCGGTATGCCACGCTAGCTAAATTGTTCACCATAAACCAGAATTCTGTACAGGCCGTGGAACCCTTGCCTCCATCTCAACCAGAGGAAGGTAACGGCTCTAAGAAACCAGTGGGGGACTGGTGTCAGCAACTACATCTGGGTACCGAATCCACTCCCTCACACCAGAAACAAGGAGTCTATCGGGTGGTTCAAGAGTACGAGAGAGTGTTTAGTAAACACCCGTTAGACTTCGGGCGAGTAAAGGGGGTAGAACACCACATCCCCACGGGAGACCATCCTCCCATAAAGGAGAGATACCGACCCGTACCCCCTGCACACTACCAACACGCCAAGGGGATGCTTAGAGACATGAAGGAGGCTGGGGTAATCAGGGACAGCTGTAGCCCCTGGGCAGCTCCACTAGTCTTAGTGAAAAAGAAGGACAACACTATGAGAATGTGTGTAGACTACAGGAAGGTCAACCGTATCACACACAAAGATGCGTACCCGTTACCAAGGATAGAAGAGTCCTTAGCTGCATTAAAATCTGCTAACTTCTTCTCTACTTTGGATCTCACTAGCGGGTACTGGCAGGTTCCTGTAGCAGAGGCGGACCGGGAGAAGACCGCATTCACCACCCCGATGGGTCTCAGTGAATTTAACTGTATGCCGTTCGGGCTCTGCAACGCACCAGGAACCTTCCAACGGTTGATGGAATGCTGTCTGGGACACCGGAACTTCGAGACGGTCCTGTTATACCTGGACGATGTCATCGTCTATTCCAAGACCTACGAGGACCACCTGAAACACCTGGCAGAAGTGTTCGAAGCTCTGGCAAACTACGGCCTAAAGGTGAAACCCTCCAAGTGTCGCCTCCTGAAACCAAAGGTGCAATACCTGGGACACGTGGTGAGTGCTGACGGAGTGGCTCCTGACCCTGATAAGAGCACCGTGATTAAGGACTGGCCAAGACCCTCCAGCATAAAGGAAGTGCGGCAGTTCCTCGGGTTGGTAGGCTACTACCGAAGATTCATTCCCGGTTTCACCAAAATGGCAGCCCCGATGCAGGACCTCCTGATAGGTCAATCTCGAAAAGCCAAAAACCAGAAGCCGCCCTTCAGGTGGGAAAAGCTGGAAGAGGAGTCCTTTTGCCAGCTGAAGATGGCCCTCACGGGGGATGAAATCCTGGCATATCCAGACTACAGCCAGCCCTTTATCCTCCACACGGACGCAAGTAACATCGGGCTAGGAGCCGTGCTGTCCCAGATCCAGCAAGGAAAAGAACGAGTAATCGCTTACGCCAGCCGAAAGCTACGGCCCACCGAGAGGAACCCTGAGAATTATAGCTCATTCAAGCTGGAGTTCCTGGCAGTAGTGTGGGCAGTGACCGAACGTTTCAAGCATTACCTTGCCTCCTCCAAATTTATCGTGTACACGGATAACAACCCGTTGACACACCTGGACACTGCAAGGCTCGGTGCTCTGGAACAGAGATGGATGGCTCGCCTGTCCAACTTTGAATTCACCATCAAATACCGGGCAGGACGCTCAAATGCCAACGCGGATGCCCTGTCTAGAATGCCGAACTTACCGGACGTAGGGGAAGATCCAGAAGATCTGGAAGAAGTTGAGCTCCCTGCGTTCCACCGTCATGGGATTACCCTGTATTCCCACCGTGTGAAGGACAGGCGCTCCGCGACGTTCAATCCCTTGCCCCACTACAACTGGGCGGAGACGCAAGGCAGTGATCCTGCAGTCCGTCTGGTGAAGGAAATGCTGACCCAAGCCGATGCAAGTCTGGACCCAGACGCCCCAGAAGAGACTAAGCAACTGTGGAAGGAGAAAAGTAGGCTGTTCCTCTACAGGGAGAAGTTGTGCCGGAGAATGGTTAACTCTCGAACACATGAGTTGACCTGGCAGGTAGTGGTCCCCAGACGAGACGCGGCTATGATTCTGGAGGCGTACCACAACGGAGCAGGACATTTCGGGTGGAAGAAGCTGGAGTTCTTGTTGCGTGAACGGTTCTACTGGGTAGGCATGAGAGGAGCCATCGAGAGGTGGTGCAGAGACTGTGGACCGTGCCACCTAAGAAGGAAGGACCGTGCCAGCCAGAAGACTCCCTTGCAGCCCATCATCACCCGACAGCCACTGGAACTGGTAGCCCTGGACCATGTGAAACTGGCTCCAAGCAGATCTGGGTATGTCTACGCCCTCACAATCGTAGATCATTACTCCCGGTTCCTGGTGGTGGTCCCGGTCAAGGACTTAACGGCTCAAACAGCAGCTAGAGCCTTCCAGCAGCACTTCTGCCGTCCACACGGGTACCCGGACCAAGTGCTGACAGACCAAGGGCCAGCCTTCGAAGCGGAGGTCTTCCAGGAGTTCTGCAACCTGTATGGCTGCACGAAGATAAGAACAACGCCCTATCACCCACAAACTAATGGACTCTGCGAGAAGATGAACCAGGTGGTGATAGACCTCCTGAAAACATTGCCCCTGGAAGAACGCAGTCTGTGGCCTGAGAAGCTGCCTGATCTGGTGGACCTATACAACCACATCCCTGTAGGGTCTACCAACTGTACCCCGGCTTACCTAATGAGAGCGAGGCCTGGTAAGCTGCCTATCGACCTGGATATGGGAGTCCTGACGCCCGAGGACACCTCGCCAGAGGCAGACTGGGATACAGGACGGCAGCAGCAGTATCGGAAAGTGCAGGAGAGCGTGGAGCGAAGTCTGTCTCAAGCTAGAGAAAGGCAAGAGAAAGCTTATAATCAGTATGCTCCCGCTGTTCCCCTGGTACCTGGAGAGCAGGTCTTGAAGAGGAAAAGACGGCTCCACAAGTTGGACGACCAGTGGGAGAAGGACCCGTACACCGTACTGCCATCAAGCCATGAGAACCCAAAGATTTGCGTGATCAGTAAGGATGGAGGAGAAACCACAGCCATTGTCTCCAGAGACCACCTGAAGAAGTGTCCCGAACAGCTGCAAAACCCTGAGGAAGAAGATCAAGAAAACCCTCGACCCGCAGAGGAAAGGGAAGAAATGATCAGGACTGTACTCGGAGACTTCCCCCGGTCTTGGACACAAGTAAACGGTGCTGTCATGGTACCCGTCCTCACCTTTCTCCAGCCAGCCCCGCAAGTGCCTACAGAGGAACCAGTAGAGCTGGAAGAGCAGCCGGCCCAAGAGGCAGAAGAGTCCACACCAGCAGTACAGGAGGATCAACCCTCTGCTAGTAGTGAGCCTGCCGTGCCTCTAGTGAGCCAAAGAGTGCGCAGAAAGCTGCCCAGCCTGCCCATAACACCTCCTACACCCTGTAGTGCAGGACCAGTTAGTGAGCTCCGTAGGTCCACTAGGGTTACCAGAGGCCAGATGCCCGTAAGTTGGAGAATCTAAGTTGGCTAGTTGCTTTAACTATTTTATGTTTACCTGTTTTGTTGTAGCCATTGCTAATTATGTTTTTCAGTTACAGATTTCTTTATATGGACTGACAGGTTATGGACAGTGAGTAACCGGAACTCTGTTGTAAATATGTTTGGAGCGTAACCCAGGAATGGACTAAAGACTGTTGAAGACTCGGGGCAGGACAGACCCCTACCTGGTTACGGCTCCCTGTTCTTTGGTGAAATGGACACCCTTATTGCTTCCCGGTTACGGACACGCCGTGACCATCTCATGTATTTAATTGTCATTGTTTATACCCTGTTATGTTTTGTAAAAAAAAAAAAAAAAAATATGTTTAGTCCGGGAGTACTAAATTTCACTAGGGGGGAATGTGGCACCCCAGGGGTCTGGTTTCCACAGTAATAGCAGTATTACGTCTGTGAGCAGGTGGGAGGTCTCCTGGGCAGGAATTCTAAGCATGCCACACCTCCTGCCCAGTCCTGGGAGGGGAAGAACTTCCCCTACATAAACTGGGGCTGAGGCAGGGTTAGAGTGAGGGGTTCCAGACAGAGACGGAGTCTGGTCTGGACACGCAGAAACAGGGACAGATAGACATCAGGAGCTCTGTAGGAGCCAAGGAGAAGCGCCAGGGGCTGGAGCTGTGCAGAGCTCGCCCTGGGAGAAGGTACTAAAACCGGACACAGGAGTCCGAGGCTGTGGGGACTAAGATATACCCAGCAGCAGAATCCATCCGGCAGGGTATTCCAGGTCCTCTGGCCATAAAAGCCCGGAGGCTCAGTCACAACGAAGGGACCAGCACCGCCATCCCGGAGCGGAGGCTAACAGGAGGCCCCAGGTCACCAGCCATACGGGTGAGCACCACACGGTATACCCAGGGACGTGGGCTACTTGTAACCGCTGAAAGCAGGGTAGCCGGGAAGGGTACAGACTAACGGGAAGGCCTACAACTCCACCTGGCCAGGGGAACTCCGGCTTACTCGCAGACTAACCAGGCCCCAACTACTAGCCAGTACTCCCGGGGGAATTTGCCTTGTACCATCAGTAAAGGCCCTGAACTGTACCCTCGCGTCTCCGTGCTTCCTTGTCGCACCGTTAGTGCTGGGACATCCACACCATCACTCCCAACATCACCCACATCCGCTGCCCTGAGGCCATACCTCTCCCGTTGGGGGTTATATCAACATTGCTGCACACCTATACCACCGGGTTCAGCGGTCTGCCCTGCAGCGGCGGTTTCATAACCGCATTCAACGGGTGGCGTAGTCGGACACTAATACCATCATACCAATAACTGCCACTTAGTTTGACCACCCTGGGTGCGGACCGGGTCACCGCCACACGAAGACTACTTCCCCCATCGGATCCGGCTCCGGGTATCCCCCGCGCGCACGCGCGCCGCACTACAGCACTGGCCCAGGGGGTGAGTCAAATACATATATCTTATTTCTATTAGTGATGAGCGAGCATGCTCACTACTGCTCTGTGCTCGCCCATCTCACTGCTCGACATGCTCGGCGGATGCTCGGGTCCCCTCCCTGCATGTTTCGCGCTCTTTAGAGAGCCAATGAACATGCAGGGATTGCCAGCCAGTCACTGTAATGCCGTAGCCATGTTGGTTGTGGCATTACAGTGATTGGCTGGCTGCACAGCGTCATCAGGTGTATATCAGACCGGGCACCGCCATGCTTGTCACAGTCACTCCGGATCAGACAGTGTAGGGAGAGCTGCTGCTGAGCTAGGGAGAGATTTGCTTGTGTATTAGGTAGTGTAGGGAGAAAAACCGTACATTACACAAATCCATCTCTACAAACAGTCCTTCTGAGGACTAATCCATCTGCAGAGATATCAGGCAGGCAGTGTATATAGGCAGGCAGTATATATAGCAGACTGCAGTGTATATAGCACAAGAGGCTCCATTCCAGTTCTGCCTTCTGCTGCTGTTAGATATTTCTAGACATAGTCCCAGGTCTCAGGGGCCAGGAATCATTTTTTTTTGGATCTTAATCCTCATTATTTGCTTTAAAAGCAATCCAGAGAACACCGTTTTTCTGCGTCATGTGGGCAGTGCAGAATACAGCCAGGTCCTTTCCATATTAGAGCGCTAGAAATCCAGCTATTTAAAACTGTGGTTTGTCCGTCACACGGATCACATATAATTGCGCTGAAAATATTGCCATTTCTGGCCTCCATTAAAAATTTGTTTCAGTGTGTCAGTGAAGCTATTGACACCAGTTTGCTGTTCAAAATAGTTATCTACAGGCCAGGTATTTAAAACTGTGGTTTGTCCGTCACACGGATCACATATAAGTTTGCTCCAAATTTAGCCATTTGTAGTGAGCGTGGAAGATATTGTCCTCCATTTAAAATGGGCAAGGCACGTGGCAAGGGATGGGGAACTGGACGTGATGGTGATGGTGCATGCAGAGGCCGAGGACAAGGCCGTGGGCAAGCTGAAATTGTGCCACAACAAACACCCACATCTTCTCGCCCGACCTTCCTGGAGGCTCTGAGGCGAGGCAAGCTCACACACGTACCACGCCTGGCCCATGTGCTTAACCTCGTAGTTCAGCGATTTCTCAAATCCTACCCGGAGCTGCCGGATCTGCTTGTTAAAGTACGCCGCCTGTGTGCCCATTTTAGAAAGTCGGGTACAGCTTCATCACCCTTGCCGTGCTTCAGCAGCGTTTGCTGCTTCCGGCTCACAGACTGGTGTGTGATGTCCCCACGTGTTGGAACTTTGCACTGCAGATGTTGGGAAGGATTTGTGAGCAGAAGAGGGCAGTTGTTGAGTACCAGCATCAACAAGGCCGTCAATATTCAGTTCAGACTCCACACATAAGACCTCAGGAGTGGACCTGGATGTCAGACATATGTACCATCCTCCAAAACTTTGAGGACTCCACCAAGATGGTGAGCGGCGATGACGCCATAATTAGCGTCACCATCCCGCTTCTCTGTCTTCTGAAACACTCTCTGCTCACAATCAAAGAGGAGGCATTGCAGGCGGAGCACGATGAGATGGAGCAAGGAACCATACAGGGTGATTACACACAGCCCAGCCTCATCTCATCCCAACGTGGATTGGGGGACAATGAGGTAGAGGAGGAGGTGGAGGAAGAACAGGAGCTAGTTTCATGCACTATAGACGGTACTACCTGCACAACTATCATACCATCTGTTTAGCGTGGATAGCCTGAGGAGAGAGAGGAGGAGGAGGAGGAGAAGGAAGGACAGGAGCTAGTTTCATGCGCTATAGACGGTACTACCTGCACAGCTGTCATACCGTCTGTTCAGCGTGGATGACCAGAGGACAGAGAGGAGGAGGAGGAGAGCATGGTCAGTCATCCTCTTGGTGAGGACACGGAAGTCTTGTCTGTTAGCTGTCTGGCACGCATGGCTGAGTTTATGTTACGCTGCCTTTCCCATGACCCTCGCGTTCTCAAGATTTTGGGTGACAGTCATTACTGGTTGGTGACATGTCTAGACCCAAGCTACAAGGAGAACTTTCTATCTCTTATTCCTGAGGCGGACATGTCCACAAAAATGGGTCTGTACCAGAAGGCCCTTGTTGCGGAACTATTAAAAAAATTCCCATCTGAAAACGCTGGCGGCAGAGGTCACAGTTCATTGGACAACCAAGGAGTACAGGAGAGAGACACAAATGCAATCCAGCAGAGGCAGGGGAACACTGTCAAAGTTCTGGGAGAATTTTCTCAGACCCTCCCATCGCACAGGCCCTGAGGCGTGGGGTACTCTCACAAGGAGTGCAAAGTTTGGGAAGATGCTGAGGGAGTACCTTGCCGACCGTACCAACGTCCTCCGTGATTCCTCTGTGCCTTATAATTATTGGGTATTCAAGCTGGATACGTGGAATGAACTCGCTCTCTACGCCTTGGAGGTCCTGGCCTGCCCTGCCGCTAGCGTTTTGTCAGAGCGGGTTTTTAGTGCCGCTGGTGGAATTATAACTGATAGGCGCATCCGCCTGTCAACTGAAAATGCTGACAGGCTGACACTTATAAAAATGAGCAAGGGCTGGATTGGGCCAGACTTCTCAACACTAGTGATGAGCAAGTATGTTTTGTTAACCCTTTCGCCAAGTATGCTCGGGCGAGCACCGAGTAGTTACAGCTGCTCGGGTATATATTTGAATCGCTTCCGTTTGTGCATGATTTGAAATGGTTTGACAGCTTTAATACATGTGAGGAATGTCTACTTCTTACACATTCCTCACATGTATTAAAGATGTCAAACAGTTGCAAATCATGCACATGGAAGCGATTCAACAATATCACCGAGCAGCTATAAATACTCGGTGCTCGCCCGAGCATACTCGGCGAAAGGGTTAACAGAACATACTCGCTCATCACTATTCAAAACTAGTGATGAGCGAACGTGCTCACCACTACTTGGTACTCGCAAGCTCGGCGCTCGGCGAGTATTTCTGGGGTTGCTCGACGGATGCTCAGGTCCCCTCCCTGTATGTTTGTCGCTCTTTAGAGAGCCAATGAACATGCATGGATTGCCTGCCATGCACTCTAATGCCGTAGCCATGTTGGTTGTGGCATTACAGTGATTGGCTGGCCGCACAGCGTCATTAGGTGTATATCAGACCGGGTGCCGCCATGCTCGTCACAGTCACTCTGGATCAGACAGTGTAGGGAGAGCTGCTGCTGCGTCAGGGAGAGATTTGCTTGTTTATTAGGTATTGTAGGGAGAAAAAATGGACATTACACATATCCATCTCTACAAACAGTCCTTCTGAGGACTAATCCATCTGCAGAGATATCAAGCAGGCAGTGTATATAGGCAGGCAGGGTATATAGGCAGGCAGGCAGTATATATAGCAGACTGCAGTGTATATAGCACAAGAGGCTCCATTCCAGTTCTGCCTTCTGCTGCTGTTAGATATTTCTAGACATAGGCCCAGGTCTCAGGGGCCAGGAATACTTTTCTTTGGATCTTAATCCTCATTATTTGCTTAAAAAGCAATCCAGAGAACACCGTTTTTCTGCGCCATTTGCTTGTTGGCACTGCAGAATACAGCCAGGTCCTTTCCATATTACAGCGCTAGAAATCCAGCTATTTAAAACTGTGTTTTCTCTGTCACACGGATCACATATACGTTGTCAGAAAATACTGCCATTTTTGGCCTCCATTAAAAATTTCTTTCAGAGTGTCAGTGAGGAATTCACAGCAGTTTGCTGGTCAAACTACTTACCTACAGGCCAGGTATTTAAAACTCTGTTTTCTCCGTCACACGGATCACTTATAAGTTCGCTCCAAACTCAGTCATTTGTAGTGAGCGTGGAAGATATTGTCCTCCATTTAAAATGGGCAAGGCACGTGGCAAGGGACGAGGAACTGGACGTGATGGTGATGGTGCATGCAGAGGCCGAGGCCAAGCTGAAATTGTAGCACAACAAACACCCACATCTTCTCGCCCGACCTTCCTGTCCCAATTCCTAGGGGACCGCAGCACACCACTATTGAACCCAGAGCAGTGTCAAAAGGTTGTTGGTTGGATAGCGGATAATGCTTCCAGTCACTTAGCCACCACCACCACCCTGTCAAGTCTCAGTAGCATGAGTCCGAACCGCATATTCCTTACCCTGAACCTCCTTTATCCCACCATGCCGAGTACCCAGAGACAACTGATCCCACACTTGGACACTCTGAAGAGCTGTTCACTTTTCCATTTATAGATTCGGGGTTCTCGCTCGGTCCACTTGAAGTGGTGGAAGAGGAGATCGCATGTAGAGATGCCCAAATATTTGAGCAGCCACGGTCACACGAAGGCGACGGTGGGAAAGTGTCCCAAGAGGTGGACGATGATGAGACACAATTGCCAGAAAGTCAGGAGGAGGACCAGGGTGCGGAAGTGGAAGACAAGGTGGTGGATGATATAGTAACTGACCCAACCTGGCAGGAGGACATGCAGAGCGAGGACAGCAGCACACAGGGGGAGGGAGGCAGAGTACCCCAACAGGCAGGAAGAAGCAGTGTGGTGGACACAGGCAGAAGGCAGGCAACCATTCCCCATAACACCAACACAAAGGAAGTTGCCAGTACAACTGTTAGGTCTTCCCGAGTCTGTTTGTTTTTTAACCCCATAACCCCCGAGGGTGGTTTGCACGTTAATGACCAGGCCAATTTTTACAATTCTGACCACTGTCACTTTATGAGGTAATTACTCTGAAGCTTCAACAGATCCCCCTGATTCTGAGATGTTTTTTTCATGACATATTGTACTTCATGATGGTTAGGCGTCGGGCTGCTGCTGGATTCGAAATGAGTCCAGAACCTTCTGTGGTCTCCCATTCCAGTCCAACCAGGGCTGATGCTGCTCAGCATTGTCACCAGCCCCAATGCCTAGCTGGTCCACCAGATGTACAGATTGTCTCTTGGGTATTTGTGCCTAGCTATGTTAAGCATAGGTTGTGGAGGGAGACAGGGCTCTTGGAGTCTAAGTCCAGGATTCGCCACACTGAGCATGCCCGTGACACCATTCTAAAAACTGCACCCCTCAAGGTGCTCAAAACCACATTCAAGAAGTTTATTAACCCTTCAGGTGCTTCACAGGAATTTTTGGAATGGGGAAGAAAAAAATGAACATTTAACTTTTTACACAAAAATGTTACTTTAGACCCCAATTTTTTATTTTTGCAGGGGTAACAGGAAAAAAACGGACCCCAAAATTTGTAGTGCAATTTTCCCTGAGTACGCAGATACCCCATACGTGGGGAAAAAACACTGTTAGGGAGCAGGGTTTGGAAGGGAAGGAGCGCCATTTGACTTTTTGAATGTAGAATTTGCTTGAATACTTAGTGGATGCCATGCTGCATTTGGAGAGCCCATGATGTGCCTATACAGTGGAAACCCCCCACAAGTGACCCCATTTTGGAAACTAGACCCCTCAGGGAACTTATCTAGTTGTGTGGTGAGCACCCTGAACCCCCAGGTGCTTCACAGAAGTTTATAACATGGAGCCGTGAAAATAAAATTTTCCCATTTTTCCCACAAAAATGTTTTTCAGCCCCCAGTTTTACATTTTCATAAGGGTAACAGAAGAAATTGCACCATGCAACTTGTTGTGCAATCTCTCCAGAGTACGCCGATACCCCATATGTGGGGGAAAACTACTGTTTGACTTTTTGAATGTAAAATTTGCTTGAATAATTAGCGGACGCCATGTTGCATTTGGAGAGCCCCTGATGTGCCTAAACAGTGGAAACCCCCCCACAAGTGACACCATTTTGGAAACTAGACCCCTCAAGAATTCTATCAAGGGGTATAGTGTACATTTTTAACCCAGAGGTACGACACAGAATTTGATAACATTAGGTCATCATATTGAATAAGTTGTCATTAGTGTTGAGCGCAAGTGCTCGCTACTTGAGTTTGCATCGGGTACTCAGGTATGCACCATGTATCGCGGGTGCTCGAGTGACATGCTCGAGTCCTCGCCCACATGTTTCACAGTTGTTAGACACTAGTGTTGAGTGAGCATGCTCGACACTGCTCGTTACTCGCCCGAACATCTCACTACTCGGGATGTTCGGCGAGCACCGAGCATTTCCGGGTTACTCGGGCGGGAGCTCGGGTCTCCGCCCTGCACGTTTACCGCTCTTTACAGAGCCAATGAACATGCAGGGATTGCCAGCCAGTCACTATAATGCCGCAGCCATGTTGTTTGTGGGCATTACAGTGATTGGCTGGCTGCACAGCGTCACCTCGAGTATTTAAAACCGGGCGCCGCCATCTTGGACACAGTCGCTCTGGATCAGACAGTGTAGGGACAGCGCTGCTGAGTTAGGGAGAGATTTAATAGTTAGTGTAGGGTCTGTAAAGGCTGCCAGATCAAACAAACAGTCCTTCTCAGGACTAATATCCATCCCAGATATCAGGCAGGCAGGCAGGCAGGCTGTATAGGAGACGCAGTGGTTATACCAGCAAACGCTGCATTACAGTCCTGTGTGCTCCTGCTGGTCAAATTGCTGGACTTATCACCCCGGTCTCAGGGGCCAGGAAAAATATATATTTTTTCATTTAAATCCTGTACAAATCCACAAATTGAGTGTGTCTGTGACTGTTCAGACACCAATATATCTGTTTAAAGGAGTCTGGTGTAGGCCAGAAAAATAGAACTGTGGTTTTGCAGTTCCACGGGTCAAATCTCTATATTATCCTGCTTTTTGCATTTTTTGCCGTAAAAAAAAACAGTAATAGTGTCTCCCTAACTGTTCAGACACTAATATATCTGTTTAAAAGAGTCTGTTGTAGGCCAGTAAATTAGAACTGTGGTTTTGCAGTTCCATGGGTCAAATCTCTGTATTATCCTGCTTTTGGCATTGGCCAAGATAAGGTTGTAAAATGTTCATTTATTTTCATATATAAAGAAAAAGTATATGAGCGCTATTTTACCTCTAACATAAAGTACAATGTAGTGTAGATACCGAGTGATAACCACTCTGATAAGTAGAAGAATTCCAAAGTTCCTATTAAAGAAGGGGCCTCCTGTCCGCATGGTGAGGCCATCATCAGCTGCCGGTCAGACTCACCTTCGTGTAGCCGTATACTTGCAGTATTTGCTCCATTTCAAATGAATATCCCACAAATCCGGCCACTTCTCCATGGTCCACACAGGAATAGTTTGGGGCTTCAGTATCGGCACCAGACAGAATCTGAAGAACACTTTGCACAGATTTGATCTCATCTCCAAAAGTGTCAAATACGTGATAACCCAGAGTGATATTGGGGAGAAGATCTGGATCCTGATTAATCTTCTCAACTACAAAGAGAAAAGCCAGTACTGCAGCGAAGCTCCTGAGAAGCGGCCTGTGAAAACGACATACTGGTGACCATCTAGAAATGATACCGTGGGTTACATTATATTCTAATACTAGAATGCATCATGCTACTGGATATGATAGAGAGAAGCACAAAACTCTACCCGATGTCCACGTCACCGCAGGCTCACATCCTCGGAGATCCACATCCTCAATGTCCACGTTACCTCAGGTTCACACCCTCGGAGATCCACATCCTCAATGTCCACATTACCTCAGGCTCACACACTCGGAGATCCACATCCTCGATGTTCACGTCACCGCAGGCTCACATCCTCGGAGATCCACATCCTCGATGTCCATGTTCTCACAGGCTCACATCCTCGGAGATCCATATCCTCAATGTCCACGTTACCTCAGGCTCACATCCAAGATCCACATCCTTGATGTCCATGTTCTCACAGGTTCACACCCTCGGAGATCCACATCCTCAATGTCCACGTTACCTCAGATTCACACCCTCGGAGATCCACATCCTCGATGTCCACGTTACCTCAGGTTCACTTCCAAGATCCACATCCTTGATGTCCACATTACCTCAGGTTCACTTCCAAGATCCACATCCTTGATGTCCATGTTACCTAAGGTTCACTTCCAAGATCCACATCCTCAATGTCCACGTTACCTCAGGTTCACACCTTCAGAGATCCACATCCTCGATGTCCACGTTACCTCAGGCTCACTTCCAAGTTCCACATCCTTGATGTCCACGTTACCTCAGGCTCACATCCAAGATCCACATCCTTGATGTCCAAGTTACCTCAGGCTCACATCCAAGATCCACATCCTTGATGTCCATGTTACCTCAGGCTCACATCCAAGATCCACATCCTTGATGTCCAAGTTACCTCAGGCTCACATCCAAGATCCACATCCTTGATGTCCATGTTACCTCAGGCTCACATCCAAGATCCACATCCTTGATGTCCATGTTACCTCAGGCTCACATCCTCGCAGTTCCACATCCTCGATGTCCACGTTACCTCAGGCTCACACCCTCGCAGATCCACATCCTCGATGTCCACGTTACCTCAGGCTCACACCCTCGCAGATCCACATCCTCGATGTCCACGTTACCTCAGGCTCACATCCAAGATCCACATCCTTGATGTCCAAGTTACCTCAGGCTCACATCCAAGATCCACATCCTTGATGTCCATGTTACCTCAGGCTCACATCCAAGATCCACATCCTTGATGTCCATGTTACCTCAGGCTCACATCCAAGATCCACATCCTTGATGTCCATGTTACCTCAGGCTCACATCCTCGCAGTTCCACATCCTCGATGTCCACGTTACCTCAGGCTCACACCCTCGCAGATCCACATCCTCAATGTCCACGTTACCTCAGGCTCACACCCTCGCAGATCCACATCCTCGATGTCCACGTTACCTCAGGCTCACATCCAAGATCCACATCCTTGATGTCCAAGTTACCTCAGGCTCACATCCAAGATCCACATCCTTGATGTCCATGTTACCTCAGGCTCACATCCAAGATCCACATCCTTGATGTCCATGTTACCTCAGGCTCACATCCTCGCAGTTCCACATCCTCGATGTCCACGTTACCTCAGGCTCACACCCTCGCAGAACCACATCCTCGATGTCCACGTTACCTCAGGCTCACATCCAAGATCCACATCCTTGATGTCCAAGTTACCTCAGGCTCACATCCAAGATCCACATCCTTGATGTCCATGTTACCTCAGGCTCACATCCAAGATCCACATCCTTGATGTCCATGTTACCTCAGGCTCACATCCTCGCAGTTCCACATCCTCGATGTCCACGTTACCTCAGGCTCACACCCTCGCAGAACCACATCCTTGATGTCCACGTTACCTCAGGCTCACATCCAAGATCCACATCCTTGATGTCCAAGTTACCTCAGGCTCACATCCAAGATCCACATCCTTGATGTCCACGTTACCTCAGGCTCACATCCAAGATCCACATCCTTGATGTCCATGTTACCTCAGGCTCACATCCTCGCAGTTCCACATCCTCGATGTCCACGTTACCTCAGGCTCACACCCTCGCAGATCCACATCCTCGATGTCCACGTTACCTCAGGCTCACACCCTCGCAGATCCACATCCTCGATGTCCACGTTACCTCAGGCTCACATCCAAGATCCACATCCTTGATGTCCATGTTACCTCAGGCTCACATTCTCGTAGATCCACTCTGGTAGAACATCGCTTTACAGAGATACAAGAGAAACAAGAAGACATACGTGACGGAAGTAAAGGACTTACTCGTTGTGTGAAATTCTCTCCTCTGGATTTGTAAAACTGGGTTTTCTACGAGTTATCCACATGACAGAGAAGAGTCCTCCGATAATAACGTCTCCGCTCTTAGCATATTTATACTGGATCTTAGAATCCATGAATCTGAGGTGACATTGTGACGATGAATCCACTGTTCTCTCTCCACAGCACGATGAGCACAAGATGATGATCCAGAAGAGAACCGCAAAGACGTAGGTAGCCACCAGAGAGGGATCCATGGACACAGGAACACAGGAACTCCTGCTGTCAGTGACAGCTCTGTAGATCGTCAGCACTCTGGGGTCCCTGTGTGACAGGACAATGAGTGTCCACACTTTATATAGATCATCATCGCTCATCAGTACACAGCCGCAGGTGCAGAAGAACGTCACCAGGATAATTCCAGACTGTAAAGTCACCTTCTATAATAATTCTGTTATTCTCACTAATTCTGGATCTTATTTTATTATATTAAAATGGAAAAAATCTCTAAGGAAAATCCGCAGTAAATTTGCTCATCCTGCAATATTCAGCAGGTTCTGCCACATCTCCATCACATAGGACAACCTTGTGGTGTCCAGCGACTGTCGTAATGTTTTATTAGCTGCATTTCCCTAATTCATCAAGTCCTGATCCAATATTTCAATATGATTTATTGATAGGGGACAATGAACGTTGCTTCTGCCCTGTAATCTCATGAAATATGTGGGCGATCAGAACTACAGAAGACTAACAAGAGGTCAGCCCATCATGAGACCATTCTTAGTATCACTAGGGTTACAGGGTGACAAAACGCAAGAACTAGAAATGAGAGAATAAATTTGAAGTGAATCAATTTACAATTTTTTACAATTTGCATCAGGGGAGTCCATCACAATGGCTGCAGGATCTTTACTAGTGTTGAGCGAGCACTAAAATGCTCGGGTGCTCGAAGCTCGGGCCGAGCTCGCTGTGATACTCGGGTGCTCGACCCGAGCAACGAGCCCAATGTTAGTCTATGGGAGACCCGAGCATTTTTGCGATGGCACCCTCGGCAGTCTGTAGAAAGCTTAAAAAGTGCCCAAAACGATAGTGAAAGTGCTCAAATGACATGGGGACAGCATGGGGATCGCCCCAGGAAGCATTTGACGCACCCCCTGGGCCGTGGGGTACCCGGTGCCGGGCCGGTGGATGCTGGGGGTTTGTAGTCACTGTGGCGGTGACCCGGTCCGTGACCCAGGGCGGTCAATCCAAGGGGGTTATTTGTATATATGGGTTTTATAATGTCCGACTACGCCACCTGTGGAGTGCGGCTAGTGAGGCCGCCGCTGCGGAACAGTCCTCTGAAGCTGGTGGTATGGCAGCAAGGGTATTATAACTCCCCACAGGAAGAGTGTAGCTTCAGGGCAGTGTGAGTGGATGTTGGTGGTTATTGCTGCTGCTTAGGATGATAGTGCAGGATGTCAGTAATCAACACAGCGTCAGATAGTGCAGTCCCAGGGTCTTTACTCACAGTTGTTGCGGTTCTTGTTACAGATGTCCAAGTAACTCCCACGTCGTCCTGTGCTTACTCAGTGAGGGGTTCAGTCCACCCTCAGGTATCTCTGGAGTACTTAGCAGGACCCCCTTCTATGTGTCCTTTCTCTGGCCTTCTCCCTGCACCTCACACCCAGTGACACTTCTATCCGGTACCCTCGGGCCTTGGCGGGCGACGTGTGTTCCTTCCCCTGGGTCCTATGTGGCTACCTTCTTAGTGAGACTGGTGTGGACTTCGGCTTACAGCACATGAAGTGCTGCAGCCTCCGGTTTCTAGTTGAGCCTTGTAGTTCTCTGCTAGTTGAGGGACCGGTTCCCTTTATCTGGCCTGACACCCCTACCTCCTGGTAGCAGCGGGCGTACGGGTGGCTTGCTGCATGGCCCGTACCCCTGGGGTCCCTTCTCTCCTCGTTCCTGGAGCCTTTCCTGCTCCCTCTCCTCTCAGGCCTGGGCCTCACAGGCTAGGCCCGCCTCCGGAGCAGAGCTCCTGCAGAGCCCTGCTCTGTCACTTCTCCTCCTCTGACTGGCTGCTTCTAGAAGGTTCCATCCCCTTTTATATGCTTCTCCTCCAGTGCTCCCAGGATCTATGTCCTCCACCCCATCCATTACATAGTTCCCCCTTTCTAGGTGGTTCCCCCCACTCCAGCCAGGGACCAGGGACTGTGCTCTCCCGTAGGAGCAATCTCGCCCTGTCCCCTGGAAATGTGGTATAGTGAATGTGGTGTTAGAGTCCTGAGCCATACTCCTTCCTTACCTGAGAGTGAGGTACCACACCTCTGGTTGAGATGCAATACCTCTGTGGCGACCGAACCCTCAGGGGCGCCACACATTTCTGACCCCCAGGTCACTGCTGTCAACAACGTGGTCAGAGGTATTAAGCCATTTTTACGGGCTCACAATAAAACGCTCAAAAACGAAACTGAAACTGCTTTCCTGTGAAATATGTTAAGGAACATCCTTTCCAGGGGAAAGACTTGTGTATAAGGTAAAATAAATAACCAAAAACAAAAATACTCCTCCACACCTTGGGCTATATTCACAAGTAGCATTTTTTATGCGTTTTTGCACTTTTGTATTGCTTTCAACCAAGACAAATGCATTCATCGGGAAATGTCATTTTAACATTTTACAACCTTATCTGGCCATGTGCTGTGTGACACATGCATACAGTGCTGAAAAGACATGGGAACAGCATGGGGAAGACCCCTGGAAGCATCTCTGACACCCAGGTCACTGCCTAAAAGTGTGTCCATCAGAAGTGATCCTTGCCGCATCAGAAGATGCAGACTTGCAACTATCCCCGTGCAAATGTGTGGCGCCCCTGAGGGTTCAGTCGCCACAGAGGTACTGCACCTCACCCAGAGGTGTGGTGTCTCCTTCTCTCAGGTAAGGAGGGAGTGCTGCCCGGAACCCCAACACCCGCATTCAACACTACACTACTCCAGTCCAGCTGGAAGGGCATTATGCACTTCTTCTGCTGAGTCCTGACTCTGGCTGGAATGGGGGAAACCAAAGAGAGGGGGAACCAGTAGTGGGTGTGGGTGGAGGATGTAGAATAGGGGAGCACCATTATAGGAGGTATATATAGGGAAGCCATGTTAGTTAGTGAGGAGAGTTTAGTTCAGTCAGTGAGCAGTAAGGAGAGGAGGGGAGCAGAGTCTCTTCAGGAGCTCTGCTCCATGACTGGGGCCTAGTAAGAGAGGCTCAGGAGGGGAGCAGAGGAGAAAGGCTCCGATAACATAAGAGATCCCAGGGGTAAGGAAGGAGAAGGAAGCTACCTGTACGCCCGAGTCTGCCAAATGTCAGAGGGATCAGGCCGCAAGAAGGGAACCGGTCCCTGGACCAGCTGTGTTACTCCAGGTCTCGGCTGGAAAAACCGGAGGCTTCTGCACTTCCATGGTGCAGTTGCCACAGTCTCACCCTAGTCGCTGTGAAGGGCATCAAGTAGGTCCGGGAACTTCAGGTTGCCCAGAGGTACTTCAGAGCATCCAATCAGGACTGTGTGTGGGGAAGCTCAGGGCAGGAGGGAGAAGACCCAGCGCGGGAAGTCAGTCTAGTAAGGAACATAAAGAAAGCGGGGTTCCGTCAAGAACTCCTGATATACTTGAGAGAGTGCTGAACCCCTTGTCTGGTAGACGCAGTGCGACGCTGGAGGCTGACACCCGTACAGTGTACCTGAGAACCTTGTACAAGAACTGTGAGTAAACTCGGATGACTGCACTCCCCTGCCTCTGTCAGTTATTTCCACTGCGCCATCTCTCTCTTCTGCACTACAACGCCCAGCATCACCATCTGCACCTACACTGCCCCGGGGGCTCGCTCCGCCTGTGGGGAGCAGAAACATCCCAGCTGCCATCCCATCACCCCCGGAGGTCTGCAGCAGCGCCGGTAACCATTACCAGAAACCACAGGTGGCGTCACGAGACAAACTGTACACTAAAACCCCTTTTCAAGAGAGACCCCAGAGTACGGGCCCGGGAGCCGACTGCCGTGACCTCTTAAACAAGGTAAAAGGCCCAGGTACCGAATCCCCTATATCCCTCTGGGCGAGACAAATGTGGCGCCCCTGAGGGTTCAGTCACCACAGAGGTACTGCACCTCAACCAGAGGTGTGGCATCTCCTTCTCTCAGGTAAGGAGGGAGTACTGCCCGGGACCCCAACACCTGCATTCAACACTACACACTCCAGGCCGGTTGGAAGGGCAAGATGCAATGTGTTCTGATGAGCCCTGTCCCTGGCCGGAGTGGGGGGAACCAAAGAGAGGGGGAACCAGTAGTGGGTGTGGGTGAAGGACGCAGAACAGGGGAGCAGTTTTATAGGAGTTATATATAAAGGGAAGCCATCTTAGGGTGGCAGTGCAGTACTGTGCAGTGAAGTGAGTAATAAGGAGAGGAGGGGAGCAGAGTCTCTTCAGGAGCTCTGCTCCAGAAAGGGGCCTAGTAAGATGGAGGCCCAGGAGTGCGAGGGGAGTCAGGGAGGAAGGCTCCGGTAACAGAAGGGATCCCAGGGGGTACGGTGAGTTCAGGACGGCACCCGTATGCCCGAATCTGCCAGGCGTCAGAGGGATCAGGCCGCAAGAAGGGAACCGGTCTCTGGACCAGCCGTGTTACTCCAGGTCTCAGCTGGAAAAACCGGAGGCTTCTGCACTTCCATGGTGCAGTTGCCACAGCCTCACCCTAGTCGCCGAGGAGGGCAGCAAGTAGGTCCGGGAACTTCAGGTTGCCCAGAGGGACTTCAGAGCACCCGATCGGGACTGTGTGTGGGGAAGCGCAGGGCAGGAGGGAGAAGACCCAGCGCGGGAAGTCGGCCTAGGAAGGAACATAAGGAAAGGGGGTCCCGTTAAGTGCTTCTAATATACCTGAAGGAGTGCTGAACCCCTGCCTGGCAAACGCAGTGCGACGCGGGAGTCTGACACCTGGACAGTGTACACGAGGAACCTAAAAATAACTATGAGTAAACTCGGATGACTGCACTCCACTGTCTCTGTCGGTTATTTCCATCACACCACCGCGCCTGCACTACAACGCCCAGCATCACCATCTGCACCTACACTGCCCCGGGGGCCTGCTCTGCCTGTGGGGAGCAAGAACACCCTAGCTGCCGTCCCAACACCCCCGGAGGTCTGCAGCAGCGCTGGTAACCATTACCGGGAACCACAGGTGGCGTCACGAGACAAACTGTCAACACTAAAACCCCTTTTAAAGAGTGAACAAGCGGACGGGCCTGGGAGCCGACCGCCGTGACATCCCAAGGAGGTAAAGGCCCGGGTACCGAGTCTCCCCCATATATCCCCCTGGGTGAGACACAAGTCCTTGTCCCAGGGCAGTGTTCAATTGTACCTCCCCCATTCCTTGCAATGCAAGCGCAAGTATGCAGCCTGCCACCCACCCACCCCCAGGCTGCAATACCATACTGCTTGCTTGCTTGCACTTGAAATTGGGCCTTTTAGGCATGTGGAGGCGGAATCTGGCCACTACGTCATGACTGCGTCGGCGGCCTGGTATCCATACTCAGTCCCCAGCCGCCCGGCGGCCGGGTGTCCACGCTTGGTCCCCAGCCGCCAGGGGGTGGCCGGTTGTCCATACTCGGTCCCCAGCCGCCCCTATTTGTCCCGGTGCGCCTTATACACAAGCGCGCATACCAAAACATTACCTGTGCCCTCCCCAGTGCATTTAGTGAAAAGGACAGCCTAACCACAAACACGTGGACAAGTGAATGTGGCCAGGGATGGTCCATCTCACTGACGCCTTCACACTGGATTAATATTGGGGAAGCCGGGACACAGTTGGACACTGGGATGCAACACGTCCTCCAGACATAGAGGATTGTGGGTCCTGGGTCAATCAGGCTTCAACACAAAGTTCAGAAGGTAGACAGCAGCAGTGGTCGGCCTGCTACACAACGAGTAAATTATTCATGATCATGAGGCCATCCATCTCCTTAGCTTTCTGTTCCTTGGAATGCAAGCGCATGTATGTAGTAGCGGCTAGGCCTGAGGTGGTCAGCGTTTTGGCGCATATCCTACCTCCTCTGAGGATTGCTCCTCCTGCTACTATCCCAGTTCTATGACTCCCGTTAAAACAAAGCTTCAGGTGATAAATGATGGATGAGGTGGTGGCAAAGGAGAAAGAGCAGAAGGAACAGGGACCATTCACATCAATATCAGGCCAGTCAACTACACGTCTTGTAGGATATGTTTCTGTACCAAAAGGAGCGGTTCGGCTACACAGTTATAGGGCATACAGTGAGTGCGATGCCTACCAAAAATTTCGAGGCACTCCAATGCCCCTTGGAAATGACATGGAGGTCAGAGGGCCTTAACTAAACCGTTTTTTCCATTTATAGCAATTGGGTCTCCTGTGCACTTTTGGCCTAAGCAGTGAATGGAAGGCTTTCCAAAAATTATGAGGAACTGCAATGCCCCTTGAAACAGATGTGGATTACAGCGTACTAAAAACCTTCTACCCATTATTGGGGAGTGGGTCTCCCTTAGTGTTCGCCTATGCATTGAAAAGCAAAAGCTGACTAAAATTAGGAGGAAATGCAATTCCCGTTGGAAGAGTCGTGGAGGTTAGAGGTAATTAAAAACAACATTTCAATGCCCCTTGGAAGAGCTATGGAGTTCAGAGTGGTTTAACAAGACGGTCTTAATGCCCCTTGGAAGAGACGTGGAGTTCAGAGTGGTGTAACAAGACGGTTTTAATGCCCCTTGGAAGAGACTTGGAGGTCCCAGTGGAATAAAAAGACAATATCAATGCCCCTTGGAAGAGTGGTGGAGGTCGCAGTGGAATAAAAATACAATATCAATGCCCCTTGGAAGAGTGGTGGAGGTCGCAGGGGAATAAAAAGACAATAGCAATGACCCTTGGAAGAGACGTGGAGGTCACAGTAGCTTAACACGATGATTTTAATGCCCCTTGGAAGAGACGTGGAGTTCAGAGTGGTTTAACAAGGCGGTTTTAATGCCCCTTGGAAGAGACGTGGAGGTCACAGTGGAATAAAAAGACAATATCAAAGACCCTTGGAAGAGACGTGGAGGTCACAGTAGCTTAACAAGATGATTTTAATGCCCCTTACAAGAGCCATGCTGTACATGCATATTAAAAACATTATTCCCATTATTGGGGAGTGGGTCTCCCATAGTCTTTGCCTAGGCCTTCCAAGCAAAAGCTGCCCAAAATTAAGATGGAGGAACTTGCAATGCCCCTTACAAGAGCCATGCAGTACAGCATATTAAAAACATTATTCCCATTATTGGGGAGTGGGTCTCCCATAGTCTTTGCCTAGGCCTTCCAAGCAAAAGCTGCCAAAAATTAGGACAGAGGAACTTGCAATGCTGGCAACACGGACCACTGTCACCCTGGTGGTATAGTGGTGGTGGAGGCAGAGGATAAGGAGAAGAGCAAAAAACAGCCAAAATGTGGAAGCGTATACCCATGTGTGTGTGTGAAGCGGTGCATGGGAATACACCTCCCGAAATAACACAGTGGATTTAACTTTATGTTACTCTGCTGTCATTTGGTGGTGATGAGAAGTCTGGCCCAATCCAGCCCTTGTTCATTTTGATAAGGGTCAGCTTGTCAGCATTGTCAGTTGACAGGCAAGTGTGCTTATCAGTTATAATTCCCCCAGCGGCACTAAAAAGACGCTCCGATAACACGCTAGCGGCAGGGCAGGCCAGGCCCTCCAAGGCGTAGAGAGCCAGTTCATTCCAAGTGTCCAGCTTGGATACCCAATAATTATAAGGCACAGAGGAATCATGGAGGACGCTGGTATGGTCGGCAAGGTACTTCCTCACCATCTTTTGAAACTTTCCACTCCTTGTGAGAGTACCCCGCGCCTCAGGGCCTGTAAGCTGGGCGGGTCTCAGAAAACTGTCCCAGAACGTTGACAGTATTCCCCTGCCTCTGCTGGATTGGAGTTGCGTCTCTCTCGCCTGTAAGCCTTGGTTGGGCAGCGAACTGTGACCTCTGCCGCTAGCGTGTTCAGATGGGAATTTTTTGTAACAGTTCTGCAGCAAGGGCCTTCTGGTACTGCCCCATTTGTGTAGACCTCTCCACCTCAGGAATAAGAGAGTGAAAGTTCTCCTTGTAGCGGGGGTCTAAAAGTGTCACCAACCAGTAATGACTGTCACCCAACATTTTGACAATGCGAGGGTCACGGTTGAGGCAGCGTAACATAAAGTCAGCCATGCGTGCCAGACTGTTAACGGGCATAAAGGGCAAGACTTCCGTGTCCTCACCAAGATGACGACTGACCATGCTCTCCTCCTCCTCTTCCTCCTCCCCCCTGTCCTCAGGCCACCCATGCTGAACCGACGGTATGACAGTTGTACAGGTACTACCGTCTACAGCGCATGATACCAGCTCCTGTTCTTCCTCCTCCTCCTCCTCTCCCTCATTGTCCCCCAATGCACATTGGGATGAGATGAGGCTGGGCTGTGTGTAATCATTCGCTACGGCTTCTTGATCCAGCTCATCATACTCAGGCTGCAATGCCTCCTCTTTAATTCTCTGCAGAGAGCATTGCAAAAGACAGACAAGTGGGATGCTGACGCTAATGATGGCGTCATCGCCACTCACCATTGGTGGACTCCTCAAAGTTTGTCAGGATGGTACATATGTCAGACATCCAGGTCCACTCCTGAAGTCTTATGTGTGGAGTCTGACCTGAATATCGACGGCCTTGTTGCAGCTGGTACTCCACAACTGCTCTCTTCTGCTCACAAATCCTTTGCAACATGTGGAGGGTATAGTTCCAACGTGTGGGGACATCACACACCAGTCGGTGTGCCGGAAGCTGCAAACGCTGCTGCAACACAGCAAGGGCGGCGGAAGATGTAGCCGACTTCCGAAAATGAGCTGACAGGCGGCGTACTTTGACGAGCAGATCTGGCAACTCGGGGTACGATTTAAGAAACCGCTGAACCACGAGGTTAAGCACATGAGCCAGGCATGGTACGTGTGTGATCTCGCCTCGCCTCAGAGCCGCCACCAGGTTACAGCCATTGTCACACATGACCATGCCTGGATGTAGGTTCAGCGGTCTCAGCCACAGATCTGCCTGCTCTTTCACAGCTGTCCACAACTCACAAGCAGTGTGAGGTTTATCACCTAAGCTTATGAGTTTCAGCACAGCCTGTTGCCGCTTGGCGGAGGCAGTACTGCAATGCTTCCAGCTTGTAACTGATGTGGTGATATCTGAGATGGAGGCTGAACATGAGGAGGAGGAGGAGGATGATGCGCAGGAGCTGTACACTGTGGGGGCTACTCTGACTGACATAGGGCCCGCAATCCTCGGTGTGGGGAGGATGTGTTCCGTCCCAAGGTCCGACTGGGTCCCGGCTTCCACTATGTTTACCCAGTGTGCCGTCAGGGAGATGTACCGTCCCTGGCCACAAGCACTTGTCCACGTGTCCGTTGTCAGGTGGACTCTCCCAGTAACTGTGTTGTTGAGGGCACGGCAGATGTTTTGGGACACATGCTTGTGTAGTGCGAGGATGGCACACCAGGCAAAATAGTGTCGGCTGGGGACCGAGTACCGAGGGACGGCCACCGCCATAAGGTTGCGGAAGGATTCCGTCTCCACCAGCCTAAAAGGCAGCATTTCCAATGCAAGCAGTCATGAAATGTGCGAATTTAGGATTGAGGCCTGTGGGGCGTTGGCTGCGAATTTGTGCTTTCGTTCAAAGGTCTGGGATATGGACAATTGAACGCTGCGGTGGGACTTGGACGTTGATGCTGTTTCTTGAGAAACTGCCATAACAAGTGAAGACTGAGAGGAGGGGGCATCTTTGCATGTAGTATGGACAGGGGATTGCCTTGAACGCGCACAACAGGGGGTTCTATTACACGCACAACAGCGGAAGAAGCAGTGGTGACACCCACTGACACTGGTCGTGGACCCTGGGGCTCGCCCCACAAAGTCGGGTGCTTTGCTGACATGTGCCTGATCATGCTGGTGGTGGTCAGGCTGGTAGTTTTGTCACCCCTGCTGATGCTGGCATGGCAGGTGGTACAAATGGCCTTTTTGAGGTTATCAGCAGAGTCTTTAAAAAAATTCCAGACTCAGGAAGACCTACCGGTTGTACTGGAAACGTCCCTCGTGTTGGTGTTACGGGGAACGGTTTCCCGCCTTCTGTATGCGGCCACCACACTGCTTTTTCCTGCCTGTTGGGGTACTCTGCCTCTGTGGCGCCCCTGAGGGTTCAGTCGCCACAGGGGTACTGCACCTCAGACCGAGGTGTGGTATCTCCTCTTTGAGGTAAGGAAGGAGCACCTCTCAGGACTCAGCCATCCATTCAACACTACACCACTCCTGTCCTGAGGGGGGCTTATATGCACCAGGGTGCTGCCCCAGCCGGGATAAGAGGAGATGGGGGGAACCAAAGATAGGGGGAACCATGTAGTGGGTGAGGGTGGAGGACGCACTTAGAGGTTACACCACAAAATTCATATTTAATAAACGGCCATCTTGGGCTTATGGTCTTTGATTGTGGTCTTCATCACTGAACGTGGCTTTCTGTGTGAACCTGCAGCTGATTGAAGATACACGGTCCTCGTGCTCTGGTCTTGAGACGAGGAGCGGGCTAGAGTTAACGGCTGTCTCTACCCAGTCAAGGTCCGTACCTAAGAAGGCCTGGAGAGGAGTAGAGGAGACAAGCTCCACAGGCAAAAGGATCCCAAGGGGGATGCAGACGGAGCGCCATACGCCACCTATCCTCACTATTCTGGCCTAGTCAGAGGGATTCTTGCTGCAAAAGGAGTACCGGCCCCCAATATCTGACTTTGTCACTTTAAGTCTTAGTCGGAGAAGCCCGGAGGCTCAGTGGATCCCACCGGGTAACGGACGGAGCGGAGTCGCCACCCGTACCCTTGTTCTGTGCATAGTCCAGAGGGAGACCCAGCCTTGTAACACGCACCACATACGGACAGGAGAGGACCTAGTGGAAAAGTATAGGAACACTCTGGTGCAGGGGGTCCTGAATCATGCACCTGAACTACCTGGAGTGTGCTGAACCCTTTCCTGGTGGCCGCAGCGCGCCATGAGGAGCAAGGAGAAGCCTTGCAGCTGACACCTAACAACGTGAGTAAAGCTTGGAAGACTGCATCCATTGCCTCCGGTCCCTTATTTCAGCGCGACACCACACCGCACCACCCACTGCGACTCCCCTGATCCGTCTTTTCTGCCCTGAGGCCCTGCTCCGCCTGTGGGGAGTAGTACCATCTTCTGCTGCCACGACATCCCGCCTCAGAGGACTGAACGCAGCGCTGGTGGAGGATCACCAGAAACCACAGGTGGCGTAGTCATTACATCCACTCGATTAACACCAAACCCTGAAAGCCCATTAAATCTTTTATGTGATGGCCCTGGGCACGGAACGGGTCCAGGCCACGACTGCAACCCCCCCAACATCTGACCCGGCTCCGAGTACCCCCATCTCCCAGGGAGGGCTGTGAGCGTCACAACTTGGCGTAGTCGGCAGGATTGCGTGCCCGCAGCAACGTTAGAGAATAACCCCATTGCTACCGGGTACTGCGCGCCTTTACAAAAGACTGTCGTTTCACATTCCATGTGGCGCCCGCCTAAGAAGAACAGACACCATTATGTGCAAAAAGGACAGCGATTCAGCACCTCCTATCATGGGCCGGGCTTCCCAATGGCGCCAAAAGTGCAGACCGCCCCCTGCAGTAGAGACACTCCGCAAGGTAATGTCCGTCAAAGCGGATGAGATGTCCCTGGGAGTGCCCGTCAGCCAGCCGCCCTGGAGCTGCCCCGAAAAGAGGAGGAGACGAAGGCAACAACAAGGTGTGGCCGCAACAATCCCAGAGACTCCGAGTACCCCCATCTCCCAGGGAGGGCTGTGAGCGTCACACCTCCCTCCCCCTGTGTGCTGTTGGCCTCGCTCTGCGTGTCCTCCTGCCACGTTGGGTCAGTTACTAGATCATCCACCACCTCCTCCTCTTCCACTTCCGCACCACGGTCCTCCTCCTCACTTCGTGGCAATTGTGTCTCGTCATCGTCCACCTCTTGTGACAGATTGCCAGCGTCGCCTTCCTGTGGCCGTGGCTATTCAAATATTTGGGCATCGCTACATGGGATCTCCTCTTCCACCACTTCAAGCGCAGCAGGACCAGTGAACAGCTCTTCAGAGTGTCCAACTGTGGGATCAGTTGCTGTCTGACGACACTCGGCATGGTGAGAGGAAGGAGCATCAGGGTGAGGAGGAGTATGTGTGACGCCTCTACTCGTAAAGCCCGTGTTTTACCCTGGGTGTTGGGGGACTCGGTGTCGGGCCCTGTTGGAGAGATGGGATGCAGCCGTGGCCCGGGCCCGACCCGTGCTCAGGGCCGTCACATTAGAAAGAGATGGTGTGGGCTTGTTCGGGTTGAGTGGCTGATTAACGACTACGCCACCTGTGGCGCCTGGTGAAGGGTCACCAGTGTCGCTACAGTCCGCTGAGGCCAGGTGTCATGGCGGCCAAAGTTCTCACTGCTCCCCACAGGCGGAGCAAGGCCTCAGGGCAGTCAAACAGGAAAGAGAGGGGGTAGTAGTGCGGGGAGTACGGGCACCGCGTCGCATGGTATGGCGCGTAATGAACAGTCCGGAGGCCATAGGGGTGAACTTCCAAGGCTTTTACTCACTCAGAGATGACAGCGGGAAGGCGACTCCCTGCTCCCCGCGGAGTCCTGCGGCCACCAGGGACGGGGGTCCGACTACCTCCGAGGAAGTCCAGTGTGAGGTAGCATCCCTACGCCAGAGTGTTCCTGCACTACAGACTTCACCCTTTCCCGTCTGTGCGTGTGTAGATAGGCCGGGTCTCTTTCTGAGCTCCTCTCAGGTCTAGGGCACGGGTGGCAATTCCTCTCCATCCGCTGCCCGGTGGGATCCTCAGGGCCTAACCGGGCTTTCCCGTCCAGGACATGGAGTACAAGGTCGGGTATCGGGGGCCGGTACCCCTCTCGCAGCCGGAATCCCTCTGAATAGATCAGGTAGGCGAGGACAGGTGGAGTACTCCGCTCCGTCTGCATCCTCCCCGGGACCCATTTGCTGGGGAGCCACACTCTAAAGCTCCCTGGCCTTCTTGATCCTGGTCCTTGGCCGGGTTGAGACATTCCTTGTCTGCAACCTACCTCTCGTCCCAAGGCCAGGGTACGAGCGCTGTGTCCCTTACCGGAGCAGGCCCACACAGGATCTGCACTCCCAGGCGGGAGTCATATTAACACACAGTAGTTTGACAGCACAGTACGATCACTAGAACCAAGATCAAAAAAAGATGGCTTTCTATTAAATATGAAATCTAAAGTGTAACTAACTTGTAAGTCCTCCACCCACACCCACTAACTGGTTCCTACCACTTTGTGTTCCCCAGTCTCCCTGTAACCAGGAGGGCAGCACCTAGTGCATACTAGCTCCCTCTGGTGGAGTAGTGTGGTGTTGGATGCAAAAGGTTAGGTCACTACCATTACACTGTTCTTACCTCAGAGGAGGAACTCCACACTCCATTAGAGAAGTGCAGCATTCCTGTGGCGGTCGAACCCTCAGGGGCGCCACATATGCGGTCGAGACTCACGGCTACTAAGACTTGACCGTGTGGAAGACAGACCGGAGGTGGTGGTGCCCAGGTAACTGGAAGTATTATCTGCTATCCAATTAATAACCTGTTCACACTGATCAGTTCGCAATACTGGTGTAGTGTGCTTCCCTAGTAATTCGGTCAAGAAGTGGGAGCGAGAAGATGTGGCTGTTGGTTGTGGCACATTTTCACCTTGGCCACGGCCCCGTCCTCTGCACGCACCATCACCAGAACGTCCAGTTCCACGTCCCTTGCCATACGCCTTGCCCATTGTAAAGGAAGCAAAATGGCTTACACTCGCACTATCAATGGAAAAAGGGTAATAAAGAGTAGATTAGAACCGTGGAAGAGGAAAACCACAGTTCTAGTTATCTGGCCTACACCAGAATCTTTTAAACAGATATATTTGTGTCTGGACACTCACAGACACACTCAATTATTTTTGGGAGGTGGAAAAAATACCAAAATGTTAATAAGACGGGTATTTGTCCAGTCTGACTGAGGGAAAAAAAAAAAGAGGATTTAGATGAAAAAAAAAGGATTTTTCCTGGCCCCCGAGACCTGGTGCTAAGTCCAGCAATTTCAGCAACAGGAGCACACAGGACTGTAATGCAGCGTTTGCTGGTATAACCACTGTGTCTCCTATACAGCCTGCCTGCCTGATATCTGGGATGGATATTAGTCCTGAGAAGGACTGTTTGTTTGATCTGGCAGGCTTTACAGACCCTACACTAACTATTTCGCAGTATAAATCTCTCCCTAGCTCAGCGGCACTCTCCCTACACCGTCTGATCCGGAGCGACTGTGTCCAAGATGGCGGCGCCCGGTTTTAAATACTCGAGGTGACGCTGTGCGGCCAGCCAATCACTGTAATGCCCACAAACAACATGGCTGCGGCATTACAGTGACTGGCTGGCAATCCCTGCATGTTCATTGGCTCTGTAAAGAACGCCAAACATGCAGGGTGGAGACCCGAGCTCCCGCCCGACTAACCCGGAAATGCTCGGTGCTCGCCGAACATCCCGAGTAGTGAGGTGCTCGGGTGAGTAACGAGCAGTGTCGAGCATGCTCGCTCAACACTACATCTGATACTAAAATCCCAACCCAGGTCCATCCAAACTGCCTCAACAGTTTGGTGATTACCATTTTGTGGACGTGATGATTTTGGACTGTTCGGAAAACATGAGGATACAGACTTCTATCTGATAATGAGCGGTCGGTTGCTCCATAGCTGATCTGCCAAACACAGAAGGAATAACATTAGACTTTGTTAAGAAGTCCATACTGAATAATTGACTTCTTATGTCGTACAAAACACATAGTCAAACTGGAAAGCACTAAACAAACACATCGGAATCTACTATAGATGAGAACTTTTGAAATTTGAATTTGCCGAATATCCCCCAGAAATTTCATTCAAACCAATAAATCCACAGAATTAAAAAGCCTCTAATTGCGTGAAAAAATATTTCTAGAACCCCGTGAGTTTCCTTTAGAGTTAAATTAACATGTTTTAAGGTCGGTAATGCAAACATGGCTTTTTTAATGTCCAAATGATTTCAACCCATCTGGCTAGAAGACAAAGGATGGTAACCAGAAGTAACAAACAGCATATATAACACACTGCAAAATCAGACTTTGTAAGCTATGTAGGGTATGTACTCACTTAGCTGCTTTCGAGGTAGGCACAGGAAGCCGTTCATTTACGAATGTCCAAGGAAGGTTTATTACAACTTCATAAATCGCACTTTAAAAGTAAACAAAACACAGCCTTGTCTGGCACAGAATGACAAAACAGAAAAGAAACAATATAATATGGCGGGTTCGCTCGCTCACAGTCAGTGTCCTGACACCGAATGAGACACTCGGTCTCCATTTTATTTAGAAAAACCACACCCTGGGGAATGGATATGTGAGCAGCCATTCCCTCCCATCTCTTATGGCTGCTTGTAAAAACCAGCCCTGGTATGCCCTCTTAACCCTCTCAGCACTACATGTGCTGGAGCATGCTTTCCCGGGTTTACATCACCGAAGCTATCAATCTCGGTTATACATTTCTCCCCTCAAGGACCTGTCCGGCGGCCATCTTACAGCTACTTAAATTGTATAAACAGTCTAAAAATGTTGCAGATGCATGCATTGCTGTTGTGGTGCAAACAGAAGAACTTGTGGCATTTTCACACTGTTGGGTGTAACAATTAATACTGTTTGAAGATATTAACAGCCTTTCACTCAGTTCAATGAAGAAGCAACAGTTTTTTCATAAGCCGTCCTCATCTGAATTTTCTCCCCCTTCAACTCTTCTAGCACAACTTGGTCCCGCTTGATTTCGCCACCACTGGCACATCCTGCAAAAGTTCTCCTGATGTTTCATTGCCCTCTATTACATTCCTACCCCCTTCTGCTCGCAGGTCCTCGGGCAAGTGGACTTCTTGTGGGATTGATGTCTCTTCACAGGCAGCACAAGTTAAGCCAAGAGTTATCATTATTTATTATTATAGCGCCATTTATTCCATGGTGCTTTACATGTGAAAAAGGGATATACATAGCAAAAACATTTACATAATCTTAACAAAACGAGTCAGCGAGTGGTACAAGAGAAGAGAGGACCTGCCCGCGAGGGCTCACAACGTACAAGGGATGGGTGAGGATACAGTAGGTGAGGGTAGAGGAGGTCATGCAGTAATGTGGTGGAGCGGTGGTTGTAGGCTTATCAGAAGAGGTAGGTCTTCAGGTTTCTTTTGAAGGCTTCCATGGTAGGCGAGAGTCTGATGTGTTGGGGTAGATAGTTCCAGAGTAGGGGGGATGCGCGGGAAAAATCTTGTATGCGATTGTGGGAAGAGGAAATTAGAGGAGAGTAGAGAAGGAGGCCTTGTGAGGATCGGACGTTGCGTGCAGGTATCTACCGGGAGACTAGATCACAGATGTATGGAGGAGATAGGTTAAGGATGGCTTTGTATGCCATGGTTAGGGTTTTGAACTAGAGTCTCTGGGCAATGGAGAGCCGGTGAAGGGATTGACAGAGGGGAGAGACAGGGCAATAGCGGGGGGACAGGTGGATTAGTCGAGCAGCAGAGTTTAAGATAGATTGGAGGGGCGCAAGAGTGTTTGAAGGGAGGCCACAGAGCAGGAGGTTGCAGCAGTTGAGGCGGGAGATGATGAGGGCATGTACTAGTGTTTTTGCAGAGTCTTTGTTGAGGAATGCGCGAATGCGGGAGATATTTTTGAGTTGGAGTCGGCAGGAATTGGAAAGGGCTTGGATATGTGGGGGACGGAGGAGAGAATAGAAAGTGTTGAATAGCTGTTTAGGGTTGTGGGACAGGGAAGATATGAGAAATGAGATGTATGTTTGTTTTGCTGCAGTGAGTGTGGACTTGAAAATAGTGAGGGATTGTTTGAATGCGATGAAGTGCTCAATGGAGTGAGACCTTTTCCATCTCCGCTCAGCAACCCTGGAGGCCCGTTGCAGTTCTTTATTAAGATTGGTGTGCCAGGGTTGCCTGTTGATTGTGCGAGCTTTGCTATGTGTGAGAGGGGCGATCGAGTCGAGAGCTGCAGCTATTGTGGTGTTATATAAAGTAGCAGCAACATCTGTGTCGCATAAAGAATTTATGTCTGTAAGAGGGAGGAGGGATTCAGAGAGTGAGTGTAGGTCAAGGTGTTTGAGGTTTCTGCGAGGGTGTGCAAGTTTGTGGAATGGGGATTGTGGACCTGGAGAGGAGAGGGTAGAGAATGTGAGTAGGTTGTGGTCAGAGAGAGGGATAGGAGAGTTAGAGAGGTTAGATAGGAAACCGAGGCGGGTGAAGATGAGGTCCAGCGTGTGGCCATCTTTATGAGTGGCTGTGGAAGACCACTGAGTAAGACCAAAGGTGGATGTGAGGGATTGGAACTTAGAGACAGATGAGTGGGAAGTGTCAATTTGGATGTTGAAGTCATCCATTATGATAGTGGGGATGTCAGCGCAAAGGAAGTGAAGCAGCCAGGTGGTGAAGTGGTCTAAGAAAGTGGTGGCTAACCCTGGGGGTCAGTAAATGAGGGCCAGTTGGAGGTTGGAGGGGGAGTAGATGCGCACACACAGTGCACCTCAAAAGAGGGGAGTGTAACGGAGGGCGGCAGTGGGATTTGGGTGAAGGCGCAGATATCTGACAGGAGAAAACCTACGCCTCCACCATGTTTGCTGTTGGGACGGGGGGTGTGGGAAAGGTGGAATTCGCTGTACGAAAGTGCAGCTGGGGAGGCTGTGTCAGAGGTGGTGAGCCAGGTTTCAGTGATGGCGAGGAAGGAAAGTTTGTTAGTAAAGAAAAGGTCGTGGATGTAGGAAAGTTTGTTGCAGACGGAGCGAGCACACTCTTTTGTTTTCTGTTAAATCTGAGAACAGACAAACAAACTCTTCTTGAGCATACCAGTTAGGAGGAATTCCGGCATTGGCCTGTTCAGTCCTGGGGGCTCCTCTGGCAGAGGTGGTTCTGGAGTCCCTGAAGAATCAATCACCATGGATTGTAAATCGCCTCCCAGTTCATTCTCTGTCCCACTCGAGAGTGGCATCGGTTGCTCCGGAGTACTATAGTCCATCCTTCCTCATCGTCTAAGGCCCCTCTTTGCGGCGCTTCAGCCACTTCTGATGGAGACTCAGCCCTGTTACAGTCCACCGCTTCGGAAGAGCAGGACTGCAGCCATGGGCGTACCCACCGTGGGGCAGGGGGGGCAGCTGCCCCCCCCTAGAAGCAGGGACGCACGCCGCACACCAGGGCCGGCGTCAGCACCCGGCGCACCCGCCTGCTCAGGGCCCCGGCACAATACTTACCTCTCCCCGTGCCTCCGCAGCAGGTCCTACATCCTCCGCGACTGCTGCACTGTGATGTCTCAGGTCAGAGGGCGCGGTGACGTCTTTACACCGCGCTCTCTCCTGAGCAGTCACAGCGCAGAGCGGGATGAGGCCGGCGACGCTGAGGAGTCCGGAGCAGCGGCAGCAGGTGAGACGTGAGGTGAGTATTTGATTTCCCCCCCCCCCTAGTTTTGATCCTGGGTACGCCCATGACCGCAACATATTTTGGTGCAACACTCTAGGTGTTTCTTCACTACTCTATAGGGTGTTGCCTCCCAATGGTGACCCAGCTTGCTTCTGAGCCACTTGGCCCACACTAGCACATGGTCCCATGGCTGAAGTGGTCCACCCGAGGTCAGGGACTGACTTGAATGTTCTACTTCCCGAAACTTCTGTTCAACCAATCTTCTCACTGTGTGAAGTCGGCATCGGTGCTCCCAAATCCGGGTACTTGAGCTGCTGCCCAGAGAGGGGTCTTCTGAGTCCAACTCCAGTTCAGTGATTTCTCGTCCATTCTGCCCGAAGAGCAGCATGTAGATGGTATAGCTGGTAGTCGCATGGACTCGATTATTATACACCCACACCAATTCAGACACAAATTCAGGCCACTTCATCTTTTTGTCCTCTTCCAGGGTTCGCAACATTTGCAACAGGGTTTGGTTAAAGCGTTCGCAGGCTCCATTCCCCTGGGGATGATACGGTGTCATTTTGGATTTATCGTCCCTAGAAGCAGGCCCTCTGGTCGGAGTGTATTCGCTTCGGGCACCTACATATTCAGATGAAATCCTGACAGATAGCCCTAGCTGCAGCTTCTGCCATCTGGTGTCTGGTAGGAGTCACCACTGCGAACTTGGTGAAGTGGTCAATCATCACCAAGCAATATCGCTAGCCATTGTACGAAGTTGCAAACATCAGGTAGTCAATCATCAGGACCTTCAAGGGCACAGAAGTTTGGATGGTCTGAACAGGAGCTCTCTATTCCGGGGGGCTTACTTAGCTCACACTGGTGACATTTTTGACAGACCCATTCAACTTCTTGCCGCAGTTGGGGCCAATACACCAGCCATTGTAACCACCAAAAGTTTTTCTCTACACCAAAGTGTGCACCCCTCTCATGAGCTTCCTTGGCCAGTTACACTACTAGTGCTTCTGCAACCACTACTTGTCAGGTAACATCAAGTTCCCAAGGTAATTGGATTCTTCAGCACAGCAGGTCATTTTTCAGGAAGAACCTTTCCCACTGGCCCAAGATTTGCAGAGTAGTTGGCAGTAAAGCAGCCCTGGCCTCCTGGTTAGGTCTTTGCCCCAGGGCAACCCATTCTCTCAGTTTCACTAGTTCTGGGTCGGATTATTGCAGATGTACCCACTCTTCTCTTGAGTGGCCTAGAATTTGGGTGGGTCTGGGCTCTTCTCCAGACTCCAGGGCGTCTATTACAGCAGCGGCAAACTGGCTGAAATCTGGTATCTCATCACCTTCAAGCTCTTCGTCTATATCTCTTTTCGGCCCTGCTTGAGTGACTCGGGACAGGGCATCTGCATGGGTGTTCAGGGCCTTAGATCGATAGGAGATCTTGTATTGGTACTTGGACATCCTTGCGACCCACCGCTGTTCTAATGCGCCCACCTTTGCATTCTCTAAGTGGGCCAAGGGGTTGTTGTCTGTTCACACCTGTACTTCTGATCCGACAAGTACTCCGCGAATTTCTCGGTCATGGCCCATACCAATGCCAGCAACTCCAGTTTGAACGAACTGTAGTTATCTGGATTCTTCTCTGTATCCCGCAGGGACCGACTGGCATACGCGATCACCCTCTCTCTTCCTTCTTGTACTTGAGCTATCCCATACAAGCTCCTATCAGTGTACAACACGAAGGGCTGTGAAAAGTCAGTGTAGGCCAGAATTGGGGCATCCGTTAGAGATATCTTCAATGCTCAGAACTCTTTCTCTTGTCATGGGTCCCACTGAATAGGTTGTCGTTTGCCTTCCCCCGCCGTTCCTCTCAACAACTCATTGAGCGGTACTGCAAGTCTTTTATGAATCTGAGGTAGTATCCAGCGATACAGTGTGTCCCAGATATTCAATCTCCCGCTTAAATAGATGACACTTGCAAGGCTTGATTTTTAACCCGTGTCTTTGAAGTCGCTACAACACTTGCTCCAGTCGGCGGAGGTGATATTCAAAAGTAGCGGATTAAATGATTATATCATCCAAGTATATCAAAGTGGCTTCGAAGTTAAGATCCCCCAAGCATCTTTCCATCTGCCGTTGAAGGGTACCTGGCACATTTGTCAGTCCGAACGGCATCCGATTGAACTCAAACAAGCCCATAGGGAGGACAAAGTCTGTCTTCGGACGGCCCTTCTCAGCTACCGGGACTTGCCAATAGCCACTAGCTAGGTCGAAGAAAGAGAAGAATTTGGCGTTCCCCAGTGCAGATAGGGACTCTTCGATTCTAGGTAAGGAATAGGAGTCCCGCACAGTACATGCATTAAGCCTCCGGTAGTCCACATAAAATCTCAAGGTACCATCCTTCTTCTGAAACAACACGATACGGGCTGCTCAGGGACTCTGACTCTCGCGAATCACACCATTCTGCAACATGAACTCACTTAATGAGTTCAAGAGAGGCCTGGACGCCTTTCTTGAGAACAATAAAATTACATCTTATGCTTAGTGATAGTTAATTAATCCAGGGATTTAATCTGACTGCCAGATTGGAGTCAGGAAGTGAATTTTTCCTCAATGATGTAAATTGGCCTATACCGCATGTTTTTTTTTTGCCTTCCCCTGGATCAACGCTGCGGAATAGCTGCAGTGCACAAGAAATAGGCTGAACTGGATGGACGCTTGTCTTTTTTTGGCCTTATAAACTATAACTATGTAATGTGGGCCAACAGTTCTTTCATCTCCTGATACATTTGAGGTGGGATCTGCTGATACCTTACTCGAATGGGAGCTATATTTCCTGTAGGTATTTCGTACTGAATGTCCTGGGTGCTCCCAAAATCGTCTTCATGCTGTGCAAACACCCCTTGATACCGCTGTAGTAGTTGCTCAACCTGCCTGACTTGGCTTGCGGAAAACTCGGTAAGGTTAGCCTCCATCTGTTCTAAGAGATGACGTCCAGCCAGTGCTTCCCTTTCATTCTCTTAGCTGTTGAGTGACACCTCAAGGGTCCATGGTTCTCCTTTCACAGGTGTTATTCCTATAGCGTCAGTTCTGGTGAGATCTTCCGGCATTATACAGACTCGAGCCACCTCTTGTCGGGGCAACAACTGTAGACTCGCTCTACTTCGATTGGTGCAGCGCACGGGTACCCGCCCCTGCCACACGGTGGCTAGGGTGTGGGTAACCAAAAGTCCGGAAGCCGCCTCCTTTCCCTACATTGGCTCAATCTGGACATCCACACCCTCTAAGGATACATGTGCCAGTACTGGTATAGTGAAAACAGTCTGTCCCACTGGCAGTGTCACTGTGGCTTCGGGCGGTATTGATACCTTACCCAGATACTGAGAGGCAGCGGGTAACTTTTGGATTTGGCTGACCCACGTGAGATGCTGAAATACTCTCTTACTGGCCGGGTCACGAGTGTCCAATTGTTTTTGCCGGAGCCCTCAGCCAAGAACTGCCCGACTTCTTTTAGCACATTCATGCCCAGGGTTACAATGGGTCCTCCACCTCCAGACCCTGTGGTCAATACTATCCCTTTTCGGCCGAGGTCTTTTCCACACACCTGAACAGACAGCCACACTACTCCCGCTACTGGAATAGGTAGTTGATTAGCCGCCAACAGCTGGAGAGTGGGTTTTTTCCAGGAACGAGTAATTTCAGGAAAGTGACTTTGGAAATACGCATCAGGCTGAGTGGTCACCTTTACATTCAGCCCAAATGATGGGCCTCTCGGAGACAATATCCTCTGAGTTCTCCCTTCCACCCTCTGAGGCTTGGAACCCCACGGTACGCTCCACAACCGTGGGGCGCATTAGTTTAATGGCTGCCCCCTTCTTCTCCTTTCTCGACTCGGGCAATCTTTGGAGAAATGTTCTCTACTACCGCAGGTCCAACACTCTGGCCCACGTTCCACCGATGGGCTGCATATATTGTGTGGCGGAGTTCGGAAGTAGCGCCTCTCTCTTGCTCTGACCTCCATCCACGTGGGGCTGTGCGGTCCACCAGAGATGGTAGCAGGGGTCCCCTTAATATTGCACAGCTCACCTCGAATATCCCGGATCTGTTGACGTATCTCCCGCACCCAGTCGGGCTCATTGTGGGTTGATTCAGGAGTGGGCACTTCATGGCTCCGGTCTGTGGCCTTGAGAACAGGATCTCTTTCTCCAAGACTCTAGCTTTGGCCCCGACCTCCAGGAAGCCCAGATCGGGACTCAAGCACAGTCACTCCTTTAAGATATGTTTCAGGGAGGGATCCTTCAGGCCAGCAATCAGTTGGTCACGCAGCACTTCGTCTAATGGTACTAGTTCTCGGTTCTCATCTCGAGTCTTTTTGACAAAATGGGCTGCCACTTCCTGTAATGTATTAACATATTGATTTATGGTCTCATTTTCCCCTTGGACCCACTGAAACAACCGCAGGCGTAAGTGCCCCAGGTCCGTGATATCACTGTGCATGTCCTTCAAGATTTTTATCACTTTGTCCACGGTGTCATGGTCCCCAGGTGGGTGGTACATCACGGTCTGCCGCGCCTCCCCATCAAGGGTTATGAGAGCCACCTCGGCCTGGGCGAAAGGGATCAGGGAATATATGCATAGCATACTTCTCAGTCTTTCTATCCGGTCCCACAGTGACACTCTGCTCCCTGTGAATTTGGGAAGGTTGTTGAGCATAGCCACCAAGGGTATATGTCCTTTGCCGGGCTCGGTCATGGACTGGCTCGCCATCTCTGTGTCTGAATGTTGCATCCTGCCGACTACACCAAATGTAACACAGGCGCCAGAGACCACGAGGCGGGAACAGTCAGGGGTTGATATAACCACTTTATATGTATAACAATTATTCTGAAAGGGGTTAGTAACCATGGTAACAAAACAGTAACTTGGAATAACTTTAAGAAGTCTTTTCAATAAGTAACAGTAAAGTTCTTTGCAAAAATGTGATGCACCTAGTCGTGGGAGTCACCACGTGAGTTCTCTTTCTATCTATATGGCCCTAGCGGGGGTCACCGGTTATTCTCGCTAGGCCGCAAGTCTCTTCCGGATAAAATCAATCAGATCCCTTTTAATTTGAAAGTGTGCTTTGGGTCATTGTCCTGTTGTAGGATGAAATTGGCTCCAATCAAGCGCTGTCCACAGGGTATGGCATGGCGTTGCAAAATAGAGTGAAAGCCTTCCTTATTCAAAATCCCATTTACCTTGTACAAATCTCCCACTTTACCAGCACCAAAGCAACCCCAGACCATCACATTACCTCCACCATGCTTGACAGATGGCGTCAGGCACTCTACCAGCATCTTTTCAGTTGTTCTGCGTCTCACAAATGTTCTTCTGTGCAACCCAAACACCTCACACTTTGATTCGTCTGTCCATAAAACTTTTTTCCAATCTTCCTCTGTCCAATGTCTGTATTCTTTTGCCCATATTAATCGTTTCCTTTTATTAGCCAGTCTCAGATATGGCTTTTTCTTTGCCACTTTGCCCTGAAGGCCAGCATCCCGGAGTCACTCTTCACTGTAGATGTTGACACTGGCGTTTTGCGCGTACTATTTAATGAAGCTTCCAGTTGAGGAGCTGTGAGGTGTCGATTTCTCACACTAGAGACTCTAATGTCCTTGTCTTGTTGCTCAGTTGTACAGCGGGGCGCCCACTTCTCTTTCTACTCTGGTTAGAGCCTGTTTGTGCTCTCCTCTGAAGGGAGTAGTACACACCGTTGTAGGAAATCTTCAGTTTCTTGGCAATCTCTCGCATGGAATAGCCTTCATTTCTAAGAACAAGAATAGACTGTCGAGTTTCACATGAAAGTTCTCTTTTTCTGCCCATTTTGAGAGTTTCACAGAACAAACAAATGTAATGCTCCAGATTCTCAACTAGCTCAAAGGAAGGTCAATGTTATAGCTTCTCAAATCAGCCAAACCGTTTTCAGCTGGGCTAACATACTTGTGCAAGGGTTTTCTAAACATCCATTAGCTTCTTACACAGTTATCAAACACAATGTACCATTAAAACACTGGAGTGGTGGTTGATGAAAATGGGCCTCTATACACCTATGTAGATACTGCAATAAAAACAAGACGTTTGCAGCTAGAATAGTCATTTACCACATTAACAAGGTATAGAGTGGATTTCTGATTCATTTAATGTTAGCTTCATTGAAAAAAAATGGGCTTTTCTTTCAAAATAATGAAATTTCTAAATGACCCCAAACTTTTGAACGGTAGTGTATACGCTACCAGAAAGTAGGCACCCGAAAAAGCCTGTATTATATTTCAAACTGGGTCGGTGGTGGCAGCGAATAATATTGATTGGGCTATCGTGAAGCTAGCAGTGATCGTACGGGGGAATATACACATATTCCGTGCATTGGGATTCTGACGTGTATACGCCATACGCTCACTGCGCGCTTGTCAATACCTACGTAGTAACTAATTGGGATCGTGTGTGTATGAATCCCTGCTCAATCCTAACAGAGTGACGGCAGCGGTGGGATATTGTGTGATCTCCCCGGTGTCGTCGCTGACGTCCTTGACATTGTCCAATAGGGGCTGTGTATAGAGAAGAGGAGGAGGAGGCCTAGGACTGATCCTTGAGGAACCCTGACAGTAAGGGGAAAAGGAGAAGCCAGCAAATGACACAGTGAAGGAGCAGTCAAAGATGTAGGAGGAGAACCAGGAGAGAATGGTGTCCTTGAACCCAATAGAGCGGAGCATAGTGAGGAGGAGCTGGTGATCCACAGTGTCAAATGCTGCAGGTGTTCACCATACGTGTTAAATAGAGTGGCAGTTTTATAGCTCAGCTTGTTCTGCATGTGGCTCTACCGGATATCTGTACTTTGTGTTTACTTTTTGTGTCCACATAAAACATGCGATTTAATGGTGAAACATTTTCAATTATTTTTTCAAAATATATTTTGGGGTTCATTTTTTTGCCCCTCTAAGGTACCTGAATACTCAGTAGTTTGATCTCTGCTCTAGTACACCACAATGCATATGTGTTAGAACCGCCATTGTCACACCGATAGGGCACCTGTTAGACTTTGCTTGTGACAGAACCTAGCAGGCGACCATAACTAGCAGACAATCACCTTCTGTTAAACGAGGCAGCAGAATGGCCGGCAGGAGCGGTCCGTTATCACCCTGGGCCGGCGCCAGTCAGAACAAGCAGCTAGTTAGCAACTTTCTGCCTGTCAGCTCCTCCCTAAAAAAAATGGATTCCATCCTGATGATTCATCTCTATTATTTAAGTGTTGTCTTGATGACTTTAAGCAGAAATATTAAGAACTTTGACAAAATTAAACAAAAAATATATTACACAAATTGTACGTCGTCTCATTATACAATGCACAAACCATCAAGTGGGATCAGATTTTGCTTTATGTCATGTCCTGTACATGTTATTTAGTTTTTATTGCTAAATGTAAACTACGTTATTGATTTTCTTTGTTACAACTGATATTATGTATATTTATGAGAACATTCTTTCATTCATTGTATCAGATGAATCATCCTGTATGACCAGATGACAGATCCACGGTCGCAGCCGTCTCTGTAGAATTCCCCCGCCGTATGCCGCTCAGTGTAGAATTCCCCCGCCGTATGTCGCTCAGTGTAGAATTCCCCCGCCGTATGTCGCTCAGTGTAGAATTCCCCCGCCGTATGCCGCTCAGTGTAGAATTCCCCCGCCGTATGCCGCTCAGTGTAGAATTCCCCCGCCGTATGCCGCTCAGTGTAGAATTCCCCCGCCGTATGCCGCTCAGTGTAGAATTCCCCCGCCGTATGCCGCTCAGTGTAGAATTCCCCCGCCGTATGTCGCTCAGTGTAGAATTCCCCCGCCGTATGCCGCTCAGTGTAGAATTCCCCCGCCGTATGCCGCTCAGTGTAGAATTCCCCCGCCGTATGCCGCTCAGTGTAGAATTCCCCCGCCGTATGCCGCTCGGTGTAGAATTCCCCCGCCGTATGCCGCTCAGTGTAGAATTCCCCCGCCGTATGCCGCTCAGTGTAGAATTCCCCCGCCGTATGCCGCTCAGTGTAGAATTCCCCCGCCGTATGCCGCTCAGTGTAGAATTCCCCCGCCATATGCCGCTCAGTGTAGAATTCCCCCGCCATATGCCGCTCAGTGTAGAATTCCCCCGCCGTATGCCGCTCATTCACAATCATAATTACAGGGGAGGACCCATATTCTCGCGGTAATGACGGCTCTGGAGAACATGACACAACTTTTACTTATTTACGACTCATGAACTATAATTCCAGGGAGAATTGTTCACTGAATGGATCTTAACCCGTCTGTAACATGAAAAAAGCCGCCAGCAAAAAAGTGTAAAAAATGTCTATTTCTTCCGGTTACTATTATCTGTGATCCACATTCCATAGTGACACATTGAGGGGTGAGGTCCTTGTAACTTTTACACGTCTGATCATTAAAATAGTTCTATCTCATGTCACTTTCTGCTTTATTGGGGAACACATGGGAGACATAACTAATATTTGCTGGGATTCATCGCTGGCACAAAGTGTGACAAACAGTCCTGAGTGCGGAGCTGCATCTGCTGGAGCCATTCACACACCACAATGCAAGGAATGAACCATGAGAGCAAAGAAGTAGCTATAGAATGGCGGGCACAATATTACAATTTTGGCTAGGACACCATCTTAAAAGGAATGTGGTATCAAAAAATGTAAAAAAAAATTCAACAACTAAAAAAAATGTAAAGTATTATTGTTTTTATTTTTTTTATTTTTTTTTTCATGGCGCAAAATATGAAAAATAACTGAAAAAGTTTTTATATTTTAAACTTTTAAACACTAGGGGGAGCAGCCAGCTCACGTTACGACTGCAGTAAATGTGGGCGGGGTCTAATGTCTCCTCCCATTCTGGGCATTTGCAAAAGGTACACACTCAGTAGGTAATTTGCAGCACCAGACAGCAGTACTGTTGTGGGGTGTACGATTGTTAAATTCGACTATTAAACAGTTGTGAAGACTTAAAAGGGTTGTCTGCCCTAATAAAAGTCTGCAGTCGCTGTACATGACGCCATACTTCCGGGCAGAATTCCAACTAGACATGTCCGAGGACTGGACAACCCCTTTAAACTTTCATTTTTTTTTAACCGTTTTCATTTTAATTTTTTTAAACTATCCATTGCTCTTAAACAGCAACAGCATGCAGTGAGGTCGGGAGGTGTACGGCTGATAAACTGACTATTAAAACATGGATTCAAAACATAAAAAATCAAGAAAGTCCGTAAGTTCACCATAGTTAGTGCACGGCCACTCCTCTTCAATAGTAATCTATTGTGTATCCCCTAACGCCAGCACAATGTTCCGGATAAAATACTAATGGATTATAAGTAAGGACCGTAAGATCAGAAATGCGTCAGCCTCTGTCATATTTGTCTCCATATTGATTGTGCCTGCTTTTAATGTGTTGGTGAAGATAAACCTAAATATCTTATGTTATTCGGAACATTGTGCTTGTGGATAGACGATGGATTAAAAAAATAAAAATGTGTCTGTTACCTAAAAGAATGAAAAAAGTGCACCGCTAGTATGTTCCAATAATTAGAACGAGACAAAAAGACGTAGTTACTTACCGGTAACGGGATTTCTCAGAGCCCATGACGGCACCACGGAGAGAGGGGATCCGCCCTTCAAGGACAGGAAACCTACAGATAAAAAGGGCAGCACCTCTCTCCCGCATCAGTTGTTTACAGAACATGAGAGGACCACCAGGTTAGTAACACAAAATTTTACATTTTAAGAACTTATCAGAGACACCACGTGGCTACAAACAGGCAACTAATAAGTGTGTGCACCCACACGTGAAGGGGGGGAATGTACAGGTGCCGTCATGGGTTCTGAGAAATCACGTTACCTGTAAGTAACTACGTCTTTCTCTTTCCCCCATGACGGCACCACAGAGAGAATTACAGAGAAGTGACTCAATAGGGGGGGACCACAGCTTCCAGAACCCTTCTCCCGAAAGTAAGGTCTGAAGAAGAGGTTAAGTCTAGCCGGTAGTGATTGAAGAAGGTAGAGGGGGAAGACCAGGTTGCCGCTCTACATATCTGCTCTATTGTGGCACCGGCCTTCTCCGCCCAGGAGGCTGCCACCACTCTTGTTGAGTGGGCCTTCAGTTTCTCCGGGGCAGCTTCCCCGCATGAGGAGTACGATAGTGTGATGGCTTCCCTTATCCATCTGGCCAGCGTGCCCTTAGAAGCTTTTTTCCCTTTACGAGGACCCTGAAAGCAAACAAAGAGAGAACTATCCTCCCTACACTCTTGTGTCGCCTCTAGGTAACGGATTAGGCATCTTCTGACGTCTATCGTATGCAAGTCTCTCTCTTTCTTGTTCCTAGGATTGGGGCAAAAAGAAGGGAGGGTGATTTCCTGAGACCTGTGGAATCTTGACGCCACTTTTGGCAGGTAGGCAGGGTCAGTTCTCAGAGTAACCCTATCCTCCAAGATTTGTGTGAAGGGAGGGCTTGCAGAGAGGGCCTGAAGATCACTAACCCTACGTGCGGATGTGAGAGCTACTAAAAGCGCTGTCTTGAGGGATAGGATTTTTAGGGACGCTCCTGACAGAAGTTCAAAAGGGGCCTTTGTTAAAGCTGAAAGGACCAAGTTTAAATCCCCTAGGGGCAGTATTTCGAGAGGGGATGGGTCGGGATCTGGATGATGCTTTAATACCCATCTATCCCTGGCCAGATCGAAGTTGTAAAGGGCTCCCAGGACTTGGACTTTTAAGGTACTTGTGGCTAGGCCCTGTTCCAAACCCCTCTGTAAGAATTCTAGGATAGCTGTTATTAGAACCTCCTCTCCTAGCCTGGAACCTGAGACTGAAAGGAACTTCCTCCAAGTTTTCCCGTAAAGTTTGGTGGTCATGGGTTTCCTACTTTAAAGTAGTGTGGTGATGAGATTTGGGAAAAAACCTTTGTCCTTCAGAAGAGCCCTCTCAAATTCCAGGCTGTCAAGTGTAAGTTTGATGCCTGAGGATGAAGTACCGGACCCTGTAAAAGAAGGTCCGTAAGCTCCGGAAGAACCCATGGGTCGGAGATTGACATCATCGTCAGCCAAGAAAACCACACCCTCTTTGGCCAGAAGGGGACTATCAAGATTACTCTCGCTTTCTCTTCCCTGATTTTCCTCAGAACAGCTGGAATCAGGGCAGTTGGAGGAAAAGCGTAAGCTAGAGGGTGACTCCATGGGATCATAAAGGCATCTAAAGCTCTGGGGTTTCCTTTGGGGTCTAGAGAGCAGAATGAGTGCATTTTTTTTGTTCCGACTGTTGGAGAACAGGTCTATGGAAGGATGTCCCCACATTTGTACAATCTGATGAAAAACTGACTGATTTAACTCCCATTCGCCCTGCTTTAGCTGTGTTCGACTCGGGAAGTCTGCCGTGCGATTTTCTATTCCTTTTATGTGTAGGGCTGATAGGGATTGTAAGTTTTCCTCAGCTAAATCAAAGATGACCTCTGTCACCTGCATCAGAGAATGGGACCGGGTACCCCCCTGGTTGTTCAGGTACGCTACTACTACTCGGCTGTCCGAGAACACCCTCACATGGTGGCCTTGTAGCATTTGTATGAATTCCCGGAGTGCCCACTCTACTGCTAGAAGCTCCTTCATGTTTGAGGAAACTGGCTTCAGATGTTCTGTCCAGACCCCCTGAGCTACAAGATTGTTGAGGTGAGCCCCCCAGCCCCCGGGGCTTGCATCTGTGGTCAGGATTTGAGGTGTAGGGATTGTCCATGGAATACCTCGGGTTACATTGTCTATCTTCCCCCACCACTCTAGGGAAAGTGTGGTTTCTGCAGATAGCGTTAGCTGCCCTTCTAAATGCCCTTTTAGGGATTTTTCTGCCTTTAAGATTTCCCACTGCAGGGCCCTGGTGTGTATTTCGGCCCATTGGAAGGCCGGGAAACATGCCGTCAGGGAGTCTAGAAGGGACATGGCTTTCCGTAGGGACATAGACGGGTGGTCCTTGCCCGCGATATTTGGTCTATGATTTTGTGAATTTTCCTTGTGGGGAGACGACACTCTTGTCTTTTTGAACACGATGCCTAGGTATTCCTGTATCTGGCATGGTTCTGTTTTGGATTTTTTTCAGATTTAAAAGCAATCCAAAGTGTGTCAAGGAATCCATGACCTTTCCCAGATGGGTTCTGCAGTTTAGGAAGGAACTGCCAATTACCAGAAAGTCGTCCAGGTATGGAACGACTAGGGTGTTCTGTTCCCTTAGATTTGCCATCACCTCCGTAATAACCTTGGTGAATACCCTTGGGGCTATGGCGATGCCGAATGGGAGGGCCGTATATTGATAGTGTTTCACCACTCTACGTATGGGAACTGCTACTCTGAGGAACTTCTGGTAATCTTTGTGTATTGGGATGTGATAATAGGCATCTTTTAAATCCAGAACGGCCATGAAACAATCAGGAAGCAGCATTTTTATAGTCTCCATTTTGAAGGCTTCCACCTTCAAAAGCCTGATCACGCTTTTTTAAATTTATAATCGTCCTGTAAGTCCCATCTGGTTTTTCTCTTAAGAATAGTGGAGAGTAGAAGCCTTCCCCTTCCTCCCCCTTCGGGACCTCCTGAAGGCCTGCTTTCCCTACCAGTCCCCGGATTTCTTGCTCTAAGACCAGCTGCTCCTCGTTTGAGGACTTTTTGGGGGTTAAAACAAAGTTTGGCTGTGGAAATGAGAGGAACTGGAATTTCAGGCCTGATTGTATTAGGCTCAGAATCCATGAGGTGTTGGATATTGTTTCCCAGGCTGGGAGAAAATCTGATAATCTTCCCCCCACCCGGGGCCAATTCTCATTGGGAGGGCTTTCTGCTATCGTTGGGGGGTTTGTTGAATAGGAACCCTTTAGTTTTCCTTCTCCTGTCCTCCCACTTATCCTGTTCTTTAAGGGGCTTTCTGCGGATAAACCTTTTGCTCCGAAAAGACTTCCTGTAAGCAGTGTTAGACAGGATAGGTAACCGCTTTTTATTGCCCCCCGCTTTCTCTAAGATGTCATCAAGGGTGGGCCCAAATAGAAATTCGCCCTCACAGAGGATGGAACACAATCTCGATTTTGTTTGTAGATCCCCAGGCCAACATTTAAGCCAGAGGACTCGTCTGGCCGCGTTAGCAAGTCCTGTCGCCCTAGCTCCTAATCTGACGGAGTCCGCCGAGGCGTCAGCTAGGAAGGCCGCTGCTCCTTTCTGTTATGCACACGCCCGGGCTGACAGGCGTGTGCGTGATTTAGTGATTCCACTGTGCCATGAACCGGAGAGTGCCTGGAGGGGCGTAACTAAGTATCAACCCGATCCGACCAAGGTCGCACGACAGCTAACAACGCCGTGCACCAGGGAGGAACCGAGCAGAGGGACCAGGTGCTACTCCAGGCCAGACCCCGGACACGGCTGTTGACCCACACCGGGGAATACAGGAACAGGCAGGCAAGGCTGGCACACAGACAGGTGGGTATTGGCAGGCACGGCTGGCATGCAGACAGGTGGGCACTGGCAGGCACGGCTGGAGTGCAGACAGGAGGATACTGGCAGGCATGGCTGGTATGCAGACAGGAGGGTACTGACAAGTATGGCTGGCGTGCAGACGGGGAGGTACTAGCAGGTTGGAGCACAGGCTGGATAGGGTCCAGTACAGACTGGGATTCAGGAACAGAACCGCAGACGCGGTAGACAAGCAGAGCAGAGAGGAACCGCCGGAGCGGTGGGCAAGGCGGAGCAGAGAGGCACCGCCGGAGCGGTGAGCAAGCAGAGCAGGGAGAAACCGCCGGAGCGGTGAGCAAGACAGAGCAGGCAGGAACCACCGGAGTGGTGAGCAAGGCAGAGCAGTAAGGAACCGCTGGAGCGGTGAGCAAGGCAGAGCAGGCAGGAACCGCCGGAGCGGTGAGCAAGGCAGAGCAGGCAGGAGCCGTCGGAGCGGTGAGCAAGGCAGAGCAGGCAGGAGCCGCCGGAGTGGTGAGCAAGGCAGAGCAGGCAGGAGCCGCCAGAGCGGTGAGCAAGGCAGAGCAGGCAGGAGCCGCCGGAGCGGTGAGCAAGGCAGAGCAGGCAGGAACCGCCGGAGTGGTGAGCAAGGCAGAGCAGGCAGGAACTGCCAGAGCGGTGAGCAAGGCAGAGCAGGCAGGAACCGCCGGAGCGGTGAGCAAGGCAGAGCAGGCAGGAACCGCCGGAGTGGTGAGCAAGGCAGAGCAGGCAGGAACCGCTGGAGCGGTGAGCAAGGCAGAGCAAGCAGGAACCGCCGGAGCGGTGAGCAAGGCAGAGCAGGCAGGAACCGCCAGAGTGGTGAGCAAGGCAGAGCAGAGAGAAACCGCTGGAGCGGTGAGCAAGGCAGAGCAGGCAGAAACCGCCGGAGCGGTGAACAAGGCAGAGCGGGCAGGAACTGCCGGAGCGGTGAGTAAGGCAGAGCAGAGGGGACAGGGCTCTGTTCACACAGAACAGACTGGAAGGGAAAGGCAGAACCAGATACACACAAGATACTTGCAATGAAGTAGCGAGTGGACTCTAAACTCACAAACGGAAGTACAGCAACAAAGAGTATGAGTTAGGTGCAGGTTCAGACTCTGCAGAAAAAGGGAAGGTACGGACATAGAGAAAAACAGGTAACAGGCTAGGAGAATGTTCAGACAGGAACTGAGTGTTCAGACAGGAACTGACACTGCAGTGAGATACAGGAGCGGGTCTGGGTATGCGGCCCCCAGAATGGCGGACAAACAGGCTAGAAGACACAGATAACAAGTCTGGGTATGCGGCCTCCAGAAGGCGGGACGAACAGGCTAGGAGCGTGTTCAGACAGGCCTGGGAATACAGCCTCCAGGAAGGCGGACAGGCAGGAAAAACAGAACAGGACCTGGCACATCAGAGGCTTATCTGAGGATAAGAGTTGCTCAGGCACCAGCTTCAAGGTGGAGCTGATTTAAATATCCAGTGACAGACAGCAATAGGCTGAGGACGCATTAGGGGTGTGCCCACAGCAGCTACAAGAAACAGGAAGTAACCGGACCGCCGCCCTAAGCAGTCAGAACAGAGACAAACAGGCAGCATGAATAGAAGCCAGGCTAGCAGACTGGACTGAAGATCAAATTTGCGATCTTGCATAGTGAGAGATGATGCACCATGCAAGCCCGCCACCAGGTATGTTACACTTTCATTACCAGGATGGTTTCTAGTATTGTGTCTCTAGATGTTTTCTGTCGCAGTTGCATTTCAAGCTGGTCTAACCAGACCATTAATGACCTGGCCGTACATGTGGCCGCTACCGCAGGTTTTAACCCCCCCAGCGGCTTCCCAGGAACCCTTTAGGAAGGTGTCTGCTTTTTTATCCATGGGGTCTTTTAAGACGCCCATGTCCTCAAATGTGAGGGAGAACTTCTTTGAGGCTTTGGCAATCGCGACGTCCAGTTTTGGCGCTTTCTCCCAAAAGGAACACGCAGGGTCATTGAACAGGTACTTCCTTTTATTGGGAAAGTAGGCCTTTCCTCTCCGGTCTTTTCCACTCTTTTTTAATTAAAGCGTGAACTTGCTCATTAAGTGGAAAAGATCTCTTTTTTTGTTCTAGACCTTTGAACATTACGTCCTGGATAGATCTCTTGGGCTGGGGATCTGCTAACCTCAGGGTGAACCTGACGGCCTTAATGAGGCTATCTGTTTCCTCGATAGGGAAACAGCTCCCTCCTCCCCTATCTATAGACGAGGAAGAGGATGATGAAGAAACGGACGTGTCCGAATCTCCGCCGTTCTCAGAGCTGCTAGACCCGGACTCGGGGGATATGTTTTTAGTTTTTTTACGTTTTTTACCCCCCCCCCCCCTTCGCCGACGGGACTTAATGGTATCTTCAACCTGCGACTTTATCAGGTATCTAAGTTCTGAGGCAAATTTCGGAGATTCGCATGTGGTCTGCTCAATACAGGAGCTGCAGAGTCTCTTATCCCAAGTAGCGGGTAAGGCTTCTGTGCACAGTGCACAGGTCCTATTCTTTGTTTTTCCTGTACTCTTTCTTCCCTAATAAAAGAAAAAAAGAGAGAGGGGTGGCCCTAGTTACAAAGTGGACTTTCACGAAGATGACTTACCAACCAGACGGAAGAGAGGGTACCGGTTCAGGAGGCGGAGCCATCTTTGTAGACCTCCAGGGGTCCTCCTGGAAGATGCTGAAGTGGAGTCTTCACTGCGCTGTGACGATCTGCTGGAGCGCCCGCTTCCACTGTTACAATCCTGGTGTCCCTTCTCTTCCGGTTTCTTCTTGCGCTGAGTTGGCGGCGGCGGTGGCGACTGAGGATGCAGCTCTTGCCCCTCAAGTAGCTCCTGGTCACTCATTTCCCCAGACAGCGTGCCAGAGCTTCCGATAAGCATTTACTGGCGCCCCCAGCTGTCTTTTAAGGCGCTGGGAGTCCCTCCCATAGTGCCTGGAGTGTCTGGTGCACCCCTCCTCCCCCGCATCTGCAGGAGGAAGGTCGCGCCTGCGCAGACTAGTTTCCCAGTCATGCATTGCAGCGCCACGTCATCAGGAGGCGCTCGACGCGCTCGCGCGTGCGCGGCATACCCGGAAGTCTTTTAGATCGCCGCCGGGCAGCGCCACAATCCCACCTGCCGCAACCAGGGGGGTTCAGCTCAGCAAGTCTCGGCGGGCCCTGACAGGAACCGTCCTCTTCGTCTGGACCCCCCCCGCACACCCTAAAGGCCTCTGACCCCAGCGGTGGCGCTTCAGGGCACCGCACCAGCCGAGGCAGGGAACCCCCGCTGCCTGAATCTGACTGGCTGGGCCTGGCATCCCACGACGTCCATCTTCTGGCACCCTGCAGGTATGCCTCCTATAGGAGCTGTAGGATCCCGTCAAGGACAGGAAACCAACTGATGCGGGAGAGAGGTACCACCCTTTTATCTGTAGATTTCCTGTCCTTGAAGGGCGTATACCCTCTCTCCGTGGTGCCGTCATGGGGGAAGGAGAAAAAGCTTGTTCGTTTCAGGTCCCAAAAGTGAACACCTACAGTAGTCCGCTGTATACTGGTGGCATGTTGGGGTTAATATTGGACTATTACAACATAGAAGTGTGCATAAAAAAATGAACATTCTTAAAAAAACGCACGCTGTTTGAGATAAACAGCTGATGTTACATTTCTTGATTCTGGAGATTTGTCATTTCCTATTTTAATAACATGGCTTTCCTGTCTGTGGCTAACAAGCCTGTGTTTCAGGATTCTTGCTTACTAGCAAAATTAGGACACAAGGTATTAAACTGCTCTCCTGGTTTGTGATTGCAGTGTACGAAGATTTAAAAAAATGCTGTTATTAAGGTTCTGTTGACGCGCCCCCTGGGCCGTGGGGTACTCGGTGCTGGGCCGGTTGATGCTAGGGGGGATGTCACAGTGGCAGTGGCCCAGTCCGTGACCCAGGGCGGTCAATAAAAGGGGATTAGAGAAAGGGGAATAAAGTTTATAGAGATAATGTTCGTGACGCCACCAGTGGTATGCAGCTAAAGGGAGCCGCCGCTGCGGAGCAGGTCCTCTGGAGCTGTTGTTAATGCAGAAGAGTTGGTTCAGCTCTCCACAGGTAGAGCTAGCTCCAGGGCAGTGTAGATGTTGTATGAGGTAGATGTGATGGGTGCTGTGTAGCGCAGGCAGGTGATGGTGCAGCAATTATACACAGAGACAGTGGGGTGCAGTCTTCAGGGTTTTACTCACAGTTCTTAAGCTCCTCAAGTTACACTTTCTGGATTATAACCACCCACGTCGTCCTGCGTTCACCAAGAAAGGGGTTCAGCAATCCCTCAGATATTTCAAGAGCACTTAACGGGACCCCGTTCTATGTTCCTTTCTCAGTCGTCTTCACTGCGCTGGCTCTCACCCTCCTGCCCTGTGCCTCACAATCAGTGTCCCAATCCGGTAGCCTCGGGTCTTGTCGGGCGACCTGCAGTCCCCTGGACCCTCTGTGGCCACCTTTTCGGAGATGTAATTGTGGCTGTGGCAACTGCACCCTAAAAGTACAGAAGCCTCCAGTTTCTAGCTGAACGTTGCAATTCTCACTAGTTAGGGGCCGGTCCCCTCTGCGGCATGATCCCTCCACTCCTGGTAGAGTCGGGCGTATGGGTGGCTTCCAGCACTTCCCGTACCCCTAGGATCCCCTCTTCCCTTCTAGAGCCTTCCTTTCTGCTCCTCTCATCTCCTCAGTCAGTCTCACCTCCTGGGCCTCTCACTAGGCCCGCTCTTCTGAGCAGAGCTCCTGCTCCCCTCACTGTCCTCCTCTGACTGGAACCCTTCTAGATGGTTCCATCCCTTTTTATACACCTGCTGAAGTGCTCCCCAAAACTCTTTCCTCCACCCACACCCACTACATGGTTCCCCCTCTCTTGTTTCCCCCCACTCCAGCCAGGGACAGGGCTCAGCAGCGCAGCAATGCATCTTGCCCCTCCTGCTGGTCTGGAGTAGTGTAGTGTTGGATGCAGGTGTTTGGGTCCCAGGCAGTACTCCATCCTTACCTGAGAGTGGGATACCACACCTCTGGGTGAGATGCAGTAGCTCTGTGGCGACTGAACCCGCAGGGGCGCCACACGGTCACTGCAGTATGTCAATATATCACAGAGTAATGAATTTACAGGTAAACTGACTCTGCGGGTTCAGCACCTCCCTATTCACAGGTACACTGACTCTGCAGGTCCAACACATCCCTATTCACAGGTACACTGACTCTACAGGTCCAACACATCCCTGTTCACAGGTACACTGACTCTGCAGGTCCAGAACCTCCATATTCATAGGGACACTGCCTTTAGAGGTCCAGCACCTTCCTATTCACAGGTACACTGACTCTACATGTCCAGCACATCCCTATTCACAAGTACACTGACTCTACAGGTCCAGAACATGCCTATTCACAGGTACACTGACTCTACAGGTCCAGCACATCCCTATTCACATGTACAGACTCTACAGGTCCAGAACATTCCTATTCACAGGTACACCAACTGTACATGTCCAACACATCCCTATTCACAGGTACACTGACTCTGCTGGTTCAACACATCAGTATTGTAACGGGTCTGGGAGGCGGAACCTCTGGGCTACTATACAAGGGAGCGGTCCTTGTAAGGGAGCGGGTGGCGACCAGGCAAGCAGTCACAGCAGGTGACCGGGACAGTCTCTGGGTGTACGGGCAGGAGGTCACGGCAAGTGATCAGGGCAGTCTCTGGAAGAACGGGCTGGAGGTCACGGCAAGTGACCGGGGCAGTCTCTGGAAGAACGGGCTGGAGGTCACGGCAAGTGACCGGGGCAGTCTCTAGGTAAAGGGTAGGTACGACCTGTGATGGCTGAACCTCCAGGTAGGCTAGCAAGGCAGATGGAGGATGTGTGCTCCCAGGTGAGCAAGCGAGAGTCTCTGGAATAGCAGGTGGTCACAGCACGTGACGGCGGAGCCTCCAGGTAGGCAAGCAGGCAGGTAGCGGAGAAGCGCTCCCAGGTGAGCGGGCAAGAGTCTGGAATAGCTGGTGGTCACAGCACGTGACAGCGGAGCCTCCGGGCAGGCAAGCAGGCAGGTAGCGGAGAAGCGCTCCCAGGTGAGCGGGCAAGCTGGTCCATAGACAGACTGACCGGAGTTGTAAGGCAGACCGTCGGACCTCAGGCAAGCAGGCAGGTAGCTGATGTGCGCTCCCAGGTGAGCGGGCAAGTTGGTCCTTAGACAGACTGACCGGAGTTGTAAGGCAGACCGTCGGACCTCAGGCAGGCAGGCAGGTAACAGGAAATCAGGCAGGATTAGGACAGCAAGCTGGCAGGAATCTGGCAGGTAACTGGCAGGTAACTGGCAACGGGACCTGAGGGCTGAAGGAGAGTAGAACGGTGCAACAACATTGCTCGGGCACCTCCATTTTGGAGGAGGTGCCTTATATATGGTAAAGTCCTCCCGCCATTGGCCGGGGACTCCTTAGGACGGCGCGCGCGGCCCCTTTAAGAGGGAGGGAGGGCGCGCGCGCGCGCCCTAAGCACAGTGGCCGGGAAGGAGCGCGCGCTGCCAGCAGAGCGGGAGAGGGACGCCGGGCACGGAGCAGAGCGGTGAGGGGAACAGCGTCCCTGCCTAGCAGAGGGCAGGGACGCCGGCACTACAGTACCCCCCCCTTTAGGCCCCCCCTTTTTTAGGCCAGATAGAAATTTAGCTAGGATGAGAGGGGCATGGATGTTCTCCCGGGGCTCCCACGTTCTCTCCTCAGGACCAAACTCCTTCCAATCTACCAGAAAAAAGGTCTTTCCTCTTACCCTTTTGGTGGCAAGAATGTTCTCTACCTCAAACTCGTCCTCAGCAGACACCGGAGCAGGAGGCGTACCTGTAGACTTGGAAAAAGAGTTAAGCACCACGGGTTTGAGGAGAGATACATGGAAGGAGTTAGGGATCCGTAAGTTGGCCGGGAGTTTCAATTTATAGGCCACCGGGTTGATCTGACTGATGACCTCCAGAGGACCGATGAACCGAGGCCCTAACTTGTAAGAAGGTATCTTGAGTCGAACATATTTAGATGAGAGCCAGACTTTATCTCCTGGACGAAATTGTGGAGGATCCAGGCGTTTTTTGTCAGCGTGTCTTTTCATACGCTCGGATGACAGAAGGAGTGCGGACCGGGTACTCTCCCATATGGAGGAAAATTTGCTAACGAGAGATTCCGCAGCCGGGTTGTCCACAGAGGTGGAGACAGGAAAAGGAATCCGAGGATGCTGACCAAAGACTACAAAAAACGTGGATTTGGAGGAGGATTCGCTCTCGTGATTATTATAAGAGAACTCGGCCCATGGTAGGAGATCCACCCAGTCAGAATGGTGGGCATTAACGAAGTGCCGGAGGTAACTGGTCAGGTTCTGATTGATCCGCTCCACTTGACCATTGGACTGTGGGTGGTAAGCGGAAGAGAAGTCCAGGGTGACGTCTAGTAGTTTACAAGTGGCTCTCCAGAAACGTGAGGTGAACTGTACCCCACGATCCGACACGATGTGGAGGGGCAGGCCATGAAGACGGAAGATGTGGCGGATAAAGTCTTTAGCCAGCTCGGGTGCAGACGGAAGGCCTGGCAGGGGAATAAAGTGAGCCATCTTGGAAAAGCGGTCAGCGACCACCCAAATGACCGTACAACCGGCAGAGACGGGGAGATCAGTTATAAAGTCCATTGCTATATGCTGCCAGGGGGCAGCAGGTACAGGAAGCGGAAGGAGGCGTCCGGCTGGCAGATGTCTCGGGACTTTGTTGCGGGCGCAGGACACACAGGCAGAAACAAAGTCTATTATGTCCTTGTGCAGGGTAGGCCACCAATAGTGCCGGGCAATAAGCTGGAGGGTCTTTTTCTGACCGGCGTGGCCAGCTAGTTTAGACGAATGGCCCCAGTGTAGGATCTTCTCCCGATCAGGTACTGAAACAAACGTCTTACCGGGAGGGAGACGATTTAGACTCACGGGAGCCACCTGCATTACTCTGGCAGGATCGATGATATGTTTAGGTTCTTCCTCGAGATCGGACACCAGAAAGGATCGGGACAAGGCGTCTGCTTTGACGTTTTTGTCAGCCGGGCGAAAATGAAGAACAAAATCAAAGCGAGCAAAAAACAAGGACCACCGGGCTTGGCGCGGGTTAAGTCTCTGGGCATGCTGGAGGTAAGCCAAGTTCTTGTGGTCAGTGTAAATTATTACCGGATGAAGAGCCCCCTCGAGTAGGTAACGCCACTCCTCCAACGCCAGCTTGATGGCCAATAACTCTCGGTCTCCTATGGAATAGTTGCGCTCAGAAGAGGAGAAGAGTTTGGAGAAGAAGCCACAAGTTACCATTCTCCCGGAAGATGATTTTTGAGTAAGTACCGCTCCGGCTCCAGAGGAGGAGGCGTCAACTTCCAGGAAGAACTGCTTGTTGCCGTCCGGGCGATGCAGCACCGGGGCGGAAGAGAAGGCCTGTTTTAGGGAAAGAAAGGCCTCCTCTGCTTCGGGCGGCCACTCTTTGGGATTAGTACCCTTATGGGTGAGCGCGGAAATTGGGGCAGTCCGGGAAGAGAAGTGCGGGATGAAGAGGCGGTAATAGTTGGCGAAGCCCAGGAACCGTTGAATAGCCTTCAACCCCTCTGGTCGGGGCCATTTCTCGATGGCAGACAGTTTCTCAGGATCCATTTGTAGGCCGGTCTGAGAGATAATGTAGCCCAGAAACGGAAGCGAGGTCTGCTCAAAGAGGCACTTCTCATATTTAGCGTAGAGATGGTTCTGCCTGAGCCTGAGCAGGACCTGACGAACATCCCTCCAGTGAGTCTGGAGATCCGGAGAGAAGACCAAGATGTCGTCCAGGTACACCACTACGCAGGAGTAGAGAAGGTCCCGGAAGATGTCATTGACCAACTCTTGAAAGACGGCAGGAGCGTTACAGAGGCCAAAGGACATTACCAGATATTCATAGTGGCCGTCCCGGGTGTTGAATGCCGTCTTCCATTCATCCCCCTGACGGATACGAACCAGGTTGTACGCCCCACGGAGGTCCAGTTTGGTGAAGATTCTAGCCCCCCTCAGACGATCAAATAACTCCGGAATGAGCGGAAGGGGGTACTTATTCTTCACCGTGATCTGGTTAAGGCCTCTATAGTCTATACAGGGACGGAGAGAGCCGTCCTTCTTTTTGACGAAAAAGAAGCCTGCTCCCGCCGGGGAGGTAGATTTCCGGATGAATCCCCTGGCCAGATTCTCCTCAATATATTCGGACATCGACCGGGTCTCAGCAGCGGATAATGGATAAATAGGCCCACGGGGAGGAGAAGTACCAGGTAACAGGTCGATAGGGCAGTCGTATGGTCTATGAGGGGGTAGTGTCTCTGCCTCCTTTTTATTAAAGACATCAGCATAAGACCAATAAGGAATCGGAAGTCCAGGTAGATTAGCTGGGGTAGGAGAAGGACGGACGGGATGAACGGGAACCAGACAGGTCTTATGGCAGCCCTGTCCCCAGCGAAGGACTTCTCCGGTCTGCCAGTCAAGAACGGGTGCATGTTTCTGGAGCCAAGGTAGGCCTAGCAAGAGGGCGTGAGAGAGTCCAGGCAGAACATGGAAGGAGATACTTTCAGAATGCAGCATTCCCACCTGCAGAGTAATGGATTCGGTGATGAGTTGGATGGGGCGTGGTAAGAGGCCCCCATCCACGGCAGCAACAGACAAGGGTACAGCCAGAGGTTTGGTGGGGATGCGGTATTTCTCTACCAGGGACTGTGAAATAAGATTCCCGGCTGCTCCAGAGTCCAGTTGGGCTAGTTCGAAATAACGGTTCTCCCCGTAGACGATTGAAACTGACAACAGCAGGGATGGAGAGGATTTATTCTTGTCTAGGTGGACCTCTCTGAGCGAACCTAGACACAGGCGTTTCCCGACCTCTCCGGGCAGGCACGGATCCGGTGCTCCTTACTGCCACAGTAGAAGCAGGTCCCCTCGGCACGGCGTAAGTCCTGACGGGTCTTGACCATCTTGGTCTGGTCGACCTGCATAGGCTCAGGAGGGTGTACCTGGTTAGAGACAGAAGGAGTGACGGGTTTCTGAAAAGTAGGAGCTAGACGTGGTAACCTCCTCTCACGGGTGACCTCTCTGGCACGCTCCTGGAACTGTAGGTCAATCCGGGTGGCAAGAGTTATTAAGTCATCGAGAGTGGTAGGAATGTCCCGACCGGCAAGTTCATCTTTAATACGGCCGGACAGACCCTCCCAGAAGACGGAAACCAGAGCGTCGTTATCCCAGGCCAGCTCCGAGGCAAGGGTACGGAACCGTATGGCATATTGGCCCACGGTGAGACTTTCCTGACGGAGGCGTAGCAACGATGATGCGGATGAGGTCTTCCGTCCGGGTTCGTCGAAGACTTTCCGGAAAGCCGTGAGAAAAGCAGGCAAGTTGGACACCAGGGGGTCTCCTCTCTCCCATAGAGGATTTAGCCAGGCCAGGGCCTCCCCGGTGAGATGGGACATGATGAATGCAATTTTGGCTCGGTCGGAGTTAAACTGGTGGGACAATAGTTCAAAGTGCAGGGTGCACTGATTTATGAAGCCCCGAGCCTGGGCTGAGTCGCCTCCGAAGCGAGGAGGTGCAGAAAGCCGAGGTCCGGGGTAGGATATCATGGTGTTAGTGGACAGCGGAGCTGCCGGATTGCGAGACATGGCACTGGCGGAGGTTGTTGGTGGAACAGTCAGAGTGTCCAGGCGAGTATTGACATTCCGCAGGTGACCCAGGATGGACTCCTGTTGGGACCTTTGACGGGACAGTTCATGACACAGGTCCGAGAGCGAGGGAGCTTGGGTGCCACCGGGTTCCATGGCCCGAGCAAACTCTAACGGGTCTGGGAGGCGGAACCTCTGGGCTACTATACAAGGGAGCGGTCCTTGTAAGGGAGCGGGTGGCGACCAGGCAGGCAGTCACAGCAGGTGACCGGGACAGTCTCTGGGTGTACGGGCAGGAGGTCACGGCAAGTGATCAGGGCAGTCTCTGGAAGAACGGGCTGGAGGTCACGGCAAGTGACCGGGGCAGTCTCTGGAAGAACGGGCTGGAGGTCACGGCAAGTGACCGGGGCAGTCTCTAGGTAAAGGGTAGGTACGACCTGTGATGGCTGAACCTCCAGGTAGGCTAGCAAGGCAGATGGAGGATGTGTGCTCCCAGGTGAGCAAGCGAGAGTCTCTGGAATAGCAGGTGGTCACAGCACGTGACGGCGGAGCCTCCAGGTAGGCAAGCAGGCAGGTAGCGGAGAAGCGCTCCCAGGTGAGCGGGCAAGAGTCTGGAATAGCTGGTGGTCACAGCACGTGACAGCGGAGCCTCCGGGCAGGCAAGCAGGCAGGTAGCGGAGAAGCGCTCCCAGGTGAGCGGGCAAGCTGGTCCATAGACAGACTGACCGGAGTTGTAAGGCAGACCGTCGGACCTCAGGCAAGCAGGCAGGTAGCTGATGTGCGCTCCCAGGTGAGCGGGCAAGTTGGTCCTTAGACAGACTGACCGGAGTTGTAAGGCAGACCGTCGGACCTCAGGCAGGCAGGCAGGTAACAGGAAATCAGGCAGGATTAGGACAGCAAGCTGGCAGGAATCTGGCAGGTAACTGGCAGGTAACTGGCAACGGAACCTGAGGGCTGAAGCAGAGTAGAACGGTGCAACAACATTGCTCGGGCACCTCCATTTTGGAGGAGGTGCCTTATATATGGTAAAGTCCTCCGGCCATTGGCCAGGGACTCCTTAGGACGGCGCGCGCGGCCCCTTTAAGAGGGAGGGAGGGCGCGCGCGCCCTAAGCACAGTGGCCGGGAAGGAGCGCGCGCTGCCAGCAGAGCGGGAGAGGGACGCCGGGCACGGAGCAGAGCGGTGAGGGGAACAGCGTCCCTGCCTAGCAGAGGGCAGGGACGCCGGCACTACAAGTATTCATAGGTACACTGACTCTACTGGTTCAACACATCGATATTCACAGGTACACTGACTCTGCAGGTCCATCACCTCCCTATTCACAGGTATACTGACTCTACAGGTCCAGTACCTCCTTATTCACAGGTAAACTGACTCTGCAGGTCCAGCACCTCCCTATTCACAGGTATACTGATTCTACAGGTCCAGCACATTCCTATTCAAAGGTACGCTGACTTTACAGGTTCAGCACATCCCTATTCACAGGTACACTGACTCTACAGGTCCAGCACATCCCTATTCCCAGGTACACTGACTCTACAGGTCCAACACCTCCCTATTCACAGGTACACTGACTGTACAGGTCCAGCACCTTCCTATTCACAAGTACACTGACTCTGCAGGTCCAACACATCCCTATTCACATGTACACTGACTCTAGAGGTCCAGAACACTCCTATTCACAGGTACACCAACTGTACAGGTCCAGCACATCCCTATTCACAGGTACACTGACTCAACTGGTTCAACACATCGGTATTCACAGGTATACTGACTCTACTGGTTCAACACATCGGTATTCACAGGTATACTGACTCTACAGGTCCATCACCACCCTATTCACAGGTATACTGACTCTACAGGTCCAGTACCTCCCTATTCACAGGTAAACTGACTCTGCAGGTCCAGCACCTCCCTATTCACAGGTATACTGACTCTACAGGTCCAGCACTTTCCTATTCAAAGGTACACTGACTCTACAGGTCCAGCACATCCCTATTTACAGGTACACTGACTCTACAGGTCCAACACCTCCCTATTCACAGGTACACTTACTGTACAGGTCCAGCACCTTCCTATTCACAAGTACACTGACTCTGCAGGTCCAACACATCCCTATTCACAGGTACACTGACTCTACAGGTCCAGAACATCCCCATACACAGGTACACTGACTCGGCAGGTCCAGAATCTCCTTATTCACAGGTACACTGAGTTTACAGGTCCAGCACCTCCCTATTCACAAGTACACTGACTCTACATGTCCAGCACATTCCTATTCACAGGTACACTGACTCTACAGGTCCAGAACATCCCTATTCACAGGTACACTGACTCTACAGGTCCAGCATCTCCCTATTCACAGGTACACTGACTCTATAGGTCCAGCATCTCCCTATTCACAGGTACACTGACTTTACAGGTCCAGCACCTCCCTATTCACAAGTACACTGACTGTACAGGTCCAGCACTTTCCTATTCACAAGTACACTGACTCTACAGGTCCAGAACCTCCCTATTCACAGGTACACTGACTCTGCAGGTCCATCACCTCCCTATCTCACTTGAATCTTTGGATTATTATTCACAGACTAAGGGAAGCCCACTTGGGCCTAGACATCACTAGCCAGCTCTGTGACTCTTCTGCAATGTGTGAAATGGTGTCTTTATGTTATTCTCTTGACCAGTTTTTAATATTTTTTGTTTTAATCTTTAGGCATTTCTAGGTTCTTGTCCCTTGCTGATATGGAGATATACTTAACAATTTTTTTGTTGTATGAGTTTATATTTCCAATGTTCTTTTCATTATATTTTCAGTTTTAAATAATATGCAAAAGCGCAATAGGGTCTTATCCAAGTGACACAAAGGAAGAAAAGAGGTAAATGCACTCATCTTATAGGGTTGTGTGTGACACAACCTCTAAAAAGACTTGTAGTAAAGCGGCAGCAGCTTCCATATAGTAACTTCCAAATAGCAAGGGCAATGGAAGTATTCTGCGCTTACTGGAAAAATGACATCCACGATCGGGAATAAAATGCTTTTAAATGCTGGTTTATTGTCAACGTGTTTCAGTGACACCGACTCCTTCTTCAGGACAACCATACTTAAGAGAAATATATAAGGAGTCATTATGACTCTGAAACGCGTTGTCAATAAACTAGCATTTTATACCCGATCGTGGATGTTATTTTTCCAGTAAGCACAGAATACTTCCATTGCCCTGGCTATATTTTCAGTTTTCTAATTTTCGTGAATAAACACAGCAAAAAAGGGGCAGCAATGTTTACCTGGCCAGGTCTCAGAACTATCAGAATGCAGGAAACCCATATAATAAAGATGGCGGCAACACTGGTGCAAAATACTGATGAGACAACCACTCACAACCCGCCAGGACATGGAGGAGGCGATTGCTTAGTATTAAAATTCCACACAAAAAAAGCTGGTATAGGGCGCTGGTCACACACAGGTAGTGCACAGTGTCTGGCTTACAGTCTATTAGAGACGCCCATACTATTAGATTAGGTGGGCTGCCCAGCACTATCTAAGTGCACCCCATGAGGACAGACAGGCTTGTTTACAATGCCAACACTAATGGGCTTGGCTGCAACCTGGATATATAAAAAAAATGCAAAATAAATACAGTATATATATATATAATATATGAGGTATTGGTCAATATTTTAGCTAAAATACGCAAGCTCGCAACCCGAGTCAAGGGTCCTCATACTTTGAGTCCCTACACTAAACTAAAAGCAAAGCCACAATAAGAGGAATTAAAATTCCCCCAAAATTCAAGAATAAATACAGCAAGAAGGGGCTGCAGTGTTTACCTGCCCAGGTCTCAGAACTAATGCACTACCAGGATATATAGTAAATCTATGGGTTTGCTGCATCCTGTTAGTGTATTAGTGCATTAGTTCTGAGACCTGCTGCCCTTTTTTGCTGTTTATTCTAATTTTTTTATAATTCCTCTTATTGTGGCTTTGCTTTTAGTTTTTTGTCATGTGCCGCAGAAGCTCTGGGCCCATACTATACATGGCATATTGCTATTGGTCCGGGCTGGTATTTAATGTGCCTCCTGCTGCTCTGACGCCATGCCCACTGATGAAGGCTATCACCGAAACATGCATTGGGACCTGGCGCCATTTCAGCAGGAGGAGATGAACACAGGCATGCACATGGATTGATTTCCTTCATATACTTGTCATTTATTCATTTGCTATAACAATCTGCAGCAGGATGCTATACTTGTATCCAGTGGACATTGATCTATTAGATAGTTACTGTCACGCACAGTGTGGGAAAGACTAAGTGCAACACGAAGGGATGAGGGGAAGGAAGCCCAGACTCTAGGGAAAGGGGGAGTGGAGACCCCTAGGCAGATCTAATGACACCCTGCCTCCCCTACAATCCCTATATTGGTTCCACACCGCCATGGAGGAAACCTGCTGGGTTAACGAAATGCTGTTGGGTTAATGACGGCAGTTATTTTATAGGGAACAATAAACCTAGGTCCCAGCTTCCAAGAAGGAACTTTCAATCTTATATTCCTGGTAGACAACCACACAGTCATTCACATTCAGGTCCGGATCTGGCAAGCGTTTTCTGTCAGCCATACGTTTATACCGGTCTCCCATGATCTTTAAATTACACAGAACACCCTGCCATACCGAGGAGAGCGGCGAAGCAAAACATTCCTCCTCAGGAACTCCTGAAGCTTCCCCCCACTAAAGGTACCAAACTGTGGGTAATAACCGTATGCACCGAAGAACGGTGACCTGCCAGTGGATTCTTGACGATTATTAATGGCAAATTCTGCCAGCATTAAGTAGGATGTCCAATCCTCCTGATTTTCGGAGACTAAACACCTGAGGTAGGTCTCCAAAGTCTGATTGCTCGGTCTGTCCATTCGACTGAGGGTGGAAGGCAGAGGAAAAGGACAGCTGCACCCCCAGTCGAGAACAGAACGCCCTCCAGAACTTGGAAACAAACTGGGTCCCCCGATGTGACACCACATCGGAGGGAACCCCGTGAAGCTTCACAATCTCATTTATGAAGACCTGAGCAAGTGTCTTGGCATTTGGAAGTGCCAATAATGCAACGAAGTGAACCATTTTACTGAACCTATCTGCTACCACCAAAACCACCATTTTGTCTGCAGAAACCGGTAGGTCAGTAATAAAATCCATGGACAAGTGTGTCCATGGCCGGCTAAGGATAGGTAGCGGAAGAAGAGGACCAGACGGACAGGTATGCAAAACCTTAGAACGCGCGCAAATACTACAAGCAGATACGTGTTCAATCACATCCCGATGCAACCCCGGCCACCAAAAACCATGAGAGAGGAGGTCCGCAGTTGTCTTATCACCTGGATGCCCAGCAAGCACAGAGTTATCATGTTCCTTAATTACTTTGTGGCGCAGATTAGATGGTACAAATAACCTTCCTGAAGAGCAGGAGGCAGGGGCGTCTCCCTGAGCCTCCAACACCTCACCTTCCAGTTCAGGATACAGTGCCCGAATGACTACCCCTTTCTGTAATATAGGAGCAGGGTTCTCATGGTCACCACCACCAGGGAAGCTCCAGGACAAAGCATCAGCCTTGATATTTTTGACTCCTGGACGAAAAGTGACTACAAAATTGAACCTAGCAAAAAACAGGGACCAACTGGCTTGCCTAGGGTTAATACGTTTAGCTGACTGGAGATATGACAGGTTCTTTTGGTCAGTAATAACAGTAATAGGATGGACAGCCCCCTCCAACTAATGTCGCCATTCCTCGAATGCCAATTTGATCGCAAAAAGTTCCCTATTACCCACGTCATAATTTCTCTCAGCCGAAGACAATTGTTTATGACGCGCCCCCAGGGCAATAGGTTATTCGGCAGCTGGGCCTATGGATGCTGAGGGAGGATATGTCTCAGTGGCTGGCCCGGTCCGTGGACCAGGGCGGTCAACAAAAAAGGGATAGTTTATATGGGATTTGTAGTTTGATCGTGATGCCACCTGTGGTTTCTGGTAATTTGTACCAGCGCTGCTGCAGACCTCTGAGGCGGTTGATAGGGCAGTTGGGATGGAACGGCTCCCCACAGATGGAGCAGGCCTCAGGGCAGTGTAGAGTTTGATGGTGGGTGTTGATGCTGGGGCTTGTAGTGCAGGCGGGATGGAGCAGCAGGAGTAACTGACAGAGACAGGGGATTCGCTTCAATACCTTTACTGGTGCGGATGTCAGGTACGGTCCAGGGTACTCAGTAGGATGGGTGCACTTCAGGACTTCTCCCCAGTGAGCGGTTATAGGGCCTCCTGATCCGTGTCTCCCTCTCTCTAAGCTCCTGGCCAGCCTGCAACTGGGCCTAGCTTATGTGTCGTGCTGTTCCTTCACCTGTCGCTTGGTAGTAGAACCTTTTTCTGGCAACCGCTATCCCTGGACGCCGGGGCCTTCGTGGTTCCTAGTCCTGTCAAGGGTTTAGCTTCAGGTTGGCCAGGGACTTGTAGTCCTTCTGGTATGCTGGTGATCCCTGCTGGGTATAAAGGACCGTGTAGGTGCGGACCCGGTGTCCAGTTTGTATTCTGGGGTGAGCCTATGATGCTCCTCTGCCCCCTTAACTCCTCTTTCCTTCCTCCTCTTGCCTCCGGCCACACTCGGGGCCCTCAATACAGCAGCAGACGTGCTGCGTCTTCACTGCTCTCAGTGGCAGCACACTCTCTCTCAGACTGAGACTAACTGACTGCCTGGCTCCACCCTCCATATATATATATATTCCTAACGGGCTCCCTCTGGTGGTATGAGGTGAAAGGGTGGAGGTGTTTGTTTGTAGTGAGGGTCTCTTGTGGAAAAGTCCGTCCATGCACCCTTTTGGGTCCTGTGGTACCTGTGAACAGCAGGGTGCCACATTCCCCCCTAGTACAATTCAGTACTCCTGGACTGAAGCATTTTGTAACAGGTTACAACAATAACAATAATTATAATAACAATAATAAAGTTACAGTAAGTCCCGTAACCAGGTGTCCATTTTACCAATGAAAGTGTAACCGGTGTAACATGAGGGACCCGCCTGAAAACCCTCAACGTTAGCCCTGGGCGTGGCTACAGGGCATAAGTGATCCAGGTGCTGGACCACGTCTTCGGCCACGCCAAACGGGTTTTTGTTCAGTGGTCAAATAAGGGGGCACTTTTGATGAGTGCAACTATTTACAAGGACAGTTTTTGGCTGCTCACAGTCCTCAGCCTACAAGTCTTTGTACCCTGACGGGTAACTAAATGAACACATATTATTTTCAGTTTACACAATAAGCAATGGACAATACCCAACTGGGTAACTATTTATACTTTAGGCATTTTTGTATTTTAATCCCTAAACCTGGCAGGGATTTGGCCTTGTGTGCTGCGTGTGGACCTTCGTAGCACTGGGGTGATACTGGTGTCTGTGCATGCACTCTCTGCTAACCTATCAAGTGTACGTGCTGGTAGATTATAGAACTGCCTTAATCTCTCTATAGGACTGGCAAGTGCACTGATTACTGGGCCTTCAGGCTCTGCTTCAACGGGTGATCCTCCTCTGACTGGGGACTCTTCCTGTTCCTGAGCAGGTTCTTCTAGGACGCTCACAGTTACATAGTTACATAGTTTATAAGGCCGAAAAAAGACAAGCGTCCATCCAGTTCAGCCTATTTCTTGTGCACTGCAGCTATTCCGCTATTCCTATACCATGCGGTATAGGCCAATTTACATCATTGAGGAAAAATTCACTTCCCGACACCAATCTGGCAGTCAGATTAAATCCCTGGATTAATTAACTAAGCATAAGATGTAATTTTATTGTTCTCAAGAAAGGTTCTTCTTGTGGTTGATAGAAGTGTATTACTGGTATAATAACTGCTCCATCAAGTTGAGGCCAGTCCGCAGGGAAATCTCCTAGAACTGTGTGAAGCACATCTTCCTTGGGTTCTTCCGGTGCTATAAGAGGTACTTCTTCCTCCGTTGTCTTCAGTAGACCTGGGCACACTTTCAAGTGGTCTCTTGAGACTGTTGCGGTTGTCTAACCTCCATCCTTACTGATCAGGCAGGTTTTACTGTTGTCAAATCTAGAGTTTAACACTGTGTAGGGCTCTCTTTCCCACTGGTCATCGAGCTTGTGACCTCTTCTTTTCCGCTTCAGCACTATCTCTCCAGGTGCCAAGGGTTCTGCTGGTGCATGCTTGTTATACTGCTCTTCCTGTCTTTCCCTCACCTTGTTTAGACTGTCTTCGACACAGGCCTGTACCTTCCTGTACTGCTCTTGCCGACTTGTGTCCCAATCTTCAGTGGACGTATCTGCAGCAGGTTCTACCACTCCGAGCTCCAGGTCCATGGGCAATTTTCCAGGTCTTGTTCTCATGAGGTACGCTGGGGTACAGTTTGTAGAACTCACGGGTATGTGGTTATACAGGTCCACTAGGTCAGGTAGCTTTTCTGGCCACTGGTTCCTTTCTTCCAAGGGTAGGGTTTTCAACAGGTCTATAACGATGTTGTTCATTTTCTCGCACATACCGTTGGTTTGCGGATGATATGGCATAGTTCGGATCTTCTTGCATCCATACAGGTGGCAGAATTCCTTGAATAGCTCAGCTTCGAAAGCAGGGCCTTTATCTGTGAGCACCTTTTCCGGATATCCATGGGGTCTGCAGAAGAAGGCTTGGAACGTTCTTGCCGCAGTTTCTGCTGTCAGGTCCTTGACAGGGGCTACCACCAAGAACCGGGAATAGTGATCCACCATGGTCAGGGCATAGGAATAGCCTGATCTGCAGGGTGACAGTTTGACGTGATCCAGAGCGACAATCTCCAGGGGTTGGGTTGTTTTGATGGACTGCAAGGGTGCTTTCTGGCTGCCGTAGTCTTTCCTTCTGAGACTACAGGGCCCACAATTCCGGCACCACCTCTCTATGGAGCTCCGCATTCCAACCCAATAGAACCGGTCCTTCAGCAGGGTTTCCAGCTTCTTCCAGCCAAAGTGACCTGTGACACGCCCAGGGGATGGGGATGACTCTGTACCCGGGCCTTTGCCTGGTTTGGGGGTGTTGCGGTGGTCGGCTCCCAGGCCCGTACCCTGGGGTCACTCTTGAAAAAGGGGGTTGTAACTTGGATAGAGATAAAAATAAAATAAATAGTTTGTGACGCCACCTGTGGTACCTGGTAAGGATTACCAGCACTGCTGCAGACCTCCAGGGGGTGATGGGATGGCAGCTGGGATGTGTCTGTTCCCCACAGGCGGAGTGGGCTCCCGGGGCAGTGTGGAGTTTGATGGTGGGTGGTGATGCTGGGGCTTGTAGTGCAGGCGGGATGGCGCAGCAGGAGTAACTGACAGAGACAGGGGATTCGCTTCAATACCTTTACTGGTGCGGATGTCAGGTACGGTCCAGGGTACTCAGTAGGATGAGTGCACTTCAGGACTTCTCCCCAGTGAGCGGGTATAAGGCCTCCTGGTCCGTGTCTGCCTCTCTGTATGCTCCTGGCCAGCCTGCAACTGGGCCTAGCTTATGTGTCGTGCTGTTCCTTCACTGGTCGCTCGGTAGTAGGACCTTCTGCTGGCAACCACTATCCCTGGTAACGCTGGGGCCTTCGTGGTTCCTGGTCCTGTAATGGGTCTAGCTTCATGTCGGCCAGGAACTTGTAGTCCTCCTGGAATGCCGGTGATCCCTACTGGGTATAAAGGGACCCTGTAGGCGTGGACCCGGTGTCCAGTTTGTATATCTGGGTGAGCCTATGATGCTCCTCTGCCCCCTCAACTCCTCTCTCCTTTCCTCCTTGCCGTCAGCCACACTCGGGGCCCTCAGAACTCAGCAGCAGACGTGCTGCGTCTTCGCTGCTCTCAGCGTCAGCATGCTCTCAGACTCTCTGACTCTGTCTGACTGATCTCACTGGACTAACTGAGCTGCCTGGCTCCACCCTCCATATATATATCCCTAACGGGCTCCATCTGGTGGTATGAGGTGGAAGGGTGGAGGTGTTTGTATGTAGTGAGGGCCTCTTTTGGAGAAGTCCGTCCATGCACCCTGGGTCCTGTGGTACCTGTGCACAGCAGGGTGCCACACCTGCTTGATCATGGTAGGCCTCTAACACCATCTGGATATCTGTCCTGGGTACAACAATCTGCCACACCATTTCATGGGTCTTGGGTTGACATACCTTCTGCACAGCTTCTCTCTGTAGATGAACAGCCGGCTTCTCTCATTCCACAGGTTTTTGGCTTGTGGGGGAGCATCCTTCTCCAGGTGAGAACCTTCTTGGGTTATCAGTCTTTTGATGAGGCTGACAACCAGGTCACTGTCCTGGGTCTCCTTCCAGCTGTGATGAGGTAGAGGGTTCAGCGTCCTACCATGACATCTTCTGGAGGCGTGTTGCTCGTGGACCACTCCGCTTCCGTGGAAAGCAGGTAACTCAACTTCCTCTAAATCATCCACTTCATCCTCAGTGTCTGACTGGTGGGGCATCCTTGACAGGGCATCAGCATTGGTGTTCTTGTGACCTGCCCGATACTTGATGGTGAACTGATAAAGTCTGGCCACCCAACGCTGTTCCATGGCTCCTAACCTGGCTGTCTCCAGGGGTGTCAAGGGATTATTGTCAGTAAAGGCTGTGAATTTCGTTGAGGCTAGGTAATGCTTGAACCTTTCAGTGATAGCCCAGACCAAGGCCAGGAACTCCAGCTTAAAGGAACTGTAATTCTCTGGGTTCCTTTCAGTAGGGCGAAGCTTCCTACTGGCATACTCAATTACCTTTTCTCTGCCATTTTGCTTCTGGGACAACACAGCTCCCAGTCCCTCGTTGCTGGCGTCGGTGTACAGCAGAAAAGGCTGGCTGTAGTCAAGATAAGCCAGGATTTCTTCACCGGTTAGGACTTCCTTCATTGCTGCGAAGGACTCAGTCTGCTCCTTGCCCCACTTGAATGGGGGACTTTTCCCTCTTTTGGACTGTCCTACCAGGAGGTCTTGTAGGGGTGCTACCTTTTTGGTATAGTCCTTTATGAACCTCCTGTAGTACCCGACCAGTCCCAGGAATTGCTGTACTTCTTTGATACTTCTCGGTTCAGGCCACTTCTGGATGGCAGTGACCTTCTCCGGGTCTGGTGCTACTCCCTCTGAGCTGACTACGTGCCCCAGGTACTGAACCTTCTGCTTGAGCAAGTGGCATTTAGAAGGCTTTAGTTTCATCCCATACCGGGAAAATGCTTCAAATACCTCCGCCAGGTGCTTCAGATGGTCTTCATACGTCCTTGAGTACACGATAACGTCATCCAGGTACAGCAGCACTGTCTCAAAGTTCCGGTGTCCCAGGCAACACTCCATCAACTCTGGAACGTTCCGGGTGCGTTGCAGAGTCCAAACGGCATACTGTTGAATTCGCACATTCCCATCGGGGAGGTGAAGGCTGTCTTCTCCCGGTCTTCCTCAGCAACAGAGACTTGCCAGTCCCCGCTAGTGAGATCCAATGTAGAGAAGTAATTGGCAGATTTTAGTGCAGCCAGGGATTCCGCTATACGGGGCAAAGGGTATGCATCTTTATGTGTTATACGATTAATTTGTCTATAATCTACACACATCCTCATGCTACTGTCCTTCTTTCTGACTAGGACTAGGGGAGCTGCCCAGGGGCTACAGCTATCCCTTACTACCCCTGCCTTTTTCATGTCGTGTAACATTTCTTTGGCTTTTTGGTAATGTGCTGGTGGTATGGGTCGGTAACGCTCCTTAATGGGTGGATGGTTACCGGTGGGTATGTGGTGTTGTACCCCTTTAACCCTTCCAAAATCAAGTGGGTGTTTACTAAACACTTGTTCATATTCCTGAACCACTCTGTAGACACCGTGTTTCTGATGGACAGGAGTGGCGTCAGTTCCAACATGGAGCTGTTGACACCAATCCTCCAGCTGAGCTTCGGAGTCATTGTCCTCCACTGTATCTGGTGGGGTCAAGTATTCCACTGTGTGTATGGCATCATTATTCACAGTATACAGTCGGGCAACAGTGGCGTATCTTGGCAATTTAACTTCCTCCTCCCCACAATTTAGGAGACGTACAGGTACCCTCCCATTGCGTACATCAACAACCCTTCCAGCAGTTGTGGCGCCCCTGAGGGTTCAGTCGCCACAGAGGTACTGCACCTCACCCAGAGGTGTGGTGTCTCCCTTCTCTCAGGTAAGGAGGGAGTGCTGCACTGAACCCCAAACACCTGCATCCAACACTACACTGCTCCAGGCCGGCTGGAGGGGCAACATGCAGAGCGCAGCTGCTGAGCCCTGACCCTGGCTGGAGCGGGGGGAACCCAGAGGTAGGGGGAACCAGTAGTGGGTGTGGGTGGAGGAAGTAGTTAGAGGGAGCACTTTGGTAGGAGTATAAATAGGGAAGCCATCTTAGGGTGGCAGATCAGTCAGAGAGTTGAGTCAGTGGGAGCAGTTCAGAAGAACAGCTCGGGACAGTTCAGAAGAACAGTCCGGGAGCGGAGTCTCATTAGGAGCTCTGCTCCACAAGGAGGGCCAAGTCTGGAGGCCCAGGAGGGGAGCAGGGAATAGGCTCCATTCTAAGAAGGGATCCTAGGGGGTACGGCGAGTGCAGGACGGCACCCGTACGCCCCGCATCTGTCAGAAGACAGGGGGATCGTAGCCGCATGCTAGTCCCCTGAGGGTCAAGCAAGTCTGTGTAACTCCGACGGACAGGAGGGACTTCAGAGTACCCGAACAGGACTGAGAGTGGGCAGCGCAGGGCAGGAGGGAGAAAGACCTAGTGTGAAGACGGTCAAAGTAGGAATACGAGAAAGTGGGGTTCTGCCAGGTATTCCCAAGCTGCCTGAGGAAGGACTGAACCCCTGCCCGGTGAACGCAGCACGACGCGGGAGGCCTTCACCTGTACAGTGTACCTGTGGACTGTTTTAAGAATTGTGAGTAAAACCCCGGATGACTGCACTGTACTGCCTCCGTCCATTCTTTCACCGGCGCCATTGTTCCCCCCTGCACTACAAAACCCAGCGCAACCCACGTTCTCACCCTTCACTGCCCTGAGGCCTGCTCCACCTGTGGGGAGCCGTCCCATCACAAGCTGCCCTAACATCGGCCTCAGAGGACTGTTGCAGCGCTGGTGATCCTCACCAGACACCACAGGTGGCGTCACGACAAATCCCTTATAGATAACCCCCTTTTTAGTGACTGCCCTGGGCCACGAACAGGGCCAGCCACCGTGATATCCCCCCGGCAACCAGAGGCCCGGCTGCCGAGTACCCCACGGCCCTGGGGGCGCGTCATAGTTAGGAGTGTAGGTCTGTGCTCTGAGCTAATGGGTTCCACTCCCGCCTGGTAGTTCTGTCCCTTGAGACCTATTGCTGCCCTACACCAAATCAGCATTTCACTCATGGGGTGAATCACAATGGGTATCGGGTCTGTCACCCGTACATTACCAATCTCACCACCTGTTATCTTTACCTGTTGCTGGAACAGGAGGGCTCGAATTTCTTTCTGGAGCACCTTCCTCTGCCCTGGTTTGGCAGTGTCAGCAATCTGTTGGAGTAAGAACAACACTTCTCCCAAACAGTTACCAACTACAATTGTACCAAGTATCATATACAAGTCTGTATCACTAGGGATAGACTCCACTACAATCAGCCCTTGGTCAATAAGTTCCGCTCTCCCCACCTTCACTGTCACGTCCTTAATCCCTACTAGGTTAAGAGGAAGGCCATTGGATGCATACACAGAGAGATTAGGGACTGGCAGATGGGAGTTCATCTAGGGACCAGTACCTTTTGTAGAGGATGTCATGTATGATGGTTACCTGTGACCCGGTGTCCAGTAGTGCAGGTGTTGCTATGCCATACAGCACGATGGACAGGAAAGGCCTTCCTCCTACGAACCGATGGTACCAGCTTGATGGGCCTGGTTGGTCTACTCCTGCGTGTCGGCCCTTGGCCCCAGGGTTTGCCCGTTTAAAGAACAGTTCCGCTCGGTGTGGCCTGCCTTGTGGCAACGGTAGCAGATGAATTCTCCTAGAGGGCAACGTTGGTCGTTGGTCCTCCCACGGGGTGGCATTGTCCTCCTACGGGGTGGCGTTGTCCTCCTTCTTCTCCTCATCCAGGGGACATCCTCAGGACTGTCGGCGAATAGGATCCTTCCTTCCAGCTCGGGCTCCGTCTGTAGCTGCAGGGTGCTCAGGACAGTGGTCAGGGTTTTACTTAGCTGACGCACTTCAGAGCGCAGGCTGTCCAGCTCGCTAGGGGGCACTGTTTGCACTTTAGTTTCAGCCGTTAATGAAGGAGCAGTGGGTGCTGCGGGAACTGGGGTGGCTCCACCCTGGTAACGCTGGATAGCAGTATCTGATGGTTCCAGGGGCTGCAAACCCTTAATAGCCATGTCCTTCAGGGTGTCGAAGGTGGCGTCTGGATGATCTAAAGCCCACCACCGTACAGTTCTGCTCTCCTCCTGGGACCTCAACCCCCGGATGTACTGTTCCATCAGCATTTTGTCCTCACCATGTATGCTGGCTGGACTAACCTGTTTCAGGGCCCGCAGGGCTTCCTGTAAGCACCAGGCATAGTCCCGGATACTGTCCTCAAGTTTCTGGGCACAGTGGTAGAACCTCATCCGGAGATCTGTCTCAGTGCGGTGTTCAAAGACAGTTTGCAGTCTCTAAAAAATAATGGATACTGATTCCTGGTCTGCGGCTGGCCAGGTTTCAACTTCCCGCTCTGCGACACAAGTCAATTGTCCCAGCACAACAGCGGCTCTCTGTTTACCGGTCATAGAATACATGTCCAATATACCGCATATCTTTCTCTTGAACCCAGACAGGGTGTCTGGTTTGCCATCATACTGGGGAAGCCATTTTGCTCCAGGGATATAAGGCAGGGCCATGGGTATCAACGGAGTCACGACCCCTGCTGGTGGGGCGGCCGCTCCGGCCTGAGCAGCGCCGGGCGCAAGTTGAGCATCAGGAGCGTTAACCGGTGCTCCGGCGTTTTGCTGGTCGTCGGCCATGGTTGCGCCCCCCTAGTGAACCGTAGCCTACCTCCTGTTTCTTTAATCGGGTACGCCGCAGCTCCGCAGATGACGGTCTCCTTCCAGGACCTGACGCTTCCTGGTGCTGCGTCAGAGCGCGAGGCGGGGCTTGAGCTTCGCGCGCTTCCAGAAGTCACGCCTCTCCGATTCCCGCGGTTACGCCCCTCTTCTTCCCACGCGGCGACGCGGTAATGGCGGCGATGTTCACCACAGTTAAAACACAGTTCAAATACGGCACACAGTTCCCGGTGGCAACGGGCATGAAATCCTGTTCGTGACGCCAGAAGTTGACGCGCCCCCAGGGTAATGGGTTACTCGGCAGCCGGGCCTATGGATGCTGGGGGAGGATATGTCTCAGTGGCTGGCCCGGTCCGTGGCCCAGGGCGGTCAACAAAAAGGGGATTGTTTATATGGGATTTGTAGTTTGATCGTGATGCCACCTGTGGTTTCTGGTAATTTGTACCAGCGCTGCTGCAGACCTCTGAGGTGGTTGATAGGGCAGTTGGGATGGAATGGCTCCCCACAGGTGGAGCGGGCCTCAGGGCAGTGTAGAGTTTGATTGTGGGTGTTGATGCTGGGGCTTGTAGTGCAGGCGGGATGGCACAGCAGGAGTAACTGACAGAGACAGGGGATTCGCTTCAATACCTTTACTGGTGCGGATGTCAGGTACGGTCCAGGGTACTCGGTAGGATGGGTGCACTTCAGGACTTCTCCCCAGTGAGCGGGTATAAGGCCTCCTGGTCCATGTCTCCCTCTCTCTAAGCTCCTGGCCAGCCAGCAACTGGGCCTAGCTTATGAGTCGTGCTGTTCCTTCACCTGTCGCTTGGTAGTAGGACCTTTTTCTGGCAACCGCTATCTCTGGACGCCGGGGCCTCCGTGGTTCCTAGTCCTGTCAAGGGTTTAGCTTCAGGTCGGCCAGGGACTTGTAGTCCTTCTGGTATGCCGGTGATCCCTACTGGGTATAAAGGACCATGTAGGCGCGGACCCGGTGTCCGGTTTGTATTCTGGGGTGAGCCTATGATGCTCCTCTGCCCCCTTAACTCCTGTTTCCTTCCTTCTCTTGCCTCCGGCCACACTCAGGGCCCTCAATACAGCAGCAGACGTGCTGCGTCTTCACTGCCCTCAGTGGCAGCAAACTCTCTCTCAGACTGAGACTAACTGACTGCCTGGCTCCACCCTCCATATATATATATCCCTAACGGGCTCCCTCTGGTGGTATGAGGTGGAAGGGTGGAGGTGTTTGTTTGTAGTGAGGGCCTCTTGTGGAGAAGTCCATCAATGCACCCTTTTGGGTCCTGTGGTACCTGTGAACAGCAGGGTGCCACATTTTGAAAAGAAGGTGCATGGACGCCATTTACCAGGGGACGGACCCTGAGACAACACAGCCCCAACCCCGACATCGACGTCTCAATAAAGGGTTGAGAAACATCGGGTTGTCTGAGAATATGTGCGGTGGCAAAATGATTCTTTAAGGAAGAAAAAGCCTGGAGGGAGGCATCCGACCATTTGGAAAAATCAGATCCCTTCTTAGTCATGTCAGTAAAGGGTCTCACAATTACTGAGTAATTTTGGATGTATTTCCGGTAAAAATTAGTAAAGCCCAGAAAGCGTTGTAGATAGTGATGAGCGAGTACCGTAATATCGCTATACTCGTAACGAGTACTTTGTAATAATCGCGTATTCGTTCCGAATAGCGAGTACAAATGTAAGTCAATGGGAAATGCGAGTAATTTTCTGCTGGATACGCTAATTTGGTACCCAAACAATTGTACAAAAATAGCAGAGGGATAAAAATTAACCTTTATTAGAAGCGTTTAAAATAGACCAAAAGTGCAATTGTGCATACAAAAGTATAAGATGTACCGTATAGTACTAATTGGCATAATGAAAAACCAAAAATAGGAAATATGTTGCCCAAAAAAATGGGACAATTCTATATAGGTACAGTCAAAGGGTCCTATGAGATACCCCCTCACAGGTAAGCTGGTAGAGTCTTATAGGTAGTAATAATGATAGAATCCACCAACAGACCATACCCTTTCTAGCATAATTCCCACCCGACAGTAAATCATATCAATTACAGCCACACTATTAATAGGCTTACATAACAACACATGGTCATAGGGGAGTAGTAGTCTCGTGGCGGTGACCCGGTCCGTGCCCAGGGAGTCAAACTGAGCGGCACTGTTTTGCAGTAGATGTTAAAATGTTCGACTACGCCACCCGTTGATTGCGGCTATGAGGCCGCCGCTGCAGGGCAGACCGCTGAGGCCGGTGATAGGATTGTGCAGCGTAGATGGTATAACCCCCAACGGGAGGGGTATGGCCTCAGGGCAGCAGATGTTGATGACAGTGGTGGAGATGGTGAAGCAAGGAAGCTCAGAGACGTGTGGTGTAGCTTCAAGGCTTTTACTCACAGGTGTTGCTCCGGTCACTTCGGCCAAGAGTGACCACCCAAGCCGTGCTGCGTCCACCAGGTGCGGGACTCGGCCAACTCCCGGGCAGTTCCAGAGCGTGGTCCTGAGCTCCCCTCTCTTCCTTCCTACTGGCCGTCCTCACCAGGGACCCACCTATGTCCGGCTCCCTCGGGCCTTTTGGTGGCGAAACCTGTCCTGGCTTCCCTGACCCTATTCGTGGTCTGCCTTCCTGGTGGATATGGCGAGGGGTCGCGCCAAAACTTGTCCACGACCTCCGGTTCCTGGCTAAGGATGATTAGCCTCTACCAGCTTGGGATCCGGTACCCTTTTCTGCCAACCCTTCACCCTTCTGGTTTACTTCTGGGACCTCAGGGTTCCCTCTTGTCTTGTGTCTCTGGGCCTCTCTTCCTCCTTCTCTCCACTACAGGCCTGGCCCTGGAGCTGGGCCCAGCCGGAGCCACAGCTCCCTGTCAGCCCTCCTGGCTGAACTCTCTCTCAGAACTCACCCTGTCTCTAGATGGTGCCCACCATATATACTCCCTCTATGTGTGAGCCCAGGTGACTAGCACCCAATGGGCTCCTACCTCTATGCCCAGAGCCCCTCCCCTATCTGCCCCTACACTACTGGGATGTTCCTCCCCCCTCCCCACTCCAGCCAGGGACAGACGCTGTCGTACCTGCACAACTATTTGGTGGGAGTACCGTTGTTCTGTCCCCCGGAAATGGGGTGAGTGTAGTGCATGCAGCTATCTGAGCTCAGTCCCACACTCCATCCTTACCCGGGAGTGGAATACCACACCTCTGGTTTGAGGTGCAATACCCCTGTAGCAGCCGAGTCCTCGGGGTGCTACATTTATATGCACAAAGACAATCAAATTACGTCTGTGGATAACTAAACCATGTAACCACATAAAAATTATACCACCATATACTCGTGGTGTCAAAAATACATCATACGATCATAGAGGAAACCTATTCAACTTATCTGATCCTCCATTGATGAAGGTATGAGAAGACACATGTAGGCGGGCTCCCGACGCGTTTCCCTTTTGTCATCAGGGGAGTAAATATGCCCAAATTTATGCCCCCATTTGCTTGAATATGTTGGACGGCACAATTGCACTTTGGGTCTATTTTAAACGTTTCTAATAAAGGTTAATTTTTATCCCTCTAATTTTCTGCTGGACCCTACAAAGGGATCTGGGGGCCTGAGGAAAAGGCCGAAATGGATGGGAAAGTGATGAAACAGAATGGAAATGCAGCATCGGCGTCTCTGCCTCCTGCCGGGCAGAGACGCCGTTCCCCTCACCGCCACGGTCCAGGTCCGGCGTCCTCCCGCTCCCCTGCTTCCCGGGCTCTGTGCTTAGGGCGCGTGCTCCCTCCCTCTTAAAGGGGCCGCGCGCGCCATCCTATAGAGTCCCCAGCCAATGGCTTCCCTTATATAAGGCACCTTCTCCAATATGGAGGTGCCTGTGCAAGGTTGTTGTTCCGTGTGCTATACACTTGCTCCAGCCCTCAGGTCCAGCTGCCTGTCAGTCCTGCCTAACAGTCTGTCTGCCAGTCCAGCCCGCCAGCCTGTCTAACAGTTCTGTTCTCCAGTCTGTCTACAGTTGTGCCCTCCAGCCCGCTTACCTGGAAGCACCTGCCCGTTACCTGTCGTGTCCGCCTGCCCGCTTACCTGGAAGCACCTGCCCGTTACCTGTCGTGCCCGCCTGCTTGCCTACAAGGAGCACCCGTCTGGCTATCTGCCGAACCAGCCTGCTTATCTACCCGGTCCACCCGTCAGCCTTCCTGCCGTGCTCATCCGCTGTACCGGTCAGCTCCTGTCATCTGACCCGTGGGAGTCACCTGCTCTCACACAAGGTCAGTCCCAGAGTGGCACCTGGTTCACCTTTCCGATTCCTCCCTGGTTCACAGAGTAGACTAAGCCACCGTGTGACCTTGGTCGGGCCGAGTAGGCACTTAGTCACGCCCCTCTGGGTCCCTCCTTGCACCGCAGCACAGAGGTTCCACCACCCGGAACAGTAACAGGGAAGAGCCTGGAGAATGTGCCTGCATGCATTTCTGACTCACATATGGTTTCTGGGAATAAGTTTGTCGCAGTATTACACCACTTTTACAGACACACAAGAACAACTATCAAACCTAACCTAAATTGCATTTAACAGGTCAAAAAGGTTATGAAACAGTTTTTTTATAAGGCTAAATAAACCAGAGAAACCCAAAATATCCCTTTTGGCCTTTGTTCACACATACTGTTGTGGCTTTTTTTCGCCTTTTACAATTGTGAGGGCCCTGACTTATACAATTTGTAGGTCTCTCTACATTTTAGTTCCCTATTCCCCAGAACTTTACAAGCTCAGCTAGAACGCACCAGTAGGTGTTGATCTTTGACCTGAGAGGCCTCAGGTGGCTTTGTACCATGCGTTTTGGAGGGACAGCTGTTACTTAGGCATTTGGGTGGTCCCTCCATCATTGACACTCAGATAGTGGAATACATATTCCATAGCAGTTTACAATGAGCCCATTGTAGCGCTGGGCTTGACCCTCCTCCTCCTCCACCACCATGTGATACTGCGGCCCTAAATTCATATGTTTAGAGGACCTTCAGTAGGCAGGAAAGCTACGTTTTGTGAGAGCCCTCGTGTGGCCCTGTAACATACATTTTGAAGTGCCCTCCTCTGGAGATTTTGGAGGTCCCTCTTGTGTACATTTGAGAGTGCCCTCACTTATTCTTATTGTAGGGCCCTCACTATTATTTAACTCATTTAAGGGCAGAGACTACAGAGAAAATGGCCAAGAGACATTGGAGTACTAGAAGGTAGCAGTGAGTGCGGCCTGCGATCCTCAGGTATGGCTGAACTCTGTGAACTGGAAAAATAAAGCTGCACTAGTCAACTGGATGACGAGCTCAAATGTTCTGTGTCCCCAACAGTAGAAACAGTACCCATTCTCTCCTAACGCTGATTCGCCTCCTCCTCCTCCTCTACCTCCTTCTCTCCAGCACATCCAGGCTGGACAGACATGAAGCTTGGGTTGGGAGTCCCCTCTGTAGCATTACGAGTCCCCTCGGTAGCACAGAAAAACAAGTCCTCTCCCTCCTCATCCTCGTCATCTTCCTCCTCATCACCCAATGTTGCCTCAAAATATTGGCTAGGGTGGGTAGTATCACCCATTGGGAAATCTGGCTCCATACTAACATACTGGGCACTCAAAGCTTCCTCTTTGAGATTATGCGTAGAGGCCTTGTCTTCTATCCAAGACAGAATCTGCTCTCGCTCTTCTGGCTTCCACACACGTTTACGTTCCAGACCGGGAAATTTTTCCAGAAATATAGTAGATGCATCAAGCTTCTTCTGACCTGACACAGACTAAGTGCCTTCTCGTGCACCACTGACAACACCACGTCCACGTCCACATCTCTTAACAGGCTTTTTTGGCATTTTGGGTTTTGTTGACAGATTTTCAGATGTTGGCACAAGCCAAGCTAACTGTCACAGACAAAATAGTGAGTCAGCCATGACTCTGCCCATAGGGCTAATTTTTACAAACCCTACGCACATTGTGCAGTGGACAAACCAGGACAGTATTCCTACTCCAGCCTAACTACTATATGTGATTGGTGGCCCTTAGGATGGTGGCTTCCAAAACAGCAGGGAAAATGGCCTGGTGTATGCTTGGTAGCAGGCAGTAGGAAATGTTTGGACTACTGCTTTGCGTTGGGCACTAACCGCCTTTTTAAGTGGATTAATGTGGACAGCAGAAGCCTCGCGCTGACCCCTAAAACAGCAGGGAAAATAGACCGGTGCTTTAAAAAAAAAGGCAGCACAAAATGCTAATACTCTGTGTGCTGGAAATATATGGCTTTACCTCTGACAAGAGCTGGTTTCAGATGGACACTGGAAGAACACTTTATTCTCTCCCTACCTAATACACAAGTTCTCCCTCCCTGTACTCTGACTTTGTTGTGTGTAGTGTTGAGTAGTGTTGAGCGATACCTTCCGATATCCGGAAATACAGTTATATGAAAAAGTTTGGGCACCCCTATTAATCTTACGCTTAATGTTTTCTTAAAATTGGTGTTTTTGCAGCAGCTATTTCAGTTTGATCTATGTAATAACTGTTGGACACAGTAATGTTTCTGCCTTGAAATAAGGTTTATTGTACTAACAGAAAATGTGCAATCTGCATTCAAACAAAATTTGACAGGTGCATAAGTATGGGCACCCTTATCATTTTCTTGTTTTAAATACTCCTACCTACTTTTTACTGACTTACTAAAGCCCTTTTTTTGGTTTTGTAACCTCATTGAGCTTTGAACTTCATAGCCAGGTGTATGCAATCATGAGAAAAGCTACTTAAAGTGGCCACTTGCAAGTTGTTCTCCTGTTTGAATCTCCTCTGAAGAGTGGCATCATGGGCTCCTCAAAACAACTGTCAAATGATCTGAAAACAAAGATTATTCAACATAGTTGTTCAGGGGAAGGATACAAAAAGCTGTCTCAGAGATTTAACCTGTCAGTTTCCACTGTGAGGAACATAGTAAGGAAATGGAAGAACACAGGGACAGTTCTTGTTAAGGCCAGAAGTGGCAGGCCAAGAAAAACATCAGAAAGGCAGAGAAGAAGAATGGTGAGATCAGTCAAGGACAATCCTCAGACCACCTCCAGAGAGCTGCAGCATCAACTTGCTGCAGATGGTGTCACTGTGCATCGGTCAACTATACAACGCACTTTGCACAAGGAGAAGCTGTATGGGAGAGTGATGCGAAAGAAGCCGTTTCTGCAAGCACGCCACAAACAGAGTCGGCTGAGGTATGCAAAAGCACATTTGGAGAAGCCAATTTCTTTTTGGAAGAAGGTCCTGTGGACTGATGAAACCAAGAGTGAGTTGTTTGGTCATACAAAAAGGCGTTATGCATGGCGGCAAAAAACACAGCATTCCAAGAAAAACACTTGCTACCCACAGTAAAATTTGGTGGAGGTTCCATCATGCTTTGGGGCTGTGTGGCCAATGCCGGCACCGGGAATCTTGTTAAAGTTGAGGGACGCATGGATTCCACTCAGTATCAGCAGATTCTTGACAATAATGTTCAAGAATCAGTGACAAAGTTGAAGTTACGCAGGGGATGGATCTTTCAGCAAGACAATGATCCAAAACACCGCTCCAAATCTACTCAGGCATTCATGCAGAGGAACAATGACAATGTTCTGGAATGGCCATCCCAGTCCCCAGACCTGAATATCATTGAACATCTGTGGGATCATTTGAAGAGGGCTGTCCATGCTCGGCGACCATCAAACTTAACTGAACTGGAATTGTTTTGTAAAGAGGAATGGTCAAAAATACCTTCATCCAGGATCCAGGAAATCATTAAAAGCTACAGGAAGCGACTAGAGGCAAAAGGAGGATCTACTAAATATTAATGTCACTTTTCTGGTGGGGTGCCCATACTTATGCACCTGTCAAATTTTGTTTGAATGCAGATTGCACATTTTCTGTTAGTACAATAAACCTCATTTCAAGGCAGAAACATTACTGTGTCCAACAGTTATTACATAGATCAAACTGAAAGAGCTGCTGCAAAAACACCAATTTATATAAAACATTAAGCTTAAGATTAATAGGGGTGCCCAAACTTTTTCATATAACTGTATCGGATCGGATTGGATCGGACCGACGCCCAAAAAATATCGGATATTGCCAATTCCGATACCGGAAACCAATGCAAGTCAATGGGACACAAATATCGGAATGAAAATAAACCCTTTCTTTCCTTGTAGGTTAATTCTACATGAAGGAAAACAACTAAGAATAATGTAGAATGTATTACATGAAAAGTCGGCAATTCAGCAGCGGCATACACCGGTACCCGACAATTTAGAACAGAAAGAATAGAGCTTCACACATAGATTAGATAGAAACATGTCAGTCACATATATAAGAAGTACAGTGACAGTGTTGATTACTGTACTTGTCATTTAGTGTTAAAATAAAGGATTTATTAAAAAAAAATTGGCGTGGGGTTCCCCGTAATTTTAGTCTCTAGCGGAGGTTAAGCAGACGGCTGGGGCAGATGTTTGAAGCCTGGGAAGGGGGTAATACCCACAGAGCTTCCCAGGCTACTAATATCAGCCCCCAGCTGAATACCTAGCCTTTACTACCTATTAAAATGGGGAAGCCCCCCAAAAAATGACGTGGGGTCTCCCCTATTTTAATAGCTAGCAAAGGCTAGGCAGACAGCTGGGGGCTGATATTAATAGCCCAGGAAGGGTGCCATGAATATTGGCCCCCTCCTAGGCTAGAAACACCAGCCGTCAGCCGTCCCAGAAATGGCGCATCCATAGTTTTTGTGTTTTATTTTAACTTTGACTATGGGATTAGTAATGGGGGTGTCTTATAGACGCCTCTCCATTACTAACCTGGGCTTGATGTCAGCTGGCATTATAAGCTGACATCAACCCCAGCCCTATTACCCCACTGCCACCGCTACAGGGCAGTGGGAAGAGCGAGGCTAAGTGCCAGAATTGGCGCATCCTATGGATGCGCCATTTCTGGGGCGGCTGACGGCTGGTGTTTCTAGCCTGGGAGGTGGCCAATATTCATGGCACCCTTCCTGGGCTATTAATATCAGCCCCCAGCTGTCTGCCTAGCCTTTGCTAGCTATTAAAATAGGGGGGACTCCACGTCACTTTTTTGGGGGGTCCCCCATTTTAATAGCTAGTAAAGGCTAGGTATTCAGCTGGGGGCTGATATTAGTAGCCTGGGAAGCTCCGTGGGTATTACCCCCTTCCCAGGCTTCAAACATCTGCCCCAGCCGTCTGCTTAACCTCCGCTAGAGCCTAAAATTACGGGGAACCCCACGCCAATTTTTTTTTAATAAATCCTTTATTTTAACACTAAATGACAAGTACAGTAACCAACACTGTCACTGTACTTCTTATATATGTGACTGACATGTTTCTATCTAATCTATGTGTGAAGCTCTATTCTTTCTGTTATAAATTGTCGGGTACCGGTGTATGCCGCTGATGAATTGTCGGGTACCGGTGTATGCGCTGATGAATTGCCGGCTTTTCATGTAATACATTCTACATTATTCTTAGTTGTTTTCCTTCATGTAGAATTAACCTACAAGGAAAGAAAGGGTTTATTTTCATTCCGATATTTGTGTCCCATTGACTTGCATTGGTTTCCGGTATCGGAATTGGCAATATCCGATATTTTTTGGGCGTCGGTCCGATCCAATCCGATCCGATACAGTTATATGAAAAAGTTTGGGCACCCCTATTAATCTTAAGCTGAATGTTTTATAAAAATTTGTGTTTTTGCAGCAGCTCTTTCAGTTTGATCTATGTAATAACTGTTGGACACAGTAATGTTTCTGCCTTGAAATGAGGTTTATTGTACTAACAGAAAATGTGCAATCTGTATTCAAATAAAATGTGATAGGTGCATAAGTATGGGCACCTCACCAGAAAAGTGACATTAATATTTAGTAGATCCTCCTTTTGCCTCTAGTCGCTTTCTGTAGCTTTTAATGAGTTCCTGGATCCTGGATGAAGGTATTTTTGACCATTCCTCTTTACAAAACAATTCCAGTTCCTGTAAGTTTGATGGTCGCCCGGGAGCATGGACAGCCCTCTTCAAATGATCCCACAGATGTTCAATGATATTCAGGTCTGGGGACTGGGATGGCCATTCCAGAACATTGTAATTGTTCCTCTGCATGAATACCTGAGTAGATTTGGAGCGGTGTTTTGGATCATTGTCTTGCTGAAAGATCCATCCCCTGCGTAACTTCAACTTTGTCACTGATTCTTGAACATTATTGTCAAGAATCTGCTGATACTGAGTGGAATCCACGCGTCCCTCAACTTTAACAAGATTCCCGGTGCCGGCATTGGCCACACAGCCCCAAAGCATGATGGAACCTCCACCAAATTTTACTGTGGGTAGCAAGTGTTTTTCTTGGAATGCTGTGTTTTTTGCCGCCATGCATAACGCCTTTTTGTATGACCAAACAACTCACTCTTGGTTTCATCAGTCCACAGGACCTTCTTCCAAAAAGAAATTGGCTTCTCCAAATGTGCTTTTGCATACCTCAGCCGACTCTGTTTGTGGCGTGCTTGCAGAAACGGCTTCTTTCGCATCACTCTCCCATACAGCTTCTCCTTGTGCAAAGTGCGTTGTATAGTTGACCGATGCACAGTGACACCATCTGCAGCAAGTTGATGCTGCAGCTCTCTGGAGGTGGTCTGAGGATTGTCCTTGACTGATCTCACCATTCTTCTTCTCTGCCTTTCTGATGTTTTTCTTGGCCTGCCACTTCTGGCCTTAACAAGAACTGTCCCTGTGTTCTTCCATTTCCTTACTATGTTCCTCACAGTGGAAACTGACAGGTTAAATCTCTGAGACAGCTTTTTGTATCCTTCCCCTGAACAACTATGTTGAATAATCTTTGTTTTCAGATCATTTGACAGTTGTTTTGAGGAGCCCATGATGCCACTCTTCAGAGGAGATTCAAACAGGAGAACAACTTGCAAGTGGCCACTTTAAGTAGCTTTTCTCATGATTGTATACACCTGGCTATGAAGTTCAAAGCTCAATGAGGTTACAAAACCAAAAAAAGGGCTTTAGTAAGTCAGTAAAAAGTAGGTAGGAGTATTTAAAACAAGAAAATGATAAGGGTGCCCATACTTATGCACCTGTCAAATTTTGTTTGAATGCAGATTGCACATTTTCTGTTAGTACAATAAACCTCATTTCAAGGCAGAAACATTACTGTGTCCAACAGTTATTACATAGATCAAACTGAAATAGCTGCTGCAAAAACACCAATTTTAAGAAAACATTAAGCGTAAGATTAATAGGGGTGCACAAACTTTTTCATATAACTGTATTTCCGGATATCGGAAGGTATCGCTCAACACTACTCAACACTACACACAACAAAGTCAGAGTACAGGGAGGGAGAACTTGTGTATTAGGTAGGGAGAGAATAAAGTGTTCTTCCAGTGTCCATCTGAAACCAGCTCTTGTCAGAGGTAAAGCCATATATTTCCAGCACACAGAGTATTAGCATTTTGTGCTGCCTTTTTGCCTATTACATAGATCAAACTGAAATAGCTGTTGCAAAAACACAAATTTTTATAAAACATTCAGCTTAAGATTAATAGGGGTGCTCAAACTTTTTTATATAACTGTATCGGATCGGATTGGATCGGACCGACGCCCAAAAAATATCGGATATTGCCAATTCCGATACCGGAAACCAATGCAAGTCAATGGGACACAAATATCGGAATGAAAATAAACCCTTTCTTTCCTTGTAGGTTAATTCTACATGAAGGAAAACAACTAAGAATAATGTAGAATGTATTACATGAAAAGCCGGCAATTCAGCAGCGGCATACACCGGTACCCGACAATTCATCAGCGGCATACACCGGTACCCGACAATTTATAACAGAAAGAATAGAGCTTCACACATAGATTAGATAGAAACATGTCAGTCACATATATAAGAAGTACAGTGACAGTGTTGATTACTGTACTTGTCATTTAGTGTTAAAATAAAGGATTTATTAAAAAATAATTGGCGTGGGATCCCCCGTAATTTTAGTCTCTAGCGGAGGTTAAGCAGACGGCTGGGGCAGATGTTTGAAGCCTGGGAAGGGGATAATACCCACGGAGCTTCCCAGGCTACTATTATCAGCCCCCAGCTGAATACCTAGCCTTTACTAGCTATTAAAATGGGGGACCCCCCCAAAAAAGTGACGTGGAGTCCCCCCTATTTTAATAGCTAGCAAAGGCTAGGCAGACAGCTGGGGGCTGATATTAATAGCCCAGGAAGGGAGCCATGAATATTGGCCCCCTCCCAGGCTAGAAACACCAGCCGTCAGCCGCCCCAGAAATGGCGCATCCATAGGATGCGCCAATTCTGGCACTTAGCCTCGCTCTTCCCACTGCCCTGTAGCGGTGGCAGTGGGGTAATAGGGCTGGGGTTGATGTCAGCTTATAATGCCAGCTGACATCAAGCCCAGGTTAGTAATGGAGAGGAGTCTATAAGACACCCCCATTACTAACCCCATACTCAAAGTTACAAAAAAACACAAACACCCAGAATAAAGTCCTTTAATTGAAATAAACACACAATTCTTTATAGTTCTAAATTAAACCATACATACCATCGCGCCCATTCCAGCTGAAGCCAACGATCTCCAGCAATAAAAGTAAAATAATAAAGCAACATCATCCTTACCTTTCCATGGTTCCCAGGACGGCTCCAGCTCTGCTACATCGAGATGACAGGCTGGATCGCAGCAGAACGCCGCTATCCAGCCTGTCATCCCGCAGACACTGAGAAGCGCAGGCATGCTTGTGCTCCTCAGTGTCTGGCTGTGACGGCATAAAGATGAGCCGAGTTCATGTCCAATGAACTCGGCTCACCTCATGCACGTCACTGACAGCGTGGGAGAATTCTCCTGCGCTCAGCTAATCTATGTGTGATGCTCTATTCTTTCTGTTCTAAATTGTCGGGTACAGATGCTGAATTGCCGGCCTGCTTTTTTAAAGAGAGTGTCTTCTGAGCAGTTTGTCAGCTTTTGGACACCTTTGAAGGTGTTTTCTATGTGTTTTTGTTTGCCTGCCATTGGTTTTAACGGTGTTCGACAGTGTTCTAAGGTGTTCGACAAACAGTTTCACGAACATCCCGATGTTCGACGAACCGAACCCGAACACTACGGGGGTGGCTCAACACTAGTGCTCATAACACCACTAGATAAATTCCTTGAAGGGTCTAATTTCCAAAATGGGGTCACTTGTTGGGGGTTTTCCACTGTTTAGGCACATCAGGGACTCTCCAAATGCAGCATAGCGTCCGCTCTCGATTCCAGACAATTTTGCGTTCAAAAATTCAAATGGCGCTCCTTTTCTTCCAAGCAGAGTGCCCAAACAGTAGTTTTCCCCCACATTTGGGGTATTGGTGTTCTCAGGAGAAATTGTACAACAGTTTTGGGGTCCATTTTCTCCTGTTATCCTTGTGAAAATAAAAAAAATTGGGGCTAAAAAATAATTTTTGTGGAAGAAAATTTGATTTTTTTTTTTATTTTCACGGCTCAATGTTATAAACTTCTGTGAAGCACGGGGGTTCAGGGTGCTTACCACACATCTAGATAAGTTCATTGAGGGGTCTAGCTTCCAAAGTCACTTGTGGGGGGTTTCCACTGTTTTGGCACATCAGGGGCTCAGGTGTCCACTGTCACTTTCTGACAATTTTTCTGTTCCAAAAGTCAAATGTCGCTCCTTCCGTTCCGAGCCATGCACTGCACCCAAACAGTAGTTTTCGCCGTACTCTGGAGAAATTGCACAATAAATTTTATGCTCCATTTTCTCCTGCTACTTTTGTGAAAATATTTGAAATAATTTAAATGGTTTCAAAAATTGTGCTGATGTAAAGTAGACATGTGGCAAAAGTTATTTATTACCTATCTGTGTGAGATAACTCTCTGGTTTAAAGAAGTTAACCACTACTTGGACAGCTCCTTGTCATACTCCACACTTGGTAAAATAAAAGAACCTAAACTGTCCTCCGGTGCTGGCGCCGATCCAGTGGTGTCTGCACTCGCATTCCCGGGGCTCTGGTGCGGTGGAATGACACGTGGTCACTGGCGCCCACTCAGCGCTGACATCACTGTCTCCGCCTTCAGACAGATTGAACATGAAGAGGAAGTCAGAGATCAGCTGCAGCCCGGTCTTCCTCTTCATGTCCAATTTGTCTGAAGGCGGGGCCAGTGACGCGAGCGCTGAATGGGTGCCGGGAGTCACATGTCATAGCAGCAGCAGGAGGGCCCCAGAGACCGTGAGTGCCGACACCGCTGGAACAGCCAAGAAGGCGTCGTCCTAGTAGTGAACAACCTCTTTAAGGGCATAAACATTAAAAGTTTGAAAATTACGATATGTTGGCCAAAAATCCAGTATTTCTACAAATAAACGAAAAAAATGTTGAACAAATTTTACCAGTAAGAAAGTACAATGTGTCACGAACCAATGTCAGAGTCGGAGGAATCAGCTGACGCTCTAGAGTTATTACCCCATGAAGTAACAAACCACGTTACCAGGACCCCCCTAATGGGACACAAGTCTGCGCCTGTACGGGAAGGCACAAGCCTGATGGAAGGAAACCTCCTGAGGCCCAGGGGTGGAGGCTCCGCCTGAGGCCCAGGGGGTGGAGGCTCCGCCAGAGGCCCAGGGGGTGGAGGCTCCGCCAGAGGCCCAGGGGGTGGAGGCTCCGCCAGAGGCCCAGGGGGTGGAGGCTCCGCCAGAGGCCCAGGGGGTGGAGGCTCCGCCAGAGGCCCAGGGGTGGAGGCTCCACCAGAGGCCCAGGGGTGGAGGCTCCACCAGAGGCCCAGGGGTGGGGGCTCCGCCTGAGGCCCAGGGGTGGAGGCTCCGCCTGAGGCCCAGGGGTGGAGGCTTCGCCTGAGGCCCAGGGGTGGGGGCTCCGCCTGAGGCCCAGGGGTGGGGGCTCTAGCTGAGGCCCAGGGGTGGGGGCTCTAGCTGAGGCCCAGGGGTGGGGGCTCTAGCTGAGGCCCAGGGGTGGGGGCTCCGCCAGAGGCCCAGGGGTGGAGGCTCTAGCTGAGGCCCAGGGGTGGAGGCTCTAGCTGAGGCCCAGGGGTGGAGGCTCTAGCTGAGGCCCAGGGGTGCAGGCTCTAGCTGAGGCCCAGGGGTGGAGGCTCCAGCTGAGGCCCAGGGGTGGAGGCTCTAGCTGAGGCCCAGGGGTGGAGGCTCCAGCTGAGGCCCAGGGGTGGAGGCTCCAGCTGAGGCCTGTGTGTACAAACATCTAAAGACCAAGCGCCGCTGCCGTAGAGGTGACGGATGGGACGGTCATCTATTACCTGACATCGGTCAGACGTGTAACATGAGGCCCGGCCACTAAGGGGTTAATAACAATGGCTGCTCTCTGACCAGGGGGCGGGGCTCTCCTCTGGAGCTGCCCTCTAAGCTCCGCCTTATAGAGGTGTGTACAGTGCGGGAGGAGCACAGAGGAGAGCAGCGGCGGCGTACAGACGGACAGGAGGCGGGGCCACGTATAGACGTACAGGAGGAGGGCCAACGTATACACACGCAGGAGGCGGGGCCACGTATAGACGTACAGGAGGCGGGGCCACGAGCACACGTACAGGAGGCGGGGCCACGTATAGACGTACAGGAGGAGGGCCAACTTATACACACAGGAGGCGGGGCCACGTATAGACGTACAGGAGGAGGGCCAACGTATACACACACAGGAGGCGGGGCCACGTATAGACGTACAGGAGGAGGGCCAACGTATACACACACAGGTGGCGGGGCCACGTATAGACGTACAGGAGGAGGGCCAACGTATACACACACAGGAGGCGGGGCCACGTATAGACGTACAGGAGGAGGGCCAACGTATACACACACAGGAGGCGGGGCCACGTATAGACGTACAGGAGGAGGGCCAACTTATACACACAGGAGGCGGGGCCACGTATAGACGTACAGGAGGAGGGCCAACTTATACACACAGGAGGCGGGGCCACGTATAGACGTACAGGAGGAGGGCCAACGTATACACACAGGAGGCGGGGCCACGTATAGACGTACAGGAGGAGGGCCAACGTATACACACGCAGGAGGCGGGGCCACGTATAGACGTACAGGAGGAGGGCCAACGTATACACACGCAGGAGGCGGGGCCACGTATAGACGTACAGGAGGAGGGCCAACTTATACACACAGGAGGCGGGGCCACGTATAGACGTACAGGAGGAGGGCCAACGTATACACACACAGGAGGCGGGGCCACGTATAGACGTACAGGAGGAGGGCCAACTTATACACACAGGAGGCGGGGCCACGTATAGACGTACAGGAGGAGGGCCAACTTATACACACAGGAGGCGGGGCCACGTATAGACGTACAGGAGGAGGGCCAACTTATACACACAGGAGGCGGGGCCACGTATAGACGTACAGGAGGAGGGCCAACGTATACACACAGGAGGCGGGGCCACGTATAGACGTACAGGAGGAGGGCCAACTTATACACACAGGAGGCGGGGCCACGTATAGACGTACAGGAGGAGGGCCAACTTATACACACAGGAGGCGGGGCCACGTATAGACGTACAGGAGGAGGGCCAACGTATACACACACAGGTGGCGGGGCCACGTATAGACGTACAGGAGGAGGGCCAACGTATACACACACAGGAGGCGGGGCCACGTATAGACGTACAGGAGGAGGGCCAACGTATACACACACAGGAGGCGGGGCCACGTATAGACGTACAGGAGGAGGGCCAACTTATACACACAGGAGGCGGGGCCACGTATAGACGTACAGGAGGAGGGCCAACTTATACACACAGGAGGCGGGGCCACGTATAGACGTACAGGAGGAGGGCCAACGTATACACACAGGAGGCGGGGCCACGTATAGACGTACAGGAGGAGGGCCAACGTATACACACAGGAGGCGGGGCCACGTATAGACGTACAGGAGGAGGGCCAACTTATACACACAGGAGGCGGGGCCACGTATAGACGTACAGGAGGAGGGCCAACTTATACACACAGGAGGCGGGGCCACGTATAGACGTACAGGAGGAGGGCCAACGTATACACACAGGAGGCGGGGCCACGTATAGACGTACAGGAGGAGGGCCAACTTATACACACAGGAGGCGGGGCCACGTATAGACGTACAGGAGGAGGGCCAACTTATACACACAGGAGGCGGGGCCACGTATAGACGTACAGGAGGAGGGCCAACGTATACACACACAGGAGGCGGGGCCACGTATAGACGTACAGGAGGAGGGCCAACGTATACACACACAGGAGGCGGGGCCACGTATAGACGTACAGGAGGAGGGCCAACGTATACACACGCAGGAGGCGGGGCCACGTATAGACGTACAGGAGGAGGGCCAACGTATACACACGCAGGAGGCGGGGCCACGTATAGACGTACAGGAGGAGGGCCAACGTATACACACGCAGGAGGCGGGGCCACGTATAGACGTACAGGAGGCGGGGCCACGAGCACACGTACAGGAGGCGGGGCCACGTTAGGACGTACAGGAGGGGTCGGGAGACGTACGTCACATGACAGGAAGTGGTGTCGGCGTTCACTTCCGGGGCACGGCAGCTGTCACCATGGCGGCGCTCAGGCTGGTGGCACAGGCAGGACAGGTATGGAGGAGGCTGCGGGAGGGCGGGCGTTGTGTGCGGGGTAACAGCGGAGTCTTGTCCTTCCAGAGATGCTTCCCCCGGGGCAGAGCTCCGCTCGTCAGATCCGTGTCCTCTGCGTCCCCCGTGCTGCAGGCGGTGCACAGCCAGGTGAGGAGGAGCCACAGACACCACCACGTCACGGGAGAGGGGCGGGGCTTGTAGGCCCAGGACTGGCTTATACACGGGTGGGCGGGGCCTGTAGTCCCAGGACTGGCTTATACACGGGTGGGCGGGGCCTGTAGTCCCAGGACTGGCTTATACACGGGTGGGCGGGGCCTGTAGTCCCAGGACTGGCTTATACACGGGTGGGTGGGGCCTGTAGTCCCAGGACTGGCTTATACACGGGTGGGCGGGGCCTGTAGTCCCAGGACTGGCTTATACATGGGTGGGCGGGGCCTGTAGTCCCAGGACTGGCTTATACACGGGTGGGCGGGGCCTGTAGTCCCAGGACTGGCTTATACACGGGTGGGCGGGGCCTGTAGTCCCAGGACTGGCTTATACACGGGTGGGCGGGGCCTGTAGTCCCAGGACTGGCTTATACACGGGTGGGCGGGGCCTGTAGTCCCAGGACTGGCTTATACACGGGTGGGCGGGGCCTGTAGTCCCAGGATTGGCTTATACACGGGTGGGCGGGGCCTGTAGTCCCAGGATTGGCTTATACACGGGTGGGCGGGGCCTGTAGTCCCAGGACTGGCTTATACACGGGTGGGCGGGGCCTGTAGTCACATGACTGTTTTCTACAGGGGGAGGCAGTGAAGTCGGAGGGTGCGTTCCACGTCACTATGATCCCAGGAGATGGAGTGGGACCAGAACTCATGCACTCGGTGAAGGAAGTGTTCAAGGTGAGCGTCCGCCCGACCCCAGCTCTGCACTCGCTCCATTTCCCTGGCTGTGCGCTCCGCTGCCCCCACTGTCTCTCTTGTGCCCCCCGCCTGGTTCTTCTTCCCCCAGCCGCCCCCGCTGCCTCCTCTCTTGTGCCCGCGCTGCCTCTCTTGTGCCCCCCGCCTGGTTCTTCTCCCCCCAGCTGCCCCCGCTGGTTCTCTTGAGCCCCCCGCCTGGTTCTTCTCCCCCCAGCCGCCCCTGCTGGTTCTCTTGAGCCCCCCGCCTGGATCTTCTCCCCACGGCCGCCCCCGCTGCCTCTGTTGTGCCCCCCGCCTGGTTCTTCTCCCCCCTGCCGCCCCCGCTGGCTCTCTTGAGCCCCACTCCTGGTTCTTTTCCCCCCAGCCGCCCCCGCTGCCTCTCTTGTGCCCCCCGCCTGGTTCTTCTCGCCCCTGCTGGCTCTCTTGAGCCCCCCGCCTGGTTCTTCTCCCCCCGGCCGCCCCCGCTGGCTCTCTTGTGCCCCCCGCCTGGTTCTTCTCCCCCCGGCCGCCCCCGCTGGCTCTCTTGTGCCCCCCGCCTGGTTCTTCTCCCCCCGGCTGCCCCCGCTGGCTCTCTTGAGCCCTCCGCCTGGTTCTTCTCCCCCCCTCAGCCGCCCCCGCTGCCTCTCTTGTGCCCCCCCCCTGGTTCTCCTCCCCCCTCCGGCTTTGCTCCCGGCCCACCTCCTGTCTGTGTCCTTCAGGCGGCGGACGTCCCGGTGGAGTTTGATGAGTATCACCTGAGCGAGGTGCAGAACATGGCGTCTCCGGAGAAGCTGGACGAGGTTCTGGCCTCCATGCGGGCAAACAAGGTCGCCATTAAAGGTAATGAGAAGGTCTGCGGTTGGGATCATCCAGAAGTGAATGCCAGGGGTGGTAGATGTGCGCTGGGGGGGGATTGTTGGCTCTGTGCTGCCCCCTCCAGGTCTATTCTGGCCTCTTTAATGCCCGTTATTTCCCCTCTACAGGGAAGATCCACACCCCCATGGAGTATAAAGGGGAGCTGGCCTCATACGAGATGAGGCTCAGGTACGTCTGGCCGGGGTGGGGGGGAGCTGCGTGCAGTGAAGGGTCCGGTGTCACTAGGTGGCGCCTGGCAGCAGTGGGGTATGCAGCGAGTGATCACGCTGGACGTCCCTGCTCCAGGGTGGGGTCATCCTATAGGGGCGCAGTTACTTTATGTCCCCCCAATCTCAGGAGGAAGCTGGATCTGTTCGCCAATGTGGTTAATGTGAGCAGTCTGCCTGGATACAAGACGCGGCACAACAACCTGGACCTGGTGATCATCCGGGAGCAGACGGAGGGCGAGTACAGCTCACTGGAGCATGAGGTGGGTGACGAGGGCACCGGGGGCTGAGCCACGGGGGGGGTGGCAGAGCGCTGACCCCCATCACTCCCCGCAGAGCGTCAGTGGCGTCATTGAGTGTCTGAAGATCATCACCCGCGAGAACTCCAACAGGATCGCCAAGTTCGCCTTTGATTATGCCACAAAGAAAGGTCGTTCCAAGGTCACCGCCGTGCACAAAGCCAATATCATGTAAGTGGGGCCAGGGGGCGTCTGCGGGGTCCACAGATGAGCCAGAGCTCAGCTCTGTAATACAAGCTCGGTCTTAGTGATAGTGGTGGAGCGCGCTGGCACGGCAGAGCGGTCAGTCATCAAACGTTACTGTGACTTGCAGAATATTCCACTGAACGTTCACACGGCCCCCCAAAGTCTGTAACACCGGTGAAGGAACAAATCCGGGGACGCCAGTGAGAAATAGGAGTGATCCTTGGAAGAACTCCCAACATCTGGCAGGGAAGACACAGCGGGTGTCGAGTAATGGGGGTCAGACGACCCCCGGGATCATTCTTGGTACATTAGTACCAGGCTCTGGTCTCAGGTGCTCTGACCTTGTCCTTGCAGTGTAAGATCCTAAAATATCACCACCTGGCCGCCTCATTTCTCTCTTCTCCTGGGTGTGATAGTCCCCCTGACGGACTGCACTAAAGCATGATACAAGTGCTGCAGGGCATTATGGGCACGGCTGCGTCTCGTCATTAGCCCGCTGTTCAGCAGTCTGTGAGATGACCCCCGGGTATTCCATTTTTTTTTCATTTTGCGATCCGATCAGATCTAAAGTTGTTCAAATTTACCAGAACCTGCAAATCTCCGGGAATTATACTGAGTTGCTTCACATGGATCTTCTCAGCTCTAATGGAAGCAGACGCGAGCCGTAGATGTGCGTATGCGCCGTCTGTAGAGAGCACGCGAGCCGTAGATGTGCGTATGCTCCGTCTATACAGAGCACGCGAGCCGTAGATGTGCGTATGTGCCGTCTGTAGAGAGCACGCGAGCCGTAGATGTGCGTATGTGCCGTCTGTAGAGAGCACGCGAGCCGTAGATGTGCGTATGCTCCGTCTATACAGAGCACGCGAGCCGTAGATGTGCGTATGCTCCGTCTATACAGAGCACGCGATCCGTAGATGTGCGTATGCTCCGTCTATACAGAGCACGCGATCCGTAGATGTGCGTATGTGTTGTCTATAGAGAGCACGCGAGCCGTAGATGTGCGTATGCGCCGTCTGTAGAGAGCACGCGAGCCGTAGATGTGCGTATGCTCCGTCTATACAGAGCACGCAAGCGGTAGATGTGCGTATGTGCCGTCTGTAGAGAGCACGCGAGCCGTAGATGTGCGTATGTGTTGTCTATACAGAGCACGCGAGCCGTAGATGTGCGTATGCTCCGTCTATACAGAGCACACGATCCGTAGATGTGCGTATGTGTTGTCTATAGAGAGCACGCGAGCCGTAGATGTGCGTATGCTCCGTCTGTAGAGAGCACGCGAGCCGTAGATGTGCGTATGCGCCGCCTGTAGAGAGCACGCGAGCCGTAGATGTGCAGTCTATACAGAGCACGCGAGCCGTAGATGTGCGTATGTGCAGTCTATACAGAGCACGCGAGCCGTAGATGTGCGTATGCTCCGTCTGTGGAGAGCACGCGAGCCGTAGATGTGCGTATGCTCCGTCTGTGGAGAGCACGCGAGCCGTAGATGTGCGTATGCTCCGTCTGTGGAGAGCACGCGAGCCGTAGATGTGCGTATGCTCCATCTGTAGAGAGCACGCGAGCCGTAGATGTGCGTATGCTCCATCTGTAGAGAGCACGCGAGCCGTAGATGTGCGTATGCGCCGCCTGTAGAGAGCACGCGAGCCGTAGATGTGCAGTCTATACAGAGCACGCGAGCCGTAGATGTGCGTATGTGCAGTCTATACAGAGCACGCGAGCCGTAGATGTGTGTATGTGCCGCCTGTAGAGAGCACGCGAGCCGTAGATGTGCGCATGCTCCGTCTGTAGAGAGCACGCGAGCCGTAGATGTGCGTATGCTCCGTCTGTAGAGAGCACGCGAGCCGTAGATGTGCGTATGCTCCGTCTGTAGAGAGCACGCGAGCCGTAGATGTGCGTATGCTCCGTCTGTAGAGAGCACGCGAGCCGTAGATGTGCGTATGCTCCGCCTGTAGAGAGCACGCGAGCCGTAGATGTGCGTATGTGCCGCCTGTAGAGAGCACGCGAGCCGTAGATGTGCAGTCTATACAGAGCACGCGAGCCGTAGATGTGCGTATGTGCAGTCTATACAGAGCACGCGAGCCGTAGATGTGCGTATGTGCCGCCTGTAGAGAGCACGCGAGCCGTAGATGTGCGCATGCTCCGTCTGTAGAGAGCACGCGAGCCGTAGATGTGCGCATGCTCCGTCTGTAGAGAGCACGCGAGCCGTAGATGTGCGCATGCTCCGTCTGTAGAGAGCACGCGAGCCGTAGATGTGCGCATGCTCCGTCTGTAGAGAGCACGCGAGCCGTAGATGTGCGCATGCTCCGTCTGTAGAGGGCACGCGAGCCGTAGATGTGCGCATGCTCCGTCTGTAGAGGGCACGCGAGCCGTAGATGTGCGTATGCTCCGTCTGTAGAGGGCACGCGAGCCGTAGATGTGCGCATGCTCCGTCTGTAGAGGGCACGCGAGCCGTAGATGTGCGTATGCTCCGTCTGTAGAGGGCACGCGAGCCGTAGATGTGCGTATGCTCCGTCTGTAGAGGGCACGCGAGCCGTAGATGTGCGTATGCTCCGTCTGTAGAGGGCACGCGAGCCGTAGATGTGCGTATGCTCCGTCTGTAGAGGGCACGCGAGCCGTAGATGTGCGTATGCTCCGTCTGTAGAGGGCACGCGAGCCGTAGATGTGCGTATGCTCCGTCTGTAGAGGGCACGCGAGCCGTAGATGTGCGTATGCTCCGTCTGTAGAGGGCACGCGAGCCGTAGATGTGCGTATGCTCCGTCTGTAGAGGGCACGCGAGCCGTAGATGTGCGTATGCTCCGTCTGTAGAGGGCACGCGAGCCGTAGATGTGCGTATGCTCCGTCTGTAGAGGGCACGCGAGCCGTAGATGTGCGTATGCTCCGTCTGTAGAGGGCACGCGAGCCGTAGATGTGCGTATGCTCCGTCTGTAGAGGGCACGCGAGCCGTAGATGTGCGTATGCTCCGTCTGTAGAGGGCACGCGAGCCGTAGATGTGCGTATGCTCCGTCTGTAGAGGGCACGCGAGCCGTAGATGTGCGTATGCTCCGTCTGTAGAGGGCACGCGAGCCGTAGATGTGCGTATGCTCCGTCTGTAGAGGGCACGCGAGCCGTAGATGTGCGTATGCTCCGTCTGTAGAGGGCACGCGAGCCGTAGATGTGCGTATGCTCCGTCTGTAGAGGGCACGCGAGCCGTAGATGTGCGTATGCTCCGTCTGTAGAGGGCACGCGAGCCGTAGATGTGCGTATGCTCCGTCTGTAGAGGGCACGCGAGCCGTAGATGTGCGTATGCTCCGTCTGTAGAGGGCACGCGAGCCGTAGATGTGCGTATGCTCCGTCTGTAGAGGGCACGCGAGCCGTAGATGTGCGTATGCTCCGTCTGTAGAGGGCACGCGAGCCGTAGATGTGCGTATGCTCCGTCTGTAGAGGGCACGCGAGCCGTAGATGTGCGTATGCTCCGTCTGTAGAGGGCACGCGAGCCGTAGATGTGCGTATGCTCCGTCTGTAGAGGGCACGCGAGCCGTAGATGTGCGTATGCTCCGTCTGTAGAGGGCACGCGAGCCGTAGATGTGCGTATGCTCCGTCTGTAGAGGGCACGCGAGCCGTAGATGTGCGTATGCTCCGTCTGTAGAGGGCACGCGAGCCGTAGATGTGCGTATGCTCCGTCTGTAGAGGGCACGCGAGCCGTAGATGTGCGTATGCTCCGTCTGTAGAGGGCACGCGAGCCGTAGATGTGCGTATGCTCCGTCTGTAGAGGGCACGCGAAAAGTATGTGCCTTTTAACCCTTGCCTATCTGCCATCCTGCAGGAAGTTGGGGGACGGCCTGTTCCTTCAGTGCTGTAAGGAGGTGGCAGAATTATATCCCAGGATCCAGTTTGAGACAATGATCATTGACAACTGTTGCATGCAGGTGAGGATGTAACCGGGGGACCATCAGCCCACCACACAGCCCACCAGCCCTCCACACATGCCTCCTTGTTGTTGGACTGAGAGAAGCCTATGTGTTGCCAAGTGGAGTGAGAATTCAATCGGGATAGAGAGTGGGCGGGAGGGGCTCGGCCTCCCGTGTGCGGTGGGCTCGGCCTCCCGTGTGCGGTGGGCTCGGCCTCCCGTGTGCGGTGGGCTCGGCCTCCCGTGTGCGGTGGGCTCGGCCTCCCGTGTGCGGTGGGCTCGGCCTCCCGTGTGCGGTGGGCTCGGCCTCCCGTGTGCGGTGGGCTCGGCCTCCCGTGTGCGGTGGGCTCGGCGGGGCTTGGCCAGTCACTCACTGCCTCTTTTTTCCGCAGCTGGTGCAGAACCCTTACCAGTTTGATGTTCTGGTGATGCCGAACTTGTATGGTAACATCATTGACAACCTGGCGGCGGGGCTGGTCGGTGGAGCCGGCGTGGTCCCGGGGGAGAGTTACAGTGCGGAGCACGCCGTGTTTGAGACAGTAAGTCTGAGGTCTCGCTCCATCCTGATGTCCTGTGACCTCGTCTTTACTGACCCCCCACCATCTGCTGCTTCTTGCAGGGCGCTCGTCACCCTTTTGCCCAGGCTGTAGGCAGAAACATTGCCAACCCGACCGCCATGCTGCTGACCGCCACCAACATGCTGCGCCACCTCAAGTAAGTGACCTCTGCGTGCCGGGGGCTGTCGACCCTCACAGGCCCGGACGGGTCCTCGCTGTCACGTCTCTTCTCTTCCAGCCTCGAGCATCACTCCCATCTGATCGCCGACGCCGTGAAGAAGGTGATAAAGCAGGGAAAGGTGAGGAGCGAGGCTGCGCGTGCGGCGTAACCCCACCTGACTCCATATAACGCGGAGTACTGCCTTTCTACATCTACCCCATAATGCACTGCACCGACTCCTCCCTACAGCTCAGCCCCATAATGCACTGCATTGACTCCTCCCTACAGCTCAGCCCCATAATGCACTGCACCGACTCCTCCCTACAGCTCAGCCCCATAATGCACTGCACCGACTCCTCCCTACAGCTCAGCCCCATAATGCACTGCACCGACTCCTCCCTACAGCTCAGCTCCATAATGCACTGCACCGACTCCTCCCTACAGCTCGGCCCCATAATGCACTGCACCGACTCCTCCCTACAGCTCGGCCCCATAATGCACTGCACCGACTCCTCCCTACAACTCGGCCCCATAATGCACTGCATCGACTCCTCCCTACAACTCGGCCCCATAATGCACTGCATCGACTCCTCCCTACAACTCGGCCCCATAATGCACTGCATCGACTCCTCCCTACAACTCGGCCCCATAATGCACTGCATCGACTCCTCCCTACAACTCGGCCCCATAATGCACTGCATCGACTCCTCCCTACAGCTCGGCCCCATAATGCACTGCACTGACTCCTCCCTACAGCTCTGCCCCATAATGCACTGCGTCGACTCCTCCCTACAGCTCAGCCCCATAATGCACTGCGCCGACTCCTCCCTACAGCTCTGCCCCATAATGCACTGCATCGACTCCTCCCTACAACTCGGCCCCATAATGCACTGCATCGACTCCTCCCTACAGCTCGGCCCCATAATGCACTGCATCGACTCCTCCCTACAACTCGGCCCCATAATGCACTGCACCGACTCCTCCCTACAGCTCGGCCCCATAATGCACTGCACCGACTCCTCCCTACAGCTCGGCCCCATAATGCACTGCACCGACTCCTCCCTACAGCTCGGCCCCATAATGCACTGCACCGACTCCTCCCTACAGCTCTGCCCCATAATGCACTACGCCGACTCCTCCCTACAGCTCTGCCCCATAATGCACTGCGCCGACTCCTCCCTACAGCTCTGCCCCATAATGCACTGCGCCGACTCCTCCCTACAGCTCTGCCCCATAATGCACTGCGCCGACTCCTCCCTACAGCTCTGCCCCATAATGCACTGCGCCGACTCCTCCCTACAGCTCTGCCCCATAATGCACTGCGCCGACTCCTCCCTACAGCTCTGCCCCATAATGCACTGCGCCGACTCCTCCCTACAGCTCTGCCCCATAATGCACTGCGCCGACTCCTCCCTACAGCTCTGCCCCATAATGCACTGCGCCGACTCCTCCCTACAGCTCTGCCCCATAATGCACTGCGCCGACTCCTCCCTACAGCTCTGCCCCATAATGCACTGCGCCGACTCCTCCCTACAGCTCTGCCCCATAATGCACTGCGCCGACTCCTCCCTACAGCTCTGCCCCATAATGCACTGCGCCGACTCCTCCCTACAGCTCTGCCCCATAATGCACTGCGCCGACTCCTCCCTACAGCTCTGCCCCATAATGCACTGCGCCGACTCCTCCCTACAGCTCTGCCCCATAATGCACTGCGCCGACTCCTCCCTACAGCTCTGCCCCATAATGCACTGCGCCGACTCCTCCCTACAGCTCTGCCCCATAATGCACTGCGCCGACTCCTCCCTACAGCTCTGCCCCATAATGCACTGCGCCGACTCCTCCCTACAGCTCTGCCCCATAATGCACTGCGCCGACTCCTCCCTACAGCTCTGCCCCATAATGCACTGCGCCGACTCCTCCCTACAGCTCAGCCCCCATAATGCACTTCTGTTTTTGGGTCAGCGTCTCAGCCTTATATGGAGGTCAATCATCCTGATATAGGGGCGGAGCTGCACTTATGTATAACACAAACTACTAACAGTCTGTACGGGGCACCGCACATCAGCAGGGGCTTCTTTCCCAGAGTGCTTTGCTGGTTCTGCTCAACAATGATGTCCAGACCATTTCTGCTCTTATCCACACTTCTCTCCTCTGCTCCTGCCCCTGCTTTCTTCTCGCCTCTGCTCCTGCCCCTGCTTTCTTCTCTCCTCTGCTCCTGCCCCTGCTTTCTTCACGCCTCTGCTCCTGCCCCTGCTTTCTTCACGCCTCTGCTCCTGCCCCTGCTTTCTTCTCGCCTCTGCTCCTGCCCCTGCTTTCTTCACGCCTCTGCTCCTGCCCCTGCTTTCTTCTCGCCTCTGCTCCTGCCCCTGCTTTCTTCACGCCTCTGCTCCTGCCCCTGCTTTCTTCACGCCTCTGATCCTGCTTTCTTCTCGCCTCTGCTCCTGCCCCTGCTTTCTTCACGCCTCTGATCCTGCTTTCTTCTCGCCTCTGCTCCTGCCCCTGCTTTCTTCTCTCCTCTGCTCCTGCCCCTGCTTTCTTCTCTCCTCTGCCCCTGCCCCTGCTTTCTTCACGCCTCTGCCCCTGCCCCTGCTTTCTTCACGCCTCTGCCCCTGCCCCTGCTTTCTTCACGCCTCTGCTCCTGCCCCTGCTTTCTTCACGCCTCTGCTCCTGCTTTCTTCTCGCCTCTGCTCCTGCCCCTGCTTTCTTCACGCCTCTGATCCTGCCCCTGCTTTCTTCACGCCTCTGATCCTGCCCCTGCTTTCTTCACGCCTCTGCTCCTGCCCCTGCTTTCTTCTCGCCTCTGCTCCTGCTTTCTTCTCGCCTCTGCTCCTGCCCCTGCTTTCTTCACGCCTCTGCTCCTGCCCCTGCTTTCTTCACGCCTCTGCTCCTGCCCCTGCTTTCTTCACGCCTCTGCTCCTGCCCCTGCTTTCTTCACGCCTCTGCTCCTGCCCCTGCTTTCTTCACGCCTCTGCTCCTGCCCCTGCTTTCTTCTCGCCTCTGCTCCTGCCCCTGCTTTCTTCTCGCCTCTGCTCCTGCCCCTGCTTTCTTCTCGCCTCTGCTCCTGCCCCTGCTTTCTTCTCGCCTCTGCTCCTGCCCCTGCTTTCTTCTCGCCTCTGCTCCTGCCCCTGCTTTCTTCTCGCCTCTGCTCCTGCTTTCTTCTCGCCTCTGCTCCTGCTTTCTTCTCGCCTCTGCTCCTGCCCCTGCTTTCTTCACGCCTCTGCTCCTGCCCCTGCTTTCTTCACGCCTCTGCTCCTGCCCCTGCTTTCTTCTCGCCTCTGCTCCTGCCCCTGCTTTCTTCTCGCCTCTGCTCCTGCCCCTGCTTTCTTCTCGCCTCTGCTCCTGCCCCTGCTTTCTTCTCGCCTCTGCTCCTGCCCCTGCTTTCTTCTCGCCTCTGCTCCTGCCCCTGCTTTCTTCTCGCCTCTGCTCCTGCCCCTGCTTTCTTCTCGCCTCTGCTCCTGCCCCTGCTTTCTTCTCGCCTCTGCTCCTGCCCCTGCTTTCTTCTCGCCTCTGCTCCTGACCCTGCTTTCTTCTCGCCTCTGCTCCTGACCCTGCTTTCTTCTCGCCTCTGCTCCTGACCCTGCTTTCTTCTCGCCTCTGCTCCTGACCCTGCTTTCTTCTCGCCTCTGCTCCTGACCCTGCTTTCTTCTCGCCTCTGCTCCTGACCCTGCTTTCTTCACGCCTCTGCTCCTGCCCCTGCTTTCTTCACGCCTCTGCTCCTGCCCCTGCTTTCTTCACGCCTCTGCTCCTGCCCCTGCTTTCTTCACGCCTCTGCTCCTGCCCCTGCTTTCTTCACGCCTCTGCTCCTGCCCCTGCTTTCTTCACGCCTCTGCTCCTGCCCCTGCTTTCTTCACGCCTCTGCTCCTGCCCCTGCTTTCTTCACGCCTCTGCTCCTGCCCCTGCTTTCTTCACGCCTCTGCTCCTGCCCCTGCTTTCTTCTCGCCACTGCTCCTGCCCCTGCTTTCTTCTCGCCACTGCTCCTGCCCCTGCTTTCTTCTCGCCACTGCTCCTGCCCCTGCTTTCTTCTCGCCTCTGCTCCTGCCCCTGCTTTCTTCTCGCCTCTGCTCCTGCCCCTGCTTTCTTCTCGCCTCTGCTCCTGCCCCTGCTTTCTTCTCGCCTCTGCTCCTGCCCCTGCTTTCTTCTCGCCTCTGCTCCTGCCCCTGCTTTCTTCTCGCCTCTGCTCCTGCCCCTGCTTTCTTCTCGCCTCTGCTCCTGCCCCTGCTTTCTTCTCGCCTCTGCTCCTGCCCCTGCTTTCTTCTCGCCTCTGCTCCTGCCCCTGCTTTCTTCTCGCCTCTGCTCCTGCCCCTGCTTTCTTCTCGCCTCTGCTCCTGCCCCTGCTTTCTTCTCGCCTCTGCTCCTGCCCCTGCTTTCTTCTCGCCTCTGCTCCTGCCCCTGCTTTCTTCTCGCCTCTGCTCCTGCCCCTGCTTTCTTCTCGCCTCTGCCCCTGCCCCTGCTTTCTTCTCGCCTCTGCCCCTGCCCCTGCTTTCTTCTCGCCTCTGCCCCTGCCCCTGCTTTCTTCTCGCCTCTGCCCCTGCCCCTGCTTTCTTCTCGCCTCTGCCCCTGCCCCTGCTTTCTTCTCGCCTCTGCCCCTGCCCCTGCTTTCTTCTCGCCTCTGCCCCTGACCCTGCTTTCTTCTCGCCTCTGCTCCTGACCCTGCTTTCTTCTCGCCTCTGCTCCTGACCCTGCTTTCTTCTCGCCTCTGCGCCTGACCCTGCTTTCTTCTCGCCTCTGTGCCTCTTGTTGGCTCCTTGCACTTGTGGTGACACATCTTCTCAGTATCTCAAAAATCAGGCAACGTGATAGAGGGTAAAGATATAGTTTAGACAGGGAAGACGACATATAACTGTAAAGGAGACAGAGGTAGGGTAGACGAGGTAGAACTGTGCGGGAGGCGGGGAGGACGAGGTAGAACCGTGCGGGAGGCGGGTAGGACGAGGTAGAACTGTGCGGGAGGTGGGGAGGACGAGGTAGAACCGTGCGGGAGGCGGGGAGGACGAGGTAGAACCGTGCGGGGGGCGGGGAGGACGAGGTAGAACCGTGCGGGAGGCGGGGAGGACGAGGTAGAACCGTGCGGGAGGCGGGGAGGACGAGGTAGAACCGTGCGGGAGGCGGGGAGGACGAGATAGAACCGGGCGGGAGGCGGGTAGGACGAGGTAGAACTGTGCGGGAGGTGGGGAGGACGAGGTAGAACCGTGCGGGAGGCGGGGAGGACGAGGTAGAACCGTGCGGGGGGCGGGGAGGACGAGGTAGAACCGTGCGGGAGGCGGGGAGGACGAGGTAGAACCGTGCGGGAGGCGGGGAGGACGAGGTAGAACCGTGCGGGAGGCGGGGAGGACGAGATAGAACCGGGCGGGAGGCGGGGAGGACGAGGTAGAACCGGGCGGGAGGCGGGGAGGACGAGGTAGAACCGGGCGGGAGGCGGGGAGGACGAGGTAGAACCGGGCGGGAGGCGGGGAGGACGAGGTAGAACCGGGCGGGAGGCGGGGAGGACGAGGTAGAACCGGGCGGGAGGCGGGGAGGACGGGGTAGAACCGTGCGGGAGGCGGGGAGGACGGGGTAGAACCGTGCGGGAGGCGGGGAGGGCGGGGTAGAACCGTGCGGGAGGCGGGGAGGGCGGGGTAGAGGTGTGCGGGAGGCGGGGAGGACGGGGTAGAACCGTGCGGGAGGACGGGGTAGAGGTGTGCGGGAGGCGGGGAGGACGGGGTAGAACCGTGCGGGAGGCGGGGAGGACGGGGTAGAACCGTGCGGGAGGCGGGGAGGACGGGGTAGAGGTGTGCGGGAGGCGGGGAGGACGGGGTAGAACCGTGCGGGAGGCGGGGAGGACGGGGTAGAGGCGTGCGGGAGGCGGGGAGGACGGGGTAGCACCGTACAGGTCTTGGACAGACGATATATCAAACTGCTCTGTACCATTACTTCCCGCTTGCTTTCTGCTTCACTTCCATCTTTCATACGTTTTTTTTCATCTGCTATTTTTATTCTTTTCCTTTTATGTTGTTTGCTGCCACCTCATCTTCTAGGTCCGAACGCGAGACATGGGAGGCTACTCCACCACCACCGACTTCATCAAGGCCGTTATAGACAGTTTGCATGCTCGCTACATGAACTAGACGCTGAGCGTGCATTATAATATACGCCTGGCTCCGCCGCACCCTCCTCCTGTCTGCGGGGAATGAATGTACATACTTATATTTATTACATGCCGCTCTGGGACGGGTAATAAACTGCCGGTGATCTCCGTCACACGTGTTCATTATTCTGCGAAACGTCTGCAAACTGCTGCGAAGCTCCTGCGTCCTGTGGTGTACTCCTGTGTACAGACGGCTCTGATATACCCTCAGCGTCCTGTGGTGTACTCCCCCCTATACAGACTGCTCCGGCTCTGATATACCCTCAGTGTCCTGTGGTATACTCCTCCCTATACAGACTGCACCGGCTCTGATATACCCTCAGTGTCCTGTGGTGTACTCCCCCCTATACAGACTGCTCCGGCTCTGATATACCCTCAGCGTCCTGTGGTATACTCCTCCCTATACAGACGGCTCCGGCTCTGATATACCCTCAGCGTCCTGTGGTATACTCCTCCCTATACAGACTGCACCGGCTCTGATATACCCTCAGCGTCCTGTGGTATACTCCTCCCTATACAGACGGCTCCGGCTCTGATATACCCTCAGCGTCCTGTGGTATACTCCTCCCTATACAGACTGCTCCGGCTCTGATATACCCTCAGTGTCCTGTGGTATACTCCTCCCTATACAGACTGCACCGGCTCTGATATACCCTCAGTGTCCTGTGGTGTACTCCTCCCTATACAGACTGCTCCGGCTCTGATATACCCTCAGCGTCCTGTGGTATACTCCCCCCTATACAGACTGCACCGGCTCTGATATACCCTCAGTGTCCTGTGGTGTACTCCTCCCTATACAGACTGCTCCGGCTCTGATATACCCTCAGTGTCCTGTGGTATACTCCCCCCTATACAGACTGCTCCGGCTCTGATATACCCTCAGCGTCCTGTGGTATACTCCTCCCTATACAGGCTGCTCCGGCTCTGATATACCCTCAGCGTCCTGTGGTGTACTCCTCCCTATACAGACTGCTCCGGCTCTGATATACCCTCAGCGTCCTGTGGTATACTCCCCCCTATACAGACTGCACCGGCTCTGATATACCCTCAGCGTCCTGTGGTGTACTCCCCCCTATACAGACTGCTCCGGCTCTGATATACCCTCAGCGTCCTGTGGTATACTCCTCCCTATACAGACGGCTCCGGCTCTGATATACCCTCAGCGTCCTGTGGTATACTCCTCCCTATACAGACTGCACCGGCTCTGATATACCCTCAGTGTCCTGTGGTATACTCCTCCCTATACAGACGGCTCCGGCTCTGATATACCCTCAGCGTCCTGTGGTATACTCCTCCCTATACAGACTGCTCCGGCTCTGATATACCCTCAGCGTCCTGTGGTGTACTCCTCCCTATACAGACTGCTCAGGCTCTGATATACCCTCAGCGTCCTGTGGTATACTCCCCCCTATACAGACTGCTCCGGCTCTGATATACCCTCAGCGTCCTGTGGTATACTCCTCCCTATACAGACTGCTCCGGCTCTGATATACCCTCGGCGTCCTGTGGTATACTCCTCCCTATACAGACTGCTCCGGCTCTGATATACCCTCGGCGTCCTGTGGTATACTCCTCCCTATACAGACTGCTCCGGCTCTGATATACCCTCAGTGTCCTGTGGTATACTCCTCCCTATACAGACTGCACCGGCTCTGATATACCCTCAGTGTCCTGTGGTGTACTGCTCCCTATACAGACTGCTCCGGCTCTGATATACCCTCAGTGTCCTGTGGTGTACTCCCCCCTATACAGACTGCTCCGGCTCTGATATACCCTCAGTGTCCTGTGGTGTACTCCCCCCTATACAGACTGCTCCGGCTCTGATATACCCTCAGCGTCCTGTGGTATACTCCCCCCCCCCTATACAGACTGCTCCGGCTCTGATATACCCTCAGCGTCCTGTGGTATACTCCTCCCTATACAGACTGCTCCGGCTCTGATATACCCTCGGCGTCCTGTGGTATACTCCCCCCTATACAGACTGCACCGGCTCTGATAGACCCTCAGCGTCCTGTGGTATACTCCCCCCTATACAGACTGCACCGGCTCTGATATACCCTCAGCGTCCTGTGGTGTACTCCCCCCTATACAGACTGCTCCGGCTCTGATATACCCTCAGCGTCCTGTGGTATACTCCTCCCTATACAGACTGCTCCGGCTCTGATATACCCTCAGCGTCCTGTGGTGTACTCCCCCCCTATACAGACTGCTCCGGCTCTGATATACCCTCGGCGTCCTGTGGTGTACTCCCCCCTATACAGACTGCTCCGGCTCTGATATACCCTCGGCGTCCTGTGGTATACTCCTCCCTATACAGACTGCTCCGGCTCTGATATACCCTCGGCGTCCTGTGGTATACTCCTCCCTATACAGACTGCTCCGGCTCTGATATACCCTCGGCGTCCTGTGGTATACTCCTCCCTATACAGACTGCTCCAGCTCTGATATACCCTCGGCGTCCTGTGGTGTACTCCCCCCTATACAGACTGCTCCGGCTCTGATATACCCTCAGCGTCCTGTGGTGTACTCCCCCCTATACAGACTGCTCCGGCTCTGATATACCCTCAGCGTCCTGTGGTATACTCCCCCCTATACAGACTGCTCCGGCTCTGATATACCCTCAGCGTCCTGTGGTATACTCCCCCCTATACAGACTGCTCCGGCTCTGATATACCCTCAGCGTCCTGTGGTATACTCCTCCCTATACAGACTGCTCCGGCTCTGATATACCCTCAGTGTCCTGTGGTATACTCCTCCCTATACAGACTGCTCCGGCTCTGATATACCCTCGGCGTCCTGTGGTGTACTCCTCCCTATACAGACTGCTCCGGCTCTGATATACCCTCGGTGTCCTGTGGTATACTCCCCCCTATACAGACTGCTCCGGCTCTGATATACCCTCGGCGTCCTGTGGTGTACTCCTCCCTATACAGACTGCTCCGGCTCTGATATACCCTCAGCGTCCTGTGGTATACTCCCCCCTATACAGACTGCTCCGGCTCTGATATACCCTCAGCGTCCTGTGGTATACTCCTCCCTATACAGACTGCTCCGGCTCTGATATACCCTCAGCGTCCTGTGGTATACTCCTCCCTATACAGACTGCTCCGGCTCTGATATACCCTCAGCGTCCTGTGGTATACTCCCCCCTATACAGACTGCTCCGGCTCTGATATACCCTCGGCGTCCTGTGGTATACTCCTCCCTATACAGACTGCTCCGGCTCTGATATACCCTCGGCGTCCTGTGGTGTACTCCCCCCTATACAGACTGCTCCGGCTCTGATATACCCTCGGCGTCCTGTGGTGTACTCCCCCCTATACAGACTGCTCCGGCTCTGATATACCCTTGGCGTCCTGTGGTGTACTCCCCCCTATACAGACTGCTCCGGCTCTGATATACCCTCGGCGTCCTGTGGTGTACTCCTCCCTATACAGACTGCTCCGGCTCTGATATACCCTCGGCGTCCTGTGGTGTACTCCTCCCTATACAGACTGCACCGGCTCTGATATACCCTCGGCGTCCTGTGGTATACTTCCCCCTATACAGACTGCTCCGGCTCTGATATACCCTCGGCGTCCTGTGGTGTACTCCCCCCTATACAGACTGCTCCGGCTCTGATATACCCTCGGCGTCCTGTGGTGTACTCCCCCCTATACAGACTGCTCCGGCTCTGATATACCCTCGGCGTCCTGTGGTATACTCCCCCCTATACAGACTGCACCGGCTCTGATATACCCTCAGCGTCCTGTGGTATACTCCTCCCTATACAGACTGCTCCGGCTCTGATATACCCTCAGCGTCCTGTGGTATACTCCCCCCTATACAGACTGCTCCGGCTCTGATATACCCTCAGCGTCCTGTGGTATACTCCCCCCTATACAGACTGCTCCGGCTCTGATATACCCTCAGCGTCCTGTGGTGTACTCCTCCCTATACAGACTGCTCCGGCTCTGATATACCCTCAGCGTCCTGTGGTATACTCCCCCCTATACAGACTGCTCCGGCTCTGATATACCCTCAGCATCCTGTGGTATACTCCTCCCTATACAGACTGCTCCGGCTCTGATATACCCTCAGCGTCCTGTGGTGTACTCCCCCCTATACAGACTGCTCCGGCTCTGATATACCCTCAGCGTCCTGTGGTATACTCCCCCCTATACAGACTGCTCCGGCTCTGATATACCCTCAGCGTCCTGTGGTATACTCCCCCCTATACAGACTGCTCCGGCTCTGATATACCCTCGGCGTCCTGTGGTATACTCCCCCCTATACAGACTGCTCCGGCTCTGATATACCCTCAGCGTCCTGTGGTGTACTCCCCCCTATACAGACTGCTCCGGCTCTGATATACCCTCAGCGTCCTGTGGTATACTCCTCCCTATACAGACTGCTCCGGCTCTGATATACCCTCAGCGTCCTGTGGTATACTCCTCCCTATAGAGACTGCTCCGGCTCTGATATACCCTCGGCGTCCTGTGGTATACTCCCCCCTATACAGACTGCTCCGGCTCTGATATACCCTCAGCGTCCTGTAGTGTACTCCCCCCTATACAGACTGCTCCGGCTCTGATATACCCTCAGTGTCCTGTGGTATACTCCTCCCTATACAGACTGCTCCGGCTCTGATATACCCTCAGTGTCCTGTGGCGTACTCCTCCCTATACAGACTGCTCCGGCTCTGATATACCCTCGGCGTCCTGTGGTGTACTCCTCCCTATACAGACTGCTCCGGCTCTGATATACCCTCAGCGTCCTGTGGTATACTCCCCCCTATACAGACTGCTCCGGCTCTGATATACCCTCGGCGTCCTGTGGTGTACTCCGCCCTATACAGACGGCTCCGGCTGTGATATACCCTCAGCGTCCTGTGGTATACTCCCCCCTATACAGACGGCTCCGGCTCTGATATACCCTCAGCGTCCTGTGGTGTACTCCCCCCTATACAGACTGCTCCGGCTCTGATATACCCTCAGCGTCCTGTGGTGTACTCCCCCCTATACAGACTGCTCCGGCTCTGATATACCCTCAGTGTCCTGTGGTGTACTCCTCCCTATACAGACTGCTCCGGCTCTGATATACCCTCAGCGTCCTGTGGTATACTCCTCCCTATACAGACTGCTCCGGCTCTGATATACCCTCGGCGTCCTGTGGTATACTCCCCCCTATACAGACTGCTCCGGCTCTGATATACACTCGGCGTCCTGTGGTATACTCCTCCCTATACAGACTGCTCCGGCTCTGATATACCCTCAGTGTCCTGTGGTATACTCCCCCCTATACAGACTGCTCCGGCTCTGATATACCCTCAGCGTCCTGTGGTATACTCCCCCCCTATACAGACTGCTCCGGCTCTGATATACCCTCAGCGTCCTGTGGTATACTCCCCCCTATACAGACTGCTCCGGCTCTGATATACCCTCAGTGTCCTGTGGTATACTCCCCCCTATACAGACTGCTCCGGATCTGATATACCCTCAGCGTCCTGTGGTATACTCCCCGCTATACAGACTGCTCCGGCTCTGATATACCCTCAGCGTCCTGTGGTGTACTCCCCCCTATACAGACTGCTCCGGCTCTGATATACCCTCAGCGTCCTGTGGTGTACTCCCCCCTATACAGACTGCTCCGGCTCTGATATACCCTCAGCGTCCTGTGGTATACTCCCCCCTATACAGACTGCTCCGGCTCTGATATAACCTCAGCGTCCTGTGGTATACTCCCCCCTATACAGACTGCTCCGGCTCTGATATACCCTCAGCGTCCTGTGGTGTACTCCCCCCTATACAGACTGCTCCGGCTCTGATATACCCTCAGCGTCCTGTGGTATACTCCCCGCTATACAGACTGCTCCGGCTCTGATATACCCTCAGCGTCCTGTGGTGTACTCCCCCCTATACAGACTGCTCCGGCTCTGATATACCCTCAGCGTCCTGTGGTATACTCCCCCCTATACAGACTGCTCCGGCTCTGATATACCCTCAGCGTCCTGTGGTATACTCCCCCCTATACAGACTGCTCCGGCTCTGATATACCCTCGGCGTCCTGTGGTGTACTCCCCCCCTATACAGACTGCTCCGGCTCTGATATACCCTCAGCGTCCTGTGGTATACTCCTCCCTATACAGACGGCTCCGGCTCTGATATACCCTCAGTGTCCTGTGGTATACTCCTCCCTATACAGACTGCTCCGGCTCTGATATACCCTCAGCGTCCTGTGGTATACTCCTCCCTATACAGACTGCACCGGCTCTGATATACCCTCAGCGTCCTGTGGTATACTCCCCCCTATACAGACTGCTCCGGCTCTGATATACCCTCAGCGTCCTGTGGTGTACTCCCCCCTATACAGACTGCTCCGGCTCTGATATACCCTCAGCGTCCTGTGGTATACTCCTCCCTATACAGACTGCACCGGCTCTGATATACCCTCAGCGTCCTGTGGTATACTCCTCCCTATACAGACTGCTCCGGCTCTGATATACCCTCAGCGTCCTGTGGTATACTCCTCCCTATACAGACTGCACCGGCTCTGATATACCCTCAGCGTCCTGTGGTATACTCCTCCCTATACAGACTGCTCCGGCTCTGATATACCCTCGGCGTCCTGTGGTGTACTCCCCCCTATACAGACTGCTCCGGCTCTGATATACCCTCAGCGTCCTGTGGTATACTCCTCCCTATACAGACGGCTCCGGCTCTGATATACCCTCAGCGTCCTGTGGTATACTCCTCCCTATACAGACTGCTTCGGCTCTGATATACCCTCGGCGTCCTGTGGTATACTCCTCCCTATACAGACTGCTCCGGCTCTGATATACCCTCAGTGTCCTGTGGTGTACTCCCCCCTATACAGACTGCTCCGGCTCTGATATACACTCAGCGTCCTGTAGTGTACTCCCCCCTATACAGACGGCTCCGGCTCTGATATACCCTCAGTGTCCTGTGGTATACTCCTCCCTATACAGACTGCTCCGGCTCTGATATACCCTCAGCGTCCTGTGGTATACTCCTCCCTATACAGACTGCTCCGGCTCTGATATACCCTCAGCGTCCTGTGGTGTACTCCTCCCTATACAGACTGCACCGGCTCTGATATACCCTCAGTGTCCTGTGGTGTACTCCCCCCTATACAGACTGCACCGGCTCTGATATACCCTCGGCGTCCTGTGGTGTACTCCCCCCTATACAGACAGCTCCGGCTCTGATATACCCTCAGTGTCCTGTGGTATACTCCTCCCTATACAGACTGCTCCGGCTCTGATATACCCTCGGCGTCCTGTGGTATACTCCTCCCTATACAGACTGCACCGGCTCTGATATACCCTCAGCGTCCTGTGGTGTACTCCCCCCTATACAGACTGCTCCGGCTCTGATATACCCTCAGCGTCCTGTGGTATACTCCTCCCTATACAGACTGCTCCGGCTCTGATATACCCTCAGCGTCCTGTGGTGTACTCCCCCCTATACAGACTGCTCCGGCTCTGATATACCCTCAGCGTCCTGTGGTGTACTCCCCCCTATACAGACTGCACCGGCTCTGATATACCCTCAGTGTCCTGTGGTATACTCCCCCCTATACAGACTGCTCCGGCTCTGATATACCCTCAGCGTCCTGTGGTATACTCCTCCCTATACAGAATGCTCCGGCTCTGATATACCCTCAGCGTCCTGTGGTGTACTCCCCCCTATACAGACTGCACCGGCTCTGATATACCCTCGGCGTCCTGTGGTGTACTCCCCCCTATACAGACGGCTCCGGCTCTGATATACCCTCAGTGTCCTGTGGTATACTCCTCCCTATACAGACTGCTCCGGCTCTGATATACCCTCGGCGTCCTGTGGTATACTCCTCCCTATACAGACTGCTCCGGCTCTGATATACCCTCAGTGTCCTGTGGTGTACTCCCCCCTATACAGACTGCACCGGCTCTGATATACCCTCGGCGTCCTGTGGTGTACTCCCCCCTATACAGACTGCTCCGGCTCTGATATACCCTCAGTGTCCTGTGGTATACCCCCCCTATACAGACTGCACCGGCTCTGATATACCCTCAGCGTCCTGTGGTATACTCCCCCCCCTTATACAGACGGCTCCGGCTCTGATATACCCTCAGTGTCCTGTGGTATACTCCCCCCTATACAGACTGCTCCGGCTCTGATATACCCTCAGTGTCCTGTGGTATACTCCTCCCTATACAGACTGCACCGGCTCTGATATACCCTCAGTGTCCTGTGGTGTACTCCCCCCTATACAGACTGCTCCGGCTCTGATATACCCTCGGCGTCCTGTGGTGTACTCCTCCCTATACAGACTGCTCCGGCTCTGATATACCCTCAGTGTCCTGTGGTATACTCCTCCCTATACAGACGGCTCCGGCTCTGATATACCCTCAGCGTCCTGTGGTGTACTCCCCCCTATACAGACGGCTCCGGCTCTGATATACCCTCAGTGTCCTGTGGTATACTCCCCCCTATACAGACTGCTCCGGCTCTGATATACCCTCAGCGTCCTGTGGTGTACTCCTGTGTACAGACGGCTCTGATATACCCTCGGCGTCCTGTGGTGTACTCCCCCTATACAGACTGCTCCTGCTCTGATATACCCTCAGCGTCCTGTGGTGTACTCCCCCCTATACAGACTGCTCCAGCTCTGATATACCCTCAGCGTCCTGTGGTGTACTCCTCCCTATACAGACTGCTCCGGCTCTGATATACCCTCAGCGTCCTGTGGTGTACTCCTGTGTACAGACGGCTCTGATATACCCTCGGCGTCCTGTGGTGTACTCCCCCCTATACAGACTGCTCCTGCTCTGATATACCCTCAGCGTCCTGTGGTGTACTCCCCCCTATACAGACTGCTCCAGCTCTGATATACCCTCAGCGTCCTGTGGTGTACTCCTCCCTATACAGACGGCTCTGGCTCTGATATACCCTCAGTGTCCTGTGGTATACTCCTCCCTATACAGACTGCACCGGCTCTGATATACCCTCAGTGTCCTGTGGTATACTCCCCCCTATACAGACTGCTCCGGCTCTGATATACCCTCAGTGTCCTGTGGTATACTCCTCCCTATACAGACTGCTCCGGCTCTGATATACCCTCAGTGTCCTGTGGTATACTCCTCCCTATACAGACTGCTCCGGCTCTGATATACCCTCGGCGTCCTGTGGTGTACTCCCCCCTATACAGACTGCTCCGGCTCTGATATACCCTCAGTGTCCTGTGGTATACTCCCCCCTATACAGACTGCTCCGGCTCTGATATACCCTCAGCGTCCTGTGGTGTACTCCCCCCTATACAGACTGCTCCTGCTCTGATATACCCTCAGTGTCCTGTGGTATACTCCTCCCTATACAGACTGCTCCGGCTCTGATATACCCTCAGCGTCCTGTGGTATACTCCCCCCCCTATACAGACTGCTCCGGCTCTGATATACCCTCAGTGTCCTGTGGTATACTCCCCCCCCTATACAGACGGCTCCGGCTGTGATATACCCTCGGCGTCCTGTGGTGTACTCCCCCCTATACAGACTGCTCCGGCTCTGATATACCCTCAGCGTCCTGTGGTATACTCCTCCCTATACAGACGGCTCCGGCTCTGATATACCCTCAGTGTCCTGTGGTATACTCCCCCCTATACAGACTGCACCGGCTCTGATATACCCTCAGTGTCCTGTGGTATACTCCTCCCTATACAGACTGCTCCGGCTCTGATATACCCTCAGTGTCCTGTGGTATACTCCTCCCTATACAGACTGCACCGGCTCTGATATACCCTCAGTGTCCTGTGGTATACTCCTCCCTATACAGACTGCTCCGGCTCTGATATACCCTCAGCGTCCTGTGGTGTACTCCTGTGTACCGACGGCTCTGATATACCCTCAGTGTCCTGTGGTGTACTCCCCCCTATACAGACTGCACCGGCTCTGATATACCCTCAGTGTCCTGTGGTGTACTCCCCCCTATACAGACTGCTCCGGCTCTGATATACCCTCAGCGTCCTGTGGTATACTCCTCCCTATACAAACTGCTTCGGCTCTGATATACCCTCAGTGTCCTGTGGTGTACTCCTCCCTATACAGACTTCACCGGCTCTGATATACCCTCGGCGTCCTGTGGTGTACTCCCCCCTATACAGACTGCACCGGCTCTGATATACCCTCAGTGTCCTGTGGTGTACTCCTCCCTATACAGACTGCTCCGGCTCTGATATACCCTCAGTGTCCTGTGGTGTACTCCCCCCTATACAGACTGCTCCGGCTCTGATATACCCTCAGCGTCCTGTGGTGTACTCCCCCCTATACAGACGGCTCCGGCTCTGATATACCCTCAGTGTCCTGTGGTATACTCCTCCCTATACAGACTGCTCCGGCTCTGATATACCCTCAGCGTCCTGTGGTGTACTCCTCCCTATACAGACTGCACCGGCTCTGATATACCCTCAGCGTCCTGTGGTGTACTCCTCCCTATACAGACTGCACCGGCTCTGATATACCCTCAGCGTCCTGTGGTATACTCCCCCCCCTATACAGACGGCTCCGGCTCTGATATACCCTCAGCGTCCTGTGGTATACCCCCCCTATACAGACTGCTCCGGCTCTGATATACCCTCAGTGTCCTGTGGTATACTCCCCCCTATACAGACTGCTCCGGCTCTGATATACCCTCAGTGTCCTGTGGTGTACTCCTCCCTATACAGACTGCTCCGGCTCTGATATACCCTCGGCGTCCTGTGGTATACTCCTCCCTATACAGACTGCTCCGGCTCTGATATACCCTCAGCGTCCTGTGGTATACTCCCCCCCCTATACAGACTGCACCGGCTCTGATATACCCTCGGCGTCCTGTGGTATACTCCTCCCTATACAGACTGCTTCGGCTCTGATATACCCTCAGTGTCCTGTGGTGTACTCCCCCCTATACAGACTGCTCCGGCTCTGATATACCCTCAGCGTCCTGTGGTGTACTCCTCCCTATACAGACTGCTCCGGCTCTGATATACCCTCAGTGTCCTGTGGTATACTCCTCCCTATACAGACTGCTCCGGCTCTGATATACCCTCAGCGTCCTGTGGTATACTCCTCCCTATACAGACTGCTCCGGCTCTGATATACCCTCAGTGTCCTGTGGTGTACTCCCCCCTATACAGACTGCTCCGTCTCTGATATACCCTCAGCGTCCTGTGGTATACTCCTCCCTATACAGACTGCTCCGGCTCTGATATACCCTCAGCGTCCTGTGGTATACTCCTCCCTATACAGACTGCTCCGGCTCTGATATACCCTCAGCGTCCTGTGGTATACTCCCCCCTATACAGACTGCTCCGGCTCTGATATACCCTCAGCGTCCTGTGGTGTACTCCCCCCTATACAGACTGCTCCGGCTCTGATATACCCTCAGCGTCCTGTGGTGTACTCCCCCCTATACAGACGGCTCCGGCTCTGATATACCCTCAGTGTCCTGTGGTATACTCCTCCCTATACAGACTGCTCCGGCTCTGATATACCCTCGGCGTCCTGTGGTATACTCCCCCCTATACAGACTGCACCGGCTCTGATATACCCTCAGCGTCCTGTGGTATACTCCCCCCTATACAGACTGCACCGGCTCTGATATACCCTCAGTGTCCTGTGGTATACTCCCCCCTATACAGACTGCTCCGGCTCTGATATACCCTCAGCGTCCTGTGGTATACTCCCCCCTATACAGACTGCACCGGCTCTGATATACCCTCAGTGTCCTGTGGTATACTCCCCCCTATACAGACTGCTCCGGCTCTGATATACCCTCAGCGTCCTGTGGTGTACTCCCCCCTATACAGACGGCTCCGGCTCTGATATACCCTCAGTGTCCTGTGGTATACTCCTCCCTATACAGACTGCTCCGGCTCTGATATACCCTCGGCGTCCTGTGGTGTACTCCCCCCTATACAGACTGCTCCGGCTCTGATATACCCTCAGTGTCCTGTGGTATACTCCCCCCTATACAGACTGCTCCGGCTCTGATATACCCTCAGCGTCCTGTGGTGTACTCCCCCCTATACAGACGGCTCCGGCTCTGATATACCCTCAGTGTCCTGTGGTGTACTCCCCCCTATACAGACTGCACCGGCTCTGATATACCCTCGGCGTCCTGTGGTGTACTCCCCCCTATACAGACTGCTCCGGCTCTGATATACCCTCAGTGTCCTGTGGTGTACTCCCCCCTGTACAGACTGCACCGGCTCTGATATACCCTCAGCGTCCTGTGGTATACTCCCCCCTATACAGACTGCTCCGGCTCTGATATACCCTCAGTGTCCTGTGGTGTACTCCCCCCTATACAGACTGCACCGGCTCTGATATACCCTCAGCGTCCTGTGGTATACTCCTCCCTATACAGACTGCACCGGCTCTGATATACCCTCAGCGTCCTGTGGTGTACTCCCCCCTATACAGACGGCTCCGGCTCTGATATACCCTCAGCGTCCTGTGGTATACTCCCCCCTATACAGACTGCTCCGGCTCTGATATACCCTCAGTGTCCTGTGGTGTACTCCCCCCTGTACAGACTGCACCGGCTCTGATATACCCTCAGCGTCCTGTGGTATACTCCCCCCTATACAGACTGCTCCGGCTCTGATATACCCTCAGTGTCCTGTGGTGTACTCCCCCCTATGCAGACTGCACCGGCTCTGATATACCCTCAGCGTCCTGTGGTATACTCCTCCCTATACAGACTGCACCGGCTCTGATATACCCTCGGCGTCCTGTGGTGTACTCCCCCCTATACAGACTGCTCCGGCTCTGATATACCCTCAGTGTCCTGTGGTGTACTCCCCCCTGTACAGACTGCACCGGCTCTGATATACCCTCAGCGTCCTGTGGTATACTCCCCCCTATACAGACTGCTCCGGCTCTGATATACCCTCAGTGTCCTGTGGTGTACTCCCCCCTATACAGACTGCACCGGCTCTGATATACCCTCAGCGTCCTGTGGTATACTCCTCCCTATACAGACTGCACCGGCTCTGATATACCCTCAGCGTCCTGTGGTATACTCCCCCCTATACAGACTGCTCCGGCTCTGATATACCCTCAGTGTCCTGTGGTGTACTCCCCCCTATACAGACTGCACCGGCTCTGATATACCCTCAGCGTCCTGTGGTATACTCCTCCCTATACAGACTGCTCCGGCTCTGATATACCCTCGGCGTCCTGTGGTGTACTCCCCCCTATACAGACTGCTCCGGCTCTGATATACCCTCAGCGTCCTGTGGTATACTCCCCCCTATACCGACTGCTCCGGCTCTGATATACCCTCAGTGTCCTGTGGTGTACTCCCCCCTGTACAGACTGCACCGGCTCTGATATACCCTCAGCGTCCTGTGGTATACTCCCCCCTATACAGACTGCTCCGGCTCTGATATACCCTCAGTGTCCTGTGGTGTACTCCCCCCTATACAGACTGCACCGGCTCTGATATACCCTCAGCGTCCTGTGGTATACTCCTCCCTATACAGACTGCACCGGCTCTGATATACCCTCGGCGTCCTGTGGTGTACTCCTCCCTATACAGACTGCACCGGCTCTGATATACCCTCAGTGTCCTGTGGTGTACTCCCCCCTGTACAGACTGCACCGGCTCTGATATACCCTCAGCGTCCTGTGGTATACTCCCCCCTATACAGACTGCTCCGGCTCTGATATACCCTCAGTGTCCTGTGGTGTACTCCCCCCTATACAGACTGCACCGGCTCTGATATACCCTCAGCGTCCTGTGGTATACTCCCCCCTATACAGACTGCACCGGCTCTGATATACCCTCAGCGTCCTGTGGTATACTCCCCCCCCCTATACAGACGGCTCCGGCTCTGATATACCCTCAGTGTCCTGTGGTATACTCCCCCCTATACAGACTGCACCGGCTCTGATATACCCTCAGTGTCCTGTGGTGTACTCCCCCCTATACAGACTGCACCGGCTCTGATATACCCTCGGCGTCCTATGGTGTACTCCCCCCTATACAGACTGCTCCGGCTCTGATATACCCTCAGTGTCCTGTGGTATACTCCCCCCTATACAGACTGCACCGGCTCTGATATACCCTCAGCGTCCTGTGGTATACTCCCCCCCCTATACAGACGGCTCCGGCTCTGATATACCCTCAGTGTCCTGTGGTATACTCCCCCCTATACAGTCTGCTCCGGCTCTGATATACCCTCAGCGTCCTGTGGTATACTCCCCCCTATACAGACTGCTCCGGCTCTGATATACCCTCAGTGTCCTGTGGTGTACTCCTCCCTATACAGACTGCTCCGGCTCTGATATACCCTCAGTGTCCTGTGGTGTACTCCTCCCTATACAGACTGCTCCGGCTCTGATATACCCTCGGCGTCCTGTGGTATACTCCCCCCTATACAGACTGCTCCGGCTCTGATATACCCTCAGTGTCCTGTGGTGTACTCCCCCCTATACAGACGGCTCCGGCTCTGATATACCCTCAGTGTCCTGTGGTATACTCCCCCCTATACAGTCTGCTCCGGCTCTGATATACCCTCAGTGTCCTGTGGTATACTCCTCCCTATACAGACTGCACCGGCTCTGATATACCCTCAGTGTCCTGTGGTATACTCCCCCCTATACAGTCTGCTCCGGCTCTGATATACCCTCAGTGTCCTGTGGTATACTCCTCCCTATACAGACTGCTCCGGCTCTGATATACCCTCAGCGTCCTGTGGTATACTCCCCCCTATACAGACTGCTCCGGCTCTGATATACCCTCGGCGTCCTGTGGTATACTCCTCCCTATACAGACTGCTCCGGCTCTGATATACCCTCAGTGTCCTGTGGTATACTCCCCCCTATACAGACTGCTCCGGCTCTGATATACCCTCAGCGTCCTGTGGTATACTCCTCCCTATACAGACTGCTCCGGCTCTGATATACCCTCAGTGTCCTGTGGTATACTCCCCCCTATACAGACTGCTCCGGCTCTGATATACCCTCAGTGTCCTGTGGTATACTCCTCCCTATACAGACTGCTCCGGCTCTGATATACCCTCAGCGTCCTGTGGTATACTTCTCCCTATACAGACTGCTCCGGCTCTGATATACCCTCAGTGTCCTGTGGTATACTCCCCCCTATACAGACTGCTCCGGCTCTGATATACCCTCAGCGTCCTGTGGTATACTCCTCCCTATACAGACTGCACCGGCTCTGATATACCCTCAGCGTCCTGTGGTGTACTCCCCCCTATACAGACTGCACCGGCTCTGATATACCCTCAGTGTCCTGTGGTATACTCCCCCCTATACAGACTGCTCCGGCTCTGATATACCCTCAGTGTCCTGTGGTATACTCCTCCCTATACAGACTGCTCCGGCTCTGATATACCCTCAGCGTCCTGTGGTATACTCCTCCCTATACAGACTGCACCGGCTCTGATATACCCTCAGCGTCCTGTGGTGTACTCTCCCCTATACAGACTGCACCGGCTCTGATATACCCTCAGTGTCCTGTGGTATACTCCCCCCTATACAGACTGCTCCGGCTCTGATATACCCTCAGTGTCCTGTGGTATACTCCTCCCTATACAGACTGCTCCGGCTCTGATATACCCTCAGTGTCCTGTGGTGTACTCCCCCCTATACAGACTGCTCCGGCTCTGATATACCCTCAGCGTCCTGTGGTATACTCCTCACTATACAGACTGCACCGGCTCTGATATACCCTCAGTGTCCTGTGGTATACTCCCCCCTATACAGACTGCTCCGGCTCTGATATACCCTCAGCGTCCTGTGGTGTACTCCTCCCTATACAGACTGCTCTGGCTCTGATATACCCTCAGTGTCCTGTGGTATACTCCCCCCTATACAGACTGCTCCGGCTCTGATATACCCTCAGCGTCCTGTGGTATACTCCTCCCTATACAGACTGCTCTGGCTCTGATATACCCTCAGTGTCCTGTGGTATACTCCTCCCTATACAGACTGCTCCGGCTCTGATATACCCTCGGCGTCCTGTGGTATACTCCTCCCTATACAGACTGCTCCGGCTCTGATATACCCTCGGCGTCCTGTGGTATACTCCCCCCTATACAGACTGCACCGGCTCTGATATACCCTCAGCGTCCTGTGGTGTACTCCCCCCTATACAGACTGCTCCGTCTCTGATATACCCTCAGTGTCCTGTGGTATACTCCTCCCTATACAGACTGCTCCGGCTCTGATATACCCTCAGTGTCCTGTGGTATACTCCTCCCTATACAGACTGCACCGGCTCTGATATACCCTCAGCGTCCTGTGGTATACTCCTCCCTATACAGACTGCTCCGGCTCTGATATACCCTCAGCGTCCTGTGGTATACTCCCCCCTATACAGACTGCTCCGGCTCTGATATACCCTCAGTGTCCTGTGGTATACTCCCCCCTATACAGACTGCACCGGCTCTGATATACCCTCGGCGTCCTGTGGTGTACTCCTCCCTATACAGACTGCTCCGGCTCTGATATACCCTCAGCGTCCTGTGGTGTACTCCTCCCTATACAGACTGCACCGGCTCTGATATACCCTCAGCGTCCTGTGGTGTACTCCTCCCTATAGAGACTGCTCCGGCTCTGATATACCCTCAGCGTCCTGTGGTATACTCCCCCTATACAGACTGCTCCGGCTCTGATATACCCTCAGCGTCCTGTGGTGTACTCCCCCCTATACAGACTGCTCCGGCTCTGATATACCCTCAGCGTCCTGTGGTATACTCCCCCCTATATAGACTGCTCCGGCTCTGATATACCCTCAGCGTCCTGTGGTATACTCCCCCCTATATAGACTGCTCCGGCTCTGATATACCCTCAGCGTCCTGTGGTGTACTCCCCCCCTATACAGACTGCACCGGCTCTGATATACCCTCAGTGTCCTGTGGTATACTCCTCCCTATACAGACTGCACCGGCTCTGATATACCCTCAGTGTCCTGTGGTATACTCCTCCCTATACAGACTGCTCCGGCTCTGATATACCCTCAGCGTCCTGTGGTGTACTCCCCCCCCCTATACAGACTGCTCCGGCTCTGATATACCCTCAGTGTCCTGTGGTATACTCCCCCCTATACAGACTGCTCCGGCTCTGATATACCCTCAGCGTCCTGTGGTGTACTCCCCCCTATACAGACTGCTCCGGCTCTGATATACCCTCAGCGTCCTGTGGTATACTCCCCCCTATATAGACTGCTCCGGCTCTGATATACCCTCAGCGTCCTGTGGTGTACTCCCCCCTATACAGACTGCTCCGGCTCTGATATACCCTCGGCGTCCTGTGGTGTACTCCCCCCTATACAGACTGCTCCGGCTCTGATATACCCTCAGTGTCCTGTGGTATACTCCCCCCTATAAAGACTGCTCCGGCTCTGATATACCCTCAGCGTCCTGTGGTGTACTCCCCCCTATACAGACTGCACCGGCTCTGATATACCCTCAGCGTCCTGTGGTATACTCCTCCCTATAGAGACTGCTCCGGTTCTGATATACCCTCAGTGTCCTGTGGTATACTCCTCCCTATACAGACTGCTCCGGCTCTGATATACCCTCAGCGTCCTGTGGTATACTCCCCCCTATACAGACTGCTCCGGCTCTGATATACCCTCGGCGTCCTGTGGTATACTCCCCCCTATACAGACTGCTCCGGCTCTGATATACCCTCAGTGTCCTGTGGCATACTCCCCCCTATACAGACTGCTCCGGCTCTGATATACCCTCGGCGTCCTGTGGTATACTCCCCCCTATACAGACTGCTCCGGCTCTGATATACCCTCGGCGTCCTGTGGTATACTCCTCCCTATACAGACTGCACCGGCTCTGATATACCCTCAGCGTCCTGTGGTGTACTCCCCCCCCCCTATACAGACTGCTCCGGCTCTGATATACCCTCAGCGTCCTGTGGTGTACTCCCCGCTATACAGACTGCACCGGCTCTGATATACCCTCAGCGTCCTGTGGTATACTCCTCCCTATAGAGACTGCTCCGGCTCTGATATACCCTCAGTGTCCTGTGGTATACTCCCCCCTATACAGACTGCTCCGGCTCTGATATATCCTCAGCGTCCTGTGGTATACTCCCCCCCCCCTATACAGACTGCTCCGGCTCTGATATACCCTCGGCGTCCTGTGGTATACTCCCCCCCCCCCCTATACAGACTGCTCCGGCTCTGATATACCCTCAGCGTCCTGTGGTGTACTCCCCCCTATACAGACTGCTCCGGCTCTGATATACCCTCAGTGTCCTGTGGTATACTCCTCCCTATACAGACTGCTCCGGCTCTGATATACCCTCAGCGTCCTGTGGTGTACTCCCCCCTATACAGACTGCACCGGCTCTGATATACCCTCAGCGTCCTGTGGTGTACTCCCCCCTATACAGACTGCTCCGGCTCTGATATACCCTCAGCGTCCTGTGGTGTACTCCCCGCTATACAGACTGCACCGGCTCTGATATACCCTCAGTGTCCTGTGGTGTACTCCCCCCTATACAGACTGCTCCGGCTCTGATATACCCTCAGCGTCCTGTGGTATACTCCCCCCTATACAGACTGCTCCGGCTCTGATATACCCTCAGCGTCCTGTGGTATACTCCCCCCTATACAGACTGCTCCGGCTCTGGTATACCCTCAGTGTCCTGTGGTGTACTCCCCCCTATACAGACTGCTCCGGCTCTGATATACCCTCAGCGTCCTGTGGTATACTCCCCCCCCCTATACAGACTGCTCCGGCTCTGATATACCCTCAGCGTCCTGTGGTATACTCCCCCCTATACAGACTGCTCCGGCTCTGATATACCCTCAGCGTCCTGTGGTGTACTCCTCCCTATACAGACTGCTCCGGCTCTGATATACCCTCAGCGTCCTGTGGTATACTCCTCCCTATACAGACTGCTCCGGCTCTGATATACCCTCAGCGTCCTGTGGTATACTCCCCCCTATACAGACGGCTCCGGCTCTGATATACCCTCAGTGTCCTGTGGTATACTCCTCCCTATACAGACTGCTCCGGCTCTGATATACCCTCAGCGTCCTGTGGTATACTCCCCCCTATACAGACTGCACCGGCTCTGATATACCCTCAGTGTCCTGTGGTGTACTCCCCCCTATACAGACTGCTCCGGCTCTGATATACCCTCAGCGTCCTGTGGTGTACTCCTCCCTATAGAGACTGCTCCGGCTCTGATATACCCTCAGCGTCCTGTGGTATACTCCCCCCTATACAGACTGCTCCGGCTCTGATATACCCTCAGCGTCCTGTGGTATACTCCCCCCTATACAGACTGCACCGGCTCTGATATACCCTCAGCGTCCTGTGGTATACTCCCCCCTATACAGACGGCTCCGGCTCTGATATACCCTCAGCGTCCTCTGGTGTACTCCCCCCTATGCAGACGGCTCCGGCTCTGATATACCCTCAGCGTCCTGTGGTATACTCCCCCCTATACAGACGGCTCCGGCTCTGATATACCCTCAGCGTCCTGTGGTATACTCCCCCCTATACAGACGGCTCCGGCTCTGATATACCCTCAGCGTCCTGTGGTATACTCCCCCCTATACAGACTGCTCCGGCTCTGATATACCCTCAGCGTCCTGTGGTATACTCCCCCCTATACAGACGGCTCCGGCTCTGATATACCCTCAGTGTCCTGTGGTATACTCCTCCCTATACAGACTGCTCCGGCTCTGATATACCCTCAGTGTCCTGTGGTGTACTCCCCCCTATACACACGGCTCCGGCTCTGATATACCCTCAGTGTCCTGTGGTATACTCCTCCCTATACAGACTGCTCCGGCTCTGATATACCCTCAGTGTCCTGTGGTATACTCCCCCCTATACAGACTGCACCGGCTCTGATATACCCTCAGTGTCCTGTGGTGTACTCCCCCCTATACAGACGGCTCCGGCTCTGATATACCCTCAGTGTCCTGTGGTGTACTCCCCCCTATACACACGGCTCCGGCTCTGATATACCCTCAGTGTCCTGTGGTATACTCCTCCCTATACAGACTGCTTCGGCTCTGATATACCCTCAGTGTCCTGTGGTATACTCCCCCCTATACAGACTGCACCGGCTCTGATATACCCTCAGTGTCCTGTGGTGTACTCCCCCCTATACACACGGCTCCGGCTCTGATATACCCTCAGTGTCCTGTGGTATACTCCTCCCTATACAGACTGCACCGGCTCTGATATACCCTCAGTGTCCTGTGGTGTACTCCCCCCTATACAGACGGCTCCGGCTCTGATATACCCTCAGCGTCCTGTGGTATACTCCCCCCTATACAGACTGCTCCGGCTCTGATATACCCTCGGCGTCCTGTGGTATACTCCCCCCTATACAGACGGCTCCGGCTCTGATATACCCTCAGCGTCCTGTGGTGTACTCCCCCCTATACAGACTGCTCCGGCTCTGATATACCCTCGGCGTCCTGTGGTATACTCCCCCCTATACAGACTGCACCGGCTCTGATATACCCTCAGCGTCCTGTGGTATACTCCCCCCTATACAGACGGCTCCGGCTCTGATATACCCTCAGCGTCCTGTGGTATACTCCCCCCTATACAGACTGCTCCGGCTCTGATATACCCTCGGCGTCCTGTGGTATACTCCCCCCTATACAGACGGCTCCGGCTCTGATATACCCTCAGCGTCCTGTGGTGTACTCCCCCCTATACAGACTGCTCCGGCTCTGATATACCCTCAGCGTCCTGTGGTATACTCCTCCCTATACAGACGGCTCCGGCTGTGATATACCCTCAGCGTCCTGTGGTATACTCCTCCCTATACAGACTGCTCCGGCTCTGATATACCCTCAGCGTCCTGTGGTATACTCCCCCCTATACAGACTGCACCGGCTCTGATATACCCTCAGCGTCCTGTGGTGTACTCCCCCCTATACAGACGGCTCCGGCTCTGATATACCCTCAGTGTCCTGTGCTATACTCCCCCCTATACAGACTGCTCCGGCTCTGATATACCCTCAGCGTCCTGTGGTATACTCCCCCCTATACAGACTGCACCGGCTCTGATATACCCTCAGCGTACTGTGGTATACTCCTCCCTATACAGACTGCTCCGGCTCTGATATACCCTCAGTGTCCTGTGGTATACTCCTCCCTATACAGACTGCTCCGGCTCTGATATACCCTCAGTGTCCTGTGGTGTACTCCTCCCTATACAGACTGCACCGGCTCTGATATACCCTCAGTGTCCTGTGGTGTACTCCCCCCTATACAGACGGCTCCGGCTCTGATATACCCTCAGTGTCCTGTGGTGTACTCCCCCCTATACAGACGGCTCCGGCTCTGATATACCCTCAGTGTCCTGTGGTATACTCCTCCCTATAGAGACTGCTCCGGCTCTGATATACCCTCAGTGTCCTGTGGTATACTCCTCCCTATACAGACTGCTCCGGCTCTGATATACCCTCGGCGTCCTGTGGTATACTCCCCCCTATACAGACTGCTCCGGCTCTGATATACCCTCAGCGTCCTGTGGTATACTCCCCCCTATACAGACGGCTCCGGCTGTGATATACCCTCAGCGTCCTGTGGTATACTCCCCCCTATACAGACGGCTCCGGCTCTGATATACCCTCAGTGTCCTGTGGTATACTCCTCCCTATACAGACTGCACCGGCTCTGATATACCCTCAGCGTCCTGTGGTGTACTCCTCCCTATACAGACTGCACCGGCTCTGATATACCCTCAGCGTCCTGTGGTATACTCCCCCCTATACAGACTGCTCCGGCTCTGATATACCCTCAGCGTCCTGTGGTATACTCCTCCCTATACACACTGCACCGGCTCTGATATACCCTCAGCGTCCTGTGGTGTACTCCCCCCTATACAGACTGCTCCGGCTCTGATATACCCTCAGCGTCCTGTGGTATACTCCTCCCTATACAGACTGCTCCGGCTCTGATATACCCTCGGCGTCCTGTGGTATACTCCCCCCTATACAGACTGCACCGGCTCTGATATACCCTCAGCGTCCTGTGGTGTACTCCCCCCTATACATACGGCTCCGGCTCTGATATACCCTCAGCGTCCTGTGCTGTACTCCTCCCTATACAGACGGCTCCGGCTCTGATATACCCTCAGCGTCCTGTGGTATACTCCCCCCTATACAGACTGCTCCGGCTCTGATATACCCTCAGCGTCCTGTGGTATACTCCCCCCTATACAGACGGCTCCGGCTCTGATATACCCTCAGCGTCCTGTGGTATACTCCCCCCTATACAGACGGCTCCGGCTCTGATATACCCTCAGCGTCCTGTGGTATACTCCCCCCTATACAGACGGCTCCGGCTCTGATATACCCTCAGCGTCCTGTGGTGTACTCCTCCCTATACAGACGGCTCCGGCTCTGATATACCCTCAGCGTCCTGTGGTATACTCCTCCCTATACAGACGGCTCCGGCTCTGATATACCCTCAGCGTCCTGTGGTATACTCCCCCCCCCTATACAGACGGCTCCGGCTCTGATATACCCTCGGCGTCCTGTGGTATACTCCTCCCTGTACAGACTGCTCCGGCTCTGATATACCCTCAGCGTCCTGTGGTATACTCCCCCCTATACAGACTGCTCCGGCTCTGATATACCCTCGGCGTCCTGTGGTATACTCCCCCCTATACAGACTGCTCCGGCTCTGATATACCCTTGGCGTCCTGTGGTGTACTCCCCCCTATACAGACTGCTCCGGCTCTGATATACCCTCGGCGTCCTGTGGTGTACTCCCCCCTATACAGACTGCTCCGGCTCTGATATACCCTCGGCGTCCTGTTGTGTACTCCCCCCCCCCTATACAGACTGCTCCGGCTCTGATATACCCTCAGCGTCCTGTGGTATACTCCCCCCTATACAGACTGCTCCGGCTCTGATATACCCTCAGCGTCCTGTGGTATACTCCCCCCTATACAGACTGCACCGGCTCTGATATACCCTCAGTGTCCTGTGGTGTACTCCCCCCTATACAGACCGCACCGGCTCTGATATACCCTCAGCGTCCTGTGGTGTACTCCCCCCTATACAGACTGCTCCGGCTCTGATATACCCTCAGCGGCCTGTGGTGTACTCCCCCCTATACAGACTGCTCCGGCTCTGATATACCCTCAGTGTCCTGTGGTATACTCCTCCCTATACAGACGGCTCCGGCTCTGATATACCCTCAGTGTCCTGTGGTATACTCCTCCCTATACAGACTGCACCGGCTCTGATATACCCTCGGCGTCCTGTGGTATACTCCCCCCCCTATACAGACTGCTCCGGCTCTGATATACCCTCGGCGTCCTGTGGTGTACTCCCCCCTATACAGACTGCTCCGGCTCTGATATACCCTCAGCGTCCTGTGGTGTACTCCCCCCTATACAGACTGCTCCGGCTCTGATATACCCTCAGCGTCCTGTGGTGTACTCCCCCCTATACAGACTGCTCCGGCTCTGATATACCCTCAGCGTCCTGTGGTATACTCCTCCCTATACAGACGGCTCCGGCTCTGATATACCCTCAGCGTCCTGTGGTATACTCCCCCCTATATAGACTGCTCCGGCTCTGATATACCCTCAGCGTCCTGTGGTATACTCCTCCCTATAGAGACTGCTCCGGCTCTGATATACCCTCAGTGTCCTGTGGTATACTCCCCCCTATACAGACTGCTCCGGCTCTGATATACCCTCAGCGTCCTGTGGTGTACTCCTCCCTATACAGACTGCTCCGGCTCTGATATACCCTCGGCGTCCTGTGGTATACTCCCCCCTATACAGACTGCTCCGGCTCTAATATACCCTCAGCGTCCTGTGGTGTACTCCCCCCTATACAGACTGCTCCGGCTCTGATATACCCTCAGTGTCCTGTGGTGTACTCCCCCCTATACAGACTGCTCCGGCTCTGATATACCCTCAGCGTCCTGTGGTATACTCCCCCCTATACAGACTGCTCCGGCTCTGATATACCCTCAGTGTCCTGTGGTGTACTCCCCCCTATACAGACTGCACCGGCTCTGATATACCCTCAGTGTCCTGTGGTGTACTCCCCCCTATACAGACTGCTCCGGCTCTGTTATACCCTCGGCGTCCTGTGGTGTACTCCCCCCTATACAGACTGCTCCGGCTCTGATATACCCTCGGCGTCCTGAGGTATACTCCCCCCTATACAGACTGCTCCGGCTCTGATATACCCTCAGTGTCCTGTGGTATACTCCCCCCTATACAGACTGCTCCGGCTCTGATATACCCTCAGCGTCCTGTGGTGTACTCCCCCCTATACAGACTGCTCCGGCTCTGATATACCCTCAGTGTCCTGTGGTATACTCCCCCCTATACAGACGGCTCCGGCTCTGATATACCCTCAGTGTCCTGTGGTATACTCCTCCCTATACAGACTGCTCCGGCTCTGATATACCCTCAGCGTCCTGTGGTATACTCCTCCCTATACAGACGGCTCCGGCTCTGATATACCCTCAGCGTCCTGTGGTATACTCCTCCCTATACAGACGGCTCCGGCTCTGATATACCCTCAGTGTCCTGTGGTATACTCCCCCCTATACAGACTGCACCGGCTCTGATATACCCTCAGTGTCCTGTGGTGTACTCCCCCCTATACAGACTGCTCCGGCTCTGATATACCCTCAGTGTCCTGTGGTATACTCCCCCCTATACAGACTGTATCGGCTCTGATATACCCTCGGCGTCCTGTGGTGCACTCCTCCCTATACAGACGGCTCCGGCTCTGATATACCCTCAGCGTCCTGTGGTGTACTCCTCCCTATACAGACGGCTCCGGCTCTGATATACCCTCAGCGTCCTGTGGTGTACTCCCCCCTATACAGACTGCTCCGGCTCTGATATACCCTCAGCGTCCTGTGGTGTACTCCCCCCTATACAGACTGCTCCGGCTCTGATATACCCTCAGCGTCCTGTGGTATACTCCTCCCTATACAGACGGCTCCGGCTCTGATATACCCTCAGCGTCCTGTGGTATACTCCCCCCTATATAGACTGCTCCGGCTCTGATATACCCTCAGCGTCCTGTGGTATACTCCTCCCTATAGAGACTGCTCCGGCTCTGATATACCCTCAGTGTCCTGTGGTATACTCCCCCCTATACAGACTGCTCCGGCTCTGATATACCCTCAGCGTCCTGTGGTGTACTCCTCCCTATACAGACTGCTCCGGCTCTGATATACCCTCGGCGTCCTGTGGTATACTCCCCCCTATACAGACTGCTCCGGCTCTGATATACCCTCGGCGTCCTGTGGTATACTCCCCCCTATACAGACTGCTCCGGCTCTGATATACCCTCAGCGTCCTGTGGTGTACTCCCCCCTATACAGACTGCTCCGGCTCTGATATACCCTCAGTGTCCTGTGGTGTACTCCCCCCTATACAGACTGCTCCGGCTCTGATATACCCTCAGCGTCCTGTGGTATACTCCCCCCTATACAGACTGCTCCGGCTCTGATATACCCTCAGTGTCCTGTGGTGTACTCCCCCCTATACAGACTGCACCGGCTCTGATATACCCTCAGTGTCCTGTGGTATACTCCCCCCTATACAGACTGCTCCGGCTCTGATATACCCTCGGCGTCCTGAGGTATACTCCCCCCTATACAGACTGCTCCGGCTCTGATATACCCTCAGTGTCCTGTGGTATACTCCCCCCTATACAGACTGCTCCGGCTCTGATATACCCTCAGCGTCCTGTGGTGTACTCCCCCCTATACAGACTGCTCCGGCTCTGATATACCCTCAGTGTCCTGTGGTATACTCCCCCCTATACAGACGGCTCCGGCTCTGATATACCCTCAGTGTCCTGTGGTATACTCCTCCCTATACAGACTGCTCCGGCTCTGATATACCCTCAGCGTCCTGTGGTATACTCCTCCCTATACAGACGGCTCCGGCTCTGATATACCCTCAGCGTCCTGTGGTATACTCCTCCCTATACAGACGGCTCCGGCTCTGATATACCCTCAGTGTCCTGTGGTATACTCCCCCCTATACAGACTGCACCGGCTCTGATATACCCTCAGTGTCCTGTGGTGTACTCCCCCCTATACAGACTGCTCCGGCTCTGATATACCCTCAGTGTCCTGTGGTATACTCCCCCCTATACAGACTGTATCGGCTCTGATATACCCTCGGCGTCCTGTGGTGCACTCCTCCCTATACAGACGGCTCCGGCTCTGATATACCCTCAGCGTCCTGTGGTGTACTCCTCCCTATACAGACGGCTCCGGCTCTGATATACCCTCAGCGTCCTGTGGTGTACTCCCCGCTATACAGACTGCACCGGCTCTGATATACCCTCAGCGTCCTGTGGTATACTCCCCCCTATACAGACTGCTCCGGCTCTGATATACCCTCAGCGTCCTCTGGTGTACTCCCCCCTATACAGACTGCACCGGCTCTGATATACCCTCAGTGTCCTGTGGTATACTCCACCCTATACAGACTGCATCGGCTCTGATATACCCTCGGCGTCCTGTGGTATACTCCCCCCTATACAGACTGCTCCGGCTCTGATATACCCTCGGCGTCCTGTGGTATACTCCCCCCTATACAGACTGCACCGGCTCTGATATACCCTCGGCGTCCTGTGGTATACTCCCCCCTATACAGACTGCTCCGGCTCTGATATACCCTCGGCGTCCTGTGGTGTACTCCTCCCTATACAGACGGCTCCGGCTCTGATATACCCTCAGCGTCCTGTGGTGTACTCCCCCCTATACAGACTGCACCGGCTCTGATATACCCTCAGTGTCCTGTGGTATACTCCTCCCTATACAGACTGCACCGGCTCTGATATACCCTCAGCGTCCTGTGGTATACTCCTCCCTATACAGACTGCACCGGCTCTGATATACCCTCGGCGTCCTGTGGTATACTCCCCCCTATACAGACTGCTCCGGCTCTGATATACCCTCAGTGTCCTGTGGTATACTCCTCCCTATACAGACTGCTCCGGCTCTGATATACCCTCAGTGTCCTGTGGTGTACTCCTCCCTATACAGACTGCTCCGGCTCTGATATACCCTCGGCGTCCTGTGGTATACTCCCCCCTATACAGACTGCTCCGGCTCTGATATACCCTCAGCGTCCTGTGGTATACTCCTCCCTATACAGACTGCACCGGCTCTGATATACCCTCGGCGTCCTGTGGTATACTCCCCCCTATACAGACGGCTCCGGCTCTGATATACCCTCAGTGTCCTGTGGTGTACTCCCCCCTATACAGACGGCTCCGGCTCTGATATACCCTCAGTGTCCTGTGGTGTACTCCCCCCTATACAGACTGCTCCGGCTCTGATATACCCTCAGCGTCCTGTGGTATACTCCCCCCTATACAGACGGCTCCGGCTCTGATATACCCTCAGTGTCCTGTGGTGTACTCCTCCCTATACAGACTGCTCCGGCTCTGATATACCCTCAGCGTCCTGTGGTGTACTCCCCCCTATACAGACGGCTCCGGCTCTGATATACCCTCAGTGTCCTGTGGTGTACTCCTCCCTATACAGACTGCTCCGGCTCTGATATACCCTCAGTGTCCTGTGGTGTACTCCCCCCTATACAGACGGCTCCGGCTCTGATATACCCTCAGTGTCCTGTGGTGTACTCCTCCCTATACAGACGGCTCCGGCTCTAATATACCCTCGGCGTCCTGTGGTATACTCCTCCCTATACAGACTGCTCCGGCTCTGATATACCCTCAGCGTCCTGTGGTATACTCCCCCCTATACAGACTGCTCTGGCTCTGATATACCCTCAGCGTCCTGTGGTATACTCCCCCCTATACAGACTGCTCCGGCTCTGATATACCCTCAGCGTCCTGTGGTATACTCCTCCCTATACAGACTGCTCCGGCTCTGATATACCCTCAGCGTCCTGTGGTATACTCCCCCCTATACAGACTGCTCCGGCTCTGATATACCCTCAGCGTCCTGTGGTATACTCCCCCCTATACAGACTGCTCCGGCTCTGATATACCCTCAGCGTCCTGTGGTGTACTCCCCCCTATACAGACTGCTCCGGCTCTGATATACCCTCGGCGTCCTGTGGTGTACTCCCCCCTATACAGACTGCTCCGGCTCTGATATACCCTCGGCGTCCTGTGGTGTACTCCCCCCTATACAGACTGCTCCGGCTCTGATATACCCTCAGCGTCCTGTGGTATACTCCTCCCTATACAGACTGCTCCGGCTCTGATATACCCTCAGCGTCCTGTGGTATACTCCCCCCTATATAGACTGCACCGGCTCTGATATACCCTCAGCGTCCTGTGGTGTACTCCCCCCTATACATACGGCTCCGGCTCTGATATACCCTCGGCGTCCTGTGGTGTACTCCCCCCTATACAGACTGCTCCAGCTCTGATATACCCTCAGCGTCCTGTGGTATACTCCTCCCTATACAGACTGCTCCGGCTCTGATATACCCTCGGCGTCCTGTGGTATACTCCCCCCTATACAGACTGCTCCGGCTCTGATATACCCTCAGCGTCCTGTGGTATACTCCCCCCTATACAGACTGCACCGGCTCTGATATACCCTCAGCGTCCTGTGGTATACTCCCCCCTATACAGACTGCTCCGGCTCTGATATACCCTCAGCGTCCTGTGGTATACTCCCCCCTATACAGACTGCTCCGGCTCTGATATACCCTCAGCGTCCTGTGGTGTACTCCCCCCTATACAGACGGCTCCGGCTCTGATATACCCTCGGCGTCCTGTGGTATACTCCTCCCTATACAGACTGCTCCGGCTCTGATATACCCTCGGCGTCCTGTGGTATACTCCCCCCTATACAGACTGCACCGGCTCTGATATACCCTCAGCGTCCTGTGGTATACTCCTCCCTATACAGACTGCTCCGGCTCTGATATACCCTCAGCGTCCTGTGGTATACTCCCCCCTATACAGACTGCTCCGGCTCTGATATACCCTCAGCGTCCTGTGGTATACTCCCCCCTATACAGACTGCTCCGGCTCTGATATACCCTCAGCGTCCTGTGGTGTACTCCCCCCTATACAGACTGCTCCGGCTCTGTTATACCCTCGGCGTCCTGTGGTGTACTCCCCCCTATACAGACTGCTCCGGCTCTGATATACCCTCAGCGTCCTGTGGTATACTCCCCCCCCCTATACAGACTGCTCCGGCTCTGATATACCCTCAGCGTCCTGTGGTATACTCCCCCCCCCCTATACAGACTGCTCCGGCTCTGATATACCCTCGGCGTCCTGTGGTGTACTCCCCCCTATACAGACTGCTCCGGCTCTGATATACCCTCAGCGTCCTGTGGTATACTCCCCCCCCTATACAGACTGCTCTGGCTCTGATATACCCTCAGTGTCCTGTGGTATACTCCCCCCTATACAGACGGCTCCGGCTCTGATATACCCTCAGTGTCCTGTGGTATACTCCCCCCTATACAGACTGCTCCGGCTCTGATATACCCTCGGCGTCCTGTGGTATACTCCCCCCTATACAGACTGCTCCGGCTCTGATATACCCTCAGCGTCCTGTGGTATACTCCCCCCTATACAGACTGCTCCGGCTCTGATATACCCTCAGCGTCCTGTGGTATACTCCCCCCTATACAGACTGCTCCAGCTCTGATATACCCTCGGCGTCCTGTGGTGTACTCCCCCCTATACAGACTGCTCCGGCTCTGATATACCCTCAGCGTCCTGTGGTATACTCCCCCCCCTATACAGACTGCACCGGCTCTGATATACCCTCGGCGTCCTGTGGTATACTCCCCCCCCTATACAGACTTTTCCGGCTCTGATATACCCTCAGCGTCCTGTGGTGTACTCCCCCCTATACAGACGGCTCCGGCTCTGATATACCCTCAGTGTCCTGTGGTATACTCCCCCCCTATACAGACTGCTCCGGCTCTGATATACCCTCAGCGTCCTGTGGTATACTCCCCCCTATACAGACGGCTCCGGCTCTGATATACCCTCAGTGTCCTGTGGTATACTCCTCCCTATACAGACTGCTCCGGCTCTGATATACCCTCGGCGTCCTGTGGTGTACTCCCCCCTATACAGACTGCTCCGGCTCTGATATACCCTCGGTGTCCTGTGGTATACTCCTCCCTATACAGACTGCTCCGGCTCTGATATACCCTCAGTGTCCTGTGGTGTACTCCCCCCTATACAGACTGCACCGGCTCTGATATACCCTCAGTGTCCTGTGGTATACTCCCCCCTATACAGACTGCACCGGCTCTGATATACCCTCAGCGTCCTGTGGTATACTCCCCCCTATACAGACTGCTCCGGCTCTGATATACCCTCAGCGTCCTGTGGTATACTCCCCCCTATACAGACTGCTCCGGCTCTGATATACCCTCAGCGTCCTGTGGTGTACTCCCCCCTATACAGACGGCTCCGGCTCTGATATACCCTCGGCGTCCTGTGGTATACTCCTCCCTATACAGACTGCTCCGGCTCTGATATACCCTCGGCGTCCTGTGGTATACTCCCCCCTATACAGACTGCACCGGCTCTGATATACCCTCAGCGTCCTGTGGTATACTCCTCCCTATACAGACTGCTCCGGCTCTGATATACCCTCAGCGTCCTGTGGTATACTCCCCCCTATACAGACTGCTCCGGCTCTGATATACCCTCAGCGTCCTGTGGTATACTCCCCCCTATACAGACTGCTCCGGCTCTGATATACCCTCAGCGTCCTGTGGTGTACTCCCCCCTATACAGACTGCTCCGGCTCTGTTATACCCTCGGCGTCCTGTGGTGTACTCCCCCCTATACAGACTGCTCCGGCTCTGATATACCCTCAGCGTCCTGTGGTATACTCCCCCCCCCTATACAGACTGCTCCGGCTCTGATATACCCTCAGCGTCCTGTGGTATACTCCCCCCCCCCCCCTATACAGACTGCTCCGGCTCTGATATACCCTCGGCGTCCTGTGGTGTACTCCCCCCTATACAGACTGCTCCGGCTCTGATATACCCTCAGCGTCCTGTGGTATACTCCCCCCCTATACAGACTGCTCTGGCTCTGATATACCCTCAGTGTCCTGTGGTATACTCCCCCCTATACAGACGGCTCCGGCTCTGATATACCCTCAGTGTCCTGTGGTATACTCCCCCCTATACAGACTGCTCCGGCTCTGATATACCCTCGGCGTCCTGTGGTATACTCCCCCCTATACAGACTGCTCCGGCTCTGATATACCCTCAGCGTCCTGTGGTATACTCCCCCCTATACAGACTGCTCCGGCTCTGATATACCCTCAGCGTCCTGTGGTATACTCCCCCCTATACAGACTGCTCCAGCTCTGATATACCCTCGGCGTCCTGTGGTGTACTCCCCCCTATACAGACTGCTCCGGCTCTGATATACCCTCAGCGTCCTGTGGTATACTCCCCCCCCTATACAGACTGCACCGGCTCTGATATACCCTCGGCGTCCTGTGGTATACTCCCCCCCCTATACAGACTTTTCCGGCTCTGATATACCCTCAGCGTCCTGTGGTGTACTCCCCCCTATACAGACGGCTCCGGCTCTGATATACCCTCAGTGTCCTGTGGTATACTCCCCCCCTATACAGACTGCTCCGGCTCTGATATACCCTCAGCGTCCTGTGGTATACTCCCCCCTATACAGACGGCTCCGGCTCTGATATACCCTCAGTGTCCTGTGGTATACTCCTCCCTATACAGACTGCTCCGGCTCTGATATACCCTCGGCGTCCTGTGGTGTACTCCCCCCTATACAGACTGCTCCGGCTCTGATATACCCTCGGTGTCCTGTGGTATACTCCTCCCTATACAGACTGCTCCGGCTCTGATATACCCTCAGTGTCCTGTGGTGTACTCCCCCCTATACAGACTGCACCGGCTCTGATATACCCTCAGTGTCCTGTGGTATACTCCCCCCTATACAGACTGCACCGGCTCTGATATACCCTCAGTGTCCTGTGGTGTACTCCCCCCTATACAGACTGCTCCGGCTCTGATATACCCTCAGCGTCCTGTGGTATACTCCTCCCTATACAGACTGCTCCGGCTCTGATATACCCTCAGTGTCCTGTGGTATACTCCCCCCTATACAGACTGCTCCGGCTCTGATATACCCTCAGCGTCCTGTGGTATACTCCTCCCTATACAGACTGCTCCGGCTCTGATATACCCTCAGTGTCCTGTGGTGTACTCCCCCCTATACAGACTGCACCGGCTCTGATATACCCTCAGCGTCCTGTGGTGTACTCCCCCCTATACAGACTGCTCCGGCTCTGATATACCCTCAGTGTCCTGTGGTATACTCCCCCCCCTATACAGACTGCTCCGGCTCTGATATACCCTCAGCGTCCTGTGGTATACTCCCCCCTATACAGACTGCACCGGCTCTGATATACCCTCAGTGTCCTGTGGTGTACTCCCCCCTATACAGACTGCTCCGGCTCTGATATACCCTCAGCGTCCTGTGGTGTACTCCCCCCTATACAGACTGCTCCGGCTCTGATATACCCTCAGTGTCCTGTGGTATACTCCCCCCCCTATACAGACTGCACCGGCTCTGATATACCCTCAGCGTCCTGTGGTATACTCCCCCCTATACAGACTGCACCGGCTCTGATATACCCTCAGTGTCCTGTGGCATACTCCCCCCCCTATACAGACTGCACCGGCTCTGATATACCCTCAGTGTCCTGTGGTATACTCCCCCCCCTATACAGACTGCTCCGGCTCTGATATACCCTCAGCGTCCTGTGGTATACTCCTCCCTATAGAGACTGCTCCGGCTCTGATATACCCTCAGCGTCCTGTGGTATACTCCCCCCTATACAGACTGCACCGGCTCTGATATACCCTCAGTGTCCTGTGGTGTACTCCCCCCTATACAGACTGCTCCGGCTCTGATATACCCTCGGCGTCCTGTGGTATACTCCCCCCTATACAGACTGCTCCGGCTCTGATATACCCTCAGCGTCCTGTGGTGTACTCCCCCCTATACAGACTGCACCGGCTCTGATATACCCTCAGCGTCCTGTGGTGTACTCCTCCCTATACAGACTGCTCCGGCTCTGATATACCCTCAGCGTCCTGTGGTGCACTCCCCCCTATACAGACTGCACCGGCTCTGATATACCCTCAGTGTCCTGTGGTGTACTCCCCCCTATACAGACTGCTCCGGCTCTGATATACCCTCAGTGTCCTGTGGTGCACTCCCCCCTATACAGACTGCACCGGCTCTGATATACGCTCAGCGTCCTGTGGTGTACTCCTCCCTATACAGACTGCTCCGGCTCTGATATACCCTCAGTGTCCTGTGGTATACTCCCCCCTATACAGACTGCTCCGGCTCTGATATACCCTCGGCGTCCTGTGGTGTACTCCTCCCTATACAGACTGCTCCGGCTCTGATATACCCTCAGCGTCCTGTGGTATACTCCCCCCTATACAGACTGCTCCGGCTCTGATATACCCTCAGCGTCCTGTGGTATACTCCCCCCTATACAGACTGCTCCGGCTCTGATATACCCTCGGCGTCCTGTGGTATACTCCCCCCTATATAGACTGCACCGGCTCTGATATACCCTCAGCGTCCTGTGGTGTACTCCCCCCTATACAGACGGCGCCGGCTCTGATATACCCTCGGCGTCCTGTGGTATACTCCTCCCTATACAGACTGCTCCGGCTCTGATATACCCTCGGCCTCCTGTGGTGTACTCCCCCCTATACAGACTGCTCCGGCTCTGATATACCCTCAGCGTCCTGTGGTGTACTCCTCCCTATACAGACTGCTCCGGCTCTGATATACCCTCGGCGTCCTGTGGTATACTCCCCCCTATACAGACTGCTCCGGCTCTGATATACCCTCGGCGTCCTGTGGTGTACTCCCCCCTATACAGACTGCACCGGCTCTGATATACCCTCAGCGTCCTGTGGTATACTCCCCCCTATACAGACTGCTCCGGCTCTGATATACCCTCGGCGTCCTGTGGTATACTCCTCCCTATACAGACTGCTCCGGCTCTGATATACCCTCAGCGTCCTGTGGTATACTCCCCCCTATACAGACTGCTCCGGCTCTGATATACCCTCGGCGTCCTGTGGTGTACTCCCCCCTATATAGACTGCACCGGCTCTGATATACCCTCAGCGTCCTGTGGTGTACTCCTCCCTATACAGACTGCTCCGGCTCTAATATACCCTCAGTGTCCTGTGGTATACTCCTCCCTATACAGACTGCTCCGGCTCTGATATACCCTCAGCGTCCTGTGGTATACTCCCCCCTATACAGACTGCTCCGGCTCTGATATACCCTCGGCGTCCTGTGGTATACTCCCCCCTATACAGACTGCTCCGGCTCTGATATACCCTCGACGTCCTGTGGTATACTCCTCCCTATACAGACTGCTCCGGCTCTGATATACCCTCAGCGTCCTGTGGTATACTCCCCCCTATATAGACTGCACCGGCTCTGATATACCCTCAGCGTCCTGTGGTGTACTCCTCCCTATACAGACTGCTCCGGCTCTGATATACCCTCAGCGTCCTGTGGTGTACTCCCCCCTATACAGACTGCACCGGCTCTGATATACCCTCAGCGTCCTGTGGTGTACTCCTCCCTATACAGACTGCACCGGCTCTGATATACCCTCGGCGTCCTGTGGTATACTCCTCCCTATACAGACTGCTCCGGCTCTGATATACCCTCAGCGTCCTGTGGTGTACTCCCCCCTATACAGACTGCACCGGCTCTGATATACCCTCAGCGTCCTGTGGTGTACTCCCCCCTATACAGACTGCTCCGGCTCTGATATACCCTCAGCGTCCTGTGGTATACTCCTCCCTATACAGACTGCACCGGCTCTGATATACCCTCAGCGTCCTGTGGTGTACTCCCCCCTATACAGACTGCACCGGCTCTGATATACCCTCAGCGTCCTGTGGTGTACTCCTCCCTATACAGACTGCACCGGCTCTGATATACCCTCAGCGTCCTGTGGTGTACTCCTCCCTATACAGACTGCACCGGCTCTGATATACCCTCAGCGTCCTGTGGTGTACTCCTCCCTATACAGACTGCTCCGGCTCTGATATACCCTCAGCGTCCTGTGGTGTACTCCCCCCTATACAGACTGCTCCGGCTCTGATATACCCTCAGCGTCCTGTGGTGTACTCCTCCCTATACAGACTGCACCGGCTCTGATATACCCTCAGCGTCCTGTGGTGTACTCCTCCCTATACAGACTGCACCGGCTCTGATATACCCTCAGCGTCCTGTGGTGTACTCCTCCCTATACAGACTGTTCCGGCTCTGATATACCCTCAGCGTCCTGTGGTGTACTCCCCCCTATACAGACTGTTCCGGCTCTGATATACCCTCAGTGTCCTGTGGTATACTCCTCCCTATAGAGACTGCTCCGGCTCTGATATACCCTCAGCGTCCTGTGGTGTACTCCTCCCTATACAGACTGCTCCGGCTCTGATATACCCTCAGCGTCCTGTGGTGTACTCCCCCCTATACAGACTGCTCCGGCTCTGATATACCCTCAGCGTCCTGTGGTATACTCCCCCCCTATACAGACTGCTCCGGCTCTGATATACCCTCAGTGTCCTGTGGTATACTCCTCCCTATACAGACTGCTCCGGCTCTGATATACCCTCAGCGTCCTGTGGTATACTCCCCCCCTATACAGACTGCTCCGGCTCTGATATACCCTCGGCGTCCTGTGGTGTACTCCTCCCTATACAGACTGCTCCGGCTCTGATATACCCTCAGTGTCCTGTGGTATACTCCTCCCTATACAGACTGCTCCGGCTCTGATATACCCTCAGTGTCCTGTGGTATACTCCTCCCTATACAGACGGCTCCGGCTCTGATATACCCTCGGCGTCCTGTGGTGTACTCCTCCCTATACAGACTGCTCCGGCTCTGATATACCCTCAGCGTCCTGTGGTATACTCCCCCCCTATACAGACTGCTCCGGCTCTGATATACCCTCAGTGTCCTGTGGTATACTCCTCCCTATACAGACTGCTCCGGTTCTGATATACCCTCAGTGTCCTGTGGTATACTCCTCCCTATACAGACTGCTCCGGCTCTGATATACCCTCAGTGTCCTGTGGTGTACTCCTCCCTATACAGACTGCTCCGGCTCTGATATACCCTCGGCGTCCTGTGGTATACTCCTCCCTATACAGACTGCTCCGGCTCTGATATACCCTCAGTGTCCTGTGGTATACTCCCCCCTATACAGACTGCTCCGGCTCTGATATACCCTCAGCGTCCTGTGGTGTACTCCCCCCTATACAGACTGCACCGGCTCTGATATACCCTCAGCGTCCTGTGGTGTACTCCTCCCTATACAGACTGCACCGGCTCTGATATACCCTCAGCGTCCTGTGGTGTACTCCTCCCTATACAGACTGCACCGGCTCTGATATACCCTCAGCGTCCTGTGGTATACTCCCCCCTATACAGACTGTTCCGGCTCTGATATACCCTCAGCGTTCTGTGGTATACTCCCCCCTATACAGACTGCTCCGGCTCTGATATACCCTCAGCGTCCTGTGGTGTACTCCTCCCTATACAGACTGCTCCGGCTCTGATATACCCTCAGCGTCCTGTGGTATACTCCCCCCTATACAGACTGCTCCGGCTCTGATATACCCTCAGCGTCCTGTGGTATACTCCCCCCTATACAGACTGCTCCGGCTCTGATATACCCTCAGTGTCCTGTGGTATACTCCCCCCTATACAGACTGCTCCGGCTCTGATATACCCTCAGCGTCCTGTGGTATACTCCCCCCCTATACAGACTGCTCCGGCTCTGATATACCCTCAGTGTCCTGTGGTATACTCCTCCCTATACAGACTGCTCCGGCTCTGATATACCCTCAGCGTCCTGTGGTATACTCCCCCCTATACAGACTGCTCCGGCTCTGATATACCCTCAGCGTCCTGTGGTATACTCCCCCCTATACAGACTGCTCCGGCTCTGATATACCCTCAGCGTCCTGTGGTATACTCCCCCCCCTATACAGACTGCTCCGGCTCTGATATACCCTCAGCGTCCTGTGGTATACTCCCCCCTATACAGACTGCTCCGGCTCTGATATACCCTCGGCGTCCTGTGGTATACTCCCCCCTATACAGACTGCTCCGGCTCTGATATACCCTCGGCGTCCTGTGGTATACTCCTCCCTATACAGACTGCTCCGGCTCTGATATACCCTCAGCGTCCTGTGGTATACTCCCCCCTATACAGACTGCTCCGGCTCTGATATACCCTCAGCGTCCTGTGGTATACTCCCCCCTATACAGACTGCTCCGGCTCTGATATACCCTCAGCGTCCTGTGGTATACTCCCCCCCTATACAGACTGCTCCGGCTCTGATATACCCTCAGCGTCCTGTGGTATACTCCTCCCTATACAGACTGCACCGGCTCTGATATACCCTCAGCGTCCTGTGGTATACTCCTCCCTATACAGACTGCTCCGGCTCTGATATACCCTCAGCGTCCTGTGGTATACTCCCCCCTATACAGACTGCTCCGGCTCTGATATACCCTCGGCGTCCTGTGGTATACTCCCCCCTATACAGACTGCTCCGGCTCTGATATACCCTCGGCGTCCTGTGGTATACTCCTCCCTATACAGACTGCTCCGGCTCTGATATACCCTCAGCGTCCTGTGGTGTACTCCTCCCTATACAGACTGCTCCGGCTCTGATATACCCTCGGCGTCCTGTGGTATACTCCTCCCTATACAGACTGCTCCGGCTCTGATATACCCTCAGCGTCCTGTGGTGTACTCCTCCCTATACAGACTGCTCCGGCTCTGATATACCCTCAGCGTCCTGTGGTATACTCCCCCCTATACAGACTGCTCCGGCTCTGATATACCCTCAGTGTCCTGTGGTATACTCCCCCCTATACAGACTGCTCCGGCTCTGATATACCCTCAGTGTCCTGTGGTGTACTCCTCCCTATACAGACTGCTCCGGCTCTGATATACCCTCAGCGTCCTGTGGTATACTCCTCCCTATACAGACTGCTCCGGCTCTGATATACCCTCAGCGTCCTGTGGTATACTCCTCCCTATACAGACTGCTCCGGCTCTGATATACCCTCAGCGTCCTGTGGTGTACTCCCCCCTATACAGACTGCTCCGGCTCTGTTATACCCTCGGCGTCCTGTGGTGTACTCCCCCCTATACAGACTGCTCCGGCTCTGATATACCCTCAGCGTCCTGTGGTATACTCCCCCCCCCTATACAGACTGCTCCGGCTCTGATATACCCTCAGCGTCCTGTGGTATACTCCCCCCTATACAGACTGCTCCGGCTCTGATATACCCTCAGCGTCCTGTGGTATACTCCCCCCCCCCTATACAGACTGCTCCGGCTCTGATATACCCTCGGCGTCCTGTGGTGTACTCCCCCCTATACAGACTGCTCCGGCTCTGATATACCCTCAGCGTCCTGTGGTATACTCCCCCCCTATACAGACTGCTCTGGCTCTGATATACCCTCAGTGTCCTGTGGTATACTCCCCCCTATACAGACGGCTCCGGCTCTGATATACCCTCAGTGTCCTGTGGTATACTCCCCCCTATACAGACTGCTCTGGCTCTGATATACCCTCAGCGTCCTGTGGTGTACTCCCCCCTATACAGACGGCTCCGGCTCTGATATACCCTCGGCGTCCTGTGGTATACTCCCCCCTATACAGACTGCTCCGGCTCTGATATACCCTCGGCGTCCTGTGGTATACTCCCCCCTATACAGACTGCTCCGGCTCTGATATACCCTCAGCGTCCTGTGGTATACTCCCCCCTATACAGACTGCTCCGGCTCTGATATACCCTCAGCGTCCTGTGGTATACTCCCCCCTATACAGACTGCTCCGGCTCTGATATACCCTCGGCGTCCTGTGGTGTACTCCTCCCTATACAGACTGCTCCGGCTCTGATATACCCTCAGCGTCCTGTGGTATACTCCCCCCCCTATACAGACTGCACCGGCTCTGATATACCCTCGGCGTCCTGTGGTATACTCCCCCCCCTATACAGACTGTTCCGGCTCTGATATACCCTCAGCGTCCTGTGGTGTACTCCCCCCTATACAGACGGCTCCGGCTCTGATATACCCTCAGTGTCCTGTGGTATACTCCCCCCCTATACAGACTGCTCCGGCTCTGATATACCCTCAGCGTCCTGTGGTATACTCCCCCCTATACAGACGGCTCCGGCTCTGATATACCCTCAGTGTCCTGTGGTATACTCCTCCCTATACAGACTGCTCCGGCTCTGATATACCCTCGGCGTCCTGTGGTGTACTCCCCCCTATACAGACTGCTCCGGCTCTGATATACCCTCGGTGTCCTGTGGTATACTCCTCCCTATACAGACTGCTCCGGCTCTGATATACCCTCAGTGTCCTGTGGTGTACTCCCCCCTATACAGACTGCTCCGGCTCTGATATAACCTCAGCGTCCTGTGGTATACTCCCCCCTATACAGACTGCACCGGCTCTGATATACCCTCAGCGTCCTGTGGTATACTCCTCCCTATACAGACTGCTCCGGCTCTGATATACCCTCAGCGTCCTGTGGTATACTCCTCCCTATACAGACTGCACCGGCTCTGATATACCCTCAGTGTCCTGTGGTATACTCCCCCCTATACAGACTGCACCGGCTCTGATATACCCTCAGTGTCCTGTGGTATACTCCTCCCTATACAGACTGCTCCGGCTCTGATATACCCTCAGTGTCCTGTGGTATACTCCCCCCTATACAGACTGCACCGGCTCTGATATACCCTCAGTGTCCTGTGGTATACTCCCCCCTATACAGACTGCTCCGGCTCTGATATACCCTCAGCGTCCTGTGGTATACTCCTCCCTATACAGACTGCTCCGGCTCTGATATACCCTCAGTGTCCTGTGGTGTACTCCCCCCTATACAGACTGCACCGGCTCTGATATACCCTCAGCGTCCTGTGGTGTACTCCCCCCTATACAGACTGCTCCGGCTCTGATATACCCTCAGTGTCCTGTGGTATACTCCCCCCCCCTATACAGACTGCTCCGGCTCTGATATACCCTCAGCGTCCTGTGGTATACTCCCCCCTATACAGACTGCACCGGCTCTGATATACCCTCAGTGTCCTGTGGTGTACTCCCCCCTATACAGACTGCTCCGGCTCTGATATACCCTCAGTGTCCTGTGGTATACTCCTCCCTATACAGACTGCACCGGCTCTGATATACCCTCAGTGTCCTGTGGTATACTCCTCCCTATACAGACTGCTCCGGCTCTGATATACCCTCAGCGTCCTGTGGTATACTCCCCCCTATACAGACTGCTCCGGCTCTGATATACCCTCAGCGTCCTGTGGTGTACTCCCCCCTATACAGACTGCTCCGGCTCTGATATACCCTCAGTGTCCTGTGGTATACTCCCCCCCCTATACAGACTGCACCGGCTCTGATATACCCTCAGCGTCCTGTGGTATACTCCCCCCTATACAGACTGCACCGGCTCTGATATACCCTCAGTGTCCTGTGGTATACTCCCCCCCCTATACAGACTGCACCGGCTCTGATATACCCTCAGTGTCCTGTGGTATACTCCCCCCCCTATACAGACTGCTCCGGCTCTGATATACCCTCAGCGTCCTGTGGTATACTCCCCCCTATAGAGACTGCTCCGGCTCTGATATACCCTCAGCGTCCTGTGGTATACTCCCCCCTATAGAGACTGCTCCGGCTCTGATATACCCTCAGTGTCCTGTGGTATACTCCCCCCCCTATACAGACTGCTCCGGCTCTGATATACCCTCAGCGTCCTGTGGTATACTCCCCCCTATAGAGACTGCTCCGGCTCTGATATACCCTCAGCGTCCTGTGGTATACTCCCCCCTATACAGACTGCACCGGCTCTGATATACCCTCAGTGTCCTGTGGTGTACTCCCCCCTATACAGACTGCTCCGGCTCTGATATACCCTCGGCGTCCTGTGGTATACTCCCCCCTATACAGACTGCTCCGGCTCTGATATACCCTCAGCGTCCTGTGGTGTACTCCTCCCTATACAGACTGCACCGGCTCTGATATACCCTCAGCGTCCTGTGGTATACTCCCCCCTATACAGACTGCTCCGGCTCTGATATACCCTCAGCGTCCTGTGGTGTACTCCCCCCTATACAGACTGCTCCGGCTCTGATATACCCTCGGCGTCCTGTGGTATACTCCCCCCTATACAGACTGCTCCGGCTCTGATATACCCTCAGCGTCCTGTGGTATACTCCCCCCTATACAGACTGCTCCGGCTCTGATATACCCTCGGCGTCCTGTGGTATACTCCCCCCTATACAGACTGCTCCGGCTCTGATATACCCTCAGCGTCCTGTGGTATACTCCCCCCTATACAGACTGCACCGGCTCTGATATACCCTCAGCGTCCTGTGGTATACTCCTCCCTATACAGACTGCTCCGGCTCTGATATACCCTCAGCGTCCTGTGGTGCACTCCCCCCTATACAGACTGCACCGGCTCTGATATACCCTCAGTGTCCTGTGGTGTACTCCTCCCTATACAGACTGCACCGGCTCTGATATACCCTCGGCGTCCTGTGGTATACTCCCCCCTATACAGACTGCTCCGGCTCTGATATACCCTCAGCGTCCTGTGGTGTACTCTTCCCTATACAGACTGCTCCGGCTCTGATATACCCTCAGTGTCCTGTGGTATACTCCCCCCTATACAGACTGCTCCGGCTCTGATATACCCTCAGCGTCCTGTGGTATACTCCTCCCTATACAGACTGCTCCGGCTCTGATATACCCTCAGCGTCCTGTGGTATACTCCCCCCTATACAGACTGCTCCGGCTCTGATATACCCTCAGCGTCCTGTGGTATACTCCCCCCTATACAGACTGCTCCGGCTCTGATATACCCTCGGCGTCCTGTGGTATACTCCCCCCTATATAGACTGCACCGGCTCTGATATACCCTCAGCGTCCTGTGGTGTACTCCCCCCTATACAGACGGCGCCGGCTCTGATATACCCTCGGCGTCCTGTGGTATACTCCTCCCTATACAGACTGCTCCGGCTCTGATATACCCTCGGCGTCCTGTGGTGTACTCCCCCCTATACAGACTGCTCCGGCTCTGATATACCCTCAGCGTCCTGTGGTATACTCCTCCCTATAGAGACTGCACCGGCTCTGATATACCCTCGGCGTCCTGTGGTATACTCCCCCCTATACAGACTGCTCCGGCTCTGATATACCCTCAGCGTCCTGTGGTATACTCCCCCCCTATACAGACTGCTCCGGCTCTGATATACCCTCAGCGTCCTGTGGTATACTCCCCCCCTATACAGACTGCTCCGGCTCTGATATACCCTCAGCGTCCTGTGGTATACTCCCCCCTATACAGACTGCTCCGGCTCTGATATACCCTCGGCGTCCTGTGGTATACTCCCCCCTATACAGACTGCTCCGGCTCTGATATACCCTCGGCGTCCTGTGGTATACTCCTCCCTATACAGACTGCTCCGGCTCTGATATACCCTCAGCGTCCTGTGGTATACTCCCCCCTATACAGACTGCTCCGGCTCTGATATACCCTCAGCGTCCTGTGGTATACTCCCCCCTATACAGACTGCTCCGGCTCTGATATACCCTCAGCGTCCTGTGGTATACTCCCCCCCTATACAGACTGCTCCGGCTCTGATATACCCTCAGCGTCCTGTGGTATACTCCCCCCTATACAGACTGCTCCGGCTCTGATATACCCTCGGCGTCCTGTGGTATACTCCCCCCTATACAGACTGCTCCGGCTCTGATATACCCTCGGCGTCCTGTGGTATACTCCTCCCTATACAGACTGCTCCGGCTCTGATATACCCTCAGCGTCCTGTGGTGTACTCCTCCCTATACAGACTGCTCCGGCTCTGATATACCCTCAGCGTCCTGTGGTATACTCCCCCCTATACAGACTGCTCCGGCTCTGATATACCCTCAGTGTCCTGTGGTATACTCCCCCCTATACAGACTGCTCCGGCTCTGATATACCCTCAGTGTCCTGTGGTGTACTCCTCCCTATACAGACTGCTCCGGCTCTGATATACCCTCGGCGTCCTGTGGTGTACTCCTCCCTATACAGACTGCTCCGGCTCTGATATACCCTCAGCGTCCTGTGGTGTACTCCTCCCTATACAGACTGCTCCGGCTCTGATATACCCTCAGTGTCCTGTGGTGTACTCCTCCCTATACAGACTGCTCCGGCTCTGATATACCCTCAGCGTCCTGTGGTGTACTCCTCCCTATACAGACTGCTCCGGCTCTGATATACCCTCGGCGTCCTGTGGTGTACTCCTCCCTATACAGACTGCTCCGGCTCTGATATACCCTCGGCGTCCTGTGGTGTACTCCTCCCTATACAGACTGCTCCGGCTCTGATATACCCTCAGCGTCCTGTGGTATACTCCCCCCCTATACAGACTGCTCCGGCTCTGATATACCCTCAGTGTCCTGTGGTGTACTCCCCCCTATACAGACTGCACCGGCTCTGATATACCCTCAGCGTCCTGTGGTATACTCCTCCCTATACAGACTGCACCGGCTCTGATATACCCTCAGTGTCCTGTGGTATACTCCTCCCTATACAGACTGCTCCGGCTCTGATATACCCTCAGTGTCCTGTGGTATACTCCTCCCTATACAGACTGCTCCGGCTCTGATATACCCTCGGCGTCCTGTGGTATACTCCCCCCTATACAGACTGCTCCGGCTCTGATATACCCTCAGTGTCCTGTGGTATACTCCTCCCTATACAGACTGCTCCGGCTCTGATATACCCTCGGCGTCCTGTGGTGTTCTCCCCCCTATACAGACTGCACCGGCTCTGATATACCCTCAGCGTCCTGTGGTATACTCCTCCCTATACAGACTGCACCGGCTCTGATATACCCTCAGCGTCCTGTGGTATACTCCCCCCTATACAGACTGCTCCGGCTCTGATATACCCTCAGCGTCCTGTGGTATACTCCCCCCTATACAGACTGCACCGGCTCTGATATACCCTCAGCGTCCTGTGGTATACTCCTCCCTATACAGACTGCACCGGCTCTGATATACCCTCAGCGTCCTGTGGTATACTCCTCCCTATACAGACTGCACCGGCTCTGATATACCCTCAGCGTCCTGTGGTGTACTCCCCCCTATACAGACTGCTCCGGCTCTGATATACCCTCAGTGTCCTGTGGTATACTCCCCCCTATACAGACTGCTCCGGCTCTGATATACCCTCAGCGTCCTGTGGTATACTCCTCCCTATACAGACTGCTCCGGCTCTGATATACCCTCAGCGTCCTGTGGTATACTCCCCACTATACAGACTGCTCCGGCTCTGATATACCCTCAGCGTCCTGTGGTATACTCCTCCCTATACAGACTGCTCCGGCTCTGATATACCCTCAGTGTCCTGTGGTGTACTCCCCCCTATACAGACTGCTCCGGCTCTGATATACCCTCAGTGTCCTGTGGTATACTCCCCCCTATACAGACTGATCCGGCTCTGATATACCCTCAGCGTCCTGTGGTGTACTCCTCCCTATACAGACTGCTCCGGCTCTGATATACCCTCAGCGTCCTGTGGTGTACTCCCCCCTATACAGACTGCTCCGGCTCTGATATACCCTCAGTGTCCTGTGGTATACTCCTCCCTATACAGACTGCTCCGGCTCTGATATACCCTCAGTGTCCTGTGGTATACTCCCCCCTATACAGACTGCACCGGCTCTGATATACCCTCAGCGTCCTGTGGTGTACTCCCCCCTATACAGACTGATCCGGCTCTGATATACCCTCAGCGTCCTGTGGTGTACTCCTCCCTATACAGACTGCTCCGGCTCTGATATACCCTCAGTGTCCTGTGGTATACTCCTCCCTATACAGACTGCTCCGGCTCTGATATACCCTCAGTGTCCTGTGGTATACTCCTCCCTATACAGACGGCTCCGGCTCTGATATACCCTCGGCGTCCTGTGGTGTACTCCCCCCTATACAGACTGCTCCGGCTCTGATATACCCTCAGCGTCCTGTGGTATACTCCCCCCTATACAGACTGCTCCGGCTCTGATATACCCTCAGCGTCCTGTGGTATACTCCTCCCTATACAGACTGCTCCGGCTCTGATATACCCTCAGTGTCCTGTGGTATACTCCCCCCCTATACAGACGGCTCCGGCTCTGATATACCCTCAGTGTCCTGTGGTGTACTCCTCCCTATACAGACTGCTCCGGCTCTGATATACCCTCAGTGTCCTGTGGTATACTCCTCCCTATACAGACTGCTCCGGCTCTGATATACCCTCAGTGTCCTGTGGTATACTCCTCCCTATACAGACGGCTCCGGCTCTGATATACCCTCAGTGTCCTGTGGTATACTCCCCCCTATACAGACTGCACCGGCTCTGATATACCCTCAGTGTCCTGTGGTGTACTCCCCCTATACAGACTGCTCCGGCTCTGATATACCCTCAGCGTCCTGTGGTATACTCCCCCCTATACAGACTGCTCCGACTCTTATATACCCTCAGTGTCCAGCGGTATACGCTACGCTGTATAGACTCTTCTACCTCTAGCATAACCGCATTGTCCCGTGGTATACACTACACTGTACAGACTCCTCTTCGTCTGGTCTAAGTTCACCGTCAATCCCAGAAGTTCATGCTGAGATTTTCTCGTATTTGTGCACACACCCCCGACTATCAAAAGATACCACAATGGAAAGAGCAGCAGCCATGGCCAAGAAGTAGAAGGTTTGTCCTCCATGTCGAAACAAAAGATCCTTGAGAATGCTGCTGCCCTGCTCATGCTGAAGAGCGCAGTGTCCGCTACCATCCTGAATGATGGGCCATCCACGTGAAGAGCGCAGTGTCCACTACCGTCCTGAATGATGGGCCATCGACATGAAGAGCGCAGTGTCCACTACCGTCCTGAATGATGGGCCATCGGCGTGAAGAGCACAGTGTCCACTACCGTCCTGAATGATGGGCCATCGGCGTGAAGAGCGCAGTGTCCACTACCGTCCTGAATGATGGGCCATCCACGTGAAGAGCGCAGTGTCCACTACCGTCCTGAATGATGGACCATCCACGTGAAGAGCGCAGTGTCCACTACCGTCCTGAATGATGGGCCATCCACGTGAAGAGCGCAGTGTCCACTACCGTCCTGAATGATGGGCCATCCACGTGAAGAGCGCAGTGTCCACTACCGTCCTGAATGATGGGCCATCGACGTGAAGAGCGCACTACCGTCCTGAATGATGGGCCATCGGCGTGAAGAGCACAGTGTCCACTACCGTCCTGAATGATGGGCCATCGGCGTGAAGAGCGCAGTGTCCACTACCGTCCTGAATGATGGGCCATCCACGTGAAGAGCGCAGTGTCCACTACCGTCCTGAATGATGGGCCATCGGCGTGAAGAGCACAGTATCCACTACCGTCCTGAATGATGGACAATCGGCGTGAAGAGCGCAGTGTCCACTGCCGTCCTGAACGATGGGCCATCAACGTGAAGAGCGCAGTGTCCACTGCCGTCCTGAACGATGGGCCATCAACGTGAAGAGCGCAGTGTCCACTGCCGTCCTGAACGATGGGCCATCGACGTGAAGAGCGCAGTGTCCACTGCCGTCCTGAACGATGGGCCATCGACGTGAAGAGCGCAGTGTCCACTGCCGTCCTGAACGATGGGCCATCGACGTGAAGAGTGCAGTGTCCACTGCCATCCTGAATGATGGACGATCGGCGTGAAGAGCGCAGTGTCCACTGCCGTCCTGAACGATGGGCCATCGGCTTGAAGAGCGCAGTGTCCACTGCCATCCTGAACGATGGGCCATTGACGTGAAGAGCGCAGTGTTCACTACCATCCTGAATAATGGGCCATCCGCGTGAAGAGCGCAGTGTCCACCATTATGATGTGTAACAGGGAGGCTTGACATCTGTGAGGGTATGTCTTCTGTAGTCCTGAAGAATGTGGCTCCCTCCTTCATCAGTGTTTCCACGTCATTCTGAAGTATGGACCGGCCACCGTAAATCTTGAAGAACGATGTGACCTCCAAAATAACAGAAGAACCTGCACTCTTTGGGATAATGAATACCAATGTGTTCATCATCCTGAAGTCTCAAACCACCAGGACTCCTAGAGCTGGAGTATCTGGGAGAGAAGAGTTCTAGTGCTGGATATGATGAACCTGACGGTCGTGGTGATGGAGCTCCAGAATTCGGGTATCTCTCCACCCATCCAGCCTTTATGGTAGAGCGGACGGACATGAGCCGTTCTTCAGTAACAGCCATGACCGTCCACTGTAAGTTTATCAGAAGGACTCTTAAGACCATGAGTCCAGGAAATCGGTCTTGTACTATTTAGTCTTGAAGGGCAAGTGTAGCAGTTGGAGATGACCAGGCGCCACTTATCACCTGTTCTCTTTTATCCCTATGAAAAAACAGCAAGATGGCAGTGGAAACTGAGAAGGTAGTGAGGGCAAAGGATGAGAAGAGCAGTGCAGAGTACAGAGCAATGATGAAGCGCTATAGAGCCCCGGATCCAGGACCAGTCGGGACTCGATCACACATCACAGGAGAGAACGTTCCTGCACCGTCCTCCACCACGAGACCATCAACAGAAGAAAAAAAGAACATGCCCACATTCAGGTGTGCTTAGCGGGCGGTGTCCCACCATTAGCGGGCGGTGTCCCACCAGCCTGTAATCACCCCCAGCTAGAACATAACAATCACTGACTATCAATCGTCTATAGGTCCGAGCTACGGAGGCCACCATGCAGTCCAGACCTTGTCCAAGCTGTTACGACATGAGGCACAATATCAGGCGGCTGGCTCTGATGTCAGGGAAGTGTCCTATGCAATGTCCGAGGGAGTGCAGCTCTGGAGCATAATGCAGGCTGTAATGATAGCAGATGCTTTAGCTGAGGGTTCCTGATAACAATAAGCTGTGGGATCTGTCTGCCCTGGTGATGGCGCTACTGCCACCATCATTCTAGGAGCTAATGTGGTATAATCTGTGCCCATCGACCGATCAGGATCCAAGGATAATGCAGAACCAGGAGGTGGCATGATGGCAGCTGTGATGTCAGCTCCTCACCGGTCATAGGATGTGGACCAGGGGAGGGCAGTTGTTGTGGAGACTGAACTTAAATTCTGCTCATTGTTGATCTATAATAATTTTTTCACTTAATATTGAGCAGAATCCTGTTGACTGCGATTGTTTGTACAGGTCACATTGGGCTGATGGTATCCTGTGCTCTCACCACTGGCAGCTGATCAACACCAAAGAAATGACTGCAGACGAGAGTATGTGCTGTCCCAGTGCGACCCGACGCAACGTCTGATCGCACTCACACCACTGGTCAGACCACTGGTATTCTATGGGGCCGTGCACAGGGCTGATTTTTTTTTGCCTCAGAGACAGCAGAGAAGTCTGTTTTCTTTGCAGTTTTATGCTCCCACACAGCCCCCTTGTACAGTATAATGACCCCACAGCCCCCTCTACAGTATGATGTCCCCACACAACCCCATTCCACAATATCTCTACACAGCCCTCTTACTCAGTATTATGTCCCCACACAGCCCCCCTTACACAGTATGATGTCCCAACACAAGCCCCCCTTACACAGTATGATGTCCCAACACAGCCCCCCTTACATAGTATGATGTCCCCACACAACCCCATTCCACAGTATCTCTACACAGCCCTCGTACTCAGTATGATGTCCCCACACAGCCCCCTTGCACAGTATGATGTCCCTACGTAGTCCCCTTACATAGTATGATGTCCCCACACAGCCCCCTTGCACAGTATGATGTCCCTACGTAGTCCCCTTCAACAGTATGATGTCCCCACACAGCCCCCCTTACACAGTATGATGTCCCAACACAGCCCCCCTTACACAGTATGATGTCCCCACTCCGCCCCCCTTACCACACTCAGCCCCCCTTTACATAGTATGATCTCCCCACTCAGCCCCCCTTACACAATATGATGTCCCCACTCAGCCCCCCTTACCACACTCAGCCCCCCTTTACATAGTATGATGTCCCCACTCAGCCCCCCTTACACAATATGATGTCCCCACTCAGCCCCACTTACACAATATGGTGTCCCCACTCAGCTCCCCTTACCCCACTCAGCCCCCTTTTACATAGTATGATGTCCCCACTCAGCCCCCCTTACACAGTATGATGTCCCCACTCAGCCCCCCTGTCAGGGACTACACCGGCGGGATCATACAATATCCCACCGTTTCCACCAATTTGTAAGGGATTCGTCTCACGCACGATCCCGATTACTCACTACTTAGTTATTGGCAAGCGAGCAGTGAGCGTATGGCGTACACACCCCCGGATTCCAATGCATGGAATATGGGTATATGCCCCCGTACGATCACTACCAGCTTCACGATAGCCTAATTAAGATTATTCGCTGCCACCACCAATCAGTTCTGGCCGATTGGACTCCTTATGGGTAGTGTATGGCTTCGGGGGAAGAACGATTACAGGACAGAAGAACAGAGCTATTAAATTTTATATTTAATCCAAAAGGTAGGCAGTGTTTATGAAAAATATACAAATATTTTACAAAAGGGGGACAAAACACTACAGAATATACAGTTACACAAAATAAAAAAGGATTAACTAAAGAAATGTACTAGACTGATCGCAGAGACGATTCAGTTTAGATGGAGGTGAGGCGCTCCAATTGATTTGGCCGTTATCTAACGGGACCCGTGCTTATAGAATATATACCTCCCAGCATGAGTATGGATCAATCTTCAGTTGGATCTTTTATGCAGAGGGGGGACCTGACCACACACTCCCCTGCGATGGCCTCACGTGGGTTTGTCTTCGCCCTTCATGATTTTATTAAAATATCTAACTTCTGCGATAACTTCTCGCTGGTTAATTGCAGAAGTTCGCAAGTGATACCATATTTTTTATTACGAAGTTACCTTTATTTAGAGACTAGACGTGACATAACTGCTGTTGTTTATTTTGGTACTTTTGCGCCACAGCTCACCCGAAGGGCTCACAGTACCGGAAAAATATGCATATTGTTCCTTAGCTGATCCTGCTGCTAAAAATGTGTCCCATTCTCAGAAGTATAGAACTTCCAATATTCCATACTGCAGATTGAACATATATGCAAATGGGGATGCCCTGGAGGTGAGAGAGAATTCTTTTGAAGCTAGGAGCTGTATCCTCAGTCTTTCAATCCCATATGCTCAGGTGTCTATTTATCATAGGTCTCTCCTGTTTGGTATGTTAATTAGGTTAGTAGCTCCTTTTGTACTAGCATTTGCATATTAACCACTTCTCAGAGTGTAAGCTCTTGGTCCTTGACAAATTGTAGATAGGAGAGGGGGAAGAGGGGTTTGGGGAAAGAGAGACATTTTTAATATTTTCTATGACACCCCCCTTCCATATTGTCCCCACTCAGCCCCCCCTTCACAGTATGATGTCCCCACTCAGCCCCCCTCTTTATATAGTATGATGTCCACACTCTGCCCCCCCCTTACATAGTATGAGGTCCCCATACAGGCCCCCTTTCACAGTATGATGGCCCCACTCAGCTTCCCCTTTACATCATATGATGTCGCCACACAGCCCCATTACACAGTATGATGTTCCCACACAGCCCCATTGCACAGTATGATGTCCCAACACAGCCCCCGTACACAGTATGATGTCAACACAGCCCCCCTTACATAGTATGATGTCCCAACACAGCCCCCCTTACACAGTATGATGTTCCCACACAGCCCCATTGCACAGTATGATGTCCCAACACAGCCCCCGTACACAGTATGATGTCAACACAACCCCCTTACATAGTATGATGTTCTCAACACAGCCCCATTACAGAGTATGATGTCCCAACACAGCCCTCCCCTTACATATTATGATGTCCCCACTCAGCCCCCGTGCACAGTATGATGTTCCCAACACAGCCCCATTACACAGTATGATGTCCCAACACAGCCCCCCTTACATAGTATGATGTCCCAACACAGCCCCCCTTACATATTATGGTGTCCCCACTCAGCCCCCGTACACAGTATGATGTCCCCACACAGCCCCCATACATAGTATGATGTCCCCACACAGCCCCCGTACACAGTATGATGTCCCAGCACAACCCCCCTTACATAGTATGATGTCCCCGCTCAGCCCCATTACACAGTATGATGTCCCAACACAGCCCCCCTTACATATTATGATGTCCCCACTCAGCCCCCGTACATAGTATGATGTCCCAGCACAACCCCCCTTACATAGTATGATGTCCCCACACAGCCCCCGTACACAGTATGATGTCCCCACACAGCCCCCCTTACACAGTATGATGTCCCCACTCAGCCCCATTACACAGTATGATGTCCCAGCACAACCACCATTACACAGTATGATGTCCCAGCACAGCCACCATTACACAGTATGATGTCCCAGCACAACCCCCCTTACATATTATGATGTCCCCACTCAGCCCCCGTACATAGTATGATGTCCCAGCACAACCCCCCTTACATAGTATGATGTCCCCACACAGCCCCCGTACACAGTATGATGTCCCAACACCGCTCCCCTTACATATTATGATGTCCCCACTCAGCCCCATTACACAGTATGATGTCCCAACACCGCTCCCCTTACACAGTATGATGTCCCCGCTCAGCCCCATTACACAGTATGATGTCCCAACACTGCCCTCCCCTTACACAGTATGATGTCCCAACACAGCTCCCCTTATACAGTATGATGTCCCAACACTGCCCTCCCCTTACATATTATGATGTCCCCACTCAGCCCCCGTACACAGTATGATGTCCCAACACCGCTCCCCTTACACAGTATGATGTCCCCGCTCAGCCCCATTACACAGTATGATGTCCCAACACTGCCCTCCCCTTACATATTATGATGTCCCCACTCAGCCCCATTACACAGTATGATGTCCCAACACCGCTCCCCTTACATATTATGATGTCCCCACTCAGCCCCATTACACAGTATGATGTCCCAGCACCGCTCCCCTTACACAGTATGATGTCCCCGCTCAGCCCCATTACACAGTATGATGTCCCAACACTGCCCTCCCCTTACACAGTATGATGTCCCAACACAGCTCCCCTTACACAGTATGATGTCCCAACACAGCTCCCCTTACACAGTATGATGTCCCAACACAGCTCCCCTTACACAGTATGATGTCCCAACACAGCTCCCCTTACACAGTATGATGTCCCAACACAGCCCCATTACACAGTATGATGTCCCCACACAGCCCCTTTAGCTTTATGTCCCCACTCAGCCCCCGTACACAGTATGATGTCCCAACACAGCTCCCCTTACACAGTATGATGTCCCAACACAGCTCCCCTTACACAGTATGATGTCCCAACACAGCCCCATTACACAGTATGATGTCCCCACACAGCCCCTTTAGCTTTATGTCCCCACTCAGCCCCCGTACACAGTATGATGTCCCAACACAGCTCCCCTTACACAGTATGATGTCCCAACACAGCTCCCCTTACACAGTATGATGTCCCAACACAGCTCCCCTTACACAGTATGATGTCCCAACACAGCCCCATTACACAGTATGATGTCCCCACACAGCCCCATTACACAGTATGATGTCCCCACACAGCCCCTTTAGCTTTATGTCCCCACTCAGCCCCCGTACACAGTATGATGTCCCAACACAGCTCCCCTTACACAGTATGATGTCCCAACACAGCCCCATTACACAGTATGATGTCCCCACACAGCCCCTTTAGCTTTATGTCCCCACTCAGCCCCCGTACACAGTATGATGTCCCAACACAGCTCCCCTTACACAGTATGATGTCCCAACACAGCTCCCCTTACACAGTATGATGTCCCAACACAGCCCCCCTTACACAGTATGATGTCCCCACACAGCCCCATTACACAGTATGATGTCCCCACAGCCCCTTTAGCTTTATGTCCCCACTCAGCCCCCGTACACAGTATGATGTCCCAACACAGCTCCCCTTACACAGTATGATGTCCCAACACAGCTCCCCTTACACAGTATGATGTCCCAACACAGCTCCCCTTACACAGTATGATGTCCCAACACAGCCCCATTACACAGTATGATGTCCCCACACAGCCCCTTTAGCTTTATGTCCCCACTCAGCCCCCGTACACAGTATGATGTCCCAACACAGCCCCATTACACAGTATGATGTCCCCACACAGCCCCCGTACACAGTATGATGTCCCCACAATGTACTGTCAATAGAAAAATAAAGCTACCACCCCCTTCCCCCGCTGCTCTTGTCTGCGCTGTGTATGACGGCACGGCTGACGCGATGTAGTGACCCGATGTAGTGACATCATCTTGCCTCCTGTGCTCGGACGCGCAGGTCAATGATGGAAGAAGTTGAGGATCCAGATATCAGTGACAGTGAGATGCCAAGCGGGGGGCGGCTGCATGGTGCGGGTCACCACCGTATACGGCCCTCTGGCCCGATTCGCACCAGAACAGCCCAAGGGCCGCACTTTGCCCAGATATGATGTTGACTCATAAACCAGGAGGATCTGCAGGTGCACAATGCGAAGGGTTAAACCCAAGGCCAGAAGACCACAAAGCTTCAATGCATCTAGGAGATATGGACACTAGATACCCCTGACGATAATGTCACCGTGTCGCTTAGCTCAGACCTATCATAAAGAAGATGTCAGGTCAAGTCCTGAATGCCTGTAGTCATCGACACAAAGAGCCGTTCACATATTACTGATGTCCACTGGACCATCCGAGGAGCGTAGATCTGTGTGTACTAGAATACTGGTAAATACGGTGGTGTGTGACAGCTGCCCATCTTGGCTCAGGCAGGATAGTAAAGCTGCCGTCCTACTGCTTATATGGAAGGTTACTGACCTCCAGTGGTTAGTGTGAGGCATAGCATGCTGCCATCTTACCATGCAACTCCCGTCTGTAAAGATCCTTTTATTGCTTGCAGGTGCGTACAACAGATATGGGAGGATACGCCACGTCCCTGGACTACACACATGCCGTGATCGCCAACCTCAACTCATAGAGCGACCACCGATGCTTCCTCGCTGCCACATTCCTATCATGCTGCTGTTTATGTATGATGTGCGCACGCCCCCGGTATACAACTGGCTCTGTGTCACCATTGTGCAGTCTGCTCCCATCACTGCTGTGCGGCTTCTGGCTCCTAAGATGCTCATTCACATCAGATATAGCTGATAGTTGTGGGCAAAATACAATCACTACACTATTTGTGCAGTATGAGTGTAATGGACTGAAGGTACCGCTATGGGCACCACACAGGAATATACTGGATTAAAGGTACAACTATGAGAAAAGGGCATCCACAATATAATTTACTGATGGTACCACTATGGGCACAGGCCATGAAGAGTATATTGTACCAGAATGAGAGCACCACTCTGAGCAAAGGACATTAGAATATATTGTACCAAAGGCACCGCTATGGGCACGGACTGTGCAGAATGTATTACACTAAAGGTACTGCTATGGGCACTGAAAACCAAAAATAAGATGCAAGAAAGAATCTCCAATGTGCAAAGTGTGATGCAGCTTTACCTGATGTGTATTCTCTCTTTAAATAAAGCTGGCTTGTGTGGAGCCCGTACTGACAAAATATGTATACACATATGGGGACAGGGCTTCCATCACTGCTTCTGTTGTGTGGGTGGGTTTCCTAGGTCTTCACCTACCCCAAGGCTGAGTGGTTGCCAAGTTCTGAGGGCAGAGCAATTATTTAAAGGGGAATTATACCTACCGGTAATTCTAGTTCCAGTCCATCCCTCTGGCCAGCACACAGGAGATGGTCTTCCTTGATCTTTGCAGGGACAGGATCACAGGTTAAGAGGTCTTTCCACTCTCCAGTGTCTCAGATCACTACAGAGGGATGGATGCAAATGGTCTATACGAGCCACTAGAAACTCATCTGCAAGATAAAACATACGGGAAGGGAAACTGCTGCTGTCCGGAGGGACTACCTGGAAATCAAATTACCAGTAGGTCTAATTGCCCCTTTTCCAGTCCATCCCTCTGGACAGCACACAGCAATACCAAATAAATAGCACCAGCAAGGGCACAGAAGCCGTAAAGGACCAAAGCCCTAGGCTAGATGTAGTAACCGATCTGTAAGATCAGAAGAAATATAGACAATTGGAGCAATTTCCAAGGCACCTGAAACCCTGTGATTAGCGTCTCCAGATTCCTGGTGATAGATCCATAATGCCAGGAAGCAATGAGCAGATTAGAAGGATCAAACCTTTGATGAATACCCTTGTTCTAGTTGGAGTAAGAAGGTGGCAATATTAATATTTAACCCATATAAAAAAAAAAAGTATGGGCTACCAATCGCTATCCTAAGTACATGTAATAGCCAAAGTATAAAATTCTGCAAAGATAAATCACAGTATTGAGTACCTGATATATAATGCTAAATATTCACCATCCATCCATGTGGTAGACAAATTATATGGCAGAAAATGGGTAGCGTGAGACCCCATTACTGTACCCCACACCAATAATGTACCGCAGTAACTGTCAGATGAATTATAGACTCCGCAGCCATAGAAGAGACAGTAAACACCGCTTATTGCACAGAAAAGGATGGTGGTGTCCACTGCCACAAACAAAATGAGGACTGTTATAGACCAGTAATAAACCTGCATGTACTTATTCTTTCACTGGTTCTCCTACGCCCGGGGCACAGAGCAGCTCACCACGCGTCCTGCAGGACACAGGCCGTGCACCACTGGAAGATTAATCCAGTAACCTTTAGAATATGGATAACTAGGACCCTTATACGTAACGCACCCAGGAGCCCCCTGAAGTGTGTCCTGTCCCAAGGCCTCAGGGCAGGAGCTGGAACCCTCGAGACTAAGGGACTATGCCGCTGCAGTCTGGCATGTAACGTCCCACCCATTACCAACACCAGGTCATCAGACCACGTGAGAGGAGCGTGGTCTCCACGCCTGAGGGGCTGATGGTAATTACACTCCTTATATCTGTGGCTTCTAATACAGGACCTCGGTCTAACTCCCGATAGAAAGAACCCTTCCCCCACAAGAGACAGACGGCATAACCAGCGCTGGACTATATCCCCAAGACAATGGGGTTCAATATGCATATAAAGGCATATAAATCCAAGTTTGAGCCACCTTGATCATGGTTAAAAAAAAAACGTCGAATACAGTAATTTTTTACGTAAAAAAACATTTACACTGTATTCAAAGTATTTTTTTTTTTACCATGACCAAGGTGGATCAAACTTGGGATTTATTCATAAATCTGTATTACGATCATTCCACGTAGGCCAGCAACCCAGACAAATAGCATCCCGGACTATAGACTCACTGCTCTTACAGTAAAGAATCTGCATCGATGATGATTAAACCTTCTTTCCTCTAGATGTAGTCTGTAGTCCAATCTTTTAATATATTAAATTAAATAAAAAAAATAATTTTATCTAGTATAAAGATTTGGGCGTTTGATCGTTGTTCCTAATGAGGCTGATCAGATGGTTCGGCGACCCATAGCCTTCAGCAAAGTCTTCAACTGTTCATCACCAAAAACTTTAGAAGACCTTGTAGGCTAAGCAAAAAAAAAATATATATATATTATATATATATATATATATAGTATTCTTTTGGCCTTCTCCATTATCCATCTAATGTTGGCAATCACATCTCTTGTTCCTCGGGCTTTTCTGAATCCGGCTTGTTCCTCGGGCAGATCTTTATCAGTAAGGCTGTAGCCGTCTTCGTAGGATCTTCAATAATATTTTGTTGGCACGAGCACAATAGTCCGATGGTTTCCACAGGCGGTAGCATCTCCTTTCTTCGGAATAGGAATAATCCCGGATCTTGGCCATTTACTGTTGTCCATACATTGTTGACCGAGGTGAGTGACGTCATCAACTGCGGCTTCTGAAGACTTTGTTCGCTCTATTGGATATGGACACATCCAGGCGCTTTGTTGCAGCAACGACTTCATCTTCCAGGATGTTCGGCTCTCCATCCTCTCCCGTCCGTTTCTTCCCGTCATCACCGGGTCATTCTTGGACAGGTGCTCCATGTATGCCTTCTTGCCTTGATTTGTTCGAGCTCAGTTTGTTCCCGTTGGCGTCTTTCACCATTGCCACTCTTGGTTGAAACTTTCCATGTATCTTTTGGTTTGCCTTCCTGGTCAGATGTTTGCTTTCCATCTTTGTTAAAGTTCTTTGCCCTATAGTCTTTTACAGATGTTATCTACAGCCCGCTCGCTAAATTACCATCGACATTCGTCTCGTTATCTGCAGCCCGCTCGCTAAATTACCATCGACATTCGTCTCGTTATCTGCAGCCCGCTCGCCAACTTACCATCGACATTCGTCTCGTTATCTGCAGCCCGCTCGCCAACTTACCATCGACATTCGTCTCGTTATCTACAGCCCGCTCACCAACTTACCATCGACATTCGTCTCGTTATCTACAGCTCGCTAACTTACCATCGACATTCGTCTCGTTATCTACAGCTCGCTCACTAACTTACCATCGACATTCGTCTCGTTATCTACAGCTCGCTCACTAACTTACCATCGACATTCGTCTCGTTATCTACAGCCCGCTCACCAACTTACCATCGACATTCGTCTCGTTATCTACAGCCCGCTCGCTAACTTACCATCGACATTCGTCTCGTTATCTACAGCTCGCTAACTTACCATCGACATTCGTCTCGTTATCTACAGCCCGCTCGCTAACTTACCATCGACATTCGTCTCGTTATCTACAGCTCGCTCGCCAACTTACCATCGACATTCGTCTCGTTATCTACAGCTCGCTCGCCAACTTACCATCGACATTCGTCTCGTTATCTGCAGCCCGCTCGCCAACTTACCATCGACATTCGTCTCGTTATCTGCAGCCCGCTCGCCAACTTACCATCGACATTCGTCTCGTTATCTACAGCCCGCTCGCTAACTTACCATCGACATTCGTCTCGTTATCTACAGCTCGCTAACTTACCATCGACATTCGTCTCGTTATCTACAGCTCGCCAACTTACCATCGACATTCGTCTCGTTATCTACAGCTCGCTCACTAACTTACCATCGACATTCGTCTCGTTATCTGCAGCCCGCTCGCCAACTTACCATCGACATTCGTCTCGTTATCTACAGCCCGCTCGCCAACTTACCATCGACATTCGTCTCGTTATCTACAGCTCGCTAACTTACCATCGACATTCGTCTCGTTATCTACAGCCCGCTCGCTAACTTACCATCGACATTCGTCTCGTTATCTACAGCTCGCTCGCCAACTTACCATCGACATTCGTCTCGTTATCTACAGCTCGCTCGCCAACTTACCATCGACATTCGTCTCGTTATCTGCAGCCCGCTCGCCAACTTACCATCGACATTCGTCTCGTTATCTGCAGCCCGCTCGCCAACTTACCATCGACATTCGTCTCGTTATCTACAGCCCGCTCGCTAACTTACCATCGACATTCGTCTCGTTATCTACAGCTCGCTCACCAACGTACCATCGACATTCGTCTCGTTATCTACAGCCCGCTCACCAACGTACCATCGACATTCGTCTCGTTATCTACAGCTCGCTCGCTAACTTACCATCGACATTCGTCTCGTTATCTACAGCTCGCTCACCAACGTACCATCGACATTCGTCTCGTTATCTACAGCCCGCTCACCAACGTACCATCGACATTCGTCTCGTTATCTACAGCTCGCTCACTAACTTACCATCGACATTCGTCTCGTTATCTACAGCCCGCTCGCTAACTTACCATCGACATTAGTCTCGTTATCTACAGCCCGCTCGCTAACTTACCATCGACATTAGTCTCGTTATCTACAGCCCGCTCGCTAACTTACCATCGACATTAGTCTCGTTATCTACAGCCCGCTCGCTAACTTACCATCGACATTAGTCTCGTTATCTACAGCCCGCTCGCTAACTTACCATCGACATTAGTCTCGTTATCTACAGCCCGCTCGCTAACTTACCATCGACATTCATCTCGTTATCTACAGCCCGCTCGCCAACTTACCATCGATATTCGTCTCGTTATCTACAGCCCGCTCGCTAACTTACCATCGACATTCATCTCGTTATCTACAGCCCGCTCGCCAACTTACCATCGACATTCGTCTCGTTATCTACAGCCCGCTCGCCAACTTACCATCGACATTAGTCTCGTTATCTACAGCCCGCTCGCTAACTTACCATCGACATTAGTCTCGTTATCTACAGCCCGCTCGCTAACTTACCATCGACATTCATCTCGTTATCTACAGCTCGCTCACCAACTTACCATCGACATTCGTCTCGTTATCTACAGCCCGCTCGCTAACTTACCATCGACATTCGTCTCGTTATCTACAGCTCGCTCACTAACTTACCATCGACATTCGTCTCGTTATCTACAGCCCGCTCACCAACGTACCATCGACATTCGTCTCGTTATCTACAGCCCGCTCACCAACTTACCATCGATATTCGTCTCGTTATCTACAGCCCGCTCGCTAACTTACCATCGACATTAGTCTCGTTATCTACAGCCCGCTCGCTAACTTACCATCGACATTCATCTCGTTATCTACAGCCCGCTCACCAACTTACCATCGACATTCGTCTCGTTATCTACAGCTCGCTCACCAACTTACCATCGACATTCGTCTCGTTATCTACAGCCCGCTCGCCAACTTACCATCGATATTCGTCTCGTTATCTACAGCTCGCTCACCAACTTACCATCGACATTCGTCTCGTTATCTACAGCCCGCTCGCCAACTTACCATCGACATTCATCTCGTTATCTACAGCCCGCTCGCCAACTTACCATCGACATTCGTCTCGTTATCTACAGCTCGCTCAACTTACCATCGACATTCGTCTCGTTATCTACAGCCCGCTCGCCAACTTACCATCGATATTCGTCTCGTTATCTACAGCTCGCTCACCAACTTACCATCGACATTCGTCTCGTTATCTACAGCCCGCTCGCCAACTTACCATCGACATTCATCTCGTTATCTACAGCCCGCTCGCCAACTTACCATCGACATTCGTCTCGTTATCTACAGCCCGCTCGCCAACTTACCATCGACATTAGTCTCGTTATCTACAGCTCGCTAACTTACCATCGACATTCGTCTCGTTATCTACAGCCCGCTCGCTAACTTACCATCGACATTCGTCTTTCTTTGATGATCTTCAGAGTCTTTTCCGTTAACCATAGATGTTGGGTCTCTCCTGGCATCTAGTTTATGGTCTTACTGGGATTCTTCAGCAATAGTTAAAGCTTCAGCTTTGGGTCGGTCAAATCGATGTTGGAAACGGCCTGTTGTCGCGTAGTCCATTTCCGCAGCTCGACTTCATGACAGCGTTGATTGAAAATAAAAGCAACAGTTTCGTCTTCCGTCATCGTTGCTAGAATAGAAAACCCAAAATGCTTGTTTGGAGGTGTCTGGATTGAGGTAATCTTAGTTTGCTAATTCTGAGTAAGAGTCTTGTTCTGCCCGTTTAGACTTTGACGATGTCGTGCTTGCCTACGTTCATTCCAAACTTTGATATCTCTACAGCTTTTGATTTTCCTTTTGACCGAGCGACATCAGCACCAAGATGACCTTGCAGCTTTGATCCTGGCACATCAGCATTTATGACACCGGTCGACCATCGGCTCTTCCCCAGTAGCTGCTGACCCATGGGCGCATCGTCCTCTTCCATCACTATATCAAGTTTTATCGAATGTACACACCAAGTTTTCTTGGCATAATACGGAAGTAGATTGCCAGGCTTTTCTTCCGCGCAGTAATGCGAATAAAGAGTTGTATGTTGTCAATGCAATCCACATCACACAACGTGGCGCTGGGCAGCAGGCTTTACCAGTTTAAACCTGTCCGCCTGGGTTGTCACTGCTGGAGAAATGCATAGCCTTCATCATCACTGATGGACCAGCCCCTCCGGTGCGACAGGCCACTACTGCCTTGAATGAGGCCATTAATGTGCCTCATAGGTGTTTTTCTTCTATGTCATGTTATAGGTCAACTTGATAGAGCGGTGTCTCCCTCTAACTAAACTATGAACGGAGTAAAGATTTTAGCAATTAAGGGCCAGGTAGGTCTGACTACTCGTCTAGACAGTAGCTGAAGATACTCCTGTTCTGGAACAGTGAGAAGAATTACGAGGCCAGGGCCGCCGCCCCAGAGGTCCCGAGGGCCAGGGCCGCCGCCCCAGAGGTCCCGAGGGCCAGGGCCGCCGCCCCAGAGGTCTCGAGGGCCAGGGCCGCCGCCCCAGAGGTCTCGAGGGCCAGGGCCGCCGCCCCAGAGGTCTCGAGGGCCAGGGCCGCCGCCCCAGAGGTCTCGAGGGCCAGGGCCGCCGCCCCAGAGGTCTCGAGGGCCAGGGCCGCCGCCCCAGAGGTCTCGAGGGCCAGGGCCGCCGCCCCAGAGGTCTCGAGGGCCAGGGCCGCCGCCCCAGAGGTCTCGAGGGCCAGGGCCGCCGCCCCAGAGGTCTCGAGGGCCAGGGCCGCCGCCCCAGAGGTCTCGAGGGCCAGGGCCGCCGCCCCAGAGGTCTCGAGGGCCAGGGCCGCCGCCCCAGAGGTCTCGAGGGCCAGGGCCACCGCCCCAGAGGTCTCGAGGGCCAGGGCCGCCGCCCCAGAGGTCTCGAGGGCCAGGGCCGCCGCCCCAGAGGTCTCAAGGGCCAGGGCCGCCGCTCAGCTCCATGCGTGCAGATACCAGGAGCCACGTTTTTCCAACTTAAATGAAGATCACCTCTGAACGCTGAAGGGGCGTGGACAATGCGTTTTTACTTTAACCAATAAGAATGTCAGAACTGGAAGCTCCTCCCATTTCCCCCCGCAGTGGCACATTGCCTGCTCTAGACCAATAGGAGCTTAACCCTCCCCCATGTCAGCTTAACCCTTCCCTCCCTAGTAACCAGGACACAGCAGACAGCCGCTCTGGGAGATTATATACAAAGTTTAATGATGTGGTTCATAAAGTGAACGGACAGGTGGCAGCTCCTCGTCCCCCGCCACATACTGTACAGAAACGTAAAAAATAGAACTCTATTATGCAGAGCAGTGTGCACTGACACCATGCTCCGCCCAGTCCATAGCTCCGCCCAGTCCATAGCTCCGCCCCTCAGCTGTCCTCCTCCTGCCGTACTTTGGCTTTCTTCTTTTTCTTGTGCTCGGAGGTCGGCGCCTCCTCGGAGGTGGAGACTTTCTTCTTTTTGGCTGGAGTCTGCTCCTCCTCGATCCCGTTCTCGGAGACGTCGCCCTCGGACTTCCGTTTCTTCTTTTTCTTCTTGCTCGGCTCTTCCTCCTGGAAGAAATGAAGTGTGAGCCTGGCAGCGACCTGGTGGGAGTTGTAGTTCTCCCCACAGCATATAGACCCCAGTCTTACCTCGTTTTCCTGGACGGCAGCCTCCTCGTTCTCCTCCTCGGCAGCAGCGGCCAAAGCCTCGAGGCGCCTCTTCTCGCGCCTCTTCTTCTTCCGTTCTTTTTTATCCAGCTTACGCTTGATCTCAGACACCACTTCAGACGCCTGGAAGGAAGCGGAGGTCGGTGAGCCTCCCCGATGACCAGCATCATCATCATCATCCCTCCCTAGTGGCACTGGTCGGATCAGGCTCATTAAATCAGTTTTAGCCTCCAGCAATAGTCAGGAGAAGAAGCCTCATCACCTCCAACCATCAGACCCCCACCGGCCTCGCATTGTCCCCACCCAGTGTCCCACCTCTCCCCCGATATACTGACCTCCTGCTGCGCCTCCTTCATCACCTCCAGGTTCTTGCGTGGGGCCTCCCCGGTCTCGTAGAAGGCCAGCCGCTCCTCCACCTGCTCCCGCAGCTTATCCCCAAACACCGGAGTCGGGATTTCTGAAAGAAGAAGACAGTGAGGAACGTCACGAAGACCAGAGCTCACCCAGCAGAGGAGTTTACTCCAGTCACACCCAGAGCTGCACCGAGCCTCTAATGCTCAGCAGTGCAGCCTCACCGCTGCAGTCCATGACACAAGGTGCAGCTTTGGATGTGGCTGGAGGACAAGGCTTCGCTCAGAGAAGGGATGTCAGCATTCACCAGAGTGATGTCCTGTTGACGAAAAATATTCAACATCACAGCGAAGTCTGTATCAGGGGCGACCGGGAGGGCTCGCCTGAGGAGCAGCCGCCTATAAGGGAGGGCTCGCCTGAGGAGCAGCCGCCTATAAGGGAGGGCTCGCCTGAGGAGCAGCCGCCTATAAGGGAGGGCTCGCCTGAGGAGCAGCCGCCTATAAGGGAGGGCTCGCCTGAGGAGCAGCCGCCTATAAGGGAGGGCTCGCCTGAGGAGCAGCCGCCTATAAGGGAGGGCTCGCCTGAGGAGCAGCCGCCTATAAGGGAGGGCTCGCCTGAGGAGCAGCCGCCTATAAGGGGGGGCTCGCCTGAGGAGCAGCCGCCTATAAGGGGGGGCTCGCCTGAGGAGCAGCCGCCTATAAGGGGGGGCTCGCCTGAGGAGCAGCCACCTATAAGGGGGGGCTCGCCTGAGGAGCAGCCGCCTATAACGGAGGGCTCGCCTGAGGAGCAGCCGCCTATAAGGGAGGGCTTGCCTGAGGAGCAGCCGCCTATAAGGGAGGGCTCGCCTGAGGAGCAGCCGCCTATAAGGGAGGGCTCGCCTGAGGAGCAGCAGCCTATAAGGGGGGGCTCGCCTGAGGAGCAGCAGCCTATAAGGGGGGGCTCGCCTGAGGTGAAGCAGCCTATAAGGGGGGGCTCGCCTGAGGAGAAGCAGCCTATAAGGGGGGGCTCACCAGAGAAGCAGCCTATAAGGGGGGGCTCACCAGAGAAGCAGCCTATAAGGGGGGGCTCACCAGAGGAGCAGCCTATAAGGGGGGGCTCACCAGAGGAGCAGCCTATAAGGGGGGGCTCACCAGAGGAGCAGCCTATAAGGGGGGGCTCACCAGAGGAGCAGCCTATAAGGGGGGGCTCACCAGAGGAGCAGCCTATAAGGGGGGGGCTCACCAGAGGAGCAGCCTATAAGGGGGGGCTCGCCTGAGGAGAAGCAGCCTATAAGGGGGGGCTCACCAGAGAAGCAGCCTATAAGGGGGGGCTCACCAGAGGAGCAGCCTATAAGGGGGGGCTCACCAGAGGAGCAGCCTATAAGGGGGGGCTCACCAGAGGAGCAGCCTATAAGGGGGGGGCTCACCAGAGGAGCAGCCTATAAGGGGGGGGCTCACCAGAGGAGCAGCCTATAAGGGGGGGCTCACCAGAGGAGCAGCCTATAAGGGGAGAGGGATGGACACTTACCTGAGAAGCAGTCTATCCGGGAGGCAATGGTGCACTTGTTGGCCAAGTAGCGGGAGATTCTCCCCTTGTTCTTGGCAGCTGCTCGCCCGATGAAGGTTGAGTGAAAGATCAGGCCGTATTTCGGGGTGTTGCCCCTCGTCTTCAGAGCCCTGAGAGGTGATTACCGAGATTTGGTAATAGCACGAAACTACAACTCCCAGCATGCTCAGTCCATCCCCCTCTAATCTGTTGGATTCACCCACAGCCCCGATAGCTGACCTGAGCAACAAATGATGGGGGTGGTTGTTCAGACTATGGGGTGGCGGTCATCACTCACGCTGCAGCGTGTCAGACGCCAACACCCGGTCACTGCCATCACCACAACCGCCCAGCAGCTGTACCTGAAGAGCGCCTTCTCTGCCCCCAGGATCTGCACCGTGGACGCCGGGTACTTGGCCAGATTCGTCAGACTTCCTGCATGAGAAATCAAGCGGGCACCGACCTGTAAAGGAGACAGGAGGCGTGAGCGCAGGGGAGGGGCAGAGCGCAGAAGAGGGGCGAGTAGAGGAGGGGCGAGTAGAGGAGGGGCAGAGCGCAGAAGAGGGGCAGAGCGCAGAAGAGGGGCAGAGCGCAGAAGAGGGGCAGAGCGCAGAAGAGGGGCAGAGCGCAGAAGAGGGGCAGAGCGCAGAAGAGGGGCAGAGCGCAGAAGAGGGGCAGAGCGCAGAAGAGGGGCAGAGCGCAGAAGAGGGGCAGAGCGCAGAAGAGGGGCAGAGCGCAGAAGAGGGGCAGAGCGCAGAAGAGGGGCAGAGCGCAGAAGAGGGGCAGAGCGCAGAAGAGGGGCAGAGCGCAGAAGAGGGGCAGAGCGCAGAAGAGGGGCAGAGCGCAGAAGAGGGGCAGAGCGCAGAAGAGGGGCAGAGCGCAGAAGAGGGGCAGAGCGCAGAAGAGGGGCAGAGCGCAGAAGAGGGGCAGAGCGCAGAAGAGGGGCAGAGCGCAGAAGAGGGGCAGAGCGCAGAAGAGGGGCAGAGCGCAGAAGAGGGGCAGAGCGCAGAAGAGGGGCAGAGCGCAGAAGAGGGGCAGAGCGCAGAAGAGGGGCAGAGCGCAGAAGAGGGGCAGAGCGCAGAAGAGGGGCAGAGCGCAGAAGAGGGGCAGAGCGCAGAAGAGGGGCAGAGCGCAGAAGAGGGGCAGAGCGCAGAAGAGGGGCAGAGCGCAGAAGAGGGGCAGAGCGCAGAAGAGGGGCAGAGCGCAGAAGAGGGGCAGAGCGCAGAAGAGGGGCAGAGCGCAGAAGAGGGGCAGAGCGCAGAAGAGGGGCAGAGCGCAGAAGAGGGGCAGAGCGCAGAAGAGGGGCAGAGCGCAGAAGAGGGGCAGAGCGCAGAAGAGGGGCAGAGCGCAGAAGAGGGGCAGAGCGCAGAAGAGGGGCAGAGCGCAGAAGAGGGGCAGAGCGCAGAAGAGGGGCAGAGCGCAGAAGAGGGGCAGAGCGCAGAAGAGGGGCAGAGCGCAGAAGAGGGGCAGAGCGCAGAAGAGGGGCAGAGCGCAGAAGAGGGGCAGAGCGCAGAAGAGGGGCAGAGCGCAGAAGAGGGGCAGAGCGCAGAAGAGAGGCGAGTAGAGGAGGGGCAGAGCGCAGAAGAGGGGCGAGTAGAGGAGGGGCAGAGCGCAGAAGAGGGGCGAGTAGAGGAGGGGCAGAGCGCAGAAGAGAGGCGAGTAGAGGAGGGGCAGAGCGCAGAAGAGAGGCGAGTAGAGGAGGGGCAGAGCGCAGAAGAGGGGCGAGTAGAGGAGGGGCAGAGCGCAGAAGAGAGGCGAGTAGAGGAGGGGCAGAGCGCAGAAGAGAGGCGAGTAGAGGAGGGGCAGAGCGCAGAAGAGAGGCGAGTAGAGGAGGGGCAGAGCGCAGAAGAGAGGCGAGTAGAGGAGGGGCAGAGCGCAGAAGAGAGGCGAGTAGAGGAGGGGCAGAGCGCAGAAGAGAGGCGAGTAGAGGAGGGGCAGAGCGCAGAAGAGAGGCGAGTAGAGGAGGGGCAGAGCGCAGAGGATAAGCGAGGCACAAGGGGCAAGTAGAGGAGGGGCACAGCGCAGAGGAGGAGCGAGGGGCAAGTAGAGGAGGGGCACAGCGCAGAGGGGGAGCAAGGGGCAAGTAGAGGAGGGGCACAGAGCAGAGGGGGAGCGAGGGGCAAGTAGAAGAGGGGCACAGCTCAGAGGGGGAGCGTGGGGCAAGTAGAAGAGGGGCACAGCGCAGAGGGGGAGCGAGGGGCGAGTAGAAGAGGGGCACAGCGCAGAGGGGGAGCGAGGGGCAAGTAGAGGAGGGGCACAGCGCAGAGGGGGAGCGAGGGGCAAGTAGAGGGGCACAGCGCAGAGGGGGAGCGAGGCATGAGGGGCAAGTAGAGGAGGGGCACAGCGCAGAGGAGGAGCGAGGCGTGAGGGGCAGAGTAGGAAAAGAGAGGAGGGGCGAAGCAGAGCAGCACAGGAGTGAGGAGGAAACGGAGGGGCAGAGCCACGGATCAGTAGTGTGGGGGTTTCAGCACCAGTTTCAGTGGATTGACAGATCACTGACATCACTTCCGTGGGGACGGGGGATCTTCACCCTTAAAGCGACACTCACCACTTCTCCGATGAGGGCGGACAGGCTGGGGGCCACCTGGTTCATCTTGGATCGCAGATATTCCTGCAGGCTCTTGCGGTATTCGGACAGGGAGATGACGCGGCTGGAGAAGCTCTCGATGTTGATGAGGTCGATGGGGGAGATGTCCATACCTGAGAGACAATCCATTAATGGCCGACGCCCCCCAGTCCCGACAGCTCCTCACCCAACCACCATCACGCGCACCTACCCATGGAGGACCGTGAGGCTTCCAGGACGGCCTGAGCCTTGGCGCTGTCCATGACGATCTCCTCCATGGCCTCCAGCTTCTCCTCGCTCAGCTCCTTGCGGTTCCCAATGAACTTGGCGGTGCGGCAGTACGTGTAGTTGTCAGACACAATCTTTATCAGCTCCGGGAAGTGATATCCGTACCATTCCCTGCAGAGGAAGCGGAGTCATCACACGCTCCGGTCACAGCAGAGCTGCCGCTTTGGATGTGAGTAGAGGATGTATCCCCGATAACAGTACAGCGCCTGCACGCTGCGGCCTGTGGTGCAGACGGAGACGTTCATCTTCCTCCTTTTTCTATACAGACAGTGGAAGGGGCCACCGCCTGTGGTAAGCATTGGGAGGTGCAGCCCGTACGTCCCCAGCGTCGCCCCCGGCCTCACCTGACCCTCATGGAGAAGGTGTTGATGTCCTTGTCCAGCTGGTCCAAGAGACTGATGGACTGGATGATCATGTTGTCCACCCGGTTGACATTGAACTTCACCTTGGCTCTGGAGTAACTGTGCCCCAGACCGAGCTGAGCCTTGGAGGCCGACTGTGCGGTCAGACCCTTCACCAGGGAGTGGAAGTGAAGACGGATCCCTGCAGAGAGACGCCACAGGTCATACCACCTCATAACGGGGGACGAGATGAGGCTCAGGAGGTGAATCATGGGTCATACCATCTCATAACGGGGACAAGAGGAGGCTCAGGGGGTCAAACAGGAGAAAGAATGGGTCATACCATCTCACAGGGGAAAAGGGGCTCAGGAGGTGAATCATGTGCTATACCAACCTCATAACAAGGAAGCAGGGGGTCAGTTGGTCAAATAGGAGTAATAATGGGTCATACCACCTGGTACAGTATAGGTGTTATATTCACGGGAGCAAACATTCAGATAGAGAAGTGGACAACCCCTTTCAGGGTGTCAACCAGTGACAGCAGTGGGTCATAACAGGGGAAAGGGCCTGGGAGGTGAAGGGGTAAGGAGGCACAAGAACGGCAGGCAGCACTTAGAATGGGTCATTCCAAGGAGTGACCGGGGGGGTAGCAGTCAGGAGTACTGGAGGATACCATCTGCACTGATGGGGACCATCTGTAGTCATGTCTGGAGGTCACCGTCCTCCCGTCTCACCTCGGATGATCTCAGCCACCACGCCGCCGGTCTGGCAGGTGATCTTCAGCTCCTCCTGGATGGCGGCTCCGATCTTGGCATCCCCCACGCCCAGCAGCGCTTTCTTCTTCTTCCCTGGCACGTTGGTCTCCAGGAAGAGCTTAAGATCCTCATGGAGGAGACCTGGAGAGGACAAGGTACAAACCTGTCACCAGGAACGTGAAGGTGGAGCCACAGAAGCATGGCACCAAGGAGAACTCCACCGCCGACGGGCCCGCGACCCCCTCCATGCTCGCTGACGACATCACAGCTTGGTGGACCCCTCCCCCATACAGGACGAGCTCAGTAACTTTGATGACATCACTGATCTCAGTGGATTGACAGATTGTTAGTGACATCATCGCCCGTCCTGTGGCCCATCTCCCCCGCGCTATTACCTTCAGAGATGGCGTTGATGTTCTCCAGGGCGCTCTGGGCGGATCTGAAGGGCGAGAACGCCGCCAGCTTCACGATGGCGTTGAATTTGCCGACGTTCAGTACGGACTCCTCCACCTGCGGCAGCAGCATGCCGATCTCCTCCACCTCCCGCACCGCGAACAGGGCGTAGCCCGCAGCGTGCTCGAACAGCACATGGAGCAGAACCTGCGGGAAAAAGGCGTCAGCAAACGGCGGCACGGCGTCAGCAAACGGCGGCACGAGGACGACGGAGGGGGAACGGCGTCAGCAAACGGCGTCACGAGGACGACGGAGGGGGAACGGCGTCACGAGGACGACGGAGGGGGAACGGCGTCAGCAAACGGCGGCGCGAGGACGACGGAGGGGAAACGGCGTCAGCAAAAGGCGGCGCGAGGACGACGGAGGGGGAACGGCGTCAGCAAACGGCGGCGCGAGGACGACGGAGGGGGAACGGCGTCAGCAAACGGCGGCGCGAGGACGACGGAGGGGGAACGGCGTCAGCAAACGGCGGCGCGAGGACGACGGAGGGAGGGGGAACGGCGTCAGCAAACGGCGGCGCGAGGACGACGGAGGGGAACGGCGTCAGCAAACGGCGGCGCGAGGACGACGGGGGGGAACGGCGTCAGCAAAAGGCGGCGCGAGGACGACGGGGGGGGAACGGCGTCAGCAAAAGGCGGCGCGAGGACGACGGGGGGGAACGGCGTCAGCAAACGGCGGCGCGAGGACGACGGGGGGGAACGGCGTCAGCAAACGGCGGCGCGAGGACGACGGGGGGGGGGAACGGCGTCAGCAAACGGCGGCGCGGGGACGACGGGGGGGGGACGGCGTCAGCAAACGGCGGCACGGGGACGACGGGGGGAACGGCGTCAGCAAACGGCGGCGCGGGGACGACGGGGGGAACGGCGTCAGCAAACGGCGGCGCGGGGACGACGGGGGGAGGGGGAACGGCGTCAGCAAACGGCGGCGCGGGGACGACGGAGGGAGGGGGAACGGCGTCAGCAAACGGCGGCGCGGGGACGACGGAGGGAGGGGGAACGGCGTCAGCAAACGGCGGCGCGGGGACGACGGAGGGAGGGGGAACGGCGTCAGCAAACGGCGGCGCGGGGACGACGGAGGGAGGGGGAACGGCGTCAGCAAACGGCGGCGCGGGGACGACGGAGGGAGGGGGAACGGCGTCAGCAAACGGCGGCGCGGGGACGACGGAGGGAGGGGGAACGGCGTCAGCAAACGGCGGCGCGGGGACGACGGAGGGAGGGGGAACGGCGTCAGCAAACGGCGGCGCGGGGACGACGGAGGGAGGGGGAACGGCGTCAGCAAACGGCGGCGCGGGGACGACGGAGGGAGGGGGAACGGCGTCAGCAAACGGCGGCGCGGGGACGACGGAGGGAGGGGGAACGGCGTCAGCAAACGGCGGCGCGGGGACGACGGAGGGAGGGGGAACGGCGTCAGCAAACGGCGGCGCGGGGACGACGGAGGGAGGGGGAACGGCGTCAGCAAACGGCGGCGCGGGGACGACGGAGGGAGGGGGAACGGCGTCAGCAAACGGCGGCGCGGGGACGACGGAGGGGGAACGGCGTCAGCAAAAGGCGACACGAGGACGACGGAGGGGGAACGGCGTCAGCAAACGGCGGCACGAGGACGACGGAGGGGGAACGGCGTCAGCAAACGGCGGCACGAGGACGACGGAGGGGGAACGGCGTCAGCAAACGGCGGCACGAGGACGACGGAGGGGGAACGGCGTCAGCAAACGGCGGCACGAGGACGACGGAGGGGGAACGGCGTCAGCAAACGGCGGCACGAGGACGACGGAGGGGGAACGGCGTCAGCAAACGGCGGCGCGAGGACGACGGAGGGGGAACGGCGTCAGCAAACGGCGGCGCGGGGACGACGGAGGGAGGGGGAACGGCGTCAGCAAAAGGCGGCACGAGGACGACGGAGGGGGAACGGCGTCAGCAAAAGGCGACACGAGGACGACGGAGGGGGAACGGCGTCAGCAAACGGCGGCACGAGGACGACGGAGGGGGAACGGCGTCAGCAAACGGCGGCACGAGGACGACGGAGGGGGAACGGCGTCAGCAAATGGCGGCACGAGGACGACGGAGGGGGAACGGCGTCAGCAAACGGCGGCACGAGGACGACGGAGGGGGAACGGCGTCAGCAAACGGCGGCACGAGGACGACGGAGGGGGAACGGCGTCAGCAAACGGCGGCACGAGGACGACGGAGGGGGAACGGCGTCAGCAAACGGCGGCACGAGGACGACGGAGGGGGAACGGCGTCAGCAAACGGCGGCACGAGGACGACGGAGGGGGAACGGCGTCAGCAAACGGCGGCACGAGGACGACGGAGGGGGAACGGCGTCAGCAAACGGTGGCGCGGGGACGGCGGTGAGCGCTTAGAGCAGATCCCCGCGGCCGCCATGCTGCACGGTGTCGGGACACGTGGTGCTGAGCACGTGGCTACGGTCCAGTACGAGAACACGGATGCCTTCTCCACCAGCCGCCGCCTTCACAGTCCCGCAGACGGTCACAGTGACTCCCCGCCTTCTGCTCTCACCATGATGACCGCGCTCCTCCCGCGCCGCCGCTCCGAAACAGACTGAGCCGCGCGACCAGCACGTCCGGACCACAAGTCACGTAACCCCGCCTCCTACTCAGCAGCCAATCACAGCGCAGATACTGCACGGAGCGATTAGGAGCGCAACCAATCACATCCCGGGAGCGACCATCGCTCGCTCTCCACAGGAAGTCAAGGGGATAGAGCGGCCGGGAGGGGCTGCAGGACTCTGTGGTGAGTGGAGGACCGCGGAGTGCGGAGCACGTGGAGGAGGAGGACACGTGATCTGCAGCCATTCCATGTGGAGCTGTATATATATGTATATACTGCGTCCTGTGCACACGGTCAGCAATGGCTGCGGATTGGTGGCAGTGGATGGATTTGTAGGAATCCTGTGCCCACTATGTGTCGCTGTAGACTCACCGGCGGGCAGCGCCTTGGACGCAGCGTAAAGTGTCCTGCGTTCAGAGCGCTGCCCGTACCGACCGTGTGCGCAGAGCTGCGCCGCCGCGTCGCATCTCCCTGGTTCAGCTCATTCGGTTTTTCTTTTTATTATGAAGAAAACAACAAATAGGACAAAATAACTGAAAACTTCAGTGTGCATAAGTAATCACCCCCTGAAGTCAGTACTTTGTGGAGCCTCCTTTTGTGGAAATTACAGCTGCAGTCGCTTAGAAGAAGTCTCTGAGTTTTCCACATTTGGCCACTGGGATTTTCCTATTCCTCAAGGCAAAACTGCTCCAGCTCCTTCACGTTAGATGTTTCCTCTGGTGATCAGCGATCTCCATGTCTGACCACAGATTCTCCATTGGATTAAGGTCTGGGCTGTGACTCGGCCGCTCCAGAACATTTACACGTCTCCCCTTAAACCACTCGAGTGTTGCTTTAGCAGCATGCTTTGGGTCATTGTCTTATGGGAAGGTTGTAGATCTCCTTGGTCTTCACGGTGGTGTTTGGAGATCTCCTTGGTCTTCACGGTGGTGTTTGGAGATCTCCTTGGTCTTCACGGTGGTGTTTGGAGATCTCCTTGGTCTTCACGGTGCTGTTTGGAGATCTCCTTGGTCTTCACGGTGCTGTTTGGAGATCTTCTTGGTCTTCACGGTGGTGTTTGGAGATCTCCTTGGTTTTCACGGTGCTGTTTGGAGATCTCCTTGGTTTTCACGGTGCTGTTTGGAGATCTCCTTGGTCTTCACGGTGCTGTTTGGAGATCTCCTTGGTTTTCACGGTGCTGTTTGGAGATCTCCTTGGTTTTCACGGTGCTGTTTGGAGATCTCCTTGGTCTTCACGGTGCTGTTTGGAGATCTCCTTGGTCTTCACGGTGCTGTTTGGAGATCTCCTTGGTCTTCACGGTGCTGTTTGGAGATCTCCTTGGTCTTCACGGTGTGGTTTGGAGATCTCCTTGGTTTTCACGGTGGTGTTTGGAGATCTCCTTGGTCTTCACGGTGGTGTTTGGAGATCTCCTTGGTCTTCACGGTGCTGTTTGGAGATCTCCTTGGTCTTCACGGTGCTGTTTGGAGATCTTGGTCTTCACGGTGCTGTTTGGAGATCTCCTTGGTCTTCACGGTGCTGTTTGGAGATCTCCTTGGTCTTCACGGTGTTGTTTGCAGATCTCCTTGGTCTTCACGGTGCTGTTTGGAGATCTCCTTGGTCTTCATGGTGGTGTTTGGAGATCTCCTTGGTCTTCATGGTGCTGTTTGCAGATCTCCTTGGTCTTCATGGTGTTGTTTGCAGATCTCCTTGGTCTCCATGGTGTTGTTTGCAGATCTCCTTGGTCTTCATGGTGTTGTTTGGTTATTGGTGCCTCTTGTTAATGGTGTTGCAGCCTCGGTGGCCTTTCAGAAAAGGTAAAGTATATATACTGACAGACATGTGACATTACATTGCACACAGCGGGACGTCCTGTCACTAAGCATGGGACTTATGAAGGGAATTGTTTGCACTAGAATTCTTTAGGTTCTTAATTTCAAAAGGAGCAGCACGGTGGCTCAGTGGTTAGCATTGTTACTTTGCAGTGCTGGGGTCCTGAGTTCAAATCCCACCAAGCACAACATCTGCAAGGCGTTTGTATGTTGTCCCCCTGCCTTTCGTGGGTTTCCTCCGGGGTCTCTGGTTTCCTCCCACACTCCAAAGACTGATAGGGAATGTAGATTGTGAGCACCGATGGGGACAGTGGCACTGTTGTCTCTGAAGCGCTGTGGAATTAATGGCGCTATATAAGTGAGTAAAATAAATAAAAAAAAATAAAATAAATGGGTGAATACATATGCACATGCCATTTTTTAGTTATTTGATCCCATAAATGTAATTTCTGCCTATATTTTCCTCACTTCTCCACCGTAGACTATTTAGTGCTGATGCATCAGACACAAATCAGATTACAGAGATATTTACAGACAGGTTGTAATGTAACAAAATAGGTAAAAAGCCAAGGGGGTGAATACTTTCTGAAGCCAATGTATGTATATACACCAGCCATGGACCTAAAATGTCAATGTTTTGTTCCCCGAGCTGCTTAGTTTTCACGTTTGCATTGTGGCCTGGCATATACAGTATAGACAATTACATACAATCAAAAGGATAACAAAAACAAATTACTAAACCTGATGTCATGGAAATGGCTCAGAGCTTAGCGGAGGGAATCACGCCTGTGACGATACAGAGTAAAATCTTAATTATGCCAGACATACTTTCTGATGGCAAGAGCAGCATACCTTTATATTTATGTTGACTCTTTAATCTCTGTTCTTCTATAGTTGATTAACACAGACTACTATTTGTATAACCCTGAATGTTATCTGTTCTTTGATTCTGAAACAATGATGTGTATTTACAAGAGCCCCTGTGATACCAACTTTGTAAATAGATTCTCTCAAACAGTGATAGGTGAGCCCTGCACCTTTACCTCTGACATGTGATATACACACTAAGCTTTGGGGTAGGAGGGTGAGAGCAGTTCTGCCATTCGGGGGGCTGAGCCCAGAGAAGCAGAAGGGACATGTGTTTTTTTGTGGTCTGGCCATATGGGGAAGTTTAGGAGAGCCACCTCAGGGGTCAGAATTGTCGGACGACCTGTAATTTCTTGAATAGTGTTCTCAGTGATATCCCAAAAGGAGCGCAGAACAGAACATTGCCACCATAAATGGAAGAAGCTCCCATCGACCTCCCCACACCTCCAGCAATTGGTCTGTGCGTTAGGTTTCCAGATCTTCGTTTGAAGAAGGTGAAATGTACCATCCGGTTATTACTTTATAGGAGTTTTCTTGGATTTTTACACAGCTTGTCGGTCCATGAGAGTGTTTGGAGATATAAAGGGTTTGCTCGGGTGTAAACTGGTATCCCAGAACTTTCTCCCAATTACTAATGTCTGGAGGGACTGGTAGATCGTGGAGAGGGTTTTAGTAGGTTTAGAGCTTCTAGCACATAATACCTCAAACGGGGTTAATTTACGTGTTATATCTAAGTTGTAATGAGTATTTTGAAGTATGTTCTTAAGTGAGTTATATTGGAGAAAGTTGAGGTTCGACAGACCTGGGAGCTAAAGTGAGTTTACTTTTTTGAGGTAAGAATCTGGTATTTGGATAGGAAGCATAGAAAATAGATATATGAATTTTGGGAGAATTAAACTTTTAAGTATATTCTTATGTCCTGTCCAGGAGAGGAAGGAGTCCCGCCATGTTTTAATAGTTTTAGTTACTTTATCTAATAACAGATGGTAGTTAAGGGATAATAGGTCCTTTTGGGATCTGCTCAAATTGATACCTAAATAAGATATGTAATGTTTGGGCCAGGAAAAGGCGTATATGGGGGGGGGGGGGATATTTAAATCTAGCGCTTCTGACTTTGACATATTCACCGTAAAGTTGGTTAATGAAATATAATCCTTTAATATGTGAATTAAGGTCGGGAAGATTTTAATAGGGTTGGACATCAGGATTAATAAGTCATCAGCAAAGGCAGCTGTTTTGTGCTGTGTTCCGCCTACTGTAACACCCGTTATTTCTCTGTTGAGTTGTATTGCTGCTAAAAGAGGTTCCATCGTTAGGATAAATAATATCGCGGATAGTGGACATCCTTGTCTCATGCCATTATAGATGGTGAATGGTTCCGTTAAAGAGCCATTGATTCTCATGCGAGCTGAGGGGTTTGTAGACATACTTAGGATGGCCTTGACTAGTTGAGCTGGGAAGTCAAAGATAAGAAGTGTTTCTTCCAGATAGGCCCAGTCCACCCCGTCAAAGCTAAGGAGTGTTTCTTCCAGATAGGTCCAGTCCACCCCAGTCAAAGTTAAGAAGTGTTTCTTCCAGATAGGTCCAGTCCACCCCGTCAAAGCTAAGGAGTGTTTCTTCCAGATAGGTCCAGTCCACCCCAGTCAAAGCTAAGAAGTGTTTCTTCCAGATAGGCCCAGTCCACCCCATCAAAGGCCTTCTCTGCATCAGTCCCCAGCATTAGGTGCAGTATTTTATGGGCATTATCTCTTCCTTCTCTTCCTCCTACAAAGCCTGTCTGGCTCGAAGATATTATATTAGAAAGGAATTTTGAAATACGACCAGCGATCAAACTGGCGAATAGTTTTAAATCCACGTTTAATAAAGGAATCGGTCGATAGCTACTACACAGTTCCTGATCTTTACCCACCTTATAAATCATGGATATTCTGGCTTCAAGAGCTTGAGCCGGGAACTGGTCGCCATCTATTACTGAATTGAATGAAGCCAGCAGGCGAGGCAAGAGGATCGAAGGGAACGACTTGTAATATGTGGCTGTAAAGCCGTCTGGGCCGGGTGCTTTGCCTGAAGGGCATCTTGACAGGGCGGACCTGAGCTCGTTTATTTGGAAGGGTCCTAGTTAGCTGCTGTTTTTGTAGGATTGTAATTTTTGGCATGTCTAGTTTGGATAAGACGGATTGAATTTTATGTCTCCTTTCTACTTTTTCCTTAGAGTTTTAATTTGGTCGTAAATTATACAATTGCTTATAGTAGTTTAAAAATTCCATTTCTATCTGGTCATAAGTAGACATGGGGGTCCCTCTTGGGCTTTTAATTGAATGTATGTAAGTTTGGGGTTGTCTTTGCCTAATTCTTGAGAGCATAAATTTCGATGCTTTATCGCCATGTACATACATTGTATTTCACCAAGATACCATTTTACAGCTCCAACGTTTAAAATATCCTTAAGCTGTTGTCTTTTTTTGGGATAGCAGCCTTAGCGTTTGAGGGTCCATTTGCTTCTTGTGTTTAAGTTCTAGGTCAGACATTTCCATATATCGTGTATTTATTCGATGCTGCTTTTGTTTGTTAACGAATGAGTTAATAGATATCAGTTCTCCTCTGATCACACATTCGTGAGCTTCTCACCAAATCGGTGCCGAAACCTCACCATTGTCATTTTGCTCAAAGTACTGACTCAGTACCTTGGTGATGCGGTCATGGGCATCAGGTAAGTTCAGCACCGATTCATTGAGCCGTCACGATCTATGAGTGGGGTAGGGTTTGTGTAGCGTCATCTCTAAGGTTACTATAGAGTGATCGGAGTACACATTGAGGATTTTTTAATCATGAGGAAAGTGTTTTTAGGAGCAATTCTATGGTAGGATTTGTGCGGGTGAGAGTAGAAGGTGTAATCGCGGTCATTTGGGTGCATGTACCTCCACACGTCAATCATTTGTAGTGACTGAATATGTGATTTTATTCTATTTTAAATCTCTCCGGGAGAACTTACTTTTCTTTTTTTGTGGTGTCTATTAGAGGTTCCAAAGCTACGTTGAGGTCCCCTCCTATAATAAGGACCCCCTCTCTGAATTCGCTAATTTTCCTCAAGGTCGCTATTAGCCATTTCATAAGCTTTTTGTTGGGGACGTATAGACTGCATATTGTTACTGGATTTCCTGCTAATAGTCCTTTTATGAAAATGAAACGTCCATTCGCATCTATGAGGGTTTCTCGGCTCTGGAAGGGTACTCCTTTCGCGATTGCTATTGAGACCCTGTTTGTGTAGAGGTGGCATGGCACCTTGTGTCATAGTGCGTTTGTTCAAAGTTAGGGAGTTTGGAAAGTTTGAAGTGTGTTTCCTGAATTAACAGGGTGTCCGCTTTCTGTTTTTTTAAGTAGATTTAGTTTGTGTCGTCTATTTACTGGAGAATTTAGCCCCTTAGCGTTGAGAGTGGCGATGGTGTATATCTGATCTTGTGAGTCCATCGTTGCGCTGAGTGTAACGTGGAGACTGGCGACTGGATTGTCGATTAACCATTTGCAACCAGTGGAAGATATTAGCTTGAGGGATTAAAGGTTTCTTGCTCATGTTGCTTCGGCTCCTTCTTTGGATGGCATTATTCTGGCTAATTACCTTTTTTAGTCTCTGAGATTTGGGAGATCCAGCTTGTCGCCATGCAAATGCATTTTGCAGGGGTTGATGTAGTGAAGCTGAGCGAAATTCCTCCAAGTCTGGATAGGTTGTTGGTGAAATATCCAGTAACTTACAAGCCTCTTTAATTTCAGCGGAGGATCTGACATTCGAGAGTTTCTTATCTCCTGCCGTGACGAGGAGGCCAAAGAGGAAAAAGCCATCTGAAGCGGTGGCCTTTTTTGTAGTAGGGCCCCTGTAAAAAGTTTTAACATGCATCTCTTCTTTAAAGTTGTGGTGGATAGATCTTGGAAGAGTTTTAGTTGGGTCTCTTCGTATGTTATCTCCTCTACTTCTCGAGCTCTGCGTAGAATAAGGTCCTAAAGAATCGGCAGAGAACGTCTCGCGGAGATTCATTCTGTTTCGGTTTGGGCCTTAGAGACCTCATGTACTCTAATCAGTTCCAAGTCTTTAGGGTCTTCCTCGAGTAGAAGTTTACTGAGAATTTCTTTTGCTGCTGTGTTTAAGGCTTCTGGGGCGATCGATTCCGGTAAGCCCTTAATTCGGATGTTGTTTCTTCGTTCTCGGTTCTCATGACCCTCTATTGTGGATTGTATGTTCTGAAGTTGAGTTTCATACGAGATGAATAGGTTACTGGTATGGTGTGTCATGGTTGCTTGATTATGTTCTACTGTTTCCAGTCTGTGGCCCTGTTGTACTAGGTCATGTTTGATCTCCGCTAGTTCCTTGCAGATGGGTTCTAACGAGGGTTACCCTGTTGTCTCTCATGTCCCCTCCAATATCTGAATCACTTTCTGGGAGAGAGTCTGAGTCCTCCTCTTGCTGTGGGTCATTGCGTTTAGAGGATTTGTCAAAATCTGGTATTCCTGCTTGTTTTTTCAAGAATTTGTCCACGTCTGCTTGTGTGACAGCTTTGGTTGGTTGAGAAGACATTCGAGGAGTTTTAACTCCCGATTTCCCCCCATGCTTAACTTTTGCGTGATAGGATTTGTTAGGGAAAAAAAAAAAGAGCTACGATTGAATCTCCTTTTGCCTACATGCGGAGACTTTTAATCGGATCGGGTCATTGCCTGTTCAGGGTTTGTTAGTTGTAATGAGACAGCTTAGCTCCTTCTTTGGTGGTGGGTGTCTGATTCTTCTTTGGCCACTATATGGCTGGGGGAGAGGGGTGCAATGGCTTTGAAGGGGTGTCTAAGGGTCCTGCGGCCGCAGGTGAGGCTCTGCACAGTACCTCAGGGACTCCTTTGTCTCCTTCCCTTTGTTGTCCTTAGGCTTTCACTGGGGGCTTCTCCTGTAAGCAAGTCCGGCCAGCACTGGACCCTTTGCGGATTGTAGAACCGGGGGAGCACACATGGACCTGTAGAACAACGCCAATGTCCCAGGCACCGGTCTGAACCCCACGTGTCGCAAAATGGCAGCGCCCAGCGACACCGCACCTCCTCCCCCAGCCGCACGTTTGTGACCGCTGTATGCGCGGACCGTTCCCGGCGAGACCCCGCTTAAGGAGTCGGGTTTCTCCGGTCCTTTCCAGAAGGGCTGGTGGAGGCAGTGAAAGTTGGTGACACTGTATGGCTGGGGGGGGGGGGACGAGAGCGACACAGGCCAGCCATCGGTCACGGCACGAGCGGTGACTCGCAGCTCCGACGGCTCTTGCTCACCTCACTCCTCTTCCCGCTCCCCTCGACCTCAGAACAGTCCTCGCCGGGCTGTGTCTGCAGCGACGTGTGACGCGGCTGCGTCTCCCCTCAGCGGTCCCAAGAGCTGCTAGGATGAGGAAAGGCTTTAGGCCTGCAGGTAGGCCTCAGTATAACTTTGGGCCCACATACAGGCTACAAGGCTCCGTTGTTTTCCTAAGAAAGACAGTCCATATAAGAGAGTGCCTAAGCTTTGTAGCCCCTCTCCAGAGTCTTTCAGGCGTTGATTAATAGATTATTCCTGCTTATTTGCGGAGATGTTAGATGATTACTTGAGGAGCTCTTAACCATGCGTCCTGTTCCTTCCCCTACTAGCTACGCCCCGTAAGAGTCAGACTTGAACCCAGAGAAACAGAAAGGAGATGTGTTTCTGAGACAGGGGGAGTCTTGGGACAGAGAGTCAGAAAGGCTTTGGAAGGAGAATGAGAGACATCCTTCAGGAAAGTAGATGGATTGCATGGCATCCAAAGAGACACAGATTTGTATTCTATGTGATTCTAGTCTAAGGGTACTGGCCCTGACTGGAAAGATTCGGATCTGCTCCATTAACCATCAGAGAGATATGGATACGTTTTGGGGAGTCCAGGAGAGGACGAAGGGGTCACCTGGCCCCATGGATATGTTGTTTTGGGGTTGCTAGGAGGGACCCACCAGTCGCCTAGAACCCATGGAGACATTTGAAGTTGCTAGGAGGGACTCGCCGGTTGCCTGGCCCCATGGAAACTCTTGGAGAGGCCAGATTTGGACCTTCGGGTCTCCTGGTCTTGTACCTCGATGGACTGCTAGCTTCCTAAGCTTGCTGCTACCTCCTCTCTGTGGGGGCCCACCAGAAGCGGGGGGGCCACTGGTTGAGGTAGTTGGCCTTGGAAGTCTCCAAAGTCGCAGCTGTTCTATCCCAGGCGGGCGGAGAAGGAAGGGTGAGACGGTGTAATGTTCTACCATCTTGGGCATTTGCTGGGACTGTTCTATGTGCTTATTGTCTGCCTTATGGTACAATAAAGTATTGTCACGCTGTTTTACCCACGCCCTGTGTTGTCTGAGTAGTGTTACGCCCACAGAAGACCCCGGGTCTTCACAACACCTTTTAGGAAAACAATACAGAACCACAATGAACTGTATCTCCCAGGCCTGACCATGATTATAACTCAAAGTCTGTATTTATCACATAAGTCACGCTCACATACCTTCCCTTGGTGACCTCAGATTGGGACTGGTCAATGCGATGTGGCTCCAGTCCCAAAAAATTATGAGATCCCCAATTTCCAGGATATCTGCCCACCCGGAGGTCCCAGGTTGGAGATATTAATGCCATATTTCCGATCATGATTTTAGCTGTCCATAGATAGGAAACCTGGTATATATATTGTTATCCATATGTCTGATATTAATTTGGAGCTTTTGTGCAGGCCGTGATGGAAGTAAAGGTGGTAGGACCTACGCCGTTCACACCAGGGCTGTGGAGTCGGTAGGCCAAACCTCTGACTCCATGACTCCCTCATATATGGCTGATGTGTAAGTGATAAATTTACTGTAGCACAGATTCATCTCAGTAAAGTCTAGACCCTTAGATCAGGAATAGGACGGACATTTATAGGACATTTCAGAACTTTCCAGAATTCTTATGAAAAAATATTCCCCACAAACTGCATTGAACGACTGCACCCAGTTTATTATATAGGTTAGTAGTTGGAGTCGGTCCATTTTATACCGACTCCACAGCCCTGGTTCACACACAAAAAAGTATTCATAACTGGACTTAGTTGCCCTAATGTCTGATATTCTTGGCCAAATGTATCTGTGAAGAGAGGAAACTTATTTCCCCAGGCGAGAAAATCACCCCCCAGCCTCTTGTATACACTGAACCCACTTCAATTACCTGTTCACAGCAGGAGGTCATAGCTAAATAAGTGTGTAATGCAGTGGTCTTAGAGTGCGAGTTCTTGTTCCTTTCCCAAGTTATAATTAGGCCATGCTTCAACGTTCAATATAAGGGTGACAAAAAAGGAAAGAAACCAGTGTGTAACAAAAGATGGAACTGTGATAATGACGGGGAGGAAGACTTCATTTCCTGGGACAATTTCAAGGTGATCAAGGACCACAATTCCTGGTGTGTCTCCTCTTACATTGCTGAGCCCGGCTGCAGAGGTCACGGTCCATGTAAGGACCACAATTCCCGGTGTGTCTCCTCATACATTGCTGAGCCCGGCTGCAGAGGTCACGGTCCATGTAAGGACCACAATTCCCGGTTTTTCTCCTCATACATTGCTGAGCCCGGCTGCTAAGGTCACGGTCCATGTAAGGACCACAATTCCCGGTGTGTCTCCTCATACATTGCTGAGCCCGGCTGCAGAGGTCACAGTCCATGTAAGGACCACAATTCCTGGTGTTTCTCCTCACACATTGCTGAGCCCGGCTGCTGAGGTCACGGTCCATGTAAGGACCACAATTCCCGGTGTGTCTCCTCATACATTGCTGAGCCCGGCTGCAGAGGTCACGGTCCATGTAAGGACCACAATTCCCGGTGTGTCTCCTCATACATTGCTGTGCCCGGCTGCAGAGGTCACGGTACATGTAAGGACCACAATTCCCGGTGTGTCTCCTCATACATTGCTGAGCCCGGCTGCAGAGGTCACGGTCCGTGTAAGGACCACAATTCCCGGTGTGTCTCCTCATACATTGCTGAGCCCGGCTGCAGAGGTCACGGTCCGTGTAACGACGACAATTCCCGGTGTGTCTCCTCATACATTGCTGTGCCCGGCTGCAGAGGTCACGGTCCATGTAAGGACCACAATTCCTGGTGTTTATCCTCATACATTGCTGAGCCCGGCTGCAGAGGTCACAGTCCATGTAAGGACCACAATTCCCGGTGTGTCTCCTCATACATTGCTGAGCCCGGCTGCAGAGGTCACAGTCCATGTAAGGACCACAATTCCCGGTGTGTCTCCTCACACATTGCTGAGCCCGGCTGCAGAGGTCACGGTCCATGTAAGGACCACAATTCCTGGTGTTTATCCTCATACATTGCTGAGCCCGGCTGCAGAGGTCACAGTCCATGTAAGTACCACAATTCCCGGTGTGTCTCCTCACACATTGCTGAGCCCGGCTGCAGAGGTCACAGTCCGTGTAAGGACCACAATTCCTGGTGTGTCTCCTCACACATTGCTGAGCCCGGCTGCAGAGGTCACGGTCCATGTAAGGACCACAATTCCCGGTGTGTCTCCTCATACATTGCTGAGCCCGGCTGCAGAGGTCACAGTCCATGTAAGGACCACAATTCCCGGTGTGTCTCCTCACACATTGCTGAGCCCGGCTGCAGAGGTCACGGTCCATGTAAGGACCACAATTCCTGGTGTTTCTCCTCATACATTGCTGAGCCCGGCTGCAGAGGTCACAGTCCATGTAAGGACCACAATTCCCGGTGTGTCTCCTCACACATTGCTGAGCCCGGCTGCAGAGGTCACGGCCCGTGTAAGGACCACAATTCCCGGTGTGTCTCCTCATACATTGCTGAGCCCGGCTGCAGAGGTCACGGTCCATGTAAGGACCACAATTCCCGGTGTGTCTCCTCATACATTGCTGAGCCCGGCTGCAGAGGTCACGGTCCGTATAAGGACCACAATTCCTGGTATGTCTCCTCATACATTGCTGAGCCCGGCTGCAGAGGTCACGGTCCATGTAAGGACCACAATTCCTGGTGTTTATCCTCATACATTGCTGAGCCCGGCTGCAGAGGTCACGGTCCATGTAAGGACCACAATTCCCGGTGTGTCTCCTCATACATTGCTGAGCCCGGCTGCAGAGGTCACTGTCCATGTAAGGACCACAATTCCTGGTGTGTCTCCTCATACATTGCTGAGCCCGGCTGCAGAGGTCACGGTCCATGTAAGGACCACAATTCCCGGTGTGTCTCCTCTTACATTGCTGAGCCCGGCTGCAGAGGTCACGGTCCGTGTAAGGACCACAATTCCCGGTGTGTCTCCTCATACATTGCTGAGCCCGGCTGCAGAGGTCACGTTCCGTGTAAGGACCACAATTCCCGGTGTGTCTACTCATACATTGCTGAGCCCGGCTGCAGAGGTCACGGTCCATGTAAGGACCACAATTCCCGGTGTGTCTCCTCATACATTGCTGAGCCCGGCTGCAGAGGTCACTGTCCATGTAAGGACCACAATTCCTGGTGTGTCTCCTCTTACATTGCTGAGCCCGGCTGCAGAGGTCACGGTCCATGTAAGGACCACAATTCCCGGTGTGTCTCCTCAACATTGCTGAGCCCGGCTGCAGAGGTCACGGTCCATGTAAGGACCACAATTCCTGGTGTTTCTCCTCATACATTGCTGAGCCCGGCTGCAGAGGTCACGGTCCATGTAAGGACCACAATTCCCGGTGTGTCTCCTCTTACATTGCTGAGCCCGGCTGCAGAGGTCACGGTCCGTGTAAGGACCACAATTCAGTCGGCCTCGGTTGGACCAATATGGACAGGATTGATAAAATCACATCACAGTGAGCATTGAAGTGAATAAGTAATGGTGTTTTCAAAGGGTTAAAGGAGTTTGAGCCAGCTGCCCACGCTTAGGTCCAAAGTCCACACTCTCTACAGAATATGATGACGCCCACCACGCTTCATAGCCAAAAATATCGTCTGATAATGAGACTTGGCCAGGAGGACGCACTCGAAAACTCTGACTCTCATTATACCTTTTCCGAGATGGCAGCTGTAGAGATCCAAGAAGAATTGACCTTCTACGTGTGTACGAACGTCTACACCGATCCAGTGACTCTACCTTGTGGACACAACTTCTGCCAGATGCGCATCACGAGAATGTGAGACAACCAGATGGAAGGAGAACCCACATGTCCTGAATGTATGGAAAGGTTCAGTAGACGACCCCCAAGATGAATTGACCTTCTACGTGTGTACGAACGTCTACACCGATCCGGTGACTCTACCTTGTGGACACAACTTCTGCCAGATGCGCATCACGAGAATGTGAGACAACCAGATGGAAGGAGAACCCACATGTCCTGAATGTATGGAAAGGTTCAGTAGACGTCCCCCAAGATGAATTGACCTTCTACGTGTGTACGAACGTCTACACCGATCCGATGACTCTACCTTGTGGACACAACTTCTGCCAGATGCGCATCACGAGAATGTGAGACAACCAGATGGAAGGAGAACCCACATGTCCTGAATGTATGGAAAGGTTCAGTAGACGACCCCCAAGATGAATTGACCTTCTACGTGTGTATGAACGTCTACAACGATCCGGTGACTCTACCTTGTGGACACAACGTCTGCCAGATGTGCATCACGAGAATGTGAGACAACCAGATGGAAGGAGAACCCACATGTCCTGAATGTATGGAAAGGTTCAGTAGACGACCCCCCAAAGTCAGAAGGAACCTTTGAATGAGCAACATAGCGAAGACCCTCTTATACAGTCAAGAAACACGTGTTCCGCACCTTCTGCATTCACTGCCACGTACCTGCCGTCAATTCCTGCTTATACGCAAAGCTTCTGTGTGCAACGGCCACCTGAAAAGTCTACAGTAAAGCAGAACATCATTCATGATCTCATGATTTCTTCTGGACATAAGGGAGTGTTCTGTCCACCAGCAATTACTGGACCATTACTGCTCCAAGGACAAATGTTGTATCTGCACTTCCTACCTGGAGAACGAACACAAGGACCACTAGCTGGTTCCATTTGAGATTGTCTTGGCCAAAAAGAGGGACTAAAAGGACGTTGACTAAAAGGAGGGAAGAGATCGAGGGAAAACTTCCTGAACTGCATGAGAAGATGGAGGAACTCCAAGACAAAGCCGTCTACATCTCCAACCGAGTGAGGTCCATCTTTCATGAGTTTAATAAACAGTTAAAAATCTTAAAGAAACAGGTGATAAATGAGATTCGTGTATCGGAAGAAAATGTGACGCTCTTCATCTCTGATCTGATCCACCATCTGGAGAAGACCGAGCTGGCTATTAAACAGATCCACATTAAGGAGCAGTTCACAGGAATGGATCCATGAATTGTCCTACAGGAATCAGTGAAGGATATCGTTTCTGATAATGTAGGTGATCTTGATGGGGGTCAGATCCTAGAAATACTGAAGACCGGTCTGTCTGATATTCTGACAGGTATTACTGACGAGAAGTCATCGGTGAAAGCTCATGTGTAACTGGATCTAAACATGGCTGCCCATAAGACGGAGCTAATCCAGGTATATCTGGAAACTTCTGAGAGGTTCCAGGCTCGACAAGCTTTAAGCAACAACTGCACAGTACCACTTCTCCTGTCCTATATGTATACACTGCACAGTACCACTCCTCCTGTCCTGTATATATACACTGCACAGTACCACTCCTCCTGTATATATACACTGCACAGTACCACTCCTCCTGTCCTGTATATATACACTGCACAGTACCACTCCTCCTGTCCTGTATATATACACTGCACAGTACCACTCCTCCTGTATATATACACTGCACAGTACCACTCCTCCTGTCCTGTATATATACACTGCACAGTACCACTCCTCCTGTATATATACACTGCACAGTACCACTCCTCCTGTCCTGTATATATACACTGCACAGTACCACTCCTCCTGTCCTGTATATATACACTGCACAGTACAGCTCCTCCTGTATATATACACTGCACAGTACCACTCCTCCTGTATATATACACTGCACAGTACCACTCCTCCTGTCCTGTATATATACACTGCACAGTACCACTCCTCCTGTCCTGTATATATACACTGCACAGTACCACTCCTCCTGTCCTGTATATATACACTGCACAGTACCACTCCTCCTGTATATATACACTGCACAGTACCACTCCTCCTGTCCTGTATATATACACTGCACAGTACCACTCCTCCTGTATATATATATACACTGCACAGTACCACTCCTCCTGTATATATACACAGCACAGTACCACTCCTCCTGTCCTGTATATATACACTGCACAGTACTTCTTCTGTCCTGTATATATACACTGCACAGTACCACTCCTCCTGTCCTGTATATATACACTGCACAGTACTACTCCTCCTGTCCTGTATATATACACTGCACAGTATTACTCCTCCTGTCCTGTATATATACACTGCACAGTACCACTTCTCCTGTCCTATATGTATACACTGCACAGTACCACTCCTCCTGTCCTGTATATATACACTGCACAGTACAGCTCCTCCTGTATATATACACTGCACAGTACCACTCCTCCTGTATATATACACTGCACAGTACCACTCCTCCTGTCCTGTATATATACACTGCACAGTACCACTCCTCCTGTCCTGTATATATACACTGCACAGTACCACTCCTCCTGTCCTGTATATATACACTGCACAGTACCACTCCTCCTGTATATATACACTGCACAGTACCACTCCTCCTGTCCTGTATATATACACTGCACAGTACCACTCCTCCTGTATATATATACACTGCACAGTACCACTCCTCCTGTATATATACACAGCACAGTACCACTCCTCCTGTCCTGTATATATACACTGCACAGTACTTCTTCTGTCCTGTATATATACACTGCACAGTACCACTCCTCCTGTCCTGTATATATACACTGCACAGTACTACTCCTCCTGTCCTGTATATATACACTGCACAGTACTACTCCTCCTGTCCTGTATATATACACTGCACAGTACCACTTCTCCTGTCCTATATGTATACACTGCACAGTACCACTCCTCCTGTCCTGTATATATACACTGCACAGTACCACTTCTTCTGTCCTATATGTATACACTGCACAGTACCACTTCTCCTGTCCTATATGTATACACTGCACAGTACCACTCCTCCTGTATATATACACTGTACAGTACCACTCCTCCTGTCCTGTATATATACACTGCACAGTACCACTCCTCCTGTCCTGTATATATACGCTGCACAGTACCACCTCTCCTGTCATGTATATATACACTGCACAGTACCACTCCTCCTGTCCAGTATATATACACTGCACAGTACCACTCCTCCTGTCCTGTATATATATGCACTGCACAGTACCACTCCTCCTGTATATATATACACTGCACAGTACCACTCCTCCTGTCCTGTATATATACACTGCACTGTACCACTTATCCTGTCCTGTATATATACACGGCATAGTACCACTTCTCCTGTCCTGTATATATACACTGCACAGTATCACTCCTCCTGTCCTGTATATATACACTGCACACTACCACTTCTCCTGTCCTGTATATATACACTGCACAGTACCACTTCTCCTGTCCTATATGTATACATTGCACAGTATCACTTCTCCTGTCCTATAAGTATACACTGCACAGTATCACTTCTCCTGTCCTATATGTATACACTGCACAGTATCACTTCTCCTGTCTTATATGTATACACTGCACAGTATCACTGCTGTCCTGTATATATACACTGCACAGTACCACTCCTCCTGTATATATACACTGCACAGTACCACTCCTCCTGTATATATACCCTGCACAGTACCGCTCCTCCTGTATATATACACTGCACAGCACAGCTCCTCCTGTATATATACCCTGCACAGTACAGCTCCTCCTGTATATATACACTGCACAGTACAGCTCCTCCTGTATATATACACTGCACAGTACAGCTCCTCCTGTATATATACACTGCACAGTACAGCTCCTCCTGTATATATACACTGCACAGTACCACTCCTTCTGTATATATACACTGCACAGTACCACTCCTCCTGTCCTGTATATATACACTGCACAGTACCACTCCTCCTGTCCTGTATATATACACTGCACAGTACCACTTCTCCTGTCCTGTATATATACACTGCACAGTACCACTCCTCCTGTCCTGTATATATACACTGCACAGTACCACTGCTGTCCTGTATATATACACTGCACAGTACAGCTCCTCCTGTATATATACACTGCACAGTACCACTCCTCCTGTATATATACACTGCACAGTACCACTCCTTCTGTCCTGTATATATACACTGCACAGTACCACTCCTCCTGTCCTGTATATATACACTGCACAGTACCACTCCTCCTGTCCTGTATATATACACTGCACAGTACCACTCCTGTCCTGTATATATACACTGCACAGTACCACTCCTCCTGTATATATATACTGCACAGTACCACTCCTCCTGTATATATACATTGCACAGTACCACTCCTCCTGTATATATACACTGCACAGTACCACTCCTCCTGTATATATACACTGCACAGTACCACTCCTCCTGTATATATACACTGCACAGTACCACTCCTCCTGTCCTGTATATATACACTGCACAGTACCACTCCTCCTGTATATATATACTGCACAGTACCACTCCTCCTGTATATATACACTGCACAGTACCACTCCTCCTGTATATATACACTGCACAGTACCACTCCTCCTGTATATATACACTGCACAGTACCACTCCTCCTGTATATATATACTGCACAGTACCACTCCTCCTGTATATATACACTGCACAGTACCACTCCTCCTGTATATATACACTGCACAGTACCACTCCTCCTGTATATATACACTGCACAGTACCACTTCTCCTGTCCTGTATATATACACTGCACAGTACCACTCCTCCTGTCATGTATATATACACTGCACAGTACCACTCCTCCTGTATATATATACTGCACAGTACCACTCCTCCTGTATATATACATTGCACAGTACCACTCCTCCTGTATATATACACTGCACAGTACCACTCCTCCTGTATATATACACTGCACAGTACCACTCCTCCTGTATATATACACTGCACAGTACCACTTCTCCTGTCCTGTATATATACACTGCACAGTACCACTCCTCCTGTATATATATACTGCACAGTACCACTCCTCCTGTATATATACACTGCACAGTACCACTCCTCCTGTATATATACACTGCACAGTACCACTCCTCCTGTATATATACACTGCACAGTACCACTCCTCCTGTATATATACACTGCACAGTACCACTCCTCCTGTATATATATACTGCACAGTACCACTCCTCCTGTATATATACACTGCACAGTACCACTCCTCCTGTATATATACACTGCACAGTACCACTCCTCCTGTATATATACACTGCACAGTACCACTCCTCCTGTATATATACACTGCACAGTACCACTCCTCCTGTATATATACACTGCACAGTACCACTTCTCCTGTCCTGTATATATACACTGCACAGTACCACTCCTCCTGTATATATATACTGCACAGTACCACTCCTCCTGTATATATACACTGCACAGTACCACTCCTCCTGTATATATATACTGCACAGTACCACTCCTCCTGTATATATACACTGCACAGTACCACTCCTCCTGTATATATACACTGCACAGTACCACTCCTCCTGTATATATATACTGCACAGTACCACTCCTCCTGTATATATACACTGCACAGTACCACTCCTCCTGTATATATACACTGCACAGTACCACTCCTCCTGTATATATACACTGCACAGTACCACTCCTCCTGTATATATACACTACACAGTACAGCTCCTCCTGTATATATACCCTGCACAGTACCGCTCCTCCTGTATATATACACTGCACAGTACCACTCCTCCTGTATATATATACTGCACAGTACCACTCCTCCTGTATATATACACTGCACAGTACCACTCCTCCTGTATATATACACTGCACAGTACAGCTCCTCCTGTATATATACCCTGCACAGTACAGCTCCTCCTGTGTATATACACTGCACAGTACCACTCCTCCTGTATATATACACTGCACAGTACAGCTCCTCCTGTCCTGTATATATACACTGCACAGTACCACTCCTCCTGTATATATATACACTGCACAGTACCACTCCTCCTGTATATATACACAGCACAGTACCACTCCTCCTGTCCTGTATATATACACTGCACAGTACCACTTCTTCTGTCCTGTATATATACACTGCACAGTACCACTCCTCCTGTCCTGTATATATACACTGCACAGTACTACTCCTCCTGTCCTGTATATATACACTGCACAGTACCACTTCTCCTGTCCTATATGTATACACTGCACAGTACCACTCCTCCTGTCCTGTATATATACACTGCACAGTACCACTCCTCCTGTATATATACACAGCACAGTACCACTCCTCCTGTCCTGTATATATACACTGCACAGTACCACTTCTTCTGTCCTGTATATATACACTGCACAGTACCACTCCTCCTGTCCTGTATATATACACTGCACAGTACTACTCCTCCTGTCCTGTATATATACACTGCACAGTACCACTTCTCCTGTCCTATATGTATACACTGCACAGTACCACTCCTCCTGTCCTGTATATATACACTGCACAGTACCACTCCTCCTGTCCTGTATATATACACTGCACAGTACCACTCCTCCTGTCCTGTATATATACACTGCACAGTACCACTCCTCCTGTATATATACACTGCACAGTACCACTCCTCCTGTCCTGTATATATACACTGCACAGTACCACTCCTCCTGTCCTGTATATATACACTGTACAGTACCACTCCTCCTGTCCTGTATATATACACTGCACAGTACCACTCCTCCTGTATATATACACTGCACAGTACCACTCCTCCTGTATATATACACTGCACAGTACCACTCCTCCTGTATATATACACTGCACAGTACCACTCCTCCTGTCCTGTATATATACACTGTACAGTACCACTCCTCCTGTCCTGTATATATACACTGCACAGTACCACTCCTCCTGTATATATACACTGCACAGTACCACTCCTCCTGTATATATACACTGCACAGTACCACTCCTCCTGTATATATACACTGCACAGTACCACTCCTCCTGTATATATACACTGCACAGTACCACTCCTCCTGTCCTGTATATATACACTGCACAGTACCACTCCTCCTGTCCTGTATATATACACTGCACAGTACCACTCCTCCTGTATATATACACTGCACAGTACCACTCCTCCTGTCCTGTATATATACACTGCACAGTACCACTCCTCCTGTCCTGTATATATACACTGCACAGTACCACTCCTCCTGTATATATACACTGCACAGTACCACTCCTCCTGTCCTGTATATATACACTGCACAGTACAGCTCCTCCTGTCCTGTATATATACACTGCACAGTACCACTCCTCCTGTATATATACACTGCACAGTACAGCTCCTCCTGTATATATACACTGCACAGTACCACTCCTCCTGTATATATACACTGCACAGTACAGCTCCTCCTGTCCTGTATATATACACTGCACAGTACCACTCCTCCTGTATATATACACTGCACGGTACCACTCCTCCTGTCCTGTATATATACGCTGCACAGTACAGCTCCTCCTGTCCTGTATATATACACTGCACAGTACCACTCCTCCTGTCCTGTATATATACACTGCACAGTACCACTCCTCCTGTATATATACACTGCACGGTACCACTCCTCCTGTCCTGTATATATACGCTGCACAGTACAGCTCCTCCTGTCCTGTATATATACACTGCACAGTACCACTCCTCCTGTCCTGTATATATACACTGCACAGTACCACTCCTCCTGTATATATACACTGCACAGTACCACTCCTCCTGTATATATTCACTGCACAGCACCACTCCTCCTGTCCTGTATATATACACTGCACAGTACCACTCCTCCTGTCCTGTATATATACACTGCACAGTACCGCTCCCCCTGTCCTGTATATATTCACTGCACAGTATTGCTCCTCCTGTCCTGTATATATACACTGCACAGTACCACTCCTCCTGTATATATACACTGCACAGTACCACTCCTCCTGTCCTGTATATATACACTGCACAGTACCACTCCTCCTGTCCTGTATATATACACTGCACAGTACCACTCCTCCTGTCCTGTATATATACACTGCACAGTACCACTCCTCCTGTCCTGTATATATACACTGCACAGTACCACTCCTCCTGTCCTGTATATATACACTGCACAGTACCACTCCTCCTGTCCTGTATATATACACTGCACAGCACCACTCCTCCTGTCCTGTATATATACACTGCACAGTACCACTCCTCTTGTCCTGTATATATACACTGCACAGTACCACTCCTCCTGTCCTGTATATATACACTGCACAGTACCACTTCTCCTGTATATATACACTGCACAGTACCACTCCTCCTGTATATATACACTGCACAGTACCACTCCTCCTGTATATATACACTGCACAGTACCACTCCTCCTGTATATATACACTGCACAGTACAGCTCCTCCTGTATATATACACTGTACAGTACAGCTCCTCCTGTATATATACACTGCACAGTACAGCTCCTCCTGTATATATACACTGTACAGTACAGCTCCTCCTGTATATATACAGTACATGACAGAACAATAATACATTACAGGACAGCGAACATAAGAACAAAACAAGACGACAAATCACAGAAAATAGAAACAAAATAAATCACCGCAGGAATATATATATATATACAGGAAATAAATATTATAAAACCTATAAGACCCCCGGCCCAGCTTCATCCATACTACTATATACAATCCCACACAACACTCACACCGTCCTATATACACATAAAACACCGTCCTATATACAAGATTATATACAATAAAACACTAAACCTAATATAACGTATATACAACCGGACACTAACACTAACCTACTGGTCCCACTGCCTGACCTTAGTCACCCCCTTACCGCACCTCATTCACACCGCAGAAAACCAAAAATAACAATATATACAATAGTGACATGGACAATTTTTTTTTTTTTTTTTTGTATATTTTGTAATTTTTAATATATATACATAAAACACAGCCCTACACTAACTATCCCGCCACCCCTGATCCAGCTCTGGCCACAAAGTTCAGGATTACTCCGAGCTAGGATCAGGCCCCAAAGTTTTTCCCCAGGCGGGGCCTGGACCAGGCCAGATCAGTCCTCTTATCACCGCCGATGAAGAACCCCCCCCAAATCCCCCACCCAACCTAACTAAAACCCCCTATTATACATTATATACAATATATACAGAACACAACCTACACACTCACCATCCAAGGCTCAAGTTCGATGCCGGCAAACCTTCTATTCAGGAGACAGAAATACAAAACAAAAATCTAGGGTGAAAAGACATCGGCCCACCACCAGGATATAGGAGTACTACCGGACTAAGGCACCCTGAAGGAAAAGCCCCTCCAGAGACGGGCCGCCCTCCGGGCACCCAGTCCTTCATACTCCAGAGAACGTACCTTCACCAGGTCACCTAGGATGTTCCTACAGACTTCATCTACATGGAGGATTTTACTCTGCGTCGAGACTAAAACTCGTGCGTTCCACGTGAAATACCTCACCACTGCGCTGACTACGAATAAAGTGTCTCGGTCCCTTCTCCCAAGGTCTCCGAACGCTCCATAGGCCCACCCGGCGTAGGACAGAGTAGCCAGCCGCGGCCAACCAATGGAAGCCCCCACCCTGTTGTACACCTCTGTATTAAAGGGACAATGAAGCAGGAAGTGCTCCATGCTTTCCAGCACGTTAGCACAAGCCTCACGGGGGCAATTCCTGTCCTCGGAGCTCCTGTACTTCAAATTGTTCCTCACATACAGCTTACCATGGAAGCAGCGCCAAGTCAAGTCCCAGTACTTCTCGGGGATCCTGGTAGAATTTAACAAACTCAACCCAACCTCCAGATCCCGACTTGGGCAGTCTTTGAGGGCCAATGGACTCTGAAAATGAGAAAGCAAGACCCTCATATCGAGGAGTTTCCTCGGGAGGGACCTCACCTCCCACATTCCCAGACCCCACCGGCGGATCATTTTCAGAACCGGGGTAACATAAGCCGGGAGATGCCCGTGTGGTGTGCGAAGATCCTTCAATCTTCCCCCTGTCTCCCATTCCTGGAAGAAAGGCTGAAACCATCCCTTGCAGGAGAATACCCACGGAGGAGCCCTCTCTTTCCAGAGGTTTGCCACGTTCACCTTCAAGAAAGTGTTCACTAGGAACACCACGGGGTTCACCATATTCAAACCCCCTAGTCTCCTCGTGCGGTAAGTGACCTCCCGCTTGACTAGGTTCAGTCTGTTCCCCCATAACATCTGGAAGAACAGACTGTAGACACGTGTCCAGAGAGGCTCTGGCAAGACACAGACGCTGCCCAGGTAGATTAGCAAGGGGAGCAGGAAAGCTTTGCACAGGCCAACCCTTTCCCTCAGGGTCAAAGACCAACCCCTCCATTGGTCCACTCTTTGGGCGACACCTTTGATTCTGCCTTCCCAGTTTTTCGTGGGGTAATCACCCTGGCCGAATTCGATGCCCAGGACTTTGGCATGTTTTTGGGGTTCGGGGAGGGTGTCCGGAAGATCAAACCCGGGATCTCCGCCTCCCAGCCAGAGACTCTCACACTTATCCTGGCTGACCTTGGACCCGGATGCCTCCGAGTAGCGCTCCACTTCTGACATCACCGCTGCTGCCTCCTCTTGCGAAGAAACAAAGACGGTGACATCGTCCGCGTAGGCCACCACCCTCAGGATAGTCTCCGGCGCCGCCCCGCCCATCCGCACCCCCGCCAACGGTCTACAATCGATCCTTCTGAGGAAGGGATCGATCGCAAACGCGTAAAGCAAAGGGCTAAGAGGACAGCCCTGACGGACACCGGATCCTACCCCAAAAGGTCGTCCAATCCACCCATTCACCAGAGGGAAAGTCTCAGCCCCTGCATACAAGGTCTTAAGCCAGTCCACAAACCCTCCAGGCAGACCATACCTCAAAAGAGTGGACCAGAGGTACTCGTGGTTAACCCGATCAAAGGCTTTTGCCTGATCCAGGGTCAGCAAGAACCCCTTCCAGAGGCCCGCCCTGCCTTGCTCCACGGCCTCTCGGACACCTAGAACAGCACTAAAAGTGCTACGGCCAGGAACGCAACAGTGCTGAACCTCCGAAAGGAGCCGGGGTGCAAACTTCACCAGCCTGTTGAAAAGTATCTTAGCCAAAATCTTCCTGTCCACATTGAGAAGTGCTATGGGACGCCAGTTCTCAATGCGTGACGGATCCTTACCCTTTGACAAAATGATCAAAGCTGACCTCCTTAATGATCTCGGCAGAGTGCCCGAGGAGAGACACTCGTTAAACACCTGAGTCAAGAGGGGGACCAAAGAGTCCCTAAAGGTCCTAAAGAACTCGGATGTTAAGCCATCCGGACCTGGCGACTTTTTGGGCCTAAGCCCATCGATCGCCAGTCTCACTTCCTCTTCTTTGATCGCTTCTGCCAAATCGCCCAGCGAGAGGTCAGCCCCTGGCTCAGGAACAGATTCAGCCAGGAAAGCCGACATCCCGTCACGATCAAGCTCCCTCCTTCCCAAGAGGTGCGAGTAGTAGGAACTGACAACCTCCAAGATCCCTGATCTGGACCTTCTCAGGGACCCCGTACTGTCCACCAGCCCCGTCACTATCTTACTATTCACTGACATCTTACAGTTTCTGTAAGGGTCGGGCGAGCAGTACTTCCCGTAGTCCCTCTCGAAAACCAAAGATGCGTGCCTATCGTACTGACACCTCTTCAGCAAGGACTTCACTCTGGAGATCTCCTCGCGGCTACCTCCAGTCGAGACAAGATGCTCGAGTTTCCTCCTCAGGCTCTGATACAGGCGATCCCTGTTCAGGCTTCTGAGGTTCGAGAGCTGCCGGAAGAATCTCGCCACCCGATGTTTGAACATCTCCCACCACTCCGACTTAGTGTTACTTAGGCCCAGCAATGGTACCTGGCTCTGAAAGAATTCCTCAAAAGACCGTCTTACAGCTTCTTCCTCAAGGAGTGATGAATTCAGCTTCCAATAGCCTCTTCCCATCCGAGGAGTCTCTGTAACGTTGAGAGAAAACATAATCAAACAGTGATCGGAGAACTCCACCTCCACAACCGACAACGGCGAAGAGACGGCCTCCTCCTTCAAATAAAACCTATCTAGCCTAGACCTGCACTGACTACCTCTAAAAAAGGTGAATCCCGTGTCGCCCGGGTTGTGCCGGATGTGGACATCCACCAGGCGAGCCTCACTCACTATCCTGTTTAACGCGACGCAGTCATAAGCCAGCCGGTCTCCGGAACCTCCTCTATCACAGGATCTCGTGACATTGTTGAAATCCCCTCCGAAGACCACCTGCCGACTCGAAAATAAAAAAGGTTTCATCTTCAGGAAGAGACATTTGCGGTCCCACTTGGACTGGGAACCATAGATGTTAATGAGCCGAAGCTCTTGTCCCCCCATGGAGACATCTAGGATCAAGCATCTCCCCATTTCTAATTCGATCACTCGTCTGCATTCAACCGCTGCGGTCTTAAAAAGGACCGCCACCCCGCTATACGGCTCGGCCGCAAGAGACCAGTAGGAGGGCCCATGCCTCCACTCCCGCCTTGCTTTATGCAAGGTTGATATATCGGTCAACCTGGTCTCCTGCAAAAACAAAATGTCGGCGTCAAGTTGGCCGAGAAAATGAAAGGCCGTGTACCTTGCCGCATCTGACTTTATGCTGCAAACATTAATAGTTGCCAGCGTCAACGGGGTGGGTGCCGCCATCATGATTGATTGAATTAGATAGCCTTTTTCTTCCCACCACTGACAGTCCCAACCTCTTCCTCTGATAATGACGGGTTTTTAGTGCGCTTAAGACAAACAGATTCATCCATTCTCTCCTTACATAGATTCTTGCCCTCGTCTGGTGGTCCTGGGTTAGTCATCCCCCCAGAGGGCTTTGTATTTGCCCCCCGAGAGGAAGACCCAGCCATCTCCTGAGCCCCAACCACCTTGTCCGCAACCTCCGGCCCCGGGTCCCCACTTCCCCCCTCCAGAGGGAGGTCCTGGAGAGCCCCGAACCGGTTGGAGAGATCCACCAGAGGGGGGGCGGCTGAACCCTCCAATGGCGCTTGGATCATGGCCAGAGAGTCAGAGGGGTCGCACTCCAAAGAGGCAGCTCGAGACCTGGTCCCCCTCCTACCTCTGGCCGTTTTCCTGTTACCCTTTTTCTTTTTCTGTGACCACTCCCCCTCTCCCTCATCTAGACTGTCACCAGAAGAGGGTTCCTGGGAAGACGTGGCGTCCTCTCGCTCTTCCCTTTCAAGTCTCTTGACTTCCTCGCTCAATTCACTGTCTTTAGGATCCTCAGCTGCAAGTGAAGTACCTGGGTCAGAGTTTAGGGACATTACTCCCTGCCCCCGGTCCCCACGGCGCTTCTCCTGCCGCCTGATGGTGGATGGCGGCAGCTTGCTCCTCACCGGATCCCTGCCTCCCCCGTCCCTACTGGTCCCTTCACCGGCAAGATTAGTCCCGGCTTGCGCCTGTCCCACACTCGCCGCTTTCAGGACCGCATTGGCGAAGGAACGCGGACAGCGACTGAACGGGTGACCGAGGTCACCACACAAGTTACACCTAATCCTGCGACAGGCAGCAGCAAGATGACCGAGGTCCCCACACAGTGCGCATTTCTGGGTGGTACACTGCGCACTGAAGTGTGTGGGGCTACCGCACCTGTGACAGACCTTAGGCTGCCCCCGGTAGAAAATCAAGATCCTATCCCTCCCCAAAAAGGTTGAGGAGGGGATATGGGTAACAGTGTTTCCCGAAACCTTCAATCTCACCATGAAGGTCCAGGCCCCTGACCAGATACCATGGTCATCCAGATTCTTTTCGGGAATATTGGTGACCTCTCCGTATCTACTCACCCAGGTGGTAATGTCCATACAGGAAAGCGACTCGTTACTAGTCAGAACGGTCACTTTCCTGACTGAATCTTGGCGAGTTATTGCCAGGGGAAAGAGACCATGCCATTCGGGGCGACTCCGAGCCAGCTCATGGCAAGACCAGAAAAGCTCAAGGCCCTCCGGTCTCACGAAGCTGACATCGAAGTAGGAGGTCCCATAGGGATGGATCAAGGCAAAGATGTCATATGCCGCAAAGCCCATCCCCAGCAGGAGCTCAACCACCTTCGACCTATCAGGACAGGCATCCTTGCTTACCCACTGGAGACGGACCACGTTCCTACGGTTACTCCTCTGCCCCGTTGTCGGCAGAGACCAGACAGTCTCTGCCCCTCTATCTCGGAAGGCTGAAAGACCATGTCTCTCTATCCAGAAAGACAGATCAACCTCCCTCCCCTCTACAGTGATGGAGCTCTCCCCTCTCCTCAGGGCGTCCAGGAGCTGCTGTTGCAAGTCACCATCCCCAGGGCCACCAGACGAGGGCGCACTACTACCCCCAGCACTGACAGCTTCTGAATAGCTTTGGGCTGAAGCCCCCGCCAATGCTGGGGGGGCAGCGGGACCAGCACCTACTTCCCACCCACCAACACCAGTGCTGCTCCCACCATTCACTCCAGTACTATTCACACCATTCGCAGGACCATTACTCCCATCGTTCACTCCACTACTACTCACACCATTCGCAGGACCATTACTCCCACCATTCATTACACCACTACCCCCAACATTTGCTACACCACAACTCCCACCATTCCCACAACTCCCAGCATTCATTCCACCACTACCCCCACCATTTGCTGCATCATCATTCACTGCACCACTAATTCCACCATTCCTACTACTCTCATCATCTGCTCCACCATTACTCTCACCATCTGCTCCACCATTACTCCCATCATTCACTACACCACTATTTCTATTCTCTTTACTTGTCACCCCATTACCTCTGCTGTTCTCTGCACCTTCCACAGTCACCTCCATTCCTTCCTCCCTTGTGTCTGGTGTCTCTGCACTCACACCTGCTGGGCCGGGGGAGGGGAGCACTTCCAGAGACTCCTTTCCCTGCAGCACCACACCCGTTTCCCTTTGGTTGTTGCTGGCTTTCTGCAGGTCGTCTGCTGGAGCGCCCCGCCCCCCTACTGCAGCATTTTGGTCCTTGTTCTGGCCAGACTGTTTTCTCGGCACCTCTGCCCGCCCTGCACCCACAGACTTTGGGGTCTTAGTGTCCTTTTTGGGCGCTGGGGCACACTGCCCCCCTGTCGCAGCAGTGTGCCCAGTGTTCTTTGCTGATGTGTTTTTCACATCCCTCCCGGTCTCCCCGGCCCCGGTGATAACCGGCTTAGCCGCAGAGGGCAGGGTGGGAAACTCCACAGAACTTCCTATGTCCGGCGCTGTGAGTACCTCCACAGCCTCGCCCCCTGCACTGTTCCCCGCACAGATGGCAGCATCGCCGGACGTCCTTCTCCTCTCCCCACCTTGCCTCTGGCTCGAGCCCACTGCAGAGCCCGTGCCTTTAGGTTTGGTGGGGTTTAAACAGAAGGTGGCAGGTGCAACATCAGACATTGGTACATACTTATAACTCACCACCTCCTGTGCAGCTCCTCCGGTCTTCTTCTTCTTCCTCTTCCCTGTCTCCTCCACTGGTTTGTCCTCACCGAAGGAAAACCGCGTCAGGTCCACTGGAGACTCCAGCAGTCGGATCTCCCTCAGCAGTCCTCCTTCCTCCTCCTCCCCCGACACTCCAGCCTCTGCTGTGGGAGTCCTCTGCCCTGCAGGGAGACCACTTGAGCTCCGGCTCTGCCCCTCACTGGCTCCAGCAACTGAGACTCCAGTCACCTCTTCATCCTCCTCCTCCTCTTCACTAAGGACGCCGGCTGGCGGTTCTCCTGAGGTGTTTAACCCCTTCATTTCTGAGAACCGCCGCTGGTTCTTAAACCTCTCCAGGAAGGGACCTGCGCTTTTCTCAATCCCCTCCCGGAGGAGCACTAACCTGACCACCTCGTCTCTGAGGGCTTTAACCCTCTGGGAGGTCGCGGGTCTTTCCTTGTTGGACGCCCGGGTGTTCAGGACCCGGGCCTCCCTCAGCTCCTCTTTCAGCTGGGTTAGTGCTTTGCCGGCGTCCTCGTACTCTCGCAACGTGGCGACCACTCGGGAGGAGAAGGAACTTGTGGACTCGCTGGAGCTCATCTCCCCCCAGGATCTTGCTGGGCTCTTGTTCCTGGGGCCTGGGGTGCCCCGGTCTCCCTCTCTGGGCTGGCGGTGAACAGTCTCGGGGTTGGAGCAGGTGGATGTATTCTTCCTCACCCTTCCCGATCTCCTCACTTCCTCCTGGGCCGGTTGTTGAGGCTCCTTCTCCCCCGCCGGCATAGACCGGGGGATAGGAGGCTGGGAAGCCATGCCGGTCTCCCAGTAAGCCTGCCTCTCCCTGGGGAGAAGAGAGGCAGACGACAACCCTCCTCCTGGAAGTGCTTGAGCTCCACAGACAGCTGCTACTCTCAGCACCACTCCTCCTGTTCTGTATATATACACTGCACAGTACCACTCCTCCTGTCCTGTATATATACACTGCACAGTACCACTTCTCCTGTCCTGTATATATACACTGCACAGTACCACTCCTCCTGTATATATACACTGCACAGTACCACTCCTCCTGTATATATACACTGCACAGTACCACTCCTCCTGTTCTGTATATATACACTGCACAGTACCACTCCTCCTGTCCTGTATATATACACTGCACAGTACCACTTCTCCTGTCCTGTATATATACACTGCACAGTACCACTCCTCCTGTCCTGTATATATACACTGCACAGTACCACTCCTGTTGTATATATACACTGCACAGTACCACTCCTCCTGTATATATACACTGCACAGTACCACTCCTCCTGTATATATATACTGCACAGTACCACTCCTCCTGTATACATACACTGCACAGTACCACTCCTCCTGTCCTGTATATATACACTGCACAGTACCACTCCTCCTGTATATATACACTGCACAGTACCACTCCTCCTGTATATACAGTACATGACGGAACAATAATACATTACAGGACACCGAACATAAGAACAAAAGAAGACGACAAATCACAGAAAATAGAAACAAAATAAATCCCCCCAGGAATATATATATATATACAGGAAATAAATATTATAAAACCTATAAACCCCCGGCCCAGCTTCATTCATACTACTATATACAATCCCACACAACACTCACACCGTCCTATATACACATAAAACACCGTCCTATATACAAGATTATATACAATAAAACACTAAACCTAATATAACGTATATACAACCGGACACTAACACTAACCTACTGGTCCCACTGCCTGACCTTAGTCACCCCCTTACCGCACCTCATTCACACCACAGAAAAACAAAAATAACAAGATACACAATAGTGACATGGACAATTTTAAACCTTTTTTTTTTTTTTTTTTTGTATATTTTTTTTGTAATTTTTAATATATATACATAAAACACAGCCCTACACTAACTATCCCGCCACCCCTGATCCAGCTCTGGCCACAAAGTTCAGGATTACTCCGAGCTAGGATCAGGCCCCAAAGTTTTTCCCCAGGCGGGGCCTGGACCAGGCCAGATCAGTCCTCTTATCACCGCCGATGAAGAACTCCCCCCCAAATCCCCCACCCAGCCTAACTAAAACCCCCTATTATACATTATATACAATATATACAGAACACAACCTACACACTCACCATCCAAGGCTCAAGTTCGATGCCGGCAAACCTTCTATTCAGGAGACAGAAATACAAAACAAAAATCTAGGGTGGAAAGACATCAGCCCACCACCAGGGTATAGGAGTACTACCGGACTAAGGCACCCTGAAGGAAAAGCCCCTCCAGAGATGGGCCGCCCTCCGGGCACCCAGTCCTTCATACTCCAGAGAACGTACCTTCACCAGGTCACCTAGGATGTTCCTACAGACTTCATCTACATGGAGGATTTTACTCTGCGTCGAAACTAAAACTCGTGCGTTCCACGTGAAATACCTGACCGCTGCGCTGACTATGAATAAAGTGTCTCGGTCCCTTCTCCCAAGGTCTCTGAACGCTCCATAGGCCCACCCGGCGTAGGACAGAGTAGCCAGGCGCGGCCAACCAATGGAAGCCCCCACCCTGTTGTACACCTCTGTATTAAAGGGACAATGAAGCAGGAAGTGCTCCATGCTTTCCAGCACGTTAGCACAAGCCTCACGGGGGCAATTCCTGTCCTCGGAGCTCCTGAACTTCAAATTGTCCCTCACATACAGCTTACCATGGAAGCAGCGCCAAGTCAAGTCCCAGTACTTCTCGGGGATCCTGCTAGAATTTAACAAACTCAACCCAACCTCCAGATCCCGACTTGGGCAGTCTTTGAGGGCCAATGGACTCTGAAAATGAGAAAGCAAGACCCTCATATCGAGGAGTTTCCTCGGGAGGGACCTCACCTCCCACATTCCCAGACCCAACCGGCGGATCATTTTCAGAACCGGGGTAACATAAGCCGGGAGATGCCCGTGTGGTGTGCGAAGATCCTTCAATCTTCCCCCTGTCTCCCATTCCTGGAAGAAAGGCTGAAACCATCCCTTGCAGGAGAATACCCACGGAGGAGCCCTCTCTCCCCAGAGGTTTGCCACGTTCACTTTCAAGAAGGTGTTCACTAGGAACACCACGGGGTTCACCATATTCAAACCCCCTAGTCTCCTCGTGCGGTAAGTGACCTCCCGCTTGACTAGGTTCAGTCTGTTCCCCCATAACATCTGGAAGAACAGACTGTAGACCCGTGTCCAGAGAGGCTCTGGCAAGACACAGACGCTGCCCAGGTAGATTAGCAAGGGGAGCAGAAAAGCATGCACAGGCCAACCCTTTCCCTCAGGGTCAAAGACCAACCCCTCCATTGGTCCACTCTTTGGGTGACACCGTTGATTCTGCCTTCCCAGTTTTTCGTGGGGTAATCACCCTGGCCGAATTCGATGCCCAGGACTTTGGCATGTTCTTGGGGTTCGGGGAGGGTGTCCGGAAGATCAAACCCGGGATCTCCGCCTCCCAGCCAGAGACTCTCACACTTATCCTGGTTGACCTTGGACCCGGATGCCTCCGAGTAGCGTTCCACTTCTGACATCACCACCACTGCCTCCTCTTGCGAAGAAACAAAGACGGTGACATCGTCCGCGTAGGCCACCACCCTCAGGATAGCCTCCGGCGCCGCCCCGCCCATCCGCACCCCCGCCAGCGGTCCACAATCGATCCTTCTGAGGAAGTTATCGATCGCAAACGCGTAAAGCAAAGGGCTAAGAGGACAGCCCTGACGGACACCGGATCCTACCCCGAAAGGTCGTCCAATCCACCCATTCACCAGAGGGAAAGTCTCAGCCCCTGCATACAAGGTCTTAAGCCAGTCCACAAACCCTCCAGGCAGACCATACCTCAAAAGAGTGGACCAGAGGTACTCGTGGTTAACCCGATCAAAGGCTTTTGCCTGATCCAGGGTCAGCAAGAACCCCTTCCAAAGGCCCGCCCTGCCTTGCTCCACGGCCTCTCGGACACCTAGAACAGCACTAAAAGTGCTACGGCCAGGAACGCAACAGTGCTGAACCTCCGAAAGGAGCCGAGGTGCAAACTTCACCAGCCTGTTGAAAAGTATCTTAGCCAAAATCTTCCTGTCCACATTGAGAAGTGCTATGGGACGCCAGTTCTCAATGCGTGACGGATCCTTACCCTTTGACAAAATGATCAAAGCTGACCTCCTTAATGATCTCGGCAGAGTGCCCGAGGAGAGACACTCGTTAAACACCTGAGTCAAGAGGGGGACCAAAGAGTCCCTAAAGGTCCTAAAGAACTCGGATGTTAAGCCATCCGGACCTGGTGACTTTTTGGGCCTAAGCCCATCGATCGCCAGTCTCACTTCCTCTTCTTTGATCGCTTCTGCCAAATCGCCCAGCGAGAGGTCAGCCCCTGGCTCAGGAACGGATTCAGCCAGGAAAGCCGACATCCCGTCACGATCAAGCTCCCTCCTTCCCAAGAGGTGCGAGTAGTAGGAACTGACGACCTCCAAGATCCCTGATCTGGACCTTCTCAGGGACCCCGTACTGTCCACCAGCCCCGTCACTATCTTACTATTCACTGACATCTTACAGTTTCTGTAAGGGTCGGGCGAGCAGTACTTCCCGTAGTCCCTCTCGAAAACCAAAGATGCGTGCCTATCGTACTGACACCTCTTCAGCAAGGACTTCACTCTGGAGATCTCCTCGCGGCTACCTCCAGTCGAGACAAGATGCTCGAGTTTCCTCCTCAGGCTCTGATACAGGCGATCCCTGTTCAGGCTTCTGAGGTTCGAGAGCTGCCGGAAGAATCTCGCCACCCGATGTTTGAACATCTCCCACCACTCTGACTTAGTGTTACTTAGGCCCAGCAACCTGGCTCTGAAAGAATTCCTCAAAAGACCGTCTCACAGCTTCTTCCTCAAGGAGTGACGAATTCAGCTTCCAATAGCCTCTTCCCATCCGAGGAGTCTCTGTAACGTTCAGAGAAAACATAATCAAACAGTGATCGGAGAACTCCACCTCCACAACCGACAACGGTGAAGAGACGGCTTCCTCCTTCAAATAAAACCTGTCTAGCCTAGACCTGCACTGACTACCTCTAAAAAAGGTGAATCCCGTGTCGCCCAGGTTGTCCCGGATGTGGACATCCACCAGGCGAGCCTCACTCACTATCCTGTTTAACGCGACGCAGTCATAAGCCAGCCGGTCTCCAGAACCTCCTCTATCACAGGATCTCGTGACATTGTTGAAATCCCCTCCGAAGACCACCTGCCGACTCGAAAATAAAAAAGGTTTGATCTTCAGGAAGAGACATTTGCGGTCCCACTTGGACTGGGAACCATAGATGTTAATGAGCCGAAGCTCTTGTCCCCCCATAGAGACATCTAGGATCAAGCATCTCCCCATTTCTAATTCGATCACTCGTCTGCATTCAACCGCTGCGGTCTTAAAAAGGACCGCCACCCCGCTATACGGCTCGGCCGCAAGAGACCAGTAGGAGGGTCCATGCCTCCACTCCCGCCTTGCTTTATGCAAGGTTGATATATCAGTCAACCTGGTCTCCTGCAAAAACAAAATGTCGGCGTCAAGTTGGCCGAGAAAATGAAAGGCCGTGTACCTTGCCGCATCTGACTTTATGCTGCAAACATTAATAGTTGCCAGCGTCAACGGGGTGGGTGCCGCCATCATGATTGATTGAATTAGATAGCCTTTTTCTTCCCACCACTGACAGTCCCAACCTCTTCCTCCGATAATGACGGGTTTTTAGTGCGCTTAAGACAAACAGACTCGTCCATTCTCTCCTTACATACATTCTTGCTCTCGTCTGGTGGTCCTGGGTTAGTCGTCCCCCCAGAGGGCTTTGTATTTGCCCCCCGAGAGGAAGACCCAGCCATCTCCTGAGCCCCAACCACCTTGTCCGCAACCTCCGGCCCCGGGTCCCCACTTCCCCCCTCCAGAGGGAGGTCCTGGAGAGCCCCAAACCGGTTGGAGAGATCCACCAGAGGGGGGGCGGCTGAACCCTCCAATGGCGCTTGGATCACGGCCAGAGAGTCAGAGGGGTCGCACTCCAAAGCGGCAGCTCGAGACCTGGTCCCCCTCCTACCTCTGGCCGTTTTTCTGTTACCCTTTTTCTTTTTCTGTGACCACTCCCCCTCTCCCTCATCTAGACTGTCACCAGAAGAGGGTTCCTGGGAAGACGTGGCGTCCTCTCGCTCTTCCCTTTCAAGTCTCTTGACTTCCTCGCTCAATTCACTGTCTTTAGGATCCTCAGCTGCAAGTGAAGTACCTGGGTCAGAGTTTAGGGACATTACTCCCTGCCCCCTGTCCCCACGGCGCTTCTCCTGCCGCCTGATGATGGATGGCGGCAGCTTGCTCCTCACCGGTTCCCTGCCTCCCCCGCCCCTATTGGTCCCTTCACCGGCAAGATTAGTTCCAGCTTTCGCCTGTCCCGCACTCGCCGCTTTCAGGACCGCATTGGCGAAGGAACGTGGACAGCGACTGAACGGGTGACCGAGGTCACCACACAAGTTACACCTAATCCTGCGACAGGCAGCAGCAAGATGACCGAGGTCCCCACACAGTGCGCATTTCTGGGTGGTACACTGCGCACTGAAGTGTGTGGGACTACCGCACCTGTGACAGACCTTAGGCTGCCCCCGGTAGAAAATCAAGATCCTATCCCTCCCCAAAAAGGTTGAGGAGGGGATATGGGTAACAGTGTTTCCCGAAACCTTCAATCTCACCATGAAGGTCCAGGCCCCTGACCAGATACCATGGTCATCCAGATTCTTTTCGGGAATATTGGTGACCTCTCCATATCGACTCACCCAGGTGGTAATGTCCATACAGGAAAGCGACTCGTTACTAGTCAAAACGGTCACTTTCCTGACTGAATCTTGGCGAGTTATTGCCAGGGGAAAGAGACCATGCCATTCGGGGCGACTCCGAGCCAGCTCATGGCGAGACCAGAAAAGCTCAAGGCCCTCCGGTCTCACGAAGCTGACATCGAAGTAGGAGGTCCCGTAGGGATGGATCAAGGCAAAGATGTCATATGCCGCAAAGCCCATCCCCAGCAGGAGCTCAACCACCTTCGACCTATCAGGACAGGCATCCTTGCTTACCCACTGGAGACGGACCACGTTCCTACGGTTACTCCTCTGCCCCGTTGTCGGCAGAGACCAGACAGTCTCTGCCCCTCTATCTCGGAAGGCTGAAAGACCATGTCTCTCTATCGAGAAAGACAGATCAACCTCCCTCCCCTCTACAGTGATGGAGCTCTCCCCTCTCCTCAGGGCGTCCAGGAGCTGCTGTTGCAAGTCACCATCCCCAGGGCCACCAGACGAGGGCGCACTACTACCCCCAGCACTGACAGCTCCTGAATAGCTTTGGGCTGAAGCCCCTGCCAATGCTGGGGGGGCAGCGGGACCAGCGCCTACTTCCCCCCCACCAACACCAGTGCTGCTCCCACCATTCACTCCAGTACTATTCACACCATTCGCAGGACCATTACTCCCATCGTTCACTCCACTACTACTCACACCATTCGCAGGACCATTACTCCCACCATTCATTACACCACTACCCCCAACATTTGCTACACCACAACTCCCACCATTCCCACAACTCCCAGCATTCATTCCACCACTACCCCCACCATTTGCTACATCATCATTCACTGCACCACTACCCCCACCATTTGCTGCATCATCATTCACTGTACCACTAATTCCACCATTCCTACTACTCTCATCATCTGCTCCACCATTACTCTCATCATCTGCTCCACCATTACTCTCACCATCTGCTCCACCATTACTCCCATCATTCATTGCACCACTACTTCCATTCTCTTTACTTGTAACCCCATTACCTCTGCTGTTCTCTGCACCTTCCACAGTCACCTCCATTCCTTCCTCCCTTGTGTCTGGTGTCTCTGCACTCACACCTGCTGGGCCGGGGGAGGGGAGCACTTCCAGAGACTCCTTTCCCTGCAGCACCACACCCGTTTCCCTTTGGTTGCTGCTGGCTTTCTGCAGGTCGTCTCCTGGAGCGCCCCGCCCCCCTACTGCAGCATTTTGGTCCTTGTTCTGGCCAGACTGTTTTCTCGGCACCTCTGCCCGCCCTGCACCCACAGACTTTGGGGTCTTAGTGTCCTTTTTGGGCGCTGGGGCACACTGCCCCCCTGTCGCAGCAGTGTGCCCAGTGTTCTTTGCTGATGTGTTTTTCACATCCTTCCCTGCCCCCCCAGCCCCGGTGATAACCGGCTTAGCCGCAGAGGGCAGGGTGGGAAACTCCACAGAACTTCCTATGTCCGGCGCTGTGAGAACCTCCACAGCCTCGCCCCCTGCACTGTTCCCCGCACAGATGGCAGCATCGCCGGACGTCCTTCTCCTCTCCCCACCTTGCCTCTGGCTCGAGCCCACTGCAGAGCCCGTGCCTTTAGGTTTGGTGGGGTTTAAACAGAAGGTGGCAGGTGCAACATCAGACATTGGTACATACTTGTAACTCACCACCTCCTGTGCGGCTCCTCCGGTCTTCCTCTTCCTCCTCTTGGTCTCCTCCACTGGTTTGTCCTCACCGAAAGAAAACTGCGTCAGGTCCACTGGAGACTCCAGCAGTCGGATCTCCCTCAGCAGTCCTCCTTCCTCCTCCTCCCCCGACACTCCAGCCTCTGCTGTGGGAGTCCTCTGCCCTGCAGGGAGACCGCTTGAGCTCCGGCTCTGCCCCTCACTGGCTCCAGCAACTGAGACTCCAGTCACCTCTTCATCCTCCTCCTCCTCTTCACTAAGGACGCCGGCTGGCGGTTCTCCTGAGGTGTTTAACCCCTTCATTTCTGAGAACCGCCGCTGGTTCTTAAACCTCTCCAGGAAGGGACCTGCGCTTTTCTCAATCCCCTCCCGGAGGAGCACTAACCTGACCACCTCGACTCTGAGGGCTTTAAACCTCTGGGAGGTCGCGGGTCTTTCCTTGTTGGACGCCCGGGTGTTCAGGACCCGGGCCTCCCTCAGCTCCTCTTTCAGCTGGGTTAGTGCTTTGCCGGCATCCTCGTACTCTCGCAATGTGGCGACCACTCGGGAGGAGAAGGAACTTGTGGACTCGCTGGAGCTCATCTCCCCCCAGGATCTTGCTGGGCTCTTGTTCCTGGGGCCTGGGGTGCCCCGGTCTCCCTCTCTGGGCTGGCGGTGAACAGTCTCGGGGTTGGAGCAGGTGGATGTATTCTTCCTCACCCTTCCCGATCTCCTCACTCCCTCCTGGGCCTGTTGTTCAGGCTCCTTCTCCCCCGCCGGCATAGACCGGGGGATAGGAGGCTGGGAAGCCATGCCGGCCTCCCAGTAGGCCTGCCTCTCCCTGGGGAGAAGAGAGGTAGACGACGACCCTCCTCCTGGAAGTGCTTGAGCTCAGGAGGCAGGTGCTACTCTCAGCACGACTCTTCCTGTCCTGTGTGTATACACTGCACAGTACCACTCCTCCTGTATATATACACTGCACAGTACCACTCCTCCTGTATATACACTGCACAGTACCACTCCTCCTGTGTACACACTGCACAGTACCACTCCTCCTGTCCTGTATATATACACTGCACAGTACCACTCCTCCTGTGTATATACACTGCACAGTACAACTCCTCCTGTCCTGCATATATACACTGCACAGTACCCCTCCTCCTGTCCTGTATATATACACTGCACAGTACCCCTCCTCCTGTCCTGTATATATACACTGCACAGTACCACTCCTCCTGTATATATACACTGCACAGTACCACTCCTCCTTTCCTGTATATATACACTGCACAGTACCACTCCTCCTGTCCTGTATATATACACTGTACAGTACCACTCCTCCTGTCCTGTATATATACACTGCACAGTACCACTTCTCCTGTATATACACTGCACAGTACCACTCCTCCTGTATATATACACTGCACAGTACCACTCCTCCTGTATATATACACTGCACAGTACCACTCCTCCTTTCCTGTATATATACACTGCACGGTACCACTCCTCCTGTCCTGTATATATACACTGCACAGTACCACTCCTCCTGTCCTGTATATATACACTGCACAGTACCACTCCTCCTGTCCTGTATATATACACTGCTCGGGACCACTCCTCCTGTCCTGTATATAAACAGTGCACAGTACCACTCCTCCTGTATATATACACTGCACAGTACCACTCCTCCTGTATATATACACTGCTCGGTACCACTCCTCTTGTCCTGTATATATACACTGCACAGTACCACTCCTCCTGTATATATACACTGCACAGCACCACTCCTCCTGTCCTGTATATATACACTGCACAGTACCACTCCTCCTGTCCTGTATATATACACTGCACAGTACCGCTCCCCCTGTCCTGTATATATTCACTGCACAGTATTGCTCCTCCTGTCCTGTATATATACACTGCACAGTACCACTCCTCCTGTATATATACACTGCACAGTACCACTCCTCCTGTCCTGTATATATACACTGCACAGTACCACTCCTCCTGTCCTGTATATATACACTGCACAGTACCACTCCTCCTGTCCTGTATATATACACTGCACAGTACCACTCCTCCTGTCCTGTATATATACACTGCACAGTACCACTCCTCCTGTCCTGTATATATACACTGCACAGTACCACTCCTCCTGTCCTGTATATATACACTGCACAGCACCACTCCTCCTGTCCTGTATATATACACTGCACAGTACCACTCCTCTTGTCCTGTATATATACACTGCACAGTACCACTCCTCCTGTCCTGTATATATACACTGCACAGTACCACTTCTCCTGTATATATACACTGCACAGTACCACTCCTCCTGTATATATACACTGCACAGTACCACTCCTCCTGTCCTGTATATATACACTGCACAGTACCACTCCTCCTGTCCTGTATATATACACTGCACAGTACCACTCCTCCTGTCCTGTATATATACACTGCACAGTACCACTTCTCCTGTCCTGTATATATACACTGCACAGTACCACTCCTCCTGTCCTGTATATATACACTGCACATTACCACTCCTCCTGTCCTGTATATATACACTGCACAGTACCACTCCTCCTGTCCTGTATATATACACTGCACAGTACCACTCCTCCTGTCCTGTATATATACACTGCACAGTACCACTTATCCTGTCCTGTATATATACACTGCATAGTACCACTCCTCCTGTCCTGTATATATACACTGCACAGTACCACTCCTCCTGTCCTGTATATATACACTGCACAGTACCACTTCTCCTGTCCTGTATATATACACTGCACAGTACCACTCCTCCTGTCCTGTATATATACACTGCACAGTACCACTCCTCCTGTCCTGTATATATACACTGCACAGTACCACTCCTCCTGTCCTGTATATATACAATGCACAGTACCACTCCTCCTGTCCTGTATATATACACTGCACAGTACCACTTCTCCTGTCCTGTATATATACACTGCACAGTACCAGTCCTCCTGTCCTGTATATATACACTGCACAGTACCACTCCTCCTGTCCTGTATATATACACTGCACAGTACCACTCCTCCTGTATATATACACTGCACAGCACCACTCCTCCTGTATATATACACTGCTCGGTACCACTCCTCTTGTCCTGTATATATACACTGCACAGTACCACTTCTCCTGTCCTGTATATATACACTGCACAGTACCACTCCTCCTGTATATATACACTGCACTGTACCACTTATCCTGTCCTGTATATATACACTGCATAGTAGCACTCCTCCTGTCCTGTATATATACACTGCACAGTACCACTCCTCCTGTATATATACACTGCACAGTACCACTCCTCCTGTCCTGTATATATACACTGCACAGTACCACTTCTCCTGTCCTGTATATATACACTGCACAGTACCACTCCTCCTGTCCTGTATATATACACTGCACAGTACCACTCCTCCTGTCCTGTATATATACACTGCACAGTACCACTCCTCCTGTCCTGTATATATACACTGCACAGTACCACTCCTCCTGTCCTGTATATATACAATGCACAGTACCACTCCTCCTGTCCTGTATATATACACTGCACTGTACCACTTATCCTGTCCTGTATATATACACTGCATAGTAGCACTCCTCCTGTCCTGTATATATACACTGCACAGTAGCACTCCTCCTGTCCTGTATATATACACTGCACAGTACCACTTCTCCTGTCCTGTATATATACACTGCACAGTACCACTCCTGTTGTATATATACACTGCACAGTACCACTCCTCCTGTCCTGTATATATACACTGCACAGTACCACTTCTCCTGTCCTGTATATATACACTGCACAGTACCAGTCCTCCTGTCCTGTATATATACACTGCACAGTACCACTCCTCCTGTCCTGTATATATACACTGCACAGTACCACTCCTCCTGTATATATATACTGCACAGTACCACTCCTCCTGTATATATACATTGCACAGTACCACTCCTCCTGTCCTGTATATATACACTGCACAGTAGCACTCCTCCTGTCCTGTATATATACACTGCACAGCACCACTCCTCCTGTCCTGTATATATACACTGCACAGTACCACTTCTCCTGTCCTGTATATATACACTGCACAGTACCACTCCTCCTGTCCTGTATATATACACTGCACAGTACCACTCCTCCTGTCCTGTATATATACACTGCACAGTACCACTCCTCCTGTCCTGTATATATACAATGCACAGTACCACTCCTCCTGTCCTGTATATATACACTGCACTGTACCACTTATCCTGTCCTGTATATATACACTGCATAGTACCACTCCTCCTGTCCTGTATATATACACTGCACAGTAGCACTCCTCCTGTCCTGTATATATACACTGCACAGTACCACTTCTCCTGTCCTGTATATATACACTGCACAGTACCACTCCTCCTGTCCTGTATATATACACTGCACAGTACCACTCCTCCTGTCCTGTATATATACACTGCACAGTACCACTTCTCCTGTCCTGTATATATACACTGCACAGTACCAGTCCTCCTGTCCTGTATATATACACTGCACAGCACCACTCCTCCTGTATATATACACTGCACAGTACCACTCCTCCTGTATATATACACTGCACAGTACCACTCCTCCTGTATATATACACTGCACAGTACCACTCCTCCTGTCATATATATATACACTGCACAGTACCACTCCTCCTGTATATATATACTGCACAGTACCACTCCTCCTGTATATATACATTGCACAGTACCACTTCTCCTGTCCTGTATATATACACTGCACAGTACCACTCCTCCTGTATATATACACTGCACAGTACCACTCCTCCTGTCCTGTATATATACACTGCACAGTACCACTCCTCCTGTTCTGTATATATACACTGCACAGTACCACTCCTCCTGTCCTGTATATATACACTGCACAGTACCACTCCTCCTGTATATATACACTGCACAGTACCACTCCTCCTGTATATATACACTGCACAGTACCACTCCTCCTGTATATATACACTGCACAGTACAGCTCCTCCTGTATATATACACTGCACAGTACCACTCCTCCTGTATATATACACTGCACAGTACCACTCCTCCTGTCATGTATATATACACTGCACAGTACCACTCCTCCTGTATATATATACTACACAGTACCACTCCTCCTGTATATATACATTGCACAGTGCCACTTCTCCTGTCCTGTATATATACACTGCACAGTACCACTCCTCCTGTATATATACACTGCACAGTACCACTCCTCCTGTCCTGTATATATACACTGCACAGTACCACTCCTCCTGTCCTGTATATATACACTGCACAGTACCACTCCTCCTGTATACATACACTGCACAGTACCACTCCTCCTGTATATATACACTGCACAGTACCACTCCTCCTGTATATATATACTGCACAGTACCACTCCTCCTGTATATATACACTGCACAGTACCACTCCTCCTGTATATATATACACTGCACAGTACCACTCCTCCTGTATATATACACTGCACAGTACAGCTCCTCCTGTATATATACCCTGCACAGTACAGCTCCTCCTGTGTATATACACTGCACAGTACCACTCCTCCTGTATATATACACTGCACAGTACCACTCCTCCTGTATATATACACTGCACAGCACCACTTCTCCTGTATATATACACTGCACAGTACAGCTCCTCCTGTATATATACACTGCACAGTACAGCTCCTCCTGCATATATACACTGCACAGTACCACTCCTCCTGTATATATATACTGCACAGTACCACTCCTCCTGTATATATACACTGCACAGTACCACTCCTCCTGTATATATACACTGCACAGTACCACTCCTCCTGTCCTGTATATATACACTGCACAGTACCACTCCTCCTGTCCTGTATATATACACTGCACAGTACCACTCCTCCTGTATATATACACTGCACAGTACAGCTCCTCCTGTATATATACACTGCACAGTACAGCTCCCCCTGTATATATACACTGCACAGTACAGCTCCTCCTGTATATATACACTGCACAGTACAGCTCCTCCTGTATATATACCCTGCACAGTACAGCTCCTCCTGTGTATATACACTGCACAGTACCACTCCTCCTGTATATATACACTGCACAGTACCACTCCTCCTGTATATATACACTGCACAGCACCACTTCTCCTGTATATATACACTGCACAGTACAGCTCCTCCTGTATACATACACTGCACAGTACCACTCCTCCTGTATATATACACTGCACAGTACAGCTCCTCCTGCATATATACACTGCACAGTACCACTCCTCCTGTATATATATACTGCACAGTACCACTCCTCCTGTATATATACACTGCACAGTACCACTCCTCCTGTATATATACACTGCACAGTACCACTCCTCCTGTCCTGTATATATACACTGCACAGTACCACTCCTCCTGTATATATACACTGTACAGTACCACTCCTCCTGTATATATACACTGCACAGTACAGCTCCTCCTGTATACATACACTGCACAGTACCACTCCTCCTGTATATATACACTGCACAGTACAGCTCCTCCTGTATATATACACTGCACAGTACTGCTCCTCCTGTCCTGTATATATACACGGCACAGTACCACTCCTCCTGTATATATACACTGCACAGTACAGCTCCTCCTGTATATATACACTGCACAGTACTGCTCCTCCTGTCCTGTATATATACACGGCACAGTACCACTCCTCCTGTATATATACACTGCACAGTACTGCTCCTCCTGTCCTGTATATATACACGGCACAGTACCACTCCTCCTGTATATATACACTGCACAGTACCACTCCTCCTGTCCTGTATATATACACGGCACAGTACCACTCCTCCTGTATATATACACTGCACAGTACAGCTCCTCCTGTATATATACACTGCACAGTACTGCTCCTCCTGTATATATACACTGCACAGTACAGCTCCTCCTGTATATATACACTGCACAGTACCACTCCTCCTGTATATATACACTGCACAGTACAGCTCCTCCTGTATATATACACTGCACAGTACAGCTCCTCCTGTCCTGTATATATACACTGCACAGTACCACTCCTCCTGTATATATACACTGCACAGTACCACTCCTCCTGTATATATACACTGCACAGTACCACTCCTCCTGTATATATACACTGCACAGTACAGCTCCTCCTGTATATATACACTGCACAGTACAGCTCCCCCTGTATATATACACTGCACAGTACAGCTCCTCCTGTATATATACACTGCACAGTACCACTCCTCCTGTATATATACACTGCACAGTACCACTCCTCCTGTATATATACACTGCACAGTACCACTCCTCCTGTATATATACACTGCACAGTACCACTCCTCCTGTATATATACACTGCACAGTACCATTCCTCCTGTATATATACACTGCACAGTACAGCTCCTCCTGTATATATACACTGCACAGTACCACTCCTCCTGTATATATACACTGCACAGTACCACTCCTCCTGTATATATACACTGCACAGTACCACTCCTCCTGTATATATACACTGCACAGTACCACTCCTCCTGTATATATACACTGCACAGTACCACTCCTCCTGTCCTGTATATATACACTGCACAGTACCACTCCTCCTGTCCTGTATATATACACTGCATAGTACCACTCCTCCTGTCCTGTATATATACACTGCACAGTACCACTCCTCCTGTCCTGTATATATACACTGCACAGTACCACTCCTGTCCTGTATATATACACTGCACAGTACCACTCCTCCTGTATATATACACTGCACAGTACCACTCCTCCTGTATATATATACACTGCACAGTACCACTCCTCCTGTATATATACACTGCACAGTACCACTCCTCCTGTCCTGTATATATACACTGCACAGTACCACTCCTCCTGTCCTGTATATATACACTGCACAGTACCACTCCTGTCCTGTATATATACACTGCACAGTACCACTCCTCCTGTATATATACACTGCACAGTACCACTCCTCCTGTATATATACACTGCACAGTACCACTCCTCCTGTATATATACACTGCACAGTACCACTCCTCCTGTCCTGTATATATACACTGCACAGTACCACTCCTCCTGTCCTGTATATATACACTGCATAGTACCACTCCTCCTGTCCTGTATATATACACTGCACAGTACCACTCCTCCTGTCCTGTATATATACACTGCACAGTACCACTCCTGTCCTGTATATATACACTGCACAGTACCACTCCTCCTGTATATATACACTGCACAGTACCACTCCTCCTGTATATATATACACTGCACAGTACCACTCCTCCTGTATATATACACTGCACAGTACCACTCCTCCTGTCCTGTATATATACACTGCACAGTACCACTCCTCCTGTCCTGTATATATACACTGCACAGTACCACTCCTCCTGTATATATATACACTGCACAGTACCACTCCTCCTGTATATATACACTGCACAGTACCACTCCTCCTGTCCTGTATATATACACTGCACAGTACCACTCCTCCTGTCCTGTATATATACACTGCACAGTACCACTCCTCCTGTCCTGTATATATACACTGCATAGTACCACTCCTCCTGTCCTGTATATATACACTGCACAGTACCACTCCTCCTGTCCTGTATATATACACTGCACAGTACCACTCCTGTCCTGTATATATACACTGCACAGTACCACTCCTCCTGTATATATACACTGCACAGTACCACTCCTCCTGTATATATATACACTGCACAGTACCACTCCTCCTGTATATATACACTGCACAGTACCACTCCTCCTGTCCTGTATATATACACTGCACAGTACCACTCCTCCTGTCCTGTATATATACACTGCACAGTACCACTCCTCCTGTCCTGTATATATACACTGCACAGTACCACTCCTCCTGTATATACAGTACATGACAGAACAATAATACATTACAGGACACCGAACATAAGAACAAAACAAGACGACAAATCACAGAAAATAGAAACAAAATAAATCACCGCAGGAATATATATATATATACAGGAAATAAATATTATAAAACCTATAAACCCCCGGCCCAGCTTCATTCATACTACTATATACAATCCCACACAACACTCACACCGTCCTATATACACATAAAACACCGTCCTATATACAAGATTATATACAATAAAACACTAAACCTAATATAACGTATATACAACCGGGAACTAACACTAACCTACTGGTCCCACTGCCTGACCTTAGTCACCCCCTTACCGCACCTCATTCACACCACAGAAAACCAAAAATAACAAGATACACAATAGTGACATGGACAATTTTAAACCTTTTTTTTTTTTTTTTTTGTCATTTTTAATATATATACATAAAACACAGCCCTACACTAACTATCCCGCCACCCCTGATCTAGCTCTGGCCACAAAGTTCAGGATTACTCCGAGCTAGGATCAGGCCCCAAAGTTTTTCCCCAGGCGGGGCCTGGACCAGGCCAGATCAGTCCTCTTATCACCGCCGATGAAAACCCCCCCAAATCCCCCACCCAACCTAACTAAAACCCCCTATTATACATTATATACAATATATACAGAACACAACCTACACACTCACCATCCAAGGCTCAAGTTTGATGCCGGCAAACCTTCTATTCAGGAGACAGAAATACAAAAGAAAAATCTAGGGTGGAAAGACATCAGCCCACCACCAGGATATAGGAGTACTACCGGACTAAGGCACCCTGAAGGAAAAGCCCCTCCAGAGACGGGCCGCCCTCCGGGCACCCAGTCCTTCATACTCCAGAGAACGTACCTTCACCAGGTCACCTAGGATGTTCCTACAGACTTCATCTACATGGAGGATTTTACTCTGCGTCGAGACTAAAACTCGTGCGTTCCACGTGAAATACCTGACCACTGCGCTGACTATGAATAAAGTGTCTCGGTCCCTTCTCCCAAGGTCTCCGAACGCTCCATAGGCCCACCCGGCGTAGGACAGAGTAGCCAGCCGCGGCCAACCAATGGAAGCCCCCACCCTGTTGTACACCTCTGTATTAAAGGGACAATGAAGCAGTAAGTGCTCCATGCTTTCCAGCAAGTTAGCACAAGCCTCACGGGGGCAATTCCTGTCCTCGGAGCTCCTGAACTTCAAATTGTCCCTCGCATACAGCTTACCATGGAAGCAGCGCCAAGTCAAGTCCCAGTACTTCTCGGGGATCCTGCTAGAATTTAACAAACTCAACCCAACCTCCAGATCCCGACTTGGGCAGTCTTTGAGGGCCAATGGACTCTGAAAATGAGAAAGCAAGACCCTCATATCGAGGAGTTTCCTCGGGAGGGACCTCACCTCCCACATTCCCAGACCCCACCGGCGGATCATTTTCAGAACCGGGGTAACATAAGCCGGGAGATGCCCGTGTGGTGTGCGAAGATCCTTCAATCTTCCCCCTGTCTCCCATTCCTGGAAGAAAGGCTGAAACCATCCCTTGCAGAAGAATACCCACGGAGGAGCCCTCTCTTTCCAGAGGTTTGCCACGTTCACTTTCAAGAAGGTGTTCACTAGGAACACCACGGGGTTCACCATATTCAAACCCCCTAGTCTCCTCGTGCGGTAAGTGACCTCCCGCTTGACTAGGTTCAGTCTGTTCCCCCATAACATCTGGAAGAACAGACTGTAGACCCGTGTCCAGAGAGGCTCTGGCAAGACACAGACGCTGCCCAGGTAGATTAGCAAGGGGAGCAGGAAAGCTTTGCACAGGCCAACCCTTTCCCTCAGGGTCAAAGACCAACCCCTCCATTGGTCCACTCTTTCGGCGACACCTTTGATTCTGCCTTCCCAGTTTTTCGTGGGGTAATCACCCTGGCCGAATTCGATGCCCAGGACTTTGGCATGTTCTTGGGGTTCGGGGAGGGTGTCCGGAAGATCAAACCCAGGATCTCCGCCTCCCAGCCAGAGACTCTCACACTTATCCTCGTTGACCTTGGACCCGGATGCCTCCGAGTAGTGCTCCACTTCTGACATCACCGCTGCTGCCTCCTCTTGCGAAGAAACAAAGACGGTGACATCGTCCGCGTAGGCCACCACCCTCAGGATAGCCTCCGGCGCCGCCCCGCCCATCCGCACCCCCGCCAACGGTCCACAATCGATCCTTCTGAGGAAGGGATCGATCGCAAACGCGTAAAGCAAAGGGCTAAGAGGAGAGCCCTGACGGACACCGGATCCTACCCCAAAAGGTCGTCCAATCCACCCATTCACCAGAGGGAAAGTCTCAGCCCCTGCATACAAGGTCTTAAGCCAGTCCACAAACCCTCCAGGCAGACCATACCTCAAAAGAGTGGACCAGAGGTACTCGTGGTTAACCCGATCAAAGGCTTTTGCCTGATCCAGGGTCAGCAAGAACCCCTTCCAGAGGCCCGCCCTGCCTTGCTCCACGGCCTCTCGGACACCTAGAACAGCACTAAAAGTGCTACGGACAGGAACGCAACAGTGCTGAACCTCCGAAAGGAGCCGGGGTGCAAACTTCACCAGCCTGTTGAAAAGTATCTTAGCCAAAATCTTCCTGTCCACATTGAGAAGTGCTATGGGACGCCAGTTCTCAATGCGTGACGGATCCTTACCCTTTGACAAAATGATCAAAGCTGACCTCCTTAATGATCTCGGCAGAGTGCCCGAGGAGAGACACTCGTTAAACACCTGAGTCAAGAGGGGGACCAAAGAGTCCCTAAAGGTCCTAAAGAACTCGGATGTTAAGCCATCCGGACCTGGCGACTTTTTGGGCCTAAGCCCATCGATCGCCAGTCTCACTTCCTCTTCTTTGATCGCTTCTGCCAAATCGCCCAGCGAGAGGTCAGCCCCTGGCTCAGGAACAGATTCAGCCAGGAAAGCCGACATCCCGTCACGATCAAGCTCCCTCCTTCCCAAGAGGTGCGAGTAGTAGGAACTGACAACCTCCAAGATCCCTGATCTGGACCTTCTCAGGGACCCCGTACTGTCCACCAGCCCCGTCACTATCTTACTATTCACTGACATCTTACAGTTTCTGTAAGGGTCGGGCGAGCAGTACTTCCCGTAGTCCCTCTCGAAAACCAAAGATGCGTGCCTATCGTACTGACACCTCTTCAGCAAGGACTTCACTCTGGAGATCTCCTCGCGGCTACCTCCAGTCGAGACAAGATGCTCGAGTTTCCTCCTCAGGCTCTGATACAGGCGATCCCTGTTCAGGCTTCTGAGGTTCGAGAGCTGCCGGAAGAATCTCGCCACCCGATGTTTGAACATCTCCCACCACTCCGACTTAGTGTTACTTAGGCCCAGCAATGGTACCTGGCTCTGAAAGAATTCCTCAAAAGACCGTCTTACAGCTTCTTCCTCAAGGAGTGATGAATTCAGCTTCCAATAGCCTCTTCCCATCCGAGGAGTCTCTGTAACGTTGAGAGAAAACATAATCAAACAGTGATCGGAGAACTCCACCTCCACAACCGACAACGGCGAAGAGACGGCCTCCTCCTTCAAATAAAACCTATCTAGCCTAGACCTGCACTGACTACCTCTAAAAAAGGTGAATCCCGTGTCGCCCGGGTTGTGCCGGATGTGGACATCCACCAGGCGAGCCTCACTCACTATCCTGTTTAACGCGACGCAGTCATAAGCCAGCCGGTCTCCGGAACCTCCTCTATCACAGGATCTCGTGACATTGTTGAAATCCCCTCCGAAGACCACCTGCCGACTCGAAAATAAAAAAGGTTTCATCTTCAGGAAGAGACATTTGCGGTCCCACTTGGACTGGGAACCATAGATGTTAATGAGCCGAAGCTCTTGTCCCCCCATGGAGACATCTAGGATCAAGCATCTCCCCATTTCTAATTCGATCACTCGTCTGCATTCAACCGCTGCGGTCTTAAAAAGGACCGCCACCCCGCTAATCGGCTCGGCCGCAAGAGACCAGTAGGAGGGCCCATGCCTCCACTCCCGCCTTGCTTTATGCAAGGTTGATATATCGGTCAACCTGGTCTCCTGCAAAAACAAAATGTCGGCGTCAAGTTGGCCGAGAAAATGAAAGGCCGTGTACCTTGCCGCATCTGACTTTATGCTGCAAAACGTTAATAGTTGCCAGCGTCAACGGGGTGTATGCCGCCATCATGACTGATTGAATTAGGTAGCCTTTTTCTTCCCACCACTGACAGTCCCAACCTCTTCCTCTGATAATGACGGGTTTTTAGTGCGCTTAAGACAAACAGACTCGCCCATTCTCTCCTTACATACATTCTCGTCTGGTGGTCCTGGGTTAGTTGTCCCCCCAGAGGGCTTTGTATTTGCCCCCCGAGAGGAAGACCCAGCCATCTCCTGAGCCCCAACCACCTTGTCCGCAACCTCCGGCCCCGGGTCCCCACTTCCCCCCTCCAGAGGGAGGTCCTGGAGAGCCCCGAACCGGTTGGAGAGATCCACCAGAGGGGGGGCGGCTGAACCCTCCAATGGCGCTTGGATCACGGCCAGAGAGTCAGAGGGGTCGCACTCCAAAGAGGCAGCTCGAGACCTAGTCCCCCTCCTACCTCTGGCCGTTTTCCTGTTACCCTTTTTCTTTTTCTGTGACCACTCCCCCTCTCCCTCATCTAGACTGTCACCAGAAGAGGGTTCCTGGGAAGACGTGGTGTCCTCTCGCTCTTCCCTTTCAAGTTTCTTGACTTCCTCCTTCCTCGCTCAATTCGCTGTCTTTAGGATCCTCAGCTGCAAGTGAAGTACCTGGGTCAGAGTTTAGGGACATTACTCCTTGCCCCTGTCCCCACGGCGCTGCTCCTGCCGCCTGATAGTGGATGGCGGCAGCTTGCTCCTCACCGGTCCCCTGCCTCCCCCGCCCCTACTGGTCCCTTCACCGGCAAGATTAGTCCTGGCTTTCACCTGTCCCGCACTCGCCGCTTTCAGGACCACATTGGCGAAGGAACGCAGACAGCGACTGAACGGGTGACTGAGGTCACCCCACAAGTTACACCTAATCCTGCGACAGGCAGCAGCAATATGACCGAGGTCCCCACACAGTGCGCATTTCTGGGTGGTACACTGCGCACTGAAGTGTGTGGGACTACCGCACCTGTGACAGACCTTAGGCTGCCCCCGGTAGAAAATCAAGATCCTATCCCTCCCCAAAAAGGTGGAGGAGGGGATATGGGTAACAGTGTTTCCCGAAACCTTCAATCTCACCATGAAGGTCCAGGCCCCTGACCAGATACCATGGTCATCCAGATTCTTTTCGGGAATATTGGTGACCTCTCCGTATCGACTAACCCAGGTCGTAATGTCCATACAGGAAAGCGACTCGTTACTAGTCAAAAGGTCACTTTCCTGACTGAATCTTGGAGGGTTATTGCCAGGGGAAAGAGACCATGCCATTCGGGGCGACTCCGAGCCAGCTCATGGCAAGACCAGAAAAGCTCAAGGCCCTCCGGTCTCACGAAGCTGACATCGAAGTAGGAGGTCCCGTAGGGATGGATCAAGGCAAAGATGTCATATGCCGCAAAGCCCATCCCCAGCAGGAGCTCAACCACCTTCGACCTATCAGGACAGGCATCCTTGCTTACCTACTGGAGACGGACCACGTTCCTACGGTTACTCCTCTGCCCCGTTGTCGGCAGAGACCAGACAGTCTCTGCCCCTCTATCTCGGAAGGCTGAAAGACCATGTCTCTCTATCCAGAAAGACAGATCAACCTCCCTCCCCTCTACAGTGATGGAGCTCTCCCCTCTCCTCAGGGCATCCAGGAGCTGCTGTGGCAAGTCACCATCCCCAGGGCCACCAGACGAGGGCGCACTACTACCCCCAGCACTGACAGCTCCTGAATAGCTTTGGGCTGAAGCCCCCGCCAATGCTGGGGGGGCAGCGGGACCAGCGCCTACTTCCCCCCCACGAACACCAGTGCTGCTCCCACCATTCACTCCACTACTACTCACACCATTCGCAGGACCATTACTCCCATCATTCACTCCACTACTTCTCCCACCATTTGCTGCATCACTACTCCCACCATTCATTCCACCACTAGCCCCACCATTTGCTACACCACTACTCCCACCATTCCCACTACTCCCAGCATTCATTCCACCACTACCCCCACCATTTGCTGCATCATCATTCACTGCATCACTACCCCCACCATTTGCTGCATCATCATTCACTGCACCACTACTTCCACCATTCCTACTACTCTCACCATCTGCTCCACCATTACCCCCACCATCTGCTCCACCATTACTCCCATTCCCTTTACTTGTCACCCCATTACCTCTGCTGTTCTCTGCACCTTCCACAGTCACCTCCATTCCTTCCTCCCTTGTGTCTGGTGTCTCTGCACTCACACCTGCTGGGCCGGGGGAGGGGATCACTCCCAGAGACTCCTTTCCCTGCAGCACCACACCCGTTTCCCTTTGGTTGCTGCTGTCTTTCTGCAGGTCTTCTCCTGGAGCGCCCCGCCCCCCTACTGCAGCATTTTGGTCCTTGTTCTGGCCAGACTGTTTTCTCGGCACCTCTGCCCGCCCTGTACCCACAGACTTTGGGGTCTTAGTGTCCTTTTTGGGCGCTGGGGCACACTGACCCCCTGTCGCAGCAGTGTGCCCAGTGTTCCTCGCAGATGTGTTTTTCACATCCTTCCCTGCCCCCCCAGCCCCGGTGGTAACCGGCTTAGCCGCAGAGGGCAGGGAGGGAAACTCCACAGAACTCCCTATGTCCGGCGCTGTGAGTACCTCCACAGCCTCGCCCCCTGCACTGTTCCCCGCACAGATGGCAGCATCGCCGGACGTCCTTCTCCTCTCCCCACCTTGCCTCTGCCTCGAGCCCACTGCAGAGCCCGTGCCTTTAGGTTTGGTGGGGTTTAAACAGAAGGTGGCAGGCGCAACAACAGACATTGGTACATACTTGTAACTCACCACCTCCTGTGCGGCTCCTCCGGTCTTCCTCTTCCTCCTCTTGGTCTCCTCCACTGGTTTGTCCTCACCGAAAGAAAACTTTGTCAGGTCCACTGGAGACTCCAGCAGTCGGATCTCCCTCAGCAGTCCTCCTTCCTCCTCCTACCCCGACACTCCAGCCTCTGCTGTTGGAGTCCTCTGCCCTGCAGGGAGACCACTGGAACTCCGGCTCTGCCCCTCACTGGCTCCAGCAACTGAGACTCCAGTCACCTCTTCATCCTCCCCCTCCTCTTCACTAAGGACGCCGGCTGGCGGTTCTCCTGAGGTGTTTAACCCCTTCATTTCTGAGAACCGCCGCTGGTTCTTAAACCTCTCCAGGAAGGGACCTGCGCTTTTCTCAATCCCCTCCCGGAGGAGCACTAACCTGACCACCTCGTCTCTGATGGCTTTAAACCTCTGGGAGGTCGCGGGTCTTTCCTTGTTGGACGCCCGGGTGTTCAGGATCCGGGCCTCCCTCAGCTCCTCTTTCAGCTGGGTTAGTGCTTTGCCGGCATCCTCGTACTCTCGCAACGTGGCGACCACTCGGGAGGAGAAGGAACTTGTGGACTCGCTGAAGCTCATCTCACCCCAGGATCTTGCTGGACTCTTGTTCCTGGGGCCTGGGGTGCCCCGGTCTCCCTCTCTGGCCAGCCGGTGAACAGTCTCGGGGTTGGAGCAGGTGGATGTATTCTTCCTCACCCTTCCCGATCTCCTCACTCCCTCCTGGGCCGGTTGTTGAGGCTCTTTCTCCCCCGCCGGCATAGTCCAGGGGATAGGAGGCTGGGAAGCCATGCCGGCCCCCTAGTAGGCCTGCCTCTCCCTGGGGAGAAGAGAGGTAGACGACGACCCTCCTCCTAGAAGTGCTTGAGCTCAGGAGGCAGGTGCTACTCTCAGCACCACTCCTCCTGTCCTGTTTGTATAAACTGCACAGTACCACTCCTCCTGTATATATACACTGCACAGTACCACTCCTCCTGTATATACACTGCACAGTACCACTCCTCCTGTGTACACACTGCACAGTACCGCTCCTCCGGTCTTTACACTGCACAGTACCGCTCCTCCTGTATATACACTGCACAGTACCACTCCTCCTGTATATACACTGCACAGTACCACTCCTCCTGTATATATACACTGCACAGTACCACTCCTCCTGTATATATACACTGCACAGTACCACTCCTCCTGTATATATACACTGCACAGTACCACTCCTCCTGTCCTGTATATATACACTGCAGAGTACCACTCATCCTGTCCTGTATATACTGTATACACTGCACAGTACCACTCCTCCTGTCCTGTATATATACACTGCACAGTACCACTCCTCCTGTCCTGTATATATACACTGCACAGTACCACTTCTCCTGTACTGTATATATACACTGCACAGTACCACTTCTCCTGTCCTGTATATATATACTGCACAGTACCACTTCTCCTGTCCTGTATATATACACTGCACAGTACCACTCCTCCTGTATATATACACTGCACAGTACCACTCCTCCTGTCCTGTATATATACACTGCACAGTACCACTCCTCCTGTATATATATACACTGCACAGTACCACTCCTCCTGTATATATACACAGCACAGTACCACTCCTCCTGTCCTGTATACATACACTGCACAGTACCACTTCTCCTGTATACATACACTGCACAGTACCACTCCTCCTGTCCTATATATATACACTGCACAGTACCACTCCTCCTGTATATATACACTGCACAGTACCACTCCTCCTGTATATATACACTGCACAGTACCACTCCTCCTGTATATATACACTGCACAGTACCACTCCTCCTGTCCTGTATATATACACTGCACAGTACCCCTTCTCCTGTCCTGTATATATACACTGCACAGTACCACTTCTCCTATATACATACACTGCACAGTACCAGTCCTCCTGTCCTGTATATATACACTGCACAGTACCACTCCTCCTGTCCTGTATATATACACTGCACAGTACCACTTCTCCTGTATACATACACTGCACAGTACCAGTCCTCCTCTCCTGTATATATACACTGCACAGTACCACTTCTCCTGTATACATATACTGCACAGTACCAGTCCTCCTGTCCTGTATATATACACTGCACAGTACCACTCCTCCTGTCCTGTATATATACACTGCACAGTACCACTCCTCCTGTGTATACGGACTCTGCACAGTACCACTCCTCCTGTATCTATACACTGCACAGTACCACTTCTCCTGTATACATACACTGCACAGTACCACTCCTCCTGTCCTGTATATATACACTGCACAGTACCACTCCTCCTGTATATATACACAGCACAGTACCACTCCTCCTGTCCTGTATATATACACTGCACAGTACCACTCCTCCTGTATATATACACTGCACAGTACCACTCCTCCTGTCCTGTATATATACACTGCACAGTACCACTCCCCCTGTCCTGTATATATACACTGCACAGTACCACTCCTCCTGTATATATACACTGCACAGTACCACTCCTCCTGTCCTGTATACATACACTGCACAGTACCACTTCTCCTGTATACATACACTGCACAGTACCACTCCTCCTGTCCTGTATATATACACTGCACAGTACCACTCCTCCTGTCCTGTATACATACACTGCACAGTACCACTTCTCCTGTATACATACACTGCACAGTACCACTCCTCCTGTCCTGTATATATACACTGCACAGTACCACTCCTCCTGTCCTGCATATATACACTGCACAGTACCACTCCTCCTCTCCTGTATACATACAGTGCACAGTACTGCTCCTCCTGTCCTGTATACATACACTGCACAGTACCACTCCTCCTGTCCTGTATACATACAGTGCACAGTACTGCTCCTCCTGTCCTGTATACATACACTGCACAGTACCACTCCTCCTCTCCTGTATACATACAGTGCACAGTACTGCTCCTCCTGTCCTGTATATATACACTGCACAGTACCACTCCTCCTGTCCTGTATATATACACTGCACAGTACCACTCCTCCTGTCCTGCATATATACACTGCACAGTACCACTCCTCCTGTATATATACACTGTACAGTACCACTCCTCCTGTATATATACACTGCACAGTACCACTCCTCCTGTATATATATATACTGCACAGTACCACTCCTCCTGTATATATACACTGCACAGTACAACTCCTCCTGTCCTGTATACATACACTGCACAGTACCACTTCTCTGGTGTCCTGGGTAGTTGGGAGGAGTCGGTGACTCAGCAGGAAGTTGTTGGATGGGAAAGTATCAGAGTACTAGGAGGAGAGGAGCAGAGACCTTCAGAGACAGTGATTACAGGACTGCACAGACTGTCTAAGAGACGCACAAAAGAGTGTTGGGACGGCAGACAGAGTCCTGAGGTCAGGTGAGACCGCTGCTGACAGTCGTCTTTTCTCCTGTCATTTCCAGATTTTCAGGATGAGTTAGTGACGTCCGACTGACGCTGCTATCGCCTGCCGACACAGGAGTCTTTTAACAGCGGGGCCCCGTAGTGATGTGTGTGATAGCGTAATATATATATATAGCAATATGGCCGCCCTCCTCCTCAGTGTGATATAGTAATATATATAGTAATATGGCCGCCCTTCTCCTTAGTAGTGATATAGTAATATATATATATAGTAATATGGCCGCCCTTCTCCTCAGTGTGGTATAGTAATATATATAGTAATATGGCTTCCCTTCTCCTCAGTGTTATATAGTAATATATATAGTAATATGGCCGCTCTTCTCCTCAGTGTGATACAGTAATATATATAGTAATATGGCCGCCCTTCTCCTCAGTGTGATATAGTAATATATATAGTAATATGGCCGCTCTTCTCCTCAGTGTGATACAGTAATATATATAGTAATATGGCCGCCCTTCTCCTCAGTGTGATATAGTAATATATATAGTAATATGGCCGCCCTTCTCCTCAGTGTGATATAGTAATATATATAGTAATATGGCCGTCCTCCTCCTCAGTGTGATATAGTAATATATATAGTAATATGGCCGCCCTTCTCCTCAGTGTGATATAGTAATATGGCCGCCCTTCTCCTCAGTGTGATATAGTAATATATATAGTAATATGGCTTCCCTTCTCCTCAGTGTGATATAGTAATATATATAGTAATATGGCTTCCCTTCTCCTCAGTGTGATATAGTAATATATATAGTAATATGGCCGCCCTTCTCCTCAGTGTGATATAGTAATATATATAGTAATATGGCTTCCCTTCTCCTCAGTGTGATATAGTAATATATATAGTAATATGGCCGTCCTCCTCCTCAGTGTGATATAGTAATATATATAGTAATATGGCCGCCCTTCTCCTCAGTGTGATATAGTAATATGGCCGCCCTTCTCCTCAGTGTGATATAGTAATATATATAGTAATATGGCTTCCCTCCTCCTCAGTGTGATATAGTAATATATATAGTAATATGGCTTCCCTTCTCCTCAGTGTGATATAGTAATATATATAGTAATATGGCCGTCCTCCTCCTCAGTGTGATATAGTAATATATATAGTAATATGGCCGCCCTTCTCCTCAGTGTGATATAGTAATATGGCCGCCCTTCTCCTCAGTGTGATATAGTAATATATATAGTAATATGGCTTCCCTTCTCCTCAGTGTGATATAGTAATATATATAGTAATATGGCTTCCCTTCTCCTCAGTGTGATATAGTAATATGGCCGCCCTTCTCCTCAGTGTGATATAGTAATATATATAGTAATATGGCTTCCCTTCTCCTCAGTGTGATATAGTAATATATATAGTAATATGGCCGTCCTCCTCCTCAGTGTGATATAGTAATATATATAGTAATATGGCCGCCCTTCTCCTCAGTGTGATATAGTAATATGGCCGCCCTTCTCCTCAGTGTGATATAGTAATATATATAGTAATATGGCTTCCCTCCTCCTCAGTGTGATATAGTAATATATATAGTAATATGGCTTCCCTTCTCCTCAGTGTGATATAGTAATATATATAGTAATATGGCCGTCCTCCTCCTCAGTGTGATATAGTAATATATATAGTAATATGGCCGCCCTTCTCAGTGTGATATAGTAATATGGCCGCCCTTCTCCTCAGTGTGATATAGTAATATATATAGTAATATGGCTTCCCTTCTCCTCAGTGTGATATAGTAATATATATAGTAATATGGCTTCCCTTCTCCTCAGTGTGATATAGTAATATATATAGTAATATGTCCGCCCTTCTCCTCAGTGTGATATAGTAATATATATAGTAATATGGCTTCCCTTCTCCTCAGTGTGATATAGTAATATATATAGTAATATGGCCGTCCTCCTCCTCAGTGTGATATAGTAATATATATAGTAATATGGCCGCCCTTCTCCTCAGTGTGATATAGTAATATGGCCGCCCTTCTCCTCAGTGTGATATAGTAATATATATAGTAATATGGCTTCCCTCCTCCTCAGTGTGATATAGTAATATATATAGTAATATGGCTTCCCTTCTCCTCAGTGTGATATAGTAATATATATAGTAATATGGCCGTCCTCCTCCTCAGTGTGATATAGTAATATATATAGTAATATGGCCGCCCTTCTCCTCAGTGTGATATAGTAATATGGCCGCCCTTCTCCTCAGTGTGATATAGTAATATATATAGTAATATGGCTTCCCTTCTCCTCAGTGTGATATAGTAATATATATAGTAATATGGCTTCCCTTCTCCTCAGTGTGATATAGTAATATGGCCGCCCTTCTCCTCAGTGTGATATAGTAATATATATAGTAATATGGCTTCCCTTCTCCTCAGTGTGATATAGTAATATATATAGTAATATGGCCGTCCTCCTCCTCAGTGTGATATAGTAATATATATAGTAATATGGCCGCCCTTCTCCTCAGTGTGATATAGTAATATGTCCGCCCTTCTCCTCAGTGTGATATAGTAATATATATAGTAATATGGCTTCCCTCCTCCTCAGTGTGATATAGTAATATATATAGTAATATGGCTTCCCTTCTCCTCAGTGTGATATAGTAATATATATAGTAATATGGCCGTCCTCCTCCTCAGTGTGATATAGTAATATATATAGTAATATGGCCGCCCTTCTCCTCAGTGTGATATAGTAATATGGCCGCCCTTCTCCTCAGTGTGATATAGTAATATATATAGTAATATGGCTTCCCTTCTCCTCAGTGTGATATAGTAATATATATAGTAATATGGCTTCCCTTCTCCTCAGTGTGATATAGTAATATATATAGTAATATGGCCGCCCTTCTCCTCATTGTGATATAGTAATATATATAGTAATATGGCCGCCCTTCTCCTCATTGTGATATAGTAATATATATAGTAATATGGCCGCCCTTCTACTCAGTGTGATATAGTAATATATATAGTAATATGGCTTCCCTTCTCCTCAGTGTGATATAGTAATATGGCCGCCCTTCTCCTCAGTGTGATATAGTAATATATATAGTAATATGGCCGTCCTCCTCCTCAGTGTGATATAGTAATATATATAGTAATATGGCCGCCCTTCTCCTCAGTGTGATATAGTAATATATATAGTAATATGGCCGTCCTCCTCCTCAGTGTGATATAGTAATATATATAGTAATATGGCCGCCCTTCTCCTCAGTGTGATATAGTAATATATATAGTAATATGACTTCCCTTCTCCTCAGTGTGATATAGTAATATATATAGTAATATGGTCGCCCTCCTCCTCAGTGTGATATAGTAATATATATATAGTAATATGGCCGCCCTTCTCCTCAGTGTGATATAGTAATATATATAGTAATATGGCCGCCCTCCTCCTCAGTGTGATATAGTAATAAATATAGTAATATGGCCGCCCTTCTCCTCAGTGTGATATAGTAATATATATAGTAATATGGCTGCCCTTCTCCTCAGTGTGATATAGTAATATGTATAGTAATATGGCCGCCCTTCTACTCAGTGTGATATAGTAATATATATAGTAATATGGCTTCCCTTCTCCTCAGTGTGATATAGTAATATATATAGTAATATGGCTTCCCTTCTCCTCAGTGTGATATAGTAATATGGCCGCCCTTCTCCTCAGTGTGATATAGTAATATATATAGTAATATGGCTTCCCTTCTCCTCAGTGTGATATAGTAATATATATAGTAATATGGCTTCCCTTCTCCTCAGTGTGATATAGTAATATATATAGTAATATGGCCGCCCTTCTACTCAGTGTGATATAGTAATATATATAGTAATATGGCTTCCCTTCTCCTCAGTGTGATATAGTAATATATGTAGTAATATGGCTTCCCTTCTCCTCAGTGTGATATAGTAATATATATAGTAATATGGCCGCCCTTCTCCTCAGTGTGATATAGTAATATATATATAGTAATATGGCTTCCCTTCTCCTCAGTGTGATATAGTAATATATATAGTAATATGGCCGCCCTCCTCCTCAGTATGATATAGTAATATATATAGTAATATGGTCGCCCTCCTCCTCAGTGTGATATAGTAATATATATAGTAATATGGCCGCCCTTCTCCTCAGTGTGATATAGTAATATATATAGTAATATGGCCGTCCTCCTCCTCAGTGTGATATAGTAATATATATAGTAATATGGCCGCCCTTCTCCTCAGTGTGATATAGTAATATATATAGTAATATGGCCGTCCTCCTCCTCAGTGTGATATAGTAATATATATAGTAATATGGCCGCCCTTCTCCTCAGTGTGATATAGTAATATGGCTTCCCTTCTCCTTAGTAGTGATATAGTAATATATATAGTAATATGGCCGCCCTCCTCCTCAGTGTAATATAGTAATATATATAGTAATATGGCCGCCCTTCTCCTCAGAGTGATATAGTAATATATATAGTAATATGGCCGCCCTCCTCCTCAGTGTGATATAGTAATATGGCCTCCCTTCTCCTCAGAGTGATATAGTAATATGGCCGTCCTTCTCCTCCGTGGTGATATAGTAATATATATAGTAATATGGCCGCCCTTCTCCTCAGTGTGATACAGTAATATATATAGTAATATGGCCGCCCTTCTCCTCAGTGTGATACAGTAATATATATAGTAATATGGCCGCCCTTCTCCTCAGTGTGATATAGTAATATATATAGTAATATGGCCGCCCTTCTCCTTAGTAGTGATATAGTAATATATATATATAGTAATATGGCCGCCCTTCTCCTCAGTGTGGTATAGTAATATATATAGTAATATGGCCGCCCTTCTCCTCAGTGGTGATATAATAATATATATAGTAATATGGCCGCCGTTCTCCTCAGTGTTATATAGTAATATATATAGTAATATGGCTTCCCTTCTCCTCAGTGTTATATAGTAATATATATAGTAATATGTCCGCCCTTCTCCTCAGTGTGATATAGTAATATATATAGTAATATGGCCGCCCTCCTCCTCAGTGTGATATAGTAATATATATAGTAATATGGCTTCCCTTCTCCTCAGTGTGATATAGTAATATATATAGTAATATGGCTTCCCTTCTCCTCAGTGTGATATAGTAAAATATATATAGTAATATGGCTTCCCTTCTCCTCAGTGTGATGTAGTAATATATATAGTAATATGGCCGCCCTTCTCCTCAGTGTGATATAGTAAAATATATATAGTAATATGGCTTCCCTTCTCCTTAGTAGTGATATAGTAATATATATAGTAATATGGCCGCCCTTCTCCTTAGTAGTGATATAGTAATATATATAGTAATATGGCCGCCCTTCTTCTCAGTGTGATATAGTAATATATATAGTAATATGGCTTCCCTTCTCCTCAGTGTGATATAGTAAAATATATATAGTAATATGGCCGCCCTTCTCCTCAGTGTGATATAGTAAAATATATATAGTAATATGGCCGCCCTTCTCCTCAGTGTGATATAGTAATATATATAGTAATATGGCCGCCCTTCTCCTCAGTGTGATATAGTAATATATATAGTAATATGGCCGCCCTCCTCCTCAGTGTGATATAGTAATATATATAGTAATATGACCGCCCTTCTCCTCAGTGTGATATAGTAATATATATAGTAATATGGCCGCCCTTCTCCACAGTGTGATATAGTAATATATATAGTAATATGGCCGCCCTTCTCCTCAGTGTGATATAGTAATATATATAGTAATATGGCCGCCCTTCTCCTCAGTGTGATATAGTAATATGGCTGCCCTCCTCCTCAGTGGTGATATAGTAATATATATAGTAATATGGCCACCCTTCTCCTCAGTGTGATATAGTAATATATATATAGTAATATGGCCGCCCTTCTCCTCAGTGTGATATAGTAATATATATAGTAATACGGCCGCCCTTCCCCTCAGTGTGATATAGTAATATATATATAGTAATATGGCCGCCCTTCTCCTCAGTGTGATATAGTAATATGGCCGCCCTTCTCCTCAGTGTGATATAGTAATATGGCCGCCCTTCTCCTCAGTGTGATATAGTAATATATATAGTAATATGACCGCCCTTCTCCTCAGTGTGATATAGTAATATATATAGTAATATGGCCGCCCTTCCCCTCAGTGTGATATAGTAATATATATAGTAATATGGCCGCCCTCCTCCTCAGTGTGATATAGTAATATATATATAGTAATATGGCTGCCCTTCTCCTCAGTGTGATATAGTAATATATATATAGTAATATGGCCGCCCTTCTCCTCAGTGTGATATAGTAATATATATATAGTAATATGGCCGCCCTTCTCCTCAGTGTGATATAGTAATATATATAGTAATATGGCCGCCCTTCTCCTCAGTGTGATATAGTAATATGGCCGCCCTTCTCCTCAGTGTGATATAGTAATATATATAGTAATATGGCCGCCCTTCTCCTCAGTGTGATATAGTAATATGACCGCCCTTCTCCTCAGTGTGATATAGTAATATATATAGTAATATGGCCGCCCTTCCCCTCAGTGTGATATAGTAATATATATGGTAATATGGCCGCCCTCCTCCTCAGTGTGATATAGTAATATATATATAGTAATATGGCTGCCCTTCTCCTCAGTGTGATATGGTAATATATATATAGTAATATGGCCGCCCTTCTCCTCAGTGTGATATAGTAATATATATAGTAATATGGCCGCCCTCCTCCTCAGTGTAATATAGTAATATATATAGTAATATGGCTTCCCTTCTCCTCAGTGTGATATAGTAATATATATAGTAATATGGCTTCCCTTCTCCTCAGTGTGATATAGTAAAATATATATAGTAATATGGCTTCCCTTCTCCTCAGTGTGATGTAGTAATATATATAGTAATATGGCCGCCCTTCTCCTCAGTGTGATATAGTAAAATATATATAGTAATATGGCTTCCCTTCTCCTTAGTAGTGATATAGTAATATATATAGTAATATGGCCGCCCTTCTCCTTAGTAGTGATATAGTAATATATATAGTAATATGGCCGCCCTTCTTCTCAGTGTGATATAGTAATATATATAGTAATATGGCTTCCCTTCTCCTCAGTGTGATATAGTAAAATATATATAGTAATATGGCCGCCCTTCTCCTCAGTGTGATATAGTAATATATATAGTAATATGGCCGCCCTTCTCCTCAGTGTGATATAGTAATATATATAGTAATATGGCCGCCCTCCTCCTCAGTGTGATATAGTAATATATATAGTAATATGACCGCCCTTCTCCTCAGTGTGATATAGTAATATATATAGTAATATGGCCGCCCTTCTCCACAGTGTGATATAGTAATATATATAGTAATATGGCCGCCCTTCTCCTCAGTGTGATATAGTAATATATATAGTAATATGGCCGCCCTTCTCCTCAGTGTGATATAGTAATATGGCTGCCCTCCTCCTCAGTGGTGATATAGTAATATATATAGTAATATGGCCACCCTTCTCCTCAGTGTGATATAGTAATATATATATAGTAATATGGCCGCCCTTCTCCTCAGTGTGATATAGTAATATATATAGTAATACGGCCGCCCTTCCCCTCAGTGTGATATAGTAATATATATATAGTAATATGGCCGCCCTTCTCCTCAGTGTGATATAGTAATATATATAGTAATATGGCCGCCCTTCTCCTCAGTGTGATATAGTAATATGGCCGCCCTTCTCCTCAGTGTGATATAGTAATATATATAGTAATATGACCGCCCTTCTCCTCAGTGTGATATAGTAATATATATAGTAATATGGCCGCCCTTCCCCTCAGTGTGATATAGTAATATATATAGTAATATGGCCGCCCTCCTCCTCAGTGTGATATAGTAATATATATATAGTAATATGGCTGCCCTTCTCCTCAGTGTGATATAGTAATATATATATAGTAATATGGCCGCCCTTCTCCTCAGTGTGATATAGTAATATATATATAGTAATATGGCTTCCCTTCTCCTCAGTGTGATATAGTAATATATATAGTAATATGGCCGCCCTCCTCCTCAGTATGATATAGTAATATATATAGTAATATGGTCGCCCTCCTCCTCAGTGTGATATAGTAATATATATAGTAATATGGCCGCCCTTCTCCTCAGTGTGATATAGTAATATATATAGTAATATGGCCGTCCTCCTCCTCAGTGTGATATAGTAATATATATAGTAATATGGCCGCCCTTCTCCTCAGTGTGATATAGTAATATATATAGTAATATGGCCGTCCTCCTCCTCAGTGTGATATAGTAATATATATAGTAATATGGCCGCCCTTCTCCTCAGTGTGATATAGTAATATGGCTTCCCTTCTCCTTAGTAGTGATATAGTAATATATATAGTAATATGGCCGCCCTCCTCCTCAGTGTAATATAGTAATATATATAGTAATATGGCCGCCCTTCTCCTCAGAGTGATATAGTAATATATATAGTAATATGGCCACCCTCCTCCTCAGTGTGATATTGTAATATGGCCTCCTTTCTCCTCAGAGTGATATAGTAATATGGCCGTCCTTCTCCTCCGTGGTGATATAGTAATATATATAGTAATATGGCCGCCCTTCTCCTCAGTGTGATACAGTAATATATATAGTAATATGGCCGCCCTTCTCCTCAGTGTGATACAGTAATATATATAGTAATATGGCCGCCCTTCTCCTCAGTGTGATATAGTAATATATATAGTAATATGGCCGCCCTTCTCCTTAGTAGTGATATAGTAATATATATATATAGTAATATGGCCGCCCTTCTCCTCAGTGGTGATATAATAATATATATAGTAATATGGCCGCCGTTCTCCTCAGTGTTATATAGTAATATATATAGTAATATGGCTTCCCTTCTCCTCAGTGTTATATAGTAATATATATAGTAATATGTCCGCCCTTCTCCTCAGTGTGATATAGTAATATATATAGTAATATGGCCGCCCTCCTCCTCAGTGTGATATAGTAATATATATAGTAATATGGCTTCCCTTCTCCTCAGTGTGATATAGTAATATATATAGTAATATGGCTTCCCTTCTCCTCAGTGTGATATAGTAAAATATATATAGTAATATGGCTTCCCTTCTCCTCAGTGTGATGTAGTAATATATATAGTAATATGGCCGCCCTTCTCCTCAGTGTGATATAGTAAAATATATATAGTAATATGGCTTCCCTTCTCCTTAGTAGTGATATAGTAATATATATAGTAATATGGCCGCCCTTCTCCTTAGTAGTGATATAGTAATATATATAGTAATATGGCCGCCCTTCTTCTCAGTGTGATATAGTAATATATATAGTAATATGGCTTCCCTTCTCCTCAGTGTGATATAGTAAAATATATATAGTAATATGGCCGCCCTTCTCCTCAGTGTGATATAGTAAAATATATATAGTAATATGGCCGCCCTTCTCCTCAGTGTGATATAGTAATATATATAGTAATATGGCCGCCCTTCTCCTCAGTGTGATATAGTAATATATATAGTAATATGGCTGCCCTCCTCCTCAGTGTGATATAGTAATATATATAGTAATATGACCGCCCTTCTCCTCAGTGTGATATAGTAATATATATAGTAATATGGCCGCCCTTCTCCACAGTGTGATATAGTAATATATATAGTAATATGGCCGCCCTTCTCCTCAGTGTGATATAGTAATATATATAGTAATATGGCCGCCCTTCTCCTCAGTGTGATATAGTAATATGGCTGCCCTCCTCCTCAGTGGTTATATAGTAATATATATAGTAATATGGCCACCCTTCTCCTCAGTGTGATATAGTAATATATATATAGTAATATGGCCGCCCTTCTCCTCAGTGTGATATAGTAATATATATAGTAATACGGCCGCCCTTCCCCTCAGTGTGATATAGTAATATATATATAGTAATATGGCCGCCCTTCTCCTCAGTGTGATATAGTAATATATATAGTAATATGGCCGCCCTTCTCCTCAGTGTGATATAGTAATATGGCCGCCCTTCTCCTCAGTGTGATATAGTAATATATATAGTAATATGACCGCCCTTCTCCTCAGTGTGATATAGTAATATATATAGTAATATGGCCGCCCTTCCCCTCAGTGTGATATAGTAATATATATAGTAATATGGCCGCCCTCCTCCTCAGTGTGATATAGTAATATATATATAGTAATATGGCTGCCCTTCTCCTCAGTGTGATATAGTAATATATATATAGTAATATGGCCGCCCTTCTCCTCAGTGTGATATAGTAATATATATATAGTAATATGGCCGCCCTTCTCCTCAGTGTGATATAGTAATATATATAGTAATATGGCCGCCCTTCTCCTCAGTGTGATATAGTAATATGGCCGCCCTTCTCCTCAGTGTGATATAGTAATATATATAGTAATATGGCCGCCCTTCTCCTCAGTGTGATATAGTAATATGACCGCCCTTCTCCTCAGTGTGATATAGTAATATATATAGTAATATGGCCGCCCTTCCCCTCAGTGTGATATAGTAATATATATGGTAATATGGCCGCCCTCCTCCTCAGTGTGATATAGTAATATATATATAGTAATATGGCTGCCCTTCTCCTCAGTGTGATATGGTAATATATATATAGTAATATGGCCGCCCTTCTCCTCAGTGTGATATAGTAATATATATAGTAATATGGCCGCCCTCCTCCTCAGTGTGATATAGTAATATATATAGTAATATGGCTTCCCTTCTCCTCAGTGTGATATAGTAATATATATAGTAATATGGCTTCCCTTCTCCTCAGTGTGATATAGTAAAATATATATAGTAATATGGCTTCCCTTCTCCTCAGTGTGATGTAGTAATATATATAGTAATATGGCCGCCCTTCTCCTCAGTGTGATATAGTAAAATATATATAGTAATATGGCTTCCCTTCTCCTTAGTAGTGATATAGTAATATATATAGTAATATGGCCGCCCTTCTCCTTAGTAGTGATATAGTAATATATATAGTAATATGGCCGCCCTTCTTCTCAGTGTGATATAGTAATATATATAGTAATATGGCTTCCCTTCTCCTCAGTGTGATATAGTAAAATATATATATAGTAATATGGCCGCCCTTCTCCTCAGTGTGATATAGTAATATATATAGTAATATGGCCGCCCTTCTCCTCAGTGTGATATAGTAATATATATAGTAATATGGCCGCCCTCCTCCTCAGTGTGATATAGTAATATATATAGTAATATGACCGCCCTTCTCCTCAGTGTGATATAGTAATATATATAGTAATATGGCCGCCCTTCTCCACAGTGTGATATAGTAATATATATAGTAATATGGCCGCCCTTCTCCTCAGTGTGATATAGTAATATATATAGTAATATGGCCGCCCTTCTCCTCAGTGTGATATAGTAATATGGCTGCCCTCCTCCTCAGTGGTGATATAGTAATATATATAGTAATATGGCCACCCTTCTCCTCAGTGTGATATAGTAATATATATATAGTAATATGGCCGCCCTTCTCCTCAGTGTGATATAGTAATATATATAGTAATACGGCCGCCCTTCCCCTCAGTGTGATATAGTAATATATATATAGTAATATGGCCGCCCTTCTCCTCAGTGTGATATAGTAATATGGCCGCCCTTCTCCTCAGTGTGATATAGTAATATGGCCGCCCTTCTCCTCAGTGTGATATAGTAATATATATAGTAATATGACCGCCCTTCTCCTCAGTGTGATATAGTAATATATATAGTAATATGGCCGCCCTTCCCCTCAGTGTGATATAGTAATATATATAGTAATATGGCCGCCCTCCTCCTCAGTGTGATATAGTAATATATATATAGTAATATGGCTGCCCTTCTCCTCAGTGTGATATAGTAATATATATATAGTAATATGGCCGCCCTTCTCCTCAGTGTGATATAGTAATATATATATAGTAATATGGCCGCCCTTCTCCTCAGTGTGATATAGTAATATATATAGTAATATGGCCGCCCTTCTCCTCAGTGTGATATAGTAATATGGCCGCCCTTCTCCTCAGTGTGATATAGTAATATATATAGTAATATGGCCGCCCTTCTCCTCAGTGTGATATAGTAATATGACCGCCCTTCTCCTCAGTGTGATATAGTAATATATATAGTAATATGGCCGCCCTTCCCCTCAGTGTGATATAGTAATATATATGGTAATATGGCCGCCCTCCTCCTCAGTGTGATGTAGTAATATATATATAGTAATATGGCTGCCCTTCTCCTCAGTGTGATATAGTAATATATATAGTAATATGGCCGCCCTTCTCCACAGTGTGATATAGTAATATATATAGTAATATGGCCGCCCTTCTCCTCAGTGTGATATAGTAATATGGCTGCCCTTCTCCTCAGTGTGATATAGTAAAATATATATAGTAATATGGCCGCCCTTCTCCTCAGTGTTATATAGTAATATATATAGTAATATGGCTGCCCTTCTCCTCAGTGTGATATAGTAATATGGCCGCCCTTCTCCTCAGTGTTATATAGTAATATATATAGTAATATGGCCGCCCTTCTCCTCAGTGTGATATAGTAATATATATATAGTAATATGGTCGCCCTTCTCCTCAGTGTGATATAGTAATATATATAGTAATATGGCCGCCCTTCTCCTCAGTGTGATATAGTAATATATATAGTAATATGGCCGCCTTCCTCCTCAGTGTGATATAGTAATATATATAGTAATATGGCCGCCCTTCTCCTCAGTGTGATATAGTAATATATATAGTAATATGGCCGCCCTTCTCCACAGTGTGATATAGTAATATATATAGTAATATGGCCGCCCTTCTCCACAGTGTGATATAGTAATATATATAGTAATATGGCCGCCCTTCTCCTCAGTGTGATATAGTAATATATATAGTAATATGGCCGCCCTTCTCCTCAGTGTGATATAGTAATATGGCCGCCCTCCTCCTCAGTGGTGATATAGTAATATATATAGTAATATGGCCGCCCTTCTCCTCAGTGTGATATAGTAATATGGCCGCCCTTCTCCTCAGTGTGATATAGTAATATATATAGTAATATGCCCGCCCTTCTCCTCAGTGTGATATAGTAATATATATAGTAATATGGCCTCCCTTTTCCTCAGTGTTATATAGTAATATATATAGTAATATGGCCGCCCTTCTCCTCAGTGTGATATAGTAATATATATAGTAATATGGCCGCCCTTCTCCACAGTGTGATATAGTAATATATATATAGTAATATGGCCGCCCTTCTCCTCAGTGTGATATAGTAATATATATAGTAATATGGCCGCCCTCCTCCACAGTGTGATATAGTAATATATATAGTAATATGGCTGCCCTTCTCCTCAGTGTGATATAGTAATATATATAGTAATATGGCCTCCCTTCTCCTCAGTGTGATATAGTAATATATATAGTAATATGGCCGCCCTTCTCCTTAGTAGTGATATAGTAATATATATAGTAATATGGCCGCCCTTCTCCTTAGTAGTGATATAGTAATATATATAGTAATATGGCCTCCCTTCTCCTCAGTGTGATATAATTATATATATATAGTATCCTCAGTGTGATATAGTAATATATATATAGTAATATGGCCGCCCTTCTCCTCAGTGTGATATAGTAATATATATAGTAATATGCCCGCCCTTCTCCTCAGTGTGATATAGTAATATATATAGTAATATGGCCTCCCTTTTCCTCAGTGTTATATAGTAATATATATAGTAATATATATAGTAATATGGCCGCCCTTCTCCTCAGTGTGATATAGTAATATATATAGTAATATGGCCTCCCTTCTCCTCAGTGTGATATAGTAATATATATAGTAATATGGCCGCCCTTCTCCTTAGTAGTGATATAGTAATATATATAGTAATATGGCCGCCCTTCTCCTCAGTGTGATATAGTAATATATTTAGAAATATGGCCGCCCTTCTCCTCAGTGTGATATAGTAATAAATATATATATATATGTATATATAGTATATATAGTAATATGGCCGCCCTTCTCCTTGGTTTGATATAGTAATATATACAATATAGCCGCCCTTCTCCTCAGTATAATGACCCCCACAAAATCCACCATATAGTGTAATGGCCCCCACATTGCATTCCATAGTATAATATCCTCAATTCAGTATAATAGCACCCACGTATCCTTTTTACAGTATAATGGGCGCCACATTGCTTTTCATACATTATAATATCCCCACATAGTCTTCCATACAGTACAATGGGCCCCACATAGTCCTCCGTACAGTATAATGGGCCCCACATAGTCCTCCGTACAGTATAATGGGCCCCACATAGCCCTCCGTACAGTATAATTGCTCCACATAGCCCTCCATACAGTATAATGTGTCCACATAGTCCTCCATACAGTATAATGGGCCCCACATAGTCCTCCATACAGTATAATGGGCCCACATAGTCCTCCATACAGTATAATGGGTCCACATAGTCCTCCATACAGTATAATGGGTCCACATAGTCCTCCATACAGTATAATGGGTCCACATAGTCCTCCATACAGTATAATGGGCCCCACATAGTCCTCCGTACAGTATAATGGGCCCCACATAGTCCTCCATACAGTATAATGGCCCCACATAGTCCTCCATACAGTATATTGGCCCTACATAGTACTCCATACAGTATAATGGGCCCCACATAGTCCTCCATACAGTATAATATCCCCACATAGTCCTCCATACAGTATAATGGCCTCCACATAGCCTTCCATACAGTATAATGGGCCCCACATAGCCCTCCATACAGTATAATGGCCCTACATAGTCCTCCATACAGTATAATGGCCCCACATAGTCCTCCATACAGTATAATGGCCTCCACATAGTCCTCCATACAGTATAATAGGCCCCACATAGTCCTCCATACAGTATAATAGGCCCCACATAGTCCTCCATACAGTATAATGGGCCCCACATAGTCCTCCATACAGTATAATGGCCCCACATAGTCCTCCATACAGTATAATGGCCCCACAAAGTCCTCCATACAGTATAATGGCCCCACATAGTGCTCCATACAGTATAATGGCCCTACATAGTCCTCCATACAGTATAATGGCCCCATATAGTCCTCCATACAGTATAATGGCCCCATATAGTCCTCCATACAGTATAATGGCCTCCACATAATCCTCCATACAGTATAATGGCCTCCACATAGTCCTCCATACAGTATAATAGGCCCCACATAGTCCTCCATACAGTATAATAGGCCCCACATAGTCCTCCATACAGTATAATGGGCCCCACATAGTCCTCCATACAGTATAATGGCCCCACATAGTCCTCCATACAGTATAATGGCCCCACATAGTCCTCCATACAGTATAATGGCCCCACATAGTCCTCCATACAGTATAATGGCCCCACATAGTCCTCCATACAGTATAATGGCCCCACATAGTCCTCCATACAGTATAATGGCCCCACATAGTCCTCCATACAGTATAATGGCCCCACATAGTCCTCCATACAGTATAATGAGCCTACATAGTCTTCCATACAGTATAATGGGCCCCACATAGTCCTCCATACAGTATAATGGCCCCACATAGTCCTCCATACAGTATAATGGCCCCACATAGTCCTCCGTACAGTATAATGAGCCTACATAGTCCTTCATACAGTATAATAACCCCACATAGTCCTCCATACCGTATAATGGGCCCCACATAGTCCTCCATACAGTATAATGGCCCCACATAGTCCTCCGTACAGTATAATGAGCCCACATAGTCCTCCGTACAGTATAATAACCCCACATAGTCCTCCATACAGTATAATGGCCCCACATAGTCCTCCATACAGTATAATGGCACCACATAGTCCTCCATACAGTATAATGGCACCACATAGTCCTCCATACAGTATAAACCCCCACATAGTCCTCCATACCGTATAATGGGCCCCACATAGTCCTCCATACAGTATAATGGCCCCACATAGTCCTCCATACAGTATAATGGTCCCACATAGTCCTCCGTACAGTATAATGAGCCCACATAGTCCTCCGTACAGTATAATAACCCCACATAGTCCTCCGTACAGTATAATGGCCCCACATAGTCCTCCATACAGTATAATGGTCCCACATAGTCCTCCGTACAGTATAATGAGCCCACATAGTCCTCCATACAGTATAATAACCCCACATAGTCCTCCATACAGTATAATAACCCCACATAGTCCTCCATACAGTATAATGGCCGAACATTGTCTTCCATACAGTATAAACCCCCACAATGGTCTCATTGATTTAAGATTAATAAATACTCACCGCTCCCTGTTCCCCCGCTGCTCCAGTCTCTGCACTATGTGTTCTGAAGGTCTTCAACAATAATTAATAATTTTTACATATTCCGCAGCACTTTACAATTAATCGGGGACATGTACAGACAATAAATTCAATACAAGGTAAGACAGTGAACAGTTACATTAGGAGCGAGGGTCCGGCTGCTCGCTGCTTACAGTCTACAAGGAAATGGGGGGACACAATAGGTGGAAAGTGCTTGTTATTTCAGGTCAGGCAATTATAATAAGTCGGGGTTTTCATATAAAGCTTGTAACGGGTCTGGGAGGCGGAACCTCTGAGCTACTATACAAGGGAGCGGTCCTTGTAAGGGAGCGGGTGGCGACCAGGCAGGCAGTCACAGCAGGTGACCGGGACAGTCTCTGGGTGTACGGGCAGGAGGTCACGGCAAGTGACCGGGACAGTCTTTGGAAGAACGGGCTGGAGGTCACGGCAAGTGACCGGGACAGTCTCTGGGTGAACGGGCTGGAGGTCACGGCAAGTGACCGGGGCAGTCTCTGGGTGAACGGGCTGGAGGTCACGGCAAGTGACCGGGGCAGTCTCTGGGTGAACGGGCTGGAGGTCACGGCAAGTGACCGGGGCAGTCTCTAGGTAAAGGGTAGGTACGACCTGTGATGGCTGAACCTCCAGGTAGGCTAGCAAGGCAGATGGAGGATGTGTGCTCCCAGGTGAGCAAGCGAGAGTCTCTGGAATAGCAGGTGGTCACAGCACGTGACGGCGGAGCCTCCAGGTAGGCAAGCAGGCAGGTAGCGGAGAAGCGCTCCCAGGTGAGCGGGCAACAGTCTCTGAAATAGCTGGTGGTCACAGCACGTGACGGCGGAGCCTCCAGGTAGGCAAGCAGGCAGGTAGCGGAGAAGCGCTCCCAGGTGAGCGGGCAAGAGTTTCTGGAATAGCTGGTGGTCACAGCACGTGACGGCGGAGCCTCCGGACAGGCAAGCAGGCAGGTAGCGGGGGAGCGCTCCTAGGTGAGCGGGCAAGCTGGTCCATAGACAGACTGACAGGAGTAGAAAGGCAGACCGTCAGACCTCAGGCTAGCAAGCAGGCAGGTAGCTGATGTGCGCTCCCAGGTGAGCGGGCAAGCTGGTCCTTAGACAGACTGACAGGAGTTGTAAGGCAGACCGTCGGACCTCAGGCTAGCAAGCAGGTAGCAGGAATAACAGGCAGGAAACAGACAGCAAACTGGCAGGACTCTGGCAGGAATCAGGCAGGTAACTGGCAGGTAACTGGCAACGGGACCTGAGGGCTGTAGCAGAGTAGAACAGTGCAACAACATTGCTCGGGCACCTCCATTTTGGAGGAGGTGCCTTATATATGGTGAAGTCCTCCGGCCATTGGCCGGGGACTCCTTAGGACGGAGCGCGCGGCCCCTTTAAGAGGGAGGGAGAGCGCGCGCGCCCTAAGCACAGTGGCCGGGAAGGAGCGCGCGCTGCCAGCAGAGCGGGAGGAGGACGCCGGGCACGGAGCAGGGAGGTGAGGGGAACAGCGTCCCTGCCTAGCAGAGGGCAGGGACGCCGGCGCTACAAAGCTTTATGATCCGGTCATCAGCCTGTATGTATAAATGCAATAATCAAGTATCGAGTGTAGTTATCGTGTAAATGAAGGGTGTGGAGACCGATGAAGAGGAGGGTGCAGATTCTGAATAATATTTAGAAGGAGGGGACAGGGGAAAGTTAGGTTACTGGGTATTTGAGGTGGTCGGCTTGTCTAAACAAATGGGTTTTTAAAGCACATTTGAAGACGTGGTGTCTAGGCATCAGTCGGATCGTCTGGGGTAGAGCAATCCAGAGAACTGGCGCAGCACGGGAGAAGTCTTGGACACGGAGGTGCGAGGTTCGGATTATGGGGGATGTTAGTCTTAGGTCATTTGTAGAACGGAGGGCACGTGTAGGGCGATAGACTGAGATGAGAGAGGAGATATAAGGCGGTGCAGAACTGTGGAGAGCTTTGTGGGTGAGAGTGATGAGTTTATATTGTACCCTGTTGCGGATGGGTAACCAGTGTAATGACTGGCACAGGGTGGAGGCATCGGTGAAGCGGCTGGACAGAAATACGACCCTGGCTGCCGCATTCAGGACGGATTGGAGAGGGGACAGTTTGGTAAGAGGGAGACTGATCAGAAGAGAGTTGCAGTAGTCCAGACGAGAGTGAGTAAGAGACATTAAGAGTTTTAGCAGTTTCAAAGGCGAGAAAATGTCGGATTCTGGAGATGTTTATAAGATGCCGGTGACGAGAGCAAGTGAGTGATCGGATGTGGGGGGGTAAAGGAAAAGTTAGTGTCGAATATGACCCCAAGGCAGTGGGCATTATGCTGCTGGGAGTTATGGTTGAACCCTCCAAGGTAATTTCAATGTCAGGTATAGTTAGCTAAGGCAAAAGAGATCTATAGCTCACCACGCCGCTGTAATCATCGGAGATTCCCTGGAGAGAGATAGTCCTGCTGTTGACCGCAGCCGTATGCAACAAGGAAGGAGGGGGGAGGAACGTATTCCAGCATTCACTATCCAGAAGAATATAAAGAACTAAATGTTACCTGGATAGTGATGCTGGAATACGTTCCTCCCCCCTCCTTCCTTGTTGCATACGGCTGCGGTCAACAGCAGGACTATCTCTCTCCAGGGAATCTCCAGCAGGACTATCTCCCTCCAGGGAATCTCCAGCAGGACTATCTCCCTCCAGGGAATCTCCAGCAGGACTATCTCCCTCCAGGGAATCTCCGATGATTGCAGCGGCGTGGTGAGCTACTGTATATATCTCCTTTGCCTTGTCTCACACTGTGACTATTAAGCTCCACCGAACTGGATTGGAATCCGGGTCATGGAACATTGATTTGCTGATTTAATTCTTTCCATTCCACAATAATACGGTCGGACTATATGTGCATTTGCAGACAAACTAGCTTTTATGTATGGAATGAAATCCTTCTCATGGGGCATTGAACTGCTGATTTAATACCTTCTTATCTCACAATAATACGATTGGAAAATATATATACAGTGGGTACGGAAAGTATTCAGACCCCTTTAAGTTTTTCACTCTTTAGTTCATTGCAGCCATTTGGTAAATTCTAAAAAGTTAATTTTTTTTATCGCAAAAGTCCACTCTGCACCCCATCTTGATTGAAAAAAAACAGAAATGTAGAAATTTTTGCAAATTTATTAAAAAATAAAAACTGAAATCTCACATGGTCATAAGTATTCAGACCCTTTGCTCAGACACTCATATTTAAGTCACATGCTGTCCATTTCCTTGTGATCCTCCTTGAGATGGTTCTACTCCTTCATTAGTGTCCAGCTGTGTTTAATTAAACTGATAGGACTTGATTTGGAAAGGCGCACACCTGTCTATATAAGACCTCACAGCTCACAGTGCATGTCAGACCAAATCAGAATCATGAGCTCAAAGGAACTGCCCAAGGAGCTCAGAGACAGAATTGTGGCAAGGCACAGATCTGGCCAAGGTTACAAAAGAATTTCTGCATTACTCAAGGTTCCTAAGAGCACAGTGGCCTCCATAATCCTTAAGTGGAAGAAGTTTGGGACCACCAGAAGTCTTCCTAGACCTGGTTGTCCAGCCAAACTGAGCAATCGTGGGAGAAGAGCCTTGGTGAGAGAGGTAAAGAAGAACCCAAAGATCACTGTGGCTGAGCTCCAGAGATGCAGTAGGGAGATGGTTCCACAAAGTCAACTATCACTGCAGCCCTCCACCAGTCAGGCCTTTATGGTAGAGTGGCCCGACGGAAGCCTTTCCTCAGTGCAATACGTATGAAAGCCCGCATAGAGTTTGCTCAAAAACACATGAAGGACTCACAGACTATGAGAAATAAGATTCTCTGGTCTGATGAGACGAGGATAGAACTTTTTGGTGATAATTCTAAGCGGTATGTGTGGAGAAAACCAGGCACTGCTCATCACCTGCCCAATACAATCCCAACAGTGAAACATGGTGGTGGCAGCATAATGCTATGGGGGTGTTTTTCAGCTGCAGGGACAGGACGACTGGTTGCAATTGAAGGAAACATGAATGCGGCCAAGTACAGAGATATCCTGAATGAAAACCTCTTCCAGAGTGCTCTGGACCTCAGACTTGGCTCAAAAGGGGGCTTCTTTCTACTCAATACTGAGTAAAGGGTCTGAATACTTATGACCATGTGAGATTTCAGTTTTTCTTTTTTAATAAATTTGCAAAAATTTCTACATTTCTGTTTTTTTCAGTCAAGATGGGGTGCAGAGTGTACTTTAATGAGAAAAAGATGAACTTTTTAGAATTTACCAAATGGCTGCAGTGAAACAAATAGTGAAAAATTTAAAGGGGTCTGAATACTTTCCGTACCCACTGTATCTGTATACAGTAAAGAACTAAATTTTACCTGGGTAGTGATGCTGGAATACGTTCCTCCCCCTCCTTCCTTGTTGCATATAGTTAGCTTAGTAGAGGGGAGAAACACAAGAAGTTCAGTTTTGGAGAGATTCTGTCACGCAAGGTGTGGGAAAGACTTACTGCAACACAAGAGGGAAAGAGAGCCCAGACTCTAGGGAAAGGGGGAAGTGGAGACCTCTTGGCTGATAGAATATCAACCTGTCTCCCCTAACGTCCCTATATTGGCTCTTCACCAATTGCCGCACGCGTTCCTCGCCCTGTCTTTACTTGACGTTTGGCTAAGGCTAGGGAAGGGAGGAGATGAGCACTAGTCGATCCCCACTGAACACTAAAGACAACAAGGGAGGACAAACGGGGAAATTGCTTAGCGTTAGATGACTCCAGACAAATGTGCACTCGTCATCAAGCACCAGAGAGGAAGTAGTACTGCTCTTGCTAAAGCCTTCACAAGGAGTAATGAATATCGCCGACAGCTCCCTCTGGAACACACCAGGTATTTATACACCCAGGCTATGGTGTTAATTAGCCAGAAGAAGGTAGCCGCTGGGTCCTAGAGACAGCCTCTAAGAAGGCGTCTGCAATGCCAAAGGTAGAGATCTCCTGCAACCCACTGCACTTTCGACACACCCATGACATTACCCCTCCCCCATCTCTACGAGTGGCCTCAGGACCAGGTTTCTCAGGATAAGAGGTGTGGAATGAATGAACCAACTTGGGAGTGTTCACCTCTGATGCTGAAAGCCACATTCTCTCCTGGGGACCATAGCCTTTCCAGTCAACCAAGTATTGTTGAGAACGATGTTAGAGACGAGAATCTACTATCCTCGAAATCTGGAACTACAGATTACCATCAACCATTACTGGGGGCGATGGTAGAGGTGAGGGCTCAAGAGGTTCCACATACTTTTTGAGTAAGGACCTGTGGAACACGTTGTGGACCTTAAGGGCCTGAGGAAGTTCAAGATGAAACGGTGCTGGGTTAATGATGACGGTTATTTTATAGGGACCAATAGACCTAGGTCCCAGCTTCCAAGAAGGAACCTTCAACTTGATAATCCCGGTACACAACCACACAAAGTCATTCACATTCAGGTCCGGACCTGGCAAGTGTTTTTTGTCAGCCATACATTTATACCTGTCACCCATAATCTTCAAATTACTCAGAACACCCTGCCATACCGAGGAGAGCGGCGAAGCAAACCGTTCCCCCTCAGGAACTCCTGAAGCTTCTCCCCCACTAAAGGTACCAAACTGTGGGTGATAACCGTATGCACCGAAGAACGGTGACCTGCCAGTGGATTCCTGACGATGATTATTAATGGCAAATTCTGCCAGCGGTAAGTAGGATGCCCAATCCTCCTGATTTTCAGAGATGAAACACCTGAGGTAGGTCTCCAAATTCTGATTGATACGCTCGATCTGTCCATTCGATTGAGGGTGGAAGGCAGAGGAAAAGGACAGCTGCACCCTCAGTCGAGAACAGAATGCCTTCCAGAACTTGGAAACAAACTGGGTCCCCCGATCTGACACCACATCGGAGGGAACCCCGTGAAGCTTCACAATCTTATTTACAAACACCTGAGCAAATGTCTTGGCATTTGGAAGTGCCGGCAATGCGATGAAGTGAACCATTTTACTGAACCTATCTACAACCACCAAAACCACCGTTTTGCCTGTAGAAACAAGGGAGAACAAACATGGGGAATATGCTTAGCTTTAGACTTAATTAGCCAGAGAAAGGTAGCTGCTGGGTCCTAGAGATAGCCTCTAAGAAGGCGTCTGCAATGGCAAACTTAGAGATCTCCTGCAACCCACTGCAAGGCGACTGTCTGTCACTTCTGACACACCCTTGACAGATTCAGTTTAAGACAGAGGGAGGACATGATGTTAGAGACAGCAGACAGACAATCCCTGGTATTTTGTTTTAGGTGTGTGGGGATGTCAGGAGAAGAAGTGTATAATTGGGTGTTATCAGCATAGAGATGATACTGGAAACAAAATCTACTGATTGTTTGTCCAATAGGGGCGCTGTATATAGAGGAGAGGAGGGGGCCTAGAACTGAGCCTTGAGGAACCCCTATAGTAAGGGGACGAGGAGAGGAGCCGGCAAAGGAAACAGTAAAGGAGCAGTCCGAGAGGTAGGAGGAGAACCAAGAGAGAACAGTGTCCTTGAGGCCGATAGAGTGGAGCATAGTGAGGAGGAGCTGGTAATCCAGTGTCGAATGCTGCAGAGATCCAGGAGAATCAGCAGGGAGCAGTGCTCATTGGATTTAGCTGTTAATAGAACATTGGAGACTTTAGTGAGGGCAGTTTCAGTGGAGTGTAAAGAGCAGAAACCAGATTGTAAAGGGTCAAGGAGAGAATTATCTGAGAGATAGTGGATTAGACTGGAGTGGACCAAGCATTCCAGGAGTTTAGAGATGACGGGAAGATTAGAGACCAGTGTAGTTCTGGTCCAGGGATAGCTTTTTTTAACTAAAGGGGTTATGATGGCGTATTTAAATGAGTGAAAGATACCGGAAGAAAGAGAGAGGTTAATATTTTAGTTAGGTGAGTGGTGACCCCTGGTGAGAGAGACTGCAGGAGATGTGAGGGAATAGGGTCACTGTTGCAGGTTGTAGGCTGAGAAGAAGCGAGGTGCCTGGTAACTTCATCTCCTGTAACAGGCTCAAAGAGGGCAAGTGAGCTTGATGTGCGGCAGGGAAGGGGATCCAGGCAATGAGGAGATTGGACTGAAATTTCCTGATGGATGTGGTTGATTTTTTTTCTAGGAAATGAGTGTCCAGATCCTCGCCACTGAGATTGGTGATGGGGGTCTGTGCTTTAGGGCTGTCAGTATGTGAAAGTTTCAGCCCACCAAACGAGAGAGCAGCAGCGTCTGTGGTGTCCGACTGCTGGATCCAGGGTTCAGTGAGAGCCAGAAGGTTAACGGAATTAGAAAGGAAGACATCATGAATGTAGAGGAGTTTGTTACACACTGACCGTGTGTTCAAGAGGGTACAATTAAAAGAGATAGGAGAAGGCATGCACTGAATGTTAATAACATTTGCAGGGTTTCTATATGCCGCTGGAAGAGAGTTATGTATGCTAGTGGAGTGAGGCCCAGGATTGGGAGAGATGTCGGCAGCGACTAGGAGAAGGAGATAGAAGAGAAAGAGCAGGTGGTGCTATGATTCGTATGAATGTTTTAAGTGTTGTATGGTGGTAGTGCATGGTTTGGAGTGGATGAGAATTCGCAATGCTCGGCACAGTGGGTGCGATGTAGTGATGTCATTTCACCCGCTGTGCTGAGACAGGAGAGTTCAGACACATAGGGAGAATGATGAAGAAGGGAATGGATGGCCTCCTTTTTCCAGTATTGCTTTCAACTGTATCAGCATCCAGGATGCCGATACAGTTGAACATGTGATACCGGGCGGCGGCCTCATAACGGCCGCATAGTCTGCCGCCGTTGGCCATACGCCACTATCCGCACTGCTGAGAATTCTGCACACAGAGTAATATTGGCACCCCGTAGCTGTAGTGGTGTGCATTAGTGGGGCCCCGATTCCTTGGTTTTATGAGATATATGTAGTGATGCATTCGCTTTTTTTGTTTGGTGTTATTGCTCCGAAGGTGTTGTGCAGTCCCTTTGTTGCCACAGGGCCCTCCAGGATGTCATTAGGCAGCGATGTGGAGACTCTCACGTCCCTGTGCCTGCAGAACATCGCAGAGAACATGCAGAGTGTCTGGATGGCGGACTATACGGACAAGAACATGGAGGAATACAACTTCCTGTACATTGAGGGGCCCTTCAACCAGCTGGGTGAGTACAGGGGGCACCCTACGAATCTAACACGTCCGAGGGGTGCCCCCCACTAATCCAGCGTACCTGCTGGGGTAGATACATAGAATTTGATGTCCCCACATTAGACAGGGTGATCTGGAGCTCATTATCACACCTAAACCCATTGTCCATATTCCTGTAGGATTAGATACACTAGATTAGATACATGATAACCAGGCCCCTGTAGAGGTGGAATGACCCTTTTTGCTCTCCATCCTTCAGCCGGGCCCTTGGTGCAGCAGCTGATACAGATCCTTGGAGACTCTCATAAGTTGACTAAGGCCGGACTCCATCTGCTGCTCCAGCCTCACCTGACTGAGCTGAGCCTGCGCCCATGTGCCAGCCTGGTCAATAAAGCCATGGTCCAACTCGTGACTGTCCGCTGTAAGGTGAGTGTAATCACCCTCTGGCACATAACCCTCCTGTCCTCCTCATCCTATAACCCTCCTGTCCTCCTGCTCCCCCTGCATGTGACCCTTCTGTCCTCCTGCTCCCCAGCCTGTGACCCTCCTGTCCTCCTGCTCCCCGTCTGTGACCCTCCTGTCCTCCTACTCCCCTGCCTGTGACCTTCCTGCCGTCCTGCTCCCCTGCCTGTGACCATCCTGTCCTCTTGCTCCCCTGCCTGTGACCATCCTGTCTTCTAGCTCCCCTGCCTGTGACCATCCTGTCCTCTTGCTCCCCTGCCTGTGACCATCCTGTCCTCTTGCTCCCCAGCCTGTGACCCTCCTGCTCCCCAGCCTGTGACCCTCCTGCTCCCCAGCCTGTGACCCTCCTGCTCCCCAGCCTGTGACCCTCCTGCTCCCCAGCCTGTGACCCTCCTGCTCCCCAGCCTGTGACCCTCCTGCTCCCCAGCCTGTGACCCTCCTGTCCTCCTACTCCCCTGCCTGTGACCTTCCTGTCTTCCTGCTCCCCTGCATGTGACCCTCTTGTACTCCTGCTCACCTGCCTGTGACCATCCTGTCTTCCTGCTCCCCTGCCTGTGACCCTCCTGTCCTCATCCTCACCAGCCTGTGACCCTCCTGTCCTGCTGCTCCCCAGCCTGTGACCCTCCTGTCCTCCTGCTCCCCAGCCTGTGACCCTCCTGTCCTCCTACTCTCCTGTCTGTGACCCTCCTGTCCTCCTACTCTCCTGTGTGTGACCTTCCTGTCCTCCTGCTCCCCAGCCTGTGACCCTCCTGCTCCCCAGCCTGTGACCCTCCTGCTCCCCAGCCTGTGACCCTCCTGCTCCCCAGCCTGTGACCCTCCTGCTCCCCAGCCTGTGACCCTCCTGCTCCCCTGCCTGTGACCCTCCTGCTCCCCTGCCTGTGACCCTCCTGCTCCCCTGCCTGTGACCCTCCTGCTCCCCTGCCTGTGACCCTCCTGTCCTCCTGCTCCCCTGCCTGTGACCCTCCTGTCCTCCTGCTCCCCTGCCTGTGACCCTCCTGTCCTCCTGCTCCCCTGCCTGTGACCCTTCTGTCCTCCTGCTCCCCATCCTGTGACCCTCCTGTCCTTCTCCCCTGCCTGTGACCCTCCTGTCGTCCTGCTCCCCTGCCTGTGACCTTCCTGTCGTCCTGCTCCCCTGCCTGTGACCCTCCTGTCGTCCTGCTCCCCTGCCTGTGACCCTTCTGTCCTCCTGCTCCCCAGCCTGTGACCCTCCTGCTCCCCTGCCTGTGACCCTCCTGTCCTTCTGCTCCCCAGCCTGTGACCCTCCTGTCCTTCTGCTCCCCTGCCTGTGACCCTCCTGCTCCCCTGCCTGTGACCCTCCTGTCCTTCTGCTCCCCAGCCTGTGACCCTCTTGCTCCCCTGCCTGTGACCCTCCTGTCCTTCTGTTCCCCAGCCTGTGACCCTCCTGTCCTCCTGCTCCCCTGCCTGTGACCCTCCTGCTCCCCTGCCTGTGACCCTCCTGCTCCCCTGCCTGTGACCCTCCTGCTCCCCAGCCTGTGACCCTCCTGCTCCCCAGCCTGTGACCCTCCTGCTCCCCAGCCTGTGACCCTCCTGCTCCCCAGCCTGTGACCCTCCTGTCCTCCTGCTCACCTGCCTGTGACCCTCCTGTCCTCCTGCTCCCCAGCCTGTGACCCTCCTGCCCTCCTGCTCCCCTGCCTGTGACCCTCCTGTCCTCCTGCTCCCCTGCCTGTGACCCTCCTGTCCTCCTGCTCCCCTGCCTGTGACCCTAATGTCCTCCTGCTCCCCTGCCTGTGACCCTTATGTCCTCCTGCTCCCCTGCCTGTGACCCTTATGTCCTCCTGCTCCCCTGCCTGTGACCCTTATGTCCTCCTGCTCCCCAGCCTGTGACCCTCCTGTCCTCCTGCTCACCTGCCTGTGACCCTCCTGTCCTCCTGCTCACCTGCCTGTGACCCTCCCGTCCTTCTGCTCCCCAGCCTGTGACCCTCCTGTCCTCCTGCTCCCCTGCCTGTGACCCTCCTGTCCTCCTGCTCCCCAGTCTGTGACCCTACTGTCCTCCTGCTCCCCTGCCTGTGACCCTCCTGTCCTCCTGGTCCCCTGCCTGTGACCCTCCTGTCCTCCTGGTCCCCTGCCTGTGACCCTCCTGTCCTCCTGGTCCCCTGCCTGTGACCCTCCTGTCCTCCTGGTCCCCTGCCTGTGACCCTCCTGTCCTCCTGGTCCCCTGCCTGTGACCCTCCTGTCCTCCTGGTCTCCTGCCTGTGACCCTCCTGTCCTCCTGCTCCCCTGCCTGTGACCCTCCTGTCCTCCTGCTCCCCTGCCTGTGACCCTCCTGTCCTAATCCTCACCAGCCTGTGACCCTCCTGTCCTCATCCTCCCGTGCCTGTGACCCTCCTGTCCTCCTGCTCCCCTGCCTGTGACCCTCCTGTCCTCCTGCTCCCCTGCCTGTGACCCTCCTGTCCTAATCCTCACCAGCCTGTGATCCTCCTGTCCTCATCCTCCCGTGCCTGTGACCCTCCTGTCCTCATCCTCCCCAGCCTGTGACCCTCCTGTCCTCCTGCTCCCCTGCCTGTGACCCTCCTGTCCACATCCTCCCCAGCCTGTGACCCTCCTGTCCTCCTGCTCCCCAGCCTGTGACCCTCCTGCTCCCCTGCCTGTGACCCTCCTGTCCTCCTGCTCCCCAGTCTGTGACCCTACTGTCCTCCTGCTCCCCAGCCTGTGACCCTACTGTCCTGCTCCCCAGCCTGTGACCCTACTGTCCTCCTGCTCCCCAGCCTGTGACCCTACTGTCCTCCTGCTCCCCTGTTTGTGACCCTCCTGTCCTCCTGCTCCCTTGCCTGTGACCCTCCTGTCCTCCTGGTCCCCTGCCTGTGACCCTCCTGTCCTCCTGGTCCCCTGCCTGTGACCCTCCTGTCCTCCTGGTCCCCTGCCTGTGACCCTCCTGTCCTCCTGGTCCCCTGCCTGTGACCCTCCTGTCCTAATCCTCACCAGCCTGTGACCCTCCTGTCCTCATCCTCCCGTGCCTGTGACCCTCCTGTCCTCCTGCTCCCCTGCCTGTGACCATCCTGTCCTCATCCTCCCATGCCTGTGACCCTCCTGTCCTCATCCTCCCCAGCCTGTGACCCTCCTGTCCTCCTGCTCCCCTGCCTGTGACCCTCCTGTCCTCCTGCTCCCCTGCCTGTGACCCTCCTGTCCACATCCTCCCCAGCCTGTGACCCTCCCGTCCTTCTGCTCCCCTGCCTGTGACCCTCCTGTCCTCCTGCTCCCGTGCCTGTGACCCTCCTGTCCTCCTGCTCCCCAGCCTGTGACCCTCCTGTCCTCCTGCTCCCATGCCTGTGACCCTCCTGTCCTCCTGCTCCCATGCCTGTGACCCTCCTGTCCTCATCCTCCCCAGCCTGTGACCCTCCTGTCCACATCCTCCCCAGCCTGTGACCCTCCTGTCCTCCTGCTCACCTGCCTGTGACCCTCCTGTCCTCCTGCTCCCCTGCCTGTGACCCTCCTGTCCTCCTGCTCCCCTGCCTATGACCCTCCTGTCCTCCTGCTCCCCTGCCTGTGACCCTTCTGTCCTCCTGCTCCCCAGCTTGTGACCCTCCTGTTTTCCTGCTCCCCTGCCTGTGACCCTCCTGTTCCCCATCCTGTGACCCTCCTGTCCTTCTCCCCTGCCTGTGACCCTTCTGTCCTCCTGCTCCCCAGCCTGTGACCCTCCTGTCCTCCTGCTCCCCTGCCTGTGACCCTCCTGTCCTCCTACTCCCCTGCCTGTGACCCTCCTGTTTTCCTGCTCCCCTGCCTGTGACCCTCCTGCTCCCCTGCCTGTGACCCTCCTGTTCCCCATCCTGTGTCCCTCCTGTTCTTCTCCCCTGCCTGTGACCCTCCTGTCCTCCTGCTCCCCTACCTGTGACCCTCCTGTCCTCCTGCTCCCCTGCCTGTGACCCTCCTGTCCTCCTGCTCCCCTGCCTGTGACCCTCCTGTCCTCATCCTCCCGTGCCTGTGACCCTCCTGTCCTCCTGCTCCCCTGCCTGTGACCCTCCTGTCCTAATCCTCACCAGCCTGTGACCCTCCTGTCCTCATCCTCCCGTGCCTGTGGCCCTCCTGTCCTCCTGCTCCCCTGCCTGTGACCCTCCTGTCCTCATCCTCCCATGCCTGTGACCCTCCTGTCCTCATCCTCCCGTGCCTGTGGCCCTCCTGTCCTCCTGCTCCCCAGCCTGTGACCCTCCTGTCCTCATCCTCCCATGCCTGTGACCCTCCTGTCCTCCTGCTCCCCTGCCTGTGACCCTCCTGTCCTCATCCTCCCCAGCCTGTGACCCTCCTGTCCTCCTGCTCCCCTGCCTGTGACCCTCCTGTCCTTCTCCTCTGCCTGTGACCCTTCTGTCCTCCTGCTCCACTGCCTGTGACCCTCCTGTCCTCCTGCTCCACTGCCTGTGACCCTCCTGTTTTCCTGCTCCCCTGCCTGTGACCCTCCTGCTCCCCTGCCTGTGACCCTCCTGTCCTCCTGCTCCCCAGCCTTTGACCCTCCTGTCCTCCTGCTCCCCTGCCTGTGACCCTCCTGCTCCCCTGCCTGTGACCCTCCTGTCCGCCTGCTCCCCTGCCTGTGACCCTCCTGTCCTCCTGCTCCCCTGCCTGTGACCCTCCTGTCCGCCTGCTCCCCTGCCTGTGACCCTTCTTTCCTCCTGCTCCCCAGCCTGTGACCCTCCTGTCCTCCTGCTCCCCAGCCTGTGACCCTCCTGTCCTCCTGCTCCCCTGCCTGTGACCCTCCTGTCCTCCTGCTCCCCTGCCTGTGACCCTCCTGTCCTCCTGCTCCCCAGCCTGTGACCCTTCTGTCCTCCTGCTCCCCTGCCTGTGACCCTCCTGTTTTCCTGCTCCCCTGCCTGTGACCCTCCTGTCCTCCTGCTCCCCTGCCTGTGATCCTCCTGTTCCCCATCCTGTGACCCTCCTGCTCTCTGTCCAAGCCTGTGACTCTCCTGTCCTCCTCTCCATCCTATTGCCCTCCCTGCCCATGACCCGTCTTCATCCTCTATTGCCTGACACTTGTTCTTTGTTCCTCACAGTTCCTGACATCTCTGGACTTGCACTCCTGTAACCGAGTCCCCGCCACCTCCCTGGCCTTGCTGGTGGAGCGATTGCCGCGCCTCCAGAAGCTCTACCTTGCAGATACTCAGAGTGATTCTCTAGTCTTGGCTGCTATTGGCAGCTTTTGTCAGAGACTACGTGAGCTGGACTTATCGCGATGTAAGAAGATTTCCGCATCTTCCCTGCTGACTTTGGTGTATGATGCAAGGAGTGGACGGTTCTGCTGCCAGGCTTTGCGAGTGCTGCTCCTGCAGGATGTAATGCCACAGGTTAACCTTGAGCAGTGGGTCCATACTATATGTTTCGTATTGCTGGCCCTTCCCTACCTTGAGCAATTCACCAACCCTTCTTTGGCCGATGCCATGCGTCTTCTGTACCTCAGGAAGTTGAGCCCTTCTAATTTTCCGCCAGAAAACTTTCCCTCATTGTCTGAGGTGGCCAAAACTAGACCCACCAGAAGGGGAAAAAAAGAGAACATGGGGACTGTGGCACAAGACACCATACTATGCCTTAAAAAACTTGAAGACCTTGATGAGGATGACGCTTCTACACTGGGATCTTTGTGCCAAGGACTCGAAGAAGTGGGCATCTCCCTCAGGAACCAAACCGAACAGTCATGGAGTCTTGTCCAGTGGCCAAACCTCACCCGCCTGATCCTGCACTGCCCTGAATGTCCTCAGAGGAGGCTGGAGGAGATCCTGACCACCATCCATCCCATCAGTAAGAACTTGCGCCTCCTGTCACTGCAGAATCTGCTCTGGTGCCATGAGGAGTCCTTGTCCACCCTGGTAACCTGGTGCTCAAACCTTCAGAGCTTCCAGAGTCACCTCACTGTGCCACGCTATACTGCTTCACACAATGGCCCTGAGCTTCCTCCTTGGCCAGTTGACCCTCTCTTGTTACCCCACCTGCACACCTTCAGCCTGCTCCTGGAAGGAGAGGATGTTTTGCATCCCACCTTTCTACATAAACTTGGAGGATTGTTGGTATCTCTTCTAAAGGGATGTCCCAAATTGGAGTCTTTGTCACTCTGTGGGATCCCTGCTGCTCTTGATGGGGTGTTTGAGGTGGTGTATGGGTCACATCAGCCTGAGCCTCTCCAGAAACTGCGGGAGGTGTCACTGTGCCGCAGTAACATCACCCAATGGGGGGTTTCCCTAATACTGAGGGCCAAAAATGACCTAAAGGCTCTGGACTTGTCTCATTGTAAGGACGTGACGTGCCGAGATCACCACAAGCTGCAGGAGAGGGCGCGGCAGGACAAGCGGAGCGTGATCATCACCTGGCGGTGACGGGCACTGGATGGCGGTGACGGGCACTGGATGGCGGTGACATCACAAAGATGGGTAACATCATTACTGTAACCTACCAGACAACCTATTGCTCCCGAATGTCTGTTGTGGCGATATACAACCTTCTTGATGTCACAGGGTCCTGAGGAAGTTCGAAGACCTTGATGTAGGCGACAGGTCTACACTTTGACCCTAGTAATGAACTTAGAGGTTGTACAGGCTGAGAATGGGGCTGAGCTGTAATATCGGACATAACCTGTGTGAGAGGGGCTTTTATCTGGAAGTAGGAGACATATTTTTCTAATTCTGTTTAACCCCTTTACCCCCAGGGTGGTTTACACGTTAATGACCAGGCCAATTTTTACAATTCTGACCACTGTCACTTTATGAGGTAATTACTCTGGAGCTTCAATGGATCCCCCTGATTCTGAGACAGTTTTTTCGTGACATATTGTTCTTCATGATTGTGGTAAAATTTCTTCGATATCACTTGCGTTTATTTGTGAAAAAAAAAACGGAAATTTGGCGAAAATTTTGCAATTTTCAAAATTTACATTTTTATGCCCTTAAATCAGAGAGATACGTCACACAAAAGAGTTAATAAATAACATTTTCCACATGTCTACTTTACATCAGCACAATTTTGGAACCAAATTTTTTCTTGTTAGGAAGTTATAAGGGTTAAAAGTTGACCAGCAATTTCTCATTTTTCCAACAAAATTTACAAAACCATTTTTTTAGGGACCACATCACATTTGAAGTCACTTTGAGAGGTCTATATGACATAAAATACCCAAAAGTGACACCATTCTAAAAACTGCACCCCTCAAGGTGCTCAAAACCACATTCAAGAACTTTATTAACCCTTCAGGTGCTTCACAGGAATTTTTGGAATGTGGAAGAAAAAAATTAACATTTTTCACAAAAATGTTACTTTAGACCCAATTTTTTTTATTTTAACAGGAAAAAATGGACCCCAAAATTTGTTGTGCAATTTCCCCTGAGCACGCAGATACCCAATATGTGGGGAAAAACCACTGTTAGGGCGCACGGAAGACCTCGGAAGGGAAGGAGCGCCATTTGACTTTTTAAATGTAAAATTTGCTTGAATAATTAGCGGACGCCATGTTGCGTTTGGAGAGCCCCTGATGTGCCTAAACAGTGGAAACCCCCCACAAGTGACACCATTTTGGAAACTAGACCCCTCAGGGAACTTATCTAGATATGTGGTGAGCACCCTGAACCCCCAAGAGCTTTGCAGAAGTTTATAACATAGTGCCGTGAAAATAAAAAAATCAAACTTTTTCCACAAAAATGATGTTTTAGCCCCAATTTTTTTATTTTCACAAGGGTAAGAGGAGAAAATGGACCCCAAAAACTGTTGTGCAATTTCTCCTGAGTACGCCAATACCCCATATGTGGGGAAAATACAGTGTTTGGGCGCACGACAGGGTTCTGAAGGGAAGGAGCACTGTGTGACTTTTTGAATGCAAAATTGGCTGGAATCGAGAGCGGACGCCATGTCGCGTTTGGAGAGCCCCTGATGTGCCTAAACAGTGGAAACCCCCCACAAGTGACCCCATTTTGGAAACTACACCCCTCAAGGATTTTATCAAGGGGTATAGTGAACATTTTGAATCCAGAGGTACGACACAGAATTTGATAACATTAGGTCGTCATATTGAATAAGTTGTCATTAGTCTTGAGCGCAAGTGCTCGCTACTTGAGTTTGCATCGGGTACTCAGGTATGCACCATGTATCACGGGTGCTGGAGTGACATGCTGGAGTCCCCGCCCGCATGTTTCATGGTTATTAGACGCCCCCCAAAAAACATGCAAGGATCGCTCGTGCATGGCAGGCAATCCCTGTGAGTTTTTTTTGGCCACGAAGCATATGGGGCGGAGACTCGAGCACCCGCGATACTCAGTGCATACCCGAGCACCCGATGCACACTCAAGCAGCGAGCATGTGCGCTCAACACTGGTCGCCATATCGTCATCTTTTTATTTTTTTTTTAACTTTTGAAAAAAATCCCAACCTTAGCCCCAGCCCTAACCCTAGCCCAACCCCAACCCTAGCGTTTATTTTTTACGCTGTTCCTAGTGCGGTATAAGTGATTAGACGACCTTATTCTTCGAGTCGATGTGATTACAGTGATACCAGAATCATATGGGGTTTTCATGATTGACAGCTGTCACACACTAAAAGACACTTTTTTTTGTAAAATCTAGTTTTTGCATCGCCATATTTTGAGAGCTATAATTTTTTCATATTTCGGCAGACAGTCATGTGATGGCTTGTGTTTTGCGGGATGAGTTGACGCTTTTATTGGTGCCATTTTCAGGCACGTGACATTTTTTCATCGCTTTCTATTCTGATTTTTGGGAGGCAGAATAAACAAAAACCAACAATTCCAGAATTTCTTTTTATGTTTTTTTTTTTTATTCTGTTCCGCGTGTGGAAAAACTGATAGTGTAGCTTTATCCTTCGGGTCAGTACGTTTACAGCGGTACCACATTTATATCGTTTTTCTATGTTTTGGCGCTTTTACACAATAAAAGCTATTTTCTAGAAAAAAATATTTTTTGCATCGCTTTATTCTGAGAGCTATAACTTTTTTATTTTTCGGCTGATGGAGCTGTATGGCGGCTTGTTTTTTGCGGGACGAGATGACGTCTTCAGCGGTACCACTTTTATTTATATTTGTCTTTTTGATCGCGTGTTATTTCATTTTTTGTTTGGCGGTATGATGATAAAGCATTGTTTTTTTGCTTCGCTTTTTTTTTATTTTTTTTTTCATTTTTTAACACTTTTTGGACTTTTATTTTGTGTCCCACTCTGGGACTTTCACTTTTTTTATTCTGATCGCCTGTATAGCACAGGAATGCAGCACCATCACTGTGCTATGCAGGCTGTCAGCGCTGCACAGGGAGAAGATAGTTTGGTCATGCACTGCGCATGACCAAAGAATCTTCCTGCTGTCTGGTGACCCGGATATTGTCTTGACGACATCGGGTCGTCATGGCAACATCCGGGAAGCCGCGGCAGACAGCGCTGGAGGCCGGTAGAGGAGGTGAGTATCCCGATCACCTCCCCTTGCCACCGCAATGCTGCGATCGACTTCGATCGCAGCATTGAGGGGGTTAATGTGCCGGAAGTGGTGCGGGACCGCTCCCTGCACATTGTCACAGCTGACACCCGGTACTATCAGCTGACACCTGGCGGCGATCGCCCCGCACCGCTTGTCATTGGTCCAATCGGCCCAGGTCACCAAGACGTACTATTAGGTCATAGGGGTTAATGTATTTCTTGCCTTTCCCCTGTACACCCTCACTTGTGACGGGGAGCTCTTGAGGGTCCCATTAGTTACATGGAGTGCTCTTCCAGTCCTTTCTGCCGGCATTGGGGATTTCTGTGGGCTGAGGCTACTTCATGGTATGTTGTTTGGAGACACTTCTATCTGGAATGTAAGCCCTTGTGGTTCAGAATCTCAATGGTGTCCTTATATCTGTTATCTAGTAAGTTCTCATGTCCGGTCTCTACGATCATCCTGTCCCTTCTTTCTAGATTGTAAACTCTTGTGTCCCAGGACTTCCATAATTTATGGGATTATTTAGCCTCTGATTACTTTGTAAATTACACATTTTTATTGACATTTTATGATATTTGGGGGGGGCTCTCTGGTGTCGTACTACACAGTTCTCACCCCTTTTTTTGGGTATTTGTCCCATCAGTTGAGAGGCCTTGCCTTCTCTACAGTTTATGGAGAATCTCGAGGTTTCTCTTGTTTTACTCCTCAATTCCCCAGTTGACTATTGAGATTAGTCGCTAACTCGCAGGCCTCCCATAGTTTCTTGTTGATGGCTGGATCCCGAGTCTTCTCTGAGGGCAGCCCAATGGTGCAGTCACTCTCTATGTACTTTCCGTTCAGCCCCTTGGCCTCCTCTGATACGCAGCAGTAAATGGTGCTGGTGGCCCCTTCCTCTGCGGACTGAAAACAAGAAAAGGATGAGCAGAATAAAATAATGGGTGGGATTGATAGAAGAAATGTGATGGAGGTAGACAGGCGTGGAACAGAGAAGCAAAGGAGGCAGTGAATACAGAAAGGAGGTTGTAAGGACAAAGAGGAAGAGGACACGAGGAAGAAAGGAGAAAAGAAGATGCAAGGACATACGATGGCAGGGTGTAAGGAGGAGAAGATGGCGTAAGAGCGGAGGTAGGTTGCAGAATTCTAGGATATTGAGGGGCAGGACCTAAGAGGGGACATGAAGATGTAAAAGCAGGGAAGCTCCGGACATAAAATAAGGAGGAAGGGATGGAAGAGAGGAAACTGGAAGATGTAAGGACATGGAAGAGTTGGACATTAAGGAGGAAGAGATGATGTAAGAGAGGGGACGAGAAGATATAAGGACATGGAGTGGCAGAACATAAGGAGGAAGGGAAGTATGAGAGAGGAGACATGAAGATGGAAGGGTCGGACATTAAGGAGGAAAGGATGATGTAAGAGCGGGGACAAGAAGATGTAAGGACATGGAGGGGCAGAACATAAGGAGGAATGGACATGTAAGAGAGAGGACATGAAGATGTAAGGACATGGTGGGCCGGACATAAGGAGGGAGGGATGTATAAGGGAGGGGACATGGAGGGTCAAGACATTAAGATGAAGGGATGGTGTAAGGGAGGGGACATGAAGATTTAAGGACACGACGGGGTAAGGATATAAAGAGGATCGTCATGATCTTTTCATTACTAACAAACTTTCCTTCCTCGCCATCACCGAAACATGGCTCACCACCTCTGACACAGCTTCTCCAGCTGCACTTTCATACGGTGGATTCCACCTTTCCCACACCCCACTGTCCCAGCAGCAAACATGGTGGAGGAGTTGGCTTTTTCCTGTCTGATACCTGTGCCGTCACCCAAATCCCACTGCTGCCCTTCGTTACTCTCCCCTTTTTTGAGGTGCACTGTGTGCGCATCTTTTCCCCCTCCAACTGGCTGTCATTTACCGTCCCCCAGGGCTAGCCACCACTTTCTATGACCACTTCACCACCTGGCTACTTACTTCCTTTCCGCCGACATCCCCACTATCATCATGGGCGACTTCAACATCCCCAATGACACTATCCACTCATCTGTCTCCAAGCTTCTATCCCTCACTTCATCCTTCGGCCTTGCTCAGTGGTCTTCCACAGCCACTCACAAAGACGGCCACACTCTGGACCTCATCTTCACCCGCCTCTGCTCCTTATCTAACCTCTCCAACTCACACCTCCCTCTTTCTGACCACAACCTACTTACATTCTCTGCCCTCTCCTCTCCAGGTCCACAAACTCCACTCCACAAACTTGCACACCCTCGCAGAAATCTCAAACACCTTGACCTACACTCACTCTCTGAATCCCTCCTCCCTCTTGCAGACATAAGTTCCTTACACGATGCAGACGCTGCTGCTTTATATAACACCACAACAGCTGCAGTTCTCGATTCGGTCGCCCCTCTCACACATACCAAAGCTCGCACAATCAATAGTCAACTCTAGCACACCAACCTGACTAAAGAACTGCGACGGGCCTCCAGGGTTGTTGAGATGAGATGGAAAAGGTCCTAATCCAATGAACACTTCATCGCATCACAGTCCCTCACTACCTTCAAGTCCACACTCACTGCAGCAAAACAAACCTACTTCTTATCTCTCATATCCTCCCTGTCTCACAACCCTAAACAGCTATTCAAAACTTTCAATTCTCTCCTCTGTCCCCCAGCGCCTCCTCCCTCTCCTCTCATCTCAGCCGAAGACTTTGCCACATTCTTCAAGCAGAAGATTGACAACATCAGACAAAGCTTCAGCCTTAAGTCCCCACTGCCCCTCCTCATATCTACCCAACCTTCCTCCTCCAAAACCAGCTTCTCCACCATTACAGAAAATCAAGTTTCCTCTTTACTCTCCAAATCACACCACACCACCTGTGAACTCGACCCAATCCCGTCCCACCTCATCCCTAACCTTACCACAGTCTTCATCCCAGCATCTTCCCCTCATGTTTCAAACATGCGTCAATCATACCCATCCTCAAAAAGCCCTCCCCTGACCCATCCTTTCTGTTTAGCTATCGCCCCATATCACTCCTCCCCTATGCCTCAAAACTACTAGAACAACAAGTCCACCTTGAACTGTCCTCCCACCTCTCCTCCTGCTCCCTCTTCGACTGCTTACAATCAGGCTTCTGACAGCACCACTCCACTGAAACTGCCCTGACTTAAAGTCACCAACGATCTACTAACCCACCAAATCCAAGCGCCACTACTCTGTCCTCCTCCTCCTGGACCTGTCATCTGCCTTCAACACAGTGGACCATTCCCTCTTACTACAGACTCTCTTTTCTCTTGGCATCACAGACTTGGCCCTATCTTGAATCTCTTCATACCTAACAGACCGGACATTCATAGTCTCCCACTCACACACTACCTCCTCATCTCGCCCCATATCTGTCGGTGTCCCCCAAGGTTCAGTTCTAGGGCCCCTGCTCTTCTACATCTACAGCTTCGGCCTGGGACAGCTCATAGAGTCTCACGACTTTCAGTATCACCTCTATGCTGATGACACACAGATCTTCCTCTCTGGACCCGATATCTCCTCCTTACTAACCAAAATCCCACAATGTCTGTCTGCTATCTCATCCTTCTCTACCAGATTTCTAAAACTAAACATGAATAAAACTGAATTTAATGACTGCCCACTCTTCCCAGTAACACAAGCTCGCTGCATCGATGTAACCCTGGACTCTGATCTCTCCTTCAAACCACATATCCAAGCCCTTTCCACTTCCTGCCGACTCCAACTCAAAAATATCTCCCGGATCCGCGCATTCCTCAGCAAAGACTCTGCAAAAACACTAGTGCACGCCCTAATCATCTCCCGCCTCGACTACTGCAACCTCCTGCTCTGTGGCCTCCCTTCTAACACTCTCGCACCCCTCCAATCTATCCTAAACTCTGCTGTCTGACTAATCCACCTGTCCACCCACTACTCCCCGGCCTGACCCCTCTGTCAATTCCTTCACTGGCTCCCCATTACCCAGAGACTCAAGTTGAAGACCCTAACCTTGGCATACAAAGCCATCCACAACCTGTCTCCTCCATATATCTCTGACCTAGTCTCCCGTTACATACCCGCACGCAACCTCCGATCCTCACAAGATCTCCTTCTCTACTCCCCTCTTATCTCCTCATCCCACAATCGCATACAAGATTTCTCCCGTGCATCCCCCCCTACTTTGGAACTCTCTACCCCAATATATCAGACTCTCGCCTACCGTGGAAACCTTCAAAAGGAGCCTGAAGACCCACCTCTTCCGACAAGCCTACAACCTGCAGTAACCATCACTCCACCATACCGCTGCACGACCAGCCCTACCCTCACCTACTGTATCCTCACCCATCCCTTGTAGACTGTGAGACCTCACGGGCAGGGTCCTCGCTCCACCATACCGCTGCACGACCTGCTCTGCCCTCACCTACTGTATCCTCACCCATCCCTTGTAGATTGTGAGACCTCGCGGGCAGGGTCCTCGCTCCACCATACCGCTGCACGACCAGCCCTACCCTCACCTACTGTATCCTCACCCATCCCTTGTAGACTGTGAGAACTTGCGGGCAGGGTCCTCGCTCCACCATACCTCTACACGACCAGCTCTGCCCTCACCTACTGTATCCTCACCCATCCCTTGTAGACTGTGAGACCTCGCAGGCAGGGTCCTCGCTCCACCATACCGCTGCACGACCAGCTCTACCCCGACCTACTGTATCCTCACCCATCCCCTGTAGACTGTGAGTCCTCGCGGGCAGGGTCCTCGCTCCACCATACTGCTGCACGACCAGCTCTACCCTCACCTACTGTATCCTCACCCATCCCTTGTAGACTGTGAGCCCTCGCGGGCAGGGTTCTCGCTCCACCATACCGCTGCACGACCAGCTCTACCCTCACCTACTGTATCCTCCACCATCCCCTGTAGACTGTGAGCCCTCGCGGGCAGGGTTCTCGCTCCACCATACCACTGCACGACCAGCTCTACCCCGACCTACTGTATCCTCACCCATCCCTTGTAGACTGTGAGTCCTCGCTCCACCACACCGCTGCACGACCAGCTCTACCCTCACTTACTGTATCCTCACCCATCCCTTGTAGACTGTGAGCCCTCGCGGGCAGGGTTCTCGCTCCACCATACCGCTGCACGACCAGCTCTACCCTCACTTACTGTATCCTCACCCATCCCTTGTAGACTGTGAGCCCTCGCGGGCAGGGTTCTCGCTCCACCATACCTCTACACGACCAGCTCTACCCTCACCTACTGTATCCTCACCCATCCCTTGTAGATTGTGAGCCCTCACGGGCAGGGTCCTCGCTCCACCATACCGCTGCATGACCAGCTCTACCCTCACCTACTGTATCCTCACCCATCCCTTGTAGATTGTGAGCCCTCGCAGGCAGGGTCCTCGCTCCACCATACTTCTACACGACCAGCTCTACCCTCACCTACTGTATCCTCACTCATCCCTTGTAGATTGTGAGCCCTCGCGGGCAGGGTCCTCGCTCCACCATACCTCTGCACGACCAGCCCTTCCCTCACCTACTGTATCCTCACCCATCCCCTGTAGATTGTGAGCCCTCGCGGGCAGGGTCCTCACTCCACCATACCTCTACACGACCAGCTCTACCCTCACCTACTGTATCCTCACCCATCCCTTGTAGACTGTGAGCCCTCGCGTCCAGGGTCCTCGCTCCACCATACCGCTGCACGACCAGCTCTACCCTCACCTACTGTATCCTCACCCATCCCCTGTAGACTGTGAGCCCTCGCGGGCAGGGTCCTCGCTCCACCATACCTCTGCACGACCAGCTCTGCCCTCACCTACTGTATCTTCACTCATCCCTTGTAGATTGTGAGCCCTCGCGGGCAGGGTTCTCGCTCCACCATACCTCTGCACGACCAGCTCTACCCTCACCTACTGTATCCTCCACCATCCCCTGTAGACTGTGAGCCCTCGCGGGCAGGGTCCTCTCTCCTGTACCAGTTGCTGACTCGTTTTGTTCAAGATTATTGAGTTTTTGCTACTTAAAGCGCCATGGAATAACTGGCGCTATATTAATAAATAGCAATATAAATGGGGTAAGAGAAGGGACATGAAGATGTAAGGACATGTAGGGGTAGGATTTGAGGATAAGAAAATGAGGTAAGAGGAAAAAAAATACCTATTGACATGGATGGGATAGACCATAATCGGAAGGGATGGAAGGAGTAAAATGGAGGATAGGTCTAGTAGGAAATAAGGCAAATGCGCAAAATGAGACGGTGAATGACGTGGAGGAGGCAAGATCTAAGGAGCAGAAGAAAAAAAATGTGATGAACGAAGCACAATAGCTGAGTTGTGTAAGTAATATCTAAGGAGCAAAGAAAGTAAATGGATGTGGGGCAAATAGATCGAGGCAGTTAAGGGACATGAAGGGGTAAAACAGGAAAGGAAGGATTGAAAACTGGATGGAAATGGCTGCAGCGAAGCTGGCACCATGGAAGTGAAGAGCCGGGTAGCAATGAGAACAGCGATGAGAGAATGGGATTGGTTAGAGGAAGAAGTGACGCGAAGGCAGAAATAAAATGATGGGAAAGTAAAGGACAAATAAGAGGGAAGAAAGCGAGGACGGGATAAGATGGCGACAGGTAAATCCGGAACGGAAGTGTAGAAAGAAGGAGAAGACTAATGGGAAATGGATGAAGAAGGCCAGATGGGTGGTAAGATGGAGAGCGGGGCACAAAGCTCATCCCAAAATTAAGATGGGAGCTTACTGATGACAACACCAAATGTGATCACGTTCTCACCTTAAAGAAGAACCAGCCAATAACATTGAAGATGAATCGGAACAAGAAGTTGTAGTGTCTCATGGCGCTAGTCCACACAATCCCGGGGCTCACACTGTTCACTCCCACTTCTGAGGGTATAAAGATGACAGTCTGACATAGTGTCCTTCACACTGCTCCTCATCGCCTATGTCACCATATAGCGCCACATTCATGGGAGTCGTTCACATGGACACTCCGCGTGGGATCTGTGTCATTTGAGGGACGTATAAAGTACATTATGGAATGGGGAATATTACATGTTGGTGATGACCGGGCAGTTGAATCCATCAGAGGTGAGATACCTCGGCCCTCCCTGCCCGCACTCGCTCTAACCTTTTCCTTCTAGCCTGTTGGCAAACTCCTTGGCACAGATGGTGTTCATTAGCTTGGTGCAGTTGTAGGCGACGTTCATGTAGAACTTCTCCATGTTCTTCCCCCACAGGTTGCTGGTGTCGATTTTTCCCTGTCCATGCATGAAGGAGGTCAGGAAAACAATGCGGCTTGGTGTCGTTCGCTTCAGGAGGTCTGAAGAGACAGAGAGTTATGGCACATCATATACCCAAAGCTCAGACACATGCACCTGAGACACCATGTCTTCTTACTAGGGAGATGCGACACTGGTGGCATACGGTGCCTGGTGAGAGATCGCCTACGATTCATCACTATTATCACCATTTTTATGGCCCAATTTTTATGGTGAAATACGGCCTCTACATTGATGACCACCGTCTCTCCGGTCACATGGGCTCATTCTGGATTCATATATGTCACCATGGCTGTGTATGGCCAAGATGACCCACAGGGAGAAGTTGTACTGGTTGCAGGTACATACCCAACAGCAGGTGGGTCAGCAGGAACGGGCCCAGATGGTTCGTTGCAAATGAGGCTTCTAGTCCCTCAGAAGTTATGGAATACGGCAGTCCTGAAATGACACGACGTAACTTTCATTGTGGTTCTATAGCCATCAAAGTATATCATAGCACCTGAGTGCCACGTGAGTCAGCGCGCAAGGCCAAAGCATCAAGGATGGTAGCGTGCTGGACCAGAGCATCATGTATGTAGGCACATAGGACCGGAGCATCATGTACATCAGTGCATCGGACTAGAGCATCATGTATGTCAGTGCGCTGGACTGGAGCATCATGTATAGCAGAATCCTGGACTGGAGCATCATGTATAGCAGAATCCTGGACTGGAGCATCATGTATGTAGGCACATAGGACCGGAGCATCATGTACATCAGTGCATCGGACTAGAGCATCATGTATGTCAGTGCGCTGGACTGGAGCATCATGTATAGCAGAATCCTGGACTGGAGCATCATGTATAGCAGAATCCTGGACTGGAGCATCATGTATAGCAGAATCCTGGACTGGAGCATCATGTATAGCAGAATCCTGGACTGGAGCATCATGTATGTAGGCACATAGGACCGGAGCATCATGTACATCAGTGCATCGGACTAGACCATCATGCATGTCAGTGCGCTGGACTGGAGCATCATGTATGTTAGTGCACAGGACCAGAGCATCATATACAGTACAGACCAAAAGTTTGGCCACACCTCATTTAAAGATTTTTCTGTATTTTCATGACTATGAAAATTGTACATTCACACTGAAGGCATCAAAACTATGAATTACCACATGTGGAATTATATACTTAACAAAAAAGTGTGAAACAACTGAAAATATGTCTTATATTCTAGGTTCTTCAGAGTAGCCACCTTTTGCTTTGATGACTGCTTTGCACACTCTTGGCATTCTCTTGATGAGCTTCAAGAGGTAGTCACCGGAAATGGTCTTCCAACAATCTTGAAGGAGTTCCCAGAGATGCTTAGCACTTGTTGGCCCTTTTGCCTTCACTCTGCGGTCTAGCTCACCCCAAACCATCTCGATTGGGTTCAGGTCTGGTGACTGTGGAGGCCAGGTCATCTGGCGTAGCACCCCATCACTCTCCTTCTTGGTCAAATAGCCCTTACACAGCCTGGAGGTGTTTGGGGTCATTGTCCTGTTGAAAAATAAATGATGGTCCAACTAAACGCAAACCGGATGGAATAGCATGCCGCTGCAAGATGCTGTGGTAGCCATGCTGGTTCAGTATGCCTTCAATTTTGAATAAATCCCCAACAGTTTCACCAGCAAAGCCCCCCCACACCATCACACCTCCTCCTCCATGCTTCACGGTGGGAACCAGGCATGTAGAGTCCATCCGTTCACCTTTTCTGCGTTGCACAAAGACACAGTGGTTGGAACCAAAGATCTCCAATTTGGACTCATCAGACCAAAGCACAGATTTCCACTGGTCTAATGTCCATTCCTTGTGTTCTTTAGCCCAAACAAGTCTCTTCTGCTTGTTGCCTGTCCTTAGCAGTGGTTTCCTAGCAGCTATTTTACCATGAAGGCCTGCTGCACAAAGTCTCCTCTTAACAGTTCTTGAAGAGATGTGTCTGCTGCTAGAACTCTGTGTGGCATTGACCTGGTCTCTAATCTGAGCTGCTGTTAACCTGCGATTTCTGAGGCTGGTGACTCGGATAAACTTATCCTCAGAAGCAGAGGTGACTCTTGGTCTTCCTTTCCTGGGGCGGTCCTCATGTGAGCCAGTTTCTTTGTAGCGCTTGATGGTTTTTGTAACTGCACTTGGGGACACATTCAAAGTTTGCCCAATTTTTCGCACTGACTGACCTTCATTTCTTAAAGTAATGATGGCCACTCGTTTTTCTTTACTTAGAATTTGTATTATGGCAAGAAAAAAGAAGCTAACAGTCTATTCAGTAGGACTACCAGCTGTGTATCCACCAGACTTCTGCACAACACAACTGATGGTCCCAACCCCATTTATAAGGCAAGAAATCCCACTTATTAAACCTGACAGGGCACACCTGTGAAGTGAAGACCATTTCCGGTGACTACCTCTTGAAGCTCATCAAGAGAATGCCAAGAGTGTGCAAAGCAGTCATCAAAGCAAAAGGTGGCTACTGTGAAGAACCTAGAATATAAGACATATTTTCAGCTGTTTCACACTTTTTTGTTAAGTATATAATTCCACATGTGGTAATTCATAGTTTTGATGCCTTCAGTGTGAATGTACAATTTTCAAAGTCATGAAAATACAGAAAAATCTTTAAATGAGAAGGTGTGTCCAAACTTTTGGTCTGTACTGTATGTCAGTGCACTGGACTGGAGTATCATGTATATTCGCGTCCTGGATTTGAGCATCATGTATGTCAGCGAATAGGACCAGAGTATCATGTATATCAGTGCACTGGACTAGAGCATCATGTATATCAGTGCACTGGACTGGAGCATCATGTATATCAGCGTCCTGGACTGGAGTATCATGTATGTCAGCGCATAGGACCGGCGCATCATGTATGTTAGCGCACAGGACCAGAGCATCATGTATGTCGGCACACAGGACCAGAGCATTATATAGGTAGTGTTACAGAGTCACTGGTAGTATATGCAAGGGGAGGTATGTGTCACTTCGGCTGCAAGCCTGTGTCAACTGAAACCTACAAACTTTCCTCCAGCATGTTATATGTTGGGGGTTAATTTACCTAAAAGGTGTGGTTTTATGTGAATGGCAAAGAGGGTGGGAAGTTATTCACCCTACCTCCCCTCAGAGTGTGGCTGAGTAAGCTTAAATGCTCAGTCACTATTCACTATTTTTGTCTCCATGGTGTTTGGGGAGGCAAGGTCTCCAGACTGGAAAGCCATAGCTCAGGATCTGAAGGCTGGGCTACAACCTGTGTGGGCGAACCCCACACTACTATGGACTATGCTTTTGTTTATCTTTTGTTTTGTTGTTTTGCCAGTAGGGCCGTGTTTATTTTGCTGGAGCTGCAGGGCTTTATGCCATACAATAAAGCCTGTAGAGAAAACCCGGTTCCTGGGTCTACTTTCGAAAGCGGCCGAGTTAGTCGTCGTACCACAGTTGGTGTGAGAGTGCGTGCAAGATTTCAGGAACACGTGTACCTGCTACAGAGACCGTTGGATGTCCTGGGTGAAGACTGCCAGCCTGCAGAAGACATCCGGCAGCATGGAAGAGCTAATTAAGCACCTGGTGCAGAGCCAGCAGCGCATGCAGCATCTGCAAAGCCAACAGAGCATGCAGCAGCAGCACCATGAGCAGCTACAGCAGCAACAAGAGACCAATAAGCTGCTGATGCAACAGGTTCAGCGCCAGAAACAGCAGCATCGTCAACAGCAGCAGCAGATCGAGTTACTCGCAGAGGCTATCCGTGGCAAGGCGACTGCTCCGACAAGTCCAGGTGATGACGCATATGTCAGGAAGACGGTAACGAGAGCGTTACAGAAGATTACCCCAGGGGATGATGTTGAGGCGTTCCTGACTGTCTTTGAGAGGGTGGCGGAACGGGAGAGATTGCCGCTGGAGCAGTGGGCGGAGGTTGTGGTGCCATATTTGACCGGGGAGCTGCAGAAGGCATATTACGATCTGACTTTGCAGGACGCAAAGGAATACGCCAAATTAAAAACCAAGATATTGGCACACTCAGGAGTGACTATGTCTGTTAGAGCGCAAAGGGTCCACCACTGGGCGTATGCTGGCGACAAACCTCCACGCTCACAAATGTTCGACTTGCTATATCTTGTCCAGAAGTGGCTGCAGCCAGAGTCTTCCTCTCCTGCCCAGATGGTTGAGCGTGTGGTAATGGGGGGGTTCATCCATTCCCTACGCAGGCTGGTGCAGACCTGGGTTGCCCAGGACGACCCTCGGAACGCAGACAATCTCGTGAATCTGGCAGAGAGGTACCAAGTGGTCGAAAAATCCCTAAGGAAACCCAATATAGTCACCTCCCCGTACTGGAGTGCCAAAAAGGCGGCGGGTTCACCACGGAAGTTCAGAGCCACAACTTGGGGGCATCCCTCTTCCACTGAAGGTGCCGCAAGAACTGTTGTTAAGGATGTGATCTGTTGGCAGTGTCACAATCCAGGACATGTAGCCGCCCAGTGTCATACATCTGCTGAGCCAATGGACTGCAGCCTAGGCAGACGATGTTCATATTATGCTTATCCAGCCTGCAGTATGGACTGTTAATCCGGCGAGGGGCTGCAGGCGTGTGCCGTATCCGTTAATGGAGTGATTGTACTGGGGCTGTTGGACTCTGGGAGTCTGGGAACCTTAATCAGTGCCACCCTTCCCCACCAGCTGATCTCTACCAAATCTGTGGGCGTCCACTGCATACATGGGGATGCCAAGAACTACCCGGTGGCCAGAGTGACAGTCGGAACAGACTGGCACCCAATCCCACGAGGTCAGAGTGGTCAAGGACCTGATACATCCCATCATATTGGGGCGTGATTTTCCCTTTTTCTTGGACTTGTGGGGGAAGGGATCCAGACTGAGTCACGTGGACAAAAGCCAGGACCAGAGAGAAACCCCGTTCGACATCGGAAGTGGATGAGTTCCCAATGTGTGTACTTGCCGGCGACGAGGACTAGACTGTGACCGAGGTGGAAAACCTTCCTGAATTAGAGGTTCCCGGAGAGAACTTTGGGTCAGCTCAAGTTTGGGACTTGACCTTGAAAGGGACGTGGAACAATGTTACTGTTTGTAATAGTGTTGCTCAAGAGCCGGGGGCGGACACTAGGTACCCACACTTTGCAGTTCAGGGGGAGCTATTATACCGTGTAACTAAACTAAAAGGTGAAGAGATAGTGGAACAACTATTAGTTCCAGGGCCATACCGTCGGAGGGTGTTAGACATGGCCACTCACATATTCTGGGGGGACACCTAGGGGTTGAGAAAACCCAGGAGAGAATAATAAGGAGGTTCTATTGGCCAGGATGTTACCGGGAAACCTTAAACTATTGTAGGTCCTGCCCCACCTACCAGATAACTGCACCCACCTCCCACTTCCGTAGTCCCTTAGTTCCACTACCTGTGACAGAGGTTCCCTTTGAGAGGATTGCCATGGACCTCTTGGGTCCCTTAGTTAAATCGTCCCGGGGCCACCAATACATCCTGGTGGTCATGGACTATGCGACCCTGTACCCCGAAGCGGTAACCCTAAGGAACTCGTCCAGTAACAGTGTAGCCCGAGAGCTGGTCCATATTTTTGCTTGGACAAGTCTGCCAAAACAGATTTTGACAGACCAAGGAACCCCCTTCATGAGCAAAGTGATGAGTCCTTCAGATTGCCCAGATTCGGACATCCGTTTACCATCCGCAGAGGGACGGCCTAGTGGAACTCTTCAACAAGACCTTAAAGGCGATGCTCAGGAAGGTCTTTGAAAAGGATGGGCGAGACTGGGACTACCTGCTCCCATTTCTACTTTTCTCCGTCAGAGAAGTTCCTCAAGCCTCCACTGGCTTCTTGCCGTTTGAGCTCCTGTATGGACGGCATCCAAGAGGTCTCCTAGACATTGCCAAGGAAACCTGGGAGGCCAAGGTCACGCCCCACCGGAGCATCATTGAACAATGTTGCCCAGTTAGAGGAGAGAATGGCGAAGGTTATGCCCATTGTGAAGGAACATCTCCAGGCGCCGGAGGCGAGGGTGTATAACCGGTCGGCAAGACTGAGACAGTTCCAGCCTGGGGATCGCGTTCTGGTTCTCATTCCCACCGTTGAAAGTAAGTTCCTGCCCAAGTGGCAAGGCCCGTATGAGGTGGTGGAGAAACTCGGTGAAGTGAAGTACAGAGTCCATCAACCTGGCCAAAGAAAGCCACACTAGGTGTACCATGTGAACCTGCTCAAGCCGTGGCGAGATCGGGAACCCGTGGGAACTCCTTGCCTGGGAGCCACTCCAGAAGGCCAGGTGGAAGAGGTCACGATAGCGGAGACCCTTTCGCCAGCCCAGAAGCAACAGTGTCGAGAACTGCTGCAGCGGAATCGGGACCTGTTCTCAGAGTTGCCAGGGCATACCCAGGTGGTAGAACATGATGTGCTAACACAGCCGCATGTAAGGGTAAACCTGAAGCCCTACAGGATTCCTGAAGCACACTGGGAGGTGATCTCGGCCGAGATGAAGAGGATGTTAGACCTTAGTGTGATAGAGGAGGCAAAGAGTGGATGGTTGAGCCCCATCGTCCTCGTGCCAAAAGCCAACGGAGAATGAAGGTTTTGTAACGACTACCGCCGGCTGAATGAGGTGTCCAAGTGCGACACATACCCGATGCCCCGCGTTGACGAGCTCATCGAGAAGCTGGGACCGGCGAGGTATATTACCACCCTCGATCTGACGAAGGGCTATTGGCAGATCCCCATGTCCCAGACGGCCAAGGAGAAGACTGCTTTTTCAACAACTGATGGGTGCTTTAGATACACTTGGATGCCGTTCGGACTACAGGGGGCCCCAGCTCCCTTCCAGTGGGCTATGGATCGGATCCTAGCCCCACATAAGAAGTATGCCACAGCCTACCTTGACGACATTGTAGTCTTTAGCCCAGACTGGGCTAGTCATCTACCTAAACTACAGGCCGTTCTGGATGCTCTGAGGAAGGCGGGATTTACTATAAATCTGATAAAATGTGCCGTTGGAAAAGAGGAGGCCAAGTACTTGGGCTATGTCGTCAGGAGAGGCAAAATAAAGCCACAAGACAATACAGTGGAGGCAATCCAGACCTGTTCGCAACCGCTCTCCAAGAAACAAGTGAGAGCATTCCTGGAACTGGTGAGATATTACCGGCGGTTTATCCCAAATTTAGCCATGATGGCCACGCCACTTACGGACCTTCTAAAAGGCACCAGATCAACCATGGTGAGTGGACGGAGGAAACAGACGGCATTTCAACAGTTGAAGCTAGCACTGTGTTAAGCAGCCAGTCCTGGTTGCACCAGACTTTAAGAAAGAATTTGTGATCCAAACGGACGCTTCAGAGGTTGGTCTAGGGGCTGTACTCTCTCAAGAGATAAATGGGGATGAACATCCCATTCTCTATCTGAGCCGGAAGGTCTCGTCCTGCGAGAAGAACTATGCAATAGTAGAAAAAGGGCTGTAGATACTACCTACTAGGCCGGAAGTTTAAATTGGTGTCAGACCATGCCCCTTTGAGATGGTTGAGGGGTAAAAATGCCAGGGTAGCTAGATGGTTCCTAGGTCTTCAGGACTTTAATTTTCACATGGAGCATAGGCCCGGGAAGTTACATGTGAACACTGATGCCCTCTTTAGAATTCCCTGTCTGGTGTCTGAAGGTGCCCAAACCCCCGGCTTTGGGCAGAGGGGGGAAATATGTGACAGAATCACTGGTAGTATATGCAAGGGGAGGTATGTGTCACTCCGGCTGCTAGCCTGTGTCAACTGAAACCTACAAACTTTCCTCCAGCATGTTATATGTTGGGGGTTAATTCACCTAAAGGGTGTGGTTTTATGAGAATGGCAAAGAGGGTGGGAAGTCACTATTTTTTTTTCTGTTGTGTTTGGGGAGGTAAGGTCTACAGACTGGAAAGCCATAGCTCAGGAAGGAGCTGAAGGCTGGGCTGCAACCTGTGTGGGCGAACCCCACACTCCTATGGACTGCGCGATCTTTATCTTTTGTTTTGCTGTTTTGCCAGTAGGGCCGTGTTTATTTTGCTGGAGCTGCAGGGCTTTATGCCATACAATAAAGCCTGTAGAGAAAACCTGGTTCCCGAGTGTACTTCCAAAAGCGGCCGAGTGAATCGTCTTACCACAGTAGGCACATAGGACCGCACCATCATTTATATCAGCGTCCTGGACTGAAGCATCATGTATATCAGTGCACAGGACCAGAGCATCATGTATATCAGTGCACAGGACCAGAGCATCATGTATGTCGGTGCAGGACCAGAGCATCATGTATGTCGGTGCAGGACCAGAGCATCATGTATGTAGGCACATAGGACCGGACCATCATTTATATCAGCGTCCTGGACTGAAGCATCATGTATATCAGTGCACAGGACCAGAGCATCATGTATATCAGTGCACAGGACCAGAGCATCATGTATGTCGGTGCAGGACCAGAGCATCATGTATGTCGGTGCAGGACCAGAGCATCATGTATGTCGGTGCAGGACCAGAGCATCATGTATTTCAGTGCACAGGACCAGAGCATCATGTATGTAGGCACATAGGACCAGAGCATCATGTATGTCAGTGCACAGGTCCAGAGCATCATGTATGTCAGTGCACAGGTCCAGAGCATCATGTACGTCAGTGCACAGGTCCAGAGCATCATGTATGTCATTGCACAGGTCCAGAATATCATGTATGTCAGCATCCTGGATTGGAGTATCATGTATATCAGCGTCCTGGACTGAAGCATCATGTATGTAGGCACATAGGACCAGAGCATCATGTATGTCAGTGCACAGGACCAGAGCATCATGTATGTCAGCGCACAGGACCCGGGCATCCTGTATGTAGGCACATAGGACTGGAGCATCATGTATATCAGTGCGCTGGACTGGAGCATCATGTATGTCAGTGCACAGGACCAGAGCATCATGTATGTCAGTGCACAGGACCAGAGCATCATGTGTGCAGGCACATAGGACCAGAGCATCATGTATATCAGTGTGCTGGACTGGAGCATCATGTATGTCAGTGCACAGGACCAGAGCATCATGTATGTCAGTGCACAGGACCAGAGCATCATGTGTGCAGGCACATAGGACCAGAGCATCATGTATATCAGTGTGCTGGACTGGAGCATCATGTATGTCAGTGCACAGAAGCAGAACATCATGTATGTCAGTGCACAGGACAGGAGTATCATGCATGTCCGCGCACAGGACTGGAGCATCATGTATGTCAGTGCACAGGACTGGAGTATCATTCATATCAGTGCACAGGACTGGAGCATCATGTATGTCAGTGCGCTGGACTGGAGCATCATGTATGTCAGTGCACAGGAAAGGAGTATCATGCATGTCCGCGCACAGGACTGGAGCATCATGTATGTCAGTGCACAGGACTGGAGCATCATGTATGTCAGTGCACAGGACTGGAGCATCATGTATGTCAGTGCACAGGACTGGAGTATCATTCATGTCAGTGCACAGGACTGGAGCATCATGTATGTCAGCGCGCAGCACCTGAGGCCCCAGCATTGTTGACCAAGATATCCAGTCTCCTCTCCTCCTTTAGGGTCTGTTCGGAGAAGGCTCGGACAGACGCCATGCTGCTGGTGTCCAGGACACGGAGGATGACATTCTTGTTTCCCGTATCCCTCTTTATCTCATCCACAGCTTCCTGTCCTCTCTCACGGCTACGACATGCCAGGATCACACGGGCGTTCCTCCTGGCAAAGTCCAAGGCCACATATTTCCCGATACCTGAAAGACGGAGGAAAATGAGAGCTACAGACAAGCGCTCTACATACAACCAACCACCATGTCACGTTCACTGAGAGAAGGGGCCGCCGGAAACCCTGCAGCCACGGATCATATAAGTGTCACGTCCCCTCCAGGAAAGCAAAAATATCCTTATCCTCATACAGATCTCAGAAATAAGATGACTCTGCTGATCCCGCTCTCTAATGATAATGAGATGACTGCTGACCCCGCCCTCTAATAATGAGATGACTCTGCTGATCCCGCTCTCTAATGATAATGAGATGACTGCTGACCCCGCCCTCTAATAATGAGATGACTCTGCTGACCGTGCCCTCTAATAATGAGATGACTCTGCTGACCCCGCCCTCTAATGATAATGAGATGACTGCTGACCCGCCCTCTAATGAGATGATTCAGTTGACCCTGCCCTCTAATAATGAGATGACTTTGCTGACCCCACCCTCAAATGTTAATGAAATGACTGCTGACCCCGACCTCTAATGATAATGAGATGACTATTGACCCTGCCCTCTAATAACAAGATTACTCTGATGACCCTGCCCTCTAAAAATGAGATGACTCTGCTGACTCCATCCTCTAATGATAATGAGATGACTGCTGACCCCACCCTCTAATGAGATGACTCTGCTGACCCTGCCCTCTTAATAATGAGATGACTCTGCTGACCCTGCCCTCTAATAATTAGATAACTGCTGACCCCGCCCTCTAATAATGAGATGACTCTGTTGACCACACCCTCTAATGAGAATGAGATGACTCTGCTGACCCTGCCCTCTAATGATAATGAAATGAGTCTGCTGACCATGCCCTCTAATGATAATGAGATTATTCTGCTGACCACACCCTCTAATGATAATGAGATGACTGCTGACCCTGCCCCCTAATAATGAGATTACTCTGCTGACCCTGCCTTCTAATAATGAGATGACTCTGCTGAATGTGCCCTCTAATGATTATGAGATTACTCTGCTGACCCCGCCCTCTAATGATAATGAGGTGACTGCTGACCCCGCCCTCTAATGATAATGAGATGACTGATGACACCGCCCTCTAATAATGAGAGATATCTGCTGACCCGCCCTCTAATAATGAGATGACTCTGCTCACCCTGATGATAAGATTATTCTGCTGACCCACCCGCTAATGATAATGAAATTACTCAGCTGACCCCGCTCTCTAATGATAATGAGATGACTCTGATGACCACGCCCTCTAATGATAATGAAATTACTCGCCCTCTAATAATGAGAGGTACCCGCTGACCCTGCCCTCTAATAATGAGATTAATCTGCTGACCCCGCCCTCTAATGATAACAAGATTACACTGATGACCCTGCCCTCTAATGATAATGAGATTACTCTGATGACCCTGCCCTCATGATAATACGATTACTCTACTGACCACACCCTCTAATGATAATGAGATTACTCTGCTGACCCCATTTTCTGATAATAACGATATGACTGCTGACCCCGCCCTCTGATGATAATGAGATGACTCTGCTGACCCCACCCGCTAATGATAATGAGATTACTCTGCTGACCACGACCTCTAATGATGAGATTACTCTGCTGACCCGCCCTCTAATAGTAAGAGGTATCCGCTGACCACGCCCTCTAATAATGAGATGAGTCTGCTGACCCCGGCTTCTGATGATAATGAGATTACTCTGCTGACCCCACTCTCTGATGATAATGAGATGACTGCTGACCCCCCCCCTCTAATAATGAGCTGACTCTGCTGACCCGCCCTCTAATGCTAATGAGATTACTCTGCTGACCCCATCCTCTAATAATGAGATGACTGCTGATCCCGCCCTCTGATGATAATGAGATGACTCTGCTGACCCTGCTCTCTAATGATAATGAGGTGACTGCTGATCCCACCCTCTAATGATAATGAGATGATTGCTGACACCACCCTCTAATGATAATGAGATGACTTTGCTGACCCGCACCCTAATAATGAGAGGTATCAGCTGACCCCACCCTCTAATAATGAGACAACTCTGCTGACCACGCCTTTTGATGATAATGAGATTACTCAGTTGACCCCATCCTCTAATGATAATGGGATGACTCTGCAGACCCTACCCTCTGATGATTATGAGATGACTCTGCTGACCCTACCTTCTAATAATAATGAGATGACTCTGCTGACCCCACCCTCTAATAATGAGATGACTCTGCTGACTCCACCCTCTAATAATGAGATGACTCTGCTGACCCCACCCTCTAATAATGAGATGACTCTGCTGACCCCACCCTCTAATAATGAGATGACTCTGCTGACCCCACCCTCTAATAATGAGATTACTCAGTTGACCCCACCCTCTAATGATAATGAGATTACTCTGCTGACTCCTAATGCAGGATGTCCTCTCAGCATGGTGCTTGCACCCTTCTCAGCAGACAGGGGAAGGACGAGGTCTGCACTCTGTACTGCAGGAGTCTGTGGTTCCCTCCAGGGGTTTGTTCCACTCTTACTCCTCATTCACACAGGATTGTCTAAGCTGATACATTGTCTGTCCCTATCCATATACCCATGTCCCCATTATTTTGCCACTTGCTTTGGCAATACTAACATGTACTTAGTCCTGCCTATAAAGCCCATTTGATTTGATTTGAGTCTCTCAGCTGTGTTAGGTCACCGGTGTTTGTCACCACTTGTGGAGTCAGAAACATCATGTCACAGTTGGGTTGGTGCAGACTACATCATGGACCTGGGGAGTGTGTTTGCCCCTCTCTCCTCAAGTCTGTTCTGCCCGATCCAGAGATTGTGGGCACAGGGGTACTGGTCCTGTGGATGGGCTGGGGGTCAGTGTCTGGACTTATTGTTGTCCATATTGAATCTCACAGGGGCATGCCGTTATCTTATCTGTCCAAGGCCTTGATCTTCTAGAGGACTAGTGGCCTCTCCTTACTGGGCCTCTCTTATCTCTACTGTGATGGCCTTGCCCTCCCGGGTCACTGAACTCTGCACAATATGTCAGGTAATGAACAATACAGAGCCATGCAGGTAATACGGTGTGGAGCAGTGAGCCGGAGAAGACACGTATCAGTCACCGCAAAGTGTAGCTGCACCATCTGTAGCCGATCCACCCCCTCCTCACTGGTCACCAGACCATACAGCCCTCTCCTCACTGGTCACCAGCTCATACCACCCACTCCTCACTGAACACCGGGCCATACCACCCTCTCCTCACTGGTCACCGGACCATACAGCCCTCTCATCACCGAACACTGGGCCATACCACCCTCTCCTCACTGAACACCGGACCATACAGCCCTCTCCTCACTGGTCACCAGCTCATACCACCACCTCCTCACTGAACACCAGACCATACTTGTTATGTTCTGCTACCAAAGCTAAGGAAAGAGAGGAGATCTGTCCCTACTATAGGACTCAGCTGAATCCCTACGATGTAACAGGGAACCTGATCCTGCGATCAGACCTGCTAAAGTCCTAATCTAGTCTGTACGGAGACCTATAGATTTGGGGAGGGAATCCCTACAAGTACTAAGGACTGGGAGGAATATGGGACACCTCCTAACAGAAATAGTAGCAGACAGACGAACAAACAAAATAGATAGAACATAGAGGTCCGTAGACCAAGCAAACTAACAGAGTTAGATACAGAGCACAGGCTAGCTAGAAAGTAGATATACAATGAAGTCCAGCAAAGCCAGAAGGGCGGAGCAGGATTAAATAGGCCAACAAGGTCATGTGACCAGCAAAGGAAAAAAAACCTAACAGCAAGGTTCTAACAGTACCCCCCCTTCTAAGAGGATCCTCCGGATCCCCTAGGACCAGGCTTATCAGGAAATCTCCTGTGAAACGCTCTGATAAGTCTGGACGCGGAAACATCATCTGACCTCACCCAAGAGTTATCCTCGGGTCCGAAACCTTTCCAGGCCACAAGATACTGCAAACTACCTCTATACCGTCTAGAGTTAAGGATGCGAGAAATTTCATATTCCCCGTCCTCCACCACCGGAGGAACAGAGGCAGAGGCGTCACCATCCGACACAACAGCTTTTTTTAACAGAGAGACATGAAAGACCGGATTAATTCTCCAGGAGGTAGGAACCTCCAACCTAACAGCAGATTGGTTGACAACCTGAAGCACCTTAAAGGGCCCTACAAACTTGGGACCCAATTTCTTAGAAGGAATCCTCAACCGCAGATTCCTAGAGGACAACCAAACCATGTCACCAACAGCGAACAAAACCTCCTGTCGTTTCCTATCAAAGTAGTCTTTAGATTTTCTGTTGGCCTCCTGAAGATTACCACGCACATCCGTCCAAACTCTTTCCAAATCACCGAAAAAATTCTCCTCCTCAGGCACGGCAGATCCCAACTTGGAGAACGACCCAAACGACGGATGTCTCCCAGAACAACAAAAAAAAGGCGAACAACCAGCAGAAGATGTATGATTGTTCAGAGCAAATTCGGCAAGTGGCAGAAACTCAGACCACCCCTCTTGATTGTCTGCCACAAAACAACGCAAGAACTGCTCAACATCCTGGTTTTTCCTTTCTGTCTGGCCATTAGATTCAGGATGATATCCGGACGAAAACGACAAATGAACTCCCAACCTGTCACAAAAGGCACGCCAAAAACGAGCCACGAACTGAGGACCCCTATCAGAAACAATGTCAGTAGGAACGCCATGAAGTCTGACAATTTCCTTGACAAAGGCCTTAGCGAGAGTTTTAGCGCAGGGCAGTTTGACGAAGGGAACCAAGTGACACATCTTGCTAAAACGGTCCACGACCACCCAGATGACAGTAAAACCCTCAGAGGGGGGAAGGTCAGTTATAAAGTCCATAGCCAAATGTGTCCAAGGAGCACTGGGGACCTCCAAAGGACAAAGTAACCCCGCAGCAGGAGTATGTGAGGACTTAGATCTAGCACATATAGTACATTGGCGCACCCACTTAATGACTTCCTTCTGCCATCCAGGCCACCAAAAACTGCGACCCACCAGTCTCTTGGTCTCAGAGATTCCGGGATGACCTGCCAACCGAGATTCGTGACACTCAACAAACAAATCTCTCCTAAAGGTCCCAGGCACAAACAACCTCCCATGAGGAGTGTTAGATGGGGCATTCTCCTGAGCTTTAAGAATCTCATCTTCCAAAACGGAGTCTAAAGCAGCTATCACAACACCTTCTTGTAAAATGTTTTCCTCTTTCTCAGCACCGACTATGGGAGAAAAACTGCGAGACAAGGCATCCGCCTTAACATTCTTAGTACCAGGGATGTAAGTAACGGAGAAATTAAACCGCGAGAAAAACAGTGCCCACCTAGCCTGACGGGCATTCAGGCGCTTGGCAGCATCAAGATATATCAGATTTTTATGATCCGTAAGAACCTGAACGGGAAATTCCGCACCTTCCAAGAAGTGGCGCCAGTGTTCAAATGCGAGTTTAATAGCCAATAATTCCCGATTACCAATATCGTAATTCAGTTCAGTCTCCGAAAATTTTTTTGAAAAAAAGGCACAGGGATGTAATCCATCCCCGTTATCCTGAGACAATACTGCGCCAACCCCCACAGAGGAAGCATCAACCTCAACCAAAAACGGCCTAGTAACATCAGGCTGCATAAGGATGGGAGCAGAGGTGAACCTCTCCTTGAGATACACAAAAGCTTCAATGGCCTCAGAAGACCACTGAACCGCATCAGCACCTTTCCTGGTGAGATCGGTCAGAGGTTTGACAATACTAGAAAAATTTTTTATGAATTTTCTATAGTAATTGGCGAAACCCAAAAACCTCTGTATCGATTTCAAACCAATAGGCCTAGGCCATTCCTGCACAGCCTGAACCTTAACCGGGTCCATCTCAAAACCTTTGCTGGAGATAATGTAGCCCAAAAAACTAATTCTCTGTACAGCGAACTCACATTTCTCCAGCTTAGCAAAAAGCGAATTGTCCATTAATAACTGTAATACCTCACGTACGCTCCGCCAATGAGACTCCAGATCCGGCGAATAAATCAAAATGTCATCCAAATACACAACCACATTTTTACCAATCAAAGGTCTAAGGATGTCATTAATCAGATTCTGAAAAAATGCTGGAGCATTAGTAAGACCAAAAGGCATAACCAGATTCTCAAAATGACCCACAGGAGTGTTAAAAGCAGTCTTCCATTCATCACCCTCCTTCATGCGCAACAGATTGTATGCCCCCCGGAGATCAATTTTAGAGAACCACTTGGCCCCCATTAACTGGTTAAACAGATCAGGAATCAATGGCAGTGGGTAAGGATTGCGTACAGTAATTTTATTAATCTCACGAAAATCCAGACAAGGACGTAAACCGCCGTCCTTTTTTTTTTACAAAAAAAAATCCAACCGCCACAGGAGACTTAGAGGGCCTAATGTGACCGGCCGCCAAACTTGTCTGTATGTATTCCTCCAAAGCCTTCCTCTCAGGAATAGTAAGGTTAAATAAACGACTTTTAGGAAGAGTCGCTCCAGGGACAAATTCAATAGAACAATCATAGTCTCTATGGGGAGGCAAAACCTGCGATTCCTTCTCAGAAAAAACTCTCCAAAAATCCTGAATAGGAACAGGCAATTCTCCCCTATCCACAGCTGCAATACGCCCGTTACAACACTTGTCATAACATTTATGGCTCCAGGATTTAATTTCACTGGTAGACCAATCCAGTACAGGATTGTGAAATTTTAACCAGGGTAACCCCAAAATTACTGGAGAAGGCAAATTATTCAACACCACCAAATCCAATTTCTCATGGTGAACACCATTAATAGTGAGAGGAAATTCACTGACCTTGAGAGTAACATTCTTCAAAGGGGAACCATCCACAGAAACCACAGCAATGGGGGATGATAAAGGTTCAGGTTTTAAATTGAGTTTTTCCACGAATCCCCCATCAATTACATTCAGTGTAGACCCGCAATCAACAAACACCCGAAATTCCATTAATTTTTCCTGAACAATCGTGGAAGCAGCTAAAAATACACCCTTGGAATTTAAACAGGCAATACGGGCGTGACTGACCATTTTTTTTTCTTTCTTCATACGAAGCTCACAGCCTTTAATCAAATGACCAGATTTTCCGCAATAGAAACACAAGCCTTCCGAAAAACGACGGTCTTTTTCTTGAGAGCGAGGTGCCACCGATCCAATCTCCATCGGTTCACCACTGTTAGTACACACATTATCATAACCAGAAACTGACATAGCAGAGGATTTGCTCTCATTAACCCTAGCACGCAGTCTTCTATCCACCCGTATAGCTAATTGCATAGCCTGTTGCAAATCCTCAGGTGTAGGATAAGCAATTAGCAGGTCTTTAACCCTTTCACTGAGCCCAGCAAGAAATAGACTTTTCAGAGCAGAATCGTTCCACCCTGTTTGAGTGGACCAACGACGAAAATGAGTACAATATTTTTCCACATTACCTGATCCTTGTTTTAAACGTCTCAACTCAGTCTCAGCTGATGCCACACGGTCAGGATCATCATATAATAATCCTAAAGCAGAAAAAAAACTATCCACTGATCTGAAGCATGTATCACTAGGTTGCAAAGAAAAGGCCCACTCCTGAGGCTCTTTGCGCAAAAGTGACATTATGAACCCTACGCGCTGGGATTCATCCCCAGAGGACTTGGGTCTCAAACGAAAATACAATAAGCAAGCATTTTTAAATGAAAAAAATTCTCGATGTTCACCAAAAAATAAATCCGGCAAACATACCTTAGGCTCCAAGAAATATGCTCCAGGACAGTTACTCACGTGCTGACGGAGCTCGGCCACTTCCAGAGAGAGTCCCTGCAGGTGTTTAGCCAAATCCTGAACCGACACCATGATGGAACAAAAAAAAAAAAAAAAATCTTTCCTTAGAGAATTTGCACGCTGGACTTACTGTTATGTTCTGCTACCAAAGCTAAGGAAAGAGAGGAGATCTGTCCCTACTATAGGACTCAGCTGAATCCCTACGATGTAACAGGGAACCTGATCCTGCGATCAGACCTGCTAAAGTCCTAATCTAGTCTGTACGGAGACCTATAGATGTGGGGAGGGAATCCCTACAAGTACTAAGGACTGGGAGGAATATGGGACACCTCCTAACAGAAATAGTAGCAGACAGACGAACAAACAAAATAGATAGAACATAGAGGTCCGTAGACCAAGCAAACTAACAGAGCTAGATACAGAGCACAGGCTAGCTAGAAAGTAGATATACAATGAAGTCCAGCAAAGCCAGAAGGGCGGAGCAGGATTAAATAGGCCAACAAGGTCATGTGACCAGCAAAGGAAAAAAAACCTAACAGCAAGGTTCTAACAATACTGCCCTCTCCTCACTGAACACCGGACCATACAGCCCTCTCATCACTGAACACTGAGCCATACCACCCTCTCCTCACTGAACACCGGACCATACAGCCCTCTCATCACTGAACACTGGGCCATACCACCCTCTCCTCACTGGTCACCGGACCATACAGCCCTCTCCTCACTGGTCACCAGCTCATACCACCCACTCCTCACTGGTCACCGGACCATACAGCCCTCTCATCACTGAACACTGGGCCATACCACCCTCTCCTCACTGGTCACCAGGTCATACCACCCCCTCCTCACTGGTCACCAGGTCATACCACCCTCTCCTCACTGAACACCAGACCATACAGCCCTCTCCTCACTGAACACCGGACCATACAGCCCTCTCATCACTGAACACTGGGCCATACCACCCCCTCCTCACTGAACACCGGGCCATACCACCCTCTCCTCACTGAACACCGGACCATACCGCCCTCTCATCACTGAACACTGGGCCATACCACCCTCTCCTCACTGAACACCGGACCATACAGCCCTCTCATCACTGAACACTGGGCCATACCATCCTCTCCTCACTGAACACCGGACCATACAGCCCTCTCATCACTGAACACTGGGCCATACCACCCTCTCCTCACTGGTCACCAGGTCATACCACCCCCTCCTCACTGGTCACCAGGTCATACCACCCTCTCCTCACTGAACACCGGACCATACAGCCCTCTCATCACTGAACACTGGGCCATACCACCCTCTCCTCACTGAACACTGGGCCATACCACCCTCTCCTCACTGGTCACCAGGTCATACCACCCCCTCCTCACTGAACACCGGACCATACAGCCCTCTCATCACTGAACACTGGGCCATACCACCCTCTCCTCACTGGTCACCAGGTCATACCACCCCCTCCTCACTGAACACCGGACCATACAGCCCTCTCATCACTGAACACTGGGCCATACCACCCTCTCCTCACTGAATACTGGGCCATACACACCCTCCTCACTATTCACTAGGCCATACCACCCTCTCTTCACTGAACACAGGACCATACCACCCCCTCCTCACTGAACACCGGACCATACACACCCTCCTCACTGAACACCGGACCATACACACCCTCCTCACTGAACACCGGGCCATACCACCCCCTCCTCACTGAACACTGGGCCATACCACCCTCTCCTCACTGGTCACCAGGTCATACCACCCTCTTCTCACTGAACACGGGACCATACCACCCCCTCCTCACTGGTCACCAGGTAATACCACCCCTTCCTCACTGAACACCGGACCATACAGCCCTCTCATCACTGAACACTGGGCCATACCACCCTTTCCTCACTGGTCACCAGGTCATACCACCCTCTCCTCACTGAACACTGGGCCATACCACCCTCTCCTCACTGGTCACCAGGTCATACCACCCCCTCCTCACTGAATACTGGGCCATACACACCCTCCTCACTATTCACTAGGCCATACCACCCTCTCTTCACTAGACACAGAGGTCGTCCACCCTCTCCTCACTGAACACCGGACCATACAGCCCTCTCCTCACTGAACACCGGGCCATACCACCCTCTCCTCACTGAACACGGGACCATACCACTCTCTAATCACTGAACACCGTATAGAGTGCCTGAGGCTCGGCGACAAGCTATCTCAGAGGAGGTGAAAGCTATGCTGCAGTTAGGTGTCATTGAAGAGTCCCAAAGTGAGTGAGCTAGCCCAATAGTAATAATACCTAAGCCTGATGGGAATCTACGGTTCTGTAATAACTTCAGAAAACTTAATGAAGTTTCGAAATTTGACGCCTACCCCATGCCTCGGGTGGATGAATTGATAGAGCGGTTTGGGCAGGCTCGATACTTTTCAACCATTGACCTCACAAAAGGGTACTGGCAAATGCCCCTAATGGAGGCGGCGAAGGAAAAAACGGCCTTTGTGACGCCCAAAGGGCTATTCCAGTATAAAGTATTACCCTTTGGTTTGCATGGCGCGCCAGCGACGTTCCAGCGGTTAATGGATATTATTCTCTGTCCCCATCACCGTTATGCCTCAGCCTATCTTGATGACATTGTTTTGTACAGTGCAGACTGGGAAAGTCACCTACCAAAGGTACAGGCGGTAATAGATTCCCTCCGACAAGCAGGGCTAACCGCCAACCCAAAGAAATGTTCCATATTGTTGGAAGAAGCTCGGTACTTGGGTTATGTCATTGGGAGAGGAGTCCTCAAACTCCAAGTAAACAAAGTAGAAGGGGATTCAGACCTGGCCCCGTCCCCTCACAACAGCAGGTGAGATCTTTTCTAGGTTTAGTGGGATATTACAGCCGATTTATTCCCAACTTTGCCACCTCCTTTAACAGACAGCTTGAAAGGGAGAAAGTCCGTGATGGTCCGCTGGAATGATCAGACAGAGGAGGCTTTTGTAAAATTAAAGTCTGTACTGTGCGATACACCGGTTCTGGCTTCACCAAATTTCAAAAGGGAGTTAATTGTGCAGACCGATGCCCCGGAGATAGGTCTTGGTGCCATGATGTTTCAAGAGGTTAGCGGGGAAGAGCATCCCGTTAGTTTCCTGAGCCGGAAGTTTACCCCATCCAAAACAAGGTACATACAGTATAGTAGAGAAAGAGTGCCTGGCCATTAAGTGGCCACTTGAGTCTCTCTGCTATTACTTGCTGGGGAGGACATTTCGTTTGGTGACCGATCATTCCCCTCTTACGTGGATGAGTCACGCTAAGGAGAGGAATGCACGAGTCACTAGGTGGTTTCTGGCCCTCCAAAATTTCAAGTTTTCAGTGGAACATTGGGCAGGCTGACTGCTGGGGAAATGCGGATGCCCTATCCAGAGTCCACTGTATGACATGTGTCCACCCCCATAGGGTTGAACAAAGGGGGGAGGTATGTGGTGCAGTAAAAGGTGTAGTACTGGATGGAAGGTATATTTCTCCCATCAAGATAAAATGTGGCCTGGATTTTCCCTAACTCTCCGGGTTTTCAGCGCAACACCTGACATACACAGCTGCAGCAATCAAGCCTGCATAAGCCAGGTAGGGGGATACCTGCTGGAAAGGTCTGTGACGAAGATTCCAGCAACCCTGGGAATGGCACCTGGTGGTCACCTGTGGCCTGCAACTAACCACATCACTAGTGGTGACCAGGCAGCCGTTCAGTTAAGCCCGTCCCATGCAAGGGTGAGACCTGTGGTTCTCCAAGTTGGAGTACATTTACGTTGTTTTTTTTCCCTTTCTGCCACCTGTTCTTTAAAGTGTGAAAAAAACACTGAAGTTTGGACTTTAAGCCTGTGTGTTGCCTCATTACTGCGTTGCGGCCGCTGCCTACCAGAGCAAAGCCCTACAATATCAATAAAAATTGTACTTTTATGATAATTCTAAGTCACTTTTTCCTGGGTTATTGTGGAGTTAGCAGTGACCGTATGGGGGCATATGCATATATTCCATGCGTTGGAATCAGAGGTGTATATACCATACGTTCACTGTTAGTTTCCCAATAACCAGCCTTAGTGGAAACACCCTGTAGCCTCCTCCGTTATTTGTTTGTCAATTGCGTAATTTTCCGGACAATAGGGGGCAGTAGAGAGCGGTTCATGACAAAAAGATAACAGTAGGTGGATCTGCGTGACCTCCCAGGCTGGGATCTTTGACATCTACATATATTTTTTTATGGCCATGCTACTATTTTAATGAAGTCATGATAAATTATTTTTGCTTTTAGTTTGCTTTGCTGGGTTGAAAACCCTCTTTTCTTAAACCTGAATCTATGAACTCATTGGTTGGCGACTTATAAGAATGTGTGTGTGGTTTCAGTTTCCCGTATAGGTTGTATGTTATGTGCAATTATGGCTAAATACCATTTCACATTTATTTTTTTGATATAAGCGTTAAGAACAACAATGGGATCAAACTCAAAGAATTTGATGACTGGACAAAAAGACAAATCTTTTGTCAATAGTGTTTGCACTCGTCCACTTGAAAAGTTTTAAGAGCTGGAGGAAGACTGTAGAAGGAACATGTGGTTTTCTTCATGTCGTATATGGCTATATATAGTGCAGGTGCAACTGTACCGGGGCCCGGCGGTGCAGGGGGGCCCTTGCCGGGCGACTAATGATGAGGGCAATCTGGCCTGCTTCTCAGACCCCCAGGCTCCGGGTGGGCCATGGCCAGATTGCCCTCATCATACACGGCGGGCACTGCTTGATGTAGTCATCATGCAGCGCAGGCCTGTGTCAGCGAGAAAGCTGCAGTTGAGGAAGACGCTGCAGGGGGGCGCGCTAAGAGGTAAGTTGTGTGTTTTTTTAATTTTTAAATACTGAAATGCTGGGGAGAACAAGAGAATGAGGGGAGGTGGGGGAGAGCAATGATGGGGCTAAGGAGAGCAATGGTGGCGATGGGGAGAACATTGATGGGGCTAAGGAGAGCAATGGTGGCAATGGGGAGAGCAATCATGGGGCTAAGGAGAGCAATGGTGGCTATGGGGAGAGCAATGATGGGGCTAAAGAGCGTAATGGTGGCGATGGGGAGAGCAATGATGGCGATGGGGAGAGCAATGATGGGGCTAAGGAGAGCAATGGTGGCTATGGGGAGAGCAATGATGGGGCTAAGGAGAGCAATGGTGGCAATGGGGAGAACAATGATGGGGCTAAGGAGAGCAATGGTGGCTATGGGGAGAACAATGATGGGGCTAAGGAGAGCAATGGTGGCGATGGGGAGAACATTGATGGGGCTAAGGAGAGCAATGGTGGCAATGGGGAGAGCAATGATGGGGCTAAGGAGAGCAATGGTGGCTATGGGGAGAACAATGATGGGGCTAAGGAGAGCAATGGTGGCTATGGGGAGAACAATGATGGGGCTAAGGACAGCAATGGTGGCTATGGGGAGAACAATGATGGGGCTAAGGAGAGCAATGGTGGAGATGGGGAGAACATTGATGGGGCTAAGGAGAGCAATGGTGGCAATGGGGAGAGCAATGATGGGGCTAAGGAGAGCAATGGTGGCTATGAGGAGAGCAATGATGGGTCTAAAGAGAGTAATGGAGGCGATGGGGAGAGCAATGATGGGGCTAAGGAGAGCAATGGTGGCGATGGGGAGAGCAATGATGGGGCTAAGGAGAGCAATGGGGAGAGCAATGATGGGGCTAAGGAGAGCAATGGTGGCAATGGGGAGAGCAATGATGGGGCTAAGGAGAGCTATGGTGGCGATGGGGAGAACATTGATGGGGCTAAGGAGAGCAATGGTGGCTATGAGGAGAGCAATGATGGGTCTAAAGAGAGCAATGGTGGCGATGGGGAGAGCAATGATGGGGCTAAGGAGAGCAATGGTGGCGATGGGGAGAGCAATGATGGGGCTAAGGAGAGCAATGGGGAGAGCAATGATGGGGCTAAGGAGAGCAATGGTGGCTATGAGGAGAGCAATGATGGGTCTAAAGAGAGCAATGGTGGCGATGGGGAGAGCAATGATGGGGCTAAGGAGAGCAATGGTGGCGATGGGGAGAGCAATGATGGGGCTAAGGAGAGCAATGGTGGCTATGGGGAGAACAATGATGGGGCTAAGGAGAGCAATGGTGGCGATGGGGAGAGCAATGATGGGGCTAAAGAGAGTAATGGTGGCGATGGGGAGAGCAATGATGGGGCTAAGGAGAGCAATGGTGGCAATGGGGAGAGCAATGATGGGGCTAAGGAGAGCAATGGGGAGAGCAATGATGGGGCAAAGGAGAGCAATGGTGGCAATGGGGAGAGCAATGATGGGGCTAAGGAGAGCAATGGTGGCGATGGGGAGAACATTGATGGGGCTAAGGAGAGCAATGGTGGCGATGGGTAGAGCAATGAAGGGGCTAAGGAGAGCAATGGTGGCAATGGGGAGAGCAATGATGGGGCTAAGGAGAGCAATGGGGAGAGCAATGATGGGGCAAAGGAGAGCAATGGTGGCAATGGGGAGAGCAATGATGGGGCTAAGGAGAGCAATGGGGAGAGCAATGATGGGGCAAAGGAGAGCAATGGTGGCAATGGGGAGAGCAATGATGGGGCTAAGGAGAGCAATGGTGGCGATGGGGAGAACATTGATGGGGCTAAGGAGAGCAATGGTGGCGATGGGTAGAGCAATGAAGGGGCTAAGGAGAGCAATGGTGGCGATAGGGAGAGTAATGATGGGGCTAAGGAGAGCAATGATGTAGCAAAGGAGAGGAAGGGTGGCTATGGGGAGAACAATGATGGGGCTAAGGAGAGCAATGGAGGCAATAGGGAGAACAATGATGGGGCTAAGGAGAGCAATGGTGGCGATGGGGAGAACATTGATGGGGCTAAGGAGAGCAATGGTGGCAATGGGGAGAGCAATGATGGGGCTAAGGAGAGCAATGGTGGCTATGGGGAGAGCAATGATGGGGCTAAAGAGAGTAATGGTGGCGATGGGGAGAGCAATGATGCGGCTAAGGAGAGCAATGGTGGCGATGGGGAGAGCAATGATGGGGCTAAGGAGAGCAATGGTGGCGATGGGGAGAGCAATGATGGGGCTAAGGAGAGCAATGGTGGCGATGGGGAGAGCAATGATGGGGCTAAGGAGAGCAATGGTGGCGATGGGGAGAGCAATGATGGGGCTAAGGAGAGCAATGGTGGCTATGGGGAGAACAATGATGGGGCTAAGGAGAGCAATGGTGGCGATGGGGAGAGCAATGATGGGGCTAAGGAGAGTAATGGTGGCGATGGGGAGAGCAATGATGGGGCTAAGGAGAGTAATGGTGGCGATGGGGAGAGCAATGATGGGGCTAAGGAGAGCAATGGTGGCAATGGGGAGAGCAATGATGGGGCTAAGGAGAGCAATGGGGAGAGCAATGATGGGGCAAAGGAGAGCAATGGTGGCAATGGGGAGAGCAATGATGGGGCTAAGGAGAGCAATGGTGGCGATGGGGAGAACATTGATGGGGCTAAGGAGAGCAATGGTGGCGATGGGTAGAGCAATGAAGGGGCTAAGGAGAGCAATGGTGGCGATAGGGAGAGTAATGATGGGGCTAAGGAGAGCAATGGTGGCGATGGGGAGAGCAATGATGTAGCAAAGGAGAGGAAGGGTGGCTATGGGGAGAACAATGATGGGGCTAAGGAGAGCAATGGAGGCAATAGGGAGAGCAATGATGGGGCTAAGGAGAGCAATGGTGGCGATGGGAAGAACATTGATGGGGCTAAGGAGAGCAATGGTGGCTATGGGGAGAACAATGATGGGGCTAAGGAGAGCAATGGTGGCGATGGGGAGAGCAATGATGGGGCTAAGGAGAGCAATGGTGGCGATGGGGAGAGCAATGATGGGGCTAAGGAGAGCAATGGTGGCTATGGGGAGAACAATGATGGGGCTAAGGAGAGCAATGGTGGCAATGGGGAGAGCAATGATGGGGCTAAGGAGAGCAATGGTGGCGATGGGAAGAACATTGATGGGTCTAAGGAGAGCAATGGTGGTGATGGGAAGAGCAATGATGGGGCTAAGGAGAGAAATGGTGGCGATGGGGTGAGCAATGATGGGGCTAAGGAGACCAATGGTGGCGATGGGGAGAGCAATGATGGGGCTAAGGAGAGAAATGGTGGTGATGGGGTGAGCACTGATAGGGCTGGGGAGAGCAATGTGGGGCTGGGGAGAGCAATGGTGGGACTGGGGAGAGCAATGGTGGGACTGGGGAGAGCAATGGTAGGACTGGGGAGAGCAATGATGGGGCTAAGGAGAACAATGGTGGCAATGGGGAGAGCAATGATGGGGCTAAGGAGAGCAATGGTGGCGATGGGGAGAACATTGATGGGGCTAAGGAGAGCAATGGTGGTGATGGGGAGAGCAATGATGGGGCTAAGGAGAGCAATGGTGGCGATGGGGAGAGTAATGATGGGGCTAAGGAGAGCAATGGTGGCGATGGGGAGAGCAATGATGTAGCAACGGAGAGCAATGGTGGCTATGGGGAGAACAATGATGGGGCTAAGGAGAGCAATGGTGGCAATAGGGAGAGCAATGATGGGGCTAAGGAGAGCAATGGTGGCGATGGGAAGAACATTGATGGGTCTAAGGAGAGCAATGGTGGTGATGGGAAGAGCAATGATGGGGCTAAGGAGAGAAATGGTGGCGATGGGGTGAGCAATGATGGGGCTAAGGAGAGCAATGGGGAGAGGAATGATGGGGCTAAGGAGAGCAACGGTGGCGATGGGGAGAGCAATGATGGGGCTAAGGAGAGAAATGGTGGTGATGGGGTGAGCACTGATAGGGCTAGGGAGAGCAATGTGGGGCTGGGGAGAGCAATGGTGGGACTGGGGAGAGCAATGGTAGGACTGGGGAGAGCAATGGTAGGACTGGGGAGAGCAATGGTAGGACTGGGGAGAGCAATGGTGGCGATGGGGAGAGCAATGATGGGGCTAAGGAGAGCAATGGTGGCGATGGGGAGAGCAATGATGGGGCTAAGGAGAGCAATGGTGGCGATGGGGAGAGCAATGATGGGGCTAAGGAGAGCAATGGTGGCGATGGGGAGAGCAATGATGGGGCTAAGGAGAGCAATCGTGGCGATGGGGAGAGCAATGATGGGGCTAAGGAGAGCAATGGTGGCTATGGGGAGAACAATGATGGGGCTAAGGAGAGCAATGGTGGCGATGGGGAGAGCAATGATGGGGCTAAAGAGAGTAATGGTGGCGATGGGGAGAGCAATGATGGGGCTAAGGAGAGCAATGGTGGCAATGGGGAGAGCAATGATGGGGCTAAGGAGAGCAATGGGGAGAGCAATGATGGGGCAAAGGAGAGCAATGGTGGCAATGGGGAGAGCAATGATGGGGCTAAGGAGAGCAATGGTGGCGATGGGGAGAACATTAATGGGGCTAAGGAGAGCAATGGTGGCGATGGGTAGAGCAATGAAGGGGCTAAGGAGAGCAATGGTGGCAATGGGGAGAGCAATGATGGGGCTAAGGAGAGCAATGGTGGCGATGGGGAGAACATTGATGGGGCTAAGGAGAGCAATGGTGGCGATGGGTAGAGCAATGAAGGGGCTAAGGAGAGCAATGGTGGCGATAGGGAGAGTAATGATGGGGCTAAGGAGAGCAATGGTGGCGATGGGGAGAGCAATGATGTAGCAAAGGAGAGGAAGGGTGGCTATGGGGAGAACAATGATGGGGCTAAGGAGAGCAATGGAGGCAATAGGGAGAGCAATGGTGGCGATGGGAAGAACATTGATGGGGCTAAGGAGAGCAATGGTGGCTATGGGGAGAACAATGATGGGGCTAAGGAGAGCAATGGTGGCAATGGGGAGAGCAATGATGGGGCTAAGGAGAGCAATGGTGGCGATGGGAAGAACATTGATGGGTCTAAGGAGAGCAATGGTGGTGATGGGAAGAGCAATGATGGGGCTAAGGAGAGAAATGGTGGCGATGGGGTGAGCAATGATGGGGCTAAGGAGAGCAATGGTGGCAATGGGGAGAGGAATGATGGGGCTAAGGAGAGCAACGGTGGCGATGGGGAGAGCAATGATGGGGCTAAGGAGAGAAATGGTGGTGATGGGGTGAGCACTGATAGGGCTGGGGAGAGCAATGTGGGGCTGGGGAGAGCAATGGTGGGACTGGGGAGAGCAATGGTGGGACTGGGGAGAGCAATGGTGGGGCTAAGGAGAACAATGGTGGCAATGGGGAGAGCAATGATGGGGCTAAGGAGAGCAATGGTGGCGATGGGGAGAACATTGATGGGGCTAAGGAGAGCAATGGTGGTGATGGGGAGAGCAATGATGGGGCTAAGGAGAGCAATGGTGGCGATGGGGAGAGTAATGATGGGGCTAAGGAGAGCAATGATGTAGCAACGGAGAGCAATGGTGGCTATGGGGAGAACAATGATGGGGCTAAGGAGAGCAATGGTGGCAATAGGGAGAGCAATGATGGGGCTAAGGAGAGCAATGGTGGCGATGGGAAGAACATTGATGGGTCTAAGGAGAGCAATGGTGGTGATGGGAAGAGCAATGATGGGGCTAAGGAGAGCAATGGTGGCGATGGGGAGAGCAATGATGGGGCTAAGGAGAGCAATGGTGGCAATGGGGAGAGCAATGATGGGGCTAAGGAGAGCAATGGTGGCGATGGGGAGAGCAATGATGGGGCTAAGGAGAGCAATGGTGGCGATGGGGAGAGCAATGATGGGGCTAAGGAGAGCAATGGGGAGAGCAATGATGGGGCTAAGGAGAGCAATGGTGGCAATGGGGAGAGCAATGATGGGGCTAAGGAGAGCAATGGTGGCGATGGGGAGAACATTGATGGGGCTAAGGAGAGCAATGGTGGCGATGGGGAGAGCAATGAAGGGGCTAAGGAGAGCAATGGTGGCAATGGGGAGAGCAATGGTGGCGATGGGGAGAACATTGATGGGGCTAAGGAGAGCAATGGTGGCGATGGGTAGAGCAATGAAGGGGCTAAGGAGAGCAATGGTGGCGATAGGGAGAGTAATGATGGGGCTAAGGAGAGCAATGGTGGCGATGGGGAGAGCAATGATGTAGCAAAGGAGAGGAAGGGTGGCTATGGGGAGAACAATGATGGGGCTAAGGAGAGCAATGGAGGCAATAGGGAGAGCAATGATGGGGCTAAGGAGAGCAATGGTGGCGATGGGAAGAACATTGATGGGGCTAAGGAGAGCAATGGTGGCTATGGGGAGAACAATGATGGGGCTAAGGAGAGCAATGGTGGCAATGGGGAGAGCAATGATGGGGCTAAGGAGAGCAATGGTGGCGATGGGAAGAACATTGATGGGTCTAAGGAGAGCAATGGTGGTGATGGGAAGAGCAATGATGGGGCTAAGGAGAGAAATGGTGGCGATGGGGTGAGCAATGATGGGGCTAAGGAGAGCAATGGTGGCAATGGGGAGAGGAATGATGGGGCAAAGGAGAGCAACGGTGGCGATGGGGAGAGCAATGATGGGGCTAAGGAGAGAAATGGTGGTGATGGGGTGAGCACTGATAGGGCTGGGGAGAGCAATGTGGGGCTGGGGAGAGCAATGGTGGGACTGGGGAGAGCAATGGTGGGACAGAGGAGAGCAATGATGGGGCTAAGGAGAACAATGGTGGCAATGGGGAGAGCAATGATGGGGCTAAGGAGAGCAATGGTGGCGATGGGGAGAACATTGATGGGGCTAAGGAGAGCAATGGTGGTGATGGGGAGAGCAATGATGGGGCTAAGGAGAGCAATGGTGGCGATGGGGAGAGTAATGATGGGGCTAAGGAGAGCAATGGTGGCGATGGGGAGAGCAATGATGTAGCAACGGAGAGCAATGGTGGCTATGGGGAGAACAATGATGGGGCTAAGGAGAGCAATGGTGGCAATAGGGAGAGCAATGATGGGGCTAAGGAGAGCAATGGTGGCGATGGGAAGAACATTGATGGGTCTAAGGAGAGCAATGGTGGTGATGGGAAGAGCAATGATGGGGCTAAGGAGAGAAATTGTGGCGATGGGGTGAGCAATGATGGGGCTAAGGAGAGCAATGGTGGCAATGGGGAGAGGAATGATGGGGCTAAGGAGAGCAACGGTGGCGATGGGGAGAGCAATGATGGGGCTAAGGAGAGAAATGGTGGTGATGGGGTGAGCACTGATAGGGCTAGGGAGAGCAATGTGGGGCTGGGGAGAGCAATGGTGGGACTGGGGAGAGCAATGGTAGGACTGGGGAGAGCAATGGTGGCGATGGGGAGAGCAATGATGGGGCTAAGGAGAGCAATGGTGGCGATGGGGAGAGCAATGATGGGGCTAAGGAGAGCAATGGTGGGGCTAAGGAGAGCAATGGTGGCGATGGGGAGAGCAATGATGGGGCTAAGGAGAGCAATGGTGGCGATGGGGAGAGCAATGATGGGGCTAAGGAGAGCAATGGGGAGAGCAATGATGGGGCTAAGGAGAGCAATGGTGGCAATGGGGAGAGCAATGATGGGGCTAAGGAGAGCAATGGTGGCGATGGGGAGAACATTGATGGGGCTAAGGAGAGCAATGGTGGCGATGGGGAGAGCAATGATGGGGCTAAATAGAGCAATGGTGGTGATGTGGAGAGCAATGATGGGGCTAAAGAGAGCAATGGTGGCGATGGGGAGAGCAATGATGGGGCTAAGGAGATCAACGGTGGCGATGGGGAGAGCAATGGTGGGGCTAAGGAGAGCGGGGGAGACACATGTGTATTTACAATATATGTGACCTTGTTATTTTTTAGGCTGGAGATCATCGTGACAAGACGAGTCGTGGCTGGGAGATGTGGACATGAAGGTCTGACCAGATGGAGAAGAAGCAGCAGAAACCGACTCTGATCAGATGAGACGTAAGTGCCTGGATGTAAGTATTTATCTGTATCTGCAGTGTGTGACTTGGAGTGATAATGTTATCTGTAAAATCTCTTAAGCTGCATTCTCACATTTGTGTGAAATGTCCGTGTGCTGCCAGATTTTTTTATCAGATGGTCCTCGTAGAGTATTACAGATCCATTCACACATCCATGAAAATCACGGATCTGAGAATGAGATCTGTGAGGGTCAAAGAATGTCCTGTTCTCGCTAAGGAGAGCAATGGTGGTGATGGGGAGAGCAATGATGAGGCTAAGGAGAGCAATGGTGGCAATGGGGAGAGCAATGATGGGGCTAAGGAGAGCAATGGTGGCAATGGGGAGAGCAATGATGAGGCTAAGGAGATCAACGGTGGCAATGGGGAGAGCAATGATGAGGTTAAGGAGAGCAATGGTGGCGATGGGAACAGCAATGATGGGGCTAAGGAGAGCAATGGTGGCGGTGGGGAGAGCAATGATAGGGCTAAGGAGAGCAATAATGGTGATGGGGAGAGCAATTGTGGGGCTAAGGAGAGCAATGGTTGCGATGGAAAGAGCAATGATGGGGCTGGGGAGAGCAATGGTGGAGCTGGGGAGAACAATCTTGGGGCTGGGGAGAGTATTGGTGGGGCTGGGGAGAGCAATGATGGGGCAGGCAAGGGCAAGAGCAATGGTGGGGCTGGAGAGAGCAATGGTGGGGCTGGAGAGAGCAATGGTGGGGCTGGAGAGAGCAATGGTGGGGCTGGGGAGAGCAATGGTGGGGCTGGGGAGAGCAATGGTGGGGCTGGGGAGAGCAATGGTGAGGCTGGGGAGAGCAATGATTGGGCTGGATAAAGCAATGACGGGGTGCTGGGAGAGAGCAATGATGGGGGTGCTGGGAGAGAGCAATGATGGGGGTGCTGGGACAGAGCAATGATGGGGGCTGCTGGGACAGAGCAATGATGGGGGCTGCTGGGACAGAGCAATGATGGGGGTGCTGGGACAGAGCAATGACGGGGGCGCTGGGACAGAGCAATGACGGGGGCGCTGGGACAGAGCAATGACGGGGGCGCTGGGACAGAGCAATGACGGGGGCGCTGGGACAGAGCAATGACGGGGGCGCTGGGACAGAGCAATGATGGGGGCTGCTGGGACAGGGCAATGATGGGGGTGCTGGAAGACAGCAATGACGGGGTGGGGACAGCAGTGATGGAGCTGGAGAGAGCAATGATGGGGTGCTGAGAGAGAGCAATGATGGGGGTGCTGAGAGAGAGCAATGACAGAGGTGCTGGGACAGAGCAATGATGGGGGTGCTGGGACAAAGCAATGACGGGGTGCTGGGAGAGAGCAATAACGGGGGCGCTGGGAGAGAGCAATGACGGGGGTGCTGGGAGAGAGCAATGATGGGGGTGCTGGGACAGAGCAATGATGGGGTGCTGGGACAGAGCAATGATGGGGGTGCTGGGACAGAGCAATGACAGAGGTGCTGGGACAGAGCAATGATGGGGGTGCTTGGACAGAGCAATGACGGGGGTTGCTGGGACAGAGCAATGATGGAGGTGCTGGGACAGAGCAATGATGGGGGTGCTGAAGAGCAATGATGGGGGTGCTGGGACAGAGCAATGATGGGGGTGCTGGGACAGAGCAATGATGGGGGTGCTGGGACAGAGCAATGACAGGGTCCTGGGAGAGAGCAAAGATGAGGGTGCTGGGAGAAAGCAATGATGGTGGTGCTGGGAGAGAGCAATGATGGGGGTGCTGGGAGAGAGCAATGATGGCGGTGCTGGGACAGAGCAATGATGGGGGTGCTGGGACAGAGCAATGATGGGGGTGCTGGGAGAGAATAATGATGGGGGTGCTGGGAGAGAATAATGATGGGGGTGCTGGGAGAGAATAATGATGGGGGTGCTGGGAGAGAGCAATGATGGCGGTGCTGGGACAGAGCAATTACAGGGTCCCAGGAGAGAGCAATGACGGGGGTGCTGGGAGACAGCAATGATGGCGGTGCTGGGACAGAGCAATGATGGGGGTGCTGGGACAGAGTAATGATAGGGGTGCTGGGAGAGAGTAATGATGGGGGTGCTGGGACAGAGCAATGACGGGGGTGCTGGGACAGAGCAATGACGGGGTGCAGGGAGAGAGCAATGATGGAGGTGCTGGGACAGAGCAATGATGGGGGTGCTGGGACAGAGCAATGATGAGGGTGCTGGGAGCATAGGCAGATTATAATGAGGGCAATCTGGGCTACCGCCCGGGCCTCCATGGCCAGATTGTTCTCATTATAATATGTGCGGCGCCGCGGCACATACCAGCAGTCAGAGGCGGGGGGTCCCCGGACCGCTCCCCCAGCAGCGGCGCACGGCCGCTGCTTCTTCTTCTGTGCGCGGCTGTGTCTGCAAGTGTGAAGTCACGCAGTGCGGGCTCTGCACTGCTACTTACTGTTAGAACCCTCCTGTTAGTTTTTTCTATCTTGTGTTTTGCGGTCATGTGACCATCTGCCTTTATATTCCAGCTCCGCCCTTTTGGCTGTGCTGGACTTCAGTGTTCTTCTGTCTCTCTAGCCAGGTGCTTCTGTGCCTTTCTCTGTCAAGTTCGCTTGGTCCTCTGGGACCTCTAGTACTTTTTGTCAGTTTGTCTTTTGTGTTCTGCAACAACTTCTGTTTAGGAGGTGTCCCATTTTTGTTCCAGTCCTTAGTTCTTTTAGGGACCCCTCCCTTAATTCTATAGGTCTTCGTTCAGACTAGCCGAGGACTAAGACGGGTCTGTTCACTAGGAACAGGCAGCCCGCTACATCGTAGGGATTCAGCTTAGTCTTACTGTAGGGACAGCTTTCCCCTATCTTTCCTTAGTACATGTTGCAGATCATAACACTTACCATCGGAGAGGAGCTGGACGACGGGAGCCTAGGGATGGTGAGTGAGCGTGTGTGTGTGTGTGTGAGAGTGTGTGTGCAGATATCATTGTGTGATGTCTGTTTATACGTATTTTTGTGCTTCAAATGTGTTTATGCGTGTATGTATATGTCTGTATATGTTTATATGTGTGTGCGTGACTGCATGCGGCCTCCCGCTGTCTCTGGGGGGCGCCGTGTGGCCTCCCGCTGTGTATAGATGGCGCCGTGCGGCCCCCTGCTGTGTATAGATGGCACCGTGCGGCCCCCTGCTGTGAATAGATGGTGCCGTGCGGCCTCCTGCTGTGTATAGATGGCTACGTGCGGCCTCCCGCTGTGTATAGATGGCTACGTGCGGCCTCCCGCTGTGTATAGATGGCTACGTGTGGCCTCCCGCTGTGTATAGATGGCTACGTGTGGCCTCCCGCTGTGTATAGATGGCTACGTGCGGCCCCCTGCTGTGTATAGATGGCGCTGTGCGGCCCCCTGCTGTGTATAGATGGCGCTGTGCGGCCCCCTGCTGTGTATAGATGGCTACGTGCGGCCTCCTGCTGTGTATAGATGGCTACGTGCGGCCTCCTGCTGTGTATAGATGGCTACGTGCGGCCTCCCGCTGTGTATAGATGGCTACGTGCGGCCTCCCGCTGTGTATAGATGGCTACGTGCGGCCTCCTGCTATGTATAGATGGCTACGTGCGGCCCCCTGCTGTGTATAGATGGCGCCGTGCGGCCCCCTGCTGTGTATAGATGGCTACGTGGGGCCTCCTGCTGTGTATAGATGGCTACGTACGGCCTCCTGCTGTGTATAGATGGCTACGTACGGCCTCCTGCTGTGTATAGATGGCGCCGTGCGGCCCCCTGCTGTATATAGATGGCTACGTGGGGCCTCCTGCTGTGTATAGAAGGCTACGTGCGGCCTCCTGCTGTGTATGGGAGGATTGTGGCAGCTCATATTGTGTGTAGGGTCTCATACTGTATATAGGGGATGTCAGCATACTTAATTGTGCTCAATATTAAGTCATAAAATTAATGTAAAAAAAAATTACATTAATTTTACATTAATAGGGAGCCTAGGGATGGTGAGTGAGTGTGTGTGTGCGAGTGTGTGTGTGTGCGAGTGTGTGTGTGTGCGAGTGCAGATATCATTGTGTGATGTCTGTTTATACGTATTTTTGTGCTTCAAATGTGTTTATGCGTGTATGTATATGTCTGTATATGTTTATATGTGTGTGCGTGACTGCGTGCGGCCTCCCGCTGTCTCTGGGGGGCGCCGTGTGGCCTCCCGCTGTGAATAGATGGTGCCGTGCGGCCTCCTGCTGTGTATAGATGGCTACGTGCGGCCTGCTGCTGTGTATAGATGGCTACGTGCGGCCTCCTGCTGTGTATAGATGGCTACGTGCGGCCTCCCGCTGTGTATAGATGGCTATGTGCGGCCTCCCGCTGTGTATAGATGGCTACGTGCGGCCTCCCGCTGTGTATAGATGGCTACGTGCGGCCTCCCGCTGTGTATAGATGGCTACATGCGGCCCCCTGCTGTGTATAGATGGCACCGTGCGGCCCCCTGCTGTGTATAGATGGCACCGTGCGGCCTCCTGCTGTGTATAGATGACTACGTGCGGCCTCCTGCTGTGTATAGATGGCTATGTGCGGCCTCCCGCTGTGTATAGATGGCTACGTGCGGCCCCCTGCTGTGTATAGATGGCTACGTGGGGCCTCCTGCTGTGTATAGATGGCTACGTGGGGCCTCCTGCTGTGTATAGATGGCTACGTGGGGCCTCCTGCTGTGTATAGATGGCGCCGTGCGGCCCCCTGCTGTATATAGATGGCTACGTGGGGCCTCCTGCTGTGTATAGAAGGCTACGTGCGGCCTCCTGCTGTGTATGGGAGGATTGTGGCAGCTCATATTGTGTGTAGGGTCTCATACTGTATATAGGGGATGTCAGCATACTTAATTGTGCTCAATATTAAGTCATAAAATTAATGTAAAAAAAATTATAATTAATATATTGTGCCAAATTAATTTCACGTGAACTATCACATGATCTATCACAGGGGATCATGTGACATGTCACGTGATACATCAGGTGTGTGTGTGTGGGGGGGGGCCCGCGCCTTCTAAACTGCCCGGGGCCCTTGCAGCTCTTAATCCACCCCTGGCTGCGAGAGAGTAATGATGGAGGTGCTGGGAGAGAGCAATGACGAGGGTGCTGGGAGAGAGCAATGACGTGGGTGCTGGGAGAGAGTAATGATGGGGGTGCTGGGACAGAGCAATGATGGATGATGGGGGTGGTGGGAGAGAGTAATGATGGGGGTGCTGGGAGAGAGCAGTGATGGAGGTGCTGAGAGAGAGCAATGAAGGGGATGCTGGGAGAGAGCAATGATGGTGGTGCGGGGAGAGTAATGATGGGGGTGCTGGGAGAAAGCATTGACAGGGGTGCTGGGAGAGAGCAATGATGGTGGTGTTGGGAGAGAGCAATGATGGGGGTTTCACATTGCTTGTACTGTAAAGCCTTGGATATTTTCCGTATGCACATTGCCTTAGGCTGTGTGCCCTCTATACGTTTTTTAAGCATTTCCGCAGCAGCAATTCCGCTGCAGAAACGCTTAAAAAACACTTGGTAGAAGGTCTGCGATGTTCCCCAATGATAATCCGCATGTGCTGTGCACATGCTGTGGAAATTTCCGCTGCGGATTATCATTGCGGAAAAATCCACAGCACTGGGGCTTGGGAGAACAATGTTGGGGCTGGGGAGAGCAATGGTGGGGCTGGGGAGAGCAATGGTGGGGCTGGGGAGAGGAATGGGGGTGATGATGTACTGCCAGATTTTTTTATCGGATGGTCCACGGACTCGTAGAGCTTTACAGATCCATTCACACATCCATGAAAATCACGTATCTGAGAATGAGATCTGAGGGTCAGAGAATGTCATGTTGTGGCTAAGGAAAGCAATGGTGGCGATGGGGAGAGCAATGATGGGGCTAAAGAGAGCAATGGTGGCGATGGGGAGAGCAATGATGGGGCTAAGGAGAGCAATGGTGGCAATGGGAGAGAGCAATGACGGGGGTGCTGGGAGAGAGCAATGATGGGGTGCTGGGAGAGAGCAATGACGGAGGTGCTGGGACAGAGCAATGATGGGGGTGATTGGACAGAGCAATGATGGGGGTGCTTGGACAGAGCAATGATGGGGGTGCTGGGACAGAGCAATGATGGGGGTGCTGGGACAGAGCAATGATGGGGGTGCTGGGAGAGAGCAATGACGGGGGTGCTGGGAGAGAGCAATGACGGGGGTGCTGGGACAAAGCAATGACGGGGGTGCTGGGACAAAGCAATGACGGGGGTGCTGGGACAAAGCAATGACGGGGGTGCTGGGAGAGAGCAATGATGGGGCTAAGGAGAGCAATGGTGGCGATGGGGAGAGCAATGATGGGGCTAAGGAGAGCAATGGTGGCAATGGGGAGAGCAATGATGGGGCTAAGGAGAGCAATGATGGCGATGGGGAGAGCAATGGTGAGGCTAAGGAGAGCAATGGTGGCGATGGGGAGAGCAATGATGGGGCTAAGGAGAGCAATGGTGGCGATGGGGAGAGCAATGATGGGGCTAAGGAGAGCAATGGTGGCAATGGGGAGAGCAATGATGGGGCTAAGGAGAGCAATGGTGGTGATGGGGAGAGCAATGATGGGGCTAAGGAGAGCAATGGTGGTGATGGGGAGAGCAATGATGGGGCTAAGGAGAGCAATGATGGTGATGGGGAAAGCAATGATGGGGCTACGGAGATCAACGGTGGCGAAGGGGAGTAATGATGGTGGTGCTGGAACAGAGCAATGATGGGGGTGGCGATGGGGAGAACAATGATGTAGCTAAGGAGAGCAATTGTCGTGATGGGGAGGGCAATGATGGGGCTAAGGAGAGCAATGGTGGTGATGGGGAGAGCAATGATGGGACTAAGGAGAGCAATGATAGCAATGGGGAGAGCAATGATGGGGCTAAGGAGAGCAATGATGGCGATGGGGAGAGCAATGGTGAGGCTAAGGAGAGCAATATTGGTGATGGGGAGAGCAATGATGGGGCTAAGGAGAGCAATGGTGGTGATGGGGAGAGCAATGATGGGGCTAAGGAGAGCAATGGTGGTGATGGGGAGAGCAATGATGGGGCTAAGGAGAGCAATGATGGTGATGGGGAGAGCAATGATGGGGCTACGGAGATCAACGGTGGCGATGAGGAGAGCAATGATGGCGTTAAGGAGAGCAATGATGGGGCTAAGGAGAGTAATGGTGGCAATGGGGAGAGCAATGATGGGGCTAAGGAGAGCAATGGTGGCAATGGAGAGAGCAATGAAAGTGCTAAGGTGAGCAATGGTGGCGATGGGGAGAGCAATGGTGGGGCTAAGGAGAGCAATAATGCGATGGGGAGAGCAATGATGGGGCTAAGGAGAGCTGTGGTTGCGATGGGAAGAGCAATGATGGGGCTGGGGAGAGCAATGGTTGCGATGGGAAGAGCAATGATGGGGCTGGGGAGAGCAATGATGGGGCTGGGGAGAGCAATGGTGGGGCTGGCGAGAGCAATGGTGGGGCTGGCGAGAGCAATGGTGGGGCTGGCGAGAGCAATGGTGGCGATGGGGAGAGCAATGATGGGGCTGGAGATAGCAACAATGGGGCTGGGGAAAGTAATGATGGGACTAGGGAGAGCAATGATGGGGATGCTGGGAGAGAGCAATGATGGGGGTGCTGGTAGAGAGCAATGATGGGGGTTTCACTTTGGTTGTACTGTGAAGCCTTATATGTTTTCTGTGTGCACATAGCCTTACAGTTAATTGGGGAGAGTCACAGAGACTGAATAATTTATATTATTGGGTGGCGGAGATTGTAGTTAATGGGGGGCACAGTGCTGCTTATCACTTTATATTTTGATTACTAAGTGGCTAATAGTATATTAATGGGGGGGGGTCTACATATCTGTAGTCAGGGGGCAGTGCGGGGGAGACACATGTATGCATACAATATATGTGACCTTGTTATTTTCTAGGCTGGAGATCATCGTGACAAGACGAGTCGTGGCTGGGAGATGTCGACATGATGGTCTGACCAGATGGAGAAGAAACAGCAGAAACTGACTCTGATCAGATGAGACGTCAGCGGTAAGTGCCTGGATGTAAATATTATTCTGTATCTGCGCTGTGTGACTTGGACTCGTAGAGTTTTACAAATCCATTCACACATCCATGAAAATCCCGGATCTGAGAATGAGATCTAAGAGGGTCAGAGAATGTCCTGTTCTAATGTAATTTTGTGGATCAGAATAGGACATGCTGAATGCATCTGTAAAAGCGGGCAGCACACCGACACTGCACACAGATGCAGGAATGTAGCCTTATTATGTATAGCACAGTCCCTTAGTATATAGTGTACTCACTTATTATGTATAGCATACTTGTGGCACCCCAGGGGTCTGGTTTCCACAGTAACAAGCAATGTTATGTCTGAGAGCAGGTGGGAGGTCTCTTGGTCAGGGATCCTGTGCATGCCACACCTCCTGCCCAGTCCTGGGAGGGGAAGAACTTCCCCTGTATAAACCTGGGGCTGAGGCAGGGTTAGAGAGTTCAGAGGGAGAGTGCAGCCAGGAGGGCTGACAGGGAGCTGTGGCTCCGGCTGGGCCCAGCTCCTGGGCCATGCCAGAAGTAGAGAAGAGAAGCAGCATAGGAAGAAACAACAGGAGCTCTGTGGGAGCAGTGTTACAAAGAGTCAGGGGCTGGCAGCTGCAGAGCTCGCCCTGACTGAGAAGTTATCACCGGACCCGGAGTCCGAGGCTGTGGGGACTAATCCTTACCCAGCAGCAGAAACCGACCGGCAGGGGATTGCAGGTCCTCTGGCCCAGAAACCCGAAGGCACGGTCACACGCGTGGGACCAGCACCGCCATCGTGGAGCGGAAGCCATTAGAAGGCCCCGAGTCACCGGCCATACGGGTGAGCACCACACGGTACACTCAGGGACGTGGGCTACTTTTACCCGCCTCTAGCAAGGTAGCCAGAAGAGTACAGTTAGCTGGGAAGGCCTACAACTCCGCCTGGCCAGGGGAGATCCCATCTGCTCAAGGACTGACCAGGCCCCGATCGCTAGCAAGTACTCCGGGAGGGTCTATCTTTGTCACCAGTAAAGACCCTGAACTACACGCATCGTCTCTGAGTGGTTCCTGCTACCCCCATCATCCACTTCGGCTGCCCTGAGGCCATACCCCTCCCGTTGGGGGTTATACCATCCCCGCTGCACCATCCTTCCACCGGCCTCAGCGGTCTGCCCTGCAGCGGCAGCTCCAAAGCTGCATTCAACGGGTGGCGTAGTCATCCAACATCTACTGCTAATAGACTCGCCACTTAGTTTGACTCCCTGGGCACGGACCGGGTCACCGCCACGAGACTACTACCCCCATCTGATCCGGCTCCGGGTAAGCCCCCGTGCACGCGATGCCGCACGACACAGAAGGCCCAGGGGCGCGTCATACTCCCTTAGTATATAGTGTACTCACTTATTATGTATAGCATACTCCCTTAGTATATAGTGTACTCACTTATTATGTATAGCATACTCCCTTAGTATATAGTGTACTCTCTAATATGTATAGCATACTCCCTTAGTATATAGTGTACTTACTTATTATGTATAGCATACTCCCTTAGTATATAGTGTACTCACTTATTATGTATAGCATACTCCCTTAGTATATAGTGTACTCACTTATTATGTATAGCATACTCCCTTAGTATATAGTGTACTCACTTATTATGTATAGCATACTCCCTTAGTATATAGTGTACTCACTTATTATGTATAGCGCCGTCCTTAGTTATATAGTTTCCTCTTTTATTATGTATAACACCCTCCCTTATTACGTACCATCCTCTCTAGTTATATATGGTGCCGTCCCTTATTATATAGCTTCCTCTGCTGTTATGTACAGTGCTGTCCCTTACATAGTGTATTCTTGTTATTTTTGTCAGTCGCAGCGCCCTCTTTTATTACATAGTCGTCTCTTGTTAGATATAAAATGACGGCTGATGGAGCAGCCGGTGACCAGGAGACCAGTCCATCAGCTCCTCCATCAGAAAAGAAGCTTCCCATGCTCCATCAGCCGTCATTGCATTATATATCTAACAAGAGAGGACGCTACGTAATAAAGAACAGGGCGCTATATAATCCAAAATGTAAGGGACGGTGCTGTACATAACAAAAGAGAGAACTGTGTAATAAGGGACGGCAGTATACATAATAAAGGAGGTTATGTAAGAGGTATATATGTGTGTGTGGCTTTGTCGCCATAAAAGGTGGGGGCCCAGACACATTTCTTGCACGGGGGCCCCAAGCAGTCAGTGTCCGCCCCTGATATAGTCTATTATATTGTTACTATTATTACTACACCATATAATACTGTATGTACTACTTCCATCAGTTCTGGAAGGTCTGCAAGAAAACGACAGAGGTTCTTCTTGTCCCAGCTCAGGAGCCAGGCCTTGTTTCCTTTCCCCATAGCCACTTCTCTTCTCTTCACCCCATGCTGGGTTTTTGTGGTAACCTGGCAAACACCTCTGACATCATCACTCAAAGCCATATAAGGCAGACACATTCAGCCAGGTGTTGTCTGAGTACTGAGGCAGCATTACAGCCATCATGTGCTCTGCAGGAGATGCTTTATTTTTTCGCATAGCCCAAGCTCCAGTCAGGAGCCTAATTATTTCTTTCTACTCCTGACTTCCACTCAAACACCAGTGTTTATTTCCATTAATTCCAAACTCTGTCTAAGTTACCAATGTACTTACAAATATATAATGTATGTGTATTGGATGATATTAACCCCACGTTGGCTACGTGTAGTCCACACCTATCTCTGCTCTCAAGTTTCCAGATCACCAATTGTTTTAGGGACTGTTCACACCTCGGTCACTGCAGTCAAAGTAAGGCATCACAGCAAGCTGCTTTCAAGTTTGCCTATATTTCTCTTATTTATATATGTGAACCTAACCTGTACAAGTAAGAACTTTACTGCTATCCTGCAGTTAACCATTTCTTGCTACACATTTCTGTCAGCATACATCTGTGCTGTAAACCATAACTCTGCATGCCAGTTATCAGATTGTCCATTCAACTATTACTCTGGTGTGTAAACACACCTATGCAAACCAGAATCAGTTATTGCATTACTGCACTTTACTGCTATCCTGCAGTTAACCATTTCCTTGCTACACATTTCTGTCAGCATACATCTGTGCTGTAAACCATAACTCTGCATGCCAGTTATCAGATTGTCCATTCAACTATTACTCTGGTGTGTAAACACACCTATGCAAACCAGAATCAGTTATTGCATTACTGCACTTTACTGCTATCCTGCAGTTAACCATTTCCTTGCTACACATTTCTGTCAGCATACATCTGTGCTGTAAACCATAACTCTGCATGCCAGTTATCAGATTGTCCATTCAACTATTACTCTGGTGTGTAAACACACCTATGCAAACCAGAATCAGTTATTACATTACTGCTATCCTGCAATTAACTATTTCCTTGCTACTTGTTCCATATTCTCTCTAGATCTATAGTCACCATGTGAGTCTGCAAATCTGGCTGAGTTTAATCCGTTACTTCCAGCTCTGCTTGTCTGTCTGCCATCCCGTATACTCCATTGTCCTGATCCTCAATGAAAAATGTGCCATCCGGAAAGACCCACTTTACTGCTCCAGCTGTTTAGAGGAGAGGAACAGAGAAGTACATTGGAAAGGACACAAGACTAAGGAGGAGAGAATAAAGGAGACTGAAAATTCAGAAGAGGAGCAAAGAATTCTGGTGGAGGAGACTGGAGGAGTCTGGAGAGGAGACAGTGGAGTCTGGTATAGGGAGCAGAGGAGTCTGGTATAGGGAGCAGAGGAGTCTGGTATAGGGAGCAGAGGAGTCTGGTATAGGGAGCAGAGGAGTCTGGTATAGGGAGCAGAGGAGTCTGCATGGGATAAAGAAGTCTGGACGAGAAATACAGGGGAGTCTGGAGGAAAAGCTCAGCGCAATCTGGGGGGAGGTACAGGGCAGTGTGAAGAGTCTAAAGGGGGAGAGGAGTCTGAAGGAAGTGTACATAAGAGGCTGGAGGAGGGGCGCAGAGGAGTCTGAAGGAAGTGTACATAGGAGGCTGGAGGAGGGGCGCAGAGGAGTCTGAAGGAAGTGTACATAGGAGGCTGGAGGAGGGGCGCAGAGGAGTCTGAAGGAAGTGTACATAGGAGGCTGGAGGAGGGGCGCAGAGGAGTCTGAAGGAAGTGTACATAGGAGGCTGGAGGAGGGGCGCAGAGGAGTCTGAAGGAAGTGTACATAAGAGGCTGGAGGAGGGGCGCAGAGGAGTCTGAAGGAAGTGTACATAGGAGGCTGGAGGAGGGGCGCAGAGGAGTCTGAAGGAAGTGTACATAGGAGGCTGGAGGAGGGGCGCAGAGGAGTCTGAAGGAAGTGTACATAGGAGGCTGGAGGAGGGGCGCAGAGGAGTCTGAAGGAAGTGTACATAGGAGGCTGGAGGAGGGGCGCAGAGGAGTCTGAAGGAAGTGTACATAGGAGGCTGGAGGAGGGGTACTGTTGCGCCCCTGAGGGTTTGACCGCCACAGGGATGCTGCACTTCTTTAATGGAGTGTGGAGTTCCTCCTCTGAGGTAAGAACAGTGTGATAGTCGTGACCCAACCTCTGCATCCAACACCACACTACTCCACCAGAGGGGGCTAGAATGCACTAGATGCTGCTCCCCTGGTTACAGGGAGACTGAGGAACCAAGAGTTAGGGGAACCAGTTAGTGGGTGAGGGTGGAGGACTTACAAGTTAGTTACACTTTAAATTTCATGTTTAATAAAAAACCATCTTTGGTCTTGGTCTTTCGTCTGTCAAGCGGTCTTTGTGCTGTCAAATACTGTGTGTAACTGTGATCTCCCACCCTGAGCGTGGATCCTGTGTGGACCTGCAGGGTTGGGAGACACAGCCCTCGTACCCCGGCCTTGGGACGAGGGGCAGGTTGCAGACGGGGAATGTCTTAACCCGGCCAATGACCAGGACCAAGAAGGCCCGGGAGCTCAAGAGTGTGGCTCCATAGCAAATGGATCCCAGGCAGGATGCAGACGGAGCGGAGTACTCCACCTGTCCTCGCCATGCTGATATATTCAGAGGGACTCCGGCTGCAAAAGGGGTACCGGCCCCCGACACCCGACCTTGCTACTCCATGTCCTGGTCGGGAAAGCCTGGTAGGCCCAGAGGATCCCACCGGGTATCGGACGGAGCGGAGCTGCCACCCGTGCCCTTGTTCTGAGAGGAGCTCAGAGGGAGACCCGGCCTATTTGCACACACACGGACAGGAAAGGATTCGGTCTGTAGCTCAGGAACACTCTGGTGTAGGTTCCCGATTGAACGCTGGACTTACTCGAAGGTTGTCGGACCCCCGTCTCTGGTGACCGCAGGACTCCACGGGGAGCAGGGAGTCGCCTTCCTTCTGCCATCTCTAAAGTGAGTAAAGCCTTGGAAGTTCACCCCTATGGCCTCTGGACTGTTATTTCTGCGCCACACCGCGAGACGCGGTGCCCGTCTCCCTCTACTACTACCCCCTCCATCCTGTCCCTCTGCCCTGAGGCCTTGCTCCGCCTGTGGGGAGTAGTAAGAACTTTGGCCGCCATAGCACCGGGCCTCAGCGGACTGCAGCGGCGCTGGTGGCCTTCACCAGGCACCACAGGTGGCGTAGTCGTTAATCAGCCACTCAACCCGGATAAGCCCTCACCATCTCCTTTTTAATGTGACGGCCCTGAGCACGGGTCGGATCCCGGCCACGACTGCACCCCATCTCTACATCATAGGACCCGACTCCGAGTCCCCCATCTCCCAGGGTAAAATAAAAGGGCTTTTCGAGTAGAGGCGTCACAGTACAGAGGAGTCTGCTAGAAAATATAGTAGAGTTCAGTGTTGAGTACAAAGGAGTTCTGAAAATAAGATAAAGGAGACTGATAAGGAGTGTGAATCTGGAGGAGACGACAGAGAATTCTGAAGGAGACAGAGGCGTCTGGAAGAGGGGAAAGAGGCGTCTGGAAGAAGGGAAAGAGGCGTCTGGAAGAAGGGAAAGAGGCGTCTGGAAGAAGGGAAAGAGGCGTCTGGAAGAAGGGAAAGAGGCGTCTGGAAGAAGGGAAAGAGGCGTCTGGAAGAAGGGAAAGAGGCGTCTGGAAGAGGGGAAAGAGGCGTCTGGAAGAGGGGAAAGAGGCGTCTGGAAGAGGGGAAAGAGGCGTCTGGAAGAGGGGAAAGAGGCGTCTGGAAGAAGGGAAAGAGGCGTCTGGAAGAAGGGAAAGAGGCGTCTGGAAGAAGGGAAAGAGGAGTCTGGAAGAAGGGAAAGAGGAGTCTGGAAGAAGGGAAAGAGGCGTCTGGAAGAAGGGAAAGAGGCGTCTGGAAGAAGGGAAAGAGGAGTCTGGAAGAAGGGAAAGAGGAGTCTGGAAGAAGGGAAAGAGGCGTCTGGAAGAGGGGAAAGAGGCGTCTGGAAGAGGGGAAAGAGGCGTCTGGAAGAGGGGAAAGAGGCGTCTGGAAGAGGGGAAAGAGGCGTCTGGAAGAGGGGAAAGAGGCGTCTGGAAGAGGGGAAAGAGGCGTCTGGAAGAGGGGAAAGAGGCGTCTGGAAGAGGGGAAAGAGGCGTCTGGAAGAGGGGATAGAGGCGTCTGGAAGAGGGGATAGAGGCGTCTGGAAGAGGGGATAGAGGCGTCTGGAAGAGGGCCAAAAATTCTGTGTGAGGGGATAAACGAGTGTTGTGGAAGCAACAGAGGAGTCTGGAGAAGGAGACAGGGAGGTCTGGTGAAGGAGGACTGAAAAGTCTGAAGAAAGAGTACAGAGGGGTTTGGAAGGGGATATAAAGGACTGTAGGAGAGTGTAAGGGACAGAAGAGTCTGTGGGGAGGAGTCTGGAGGAAAGAACACTGGGAGCACTGGCAGATGAATGTGGGGAGAGATAAGATCCAGCAGGACTCGTCCTTCTTAAATGCACCTTCTTTATTGTAGATCAGTGAAACAACTTGGAATAAATCTTACTGCGATCCGGAGCTCTGTCCTTAATCATCGCATAAAACCAAATCAACTGAAGCTGCACAGAAAAATCCCGTAGTCTTTCCCCAAGTAGTAGGTCCAGTATTGTCAGTATGAGTATAGAGATGAGGGGACAGGTTGGAGCCCGATGTGGGAGCCTTATTGCGGCGTGTCAACTCCAGAAAAAGTGCCAGCAGCAACTCAGCAACATTTTTGTGACTTTTCTCGATTTGACAAAGGTTTTCAATACAATCAGCACGGACGGCCTGTGGAAAATCATGGGAAAGTGCCATGCTATTTTCTGCCATGTTGACAGATGTCAGGTACAGGACTGACTGCAAGCTATCCAATCCCAGACGCCTGAAGGCTGTTACAAAGGTGCATAACACTGTCAGCCGTGACTGCTTGTTTGGTGATGACTGCACACTTAAAGGCTTTTTCCCACGAACAAAAGTTCATTTTAATCACTACATCTTGGAATAATAATAAGTTCCACAATTGGATGTGATATAATAATGTTCCTGTGCTGAGATAATCTTATAAATGTGCCCCTGCTGTGTACTGTGTAATGTGCTCAATGTTAGAACCTTGCTCTTAGGTTTTTTCCTTTGCTGGTCACATGACCTTGTTGGCCTATTTAATCCTGCTCCGCCCTTCTGGCTTTGCTGGACTTCATTGTATATCTACTTTCTAGCTAGCCTGTGCTCTGTATCTAACTCTGTTAGTTTGCTTGGTCTACTGACCTCTATGTTCTATCTATTTTGTTTGTTCGTCTGTCTGCTACTATTTCTGTTAGGAGGTGTCCCATATTCCTCCCAGTCCTTAGTACTTGTAGGGATTCCTTCCCCACATCTATAGGTCTCCGTACAGACTAGCTTAGGACTTTAGCAGGTCTGATCGCAGGATCAGGTCCCCTGTTACATCGTAGGGATTCAGCTGAGTCTCATAGTAGGGACAGATCTCCTCTCTTTCCTTAGCTCTGGTAGCAGAACATAACAGTAAGTCCAGCCTGCAAATTCTCTAAGGAAAGATTTTTCTGTTCCATCATGGTGTCGGTTCAGGATTTGGCTCATCGCCTGCAGGGACTCTCTCTGGAGGTGGCCGAGCTCCGTCAGCACGTGAGTAACTGTCCTGGAGCACATTTCTTGGAGCCTAAGGTATGTTTGCCGGATTTGTTTTTTGGTGAACACCGAGAATTTTTTTCATTTAAAAATGCTTGCTTATTGTATTTTCGTTTGAGACCTAAGTCCTCTGGGGATGAATCCCAGCGCGTAGGGTTCATAATGTCACTTTTGCGCAAAGAGCCTCAGGAGTGGGCCTTTTCTTTGCAACCTAGTGATTCATGCTTCAGATCAGTGGATAGTTTTTTTTTCTGCTTTGGGACTATTATATGATGATCCTGACCGTGTCGCATCAGCTGAGACTGAGTTGAGACGTCTAAAACAAGGATCGGGTAATGTGGAAAAATATTGTACTCATTTCCATCGATGGTCTACTCAAACAGGGTGGAACGATTCTGCTCTGAAAAGTCTATTTCTTGCTGGGCTCAGTGAAAGGGTTAAAGACCTGCTAATTGCTTATCCTACACCTGAGGATTTGCAACAGGCTATGCAATTAGCTATACGGGTGGATAGAAGACTGCGTGCTAGGGTTAATGAGAGCAAATCCTCTGCTATGTCAGTTTCTGGTTATGATAATGTGTGTATTAACAGTGGTGAATCGATGGAGATTGGATCGGTGGCACCTCGCTCTCAAGAAAAAGACCGTCGTTTTTCGGAAGGCTTGTGTTTCTATTGCGGAAAATCTGGTCATTTGATTAAAGGCTGTGAGCTTCGTATGAAGAAAGAAAAAAAAATGGTCAGTCATGCCCGTATTGCCTGTTTAAATTCCAAGGGTGTATTTTTAGCTGCTTCCACGATTGCTCAGGAAAAATTAATGGAATTTCGGGTGTTTGTTGATTGTGGGTCTACACTGAATGTAATTGATGGGGGATTCGTGGAAAAACTCAATTTAAAACCTGAACCTTTGTCATCCCCCATTGCTGTGGTTTCTGTGGATGGTTCCCCTTTGAAGAATATTACTCTCAAGGTCAGTGAATTTCCTCTCACTATTAATGGTGTTCACCATGAGAAATTGGATTTGGTAGTGTTGAATAACTTGCCTTCTCCAGTAATATTGGGTTTGCCCTGGTTAAAATTTCACAATCCTGTACTGGATTGGTCTACCAGTGAAATTAAATCCTGGAGCCATAAATGTTATGACAAGTGTTGTAACGGGCGTATTGCAGCTTTGGATAGGGGAGAATTGCCTGTTGCTATTCAGGATTTTTGGAGAGTTTTTTCTGAGAAGGAATCGCAGGTTTTGCCTCCCCATAGAGACTATGATTGTTCTATTGAATTTGTCCCTGGAGCGACTCTTCCTAAAAGTCGTTTATTTAATCTTACTATTCCTGAGAGGAAGGCTTTGGAGGAATACATACAGACAAGTTTGGCCGCCGGTCACATTAGGCCCTCTAAGTCTCCTGTGGCGGTTGGATTTTTTTTTGTAAAAAAAAAGGACGGCGGTTTACGTCCTTGTCTGGATTTTCGTGAGATTAACAAAATTACTGTACGCAATCCTTACCCACTGCCATTGATTCCTGATCTGTTTAACCAGTTATTGGGGGCCAAGTGGTTCTCTAAAATTGACCTTAAGGGGGCATACAATCTGTTGCGCATGAAGGAGGGTGATGAATGGAAGACTGCTTTTAACACTCCTGTGGGTCATTTTGAGAATCTGGTTATGCCTTTTGGTCTTACTAATGCTCCTGCATTTTTTCAGAATCTGATTAATGACATCCTTAGACCTTTGATCGGTAAAAATGTGGTTGTGTATTTGGATGACATTTTGATTTATTCGCCAGATCTGGAGTCTCATTGGCGGAGCGTACGTGAGGTATTACAGTTATTAATGGACAATTCGCTTTTTGCTAAGCTGGAGAAATGTGAGTTCGCTGTACAGAGAATTAGTTTTTTGGGCTACATTATCTCCAGCAAAGGTTTTGAGATGGATCCGGTTAAGGTTCAGGCTGTGCAGGAATGGCCTAGGCCTATTGGTTTGAAATCGATACAGAAGTTTTTGGGTTTCGCCAATTACTATAGAAAGTTCATAAAAAAATTTTCTAGTATTGTCAAACCTCTGACCGATCTCACCAGGAAAGGTGCTGATGCAGTTCAGTGGTCTTCTGAGGCCATTGAAGCTTTTGTGTATCTCAAGGAGAGGTTCACCTCTGCTCCCATCCTTATGCAGCCTGATGTTACTAGGCCGTTTTTGGTTGAGGTTGATGCTTCCTCTGTGGGGGTTGGCGCAGTATTGTCTCAGGATAACGGGGATGGATTACATCCCTGTGCCTTTTTTTCAAAAAAATTTTCAGAGACTGAATTGAATTACGATATTGGTAATCGGGAATTATTGGCTATTAAACTCGCATTTGAACACTGGCGCCACTTCTTGGAAGGTGCGGAATTTCCCGTTCAGGTTCTTACGGATCATAAAAATCTGATATATCTTGATGCTGCCAAGCGCCTGAATGCCCGTCAGGCTAGGTGGGCACTGTTTTTCTCGCGGTTTAATTTCTCCGTTACTTACATCCCTGGTACTAAGAATGTTAAGGCGGATGCCTTGTCTCGCAGTTTTTCTCCCATAGTCGGTGCTGAGAAAGAGGAGAACATTTTACAAGAAGGTGTTGTGATAGCGGCATTGGACTCCGTTTTGGAAGATGAGATTCTTAAAGCTCAGGAGAATGCCCCATCTAACACTCCTCATGGGAGGTTGTTTGTGCCTGAGACCTTTAGGAGAGATTTGTTTGTTGAGTGTCACGAATCTCGGTTGGCAGGTCATCCCGGAATCTCTGAGACCAAGAGACTGGTGGGTCACAGTTTTTGGTGGCCTGGATGGCAGAAGGAAGTCATTAAGTGGGTGCGTCAATGTACTATATGTGCTAGATCTAAGTCCTCACATACTCCTGCTGCGGGGTTGCTTTGTCCTTTGGAGGTCCCCAGTGCTCCTTGGACACATTTGGCTATGGACTTTATAACTGACCTTCCCCCCTCTGAGGGTTTTACTGTCATCTGGGTGGTCGTGGACCGCTTTAGCAAGATGTGTCACTTGGTTCCCTTCGTCAAACTGCCCTGCGCTAAAACTCTCGCTAAGGCCTTTGTCAAGGAAATTGTCAGACTTCATGGCGTTCCTACTGACATTGTTTCTGATAGGGGTCCTCAGTTCGTGGCTCGTTTTTGGCGTGCCTTTTGTGACAGGTTGGGAATTCATTTGTCGTTTTCGTCCGGATATCATCCTGAATCTAATGGCCAGACAGAAAGGAAAAACCAGGATGTTGAGCAGTTCTTGCGTTGTTTTGTGGCAGACAATCAAGAGGGGTGGTCTGAGTTTCTGCCACTTGCCGAATTTGCTCTGAACAATCATACATCTTCTTCTGCTGGTTGTTCGCCTTTTTTTTGTTGTTCTGGGAGACATCCGTCGTTTGGGTCGTTCTCCAAGTTGGGATCTGCCGTGCCTGAGGAGGAGAATTTTTCCGGTGATTTGGAAAGAGTTTGGACGGATGTGCGTGGTAATCTTCAGGAGGCCAACAGAAAATCTAAAGACTACTTTGATAGGAAACGACAGGAGGTTTTGTTCGCTGTTGGTGACATGGTTTGGTTGTCCTCTAGGAATCTGCGGTTGAGGATTCCTTCTAAGAAATTGGGTCCCAAGTTTGTAGGGCCCTTTAAGGTGCTTCAGGTTGTCAACCAATCTGCTGTTAGGTTGGAGGTTCCTACCTCCTGGAGAATTAATCCGGTCTTTCAGGTCTCTCTGTTAAAAAAAAGCTGTTGTGTCGGATGGTGACGCCTCTGCCTCTGTTCCTCTGGTGGTGGAGGACGGGGAATATGAAATTTCTCGCATCCTTGACTCTAGACGGTATAGAGGTAGTTTGCAGTATCTTGTGGCCTGGAAAGGTTTCGGACCCGAGGATAACTCTTGGGTGAGGTCAGATGATGTTTCCGCGTCCAGACTTATCAGAGCGTTTCACAGGAGATTTCCTGATAAGCCTGGTCCTAGGGGATCCGGAGGATCCTCTTAGAAGGGGGGGTACTGTTAGAACCTTGCTGTTAGGTTTTTTTTCCTTTGCTGGTCACATGACCTTGTTGGCCTATTTAGTCCTGCTCCGCCCTTCTGGCTTTGCTGGACTTCATTGTATATCTACTTTCTAGCTAGCCTGTGCTCTGTATCTAACTCTGTTAGTTTGCTTGGTCTACGGACCTCTATGTTCTATCTATTTTGTTTGTTCGTCTGTCTGCTACTATTTCTGTTAGGAGGTGTCCCATATTCCTCCCAGTCCTTAGTACTTGTAGGGATTCCCTCCCCACATCTATAGGTCTTCGTACAGACTAGATTAGGACTTTAGCAGGTCTGATCGCAGGATCAGGTTCCCTGTTACATCGTAGGGATTCAGCTGAGTCTCATAGTAGGGACAGATCTCCTCTCTTTCCTTAGCTTTGGTAGCAGAACATAACACTCAAAGCATTCGACAACTTCACCTACCTGGGCAGCACACTCTCCCGCGTACTCTCCATAGACGCTGAGGTCTGGGAGAAGTCCCGGAAGATTGAAGGACAAATGTTGTCCCTATCTTCAAAAAAGGAAAGAAGTTGGAGCCATGAAATTACAGGCCAGTGAGCCTTACTTCTATAGCAGGACATTACAGGCCTGTGAACCTTACTTCTATAGCAGGACATTACAGGCCTGTGAACCTTACTTCTATAGCAGGACATTACAGGCCGGTGAACCTTACGTCTATACCAGGAAATTACAGGCTAGTGAGCCTTACTTCTACACAAGTAAAAATCTTTGAACAAATTATTAAACAACATGTATGTAAGTAATAAGAATACAGTAATTAATCAGAGCCAGCATGGGTTTGTAGCAAACAAGTCATGTCAGACTAATCTAATCACTGGAATCACTGACTGAGTGGATCAGGGAAATGCGGTAGATATGGTATATCTCAACTTCAGCAAAGCATTTGATAATGTATCTCATACTATCCTTATTAAAACAATGTCCAAGTATGGGATTGACAAAGCTACGGTTAGGTGGATTCATAAGTGACTCAGTGATCGTACTCAGAGTGGTAATAAATGGTTGCACATCCAATTGGAAGAGTGTTTCAAGTGGGGTACCACAAGGCTCTGTCCTGGCCCCAGTGTTGTTCAACATTTTTATAACTGATCTAGATAAGGGAACTGGAGGTAAACTAATCAAATTTGCAGACGATGCAAAGCTAGGAGGGATAGCGAACACTAGAGAAGACAGAGAAAGGATTCAGAAGGATCTAGATAAACTTGAAGAATGGGCAGCAACTAATAGAATGGTATTTAACAGTGAGAAATTGAAGATCCTACATCTGGCCAAGAAAAACGAAAATTACATCTACAGAATGGGAGGAATAGGACTAAGCAACAGCACGTGTGAAAAAGACTTGGGTATATTAATAGATAACAGACTGCACATGAGTCAACAGTGTGATGCAGCAGCAAAAAGGCAAACACAGTTCTGGGATGTATTAACAGAAGCATAGAGTCTAGATCACGTGAAGTAATTATCTCCCTCTACTCCCTCCTTGGTCAGATCTCAATGGGAATACTGTATCCAGTTCTGGGCACCACATTTTAAAAAATAAATCTAAAAAATGGAGCAAGTTCAGAGAAGAGCGACCAGAATGGAGAGCGGATTGCAAACTATATCCTACAGGGACTTAAAGGATCTGGGAATGTTTAGCTTGCAAAAAAGTAGGCTAATAGGAGACTTAATTGCTGACTACAAATATCTTAAGGGCTGTCACATTGTAGAGGGATCATCTTTATTCTCATTTGAACAAAGAAACACGAGAAGCAATGGAATCAAACTGAAAGGGAGAAGATACAGATGAGATATTAGAAAAAACTTTTTGACAGTGAGGAGATCAATGAGTGGAACAGGCGGCCACGAGAGGTGGTGAGTTCCCCTTCAATGGACATCTTCAGAGGCTGGACAGATATCTGTCTGAGATGGTTTAGTGACTCCTGCATTGAGCAGGGGGTTGGACACGAGGACTCAGGAGGTCCCCTCCAACTCTAACATTCTATGATTGCCAAAGCCAGCCCCGCCTTCGGCAGACTCGGTGAGAACGTCTGGGAGCGGATAGGACTCAGCCTTACTACCAAGCTCAAGATCTACAGCGTTGTGGTCCTTACTACACTGTTCTATGCCAGCGAGACCTGGACTATCTACAGCCGGCACACCTGAGCTGTCTCCGCAGACTTCTTCACATCAGGTGGCATGACAATGTCCCCGACACGGCAATCCTGGAACAAGCTGGACTCTGCAACATTAATACTCTCCTGCTGAAGGCTCAAGGCAGGAGGGCCAAACATGTAATCAGAATACCAGATAGCTGATTGCCTAAACAGAGAACTGTGTCAAGGAAAACGAGCAGTCAGGGGGGCAGAAGAAACGTTATAAAGACTGCCTTAAAGTGTCCCTCAAAATCCTGGGAATCAACATCAATGAACGGGAGAGGCTTGACCTGGACCATCCAGCTTGGCGAGGCAGGATCACCTCGGGAACTCGTGCAGCTGAAGAAAAAAAGAAAGTGAGCTGTGCGCAAGGCAAAAGCGATATCTACTGTCCTGACTACACCTGCTTATGTCACATATGTGGCTGAGCCTTCAGGGCCAGGATTGGCCTCATCAGTCACCTCCGGACCCACAACCACTGATCCTCCTCTAAACCCTGAAGTCATGGTCATCTTCCACTACGAAGGATGGACAGCATCAGTACATTTCCATTTCCTATGATTTTTATTACTATAATAGAAGAAATCCATGATTTACACCTGATTCCCACCCCCCCATATCAAGAGCAAGTCGTCAATATAGCGACCATACCACCTGACATGGGGGGAAAAAGGATTATCTTCAGAAAAAATGATAAAAATCCATAAAAATATTAGCCAGGCATGGGGAAAATTTCACTGTAAAAAAATACATATTTTGTAATAAGTAAAAAAAAATTGTTTGAGAAGAAAATCAACTGCAATTAATAAAAATGTCTTAATTGCTTTGGTGTATTCACTATAACAAATTATATGATAAACTCTGTATATACTATATACTCTATCTAATGCTATGAAAGGGCTGATCATGTGGAATGGAAGGATAACGGCCTAAGACAGCACAGGACGGCCAACAATAGTGCTCCCTCCGCACGAGCCAGAGGCCATCACATGCTTGGCGTCTCTCATACACCCTGCTAGCTCTTTGACCAATGATTGCCAATATACAACCAAATTTTTCCCCAAGACTGTCTATTCCAGCCACTATTGGTCTCAGCGGCGAGAGGGAAGGAGTGAAAGACAGGAAAAACTGGCGAGTCCACATATAGGTCCCCCGCAAGTTATCCTGTTATGGTGCCAATCTTGACTCCTTTCTCATCCAGGGTTTTTCTTTTTAAATCCTTTGAAATTCTCGAGTAGGATAATTATTATTATTGTGCATTGCTTATATAGCCCCATTAATTCCACATCGCTTTTCATTCATTACCATCACTGTCCCCATCAATCTTTGGAGTGTGAGAGGAAAGCAGAGAACCAAGTGGAAAGTCACTCAAACACAGGGAGAACATACAAACTCCTTGCACATGTTGCCATTGAACCCAGGAGCCCAGCATTGGAAAGCAACAGTGCTAACCGGTGAGCTCCATGTCTGGAGGAGGGGACCTAGGATTCTGCAGTGGGGTCTAGAGGACCCAAATGCAGGTGACAGAAGAATCTGGTGAATGGAAAAATGTTGTCTGGAGGGGATAAAGAGGAGTCAGAAGAGGACTATAGAAGAAGGGAGCAGTCTTGAAAAGGGGACAGAGAATTCTGCAGGAGTGGAAAATAAGTATGGAGGACACAGGAATCAGGATATTGATGCAGAGAAGTCTGGGGAGAAGATAGAATAACTGTGGGGGGAAAGAAGAATAGGACAAAGGAGTGTGGAGGAACGGGGACAAGTGTCAGGAGAAGGAGGACAAAAGAATCTGGAGGACTTTCAGTGGTCCAAAAGGGGGATGTTCTTCAGCACCAAAGGAAAGTAGGTAAGACTTAGTTTAAAATCCTTTAATCATACAGGATAAAAAAATTGGGAGAATGTCCACCCAGTAAAAAAGAAAACCCATAATGCTTCCGGGTAGAAAAAGCATTGAGGTCATAATAAAGTAGTGCTTCAATTGGGGGCAAGTAATAAACCCGTAATTAAGGGTTTTAACTACTTTCCTACAGAGAAGAGTGGCCAAGATTATTAAGGGAACGGGTGACTGCAGGAGACGGGTGACTACTGCCTGCAGGAGACGGGTGACTACTGCCTGCAGGAGACGGGTGACTACTGCCTGCAGGAGACGGGTGACTACTGCCTGCAGGAGACGGGTGACTAGTGACTGCAGGAGACGGGTGACTAGTGACTGCAGGAGACGGGTGACTAGTGACTGCAGGAGACGGGTGACTAGTGACTGCAGGAGACGGGTGACTAGTGACTGCAGGAGACGGGTGACTAGTGACTGCAGGAGACGGGTGACTAGTGACTGCAGGAGACGGGTGACTACTGCAGGAGACGGGTGACTACTGCAGGAGACGGGTGACTACTGCAGGAGACGGGTGACTACTGCAGGAGACGGGTGACTAGTGACTGCAGGAGGCGGGTGACTACTGCAGGAGACGGGTGACTACTGCAGGAGACGGGTGACTACTGCAGGAGACGGGTGACTACTGCAGGAGACGGGTGACTACTGCAGGAGACGGGTGACTACTGCAGGAGACGGGTGACTACTGCAGGAGACGGGTGACTACTGCAGGAGACGGGTGACTACTGCAGGAGACGGGTGACTACTGCAGGAGACGGGTGACTAGTGACTGCAGGAGACGGGTGACTAGTGACTGCAGGAGACGGGTGACTAGTGACTGCAGGAGACGGGTGACTGCAGGAGGAGGGTGACTGCAGGAGGCGGGTGACTACTGCAGGAGATGGGTGACTACTGCAGGAGACGGGTGACTACTGCAGGAGACGGGTGACTGTAGGGGACGGGTAATCAGATCGGGGTCATTCAGTTTGGAAAAACAAAGGCTGGGGGGGCGATCTTATTACAATGTATAAATATATGAGGGGGCAGTACAGAGGTCTGTATAATAATAATCACCTACTGTATCCTCACCCATCCCGCACTTACCAGTGAGTTCTACAATCATTACAGAAAAGTAAACATTCCACTTGATTATGTTATTTCCAGGTCAATCAGGACTTTCACACTGACATTGTCCAAACCAAGTTCAAATGATGTACGAGTTTGATGAATGAGTTTGATACCTGACTTTCATCACACATCAACATCAGAAGGACTTCCATAACTATGAGTATTTGCATAGTAAATATCATAAACCAAGAAAAACCATCAGGCAGCATCATTTGAGTTTATGGCCGAATGGTGCCTCTTCTGCCTCATGGAGTGGACGTTCAGAGTTCAAATCCCTGACGAAAAAATAATCTTTTGTTTTATAAATGATGCCGGCGAGCGCACAAACTGCACTGATATCTGACTTTTCTCACACATCAGAATAAGAATCACCATTACTTTTAGACCCCCTGAGTATTATCATGGTTAATCTCATAAGCCAAGAAAAACCTGTAGGGACACTGAACTTTTTATTATTAATTATTATCGCTATTATTATTATCCTTTCAAACCAAAACTATGTGACACAGATGCCTTACCATTAAACTGAAGGTTCATTATTTGATTATTTAGGTAGTGATATATAATAATAATTACAAAGCAAAAGTACATTGTGAGTTTGCAGCCAGTTCTTGGGTGGATGGAAAGTAAAATTGACAATAAAGAAATGTTATCATTAGACCCCTTTAAGAAATTCTGCAAATGTACAGTCACTTGGAAATAGATATGTAGTAAATTAGTGCCTCTTTGGCTACGTCATTTACCATGGAAATAGACAGCGTGTCTGAAACTCTTCACACGTCAGGATGACAATAAGAATGTCAGATATTAAAAGTAAAACATCCCTGTAGTTTGTGTGATAAACAGGCATAATTTAAAAATAATAATAATAATATTCCTAATGGGATTTGAACTCTGACACTGTAGTTGCAGAGGCTGATGCCTTACCATTAAGCGATCCAATCAAGTGATAGTAATTAGCAGCTTTTCTTATCTTATCAGATCAACTATAAAAATACTCAGGGTGACAAAAAAGTCATTGTGATTCTGATTCTGATGTTTGAAGAAAGTCACACATCAGACTCACACATCAAAATCAAACATCATTTGAATTTGTCTTGTTTGCAGTCTGTGCATAAGTCCCAATGAGTTTCAATCAGGTTTGCACTGAAAATCATATAATCAAATAGATCTCTTAAGTTTCTTCAACTAAGTTTATAGCTCAGTGGTCAGTGCACTGGACTCTGGATGAAGAATTTTGGGTTCAAGTCCCATCAGTGGACAGTGACTTTTTTTTTCATGATTATTATTACAGTTGTAAGAGTCACTTATCAAAGTCACTCGTCAGGGTCACTCGTCAGGATCTCTCGTCAGGGTCACTCGTCAGGATCACTTGTCAGAGTCACTTGTCAGAGTCACTCGTCAGGATCACTTCTCAGACAGGGTATTTAGCCTCAAACTGACATCATTCTGATGTTTGATTTTGATATCTGATCATGTCCTAAAATGGACACTGTACTAAAGGTTGAGCTCAATGAACTTATCTTTACCGTCAACCTTAAAAACTATGAAGACAGCAGTACAGAGAGGATTGTAGGATGAGGACTGAGGAGTATGAAAGTCATTAAGAAGGTGAGGAATACTGAGGACGGAGGTGACGGGCGGTCACCAGATACTAATGATGGGGGGGGGGACAGGTGGTCACCAGATACTGATAATGGAGGAGACGGGCGGTCACCAGATACTGACGACGGAGGTGACGGGCGGTCACCAGATACTGATGATGGAGAAGACGGGCGGTCACCAGATACTGATGATGGAGAAGACGGGCGGTCACCAGATACTGATGATGGAGAAGACGGGCGGTCACCAGATACTGATGATGGAGAAGACGGACGGTCACGAGATACTGATAATGGAGGTGATGGACGGTCACGGGATACTGATAATGGAGGTGACGGACGGTCACGGGATACTGATAATGGAGGTGACGGGCGGTCACCAGATACTGATGATGGAGGCGACGGGCGGTCACCAGATACTGATGATGGAGGTGACGGGCGGTCACCAGATACTGATGATGGAGGTGACGGGCGGTCACCAGATACTGATGATGGAGGTGACGGGCGGTCACCAGATACTGATGATGGAGGCGACGGGCGGTCACCAGATACTGATGATGGAGGTGACGGGCGGTCATCAGATACTGACGACGGAGGCGACGGGCGGTCACCAGATACTGACGACGGAGGTGACGGGCGGTCACCAGATACTGATGATGGAGGTGACGGGCGGTCACCAGATACTGATGGTATTTACGTTTCTCTTCTGTCGCTTTGTATTTTGTTGATAATGATAAACTGTTAACCCTTCGGACTCAGCAGCCCTTTTCCCGCACAGTACTGCACGTGTGACCGCAGCGGTGTTTGGTGGCCGCTTTATTACTCACCGGTGTTAGCTCCAGTCACTATGGCGGTTTTCCCCGTCAGGTCAGCGTGGCATTTCCGTGGCTCCCAACTTCCCTTCCTCTGTAGGCGCAGCACCACGGCCAGGAGCACAGAGCACAGGAACCAGGCTGGGTGACTGAGGACTGACAGCAGCTCCATGACCGGCAGCGACTGAGTGCTGGGACTAGTGCGCTGCACAAGGTACTCTGCACTCTGTACCTGCTCTGCCGCTGGGTCCTAGAGCCGGCTGCTTTATGTTATCAGGTAGTGGGCAGAGCTGCTGTAATCTGGGCAGGAAAGAGTGGCACCCCCTAATAACAAGGTCCAAGTCCTAATTACAGTGCAATATGCAATATTAACCCTGTGCTTTCCAGAGCGCAGAGGGATTGTGAGGAGCTGCTGTACAGGCACAATACAGAAGGAGCCGACGCCATGACCGTCCTGTGATGTAAAATCATCTGCTTGCTGTCAGTGAAGGAGAACACTCGGGTCTATGGTCCATAAACCTCTGCATGGCGGGGGCAAGGCTGAGCTGAGGGTTTGTTACAATGGTATCCGGTCCAGACAATGCCCTGTGAGGGTCAGACGTATCAGCGGCACTCATCTCTGCAGTATGGATACCTTGTATCTAGCTGCCCGCCAAGGCCCAAATACACAGGGGGCCATATACACAGGGGGCCATATACACAGGGGCCCAAATACACAGGGGGCCCAAATACACAGGGGGCCCAAATACACAGGGGGCCCAAATACACAGGGGGCCCAAATACACAGGGGGCCCAAATACACAGGGGGCCCAAATACACAGGGGGCCCAAATACACAGGGGGCCCATATACACAGGGGGCCCATATACACAGGGGGCCCAAATACACAGGGGGCCCAAATACACAGGGGGCCCAAATACACAGGGGGCCCATATACACAGGGGGCCCAAATACACAGGGGGCCATATACACAGGGGGCCCAAATACACAGGGGGCCCAAATACACAGGGGGCCCAAATACACAGGGGGCCCAAATACACAGGGGGCCCAAATACACAGGGGGCCCATATACACAGGGGGCCCATATACACAGGGGGCCCAAATACACAGGGGGCCCATATACACAGGGGGCCCAAATACACAGGGGGCCCATATACACAGGGGGCCCAAATACACAGGGGGCCCAAATACACAGGGGGCCCAAATACACAGGGGGCCCATATACACAGGGGGCCCATATACACAGGGGGCCCATATACACAGGGGGCCCATATACACAGGGGGCCCATATACACAGGGGGCCATATACACAGGGGGCCCAAATACACAGGGGGCCCAAATACACCGGGGACCCAAATACACAGGGGCCCAAAGTCAGACTAACACTCATCAGCAAAGGTATTAGTGACAATGATGATGATGTCACCTGTCAGTGGGTGTGGCGACAGTGATGTCACCTGTCAGTGGGTGTGGTGACAGTGATGTCACCTGTCAGTGGGTGTGGCGACAGTGATGTCACCTGTCAGTGGGTGTGGCGACAGTGATGTCACCTGTCAGTGGGTGTGGCGACAGTGATGTCACCTGTCAGTGGGTGTGGCGACAGTGATGTCACCTGTCAGTGGGTGTGGCGACAGTGATGTCACCTGTCAGTGGGTGTGGCGACAGTGATGTCACCTGTCAGTGGGTGTGGCGACAGTGATGTCACCTGTCAGTGGGTGTGGCGACAGTGATGTCACCTGTCAGTGGGTGTGGTGACAGTGATGTCACCTGTCAGTGGGTGTGGTGACAGTGATGTCACCTGTCAGTGGGTGTTGTGACAGTGATGTCACCTGTCAGTGGGTGTGGTGACAGTGATGTCACCTGTTAGTGGGTGTGGTGACAGTGATATCAATGCAGTATATACAGACAGCACTCCACAATTGTGTAATTTATGCATTCATTGATTGCAGAGTTGATGCATGATGAGGTTAACTGCAGAATAATGGTGTAGTGCTGTAACACCAGAATAATGACTGCAGCTCTGGAGGTGACTGGAGGATAAGACATGATGTAATAACAGAATATTGACTGCAGCTCTGGAGGTGACTGGAGGATAAGACATGATGTAATAGCAGAATAGTGACTGCAGCTCTGGAGGTGACTGGAGGATAAGACACAATGTGATAGCAGAATAGTGACTGCAGCTCTGGAGGTGACTGGAGGATAAGACACAATGTGATAGCAGAATAGTGACTGCAGCTCTGGAGGTGACTGGAGGATAAGACATGATGTAATAGCAGAATAGTGAGTGCAGCTCTGGAGGTGACTGGAGGATAAGACACAATGTAACAGCACAATAGTGACTGCAGCTCTGGAGGTGACTGGAGGATAAGACACAATGTAACAGCAGAATAGTGAGTGCAGCTCTGGAGGTGACTGGAGGATAAGACACAATGTAATAGCACAATAGTGACTGCAGCTCTGGAGGTGACTGGAGGAAAAGACACGATGTAATAGCAGAATAGTGACTGCAGCTCTGGAGGTGACTGGAGGATAAGACACGATGTAACAGCAGAATAGTGACTGCAGCTCTGGAGGTGACTGGAGGATAAGACATGATGTAATAGCAGAATAGTGACTGCAGCTCTGGAGGTGACTGGAGGATAAGACACAATGTAACAGCAGAATAGTGAGTACAGCTCTGGAGGTGACTGGAGGATAAGACACAATGTAATAGCACAATAGTGACTGCAGCTCTGGAGGTGACTGGAGGATAAGACACAATGTGATAGCAGAATAGTGACTGTAGCTCTGGAGGTGACTGGAGGATAAGACACGATGTAACAGCAGAATAGTGACTGCAGCTCTGGAGGTGACTGGAGGATAAGACATGATGTAATAGCAGAATAGTGACTGCAGCTCTGGAGGTGACTGGAGGATAAGACACAATGTGATTGCAGATTAGTGACTGCAGCTCTGGAGGTGACTGGAGGATAAGACACAATGTGATTGCAGAATAGTGACTGCAGCTCTGGAGGTGACTGGAGGATAAGAATGCAACAGCAAAATAGTGACTACAGCTCTGTAGGTGACTGGAGGATAAGACATGGTGTAACAGCAGAATAGTGACTACAGCTCTGGAGGTGACTGGAGGATAAGACAATGTGATTGCAGAATAGTGAGTGCAGCTCTGGAGGTGACTGGAGGATAAGACAATGTGATTGCAGAATAGTGACTGCAGCTCTGGAGGTGACTGGAGGATAAGACACAATATGATAGCAGAATAGTGACTGCAGCTCTGGAGGTGACTAGAGGATAAGACACGATGTAACAGCAGAATAGTGACTGCAGCTCTGGAGGTGACTGGAGGATAAGACACAATGTGATCGCAGAATAGTGACTGCAGCTCTGGAGGTGACTGGAGGATAAGACACAATGTGATCGCAGAATAGTGACTGCAGCTCTGGAGGTGACTGGAGGATAAGACACAATGTGATCGCAGAATAGTGACTGCAGCTCTGGAGGTGACTGGAGGATAAGACACAATGTGATAGCAGAATAGTGACTGCAGCTCTGGAGGTGACAGGAGGATAAGACACAATGTGATAGCAGAATAGTGACTGCAGCTCTGGAGGTGACTGGAGGATAAGACACAATGTGATAGCAGAATAGTGACTGCAGCTCTGGAGGTGACTGGAGGATAAGACATGATGTAATAGCAGAATAGTGACTGCAGCTCTGGAGGTGACTGGAGGATAAGACACGATGTAACAGCAGAATAGTGACTGCAGCTCTGGAGGTGACTGGAGGATAAGACACGATGTAACAGCGGAATAGTGACTACAGCTTTGGAGGTGACTGGAGGATAAGACATGATGTAACAGCAGAATAGTGACTGCAGCTCTGGAGGTGACTGGAGGATAAGACACAATGTAACAGCAGAATAGTGACTGCAGCTCTGGAGGTGACTGGAGGATAAGACACAATGTAACATCAGAATAGTGACTGCAGCTCTGGAGGTGACTGGAGGATAAGACACAATGTGATAGCAGAATAGTGACTGCAGCTCTGGAGGTGACTGGAGGATAAGACACAATGTGATAGCAGAATAGTGACTGCAGCTCTGGAGGTGACTGGAGGATAAGACATGATGTGATAGCAGAATAGTGACTGCAGCTCTGGAGGTGACTGGAGGATAAGACATGATGTAACAGCAGAATAGTGATTGCAGCTCTGGAGGTGACTGGAGGATAAGACAATGTGATTGCAGAATAGTGACTGCAGCTCTGGAGGTGACTTGAGGATAAGACACAATGTAATAGCAGAATAGTGACTGCAGCTCTGGAGGTGACTGAAGGATAAGACAATGTGATAGCAGAATAGTGACTGCAGCTCTGGAGGTGACTGGAGGATAAGACAATGTGATAGCAGAATAGTGACTGCAGCTCTAGAGGTGACTGGAGGATAAGACACAATGTAACATCAGAATAGTGACTGCAGCTCTGGAGGTGACTGGAGGATAAGACACAATGTGATAGCAGAATAGTGACTGCAGCTCTGGAGGTGACTGGAGGATAAGACACAATGTGATAGCAGAATAGTGACTGCAGCTCTGGAGGTGACTGGAGGATAAGACACAATGTGATAGCAGAATAGTGACTGCAGCTCTGGAGGTGACTGGAGGATAAGACATGATGTAATAGCAGAATATTGACTGCAGCTCTGGAGGTGACTGGAGGATAAGACATGATGTAATAGCAGAATAGTGACTGCAGCTCTGGAGGTGACTGGAGAATAAGACACGATGTAACAGCAGAATAGTAACTGCAGCTCTGGAGGTGACTGGAGGATAAGACACAATGTAACAGCAGAATAGTGACTGCAGCTCTGGAGGTGACTGGAGGATAAGACACAATGTGATAGCAGAATAGTGACTGCAGCTCTGGAGGTGACTGGAAGATAAGACACAATGTGATAGCAGAATAGTGACTGCAGCTCTGGAGGTGACTGGAGGATAAGACATGATGTAATAGCAGAATAGTGACTGCAGCTCTGCAGGTGACTGGAGGATAAGACATGATCTAACAGCAGAATAGTGAGTGCAGCTCTGGAGGTGACTGGAGGATAAGACACGATGTAATAGTAGAATAGTGAATGCAGCTCTGGAGGTGACTGGAGGATAAGACACAATGTAATAGTAGAATAGTGAATGCAGCTCTGGAGGTGACTGGAGGATAAGACATGATATAATAGAATAATGACTGCAGCTTTGGAGGTGACTGGAGGATAAGAAATGATGTAACAGCAGAATAGTGAGTACAGCTCTGTAGGTGACTGGAGGATAAGACATGATGTAATAGCAGAATAGTGACTGCAGCTCTGGAGGTGACTGGAGGATAAGACATGATGTAATAGCAGAATAGTGACTGCAGCTCTGCAGGTGACTGGAGGATAAGACATGATGTAACAGCGGAATAGTGACTGCAGCTCTGGAGGTGACTGGAGGATAAGACACGATGTAACAGCAGAATAGTGACTGCAGCTCTGGAGGTGACTGGAGGATAAGACATGATGTAATAGCGGAATAGTGACTGCAGCTCTGGAGGTGACTGGAGGATAAGACACAATGTAACAGCAGAATAGTGAGTACAGCTCTGGAGGTGACTGGAGGATAAGACACAATGTAATAGCACAATAGTGACTGCAGCTCTGGAGGTGACTGGAGGATAAGACACAATGTGATAGCAGAATAGTGACTGTAGCTCTGGAGGTGACTGGAGGATAAGACACAATGTGATTGCAGAATAGTGACTGCAGCTCTGGAGGTGACTGGAGGATAAGACAATGTAATAGCAGAATAGTGACTGAAGCTCTGGAGGTGACTGGAGGATAAGACACAATGTGATAGCAGAATAGTGACTGCAGCTCTGGAGGTGACTGGAGGATAAGACAATGTGATAGCAGAATAGTGACTGCAGCTCTGGTGGTGACTGGAGGATAAGACACAATGTGATAGAAGAATAGTGAGTGCAGCTCTGGAGGTGACTGGAGGATAAGACAATGTGATAGCAGAATAGTGACTGCAGCTCTGGAGGTGACTGGAGGATAAGACAATGTGATAGCAGAATAGTGACTGCAGCTCTGGAGGTGACTGGAGGATAAGACACAATGTGATAGAAGAATAGTGAGTGCAGCTCTGGAGGTGACTGGAGGATAAGACATGATGTAACAGCAGAATAGTGAGTGCAGCTCTGGAGGTGACTGGAGGATAAGACATGATGTAACAGCAGAATAGTGAGTGCAGCTCTGGAGGTGACTGGAGGATAAGACATGATGTAATAGCAGAATAGTGACTGCAGCTCTGGAGGTGACCGGAGGATAAGACATGATGTAATAGCAGAATAGTGACTGCAGCTCTGGAGGTGACTGGAGGATAAGACATGATGTAATAGCAGAATAGTGACTGCAGCTCTGGAGGTGACTGGAGGATAAGACACAATGTGATAGCAGAATAGTGACTGCAGCTCTGGAGGTGACTGGAGGATAAGACACAATGTGATAGCAGAATAGTGACTGCAGCTCTGGAGGTGACTGGAGGATAAGACACAATGTGATAGCAGAATAGTGACTGCAGCTCTGGAGGTGACTGGAGGATAAGACACAATGTGATAGCAGAATAGTGACTGCAGCTCTGGAGGTGACTGGAGGATAAGACATGATGTGATAGCAGAATAGTGACTGCAGCTCTGGAGGTGACTGGAGGATAAGACATGATGTAATAGCAGAATAGTGACTGCAGCTCTGGAGGTGACTGGAGTATAAGACACGATGTAACAGCAGAATAGTGACTGCAGCTCTGGAGGTGACTGGAGGATAAGACACAATGTAACAGCAGAATAGTGACTGCAGCTCTGGAGGTGACTGGAGGATAAGACATGATGTAACAGCAGAATAGTGACTGCAGCTCTGGAGGTGACTGGAGGATAAGACATGATATAATAGTAGAATAATGACTGCAGCTTTGGAGGTGACTGGAGGATAAGACATGATGTAACAGCAGAATAGTGAGTGCAGCTCTGGAGGTGACTGGAGGATAAGACATGATGTAATAGCAGAATAGTGACTGCAGCTCTGGAGGTGACTGGAGGATAAGACATGATATAATAGAATAATGACTGCAGCTTTGGAGGTGACTGGAGGATAAGAAATGATGTAACAGCAGAATAGTGAGTACAGCTCTGGAGGTGACTGGAGGATAAGACACAATGTAACAGAAGAATAGTGACTGCAGCTCTGGAGGTGACTGGAGGATAAGAAACAATGTGATCGCAGAATAGTGACTGCAGCTCTGGAGGTGACTGGAGGATAAGACACAATGTAACAACAGAATAGTGACTGCAGCTCTGGAGGTGACTGGAGGATAAGACACAATGTGATAGCAGAATAGTGACTGCAGCTCTGGAGGTGACTGGAGGATAAGACACAATGTGATAGCAGAATAGTGACTGCAGCTCTGGAGGTGACTGGAGGATAAGACACAATGTAATAGCAGAATAGTGACTGCAGCTCTGGAGGTGACTGGAAGATAAGACACAATGTGATAGCAGAATAGTGACTGCAGCTCTGGAGGTGACTGGAGGATAAGACACAATGTGATAGCAGAATAGTGAATGCAGCTCTGGAGGTGACTGGAGGATAAGACATGATGTAATAGCAGAATAGTGACTGCAGCTCTGGTGGTAACTGTAGGATAAGACAATGTAATAGCAGAATAGTGAGTGCAGCTCTGGAGGTGACTGGAGGATAAGACACAATGTAACAGCAGAATAGTGAGTGCAGCTCTGGAGGTGACTGGAGGATAAGACACAATGTAACAGCAGAATAGTGAGTGCAGCTCTGGAGGTGACTGGAGGATAAGACACAATGTGATAGCAGAATAGTGACTGCAGCTCTGGAGGTGACTGGAGGATAAGACACAATGTAATAGCAGAATAGTGACTGCAGCTCTGGAGGTAACTGGAGGATAAGACACAATGTGATAGAAGAATAGTGAGTGCAGCTCTGGAGGTGACTGGAGGATAAGACATGATGTAATAGCAGAATAGTGACTGCAGCTCTGGAGGTGACTGGAGGATAAGACACAATGTGATAGCAGAATAGTGACTGCAGCTCTGGAGGTGACTGGAGGATAAGACAATGTAATAGCAGAATAGTGACTGCAGCTCTGGAGGTGACTGGAGGATAAAACAATGTGATAGCAGAACAGTGACTGCAGCTCTGGAGGTGACTGGAGGAGAAGACACAATGTGATAGAAGAATAGTGAGTGCAGCTCTGGAGGTGACTGGAGGATAAGACATGATGTAACAGCAGAATAGTGAGTGCAGCTCTGGAGGTGACTGGAGGATAAGACATGATGTAATAGCAGAATAGTGACTGCAGCTCTGGAGGTGACTGGAGGATAAGACATGATGTAATAGCAGAATAGTGACTGCAGCTCTGGAGGTGACTGGAGGATAAGACATGATGTAATAGCAGAATAGTGACTGCAGCTCTGGAGGTGACTGGAGGATAAGACACAATGATCGCAGAATAGTGACTGCAGCTCTGGAGGTGACTGTAGGATAAGACAATGTGATAGTAGAACAGTGACTGCAGCTCTGGAGGTGACTGGAGGATAAGACACAATGTGATAGAAGAATAGTGAGTGCAGCTCTGGAGGTGACTGGAGGATAAGACATGATGTAATAGCAGAATAGTGACTGCAGCTCTGGAGGTGACTGGAGGATAAGACACAATGTGATAGCAGAATAGTGACTGCAGCTCTGGAGGTGACTGGGGGATAAGACACAATGTGATAGCAGAATAGTGAGTGCAGCTCTGGAGGTGACTGGAGGATAAGACATGATGTAATAGCAGAATAGTGACTGCAGCTCTGGAGGTGACTGGAGGATAAGACACAATGTGATAGCAGAATAGTGACTGCAGCTCTGGAGGTGACTGGAGGATAAGACACAATGTGATAGCAGAATAGTGAGTGCAGCTCTGGAGGTGACTGGAGGATAAGACATGATGTAATAGCAGAATAGTGACTGCAGCTCTGGAGGTGACTGGAGGATAAGACAATGTAATAGCAGAATAGTGACTGCAGCTCTGGAGGTGACTGGAGGATAAGACACAATGTGATCGCAGAATAGTGACTGCAGCTCTGGAGGTGACTGGAGGATAAGACACAATGTGATCGCAGAATAGTGAGTGCAGCTCTGGAGGTGACTGGAGGATAAGACATGATCTAACAGCAGAATAGTGAGTGCAGCTCTGGAGGTGACTGGAGGATAAGACGATGTAATAGTAGAATAGTGAATGCAGCTCTGGAGGTGACTGGAGGATATGACACGATGTAACAGCAGAATAGTGACTGCAGCTCTGGAGGTGACTGGAGGATAAGACATGATGTAACAGCAGAATAGTGACTGCAGCTCTGGAGGTGCATGGAGGATAAGACATGATGTAATAGCAGAATAGTGAGTGCTGCTCTGGAGGTGACTGGAGGATCAGACACAATGTGATAGCAGAATAGTGAGTGCAGCTCTGGAGGTGACTGGAGGATAAGATATGATGTAACAGCAGACTAGTGAGTGCAGCTCTGGAGGTGACTGGAGGATAAGACATGATGTAACAGCAGACTAGTGAGTGCAGCTCTGGAGGTGACTGGAGGATAAGACATAATATAATAGTAGAATAGTGAGTGCAGCTCTGGAGGTGACTGGAGGATAAGACACAATGTGATAGCAGAATAGTGACTGCAGCTCTGGAGGTGACTGGAAGATAAGACACAATGTGATAGCAGAATAGTGACTGCAGCTCTGGAGGTGACTGGAAGATAAGACACAATGTAATAGTAGAATAGTGACTGCAGCTCTGGAGGTGACTGGAGGATAAGACATGATATAATAGAATAATGACTGCAGCTTTGGAGGTGACTGGAGGATAAGAAATGATGTAACAGCAGAATAGTGAGTACAGCTCTGTAGGTGACTGGAGGATAAGACATGATGTAATAGCAGAATAGTGACTGCAGCTCTGGAGGTGACTGGAGGATAAGACATGATGTAATAGCAGAATAGTGACTGCAGCTCTGCAGGTGACTGGAGGATAAGACATGATCTAACAGCAGAATAGTGAGTGCAGCTCTGGAGGTGACTGGAGGATATGACACGATGTAATAGTAGAATAGTGAATGCAGCTCTGGAGGTGACTGGAGGATAAGACACAATGTAATAGTAGAATAGTGACTGCAGCTCTGGAGGTGACTGGAGGATAAGACATGATATAATAGAATAATGACTGCAGCTTTGGAGGTGACTGGAGGATAAGAAATGATGTAACAGCAGAATAGTGAGTACAGCTCTGTAGGTGACTGGAGGATAAGACATGATGTAATAGCAGAATAGTGACTGCAGCTCTGGAGGTGACTGGAGGATAAGACATGATGTAATAGCAGAATAGTGACTGCAGCTCTGCAGGTGACTGGAGGATAAGACATGATCTAACAGCAGAATATTGAGTGCAGCTCTGGAGGTGACTGGAGGATATGACACGATGTAATAGTAGAATAGTGACTGCAGCTCTGCAGGTGACTGGAGGATAAGACACGATGTGATAGCAGAATAGTGAGTGCAGCTCTGCAGGTGACTTGAGGATAAGACACAATGTAATAGCAGAATAGTGACTGCAGCTCTGGAGGTGACTGGAGGATAAGACAATGTGATAGCAGAATAGTGAGTGCAGCTCTGGAGGTGACTGGAGGATAAGACACAATGTGATAGAAGAATAGTGAGTGCAGCTCTGGAGGTGACTGGAGGATAAGACATGATGTAATAGCAGAATAGTGACTGCAGCTCTGGAGGTGACTGGAGGATAAGACACAATGTAACAGAAGAATAGTGACTGCAGCTCTGGAGGTGACTGGAGGATAAGAAACAATGTGATCGCAGAATAGTGACTGCAGCTCTGGAGGTGACTGGAGGATAAGACACAATGTAACAACAGAATAGTGACTGCAGCTCTGGAGGTGACTGGAGGATAAGACACAATGTGATAGCAGAATAGTGACTGCAGCTCTGGAGGTGACTGGAGGATAAGACACAATGTAATAGCAGAATAGTGACTGCAGCTCTGGAGGTGACTGGAGGATAAGACACAATGTGATAGCAGAATAGTGACTGCAGCTCTGGAGGTGACTGGAGGATAAGACACAATGTGATAGCAGAATAGTGAATGCAGCTCTGGAGGTGACTGGAGGATAAGACATGATGTAATAGCAGAATAGTGACTGCAGCTCTGGTGGTAACTGTAGGATAAGACAATGTAATAGCAGAATAGTGAGTGCAGCTCTGGAGGTGACTGGAGGATAAGACACAATGTAACAGCAGAATAGTGAGTGCAGCTCTGGAGGTGACTGGAGGATAAGACACAATGTAACAGCAGAATAGTGAGTGCAGCTCTGGAGGTGACTGGAGGATAAGACACAATGTGATAGCAGAATAGTGACTGCAGCTCTGGAGGTGACTGGAGGATAAGACACAATGTAATAGCAGAATAGTGACTGCAGCTCTGGAGGTGACTGGAGGATAAGACACAATGTGATAGAAGAATAGTGAGTGCAGCTCTGGAGGTGACTGGAGGATAAGACATGATGTAATAGCAGAATAGTGACTGCAGCTCTGGAGGTGACTGGAGGATAAGACACAATGTGATAGCAGAATAGTGACTGCAGCTCTGGAGGTGACTGGAGGATAAGACAATGTAATAGCAGAATAGTGACTGCAGCTCTGGAGGTGACTGGAGGATAAGACAATGATCGCAGAATAGTGACTGCAGCTCTGGAGGTGACTGGAGGATAAAACAATGTGATAGCAGAACAGTGACTGCAGCTCTGGAGGTGACTGGAGGAGAAGACACAATGTGATAGAAGAATAGTGAGTGCAGCTCTGGAGGTGACTGGAGGATAAGACATGATGTAACAGCAGAATAGTGAGTGCAGCTCTGGAGGTGACTGGAGGATAAGACACAATGTAATAGCAGAATAGTGACTGCAGCTCTGGAGGTGACTGGAGGATAAGACAATGATCGCAGAATAGTGACTGCAGCTCTGGAGGTGACTGGAGGATAAAACAATGTGATAGCAGAACAGTGACTGCAGCTCTGGAGGTGACTGGAGGAGAAGACACAATGTGATAGAAGAATAGTGAGTGCAGCTCTGGAGGTGACTGGAGGATAAGACATGATCTAACAGCAGAATAGTGAGTGCAGCTCTGGAGGTGACTGGAGGATAAGACGATGTAATAGTAGAATAGTGAATGCAGCTCTGGAGGTGACTGGAGGATAAGACATGATGTAATAGCAGAATAGTGACTGCAGCTCTGGAGGTGACTGGAGGATAAGACATGATGTAATAGCAGAATAGTGACTGCAGCTCTGGAGGTGACTGGAGGATAAGACATGATGTAATAGCAGAATAGTGACTGCAGCTCTGGAGGTGACTGGAGGATAAGACACAATGTAACAGCAGAATAGTGACTGCAGCTCTGCAGGTGACTGGAGGATAAGACACAATGTGATAGCAGAATAGTGACTGCAGCTCTGGAGGTGACTGGAGGATAAGACACAATGATCGCAGAATAGTGACTGCAGCTCTGGAGGTGACTGTAGGATAAGACAATGTGATAGTAGAACAGTGACTGCAGCTCTGGAGGTGACTGGACGATAAGACACAATGTGATAGAAGAATAGTGAGTGCAGCTCTGGAGGTGACTGGAGGATAAGACATGATGTAATAGCAGAATAGTGACTGCAGCTCTGGAGGTGACTGGAGGATAAGACACAATGTGATAGCAGAATAGTGACTGCAGCTCTGGAGGTGACTGGAGGATAAGACACAATGTGATAGCAGAATAGTGAGTGCAGCTCTGGAGGTGACTGGAGGATAAGACATGATGTAATAGCAGAATAGTGACTGCAGCTCTGGAGGTGACTGGAGGATAAGACACAATGTGATAGCAGAATAGTGACTGCAGCTCTGGAGGTGACTGGAGGATAAGACACAATGTGATAGCAGAATAGTGAGTGCAGCTCTGGAGGTGACTGGAGGATAAGACATGATGTAATAGCAGAATAGTGACTGCAGCTCTGGAGGTGACTGGAGGATAAGACAATGTAATAGCAGAATAGTGACTGCAGCTCTGGAGGTGACTGGAGGATAAGACACAATGTGATCGCAGAATAGTGACTGCAGCTCTGGAGGTGACTGGAGGATAAGACACAATGTAATCGCAGAATAGTGAGTGCAGCTCTGGAGGTGACTGGAGGATAAGACATGATCTAACAGCAGAATAGTGAGTGCAGCTCTGGAGGTGACTGGAGGATAAGACACGATGTAACAGCGGAATAGTGACTGCAGCTCTGGAGGTGACTGGAGGATAAGACATGATGTAACAGCAGAATAGTGACTGCAGCTCTGGAGGTGACTGGAGGATATGACACGATGTAACAGCAGAATAGTGACTGCAGCTCTGGAGGTGACTGGAGGATAAGACATGATGTAACAGCAGAATAGTGACTGCAGCTCTGGAGGTGCATGGAGGATAAGACATGATGTAATAGCAGAATAGTGAGTGCTGCTCTGGAGGTGACTGGAGGATCAGACACAATGTGATAGCAGAATAGTGAGTGCAGCTCTGGAGGTGACTGGAGGATAAGATATGATGTAACAGCAGACTAGTGAGTGCAGCTCTGGAGGTGACTGGAGGATAAGACATAATATAATAGTAGAATAGTGAGTGCAGCTCTGGAGGTGACTGGAGGATAAGACATGATATAATAGTAGAATAGTGAGTGCAGCTCTGGAGGTGACTGGAGGATAAGACATGATGTAACAGCAGACTAGTGAGTGCAGCTCTGGAGGTGACTGGAGGATAAGACATGATATAATAGTAGAATAGTGAGTGCAGCTCTGGAGGTGACTGGAGGATAAGACATGATATAATAGTAGAATAGTGAGTGCAGCTCTGGAGGTGACTGGAGGATAAGACATGATATAATAGTAGAATAGTGAGTGCAGCTCTGGAGGTGACTGGAGGATAAGACATGATGTAACAGCAGACTAGTGAGTGCAGCTCTGGAGGTGACTGGAGGATAAGACATGATATAATAGTAGAATAGTGAGTGCAGCTCTGGAGGTGACTGGAGGATAAGACATGATATAATAGTAGAATAGTGAGTGCAGCTCTGGAGGTGACTGGAGGATAAGACATGATGTAACAGCAGACTAGTGAGTGCAGCTCTGGAGGTGACTGGAGGATAAGACATGATATAATAGTAGAATAGTGAGTGCAGCTCTGGAGGTGACTGGAGGATAAGATATGATGTAACAGCAGACTAGTGAGTGCAGCTCTGGAGGTGACTGGAGGATAAGATATGATGTAACAGCAGACTAGTGAGTGCAGCTCTGGAGGTGACTGGAGGATAAGACATGATGTAACAGCAGACTAGTGAGTGCAGCTCTGGAGGTGACTGGAGGATAAGACATGATATAATAGTAGAATAGTGAGTGCAGCTCTGGAGGTGACTGGAGGATAAGACATGATATAATAGTAGAATAGTGAGTGCAGCTCTGGAGGTGACTGGAGGATAAGACATGATATAATAGTAGAATAGTGAGTGCAGCTCTGGAGGTGACTGGAGGATAAGACATGATGTAACAGCAGACTAGTGAGTGCAGCTCTGGAGGTGACTGGAGGATAAGACATGATATAATAGTAGAATAGTGAGTGCAGCTCTGGAGGTGACTGGAGGATAAGACACAATGTGATAGCAGAATAGTGACTGCAGCTCTGGAGGTGACTGGAGGATAAGACACAATGTGATAGCAGAATAGTGAATGCAGCTCTGGAGGTGACTGGAGGATAAGACATGATGTAATAGCAGAATAGTGAATGCAGCTCTGGTGGTAACTGTAGGATAAGACAATGTAATAGCAGAATAGTGAGTGCAGCTCTGGAGGTGACTGGAGGATAAGACACAATGTAACAGCAGAATAGTGAGTGCAGCTCTGGAGGTGACTGGAGGATAAGACACAATGTAACAGCAGAATAGTGAGTGCAGCTCTGGAGGTGACTGGAGGATAAGACACAATGTAACAGCAGAATAGTGAGTGCAGCTCTGGAGGTGACTGGAGGATAAGACACAATGTGATAGCAGAATAGTGACTGCAGCTCTGGAGGTGACTGGAGGATAAGACACAATGTAATAGCAGAATAGTGACTGCAGCTCTGGAGGTGACTGGAGGATAAGACACAATGTGATAGAAGAATAGTGAGTGCAGCTCTGGAGGTGACTGGAGGATAAGACATGATGTAATAGCAGAATAGTGACTGCAGCTCTGGAGGTGACTGGAGGATAAGACACAATGTGATAGCAGAATAGTGACTGCAGCTCTGGAGGTGACTGGAGGATAAGACAATGTAATAGCAGAATAGTGACTGCAGCTCTGGAGGTGACTGGAGGATAAGACAATGATCGCAGAATAGTGACTGCAGCTCTGGAGGTGACTGGAGGATAAAACAATGTGATAGCAGAACAGTGACTGCAGCTCTGGAGGTGACTGGAGGAGAAGACACAATGTGATAGAAGAATAGTGAGTGCAGCTCTGGAGGTGACTGGAGGATAAGACATGATGTAACAGCAGAATAGTGAGTGCAGCTCTGGAGGTGACTGGAGGATAAGACATGATGTAATAGCAGAATAGTGACTGCAGCTCTGGAGGTGACTGGAGGATAAGACATGATGTAATAGCAGAATAGTGACTGCAGCTCTGGAGGTGACTGGAGGATAAGACATGATGTAATAGCAGAATAGTGACTGCAGCTCTGGAGGTGACTGGAGGATAAGACACAATGTAACAGCAGAATAGTGACTGCAGCTCTGCAGGTGACTGGAGGATAAGACACAATGTGATAGCAGAATAGTGACTGCAGCTCTGGAGGTGACTGGAGGATAAGACACAATGATCGCAGAATAGTGACTGCAGCTCTGGAGGTGACTGTAGGATAAGACAATGTGATAGTAGAACAGTGACTGCAGCTCTGGAGGTGACTGGAGGATAAGACACAATGTGATAGAAGAATAGTGAGTGCAGCTCTGGAGGTGACTGGAGGATAAGACATGATGTAATAGCAGAATAGTGACTGCAGCTCTGGAGGTGACTGGAGGATAAGACACAATGTGATAGCAGAATAGTGACTGCAGCTCTGGAGGTGACTGGAGGATAAGACATGATCTAACAGCAGAATAGTGAGTGCAGCTCTGGAGGTGACTGGAGGATAAGACATGATGTAATAGCAGAATAGTGACTGCAGCTCTGGAGGTGACTGGAGGATAAGACACAATGTGATCGCAGAATAGTGAGTGCAGCTCTGGAGGTGACTGGAGGATAAGACATGATCTAACAGCAGAATAGTGAGTGCAGCTCTGGAGGTGACTGGAGGATAAGACGATGTAATAGTAGAATAGTGAATGCAGCTCTGGAGGTGACTGGAGGATAAGACACGATGTAACAGCGGAATAGTGACTGCAGCTCTGGAGGTGACTGGAGGATAAGACATGATGTAACAGCAGAATAGTGACTGCAGCTCTGGAGGTGACTGGAGGATATGACACGATGTAACAGCAGAATAGTGACTGCAGCTCTGGAGGTGACTGGAGGATAAGACATGATGTAACAGCAGAATAGTGACTGCAGCTCTGGAGGTGCATGGAGGATAAGACATGATGTAATAGCAGAATAGTGAGTGCTGCTCTGGAGGTGACTGGAGGATCAGACACAATGTGATAGCAGAATAGTGACTGCAGCTCTAGAGGTGACTGGAGGATACGACATGATATGATAGTAGAATAGTGAGTGCAGCTCTGGAGGTGACTGGAGGATAAGATATGATGTAACAGCAGACTAGTGAGTGCAGCTCTGGAGGTGACTGGAGGATAAGACATGATGTAACAGCAGACTAGTGAGTGCAGCTCTGGAGGTGACTGGAGGATAAGACATGATATAATAGTAGAATAGTGAGTGCAGCTCTGGAGGTGACTGGAGGATAAGACATGATATAATAGTAGAATAGTGAGTGCAGCTCTGGAGGTGACTGGAGGATAAGACATGATGTAACAGCAGACTAGTGAGTGCAGCTCTGGAGGTGACTGGAGGATAAGACATGATATAATAGTAGAATAGTGAGTGCAGCTCTGGAGGTGACTGGAGGATAAGACATGATATAATAGTAGAATAGTGAGTGCAGCTCTGGAGGTGACTGGAGGATAAGACATGATATAATAGTAGAATAGTGAGTGCAGCTCTGGAGGTGACTGGAGGATAAGACATGATGTAACAGCAGACTAGTGAGTGCAGCTCTGGAGGTGACTGGAGGATAAGACATGATATAATAGTAGAATAGTGAGTGCAGCTCTGGAGGTGACTGGAGGATAAGACATGATATAATAGTAGAATAGTGAGTGCAGCTCTGGAGGTGACTGGAGGATAAGACATGATGTAACAGCAGACTAGTGAGTGCAGCTCTGGAGGTGACTGGAGGATAAGACATGATATAATAGTAGAATAGTGACTGCAGCTCTGGAGGTGACTGGAGGATAAGACACATGTGATAGCAGTGCACCATGGTCCTTCTCCCACAGGTGTGAGTGGCGCCGTGCTTGGTCATGTGACACGTGGAGTCAGGCTTACAATGCATGATAGCGTTCAGGTGAATGACCGGAGTGTTAGCCTCGTCCTATCACTATGCGGCGCACAGCGGTGCCCTCTACAGGAAGCACCAGACACCTGGGGGCATAATAATCAATACTCTCATTCTTAGACAATGCAAAGTGACAGACAGGGGCTCATCAAGTATTTTCCCCAACAAAATTGACGTAGAAAAGTAAATTTTTGTTAAAAGGTGTTTTTGTAATGATGTGGAAACCTATAAGCAGAGTTTTAGGAGAAGCTCAGGAGGCTTGATCACATGTGATCACATCAGGGAGTGGATCAATCGGAGAGGAGAGAACACACGAGCGACTCCTCGGAGTCTCAGCTGCCGGTCACATATCTGTATTACAAAGAGATAAGGAAAAAGGCGAATGTCTGTGCAGGCTTTACCTAAAAAGAAAAACATGGTGGTAATCATGGAAACTGTTAAATTCCTAGAAAACGGGTTCTCCCCCGCTTCCTAAGCCTTCTGTAACGAAGAAACCTAATACAAAGACACCTCTATATCAGAGACAGCGCCGCGTGTTATCACTTTTATGAATAACACTTATAAAGCAAATATTAAAATACAAAACTATCAAAGATATGTGAATTGTCCAAATAATAAAGCAAAGTATAAATATTTACCGTAAGAATACCAGCACCTCCACTATTCCCCGAAAAGCAGCTAAAGCGTAGTGGGTGGCTGCTCGGCTTACCAGGAGTGGCGCAAATTATAGAAAAAAAAATGTCCTCCAGTTCATGAGCGGAGTACACTGCTGACTCGGGCACAGAAGCAACCAGAAAGATGTGCCAAAAGCATTACAAGGCATGCACACTAGGGGCAGAGAAATGAGAGAAGCCCACCTGGAGCCAGGAGCTGAAGCTCACCAGGGAAGGGTGCACAGGAGAAGCCCACTATGGGCAGGCAGATGAGAGGAGCACACCAGGTGCTAGAGAATGGGAGCGGCACATCAGGGGCCATCAGATGGGAGGAGCACACTAGGGGCTAGAGTATGGGAGCAGCACACCATGGGCAGGCAGATGAGAGGAGCACACCAGGGGCTAGAGAATGGGAGCGGCACATCAGGGGCCATCAGAATGGAAGAACACACCAGGGGCTAGAGTATGGGAGCGGCACACCATGGGCAGGCAATGGGAGAAGCACACCAGGCGCGGGTGCACAGGAGGAGCCCACCATGGGCAGGCAGATGAGAGGAACACACCAGGTCCTAGAGAATGGGAGCTGCACACTAGAGGCCATCAGATGGGAGGAGCATACTAGGGGCCATCAAATGGGAGGAGCACACCAGAGGCCATCATATGGGTGTGGCAGACCAGGGGCCATCAGATTGGAAGAACACACCAGGGGCTAAAGTATGGGAGCGGCACACCATGGGCAGGCCGATGGGAGGAACACACCAGGCGCGGGTGCACAGGAGGAGCCCACCATGGGCAGGCCAATGGGAGGAACACCAGGTGCTAGAGAATGGGAGCAGTACACCAGGGGCCATCAGATGGAAGGAGTACACCAAGCGCTAGAGAATGGGAGCAGCACACTAGGGGCCATCAGATGGTGTGACAGAACAGGTGCCATCAGATGGGAGGAGAACACCAGCCATCCAGCCTCTAGAGTATGGGAGCTGCACACTAAGGGCCATCAGATGGAAGGAGCCCACCAGGAACTAGAGAATGGGAGCGCCACACCATGGGCAGGCTGATGGGAGGAGCATACCATGCGCGGGTGCACAAGAGGAGCCCACCATGGGCAGGCCAATGGGAGCGGCACATCAGGGGCTATCAAATGGAAGGAGCACACCAGGGGCTAGAGTATGGGAGCGGCACACCATGGGCAGGCCGATGGGAGGAACACACCAGGCGATAGAGAATGGGAGCTGCACACTAGGGGCCATCAGATGGGAGCAGCACACTAGGGGTCATCAAATGGGAGAAGCACACCAGAGGCCATCTTATGGGTGTGGCAGACCAGGGGCCATCAGATGGGAGGAGCACACCAGAGGCCATCACATGGGTGTGGCAGACCAGGGGCCATCAGATGGGAGGAGCACATCAGAGGCCATCTTATGGGTGTGGCAGACCAGGGGCCATCAGATGGGAGGAGCACACCAGGGGCCATCAGATGGGAGGAGCACACCAGGGGCCATCAGATGGGAGTGTCACATCAGGGGCCATCAGATTGGAAGAACACACCAGGGGCTAGAGTATGGGAGCAGCACACCATGGGCAGGCCGATGGGAGAAGCACACCAGGCGCAGGTGCACAGGAGGAGCCCACCTAGGGCAGGCCGATGGGAGGAGCACACCAGGCACTAGAGAATGGGAGCGGCATATCAGGAACCATCAGATAGAAGGAACACACCAGGGGCTAGAGTATGGGAGAGGCACAGCATGGGCCATCAGATGGGAGGAGCACACCAGGGGCTAGAGTATGGGAGCGGCACATCAGGAGCCATCAGATAGAAGGAGCACACCAGGGGCTAGAGTATGGGAGCGGCACAGCATGGGCAGTCAGATGGGAGGAACACACCAGGTGATAGAGAATGGGAGCGGCAAACAAGGGGCCATCAGATGGGAGGAGCACACCAGCCATCCAGCCTCTAGAGTATGGGAGCTGCACACTAAGGGCCATCAGATGGGAGAAGCACACCTGGCGCTAGAGAATGGGAGTGCCACGTCAGGGGCCATCAGATGGGAGGAGCACATCAGGGGCTAAAGTATGGGAGCAGAACAAAATGGGCAGGCCTATGGGAGGAGCACACCAGGCGCGGGTGCACAGGAGGAGCCCACCATGGGCAGGCAGATGGGAAGAGCACACCAGGAGCGGGTGCACAGGAGGAGTCCACCATGGGCAGGTCGATGGGAGGAGCACACCAGGGGCTAGAGAATGGGAGCAGCACACTAGGGGCCATCAGATGGTGTGACAGAACAGGTGCCATCAGAGGAGAGGAGCACACCAGCCATCCAGCCTCTAGAGTATGGCAGCTGCAAACTAGGGGCCATCAGATGGGAGGAGCACACCAGGGGCTAGAGAATAGGAGCAGCACACCATGGGCAGGCCGATGGGAAGAGCATACCACGCGCCGGTGCACAAGAGGAGCCCACCCTGGGCAGGCCGATGGGAGGAGCACACCAGGCGCTTGAGAATGGGAGTGGCACATCAGGGGCCATCAAATGGAAGGAGCACACCAGGGGCTAGAGTATGGGAGTGGCACACCATGGGCAGGAGATGGGAGGAACACACCAGGTGATAGAGAATGGGAGCGGCACACTAGGGGCCATCAAATGGGAGGAGCACACCAAAGGCCATCATATGGGTGTGGCAGACCAGGGGCCATCAGATGGGAGGAGCACACCAGGGGCCATCAGATGGGAGGAGCACACCAGAGGTCATCACATGGGTGTGGCAGACCAGGGGCCATCAGATGGGAGGAGCACACCAGGCGCTAGAGAATGGGAGCGCCACACCAGGGGCCATCAGATTGGAAGAACACACCAGGGGATAGAGTATGGGAGCAGCACACCATGGGCAGGCAGATGGGAGGAGCACACCAGGCACTAGAGAATGGGAGCGGCACACCATGGGCAGGCCGATGGGAGGAGCAAACCAGGCGCTAGAGAATGGGAGCGGCACACCATGGGCAGGCCGATGGGAGGAGCACACCAGGCGCTAGAGAATGGGAGCGGCACACCATGGGCAGGCCGATGGGAGGAGCACACCAGGCGCTAGAGAACAGGAGCAGCACACTAGGGGTCATCAGATGGGAGGAGCACACTAGGGGCCATCAGATGGGAGGAGCACACCAGAGGCCATCACATGGGTGTGGCAGACCAGGGGCCATCAGATGGGAGGCGCACACCAGAGGCCATCACATGGGTGTGGCAGACCAGGGGCCATCAGATGGGAGGCGCACACCAGAGGCCATCACATGGGTGTGGCAGACCAGGGGCCATCAGATGGGAGGCGCACACCAGAGGCCATCACATGGGTGTGGCAGACCAGGGGCCATCAGATGGGAGGAGCACACCAGCCACTAGAGTGTGGGAGCAGCACACCAGGGGCCATCAGATGGGAGCGGCAGACAAGGGGCCATCAGATGGGATGAGCACACCCGCTGCTGGAGAATGGGAGCCGCACATTAGGGGCCATCAGATGGGAGGAGCACACCAGGGGCCATCAGATGGGAGGAGCACACCAGGGGCCATCAGATGGGAGGAGCACACCAGGGGCCATCAGATGGGAGGAGCACACCAGGGGCCATCAGATGGGAGCGGCAGACAAGCGGCCATCAGATGGGATGAGCACACCCGGCGCTGGGGAATGGTAGCCGCACATTAGGGGCCATCAGATGAGAGGAGCACACCAGGGGCCATCACATGTGAGCGGCACACCAGGGGCCATCACATAGGAGGAGCACATCAGGAGCTGGCAGTTGGGAGCAGGGCTGTGGAGTCAGAGTCGGAGTCGTGGAGTCGGTGTCCATTTTGGTGGAGTCGGAATCGGAGTCGGTATAAAATGGACCGACTCCACCTCCTAAAATATATAATACATTGGGTGCAGTCGTTCAATGCAGTTTGTGGGGAATATTTTTTCATAAGAATTTGGGAAAGTTATGAAATGTCCTATAAATGTCCGTCCTATTCCTGATCTCAGGGTCTGGACTTTTAGCTGAGATGAATCTGAGCTGCAGTAAATTTATCACTTACACATGAGTCGTGCATGAGGGAGTCGTGTATGAGGGAGTCGTGCATGAGGGAGTCGTGGAGCCGTGTATGAGGGAGCCGGAGCCGTGTATGAGGGAGTCGTGTGTGAGGGAGTCAGAGTCGTGTGTGAGGGAGTCAGAGCCGTGTGTGAGGGAGTCAGAGCCGTGTGTGAGGGAGTCGTGTATGAGGGAGTCGGAGTCGTGTATGAGGGAGTCGTGTATGAGGGAGCCGGAGTCGTGTGTGAGGGAGTCGGAGCCGTGTATGAGGGAGTCGGAGCCGTGTATGAGGGAGTCGTATATGAGGGAGTCGGAGTCGTGTGTGAGGGAGTCGGAGTTGTGTATGAGGGAGTCGTGTATGAGGGAGCCGGAGCCGTGTATGAGGGAGTCGTGTGTGAGGGAGTCAGAGTCGTGTGTGAGGGAGTCGTGTATGAGGGAGTCAGAGTCGTGTGTGAGGGAGTCGGAGTCGTGTGTGAGGGAGTCGGAGTCGTGTGTGAGGGAGTCGTGTATGAGGGAGTCGGAGCCGTGTATGAGGGAGCCGGAGTCGTGTGTGAGGGAGTCGGAGTCGTGTGTGAGGGAGTCGGAGTCGTGTATGAGGGAGCCGGAGTCGTGTATGAGGGAGCCGGAGCCGTGTATGAGGGAGCCGGAGTCGTGTATGAGGGAGTCGTGTGTGAGGGAGTCGTGTATGAGGGAGTCGGAGTCGTGTATGAGGGAGTCGGAGTCGTGTATGAGGGAGTCGTGTATGAGGGAGTCGGAGTCGTGTGTGAGGGAGTCGGAGTCGTGTGTGAGGGAGTTCGAGTCGTGTATGAGGGAGTCGTGTGTGAGGGAGCCGGAGTCGTGTATGAGAGAGTCGTGTGTGAGGGAGTCGGAGTCGTGTGTGAGGGAGTCAGAGTCGTGTGTGAGGGAGTCGTGTGTGAGGGAGTCGGAGTCGTGTGTGAGGGAGTCAGAGTCGTGTATGAGGGAGTCGTGTGTGAGGGAGTCAGAGTCGTGTATGAGGGAGTCGTGTATGAGGGAGTCGTGTGTGAGGGAGCCGGAGTCGTGTATGAGGGAGTCGTGTGTGAGGGAGTCGTGTATGAGGGAGTCGGAGTCGTGTGTGAGGGAGTCGGAGTCGTGTGTGAGGGAGTCGTGTATGAGGGAGTCGGAGCCGTGTATGAGGGAGCCGGAGTCGTGTGTGAGGGAGTCGGAGTCGTGTGTGAGGGAGTCGGAGTCGTGTATGAGGGAGCCGGAGTCGTGTATGAGGGAGCCGGAGCCGTGTATGAGGGAGCCGGAGTCGTGTATGAGGGAGTCGTGTGTGAGGGAGTCGTGTATGAGGGAGTCGGAGTCGTGTATGAGGGAGTCGGAGTCGTGTATGAGGGAGTCGTGTATGAGGGAGTCGGAGTCGTGTGTGAGGGAGTCGGAGTCGTGTGTGAGGGAGTTCGAGTCGTGTATGAGGGAGTCGTGTGTGAGGGAGCCGGAGTCGTGTATGAGAGAGTCGTGTGTGAGGGAGTCGGAGTCGTGTGTGAGGGAGTCAGAGTCGTGTGTGAGGGAGTCGTGTGTGAGGGAGTCGGAGTCGTGTGTGAGGGAGTTCGAGTCGTGTATGAGGGAGTCGTGTGTGAGGGAGCCGGAGTCGTGTATGAGAGAGTCGTGTGTGAGGGAGTCGGAGTCGTGTGTGAGGGAGTCAGAGTCGTGTGTGAGGGAGTCAGAGTCGTGTATGAGGGAGTCGTGTATGAGGGAGTCGTGTATGAGGGAGTCGGAGCCGTGTGTGAGGGAGTCGGAGTCGTGTATGAGGGAGTCGGAGTCGTGTGTGAGGGAGTCGTGTGTGAGGGAGTCAGTCGTGTGTGAGGGAGTCAGAGTCGTGTGTGAGGGAGTCAGAGTCGTGTGTGAGGGAGTCGGAGTCGTGTGTGAGGGAGTCGTGTATGAGGGAGTCAGAGTCGTGTGTGAGGGAGTCGGAGTCGTGTGTGAGGGAGTCGTGTATGAGGGAGTCGTGTATGAGGGAGCCGGAGTCGTGTATGAGGGAGCCGGAGTCGTGTATGAGGGAGCCGGAGTCGTGTATGAGGGAGCCGGAGTCGTGTAAGAGGGAGTCGTGTGTGAGGGAGACAGAGTCGTGTGTGAGGGAGTCAGAGTCGTGTGTGAGGGAGTCAGAGTCGTGTGTGAGGGAGTCGGAGTCGTGTGTGAGGGAGTCGGAGTCGTGTGTGAGGGAGTCGTGTATGAGGGAGTCGTGTATGAGGGAGTCGGAGTCGTGTGTGAGGGAGTCGGAGTCGTGTATGAGGGAGTCGTGTATGAGGGAGCCGGAGCCGTGTATGAGGGAGCCGGAGTCGTGTGTGAGGGAGTCGGAGTCGTGTATGAGGGAGTCGTGTATGAGGGAGTCGGAGTCGTGTGTGAGGGAGTCGGAGTCGTGTATGAGGGAGTCGTGTATGAGGGAGCCGGAGCCGTGTATGAGGGAGTCGTGTATGAGGGAGTCGGAGCCGTGTATGAGGGAGCCGGAGTCGTGTGTGAGGGAGCCGGAGTCGTGTATGAGGGAGTCGGAGTCGCGTATGAGGGAGTCGGAGTCGTGTGTGAGGGAGTCGTGTATGAGGGAGTCGTGTATGAAGAAGTCGTGTATGAGGGAGTCGTGTATGAGGGAGTCGGAGTCGTGTATGAGGGAGTCGTGTATGAGGGAGCCGGAGCCGTGTATGAGGGAGCCGGAGTCGTGTATGAGGGAGCCGGAGTCGTGTATGAGGGAGTCGTGTATGAGCGAGTCGGAGCCATGTATGAGGGCGCCGGAGTCGTGTGTGAGGGAGTCGGAGCCGTGTATGAGGGAGTCGGAGCCGTGTGTGAGGGAGTCGGAGCCGTGTGTGAGGGAGTCGGAGTTGTGTATGTGGGAGTCGTGTATGAGGGAGCCGGAGCCGTGTATGAGGGAGTTGTGTATGAGGGAGTCGTGTGTGAGGGAGTCAGAGCCGTGTGTGAGGGAGTCAGAGCCGTGTGTGAGGGAGTCAGAGCCGTGTGTGAGGGAGTCAGAGCCGTGTGTGAGGGAGTCGGAGCCGTGTGTGAGGGAGTCGTGTATGAGGGAGTCGGAGTCGTGTATGAGGGAGTCGTGTATGAGCGAGTCGGAGCCGTGTATGAGGGAGCCGGAGTCGTGTGTGAGGGAGTCGGAGCCGTGTATGAGGGAGTCGGAGCCGTGTGTGAGGGAGTCGGAGCCGTGTGTGAGGGAGTCGGAGTTGTGTATGAGGGAGTCGTGTATGAGGGAGCCGGAGCCGTGTATGAGGGAGTCGTGTGTGAGGGAGTCAGAGTCGTGTGTGAGGGAGTCGGAGTCGTGTGTGAGGGAGTCGGAGTCGTGTGTGAGGGAGTCGTGTATGAGGGAGTCGGAGTCGTGTATGAGGGAGTCGTGTATGAGGGAGTCGGAGCCGTGTATGAGGGAGCCGGAGTCGTGTGTGAGGGAGTCGGAGTCGTGTATGAGGGAGTCGTGTATGAGGGAGTCGGAGTCGTGTATGAGGGAGCCGGAGCCGTGTATGAGGGAGTCGGAGCCGTGTATGAGGGAGCCGGAGCCGTGTATGAGGGAGTCGTGTGTGAGGGAGTCGTGTATGAGGGAGTCGGAGTCGTGTATGAGGGAGTCGTGTATGAGGGAGTCGGAGTCGTGTGTGAGGGAGTCGGAGTCGTGTGTGAGGGAGTTCGAGTCGTGTATGAGGGAGTCGTGTGTGAGGGAGCCGGAGTCGTGTATGAGAGAGTCGTGTGTGAGGGAGTCGGAGTCGTGTGTGAGGGAGTTCGAGTCGTGTATGAGGGAGTCGTGTGTGAGGGAGCCGGAGTCGTGTATGAGAGAGTCGTGTGTGAGGGAGTCGGAGTCGTGTGTGAGGGAGTCAGAGTCGTGTGTGAGGGAGTCGGAGTCGTGTGTGAGGGAGTTCGAGTCGTGTATGAGGGAGTCGTGTGTGAGGGAGCCGGAGTCGTGTATGAGAGAGTCGTGTGTGAGGGAGTCGGAGTCGTGTGTGAGGGAGTCAGAGTCGTGTGTGAGGGAGTCAGAGTCGTGTATGAGGGAGTCGTGTATGAGGGAGTCGTGTATGAGGGAGTCGTGTATGAGGGAGTCGTGTATGAGGGAGTCGTGTATGAGGGAGTCGTGTATGAGGGAGTCGGAGTCGTGTATGAGGGAGTCGTGTATGAGGGAGTCGGAGCCGTGTATGAGGGAGCCGGAGCCGTGTGTGAGGGAGTCGGAGTCGTGTGTGAGGGAGTCAGAGTCGTGTATGAGGGAGTCGTGTATGAGGGAGTCGTGTATGAGGGAGTCGGAGTCGTGTATGAGGGAGTCGTGTATGAGGGAGCCGGAGCCGTGTATGAGGGAGTCGTGTATGAGGGAGTCGGAGCCGTGTATGAGGGAGCCGGAGCCGTGTGTGAGGGAGCCGGAGCCGTGTGTGAGGGAGTCGGAGTCGTGTGTGAGGGAGTCGGAGTCGTGTGTGAGGGAGTCGGAGTCGTGTGTGAGGGAGCCGGAGTCGTGTGTGAGGGAGCCGGAGTCGTGTGTGAGGGAGCCGGAGTCGTGTGTGAGGGAGCCGGAGTCGTGTGTGAGGGAGTCGTGTGTGAGGGAGTCGTGTGTGAGGGAGTCGGAGTCGTGTGTGAGGGAGTCGGAGTCGTGTGTGAGAGAGTCGTGTATGAGGGAGTCGCGTATGAGGGAGTCGGAGTCGTGTGTGAGGGAGTCGTGTATGAGGGAGTCGTGTATGAGGGAGTCGGAGTCGTGTATGAGGGAGTCGTGTATGAGGGAGCCGGAGTCGTGTAAGAGGGAGCCGGAGTCGTGTATGAGGGAGTCGTGTGTGAGGGAGTCAGAGTCGTGTGTGAGGGAGCCGGAGTCGTGTGTGAGGGAGCCGGAGTCGTGTGTGAGGGAGCCGGAGTCGTGTAAGAGGGAGTCGTGTGTGAGGGAGTCAGAGTCGTGTGTGAGGGAGTCGGAGTCGTGTGTGAGGGAGTCGGAGTCGTGTATGAGAGAGTCGTGTATGAGGGAGTCGGAGTCGTGTGTGAGGGAGTCGGAGTCGTGTATGAGGGAGCCGTGTATGAGGGAGCCGGAGCCGTGTATGAGGGAGCCGGAGCCGTGTATGAGGGAGCCGGAGCCGTGTATGAGGGAGTCGGAGCCGTGTATGAGGGAGTCGGAGTCGTGTGTGAGGGAGTCAGAGTCGTGTGTGAGGGAGTCGGAGTCGTGTGTGAGGGAGCCGGAGTCGTGTGTGAGGGAGCCGGAGTCGTGTGTGAGGGAGTCGGAGTCGTGTATGAGGGAGTCGTGTATGAGGGAGTCGGAGTCGTGTGTGAGGGAGTCGTGTATGAGGGAGCCGGAGCCGTGTATGAGGGAGTCGGAGCCGTGTATGAGGGAGCCGGAGCCGTGTATGAGGGAGTCGTGTGTGAGGGAGTCAGAGTCGTGTGTGAGGGAGCCGGAGTCGTGTGTGAGGGAGTCGGAGTCGTGTATGAGGGAGTCGTGTATGAAGGAGTCGGAGTCGTGTATGAGGGAGTCGGAGTCGTGTGTGAGGGAGTCGGAGTCGTGTGTGAGGGAGTCGGAGTCGTGTGTGAGGGAGTCGGAGTCGTGTGAGGGAGTTCGAGTCGTGTATGAGGGAGTCGTGTGTGAGGGAGCCGGAGTCGTGTATGAGAGAGTCGTGTGTGAGGGAGTCGGAGTCGTGTGTGAGGGAGTCAGAGTCGTGTGTGAGGGAGTCGTGTATGAGGGAGTCTGAGTCGTGTATGAGGGAGTCGTGTATGAGGGAGCCGGAGCCGTGTATGAGGGAGCCGGAGCCGTGTATGAGGGAGTCAGAGTCGTGTGTGAGGGAGTCGGAGTCGTGTGTGAGGGAGTCAGAGTCGTGTGTGAGGGAGTCAGAGTCGTGTGTGAGGGAGTCAGAGTCGTGTGTGAGGGAGTCAGAGTCGTGTGTGAGGGAGTCAGAGTCGTGTATGAAGGAGTCGCGTATGAGGGAGTCGGAGTCGTGTGTGAGGGAGTCGTGTATGAGGGAGTCGTGTATGAGGGAGTCGTGTATGAGGGAGTCGTGTATGAGGGAGTCGTGTATGAGGGAGTCGTGTATGAGGGAGTCGGAGTCGTGTATGAGGGAGTCGGAGCCGTGTATGAGGGAGCCGGAGCCGTGTATGAGGGAGCCGGAGTCGTGTAAGAGGGAGTCGTGTGTGAGGGAGTCAGAGTCGTGTGTGAGGGAGTCAGAGTCGTGTGTGAGGGAGTCAGAGTCGTGTGTGAGGGAGTCAGAGTCGTGTATGAAGGAGTCGCGTATGAGGGAGTCGGAGTCGTGTGTGAGGGAGTCGTGTATGAGGGAGTCGTGTATGAGGGAGTCGTGTATGAGGGAGTCGTGTATGAGGGAGTCGTGTATGAGGGAGTCGGAGTCGTGTATGAGGGAGTCGGAGCCGTGTATGAGGGAGCCGGAGCCGTGTATGAGGGAGCCGGAGTCGTGTAAGAGGGAGTCGTGTGTGAGGGAGTCAGAGTCGTGTGTGAGGGAGTCAGAGTCGTGTGTGAGGGAGTCAGAGTCGTGTGTGAGGGAGTCAGAGTCGTGTATGAAGGAGTCGCGTATGAGGGAGTCGGAGTCGTGTGTGAGGGAGTCGTGTATGAGGGAGTCGTGTATGAGGGAGTCGTGTATGAGGGAGTCGTGTATGAGGGAGTCGTGTATGAGGGAGTCGGAGTCGTGTATGAGGGAGTCGGAGCCGTGTATGAGGGAGCCGGAGCCGTGTATGAGGGAGCCGGAGTCGTGTAAGAGGGAGTCGTGTGTGAGGGAGTCAGAGTCGTGTGTGAGGGAGTCAGAGTCGTGTGTGAGGGAGTCAGAGTCGTGTGTGAGGGAGTCAGAGTCGTGTGTGAGGGAGTCGGAGTCGTGTGTGAGGAAGTCGGAGTCGTGTGTGAGGAAGTCGGAGCCGTGTGTGAGGGAGTCGGAGTCGTGTGTGAGGAAGTCGGAGTCGTGTGTGAGGAAGTCGGAGCCGTGTGTGAGGGAGTCGGAGCCGTGTGTGAGGGAGTCGGAGCAGTGTGTGAGGGAGTCGGAGTCGTGTGAGGGAGTTCGAGTCGTGTATGAGGGAGTCGTGTGTGAGGGAGCCGGAGTCGTGTATGAGAGAGTCGTGTGTGAGGGAGTCGGAGCAGTGTGTGAGGGAGTCTGAGTCGTGTGTGAGGGAGTCGGAGTCGTGTGTGAGGGAGTCGGAGTCGTGTGTGAGGGAGTCGGAGTCGTGTGTGAGGTAGCCGGAGTCGTGTGTGAGGGAGCCGGAGTCGTGTGTGAGGGAGCCGGAGTCGTGTGTGAGGGAGTCAGAGTCGTGTGTGAGGGAGTCAGAGTCGTGTGTGAGGAAGTCGGAGTCGTGTGTGAGGGAGCCGGAGTCGTGTATGAGAGAGTCGTGTATGAGGGAGTCGGAGTCGTGTAGTTGGTGTCATGGAAATTGAGGAGTCGGAGTTGGAGGTTTGGCTTATCGACTCCACAGCCCTGGTGGGCAGCAGCACAGCAGGGGCTAGGATATAGGTGCAGCATATGAAAAGCCGGCCATTGGTCTGTGACCACCCACAATAACAGCGTGCTCTTCTCCTGAAAGACTGTGCTATTCTTCCCATCAGTGATGTAACCAGAGGAGACATAAGCTTTATTAGGTCTGCTGATTTATAGTTGGCCTCTTGACAGTTCAGGTTACATGGGACTATGTGGCACAAAGAAAATATAGATGGATAATGGAAATAAGGCTCAATGCGACATGAAGGAGATGAACGGCTGAACCTGAGGAATGTTGTTCTTTAGGACTTGCTCCACAGCAAGACTTGGTAGAGGAATAGAGGCTTTGATTGGCCTCAGATCTCTTCTGACCTTCTTACTGATAAGCTCCCTTTGTCGCAGACTATACACAGACCCTCGCTCTGTGGCGTCCCCCTTTTTCAGTATTACCCCTTGAGTCAGCGGCATGGTGTCCAGAAGTATGGACGCAGGGGCCTGGCTATCCTCTATTCCTGTGGTGGGCTGTATGTCCATAATCTTATTATGGAGAGTAGGGGGGTTACTGGATGAAGAGCTGACGAGAGATCTCTTGACAGCAGCCTCTCGGCGTTTTCTGGTGATCATTAATTTCCTGCTCTCCGTGCTGATGTCTAGGACTTCTATCCGGGGATGCACATGATGCTGGGGGAGCTTGCAGAGCTCCACCTTAGGTACAGAAAGGACATTGCCTGCATGGTCATAGATGACGTCTTTTTTCTGTGGGGGTCTGCCCAGCTGGATCTTTAGGATGTTGTGTAGGGAGGTGGGCAGAAGGTCAATGGTCTCCTCATTTGCACTTTCCTTCTTATCAAGTTGCTTCAGTAACATCTCCTTCTCCGTTTCCTCAAGAGATTTAGTGATGTTCTTCAAGCCGGCTGATCGGAGGGGACCACGATGGGGACGGTAAACAGGCCTGGTCTTTGGAGGTGCAGTAGGGGGAGTAGGTTTTATAACTGGCTGAGGTGAAGGGGGTGCATAGATTTTGAGGATAGGTACTTGTTCCTGTGAAGACTGAGGAGGGTCCTCTTTCGCCCCTGCAGGTTCTCCTGTCCGTGGGGTCTCCTCTTGGATATCAGTAATGGGGTGCTGGTGAGAAAAGGCAGAAGGTGTTTAATATTCAAAATGTGGGCTTCAGTAACCTGTTTAGTTGTATATTGACAATAAGTACTTTCACATACCTGAGACTGACTGAAGTGGGGTGTTCGGACAGGCTGGGTGACTGGGACGCACCCTTGTGCCCAAGAGTCATGTGGGCATGGCTGTGGTTCTTCTTGCCAGGTGCTTTCGGAATCAGGCTTGTGTTTGCCCTCATCTCTGGGCACAAATGTCCACTGTACAATCTGCAACATGGCATCTCGCGCCTGACTTACGGTATATGGGATCACCTGTAACCAAACATATTCACTATAACTCTACCTATTAATATAACCTCTCTTATTGCTCCACATGAGTCCTCCTGTTACTCCAAATAATCCATCCCATTACTCCCCTACACATTTACTCTTATTCCTCCCTATAACTTCTCCTGCTTCTCAACATAAACCCTTCTATTACTCCACATACCTCACATTACTCTCTATAATCGTCCTATTAATCAACAGAACCCCCTCCCATTATTCCATATAACTCTTTCCTTTTCTCTTATATCCTCCTCTTAGTCACGTTATACCTGCTGCTGGAGATAGACAGTCAGGCACTCCTCCATGACGTGGCTGATCAGAGAATCTACTAGGTCTCCCACCACATCTTCTCCATCTTCAGCCGTCACCATGGACATCCAGTCATCCTCGGTGAAGCGTCCTGGTATAATGTCCACAGTCACTGGTGGGAGAGGAGCCACAGTCACAGTTCGCGACTTGTCCCCCCGAGACTTGGAGACAGAGACACGTGGCAAGACCTGCAGGACACAAGATATCATGGACGATGACTCCCCTACTTATGTGATGTAGAATTTACCAGACCGAAGCCGACCATGGTGCCATCTCTCCATGATAACACAGGGTAATCTATGACTGACCGAGGATCACTCCAGGGAGCGGAGCAATGATGGTGGACATGGATCTTCAGAGCTTTCTAACAACATGAAAGAAAGAACGGAAGTGTGTCTGCTCTTCAGCTGATAAGAAGAAACACATCATGGCCAGTGGAGGTGACCACCACCCTCGAACAATGGAGGAAATATAATGTCTAGTCAGCAAAAAGAACTACACAACATATGCAGAAAGCTAAGCCTGTTAACAGCATGCGTTTTTTCGGCCAGGTAGGAGCGGAAGTGAAGCGTTCTTCACACGCGATTTTAGCATCACTTGGAAAGTGCTTGACAACTTGGTCACACTATATAAATCCATGTAACCGGCATATATAGTGTGACCAAGTTACGATGCAGCAAATGCAGCATCAATAGTAAAAAAAAAAATAAAAAAAAACATTATACTCACCTTCAGATGGCCCCCCAGTCTCCTCAGAGATGCGTCCGGTATCTTCGGCGGCTCCTGGTGCTCTAAAAAGGACCTTCCATGAAGTCACTAATTCACGCGAGCATCACCTGACCGTTGACGTCAGCGGTCGCGTGACCGTCACATGACTAAATGACGTCACGGAAGGTCCTTGCAGACCACCGCCGGAACGGAAGCCAAGGAGACAGCAGCGCCACTCAGAGGAGACCGGGGGGCGCCGGAAAGCTGAGTATAAGGTTTTTTTAAATTTAATTTATTTTTCTTTTAACTACAGGTACTATGGCACCCAGGTCTGGAAAAGGACCTCCTCTTCTCCAGACCCGGGTACCATCCGCGCACTGAACCGCATGATATACGCATGGGCACGTGTAGTCATGCGGATTCCATGCGTTCCAATGCAAGTCAATGGCGGCTAAAACGATGCGATTCTGCAAAATAAATGGTAGTGCTGCAGATTTCTCCGCAATGATAATCCACAGCGGAAATTTCCACAGCATGCGCACAGCGCATGCGCATTATCATTGGGGAACATGGCGGACCTTCTACAAAGCGGTTTTTAAACATTGCCTCTGCGGAAACGCTTAAAAAACGCATAGTGGGCACACAGCCTAAGAGTGGGGTGGAGGACTCGCTGTATAAAGGTGGGTAACATTACACTGGATAATTGGAGCTATACTTAGAGCCGGGCCTAAGACATCAGAAATAAGAGATTAACAATCACAGATATCGGGGGCCATTTTTGGTCACTGCTTGAGAAGATAGTGAGAACCCAGTGTATCGCCAAAGGAATACAAATAGAAGATCTATTATTCTTGGCCAGATCTGTGCCTTGCCACAATTCTGTCTCTGAGCTCCTTGGGCAGTTCCTTTGAGCTCATGATTCTGATTTGGTCTGACATGCACTGTGAGCTGTGAGGTCTTATATAGAGAGGTGTGCGCCTTTCCAAATCAAGTCCTATCAGTTTAATTAAACACAGCTGGACTCCAATGAAGGAGTAGAACCATCTCAAGGAGGATCACAAGGAAATGGACAGCATGTGACTTAAATATGAGGGTCTGAGCAAAGGGTCTGAATGACCATGTGATATTTCAGTTTTTCTTTTTTAATTTGCAAAAATTTCTACATTTCTGTTTTTTTCAGTCCAGATGGTGCAGAGTGGACTTTAATGAGAAAAAAATGACCTTTTTAGAATTTACCAAATGGCTGCAATGAAACAAAGAGTGAAAAATGTAAAGGGGTCTGAATACTTTCCGTACCCGCTGTATCCAAGATACTGTAGAATGTCAGCAACACCAGAAGCGTGGAAGAGCCCAAAAAATAAGTAACATAGAAGATCATAGAATCCTGCCCTTCACATCATCTAGACAAGATCAGATCACTTCAGAGAAGACAGTATGGTCCACAATCCAGGGAGAGAAAAGACTCCAGGAGTAGACATATCTACAATGAGGTACAATGTCAGCAACACCAGAAGCCTGGGAGAGCCTAGAAGTAAGGTAGAAGATCACAGATCCTGCCCTTCAGATCTTCTACAACCCCTGGCAAAAATTATGGAATCACCGGGCTCGGAGGATGTTCATTCAGTTGTTTAATGTTGTTGAAAAAAAAGCAGATCACAGACATGGCACAAAACTAAAGTCATTTCAAATGGCAACTTTATGGCTTTAAGAAACACTAAAAGAAATCTAGATAAAAAATGTGGTACTCGGTAAGGGTCATTTTTTTTCAGACCAAGCAGAGAGAAAAAATTATGGAATCACTCAATTCTGAGGAAAAAATTATGGAATCACCCTGTAAATTTTTCATTTCCAAAACTAACACCTGCATCAAATTAAATCTGCTCATTAGTCTGCATCTAAAAAGGAGTGATCACACCTTGGAGAGCTGTTGCACCAAGTGGACTGACATGAATCATGGCTCCAACACGAGAGATGTCAATTGAAACAAAGGAGAGGATTATCAAACTCTTAAAAGAAGGTAAATCATCACGCAATGTTGCAAAAGATGTTGGTTGTTCACAGTCAGCTGTGTCTAAAATCTGGACCAAATACAAACAACATGGGAAGGTTGTTAAAGGCAACTAACACAAAAAACCCTTTTATCTATTTATTATGAAAGATAATCTTTAATAGTCAAATATGACAAATATAACATACATAAAGTGCCCGTAAAGTGCCCATAAAAGGTGACCTAGTGCAGGCAGAAATATACATTCATCATAATTGATTTTTCCTATTTTCACACCTTCTTACTGAAGACGATAATCTTTCACTACTTGATACATAATGTGTAGGTGTGAACTTGAACAAAAACAGCCTATACATAATAGGTCACTAGTCTTAAAAACAGCAGGAGAAGGTTATTGTAGGTGGGACTTATGAATGAATATCTATTATTTCCCAAACTGAATCAATATACCACATATATGTCAAGGGCTCAACCCTATATATGGAGTCCTTAATCAGATGCTTTACACAAATTACAGTATGATATTCACAGGGTTAACAGTGCTAATCCCCCTCACAGTTTGGGTTTATATGATAAGCTAATACTCCATTCCAAAATACTTTTTCTAGACCATAACATGATCAAAGATAGGACTTATCTGAAATATGTATTTAGGTTGCCCCCATCATATGTATTTAGCGCGCCATATAAGAGAGTGCCATCAAAATGACCCCAAATCTCTATCTTTCTGTGTAATAGAAGTAATAAGAAAGAACCCACGAGGGGGAAATTGGGATAGGCTACTCCTACAGAAGGAGTGCCAATGGATATACAGATTGAACACCCTCACTCCGGTGGGACTCAATGAACAGCAGAATTTCTGCTGTTTTATTTGATTCTAAAACCCATGGTTTATCAACCTGCTTAATGGCCTGATTATTAAATTATATTTATCTAATATCAAAAATTAAATCATCTAATATATATATGACAGATATGATATTTCCCCTAGGAAAAATAACTGAGGGTATAACCTAATCCCCGGTAAGGGGTATAGGATAACCTATGTATTCAAGGACAACTTGCCACGTAGATTATTCATTAGGGGAAGCATTTTCATTGTTAAATGACCCTATAGACAACCACAATGTGTATGGATCACATAAGCAAAATGAAACATAACATGCTTTATATGTGAAGCCTCAGGAGCAATTTGATACATACATCCTTAATGCCTGGACTCTGAAAGAGCTGCATCACCTGTCATGTATGGGTTAAATCATGGCAGCATAAACACAGCTGCAGAAACACTTCCTGACAGGGAGATGAGGTCCGCATCAGATTAGATGGGAGGTGCCGAATTCAGGGAGGGAAGGTACGTCATGTGCAGTGGGAACAGAGACCTCTAGTGTCTGAATCACGATTAACACAGGCACAGTGGAGATAAGAGATTAAGGATGTAAATTGGCTACAAACGGAACTTTCAGGCATGCGCAGTAGACATTGGGAACCTCTAGTGTCTGAATCACCATTAGAGCATGCGTAGTAGAGAGAGGAGACAGAGGAGTACAATGATTATGAATGAGGCTCTGTCTCTGGATTGTGGAAGTGGTTTCAATCAGATTTCACGTGGTGTACACATATAAGGAAGGGGATAGAGTGGCACAATGTAGCTCTCTGCAGGATGATCTTCTCCTGATGAACCACTAAACAACGGGGAAACGAGTGATCTTATGTAAAGGTTGTTAAAGGCAAACATACTGGTAGACCAAGGAAGACATCAAAGCGTCAAGACCGGAAACTTAAAGCAATATGTCTCCAAAACAGGAAATGCACAACAAAACAAATGAGGAACGAATGGGAGGAAACTGGAGTCAATGTCTGTGACCGAACTGTAAGAAACCGCCTAAAGGAAATGGGATTTACATACAGAAAAGCTAAACATAAGCCATCATTAACACCGAAACAGAAGAAAACAAGGTTACAATGGGCTAAGGAAAAGCAATCGTGGACTGTGGATGACTGGATGAAAGTCATATTCAGTGATGAATCGCGAATCTGCATTGGGCAAGGTGATGATGCTGGGACTTTTGTTTGGTGCCGTTCCAATGAGATTTATAAAGATGACTGCATGAAGAGAACATGGAAATTTCCACAGTCATTGATGATATGGGGCTGCATGTCAGGTAAAGGCACTGGAGAGATGGCTGTCATTACATCTTCAATAAATGCCCAAGTTTACATTGATATTTTGGACAGTTTTCTTATCCCATCAATTGAAAGGATGTTTGGGGATGATGACATCATTCTTCAAGATGATAATGCATCCTGCCATAGAGCAAAAACTGTGAAAACATTCCTTGAAAGAAGACACATAAGGTCAATGTCATGGCCTGCAAATAGTCCGGAGCTCAATCCAATTGAAAATCTTTGGTGGAAGTTGAAGAAAATGGTCCATGACAAGGCTCCAACCTGCAAAGCTGATCTGGCAACAGCAATCAGAGAAAGTTGGAGCCAGATTGATGAAGAGTACTGTTTGTCACTCATTAAGTCCATGCATCAGAGACTGCAAGCTGTTATTAAAGCCAGAGGTGGTGCAACAAAATACTAGCGATGTATTGGAGTGTTCTTTTGTGTCTTTGTTTTTCATGATTCCATAATTTTTTCCTCAGAATTGAGTGATTCCATAATTTTTTCCCTCTGCTTGGTCTGAAAAAAATTACCCTTACTGAGTACCACATTTTTTATCTAAATTTCTTTTAGTGTTTCTTAAAGCCATAAAGTTGCCATTTGAAATGACTTTAGTTTTGTGCCATGTCTGTGATCTGCTTTTTTTCAAAAACATTAAACAACTGAATGACCATCCTCCGAGCCCGGTGATTCCAGAATTTTTGCCGGGGGTTGTATACAAGATCAGATCACTTCTGAGGAGGACATGTATCATTGTTTACAATCTGGTGGGAAAAGATAATTCAGAAGCAGGCATATACAGTACAGACCAAAAGTTTGGACACACCTTCTCATTTAAAGATTTTTCTGTATTTTCATGACTATGAAAATTGTACATTCACACTGAAGGCATCAAAACTATGAATTACCACATGTGGAATTATATACTTAACAAAAAAGTGTGAAACAACTGAAAATATGTCTTATATTCTAGGTTCTTCACAGTAGCCACCTTTTGCTTTGATGACTGCTTTGCACACTCTTGGAATTCTCTTGATGAGCTTCAAGAGGTAGTCACCGGAAATGGTCTTCCAACAATCTTGAAGGAGTTCCCAGAGATGTTTAGCACTTGTTGGCCCTTTTGCCTTCACTCTGCGGTCCAGCTCACCCCAAACCATCTCGATCGGGTTCAGGTCTGGTGACTGTGGAGGCCAGGTCATCTGGCGTAGCACCCCATCACTCTCCTTCTTGGTCAAATAGCCCTTACACAGCCTGGAGGTGTGTTTGGGGTCATTGTCCTGTTGAAAAATAAATGATGGTCCAACTAAACGCAAACCGGCTGGAATAGCATCCCGCTGCAAGATGCTGTGGTAGCCATGCTGGTTCAGTATGCCTTCAATTTTGAATAAATCCCCAAGTGTCACCAGCAAAGCCCCCCCACACCATCACACCTCCTCCTCCATGCTTCACGGTGGGAACCAGGCATGTAGAGTCCATCCGTTCACCTTTTCTGCGTCGCACAAAGACACGGTGGAACCAAAGATCTCAAATTTGGACTCATCAGACCAAAGCACAGATTTCCACTGGTCTAATGTCCATTCCTTGTGTTCTTTATCCCAAACAAGTCTCTTCTGCTTGTTGCCTGTCCTTAGCAGTGGTTTCCTAGCAGCTATTTTACCATGAAGGCCGGCTGCACAAAGTCTCCTCTTAACAGTTGTTGTAGAGATGTGTCTGCTGCTAGAACTCTGTGTGGCATTGACCTGGTCTCTAATCTGAGCTGCTGTTAACCTGCGATTTCTGAGGCTGGTGACTCGGATAAACTTATCCTGAGAAGCAGAGGTGACTCTTGGTCTTCCTTTCCTGGGGCGGTCCTCATGTGAGCCAGTTTCTTTGTAGCGCTTGATGGTTTTTGCAACTGCACTTGGGGACGCTTTCAAAGTTTTCCCAATTTTTCAGACTGACTGACCTTCATTTCTTAAAGTAATGATGGCCACTCGTTTTTCTTTACTTAGAATTTGTATTATGGCAAGAAAAAAGCAGCTAACAGTCTATTCAGTAGGACTATCAGCTGTGTATCCACCAGACTTCTGCACAACACAATTGATGGTCCCAACCCCATTTATAAGGCAAGAAATCCCACTTATTAAACCTGACAGGGCACACCTGTGAAGTGAAGACCATTTCCGGTGACGACCTCTTGAAGCTCATCAAGAGAATGCCAAGAGTGTGCAAAGCAGTCATCAAAGCAAAAGGTGGCTACTGTGAAGAACCTAGAATATAAGACATATTTTCAGTTGTTTCACACTTTTTTGTTAAGTATATAATTCCACATGTGTTAATTCATCGTTTTGATGTCTTCAGTGTGAATGTACAATTTTCATAGTCAAGAAATTATAGAAAAATCTTTAAATGAGAAGGTGTGTCCAAACTTTTGGTCTGTACTGTATATATATGTTTAAATCACCCCTGCTTTCCGCCACTAAAAATAAATACAAATATACCATATTTGGCATTGCTGAGTTTGGTAAAAGTCCAATCTAAGAAAAAAAAAATGAAGAACCCATACGGTAAACGCTGCAAAGAGAAAAATAACTGAAATGGCAGAATTGTGTTCTATTCGAACATCGCGCGAACCTGAAATTACATTATATTGTGTAATACTGCTGTATTCCAAAATATAATGAAAATATGGTTCTCCTGTTAAGCCCGGTCTATGGTTGAGCTTCACAGAAGAGTCTTGGTCAAGATTCAACAGGTGGAGGTGCCATAAGTAGTATCTCCCAGCTACTGGTTGGGGACACCTTAGGAGAGTGCCCGCTGTCTATTTAAAAGACAGAAAGTAAGAGTGTGCCCTAAGTGCACTGCCAGGAGATCCGCCAGATGTGTGCAGACCCTGAGGAGTGGGAGCGGAGCGTGTGCCCTAAGTGCACTGCCAGGAGATCCGCCAGATGTGCGCAGACCCTGAGGAGTGGGAGCGGAGCGTGTGCTCTAAGTGCACTGCCAGGAGATCGGCCAGATGTGCGCAGACCCTGAGGAGTGGGAGCGGAGCGTGTGCCCTAAGTGCACTGCCAGGAGATCGGCCAGATGTGCGCAGACCCTGAGGAGTGGGAGCGGAGCGTGTGCCCTAAGTGCACTGCCAGGAGATCCGCCAGATGTGCGCAGACCCTGAGGAGTGGGAGCGGAGTGTGTGCCCTAAGTGCACTGCCAGGAGATCGGCCAGATGTGCGCAGACCCTGAGGAGTGGGAGCGGAGTCAGGAGACGCAGACGGACAGCTGGAGTGATGAGTAAGTCTGTGTACTTGCAGGGGTAAGGGAGCGGAGGCACACAAGGGCTACGGCGCTACAGTACCCCCCATTTATCCCCTCTCTTCTTCAAACCCGCAAGGAACTTCTCCAGCAGAAAGGGGGCATGAATATTCTCCTTGGGTTCTCAAGATCTCTCCTCAGGACTGAACCCCTTTACAATCCACTAGAAAATAGGTTTTTCCTCTTACCCTCTTAGTGGCCAAGATGCTCTCTACCTCAAAGACATCTTCAGAGCTGACGGGTGAAGGAGTGGTACCCGAATCCTCGAAGAAAGGACTTAACACGACTGGTTTGAGGAGAGATACATGGAAGGAGGTAGGCATACGTAATGAAGCTGGGAGTTTCAACTTGTAGGATACCGCGTTGGATCTGTTTAAGGACCGATGAAGTGAGGACCCAACTTGTAAGATGGTATCTTCAGGCGGATGTACCTTGAAGAAAGCCGAACTGAAAGGTTGGTGGATCCAGGTGTCTCTTGTCAGCAGACCTTTTCATCCGTTCAGAAGACTTCTCCAGGGTGGCTTTGGTATCCCTCCAGATCTCAGAGAATTCAGTGAGGGCATCGGCTGCAGGACGCCAGAAGTGGCCGATAGTGGAACAGGATTCCCTGGCTGCTGATCAAATACGATGAAGAATGGAGATTTTGCGGAGGCCTCACTTACGTGGTTATTATAAGAGAACTCCACCCAAGGTAATAGCTTAACTTGGTCATCGTGGTGCACATTCGTAAAATGTCGCAAGAAATTTGGCAGGATTTGGTTAACTCTCTCCACCTGATCGTTGGACTAAGGATTGTATGCAAACGAGAAGTCGAGGACCACATTCAAGAGTTTACCAGTAGCTCTCCAGAACCTAGACGTGACCTGGACGCCCCTGTGGAACACAATGTGGAGAGGAAACCTATGAAGGCGGAAGATGTGCTGTATAAACTTCTCAGCAAGCTCGGCAGCAGATAGGAGACCAAGAATGGAATGAAGTGAGCCATCTTCGAGAAACAGACCACCACGACCCAGATGATCGAGCAGCCAGAGGATAAGGGAGATCCGTAATAAAGTCCACTGCGATGTGCTGCCAGGGAGCAGAAGGAACTGGAAGCGGTAGAAGGAACCCAAACGGAAGATGTTTATGGGTTTTGTTTCAAGCACAGGAAGGACAGCAGAAACATACTCCAGAAAATTCTTTTTCATAGTAGGCCACCAATAGTGACGAGAAATGAGTTGTGTAGTCTTCCCTTGTCCGGCATGACCAGCTAACTTAGAGGAAGCCTCCACTGCAGAACTCGCTTCTTCTCTGATTCTGTTACTAACATCTTCCCGGGCGGAATCTGAGACAGGTTCACAGGCGCAACAGTCACCATTCTGGAGGGTTCAATAATATCAAAAAATTGGAAAGGTGGGATGGTCGGCACTTCAACGGATAAAATCAAAAAGCTTTATTGGATCATCTTAAAAGGTCACTATGACTAAGGGCGCAGTACTAGCACCAGAAACGCGTCAGACTGTTTCTTAAATCTTTTAAGGTGATCCAATAAAGCTTTTTGATTTTATCCGTTGGAGTGCCAACCATCCCTCATTTACAATTTTTTGCTATTTGCTGAGCTCACCAGCGGGACCAGCACCGTCTGTTGAACCATGTCTCCCGCGGTGTTGGATTCAGCGTGAAGCTCCCTGACTCTCTCCCACGGTTTAATAATATGTTGGGTTTTTCCTCTTGATCAGGGGGTAGAAAGGACCTCGAAAGTGTGTCTGCCTTGACATTCTTCTCGGCTGGATGGAAATGTAGGACAAAGTCAAAGCGGGCACAGAACAGCCAGGTTCTTATGGTCAATGTATATGATGACCAGATGGACTGCTCCTTCGAGTAAATAGCACCATTCCTCCAGAGCCATCTTGATCGCCAACAACTCTTGGTCACCAATTGAGTCGTTTCTTTCGGGAGCGAAGAAGATCTTGGAGCAGAAACCACAGTTTACCATACGACCAAAGGAAGACTTTTTTGTACGAGACCTGCCCCTGCTACAGAAGAAAAAGCATCTACCCCCAGGAAGAATTGTTTGCTGATTTTGGGTCGGTGATGCACAGGAGCAGAAGAGAAGGCCTGTTTCAGGGAGATAAACGCCTCTTCTGGCTCTGCAGTCCAAACCTTGGGATTGGCACCCTTGCGGATCATTGCAGTAATGGGAGCAGTCCAGGACGAGAAATGTGGAATAAACTGGGGGTAGTAGTTGGCAAATCACAAGAATCACTGGATTGCCTTAAAGAAGTTGTCCAGTACTTTATATTACCCCACCAATGTATCACCCCGGGGCCCCTAAGGATTTTCGTAAATATCATACGTTGCTGTTTCTGCCTGTGAGTGGCGCTATCCTTGGCCTCTCACAGGCATCACGTGACCACGAGCTGACGTCACGACAAGTGAGGTGTGACTCAGCGCCGGGGTCCCTGCGGTGGCTGCTGGGTTGTGGGTGAGGTTACCCCCCGTGTCACACCCAGCATCCACCGCGCGCTTTCCCAATGAATGGGGAGAGGCACAGAGCATGGTGGATGCCGGGTGTGATGTGGGGGGAGCGGATTGGGGGGGTAACCCCGCCCACAGCCTGGCATCCACCGTGGAACGCAAAAGACAGAGACTCCCGGCTGCTGCCAGCACTTGAGCAGCCAGTGATACTGCCTGTGAGCGGCCAGTGACACTGCCTGTGAGCGGCCAGTGACACTGCCTGTGAGCAGCGCTATCGGCAACGTAAGGTAATTACAAAAATCCTTAGGGGCCCAGGGGGGATACATTGGGGGGGGGGGGTAATATAAAGTATTGGACAACCCCTTTAACACCAGTTGGACTTGGCCATTTAAAGATGGAAGATAACTTCTCAGGATCCATCTTCAGGCCCGTAGCAGAAATGATATAGCCTAGGAAAGGCAGGGAGGTCTGTTCAAAGATGTATTTCTTGAATTTGGCATACAGTCAATTCACTCGCAGTCTCTGCAGGACATGGTGGACATTCCTTCTACGTGAGGGTAGATCTGGAGAGAAGACCAGGATATCATCCAAATAGACCACCACACATGAGTAGCGAAGATCTCTGAAAATGCCGTTCATGAACTCCTGAAAGACGGCTGGGGCGTTACTGAGCCTAAACGGCATAACACGGTATTCGTAGTAACCTTCTCGGGTGTTGACAGGGGACTCACTCATCTCCTTAACGTATGATTATAAGCTCCTCTCAGATCAAGCTTGGATAAAACCTTGGCACCCCTTAGACAATCAAACAATTCCAGAATCTGCGGCAACGGGTACTTGTTTTTGATTGTAATCCGGTTGAGACCCCTATAATCGATACAAGGCCGGAGAGTTCCACCCTTCTTCTTAACAAAGAAGAAATCGGCTCCTGCCGCTGAGAACGATTTTTGGATGAAACCACTTGCAAGGTTCTCCATGATGTACTCTGATATGGCATGGGTCTCAGCCTGAGACAGAGGGTAGATACGGTTTATAGGCAGTTAAGATCCAGAGAGCAGGTCAATAAGACAGTCGTACGGCCTGTGTGGAGGAAACGTCTCTGCTTCCTTCTTGTCAACGTCAGACGTCAGCGTACGACCAGTAAGTGGGAGGCAAACCCGGTAAGTTAGATGGGGTCACTGGGGGTTGAGCAGGACGTATAGGGACAAGGCACCTCTCATGGCAGGACTGTTCCAACGAAGAACCTCACCAGATTTCCAGTCTAGAACAGATTTCTGGAGAAGAAGCCAAGGCAGGCTCAGCGGGAGAGAATGTGACAGGTTGAGGAGTACATATGTGGAGACACGGAGGTCTCCCGTGGGCGCAATACTACTCAGACAACACAGGGTGAGGGAAAAACAGTGCGGCAATATTTTATTGAACCATCAAACAGAAAATAAACATATAGAACAGTCCCAGCAAATACCCAAGGTGCAAAATTACACAGTCTCACCCTTTCGCTGGCCCGCCGGGAATAGAGCAAGTGCGACTTTGGGACTTCCAGGGCCAACTACCTCAACCAGTGGCACCCCGCTTTGGGTGGACACCCACCAAGAGGAAGTAGCAGCAAGCTTAGGAAGCTGACAGACATTGAGGTACGTAGTCGGAAGACCCGAGGATCCCAACCTGGCTTCTCTGAACATATCCATGAAACCATGTAACCGGTGGGTCCCAACCTGGCTTTCTCCGAGCGTATCTATGGGTTCCAGGTAACCGGTGGGTCCCAACCTGGCTACCCCAAACATCTCCATGGGACCAGGTGACCTGATTGTCCCGACCTGGTTTCCCCAAATGTATCCATGGGTTCTGTGATAGTCAATGGAGCAGATCTGTATGCCTCCAGCCAGCGCCATAGTCCCTTAAACTAGCATCCTGTAGAATCCAAATCTGTATGGAGCCATGTGTCCTAGCTGCTGTTCTGAAGAGTTACTCTGCATCTAAGAGTCTCTGTTGGCTGTGATTTTGTAAAGGTCTTTCTCACCATTCACAGGGCAGGGGGAAGGTGGCAGGGGTTCATGTCTCATTGTTTGAGCATTTAGATCAATTTGCATAGTTTGTCTTCCATTGCTCTGCGGATCAACAAACTAGCTGGCCTGGTTCAATGTGTAATCAGCATATTAGTAAACATCATTGTTCCATGACCCTCTGTCCCGGTCCTCCAGATGTAACAGACAATAAGATGGAGTAAATGTCAACTCAAGTATCAACATTCAGGCTTGTACAAATAATAGTCTGTCCTTCTTGGCCAACCAAACAAAAACACAAATTCAAAAGTCAACATAAGGATAATAGTGTATTTCTCCTGGCCTACTGAATTTAGACGTTTGGATAATTAAGATTAAAAGCTGTGTCATCCCAACATAGAACACAATCTCCTCAGAATGCAGAATTCCCTCCCGAAGTTCCATCTGCTCTGTAACAAAGTGCACCACTTCAGAAAGTGCTTTTCCATCGACAGATGACATCAACGGACTCTGAAGGCAGATCCGGTCTACCACAGCCTGTTGCATGAAGTTTCCAGCTGCACCGGAATCTAGGTAGGCCGTCTCAGAGAACTGACTGTCACCACTTGTCCCAGACACAGAGAGGGTCAATGGTGGAGAAGAGTTACTTTTGCCGAGGGTTGCCTCTCCAACAGACCCTAGGCTTAGAAGTTTCCTGACTTTTCAGGACAAGAGCAGATAAGGTGTTCCAAACTACCACAGTAGTACAATAAACCTTTGGCTCGGCAAAGTTCCTGTCGTTGTTCGGCCAGCCTAATGCAGTCCACCTGCATAGGCTCAGGAGAACTATCAGAGACAGACGACTGGGGAATGAGGGGCCCTTGGAAGGAAGGAGCCAGTCAAAGTGGTTTTCTTTCATGCGCCACTTCCCAGGTACGTTCCTGGAACCTAAGATCAAGGCAGGAAGCCAAGGAAATTAGGTCATGGCAAGCCAGTCCATATTTAGTCTCCCCAGACAATCCCTACCAGTGCCTCATTGTTCCAGTCAAGCTCAGATGACAAGGTTAGGAACCAGATTGCTAACTGACTCACAGTCATACTACCTTGTCTAAGGAGTAAAGATGTGGCAGATGTGACACGTCCCAGCTCATCAAAAACCTTGCAGAACGCTCCTAGGAAGGCCTGTAGATCTGAGATCACTGGATCCCCTCTCTCCCATAGCGGGTTGAGCCAAGCAAGTGCTTCTCCTCCTACATGGGACATAATTAAAGCCACTTTTGGAAGAAAAGTGGTAAGCCAATAGCTCGAAGTGCAGCATGCACTGATTGATGAAGCCTCGGCATTGCTTGGGATCCCCGCCGTATCGAGGTGGAGCATACAGACAAGGACCAGATCCACGTGTGTGAATGACAGCTGCCAAGGTGGTAATGACTTGAGCAGATGCTGATAGTCAGGTTACTGGTGTCTGAGTACTTAAACAGATGTTAACCAATCACAGGTAGGTCAAAATTTGATCCTGCTGCTCACATTGCCGGGTCATCTCTTGGTATAAGTCAGAGAGCAGCAGGGTATTGAGGCCAGCAGTTTCCATGGCCTGAGCAAACTGTAATGCTCATGGATTGTGGACCCACTGCGCCATGTGTCGGGCTTACCCTGGAGGGGCGTAACTAAGCAGCTACCTGGTTTTCACTGGAGCCTCTGATGGTGAGGTTAGTCTCGTTCGTCATGTAGCTGCCAGGTACCACTCCGGGGCAGTGTCCGGAACAGTAGAAGATGACCCCAAAGCTCAGAGATGTTGGTTCGGATAGAGTGTCCCAGACAGGATAGTATGGCCACTGGTGCGGTTTCAGACTGTGCAGCTCCCGATAGAGGACAGGATGGCCACTGGTACTGGTAGAGACTGTGGGGCTCCGGATAACAGACAGGACGGCCACTGGTACTTATTCAGACTGTGCAGCTCTGGGAAGCAGAACGGTCAGGAATGCAAACGAGAAATAGCTTAGACAAAGCTGTGTCAGGATCAGACAAGGGGACCTAAGAGCAGGCAGGCAAGTATGGCAGAGATTCACACGAAGAATCTATGACGGAGATTCACGAAAAGAGTCTTTGGCTGAGCTTCACATGAGAGCTTCTGGCTGAGCTTCACACAAGAATCTCTTGCTGAGCCAGAGACTCCTTTGGAGCTCAGGAATCTCCCCTGGTTGAGCTTCACAGGAGAGCTTCAGTGGAGAATCTCTGGCTGAGCTTCACATGAACACTTCATGGGTGAGCTTCGCGCCACAGTCTCCGGCTCAGCTTCGCGCCACAGTCTCCGGCTCAGCTTCGCGCCACAGTCTCCGGCTCAGCTTCGCGCCACAGTCTCCGGCTCAGCTTCGCGCCACAGTCTATGGCTCAGCTTCGCGCCACAGTCTCCGGCTCAGCTTCGCGCCACAGTCTCCGGCTCAGCTTCGCGCCACAGTCTCCGGCTCAGCTTCGCGCCACAGTCTCCGGCTCAGCTTCGCGCCACAGTCTCCGGCTCAGCTTCGCGCCACAGTCTATGGCTCAGCTTCGCGCCACAGTCTCCGGCAGAGCCTCGCGCCACAGTCTCCGGCTCAGCTTCGCGCCACAGTCTCCGGCTCAGCTTCGCGCCACAGTCTCCGGCTCAGCTTCGCGCCACAGTCTCCGGCTCAGCTTCGCGCCACAGTCTCCGGCAGAGCCTCGCGCCACAGTCTCCGGCTCAGCTTCGCGCCACAGTCTCCGGCTCAGCTTCGCGCCACAGTCTCCGGCTCAGCTTCGCGCCACAGTCTCCGGCTCAGCTTCGCGCCACAGTCTCCGGCTCAGCTTCGCGCCACAGTCTCCGGCAGAGCCTCGCGCCACAGTCTCCGGCAGAGCTTCGCGCCACAGTCTCCGGCTCAGCTTCGCGCCACAGTCTCCGGCTCAGCTTCGCGCCACAGTCTCCGGCTCAGCTTCGCGCCACAGTCTCCGGCTCAGCTTCGCGCCACAGTCTCCGGCTGAGCTTCGCGCCACAGTCTCCGGCTGAGCTTCCCGCCACAGTCTCCGGCTGAGCTTCCCGCCACAGTCTGTCATCCTAGTTGCATCAGTTTTTTCACTGAACAGGTAGACTGAAGTTTTTTAATCTTTTGACTCTTAACAATGGATTAGGTAAATGCAGATGAAACTCGGATGGAACTCTGAAGAACAATGTAGGTCTTCAGTGTGTGTCCTCTGTTTAACATGGATCTTCATAAGTTTTAAAGGGAACCTGGTGATACATGCTGCCCAAACCATGGGAAGCATGTATCAGTCACTTGCTGTGTGATCACAGGCATGTACGCTTGTCTCTGAAACGCTGCGACATTTCAGAGAAAAACATACTTTTAATAGCTGTCGGGGACTGAGCTGCACTGTGCACTAGTCGTACAGACCGGTCCCTGACAGTTTCTTTCCGCCTGCTGACACTGCGGCTCGCAGCGTTTCAGCACATGACTGTCATCGTACAGCCAGTGGTCAGGTTCCTTTTACTAAAAAAGAAAGATAGAGAAAAGGGGCGCTCTGGGTGAAACCTGGGGATTAAGGACAGGGATGGGGTGAGAAAACTGCTCACCTGACCGGGTTGTGCACCCCTGCACAACCCCGGGAATAGCCTGGAGAGCAGAGGTCCACAGTGCCGTGGTGCTGCTGCAGCTTGGGCGGTCACATGACCGGCAGTGATGTCACGGCAGGTCCTCCTGAGGTGCAGGTCCTCCTGAGGCGAATGTCCTCAAGCAAACTCGACTCCCAAGGGAAGGGCAGCTCCTGCTGCGGACCCTCAGAGAGGGGCAAATACAGAGCAGATGAAGGACAAGGTCGCGGTCTAAGGAGCGCCAAGGAATGGATGGTGAAGAAGAAATCATAAAACACACCTTTAATAGGTCAATTAATGTTTTATTGACCTAATAAAGGTGTTTTTTATTATTTTTTCTTCACTATCAATTCCTTGGCGCTCCATAGACCGCGGCCTTGTCCTTCATCTGCCCAGGTTCCCTTTAATGACCTGGGCCATAGGAGTGGAGCAGGCAAAACACAGGGGCTACATGGTGGGAAGAGGGGGCGATGAGGCCCCCAAATCAGCAGGATGATGAGAAAGTACCGGAAGATCAGTTCGCTCCGGAGGAGGAAAAGTAATGGTGCAACCATCTACGATCAAGAGACGCCATCATGAATGTAAAGAACGGAAGGGCCACAATACATTTAGGCCACATTCACACACACCTGCAGTCATAAACTGCTCTCTCGGCAGGTTTTTCATGCATTTTTTTAGCTGAGTTTTAGGGGCTGACTACATGTTTAATAAAGTTAGTCTTATTCACCAAAAAACGCAGAAAAAAAAGTGCTACAAAAACTTTCTCACCGCTTTCTATGGGTGAAAAAACGCTGAAAGGATTGACTCCAGACTCCAAGGGATTAGTCCCTTTATCAGCTCCAGATCTGCAGGATTATTTGCGTTATGCCCCTGACGAGCGTTCCCACGTGGTCTGTGGTTGTGGTGGGTGTAGCACATGATCTGGAGCCGCAGGCAAACAGGAGTTCCTGCACATAATGCAGTGAAGCAGGATAAGGATCATGTACATCCGTAGCTCCAGGCCAATCCCATCCAGGTGTCAATTGTGACACCAACAAGCCATGAGGCTGGGTAGTCACGAGGTCCAAGGTCAAGAGCCAGGAGAGAACGTCATAGAGGAGTGAGACAAAGACAGTCAGGTAACAGTCCGAGGTCAGAAATCCAAGAAGGCAGCAGATCACAACAAAAGGGCTAGGCAAATGGATGGTCAAAAGGGCTAGGCAAATGGATGGTCAAAACAAATCCGAGGTCCAGCAGCAAAGAATACAAGACTAGGAGCACAGAGGAAACGCACCACTTCAGCAAAGTGGCAGAAAGCTAAGGTCACATTCACACGCTCAGTATGTGGTCAGTATTTTACATCAGCATTTGGAAGCCAAAACCAGGAGTGGAACAGAGGAAAAGTATAATAGAAACACATCACCACTTTTTTCCATCCACTCCGGGTTTTGGCTACAATGATGTCAAATTCTGACCAAATACTGAACGTGTTAATGTGGCCTAACGCAGAGGGACAGCTAAATAACTCTGCAGGGGAGAGACATGGAGGAAGCCCCGACACGCCCCCGCCCTAGATTGGGTGGCCGAGCTGTCAATCACCATAGCCACAGCTCAGCGCGCCCCCGCTCTAGATTGGGTGGCCGAGCTGTCAATCACCATACCGACAGCTCAGCACGCCCCCGCCCTAGATTGGGTGGCCGAGCTGTCAATCACCATACCGACAGCTCAGCACGCCCCCGCCCTAGATTGGGTGGCCGAGCTGTCAATCACCATAGCCACAGCTCAGCGCGCCCCCGCCCTAGATTGGGTGGCCGAGCTGTCAATCACCATAGCCACAGCTCAGCGCGCCCCCGCTCTAGATTGGGTGGCCGAGCTGTCAATCACCATACCCACAGCTCAGCGCGCCCCCGCCCTAGATTGGGTGGCTGAGCTGTCAATCACCATACCCACAGCTCAGCGCACCCCCGCCCTAGATTGGGTGGCCGAGCTGTCAATCACCATACCCACAGCTCAGCGCACCCCCGCCCTAGATTGGGTGGCCGAGCTGTCAATCACCATACCGACAGCTCAGCGCGCCCCCGCCCTAGATTGGGTGGCCAAGCTGTCAATCACCATACCGACAGCTCAGCGCGCCCCCGCCCTAGATTGGGTGGCCGAGCTGTCAATCACCATACCTACAGCTCAGCGCACCCCCGCCCTAGATTGGGTAGCCGAGCTGTCAATCACCATACAGACAGCTCAGCGCGCCCCCGCCCTAGATTGGGTGGCCGAGCTGTCAATCACCATACCGACAGCTCAGCGCGCCCCCGCCCTAGATTGGGTGGCCGAGCTGTCAATCACCATACCGACAGCTCAGCGCGCCCCCGCCCTAGATTGGGTGGCCGAGCTGTCAATCATCATACCCACAGCTCAGCGCGCCCCCGCCCTACATTGGGTGGCCGAGCTGTCAATCACCATAGCCACAGCTCAGCGCGCCCCCGCTCTAGATTGGGTGGCCGAGCTGTCAATCACCATACCCACAGCTCAGCGCGCCCCCGCCCTAGATTGGGTGGCCTAGCTGTCAATCACCATACCCACAGCTCAGCGCGCCCCCGCCCTAGATTGGGTGGCCGAGCTGTCAATCACCATACCCACAGCTCAGCGCACCCCCGCCCTAGATTGGGTGGCCGAGCTGTCAATCACCATACCGACAGCTCAGCGCGCCCCCGCCCTAGATTGGGTGGCTGAGCTGTCAATCACCATACCGACAGCTCAGCGCGCCCCCGCCCTAGATTGGGTGGCCGAGCTGTCAATCACCATACCGACAGCTCAGCGCGCCCCCGCCCTAGATTGGGTGGCCGAGCTGTCAATCACCATACCCACAGCTCAGCGCGCCCCCGCCCTACATTGGGTGGCCGAGCTGTCAATCACCATAGCCACAGCTCAGCGCGCCCCCGCCCTAGATTGGGTGGCCGAGCTGTCAATCACCATAGCCACAGCTCAGCGCGCCCCCGCTCTAGATTGGGTGGCCGAGCTGTCAATCACCATACCCACAGCTCAGCGCGCCCCCGCCCTAGATTGGGTGGCCTAGCTGTCAATCACCATACCCACAGCTCAGCGCGCCCCCGCCCTAGATTGGGTGGCTGAGCTGTCAATCACCATACCGACAGCTCAGCGCGCCCCCGCCCTAGATTTGGTGGCCGAGCTGTCAATCACCATACCCACAGCTCAGCGCGCCCCCGCCCTAGATTGGGTGGCCGAGCTGTCAATCACCATACCCACAGCTCAGCGCGCCCCCGCCCTAGATTGGGTGGCCGAGCTGTCAATCACCATACCCACAGCTCAGCGCGCCCCCGCCCTAGATTGGGTGGCCGAGCTGTCAATCACCATACCCACAGCTCAGCGCCCCCGCCCTAGATTGGGTAGCCGAGCTGTCAATCACCATACCGACAGCTCAGCGCGCCCCCGCCCTAGATTGGGTGGCCGAGCTGTCAATCACCATAGCCACAGCTCAGCACGCCCCCGACCTAGATTGGACGGCAGACAGTAATTCGCTGAGTCCCGACACACTGATATGTGGAATCGTGACATCAGTAGGACGCAGAGAGTCAGGGGATACATCACTTAGGTACACATCCCGGCTGTCATTGTCATCACTTTTATCATGTCTCAGTTTGGAGAGGCTTCTTACCACTGTGCTTCACCTCCACCAACATAGAAGTGAATGGGAGCACAGTGCCTCCTGCTAGGCTGTTTCTGTATCTCCCATAGAGGTTGATGGGAGCGCAGTGCCAATAACACAAAGCTTGCAGGCAGGACAGGTGATGAGACATGCGGGACATGGGTCGCAGCAGGCGGGATATGGGTCACTGGACAGGTAGCGCAGTCCAAGTGCCCATGAGTCTCAGCAGGTGGGACATGGGTCGCCGGGCATGAGTTGCAGCAGGTGGGACATGGGTCACTGGACATGGGTCGCAGCAGGTGGGACATGGGTCACTGGACAAGGGTCGCAGCAGGTGGGACATGAGTCACTGGACATGGGTCGCAGCAGGTGGGACATGGGTCACTGGACATGGGTCGCAGCAGGTGGGACATGGGTCACTGGACATGGGTCGCAGCAGGTGGGACATGGGTCACTGGACATGGGTCGCAGCAGGTGGGACATGGGTCACTGGACAAGGGTCGCAGCAGGTGGGACATGAGTCACTGGACATGGGTCGCAGCAGGTGGGACATGGGTCACTGGACATGGGTCGCAGCAGGTGGGACATGGGTCACTGGACATGGGTCGCAGCAGGTGGGACATGGGTCACTGGACATGGGTCGCAGCAGGTGGGACATGGGTCACTGGACATGGGTCGCAGCAGGTGGGACATGGGTCACTGGACATGGGTCGCAGCAGGTGGGACATGGGTCACTGGACATGGGTCGCAGCAGGTGGGACATGGGTCACTGGACATGGGTCGCAGCAGGTGGGACATGGATCACTGGACATGGGTCGCAGCAGGTGGGACATGGGTCGTCGGACATGGGTCGCAGCAGGTGGGACATGGGTCACTGGACATGGGTCGCAGCAGGTGGGACATGGGTCACTGGACATGGGTCGCAGCAGGTGGGACATGGGTCACTGGACATGGGTCGCAGCAGGTGGGACATGGGTCACTGGACATTGGTCGCAGCAGGTGGGACATGGGTCACTGGACATGGGTCGCAGCAGGTGGGACATGGGTCACTGGACATGGGTCGCAGCAGGTGGGACATGGGTCGTCGGACATGGGTCGCAGCAGGTGGGACATGGGTCGCCGCGGGAAACGTCAGAGGCTGCGAATATTCTGCACAACAATAAAACACAGAAAAACTGCACCCTCAGCAAAGCAGGGTATCGGTACTAACAGGACAGATGGAGCACTAACGAGCGGGAGCCCCGACCCTATAACAGGAGGCTTCGGCGCTCCGCCTGGTGTGGACTCGGCCGATGGTTTGAGGAGCATGTGGGCGGCCTGGAAGGAAGATGGGGGGGCGTTGTAGTCCTAAAGGCTCAGACGGCCATATTTCTCGTGTGAGGATCGCATTGCAATCCTTGGACTGACTGTCAGCTCTCCTGACCTGAGTGTGACAGCTGCACACTCCATCACGCTGTCAGGCTCAGGTCAGGAGAGGTGCCGGCCAGTCCGTGCACTGCGATGTGATCCTCGCACGAGATATAAGGCCGTCTCTCCGTGCCCTCAGCAGGGTTCTCTTCCTGTCCTCTTTTGGCCGCACTTCGCACTGGGGAAGAAAGAGTCTTGTCCTCCCGGTAGCTGCCATTGCTGCTGCTCCTCTCGGCCATTACATGGCAGCCTCCAGGTGATGGCACGGAGCTGTCCGACATCCGTGCATCTCTGGGTGCCCAGTTACAGGCTGAACACCTTGGGCTATATGAGGCCTGTGTCCTGGACTTCATGCTGAGATGACAGCGTCTCCTCTATTGGGGGTCTGTCAGTTATCGGGGGGCTGCGGCACAGTCACTGCATTGTTCTGATGCCATTTCCTTCCTGTGCACATTACACAGCAATGGCTGCTCTCCGTCACATCTGCGGGTTCAGGCTGTTGATCCTGGGGACGTTCCTGTGCCCATTTTTTGGGGGGACTAATGTCTTCAACCCCTTTCACTCCAGAGAGATTTTCTGTTTTTGTGCTCTCATTTTTTTATCCTCTTCTTGCAGGAGCAATAACCCATTTCCGTCCATGGCTGTGAGGGCTGGTTTTGCGTAGACGGAGTCTTTTCCCCCTCCCTTCGAGAATAGAGAGCGGGCGGCTTTCCTGCGCAGCCACCCAGAGAACGAGCGTGATACTCTGCCCTGAAGTGGCTGAAAGACGTAACAAGAGGGGCAGCAGCGCACGAGTCCTTCTCCAGTTCCCGTGCGTCAAAGTCGTTTTATTCATTGTCTGTGGTGAGTTTTCATATAGAATCCACCTAAAGGGACGTTGTGTGCGGTCACTGTGCGAGGGAAGGCGCCGGGCAGGGGAGGGAAGGCGCCGGGCAGGGGAGGGAAGGCGCCGGGCAGGGGAGGCGAGGCGGAGAGCAGGGGAGGGAAGGCGCCAGGCAGGGGAGGGAAGGCGCCGGGCAGGGGAGGCGAGGCGGAGGGCAGGGGAGGCGAGGCGGAGAGCAAGAGCAGGGGAGGCGAGGCGGAGAGCAGGGGAGGGAAGGTGCCGAGCAGGGGAGGGAAGGCGCCGGGCACGGGAGGGAAGGCGCCGGGCAGGCGCCGGGCAGGGGAGGGAAGGCGCCGGGCAGGGGAGGCGAGGCGGAGGGCAGGGGAGGCGAGGCGGAGAGCAAGAGCAGGGGAGGCGAGGCGGAGAGCAGGGGAGGGAAGGTGCCGAGCAGGGGAGGGAAGGCGCCGGGCAGGGGAGGGAAGGCGCCGGGCAGGGGAGGCGAGGCGGAGAGCAAGAGCAGGGGAGGCGAGGCGGAGAGCAGGGGAGGGAAGGCGCCGGGCAGGGGAGGCGAGGCGGAGGGCAGGGGAGGCGAGGCGGAGAGCAAGAGCAGGGGAGGCGAGGCGGAGAGCAGGGGAGGGAAGGTGCCGAGCAGGGGAGGGAAGGCGCCGGGCACGGGAGGGAAGGCGCCGGGCAGGGGAGGGAAGGCGCCGGGCAGGGGAGGGAAGGCGCCGGGCAGGGGAGGCGAGGCGGAGGGCAGGGGAGGCGAGGCGGAGAGCAAGAGCAGGGGAGGCGAGGCGGAGAGCAGGGGAGGGAAGGTGCCGAGCAGGGGAGGGAAGGCGCCGGGCAGGGGAGGGAAGGCGCCGGGCAGGGGAGGGAAGGCGCCGGGCAGGGGAGGGAAGGCGCCGGGCAGGGGAGGGAAGGCGTCGGGCAGGGGAGGGAAGGTGCCGGGCAGGGGAAGGAAGGTGTCGGGCAGGGGAAGGAAGGTGCCGGGCAGGGGAAGGAAGGTGCAGGGCAGGGGAGGGAAGGCGGAGGGCAGGGGAAGGAAGGCGACGGGCAGGGGAGGGAAGTTGACGGGCAGGGGAGGGAAGGCGACGGGCAGGGGCGGCGAGGCGGAGGGCAGGGGAGGGAAGGAGCCGGGCAGAGGAGGGAAGGTGGAGGGCAGGGGAGGTGAGGCGGCGAGCAGGGGAGGCGAGGCGCAGGGCAGGGGAGGCGAGGCGCAGGGCAGGGGAGGCGGTGAGCAGGGGAGGCGGCGGGCAGGGGAGGCGGCGGGCAGAGGGCGCCGCCGTTACAGAAGGAGGGGGCAGAGGGCGCCGCCGTTACAGGAGGAGCGGGCAGAGGGCGCCGCCGTTACAGGAGGAGGGGGCAGGGGGCGCTGCCGTTACAGGAGGAGGGGGCAGGGGGCGCCACTGATACTGGAGGAGGGGGCAGAGGGCGCCGCCGTTACAGGAGGAGGGGGCAGGGGGCGCCGCCATTACGGGAGGAGGGGGCAGAGGGCACCGCCGTTACGGGAGGAGGGGGCAGAGGGCACCGCTGTTACGGGAGGAGGGGGCAGGGGGCACCGCCGTTACAGGAGGAGCAGGCAGAGGGCGCCGCCGATACTGGAGGAGGGGGCAGGGGTCGCCGCCGTTACTGGAGAAGGGGCAGGGGGCGTCGCAGTTACAGGAGGAGAGGGCAGGGGGCGCCGCTTTTACCAGACGAGGGGGCAGAGGGCGCCGCCGTTACAGGAGGAGCGGGCAGAGGGCGCCGCCGTTACAGGAGGAGCGGGCAGAGGGCGCCGCCGTTACAGGAGGAGCGGGCAGAGGGTGTCGCCGTTACAGGAGGAGGGGGCAGGGGGCGCCGCCGTTACAGGAGGAGGGGGCAGAGGGCGTCGCCGTTACAGGAGAAGCGGGCAGAGGGAGCCGCCGTTACAGGAGGAGCGGGCAGAGGGCGCCGCCGTTACAGGAGGAGCGGGCAGAGGGCGCCGCCGTTACAGGAGGAGCGGGCAGAGGGAGCCGCCGTTACAGGAGGAGCGGGCAGAGGGGGTCGCCGTTACAGGAGGAGGGGGCAGAGGGGGTCGCCGTTACAGGAGGAGGGGGCAGGGGGCGCCGCCGTTACAGGAGGAGCGGGCAGAGGGCGCCGCCATTACAGGAGGAGGGGGCAGAGGGGGTCGCCGTTACAGGAGGAGCGGGCAGAGGGCGCCGCCGTTACAGGAGGAGGGGGCAGAGGGCGCCGCCGTTACAGGAGGAGGGGGCAGAGGGCGCCGCCGTTACAGGAGGAGCGGGCAGAGGGAGCCGCCGTTACAGGAGGAGCGGGCAGAGGGAGCCGCCGTTACAGGAGGTGCGGGCAGAGGGCGCCGCCGTTACAGGAGGAGCGGGCAGAGGGCGTCGCCGTTACAGGAGGAGGGGGCAGAGGGCGTCGCCGTTACAGGAGGAGGGGGCAGGGGGCGCCGCCGTTACAGGAGGAGGGGGCAGGGGGCGCCGCCGTTACAGGAGGAGCGGGCAGAGGGCGCCGCCGTTACAGGAGGAGCGGGCAGAGGGGGCAGAGGGCGCCGCCGTTACAGGAGGAGGGGGCAGAGGGGGGTCGCCGTTACTGGAGGAGGGGGCAGAGGGCGCTGTTATAAGATGGGATATCTGTAGTATGATCCCAGCACATCCTGTGACTCCGGCGGACACATTACCTGTGTGGACCCTCCGCCCCGGTTCTTCTCTCCGGTTTTGCTGCTCATTTTCACCCCGGTTACAGGAACAGCAGTCAGCCGTTACCTAGCGACGAGGACTCCGCGGCCACCGGAAATGACGTCACGAAGACAAGCGTGTTACTAGGCGACAGACTGAGCGGCGCACACAGATGACGTCACCGGTATAACCATAGCAACCAGGCTCCATCTACCGAAAACCACTGCGAATCCGGTAATTACTGCTGATATATCAGTCACACCCCACGATATAGCTCCCCCTCTATACAGAGACCCCCTTGTTATATCGCCCCCTCTATACAGACACCCCCCTGTTATATCTCCCCCTCTATACAGAGACCCCCCTGTTATATGTCCCCCTCTATACAGAGACCCCCCTGTTAAATCTCCCCCTCTATACAGAGACCCCCTTGTTATATCGCCCCCTCTATACAGACACCCCCCTGTTATATCTCCCCCTCTATACAGAGACCCCCCTGTTATATGTCCCCCTCTATACAGAGACCCCCCTGTTAAATCTCCCCCTCTATACAGAGACCCCCTGTTATATATACCCCCTCTATATAGAGACCCCCCTGTTATAAATCTCCCTCTTTACAGAGACCCCCCTGTTATATCTCCCCCTCTATACAGAGACCCCCCCCCTGTTATATATCCCCCTCTATACAGAGACCCCCCTGTTATATATCCTCCTCTATACTGAGACCCCCCTGTTATATATCCCACTCTATACAGAGACCCCCCTGTTATATATCCTCCTCTATACAGAGACCCCCCTGTTATATATCCCACTCTATACAGAGACCCCCCTGTTATATATCCTCCTCTTTACAGAGACCCCCCTGTTATAAATCTCCCTCTTTACAGAGACCCCCCTGTTATATCTCCCCCTTTATACGGAGACCCCCCTTTTATATCCCCCCCCTCTATACAGAGACCCCCCTGTTATATCTCCCCTCTATACAGAGACCCCCCCTGTTGTATCTCCCCCTCTATACAGAGACCCCCCCTGTTATATATCCCCCTCTATACAGAGACCCCCTGTTATATCTCCCCCTCTTTACAGAGACCCCCTGTTATATATCCCCCTCTATACAGAGACCCCCCCCCGTTATATATCCCCCTCTATACAGAGACCCCCCCCTGTTATATCCCCCTCTATACAGAGACCCCCCCTGTTATATCTCCCCCTCTATACAGAGACCCCCGTTAGATGTGGTCCGCTTTGCCGGGGTCTTCTGACCTTGTGCTTCTCTCACCCTTTGGTTCCGTCTCCTCTCTGGTTCTGTGACGTCTTCTGGCCTATTGTTAGGGGTTCACGATATATCCCCCCTCTATACAGAGAGCCCCCTGTTATATCCCCCTCTATACAGAGACCCCCCTGTTATATATCCCCCTCTATACAGAGACCCCCCTGTTATATATCCTCCTCTTTACAGAGACCCCCCTGTTATAAATCTCCCTCTTTACAGAGACCCCCCTGTTATATCTCCCCCTCTATACAGACACCCCCCTGTTTTATCTCCCCCTTTATACGGAGACCCCCCTTTTATATCCCCCCCCTCTATACAGAGACCCCCCTGTTATATCTCCCCTCTATACAGAGACCCCCCTGTTGTATCTCCCCCTCTATACAGAGACCCCCCCTGTTATATATCCCCCTCTATACAGAGACCCCCTGTTATATCTCCCCCTCTTTACAGAGACCCCCTGTTATATCTCCCCCTCTTTACAGAGACCCCCTGTTATATATCCCCCTCTATACAGAGACCCCCCCGTTATATATCCCCCTCTATACAGAGACCCCCCCCATTATATCCCCCACTATACAGAGACCCCCCCTGTTATATCTCCCCCTCTATACAGAGACCCCCGTTAGATGTGGTCCGCTTTGCCGGGGTCTTCTGACCTTGTGCTTCTCTCACCCTTTGGTTCCGTCTCCTCTCTGGTTCTGTGACGTCTTCTGGCCTATTGTTAGGGGTTCACGATATATCCCCCATCTATACAGAGAGCCCCCTGTTATATCCCCCTCTATACGGAGAGCCCCCTGTTATATCTACCCCTCTATACAGAGACCCCCCTGTTATATCTACCCCTCCTTACAGAGACCCCCTGTTATAAATCCCCCCTCTATTTGGAGACCCCCCCTGTTATATCTCCCCCTCTATACAAAGACCCCCGTTACACGTGGGCCGCTTTGCCGGGGTCTTCTGACCTTGTGCTTCTCTCACCCTTTGGTTCCTTCTCCTCTCGGGTTCTGGGACGTCTTCTGGCCTATTGTTAGGGGTTCACGATATATCCCCCCTCTATACAGAGACCCCCCCTGTTATATCTCCCCCTCTATACAGAGACCCCCCTGTTATATCTCCCCCTCTATACAGAGACCCCCGTTCCATGTGGTCCTCTTTGCTGGGGTCTTCTGACCTTGTGCTTCTCTCACCCTTTGGTTCCATCTCCTCTCGGGTTCTGGGACGTCTTCTGGCCTATTGTTGGGGGTTCACTTACTTTTCCTGCTGATTTCCTTCCAGCCACCATGTATCGTAAGGATAAGAGCATACAGATGAAGAGCAGCGCCTCCTCCCTGTATAACAACCTGAGCGTGCTGCCCATCAGCGACAAGAGCCTCACCTACTTCACCGTGGTCCACGCCAACACCGTCAACATGGTGAGCGCCTCGGCCGATGGCCTGAGCTTCTCCCACCGCCAGCTGCAGTCCAAGGAGGGGAGCGTGGCGCTGAGCTCCTCCCTGATCACACAGGTCAGTGTCTGCCCGCTCCGGACCCCTCCAGGCCGCTCTGCTGGCATCCTGCCCACTCTGGCCCACTCTTGTATTTCAGGCCTCCTGGTGTGTGCTGCCGTCCCGGGTCCTGCTGGTTCTGACCTCTCAGAAGGGCATTCAGGTCGGTTCTGCTGTCGCTCATTGCTCCGCTCTGCAGCTTTATCCTTTTCTTGGATTTTCTAATCTCTTATTTTTGGTTCTTCTGAAAGATGTACGAGTCTGACGGCTCCATCATGGTGTACTGGCACGCCCTGGATGCACTGGAGACTCCGCAGGGTAGGTGTCTGAGGGACAGCATCGGGCTATCCATGTATGATATGGGGGCCAGTGACGGCTATCCTTACATATATAATGTGGGGGTTGGGCACATCGCTGGGCTATTATTTCATATATGATGTTGGGGGGTACAGGGGCAGCATTGGACTATCCATATATATTATATAGGGGGCAGCACCGGACCATGCTTACGTATAGGAATTGGTGGATGTCAGTAGCTTCGGGCTATCCTTACATGTATGATGTGAGGGGTGGGGGCAGCGCTGAGCTATCCTTACATATAGGACGTGATGGTTGTCGGTAGCTTCGGCTATCCTTACATGTATGGTGTGAGGGGTGGGGGCAGCGCTGAGCTATCCTTACATATAGGATGTGATGGTTGTCGGTAGCTTCGGCTATCCTTACATGTATGATGTGAGGGGCGGTGGCAGCGCTGAGCTATCCTTACATATAGGATGTGATGGTTGTCGGTATCTCCGGGCTATCCTTACATGTATGATGTGAGGGGTGGGGGCAGCGCTGAGCTATCCTTACATATAGGATGTGATGGTTGTCTGTAGCTCCGGGCTATCCTTACATGTATGATGTGAAGGGTGGGGGCAGCGCTGAGCTATCCTTACATATAGGATGTGATGGTTGTCTGTAGCTCCAGGCTATCCTTACATGTATGATGTGAGGGGTGGGGGCAGCGCTGAGCTATCTTTACATATAGGATGTGATGGTTGTCTGTAGCTCCGGGCTATCCTTACATGTATGATGTGAGGGGTGGGGGCAGCGCTGAGCTATCCTTACATATAGGATGTGATGGTTGTCTGTAGCTCTGGGCTATCCTTACATGTATGATGTGAGGGGTGGGGGCAGTGCTGAGCTATCCTTACATATAGGATGTGATGGTTGTCGGTAGCTTCGGCTATCCTTACATGTATGATGTGAGGGGTGGAGGCAGCGCTGAGGTATCCTTACATATAGGATGTGATGGTTGTCGGTAGCTCCAGGCTATCCTTACATGTATGATGTGAGGGGTGGGGGCAGCGCTGAGCTATCCTTACATATAGGATGTGATGGTTGTCGGTAGCTCCGGGCTATCCTTACATGTATGATGTGAGGGGTGGGGGCATTGCTGGGCTATCCTTACATATAGGATGTGATGGTTGTCGGTAGCTCTGGGCTATCCTTACATGTATGATGTGATGGGCGGGGGCAGCACTGAGCTATCCTTACATATAGGATGTGATGGTTGCCAGTAGCTTCGGCTATCCTTACATGTATGATGTGAGGGGCGGGGGCAGCACTGAGCTATCCTTACATATAGGATGTGATGGTTGTCAGTAGCTCCGGGCTATCCTTACATGTATGATGTGAGGGGTGGGGGCATTGCTGGGCTATCCTTACATATAGGATGTGATGGTTGTCAGTAGCTTCGGGCTATCCTTACATGTATGATGTGAGGGGTGGAGGCAGCGCTGATCTATCCTTACATATAGGATGTGATGGTTGTCGGTAGCTCCAGGCTATCCTTACATGTATGATGTGAGGGGCGGGGGCAGCGCTGAGCTATCCTTACATATAGGATGTGATGGTTGTCGGTAGCTTCGGCTATCCTTACATGTATGATGTGAGGGGTGGGGGCAGCGCTGAGCTATCCTTACATATAGGATGTGATGGTTGTCGGTAGCTCCAGGCTATCCTTACATGTATGATGTGAGGGGTGGGGGCAGCGCTGAGCTATCCTTACATATAGGATGTGATGGTTGTCTGTAGCTCCAGGCTATCCTTACATGTATGATGTGAGCGGCGGGGGCAGCGCTGAGCTATCCTTACATATAGGATGTGATGGTTGTCGGTAGCTCCAGGCTATCCTTACATGTATGATGTGAGGGGTGGGGGCAGCGCTGAGCTATCCTTACATATAGGATGTGATGGTTGTCTGTAGCTCCAGGCTATCCTTACATGTATGATGTGAGGGGTGGGGGCAGCGCTGAGCTATCCTTACATATAGGATGTGATGGTTGTCGGTAGCTCCGGGCTATCCTTACATGTATGATGTGAGGGGCGGGGGCAGCGCTGATCTATCCTTACATATAGGATGTGATGGTTGTCGGTAGCTCCAGGCTATCCTTACATGTATGATGTGAGGGGTGGAGGCAGCGCTGATCTATCCTTACATATAGGATGTGATGGTTGTCGGTAGCTCCGGGCTATCCTTACATGTATGATGTGAGGTGTGGGGGCAGCGCTGAGCTGTCCTTACATATAGGATGTGATGGTTGTCGGTAGCTCCGGGCTATCCTTACATGTATGATGTGAGGTGTGGGGGCAGCGCTGAGCTGTCCTTACATATAGGATGTGATGGTTGTCAGTAGCTTCGGGCTATCCTTACATGTATGATGTGAGGGGCGGGGGCAGCGCTGAGCTATCCTTACATATAGGATGTGATGGTTGTCAGTAGCTCCGGGCTATCCTTACATGTATGATGTGAGGGGCGGGGGCAGCGCTGAGCTATCCTTACATATAGGATGTGATGGTTGTCAGTAGCTCCGGGCTATCCTTACATGTATGATGTGAGCGGCGGGGGCAGCGCTGAGCTATCCTTACATATAGGATGTGATGGTTGTCGGTAGCTCTGGGCTATCCTTACATGTATGATGTGATGGGCGGGGGCAGTGCTGAGCTATCCTTACATATAGCATGTGATGGTTGTCGGTAGCTCCGGGCTATCCTTACATGTATGATTTGAGGGGTGGGGGCAGTGCTGAGCTATCCTTACATATAGGATGTGATGGTTGTCAGTAGCTCCGGGCTATCCTTACATGTATGATTTGAGGGGTGGGGGCAGTGCTGAGCTATCCTTACATATAGGATGTGATGGTTGTCAGTAGCTCCGGGCTATCCTTACATGTATGATGTGAGGGGCGGGGGCAGCGCTGAGCTATCCTTACATATAGGATGTGATGGTTGTCGGTAGCTCCGGGCTATCCTTACATGTATGATGTGAGGGGTGGGGGCAGCGCTGAGCTATCCTTACATATAGGATGTGATGGTTGTCTGTAGCTCCAGGCTATCCTTACATGTATGATGTGAGGGGTGGGGGCAGCGCTGAGCTATCCTTACATATAGGATGTGATGGTTGTCTGTAGCTCCAGGCTATCCTTACATGTATGATGTGAGGGGTGGGGGCAGCGCTGAGCTATCCTTACATATAGGATGTGATGGTTGTCGGTAGCTCCGGGCTATCCTTACATGTATGATGTGAGGGGTGGGGGCAGCGCTGAGCTATCCTTACATATAGGATGTGATGGTTGTCTGTAGCTCCAGGCTATCCTTACATGTATGATGTGAGGGGTGGAGGCAGCGCTGATCTATCCTTACATATAGGATGTGATGGTTGTCGGTAGCTCCAGGCTATCCTTACATGTATGATGTGAGGGGTGGAGGCAGCGCTGATCTATCCTTACATATAGGATGTGATGGTTGTCGGTAGCTCCGGGCTATCCTTACATGTATGATGTGAGGTGTGGGGGCAGCGCTGAGCTGTCCTTACATATAGGATGTGATGGTTGTCAGTAGCTCCGGGCTATCCTTACATGTATGATGTGAGGGGTGGGGGCAGCGCTGAGCTATCCTTACATATAGGATGTGATGGTTGTCAGTAGCTCCGGGCTATCCTTACATGTATGATGTGAGGGGCGGGGGCAGCGCTGAGCTATCCTTACATATAGGATGTGATGGTTGTCAGTAGCTCCGGGCTATCCTTACATGTATGATGTGAGGGGCGGGGGCAGCGCTGAGCTATCCTTACATATAGGATGTGATGGTTGTCGGTAGCTCCGGGCTATCCTTACATGTATGATGTGAGGGGTGGGGGCAGCGCTGAGCTATCCTTACATATAGGATGTGATGGTTGTCAGTAGCTCCGGGCTATCCTTACATGTATGATGTGAGGGGTGGGGGCAGTGCTGAGCTGTCCTTACATATAGGATGTGATGGTTGTCGGTAGCTCCGGGCTATCCTTACATGTATGATGTGAGGGGTGGGGGCATTGCTGGGCTATCCTTACATATAGGTTGTGATGGTTGTCGGTAGCTCCGGGCTATCCTTACATGTATGGTGTGAGGGGCGGGGGCAGCACTGAGCTATCCTTACATATAGGATGTGATGGTTGTCGGTAGCTCCGGGCTATCCTTACATGTATGATGTGAGGGGTGGGGGCAGCGCTGAGCTATCTTTACATATAGGATGTGATGGTTGTCTGTAGCTCCAGGCTATCCTTACATGTATGATGTGAGGGGTGGAGGCAGCGCTGATCTATCCTTACATATAGGATGTGATGGTTGTCGGTAGCTCCGGGCTATCCTTACATGTATGATGTGAGGTGTGGGGGCAGCGCTGAGCTGTCCTTACATATAGGATGTGATGGTTGTCAGTAGCTCCGGGCTATCCTTACATGTATGATGTGAGGTGTGGGGGCAGTGCTGGGCTATCCTTACATATAGGATGTGATGGTTGTCAGTAGCTCTGGACTATCCTTACATGTATGATGTGAGGGGTGGGGGCAGCGCTGAGCTATCCTTACATATAGGATGTGATGGTTGTCAGTAGCTCCGGGCTATCCTTACATGTATGATGTGAGGGGTGGGGGCAGCGCTGAGCTATCCTTACATATAGGATGTGATGGTTGTCGGTAGCTCTGGACTATCCTTACATGTATGATGTGAGGGGTGGGGGCAGCGCTGAGCTATCCTTACATATAGGATGTGATGGTTGTCAGTAGCTCCGGGCTATCCTTACATGTATGATGTGAGGGGCGGGGGCAGCGCTGAGCTATCCTTACATATAGAATGTGATGGTTGTCAGTAGCTCCGGGCTATCCTTACATGTATGATGTGAGGGGTGGGGGCAGCGCTGAGCTATCCTTACATATAGGATGTGATGGTTGTCGGTAGCTCCGGGCTATCCTTACATGTATGATGTGAGGTGTGGGGGCAGTGCTAAGCTGTCCTTACATATAGGATGTGATGGTTGTCGGTAGCTCCGGGCTATCCTTACATGTATGATGTGAGGGGTGGGGGCAGTGCTGAGCTATCCTTACATATTGGATGTGATGGTTGTCAGTAGCTCCGGGCTATCCTTACATGTATGATGTGAGGGGTGGGGGCATTGCTGGGCTATCCTTACATATAGGATGTGATGGTTGTCAGTAGCTCCGGGCTATCCTTACATGTATGATGTGAGGGGTGGGGGCATTGCTGGGCTATCCTTACATATAGGTTGTGATGGTTGTCGGTAGCTCCGGGCTATCCTTACATGTATGGTGTGAGGGGCGGGGGCAGCACTGAGCTATCCTTACATATAGGATGTGATGGTTGTCGGTAGCTGCGGGCTATCCTTACTTGTATGATGTGAGGGGCGGGGGCAGCGCTGAGCTATCCTTACATATAGGATGTGATGGTTGTCGGTAGCTCCGGGCTATCCTTACATGTATGATGTGAGGGGTGGGGGCAGCGCTGAGCTATCCTTACATATAGGATGTGATGGTTGTTGGTAGCTCGGGGCTATACTTGCATGTATGGTGTGAGGGGCGGGGGCAGCACTGAGCTATCCTTACATATACGATGTGATGGTTGTCGGTAGCTCCGGGCTATCCTTTCATGTATGATGTGAGGGGTGGGGGCAGCGCTGAGCTATCCTTACATATAGGATGTGATGGTTGTCGGTAGCTGCGGGCTATCCTTACATGTTTGATGTGAGGGGTGGGGGCAGCGCTGAGCTATCCTTACATACAGGATGTGATGGTTGTCTGTAGCTCTGGGCTATCCTTACATGTATGATGTGAGGGGCGGGTGCAGCGCTGAGCTATCTTTACATATAGGATGTGATGGTTGTCTGTAGCTCCGGGCTATCCTTACATGTATGATGTGAGGGGCGGGGGCAGCGCTGAGCTATCCTTACATACAGGATGTGATGGTTGTCGGTAGCTCCGGGCTATCCTTACATGTATGATGTGAGGGGCGGGGGCAGCGCTGAGCTATCCTTACATACAGGATGTGATGGTTGTCGGTAGGTCTGGGCTATCCTTACATGTATGATGTGAGGGGCGGGGGCAGCGCTGACCTATCCTTACATACAGGATGTGATGGTTGTCTGTAGCTCTGGGCTATCCTTACATGTATGATGTGAGGGGCGGGTGCAGCGCTGAGCTATCTTTACATATAGGATGTGATGGTTGTCTGTAGCTCCGGGCTATCCTTACATGTATGATGTGAGGGGCGGGGGCAGCGCTGAGCTATCCTTACATACAGGATGTGATGGTTGTCGGTAGCTCCGGGCTATCCTTACATGTATGATGTGAGGGGCGGGTGCAGCGCTGAGCTATCTTTACATATAGGATGTGATGGTTGTCTGTAGCTCCGGGCTATCCTTACATGTATGATGTGAGGGGCGGGGGCAGCGCTGAGCTATCCTTACATACAGGATGTGATGGTTGTCGGTAGCTCCGGGCTATCCTTACATGTATGATGTGAGGGGCGGGGGCAGCGCTGAGCTATCCTTACATATAGGATGTGATGGTTGTCGGTAGCTTCGGCTATCCTTACATGTATGATGTGAGGGGTGGAGGCAGTGCTGAGCTATCCTTACATATAGGATGTGATGGTTGTCGGTATCTCCAGGCTATCCTTACATGTATGGTGTGAGGGGCGGGGGCAACGCTGAGCTATCCTTACATATAGGATGTGATGGTTGTCAGTAGCTCCGTACTATCCTTACATGTATGATGTGTGGGGCGGGGGCAGCGCTGAGCTATCCTTACATATAGGATGTGATGGTTGTCGGCACCTCTGGGCTATCCTTACATGTATGATGTGAGGGGTGGAGGCAGCGCTGAGCTATCCTTACATATAGGATGTGATGGTTGTCGGTAGCTCCAGGCTATCCTTACATGTATGGTGTGAGGGGCGGGGGCAGCGCTGAGCTATCCTTACATACAGGATGTGATGGTTGTTGGTAGCTCGGGGCTATACTTGCATATATGGTGTGAGGGGCGGGGGCAGCACTGAGCTATCCTTACATATAGGATGTGATGGTTGTCGGTAGCTCCGGGCTATCCTTACATGTATGATGTGAGGGGTGGGGGCAGCGCTGAGCTATCCTTACATATAGGATGTGATGGTTGTCGGTAGCTCCGGGCTATCCTTACATGTATGATGTGAGGGGTGGGGGCAGCGCTGAGCTATCTTTACATATAGGATGTGATGGTTGTCGGTAGCTCCGGGCTATCCTTACATGTATGATGTGAGGGGTGGGGGCAGCGCTGAGCTATCCTTACATATAGGATGTGATGGTTGTCGGTAGCTGCGGGCTATCCTTACATGTTTGATGTGAGGGGTGGGGGCAGCGCTGAGCTATCCTTACATACAGGATGTGATGGTTGTCTGTAACTCTGGGCTATCCTTACATGTATGATGTGAGGGGCGGGTGCAGCGCTGAGCTATCTTTACATATAGGATGTGATGGTTGTCGGTAGCTCCGGGCTATCCTTACATGTATGATGTGAGGGGCGGGGGCAGCGCTGAGCTATCCTTACATACAGGATGTGATGGTTGTCGGTAGCTCCGGGCTATCCTTACATGTATGATGTGAGGGGCGGGGGCAGCGCTGAGCTATCCTTACATATAGGATGTGATGGTTGTCGGTATCTCCAGGCTATCCTTACATGTATGGTGTGAGGGGCGGGGGCAACGCTGAGCTATCCTTACATATAGGATGTGATGGTTGTCAGTAGCTACGGACTATCCTTACATGTATGATGTGTGGGGCGGGGGCAGCGCTGAGCTATCCTTACATATAGGATGTGATGGTTGTCGGCACCTCTGGGCTATCCTTACATGTATGATGTGAGGGGTGGAGGCAGCGCTGAGCTATCCTTACATATAGGATGTGATGGTTGTCGGTAGCTCCAGGCTATCCTTACATGTATGGTGTGAGGGGCGGGGGCAGCGCTGAGCTATCCTTACATACAGGATGTGATGGTTGTCGGTAGCTCCGGGCTATCCTTACATGTATGGTGTGAGGGGCGGGGGCAGCGCTGAGCTATCCTTACATATAGGATGTGATGGTTGTCAGTAGCTCCAGGCTATCCTTACATGTATGGTGTGAGGGGTGGGGGCAGCGCTGAGCTATCCTTACATACAGGATGTGATGGTTGTCGGTTCCTCTGGGCTATCCTTACATGTATGATGTGAGGGGTGGAGGCAGCGCTGAGCTATCCTTACATATAGGATGTGATGGTTGTCAGTAGCTCTGGGCTATCCTTACATGTATGATGTGAGGGGCGGAGGCAGCGCTGAGCTATCCTTACATTTAGGATGTGATGGTTGTCAGTAGCTCCAGGCTATCCTTACATATATGATGTGAGGGGTGGGGGCAGCGCTGGGCTATCCTTACATATAGGATGTGATGGTTGTCTGTAGCTCCGGGCTATCCTTACATGTATGATGTGAGGGGCGGTCGCAGCGCTGAGCTATCCTTACATATAGGATGTGATGGTTGTCAGTAGCTCCGGGCTATCCTTACATGTATGATGTGAGGGGCGGGGGCAGTGCTGAGCTATCCTTACATACAGGATGTGATGGTTGTCGGTAGCTCTGGGCTATCCTTACATGTATGATGTGAGGGGTGGAGGCAGCGCTGAGCTATCCTTACATATAGGATGTGATGGTTGTCAGTAGCTCCAGGCTATCCTTACATATATGGTGTGAGGGGCGGGGGCAGCGCTGAGCTATCCTTACATATAGGATGTGATGGTTGTCAGTAGCTCCGGGCTATCCTTACATGTATGGTGTGAGGGGCGGGGGCAGTGCTGAGCTATCCTTACATACAGGATGTGATGGTTGTCGGTAGCTCTGGGCTATCCTTACATGTATGATGTGAGGGGTGGAGGCAGCGCTGAGCTATCCTTACATATAGGATGTGATGGTTGTCAGTAGCTCCAGGCTATCCTTACATATATGGTGTGAGGGGCGGCGGCAGCGCTGAGCTATCCTTACATATAGGATGTGATGGTTGTCAGTAGCTCCGGGCTATCCTTACATGTATGGTGTGAGGGGCGGGGCAGTGCTGAGCTATCCTTACATACAGGATGTGATGGTTGTCGGTAGCTCCGGGCTATCCTTACATGTATGGTGTGAGGGGTGGGGGCAGTGCTGAGCTATCCTTACATATAGGATGTGATGGTTGTCGGTAGCTCTGGACTATCCTTACATGTTTGATGTGAGGGGTGGGGGCAGCGCTGAGCTATCCTTACATATAGGATGTGATGGTTGTCAGTAGCTCCGGGCTATCCTTACATGTATGATGTGAGGGGTGGGGGCAGCGCTGAGCTATCCTTACATATAGGATGTGATGGTAGTCAGTAGCTCCGGCTATCCTTACATGTATGATGTGAGGGGCGGGGACAGCGCTTAGCTATCCTTACATGTATGATGTGAGGGGCGGGGGCAGCGCTGAGCTATCCTTACATATAGGACGTGATGGTTGTCGGTAGCTCCAGGCTATCCTTACATGTATGATGTGAGGGGTGGGGGCAGTGCTGAGCTATCCTTACATATAGGACGTGATGGTTGTCGGTAGCTTCGGCTATCCTTACATGTATGATGTGAGGGGTGGGGGCAGTACTGAGCTATCCTTACATATAGGATGTGATGGTTGTCGGTAGCTCTGGGCTATCCTTACATGTATGATGTGAGGGGTAGGGGCAGCGCTGAGCTATCCTTACATATAGGATGTGATGGTTGTCGGTTGCTTCGGCTATCCTTGCATGTATGATGTGAGGGGCGGGGGCAGCGCTGAGCTATCATTACATATAGGATGTGATGGTTGTCGGTAGCTCCGGGCTATCCTTACATGTATGATGTGAGGGGTGGGGGCATTGCTGGGCTATCCTTACATATAGGATGTGATGGTTGTCGGTAGCTCCGGGCTATCCTTACATGTATGATGTGAGGGGCGGGGGCAGTGCTGGGCTATCCTTACATATAGGATGTGATGGTTGTCAGTATCTCCGGGCTATCCTTACATGTATGATGTGAGGGGTGGAGGCAGTGCTGAGCTATCCTTACATATAGGATGTGATGGTTGTCAGTAGCTCCGGGCTATCCTTACATGTATGATGTGAGGGGTGGGGGCATTGCTGGGCTATCCTTACATATAGGATGTGATGGTTGTCGGTAGCTCCGGGCTATCCTTACATGTATGATGTGAGGGGCGGGGGCAGCGCTGAGCTATCCTTACATATAGGATGTGATTGTTGTCGGTAACTCCGGGCTATCCTTACATGTATGATGTGAGGGGTGGGGGCAGTGCTGAGCTATCCTTACATACAGGATGTGATGGTTGTCGGTAGCTTTGGCTATCCTTACATGTATGATGTGAGGGGTGGGGGCAGCGCTGAGCTATCCTTACATATAGGATGTGATGGTTGTCAGTAGCTTCGGGCTATCCTTACATGTATGATGTGAGGGGTCGAGGCAGCGCTGATCTATCCTTACATATAGGATGTGATGGTTGTCGGTAGCTCCAGGCTATCCTTACATGTATGATGTGAGGGGTGGGGGCAGCGCTGAGCTATCCTTACATATAGGATGTGATGGTTGTCGGTAGCTCCAGGCTATCCTTAAATGTATGATGTGAGGGGTGGAGGCAGCGCTGAGCTATCCTTACATATAGGATGTGATGGTTTTCGGTAGCTCCAGGCTATCCTTACATGTATGATGTGAGGGGTGGGGGCAGCGCTGAACTATCCTTACATATAGGATGTGATGGTTGTCAGTAGCTCCGGGCTATCCTTACATGTATGATGTGAGGGGTGGGGGCAGCGCTGAGCTATCCTTACATATAGGATGTGATGGTTGTCGGTAGCTCCAGGCTATCCTTACATGTATGATGTGAGGGGTGGGGGCAGCGCTAAGCTATCCTTACATATAGGATGTGATGGTTGTCGGTAGCTCCAGGCTATCCTTACATGTATGATGTGAGGGGTGGGGGCAGCGCTGAGCTATCCTTACATATAGGATGTGATGGTTGTCAGTAGCTCCGGGCTATCCTTACATGTATGATGTGAGGGGTGGGGGCAGCGCTGAGCTATCCTTACATATAGGATGTGATGGTTGTCGGTAGCTTCGGCTATCCTTACATGTATGATGTGAGGGGTGGGGGCAGCGCTGAGCTATCCTTACATACAGGATGTGATGGTTGTCGGTAGCTTCGGTCTATCCTTACATGTATGATGTGAGGGGTGGGGGCAGCGCTGAGCTATCCTTACATATAGGATGTGATGGTTGTCGGTAGCTCCGGGCTATCCTTACATGTATGATGTGAGGGGCGGGGGCAGCGCTGAGCTATCCTTACATATAGGATGTGATGGTTGTCGGTAGCTCCGGGCTATCCTTACATGTATGATGTGAGGGGCGGGGGCAGCGCTGAGCTATCCTTACATATAGGATGTGATGGTTGTCAGTAGCTCCGGGCTATCCTTACATGTATGATGTGAGGGGTGGGGGCAGCGCTGAGCTATCCTTACATATAGGATGTGATGGTTGTCAGTAGCTCCGGCTATCCTTACATATAGGATGTGAGGGGCGGGGACAGCGCTTAGCTATCCTTACATGTATGATGTGAGGGGCGGGGGCAGCGCTGAGCTATCCTTACATATAGGACGTGATGGTTGTCGGTAGCTTCGGCTATCCTTACATGTATGATGTGAGGGGTGGGGGCAGTACTGAGCTATCCTTACATATAGGATGTGATGGTTGTCGGTATCTCCGGGCTATCCTTACATGTATGATGTGAGGGGTGGGGGCAGCGCTGAGCTATCCTTACATATAGGATGTGATGGTTGTCAGTAGCTCCGGGCTATCCTTACATGTATGATGTGAGGGGTGGGGGCAGCGCTGAGCTATCCTTACATATAGGATGTGATGGTTGTCAGTAGCTCCGGGCTATCCTTGCATGTATGGTGTGAGGGGTGGGGGCAGCGCTGAGCTATCCTTACATATAGGATGTGATGGTTGTCAGTAGCTCCGGGCTATCCTTACATGTATGGTGTGAGGGTTGGGGGCAGCGCTGAGCTATCCTTACATATAGGATGTGATGGTTGTCAGTAGCTCCGGGCTATCCTTACATGTATGATGTGAGGGGTGGGGGCAGCGCTGAGCTATCCTTACATTTAGGATGTGATGGTTGTCAGTAGCTCCGGGCTATCCTTACATGTATGATGTGAGGGGTGGGGACAGCGCTGAGCTATCCTTACATATAGGATGTGATGGTTGTCGGTAGCTCCGGGCTATCCTTACATGTATGATGTGAGGGGTGGGGGCAGCGCTGAGCTATCCTTACATATAGGATGTGATGGTTGTCAGTAGCTCCGGGCTATCCTTACATGTATGATGTGAGGGGTGGGGGCAGCGCTGAGCTATCCTTACATATAGGATGTGATGGTTGTCAGTAGCTCCGGGCTATCCTTGCATGTATGGTGTGAGGGGTGGGGGCAGCGCTGAGCTATCCTTACATATAGGATGTGATGGTTGTCAGTAGCTCCGGGCTATCCTTACATGTATGATGTGAGGGGTGGGGACAGCGCTGAGCTATCCTTACATATAGGATGTGATGGTTGTCGGTAGCTCCGGGCTATCCTTACATGTATGATGTGAGGGGTGGAGGCAGCGCTGAGCTATCCTTACATATAGGATGTGATGGTTGTCGGTAGCTCCAGGCTATCCTTACATGTATGGTGTGAGGGGTGGGGGCAGCGCTGAGCTATCCTTACATATAGGATGTGATGGTTGTCGGTAGCTTCGGCTATCCTTGCATGTATGATGTGAGGGGCGGGGGCAGCGCTGAGCTATCCTTACATATAGGATGTGATGGTTGTCGGTAGCTCCGGGCTATCCTTACATGTATGATGTGAGGGGCGGGGGCAGTGCTGAGCTGTCCTTACATATAGGATGTGATGGTTGTCGGTATCTCCGGGCTATCCTTACATGTATGATGTGAGGGGCGGGGGCAGCGCTGAGCTATCCTTACATATAGGATGTGATCGTTGTCGGTAACTCCGGACTATCCTTACATGTATGATGTGAGGGGTGGGGGCAGTGCTGAGCTATCCTTACATACAGGATGTGATGGTTGTCGGTAGCTTCGGCTATCCTTACATGTATGATGTGAGGGGTGGGGGCAGCGCTGAGCTATCCTTACATATAGGATGTGATGGTTGTCAGTAGCTTCGGGCTATCCTTACATGTATGATGTGAGGGGTGGAGGCAGCTCTGATCTATCCTTACATATAGGATGTGATGGTTGTCGGTAGCTCCAGGCTATCCTTACATGTATGATGTGAGGGGTGGGGGCAGCGCTGAGCTATCCTTACATATAGGATGTGATGGTTGTCGGTAGCTCCAGGCTATCCTTAAATGTATGATGTGAGGGGTGGAGGCAGCGCTGAGCTATCCTTACATATAGGATGTGATGGTTGTCAGTAGCTCCGGGCTATCCTTACATGTATGATGTGAGGGGTGGGGGCAGCGCTGAGCTATCCTTACATATAGGATGTGATGGTTGTCGGTAGCTTCGGCTATCCTTACATGTATGATGTGAGGGGTGGGGGCAGCGCTGAGCTCTCCTTACATATAGGATGTGATGGTTGTCGGTTGCTTTGGCTATCCTTACATGTATGATGTGAGGGGTGGGGGCAGCGCTGAGCTATCCTTACATATATGATGTGATTGTTGTCAGTAGCTCCGGGCTATCCTTACATGTATGATGTGAGGGGTGGGGGCAGTGCTGAGCTATCCTTACATATATGATGTGATGGTTGTCGGTAGCTCCGGGCTATCCTTACATGTATGGTGTGAGGGGCGGGGGCAGCGCTGAGCTATCCTTACATATCGGATGTGATGGTTGTCGGTAGCTCCGGGCTATCCTTACATGTATGATGTGAGGGGTGGGGGCATTGCTGGGCTATCCTTACATATAGGATGTGATGGCTGTCGGTAGCTTCGGCTATCCTTGCATGTATGATGTGAGGGGCGGGGGCAGCGCTGAGCTATCATTACATATAGGATGTGATGGTTGCCGGTAGCTCCGGGCTATCCTTACATGTATGATGTGAGGGGTGGGGGCATTGCTGGGCTATCCTTACATATAGGATGTGATGGTTGTCGGTAGCTCCGGGCTATCCTTACATGTATGATGTGAGGGGCGGGGGCAGTGCTGGGCTATCCTTACATATAGGATGTGATGGTTGTCAGTAGCTCCGGGCTATCCTTACATGTATGATGTGAGGGGTGGGGGCAGCACTGAGCTATCCTTACATATAGGATGTGATTGTTGTCGGTAGCTCTGGGCTATCCTTACGTGTATGATGTGAGGGGTGGGGGCAGCGCTGAGCTATCCTTACATATAGGATGTGATGGTTGTCGGTAGCTTCGGCTATCCTTACATGTATGATGTGCGGGGTGGGGGCAGCGCTGAGCTATCCTTACATATAGGATGTGATGGTTGTCGGTTGCTTCGGCTATCCTTACATGTATGGTTTGAGGGGTGGGGGCAGTGCTGAGCTATCCTTACATACAGGATGTGATGGTTGTCGGTAGCTTCGGTCTATCCTTACATGTATGATGTGATGGGTGGGGGCAGCGCTGAACTATCCTTACATATATGATGTGATGGTTGTCAGTAGCTCCGGGCTATCCTTACATGTATGATGTGAGGGGTGGGGGCAGCACTGAGCTATCCTTACATATAGGATGTGATGGTTGTCGGTAGCTTCGGCTATCCTTACATGTATGATGTGAGGGGTGGGGGCAGCGCTGAGCTATCCTTACATATAGGATGTGATGGTTGTCAGTAGCTCCGGGCTATCCTTACATGTATGATGTGAGGGGTGGGGGCAGCGCTGAGCTATCCTTACATTTAGGATGTGATGGTTGTCGGTAGCTTCGGCTATCCTTACATGTATGATGTGAGGGGTGGGGGCAGCGCTGAGCTATCCTTACATATAGGATGTGATGGTTGTCGGTTGCTTCGGCTATCCTTACATGTATGGTTTGAGGGGTGGGGGCAGTGCTGAGCTATCCTTACATACAGGATGTGATGGTTGTCGGTAGCTTCGGTCTATCCTTACATGTATGATGTGAGGGGTGGGGGCAGCGCTGAACTATCCTTACATATATGATGTGATGGTTGTCGGTAGCTCCAGGCTATCCTTACATGTGTGATGTGAGGGGTGGGGGCAGTGCTGAGCTATCCTTACATATAGCATGTGATGGTTGTCGGTAGCTCCAGGCTATCCTTACATGTATGATGTGAGGGGTGGGGGCAGCGCTGAGCTATCCTTACATATAGGATGTGATGGTTGCCAGTAGCTTCGGGCTATCCTTACATGTATGATGTGAGGGGTGGGGGCAGCGCTGAGCTATCCTTACATATAGGACGTGATGGTTGTCAGTAGCTTCGGGCTATCCTTACATGTATGATGTGAGGGGTGGGGGCAGCGCTGAGCTATCCTTACATATAGGATGTGATGGTTGTCAGTAGCTCCGGCTATCCTCACATGTATGATGTGAGGGGCGGGGACAGCGCTTAGCTATCCTTACATGTATGATGTGAGGGGCGGGGGCAGCGCTGAGCTATCCTTACATATAGGATGTGATGGTTGTCAGTAGCTCCGGGCTATCCTTACATGTATGATGTGAGGGGCGGGGGCAGCGCTGAGCTATCCTTACATATAGGATGTGATGGTTGTCAGTAGCTCCGGGCTATCCTTACATGTATGATGTGAGGGGTGGGGGCAGCGCTGAGCTATCCTTACATTTAGGATGTGATGGTTGTCAGTAGCTCCAGGCTATCCTTACATGTATGGTGTGAGGGGCGGGGGCAGCGCTGAGCTATCCTTACATATAGGATGTGATGGTTGTCAGTAGCTCCGGGCTATCCTTACATGTATGATGTGAGGGGCGGTGGCAGCGCTGAGCTATCCTTACATATAGGATGTGATGGTTGTCGGTAGCTCCAGGCTATCCTTACATGTATGATGTGAGGGGCGGTGGCAGCGCTGAGCTATCCTTACATATAGGATGTGATGGTTGTCGGTAGCTCCGGGCTATCCTTACATGTATGATGTGAGGGGTGGGGGCAGCGCTGAGCTATCCTTACATATAGGATGTGATGGTTGTCGGTAGCTCCGGGCTATCCTTACATGTATGATGTGAGGGGCGGGGGCAGCGCTTAGCTATCCTTACATGTATGAAGTGAGGGGTGGGGGCAGCGCTGAGCTATCCTTACATATAGGACATGATGGTTGTCGGTAGCTTCGGCTATCCTTACATGTATGATGTGAGGGGTGGGGGCAGCGCTGAGCTATCCTTACATATAGGATGTGATGGTTGTCGGTATCTCCGGGCTATCCTTACATGTATGATGTGAGGGGTGGGGGCAGCGCTGAGCTATCCTTACATATAGGATGTGATGGTTGTCAGTAGCTCCGGGCTATCCTTACATGTATGATGTGAGGGGTGGGGACAGCGCTGAGCTATCCTTACATATAGGATGTGATGGTTGTCAGTAGCTCCAGGCTATCCTTACATGTATGATGTGAGGGGTGGGGGCAGTGCTGAGCTATCCTTACATATAGGATGTGATGGTTGTCGGTAGCTCCAGGCTATCCTTACATGTATGATGTGAGGGGTGGGGGCAGTGCTGAGCTATCCTTACATATAGGATGTGATGGTTGTCGGCAGCTCCGGGCTATCCTTACATGTATGATGTGAGGGGCGGGTGCAGCACTGAACTATCCTTACATATAGGATGTGATGGTTGTCGGTAGCTCCGGGCTATCCTTACATGTATGATGTGAGGGGTGGGGGCAGCGCTGAGCTATCCTTACATATAGGATGTGATGGTTGTCTGTAGCTTCGGCTATCCTTACATGTATGATGTGAGGGGTGGGGACAGCGCTGGGCTATCCTTACTTAGAGGATGTGATGGTTGTCGGTAGCTCTGGGCTATCCTTACATGTATGATGTGAGGGGTGGGGGCAGCGCTGAGCTATCCTTATATATAGGATGTGATGGTTGTCGGTAGCTCCGGGCTATCCTTACATGTATGATGTGAGGGGTGGGGGCAGCTCTGAGCTATCCTTACATATAGGATGTGATGGTTGTCTGTAGCTTCGGCTATCCTTACATGTATGATGTGAGGGGTGGGGGCAGTGCTGAGCTATCCTTACATATAGGATGTGATGGTTGTCAGTTGCTTCGGGCTATCCTTACATGTATGATGTGAGGGGTGGAGGCAGCGCTGAGCTATCCTTACATACAGGATGTGATGGTTGTCAGTTGCTCCGGGCTATCCTTACATGTATGATGTGATGGTTGTCAGTAGCTCTGGGCTATCCTTACATGTATGATGTGAGGGGCGGGGGCAGCACTGAGCTATCCCTACATATAGGATGTGATGGTTGTTGGTAGCTCTGGGATATCCTTACATGTATGATGTGAGGGGTGGGGGCAGTGCTGGGCTATCCTTACATATAGGATGTGATGGTTGTCGGTAGCTCCAGGCTATCCTTACATGTATGATGTGAGGGGTGGGGCCAGTGCTGGGCTATCCTTACATGTATGATGTGAGGGGTGGGGGCAGCGCTGGGCTATCCTTACATATAGGATGTGATGGTTGTTGGTAGCTCTGGGATATCCTTACATGTATGATGTGAGGGGTGGGGGCAGTGCTGGGCTATCCTTACATAGAGGATGTGATGGTTGTCGGTACCTCCGGGCTCTCCTTACATGTATGATGTGAGGGGTGGGGGCAGTGCTAAGCTATCCTTACATACAGGATGTGATGGTTGTCGGTAGCTCCTGGCTATCCTTACATGTATGATGTGAGGGGTGAAGGCAGCGCTGAGCTATCCTTACATATAGGATGTGATGGTTGTCGATAGCTCCGGGCTATCCTTACATGTATGATGTGAGGGGCGGGGGCAGCACTGAGCTATCCTTACATACAGGATGTGATGGTTGTCGGTAGCTCTGGGCTATCCTTACATGTATGATGTGAGGGGCCGTGGCAGCGCTGATCTATCCCTACATATAGGATGTGATGGTTGTTGGTAGCTCCGGGCTATCCTTACATGTATGATATGAGGGACTGTGGCAGCGCTGAGCTATCCTTACATACAGGATGTGATGGTTGTCGGTAGCTCTGGGCTATCCTTACATGAAAGATGTGAGGGGCGGTGGCAGCGCTGAGCTATCCTTACATACAGGATGTGATGGTTGTTGGTAGCTCTGGGCTATCCTTATATGTATGATGTGAGGGGTGGGGGCAGCGCTGAGCTATCCTTACATATAGGATGTGATGGTTGTCTGTAGCTCCGGGCTATCCTTACATGTATGATGTGAGGGGCGGTAGCAGCGCTGAGCTATCCTTACATACAGGATGTGATGGTTGTCGCTAGCTCTGGGCTATCCTTACATGTATGATGTGATGGGTGAGGGCGGTGCTGAGCTATCCTTACATATATAATGTGATGGTTGTCAGTAGCTTCGGCTATCCTTACATGTATGATGTGAGGGGTGGGGGCAGCGCTGAGCTATCCTTACATATAGGATGTGATGGTTGTCGGTAGCTTCGGCTATCCTTGCATGTATGATGTGAGGGGTGGGGGTAGCGCTGAGCTATCCTTACATAAAGGATGTGATGGTTGTCTGTAGCTTCGGCTATCCTTACATGTATGATGTGAGGGGCGGGGGCAGTGCTGAGCTATCCTTACATACAGGATGTGATGGTTGTCGGTAGCTTCGGCTATCCTTACATGTATGATGTGAGGGGTGGGGGCAGTGCTGAGCTATCCTTACATATAGGATGTGATGGTTGTCAGTTGCTCCGGGCTATCCTTACATGTATGATGTGAGGGGTGGGGGCCTCGCTGAGCTATCGTTACATATAGGATGTGATGGTTGTCGGTAGCTCCGGGCTATCCTTACATGTATGATGTGAGGGGTGGGGGCAGCGCTCGGCTATCCTTACATATAGGATGTGATGGTTGTTGGTAGCTCTGGGCTATCCTTACATGTGTGATGTGAGGGGCGGGTGCAGCGCTGAGCTATCCTTACATATAGGATGTGATGGTTGTCTGTAGCTCTGGGCTATCCTTACATGTATGATGTAAAGGGCGGGGGCAGCGCTGAGCTATCCTTACATATAGGATGTGATGGTTGTCAGTTGCTCCGGGCTATCCTTACATGTATGATGTGAGGGGTGGAGGCAGCGCTGAGCTATCCTTACATACAGGATGTGATGGTTGTCAGTTGCTCCGGGCTATCCTTACATGTATGATGTGAGGGGTGGGGGCAGCGCTGGGCTATCCTTACATATAGGATGTGATGGTTGTTGGTAGCTCTGGGCTATCCTTACATGTGTGATGTGAGGGGCGGGTGCAGCGCTGAGCTATCCTTACATATAGGATGTGATGGTTGTCTGTAGCTCTGGGCTATCCTTACATGTATGATGTGAAGGGCGGGGGCAGTGCTGAGCTATCCTTACATATAGGATGTGTTGGTTGTCTGTAGCTCCCGGCTATCCTTACATGTATGATGTGAGTGATGGAGGCAGCGCTGAGCTATCCTTACATATAGGATGTGATGGTTGTCGGTAGCTCCTTGCTATCCTTACATGTATGATGTGAGGGGTGGGGGCAGCGCTGAGCTATCCTTACATATAGGATGTGATGGTTGTCGGTAGCTCTGGGCTATCCTTACATGTATGATGTGAGGGGCGGGGGCAGCGCTGAGCTATCCTTACATATGTAATGTGATGGTTGTCGGTAGATCTGGGCTATCCTTACATGTATGATGTGAGGGGCGGGGGCAGCGCTGAGCTATCCTTACATATAGGATGTGATGGTTGTCGGTAGCTCTGGGCTATCCTTACATGTATGATGTGATGGGTGAGGGCAGTGCTGAGCTATCCTTACATATATAATGTGATGGTTGTCAGTAGCTTCGGCTATCCTTACATGTATGATGTGAGGGGTGGGGGCAGCGCTGAGCTATCCTTACATATAGGATGTGATGGTTGTCGGTAGCTTCGGCTATCCTTACATGTATGATGTGAGGGGTGGGGGCAGCACTGAGCTATCCTTACATATAGGATGTGATGGTTGTCGGTAGCTCTGGGCTATCCTTACATGTATGATGTGATGGGTGGGGGTAGCGCTGAGCTATCCTTACATATAGGATGTGATGGTTGTCTGTAGCTTCGGCTATCCTTACATGTATGATGTGAGGGGCGGGGGCAGTGCTGAGCTATCCTTACATACAGGATGTGATGGTTGTCGGTAGCTTCGGCTATCCTTACATGTATGATGTGAGGGGTGGGGGCAGTGCTGAGCTATCTTTACATATAGGATGTGATGGTTGTCTGTTGCTCCGGGCTATCCTTACATGTATGATGTGAGGGGCGGGGGCAGTGCTGAGCTGTCCTTACATATAGGATGTGATGGTTGTCTGTAGCTCCAGGCTATCCTTACATGTATGATGTGAGGGGCGGGGTCAGTGCTGAGCTATCCTTACATGTAGGATGTGATGGTTGTCTGTTGCTCCGGGCTATCCTTACATGTATGATGTGAGGGGTGGAGGCAGCGCTGAGCTATCCTTACATATAGGATGTGATGGTTGTCGGTAGCTCTGGGCTATCCTTACATGTATGATGTGAGGGGTGGGGGCAGTGCTGGGCTATCCTTACATAGAGGATGTGATGGTTGTCGGTACCTCTGGGCTATCCTTACATGTATGATGTGAGGGGTGGAGGCAGTGCTGAGCTATACTTACATACAGGATGTGATGGTTGTCGGTAGCTCCTGGCTATCCTTACATGTATGATGTGAAGGGTGAAGGCAGCGCTGAGCTATCCTTACTTATAGGATGTGATGGTTGTCGGTAGCTCCGGGCTATCCTTACATGTATAATGTGAGGAGTGGAGGCAGCGCTGAGCTATCCTTACATATAGGATGTGATGGTTGTCGGTAGCTCCGGGCTATCCTTACATGTATGATGTGAGGGGTGGGGGCAGCGCTGAGCTATCCTTACATATAGGATGTGATGGTTGTCGGTAGCTTCGGGCTATCCTTACATGTATGATGTGAGGGGTGGGGGAGCGCTGAGCTATCCTTACATATAGGATGTGATGGTTGTCAGTAGCTCTGGGCTATCCTTACATGTATGATGTGAGGGGTGGGGGCAGTGCTGAGCTATCCTTACATATAGGATGTGATGGTTGTCGGTAGCTCTGGGCTATCCTTACATGTATGATGTGAGCGGCGGGGGCAGCGCTTAGCTATCCTTACATGTATGATGTGAGGGGTGGAGGCAGCGCTGAGCTATCCTTACATATAGGATGTGATGGTTGTCGGTTGCTTCGGCTATCCTTACATGTATGGTGTGAGGGGTGGGGGCAGTGCTGAGCTATCCTTACATACAGGATGTGATGGTTGTCAGCAGCTCCGGGCTATCCTTACATGTATGATGTGAGCGGCGGGGGCAGCGCTGAGCTATCCTTACATATAGGATGTGATGGTTGTCGGTAGCTCCGGGCTATCCTTACATGTATGATGTGAGCGGCGGGGGCAGCGCTGAGCTATCCTTACATATAGGATGTGATGGTTGTCGGTAGCTCCAGGCTATCCTTACATGTATGATGTGAGGGGCGGGGGCAGCGCTTAGCTATCCTTACATGTATGATGTGAGGGGTGGAGGCAGCGCTGAGCTATCCTTACATATAGGATGTGATGGTTGTCGGTTGCTTCTACTATCCTTACATGTATGGTGTGAGGGGTGGGGGCAGTGCTGAGCTATCCTTACATACAGGATGTGATGGTTGTCAGTAGCTCCGGGCTATCCTTACATGTATGATGTGAGCGGCGGGGGCAGCGCTGAGCTATCCTTACATATAGGATGTGATGGTTGTCTGTAGCTCTGGGCTATCCTTACATGTATGATGTGAGGGGCGGGGGCAGCGCTGAGCTATCCTTACATACAGGATGTGATGGTTGTCGGTAGCTCCGGGCTATCCTTACATGTATGATGTGAAGGGTGGGGGCAGCGCTGAGCTATCCTTACATATAGGATGTGATGGTTGTCAGTAGCTTCGGGCTATCCTTACATGTATGATGTGAGGGGTGGAGGCAGCGCTGAGCTATCCTTACATATAGGATGTGATGGTTGTCAGTAGCTCCGGCTATCCTTACATGTATGATATGAGGGGTGGGGGCAGTGCTGAGCTATTCTTACATACAGGATGTGATGGTTGTCAGTAGCTCCAGGCTATCCTTACATGTATGATGTGAGGGGTGGGGACAGCGCTGAGCTATCCTTACATATAGGATGTGATGGTTGTCGGTAGCTCCAGGCTATCCTTACATGTATGATGTGAGGGGTGGGGACAGCGCTGAGCTATCCTTACATATAGGATGTGATGGTTGTCGGTAGCTCCAGGCTATCCTTACATGTATGATGTGAGGGGTGGGGGCAGTGCTGGGCTATCCTTACATATAGGATGTGATGGTTGTCGGTAGCTCCGGGCTATCCTTACATGTATGATGTGAGGGGCGGGGGCAGCGCTGAGCTATCCTTACATATAGGATGTGATGGTTGTCTGTAGCTCTGGGCTATCCTTACATGTATGATGTGAGGGGCGGGTGCAGCGCTGAGCTATCCTTACATATAGGATGTGATGGTTGTCTGTAGCTCTGGGCTATCCTTACATGTATGATGTGAGGGGTGGGGGCAGCACTGAGCTATCCTTACATACAGGATGTGATGGTTGTCGGTAGCTCCGGGCTATCCTTACATGTATGATGTGAGCGGCGGGGGCAGCGCTGAGCTATTCTTACATGTATGATGTGATGGTTGTCAGTAGCTCTGGGCTATCCTTACATGTATGAAGTAGAAGGCAGCATCAGTTATTCTTACATACAGTTATGGCCAAAAGTGTTGGATCCCTTGAAATTGTTCCTGGATATGAAGTCTTCCTCCCAGAACGTTATCACAATTCCACACATTTTGTTATACTCGGGTTTATTTCCTTTGTGTCTCTTGGAACAACACAAAAAGACAGGGAAAAAGCCAAATTGGACTTAATTTCACACAAAACCCCAAAAATGGTCTGGACAAAATTGTTGGCACCTTCCACTTAGTAATTGGTTGCGCCCTTTGGAATAAATACCTGCAATCAGTCTCTTCCTATAACCATCAGCTTCTTCCTCCTCAGCTGGGATCTTGGACTCTTCTTACAATCGTCTCCAGGTCTCATATGTGAAGACATCTTCTCCCAACAGCAATTTTAAGGTCAATGGGATTCAGATCTGGACTCATTGCTGCCACTTCAGGACTCTCCAGAGCTTTGTTTCCATCCATTTCTGGGGCTTTTTGAAGTATGTTTGGGGTCATTGTCCTGCTGGAAGGACCATGTCCTAGGACACACACCCAGCTTTCTGACACTGGGCACTACATTGCCATCCAAAATCCTTCAGATTTCATGATTCCTTGCACACGGTCAAGGCCCTCATTGCCAGAGGCAGCAAAACAACCACAAAACCTATTTGAACCTCCCACCTTGTTTGACTGTAGGTACTGTGTTCTTTTCTTTGTAGGCCTCATTCCATTTTCAGTAAACAGTAGCATGATGTGCTTTACCAAAAAGCTCTATCTTGGTCTCATCTGTCCACAAGACGTTTTTCCAGAAGGATTTTGGCTTATTCACGTACATTTTGGCAAACTGCAGTCTAGCTTTTTTAAGTCTCTGTCAGCAGTGGACTCCTCCTGGGTCTCCTGCCATAGCTTTTCATTTAATTTACATGTGAACGGATAATTTGCGCTGACACTGGTGCACCCTGAGCCTGCAGGACAAATTGGATTTCTTTGGAACTTTGCGGCTGCTTATCCACCATCCGGACTATCCAGCGGTGCAACCTTTCATCAATTTTTCTCTGCGATCCACTTCCAAAGAGATAAGCTACAGTGCCATTGTTTGTAAACTTGTTCATTAGGTTGAGCAGTGTGGACAAAGGAACATCAACATCTCTGGAGATGGACTTATAACCTTGAGATTGTTGATATATTTTTTAACAATTTTAGTTCTCTAGTTCTCAGACAGTTCTCTTCTCCTCTTTCTGTTCTCCATGCTTAGTGTGGCAGACACAGACACACAATGCTGAGATTGAGTCAACTTCTCCCCTTTTTATCTGATTTCAGGTGTGATTTTCATATTGCCCACACCTGTTACTTGCCACAGGTGAGTCTGAACCAGCATCAAATGCTTGAAAAAAGTTGTTTACCCACAATTTTGGAAGTTGCCAACAATTTTGTCCGGCCCATTTTTGCGGATTTTGTGTGAAATTATGTCCAGAACTTAATATTTGGTCCAGAAACCTTTGTTACAATTACAGAGGTCAGACGTTTCCTATAGTTCTTGACCAGGTTTGCACACACTGCAGCAGGGATTTTGGCCCCCTCTTTCATACAGATCTTCTCCAGATCTTTCAGGTTTCGGGGCTGTTGCTGGGCAGCATTGAGTTTCAGCTCCATCCAGAGATTTTCTATTGGCTTCAGGTCTGGAGACTGGCTAGGCCACTCTAGGACCTTGAAATGCTTCTTACGGAGCCACTCCTTAGTGCAGTTGTCCTGTTCCCTTTGCAGAAAAGCACCCCCAAAGTATGATGTTTCCCCCACCATGCTTCACGGTTGGGACGGTGTTCTTGGAGTTGTACTCATCCTTCTTCCTCCAAACACGACAAGTGGAGTTGATACCAAAAACTTTTATTTTTGTCTCACCTGACCACATGACCTTCTCCCATGCCTCCTCTGGATCCAGATGCATGAAGGCATGTATGTAGTGAAGGGTGTCGGCAGCGCCAGCTGTCCTTACATGTATGATGTGGAGGGTGGAAGCAGCGCCGGCTGTCCTTATATGTATGTTGTGGAGGGTGGAGGCAGCGCCGGCTATCCTTATATGTATGATGTGGAGGGTGGTGGCAGTGCCGGCTGTCCTTACATGTATGGTGTGAAGGGTGGAAGCAGCGCCGGCTGTCCTTATATGTATGTTGTGGAGGGTGGAGGCAGCGCCGGCTGTCCTTATATGTATGATGTGGAGGGTGGAGGCAGCGCCGGCTGTCCTTACATGTATGGTGTGAAGGGTGGAAGCAGCGCCGGCTGTCCTTACATGTATGATGTGGATGGTGGTGGCAGTGCCGGCTATCCTTACATGTATGATGTGGAGGGTGGTGGCAGTGCCGGCTATCCTTACATGTATGATGTGGAGGGTGGTGGCAGTGCCGCCTGTCCTTACATGTATGATGTGGATGGTCGTGGCAGCGCCGGCTATCCTTACATGTATGATGTGGAGGGTGGTGGCAGTGCTGGCTGTCCTTATATGTATGATGTGGAGGCAGCGCCGGCTGTCCTTATATGTATGATGTGGAGGGTGGAGGCAGCGCCGGCTATCCTTACATGTATGATGTGGAGGGTGGTGGCAGCGCCGGCTGTCCTTATATGTATGATGTGGAGGGTGGTGGCAGTGCCGGCTGTCCTTATATGTATGATGTGGAGGGTGGAGGCAGCGTCGGCTGTCTTTATATGTATGATGTGGAGGGTGGAGGCAGCGCCGGCTGTCCTTATATGTATGATGTGGAGGGTGGAGGCAGCGCCGGCTGTCCTTATATGTATGTTGTGGAGGGTGGAGGCAGCGCCGGCTATCCTTACAGGTATGATGTGGAGGGTGGTGGCAGTGCCGGCTGTCCTTACATGTATGGTGTGAAGGGTGGAAGCAGCGCCGGCTGTCCTTACATGTATGATGTGGAGGGTGGTGGCAGTGCCTGCTATCCTTACATGTATGATGTGGAGGGTGGTGGCAGTGCCGCCTGTCCTTACATGTATGATGTGGATGGTCGTGGCAGCGCCGGCTGTCCTTATATGTATGATGTGGAGGGTGGTGGCAGTGCTGGCTGTCCTTATATGTATGATGTGGAGGGTGGTGGCAGTGCCGGCTGTCCTTACATGTATGGTGTGGAGGGTGGAGGCAGCGCCGGCTGTCCTTACATGTATGATGTGGAGGGTGGAGGCAGTGCCGGCTGTCCTTACATGTATGATGTGGAGGGTGGAGGCAGCGCCGGCTGTCCTTATATGTATGATGTGGAGGGTGGAGGCAGCGCCGGCTATCCTTACATGTATGATGTGGAGGGTGGTGGCAGCGCCGGCTGTCCTTATATGTATGATGTGGAGGGTGGTGGCAGTGCCGGCTGTCCTTATATGTATGATGTGGAGGGTGGTGGCAGTGCTGGCTGTCCTTATATGTATGATGTGGAGGGTGGTGGCAGTGCCGGCTGTCCTTACATGTATGGTGTGGAGGGTGGAGGCAGCGCCGGCTGTCCTTACATGTATGATGTGGAGGGTGGAGGCAGTGCCGGCTGTCCTTACATGTATGATGTGGAGGGTGGAGGCAGCGCCGGCTGTCCTTATATGTATGATGTGGAGGGTGGAGGCAGCGCCGGCTATCCTTACATGTATGATGTGGAGGGTGGTGGCAGCGCCGGCTGTCCTTATATGTATGATGTGGAGGGTGGTGGCAGTGCCGGCTGTCCTTATATGTATGATGTGGAGGGTGGAGGCAGCGTCGGCTGTCCTTATATGTATGATGTGGAGGGTGGTGGCAGTGCTGGCTGTCCTTATATGTATGATGTGGAGGGTGGTGGCAGCGCCGGCTGTCCTTATATGTATGATGTGGAGGGTGGTGGCAGCGCCGGCTGTCCTTATATGTATGATGTGGAGGGTGGTGGCAGTGCTGGCTGTCCTTATATGTATGATGTGGTGGGTGGTGGCAGTGCTGGCTGTCCTTATATGTATGATGTGGAGGGTGGTGGCAGTGCTGGCTGTCCTTATATGTATGATGTGGAGGGTGGTGGCAGTGCTGGCTGTCCTTATATGTATGATGTGGAGGGTGGTGGCAGCGCCGGCTGTCCTTATATGTATGATGTGGAGGGTGGTGGCAGCGCTGGCTGTCCTTATATGTATGATGTGGAGGGTGGTGGCAGTGCTGGCTGTCCTTATATGTATGATGTGGAGGGTGGTGGCAGCGCCGGCTGTCCTTATATGTATGATGTGGAGGGTGGTAGCAGTGCTGGCTGTCCTTATATGTATGATGTGGAGGGTGGAGGCAGCGCCGGCTGTCCTTATATGTATGATGTGGAGGGTGGTGGCAGTGCTGGCTGTCCTTATATGTATGATGTGGAGGGTGGTGGCAGCGCCGGCTGTCCTTACATGTATGATGTGGAGGGTGGAGGCAGCGCCGGCTGTCCTTATATGTATGATGTGGAGGGTGGTGGCAGTGCTGGCTGTCCTTATATGTATGATGTGGAGGGTGGTGGCAGCGCCGGCTGTCCTTACATGTATGATGTGGAGGGTGGAGGCATTGCTGGCTGTCCTTACATGTATGATGTGGAGGGTGGAGGCAGCGCTGGCTGTCCTTACATGTATGATGTGGAGGGTGGAGGCATTGCTGGCTGTCCTTACATGTATGATGTGGAGGGTGGAGGCAGCGCTGGCTGTCCTTATATGTATGATGTGGAGGGTGGTGGCAGCGCCGGCTGTCCTTACATGTATGATGTGGAGGGTGGAGGCAGCGCTGGCTGTCCTTACATGTATGATGTGGAGGGTGGTGGCAGTGCCGGCTGTCCTTACATGTATGATGTGGAGGGTGGTGGCAGTGCTGGCTGTCCTTACATGTATGATGTGGAGGGTGGAGGCAGCGCCGGCTGTCCTTATATGTATGATGTGGAGGGTGGAGGCAGTGCCGGCTGTCCTTATATGTATAATGTGGAGTGTAGAGGCAGCGCCGGCTGTCCTTATATGTATGATGTGGAGGGTGGTGGCAGTGCTGGCTGTCCTTATATGTATGATGTGGAGGGTGGTGGCAGTGCTGGCTGTCCTTATATGTATGATGTGGAGTGTAGAGGCAGCGCCGGCTGTCCTTATATGTATGATGTGGAGGGTGGTGGCAGTGCTGGCTGTCCTTATATGTATGATGTGGAGGGTGGTGGCAGTGCTGGCTGTCCTTATATGTATGATGTGGAGGGTGGTGGCAGTGCTGGCTGTCCTTATATGTATGATGTGGAGGGTGGTGGCAGTGCTGGCTGTCCTTATATGTATGATGTGGAGGGTGGTGGCAGCGCTGGCTGTCCTTATATGTATGATGTGGAGGGTGGTGGCAGTGCTGGCTGTCCTTATATGTATGATGTGGAGGGTGGTGGCAGTGCCGGCTGTCCTTATATGTATGATGTGGAGGGTGGTGGCAGTGCTGGCTGTCCTTACATGTATGATGTGGAGGGTGGAGGCAGCGCCGGCTGTCCTTATATGTATGATGTGGAGGGTGGTGGCAGTGCTGGCTGTCCTTATATGTATGATGTGGAGGGTGGTGGCAGTGCTGGCTGTCCTTATATGTATGATGTGGAGGGTGGTGGCAGCGCCGGCTGTCCTTATATGTATGATGTGGAGGGTGGTGGCAGTGCTGGCTGTCCTTATATGTATGATGTGGAGGGTGGTGGCAGCGCCGGCTGTCCTTACATGTATGATGTGGAGGGTGGAGGCAGCGCCGGCTGTCCTTATATGTATGATGTGGAGGGTGGTGGCAGTGCTGGCTGTCCTTATATGTATGATGTGGAGGGTGGAGGCAGAGCCGGCTGTCCTTATATGTATGATGTAGAGGGTGGAGGCAGCGCTGGCTGTCCTTATATGTATGATGTGGAGGGTGGTGGCAGCGCCGGCTGTCCTTACATGTATGATGTGGAGGGTGGAGGCAGCGCCGGCTGTCCTTACATGTATGATGTGGAGGGTGGAGGCAGCGCTGGCTGTCCTTACATGTATGATGTGGAGGGTGGTGGCAGTGCCGGCTGTCCTTACATGTATGATGTGGAGGGTGGTGGCAGTGCTGGCTGTCCTTACATGTATGATGTGGAGGGTGGAGGCAGCGCTGGCTGTCCTTACATGTATGATGTGGAGGGTGGTGGCAGTGCCGGCTGTTCTTACATGTATGATGTGGAGGGTGGAGGCAGCGCTGGCTGTCCTTATATGTATGATGTGGAGGGTGGTGGCAGCGTCGGCTGTCCTTACATGTATGATGTGGAGGCAGCGCTGGCTGTCCTTACATGTATGATGTGGAGGGTGGTGGCAGTGCCGGCTGTCCTTACATGTATGATGTGGAGGGTGGTGGCAGTGCTGGCTGTCCTTACATGTATGATGTGGAGGGTGGAGGCAGCGCCGGCTGTCCTTATATGTATGATGTGGAGGGTGGAGGCAGCGCCGGCTGTCCTTATATGTATGATGTGGAGGGTGGAGGCAGCGCCGGCTGTCCTTATATGTATGATGTGGAGGGTGGAGGCAGCGCCGGCTGTCCTTATATGTATGATGTGGAGGGTGGAGGCAGCGCCGGCTGTCCTTATATGTATGATGTGGAGGGTGGAGGCAGCGCCGGCTGTCCTTATATGTATGATGTGGAGGGTGGAGGCAGCGCCGGCTGTCCTTATATGTATGATGTGGAGGGTGGTGGCAGTGCTGGCTGTCCTTATATGTATGATGTGGAGGGTGGTGGCAGTGCTAGCTGTCCTTACATGTATGATGTGGAGGGTGGAGGCAGCGCCGGCTGTCCTTATATGTATGATGTGGAGGGTGGTGGCAGCGCCGGCTGTCCTTATATGTATGATGTGGAGGGTGGAGGCAGCGCCGGCTGTCCTTATATGTATGATGTGGAGGGTGGTGGCAGTGCTGGCTGTCCTTACATGTATGATGTGGAGGGTGGAGGCAGCGCCGGCTGTCCTTATATGTATGATGTGGAGGGTGGAGGCAGCGCCGGCTGTCCTTATATGTATGATGTGGAGGGTGGTGGCAGTGCTGGCTGTCCTTATATGTATGATGTGGAGGGTGGTGGCAGCGCCGGCTGTCCTTACATGTATGATGTGGAGGGTGGAGGCAGTGCTGGCTGTCCTTACATGTATGATGTGGAGGGTGGAGGCAGCGCTGGCTGTCCATATATGTATGATGTGGAGGGTGGTGGCAGCGCCGGCTGTCCTTACATGTATGATGTGGAGGGTGGAGGCAGCGCTGGCTGTCCTTACATGTATGATGTGAAGGGTGGTGGCAGTGCCGGCTGTCCTTACATGTATGATGTGGAGGGTGGAGGCAGCGCCGGCTGTCCTTATATGTATGATGTGGAGGGTGGAGGCAGCGCCGGCTGTCCTTATATGTATGATGTGGAGGGTGGAGGCAGCGCCGGCTATCCTTACATGTATGATGTGGAGGGTGGTGGCAGCGCCGGCTGTCCTTATATGTATGATGTGGAGGGTGGAGGCAGCGCCGGCTGTCCTTATATGTATGATGTGGAGGGTGGAGGCAGCGCCGGCTGTCCTTATATGTATGATGTGGAGGGTGGTGGCAGTGCCGGCTGTCCTTATATGTATGATGTGGAGGGTGGTGGCAGCGCCGGCTGTCCTTATATGTATGATGTGGAGGGTGGTGGCAGCGCCGGCTGTCCTTATATGTATGATGTGGAGGGTGGTGGCAGTGCTGGCTGTCCTTATATGTATGATGTGGAGGGTGGTGGCAGCGCCGGCTGTCCTTACATGTATGATGTGGAGGGTGGAGGCAGCGCCGGCTGTCCTTATATGTATGATGTGGAGGGTGGTGGCAGCGCCGGCTGTCCTTATATGTATGATGTGGAGGGTGGAGGCAGCGCCGGCTGTCCTTATATGTATGATGTGGAGGGTGGTGGCAGTGCTGGCTGTCCTTACATGTATGATGTGGAGGGTGGAGGCAGCGCCGGCTGTCCTTATATGTATGATGTGGAGGGTGGAGGCAGCGCCAGCTGTCCTTATATGTATGATGTGGAGGGTGGTGGCAGTGCTGGCTGTCCTTATATGTATGATGTGGAGGGTGGTGGCAGCGCCGGCTGTCCTTACATGTATGATGTGGAGGGTGGAGGCAGTGCTGGCTGTCCTTACATGTATGATGTGGAGGGTGGAGGCAGCGCTGGCTGTCCATATATGTATGATGTGGAGGGTGGTGGCAGCGCCGGCTGTCCTTACATGTATGATGTGGAGGGTGGAGGCAGCGCTGGCTGTCCTTACATGTATGATGTGAAGGGTGGTGGCAGTGCCGGCTGTCCTTACATGTATGATGTGGAGGGTGGAGGCAGCGCCGGCTGTCCTTATATGTATGATGTGGAGGGTGGAGGCAGCGCCGGCTGTCCTTATATGTATGATGTGGAGGGTGGAGGCAGCGCCGGCTATCCTTACATGTATGATGTGGAGGGTGGTGGCAGCGCCGGCTGTCCTTATATGTATGATGTGGAGGGTGGAGGCAGCGCCGGCTGTCCTTATATGTATGATGTGGAGGGTGGAGGCAGCGCCGGCTGTCCTTATATGTATGATGTGGAGGGTGGTGGCAGTGCCGGCTGTCCTTATATGTATGATGTGGAGGGTGGTGGCAGCGCCGGCTGTCCTTATATGTATGATGTGGAGGGTGGTGGCAGCGCCGGCAGTCCTTATATGTATGATGTGGAGGGTGGTGGCAGTGCTGGCTGTCCTTATATGTATGATGTGGAGGGTGGTGGCAGCGCCGGCTGTCCTTACATGTATGATGTGGAGGGTGGAGGCAGCGCCGGCTGTCCTTATATGTATGATGTGGAGGGTGGTGGCAGCGCCGGCTGTCCTTATATGTATGATGTAGAGGGTGGAGGCAGCGCTGGCTGTCCTTATATGTATGATGTGGAGGGTGGTGGCAGCGCCGGCTGTCCTTACATGTATGATGTGGAGGGTGGAGGCAGCGCTGGCTGTCCTTACATGTATGATGTGGAGGGTGGTGGCAGTGCCGGCTGTCCTTACATGTATGATGTGGAGGGTGGTGGCAGTGCTGGCTGTCCTTACATGTATGATGTGGAGGGTGGAGGCAGCGCCGGCTGTCCTTATATGTATGATGTGGAGGGTGGAGGCAGCGCCGGCTGTCCTTATATGTATGATGTGGAGGGTGGAGGCAGCGCCGGCTGTCCTTATATGTATGATGTGGAGGGTGGAGGCAGCGCCGGCTGTCCTTATATGTATGATGTGGAGGGTGGAGGCAGCGCCGGCTGTCCTTATATGTATGATGTGGAGGGTGGAGGCAGCGCCGGCTGTCCTTATATGTATGATGTGGAGGGTGGTGGCAGTGCTGGCTGTCCTTATATGTATGATGTGGAGGGTGGTGGCAGTGCTAGCTGTCCTTACATGTATGATGTGGAGGGTGGAGGCAGCGCCGGCTGTCCTTATATGTATGATGTGGAGGGTGGAGGCAGCGCCGGCTATCCTTATATGTATGATGTGGAGGGTGGAGGCAGCGCTGGCTGTCCTTATATGTATGATGTGGAGGGTGGTGGCAGTGCTGGCTGTCCTTACATGTATGATGTGGAGGGTGGAGGCAGCGCCGGCTGTCCTTATATGTATGATGTGGAGGGTGGAGGCAGCGCCGGCTATCCTTATATGTATGATGTGGAGGGTGGTGGCAGTGCTGGCTGTCCTTATATGTATGATGTGGAGGGTGGTGGCAGCGCCGGCTGTCCTTACATGTATGATGTGGAGGGTGGAGGCAGCGCTGGCTGTCCTTATATGTATGATGTGGAGGGTGGTGGCAGCGCCGGCTGTCCTTATATGTATGATGTGGAGGGTGGTGGCAGCGCCGGCTGTCCTTACATGTATGATGTGGAGGGTGGAGGCAGCGCCGGCTGTCCTTATATGTATGATGTGGAGGGTGGTGGCAGTGCCGGCTGTCCTTATATGTATGATGTGGAGGGTGGAGGCAGCGCCGGCTGTCCTTATATGTATGATGTAGAGGGTGGAGGCAGCGCTGGCTGTCCTTATATGTATGATGTGGAGGGTGGTGGCAGCGCCGGCTGTCCTTACATGTATGATGTGGAGGGTGGAGGCAGCGCTGGCTGTCCTTACATGTATGATGTGGAGGGTGGTGGCAGTGCCGGCTGTCCTTACATGTATGATGTGGAGGGTGGTGGCAGTGCCGGCTCTCCTTACATGTATGATGTGGAGGGTGGAGGCAGCGCCGGCTGTCCTTATATGTATGATGTGGAGGGTGGAGGCAGCGCCGGCTGTCCTTATATGTATGATGTGGAGGGTGGAGGCAGCGCCGGCTGTCCTTATATGTATGATGTGGAGGGTGGAGGCAGCGCCGGCTGTCCTTACATGTATGATGTGGAGGGTGGTGGCAGTGCTGGCTGTCCTTACATGTATGATGTGGAGGGTGGAGGCAGCGCCGGCTGTCCTTACATGTATGATGTGGAGGGTGGAGGCAGCGCTGGCTGTCCTTACATGTATGATGTGGAGGGTGGTGGCAGTGCCGGCTGTCCTTACATGTATGATGTGGAGGGTAGTGGCAGTGCTGGCTGTCCTTACATGTATGATGTGGAGGGTGGAGGCAGCGCTGGCTGTCCTTACATGTATGATGTGGAGGGTGGTGGCAGTGCCGGCTGTCCTTACATGTATGATGTGGAGGGTGGTGGCAGCGTCGGCTGTCCTTACATGTATGATGTGGAGGGTGGAGGCAGCGCTGGCTGTCCTTACATGTATGATGTGGAGGGTGGTGGCAGTGCCGGCTGTCCTTACATGTATGATGTGGAGGGTGGTGGCAGTGCTGGCTGTCCTTACATGTATGATGTGGAGGGTGGAGGCAGCGCCGGCTGTCCTTATATGTATGATGTGGAGGGTGGAGGCAGCGCCGGCTGTCCTTATATGTATGATGTGGAGGGTGGAGGCAGCGCCGGCTGTCCTTATATGTATGATGTGGAGGGTGGAGGCAGCGCCGGCTGTCCTTACATGTATGATGTGGAGGGTGGAGGCAGCGCCGGCTGTCCTTATATGTATGATGTGGAGGGTGGAGGCAGCGCCGGCTGTCCTTATATGTATGATGTGGAGGGTGGTGGCAGTGCTGGCTGTCCTTATATGTATGATGTGGAGGGTGGTGGCAGTGCTAGCTGTCCTTACATGTATGATGTGGAGGGTGGAGGCAGCGCCGGCTGTCCTTATATGTATGATGTGGAGGGTGGAGGCAGCGCCGGCTGTCCTTATATGTATGATGTGGAGGGTGGTGGCAGTGCTGGCTGTCCTTACATGTATGATGTGGAGGGTGGAGGCAGCGCCGGCTGTCCTTATATGTATGATGTGGAGGGTGGAGGCAGCGCCGGCTGTCCTTATATGTATGATGTGGAGGGTGGTGGCAGTGCTGGCTGTCCTTACATGTATGATGTGGAGGGTGGAGGCAGCGCCGGCTGTCCTTATATGTATGATGTGGAGGGTGGAGGCAGCGCCGGCTATCCTTATATGTATGATGTGGAGGGTGGAGGCAGCGCTGGCTGTCCTTATATGTATGATGTGGAGGGTGGTGGCAGTGCTGGCTGTCCTTACATGTATGATGTGGAGGGTGGAGGCAGCGCCGGCTGTCCTTATATGTATGATGTGGAGGGTGGAGGCAGCGCCGGCTGTCCTTATATGTATGATGTGGAGGGTGGTGGCAGTGCTGGCTGTCCTTATATGTATGATGTGGAGGGTGGTGGCAGCGCCGGCTGTCCTTACATGTATGATGTGGAGGGTGGAGGCAGTGCTGGCTGTCCTTACATGTATGATGTGGAGGGTGGAGGCAGCGCTGGCTGTCCTTACATGTATGATGTGGAGGGTGGAGGCAGCGCTGGCTGTCCTTACATGTATGATGTGGAGGGTGGTGGCAGTGCCGGCTGTCCTTACATGTATGATGTGGAGGGTGGAGGCAGCGCCGGCTGTCCTTATATGTATGATGTGGAGGGTGGTGGCAGCGCCGGCTGTCCTTATATGTATGATGTGGAGGGTGGTGGCAGCGCCGGCTGTCCTTATATGTATGATGTGGAGGGTGGAGGCAGCGCCGGCTGTCCTTATATGTATGATGTGGAGGGTGGAGGCAGCGCCGGCTGTCCTTATATGTATGATGTGGAGGGTGGTGGCAGTGCCGGCTGTCCTTATATGTATGATGTGGAGGGTGGTGGCAGCGCCGGCTGTCCTTATATGTATGATGTGGAGGGTGGTGGCAGCGCCGGCTGTCCTTATATGTATGATGTGGAGGGTGGTGGCAGTGCTGGCTGTCCTTATATGTATGATGTGGAGGGTGGTGGCAGCGCCGGCTGTCCTTACATGTATGATGTGGAGGGTGGAGGCAGCGCCGGCTGTCCTTATATGTATGATGTGGAGGGTGGTGGCAGCGCCGGCTGTCCTTATATGTATGATGTGGAGGGTGGTGGCAGCGCCGGCTGTCCTTATATGTATGATGTGGAGGGTGGTGGCAGCGCCGGCTGTCCTTATATGTATGATGTGGAGGGTGGAGGCAGCGCCGGCTGTCCTTATATGTATGATGTGGAGGGTGGAGGCAGCGCCGGCTGTCCTTATATGTATGATGTGGAGGGTGGTGGCAGTGCCGGCTGTCCTTATATGTATGATGTGGAGGGTGGTGGCAGCGCCGGCTGTCCTTACATGTATGATGTGGAGGGTGGTGGCAGTGCTGGCTGTCCTTACATGTATGATGTGGAGGGTGGAGGCAGCGCCGGCTGTCCTTACATGTATGATGTGGAGGGTGGAGGCAGCGCTGGCTGTCCTTACATGTATGATGTGGAGGGTGGTGGCAGTGCTGGCTGTCCTTACATGTATGATGTGGAGGGTGGAGGCAGCGCTGGCTGTCCTTACATGTATGATGTGGAGGGTGGTGGCAGCGCCGGCTGTCCTTACATGTATGATGTGGAGGGTGGTGGCAGCGCCGGCTGTCCTTATATGTATGATGTGGAGGGTGGTGGCAGCGCCGGCTGTCCTTATATGTATGATGTGGAGGGTGGTGGCAGCGCCGGCTGTCCTTATATGTATGATGTGGAGGGTGGTGGCAGCGCCGGCTGTCCTTATATGTATGATGTGGAGGGTGGAGGCAGCGCCGGCTGTCCTTATATGTATGATGTGGAGGGTGGAGGCAGCGCCGGCTGTCCTTATATGTATGATGTGGAGGGTGGTGGCAGTGCCGGCTGTCCTTATATGTATGATGTGGAGGGTGGTGGCAGCGCCGGCTGTCCTTATATGTATGATGTGGAGGGTGGTGGCAGCGCCGGCTGTCCTTATATGTATGATGTGGAGGGTGGTGGCAGTGCTGGCTGTCCTTATATGTATGATGTGGAGGGTGGTGGCAGCGCCGGCTGTCCTTACATGTATGATGTGGAGGGTGGAGGCAGCGCCGGCTGTCCTTATATGTATGATGTGGAGGGTGGTGGCAGCGCCGGCTGTCCTTATATGTATGATGTGGAGGGTGGTGGCAGCGCCGGCTGTCCTTACATGTATGATGTGGAGGGTGGAGGCAGCGCCGGCTGTCCTTACATGTATGATGTGGAGGGTGGTGGCAGTGCTGGCTGTCCTTATATGTATGATGTGGAGGGTGGAGGCAGCGCCGGCTGTCCTTATATGTATGATGTAGAGGGTGGAGGCAGCGCCGGCTGTCCTTATATGTATGATGTGGAGGGTGGTGGCAGCGTCGGCTGTCCTTACATGTATGATGTGGAGGGTGGAGGCAGCGCCGGCTGTCCTTATATGTATGATGTGGAGGGTGGTGGCAGCGCCGGCTGTCCTTACATGTATGATGTGGAGGGTGGAGGCAGCGCTGGCTGTCCTTACATGTATGATGTGGAGGGTGGTGGCAGTGCCGGCTGTCCTTACATGTATGATGTGGAGGGTGGTGGCAGTGCTGGCTGTCCTTACATGTATGTTGTGGAGGGTGGTGGCAGTGCTGGCTGTCCTTATATGTATGATGTGGAGGGTGGAGGCAGCGCCGGCTGTCCTTACATGTATGATGTGGAGGGTGGAGGCAGCGCCGGCTGTCCTTACATGTATGATGTGGAGGGTGGAGGCAGCGCCGGCTGTCCTTATATGTATGATGTGGAGGGTGGAGGCAGCGCCGGCTGTCCTTATATGTATGATGTGGAGGGTGGAGGCAGCGCCGGCTGTCCTTATATGTATGATGTGGAGGGTGGAGGCAGCGCCGGCTGTCCTTATATGTATGATGTGGAGGGTGGTGGCAGTGCTGGCTGTCCTTATATGTATGATGTGGAGGGTGGAGGCAGCGCCGGCTGTCCTTATATGTATGATGTGGAGGGTGGAGGCAGCGCCGGCTGTCCTTATATGTATGATGTGGAGGGTGGAGGCAGCGCCGGCTGTCCTTATATGTATGATGTGGAGGGTGGTGGCAGTGCTGGCTGTCCTTACATGTATGATGTGGAGGGTGGTGGCAGTGCCGGCTGTCCTTACATGTATGATGTGGAGGGTGGTGGCAGTGCTGGCTGTCCTTGTATGTATGATGTGGAGGGTGGTGGCAGTGCTGGCTGTCCTTATATGTATGATGTAAAGGGTGGAGGCAGCGCCGGCTGTCCTTATATGTATGATGTAAAGGGTGGAGGCAGCGCCGGCTATCCTTGTATGTATGATGTGGAGGGTGGTGGCAGTGCTGGCTGTCCTTATATGTATGATGTGGAGGGTGGTGGCAGTGCCGGCTGTCCTTATATGTATGATGTGGAGGGTGGTGGCAGTGCCGGCTGTCCTTATATGTATGATGTGGTAGTAATTCTCTTTTCCCCCATGGACAGCTCAGGCCGTGTTTGCTCGTGGCATCGCCCCGGCTGGAGGACGGTACATCTGTGTAGGTGAGGTACTCGGCATATGTGAGGGGGGTGTACACATCTGCCAGGGTATGGTGGGTTCACTCCAGAGAGCGTCCTCTGCTCATCACCCAGGGTTCCTCCTCTGTCTGCAGGGACGTCCTCCGGCCTCGTCCTGGTGTTTGACATCCCGGCCAAAGGCACCAACATCACACTGGCCGAGGTCCTGGCCGAGCACAGGGACGCCGTCACCGACATCGCCTGCGAGACGTGTGAGGGCAAGGTGAGGCCGTGAGGTGAGGCCGTGAGGCCCGACCTCCATACTGACCACTGAATTCCCTCCCGTAATGACTACATAAACTCCCCCCGCCCCATATACTGGATCCTTACACGCCTCCTACTATATACCGGATCTTCCCCTTACACTCCTCCTACTATATACAGGATCCTCCCCTTACACGCCTCCTACTATATACAGGATCCTCCCCTTACACTCCTCCTACTATATACAGGATTCTCCCCTTACACTTCTCCTACTATATACAGGATCCTCCCCTTACACTCCTCCTACTATATACAGGATCCTCCCCTTACACTCCTCCTACTATATACCGGATCCTCCCCTTACACTCCTCCTACTATATACAGGATCCTCCCCTTACACGCTTCCTACCATATACCGGATCCTCCCCTTACACTCCTCCTACTATATACAGGATTCTCCCCTTACACTCCTCCTACTATATACCGGATCCTCCCCTTACACTCCTCCTACTATATACAGGATCCTCTCCTTACACTCCTCCTACTATATACCGGATCCTCCCCTTACACTCCTCCTACTATATACAGGATCCTCCCCTTACACTCCTCCTACTATATACAGGATCCTCCCCTTACACTCCTCCTACTATATACAGGATCCTCCCCTTACACTGCTCCTACTATATACAGGATCCTCCCCTTACACTCCTCCTACTATATACCGGATCCTCCCCTTACACTCCTCCTACTATATACAGGATCCTCCCCTTACACTCCTCCTACTATATACCGGATCCTCCCCTTACACTCCTCCTACTATATACAGGATCCTCCCCTTACACTCCTCCTACTATATACCGGATCCTCCCCTTACACTCCTCCTACTATATACCGGATCCTCCCCTTACACTCCTCCTACTATATACCGGATCCTCCCCTTACACTCCTCCTACTATATACAGGATCCTCCCCTTACACTCCTCCTACTATATACCGGATCCTCCCCTTACACTCCTCCTACTATATGCCGGATCCTCCCCTTACACTCCTCCTACTATATACCGGATCCTCCCCTTACACTCCCCCTACTATATACAGGATCCTCCCCTTACACGCCTCCTACTATATACAGGATCCTCCCCTTACACGCCTCCTACTATATACAAGATCCTCCCCTTACACGCCTCCTACTATATACAGGATCCTCCCCTTACACGCCTCCTACTATATACAGGATCCTCCCCTTACACGCCTCCTACTATATGCAGAATCCTCCCCTTACACTCCTCCTACTATATACAGGATCCTCCCCTTACACGCCTCCTACTATATACAGGATCCTCCCCTTACACTCCTCCTACTATATACAGGATCCTCCCCTTACACGCCTCCTACTATATACAGGATCCTCCCCTTACACGCCTCCTACTATATACAGGATCCTCCCCTTACACTCCTCCTACTATATACAGGATCCTCCCCTTACACTCCTCCTACTATATACAGGATCCTCCCCTTACACGCCTCCTACTATATACCGGATCCTCCCCTTACACGCCTCCTACTATATACCGGATCCTCCCCTTACACGCCTCCTACTATATACAGAATCCTCCCCTTACACTCCTCCTACTATATACAGGATCCTCCCCTTACACTCCTCCTACTATATACAGGATCCTCCCCTTACACTCCTCCTACTATATACAGGATCCTCCCCTTACACTCCTCCTACTATATACCGGATCCTCTCCTTACACTCCTCCTACTATATACCGGATCCTCTCCTTACACTCCTCCTACTATATACTGGATTCTCCCCTTACACTCCTCCTACTATATACAGGATCCTCTCCTTACACTCCTCCTACTATATACAGGATTCTCCCCTTACACTCCTCCTACTATATACAGGATCCTCTCCTTACACTCCTCCTACTATATACAGGATTCTCCCCTTACACTCCTCCTACTATATACAGGATCCTCTCCTTACACTCCTCCTACTATATACAGGATCCTCCCCTTACACTCCTCCTACTATATACAGGATCCTCCCCTTACACTCCTCCTACTATATACAGGATCCTCTCCTTACACGCCTCCTACTATATACAGGATCCTCCCCTTACACTCCTCCTACTATATACAGGATCCTCCCCTTACACTCCTCCTACTATATACAGAATCCTCCCCTTACACTCCTCCTACTATATACAGAATCCTCCCCTTACACTCCTCCTACTATATACAGGATCCTCCCCTTACACTCCTCCTACTATATACAGGATTCTCCCCTTACACTCCTCCTACTATATACAGGATCCTCTCCTTACACTCCTCCTACTATATACAGGATCCTCTCCTTACACTCCTCCTACTATATACAGGATCCTCCCCTTACACGCCTCCTACTATATACAGGATCCTCCCCTTACACTCCTCCTACTATATACAGGATCCTCCCCTTACACTCCTCCTACTATATACAGGATCCTCCCCTTACACTCCTCCTACTATATACAGGATCCTCCCCTTACACTCCTCCTACTATATACAGGATTCTCCCCTTACACTCCTCCTACTATATACAGGATCCTCCCCTTACACTCCTCCTACTATATACAGGATTCTCCCCTTACACTCCTCCTACTATATACAGGATCCTCCCCTTACACGCCTCCTACTATATACAGGATCCTCCCCTTACACTCCTCCTACTATATACCGGATCCTCCCCTTACACTCCTCCTACTATATACAGGATCCTCCCCTTACACTCCTCCTACTATATACCGGATCCTCCCCTTACACGCCTCCTACTATATACAGGATCCTCCCCTTACACTCCTCCTACTATATACAGGATCCTCCCCTTACACTCCTCCTACTATATACCGGATCCTCCCCTTACACGCCTCCTACTATATACAGGATCCTCCCCTTACACTCCTCCTACTATATACAGGATCCTCCCCTTACACTCCTCCTACTATATACAGGATCCTCCCCTTACACTCCTCCTACTATATACAGGATCCTCCCCTTACACTCCTCCTACTATATACAGAATCCTCCCCTTACACTCCTCCTACTATATACAGGATCCTCCCCTTACACTCCTCCTACTATATACAGAATCCTCCCCTTACACTCCTCCTACTATATACAGGATCCTCCCCTTACACTCCTCCTACTATATACAGAATCCTCCCCTTACACTCCTCCTACTATATACAGGATCCTCCCCTTACACTCCTCCTACTATATACAGGATCCTCCCCTTACACTCCTCCTACTATATACAGGATTCTCCCCTTACACTCCTCCTACTATATACAGGATCCTCTCCTTACACTCCTCCTACTATATACAGGATCCTCCCCTTACACTCCTCCTACTATATACAGGATCCTCCCCTTACACTCCTCCTACTATATACCGGATCCTCCCCTTACACTCCTCCTACTATATACCGGATCCTCCCCTTACACTCCTCCTACTATATACCGGATCCTCCCCTTACACTCCTCCTACTATATACAGGATCCTCCCCTTACACGCCTCCTACTATATACAGGATCCTCCCCTTACACTCCTCCTACTATATACCGGATCCTCCCCTTACACTCCTCCTACTATATACCGGATCCTCCCCTTACACTCCTCCTACTATATACCGGATCCTCCCCTTACACGCCTCCTACTATACACCGAATCCGCTCCCTATTTTAAATATCCTCCCCTATATACAGGATCCTCCTCCTATTTACTGGATCCACCCTGTACACTCCTCTCCCTTATATACGGGATCCTTCCCCTATTTACTGGATCCTCTCTGTCCATGTCTCCCCCCATATACTGGATCCCCCACCTATCCCCTATATACGGGATCCTTCCCTTACACGCCTTCTACTATATACCGGAACCTTTCCCTATATAGAAGATCCTCTCCCTATATATTGGATCCTCACTCTGTATACTGGATCCTCCCCTTACACGCCTTACTCTGTATACATGATCCTCCTATATATACCAGATCTTCTTCCTATATACAGGATCCTTCCCCTATATACTGGATCCTCTCTATACATGCCTCCCCTATATACTGGATCCTCACCCTGTATATTCTGATCCCTCCTCCCCAATATACCGGATCTTCCGCGTACAGCTTCCCCCTATATACCGTATCCTCCTGTATACTCAGCAGGACCGGGATGCCGACTTTGTGACAGCGGATGATTCGGGGGTTCTGTGTGTCTGGAAGTCGGGGGATGATTTCCGATTGGTGACAAAAATCTCGGCGTACGGGTGAGTAGATGGTAATGGATGTTTTGTATTTATCTGATGTAGGCACTGACCTGTCTGCTGCGTCCCTCGGCCTCCCGGCTGGCTGCGTCACTCGGCCTCCCGGCTGGCTGCGTCACTCGGCCTCTCGGCTGGCTGCGTCCCTCGGCCTCCCCGCTGGCTGCGTCCCTCGGCCTCCCCGCTGGCTGCGTCCCTCGGCCTCCCCGCTGGCTGCGTCCCTCAGCCTCCCCGCTGGCTGCGTCCCTCGGCCTCCCCGCTGGCTGCGTCCCTCGGCCTCCCGGCTGGCTGCGTCCCTCGGTCTCCCGGCTGGCTGCGTCCCTCGGCCTCCCGGCTGGCTGCGTCCCTCGGCCTCCCGGCTGGCTGCGTCACTCGGCCTCTCGGCTGGCTGCGTCACTCGGCCTCCCCGCTGGCTGCGTCCCTCGGCCTCCCCGCTGGCTGCGTCCCTCGGCCTCCCCGCTGGCTGCGTCCCTCGGCCTCCCCGCTGGCTGCGTCCCTCGGCCTCCCCGCTGGCTGCGTCCCTCGGCCTCCCGGCTGGCTGCGTCCCTCGGCCTCCCGGCTGGCTGCGTCCCTCGGTCTCCCGGCTGGCTGCGTCCCTCGGTCTCCCGGCTGGCTGCGTCCCTCGGTCTCCCGGCTGGCTGCGTCCCTCGGTCTCCCGGCTGGCTGCGTCCCTCGGCCTCCCGGCTGGCTGCGTCCCTCGGTTTCCTGGCTGCGTCCCTCGGCCTCCCGGCTGGCTGCGTCCCTCGGCCTCCCGGCTGGCTGCGTCCCTCGGCCTCCCGGCTGGCTGCGTCCCTCGGTTTCCTGGCTGCGTCCCTCGGCCTCCCGGCTGGCTGCGTCCCTCGGCCTCCCGGCTGGCGGCGTCCCTCGGCCTCCCGGCTGGCGGCGTCCCTCGGCCTCCCGGCTGGCGGCGTCCCTCGGCCTCCCGGCTGGCGGCGTCCCTCGGCCTCCCGGCTGGCGGCGTCCCTCGGCCTCCCGGCTGGCGGCGTCCCTCGGCCTCCCGGCTGGCGGCGTCCCTCGGCCTCCCGGCTGGCTGCGTCCCTCGGCCTCCCGGCTGGCTGCGTCCCTCGGCCTCCCGGCTGGCTGCGTCCCTCGGCCTCCCGGCTGGCTGCGTCCCTCGGCCTCCCGGCTGGCTGCGTCCCTCGGCCTCCCGGCTGGCTGCGTCCCTCGGCCTCCCGGCTGGCTGCGTCCCTCGGCCTCCCGGCTGGCTGCGTCCCTCGGCCTCCCGGCTGGCTGCGTCCCTCGGCCTCCCGGCTGGCTGCGTCCCTCGGCCTCCCGGCTGGCTGCGTCCCTCGGCCTCCCGGCTGGCTGCGTCACTCGGCCTCTCGGCTGGCTGCGTCCTTCGGTCTCCCGGCTGCTTCCTTACTTCCTGCTTCCTTCAGGGTCTCCTGCTCCTCAGTGAAGTTGTGGGACGGGGTGATCGCTGCAGCTTATGGCACCGGGCAGATCCGGCTGTATGATGCCAGCACTGGAGCAATCAGTGCCGAGCTGGACGCTCATGCCAGATGGATCTACACCCTGGACATCGCCCCAGAGACTGGACGGGTAGGGTCCAAAATCTATCCACATGATATCAGTGTGTGTATGGAAGGTGTATACCTCAATACTCTATACCTGACGGCTGCCGCTCACAGTGGTGTATATACCCTCACCGTATACCTGATGCCTGCTGCTCACAGTGGTGTATATACCCGCACCGTATACCTGATGCCTGCTGCTCACAGTGGTGTATATACCCACACCGTATACCTGACGGCTGCTGCTCACAGTGGTGTATATACCTGCACCGTATACCTGACGGCTGCTGCTCACAGTAGTGTATATACCCGCACCGTATACCTGACGGCTGCTGCTCACAGTGGTGTATATACCCACACCGTATACCTGACGGCTGCTGCTCACAGGGGTGTATATACCCGCACCGTATACCTGACGGCTGCTGCTCACAGTAGTGTATATACCCGCACCGTATACCTGACGGCTGCTGCTCACAGTGGTGTATATACCCACACCGTATACCTGACGGCTGCTGCTCACAGGGGTGTATATACCCGCACCGTATACCTGACGGCTGCTGCTCACAGTGGTGTATATACCCACACCGTATACCTGACGGCTGCTGCTCACAGTGGTGTATATACCCACACCGTATACCTGACGGCTGCTGCTCACAGTGGTGTATATACCTGCACCGTATACCTGATGGCTGCTGCTCACAGTGGTGTATATACCTGCACCGTATACCTGATGCCTGCTGCTCACAGTGGTGTATATACCTGCACCGTATACCTGATGCCTGCTGCTCACAGTGGTGTATATACCCTCACCGTATACCTGACGGCTGCTGCTCACAGTGGTGTATATACCCACACCGTATACCTGACGGCTGCTGCTCACAGTGGTGTATATACCCGCATCGTATACCTGACGGCTGCTGCTCACAGTGGTGTATATACCCTCACCGTATACCTGACGGCTGCTGCTCACAGTGGTGTATATACCCTCACCGTATACCTGACGGCTGCTGCTCACAGTGGTGTATATACCCGCACCGTATACCTGACGGCTGCTGCTCACAGTGGTGTATATACCCGCACCGTATACCTGATGGCTGCTGCTCACAGTGGTGTATATACCCGCACCTTATACCTGATGCCTGCTGCTCACAGTGGTGTATATACCTGCACCGTATACCTGATGCCTGCTGCTCACATGGTGTATATACCCGCACCGTATACCTGACGGCTGCTGCTCACAGTGGTGTATATACCCACACCGTATACCTGCTGCTCACAATGGTGTATATACCCGCACTGTATACCTGCTGCTCACAGTGGTGTATATACCTGCACCGTATACCTGCTGGTCACAGTGGTGTATATACCCGCACCGTATACCTGATGCCTGCTGCTCACAGTGGTGTATATACCCGCACTGTATACCTGACGGCTGCTGCTCACAGTGGTGTATATACCTGCACCGTATACCTGACGGCTGCTGCTCACAGTGGTGTATATACCTGCACCGTATACCTGCTGGTCACAGTGGTGTATATACCCACACCGTATACCTGATGGCTGCTGCTCACAGTGGTGTATATACCCTCACCGTATACCTGACGGCTGCTGCTCACAGTGGTGTATATACCCTCACCGTATACCTGACGGCTGCTGCTCACAGTGGTGTATATACCCTCACCGTATACCTGACGGCTGCTGCTCACAGTGGTGTATATACCTGCACCGTATACCTGATGGCTGCTGCTCACAGTGGTGTATATACCCACACCGTATACCTGACGGCTGCTGCTCACAGTGGTGTATATACCTGCACCGTATACCTGACGGCTGCTGCTCACAGTGGTGTATATACCCGCACCGTATACCTGACGGCTGCTGCTCACAGTGGTGTATATACCCTCACCGTATACCTGACGGCTGCTGCTCACAGTGGTGTATATACCCTCACCGTATACCTGACGGCTGCTGCTCACAGTGGTGTATATACCCGCACCGTATACCTGATGGCTGCTGCTCAAAGTGGTGTATATACCCTCACCGTATACCTGATGGCTGCTGCTCACAGTGGTGTATATACCCGCACCGTATACCTGATGGCTGCTGCTCACAGTGGTTTATATACCCGCACCGTATACCTGATGGCTGCTGCTCACAGTGGTGTATATACCCGCACCGTATACCTGATGGCTGCTGCTCACAGTGGTGTATATACCCGCACCATATACCTGATGGCTGCTGCTCACAGTGGTGTATATACCCGCACTTTATACCTGATGCCTGCTGCTCACAGTGGTGTATATACCTGCACCGTATACCTGATGCCTGCTGCTCACATGGTGTATATACCCGCACCGTATACCTGACGGCTGCTGCTCACAGTTGTGTATATACCCACACCGTATACTCGATGCCTGCTGCTCACAGTGGTGTATATACCCGCACCGTATACCTGCTGCTCACAATGGTGTATATACCCGCACTGTATACCTGCTGCTCACAGTGGTGTATATACCTGCACCGTATACCTGCTGCTCACAGTGGTGTATATACCCGCACCGTATACCTGATGCCTGCTGCTCACAGTGGTGTATATACCCGCACTGTATACCTGACGGCTGCTGCTCACAGTGGTGTATATACCTGCACCGTATACCTGACGGCTGCTGCTCACATGGGTGTATATACCCGCACCGTATACCTGACGGCTGCTGCTCACAGTGGTGTATATACCCACACCGTATACCTGACGGCTGCTGCTCACAGTGGTGTATATACCCACACCGTATACCTGACGGCTGCTGCTCACAGTGGTGTATATACCTGCACCGTATACCTGATGGCTGCTGCTCACAGTGGTGTATATACCTGCACCGTATACCTGATGCCTGCTGCTCACAGTGGTGTATATACCTGCACCGTATACCTGATGCCTGCTGCTCACAGTGGTGTATATACCCTCACCGTATACCTGACGGCTGCTGCTCACAGTGGTGTATATACCCACACCGTATACCTGACGGCTGCTGCTCACAGTGGTGTATATACCCGCACCGTATACCTGACGGCTGCTGCTCACAGTGGTGTATATACCCTCACCGTATACCTGACGGCTGCTGCTCACAGTGGTGTATATACCCTCACCGTATACCTGACGGCTGCTGCTCACAGTGGTGTATATACCCGCACCGTATACCTGACGGCTGCTGCTCACAGTGGTGTATATACCCGCACCGTATACCTGATGGCTGCTGCTCACAGTGGTGTATATACCCGCACCTTATACCTGATGCCTGCTGCTCACAGTGGTGTATATACCTGCACCGTATACCTGATGCCTGCTGCTCACATGGTGTATATACCCGCACCGTATACCTGACGGCTGCTGCTCACAGTGGTGTATATACCCACACCGTATACCTGCTGCTCACAATGGTGTATATACCCGCACTGTATACCTGCTGCTCACAGTGGTGTATATACCTGCACCGTATACCTGCTGGTCACAGTGGTGTATATACCCGCACCGTATACCTGATGCCTGCTGCTCACAGTGGTGTATATACCCGCACTGTATACCTGACGGCTGCTGCTCACAGTGGTGTATATACCTGCACCGTATACCTGACGGCTGCTGCTCACAGTGGTGTATATACCTGCTGGTCACAGTGGTGTATATACCCTCACCGTATACCTGACGGCTGCTGCTCACAGTGGTGTATATACCCTCACCGTATACCTGACGGCTGCTGCTCACAGTGGTGTATATACCCTCACCGTATACCTGACGGCTGCTGCTCACAGTGGTGTATATACCTGCACCGTATACCTGATGGCTGCTGCTCACAGTGGTGTATATACCCACACCGTATACCTGACGGCTGCTGCTCACAGTGGTGTATATACCTGCACCGTATACCTGACGGCTGCTGCTCACAGTGGTGTATATACCCGCACCGTATACCTGACGGCTGCTGCTCACAGTGGTGTATATACCCTCACCGTATACCTGACGGCTGCTGCTCACAGTGGTGTATATACCCTCACCGTATACCTGACGGCTGCTGCTCACAGTGGTGTATATACCCGCACCGTATACCTGATGGCTGCTGCTCAAAGTGGTGTATATACCCTCACCGTATACCTGATGGCTGCTGCTCACAGTGGTGTATATACCCGCACCGTATACCTGATGGCTGCTGCTCACAGTGGTTTATATACCCGCACCGTATACCTGATGGCTGCTGCTCACAGTGGTTTATATACCCGCACCGTATACCTGATGGCTGCTGCTCACAGTGGTGTATATACCCGCACCGTATACCTGATGGCTGCTGCTCACAGTGGTGTATATACCCGCACCATATACCTGATGGCTGCTGCTCACAGTGGTGTATATACCCGCACTTTATACCTGATGCCTGCTGCTCACAGTGGTGTATATACCTGCACCGTATACCTGATGCCTGCTGCTCACATGGTGTATATACCCGCACCGTATACCTGACGGCTGCTGCTCACAGTTGTGTATATACCCACACCGTATACTCGATGCCTGCTGCTCACAGTGGTGTATATACCCGCACCGTATACCTGCTGCTCACAATGGTGTATATACCCGCACTGTATACCTGCTGCTCACAGTGGTGTATATACCTGCACCGTATACCTGCTGCTCACAGTGGTGTATATACCCGCACCGTATACCTGATGCCTGCTGCTCACAGTGGTGTATATACCCGCACTGTATACCTGACGGCTGCTGCTCACAGTGGTGTATATACCTGCACCGTATACCTGACGGCTGCTGCTCACAGTGGTGTATATGCCCGCACCGTATACCTGATGGCTGCTGCTCACAGTGGTGTATATACCTGCACCGTATACCTGACGGCTGCTGCTCACAGTGGTGTATATGCCCGCACCGTATACCTGATGGCTGCTGCTCACAGTGGTGTATATACCCGCACCGTATACCTGACGGCTGCTGCTCACAGTGGTGTATATACCTGCACCGTATACCTGACGGCTGCTGCTCACAGTAGTGTATATACCCGCACCGTATACCTGACGGCTGCTGCTCACAGTGGTGTATATACCCACACCGTATACCTGACGGCTGCTGCTCACAGTGGTGTATATACCCACACCGTATACCTGATGGCTGCTGCTCACAGTGGTGTATATACCTGCACCGTATACCTGACGGCTGCTGCTCACAGTGGTGTATATACCCTCACCGTATACCTGACGGCTGCTGCTCACAGTGGTGTATATACCCTCACCGTATACCTGACGGCTGCTGCTCACAGTGGTGTATATACCCGCACCGTATACCTGACGGCTGCTGCTCAAAGTGGTGTATATACCCTCACCGTATACCTGATGGCTGCTGCTCACAGTGGTGTATATACCCTCACCGTATACCTGATGGCTGCTGCTCAAAGTGGTGTATATACCCTCACCGTATACCTGATGGCTGCTGCTCACAGTGGTGTATATACCCGCACCGTATACCTGATGGCTGCTGCTCACAGTGGTGTATATACCCGCACCGTATACCTGATGGCTGCTGCTCACAGTGGTGTATATACCCGCACCGTATACCTGATGGCTGCTGCTCACAGTGGTGTATATACCCACACCGTATACTCGATGCCTGCTGCTCACAGTGGTGTATATACCCGCACCGTATACCTGCTGCTCACAATGGTGTATATACCCGCACTGTATACCTGCTGCTCACAGTGGTGTATATACCTGCACCGTATACCTGCTGCTCACAGTGGTGTATATACCCGCACCGTATACCTGATGCCTGCTGCTCACAGTGGTGTATATACCCGCACTGTATACCTGACGGCTGCTGCTCACAGTGGTGTATATACCCGCACCGTATACCTGATGGCTGCTGCTCACAGTGGTGTATATACCCGCACCGTGTACCTGATGGCTGCTGCTCACAGTGGTGTATATACCCTCACCGTATACCTGACGGCTGCTGCTCACAGTGGTGTATATACCTGCACCGTATACCTGACGGCTGCTGCTCACAGTGGTGTATATACCTGCACCGTATACCTGACGGCTGCTGCTCACAGTGGTGTATATACCCTCACCGTATACCTGACGGCTGCTGCTCACAGTGGTGTATATACCCTCACCGTATACCTGATGGCTGCTGCTCACAGTGGTGTATATACCTGCACCGTATACCTGATGCCTCCTGCTCACAGTGGTGTATATACCCGCACCGTATACCTGATGGCTGCTGCTCACAGTGGTGTATATACCCTCACCGTATACCTGATGGCTGCTGCTCACAGTGGTGTATATACCCGCACTGTATACCTGATGCCTGCTGCTCACAGTGCTGTATATACCTGCACCGTATATCTGACGGCTGCTGCTCACAGTGGTGTATATACCCGCACCGTATACCTGATGGCTGCTGCTCACAGTGGTGTATATACCCACACCGTATACCTGATGCCTGGTGCTCACAGTGGTGTATATACCTGCATCGTATACCTGATGGCTGCCGCTCACAGTGGTGTATATACCCTCACTGTATACCTGATGGCTGCTGCTCACAGTGGTGTATATACCCACACCGTATGCCTGATGGCTGCTGCTCACAGTGGTGTATATACCCGCACCGTATACCTGATGGCTGCTGCTCACAGTGGTGTATATACCCGCACCGTATACCTGATGGCTGCTGCTCACAGTGGTGTATATACCCGCACCGTATACCTGATGGCTGCTGCTCACAGTGGTGTATATACCCGCACCGTATACCTGATGGCTGCTGCTCACAGTGGTGTATATACCTGCACCTTATACCTGATGCCTGCTGCTCACAGTGGTGTATATACCTGCACCGTATACCTGATGCCTGCTGCTCACATGGTGTATATACCCGCACCGTATACCTGACGGCTGCTGCTCACAGTGGTGTATATACCCACACCGTATACTCGATGCCTGCTGCTCACAGTGGTGTATATACCCGCACTGTATACCTGCTGCTCACAATGGTGTATATACCCGCACTGTATACCTGCTGCTCACAGTGGTGTATATACCTGCACCGTATACCTGCTGCTCACAGTGGTGTATATACCCGCACCGTATACCTGATGCCTGCTGCTCACAGTGGTGTATATACCCGCACCGTATACCTGACGGCTGCTGCTCACAGTGGTGTATATACCCGCACTGTATACCTGACGGCTGCTGCTCACAGTGGTGTATATGCCCGCACCGTATACCTGACGGCTGCTGCTCACAGTGGTGTATATACCTGCACCGTATACCTGACGGCTGCTGCTCACAGTAGTGTATATACCCGCACCGTATACCTGACGGCTGCTGCTCACAGTGGTGTATATACCCACACCGTATACCTGACGGCTGCTGCTCACAGGGGTGTATATACCCGCACCGTATACCTGACGGCTGCTGCTCACAGTAGTGTATATACCCGCACCGTATACCTGACGGCTGCTGCTCACAGTGGTGTATATACCCACACCGTATACCTGACGGCTGCTGCTCACAGTGGTGTATATACCCACACCGTATACCTGATGGCTGCTTCTCACAGTGGTGTATATACCTGCACCGTATACCTGATGGCTGCTGCTCACAGTGGTGTATATACCTGCACCGTATACCTGATGCCTGCTGCTCACAGTGGTGTATATACCCTCACCGTATACCTGACGGCTGCTGCTCACAGTGGTGTATATACCCGCACCGTATACCTGACGGCTGCTGCTCACAGTGGTGTAAATACCCTCACCGTATACCTGACGGCTGCTGCTCACAGTGGTGTATATACCCGAACCGTATACCTGATGGCTGCTGCTCACAGTGGTGTATATACCCGCACCGTATACCTGATGGCTGCTGCTCACAGTGGTGTATATACCCGCACCGTATACCTGATGGCTGCTGCTCACAGTGGTGTATATACCCGCACCGTATACCTGATGGCTGCTGCTCACAGTGGTGTATATACCCGCACCGTATACCTGATGGCTGCTGCTCACAGTGGTGTATATACCTGCACCGTATACCTGATGCCTGCTGCTCACATGGTGTATATACCCGCACCGTATACCTGACGGCTGCTGCTCACAGTGGTGTATATACCCACACCGTATACTCGATGCCTGCTGCTCACAGTGGTGTATATACCCGCACCGTATACCTGCTGCTCACAATGGTGTATTTACCCGCACTGTATACCTGCTGCTCACAGTGGTGTATATACCTGCACCGTATACCTGCTGCTCACAGTGGTGTATATACCCGCACCGTATACCTGATGCCTGCTGCTCACAGTGGTGTATATACCCGCACCGTATACCTGATGGCTGCTGCTCACAGTGGTGTATATACCTGCATCGTATACCTGATGGCTGCCGCTCACAGTGGTGTATATACCCTCACTGTATACCTGATGGCTGCTGCTCACAGTGGTGTATATACCCACACCGTATACCTGATGGCTGCTGCTCACAGTGGTGTATATACCTGCACCGTATACCTGATGGCTGCTGCTCCCAGTGGTGTATATACCCACACCGTATACCTGACGGCTGCTGCTCACAGTGGTGTATATACCTGCACCGTATACCTGATGGCTGCTGCTCACAGTGGTGTATATACCCACACCGTATACCTGACGGCTGCTGCTCACAGTGGTGTATATACCTGCATCGTATACCTGACGGCTGCTGCTCACAGTGGTGTATATACCCACACCGTATACCTGACGGCTGCTGCTCACAGTGGTGTATATACCCGCACCGTATACCTGCTGCTCACAATGGTGTATATACCCGCACTGTATACCTGCTGCTCACAGTGGTGTATATACCCGCACCGTATACCTGATGCCTGCTGCTCACAGTGGTGTATATACCCGCACTGTATACCTGACGGCTGCTGCTTACAGTGGTGTATATACCCGCACCGTATACCTGATGGCTGCTGCTCACAGTGGTGTATATACCCGCACCGTATACCTGATGGCTGCTGCTCACAGTGGTGTATATACCCGCACCGTATACCTGATGGCTGCTGCTCACAGTGGTGTATATACCCGCACCGTATACCTGATGGCTGCTGCTCACAGTGGTGTATATACCCGCACCGTATACCTGATGGCTGCTGCTCACAGTGGTGTATATACCCTCACCGTATACCTGACGGCTGCTGCTCACAGTGGTGTATATACCTGCACCGTATACCTGACGGCTGCTGCTCACAGTGGTGTATATACCCGCACTGTATACCTGATGCCTGCTGCTCACAGTGGTGTATATACCTGCACCGTATATCTGACGGCTGCTGCTCACAGTGGTGTATATACCCGCACCGTATACCTGATGGCTGCTGCTCACAGTGGTGTATATACCCACACCGTATACCTGATGCCTGCTGCTCACAGTGGTGTATATACCTGCATCGTATACCTGATGGCTGACGCTCACAGTGGTGTATATACCCGCACCTTATACCTGATGGCTGCTGCTCACAGTGGTGTATATACCTGCACCGTATACCTGATGGCTGCTGCTCACAGTGGTGTATATACCCACACCGTATACCTGACGGCTGCTGCTCACAGTGGTGTATATACCTGCACCATATACCTGATGGCTGCTGCTCACAGTGGTGTATATACCTGCACCGTATACCTGATGGCTGCTGCTCACAGTGGTGTATATACCCACACCGTATACCTGACGGCTGCTGCTCACAGTGGTGTATATACCTGCACCGTATACCTGACGGCTGCTGCTCACAGTGGTGTATATACATGCACCGTATACCTGATGCCTGCTGTTCACAGTGGTGTATATACCCGCACTGTATACCTGATGGCTGCCGCTCACAGTGGTGTATATACCCTCACCGTATACCTGACGGCTGCTGCTCACAGTGGTGTATATACCTGCACCGTATACCTGACGGCTGCTGCTCACAGTGGTGTATATACCTGCATCGTATACCTGACGGCTGCTGCTCACAGAGGTGTATATACCCGCACCTTATACTCGATGCCTGCTGCTCACAGTGGTGTATATACCTGCACCGTATACCTGATGCCTGCTGCTCACAGTGATGTATATACCTGCACCGTATACCTGATGCCTGCTGCTCACAGTGGTGTATATACCTGCACCGTATACCTGATGGCTGCTGCTCACAGTGGTGTATATACCCGCACCGTATACCTGACGGCTGCTGCTCACAGTGGTGTATATACCCACACCGTATACCTGACGGCTGCTGCTCACAGTGGTGTATATACCCACACCGTATACCTGATGCCTGCTGCTCACAGTGGTGTATATACCTGCACCGTATACCTGATGCCTGCTGCTCACAGTGGTGTATATACCCTCACCGTATACCTGATGGCTGCTGCTCACAGTGGTGTATATACCCTCACCGTATACCTGATGGCTGCTGCTCACAGTGGTGTATATACCTGCACCGTATACCTGACGGCTGCTGCTCACAGTGGTGTATATACCCACACCGTATACCTGATGCCTGCTGCTCACAGTGGTGTATATACCTGCACCGTATACCTGATGCCTGCTGCTCACAGTGGTGTATATACCCTCACCGTATACCTGCTGCTCACAGTGGTGTATATACCTGCATCGTATACCTGATGGCTGCTGCTCACAGTGGTGTATATACCCTCACCGTATACCTGACTGGTGCTGCTCACAGTGGTGTATATACCCTCACCATATACCTGACGGCTGCTGCTCACAGTGGTGTATATACCCGCACCGTATAACTGATGGCTGCTGCTCACAGTGGTGTATATACCCACACCGTATACCTGATGACTGCTGCTCACAGTAGTGTATATACCCGCGCCGTATACCTGCTGCTCACAGTGGTGTATATACCCGCACCGTATACCTGACGGCTACTGCTCACAGTGGTGTATATACCCGCACCGTATACCTGACGGCTACTGCTCACAGTGGTGTATATACCCGCACCGTATACCTGACGGCTGCTGCTCACAGTGGTGTATATACCTGCACCGTATACCTGACGGCTGCTGCTCACAGTGGTGTATATACCTGCACCGTATACCTGACGGCTGCTGCTCACAGTGGTGTATATACCCGCACCGTATACCTGATGCCTGCTGCTCACAGTGGTGTATATACCTGCACCGTATACCTGACGGCTGCTGCTCACAGTGGTGTATATACCTGCACCGTATACCTGACGGCTGCTGCTCACAGTGGTGTATATACCCGCACCGTATACCTGACGGCTGCTGCTCACAGTGGTGTATATACCTGCACCGTATACCTGATGCCTGCTGCTCACAGTGGTGTATATACCCGCACCGTATACCTGACGGCTGCTGCTCACAGTGGTGTATATACCTGCACCGTATACCTGATGGCTGCTGCTCACAGTGGTGTATATACCCGCACCGTATACCTGACGGCTGCTGCTCACAGTGGTGTATATACCCGCACCGTATACCTGACGGTTGCTGCTCACAGTGGTGTATATACCTGCACCGTATACCTGACGGCTGCTGCTCACAGTGGTGTATATACCTGCACCGTATACCTGATGCCTGCTGCTCACAGTGGTGTATATACCCACACCGTATACCTGACGGCTGCTGCTCACAGTGGTGTATATACCCGCACCGTATACCTGACGGCTGCTGCTCACAGTGGTGTATATACCTGCACCGTATACCTGACGGCTGCTGCTCACAGTGGTGTATATACCTGCACCGTATACCTGATGGCTGCTGCTCACAGTGGTGTATATACCCGCACCGTATACCTGACGGCTGCTGCTCACAGTGGTGTATATACCCGCACCGTATACCTGACGGCTGCCGCTCAGTGGTGTATATACCCTCACCGTATACCTATCAGCGATGTATATACCGCGCGGTCGGCCTGTCAGTGGTGTATATACCCTCACCGTATACCTATCAGCGATGTATATACCGCGCGGTCGGCCTGTCAGTGGTGTATATACCCTCACCGTATACCTATCAGCGATCTATATACCGCGCGGTCGGCCTGTCAGCGGTGTATATACCCTCACCGTATACCTATCAGCGATGTATATACCGCGCGGTCGGCCTGTCAGTGGTGTATATACCCTCACCGTATACCTATCAGCGATGTATATACCGCGCGGTCGGCCTGTCAGTGGTGTATATACCCTCACCGTATACCTATCAGCGATGTATATACCGCACGGTCGGCCTGTCAGTGGTGTATATACCCTCACCGTATACCCATCAGCGATGTATATACCGCACGGTCGGCCTGTCAGTGGTGTATATACCCTCACCGTATACCTATCAGCGATGTATATACCGCACGGTCGGCCTGTCAGTGGTGTATATACCCTCACCGTATACCTATCAGCGATGTATATACCGCACGGTCGGCCTGTCAGTGGTGTATATACCCTCACCGTATACCTATCAGCGATGTATATACCGCACGGTCGGCCTGTCAGTGGTGTATATACCCTCACCGTATACCTATCAGCGATGTATATACCGCGCGGTCGGCCTGTCAGTGGTGTATATACCCTCACCGTATACCTATCAGCGATGTATATACCGCGCGGTCGGCCTGTCAGTGGTGTATATACCCTCACCGTATACCTATCAGCGATGTATATACCGCACGGTCGGCCTGTCAGTGGTGTATATACCCTCACCGTATACCTATCAGCGATGTATATACCGCGCGGTCGGCCTGTCAGTGGTGTATATACCCTCACCGTATACCTATCAGCGATGTATATACCGCGCGGTCGGCCTGTCAGTGGTGTATATACCCTCACCGTATACCTATCAGCCATGTATATACCGCACGGTCGGCCTGTCAGTGGTGTATATACCCTCACCGTATACCTATCAGCGATGTATATACCGCGCGGTCGGCCTGTCAGTGGTGTATATACCCTCACCGTATACCTATCAGCGATGTATGTACCGCACGGTCGGCCTGTCAGTGGTGTATATACCCTCACCGTATACCTATCAGCGATGTATATACCGCACGGTCGGCCTGTCAGTGGTGTATATACCCTCACCGTATACCTATCAGCGATGTATATACCGCACGGTCGGCCTGTCAGTGGTGTATATACCCTCACCGTATACCTATCAGCGATGTATATACCGCACGGTCGGCCTGTCAGTGGTGTATATACCCTCACCGTATACCTATCAGCGATGTATATACCGCGCGGTCGGCCTGTCAGTGGTGTATATACCCTCACCGTATACCTATCAGCGATGTATATACCGCGCGGTCGGCCTGTCAGTGGTGTATATACCCTCACCGTATATCTATCAGCGATGTATATACCGCACGGTCGGTCTGTCAGTGGTGTATATACCCTCACCGTATACCTATCAGCGATGTATATACCGCACGGTCGGCCTGTCAGTGGTGTATATACCCTCACCGTATACCTATCAGCGATGTATATACCGCACGGTCGGCCTGTCAGTGGTGTATATACCCTCACCGTATACCTATCAGCGATGTATATACCGCACGGTCGGTCTGTCAGTGGTGTATATACCCTCACCGTATACCTATCAGCGATGTATATACCGCACGGTCGGCCTGTCAGTGGTGTATATACCCTCACCGTATACCTATCAGCGATGTATATACCGCACGGTCGGCCTGTCAGTGGTGTATATACCCTCACCGTATACCTATCAGCGATGTATATACCGCGCGGTCGGCCTGTCAGTGGTGTATATACCCTCACCGTATATCTATCAGCGATGTATATACCGCACGGTCGGCCTGTCAGTGGTGTATATACCCTCACCGTATACCTATCAGCGATGTATATACCGCACGGTCGGTCTGTCAGTGGTGTATATACCCTCACCGTATACCTATCAGCGATGTATATACCGCACGGTCGGCCTGTCAGTGGTGTATATACCCTCACCGTATACCTATCAGCGATGTATATACCGCACGGTCGGTCTGTCAGTGGTGTATATACCCTCACCGTATACCTATCAGCGATGTATATACCGCACGGTCGGCCTGTCAGTGGTGTATATACCCTCACCGTATACCTATCAGCGATGTATATACCGCACGGTCGGCCTGTCAGTGGTATATATACCCTCACCGTATACCTATCAGCGATGTATATACCGCATGGTCGGCCTGTCAGTGGTGTATATACCCTCACCGTATACCTATCAGCGATGTATATACCGCACGGTCGGCCTGTCAGTGGTATATATGTACGTCTTCCTGTCTTTGCAGCTTCTCTCGGGGGCGGAGGACTCCTTCGTGCAGATCTGGCAGCTGAGTCGGTGCGCGGAGTCCGGGGTGATGGAGGTGACGTGTTGGGGGGCTCGGGCTCGTTTCTCTCCTCCATCTGTTAATGCTCGCCTTTTCTTCTGCGCAGGTGGAGCACCGGCACTCGGAGTGCGTGACGGACACCCAGATCTGTGGGGCCCGATTCTGTGACCCCCAGGGCTCGTCGTACGCGGTGACCGGCTACGACCTGAACGAGATCATCAGATACGTGCAGCTGTAGTGACCCTGTGCACCCCCCGGAATGGCCACGTACGCCGCCGGGGGAGGGGTGAGAGCGTGCATGTACACGGTACGCAGCTCCCCCGCAGTACGTGTGTAATATGGAGGATGGGCATACGTAATATTGTGCGGTGACTGTATGGGGAGGATGTGGCGTCTCCTGCTGGCCACACGGTGTCGCTCTGGAGCCTCGTTGCAGCAGCGCGGGCGTCCATGCTTCTCCTTATGGCGGCACTATACATGCAGACTGACCTCCTGCTAGCAGAGCAGATGGATTACATGTCTATAAATACTCGGCAGACGACAGAAATAAAGAGGAGCCATGTGACACTACATGCTGCTCCAGCTGCGTCACCAATCCCCCCTCTGTCACATGCACTCCTGAAACACTCTGTGCTGCTGTCACAAGATCCGCACACATGTCTCCTGACATCCTCTGTACTGCTGGAGGACTATTTATGTCGTCACCTCGAAAAAAATATTAGCAAGCACTATGTCTTTCTAAACCCTCGGCTGCTGGGACCCCCTGAGGTCCCGGGGATAGTACCTGACCAAGGACAACGTCTGCAAGGAGTTGATAATTATTCTATTGTCCCCCCCCCCCCCCCAATCGTGAGAGACTGGACCATCAGATTGTGGACCCCATTGGGGACAGGGACTAATGATGATCTGTGTACAGCGCTGCGGAATAGGCTGCCGCTATGTAGGAAACTGCAATGAAATAAAAGTCCATGAAAGTGTGATCCGAAATATAGTCCAGGTCATAGGACAACAGCGAGATTGGGGGGGGGGGAGAGAGGAGAGGGGTCTACGAGTTATGTAAAAAAGGGAAAGCTGCATAGTGTGTATGAGCTGCTGCACACATCACGCTACTGAGCCGGTGCGGGTGGTCGCCAGGCGGTCGGTCTATATGGTCATGGTGAGGAGCAGTCCGCTGTGCCGATCAACTCCTCACACCCCTGATCCCGATATTTGCACACATGGTCGGCGTGCCCGGGTCGCACAGCTGACCGCTGGAACTATAAACACTCGGGCGACTCTGCTAGATACAAAGCACCATAACTGTGTGCATATTCTTAGGGCTTATCCATATCCCCCCCCTAACACTCTCATTCAAGCTCAGAATGTAACCCTTGACGCGCGTTTCGCCGGTATACCGGTAAGACCGGCCTCCAACTCATGAAATTTATACTCTCCAGTTAGATTGACAGGAGGATCGACCAATCAGAATATTCATCACAAAAAGATCTCTTTTCTTAGAATTACAAATAGACAAAGCTTATAATTAACCCCTTTACCCCCAGGGTGGTTTACACGTTAATGACCAGGCCAATTTTTACAATTCTGACCACTGTCAGTTTATACGGTAAGTACTCTGGAGCTTCAATGGATCCCCCTGATTCTGAGACAGTTTTTTCGTGACATATTGTTCTTCATGATTGTGGTAAAATTTCTTCGATATCACTTGCATTTATTTGTGAAAAAAAAAACGGAAATTTGGTAAAAATTTTGAAAAATTTTTCAATTTTCAAAATGTGAATTTTTATGCCCTTAAATCAGAGCGATATGTCACACAAAAGAGTTAATAAATAACATTTCCCACATGTCTACTTTACATCAGCACAATTTTGGAACCAAATTTTTTTTTTGTTAGGGAGCTATAAGGGTTAAAAGTTGACCAGAGATTTCTCATTTTTCCAGCAAAAATTACAAAACCATTTTTTAGGGACCACATCACATTTGACGTGACTGTGAGGGGTCTGTATGACAGAAAATACCCAAAAGTGACACCATTATAAAAACTGCACCCCTCAAGGTGCTCAAAACCACATTCAAGAACTTTATTAACCCTTCAGGTGCTTCACAGGAATTTTTGGAATGTGGAAGAAAAAAATGAACATTTTAACTTTTTTCACAAAAATGTTAATTTAGACCCCAATTGTTTTTATTTTTGCAGGGGTAACAGGAAAAAATGGACCCCAAAATGTGTTGTGCAATTTCTCCTGAGCACGCAGATACACCATATGTGGGGAAAAAACACTGTTTGGGTGCACGGCAGGGCTCGGAAGGGAAGGAGCGCCATTTGACTTTTTGAATGTGAAATTCGCTTGAATAATTAGCGGAACCCGTGTTGCGTTTGGAGAGCCCCTGATGTGCCTAAACAGTGGAAACCCCCCACAAGTGACACCATTTTGGAAACTGGACCCCTCAGGGAACTTATCTAGATGTGTGGTGAGCACCCTGAACCTCCAGATGCGTCACAGAAGTTTAGAACATTGGGCCGTAAAAATAAAATGTTCACATTTTTGCAACAAAAATGTTTTTCAGCCTACAATTTTGCATTTTCATAAGGGTAAGAGGAGAAATTGCACCATGCAGTTTGTTGTGCAATTCCTCCTGAGTAAGCCGATACCCCATATGTGGGGGAAAACCACTGTTTGGGCGCATGGCAGGGCTCGGAAGGGAAGGAGCGCCATTTGACTTTTTGAATATAAAATTTGCTTGAATAATTAGCGGACGCCATGTCGTGTTTGGAGAGGCCCTGATGTGCCTAAACAGTGGAAACCCCCCACAAGTGCCACCATGTTGGAAACTAGACCCCTCAAGGATTTTATCAAGGGGTATAGTGAACATTTTGAACCCAGAGGTACGACACAGAATTAGATAACATTAGGTCATCATATTGAATAAGTTGTCATTAGTCTTGAGCGCAAGTGCTCGCTATTTGAGTTTGCATCGGGTACTCAGGTATGCCCCATGTATCGCGGGTGCTGGAGTGACATGCTGGAGTCCCCGCCCCGCATGTTTCACGGTTACTAGACACCCAAAAAAAAACAATATGCAGGGATCGCTCCTGCATGACAGGCAATCCCCGCTAGGTTTTTTTTGACTGTATAACAGCTGCAAAACATTTGGGGTGGAGACTCGAGCATGTCACCCGCTATAGTCAGTGCATACCCGAGCACCCGATGCAAACTCAAGTAGCGAGCACTTGTGCTCAACACTAATCGCCATATTGTCGTCATTTTTTTTCTTTACTTTTGAAAAAATCCCAACCCTAACCCTAGCCCAACCCTAACTAAGACTGGAAGAGAAAAGGTTTCAGCACCAGCATAGGAAGGGGTTCTTTACGGTAAGAGCAGTGAGAATATGGAATTCACTGAGTGAGGAGACGGTAATGTCGGATTCACTACACCAGTTCAAGCGGGGACTGGATGCATTTCTAGATACCAGGCAGATTTCAGCGTATACTTAACAATAGAATAAAATAGTAGGTTGATACAGGGATTTATTCTGACTGCTGGTTTCAGAGTCGGGAGGGAATTTTTCCTCAGGTGAAGATTGGCCAAATCATTTGGGGTTTTTGCCTCCTCTGGATCAACTTTAGCAATTACAGAACTAACAGGTCAAACTTGATGGACGCAAGTCTTTATTCGGCTTTACTAACTATGTAACTATGTAACTAACCCTAGCCCAACGCTAACCCTAGCCCAACCCTAACCGTAGAGTTTCTTTTTTACGCCATTCCTCTTGTGGTATAAGTGATTAGACCGCTTTATTCTTCGGGTCGGTGCGATTACAGTGATACCAGAATCATATGGGGTTTTTATGATTGACAGCTGTCACACACTAAAAGACGCTTTTTTTTGCAAAGACTAGTTTTTACATCGCCATATTTTGAGAGCTATAATTTTTCCGTATTTCGGCTGACAGAGTCATGTGACGGTTTGTTTTTTGCGGGATGAGTTGATGTTTTTATTGGTACCATTTTCGGGCACGTGACATTTTTTGATCGCTTTCTATTCCGATTTTTGGGAGGGAGAATAAACAAAAACCCAACAATTCCAGAATTTTGGGTTTTGTTTTTTTTTTATACCGTTCCACATGTGGTAAAATTGATAAGGCAGCGTTATTCCTCAGGTCAGTATGTTTACAGCGGTACCACATTTATATCGTTTTTCTGTGTTTTGGCGCTTTTACACAATAAAAATTATTTTTTAGCATAGCTTTATTCTGAGAGCTATAACTTTTCTATTTTTCGGCTGATGGAGCTGTATGGCGGCTTGTTTTTTTGCGGGACAAGATGACGTTTTCAGCGGTACCATTTTTATTTGCATTTGTCTTTTTGATCGCGTTTTATTGCATTTTTTGTTTGGTGGTATGATGATAAAGCATAGTTCTTTTGCTTTTTTTTTTTTTACCGTGTTCACTAAAGGGGTTAACTAGTGGGACAGTTTTATAGAACGGGTCGTTCCGGACACGGCAATACCATATATGGGTACTTTTATTGTTTGGGGTTTTTTTTTCCACAATAATACTTATTTACAATATATTTTTATTTTTTGGGATTATATTTTTCTTTTTTTTTTAATATTTTTACAAAAAATTTTTTCACATTCTGATTCTCTTTTTACTTTTACACTTTGTCCCACTATGGGACTTTCACATTTTATTTTCAGATCGCCTGTATAGCATAGAGAGCAGCAGCAGCTCCCTGTGCTATACAGGCTGTCACTGCTGCAGAGGGAGAAGATACTTTGGTCATGCATGCACTGTGCATGACCAAAGTATCTTCCTGCTGTCTGGTGACCCGGATATTGTCATGACGACATCGGGTCATCATAGCAACATCCGGGAGCCACGGCAGACAGCGCTGGACGCCGGCAGGAGAGGTGAGTATTGGCGATCACCTCCCCTTGCCTTCGCAATGCTGCGATCGACTTTGATCGCAGCATTGAGGGGGTTAATGTGCAGGGAGCGGTGCAGGACCGCTCCCTGCACATAGTACCAGGTGTCAGCTGTGACAATCAGCTGACACCCGGTGGAGATCACCTCGCACCGCTTGTGTGCGGGCGTGATCGCCATATGACCTAATAATATGTCATTGGTCCAATCGGCCTAGGTCACCATGACGTACTATTAGGTCAAACGTCAGAAAGAGGTTAACCCAGCAGCGTTTCATCTTGAGCTTCCTCAGGCATTTAAGGTCCACAATGTTTTCCACAGGTCCTTACTCAAGAAATATTTGGAACCTCTTGAGCCCTCACCTCTACCGCCACCCCCAGTAATGGTTGATGGTAATCTGGAGTTTCAGAATTCGAGGATTGTAGATTCTCATCTCCAACGTCATTCCCTACAATACTTGGTGCTCTGGAAGGGTTATGGTCCAGAAGAGAGGATTTGGGTTTCAGCATCAGAAGTCAACGCTCCCAGGTTGTTTTGTTCATTTTACACCTCTTACCCTGAGAAACCAGGTCCTCAGTGTCCAGAGGCCACTCTTAGAGAAGCGGGTACTGTCACGGGTGTGTCAGATGTGACAGACATTCGCCACGCAGTTGGTTGCAGGAGATCTCTTCGTTTGGCGTTACAGACACCTTCTTAGATCTGCCTGACTCTAGGACCCAGCGGCTACCTTCCTCTTGCTAATTAAAACCCTGGCCTGGGTGTATAAATACCTTCACTTTGCAATAGGGAGAAGGCTTGGAGCTAGTGCACTTCTTACTTCTTCTCTTGTGGTAAGAGGACGTGTATGCAATCTCTCTGAAGTCTACTCAAGCTAAGCTACTTTTCCCGTGTCTGTCTCCCCTTGCTGTCTTTAGTGTTAGTGGGGACTGACTAGCACTCATCCCCCCGTTCCCTAGCCAGACCCTAGCTCTAGGGAGAGACCGGGTTTTAGGTTCCTGCTCTGCGATTTGTGAGCAACCAATATAGGGATGGTAGGTAAGGACAGGTTGATATCAGATCAGCCTAGGAGGTCTGCACTCCCCCTTTCCCTAGTGTCTGGGCTCCCTTCCCCTCATCCCTTCGTGTCACACTTTGTCTTTCCAACACTGTGCGTGACAAATAGTCCTTAAGAAAGTTCATCAAATACAGGCAACAAATCCCACAATTGTAGCACGTGTGTCCAGCCCCGCTGGCAACCGATCTCCAAATTCCATAGGCCATCCATCCATGACTCAAGGACCTCAGCCTAGATCCTCTTCCTTCGATGTCACTCTCCTAAGTACCTCTAAAACATGTGGCTTCTTCCTCCCTCCCTGGGATCAGCACCCTCTTTAAACATTTGCTTTTAGCTCAAAGAATGAAGAATTTTCCAGAAGCCCATCATTTGGGAGTGCATGTTAGACCTCCTGTGGTGATGTCTCCGCTTGGTCTACTATCCCCATACACACAATGGGACTAGTGGCTGGCAGTACAATGGCTTAAGGCCCCTTACACACTAACAAAATGAATGGAATGATTGCTTTACATTTCCCTTTGACAATCTTCTGGCTGGTCTTATGTATACATAAGATCCAACCAACACGTCTTCCTCTACTTACTGTCACTGAAAGGAAGCATTGATTCCTGAGGCTGAACTGCCGAGCAAACAAATTACTGATAAAACACAGCAAGCAAATCTCTAATAAAACACAATAATAAGATCGGCGGAACTGGTGCTCCTTGCTGGAAAAAGTCTGCATCCCTTCGAGCGCGGAGTCTGCTCTACGTGCATTGGTCCAATAGTCTTTAGTAAGTGGCCAGCTCATCAGTGACCCAGACCACCAAGAGGACAATGGCATAGAGAAAATGAACTGAATCTAACGTGTCCACACCCTCCATACTACCACGAACACACCCGTGCCTTGAAGATATCCCAGACCACCAACAGGACAATAACATAGAGCAAATGAGCTGGACCTGACGCGTCCACAACCTCACATAATACAACAAATTCAGTCGGTTCTCAAAGATGTCCCAGACCACCAAGAGGACAATGACATAGAGCAAATCACCTGGACCTAATATGTCCATAACCTCACATACTACAAAGTACATACCTTGTACTCGAAGATGTCCTAGGCCACCAAGAGGACAATGACATAGAGCAAATCACCTGGACCTAATATGTCCATAACCTCACATGCTACAAAGTACATACCTTGTACTCGAAGATGTCCCAGGCCACCAAGAGGACAATGACATAGAGCAAATCACCTGGACTTAATATGTCCATAACCTCACATGCTACAAAGTACATACCTTGTACTCGAAGATGTCCCAGGCCACCAAGAGGACAATGACATAGAGCAAATCACCTGGACCTAATATGTCCATAACCTCACATACTACAAAGTACATACCCTGTCCTCGAAGATGTCCCAGGCCACCAAGAGGACAATGACTTAGAGCAAATCAGCTGGACCTCGCTTGTCCACAACCTCACATACTACAACGAACACACCTGGTACTTGAAGATGAACCTTGCCACCAAGAGGACAACGATGGGACTGATCCCTCCACAAGAATGACCCGACGTAACCTCAAGTATTACAGAGAACGCACCTTCACCTGAACATCAAAGATAACTCTCATCAGTGTGTCCACCAAGCAGATGATGGCATCTTCAGGGCATAAAAGAGGAAGGACCTCTTCACATGCAGGACTCAACATGCACTCAACCTTTCATACTACAGAGAATGCACCTTCACCCAGTCCTTGATGATGTCCCTCACCACCACATCCACCAAGAGGACAATAATATAATTAGTGCAAAGAGGGGAGTGACCTCTGCATAAGGGGTAGCCAACGTATATAAAGCCTCTCGTGCTACAAAGAACGTATCAACACCAGCGTAACTGACCATATTCCTTGCCACCACATCCACGAAAAGGATGACAACTTAATTAGAGCAAATGACAGAAGAGTTGTCTCAACGAGCGGCACCCGACATGTACACAATCTCTCGTACTTCAGACAAAGGTGGTTATTATGTCCCTTTCAAAAGGACTGAACTCGCCATGACTGGAACTTACTGTATACAAAGCCTTTTATACTCCAGAGAGCATGTCCGTCACCACCATGAGGCCGACGTGGTCAGATCAAACGAGGGGAGACCTCTGCCTGAGCGTTATCCAACATGCACACAACCTTTGATAGAGAACGCACCCTCACAGATCAGACTAGAGAAGACTAGTAGAGAGACCTCTCAATGAACATGATCAGATGCACTCGATCTTCACCAGGTGAATGTGGATGTGCCTTCATTATCTATAGACTACTCCACTGCCTCCAGGACACCAAGCACAACTCTACCTTGGTGAAGGATCCCAGCTTCAGAGGTACAGAGTGGGGAAAATGTGATTGACCGTACGGCCTGTGGATCTGGGTTGTCTTCAGATTGGGATGGAAGGTTGTCTCACCTAGATAGGTGTTTAATAGGGGGCTGATTCGAATTAAAAGACAGAGTCTAGAAGTTGATGGGCTGCGTGTAGACCTCATAATATAGCCCACGACTGGTTGTATTGTACTGGCAGCGTTGTATTGGGGTTTGTCAGACCTTAGCTTGTGGCATTTAGAATTGCTGGTAAAACATTGTGGGTAAATATTCCACTAGATGGTAAGGGACCTTGTTCATGGATGGTACAAGCTGTGCAACACACTGCCCCAATTTTGGCTCCAGTTGTTCTGAAGAGCCATTTTTGAAAGGTTGGCATGCATTGTAGGTAGACCTGGCCATAGTGAGGTGGTGAGAGTCGGAATCGGATGTGTTACATCTCCTGGTTAAACTTCCTGAAGATGTATGTAAAATATTTGAATGTGAAGCTGGCACCAGCCACAAATGTTAGGGCAAGACCACAGAAAACACTTTCAGGCTAAAATCTTCTATCTGCATGGTGTCAGGTATCAAAAGATGGTGGTAATGGTATCTGAATGTGACGATACAGGAATAGACTGGTGGTAGTGGTATCTGAATGTGACGATACAGGAATAGACTGGTGGTAGTGGTATCTGAATGTGACGATACAGGAATAGACTGGTGGTAGTGGTATCTGCACGATGATACAGGAATAGACTGGTGGTAGTGGTATCTGCACGATGATACAGGAATAGACTGGTGGTAGTGGTATCTGCACGATGATACAGGAATAGACTGGTGGTAGTGGTGTCTGTATGATGATGATACAGGAATAGACTGGTGGTAGTGGTATCTGCACGATGATACAGGAATAGACTGGTGGTAGTGGTATCTGCACGATGATACAGGAATAGACTGGTGGTAGTAGTGTCTGTATGATGATACAGTAATAGACTGGTGGTAGTGGTGTCTGTATGATGATGATACAGGAATAGACTGGTGGTATTGGTGTCTATGATGACACAGGAATAGACTGGTGGTAGTGGTATCTGAATGATGATGATACAGGAATAGACTGGTGGTAGTGGTATCTGAATGATGATGACACAGGAATAGACTGGTGGTATTGGTGTCTGTATGATGACACAGGCATAGACTGGTGGTAGTGGTATCTGAATGATGATGATACAGGAATAGACTGGTGGTAGTGGTATCTGAATGATGATGACACAGGAATAAACTGGTGGCAGTGGTATCTGATGATGATACTGGAATAGGCTGTTGGTTGTGGTATCTGTATGATGACGATACTGGAATAGACTGGTGGTAGTGGTATCTGTATGATGACGATACTGGAATGGATTGGTGGTAGTGGTATCTGTATGATGACGATACTGGAAAGGACTGGTGGTAGTGGTATCTGCATGATGACGATACAGGAATAGACTGGTGGTAGTGGTATCTGTACGATGATACAGGAATAGACTGGTGGTAGTGGTATCTGCACGATGATACAGGGATAGACTGGTGGTAGTGGTATCTGTATAATGATACAGGAATAGACTGGTGGTAGTGGTATCTGTATAATGATACAGGAATGGATTGGTGGTAGTGATACTTGTATGATGATGATGATGATCCAGGAATAGACTGGTGGTAGTGGTATCTGTACGATGGTACAGGAAAAGACTGGTGGTAGTGGTGTCTGAATGATGATGATACAGGAATAGACTGGTGGTAGTGGTGTCTGTATGATGATACAGGAATAGACTGGTGGTAGTGGTATCTGTATGATGGTACAGGAAAAGACTGGTGGTAGTGGTATCTGTATGATGGTACAGGAAAAGACTGGTGGTAGTGGTATCTGTATGACGGTACAGGAATAGACTGGTGGTAGTGGTATCTGTATAATGATACAGGAATAGACTGGTGGTAGTGATACTTGTATGATGATGATGATGATCCAGGAATAGACTGGTGGTAGTGGTATCGGTACGATGGTACAGGAAAAGACTGGTGGTAGTGGTATCTGAATGATGACGATACAGGAATAGACTGGTGGTTGTGGTATCTGTATGATGACAAAGGAATAGACTGGTGGTAGTGGTATCTGTATGATGACAAAGGAATAGACTGGTGGTAGTGGTGTCTGTATGATGATACAGGAATAGACTGGTGGTAGTGGTATCTGCATGATGACACAGGAATAGACTGGTGGTAGTGGTGTCTGTATGATGATGATACAGGAATAGACTGGTGGTAGTGGTATCTGCATGATGACACAGGGATAGACTGGTGGTAGTGGTATCTGTATGATGATGACGATGATCCAGGAATAGACTGGTGGTAGTGGTATCTGTACGATGGTACAGGAAAAGACTGGTGGTAGTGGTGTCTGAATGATGATGATACAGGAATAGACTGGTGGTAGTGGTATCTGTATAATGATACAGGAATAGACTGGTGGTAGTGGTATCTGTATAATGATACAGGAATAGACTGGTGGTAGTGGTATCTGTATAATGATACAGGAATAGACTGGTGGTAGTGATACTTGTATGATGATGATGATGATCCAGGAATAGACTGGTGGTAGTGGTATCGGTACGATGGTACAGGAAAAGACTGGTGGTAGTGGTATCTGAATGATGACGATACAGGAATAGACTGGTGGTTGTGGTATCTGTATGATGACAAAGGAATAGACTGGTGGTAGTGGTATCTGAATGTGACAATACAGGAATAGACTGGTGGTTGTGGTATCTGTATGATGACAAAGGAATAGACTGGTGGTAGTGGTGTCTGTATGATGACACAGGAATAGACTGGTGGTAGTGGTATCTGAATGTGACGATACAGGAATAGATTGGTGGTAGTGGTATCTGTATGATGACACAGGAATAGACTGGTGGTAGTGGTGTCTGTATGATGATACAGGAATAGACTGGTGGTAGTGGTGTCTGTATGATGATACAGGAATAGACTGGTGGTAGTGGTATCTGCACGATGATGATACAGGAATAGACTGGTGGTAGTGGTATCTGCACGATGATACAGGGATAGACTGGTGGTAGTGGTATCTGTATGATGACACAGGAATAGACTGGTGGTAGTGGTATCTGTATGATGACACAGGAATAGACTGGTGGTAGTGGTGTCTGTATGATGATGATACAGGAATAGACTGGTGGTAGTGGTATCTGCACGATGATACAGGAATAGACTGGTGGTAGTGGTATCTGTATGATGATACAGGAATAGACTGGTGGTAGTGGTGTCTGTATGATGATACAGGAATAGACTGGTGGTAGTGGTGTCTGTATGATGGCGATACAGGAATAGACTGGTGGTAGTGGTGTCTGTATGATGACGATACAGGAATAGACTGGTGGTAGTGGTGTCTGTATGATGACGATACAGGAATAGACTGGTGGTAGTGGTGTCTGTATGATGGCGATACAGGAATAGACTGGTGGTAGTGGTATCTGAATGTGACGATACAGGAATAGACTGGTGGTAGTGGTGTCTGTATGATGACGATACAGGAATAGACTGGTGGTAGTGGTATCTGAATGTGACGATACAGGAATAGACTGGTTGTAGTGGTATCTGTATGATGATACAGGAATAGACTGGTGGTAGTGGTATCTGTATGATGATACAGGAATAGACTGGTGGTAGTGGTATCTGTATGATGATACAGGAATAGACTGGTAGTAGTGGTATCTGTATGATGACAATACAGGAATAGACTGGTGGTAGTGGTATCTGAATGTGACGATACAGGAATAGACTGGTGGTAGTGGTATCTGAATGTGACGATACAGGAATAGACTGGTGGTAGTGGTATCTGTATGATGACACAGGAATAGACTGGTGGTAGTGGTGTCTGTATGATGACACAGGAATAGACTGGTGGTAGTGGTATCTGTATGATGACACAGGAATAGAGTGGTGGTAGTGGTGTCTGTATGATGATGATACAGGAATAGACTGGTGGTAGTGGTATCTGAATGTGACGATACAGGAACAGACTGGTGGTAGTGGTGTCTGTATGATGATACAGGAATAGACTGGTGGTAGTGGTGTCTGTATGATAACACAGGAATAGACTGGTGGTAGTGGTATCTGAATGTGACGATACAGGAATAGACTGGTGTTAGTGGTGTCTGTATGATGATACAGGAATAGACTGGTGGTAGTGGTATCTGTATGATGACACAGGAATAGACTGGTGGTAGTGGTATCTGAATGTGACGATACAGGAATTGACTGGTGGTAGTGGTACTTGTATGATGACACAGGAATAGACTGGTGGTAGTGGTATCTGAATGTGACGATACAGGAATAGACTGGTGGTAGTGGTATCTGTATGATGACACAGGAATAGACTGGTGGTAGTGGTATCTGAATGTGACGATACAGGAATAGACTGGTGGTAGTGGTATCTGTATGATGACACAGGAATAGACTGGTGGTAGTGGTATCTGAATGTGACGATACAGGAATTGACTGGTGGTAGTGGTACTTGTATGATGATGATACAGGAATTGACTGGTGGTAGTGGTATCTGTACGATGTTGATACATGAATAGACTGGTGGTAGTGGTATCTGTATGATGATACAGGAATAGACTGGTGGTAGTGGTGTCTGTATGATGACACAGGAATATACTGGTGGTAGTGGTATCTGAATGTGACGATACAGGAATAGACTGGTGGTAGTGGTGTCTGTATGATGATACAAGAATAGACTGGTGGTAGTGGTGTCTGTATGATGACGATACAGGAATAGACTGGTGGTAGTGATATCTGAATGTGACGATACAGGAATAGACTGGTGGTAGTGGTATCTGAATGTGACGATACTGGAATAGACTGGTGGTAGTGGTATCTGTATGATGACACAGGAATAGACTGGTGGCAGTGGTATCTGATGACGATACTGGAATAGGCTGTTGGTTGTGGTATCTCTATGATGACGATACTGGAATAGACTGGTGGTAGTGGTATCTGTACGATGGTACAGGAAAAGACTGGTGGTAGTGGTATCTGAATGATGACACAGGAATAGACTGGTGGTAGTGGTATCTGTATGATGACGATACAGGAATAGACTGGTGGTAGTGGTATCTGTATGATGACACAGGAATAGACTGGTGGTAGTGGTATCTGTATGTGACTATACAGGAATAGACTGGTGGTAGTGGTATCTGTATGTGACTATACAGGAATAGACTGGTGGTAGTGGTATCTGAATGTGACTATACAGGAATAGACTGGTGGTAGTGGTATCTGAATGTGACTATACAGGAATAGACTGGTGGTAGTGGTATCTGAATGTGACGATACAGGAATAGACTGGTGGTAGTGGTATCTGAATGTGACAATACAGGAATAGACTGGTGGTAGCGGTATCTGAATGTGACAATACAGGAATAGACTGGTGGTAGCGGTATCTGAATGATGACACAGGCATAGACTGGTGGTAGTGGTATCTGTATGATGAAACAGGAATAGACTGGTGGTAGTGGTGTCTGTATGATGATACAGGAATAGACTGGTGGTAGTGGTGTCTGTATGATGACGATACATGAATAGACTGGTGGTAGTGGTATCTGTACGATGTTGATACAGGAATAGACTGGTGGTAGTGGTATCTGTATGATGACACAGGCATAGACTGGTGGTAGTGGTATCTGTATGATGAAACAGGAATAGACTGGTGGTAGTGGTGTCTGTATGATGATACAGGAATAGACTGGTGGTAGTGGTGTCTGTATGATGACGATACATGAATAGACTGGTGGTAGTGGTGTCTGTATGATGACACAGGAATAGAATGGTGGTAGTGGTATCTGTATGATGACACAGGAATAGACTGGTGGTAGTGGTATCTGTATGATGACACAGGAATAGACTGGTGGTAGTGGTATCTGTATGATGACACAGGAATAGACTGGTGGTAGTGGTGTCTGTATGATGATACAGGAATAGACTGGTGGTAGTGGTATCTGTTTGATGACGATGCAGGAATAGACTGGTGGTAGTGGTGTCTGTATGATGATACAGGAATAGACTGGTGGTAGTGGTATCTGAATGTGACGATACAGGAATAGATTGGTGGTAGTGGTATCTGTATGATGACACAGGAATAGACTGGTGGTAGTGGTGTCTGTATGATGATACAGGAATAGACTGGTGGTAGTGGTATCTGAATGATGATGATACAGGAATAGACTGGTGGTAGTGGTATCTGAATGATGATGACACAGGAATAGACTGGTGGTATTGGTGTCTGTATGATGACACAGGCATAGACTGGTGGTAGTGGTATCTGAATGATGATGATACAGGAATAGACTGGTGGTAGTGGTATCTGAATGATGATGACACAGGAATAAACTGGTGGCAGTGGTATCTGATGATGATACTGGAATAGGCTGTTGGTTGTGGTATCTGTATGATGACGATACTGGAATAGACTGGTGGTAGTGGTATCTGTATGATGACGATACTGGAATGGATTGGTGGTAGTGGTATCTGTATGATGACGATACTGGAAAGGACTGGTGGTAGTGGTATCTGCATGATGACGATACAGGAATAGACTGGTGGTAGTGGTATCTGTACGATGATACAGGAATAGACTGGTGGTAGTGGTATCTGCACGATGATACAGGGATAGACTGGTGGTAGTGGTATCTGTATAATGATACAGGAATAGACTGGTGGTAGTGGTATCTGTATAATGATACAGGAATGGATTGGTGGTAGTGATACTTGTATGATGATGATGATGATGATCCAGGAATAGACTGGTGGTAGTGGTATCTGTACGATGGTACAGGAAAAGACTGGTGGTAGTGGTGTCTGAATGATGATGATACAGGAATAGACTGGTGGTAGTGGTGTCTGTATGATGGTACAGGAAAAGACTGGTGGTAGTGGTATCTGTATGACGGTACAGGAATAGACTGGTGGTAGTGGTATCTGTACGATGATACAGGAATAGACTGGTGGTAGTGGTATCTGCATGATGACGATACAGGAATAGACTGGTGGTAGTGGTATCTGTACGATGATACAGGAATAGACTGGTGGTAGTGGTATCTGCACGATGATACAGGGATAGACTGGTGGTAGTGGTATCTGTATAATGATACAGGAATAGACTGGTGGTAGTGGTATCTGTATAATGATACAGGAATGGATTGGTGGTAGTGATACTTGTATGATGATGATGATGATGATCCAGGAATAGACTGGTGGTAGTGGTATCTGTACGATGGTACAGGAAAAGACTGGTGGTAGTGGTGTCTGAATGATGATGATACAGGAATAGACTGGTGGTAGTGGTGTCTGTATGATGGTACAGGAAAAGACTGGTGGTAGTGGTATCTGTATGACGGTACAGGAATAGACTGGTGGTAGTGGTATCTGTACGATGATACAGGAATAGACTGGTGGTAGTGGTATCTGCATGATGACGATACAGGAATAGACTGGTGGTAGTGGTATCTGTACGATGATACAGGAATAGACTGGTGGTAGTGGTATCTGCACGATGATACAGGGATAGACTGGTGGTAGTGGTATCTGTATAATGATACAGGAATAGACTGGTGGTAGTGGTATCTGTATAATGATACAGGAATAGACTGGTGGTAGTGATACTTGTATGATGATGATGATGATCCAGGAATAGACTGGTGGTAGTGGTATCGGTACGATGGTACAGGAAAAGACTGGTGGTAGTGGTATCTGAATGATGACGATACAGGAATAGACTGGTGGTTGTGGTATCTGTATGATGACAAAGGAATAGACTGGTGGTAGTGGTATCTGTATGATGACAAAGGAATAGACTGGTGGTAGTGGTGTCTGTATGATGATACAGGAATAGACTGGTGGTAGTGGTATCTGCATGATGACACAGGAATAGACTGGTGGTAGTGGTGTCTGTATGATGATGATACAGGAATAGACTGGTGGTAGTGGTATCTGCATGATGACACAGGGATAGACTGGTGGTAGTGGTATCTGTATGATGATGATGATGATCCAGGAATAGACTGGTGGTAGTGGTATCTGTACGATGGTACAGGAAAAGACTGGTGGTAGTGGTGTCTGAATGATGATGATACAGGAATAGACTGGTGGTAGTGGTATCTGTATAATGATACAGGAATAGACTGGTGGTAGTGGTATCTGTATAATGATACAGGAATAGACTGGTGGTAGTGGTATCTGTATAATGATACAGGAATAGACTGGTGGTAGTGATACTTGTATGATGATGATGATGATCCAGGAATAGACTGGTGGTAGTGGTATCGGTACGATGGTACAGGAAAAGACTGGTGGTAGTGGTATCTGAATGATGACGATACAGGAATAGACTGGTGGTTGTGGTATCTGTATGATGACAAAGGAATAGACTGGTGGTAGTGGTATCTGAATGTGACAATACAGGAATAGACTGGTGGTAGTGGTATCTGCATGATGACGATACAGGAATAGACTGGTGGTTGTGGTATCTGTATGATGACAAAGGAATAGACTGGTGGTAGTGGTGTCTGTATGATGACACAGGAATAGACTGGTGGTAGTGGTATCTGAATGTGACGATACAGGAATAGATTGGTGGTAGTGGTATCTGTATGATGACACAGGAATAGACTGGTGGTAGTGGTGTCTGTATGATGATACAGGAATAGACTGGTGGTAGTGGTATCTGCACGATGATGATACAGGAATAGACTGGTGGTAGTGGTATCTGCACGATGATACAGGGATAGACTGGTGGTAGTGGTATCTGTATGATGACACAGGAATAGACTGGTGGTAGTGGTATCTGTATGATGACACAGGAATAGACTGGTGGTAGTGGTGTCTGTATGATGACGATACAGGAATAGACTGGTGGTAGTGGTGTCTGTATGATGACGATACAGGAATAGACTGGTGGTAGTGGTATCTGAATGTGACGATACAGGAATAGACTGGTGGTAGTGGTGTCTGTATGATGACGATACAGGAATAGACTGGTGGTAGTGGTATCTGTATGATGATACAGGAATAGACTGGTGGTAGTGGTATCTGTATGATGATACAGGAATAGACTGGTGGTAGTGGTATCTGTATGATGATACAGGAATAGACTGGTAGTAGTGGTATCTGTATGATGACAATACAGGAATAGACTGGTGGTAGTGGTATCTGAATGTGACGATACAGGAATAGACTGGTGGTAGTGGTATCTGAATGTGACGATACAGGAATAGACTGGTGGTAGTGGTATCTGTATGATGACACAGGAATAGACTGGTGGTAGTGGTGTCTGTATGATGACACAGGAATAGACTGGTGGTAGTGGTATCTGTATGATGACACAGGAATAGAGTGGTGGTAGTGGTGTCTGTATGATGATGATACAGGAATAGACTGGTGGTAGTGGTATCTGCACGATGATACAGAAATAGACTGGTGGTAGTGGTGTCTGTATGATGATACAGGAACAGACTGGTGGTAGTGGTATCTGAATGTGACGATACAGGAATAGACTGGTGGTAGTGGTGTCTGTATGATGATACAGGAATAGACTGGTGGTAGTGGTGTCTGTATGATGACACAGGAATAGACTGGTGGTAGTGGTATCTGTATGATGATACAGGAATAGACTGGTGGTAGTGGTATCTGAATGTGACGATACAGGAATAGACTGGTGGTAGTGGTGTCTGTATGATGATACAGGAATAGACTGGTGGTAGTGGTGTCTGTATGATGACACAGGAATAGACTGGTGGTAGTGGTATCTGAATGTGACGATACAGGAATAGACTGGTGTTAGTGGTGTCTGTATGATGATACAGGAATAGACTGGTGGTAGTGGTATCTGTATGATGACACAGGAATAGACTGGTGGTAGTGGTATCTGAATGTGACGATACAGGAATTGACTGGTGGTAGTGGTACTTGTATGATGACACAGGAATAGACTGGTGGTAGTGGTATCTGAATGTGACGATACAGGAATAGACTGGTGGTAGTGGTATCTGTATGATGACACAGGAATAGACTGGTGGTAGTGGTATCTGAATGTGACGATACAGGAATAGACTGGTGGTAGTGGTATCTGTATGATGACACAGGAATAGACTGGTGGTAGTGGTATCTGAATGTGACGATACAGGAATTGACTGGTGGTAGTGGTACTTGTATGATGATGATACAGGAATTGACTGGTGGTAGTGGTATCTGTACGATGTTGATACATGAATAGACTGGTGGTAGTGGTATCTGTATGATGATACAGGAATAGACTGGTGGTAGTGGTGTCTGTATGATGACACAGGAATATACTGGTGGTAGTGGTATCTGAATGTGACGATACAGGAATAGACTGGTGGTAGTGGTGTCTGTATGATGATACAAGAATAGACTGGTGGTAGTGGTGTCTGTATGATGACGATACAGGAATAGACTGGTGGTAGTGATATCTGAATGTGACGATACAGGAATAGACTGGTGGTAGTGGTATCTGAATGTGACGATACTGGAATAGACTGGTGGTAGTGGTATCTGTATGATGACACAGGAATAGACTGGTGGCAGTGGTATCTGATGACGATACTGGAATAGGCTGTTGGTTGTGGTATCTCTATGATGACGATACTGGAATAGACTGGTGGTAGTGGTATCTGTACGATGGTACAGGAAAAGACTGGTGGTAGTGGTATCTGAATGATGACACAGGAATAGACTGGTGGTAGTGGTATCTGTATGATGACGATACAGGAATAGACTGGTGGTAGTGGTATCTGTATGATGACACAGGAATAGACTGGTGGTAGTGGTATCTGTATGTGACTATACAGGAATAGACTGGTGGTAGTGGTATCTGTATGTGACTATACAGGAATAGACTGGTGGTAGTGGTATCTGAATGTGACTATACAGGAATAGACTGGTGGTAGTGGTATCTGAATGTGACTATACAGGAATAGACTGGTGGTAGTGGTATCTGAATGTGACGATACAGGAATAGACTGGTGGTAGTGGTATCTGAATGTGACAATACAGGAATAGACTGGTGGTAGCGGTATCTGAATGTGACAATACAGGAATAGACTGGTGGTAGCGGTATCTGAATGATGACACAGGCATAGACTGGTGGTAGTGGTATCTGTATGATGAAACAGGAATAGACTGGTGGTAGTGGTGTCTGTATGATGATACAGGAATAGACTGGTGGTAGTGGTGTCTGTATGATGACGATACATGAATAGACTGGTGGTAGTGGTATCTGTACGATGTTGATACAGGAATAGACTGGTGGTAGTGGTATCTGTATGATGACACAGGCATAGACTGGTGGTAGTGGTATCTGTATGATGAAACAGGAATAGACTGGTGGTAGTGGTGTCTGTATGATGATACAGGAATAGACTGGTGGTAGTGGTGTCTGTATGATGACGATACATGAATAGACTGGTGGTAGTGGTGTCTGTATGATGACACAGGAATAGAATGGTGGTAGTGGTATCTGTATGATGACACAGGAATAGACTGGTGGTAGTGGTATCTGTATGATGACACAGGAATAGACTGGTGGTAGTGGTATCTGTATGATGACACAGGAATAGACTGGTGGTAGTGGTATCTGTTTGATGACGATGCAGGAATAGACTGGTGGTAGTGGTGTCTGTATGATGATACAGGAATAGACTGGTGGTAGTGGTATCTGTTTGATGACGATGCAGGAATAGACTGGTGGTAGTGGTGTCTGTATGATGATACAGGAATAGACTGGTGGTAGTGGTGTCTGCACGATGATACAGGGATAGACTGGTGGTAGTGGTATCTGTATAATGATACAGGAATAGACTGGTGGTAGTGGTATCTGTATAATGATACAGGAATGGATTGGTGGTAGTGATACTTGTATAATGATGATGATGATGATCCAGGAATAGACTGGTGGTAGTGGTATCTGTACGATGGTACAGGAAAAGACTGGTGGTAGTGGTATCTGAATGTGACGATACAGGAATAGATTGGTGGTAGTGGTATCTGTATGATGACACAGGAATAGACTGGTGGTAGTGGTGTCTGTATGATGATACAGGAATAGACTGGTGGTAGTGGTATCTGAATGATGATGATACAGGAATAGACTGGTGGTAGTGGTATCTGAATGATGATGACACAGGAATAGACTGGTGGTATTGGTGTCTGTATGATGACACAGGCATAGACTGGTGGTAGTGGTATCTGAATGATGATGATACAGGAATAGACTGGTGGTAGTGGTATCTGAATGATGATGACACAGGAATAAACTGGTGGCAGTGGTATCTGATGATGATACTGGAATAGGCTGTTGGTTGTGGTATCTGTATGATGACGATACTGGAATAGACTGGTGGTAGTGGTATCTGTATGATGACGATACTGGAATGGATTGGTGGTAGTGGTATCTGCATGATGACGATACAGGAATAGACTGGTGGTAGTGGTATCTGTACGATGATACAGGAATAGACTGGTGGTAGTGGTATCTGCACGATGATACAGGGATAGACTGGTGGTAGTGGTATCTGTATAATGATACAGGAATAGACTGGTGGTAGTGGTATCTGTATAATGATACAGGAATGGATTGGTGGTAGTGATACTTGTATGATGATGATGATGATGATCCAGGAATAGACTGGTGGTAGTGGTATCTGTACGATGGTACAGGAAAAGACTGGTGGTAGTGGTGTCTGAATGATGATGATACAGGAATAGACTGGTGGTAGTGGTGTCTGTATGATGATACAGGAATAGACTGGTGGTAGTGGTATCTGTATGATGGTACAGGAAAAGACTGGTGGTAGTGGTATCTGTATGATGGTACAGGAAAAGACTGGTGGTAGTGGTATCTGTATGACGGTACAGGAATAGACTGGTGGTAGTGGTATCGGTACGATGGTACAGGAAAAGACTGGTGGTAGTGGTATCTGTATGATGGTACAGGAAAAGACTGGTGGTAGTGGTATCTGTATGATGATACAGGAAAAGACTGGTGGTAGTGGTATCTGTATGACGGTACAGGAATAGACTGGTGGTAGTGGTATCTGTATGATGGTACAGGAAAAGACTGGTGGTAGTGGTATCTGTATGATGGTACAGGAAAAGACTGGTGGTAGTGGTATCTGTATGATGATACAGGAATAGACTGGTGGTAGTGGTATCTGTATAATGATACAGGAATAGACTGGTGGTAGTGATACTTGTATGATGATGATGATGATCCAGGAATAGACTGGTGGTAGTGGTATCGGTACGATGGTACAGGAAAAGACTGGTGGTAGTGGTATCTGAATGATGACGATACAGGAATAGACTGGTGGTTGTGGTATCTGTATGATGACAAAGGAATAGACTGGTGGTAGTGGTATCTGTATGATGACAAAGGAATAGACTGGTGGTAGTGGTGTCTGTATGATGATACAGGAATAGACTGGTGGTAGTGGTATCTGCATGATGACACAGGAATAGACTGGTGGTAGTGGTGTCTGTATGATGATGATACAGGAATAGACTGGTGGTAGTGGTATCTGCATGATGACACAGGGATAGACTGGTGGTAGTGGTATCTGTATGATGATGATGATGATCCAGGAATAGACTGGTGGTAGTGGTATCTGTACGATGGTACAGGAAAAGACTGGTGGTAGTGGTGTCTGAATGATGATGATACAGGAATAGACTGGTGGTAGTGGTATCTGTATAATGATACAGGAATAGACTGGTGGTAGTGGTATCTGTATAATGATACAGGAATAGACTGGTGGTAGTGATACTTGTATGATGATGATGATGATACAGGAATAGACTGGTGGTAGTGGTATCTGTATAATGATACAGGAATAGACTGGTGGTAGTGATACTTGTATGATGATGATGATGATCCAGGAATAGACTGGTGGTAGTGGTATCGGTACGATGGTACAGGAAAAGACTGGTGGTAGTGGTATCTGAATGATGACGATACAGGAATAGACTGGTGGTTGTGGTATCTGTATGATGACAAAGGAATAGACTGGTGGTAGTGGTATCTGAATGTGACAATACAGGAATAGACTGGTGGTAGTGGTGTCTGCATGATGACGATACAGGAATAGACTGGTGGTTGTGGTATCTGTATGATGACAAAGGAATAGACTGGTGGTAGTGGTGTCTGTATGATGACACAGGAATAGACTGGTGGTAGTGGTATCTGAATGTGACGATACAGGAATAGATTGGTGGTAGTGGTATCTGTATGATGACACAGGAATAGACTGGTGGTAGTGGTGTCTGTATGATGATACAGGAATAGACTGGTGGTAGTGGTATCTGCACGATGATGATACAGGAATAGACTGGTGGTAGTGGTATCTGCACGATGATACAGGGATAGACTGGTGGTAGTGGTATCTGTATGATGACACAGGAATAGACTGGTGGTAGTGGTATCTGTATGATGACACAGGAATAGACTGGTGGTAGTGGTGTCTGTATGATGATGATGATACAGGAATAGACTGGTGGTAGTGGTGTCTGTATGATGATACAGGAATAGACTGGTGGTAGTGGTATCTGCACGATGATACAGGAATAGACTGGTGGTAGTGGTATCTGTATGATGATACAGGAATAGACTGGTGGTAGTGGTGTCTGTATGATGATACAGGAATAGACTGGTGGTAGTGGTGTCTGTATGATGACGATACAGGAATAGACTGGTGGTAGTGGTGTCTGTATGATGACGATACAGGAATAGACTGGTGGTAGTGGTATCTGAATGTGACGATACAGGAATAGACTGGTGGTAGTGGTGTCTGTATGATGACGATACAGGAATAGACTGGTGGTAGTGGTATCTGTATGATGATACAGGAATAGACTGGTGGTAGTGGTATCTGTATGATGATACAGGAATAGACTGGTGGTAGTGGTATCTGTATGATGATACAGGAATAGACTGGTAGTAGTGGTATCTGTATGATGACAATACAGGAATAGACTGGTGGTAGTGGTATCTGAATGTGACGATACAGGAATAGACTGGTGGTAGTGGTATCTGAATGTGACGATACAGGAATAGACTGGTGGTAGTGGTATCTGTATGATGACACAGGAACAGACTGGTGGTAGTGGTGTCTGTATGATGACACAGGAATAGACTGGTGGTAGTGGTATCTGTATGATGACACAGGAATAGAGTGGTGGTAGTGGTGTCTGTATGATGATGATACAGGAATAGACTGGTGGTAGTGGTATCTGCACGATGATACAGAAATAGACTGGTGGTAGTGGTGTCTGTATGATGATACAGGAATAGACTGGTGGTAGTGGTATCTGAATGTGACGATACAGGAATAGACTGGTGGTAGTGGTGTCTGTATGATGATACAGGAATAGACTGGTGGTAGTGGTGTCTGTATGATGACACAGGAATAGACTGGTGGTAGTGGTATCTGAATGTGACGATACAGGAATAGACTGGTGTTAGTGGTGTCTGTATGATGATACAGGAATAGACTGGTGGTAGTGGTATCTGTATGATGACACAGGAATAGACTGGTGGTAGTGGTATCTGAATGTGACGATACAGGAATTGACTGGTGGTAGTGGTACTTGTATGATGACACAGGAATAGACTGGTGGTAGTGGTATCTGAATGTGACGATACAGGAATAGACTGGTGGTAGTGGTATCTGTATGATGACACAGGAATAGACTGGTTGTAGTGGTATCTGAATGTGACGATACAGGAATAGACTGGTGGTAGTGGTATCTGTATGATGACAGGAATAGACTGGTGGTAGTGGTATCTGAATGTGACGATACAGGAATTGACTGGTGGTAGTGGTACTTGTATGATGATGATACAGGAATTGACTGGTGGTAGTGGTATCTGTACGATGTTGATACATGAATAGACTGGTGGTAGTGGTATCTGTATGATGATACAGGAATAGACTGGTGGTAGTGGTGTCTGTATGATGACACAGGAATATACTGGTGGTAGTGGTATCTGAATGTGACGATACAGGAATAGACTGGTGGTAGTGGTGTCTGTATGATGATACAAGAATAGACTGGTGGTAGTGGTGTCTGTATGATGACGATACAGGAATAGACTGGTGGTAGTGATATCTGAATGTGACGATACAGGAATAGACTGGTGGTAGTGGTATCTGAATGTGACGATACTGGAATAGACTGGTGGTAGTGGTATCTGTATGATGACACAGGAATAGACTGGTGGCAGTGGTATCTGATGACGATACTGGAATAGGCTGTTGGTTGTGGTATCTCTATGATGACGATACTGGAATAGACTGGTGGTAGTGGTATCTGTACGATGGTACAGGAAAAGACTGGTGGTAGTGGTATCTGAATGATGACACAGGAATAGACTGGTGGTAGTGGTATCTGTATGATGACGATACAGGAATAGACTGGTGGTAGTGGTATCTGTATGATGACACAGGAATAGACTGGTGGTAGTGGTATCTGTATGTGACTATACAGGAATAGACTGGTGGTAGTGGTATCTGTATGTGACTATACAGGAATAGACTGGTGGTAGTGGTATCTGAATGTGACTATACAGGAATAGACTGGTGGTAGTGGTATCTGAATGTGACTATACAGGAATAGACTGGTGGTAGTGGTATCTGAATGTGACGATACAGGAATAGACTGGTGGTAGTGGTATCTGAATGTGACAATACAGGAATAGACTGGTGGTAGCGGTATCTGATTGTGACAATACAGGAATAGACTGGTGGTAGCGGTATCTGAATGATGACACAGGCATAGACTGGTGGTAGTGGTATCTGTATGATGAAACAGGAATAGACTGGTGGTAGTGGTGTCTGTATGATGATACAGGAATAGACTGGTGGTAGTGGTGTCTGTATGATGACGATACATGAATAGACTGGTGGTAGTGGTATCTGTACGATGTTGATACAGGAATAGACTGGTGGTAGTGGTATCTGTATGATGACACAGGCATAGACTGGTGGTAGTGGTATCTGTATGATGAAACAGGAATAGACTGGTGGTAGTGGTGTCTGTATGATGATACAGGAATAGACTGGTGGTAGTGGTGTCTGTATGATGACGATACATGAATAGACTGGTGGTAGTGGTGTCTGTATGATGACACAGGAATAGAATGGTGGTAGTGGTATCTGTATGATGACACAGGAATAGACTGGTGGTAGTGGTATCTATGATGACACAGGAATAGACTGGTGGTAGTGGTATCTGTATGATGACACAGGAATAGACTGGTGGTAGTGGTATCTGTTTGATGACGATGCAGGAATAGACTGGTGGTAGTGGTGTCTGTATGATGATACAGGAATAGACTGGTGGTAGTGGTATCTGAATGTGACGATACAGGAATAGATTGGTGGTAGTGGTATCTGTATGATGACACAGGAATAGACTGGTGGTAGTGGTGTCTGTATGATGATACAGGAATAGACTGGTGGTAGTGGTATCTGCACGATGATACAGGGATAGACTGGTGGTAGTGGTATCTGTATGATGACACAGGAATAGACTGGTGGTAGTGGTATCTGTATGATGACACAGGAATAGACTGGTGGTAGTGGTGTCTGTATGATGATGATGATACAGGAATAGACTGGTGGTAGTGGTATCTGCACGATGATACAGGAATAGACTGGTGGTAGTGGTGTCTGTATGATGACGATACAGGAATAGACTGGTGGTAGTGGTGTCTGTATGATGATACAGGAATAGACTCGTGGTAGTGGTATCTGAATGTGACGATACAGGAATAGACTGGTGGTAGTGGTGTCTGTATGATGACGATACAGGAATAGACTGGTGGTAGTGGTATCTGTATGATGATACAGGAATAGACTGGTGGTAGTGGTATCTGTATGATGATACAGGAATAGACTGGTGGTAGTGGTATCTGTATGATGATACAGGAATAGACTGGTAGTAGTGGTGTCTGTATGATGATACAGGAATAGACTGGTGGTAGTGGTATCTGTATGACGATGCAGGAATAGACTGGTGGTAGTGGTGTCTGTATGATGATACAGGAATAGACTGGTGGTAGTGGTATCTGAATGTGACGATACAGGAATAGACTGGTGGTAGTGGTATCTGTATGATGACACAGGAATAGACTGGTAGTAGTGGTGTCTGTATGATGACACAGGAATAGACTGGTGGTAGTGGTATCTGTATGATGACACAGGAATAGAGTGGTGGTAGTGGTGTCTGTATGATGATGATACAGGAATAGACTGGTGGTAGTGGTATCTGCACGATGATACAGAAATAGACTGGTGGTAGTGGTGTCTGTATGATGATACAGGAATAGACTGGTGGTAGTGGTATCTGAATGATGACAATACAGGAATAGACTGGTGGTAGTGGTATCTGAATGATGACAATACAGGAATAGACTGGTGGTAGTGGTATCTGAATGTGACGATACAGGAATAGACTGGTGGTAGTGGTGTCTGTATGATGATACAGGAATAGACTGGTGGTAGTGGTGTCTGTATGATGACACAGGAATAGACTGGTGGTAGTGGTATCTGAATGTGACGATACAGGAATAGACTGGTGGTAGTGGTGTCTGTATGATGATACAGGAATAGACTCGTGGTAGTGGTATCTGAATGTGACGATACAGGAATTGACTGGTGGTAGTGGTATCTGTATGATGACACAGGAATAGACTGGTGGTAGTGGTATCTGAATGTGACGATACAGGAATTGACTGGTGGTAGTGGTACTTATATGATGATGATACAGGAATTGACTGGTGGTAGTGGTATCTGTATGATGATACAGGAATAGACTGGTGGTAGTGGTGTCTGTATGATGACACAGGAATATACTGGTGGTAGTGGTATCTGAATGTGACGATACAGGAATAGACTGGTGGTAGTGGTGTCTGTATGATGACGATACAGGAATAGACTTGTGGTAGTGGTATCTGAATGTGACGATACAGGAATAGACTGGTGGTAGTGGTATCTGAATGTGACGATGCAGGAATAGACTGGTGGTAGTGGTATCTGAATGTGACGATACTGGAATAGACTGGTGGTAGTGGTATCTGTATGATGACACAGGAATAGACTGGTGGCAGTGGTATCTGATGACGATACTGGAATAGGCTGTTGGTAGTGGTATCTCTATGATGACGATACTGGAATAGACTGGTGGTAGTGGTATCTGTACGATGGTACAGGAAAAGACTGGTGGTAGTGGTATCTGAATGATGACACAGGAATAGACTGGTGGTAGTGGTATCTGTATGATGACGATACAGGAATAGACTGGTGGTAGTGGTATCTGTATGATGACACAGGAATAGACTGGTGGTAGTGCTATCTGTATGTGACTATACAGGAATAGACTGGTGGTAGTGGTATCTGAATGTGACTATACAGGAATAGACTGGTGGTAGTGGTATCTGAATGTGACTATACAGGAATAGACTGGTGGTAGTGGTATCTGAATGTGACGATACAGGAATAGACTGGTGGTAGTGGTATCTGAATGTGACAATACAGGAATAGACTGGTGGTAGCGGTATCTGAATGTGACAATACAGGAATAGACTGGTGGTAGCGGTATCTGAATGATGACACAGGCATAGACTGGTGGTAGTGGTATCTGTATGATGAAACAGGAATAGACTGGTGGTAGTGGTGTCTGTATGATGATACAGGAATAGACTGGTGGTAGTGGTGTCTGTATGATGACGATACATGAATAGACTGGTGGTAGTGGTATCTGTACGATGTTGATACAGGAATAGACTGGTGGTAGTGGTATCTGTATGATGACACAGGCATAGACTGGTGGTAGTGGTATCTGTATGATGAAACAGGAATAGACTGGTGGTAGTGGTGTCTGTATGATGATACAGGAATAGACTGGTGGTAGTGGTGTCTGTATGATGACAATACATGAATAGACTGGTGGTAGTGGTATCTGTATGATGACACAGGCATAGACTGGTGGTAGTGGTATCTGTATGATGAAACAGGAATAGACTGGTGGTAGTGGTGTCTGTATGATGATACAGGAATAGACTGGTGGTAGTGGTGTCTGTATGATGACAATACATGAATAGACTGGTGGTAGTGGTGTCTGTATGATGACACAGGAATAGAATGGTGGTAGTGGTATCTGTATGATGACACAGGAATAGACTGGTGGTAGTGGTATCTGTATGATGACACAGGAATAGACTGGTGGTAGTGGTATCTGTATGATGACACAGGCATAGACTGGTGGTAGTGGTATCTGTATGATGAAACAGGAATAGACTGGTGGTAGTGGTGTCTGTATGATGATACAGGAATAGACTGGTGGTAGTGGTGTCTGTATGATGACGATACATGAATAGACTGGTGGTAGTGGTGTCTGTATGATGACACAGGAATAGAATGGTGGTAGTGGTATCTGTATGATGACACAGGAATAGACTGGTGGTAGTGGTATCTGTATGATGACACAGGAATAGACTGGTGGTAGTGGTATCTGTATGATGACACAGGAATAGACTGGTGGTAGTGGTATCTGTTTGATGACGATGCAGGAATAGACTGGTGGTAGTGGTGTCTGTATGATGATACAGGAATAGACTGGTGGTAGTGGTATCTGAATGTGACGATACAGGAATAGATTGGTGGTAGTGGTATCTGTATGATGACACAGGAATAGACTGGTGGTAGTGGTGTCTGTATGATGATACAGGAATAGACTGGTGGTAGTGGTATCTGCACGATGATACAGGGATAGACTGGTGGTAGTGGTATCTGTATGATGACACAGGAATAGACTGGTGGTAGTGGTATCTGTATGATGACACAGGAATAGACTGGTGGTAGTGGTGTCTGTATGATGATGATGATACAGGAATAGACTGGTGGTAGTGGTATCTGCACGATGATACAGGAATAGACTGGTGGTAGTGGTATCTGTATGATGATACAGGAATAGACTGGTGGTAGTGGTGTCTGTATGATGATACAGGAATAGACTGGTGGTAGTGGTGTCTGTATGATGACGATACAGGAATAGACTGGTGGTAGTGGTGTCTGTATGATGATACAGGAATAGACTGGTGGTAGTGGTATCTGAATGTGACGATACAGGAATAGACTGGTGGTAGTGGTGTCTGTATGATGACGATACAGGAATAGACTGGTGGTAGTGGTATCTGTATGATGATACAGGAATAGACTGGTGGTAGTGGTATCTGTATGATGATACAGGAATAGACTGGTGGTAGTGGTATCTGTATGATGATACAGGAATAGACTGGTAGTAGTGGTGTCTGTATGATGATACAGGAATAGACTGGTGGTAGTGGTATCTGTATGACGATGCAGGAATAGACTGGTGGTAGTGGTGTCTGTATGATGATACAGGAATAGACTGGTGGTAGTGGTATCTGAATGTGACGATACAGGAATAGACTGGTGGTAGTGGTATCTGTATGATGACACAGGAATAGACTGGTGGTAGTGGTGTCTGTATGATGACACAGGAATAGACTGGTGGTAGTGGTATCTGTATGATGACACAGGAATAGAGTGGTGGTAGTGGTGTCTGTATGATGATGATACAGGAATAGACTGGTGGTAGTGGTATCTGCACGATGATACAGAAATAGACTGGTGGTAGTGGTGTCTGTATGATGATACAGGAATAGACTGGTGGTAGTGGTATCTGAATGATGACAATACAGGAATAGACTGGTGGTAGTGTTATCTGAATGTGACGATACAGGAATAGACTGGTGTTAGTGGTGTCTGTATGATGATACAGGAATAGACTGGTGGTGGTGTCTGTATGATGATACAGGAATAGACTCGTGGTAGTGGTATCTGTATGTGACGATACAGGAATAGACTGGTGGTAGTGGTATCTGAATGTGACGATACAGGAATTGACTGGTGGTAGTGGTACTTATATGATGATGATACAGGAATTGACTGGTGGTAGTGGTATCTGTACGATGTTTATACATGAATAGACTGGTGGTAGTGGTATCTGTATGATGATACAGGAATAGACTGGTGGTAGTGGTGTCTGTATGATGACACAGGAATATACTGGTGGTAGTGGTATCTGTATGATGACGATACAGGAATAGACTGGTGGTAGTGGTGACTGTATGATGACGATACAGGAATAGACTGGTGGTAGTGGTATCTGAATGTGACGATGCAGGAATAGACTGGTGGTAGTGGTATCTGAATGTGACGATACTGGAATAGACTGGTGGTAGTGGTATCTGTATGATGACACAGGAATAGACTGGTGGCAGTGGTATCTGATGACGATACTGGAATAGGCTGTTGGTTGTGGTATCTCTATGATGACGATACTGGAATAGACTGGTGGTAGTGGTATCTGTACGATGGTACAGGAAAAGACTGGTGGTAGTGGTATCTGAATGATGACACAGGAATAGACTGGTGGTAGTGGTATCTGTATGATGACGATACAGGAATAGACTGGTGGTAGTGGTATCTGTATGATGACACAGGAATAGACTGGTGGTAGTGCTATCTGTATGTGACTATACAGGAATAGACTGGTGGTAGTGGTATCTGAATGTGACTATACAGGAATAGACTGGTGGTAGTGGTATCTGAATGTGACTATACAGGAATAGACTGGTGGTAGTGGTATCTGAATGTGACGATACAGGAATAGACTGGTGGTAGTGGTATCTGAATGTGACAATACAGGAATAGACTGGTGGTAGCGGTATCTGAATGTGGCAATACAGGAATAGACTGGTGGTAGCGGTATCTGAATGATGACACAGGCATAGACTGGTGGTAGTGGTATCTGTATGATGAAACAGGAATAGACTGGTGGTAGTGGTGTCTGTATGATGATACAGGAATAGACTGGTGGTAGTGGTGTCTGTATGATGACGATACATGAATAGACTGGTGGTAGTGGTATCTGTACGATGTTGATACAGGAATAGACTGGTGGTAGTGGTATCTGTATGATGACACAGGCATAGACTGGTGGTAGTGGTATCTGTATGATGAAACAGGAATAGACTGGTGGTAGTGGTGTCTGTATGATGATACAGGAATAGACTGGTGGTAGTGGTGTCTGTATGATGACAATACATGAATAGACTGGTGGTAGTGGTGTCTGTATGATGACACAGGAATAGAATGGTGGTAGTGGTATCTGTATGATGACACAGGAATAGACTGGTGGTAGTGGTATCTGTATGATGACACAGGAATAGACTGGTGGTAGTGGTATCTGTATGATGACACAGGAATAGACTGGTGGTAGTGGTGTCTGTATGATGACGATACATGAATAGACTGGTGGTAGTGGTGTCTGTATGATGACACAGGAATAGACTGGTGGTAGTGGTATCTGTATGATGACACAGGAATAGACTGGTGGTAGTGGTATCTGTATGATGACACAGGAATAGACTGGTGGTAGTGGTGTCTGTATGATGTTGATTCAGGAATAGACTGGAGGTAGTGGTGTCCGTATGATGACACAGGAATAGACTGGTGGTAGTGGTATCTGTATGATGACACAGGAATAGACTGGTGGTAGTGGTATCTGTCTGATGACGATACAGGAATAGACTGGTGGTAGTGGTATCTGTATGATGACACAGGAATAGACTGGTGGTAGTGGTATCTGTATGATGACACAGGAATAGACTGGTGGTAGTGGTATCTGTATGATGACACAGGAATAGACTGGTAATAGTGGTTGTCAGGAAAACGACACCCACTTTTGGGTCAGACCTTGCAGCTCTCTGGCGCCCCCTTATCCTGCTGGTCAAACACGGTATTGACAGAGGATAAGCACGGGTGCAGCTGCTCTAATTTATGTCGACTATTGCGGCACGTGATGTGACAGGACGTATATATACCACCAGTTCCTTCCAGGAACGTATATATACCTCCGACCAGCCACCCTCAAACCACAATATCACAGAAATACTGGTATACTGCCACCACCGATCGCTTAACAGGTGGATCGGGTACCTGGTAGGTAACGTGAATTAGCGGGTGAGGAACGTGTTTGCTCGACATAGGACAAGAAGGACGAAACTGGTAAATAATTAATGATTTACTCCCAAAAGGGGGGCAGTGTTTACAAAATATATACAAGATATTAAAATAAAAGGGATAAGTAATAGCAAAACCTGCTTCACAAGGTGATGGTCTCAGATTCTGTGGGGCGGACGGCTCCCCGGAAATTAGAGGTGATTCTTCTACGCCGCGTGATGTGCGTGCGTCCGACATCCCTGAGAAGAATGACCTGAAAATGGCCGATTTGCTTTTTTGAAAAGCAGCCAAAACTCTGGGAGACACCCATTATTTACCTCACAAGGGGGGCTCGGCTTTGTGAGACCACCCAGCTGCATAGAACATAAAAACCTTCATGTTTCATATCTTGGTGTGGGGGGGTCCCACATCCAAGATGGAGACATCATGTTGGCCGTCACTAATTTTCATGCAGATGGATATTAAACAGGACCTCTCTATGATGCTCAGAAGCTAAGAAACCAATTCCTCGATTTCTGGGGGAATCCCAGTTCTGAAAAATATATCATTGTAACCAGGAAAATGGGAACATTCCAAAAATCTGGTCCCTGGGTTAGTGACCGTCATGTGCGTTTTTAATTTCTACATTAACTGTACAAGCTTTTAAACAATGGGAATTTTGGAGGGAATAATCTAGTTTGAGCTAGAAGCTGCGCTACACTGAGGATTTACGACGCTAATAAAAATTCTTAGAGTGGGAGCCAGCACTGCAGTTCTATGTCTTCTTACAAACGGATAGGGGGTGGGGGGTTTTCTTTTTTAAAACATCTCTCATTTTTAAAATTCGGGAAAAAATACCTTTTTCCTGACACCTCCCCCTTTTAGACTGCGCTATGGAGGTAGGATCTTCTGGTACTCCTCCAAGCGTATGTCTGGAGGCTCCCCTCGCCGGGACAACCCATTGGCATTGCCATGCTCGCTGCCCTTGCGGTGTTGAACGGTAAAGTCGTACTGCTGGTGGGTGAGGCTCCAGCGTACAACCTTCCGTTGGCACCTGACATGGTGTGCAGCCAACTCAGGGGGTTGTGGTCAGTCACGACAGTGAAGGGGCGCCCGTATAAGTAAGGCTGTAAGCGGTTGAGGGCCCATACCATGGCCAGGCACTTCTCTATGGTGGAATAGGCCACTTCCCTCGGCAGCAGTTTCCGGCTTAGGTACAACACGGGGTGTTCTTGGTTTCCCGAGTCTACCTGGCTGAGTACAGCACCGAGGCCAAACTCACTGGCGTCGGTCTGTACTAAGAGTGGCCGTGTGCCGTCGGCCGCCTTTAGCACAGGGGATCTGCTCAAGGCAGTCTTCAAAGCCCTAAAGGCCACCTCGCATTCATCCGTCCATTTGACGGAATGGGGTAGGCTCTTCCTGGTGAGGTCTGTCAAGGGCTTCGCAAGGCTACTATAGTCTTGTACAAAGCGTCTATAGTACCCTGCGGTGCCCAAGAAGGACTGCACCTGCTTCTTGGTCCTGGGGGTGGGCCAGGACACGATAGCGTCCACCTTCCCAGGCTCTGGCTTCAGAGTACCCCCACCCACCCGGTGCCCCAGGTAGTGGACCTCGTTAATGCCCATCTGGCACTTTCCTGGCTTAATGGTCAAGCCCGCCTGGTGAATGCGCCCGAGCACCTGCTGCAGATGCTCGAGGTGATCCTCCCAGGTGGGACTGAAGATGGCAATGTCATTCAGGTACGCCACTGCGTACCTCTCCAGTCCCTGGAGCAGGTGGTTGACCATTCGCTGGAACGTGGCAGGGGCATTTTTCATGCCGAAAGGCATGACCGTGGATTCATACAACCCGAAGAGGGTGATAAAGGCGGACTTCTCCTGGGCCCCGGGGCTCAAGGGAATCTGCCAATATCCCCGACTCAAATCCATAATGGAGAGATAGCTCGCACTGGCTAACCGCTCCAGCAGCTCCTCAATGCGTGGCATTGGTTGTGCATCAGAGGCTGTGATAGCGTTGAGCCCCCTGTAGTCCACACAGAACCGGGTGGTCCGGTCCTTCTTTGGCACCAGGACTACAGGTGAGGCCCACGTGCTCTTGGACCGCTTAATCACCCCCAACTGCAGCATCTCCTCGACCTCCTGGCGCATGACATGCTGCACCTCGTCGGAGATTCGATAGGCTGTCCGCCGGAGTGGGGCATGATTCCCGGTGTCCTCTTCATGGACCACCACTTCAGTCCTGCCAGGCAGGTTGGTGAACACTGCTTGGAAGGGTTTCAGCACTGCTTGCATCTGAGACCTCTGGTCTGCGGATAGCAAGTCGCTTAGCTCTACATCCTCTAGGGACCCGCTGGCCTTCGCTTGGGCGAGCATGTCCAAGAGGGGGTCATCCTCCCCATCCTCGGGCAGGTTGCAGACCGGTAGGACGCAGGTTCCACGTTCTTGATGAGCCTTCATCATATTAACGTGAAACGCCTTCCGCCTACCCTGCTCGTGGTCAAGTGTGATCATGTAGGTGACCGGGTTGAGCTGTTGGTGAATGACGTACGGGCCTTCCCAGGCCGCCTGAAGCTTGTCCTTTGGTACGGGGACCAGCACCCACACCTTCTGACCCACCGGGTAGGTCCGTTCTCGGGGCGTTCTGGTCGTACCAATGCTTCTGGTCAGCCTGGGCTTGCGCCATGTTGTCATGCACCAACTACGTCAAGGTCTGCATCTTGTCACGGAAGCGCACGACATACTCCACGATGGACACTCCTGGGGAGCTCGGCTCTTCTTCCCAGAATTCCCTTATCAACCCAAGGGGTCCTCGGACACGCCTGCCATACAAGAGCTCAAAGGGGGAGAACCCCGTCGAGGCCTGTGGAACCTCTCTGTAAGCAAATAGCAGGTGTGTGAGGTAACGTTCCCAGTCGCAACCCTGGGTTTCAACCAGCATTTTTAACATCTGTTTGAGGGTACCGTTGAATCGCTCACACAAACCATTGGTCTGTGGGTGATACGCGCTCGATACCAAATGCTGCACCTGCATTTTCTTACATAGGGCCTCCATTAAGCGTGACATGAACTGGGTCCCCTGGTCGGTAAGCATCTCCCTGGGAAATCCTACTCGCGAAAAGATAGCCAAGAGGGCGTCCGCCACCTTATCCGCCCTAATTGAGGACAGGGCTACTGCCTCCGGATACCGGGTAGCATAGTCTACCACGGTAAGGATGAAACGTTTTCCAGAGCTGCTGGGCATGGCCAGTGGTCCCACAATGTCCACAGCAATCCTCTGGAAAGGCTCCTCTATCACTGGCAAAGAGATCAGGGGGGCTTTGGGGGCCGGCCCTGACTTTCCCACTCTTTGACACGTGGTACAGGAGCGACAGTAGTTCACCACATCTGTCCTCATTTTGGGCGAATAAAAGTGATGAGACAGCCGGGCCTTGGTTTTGCTGACCCCCAAGTGTCCAGCGAGTGGAATTTCATGGGCGATCCGCAACAACTCGTCCCTGAATTGGTAGGGGACGACCAGCTGTCTTTCCCTCAGCCACTCCTGTTGGGGTGTACAGGGAACTGTCTCCCGGTACAACCTCCCTTGGTCCCAGAATACTCTCTCCTTATCCGACTCGGAGGTGGGTTTCTCCGCGAGGCTCCTTAACGTCTCCAGGCTAGCATCTGAGTGCAGAGCTGCCTGAAACTTCTGGCTGGAGGAAGCCAGAAGTGAGGTTAAGGCCACGTCCTCACTGGGACCCTCTGGGACCGGCTCTGGGTCCATACCTGATCCTGTTATTCCTCTGTCCGAGGAGGGTCCAGAAGGCAGGGCGTTACTTGCGTTCTGGGCACTCTGACTTCGGGTAACAGCGGCTATATAGGCCGTCTCCCCGGGGAATAACACCGTCTCATTAGCCTGCGAGGCCATGAGAACTACTTCCCCATCATCCTCCATTACCTCAGGCACAGTGCTACGTATGGGACAGCGACTATCAGCCCGGTCACCTTCTGTTGTGACACTGGTCACTGGCACAGCACCACCTGCGCCATGGTCCTCGTGCCTCTCCCCATTACGCTTGGCACTGACCTTTGCTCCTGCTAGGGGATCCTCAGCAACATCACCCCACAGAGTGACATGGCTGAGTTCTCCTGCACCTTCCACTACCACATCATCATCATCATCATCATCATCAGGTAAAGCATTGACATTCACAGTATCAGTATTAACGTTACCAACCGTATCAGATCGGGGAGGGGTGTTAGGGACATAATAAGCAAGCATCCTCCCCAAATCAGTTCCCAACAAAACATTTGCAGGTAGGTTTGCAGATATTCCCACTTCCTTCACCACACTCCCCGCACCCCAATCAATAAAAACCCGGGCCATGGGCAAGGGGCATCGACGCCCCCAATCCCGGTGACAGTCAGGGTCTTTCCTGGAATAAGCTCTTCAGTGGACACCAGTTCGGGTTGGATGAGAGTTCGTTCGGCCCCAGTGTCCTTGAGGCCTACAGTGAGAGTGTCCCCAACCCTGACAGACTGAAAGTTTTCACAGGCCCTCCCAACCGGCCCACCCACCAAAAGAACTGAGGCATTAGGCCCTGGGGCCTTGGATGGGGGGTTCTTCCTCTGTTTCTCTGGGCAAGTGGCGCTGAGATGACCAGTCTGGTTGCAGAAATAACACCTGCGGGCATCAGATGAAGGCCGGGCATTGGTAATGGGGAAAAGGCCTCCGGAAGGTCGGCTGGCAGGGGCAGGGATGGTGGTTGATGGCTTACCCCCTTTCCAGCTGGCGACGACCGGCTTCCGCACCTCTGGTCTCCAGTTGGCCTCGTAGGTGTCTGCGATCTGCGCTGCTTTATTGGCATCTGGTGGCTCTCGATCCATCACGAACTGCCGTACCTCAGTCGGACACAGATGCAGGAACTGGTCTTTCACCATCAGATCCTTTGGCTGCTCAAAGGTGGTCGCTGACAGTCCTTGGATCCACTGCTCAAAGTTGGTCCGGAGCCCATGCACCACATCGCTGTAACTGTCATGCGGTCCACGCTGGAGGCTCCGGAACTTTTTACGGTACACCTCAGGGGTCAGTTGGAACCTCTGGATTAGGGCCTGCTTAATGGCATCATCGTTCCCATTGAGGCTCGGAGGAAGAGCCACAAACACATCCAGAGCTTTGCCTCGCAGCCCTGCAGTTAAGTATCGGGCCCACTGTTCCTCAGGCAGCTGGTATTGTCTGCAAGTCTTTTCAAAACCCCTCAGAAAGGTGTCGAGGTCGCCGTCCTTTTCCATCAACGGAAAATGCTCTGGACGGGGCTTAAACAGGGTCGCATTGTTGGTCTCACCGTTCCGTGAGGTAGATGCTGGGATCCCGAGTTGGGCCATCTGCAGTTCATGGGCCCTCTGAGCTTGGGCCTCCGCTCGCCGCTCGGCAGCCTCTCGCTCGGCTCTCTCGGCCTCTCGCTGGGCTCTCTCGACCTCCTGGTGCTGTTGAATTACTCTCAGCCGTCCTTCATGATCCTCTGCAGGAAGTTGCTGTAGAGCCATCTGCAGATAGGGGTCCACGCTGCCCTGGTCGCTGACGCGGCGTGCGTCTACAGGTGGGACCCCTGCAGCAGTACTGTCCATATCTCGGCTGACCTCTGGCCCTGCTGAGGTCTGGAGAAGGGCTTGCTCAGTCTCCAGTTGCGCCAGTGCAGCAGCCATTTGTTCTCTGCTTTTGCCGTGGGGGTCAATGCCTCTGGTTATACATATTCCAACAAGAGTGTCCTTTTTCTGCTGGCGGTACCAGGGCTCCCCAACTACGACCATGATCACCAAAATAAGAATAGAAAAGAAAAAGCGAAGAAGGGTAGGGGTAACTGCTACACATACAGTATTGTCTCAGATCTAATAAACACTGAGTTCGATCTTCCAAAACTTTTGTGCAAGTTTTTAATGAGAGGAATGATTGCTCAAACCCGATCACTAATGTCCTATGATCCCACCGCTGCCACCAATTTGTCACGAAAACAACACCCACTTTTGGGTCAGACCTTGCAGCTCTCTGGCGCCCCCTTATCCTGCTGGTCAAACACGGTATTGACCGAGGATAAGCACGGGTGCAGCTGCTCTAATTTATGTCGACTATTGCGGCACGTGATGTGACAGGACGTATATATACCACCAGTTCCTTCCAGGAACGTATATATACCTCCGACCAGCCACCCTCAAACCACAATATCACAGAAATACTGGTATACTGCCACCACCGATCGCTTAACAGGTGGATCGGGTACCTGGTAGGTAACGTGAATTAGCGAGTGAGGAACGTGTTTGCTCGACATAGGACAAGAAGAAAGAAACTGGTAAATAATTAATGATTTACTCCCAAAAGGGGGGCAGTGTTTACAAAATATATACAAGATATTATAAAGGAAACAATTTACATGTATGCATAAACAGTTATTAAAATAAAAGGGATAAGTAATAGCAAAACCTGCTTCACAAGGTGATGGTCTCAGATTCTGTGGGGGGGACGGCTCCCCGGAATTTATAGGTGATTCTTCTACGCCGCGTGGTGTGCGTGCGTCCAATGTCCCTGAGAAGAATGACCTGAAAATGGCCGATTTGCTTTTTTGAAAAGCAGCCAAAACTCTGGGAGACACCCATTATTTACCTCACAAGGGGGGCTCGGCTTTGTGAGACCACCCAGCTGCATAGAACATAAAAACCTTCATGTTTCATATCTTGGTGTGGGGGGGTCCCACATCCAAGATGGAGACATCATGTTGGCCGTCACTAATTTTCATGCAGATGGATATTAAACAGGACCTCTCTATGATGCTCAGAAGCTAAGAAACCAATTCCTCGATTTCTGGGGGAATCCCAGTTATGAAAAATATATCATTGTAACCAGGAAAATGGGAACATTCCAAAAATCTGGTCCCTGGGTTAGTGACCGTCATGTGCGTTTTTAAATTCTACATTAACTGTACAAGCTTTTAAACAATGGGAATTTTGGAGGGAATAATCTAGTTTGAGCTAGAAGCTGCGCTACACTGAGGGTTTACGACGCTAATAAAAATTCTTAGGGTGGGGGCCAGCACTGCAGTTCTATGTCTTCTTACAAACGGATAGGGGGTGGGGGGTTTTCTTTTTTAAAACATCTCTCATTTTTAAAATTCGGGAAAAAATACCTTTTTCTTGACAGTGGTGTCTGTATGATGACACAGGAATAGACTGGTAGTAGTGGTGTCTGTATGATGACACAGGAATAGACTGGTAGTAGTGGTGTCTGTATGATGACACAGGAATAGACTGGTGGTAGTGGTATCTGAATGTGACAATACAGGAATAGACTGGTGGTAGTGGAATCTGTATGTGACAATACAGGAATAGACTGGTGGTAGTGGTATCTGTATGATGACACAGGAATAGACTGGTGGTAGTGGTATCTGTATGATGACACAGGAATAGACTGGTGGTAGTGGTATCTGCATGATGATTCAGGAATAGACTGGTGGTAGTGGTGCCACAAAATGTAATAAAGCTGTGTTTGAGAGCAAGGGGGAGGTTCTCTAGTCAGGGGAACATTAGCATGCAGTACCTCCTGTCTCAGGCCAGTAGGGGGAGCAGGCTGCCCCTATAAAAGCTGGAGCTGGGGGCAGGGTTAGGGTGAACTGGATGACCTGTCTCAGCACTGAGACGTGTCCCGGAGCAGAGCAGGGACCGAAAGTTGTATTGCACCTAAGAGGAAGTGTGGCAGGAGGAGAGCCACAAGCCAGAGACAAGAGGCGAAGTGAGCCTGTCTTGGCAGATAAAGGACTTAATTTACCAGACTTTGGTGTCTGAGGCTGGGAGGATTCCACATCCTACAACAGATAACCAGTCCGCAGGGGACAGTATATTCCTTGGCCTAAGAAACCTGGAGGCTCTGCCACAACAGAAGGGACCAGTAAAGCCGTACCAGGCCGGGAGCAGAAAGGAACCCACGGAAAGCTTGGAAACGTGGGCTGTTACCCTATAAGGAGGAGATAGCCAGAAGGAGCACAGAAAGCACGGTAGGCCTACACCCTCACCCTGACCAGGGCCAATTTCCCTATTGCTCTCAGACATCCAGGTCCCCTCCTAGCCGGGATAGTTTATGGGTCAGTTTACCTGTTTTAGTAAAGGCCCTGGACTGCAACCTGTTGTCTGTGTGCTCCTTCGCGCCTCCAGCACTACCGGTACTGGGACTCTCACCACCATCACTCCCACCATCCATTATACTGCCCTGGGGCCGCACTCTTCCCGTGGGGAGTCACACTACCATAGCTGCACACCTCATCAGCCCCAGCGGTCTGCATGCAGCGGTGGTTCCTAATAACCGCAATCCACGGGTGGTGTAGTCGGACATAATCATCAGCGCATAACGGACTACCACTGGCCTGACCACCCTGAGCCACGGAACCGGGCTGCCACTACTACTCCCATCGTTCCCCTACTGCCCGGATCCGAGTGCCCCACGGCCCAGGGGGCGAGTCAATGATACAGGAATAGACTGGTGGTAGTGGTATCTGCATGATGACACAGGAATAGACTGGTGGTAGTGGTATCTGCATGATGATTCAGGAATAGACTGGTGGTAGTGGTATCTGAATGATGATGATACAGGGATAGACTGGTGGTAGTGGTATCTGTATAATGACATAGGAATAGACTGGTGGTAGTGGTATCTGCATGATGATTCAGGAATAGACTGGTGGTAGTGGTATCTGCATGATGATTCAGGAATAGACTGGTGGTAGTGGTATCTGCATGATGATTCAGGAATAGACTGGTGGTAGTGGTATCTGAATGTGACGATACAGGAATTGACTGGTGGTAGTGGTGTCTGTATGATGACGCAGGAATAGACTGGTGGTAGTGGTATCTGTACAATGATGATGCGGGAATAGACTGGTGGTAGTGGTATCTGAATGTGACGATACAGGAATTGACTGGTGGTAGTGGTATCTATATGATGACACAGGAATAGACTGGTGGTAGTGGTATCTGTATGATGAAACAGGAATAGACTGGTGGTAGTGGTATCTGTATGATGACACAGGCATAGACTGGTGGTAGTGGTGTCTGTATGATAACACAGGAATAGACTGGTGGTAGTGGTGTCTGTACAATGATGATGCGGGAATAAACTGGTGGTAGTGGTATCTGTATGTGACGATACAGGAATAAACTGGTGGTAGTGGTATCTGTATGATGACACAGGCATAGACTGGTGGTAGTGGTATCTGCACAATGATGATGCGGGAATAGACTGGTGGTAGTGGTATCTCTATGATGACACAGGAATAGACTGGTAGTAGTGGTGTCTGTATGATGACACAGGAATAGACTGGTGGTAGTGGTGTCTGTATGATGACACAGGAATAGACTGGTGGTAGTGGTGTCTGTATGATGACACAGGCATAGACTGGTGGTAGTGGTATCTGTATGATGACACAGGCATAGACTGGTGGTAGTGGTGTCTGTATGATGACACAGGCATAGACTGGTGGTAGTGGTGTCTGTATGATAACACAGGAATAGACTGGTGGTAGTGGTATCTTTACAATGATGATGCGGGAATAGACTGGTGGTAGTGGTATCTGAATGTGACGATACAGGAATAGACTGGTGGTAGTGGTATCTGTATGATGATACAGGAATAGACTGGTGGTAGTGGTATCTCTATGATGACACAGGAATAGACTGGTAGTAGTGGTGTCTGTATGATGACACAGGAATAGACTGGTGGTAGTGGTGTCTGTATGATGACACAGGAATAGACTGGAGATAGTGGTATCTGAATGTGACAATACAGGGATAGACTGGTGGTAGTGGTGTCTGTATGATGACACAGGAATAGACTGGTGGTAGTGGTGTCTGTATGATGACACAGGAATAGACTGGTGGTAGTGGTGTCTGTATGATGACACAGGAATAGACTGGTGGTAGTGGTGTCTGTATGATCATACAGGAATAGACTGGTGGTAGTGGAATCTGTATGATGACGATACAGGAATAGACTGGTGGTAGTGGTATCTGCACAATGATGATGCGGGAATAGACTGGTGGTAGTGGTGTCTGAATGTGACGATACAGGAATAGACTGGTGGTAGTGGTATCTGTATGATGACACAGGAATAGACTGGTGGTAGTGGTGTCTGTACAATGATACAGGAATAGACTGGTGGTAGTGGTATCTGTATGATGACGATACAGGAATAGACTGGTGGTAGTGGTGTCTGTACGATGATACAGGAATAGACTGGTGGTAGTGGTATCTGTATGATGACGATACAGGAAAAGACTGGTGGTAGTGGTGTCTGTACGATGATACAGGAATAGACTGGTGGTAGTGGTATCTGTATGATGATGACACAGGAATAGACTGGTGGTAGTGGTATCTGTATGATGATACAGGAATAGACTGGTGGTAGTGGTATCTGTGTGAAGACACAGGAATAGACTGGTGGTAGTGGTGTCTGTATGATGACGATACAGGAGAAGACTGGTTGTAGTGGTATCTGTATGATGATGACACAGGGATAGACTGGTGGTAGTGGTATCTGTATGATGACGATACAGGAAAAGACTGGTGGTAGTGGTGTCTGTATGATGATGATACAGGAATAGACTGGTGGTAGTGGTGTCTGTACGATGATACAGGAATAGACTGGTGGTAGTGGTATCTGTATGATGACGATACAGGAAAAGACTGGTGGTAGTGGTGTCTGTACGATGATACAGGAATAGACTGCTGGTAGTGGTATCTGTATGATGATGATGATACAGGGATAGACTGGTGGTAGTGGTATCTGTATGATGACACAGGAATAGACTGGTGGTAGTGGTATCTGTATGATGATGACACAGGGATAGACTGGTGGTAGTGGTATCTGTATGATGATGACACAGGGATAGACTGGTTGTAGTGGTATCTGTATGATGATGATACAGGAATAGACTGGTGGTAGTGGTATCTGTGTAAAGACACAGGAATAGACTGGTGGTAGTGGTATCTGTATGATGATGCAGGAATAGACTGGTGGTAGTGGTATCTGTGTGAAGACACAGGAATAGACTGGTGGTAGTGGTGTCTGTATGATGACGATACAGGAGTAGACTGGTGGTAGTGGTGTCTGTATGATGATGACACAGGGATAGACTGGTGGTAGTGGTATCTGTATGATGATGACACAGGGATAGACTGGTTGTAGTGGTATCTGTACGATGATACAGGAATAGACTGGTGGTAGTGGTATCTGTGTAAAGACACAGGAATAGACTGGTGGTAGTGGTATCTGTATGATGATACAGGAATAGACTGGTGGTAGTGGTATCTGTGTAAAGACACAGGAATAGACTGGTGGTAGTGGTATCTGTATGATGATACAGGAATAGACTGGTGGTAGTGGTGTCTGTATGATGATACAGGAATAGACTGGTGGTAGTGGTATCTGTATGATGATGATACAGGAATAGACTGGTGGTAGTGGTGTCTGTATGATGACGATACAGGAATAGACTAGTGGTAGTGGTATCTGTGTGATGATTCAGGAATAGACTGGTGGTAGTGGTATCTGCATGATGACACAGGAATAGACTGGTGGTAGTGGTATCTGCATGATGATTCAGGAATAGACTGGTGGTAGTGGTATCTGAATGATGATGATACAGGGATAGACTGGTGGTAGTGGTATCTGTATAATGACATAGGAATAGACTGGTGGTAGTGGTATCTGCATGATGATTCAGGAATAGACTGGTGGTAGTGGTATCTGCATGATGATTCAGGAATAGACTGGTGGTAGTGGTATCTGCATGATGATTCAGGAATAGACTGGTGGTAGTGGTATCTGAATGTGACGATACAGGAATTGACTGGTGGTAGTGGTGTCTGTATGATGACGCAGGAATAGACTGGTGGTAGTGGTATCTGTACAATGATGATGCGGGAATAAACTGGTGGTAGTGGTATCTATATGATGACACAGGAATAGACTGGTGGTAGTGGTATCTGTATGATGAAACAGGAATAGACTGGTGGTAGTGGTATCTGTATGATGACACAGGCATAGACTGGTGGTAGTGGTGTCTGTATGATAACACAGGAATAGACTGGTGGTAGTGGTATCTGTATGATGATACAGGAATAGACTGGTGGTAGTGGTGTCTGTACAATGATGATGCGGGAATAAACTGGTGGTAGTGGTATCTGTATGTGACGATACAGGAATAAACTGGTGGTAGTGGTATCTGTATGATGACACAGGCATAGACTGGTGGTAGTGGTATCTGCACAATGATGATGCGGGAATAGACTGGTGGTAGTGGTATCTCTATGATGACACAGGAATAGACTGGTAGTAGTGGTGTCTGTATGATGACACAGGAATAGACTGGTGGTAGTGGTGTCTGTATGATGACACAGGAATAGACTGGTGGTAGTGGTGTCTGTATGATGACACAGGCATAGACTGGTGGTAGTGGTGTCTGTATGATAACACAGGAATAGACTGGTGGTAGTGGTATCTTTACAATGATGATGCGGGAATAGACTGGTGGTAGTGGTATCTGAATGTGACGATACAGGAATAGACTGGTGGTAGTGGTATCTGTATGATGATACAGGAATAGACTGGTGGTAGTGGTATCTCTATGATGACACAGGAATAGACTGGTAGTAGTGGTGTCTGTATGATGACACAGGAATAGACTGGTGGTAGTGGTGTCTGTATGATGACACAGGAATAGACTGGAGATAGTGGTATCTGAATGTGACAATACAGGGATAGACTGGTGGTAGTGGTGTCTGTATGATGACACAGGAATAGACTGGTGGTAGTGGTGTCTGTATGATGACACAGGAATAGACTGGTGGTAGTGGTGTCTGTATGATGACACAGGAATAGACTGGTGGTAGTGGTGTCTGTATGATCATACAGGAATAGACTGGTGGTAGTGGTATCTGAATGTGACAATACAGGCATAGACTGGTGGTAGTGGTATCTGTATGATGACACAGAAATAGACTGGTGGTAGTGGTGTCTGTATGATGACACAGGAATAGACTGGTGGTAGTGGTGTCTGTATGATGACACAGGCATAGACTGGTGGTAGTGGTATCTGTATGATGACACAGGCATAGACTGGTGGTAGTGGTGTCTGTATGATAACACAGGAATAGACTGGTGGTAGTGGTTTCTGTATGATGACACAGGAATAGACTGGTGGTAGTGGAATCTGTATGATGACGATACAGGAATAGACTGGTGGTAGTGGTATCTGCACAATGATGATGCGGGAATAGACTGGTGGTAGTGGTGTCTGAATGTGACGATACAGGAATAGACTGGTGGTAGTGGTATCTGTATGATGACACAGGAATAGACTGGTGGTAGTGGTGTCTGTACGATGATACAGGAATAGACTGGTGGTAGTGGTATCTGTATGATGACGATACAGGAATAGACTGGTGGTAGTGGTGTCTGTACGATGATACAGGAATAGACTGGTGGTAGTGGTATCTGTATGATGACGATACAGGAAAAGACTGGTGGTAGTGGTGTCTGTACGATGATACAGGAATAGACTGGTGGTAGTGGTATCTGTATGATGATGATACAGGAATAGACTGGTGGTAGTGGTATCTGTGTAAAGACACAGGAATAGACTGGTGGTAGTGGTATCTGTATGATGATACAGGAATAGACTGGTGGTAGTGGTATCTGTGTGAAGACACAGGAATAGACTGGTGGTAGTGGTGTCTGTATGATGACGATACAGGAGAAGACTGGTTGTAGTGGTATCTGTATGATGATGACACAGGGATAGACTGGTGGTAGTGGTATCTGTATGATGACGATACAGGAAAAGACTGGTGGTAGTGGTGTCTGTATGATGATGATACAGGAATAGACTGGTGGTAGTGGTGTCTGTACGATGATACAGGAATAGACTGGTGGTAGTGGTATCTGTATGATGACGATACAGGAAAAGACTGGTGGTAGTGGTGTCTGTACGATGATACAGGAATAGACTGCTGGTAGTGGTATCTGTATGATGATGATGATACAGGGATAGACTGGTGGTAGTGGTATCTGTATGATGACACAGGAATAGACTGGTGGTAGTGGTATCTGTATGATGATGACACAGGGATAGACTGGTGGTAGTGGTATCTGTATGATGATGACACAGGGATAGACTGGTTGTAGTGGTATCTGTATGATGATGATACAGGAATAGACTGGTGGTAGTGGTATCTGTGTAAAGACACAGGAATAGACTGGTGGTAGTGGTATCTGTATGATGATACAGGAATAGACTGGTGGTAGTGGTATCTGTGTGAAGACACAGGAATAGACTGGTGGTAGTGGTGTCTGTATGATGACGATACAGGAGTAGACTGGTGGTAGTGGTGTCTGTATGATGATGACACAGGGATAGACTGGTGGTAGTGGTATCTGTATGATGATGATACAGGGATAGACTGGTTGTAGTGGTATCTGTACGATGATACAGGAATAGACTGGTGGTAGTGGTATCTGTGTAAAGACACAGGAATAGACTGGTGGTAGTGGTATCTGTATGATGATACAGGAATAGACTGGTGGTAGTGGTATCTGTGTAAAGACACAGGAATAGACTGGTGGTAGTGGTATCTGTATGATGATACAGGAATAGACTGGTGGTAGTGGTGTCTGTATGATGATACAGGAATAGACTGGTGGTAGTGGTATCTGTATGATGATGATACAGGAATAGACTGGTGGTAGTGGTGTCTGTATGATGACGATACAGGAATAGACTAGTGGTAGTGGTATCTGTATGATGATGATACAGGGATAGACTGGTGGTAGTGGTATCTGAATATGACGATACAGGAATAGACTGGTGGTAGTGGTATCTGTGTGAAGACACAGGAAAAGACTGGTGGTAGTGGTGTCTGTACGATGATACAGGAATAGACTGGTGGTAGTGGTATCTGTATGATGATGATACAGGGATAGACTGGTGGTAGTGGTATCTGTATGATGACACAGGAATAGACTGGTGGTAGTGGTATCTGTATGATGATGACACAGGGATAGACTGGTGGTAGTGGTATCTGTATGATGATGACACAGGGATAGACTGGTTGTAGTGGTATCTGTATGATGATGATACAGGAATAGACTGGTGGTAGTGGTATCTGTGTAAAGACACAGGAATAGACTGGTGGTAGTGGTATCTGTATGATGATACAGGAATAGACTGGTGGTAGTGGTATCTGTGTGAAGACACAGGAATAGACTGGTGGTAGTGGTGTCTGTATGATGACGATACAGGAGTAGACTGGTTGTAGTGGTATCTGTATGATGACACAGGGATAGACTGGTGGTAGTGGTATCTGTATGATGATGACACAGGGATAGACTGGTGGTAGTGGTATCTGTATGATGATGACACAGGAATAGACTGGTGGTAGTGGTATCTGTATGATGATGTTACAGGAATAGACTGGTGGTAGTGGTATCTGTGTAAAGACACAGGAATAGACTGGTGGTAGTGGTATCTGTATGATGATACAGTAATAGACTGGTGGTAGTGGTGTCTGTATGATGATACAGGAATAGACTGGTGGTAGTGGTATCTGTGTAAAGACACAGGAATAGACTGGTGGTAGTGGTATCTGTATGATGATACAGGAATAGACTGGTGGTAGTGGTGTCTGTATGATGATACAGGAATAGATTGGTGGTAGTGGTGTCTGTATGATGATGATACAGGGATAGACTGGTGGTAGTGGTATCTGAATATGACGATACAGGAATAGACTGGTGGTAGTGGTATCTGTGTGAAGACACAGGAATAGACTGGTGGTAGTGGTATCTGTATGATGACACAGGGATAGACTGGTGGTAGTGGTATCTGTATGATGATACAGGAATAGACTGGTGGTAGTGGTATCTGTGTGAAGACACAGGAATAGACTGGTGGTAGTGGTATCTGTATGATGACACAGGGATAGACTGGTGGTAGTGGTATCTGTATGATGATACAGGAATAGACTGGTGGTAGTGGTATCTGTATGATGATACAGGAATAGACTGGTGGTAGTAGTGTCTGTATGATGACGATACAGGAATAGACTGGTGGTAGTGGTGTCTGTATGATGATGATACAGGGATAGACTGGTGGTAGTGGTATCTGTATGATGACGATACAGGAATAGACTGGTGGTAGTGGTATCTGTGTGAAGACACAGGAATAGACTGGTGGTAGTGGTATCTGTATGATGACACAGGAATAGACTGGTGGTAGTGGTGTCTGTATGATGATGATACAGGAATAGACTGGTGGTAGTGGTGTCTGTATGATGACGATACAGGAATAGACTGGTGGTAGTGGTATCTGTATGATGATGATACAGGGATAGACTGGTGGTAGTGGTATCTGTATGATGACGATACAGGAATAGACTGGTGGTAGTGGTATCTGTGTGAAGACACAGGAATAGACTGGTGGTAGTGGTATCTGTATGATGACACAGGAATAGACTGGTGGTAGTGGTGTCTGTATGATGATGATACAGGGATAGACTGGTGGTAGTGGTATCTGTATGATGACGATACAGGAATAGACTGGTGGTAGTGGTATCTGTGTGAAGACACAGGAATAGACTGGTGGTAGTGGTATCTGTATGATGACACAGGAATAGACTGGTGGTAGTGGTGTCTGTATGATGATGATACAGGAATAGACTGGTGGTAGTGGTGTCTGTATGATGACGATACAGGAATAGACTGGTGGTAGTGGTGTCTGTATGATGATGATACAGGGATAGACTGGTGGTAGTGGTATCTGTATGATGACGATACAGGAATAGACTGGTGGTAGTGGTATCTGTGTGAAGACACAGGAATAGACTGGTGGTAGTGGTATCTGTGTGAAGACACAGGAATAGACTGGTGGTAGTGGTATCTGTATGATGACGATACAGGAATAGACTGGTGGTAGTGGTGTCTGTATGATGATGATACAGGAATAGACTGGTGGTAGTGGTATCTGTGTGAAGACACAGGAATAGACTGGTGGTAGTGGTATCTGTATGATGACACAGGAATAGACTGGTGGTAGTGGTATCTGTATGATGACACAGGAATAGACTGGTGGTAGTGGTATCTGAATGTGACAATACAGAACCTACGAAAGACAAAAATATATCTCATACCCTACCATCATTATATATTATATAATTAGTATATATGTAGCTTACCACGGGCCTAGGTGGTCTGGAGTTGGGACCCGGTCCTATTTGTCTACCCTTTTATATGCAATACTTCAACTTTGATATACAGTAAGGTTTTTAATATAGGCAGTATAGGTACCGTCCCAATTTAGGGTCACCTTGCCGCTGGTGGGACGGCTTGTATACTTTTTTTGATCAAAAATAGTTCACTAAGTACCCTATATTTATTATGCAACTTTGCTTTACATTTATATATAATGATGGTAGGGTATGAGATATATTTTTGTCTTTCGTAGGTTTTGCTTCTTTTTGCTAGTGTGAACATGCTCCTATTTCTTGCATGTCTACCATCTTAGACCTCAGTTCACATTGCTTGGTTTTATGTGACAATACAGGAATAGACTGGTGGTAGTGGTATCTGAATGTGACGATACAGGAATAGACTGGTGGTAGTGGTATCTGTATGATGACACAGGAATAGACTGGTGGTAGTGGTATCTGCATGATGATACAGGAATATACTGGTGGTAGTGGTATCTGTATGATGACACAGGAATAGACTGGTGGTAGTGGTATCTGTATGATGACACAGGAATAGACTGGTGGTAGTGGTATCTGTATGATGACGATACAGGAATAGACTGGTGGTAGTGGTGTCTGTATGATGATACAGGAATAGACTGGTGGTAGTGGTGTCTGTACGATGATGACACAGGGATAGACTGGTGGTAGTGGTATCTGTATGATGACACAGGAATAGACTGGTGGTAGTGGTGTCTGTATGATGACACAGGAATAGACTGGTGGTAGTGGTATCTGTATGATGATGACACAGGGATAGACTGGTGGTAGTGGTATCTGTATGATGATGACACAGGGGTAGACTGGTGGTAGTGGTATCTGTGTAAAGACACAGGAATAGACTGGTGGTAGTGGTATCTGTATGATGATACAGGAATAGACTGGTGGTAGTGGTATCTGTGTGAAGACACAGGAATAGACTGGTGGTAGTGGTGTCTGTATGATGACGATACAGGAATAGACTAGTGGTAGTGGTATCTGTATGATGATACAGGAATAGACTGGTGGTAGTGGTATCTGTATGATGATACAGGAATAGACTGGTGGTAGTGGTATCTGTATGATGACGATACAGGAATAGACTGGTGGTAGTGGTATCTGTATAATGACACAGGAATAGAGTGGTGGTAGTGGTATCTGTATGATGATGATACAGGAATAGACTGGTGGTAGTGATATCTGTACGATGACAATATAGGAATAGACTGGTGGTAGTGGTATCTGTATGATGACACAGGCATAGACTGGTGGTAGTGGTATCTGTATGATGACACAGGCATAGACTGGTGGTAGTGGTATCTGTATAATGATGACAGGAATAGACTGGTGGTAGTGGTATCTGTATAATGATGACAGGAATAGACTGGTGGTAGTGGTGTCTGTACGATGATACAGGAATAGACTGGTGGTAGTGGTATCTGTATGATGACGATACAGGAATAGACTGGTGGTAGTGGTATCTGTATGATGACGATACAGGAATAGACTGGTGGTAGTGGTGTCTGTATGATGATACAGGAATAGACTGGTGGTAGTGGTATCTGTATGATGACGATACAGGAATAGACTGGTGGTAGTGGTATCTGTATGATGACGATACAGGAATAGACTGGTGGCAGTGGTATCTGTGTGATGACGATACAGGAATAGACTGGTGGTAGTGGTATCTGTATGATGATGATACAGGAATAGACTGGTGGTAGTGGTATCTGAATGATGATGACACAGGAATAAACTGGTGGCAGTGGTATCTGATGATGATACAGGAATAGACTGGTGGTAGTGGTGTCTGTATGATGACAATATAGGAATAGACTGGTGGTAGTGGTATCTGTACGATGACAATATAGGAATAGACTGGTTGTAGTGGTATCTGTATGATGATACAGGAATAGACTGGTGGTAGTGGTGTCTGTATGATGATACAGGAATAGACTGGTGGTAGTGGTATCTGTATGATGATGATACAGGAATAGACTGGTGGTAGTGGTGTCTGTACGATGATACAGGAATAGACTGGTGGTAGTGGTATCTGTATGATGACGATACAGGAAAAGACTGGTGGTAGTGGTGTCTGTACGATGATACAGGAATAGACTGCTGGTAGTGGTATCTGTATGATGATGATGATACAGGGATAGACTGGTGGTAGTGGTATCTGTATGATGACACAGGAATAGACTGGTGGTAGTGGTATCTGTATGATGATGACACAGGGATAGACTGGTGGTAGTGGTATCTGTATGATGATGACACAGGGATAGACTGGTTGTAGTGGTATCTGTATGATGATGATACAGGAATAGACTGGTGGTAGTGGTATCTGTGTAAAGACACAGGAATAGACTGGTGGTAGTGGTATCTGTATGATGATGCAGGAATAGACTGGTGGTAGTGGTATCTGTGTGAAGACACAGGAATAGACTGGTGGTAGTGGTGTCTGTATGATGACGATACAGGAGTAGACTGGTGGTAGTGGTGTCTGTATGATGATGACACAGGGATAGACTGGTGGTAGTGGTATCTGTATGATGATGACACAGGGATAGACTGGTTGTAGTGGTATCTGTACGATGATACAGGAATAGACTGGTGGTAGTGGTATCTGTGTAAAGACACAGGAATAGACTGGTGGTAGTGGTATCTGTATGATGATACAGGAATAGACTGGTGGTAGTGGTATCTGTGTAAAGACACAGGAATAGACTGGTGGTAGTGGTATCTGTATGATGATACAGGAATAGACTGGTGGTAGTGGTGTCTGTATGATGATACAGGAATAGACTGGTGGTAGTGGTATCTGTATGATGATGATACAGGAATAGACTGGTGGTAGTGGTGTCTGTATGATGACGATACAGGAATAGACTAGTGGTAGTGGTATCTGTGTGATGATTCAGGAATAGACTGGTGGTAGTGGTATCTGCATGATGACACAGGAATAGACTGGTGGTAGTGGTATCTGCATGATGATTCAGGAATAGACTGGTGGTAGTGGTATCTGAATGATGATGATACAGGGATAGACTGGTGGTAGTGGTATCTGTATAATGACATAGGAATAGACTGGTGGTAGTGGTATCTGCATGATGATTCAGGAATAGACTGGTGGTAGTGGTATCTGCATGATGATTCAGGAATAGACTGGTGGTAGTGGTATCTGCATGATGATTCAGGAATAGACTGGTGGTAGTGGTATCTGAATGTGACGATACAGGAATTGACTGGTGGTAGTGGTGTCTGTATGATGACGCAGGAATAGACTGGTGGTAGTGGTATCTGTACAATGATGATGCGGGAATAAACTGGTGGTAGTGGTATCTATATGATGACACAGGAATAGACTGGTGGTAGTGGTATCTGTATGATGAAACAGGAATAGACTGGTGGTAGTGGTATCTGTATGATGACACAGGCATAGACTGGTGGTAGTGGTGTCTGTATGATAACACAGGAATAGACTGGTGGTAGTGGTATCTGTATGATGATACAGGAATAGACTGGTGGTAGTGGTGTCTGTACAATGATGATGCGGGAATAAACTGGTGGTAGTGGTATCTGTATGTGACGATACAGGAATAAACTGGTGGTAGTGGTATCTGTATGATGACACAGGCATAGACTGGTGGTAGTGGTATCTGCACAATGATGATGCGGGAATAGACTGGTGGTAGTGGTATCTCTATGATGACACAGGAATAGACTGGTAGTAGTGGTGTCTGTATGATGACACAGGAATAGACTGGTGGTAGTGGTGTCTGTATGATGACACAGGAATAGACTGGTGGTAGTGGTGTCTGTATGATGACACAGGCATAGACTGGTGGTAGTGGTGTCTGTATGATAACACAGGAATAGACTGGTGGTAGTGGTATCTTTACAATGATGATGCGGGAATAGACTGGTGGTAGTGGTATCTGAATGTGACGATACAGGAATAGACTGGTGGTAGTGGTATCTGTATGATGATACAGGAATAGACTGGTGGTAGTGGTATCTCTATGATGACACAGGAATAGACTGGTAGTAGTGGTGTCTGTATGATGACACAGGAATAGACTGGTGGTAGTGGTGTCTGTATGATGACACAGGAATAGACTGGAGATAGTGGTATCTGAATGTGACAATACAGGGATAGACTGGTGGTAGTGGTGTCTGTATGATGACACAGGAATAGACTGGTGGTAGTGGTGTCTGTATGATGACACAGGAATAGACTGGTGGTAGTGGTGTCTGTATGATCATACAGGAATAGACTGGTGGTAGTGGTATCTGAATGTGACAATACAGGCATAGACTGGTGGTAGTGGTATCTGTATGATGACACAGAAATAGACTGGTGGTAGTGGTGTCTGTATGATGACACAGGAATAGACTGGTGGTAGTGGTGTCTGTATGATGACACAGGCATAGACTGGTGGTAGTGGTATCTGTATGATGACACAGGCATAGACTGGTGGTAGTGGTGTCTGTATGATAACACAGGAATAGACTGGTGGTAGTGGTTTCTGTATGATGACACAGGAATAGACTGGTGGTAGTGGAATCTGTATGATGACGATACAGGAATAGACTGGTGGTAGTGGTATCTGCACAATGATGATGCGGGAATAGACTGGTGGTAGTGGTGTCTGAATGTGACGATACAGGAATAGACTGGTGGTAGTGGTATCTGTATGATGACACAGGAATAGACTGGTGGTAGTGGTGTCTGTACGATGATACAGGAATAGACTGGTGGTAGTGGTATCTGTATGATGACGATACAGGAATAGACTGGTGGTAGTGGTGTCTGTACGATGATACAGGAATAGACTGGTGGTAGTGGTATCTGTATGATGACGATACAGGAAAAGACTGGTGGTAGTGGTGTCTGTACGATGATACAGGAATAGACTGGTGGTAGTGGTATCTGTATGATGATGATACAGGAATAGACTGGTGGTAGTGGTATCTGTGTAAAGACACAGGAATAGACTGGTGGTAGTGGTATCTGTATGATGATACAGGAATAGACTGGTGGTAGTGGTATCTGTGTGAAGACACAGGAATAGACTGGTGGTAGTGGTGTCTGTATGATGACGATACAGGAGAAGACTGGTTGTAGTGGTATCTGTATGATGATGACACAGGGATAGACTGGTGGTAGTGGTATCTGTATGATGACGATACAGGAAAAGACTGGTGGTAGTGGTGTCTGTATGATGATGATACAGGAATAGACTGGTGGTAGTGGTGTCTGTACGATGATACAGGAATAGACTGGTGGTAGTGGTATCTGTATGATGACGATACAGGAAAAGACTGGTGGTAGTGGTGTCTGTACGATGATACAGGAATAGACTGCTGGTAGTGGTATCTGTATGATGATGATGATACAGGGATAGACTGGTGGTAGTGGTATCTGTATGATGACACAGGAATAGACTGGTGGTAGTGGTATCTGTATGATGATGACACAGGGATAGACTGGTGGTAGTGGTATCTGTATGATGATGACACAGGGATAGACTGGTTGTAGTGGTATCTGTATGATGATGATACAGGAATAGACTGGTGGTAGTGGTATCTGTGTAAAGACACAGGAATAGACTGGTGGTAGTGGTATCTGTATGATGATACAGGAATAGACTGGTGGTAGTGGTATCTGTGTGAAGACACAGGAATAGACTGGTGGTAGTGGTGTCTGTATGATGACGATACAGGAGTAGACTGGTGGTAGTGGTGTCTGTATGATGATGACACAGGGATAGACTGGTGGTAGTGGTATCTGTATGATGATGATACAGGGATAGACTGGTTGTAGTGGTATCTGTACGATGATACAGGAATAGACTGGTGGTAGTGGTATCTGTGTAAAGACACAGGAATAGACTGGTGGTAGTGGTATCTGTATGATGATACAGGAATAGACTGGTGGTAGTGGTATCTGTGTAAAGACACAGGAATAGACTGGTGGTAGTGGTATCTGTATGATGATACAGGAATAGACTGGTGGTAGTGGTGTCTGTATGATGATACAGGAATAGACTGGTGGTAGTGGTATCTGTATGATGATGATACAGGAATAGACTGGTGGTAGTGGTGTCTGTATGATGACGATACAGGAATAGACTAGTGGTAGTGGTATCTGTATGATGATGATACAGGGATAGACTGGTGGTAGTGGTATCTGAATATGACGATACAGGAATAGACTGGTGGTAGTGGTATCTGTGTGAAGACACAGGAAAAGACTGGTGGTAGTGGTGTCTGTACGATGATACAGGAATAGACTGGTGGTAGTGGTATCTGTATGATGATGATACAGGGATAGACTGGTGGTAGTGGTATCTGTATGATGACACAGGAATAGACTGGTGGTAGTGGTATCTGTATGATGATGACACAGGGATAGACTGGTGGTAGTGGTATCTGTATGATGATGACACAGGGATAGACTGGTTGTAGTGGTATCTGTATGATGATGATACAGGAATAGACTGGTGGTAGTGGTATCTGTGTAAAGACACAGGAATAGACTGGTGGTAGTGGTATCTGTATGATGATACAGGAATAGACTGGTGGTAGTGGTATCTGTGTGAAGACACAGGAATAGACTGGTGGTAGTGGTGTCTGTATGATGACGATACAGGAGTAGACTGGTTGTAGTGGTATCTGTATGATGACACAGGGATAGACTGGTGGTAGTGGTATCTGTATGATGATGACACAGGGATAGACTGGTGGTAGTGGTATCTGTATGATGATGACACAGGAATAGACTGGTGGTAGTGGTATCTGTATGATGATGTTACAGGAATAGACTGGTGGTAGTGGTATCTGTGTAAAGACACAGGAATAGACTGGTGGTAGTGGTATCTGTATGATGATACAGTAATAGACTGGTGGTAGTGGTGTCTGTATGATGATACAGGAATAGACTGGTGGTAGTGGTATCTGTGTAAAGACACAGGAATAGACTGGTTGTAGTGGTATCTGTATGATGATACAGGAATAGACTGGTGGTAGTGGTGTCTGTATGATGATACAGGAATAGATTGGTGGTAGTGGTGTCTGTATGATGATGATACAGGGATAGACTGGTGGTAGTGGTATCTGAATATGACGATACAGGAATAGACTGGTGGTAGTGGTATCTGTGTGAAGACACAGGAATAGACTGGTGGTAGTGGTATCTGTATGATGACACAGGGATAGACTGGTGGTAGTGGTATCTGTATGATGATACAGGAATAGACTGGTGGTAGTGGTATCTGTGTGAAGACACAGGAATAGACTGGTGGTAGTGGTATCTGTATGATGACACAGGGATAGACTGGTGGTAGTGGTATCTGTATGATGATACAGGAATAGACTGGTGGTAGTGGTATCTGTATGATGATACAGGAATAGACTGGTGGTAGTAGTGTCTGTATGATGACGATACAGGAATAGACTGGTGGTAGTGGTGTCTGTATGATGATGATACAGGGATAGACTGGTGGTAGTGGTATCTGTATGATGACGATACAGGAATAGACTGGTGGTAGTGGTATCTGTGTGAAGACACAGGAATAGACTGGTGGTAGTGGTATCTGTATGATGACACAGGAATAGACTGGTGGTAGTGGTGTCTGTATGATGATGATACAGGAATAGACTGGTGGTAGTGGTGTCTGTATGATGACGATACAGGAATAGACTGGTGGTAGTGGTGTCTGTATGATGATGATACAGGGATAGACTGGTGGTAGTGGTATCTGTATGATGACGATACAGGAATAGACTGGTGGTAGTGGTATCTGTGTGAAGACACAGGAATAGACTGGTGGTAGTGGTATCTGTGTGAAGACACAGGAATAGACTGGTGGTAGTGGTATCTGTATGATGACGATACAGGAATAGACTGGTGGTAGTGGTGTCTGTATGATGATGATACAGGAATAGACTGGTGGTAGTGGTATCTGTGTGAAGACACAGGAATAGACTGGTGGTAGTGGTATCTGTATGATGACACAGGAATAGACTGGTGGTAGTGGTATCTGTATGATGACACAGGAATAGACTGGTGGTAGTGGTATCTGAATGTGACAATACAGAACCTACGAAAGACAAAAATATATCTCATACCCTACCATCATTATATATTATATAATTAGTATATATGTAGCTTACCACGGGCCTAGGTGGTCTGGAGTTGGGACCCGGTCCTATTTGTCTACCCTTTTATATGCAATACTTCAACTTTGATATACAGTAAGGTTTTTAATATAGGCAGTATAGGTACCGTCCCAATTTAGGGTCACCTTGCCGCTGGTGGGACGGCTTGTATACTTTTTTTGATCAAAAATAGTTCACTAAGTACCCTATATTTATTATGCAACTTTGCTTTACATTTATATATAATGATGGTAGGGTATGAGATATATTTTTGTCTTTCGTAGGTTTTGCTTCTTTTTGCTAGTGTGAACATGCTCCTATTTCTTGCATGTCTACCATCTTAGACCTCAGTTCACATTGCTTGGTTTTATGTGACAATACAGGAATAGACTGGTGGTAGTGGTATCTGAATGTGACGATACAGGAATAGACTGGTGGTAGTGGTATCTGTATGATGACACAGGAATAGACTGGTGGTAGTGGTATCTGCATGATGATACAGGAATATACTGGTGGTAGTGGTATCTGTATGATGACACAGGAATAGACTGGTGGTAGTGGTATCTGTATGATGACACAGGAATAGACTGGTGGTAGTGGTATCTGTATGATGACGATACAGGAATAGACTGGTGGTAGTGGTGTCTGTATGATGATACAGGAATAGACTGGTGGTAGTGGTGTCTGTACGATGATGACACAGGGATAGACTGGTGGTAGTGGTATCTGTATGATGACACAGGAATAGACTGGTGGTAGTGGTGTCTGTATGATGACACAGGAATAGACTGGTGGTAGTGGTATCTGTATGATGATGACACAGGGATAGACTGGTGGTAGTGGTATCTGTATGATGATGACACAGGGGTAGACTGGTGGTAGTGGTATCTGTGTAAAGACACAGGAATAGACTGGTGGTAGTGGTATCTGTATGATGATACAGGAATAGACTGGTGGTAGTGGTATCTGTGTGAAGACACAGGAATAGACTGGTGGTAGTGGTGTCTGTATGATGACGATACAGGAATAGACTAGTGGTAGTGGTATCTGTATGATGACACAGGAATAGACTGGTTGTAGTGGTATCTGTATGATGATACAGGAATAGACTGGTGGTAGTGGTATCTGTATGATGATACAGGAATAGACTGGTGGTAGTGGTATCTGTATGATGACGATACAGGAATAGACTGGTGGTAGTGGTATCTGTATAATGACACAGGAATAGAGTGGTGGTAGTGGTATCTGTATGATGATGATACAGGAATAGACTGGTGGTAGTGATATCTGTACGATGACAATATAGGAATAGACTGGTGGTAGTGGTATCTGTATGATGACACAGGCATAGACTGGTGGTAGTGGTATCTGTATGATGACACAGGCATAGACTGGTGGTAGTGGTATCTGTATAATGATGACAGGAATAGACTGGTGGTAGTGGTATCTGTATAATGATGACAGGAATAGACTGGTGGTAGTGGTGTCTGTACGATGATACAGGAATAGACTGGTGGTAGTGGTATCTGTATGATGACGATACAGGAATAGACTGGTGGTAGTGGTATCTGTATGATGACGATACAGGAATAGACTGGTGGTAGTGGTGTCTGTATGATGATACAGGAATAGACTGGTGGTAGTGGTATCTGTATGATGACGATACAGGAATAGACTGGTGGTAGTGGTATCTGTATGATGACGATACAGGAATAGACTGGTGGCAGTGGTATCTGTGTGATGACGATACAGGAATAGACTGGTGGTAGTGGTATCTGTATGATGATGATACAGGAATAGACTGGTGGTAGTGGTATCTGAATGATGATGACACAGGAATAAACTGGTGGCAGTGGTATCTGATGATGATACAGGAATAGACTGGTGGTAGTGGTGTCTGTATGATGACAATATAGGAATAGACTGGTGGTAGTGGTATCTGTACGATGACAATATAGGAATAGACTGGTTGTAGTGGTATCTGTATGATGACACAGGAATAGACTGGTGGTAGTGGTATCTGTATGATGACACAGGAATAGACTGGTGGTAGTGGTATCTGTATGATGACGATACAGGAATAGACTGGTGGTAGTGGTGTCTGTATGATGATACAGGAATAGACTGGTGGTAGTGGTATCTGTATGATGATGATACAGGAATAGACTGGTGGTAGTGGTATCTGTATGATGACAATATAGGAATAGACTGGTGGTAGTGGTATCTGTACGATGACAATATAGGAATAGACTGGTTGTAGTGGTATCTGTATGTTGATACAGGAATAGACTGGTTGTAGTGGTATCTGTATGATGATACAGGAATAGACTGGTGGTAGTGGTGTCTGTATGATGATACAGGAATAGACTGGTGGTAGTGGTATCTGTATGATGACGATACAGGAATAGACTGGTGGCAGTGGTATCTGTGTGATGACGATACAGGAATAGACTGGTGGTAGTGGTATCTGTATGATGATGATACAGGAATAGACTGGTGGTAGTGGTATCTGTACGATGACAATATAGGAATAGACTGGTTGTAGTGGTATCTGAATGTGACGATACAGGAATAGATTGGTGGTAGTGGTATCTGTATGATGATACAAGAATAAACTGGTAGTAGTGGTGTCTGTATGATGACACAGGAATAGACTGGTGGTAGTGGTGTCTGTATGATGACACAGGAATAGACTGGTGGTAGTGGTATCTGTATGATGACACAGGAATAGACTGGTGGTAGTGGTATCTGTATGATGACACAGGAATAGACTGGTGGTAGTGGTATCTGAATGTGACAATACAGGAATATACTGGTGGTAGTGGTATCTGTATGATGACACAGCAATAGACTGGTGGTAGTGGTGTCTGTATGATGATACAGGAATAGACTGGTGGTAGTGGTATCTGTGTAAAGACACAGGAATAGACTGGTGGTAGTGGTATCTGTATGATGATACAGGAATAGACTGGTGGTAGTGGTATCTGTATGATGATACAAGAATAGACTGGTGGTAGTGGTGTCTGTATGATGACACAGGAATAGACTGGTGGTAGTGGTGTCTGTATGATGACGATACAGGAATAGACTAGTGGTAGTGGTATCTGTATGATGATACAGGAATAGACTGGTGGTAGTGGTATCTGTATGATGATACAGGAATAGACTGGTGGTAGTGGTATCTGTATGATGACGATACAGGAATAGACTGGTGGTAGTGGTGTCTGTATGATGACACAGGAATAGACTGGTGGTAGTGGTGTCTGTATGATGACGATACAGGAATAGACTAGTGGTAGTGGTATCTGTATGATGATACAGGAATAGACTGGTGGTAGTGGTATCTGTATGATGATACAGGAATAGACTGGTGGTAGTGGTATCTGTACGATGACGATACTGGAATAGACTGGAGGTAGTGGTATCTGTATAATGACACAGGAATAGACTGGTAGTGGTATCTGTATGATGATGATACAGGAATAGACTGGTGGTAGTGGTATCTGTATAATGACATAGGAATAGACTGGTGGTAGTGGTATCTGTATGATGACACAGGCATAGACTGGTGGTAGTGGTATCTGTATGATGACACAGGCATAGACTGGTGGTAGTGGTATCTGTATAATGATGACAGGAATAGACTGGTGGTAGTGGTATCTGTATAATGATGACAGGAATAGACTGGTGGTAGTGGTGTCTGTACGATGATACAGGAATAGACTGGTGGTAGTGGTGTCTGTATGATGATACAGGAATAGACTGGTGGTAGTGGTATCTGTATGATGACGATACAGTAATAGACTGGTGGTAGTGGTATCTGTATGATGATACAGGAATAGACTGGTGGTAGTGGTGTCTGTATGATGATACAGGAATAGACTGGTGGCAGTGGTATCTGTATGATGACGATACAGGAATAGACTGGTGGCAGTGGTATCTGTGTGATGACGATACAGGAATAGACTGGTGGTAGTGGTATCTGTATGATGACGATACAGGAATAGACTGGTGGTAGTGGTGTCTGTATGATGATACAGGAATAGACTGGTGGTAGTGGTATCTGTATGATGACGATACAGGAATAGACTGGTGGCAGTGGTATCTGTGTGATGACGATACAGGAATAGACTGGTGGTAGTGGTATCTGTATGATGATACAGGAATAGACTGGTGGTAGTGGTGTCTGTATGATGATACAGGAATAGACTGGTGGTAGTGGTATCTGTATGATGATGATACAGGAATAGACTGGTGGTAGTGGTATCTGTATGATGACGATACAGGAATAGACTGGTGGCAGTGGTATCTGTGTGATGACGATACAGGAATAGACTGGTGGTAGTGGTATCTGTATGATGACGATACAGGAATAGACTGGTGGTAGTGGTGTCTGTATGATGATACAGGAATAGACTGGTGGTAGTGGTATCTGTATGATGACGATACAGGAATAGACTGGTGGCAGTGGTATCTGTGTGATGACGATACAGGAATAGACTGGTGGTAGTGGTATCTGTATGATGATGATACAGGAATAGACTGGTGGTAGTGGTATCTGTACGATGACAATATAGGAATAGACTGGTGGTAGTGGTATCTGTACGATGACAATATAGGAATAGACTGGTTGTAGTGGTATCTGTACGATGACAATATAGGAATAGACTGGTTGTAGTGGTATCTGTATGACGATACAGGAATAGACTGGTGGCAGTGGTATCTGTGTGATGACGATACAGGAATAGACTGGTGGTAGTGGTATCTGTATGATGATGATACAGGAATAGACTGGTGGTAGTGGTATCTGTACGATGACAATATAGGAATAGACTGGTTGTAGTGGTATCTGAATGTGACGATACAGGAATAGATTGGTGGTAGTGGTATCTGTATGATGATACAAGAATAAACTGGTAGTAGTGGTGTCTGTATGATGACACAGGAATAGACTGGTGGTAGTGGTATCTGTATGATGGTACAGGAATAGACTGGTTTTAGTGGTGTCTGTATGATGACACAGGAATAGACTGGTGGTAGTGGTATCTGTATGATGACACAGGAATAGACTGGTGGTAGTGGTATCTGAATGTGACAATACAGGAATATACTGGTGGTAGTGGTATCTGTATGATGACACAGGAATAGACTGGTGGTAGTGGTGTCTGTATGATGACACAGGAATAGACTGGTGGTAGTGGTATCTGTATGATGATACAAGAATAGACTGGTAGTAGTGGTGTCTGTATGATGACACAGGAATAGACTGGTGGTAGTGGTATCTGTATGATGATGATACAGGGATAGACCGGTGGTAGTGGTATCTGTATGATGATACAAGAATAGACTGGTAGTAGTGGTGTCTGTATGATGACACAGGAATAGACTGGTGGTAGTGGTATCTGAATGTGACAATACAGGAATAGACTGGTGGTAGTGGTGTCTGAATGTGACAATACAGGAATATACTGGTGGTAGTGGTATCTGTATGATGACACAGGAATAGACTGGTGGTAGTGGTGTCTGTATGATGACACAGGAATAGACTGGTGGTAGTGGTATCTGTATGATGATACAAGAATAGACTGGTAGTAGTGGTGTCTGTATGATGACACAGGAATAGACTGGTGGTAGTGGTATCTGTATGATGATGATACAGGGATAGACCGGTGGTAGTGGTATCTGTATGATGATACAAGAATAGACTGGTAGTAGTGGTGTCTGTATGATGACACAGGAATAGACTGGTGGTAGTGGTATCTGAATGTGACAATACAGGAATAGACTGGTGGTAGTGGTGTCTGTATGATGACACAGGAATAGACTGGTGGTAGTGGTATCTGTATGATGACAGGAATAGACTGGTGGTAGTGGTATCTGTATGATGACACAGGAATAGACTGGTGGCAGTGGTATCTGTATGATGATACAAGAATAAACTGGTGGTAGTGATATCTGTACGATGATGATGCAAGAATAGACTGGTGGTAGTGGTATCTGTATGATGACACAGGAATAGACTGGTGGCAGTGGTATCTGTATGATGATACAAGAATAAACTGGTGGTAGTGATATCTGTAAGATGATGATGCAAGAATAGACTGGTGGTAGTGGTATCTGTATGATGATGATACAGGAATAGACTGGTGGTAGTGGTATCTGTATGATGACACAGGAATAGACTGGTGGTAGTGGTATCTGTATGATGATACAAGAATAAACTGGTGGTAGTGATATCTGTACGATGATGATGCAACAATAGACTGGTGGTAGTGGTATCTGTATGATGACACAGGAATAGACTGGTGATAGTGGTGTCTGTATGATGACGACACAGGAATAGACTAGTGGTTGTGGTATCTGTATGATGACACAGGAATAGACTGGTGGTAGTGGTATCTGTATGATGATGCAAGAATAAACTGGTGGTAGTGGTATCTGTACGATGATGATGCAACAATAGACTGGTGGTAGTGGTATCTGTATGATGACACAGGAATAGACTGGTGATAGTGGTGTCTGTATGATGACGACACAGGAATAGACTAGTGGTTGTGGTATCTGTATGATGACACAGGAATAGACTGGTGGTAGTGGTATCTGTATGATGATACAAGAATAAACTGGTGGTAGTGGTATCTGTACGATGATGATGCAACAATAGACTGGTGGTAGTGGTATCTGTATGATGACACAGGAATAGACTGGTGGTAGTGGTATCTGTATGATGATACAGGAATAGACTGGTGGTAGTGGTATCTGTATTATGATACAGGAATAGACTGGTGGTAGTGGTGTCTGTATGATGACACAGGAATAGACTGGTGATAGTGGTGTCTGTATGATGACGACACAGGAATAGACTAGTGGTAGTGGTATCAGTATGATGATGATACAGGAATAGACTGGTGGTAGTGTTATCTGTATGATGATGATTCAGCAATAGACAAGTGGTAGTGGTATCTATACAATGATACAGGAATAGACTGGTGGTAGTGATTTCTGTATGATGATGATACAGGAATAGTCTGGTGGTAGTGGTATCTGTATGATGATGATACAGGAATAGACTGGTGGTAGTGGTATCTGTATGATGATGATACAGGAATAGACTGGTGGTAGTGGTATCTGTATGATGATGATTCAGGTATAGACTGGTGGTAGTGGTATCTGTTTGACAATACATGAATAGACTGGTGGTAGTGGTATCTGTATGATGACGATACAGGAATAGACTGGTGGCAGTGGTATCTGTATTATGATGGTACAGGGATAGATTGGTGGTAGGGCTATATGTATGATGACAATACTGAAATAGACTAGTAGTTATGACATCTGTATGGTGATGATACGGGAATAGACTGGTGGTTTTGATATAATACAGATATGTGAATACTGGGTTCAGGATAATTGTTCATGCATTTTGGCACTTACAATGGCTTGCGAAAGTATTCACCCCCTTGTCTTTTTACCTATTTTGTTATATTCCAACTTGTGTGTGACGACACCGCATTTTTTCTTGATTAGGCCAGTTGTGTTTCTTCGGTGGGTCAAGAGACATAGGCCATAGTTATATGAGCCTGAACGTTGACTCTTGAGGTGGTGTTCTTTGCAGCCTATTGTTTTGCTATCTTTGGAGGACCGGCACGCAGTGTAATTGAACAATCAATGTTTTCTAATATGTTATTATCCATTGTATAAGTCCAGGTAGCTTGTTGATCTGCAAACAGTGAAGGACAAACTATGCTCATTGATTAAATACTCAAACAGTGAGAGATGACCTCATCCCACCTTCCCCCTGACCTGTGGATGATGGCCTGAAGGACAGTTGTGAACTATAAAAGGGGAATCTGCCTCTGTTCCCAGAGAGACTCTACAGGATGCTTAAGGGACCACTTCCCCAGCTGGAGGAATACTGATCTGCTCCATTGACCATCAATGAATCCGCAAAGACGTTTTTGAAGAATCCAGTTTGGGACAATCAGGTCACCTGGCTACAATCTTCAATGAATTGTCAGCTTCCTGAGATGGCTGCTACCTCCTCTCTGTGGGTGCCCGCCAAAAGTGGGGTGCTTCTGGTTGGGGTAGTTGGCCCTGGATGCCCTGAAGTCGCAGCTGCTCTAATCCCGGCGAGCCAGCGGAATGGTGAGACTCTGTAATTTGCACCATCTTGTGTATTTGCTTGGGCTGTACTATATGTTATTGCCTGTTGGTGGTTTTCTGAGTAGTATTCTGCCGAAGGGAAAAGGGGCACGGACGTTCAGTGGTATGAGCCCTGGTGCATGCGGTCTCTCTAAAGACAGCAGGGCCAGAGGATGAGAACACCAACTGACCCTCGTGTTTCCACACGGTGTTTAAATATGTTTGTAATCCGATTTGTGTGATGTATCAGCACTAAATAGTCTAAATTGGTGAAGTGAGAAAAATGTAGGCATAAATTAAATAATCAAATAACTAAAAATTGGCATGTACTCACCCCTTTTGCTATGAAGGCCCTAAAAATTTCTGGTGCAAGCATTTCCCTTCATAAGTCCCATGCTTAGTGACAGGAAGTCCACCTGTGTGCAATACAAGTGTCACATGTCTTTCAGTATATACACTTTAACTTTTCTGAAAGGCCACAGGCTGCAACACCATTAAGAAAGAGTAACCGCTAACCAATCAACATCATGAAGACCAAGGAGATCTCCAAACAAGTCCGTGTCATAGAAAATATTAAAAATCTCTCCCTCTGAAATCCCTCTCACTCTTCCCTCCTCCACTATACCATTTGTCAAAGGAGCAAGAGCTCGCAATCTAAGGAGCTGTCACAAGAGGTGGCAAACTCAATTATCCAAGCTAATTACCTCCTTGTAGAGAGACATGGGTGACGAATAGAACCCTTTGAACATATGGGCCAGAGATTAAAAGAGACGAGGAAACAACTTGTTAAGATTACAAAGGGAATCTACCTCACTCCGTACAATAGCCGGGATATTTTCATTTGCATATGTGTTGAATCTTCAGTGTCTTAGGCACCGCAATGGAATATCGGAAGTTCTATAATTTCGATTGTGATGGGACACATATTTTTAGCGGTGGGACTAACTGGGGAACAGATGCATATTTTTCCGTACCTGTGCTCCCCGCCGGTGAGCTGTAACGCAAGAGGGCAAACATGACCAACAGCAGTTGAAGGGCAGAGACCAGCCCATGTGAGACTATCACAGGGGAGTGTGTGGGCAGGGCCTCTTTCGGCATAAAATACCAAGCTGAATATGGGTCTATACTCATGCCAGGAGATACATATTTGTGTAAGCAGGGGTCCTGTTCCATAACGGCCAGAATTGGAGTGCTTCCCTCCAGCTAAACTGAGTCATATCTGCGATGGGTCTAGTAAGTTTCTTCTAATAATCCCTTTTATTTTGTGTAACTGTATATTCTGTATTGTCTTGTCCCCCTTTGTAAAATCTTTTGTATATTTGTTTCATTAACACTGCCTCCCTTTGGATTAAATATAAAATTTAATAGTTCTGTTTCTTCTGTTCTGTAATCGTTCCTCCCCCGAAGCCATATACGCTACCAGAAACCAGGCGTCCGGCCAGGCCTGTATTAGATTTTATATCTTAAAAAACGAAACTGATTGGTCTTTCCTCTCACCCTCTTCAAGGCTAGGATATTCTTTACATCCTCAGAGCTGACGAGTGCACGCGTGACACCAGGTTCCTTGAAGAAGGGACTCATTATGACAGATTAAAGGAATTAGGTATCTGTAAGGAGGCTGGCAGCTTCAATTTATAGGATACAGCATTAATTTGCTTGATGACTTCAAAGGGACCAATAATGCGAGGATCTAAGTTGTAGGACGGAATCTTAAGACTGATGTACTTAGAAGATAACCACACCTTATCTACTGGACAATAACAATGTGAATCCAAGCGTCTCTTGTCCGCATGCCTCTTCATACGTTCAGACGACATCTCTTCAGTGGCTTTAGTGTCCTCCAATATCTTCGGGAAATCCTTTGTAAGGTCATCGGCTGCTGGTACGCCAGAACTGGTCGACACTGGAAGAGGAATTTCTCGTTGTTGCCCAAAAACAATGAAGACTGGAGAACTTGCAGAAGACTCACTTATATGGTTGTTATAGGAGAACTCTGCCTATGGTAAGAGCTTGACCCAATCATCATGATGTGCGTTAGTGAAGTGCCTCAGGAAGTTGGCCAGAATCTGGTTGATTCTGTCTGCTGTATTGAGGGTGGTATGCAGATGAAAAACGCAGGGCAACGTTCAGAAGTTTACACAAAGCTCACCAGAATCTGGATGTGAACTGGACATCTCGATCAGACACGATGTGGCGAGGGAGTCCGTGAAGACGGAATATGTGCTAATGAATTTTTCCACAAGTTCCATAGTGAACGGAAGGCCTGGTAACAGAGTGAAATATGCCATCTTCAGGAAGCGATCCACCATCACCCAAATGACGGAACAGCCTGAACACACAGGAAGATCTGTAATAGAGTTCATAGCAATATGCTGCCAAGGCACCGAGGGCATAGGGTGTGGTAGGAGTCGCCCGGATGGGAGTTGCCTAGGAACTTGCACAGGAAGGGCAGGTGTAAACTAACTCTATTATTTCCTTACGCATGGTAGGCCACCAGTAGTGATGTGATATGAGCTGTAAAGTCTTTCTCTTCCCAACCACCTTGGATGAGTGCCCTTACTGCAGAGCTTGCCTTTTGTCTGATTCTGACACCAAAGTTTTGCCTGACGGAATTCGGGACAGATTTACCAGAGCCACAGTAACCATCTTGGCTGGCTCAATGATGAGTTGAGGTTCCTCCTCTTGATCGGTGGGCAGGAAGGAGCGGGAAAGGGCATCAGCTTTGATCTTTTTGTCAAGTGGCTGAAAATGCAGAACATAATCACAACAGGCAAAAGTAGCGACCACCTAGCTTGACGCGGGTTGAGTTTTTTTGCGGACTGCAGGTAGGCCAGATTCTCTTAGTCGGTATAGATGACGAATGGATGGACCGCTTATCATGAAAACAACACCCACTTGGGTCAGACTTTGCAGCTCTCTGGCGCCCCCTTATCCTGCTGGTCAAACACGGTATTGACCGAGGATAAGCACGGGTGCAGCTGCTCTAATTTATGTCGACTATTGCGGCACGTGATGTGACAGGACGTATATATACCACCAGTTCCTTCCAGGAACGTATATATACCTCCGACCAGCCACCCTCAAACCACAATATCACATAAATACTGGTATACTGCCACCACCGATCGCTTAACAGGTGGATCGGGTACCTGGTAGGTAACGTGAATTAGCGGGTGAGGAACGTGTTTGCTCGACATAGGACAAGAAGGAAGAAACTGGTAAATAATTAATGATTTACTCCCAAAAGGGGGGCAGTGTTTACAAAATATATACAAGATATTATAAAGGAGACAATTTACATATATGCATAAACAGTTATTAAAATAAAAGGGATAAGTGATAGCAAAACCTGCTTCACAAGGTGATGGTCTCAGATTCTCTGGGGGGGGACGGCTCCCCGGAAATTAGAGGTGATTCTTATTACGCCGCGTTATGTGCGTGCGTTCGACGTCCCTGAGAAGAATGGCTTGAAAAATGGCCGATCTGGTTTTTAGCAAGCAGCCAAAACTCTGGGAGACACCCATTATGTACCTCCCACGGGGGCTCGGCTTTGCGAGCCCACCCTGCTACAGAAGACCTAAAAAATCCTTCAGATTTCATATCTTGGTGTGGGGGGGGTCCCACATCCAAGAGGGAGACATCATCTTGACCGTCACCAGTATTCATGAAGATAGAGTTCAAATATGAAATTGCTATGACGCTCAGAAGCTCAGAATTCATTATCTCAGTTACCGGTCATTCCTCAGTTATGCAAGTTATACTATTGTAATGGGAAAAATTTAAGCATTCCAAAAAAGTGGTCCCGATGTTTCTGTCGGACCTCTACGTTATTAAAATCGATATTAAACGTTTGTACAATTAAACAATGGGGTTTTTTGGAGGGACTTTCCGGTTTGTACCAGTGCTTGCTCTGGACTGAGGTTTTATGGCGGGTCATAAAGATTCCTGGTTTGGGGCAAAGCAAAAGTGAGTTCTATGTCTTCTCTTACAAACGGATAGGGGTGGGGGTTTTTCCTTTTTCTTTGAGACATATCTCGTTTTTAAAAATTCGGGGAAAAATACCTTTTGCCTGACACCTCCCCCTTTTAGACTGCGCTATGGAGGTAGGACCTTCTGGTACTCCTCCAAGCGTATGTCTGGAGGCTCCCCTCGCCGGGACAACCCATCGGCATTGCCATGCTCGCTGCCCTTGCGGTGTTGAATGGTAAAGTCGTACTGCTGGAGGGTGAGGCTCCAGCGTAACAACCTTCCGTTGGCACCTGACATGGTGTGCAGCCAACTCAGGGGGTTGTGGTCAGTCACGACAGTGAAGGGGCGCCCGTACAAGTAAGGCTGTAAGCGGTTGAGGGCCCATACAATGGCCAGGCACTCCTTCTCTATGGTGGAATAGGCCACTTCCCTCGGCAGCAGTTTCCGGCTTAGGTACAACACGGGGTGTTCTTGGTTCCCCGAGTCGACCTGGCTGAGTACAGCACCGAGGCCAAACTCACTGGCGTCTGTCTGTACTAAGAGTGGCCGTGTGCCGTCGACCGCCTTTAGTACAGGAGAGCTGCTCAGGGCAGTCTTCAAAGCCCTAAAGGCCACCTCGCATTCATCCGTCCATTTGATGGAATGGGGTAGGCTCTTCCTGGTGAGGTCTGTCAAGGGCTTCGCAAGGCTACTATAGTCCTGTACAAAGCGTCTATAGTACCCTGCGGTGCCCAAGAAGGACTGCACCTGCTTCTTGGTCCTGGGGGTGGGCCAGGACACGATAGCGTCCACCTTTCCAGGCTCTGGCTTCAGAGTACCCCCACCTACCCGGTGCCCCAGGTAGTGGACCTCGTTTATGCCCATCTGGCACTTTCCTGGCTTGATGGTCAAGCCCGCCTGGTGAATGCGCCCGAGCACCTGCTGCAGATGCTCGAGGTGATCCTCCCAGGTGGAACTGAAGATGGCAATGTCATCCAGGTACGCCACTGCGTACCTCTCCAGTCCCTGGAGCAGGTGGTTGACCATTCACTGGAACGTGGCAGGGGCATTTTTCATGCCGAAAGGCATGACTGTGGATTCATGCAATCCGAAGGGGGTGATAAAGGCGGACTTCTCCTGGGCCCCGGGGCTCAAGGGAATCTGCCAATATCCCCGACTCAAATCCATAATGGAGAGATAGCTCGCACTGGCTAACCGCTCCAGCAGCTCCTCAATGCGTGGCATTGGTTGTGCATCAGAGGCTGTGATAGCGTTGAGTCCCCCTGTAGTCCACACAGAACCGGGTGGTCCGGTCCTTCTTTGGCACCAGGACTACAGGTGAGGCCCACGCGCTCTTGGACCGCTTAAACACCCCCAACTGCAGCATCTCCTCGACCTCCTGGCGCATGACATGCTGCACCTCGTCGGAGATTCGATAGGCTGTCCGCCGGAGTGGGGCATGATTCCCGGTGTCCACTTCATGGACCGCCACTTCAGTCCTGCCAGGCAGGTTGGTGAACACTGCTTGGAAGGGTTTCAGCACTGCTTGCATCTGAGACCTCTGGTCTGCGGATAGCAAGTCGCTTAGCTCTACATCCTCTAGGGACCCGCTGGCCTTCGCTTGGGCGAGCATGTCCAAGAGGGGGTCATCCTCCCCATCCTCGGGCAGGTTGCAGACCGGTAGGACGCAGGTTCCACGTTCTTGATGAGCCTTCATCATATTAACGTGAAACGCCTTCCGCCTACCCCGCTCGTGGTCAAGTGTGATCACGTAGGTGACCGGGTTGAGCTGTTGGTGAATGACGTACGGGCCTTCCCAGGCCGCCTGAAACTTGTCCTTTGGTACGGGGACCAGCACCCACACCTTCTGACCCACCTGGTAGGTCCGTTCTCGGGTGTTCTGGTCATACCAATGCTTCTGGTGAGCCTGGGCTTGCGCCATGTTGTCATGCACCAACTGCGTCAAGGTCTGCATCTTGTCACGGAAGCGCATGACATACTCCACGATGGACACTCCTGGGGAGCTCGGCTCTTCTTCCCAGAATTCCCTTATCAAACCAAGGGGTCCTCGGACACGCCTGCCATACAGGAGCTCAAAGGGAGAGAACCCCGTTGAGGCCTGTGGAACCTCTCTGTAAGCAAATAGCAGGTGTGGGAGGTAACGCTCCCAGTCGCGACCCTGGGTCTCAACCAGCATTTTTAACATCTGTTTGAGGGTACCGTTGAATCGCTCACACAAACCATTGGTCTGTGGGTGATACGCGCTCGATACCAAATGCTGCACCTGCATTTTCTTACATAGAGCCTCCATTAAGCGTGACATGAACTGGGTCCCATGGTCGGTAAGCATCTCCCTGGGAAATCCTACTCGCGAAAAGATGGCCAAGAGGGCGTCCGCCACCTTATCCGCCCTAATTGAGGACAGTGCTACTGCCTCCGGATACCGAGTAGCATAGTCTACCACGGTAAGGATGAAACTTTTTCCAGAGCTGCTGGGCATGGCCAGTGGTCCCACAATGTCCACAGCAATCCTCTGGAAAGGCTCCTCTATCACTGGCAAAGAGATCAGGGGGGCTTTGGGGGCCGGCCCTTACTTTCCCACTCTTTGACATGTGGTACAGGATCGACAGTAGTTCACCACATCTGTCCTCATTTTGGGCCAATAAAAGTGATGAGACAGCCGGGCCTTGGTTTTGCTGACCCCCAAGTGTCCAGCGAGTGGAATTTTATGGGCGATCCGCAACAACTCATCCCTGAATTGGTAGGGGACAACCAGCTGTCTTTCCCTCAGCCACTCCTGTTGGGGTGTACAGGGAACTGTCTCCCGGTACAACTTCCCTTGGTCCCAGAATACCCTCGTCTTATCCGACTCGGAGGTGGGTTTCTCCGCGAGGCTCCTTAACGTCTCCAGGCTAGCATCTGAGTGCAGAGCTGCCTGAAACTCCTGGCTGGAGGAAGCCAGAAGTGAGGTTAAGGCCACGTCCTCACTGGGACCCTCTGGGACCAGCTCTGGGTCCATACCTGATCCTGTTATTCCTCTGTCCGAGGAGGGTCCAGAAGGCAGGGTGTTACTTGCGTTCTGGGCACTCTGACTGCGGGTAACAGCGGCTATATAGGCCGTCTCCCCGGGGAATAACACCGTCTCAGCCTGCGAGGCCATGAGAACTACTTCTCCATCATCCTCCATTACCTCAGGCAGAGTGCTACGTATGGGGCAGCGACTATCAGCCAGGTCACATTCTGTTGTGACACTGGTCACTGGCACAGCACCACCTGCTTCATAGTCCTCGTGCCTCTCCCCATTACCCTTGGCACTGACACTTGTTCCTGCTAGGGGATCCTCAGCAACATCACCCCGCAGAGTGACATGGCTGAGTTCTCCTGTACCTTCCAAAACAACAACAACAACATCATCATCATCATCAGCATCATGTAAAGCATTGACATTCACAGTATCAGTATTAACCTTACCAACCGTATCAGATCGGGGAGGGGTGTTAGGGACATAATAAGCTAACATCCTCCCCAAATCAGTTCCCAACAAAACATTTGCAGGTAGGTTTTTGGATACTCCCACTTCCTTCACCCCACTCCCCGCACCCCAATCAATAAAAACCCGGGCCATAGGCAAGGGGCATCGGACGCCCCCAATCCCGGTGACAGTCAGGGTCTTTCCCGGAATAAGCTCTTCAGTGGACACCAGTTCGGGTCCGATGAGGGTTCGTTCGGCCCCAGTGTCCTTGAGGCCTACAGTGAGAGTGTCCCCCACCCTGACAGACTGAAAGTTTTCACAGGCCCTCCCAACCAGCCCACCCACCAAAAGAACTGAGGCATTAGGCTCTGGGGCCTTGGATGGGGGGTTCTTCCTCTGCTTCTCTGGGCAAGTGGCACTGAGATGACCAGTCTGGTTGCAGAAATAACACCTGCGGGCATCAGATGCAGGCCGGGCATTGGTAACGGGAAAAAAGGCCTCCGGAAGGTCGACTGGCAGGGGCAGGGATGGTGGTTGATGGCTTACCCCCTTTCCAGCTGGTGACGACCGGCTTCCGCACCTCTGGTCTCCGGTTAGCCTCGTAGGTGTCTGCGATCTGCGCTGCTTTATTGGCATCTGGTGGCTCCCGATCCATCACGAACTGCCGTACCTCAGTCGGACACAGATGCAGGAACTGGTCTTTCACCATCAGGTCCTTTAGCTGCTCAAAGGTGGTGTTAGAACCTTGCTGTTAGGTTTTTTTTCCTTTGCTGGTCACATGACCTTGTTGGCCTATTTAATCCTGCTCCGCCCTTCTGGCTTTGCTGGACTTCATTGTATATCTACTTTCTAGCTAGCCTGTGCTCTGTATCTAACTCTGTTAGTTTGCTTGGTCTACGGACCTCTATGTTCTTTATATTTTGTTTGTTCGTCTGTCTGCTACTATTTCTGTTAGGAGGTGTCCCATATTCCTCCCAGTCCTTAGTACTTGTAGGGATTCCCTCCCCACATCTATAGGTCTCCGTACAGACTAGATTAGGACTTTAGCAGGTCTGATCGCAGGATCAGGTTCCCTGTTACATCGTAGGGATTCAGCTGAGTCTTATAGTAGGGACAGATCTCCTCTCTTTCCTTAGCTTTGGTAGCAGAACATAACAGTAAGTCCAGCCTGCAAATTCTCTAAGGAAAGATTTTTCTGTTCCATCATGGTGTCGGTTCAGGATTTGGCTCATCGCCTGCAGGGACTCTCTCTGGAAGTGGCCGAGCTCCGTCAGCACGTGAGTAACTGTCCTGGAGCATATTTCTTGGAGCCTAAGGTATGTTTGCCGGATTTATTTTTTGGTGAACACCGAGAATTTTTTTCATTTAAAAATGCTTGCTTATTGTATTTTCGTTTGAGACCCAAGTCCTCTGGGGATGAATCCCAGCGCGTAGGGTTCATAATGTCACTTTTGCGCAAAGAGCCTCAGGAGTGGGCCTTTTCTTTGCAACCTAGTGATACATGCTTCAGATCAGTGGATAGTTTTTTTTCTGCTTTAGGACTATTATATGATGATCCTGACCGTGTGGCATCAGCTGAGACTGAGTTGAGACGTTTAAAACAAGGATCAGGTAATGTCGAAAAATATTGTACTCATTTTCGTCGTTGGTCCACTCAAACAGGGTGGAACGATTCTGCTCTGAAAAGTCTATTTCTTGCTGGGCTCAGTGAAAGGGTTAAAGACCTGCTAATTGCTTATCCTACACCTGAGGATTTGCAACAGGCTATGCAATTAGCTATACGGGTGGATAGAAGACTGCGTGCTAGGGTTAATGAGAGCAAATCCTCTGCTATGTCAGTTTCTGGTTATGATAATGTGTGTATTAACAGTGGTGAATCGATGGAGATTGGATCGGTGGCACCTCGCTCTCAAGAAAAAGACCGTCGTTTTTCGGAAGGCTTGTGTTTCTATTGCGGAAAATCTGGTCATTTGATTAAAGGCTGTGAGCTTCGTATGAAGAAAGAAAAAAAAATGGTCAGTCATGCCCGTATTGCCTGTTTAAATTCCAAAGGTATATTTTTAGCTGCTTCCACGATTGCTCAGGAAAAATTAATGGAATTTCGGGTGTTTGTTGATTGCGGGTCTACACTGAATGTAATTGATGGGGGATTCGTGGAAAAACTCAATTTAAAACCTGAACCTTTATCATCCCCCATTGCTGTGGTTTCTGTGGATGGTTCCCCTTTGAAGAATATTACTCTCAAGGTCAGTGAATTTCCTCTCACTATTAATGGTGTTCACCATGAGAAATTGGATTTGGTAGTGTTGAATAACTTGCCTTCTCCAGTAATATTGGGTTTGCCCTGGTTAAAATTTCACAATCCTGTACTGGATTGGTCTACCAGTGAAATTAAATCCTGGAGCCATAAATGTTATGACAAGTGTTGTAACGGGCGTATTGCAGCTTTGGATAGGGGAGAATTGCCTGTTCCTATTCAGGATTTTTGGAGAGTTTTTTCTGAGAAGGAATCGCAGGTTTTGCCTCCCCATAGAGACTATGATTGTTCTATTGAATTTGTCCCTGGAGCGACTCTTCCTAAAAGTCGTTTATTTAACCTTACTATTCCTGAGAGGAAGGCTTTGGAGGAATACATACAGACAAGCTTGGCCGCCGGTCACATTAGGCCCTCTAAGTCTCCTGTGGCGGTTGGATTTTTTTTTGTAAAAAAAAAGGACGGCGGTTTACGTCCTTGTCTGGATTTTCGTGAGATTAACAAAATTACGGTACGCAATCCTTACCCACTGCCATTGATTCCTGATCTGTTTAACCAGTTTTTGGTGGCCTGGATGGCAGAAGGAAGTCATTAAGTGGGTGCGCCAATGTACTATATGTGTTAGATCTAAGTCCTCACATACTCCTGCTGCGGGGTTGCTTTGTCCTTTGGAGGTCCCCAGTGCTCCTTGGACACATTTGGCTATGGACTTTATAACTGACCTTCCCCCCTCTGAGGGTTTTACTGTCATCTGGGTGGTCGTGGACCGTTTTAGCAAGATGTGTCACTTGGTTCCCTTCGTCAAACTGCCCTGCGCTAAAACTCTCGCTAAGGCCTTTGTCAAGGAAATTGTCAGACTTCATGGCGTTCCTACTGACATTGTTTCTGATAGGGGTCCTCAGTTCGTGGCTCGTTTTTGGCGTGCCTTTTGTGACAGGTTGGGAATTCATTTGTCGTTTTCGTCCGGATATCATCCTGAATCTAATGGCCAGACAGAAAGGAAAAACCAGGATGTTGAGCAGTTCTTGCGTTGTTTTGTGGCAGACAATCAAGAGGGGTGGTCTGAGTTTCTGCCACTTGCCGAATTTGCTCTGAACAATCATACATCTTCTTCTGCTGGTTGTTCGCCTTTTTTTTGTTGTTCTGGGAGACATCCGTCGTTTGGGTCGTTCTCCAAGTTGGGATCTGCCGTGCCTGAGGAGGAGAATTTTTCCGGTGATTTGGAAAGAGTTTGGACGGATGTGCGTGGTAATCTTCAGGAGGCCAACAGAAAATCTAAAGACTACTTTGATAGGAAACGACAGGAGGTTTTGTTCGCTGTTGGTGACATGGTTTGGTTGTCCTCTAGGAATCTGCGGTTGAGGATTCCTTCTAAGAAATTGGGTCCCAAGTTTGTAGGGCCCTTTAAGGTGCTTCAGGTTGTCAACCAATCTGCTGTTAGGTTGGAGGTTCCTACCTCCTGGAGAATTAATCCGGTCTTTCATGTCTCTCTGTTAAAAAAAGCTGTTGTGTCGGATGGTGACGCCTCTGCCTCTGTTCCTCCGGTGGTGGAGGACGGGGAATATGAAATTTCTCGCATCCTTGACTCTAGACGGTATAGAGGTAGTTTGCAGTATCTTGTGGCCTGGAAAGGTTTCGGACCCGAGGATAACTCTTGGGTGAGGTCAGATGATGTTTCCGCGTCCAGACTTATCAGAGCGTTTCACAGGAGATTTCCTGATAAGCCTGGTCCTAGGGGATCCGGAGGATCCTCTTAGAAGGGGGGGTACTGTTAGAACCTTGCTGTTAGTTTTTTTTTCCTTTGCTGGTCACATGACCTTGTTGGCCTATTTAATCCTGCTCCGCCCTTCTGGCTTTGCTGGACTTCATTGTATATCTACTTTCTAGCTAGCCTGTGCTCTGTATCTAACTCTGTTAGTTTGCTTGGTCTACGGACCTCTATGTTCTATCTATTTTGTTTGTTCGTCTGTCTGCTACTATTTCTGTTAGGAGGTGTCCCATATTCCTCCCAGTCCTTAGTACTTGTAGGGATTCCCTCCCCACATCTATAGGTCTCCGTACAGACTAGATTAGGACTTTAGCAGGTCTGATCGCAGGATCAGGTTCCCTGTTACATCGTAGGGATTCAGCTGAGTCTTATAGTAGGGACAGATCTCCTCTCTTTCCTTAGCTTTGGTAGCAGAACATAACAGGTGGTCGCTGACGGTCCTTGGATCCACTGCTCAAAGTTGGTTCTGAGCCCGTCTACCACATCGCTGTAGGTGTCATGTGGTCCACGTTGGAGGGTTCTGAACTTTTTCCGGTAAACCTCCGGAGTCAGCTGATACTTTTTTATCAGGGCCTGCTTGACGGCCTCATAGTCTCCATCTTGTTCTCGAGGGAGGGAAGCGAACACCTCCAAGGCTTTTCCTCGGAGTCCTGGAGTTAAATATCTTGCCCATTGGTCGGTGGGCAGCTGATACTGCCTGCAGGCCTTTTCAAAGCCTCGCAGAAATGTGTCCAGGTCCCCATCCTTTTCCATCACAGGGAAGTGCTCAGGACGAGGTTTAAAGCAGCTGGCACTGTTGGACTCACGGGTCTGCGTAGAGGGCGACTCCTTCTGAATCCGGGCTAGCTCCAGCTGGTGTTGTCGGTCAGCTTGGGCTTGTCGCTCAGCAGCCTCTCGGTCAGCTTGTCGCTCAGCAGCCTCTCGGTCAGCTTGTCGCTCAGCAGCCTCTCGGTCAGCTTGGGCTTGTCGCTCAGCAGCCTCTCGGTCAGCTTGGGCTTGTCGCTCAGCCCGCTCCTGGAATTTCAGGATCAGCTGCAGTCGTCCATCACGATTGTCTGTGGCGAGCTCCTCCAAGGCCATCTGCAGGTGGGGGTCCACACTACCCTGGTTGCGGGTATGGCTGGCAATCACAGGTTGGACCCCGGCAGCAGCGCCATCCGGGCCTTGGCTGGCCGCCCCCTCATCAGGGCTCTGCTGTCGGACGGGCTCTGCAGCATCTTGTAACAGTTCAGAAATCATTTGTTCTCTGCTTTTGCCGTGGGGGTCAATGCCTTTGATTATACATATTCCAGTAAGAGTGTCCTTTTTCTGCTGGTGATACCAGGACTCCCCAACTACGACCATGATCACCAAAATAAAAATAGAAAAGAAAAAGCGAAGAAGGGTAGGGGTAACTGCTACACATACAGTATTGTCTCAGATCTAATAAACACTGAGTTCGATCTTCAAAACTTTTGTGCAAGTTTTTAGTGAGAGGAATGATTGCTCAAACCAGATCACTAATGTCCTATGATCCCACCGCTTGCCACCAATTTGTCATGAAAACAACACCCACTTGGGTCAGACCTTGCAGCTCTCTGGCACCCCCTTATCCTGCTGGTCACACACGGTATTGACCGAGGATAAGCACGGGTGCAGCTGCTCTAATTTATGTCGACTATTGCGGCACGTGATGTGACAGGACGTATATATACCACCAGTTCCTTCCAGGAACGTATATATACCTCCGACCAGCCACCCTCAAACCACAATATCACATAAATACTGGTATACTGCCACCACCGATCGCTTAACAGGTGGATCGGGTACCTGGTAGGTAACGTGAATTAGCGGGTGAGGAACGTGTTTGCTCGACATAGGACAAGAAGGACGAAACTGGTAAATAATTAATTAATGATTTACTCCCAAAGGGGGGCAGTGTTTACAAAATATATACAAGATATTATAAAGGAGACAATTTACATGTATGCATAAACAGTTATTAAAATAAAAGGGATAAGTAATAGCAAAACCTGCTTCACAAGGTGATGGTCTCAGATTCTGTGGGGGGGACGGCTCCCCAGAAATTAGAGGTGATTCTTCTTACGCCGCGTGGTGTGCGTGCGTTCGACGTCCCTGAGAAGAATGGCTTGAAAAATGGCCGATCTGGTTTTTAGCAAGCAGCCAAAACTCTGGGAGACACCCATTATGTACCTCCCACGGGGGCTTGGCTTTGCGAGCCCACCCTGCTACAGAAGACCTAAAAAATCCTTCAGATTTCATATCTTGGTGTGGGGGGGTCCCACATCCAAGAGGGAGACATCATCTTGACCGTCACCAGTATTCATGAAGATAGAGTTCAAATATGAAATTGCTATGACGCTCAGAAGCTCAGAATTCATTATCTCAGTTCCCGGTCATTCCTCAGTTATGCAAGTTATACTATTGTAATGGGAAAAATTTAAGCATTCCAAAAAAGTGGTCCCGATGTTTCTGTCGGACCTGTACGTTATTAAAATCGACATTAAACGTTTGTACAATTAAACAATGGGGTTTTTTGGAGGGACTTTCCGGTTTGTACCAGTGCTTGCTCTGGACTGAGGTTTTATGGTGGGTCATAAAGATTCCTGGTTTGGGGGAAAGCAAAAGTGAGTTCTATGTCTTCTCTTACAAACGGATAGGGGTGGGGGTTTTTCCTTTTTCTTTGAGACATATCTCATTTTTAAAAATTCGGGGAAAAATACCTTTTGCCTGACACCGCTCACTTGAGAAGGGACCGCCACTCCTCTAGCGCCATCTTAATTGTTTACAACTCTCGGTCACCAATCGAGTAGTTGCGCGCTGGAGCAGAGAGTGCCTTGGAGAAGAAACCACAGGTCACCATACTGCCGGAAGGAGACTTCTGGGTAAGAACTGTTCCAGGTCCAGAAGACGAGACATCTACCACGAGAAAGAATTGTTTGTTAACCTCTGGTCGATGTAATACTGGAGCGGAGGAAAAGCCCTGTTTCAGGGAGAGAAAAGTGTTTTCAGCCTCAGGAGTCCATACCTTTGGATCGACACCCTTACGGATCATGGCGGAAATGGGAGCTGTCCGGGACAAAAATTGTGGAATGAATTGCCGGTAGTAGCTGGTGAATCCCAGAAATCGCTGGATAGCTTTAACGCCGTCAGGGCGCAACCACTCGAGAATGGAAGACACCTTCTCCGGATCCATCTCCAGGACTGTGTCCGAGATTATATAACCTAGAAAAGGGAGAGAAAACTGTTCAAACACACATTTCTCAAATTTAGCATACAAACAATTCTCTCTGATTTGCTGCAGGACTTTGGCCTATGAGAGAGCAGATCTGCAGAGATTAAAATGTTGTCCAGGTAAACCACAACACAAGTGTAAAGGATATCTCGAAAGTTGTTGTTGACAAATTTTTGGAACACAGCTGGGGAATTGCTGAGCCCGAACGGCATAACTTGGTATTCATAATGACCGTCCTCGGTGTTGAAAGCAGACTTCCATTCATCGCCTCTATGAAGCCGGATTAGATAGTATGGTCGGCTTAGAACCCATTTGGTAAAGATCCTAGCACCTCTGAGGCGGTCAAACAATTCCGTAATCAATGGCAACGGATACTTTTCCTTAACTGTGATCTGATTGAGTCCCCTGTAATTGATGCAAGGTCGAAGGGTCCCGTCCTCTTTACAAAGAAGAAGCCTAGTCCAGCTGCAGAAGAGGATTTCTGAATGAAACCCCTAGCCAAATTCTCCTTGACATACTCAAACTTGGCTAGAGTCTCTGCTTGGGACTGAGGATTAATACGGCCTAATGGAGGTGAGGATACCGGAAGCAGGTCTATGGGGCAGTCGTACAGCCTATGTGAAGGTGACATCTCTGCTTCTATTTTGTCAAAGACGTTCACTGATGACCAGTAGGCACATGGTAATCTCAATAGAGAAGATAGTGACACCCGTGGCCCAACCGGTCTTAGAGGTACAAGACACTTCACATGACAAAACTTGGCCCCAACGAAGCACCTCTCCAGATCTCCAGTCCAGGATGGGTTCAGGCATGCGGAGCCATGGAAGACCCAGCAGAAGTGGATGAGACAGGTTAGGAAACATTTAGAAGGCAATTTTCTCAGTGTGCAGCATTCCTATCCGAAGGCTCCACTTGCTCGGTGACCAGCCGAATGGTTTTGGTTAGGGACCTCTCATTGACAGATGACACCAGCAACGGGTTTTGGAATAGTCAAACGAGAATCTGGTAGCGATCCACTACGGTTTGCTGTATGAAGTTTCCTGCCACACCAGAATCCAGATACGCTGTCTCAACGAACCGGTAACCTTCACAAGTCATAGATACAGTCAGAATCAATGGTGGAGAGGAATTGTTCTCGCCCAGGGTAGCATATCCCAACAGCCCTAGGCTTTGGAGTTTTACGATTTCTTGGGACAGGAGTGAATGACATGACCGGTTTCTCCACACAAACCCTTGACTCAAGTGATCTCCTGCCGTTGCTCAGCCAGCCCTACTTTGTCGACTTCCATTGGTTCTAGAGATGCTGCAGGTAAGGTCGGCTGAGGAGTGAGCAGCCTTTGGAAGGATGGGGCCATACAAAGCGGTTTTCTTTCACTCATTGTTTCTCTGGAGCGCTCCTGGAACCGGAGGTCAATTTGGATGGCCAGGGGAACTTGATCGTTGAATGTAGTAGGAATGTCTCTGCCTGCTAGCTCATCCTTGATTCTTCCAGACAATTTGAGCCAGAAGGCGGCCACCTGTGCCTTGTTGTTCCAGCCGAGTTCAGAAGCCAAGATGCGGAAATGGACTGTATATTGGCCTATAGACAGACTGACCTGACATAGTCTGAGGAGGGATGACGAAGCAGAAGTAACTCTGCCTGGTTCATCAAATACTTTGAAGAACGCCTCCTGGAAGGTTTGAAGGTCTGAGATAATCACATCACCTCTTTCCCACAAGTAGTGCAGCCATGCCAGGGCCTCTCCTTCCAGATGAGAAATTAGAAAGGCTACCTTTGCCGAGGGAGGGAAACTGGTGGGCCAACAGTTCAAAGTGCAGCGAGCACTGGTTGATAAAGCCTCGGCATTGCTTCGGATCTCTCGTCAAAACGTGGTGGTACAGACAGACAGGGTCTAGGACTTGAAGCATAACTTGCATATTGAATGATCACTGCCAATGTTGCTGCAGCTTGAACCGGAGCAGATGCGGTGGCTGTTAACAGTCCGCAGTTAAGATAGGGTCTTGTCTTGCTGATCTCTCTGATGGGTCATCTCATGGTACAGGTCCGAGACTGGAGGGGTATAAGAGTCAGCGGGTTCCATGGCTTTAGAAAACTGTTATGCACGTGGTAGTGGAACCACTGTGCCAAGGTCCGAGGAGAGCCTGGAGGGGCGTAACTAGTCGAACACCTGACTCTTCACTAGAGCCCCTGATGGTGGGGTTAGACTTGACTCCAGATGGACACCAGGAGCTACTCCAGGACGGACCCCAGAGTCGTGGCAGCTGACCCCTACAGAGGCAGGGAAGCAGGACCAGCCAGGAACTGGATAGCAACAGGGATATAGCTGATAGGCAGAATCAGGAACTGGGAGGACTGGTACGGAAACACGGGACTGCCACAGGTATAGGATCACAAGTGCAGGTACAGGGGTGCTGGTTCTGGCGGATCGAGAACAGGACTTAGGAAAAGGCAGGACGGGTTCGGGTATAAGTACAGCAGGAAGGACCAGAACAGGTGCAGATGGGATGGACAGGATCAGCTGCAGAGTGCATAGGTATGGGGACCTTACAACTAGGAAGCAGGATCATTACTGACAACTGAAGTTGCTAAGGCACTTCCCAGTAGGGGAGGGTGTCCTATATACCAAACGCCTCCCAGCTATTGGCTGTGGACGTTTTAGCAGCGCACGCATGCCCGAAGCACACTCTCAGGAGACTTGCGTGCCGTGTGAAGGTACTGGGAGGAAGCAGACGCCGGGGGAGCGCGGACAGGTAAGTTAACACACTGGTTCCCCTGGTAGGAAGGGGACCCATGCAGGGGCGTCGGCGCTGCTCTAACATTATCCAAAGTGACTTGCAGCTGTAATTGCTGCAAAGGGAGGCTCTACAAAAAGTACTGACTTTAGGGGGTGAATAGTTATGCACACTGAAGTTTTCAGTTATTTTGTCCTGTTTGTTGTTTTCTTCACAATAAAAAGAAAATCAAATGTTCACTGTTGTAGGCATGTTCTTTACATTATGTAATGCAGCAGCTTGCTGCATTACTAAAATGTCCAGGGGGTGTGTTCTGGCTGACCACATACCTCCCGTTCAGGTGACTGATCACATGACTGACATCATCACAGGTCATGTGCGCACAGAAGGATATATAAATCCTGGTGGTTTTGAAGCAGGAGTGAGGCAAGAGACCTGATCCCTGTGTCTGGGACAGCAATAGCGCTACCTTACAATGAGCTGACGCAAACTCTCAAAAAAAAAAAAACTGTAAAATTCCCAGTTGTGAGGAAGAAAAATACAAAAAAATGCCAAGTAGGTGAATACTTTTGCAAGCCGCTGTGCTTGTTTGGTCTCGGCTTCATCATTTGTGGTTAGAAATGTCGGACGCTGGGATGTTCATATTATTGTGGTTTTAGGAATGTGGACACATGGTTGAGATTACATAACACGGACCATGTGCTGACAGCTCCCTCCCTGACACTGAGTGCTAGCCCCTCATCTACCCCTGGGCTGCACAAAAACACGTGGCTTGTAAATACTTGTAAATGGTGCACAGTGTCCTTGTACAACGTCACAGAGCTGTGCATTTCCTTGACTGTAATGTGAGACACCAAGGCCATCGTGACATGGTATTAGACATCGATTGATAATCTCACTGATCTGAAAGAAACTGCAACAGAAACGAGATCGAAATGAGATGGAGATTTGTATCCAGCTGGGTTCTCCCGACAGAGAACCTCACCCGCTTTCATCAGCTGTGCGGGGTTCTCCCGACAGAGAACCTCACCCGCTTTCGTCAGCAGTGCAGTGTCATGCTGCCGGAAAAAAACACATCAGAATGAAGTTTTGATAATGGTTCTCACAATTTTAGGGTGCCTTGTGCATGATTTAGAGTGAATCGCTTTCAGGCATTTTCTGGATGTCTCTTCAGAATTTCCATCTGTTTCCAATGTTGCGATGGCTGGTAATGGTGTACAGATGTTGGCCAGCTCCATTCCACAGATACGTGTCACCACTGAGATACAGTTTCTTCTCTCCTGCTCATATTCTTTAGGAGTTTGTCATGTGACTTTTATCTCTCTTGTACGAGTTCTACTCAACTCTGAACTAACGTCCTCCTGGTGCATGCTGGGGTATAGAAAGCTGGGGCCTTCTGTATGATGTATGGTCATTTATCCTATTTGTACTCTGTTCTGTAGTCTGAAATTAGTAAATATTCTGCTCACTAGTAATTTCGTTTTCTTAAACCATTAGAGAGAACGTGCCCCAAAAAGGCAGGAAATCTGGAAATATAAAGGAAGCTTCTTTTCAGTGATTTTCTGAGACCTGGAAGGAAACGTGCCTGATTATTGAAACATGCAAATTAATATATTGTAGGATTTCTACTCACTTGGGTGCATCAGGAGGCAAACAGGAAGTGTTTTCATTTAAATGTGCATGTCGGTTTATTGCTTCATAAACTGGCAAAAAGCAAAAGGAAAACAAACAGCCTTCAGTGTAGGCAAAACAAAATAAACAATCTTTTAGGCAAAGTCTCTGGTTAGCCAGTCCTGTAGGCACACAGGCTGGATAGCGTCCAGTTCCCTGGCTCTGTCTGGAGACAACAACACACAGGAGGCCTTCTCTCTCCAAACACAGACCATGTGCCAAACAACAGCCACCATTTTATAGGTTGTTAATGACACTCAGAGGTGAGGTATGTGGGTAGCAAGGCCCGCCCGTCTCTCAAACTACCCGTAACCCGGCCCCAGGTGCACCAAACAGTCCTCTTAGTGCTTACGTGTACTAGAGAAACACTCCGGTTTACATCACAGAGGACAGGCATCTCTGTGATACATACCTCCCATCCACTATGCGTCCATTAGCCACCTTACAATATAATGTGGTTTATTTTCTACTGACTCCCATGAAAGAAAGACCTGTTACGGGCTGTCATCGGTCGAGGGAGCACAATTACCGCTAAGACTAATTACTGATTTTCACCCTCACCATAACCACACTAGTGAACTAAATTCCAGAGATAATACTTAGGGTGGGATCATGGCTTGTGCTTCTGAGTTTTCATTGTGTGTAAGTGACTTCAAGCAACATTGAACTTGTAGTGTTTAGAGAAGACCGAGTAGCGACTTTACAAAGGGAGTCAGGTGAAGCTTTACTACGTTCAGCCTAGGAAGTGGATATAGTACGAGTAGAGTGAGTCCTAAGACCTAAAAGTACTGGAAGGTCTGAGGACTCATAAGCTAAAGTAATGGAATGAGCTGTCTAATCCACCTAGCAGTAGAACCCTTGCTCGCTCTATTACCCCTTCTGTGGCCCATGCTGGACAAAAATACGGAGGACGCATTTTCTGACTTTTTTACAGAAAAATGAGAGGATTATCTCTTGAGAATGATAGAACTGACAGACTATCTTTGAATGAAAAGCTGGAACTGGTCTAAGGACTATGTGGTCATCCTTAATCTCAGTATAGCGAGCTGTACAGCACTATACAGAGTCATTCTTTTCATAGCTAGATGTTAGACCAGGTTCTAAGGCACCAAGCTGGCAAACAGCCGTGAGTCACACATCTTGGACCCGCGAGCCACAGGTTATTATAGAGTGTCAAGGAATCACCAGCCCGGAAGGTCACATAGAACCACCTGCTGTTATCCTTTGAAGCAAACAGCTTTCTGCCGCTCCCTATCGTTCAGACAATTACGCAATTTACCAATGATCAACGGAGGAGGCCGCAGGCTGTTTTCGCTAATAGGCCGGTTATTGGGAAACTAATAGTGTTGAGTGAGTATGTTCTATTAACCCTTTCGGCGAGTATGCTCGGGCCGAGCTCCGAGTATTTATAGCTGCTCGGTGATATGGTTGAATCGCTCCCGTGTGCATGATTTGCAACTGTTTGACAGTTTTATTACATGTGAGGAATGTCTATTTCCTACACATTCCTCACATGTAATAAAACTGTCAAACAGTTGCAAATCATGCACACGGGAGCGATTCAACCATATCACCGAGCAGCTGTAAATACTCGGAGCTCGGCCCGAGCATACTCGGACAGAACATACTCGCTCAACCCTAGAAACTAACAGTGAGCATATGGTATATACACCTCATGGAATATATGTACAGTACAGACCAAAAGTTTGGACACACCTCATTTAACGAAGAATGCCAAGAGTGTGCAAAGCAGTCATCAAAGCAAAAGGTGGCTACTCTGAAGAACCTAGAATATAAGACATATTTTCAGTTGTTTCACACTTTTTTGTTAAGTATATAATTCCACATGTGGTAATTCATAGTTTTGATGCCTTCAGTGTGAATGTACAATTTTCATAGTCATGAAAATACAGAAAAATCTTTAAATGAGAAGGTGTGTCCAAACTTTTGGTCTGTACTGTATATACCTGTCACGGGTGTGTCAGATTTGTCAGATAGTCACCCTGCAGTTGGTTGCAGAAGATCTCTTCGTTTGGCATTACAGACATCTTCTTAGAGCTGTCTTACTCTTAAGACCCAGCGGCTATCTCCCTCCTGCTAATTGACACCCAGGCCTGGGTGTTTAAATACTTTGTTTGTTACAGGGAGGTGCCGGCGATATTCACATGTTTTCTTGTGTGTGCTTGGAGCTTTGCAGTCTGCTTACTTTCTCTCTGGTGTCTAGGAGGACGTTTGGTGTGCTCATCCCACCCTTCCCTATCCAAGGCCAAGCTCTAGGGAAATACAGGGTTTAGGTTCCTGTGCGGCGATTGGTGAGGAACTAATATAGGGAAGTTAGGGGAGACAGGGTGATATCAGATCAGCCTAGGAGGTCTCTACTCCCCCTTTCCCTAGTGTCTGGGCTCCCTTCTCCTCTTCCCTTCGTGTTGCAGTGGTCTTTCCTACACCTTGCATGACTATACCCCCGGTATGGTCACTGTTAACTCCATGATAACCCAAGTAGCTGCCGCCACCAGTCATTTTTTTATTCAGGCTGATTGGTGGCCTGGTTTCTGGTAACGTATGGCTTTGGGGTGCAGTTTACAGAACAAAAGGAACACAACTATTACATTTTATATTTAATCCAGAACCAGTCTATTTCTAAGAGACTTAGAATGCCAGCTTAGATTGCTAGCTCTTGTCTTGTACTGCAATTTCCACTAAGGATTAGCCTGTGGGGTGGGAGTTTGTTATTTCTGGGTCAAATATTTGACCCTAATGGAGTAGATCTGGAAATTTCCTGCAGGAGCCAAAGAATACATATTGAGAGATCGCTCAGGAGAACCAGAAGACGGCTTATAAGCACAATTTTAGCCTAATCTCCTGTTTCACAAAACTCTTGGAATTGGCACCAGGTGATAAAATGTGATTGAGAGAGACCAAGTACATTGTTGAGACTGAGTATTCATTGCTAGGCCCAAGGGACAGAGCTTCTGTGGATGTGGATTACAGTATGTGGGTCGTACCACACAGGCCCTACATAATAGAATGAATGAGCATAGACACAACATTAAAAACGGAATCGCAGGTCACAGCCTTTCGAGACATTTTTCAAAGGAACATAACAGAGACCCCACTAAGCTAAGACTAACAGCAATAGAACAGAAATCTTGCAGCTTGCAAAGGCTCAGCAATGCAGAACCCTATTGGATTTTCAAACCTTCTACACTGAAACCTGAGGGGCTAAACGAATGTACAGATAACAAGATAACACAGGTTAACTGTTATGTCCCTTCGGAGACTATATTTAAGAGTATGGAAGTGAAGTGTTTTGTATTTTGCCTGATGAAGAGGCTGGCACAGCCTTGAAACGCGTAGCAATAAATGTTTTATTATGGAATAACTTTTTGCAAAATTGATTCCTGGGCAGCGCTAATTATCATCCATCCGCCTTCTCTTCATTGATCTCTTGACTCCGGTTGGAACCAAGTGGGTGACACTGCAGCCCCCAAGGAGCGTCACAATACACATGAGCACAACATCTCAGGGTGAGTAGATCTCACTGCACCGGCACCCCATCTACCCTGTATGAATTGCACTGGGGGCGCTTCCCCTTTCTCCTTTTAGTATTCGGTCAGTATTTTTTCTCAGGAGTGGGAGCCAAAACCAGGAGTGGGTGATGAATGCAGAATTGGTGACTTGTTTCTATTCTACCTTTTCTCTGATTGTTCCTTACCTGGTTTCGGCTCCCACTCCTGAGAAATAATACTGACCGAATACTGATAGTGAGGCCGTATAGATATCGTAGGGGACAGGTGACTGATTGAATCCCCACTAAATCAAGGGGAATAGAGTAACTGACAATTGGGATTATCAATAGAATATCGTCGTAATCCCCAACACATAAGAATCCTTGCCAAGATAGTGATATCATCTTAAGCTGCCCGTGAGCTTGGAGAACATTGTGAATATAGAAAATTATGCTACTATTTATTCTAAATTCTTTTAACATTGTTGAATAAGTTACATTTTATAATATCACTTCACTTGGATTAGTCTGTGAACAAAAGTTTGAAGATTGAAGCGTCAGAGACTGGGAGTTCTGTGGACACTGTCTGGGTAAGAATGAAAGGAGAGAACAACGGAAAGGACACCATTGTAGGTGATTACTATAGGACACCTGGGCAAGCTGAAGATATGAATGAACTCATTAAGCATCACATGGCCAAGTTCTAAAAAAAACATGACATAGTGATCATGGGAGATTTCAACTATCCCGAGAATTGTTGGGAATCTCTCTCAGGCAAAAGTAACAGGTCCAGCAAATTCTTATCCTCTCTTGCTGACAACTTTATTATTATTATTTATTTCTATAGCGCCATTGATTCCATGCTGCTGTACATGAGAAGGGGTTAAATACAAAATACAGATATCACTTACAGTAACACACAAACAAGGATAGACTGGTACAGAGGGAGGAGGACCCTGCCCTTGAGGGCTCACATTCTACAGGAACGTGGAAGGAGACAGTAGGTGGGGGGTTGCAATAGCTCCTGTTGTGTTGAGAAAGCATCGGGGTCATGGCAGGCTGTAGGCTTTCTTGAAGAGATGGGTTTTCATGTTCCGTCCGAAGGAACCGAGTGTGGTGGATAGTCGGAAGTGTTGGGGCACAGCATTCCAGAGGATGGGGGATATTCGGGAGAAGTCTTGGAGGCTATTGGGTGAGGGACGAATAAGTGTGGAGGAGAGGAGGTCTTGGGAGGTTTGGAGATTACGTGAAGGAAAATATCGGGAGATTAGTTCAGAGATGTGCTTAGGAGAAAGATTATGGATGGCTTTGTAGGTCAGTGTTAGTAGTTTGAATTGAATACATTGGGGAAATGGGAGCCAGTGAAGGGATTTGCAGAGGGGAGAAGCGGAGGAGTAACGAGGAGTGAGATGAATTAGTCGCGCAGCAGAGTTAAGAACGGATTGGAGAGGTGCAAGAGTGTTAGCAGGTAGGCCACAGAGGAGGATGTTGCAGTAGTCCAGGCGGGAGATGATGAGGGCATGCACGAGCATTTATGTAGATTGAGGGTTGAGGAAAGGACGGATTCTGGAAATATTTTTGAGCTGGAGGCGACAGGAGGTGGCGAGAGCTTGGATGTGTGGTTTGAAGGACAGGGCAGAGTCAAGGGTTACTCCGAGGCAGCGGATGTCCGGTACAGGAGAAACTTTATTGTGATAGATAGATCAGGTAGGGAAGATACGTGAGATGGAGGAAAGATGATGAGTTCAGTTTTGTCCACATTTAGCTTGAGGAAGCGAGAGGAGAAGAAGGAGGATATGGTTGATAGACACTCTGGGACTCTGGACAGCAGAGAGGTGATGTCTGGGCCAGAGAAGTAGATCTGAGTGTCATCAGTGTATAGATGATACTGGAAGCCATGGGAAGCCACTTTATCTTCCAAAAGGTTGAAGAGAGAACAAGGGGATCTGCTGCCTTGGACCTAATCCTCATAAACAGGGAGGAAATGGTTGAGGAGGTAAGGGTGGCTGGGACCCTAGAAGGCAGCGATCATGCCATCATAGAATTTTGGATTACAAGAGGAGAAAGACCTGTGAAGAGTCAGACTTCTCGCTGTGATTTTTGTAAAGTCTCCTCTCATCATCCACAGAGCAGGGAGAAGGTGGCAGGGGCTCATGTTTGAGCCTTTAATCAATTTGCATAGTTTGTCTTCCATTGCTCTGCAGTACAACAAACTACCTGGCCTGGTACAATATGTAATTAGCATATTAGCAAACATCATTGTTCCATGACAAAGTCTCGTGACCTACTGAAAATAGACATCTGGATAATTAAGATTTAATTCTGTGTCGTCGCTTTAGAGGGAATACACAGAATGACACAGAAGCAACAAGACGACACTCCAAAAATCAGTAAAAATATGAATATAGACAGAATGATATTCCACACACCATATCACATCATTACAATATCTAAAAAAGAATATAATGCTGTCTGCAGAACCTGTAGGGCACGCATCAGATTAGCTAAAGCTGCTAATGAATTAAGGCTTGCAAGAGATGAAAAAAGCAATACGAAAAGATTTTGGGGGTATGTCAAAAGTTAAAGAAAAGTCAAAGCTTCTATAGGATTTTTACAGGATGAAAGTGGTAAAGTGGTAAAAAATTATGCTGAAAAGGCCGAACTTTTAAATTCCTATTTTGCTTCTGTGTTCTCTAAAAAATAAATGTAACATCAACTGATCTTCACTGTACTATTGAAGGAATAGAAGAATCCACACTATCTATAAACAGAGAAATAGCGAGGGAATACTTAGCTAACATAAATAATTCAAGTCTCCAGGTCCAGATGAATTACATCCTAGGGTACTGAAGGAGATAGCAGAGGATATTATTGAACCAATCTCCATAATCTTTGAAAATTCTTGGAGAACAAGAGAAGTCCCAGAAGACTGGAGAAGAGCGAATGAGGTCCCTATCTTCAAAAAGGGGAAGAAGGTGGACCCAGGGAACTATAGGCCGGTGAGCCTTACTTCAATACCAGGGAACTATAGGCCTGTGAGCCTTACTTCTATACCAGGAAAGATCTTTGAACAAAATATTAAACAACATATATGCAAGTACCTTTATGAGAATGAAGTGATTAACCAGAGTCAGCATGGGTTTTTAACTAATAAGTCATGTCAGACTAACTTAATTTCCTTCTGTGACAGAATCAATGACTGGGTGGATCAGGGAAACGCAGTAGATATAGTATATCTTGGCTTCAGCAAAGCATTTGATAAAGTATCTCATACCATCCTTATTGAAAAAATTACCAACTATGGAATGGACAAGGCAACTGTTAGGTGGATTCATAACTGGCTCAGTGATTGGACCCAAAGACTGGTCATAAATGGTTGCACATACAGTTAGAAGAATGTCTCAAGTGGGCTATCACAAGGCTCTGTCCTGGGACCTGTGTTGTTCAACATCTTTATCAATGATTTAGGTGAAGGAATTGAGGGTAAACTGAATAACTGTGCTGATGACACAAAGCTAGGAGGGATAGGATTCAAAAAGATCTAAACAACCTGGAACTGTGGGCAGCAACCAACAGAATGATTTTTAAAAAGGATAAATGCAAAGTACTACATCTGGGCAAGAAAAATGAAAAACAGCATCTACAGAATGGGAGGAATAGAGCTAAGCAACAGTACATGTGAAAAAGACTTAGGTATACTAATAGATCATAGACTGAACATGAGTCAACAGTGTGATGCAGCAGCAAAAAAGGCAAATACAATTCTGGGATGTATTAACAGAAGCATACAGTCTAGATCACGTGAAGTCATTATCGGTCTTTACTCCTCTTTGGTCAGACCTCATCTGGAATACTGTGTACAGTTTTGGGCACCACATTTTAAAAAAGACATAGACAAACTGGAGCAACTTCAGAGAAGAGCGACCAGAATGGTGACCGGTCTGCAAACAATGTCCTATGAGGAACGGTTAAAGGATCTGGGAATGTTTAACTTGCAAAAGAGAAGACTGACAGGAGACTTAATAGCTGTCTACAAATATCTCAAGGGCTGTCACATTGTAGAAGGATCATTATTATTCTTATTTGCACAAAGAAACACGAGAAGTAGTGATCAGCGAGCACTAAAATGCTCAGGTACTCATTGCTCGGGTCGAGCAAATTGAAATGTAAGTCTATGGGAAACTCAAGCATTTTTCCGGCGGTGGTCTGCAGAGGGCCTAAAAATTGCCCAAATCGATGGGAGCAGTGCTCAAATGACATGGGAACAGCATGGGGAAGACCCCTGGAAGCATCTCTGCCTCCCAGATCACTGCTGTGAACAATGTTGTCAGAGATATTACGTCACTTTTACCGACTCACAATAAAACATACAAAAACAAAAACAAAATGGATTTTCCTTGGAAAAATGTTAGGGAACATCCTTTTCAGGTAATGACTTGTATATTAGGCAAAATAAATAAATAACCAAAACACAAAAATGCTCCTCCACACCTTGCGCTATGTTCACACATAGCGTTTTTGATGCGTTTTTGCACTTTTGCATTGCTTTCAACGGTGAAAAATACATTCACTGGTAAATGTTATTTTAACATTTTACAACCTTATCTGGCCATATGGCGTGTGACACATCATCAGACACATCCTGTTTCATTTATGATGGAGGGACTCTGAAAGTCACAAAAACTATTTTTATAGGGCCATCAGCCGGCCCTTACTATTCTTAAAGGGCCGGCAGTCAGCTATGCTTTGTTGTTTCCATTATTAAAGAGTGGGTCTCCTATACTGTTATTGCGTATGCAATGACTGCAAGGGCTGCCAAAAATTTGGAAGCACCCCAATATCCCTTTGAAAAGACATAGCGGAGGGTCTCAGTAAAATAAATGTTCCCATTATAAAGGAGTGGGTCTCCTATAGTGGTAATGCCCATGCTGTGACTGCAAGGGCTGACAACATTTCGAAAAAAGCTCAATAGCAATTTAAAGACACATAGAGCAGGGCCACAGTAATGAGTACGACATGATCCCATTAGAAAGGAGAGAGTCTGCTATTCAGTTATAGGGTATGCTGTGAGACCAACGGCTGCCAAAATTGAGGAAAATCCCCACTAACAATTTAAAGACACATAGAGCTGGGCCACAGTAACAACATGTTCCCATTAGAAAGGAGTGGTTCTGCTATCCAGTTATAGGGTATGCAGTGAGTCCAACAGCTGCCTAAAATTAGGAAAAACCCCACTAACAATTTAAAGACGCATAGAGCAGGGCCACAGTAACGAGTACGACATGTTTCCATTAGAAAGGAGAGGGTCTGCTATACAGTTATAGGGTATGCAGTGAGACCAACGGCTGCCAACATTTGGAGGCACTCCAATGCCCTTTGCAAGAGACGTGGAGGTCGGAGGGCCTCCTGAAAACAATGTTCCCATTATTAGGAAGTAGGTCTCCCATACTGTTTGCCTATGCAGTGAATGCAACGGCTGCCAAAAAATTTGAGGAACTCCAACGTCCCTTGCAAGAGACGTAGATGTTTTCAGGAGGCCCTCTGACCTCTACGTCTCTTGCAAGGGACATTGGAGTGCCTCAAAATTTTTGGCAGCCATTGCATTCACTGCATAGGCAAACAGTATGGGAGACCTACTTCCCAATAATGGGAACATTGTTTTCAGGAGGCCCTCCGATCATGTTCCCATTATTGGGAAGTAGGTCTCCCATACTGTTTGCGTATGCAGTGAATGCAATGGCTGCCAAAAATTTGGAGGAACTCCAATGTCCCTTGCAAGAGACGTAGATATGGTGATATGGTAGATATGTTGGTGATATGGTGGTGGAGGATGAGGAGAAGGAGGAGGACAAATCAGGAAGCATATACCCATGTCTGGGTGTGAAGACAGAGGTGCATGGGAATAAGAGTTAGACCTCCCAAAAAAAAGACACTATATTTGAGTTTATGTTACGCTGCTATCATTCGGTGGTGTTAAGAAGTCTGGCCCAATCCAGCCCTTGTTCATTTTCATAAGAGTTAGCCTGTCAGCATTTTCAGTTGACAGGCGGATGCGCCTATCGGTTATAATTCCAGTAGCGGCACTAAAAACCCGCTCTGATAAAACGCTGGCGGCAGGGCAGGCCAGGACCTCCAAGGCGTAGACAGCCAGTTCATGCCACGTGTGCAGCTTGGATACCCAATAATTATAAGGCACAGAGGAATCACGGAGGACGTTGGTACAGTCGACAAGGTACTCCCTCACCATCTTCCGAAACTTTTCCCTCCTTGTGAGAGTACCCCTACGCCTCAGGGCCTGTGCGATGGGAGGGTCTGAGAAAACTGTCCCAGAACTTTGACGGTGTTCCCCTGCCTCTGCTGGATTGCATTTGTGTCTCTCTCGTCTGTACTCCTTGGTTGTCCAACGAACTGTGACCTCTGCTTCCAGCATTTTCAGATGGGAATTTTTTAAATAATTCCGCAACAAGGGCCTTCTCGTACTGCCCCATTTTATTAGGCCTGTCCTGCGCGGGAATAAGAGACAGAAAGTTCTCCTTGTAGCGTGGGTCTAGAAGTGTCACCAACCAGTAATAATTGTCACCCAAAATTTGGACAACGCGAGGGTCACAGGAAAAGCAGCGTAACATAAACTCAGCCATGAGTGCCAGACTGCTAACAGGCAAGACTTCCGTGTCCTCACCAAGAGGACTGACCATGCTCTCCTCCTCCTCTTCCTCTCTGTCCTCAGGCAATCCATGCTGAACAGACGGTATGACAGCTGTGCAGGTAGTACCGTCTATAGTGCATGAAACTAGATCCTGTCCTTCCTCCTCCTCCTCTTCCTCATTGTCACCCAATCCACGTTGGGATGAGATGAGGCTGGGCTGTGTGTAATCACCCTGTATGGTTCCTTGCTCCATCTCATCGTGCTCCGCCTGCAATGCATCCTCTTTGATTGTGAGCAGAGAGCGTTTCAGAATACAGAGAAGCGGGATGGTGACGCTAATTATGGCGTCATCGCCGCTCACCATCTTGGTGGAGTCCTCAAAGTTTTGGAGGATGGTACAGATGACTGACATCCATGTCCACTCCTGAGGTCTTATGTGTGGAGTCTGACCTGAATACAGACGGCGTTGTTGATGCTGGTAGTCAACAACTGCCCTCTTCTGCTCACAAATACTTCCCAACATCTGCAATGTAGAGTTCCAACACGTGGACATCACACACCAGTCGGTGAGCTGGAAGCTGCAAACGCTGCTGAAGCACGGCAAGGGCGGCGGAAGCTATAGCTGACATTCTAAAATGGGCACACACACAGCATACTTTGACAAGCACATCTGGCAGATCAGGGTAGGTTTTGAGAAGCCGCTGAATCACGAGGAAGCACATGGGCCAGGCATGGTACATGTGTGAGCTCACCTCGCTTCAGAGCCGCCACAAGGTTCCGGCCATTGTCACACACGACCATGCCTGGCTGTTGGGTCAGCGGTGTCAGCCACAGATCTGCCTGCTCTTTCAGAGCTGTCCACAACTCTTCAGCGTTGTGCGGTTTGTCACCTAAGTATATTAGCTTCAGCGTAGCCTGTTGCTGCTTGGCTGCGGCTGTTCTGCAGTGCTTCCAGCTTGTGACTGATGTGGTCATTTCGGAGATGGAGGCTGAAGAGGAGGAGGTGCAGGAGCTGTAAAATGTGGGGGTAACCCTGATTGACTAAGGGCCCGCAATCCTCGACGTCGGGAGGACTTGTGCCGTCCCAAGGTCCGACTGGGTCCCGGCTTCCACTACATTAACCCAGTGTGCCGTCAGCGAGATGTACCGTCCCTGCCCACAAGCACTTGTCCACGTGTCCGTGGTTAGGTGGACATTCCCAGTTTGGAGGCATTAGCCCAAAGTTTCTGTTTTTCTCATAATAATTAATGATAGAATTGTCACTGTGAACTATGGAAAACCTACCACGACCAATTCTCTTCTGCATACCAAACCGCCCATCCACCACATATCAAAAGGTCTATCCGGTATAGTCAATTCGTAAGATTACGCAGTATCAATAGCGGTGATGGTTTTTGTAAACCGGCAGCAGAGTTAACGGAGAGATTAACACAGTGAGGTTATCCCAATCGGGCACCTGATCGAGCAAGTAAAGGTCTTTAAATTACGCGCAGTTCCAAAGAAGGAAAGAAAACTGTTGTTTCTCATTTATGCGCAGCCCTGTCAGTGCGGTTATTAGGTCACCTACCTATAAAAATTGCCACCTTATTGAAAAATGTGCCAGACTTAAGACAAGTAGCCAAAAAAAAGCCTTTAAACATCTAAAGCTTACAAGCTCAATAGTACCTAGTCGTTTTATCAGTGAAAAGCAGAGGCATAGCTAGGGGTTTTGGTTCGGGGGGGCAAAACTTCTGAGTGGGCCCCTAACCAGGTAACCCTGATTACAGCTATGGTGGCGCACCCAGATAGTGGATGTAGGAGAACCTCAGCGGATGACCGCGCTGTTACTGAAAATAATCTCTATACAAAGACCAACAGAGATATTACCACCATATGGTGACCATATATTGATAGATACCAGTCCTGCAGAACATATAGGAAATTACAGTACAGTTATATATAGTGACTTACAGCTGACGTTCTTTCTGATAGAATTGTTCACTTTTCCCATCTTTTCCATCTGGCCCAGACCGACACGACGACTTCTCCATCCAGGATTCAGAGTCTCAGGTCTGCAGAGATCACAACAAAGACTCGTTTGTATCCTTACATTTCAGGCCCCATCTATTCCCAACCTGCACAAACCCCTCATCCTGCTGATACCCCAATACCGAGCCCCTGCTGCTGCCATATGTGACCCTATTACTGCACTTGCTGTGCGCCCTCTAGATGGTAAAACAACCCTGTAGTATATAGTAATACCGTGTGCAAGTGCCCTACAAAACAGTGCCCACATTGTGACCCCTAGAAAGTAATAATGCCCTCTGTGTGCCCCTCTGACAGTCACAATAACCTGAGTTCCCCTATAACGATAAGTGCCCACTGAAGATTTAATAATGTCCTGAGTTTCCCCCCATGTACAGCTCCCCTATACACATTATGATGCTCTCTTATACATACTATAATGACCCCTCACTGTACAGTACCCCCCACACAGTATACTGACCCCTTAGTAGCCTCCAAACTGATGGCTCCAACACAGTATGATGGCCCCCACACTGTGAAAAGACCCCACATTATCTCCCACACTGTATAATGGCCCCCACACTGTGAAAAGACCCCACATTATCTCCCACACTGTATAATGGCTCCACACTGTGCAAAGACCACACATTATCTCCCACACTGTATGATGGCCCCCACACTGTGCAAAGACCCCACATTATCTCCCACACTGTATGATAGCCCCCACACTGTGAAAAGACCCCACATTATCTCCCACACTGTATAATGGCTCCACACTGTGCAAAGACCACACATTATCTCCCACACTGTATGATGGCCCCCACACTGTGAAAAGACCCCACATTATCTCCCACACTGTATGATGGCCCCCACACTGTGCAAAGACCCCACATTATCTCTGACACTGTATGATGCCCCCACACTGTGCAAAGACCCCACATTATCTCCCACACTGTATGATGGCCCCCACACTGTGCAAAGACCCCACATTATCTTCCACACTGTATGATAGCCCCACACTGTACAAAGACCCCACATTATCTCCCACACTGTATGATAGCCCCTACACTGTGCAAAGACCCCACATTATCTCCCACACTGTATGATGGCCCCCACACTGTGCAAAGACCCCACATTATCTCCCACACTGTATGATGGCCCCCACACTACACAAAGACCCCACATTATCTCCCACACTGTATGATGGCCTCCACACTGTGCACAGACCCCACATTATCTCCCACACTGTATGATGGCCCCCACACTGTACAAAGACCCCACATTATCTCCCACACTGTATGATGGCCCCCACACTGTGCACAGACCCTACATTATCTCCCACACTGTATGATGGCCCCCACACTGTGCAAAGACCCCACATTATCTCCCACAATGTATGATGGCCGCCACACTATACAAAGACCCCACATTATCTCCTACACTGTATGATGGCCTCTACACTGTGCACAGACCCTACATTATCTCCCACACTGTATGATGGCCCCCAGACTGTGCAAAGACCCCACATTATCTCCCACAATGTATGATGGCCCCCAGACTGTGCAAAGACCCCACTTTATCTCCCACACTGTATGATGGCCCCCACACTGTGCAAAGACCCCACATTATCTCCCACACTGTATGATGGCCCCCACACTGTGCAAAGACCCCACATTATCTCCCACACTGTATGATGGCCCTCACACTGTGCAAAGACCCCACATTATCTCCCACACTGTATGATGGCCCCCACACTGTGCAAAGACCCTACATTATCTCCCACACTGTATGATGGACCCACACTGTGAAAAGACCCCACATTATCTCCCACACTGTATGATGGCCCCCACACTGTGCAAAGACCCCACATTATCCTCCACACTGTATGATGGCCCCACACTGTACAAAGACCCCACATTATCTCCCACACTGTATGATGGCCCCACACTGTACAAAGACCCCACATTATCTCCCACACTGTATGATGGCCCCACACTGTACAAAGACCCCACATTATCTCCCACATTGTATGATGGCCCCCACACTGTGCAAAGACCCCACATTATCTCCCACACTGTATAATGGCCCCCACACTGTGCACAGACCCCACATTATCTCCCACACTGTATGATGGCCTCCACACTGTGCAAAGACCCCACATTATCTCCCACACTGTATGATGGCCTCCACACTGTGCAAAGACCCCACATTATCTCCCACACTGTATAATGGCCCCCACACTGTGCACAGACCCCACATTATCTCCCACACTGTATGATGGCCCCACACTGTGCAAAGACCCCACATTATCTCCCACACTGTATGATGGCTCCACACTGTACAAAGACCCCACATTATCTCCCACACTGTATGATGGCCCCCACACTGTGCAAAGACCCTACATTATCTCCCACACTGTATGATGGCCCCCATACTGTACAAAGACCCCACATTATCTCCCACACTGTATGATGGCTCCACACTGTACAAAGACCCCACATTATCTCCCACACTGTATGATGGCCCCCACACTGTGCAAAGACCCCACATTATCTTCCACACTGTATGATGGCCCCCATACTGTACAAAGACCCCACATTATCTCCCACACTGTATGATGGCTCCACACTGTACAAAGACCCCACATTATCTCCCACACTGTATGATGGCCCCCACACTGTGCAAAGACCCCACATTATCTCCCACACTGTATGATGGCCCCACACTGTGCAAAGACCCCACATTATCTCCCACACTGTATGATGGCTCCACACTGTGCAAAGACCCCACATTATCTCCCACACTGTATGATGGCCCCCACACTGTGCAAAGACCCTACATTACCTCCCAGACTGTATGATGGCCCCCACACTGTGAAAAGACCCCACATTATCTCCCACACTGTATGATGGCTCTACACTGTATAAAGACCCCACATTATCTCCCACACTGTATGATTGCCCCCACACTGTACAAAGACCCCACATTATCTCCCACACTGCATGATGGCTCCACACTGTACAAAGACCCCACATTATCTCCCACACTGTATGATGGCCCCCACACTGTACAAAGACCCCACATTATCTCCCACACTGTACGATGGCCCCCACACTGTACAAAGACCCCACATTATCTCCTACACTGTATGATGGCCCCCACACTATGCAAAGACCCTACATTATCTCCTACACTGTATGATGGCCCCCACACTGTACAAAGACCCCACATTATCTCCCACACTGTATGATGGCCCCCACACTGTACAAAGACCCCACATTATCTCCCACACTGTATGATGGCCCCACACTGTGCAAAGACCCCACATTATCTCCCACACTGTATGATGGCCCCCACACTGTACAAAGACCCCACATTATCTCCCACACTGTATGATGGCTCCACACTGTACAAAGACCCCACATTATCTCCCACACTGTATGATGGCCCCCACACTGTACAAAGACCCCACATTATCTCCCACACTGTATGATGGCCCCCACACTGTACAAAGACCCCACATTATCTCCCACACTGTATGATGGCCCCACACTATACAAAGACCCCACATTATCTCCCACACTGTATGATGGCTCCCACACTGTACAAAGACCCCACATTATCTCCCACACTGTATGAGGGCCCCCACACTGTGCAAAGACCCCACATTATCTCCCACACTGTATGATGGCCCCACACTGTACAAAGACCCCACATTATCTCCCACACTGTATGATAGCCCCCACACTGTGCACAGACCCCACACTATCTCCCACACTGTAGGATGGCCCCCACACTGTACAAAGACCCCACATTATCTCCCACACTGTATGATGGCCCCCACACTGTACAAAGACCACACAGTATCTCCCACACTGTATGATGGCCCCCGCACTGTGCAAAGACCCCCCGCATTATCTCCCACACTGTATGATGGCCCCCACACTGTACAAAGACCCCACATTATCTCCCACACTGTATGATGGCCCCCACACTGTACAAAGACCCCACATTATCTCCTACACTGTATGATGGCCCCCTCACTGTGCAAAGACCCCACATTATCTTCCACACTGTATGATGGCCCCCACACTGTACAAAGACCCCACATTATCTCCCACACTGTATGATGGCCCCCACACTGTGCAAAGACCCCACATTATCTTCCACACTGTATGATGGCCCCCACACTGTAAAAAAGACCCCACATTATCTCCCACACTGTATGATGGCCCCCACACTGTACAAAGACCCCACATTATCTCCCACACTGTATGATGGCCCCCACACTGTACAAAGACCCCACATTATCTCCCACACTGTAGGATGGCCCCACGCTATACAAAGACCCCACATTATCTCCCACACTGTATGATGGCCCCCACACTGTACAAAGACTCCACATTATCTCCCACACTGTATGAGGGCCCCCACACTGTACAAAGACCCCACATTATCTCCCACACTGTATGATGGCTCCACACACTGTGCAAAGACCCCACATTATCTCCCACACTGTATGATGGCTCCACACTGTACAAAGACCCCACATTATCTCCCACACTGTATGATGGCTCCACACTGTGCAAAGACCCCACATTATCTCCCACACTGTATGATGGCCCCCACACTGTACAAAGACCCCACATTATCTCCCACACTGTATGATGGCCCCCACACTGTACAAAGACCCCACATTATCTCCCACACTGTAGGATGGCCCCACGCTATACAAAGACCCCACATTATCTCCCACACTGTATGATGGCTCCCACACTGTACAAAGACCCCACATTATCTCCCACACTGTATGAGGGCCCCCACACTGTGCAAAGACCCCACATTATCTCCCACACTGTATGATGGCCCCACACTGTACAAAGACCCCACATTATCTCCCACACTGTATGATGGCTCCACACACTGTGCAAAGACCCCACATTATCTCCCACACTGTATGATGGCTCCACACTGTACAAAGACCCCACATTATCTCCCACACTGTATGATGGCTCCACACTGTACAAAGACCCCACATTATCTCCCACACTGTATGATGGCTCCACACTGTACAAAGACCCCACATTATCTCCCACACTGTATGATGGCCCCCACACTGTACAAAGACCCCACATTATCTCCCACACTGTATGATGGCCCCCACACTGTACAAAGACCCCACATTATCTCCGACACTGTATGATGGCCCCACACTGTACAAAGACCCCACATTATCTCCTACACCGTATGATGTCCCCACACTGTACAAAGACCCCACATCATCTCCCACGCTGTATGATGGCCCCCACACTGTGCAAAGACCCCACATTATCTCCCACACTGTATGATGGCCCCCACACTGTACAAAGACCCCACATTATCTCCCACACTGTATGATGGCCCCCACACTGTACAAAGACCCCACATTATCTCCCACACTGTATGATGGCCCCCACACTGTGCAAAGACCCCACATTATCTCCCACACTGTATGATGGCCCCACACTGTACAAAGACCCCACATTATCTCCCACACTGTATGATGGCCCCCACACTGTACAAAGACACCACATTATCTCCCACACTGTATTATGGCCCCACACTATACAAAGACACCACATTATCTCCCACACTGTATGATGGCCCCCACACTCTACAAAGACCCTACATTATCTCCCACACTGTATGATGGCCCCCTCACTGTGCAAAGACCCCACATTATCTCCTACACTGTATGATGGCCCCCACACTGTGCAGAGACCCCACATTATCTCCTACACTGTATGATGGCCCCCACACTGTACAAAGACCCCACATTATCTCCCACACTGTATGATGGTCCCCACACTGTACAAAGACCCCACATTATCTCCCACACTGTATGATGGCCCCCACACTGTACAAAGACCCCACATTATCTCCCACACTGTATGATGGCCCCCACACTGTACAAAGACCCCACATTATCTCCCACACTGTATGATGGCCCCCACACTGTACAAAGACCCCACATTTATCTCCCACACTGTATGATGGCCCCACACTATACAAAGACCCCACATTATCTCCCACACTGTATGATGGCTCCCACACTGTACAAAGACCCCACATTATCTCCCACACTGTATGAGGGCCCCCACACTGTGCAAAGACCCCACATTATCTCCCACACTGTATGATGGCCCCACACTGTACAAAGACCCCACATTATCTCCCACACTGTATGATAGCCCCCACACTGTGCACAGACCCCACACTATCTCCCACACTGTAGGATGGCCCCCACACTGTACAAAGACCCCACATTATCTCCCACACTGTATGATGGCTCCCACACTTTACAAACACCCCACATTATCTCCCACACTGTATGATGGCCCCACACTATACAAAGACCCCACATTATCTCCCACACTGTATGATGGCCCCACACTATACAAAGACCCCACATTATCTCCCACACTGTATGATGGCCCCCACACTGTACAAAGACCCCACATTATTTCCCACACTGTATGATGGCCCCCACACTGTGCAAAGACCCCACATTATCTCCCAAACTGTATGATGGCCCCACACTATACAAAGACCCCACATTATCTCCCACACTGTATGATGGCCCCACACTATACAAAGACCCCACATTATCTCCCACACTGTATGATGGCCCCACACTGTACAAAGACCCCACATTATCTCCCACACTGTAGGATGGGCCCCACACTGTACAAAGACCCCACATTATCTCCCACACTGTATGACGGCCCCCACACTGTACAAAGACCCCACATTATCTCACACACTGTATGATGGCCCTCACACTGTACAAAGACCCCACATTATCTCACACACTGTATGATGGCCCCAACACTGTACAAAGACCCCACATCATCTCCCACACTGTATGATGGCCCCCACACTGTGCACAGACCCCACATTATCTTCCACACTGTATGATGGCCCCCTCACTGTGGAAAGACCCCACATCATCTCCCACACTGTATGATGGCCCCCACACTGTGCACAGACCCCACATTATCTTCCACACTGTATGATGGCCCCCTCACTGTGGAAAGACCCCACATTATCCCCCACACTGTATGATGGCCCCCACACTGTACAAAGACCCCACATTATCTCCTACACCGTATGATGGCCCCCACACTGTGCACAGACCCCACATTATCTTCCACACTGTATGATGGCCCCACACTGTACAGAGTCCCCACATCATCTCCCACGCTGTATGATGGCCCCACACTGTACAAAGACCCCACATCATCTCCCACGCTGTATGATGGCCCCACACTGTGCAAAGACCCCACATTATCTCCCACACTGTATGACGGCCCCCACACTGTACAAAGACCCCACATTATCTCACACACTGTATGATGGCCCCAACACTGTACAAAGACCCCACATCATCTCCCACAGTGTATGATGGCCCCCACACTGTGCACAGACCCCACATTATCTTCCACACTGTATGATGGCCCCCTCACTGTGGAAAGACCCCACATCATCTCCCACACTGTATGATGGCCCCCACACTGTGCACAGACCCCACATTATCTTCCACACTGTATGATGGCCCCCTCACTGTGGAAAGACCCCACATTATCCCCCACACTGTATGATGGCCCCCACACTGTACAAAGACCCCACATTATCTCCTACACCGTATGATGGCCCCCACACTGTGCACAGACCCCACATTATCTTCCACACTGTATGATGGCCCCCTCACTGTGGAAAGACCCCACATTATCTCCCACACTGTATGATGGCCCCCACACTGTACAAAGACCCCACATTATCTCCTACACTGTATGATGGCCCCCACACTGTGCAAAGACCCCACATTATCTCCCACACTGTATGATGGCCCCCTCACTGTGCAAAGACCCCACATTATCTCCTACACTGTATGATAGCCCCCACACTCTGCAAAGACCCCACATTATCTCCCACACTGTATGATGGCCCCCACACTGTGCAAAGACCCCACATTATCTCCCACACTGTATGATGGCCCCCTCACTGTGCAAAGACCCCACATTATCTCCTACACTGTATGATAGCCCCCACACTCTGCAAAGACCCCACATTATCTCCTACACTGTATGATGGCCCCCACACTGTGCAAAGACCCCACATTATCTCCCACACTGTATAATGGCCCTCACACTGTGCAAAGACCCCACATTATCCCCCACACTGTATGATGACCCCACACTGTGCAACGACCCCACATTATCTCCCACACTGTATGATGGCCCTCACACTGTGCAAAGACCCCACATTATCTCCTACACTGTATGATAGCCCCCACACTCTGCAAAGACCCCACATTATCTCCTACACTGTATGATGGCCCCCACACTGTACAAAGACCCCACATTATCTCCTACACTGTATGATGGCCCCCACACTGTACAAAGACCTCACATTATCTCCTACACTGTATGATGGCCCCCACACTGTGCAAAGACCCCACATTATCCCCCACACTGTATGATGGCCCCACACTGTGCAAAGACCCCACATTACCTCCCACACTGTATGATGGCCCCACACTATGCAAAGACCCCACATTATCCCCCACACTGTATGATGGCCCCCACACTGTGCAAAGACCCCCCACATTATCCCCCACACTGTATGATGGCCCCCACACTGTGCAAAGACCCCCCATATTATCTCCTACACTCTATGATGGCCCCACACTGTGCAAAGACCCCACATTATCTCCCACACTGTATGATGGCCCCCACATTATACAAAGACACCACATTATCTCCCACACTGTATGATGGCCCCCGCACTGTGCAAAGACCCCACATTATCTCCTACACTGTATGATGGCCCCACACTGTACAAAGACCCCACATTATCTCCTACACTGTATGATGGCCCCACACTGTGCAAAGACCCCACATTATCTCCCACACTGTATGATGGCCCCACACTGTGCAAAGACCCCACATTATCTCCCACACTGTATGATGGCCCCCGCACTGTGCAAAGACCCCACATTATCTCCTACACTGTATGATGGCCCCACACTGTACAAAGACCCCACATTATCTTCCACACTGTATGATGGCCCCCACACTGTGCAAAGACCCCACATTATCTCCTACACTGTATGATGGCCCCACACTGTACAAAGACCCCACATTATCTCCTACACTGTATGATGGCCCCACACTGTGCAAAGACCCCACATTATCTCCCACACTGTATGATGGCCCCCACATTATACAAAGACCCCACATTATCTCCCACACTGTATGATGGCCCCACACTGTACAAAGACCCCACATTATCTCCCACACTGTATGATGGCTCCACACACTATACAAAGACCCCACATTATCTCCCACACTGTATGATGGCCCCCTCACTGTGCAAAGACCCCACATTATCCCCCACACTGTATGATGGCCCCACACTGTACAAAGACCCCACATTATCCCCCACACTGTATGATGGCCCCCTCACTGTGCAAAGACCCCACATTATCTCCCACACTGTATGATGGCCCCCACACTGTACAAAGACCCCACATTATCTCTGACACTGTATGATGGCCCCACACTGTACAAAGACCCCACATTATCTCCCACACTGTATGATGGCCCCTCACTGTACAAAGACCCCACATTATCTCCCACACCGTATGATGGGCCCCACACTGTACAAAGACCCCACATTATCTCCCACACTGTATGATGGCCTCCACACTGTGCAAAGACCCCACATTATCTCCCACACTGTATGATGGCTCCCACACTGTACAAAGACCCCACATTATCTCCCACACTGTATGATGACCCCACGCTGTACAAAGACCCCACATTATCTCCCACACTGTATGATGGCCCCCACACTGTACAAAGACCCCACATTATTTCCCACACTGTATGATGGCTCCCACACTGTACAAAGACCCCACATTATTTCCCACACTGTATGATGGCTCCCACACTGTACAAAGACCCCACATTATCTCCCACACTGTATGATGGCCCCCACACTGTACAAAGACCCCACATTATCTCCCACACTGTATGATGGCTCCCACACTGTACAAAGACCCCACATTATTTCCCACACTGTATGATGGCCCCCACACTGTGCAAAGACCCTACATTATCTCCCACACTGTATGATGACCCCCACACTGTACAAAGACCCCACATTATCGCCTACACTGTATGATGGCCCCCACACTGTACAAAGACCCCCCACATTATCTCCCACACTGTATGATGGCCCCCTCACTGTGCAAAGACCCCACATTATCCCCCACACTGTATGATGGCCCCACACTGTACAAAGACCCCACATTATCTCCCACACTGTATGATGGCCCCACACTGTACAAAGACCCCACATTATCTCCTACACTGTATGATTGCCCCCTCACTGTGCAAAGACCCCACATTATCTCCCACACTGTATGATGGCCCCACACTGTACAAAGACCCCACATTATCTCCTACACTGTATGATGGCCCCCACACTGTACAAAGACCCCACATTATCTCCCACACTGTATGATGGCCCCACACTGTACAAAGACCCCACATCATCTCCTACACTGTATGATGGCCCCCACACTGTACAAAGACCCCACATTATCTCCCACACTGTATGATGGCCCCACACTGTACAAAGACCCCACATTATCTCCCACACTGTATGATGGCCCCACACTGTACAAAGACCCCACATTATCTCCTACACTGTATGATGGCCCCCTCACTGTGCAAAGACCCCACATTATCCCCCACACTGTATGATGGCCCCACACTGTACAAAAACTCCACATTATCTCCCACACTGTATGATGGCCCCCACACTGTACAAAGACCCCACATTATCTCCCACACTGTATGATGGCCCCCACACTGTACAAAGACCCCACATTATCTCCCACACTGTATGATGGCCCCCACACTGTGTAAAGACCCCTCATCATCTCCCACACTGTATGATGGCCCCCACACTGTACAAAGACCCCACATCATCTCCCACACTGTATGATGGCCTCCACACTGTACAAAGACCCCACATTATCTCCCACACTGTATGATGGCCCCCACACTGTGCAAAGACCCCACATTATCTCCCACACTGTATGATGGCCCTCACACTGTGCAAAGACCCCACATTATCTCCCACATTGTATGATGGCCCCCACACTGTACAAAGACCCCACATTATCTCCCACACTGTATGATGGCCCCCACACTGTACAAAGACCCCACATTATCTCCCACACTGTATGATGGCCCCCACACTGTACAAAGACCCCACATTATCTCCCACACTGTATGATGGCCCCCACACTGTACAAAGACCCCACATTATCTCCCACACTGTATGATGGCCCCCACACTGTACAAAGACCCCACATTATCTCCCACACTGTATGATGGCTCCCACACTGTGTAAAGACCCCACATTATCTCCCACACTGTATGATGGCCCCACACTGTGCACAGACCCCACATTATCTCCCACACTGTATGATGGCCCCACACTGTACAAAGACCCCACATTATCTCCCACACTGTATGATGGCTCCCACACTGTGCACAGACCCCACATTATCTCCCACACTGTATGATGGCTCCCACACTGTGTAAAGACCCCACATTATCTCCCACACTGTATGATGGCCCCACACTGTGCACAGACCCCACATTATCTCCTACACTGTATGATGGCCCCCACACTGTACCAAGACCCCACATCATCTCCCACACTGTATGATGGCCCCCACACTGTACAAAGACCCCACATCATCTCCCACACTGTATGATGGCTCCCACACTGTGCACAGACCCCACATTATCTCCCACACTGTATGATGGCCCCCACACTGTACAAAGACCCCACATTATCTCCCACACTGTATGATGGCCCCACACTGTACAAAGACCCCACATTATCTCCCACACTGTATGATGGCCCCCACACTGTACAAAGACCCCACATTATCTCCCACACTGTATGATGGCCCCACACTGTGCAAAGACCCCACATTATCTCCCACACTGTATGATGGCCCCCTCACTGTGCAAAGACCCCACATTATCTCCCACACTGTATGATAGCCTCCACACTGTACAAAGACCCCACATCATCTCCCACACTGTATGACGGCCCCCACACTGTACAAAGACACCACATCATCTCCCACACTGTATGATGGCCCCCACACTGTACAAAGACCGCACATTATCTCCCACACTGTATGATGGCCCCACACTGTACAAAGACCCCACATTATCTCCCACACTGTATGATGGCCCCCACACTGTGCAAAGACTCCACATTATCTCCCACACAGTATGATGGCTCCACACTGTGCAAAGACCCCACATCATCTCCCACACAGTATGATGGCCTCCACACTGTACAAAGACCCCACATTATCTCCCACACTGTATGATGGCCCCCACACTGTGCAAAGACTCCACATTATCTCCCACACAGTATGATGGCCTCCACACTGTACAAAGACCCCACATTATCTCCCACACTGTATGATGGCCTCCACACTGTACAAAGACCCCACATTATCTCCCACACAGTATGATGGCCTCCACACTGTACAAAGACCCCACATTATCTCCCACACTGTATGATGGCCTCCACACTGTACAAAGACCCCACATTATCGCCTACACTGTATGATGGCCCCCACACTGTACAAAGACCCCCCACATTATCTCCCACACTGTATGATGGCCCCCTCACTGTGCAAAGACCCCACATTATCCCCCACACTGTATGATGGCTCCACACTGTACAAAGACCCCACATTATCTCCCACACTGTATGATGGCCCCACACTGTACAAAGACCCCACATTATCTCCTACACTGTATGATGGCCCCCTCACTGTGCAAAGACCCCACATTATCCCCCACACTGTATGATGGCCCCACACTGTACAAAGACCCCACATTATCTCCCACACTGTATGATGGCCCCACACTGTACAAAGACCCCACATTATCCCCCACACTGTATGATGGCCCCACACTGTACAAAGACCCCACATTATCTCCCACACTGTATGATGGCCCCACACTGTACAAAGACCCCACATTATCTCCCACACTGTATGATGGCCCCACACTGTGCAAAGACCCCACATTATCCCCCACACTGTATGATGGTCCCACACTGTACAAAAACCCCACATTATCTCCCACACTGTATGATGGCCCCCACACTGTACAAAGACCCCACATTATCTCCCACACTGTATGATGGCCCCCACACTGTACAAAGACCCCACATTATCTCCCACACTGTATGATGGCCCCCACACTGTGTAAAGACCCCACATCATCTCCCACACTGTATGATGGCCCCCACACTGTAAAAAGACCCCATATTATCTCCCACACTGTATGATGGCCCCCACACTGTGCAAAGACCCCACATTATCTCCCACATCGTATGATGGCCTCCACACTGTACAAAGACCCCACATTATCTCCCACACTGTATGATGGCCCCCACACTGTGCAAAGACCCCACATTATCTCCCACACTGTATGATGGCCTCCACACTGTACAAAGACCCCACATTATCTCCCACACTGTATGATGGCCCCCACACTGTACAAAGACCCCACATTATCTCCCACACTGTATGATGGCCCTCACACTGTGCAAAGACCCCACATTATCTCCCACATTGTATGATGGCCCCCACACTGTACAAAGACCCCACATTATCTCCCACACTGTATGATGGCTCCCACACTGTGCACAGACCCCACATTATCTCCCACACTGTATGATGGCCCCCACACTGTACAAAGACCCCACATTATCTCCCACACTGTATGATGGCCCCCACACTGTGCAAAGACCCCACATTATCTCCCACACTGTATGATGGCCCCCACACTGTGCACAGACCCCACATTATCTCCTACACTGTATGATGGCCCCACACTGTGTAAAGACCCCACATCATCTCCGACACTGTATGATGGCCCCCACACTGTACCAAGACCCCACATCATCTCCCACACTGTATGATGGCTCCCACACTGTACAAAGACCCCACATCATCTCCCACACTGTATGATGGCTCCCACACTGTGCACAGACCCCACATTATCTCCCACACTGTATGATGGCCCCCACACTGTGCAAAGACCCCACATTATCTCCCACACTGTATGATGGCCCCACACTGTACAAAGACCCCACATTATCTCCCACACTGTATGATGGCCCCCACACTGTACAAAGACCCCACATTATCTCCCATACTGTATGATGGCCCCCACACTGTGCAAAGACCCCACATTATCTCCCACACTGTATGATGGCCCCACACTGTACAAAGACCCCACATTATCTCCTACACTGTATGATGGCCCCCACATTGTACAAAGACCCCACATTATCTACCACACTGTATGATGGCCCCCACACTGTGCACAGACCCGACATTATCTGCCACACTGTATGATGGCCCCCACACTGTACAAAGACCCCACATTATCTCCCACACTGTATGATGGCCCCACACTGTACAAAGACCCCACTTTATCTCCTACACTGTATGATGGCCCCCACACTGTGCAAAGACCCCACATTACCTCCCACACTGTATGATGGCTCCCACACTGTACAAAGACCCCACATTCTCTCCCACACTGTATGATGGCCCCCACACTGTACAAAGACCCCACTTTATCTCCTACACTGTATGATGGCCCCCACACTGTGCAAAGACCCCACATTACCTCCCACACTGTATGATGGCTCCCACACTGTACAAAGACCCCACATTATCTCCCACACTGTATGATGGCCCCCCACACTGTACAAAGACCCCACATTATCTCCCATACTGTATGATGGCTCCCACACTGTACAAAGACCCCACTTTATCTCCTACACTGTATGATGGCCCCCACACTGTGCAAAGACCCCACATTACCTCCCACACTGTATGATGGCTCCCACACTGTACAAAGACCCCACATTATCTCCCACACTGTATGATGGCCCCCACACTGTACAAAGACCCCACATTATCTCCCACACTGTATGATGGCTCCCACACTGTACAAAGACCCCACATTATCTCCCACACTGTATGATGGCCCCCACACTGTACAAAGACCCCACATTATCTCCCACACTGTATGATGGCTCCCACACTGTACAAAGACCCCACATTATCTCCCACACTGTATGATGGCCCCCACACTGTACAAAGACCCCACATTATCTCCTACACTGTATGATGGCCCCACACTGTACAAAGACCCCACATTATCTCCCACACTGTATGATGGCCCCACACTGTGCAAAGACCCCACATTATCTCCTACACTGTATGATGGCCCCACACTGTGCAAAGACCACACATTATCTCCCACACTGTATGATGGCCCCCACACTGTGCACAGACCCCACATTATCTCCTACACTGTATGATGGCCCCACACTGTACAAAGACCCCACATTATCTCCCACACTGTATGATGGCCCCACACTGTGCAAAGACCCCACATTATCTCCTACACTGTATGATGCCCCCACACTGTACAAAGACCCCACATTATCTCCCACACTGTATGATGGCCCCACACTGTGCAAAGACCCCACATTATCTCCTACACTGTATGATTGCCCCCACACTGTACAAAGACCCCACATTATCTCCCACACTGTATGATGGCCCCACACTGTACAAAGACCCCACATTATCTCCCACACTGTATGATGGCCCCCACACTGTACAAAGACCCCACATTATCTCCTACACTGTATGATGGCCTCCACACTGTACAAAGACCCCACATTATCTCCCACACTGTATGATGGCCCCCACACTGTACAAAGACCCCACATTATCTCCCACACTGTATGATGGCCCCCACACTGTGCAAAGACCCCACATTATCTCCCACACTGTATGATGGCCCCCACACTGTACAAAGACCCCACATTATCTCCCATACTGTATGATGGCCCCACACTGTGCAAAGACCCCACATTATCTCCCACACTGTATGATGGCTTCCACACTGTACAAAGACCCCACATTATCTCCCACACTGTATGATGGCCTCCACACTGGACAAAGACCCCACATTATCTCCTACACTGTATGATGGCCCCCTCACTATGCAAAGACCCCACATTATCTCCCACACTGTATGATGGCCCCCTCACTGTGCAAAGACCCCACATTATCCCCCACACTGTATGATGGCCCCCACACTGTACAAAGACCCCACATTATCTCCCACACTGTATGAGGGCCCCCACACTATACAAAGACCCCACATTATCTCCCACACTGTATGATGGCCCCCACACTGTACAAAGACCCCACATTATCTCCCACACTGTATAATGGCCCCCACACTGTACAAAGACCCCACATTATCTCCTACACTGTATGATGGCTCCCACACTGTGCAAAGACCCCACATTATCTCCCACACTGTATGATGGCCCCCACACTGTACAAAGACCCCACATTATCTCCCACACTGTATGATGGCCCCACACTGAACAAAGACCCCACATCATCTCCCACACTGTATGATGGCCCCCACACTGTGTAAAGACCCCACATTATCTCCCACACTGTATGATGGCCCCACACTGTACAAAGACCCCACATTATCTCCTACACTGTATGATGGCCCCCACACTGTGCACAGACCCCACATTATCTCCCACACTGTATGATGGCTCCCACACTGTACAAAGACCCCACATTATCTCCTACAGTGTATGATGGCCCCCACACTGTGCACAGACCCTACATTATCTCCCACACTGTATGATGGCCCCCACACTGTACAAAGACCCCACATTATCTCCCACACTGTATGATGGGCCTCACACTGTACAAAGACCCCACATTATCTCCTACACTGTATGATGGCCCCCACACTGTGCACAGACCCCACATTATCTACCACACTGTATGATGGCCCCACACTGTACAAAGACCCCACTTTATCTCCCACACTGTATGATGGCCCCACACTGTACAAAGACCCCACATTATCTCCCACACTGTATGATGGCCCCACACTGTACAAAGACCCCACATTATCTCCTACACTGTATGATGGCCCCCACACTGTGCAAAGACCCCACATTATCTCCCACACTGTATGATGGCCCCACACTGTACAAAGACCCCACATTATCTCCCACACTGTATGATGGACCCCACACTGTGCAAAGACCCCACATTATCTCCCACACTGTATGATGGCCCCCACACTGTACAAAGACCCCACATTATCTCCCATACTGTATGATGGCCCCCACACTATACAAAGACCCCACATTATCTCCCATACTCTATGATGGCCCCCACACTGTGCAAAGACCCCACATTATCTCCCACACTGTATGATGGCCCCACACTGTACAAAGACAGCACATTATCTCCCACACTGTATGATGGCCCCACACTGTACAAAGACCCCACATTATCTCCCACACTGTATGATGGCCCCACACTGTACAAAGACTCCACATTATCTCCTACACTGTATGATGGCCCCCACACTGTACAAAGACCCCACATTATCTCCTACACTGTATGATGGCTCCCACACTGTGCAAAGACCCCACATTATCTCTCACACTGTATGACGGCCCCCACACTGTACAAAGACCCCACATTATCTCTCACACTGTATGACGGCCCCCACACTGTACAAAGACCCCACATTATCTCCCACACTGTATGATGGCCCCACACTGTACAAAGACCCCACATTATCTCCTACACTGTATGATGGCCCCCACACTGTGCAAAGACCCCACATTATCTCCCACACTGTATGATGGCCCCCACACTGTACAAAGACCACACATTATCTCCCACACCGTATGATGGCCCCCACACTGTACAAAGACCCCACATTATCTCCCACACTGTATGATGGCCCCCACACTGTACAAAGACTCCACATTATCTCCTACACTGTATGATGGCTCCCACACTGTATGATGGCTCCCACACTGTGCAAAGACCCCACATTATCTCCCACAATGTATGATGGCCCCCACACTGTACAAAGACCCCACATTATCTCCCACACTGTATGATGGCCCCCACACTGTACAAAGACCACACATTATCTCCCACACTGTATGATGGCCCCACACTGTACAAAGACCCCACATTATCTCCTACACTGTATGATGGCCCCCACACTATACAAAGACCCCACATTATCTCCTACACTGTATGATGGCCCCCACACTGTACAAAGACCCCACATTATCTCCCACACTGTATGATGGCCCCACACTGTACAAAGACCCCACATTATCTCCCACACTGTATGATGGCCCCCACACTGTGCAAAGACCCCACATTATCTCCCACACTGTATGATGGCCCCACACTGTACAAAGACCCCACATTATCTCCCACACTGTATGATGGCCCCCACACTGTGCAAAGACCCCACATTATCTCCAACACTGTATGATGGCCCTCATACTGTACAAAGACCCCACATTATCTCCCACACTGTATGATGGCCCCCACACTGTACAAAGACCCCACATTATCTCCCACACTGTATGATGGCCCCCTCACTGTACAAAGACCCCACATTATCTCCTACACTGTATGACGGCCCCCACACTGTACAAAGACCCCACATTATCTCCCACACTGTATGATGGCCCACACACTGTACAAAGACCCCACATTATCTCCCACACTGTATGATGGCCCCCACACTGTACAAAGACCCCACATTATCTCCCACACTGTATGATGGCCCACACACTGTACAAAGACCCCACATTATCTCCCACACTGTATGATGGCCCCCACACTGTGCAAAGACCCCACATTATCTCCCAGACTGTATGATGGCCCCCTCACTGTACAAAGACCCCACATTATCTCCCACACTGTATGATGGCCCCCACACTGTACAAAGACCCCACATTATCTCCCACACTGTATGATGGCCCCACACTGTACAAAGACCCCACATTATCTCTCACACTGTATGACGGCCCCCACACTGTACAAAGACCCCACATTATCTCCTACACTGTATGATGGCTCCCACACTGTGCAAAGACCCCACATTATCTCCCACACTGTATGATGGCCCCCACACTGTGCAAAGACCCCACATTATCTCCCACACTGTATGATGGCCCCCACACTGTACAAAGACCCCACATTATCTCTCACACTGTATGACGGCCCCCACACTGTACAAAGACCCCACATTATCTCCTACACTGTATGATGGCCCCACACTGTACAAAGACCCCACATTATCTCCTACACTGTATGATGGCCCCCACACTGTGCAAAGACCCCACATTATCTCCCACACTGTATGATGGCCCCCACACTGTACAAAGACCCCACATTATCTCTCACACTGTATGACGGCCCCCACACTGTACAAAGACCCCACATTATCTCCTACACTGTATGATGGCCCCACACTGTACAAAGACCCCACATTATCTCCTACACTGTATGATGGCCCCCACACTGTGCAAAGACCCCACATTATCTCCCACACTGTATGATGGCCCCACACTGTACAAAGACCCCACATTATCTCCCACACTGTATGATGGCCCCACACTGTACAAAGACCCCACATTATCTCCTACACTGTATGATGGCCCCCTCACTGTGCAAAGACCCCACATTATCTCCCATACTGTATGATGGCCCCACACTGTGCAAAGACCCCACATTATCTCTCACACTGTATGACGGCCCCCACACTGTACAAAGACCCCACATTATCTCCCACACTGTATGATGGCCCCACACTGTGCAAAGACCCCACATTATCTCTCACACTGTATGACGGCCCCCACACTGTACAAAGACCCCACATTATCTCCTACACTGTGTGATGGCCCCCACACTGTGCAAAGACCCCACATTATCTCCCACACTGTATGATGGCCCCACACTGTACAAAGACTCCACATTATCTCCTACACTGTATGATGGCCCCACACTGTGCAAAGACCCCACATTATCTCTCACACTGTATGACGGCCCCCACACTGTACAAAGACCCCACATTATCTCTCACACTGTATGACGGCTCCCACACTGTACAAAGACCCCACATTATCTCCCACACTGTATGATGGCCCCACACTGTACAAAGACCCCACATTATCTCCTACACTGTATGATGGCCCCCACACTGTGCAAAGACCCCACATTATCTCCCACACTGTATGATGGCCCCCACACTGTGCAAAGACCCCACATTATCTCCCACACTGTATGATGGCCCCACACTGTGCAAAGACCCCACATTATCTCCCACACAGTATGATGGCCCCACACTGTACAAAGACCCCACATTATCTCTCACACTGTATGACGGCCCCCACACTGTACAAAGACCCCACATTATCTCCCACACAGTATGATGGCCCCACACTGTACAAAGACCCCACATTATCTCCAACACTGTATGATGGCCCCACACTGTACAAAGACCCCACATTATCTCCCACAATGTATGATGGCCCCCACACTGTACAAAGACCCCACATTATCTCCCACACTGTATGATGGCCCCCACACTGTACAAAGACCACACATTATCTCCCACACTGTATGATGGCCCCACACTGTACAAAGACCCCACATTATCTCCCACACTGTATGATGGCCTCCACACTGTGCAAAGACCCCACATTATCTCCCACACTGTATGATGGCCCCCACACTGTACAAAGACCCCACATTATCTCCCACACTGTATGATGGCCCCCACACTGTGCAAAGACCCCACATTATCTCCAACACTGTATGATGGCCCTCACACTGTACAAAGACCCCACATTATCTCCCATACTGTATGATGGCCCCCACACTGTGCAAAGACCCCACATTATCTCCCACACTGTATGATGGCCCCCACACTGTACAAAGACCCCACATTATCTCCCACACTGTATGATGGCCCCCACACTGTGTAAAGACCCCACATTATCTCCCACACTGTATGATGGCCCCACACTGTACAAAGACCCCACATTATCTCCCACACTGTATGATGGCCCCCATACTGTGCAAAGACCCCACATTATCTCCAACACTGTATGATGGCCCTCACACTGTACAAAGACCCCACATTATCTCCCACACTTTATGATGGCCCCCACACTGTACAAAGACCCCACATTATCTCCCACACTGTATGATGGCCCCCTCACTGTACAAAGACCCCACATTATCTCCTACACTGTATGACGGCCCCCACACTGTACAAAGACCCCACATTATCTCCCACAATGTATGATGGCCCCCACACTGTACAAAGACCCCACATTATCTCCCACACTGTATGATGGCCCCCACACTGTACAAAGACCACACATTATCTCCCACACTGTATGATGGCCCCCACACTGTGCAAAGACCCCACATTATCTCCTACACTGTATGACGGCCCCCACACTGTACAAAGACCCCACATTATCTCCCACACTGTATGATGGCTCCCACACTGTACAAAGACTCCACATTATCTCTCACACTGTATGACGGCCCCCACACTGTACAAAGACCCCACATTATCTCCCACACTGTATGATGGCTCCCACACTGTGCAAAGACCCCACATTATCTCTCACACTGTATGACGGCCCCCACACTGTACAAAGACCCCACATTATCTCTCACACTGTATGACGGCCCCCACACTGTGCAAAGACCCCACATTATCTCCTACACTGTATGACGGCCCCCACACTGTACAAAGACCCCACATTATCTCCCACACTGTATGATGGCTCCCACACTGTGCAAAGACCCCACATTATCTCTCACACTGTATGACGGCCCCCACACTGTACAAAGACCCCACATTATCTCCCACACAGTATGATGGCCCCACACTGTACAAAGACCCCACATTATCTCCCACACTGTATGATGGCCCCACACTGTTCAAAGACCCCACATTATCTCCCACACTGTATGACGGCCCCCACACTGTACAAAGACCCCACATTATCTCCCACACTGTATGATGGCCCCACACTGTACAAAGACCCCACATTATCTCCCACACTGTATGATGGCCCCACACTGTACAAAGACCCCACATTATCTCTCACACTGTATGACGGCCCCCACACTGTACAAAGACCCCACATTATCTCCCACACTGTATGATGGCCCCACACTGTACAAAGACCCCACATTATCTCCAACACTGTATGATGGCCCCACACTGTACAAAGACCCCACATTATCTCCCACACAGTATGATGGCCCCACACTGTACAAAGACCCCACATTATCTCCAACACTGTATGATGGCCCCACACTGTACAAAGACCCCACATTATCTCCCACAATGTATGATGGCCCCCACACTGTACAAAGACCCCACATTATCTCCCACACTGTATGATGGCCCCCACACTGTACAAAGACCCCACATTATCTCCCACACTGTATGATGGCCCCCACACTGTGCAAAGACCCCACATTATCTCCCACACTGTATGATGGCCCCCACACTGTACAAAGACCCCACATTATCTCCAACACTGTATGATGGCCCCACACTGTACAAAGACCCCACATTATCTCCCACAATGTATGATGGCCCCCACACTGTACAAAGACCCCACATTATCTCCAACACTGTATGATGGCCCCCACACTGTACAAAGACCCCACATTATCTCCCACACAGTATGATGGCCCCACACTGTACAAAGACCCCACATTATCTCCAACACTGTATGATGGCCCCACACTGTACAAAGACCCCACATTATCTCCCACACTGTATGATGGCCCCCACACTGTGCAAAGACCCCACATTATCTCCCACACTGTATGATGGCCCCCACACTGTACAAAGACCCCACATTATCTCCAACACTGTATGATGGCCCCACACTGTACAAAGACCCCACATTATCTCCCACAATGTATGATGGCCCCCACACTGTACAAAGACCCCACATTATCTCCCACACTGTATGATGGCCCCCACACTGTACAAAGACCCCACATTATCTCCCACACAGTATGATGGCCCCACACTGTACAAAGACCCCACATTATCTCCAACACTGTATGATGGCCCCACACTGTACAAAGACCCCACATTATCTCCCACAATGTATGATGGCCCCCACACTGTACAAAGACCCCACATTATCTCCCACACTGTATGATGGCCCCCACACTGTACAAAGACCCCACATTATCTCCCACACTGTATGATGGCCCCCACACTGTACAAAGACCCCACATTATCTCCCACACTGTATGATGGCCTCCACACTGTGCAAAGACCCCACATTATCTCCCACACTGTATGATGGCCCCCACACTGTACAAAGACCACACATTATCTCCCACACTGTATGATGGCCCCACACTGTACAAAGACCCCACATTATCTCCCACACTGTATGATGGCCCCCACACTGTACAAAGACCCCACATTATCTCCCATACTGTATGATGGCCTCCACACTGTGCAAAGACCCCACATTATCTCCTACACTGTATGATGGCCCCCACACTGTACAAAGACCCCACATTATCTCCCACACTGTATGATGGCCCCCACACTGTACAAAGACCCCACATTATCTCCTACACTGTATGATGGCCCCCACACTGTACAAAGACCCCACATTATCTCCCACACTGTATGATGGCCCCACACTGTACAAAGACCCCACATTATCTCCCATACTGTATGATGGCCTCCACACTGTGCAAAGACCCCACATTATCTCCTACACTGTATGATGGCCCCCACACTGTACAAAGACCCCACATTATCTCCCACACTGTATGATGGCCCCCACACTGTGCAAAGACCCCACATTATCTCCTACACTGTATGATGGCCCCCACACTGTACAAAGACCCCACATTATCTCCTACACTGTATGATGGCCCCCACACTGTACAAAGACCCCACATTATCTCCCACACTGTATGATAGCCTCCACACTGTGCAAAGACCCCACATTATCTCCCACACTGTATGATGGCCCCCACACTGTACAAAGACCCCACATTATCTCCCACACTGTATGATAGCCTCCACACTGTGCAAAGACCCCACATTATCTCCCACACTGTATGATGGCCCCCACACTGTACAAAGACCCCACATTATCTCCTACACTGTATGATGGCCCCCACACTGTACAAAGACCACACATTATCTCCAACACTGTATGATGGCCCCCACACTGTGCAAAGACCCCACATTATCTCCCACAATGTATGACGGCCCCCACACTGTACAAAGACCCCACATTATCTCCCACACTGTATGATGGCCCCACACTGTACAAAGACCCCACATTATCTCTCACACTGTATGATGGCCCCCACACTGTACAAAGACCCCACATTATCTCCAACACTGTATGATGGCCCCCACACTGTACAAAGACCCCACATTATCTCCCACAATGTATGACGGCCCCCACACTGTACAAAGACCACACATTATCTCCAACACTGTATGATGGCCCCCACACTGTACAAAGACCCCACATTATCTCTCACACTGTATGACGGCCCCCACACTGTACAAAGACCCCACATTATCTCCCACAATGTATGATGGCCCCCACACTGTACAAAGACCCCACATTATCTCCCACACTGTACAAAGACCACACATTATCTCCAACACTGTATGATGGCCCCACACTGTACAAAGACCCCACATTATCTCCCACACTGTATGATGGCCCCCACACTGTGCAAAGACCCCACATTATCTCCCACACTGTATGATGGCCCCCACACTGTACAAAGACCCCACATTATCTCCCACACTGTATGATAGCCCCCACACTGTACAAAGACCACACATTATCTCCAACACTGTATGATGGCCCCCACACTGTACAAAGACCCCACATTATCTCCCACACTGTATGATGGCCCCCACACTGTGCAAAGACCCCACATTATCTCCCACACTGTATGATGGCCCCCACACTGTACAAAGACCCCACATTATCTCCCACACTGTATGATGGCCCCACACTGTACAAAGACCCCACATTATCTCTCACACTGTATGATGGCCCCCACACTGTACAAAGACCCCACATTATCTCTCACACTGTATGATGGCCCCCACACTGTACAAAGACCACACATTATCTCCCACACTGTATGATGGCCCCACACTGTACAAAGACCCCACATTATCTCTCACACTGTATGATGGCTCCACACTGTACAAAGACCCCACAATATCTCCCACACTGTATGATGGCCCCCACACTGTGCAAAGACCCCACATTATCTCCCACACTGTATGATGGCCCCCACACTGTACAAAGACCCCACATTATCTCCCATACTGTATGATGGCCCCCACACTATACAAAGACCCCACATTATCTCCCATACTGTATGATGGCCCCACACTGTACAAAGACCCCACATTATCTCTCACACTGTATGACGGCCCCCACACTGTACAAAGACCCCACATTATCTCCCACACTGTATGATGGCCCCACACTGTACAAAGACCCCACATTATCTCTCACACTGTATGATGGCCCCACACTGTACAAAGACCCCACATTATCTCTCACACTGTATGACGGCCCCCACACTGTACAAAGACCCCACATTATCTCCCACACTGTATGATGGCCCCACACTGTACAAAGACCCCACATTATCTCTCACACTGTATGACGGCCCCCACACTGTACAAAGACCACACATTATCTCCAACACTGTATGATGGCCCCCACACTGTACAAAGACCCCACATTATCTCCCACACTGTATGATGGCCCCCACACTGTGCAAAGACCCCACATTATCTCCCACACTGTATGATGGCCTCCACACTGTACAAAGACCCCACATTATCTCCCATACTGTATGATGGCCCCACACTGTACAAAGACCCCACATCATCTCCCACACTGTATGATGGCCCCCACACTGTGCAAAGACCCCACATTATCTCCCACACTGTATGATGGCCCCCACACTGTGCAAAGACCCCACATTATCTCCACACTGTATGATGGCCCCCACACTGTACAAAGACCCCACATTATCTCCTACACTGTATGATGGCCCCACACTGTGCAAAGACCCCACATTATCTCCCACACTGTATGATGGCCCCCACACTGTACAAAGACCCCACATTTTCTCCCACACTGTATGATGGCCCCACACTGTGCAAAGACCCCACATTATCTCCTACACTGTATGATGGCCCCACACTGTACAAAGACCCCACATTATCTCCTACACTGTATGATGGCCCCCACACTGCACAAAGACCCCACATTATCTGCCACACTGTATGATGGCCCCCACACTGTACAAAGACCCCACATTATCTCCTACACTGTATAATGGCCTCCACACTGTACAAAGACCCCACATTATCTCCTACACTGTATGATGGCCCCCACACTGTACAAAGACCCCACATTATCTCCTACACTGTATGATGGCCCCCACACTGTACAAAGACCCCACATTATCTCCACACTGTATGATGGCCTCCACACTGCACAAAGACCCCACATTATCTGCCACACTGTATGATGGCCTCCACACTGCACAAAGACCCCACATTATCTCCCACACTGTATGATGGCCCCCACACTGTGCAAAGAACCCACATTATCTCCTACACTGTATGATGGACCTGCACTGTACAAAGACCCCACATTATCTCCCACACTGTATGATGGCCCCCACACTGTACAAAGACCCCACATTATCTCCCACACTGTATGATGGCCCCCACACTGTGCAAAGACCCCACATTATCTCCTACACTGTATGATGGCCCCCACACTGTGCAAAGACCCCACATTATCTCCCACACTGTATGATGGCCCCCACACTGTGCAAAGACCCCACATTATCTCCTACACTGTATGATGGCCCCCACACTGTGCAAAGACCCCACATTATCCCCCACACTGTATGATGGCCCTCACACTGTACAAAGACCCCACATTATCTCCCACACTGTATGATGGCCCCTACACTGTACAAAGACCCCACATTATCTCCCACACTGTATGATGGCCCCCACACTGTACAAAGACCCCACATTATCTCCCACACTGTATGATGGCCCCACATTGTACAAAGACCCCACATTATCTACCACACTGTATGATGGCTCCACACACTGTACAAAGACCCCACATTATCGCCCACACTGTATGATGGCCCCACATTGTACAAAGACCCCACATTATCTCCCACACTGTATGATGGCCCCACACTGTACAAAGACCCCACATTATCTCCCACACTGTATGATGGCCCCACACTGTACAAAGACCCCACATTATCTCCTACACTGTATGATGGCCCCACATTGTACAAAGACCCCACATTATGTCCCACAGTGTATGATGGCCCCCACACTGTACAAAGACCCCACATTATCTCCCACAATGTATGATGGCTCCACACTGTACAAAGACCCCACATTATGTCCCACAGTGTATGATGGCCCCCACACTGTACAAAGACCCCACATTATCTCGCACACTGTATGATGGCCCCACATTGTACAAAGACCCCACATTATGTCCCACAGTGTATGATGGCCCCCACACTGTACAAAGACCCCACATTATCTCCCACAATGTATGATGGCTCCACACTGTACAAAGACCCCACATTATGTCCCACAGTGTATGATGGCCCCCACACTGTACAAAGACCCCACATTATCTCCCACACTGTATGATGGCCCCACACTGTACAAAGACCCCACATTATCTCCCACACTGTATGATGGCCCCCACACTGTGCAAAGACCCCACATTATCTCCCATACTGTATGATGGCCCCCACACTGTACAAAGACCCCACATTATCTCCCACACTGTATGATGGCCCCCACACTGTACAAAGACCACACATTATCTCCCATACTGTATGATGGCCCCCACACTGTACAAAGACCCCACATTATCTCCTACACTGTATGATGGCCCCCACACTGTGCAAAGACCACACATTAGCTCCCACACTGTATGATGGCCCCCACACTGTACAAAGACCCCACATTATCTCCTACACTGTATGATGGCCCCCACACTGTGCAAAGACCCCACATTATCTCCCATACTGTATGATGGCCCCTGCACTGTGCAAAGACCACACATTAGCTCCCACACTGTATGATGGCCCCCACACTGTACAAAGACCCCACATTATCTCCTACACTGTATGATGGCCCCCACACTGTGCAAAGACCCCACATTATCTCCTACACTGTATGATGGCCCCCACACTGTACAAAGACCCCACATTATCTCCCACACTGTATGATGGCCCCCACACTATACAAAGACCCCACATTATCTCCTACACTGTATGATGGCCCCCACACTGTACAAAGACCCCACATTATCTCCCACACTGTATGATGGCCCCCACACTGTGCAAAGACCCCACGTTATCTCCCACACTGTATGATGGCCCCCACACTGTGCAAAGACCCCACGTTATCTCCGACACTGTATGATGGCCCCACACTGTGCAAAGACCCTACATTATCTCTGACACTGTATGATGACCCCCACACTATACAAAGACCCCACATTATCTCCCACACTGTATGATGGCCCCCACACTATAAAAAGACCCCACATTATCTCCCACACTGTATGATGGCCCTCACACTGTACAAAGACCCCACATTATCCCCCACACTGTATGATGGCCCCACACTGTACAAAGACCCCACATTATCTCCCACACTGTATGATGGCCCCTGTACTGTGCAAAGACCCCACATTATCTCCCATACTGTATGATGGCCCCCACACTGTACTAAGACCCCACATTATCTCCTACACTGTATGATGGCCCCCACACTGTACAAAGACCCCACATTATCTCCTACACTGTATGATGGCCCCACACTGTACAAAGACCCCACATTATCTCCCACACTGTATGATGGCCCCCCCACTGCACAAAGACCCCACATTATCTCCCACACTGTATGATGGCCCCCACACTGTACAAAGACCCCACATTATCCCCCACACTGTATGATGGCCCCCACACTGTACAAAGACCCCACATTATCCCCCACACTGTATGATGGCCCCACACTGTGCAAAGACCCCACATTATCTCCCACACTGTATGATGGCCCCCACACTGTACAAAGACCCCACATTATCTCCCACACTGTATGATGGCCCCCACACTGTGCAAAGACCCCACGTTATCTCCCACACTGTATGATGGCCCCCACACTGTACAAAGACCCCACATTATCTCTGACACTGTATGATGGCCCCACACTGTGCAAAGACCCTACATTATCTCTGACACTGTATGATGACCCCCACACTATACAAAGACCCCACATTATCTCCCACACTGTATGATGGCCCCCACACTGTACAAAGACCCCACATTATCTCCCACACTGTATGATGGCCCTCACACTGTACAAAGACCCCACATTATCCCCCACACTGTATGATGGCCCCCACACTGTACAAAGACCCCACATTATCTCCCACACTGTATGATGGCCCCCACACTGTACAAAGACCCCACATTATCTCCTACACTGTATGATTGCCCCCACACTGTACAAAGACCCCACATTATCTCCCACACTGTATGATGGCCCCCACACTGTACAAAGACCCCACATTATCTCCTACACTGTATGATAGCCCCCACACTGTACAAAGACCCCACATTATCTCCCACACTGTATGATGGCCCCACACTGTACAAAGACCCCACATTATCTCCTACACTGTATGATGGCCCCCACACTGTACAAAGACCCCACATTATCTCCCACACTGTATGATGGCCCCCACACTGTACAAAGACCCCACATTATCTCCTACACTGTATGATGGCCCCCACACTGTACAAAGACCCCACATTATCTCCTACACTGTATGATGGCCCCACACTGTACAAAGACCCCACATTATCTCCCACACTGTATGATGGCCCCCCCACTGCACAAAGACCCCACATTATCTCCCACACTGTATGATGGCCCCCACACTGTACAAAGACCCCACATTATCCCCCACACTGTATGATGGCCCCCACACTGTGCACAGACCCCACATTATCCCCCACACTGTATTATGGCCCCCACACTGTACAAAGACCCCACATTATCTCCCACACTGTATGATGGCCCCCACACTGTACAAAGACCCCACATTATCTCCCACACTGTATGATGGCCCCCACACTGTACAAAGACCCCACATTATCTCCCACACTGTATGATGGCCCCCACACCGTACAAAGACCCCACATTATCTCCAACACTGTATGATGGCCCCCACACTGTGCAAAGACCCCACATTATCTCCAACACTGTATGATGGCCCCCACACTGTACAAAGACCCCACATTATCTCCCACACTGTATGATGGCCCCCACACCGTACAAAGACCCCACATTATCTCCAACACTGTATGATGGCCCCACACTGTGCAAAGACCTCACATTATCTCCCACACTGTATGATGGCTCCACACTGTGCAAAGACCCCACATTATTTCCCACACTGTATGATGGCCCCCACACTGTACAAAGACCCCACATTATCTCCCACACTGTATGATGGCCCCCACACTGTACAAAGACCCCACATTATCTCCTACACTGTATGATGGCTCCACACTGTACAAAGACCTCACATTATCTCCCACACTGTATGATGGCCCCCACACTGTACAAAGACCCCACATTATCTCCCACACTGTATGATGGCCCCCACACTGTACAAAGACCCCACATTATCTCTCACACTGTATGATGGCTCCACACTGTACAAAGACCCCACATTATCTCCTACACTGTATGATGGCCCCACACTGTACAAAGACCCCACATTATCTCCCACACTGTATGATGGCCCCTGCACTGTGCAAAGACCCCACATTAGCTCCCACACTGTATGATGGCTCCACACTGTACAAAGACCCCACATTATCTCCCACACTGTATGATGGCCCCCACACTGTACAAAGACCCCACATTATCTCCTACACTGTATGATGGCCCCCACACTGTGCAAAGACCCCACATTATCTCCCACACTGTATGATGGCTCCACACTGTACAAAGACCCCACATTATCTCCTACACTGTATGATGGCCCCCACACTGTACAAAGACCCCACATTATCTCCCACACTGTATGATGGCCCCCACACTGTACAAAGACCCCACATTATCTCCCACACTGTATGATGGCCCCCACACTATACAAAGACCCCACATTATCTCCTACACTGTATGATGGCCCCCACACTGTACAAAGACCCCACATTATCTCCCACACTGTATGATGGCCCTCACACTGTACAAAGACCCCACATTATCTCCCACACTGTATGATGACCCACACACTATACAAAGACCCCACATTATCTCCCACACTGTATGATGGCCCCCACACTGTACAAAGACCCCACATTATCTCCCACACTGTATGATGGCCCTCACACTGTACAAAGACCCCACATTATCCCCCACACTGTATGATGGCCCCACACTGTACAAAGACCCCACATTATCTCCCACACTGTATGATGGCCCCTGCACTGTGCAAAGACCCCACATTATCTCCCACACTGTATGATGGCCCCCACACTGTACTAAGACCCCACATTATCTCCTACACTGTATGATAGCCCCCACACTGTACAAAGACCCCACATTATCTCCCACACTGTATGATGGCCCCCACACTGTACAAAGACCCCACATTATCTCCTACACTGTATGATGGCCCCCACACTGTACAAAGACCCCACATTATCTCCTACACTGTATGATGGCCCCACACTGTACAAAGACCCCACATTATCTCCCACACTGTATGATGGCCCCCCCACTGCACAAAGACCCCACATTATCTCCCACACTGTATGATGGCCCCCACACTGTACAAAGACCCCACATTATCCCCCACACTGTATGATGGCCCCCACACTGTGCACAGACCCCACATTATCCCCCACACTGTATGATGGCCCCACACTGTGCAAAGACCCCACATTATCTCCCACACTGTATGATGGCCCCCACACTGTACAAAGACCCCACATTATCTCCTACACTGTATGATGGCCCCCACACTGTACAAAGACCCCACATTATCTCCTACACTGTATGATGGCCCCACACTGTACAAAGACCCCACATTATCTCCCTCACTGTATGATGGTCCCACACTGTGCAAAGACCCCACATTATCTCCCATACTGTATGATGGCCCCTGCACTGTGCAAAGACCCCACATTATCTCCCACACTGTATGATGGCCCCTGCACTGTGCAAAGACCCCACGTTATCTCCCACACTGTATGATGGCCCCCACATTGTACAAAGACCCCACGTTATCTCTGACACTGTATGATGGCCCCCACACTGTACAAAGACCCCACATTATCTCCCACACTGTATGATGGCCCCCACACTGTGCAAAGACCCCACATTATCTCCCACACTGTATGATGGCCCCCACACTGTACAAAGACCCCACATTATCTCCCACACTGTATGATGGCTCCACACTGTACAAAGACCCCACATTATCTCCCACACTGTATGATGGCCCCCACACTGTACAAAGACCCCACATTATCTCCTACACTGTATGATGGCCCCCACACTGTGCAAAGACCCCACATTATCTCCCACACTGTATGATGGCCCCCACACTGTACAAAGACCCCACATTATCTCCCACACTGTATGATGGCCCCCACACTGTACAAAGACCCCACATTATCTCCTACACTGTATGATAGCCCCCACACTGTACAAAGACCCCACATTATCCCCCACACTGTATGATGGCCCCCACACTGTACAAAGACCCCACATTATCTCCCACACTGTATGATGGCCCCCACACTGTACAAAGACCCCACATTATCTCCTACACTGTATGATAGCCCCCACACTGTACAAAGACCCCACATTATCTCCCACACTGTATGATGGCCCCACACTGTACAAAGACCCCACATTATCTCCCACACTGTATGATGGCCCCACACTGTACAAAGACCCCACATTATCTCCCACACTGTATGATGGCCCCCCCACTGCACAAAGACCCCACATTATCTCCTACACTGTATGATGGCCCCCACACTGTACAAAGACCCCACATTATCTCCTACACTGTATGATGGCCCCCACACTGTACAAAGACCCCACATTATCTCCTACACTGTATGATGGCCCCACACTGTACAAAGACCCCACATTATCTCCCACACTGTATGATGGCCCCCCCACTGCACAAAGACCCCACATTATCTCCCACACTGTATGATGGCCCCCACACTGTACAAAGACCCCACATTATCCCCCACACTGTATGATGGCCCCCACACTGTGCACAGACCCATTATCCCCCACACTGTATTATGGCCCCACACTGTGCAAAGACCCCACATTATCTCCCACACTGTATGATGGCCCCCACACTGTACAAAGACCCCACATTATCTCCCACACTGTATGATGGCCCCCACACTGTACAAAGACCCCACATTATCTCCCACACTGTATGATGGCCCCCACACCGTACAAAGACCCCACATTATCTCCAACACTGTATGATGGCTCCACACTGTGCAAAGACCCCACATTATTTCCCACACTGTATGATGGCCCCCACACTGTACAAAGACCTCACATTATCTCCCACACTGTATGATGGCCCCCACACTGTACAAAGACCCCACATTATCCCCCACACTGTATGATGGCCCCCACACTGTGCACAGACCCCACATTATCCCCCACACTGTATGATGGCCCCCACACTGTGCAAAGACCCCACATTATTTCCCACACTGTATGATGGCCCCCACACTGTACAAAGACCCCACATTATCTCCCACACTGTATGATGGCTCCACACTGTGCAAAGACCCCACATTATCCCCCACACTGTATGATGGCCCCCACACTGTGCACAGACCCCACATTATTTCCCACACTGTATGATGGCCCCCACACTGTACAAAGACCCCACATTATCTCCCACACTGTATGATGGCTCCACACTGTGCAAAGACCCCACATTATCCCCCACACTGTATGATGGCCCCCACACTGTGCACAGACCCCACATTATCCCCCACACTGTATGATGGCCCCCACACTGTGCACAGACCCCACATTATCCCCCACACTGTATGATGGCCCCACACTGTGCAAAGACCCCACATTATCTCCCACACTCTATGATGGCCCCCACACTGTACAAAGACCCCACATTATCTCCCACAGTGTATGATGGCCCCCACACTGTACAAAGACCCCACATTATCTCCCACACTGCATGATGGCCCCCACACTGTGCAAAGACCCCACATTATCTCCCACACTGTATGATGGCCCCCACACTGTACAAAGACCCCACATTATCTCCTACACTGTATGATGGCCCCCACACTGTACAAAGACCCCACATTATCTCCCACACTGTATGATGGCCCCCCCACTGCACAAAGACCCCACATTATCTCCCACACTGTATGATGGCCCCCACACTGTACAAAGACCCCACATTATCCCCTACACAGTATGACGGCCCCCACACTGTGCACAGACCCCACATTATCTCCCACACTGTATGATGGCCCCCACACTGTACAAAGACCCCACATTATCTCCCACACTGTATAATGGCCCCCACACTGTACAAAGACCCCACATTATTTCCCACACTGTATGATGGCCCCAACACTGTGCACAGACCCCACATTATCCCCCACACTGTATGATGGCCCCACACTATACAAAGACCCCACATTATCTCCCACACTGTATGATGGCCCCCACACTGTACAAAGACCCCACATTATCCCCCACACTGTATGATGGCCCCACACTATACAAAGACCCCACATTATCTCCCACACTGTATGATGGCCCCCACACTGTACAAAGACCCCACATTATCTCCCATACTGTATGATGGCCCCCACTCTGTGCACAGACCCCACATTATCCCCCACACTGTATGATGGCCCCCACACTGTACAAAGACCCCACATTATCTCCCATACTGTATGATGGCCCCCACTCTGTGCACAGACCCCACATTATCCCCCACACTGTATGATGGCCCCCACACTGTGCAAAGACCCCACATTATCTCCCACACTGTATGATGGCCCCCACACTGTGCAAAGACCCCACATTATCTCCCACACTGTATGATGGCCCCCACACTGTACAAAGACCCCACATTATCTCCCACACTGTATGATGGCCCCCACACTGTACAAAGACCCCACATTATCTCCCACACTGTATGATGGCCCCCACACTGTACAAAGACCCCACATTATCTCCCACACTGTATGATGGCCCCCACACTGTGCAAAGACCCCACATTATCTCCCACACTGTATGATGGCCCCCACACTGTACAAAGACCCCACATTATCTCCCACACTGTATGATGGCCCCACACACTGTGCAAAGACCCCACATTATCTCCCACACTGTATGATGGCCCCCACACTGTAAAACGACCCCACATTATCTCCCACATTGTATGATGGCCCCCACACTGTGCAAAGACCCCACATTATCTCCCACACTGTATGATGGCCCCCACACTGTGCAAAGACCCCACATTATCTCCCACACTGTATGATGGCCCCCACACTGTACAAAGACCCCACATTATCTCCCATACTGTATGATGGCCCCCACACTGTGCAAAGACCCCACATTATCTCCCACACTGTATGATGGCCCCCACACTGTACAAAGACCCCACATTATCTCCCACACTGTATGATGGCCCCACACTGTGCAAAGACCCCACATTATCTCCCACACTGTATGATGGCCCCCACACTGTAAAAAGACCCCACATTATCTCCCACACTGTATGATGGCCCCCACACTGTGCAAAGACCCCACATTATCTCCCACACTGTATGATGGCCCCCACACTGTAAAAAGACCCCACATTATCTCCCACACTGTATGATGGCCCCCACACTGTGCAAAGACCCCACATTATCTCCCACACTGTATGATGGCCCCCACACTGTGCAAAGACCCCACATTATCTCCCACACTGTATGATGGCCCCCACACTGTACAAAGACCCCACATTATCTCCCATACTGTATGATGGCCCCCACACTGTGCAAAGACCCCACATTATCCCCCACACTGTATGATGGCCCCACACTGTACAAAGACCTCACATTATCTCCCATACTGTATGATGGCCCCCACACTGTACAAAGACCCCACATTATCCCCCACACTGTATGATGGCCCCTCACTGTACAAAGACCTCACATTATCTCCCATACTGTATGATGGCTCCCACACTGTACAAAGACCCCACATTATCCCCCACACTGTATGATGGCCCCTCACTGTACAAAGACCTCACATTATCTCCCATACTGTATGATGGCCCCCACACTGTACAAAGACCCCACATTATCTCCCACACTGTATGATGGCTCCACACACTGTACAAAGACCCCACATTATCTCCCATACTGTATGATGGCCCCCACACTGTACAAAGACCCCACATTATCTCCCACACTGTATGATGGCCCCCACACTGTACAAAGACCCCACATTATCCCCCACACTGTATAATGGCCCCCACACTATACAAAGACCCCACATTATCTCCCATACTGTATGATGGCCCCACACTGTACAAAGACCCCACATTAACCCCCACACTGTATAATGGCCCCCACACTGTACAAAGACCCCACATTATCTCCCACACTGTATGATGGCCCCACACTATACAAAGACCCCACATTATCTCCCATACTGTATGATGGCCCCCACACTATACAAAGACCCCACATTATCTCCTACACTGTATGATGGCTCCACACTGTACAAAGACCTCACATTATCTCCCACACTGTATGATGGCCCCCACACTGTAAAAAGACCCCACATTATCTCCCACACTGTATGATGGCCCCCACACTGTGCAAAGACCCCACATTATCTCCCACACTGTATGATGGCCCCCACACTGTACAAAGACCCCACATTATCTCCCACACTGTATGATGGCCCCACACTGTGCAAAGACCCCACATTATCTCCCACACTGTATGATGGCCCCCACACTGTAAAAAGACCCCACATTATCTCCCATACTGTATGATGGCCCCCACACTGTGCAAAGACCCCACATTATCTCCCACACTGTATGATGGCCCCCACACTGTACAAAGACCCCACATTATCTCCCACACTGTATGATGGCCCCACACTGTGCAAAGACCCCACATTATCTCCCACACTGTATGATGGCCCCCACACTGTAAAAAGACCCCACATTATCTCCCACACTGTATGATGGCCCCCACACTGTGCAAAGACCCCACATTATCTCCCACACTGTATGATGGCCCCCACACTGTGCAAAGACCCCACATTATCTCCCACACTGTATGATGGCCCCCACACTGTACAAAGACCCCATATTATCTCCTACACTGTATGATGGCTCCACACTGTACAAAGACCCCACATTATCTCCCACACTGTATGATGGCCTCCACACTGTACAAAGACCTCACATTATCTCCCATACTGTATGATGGCCCCCACACTGTACAAAGACCCCACATTATCTCCCACACTGTATGATGGCCCCTCACTGTACAAAGACCTCACATTATCTCCCATACTGTATGATGGCTCCCACACTGTACAAAGACCCCACATTATCCCCCACACTGTATGATGGCCCCTCACTGTACAAAGACCTCACATTATCTCCCATACTGTATGATGGCCCCCACACTGTACAAAGACCCCACATTATCTCCCACACTGTATGATGGCTCCACACACTGTACAAAGACCCCACATTATCTCCCATACTGTATGATGGCCCCCACACTGTACAAAGACCCCACATTATCTCCCACACTGTATGATGGCCCCCACACTGTACAAAGACCCCACATTATCCCCCACACTGTATGATGGCCCCACACTATACAAAGACCCCACATTATCTCCCACACTGTATGATGGCCCCACACTGTACAAAGACCCCACATTATCCCCCACACTGTATAATGGCCCCCACACTATACAAAGACCCCACATTATCTCCCATACTGTATGATGGCCCCCACACTATACAAAGACCCCACATTATCTCCTACACTGTATGATGGCCCCCACACTATACAAAGACCCCACATTATCTCCCATACTGTATGATGGCCCCCACACTATACAAAGACCCCACATTATCCCCCACACTGTATAATGGCCCCCACACTATACAAAGACCCCACATTATCTCCCATACTGTATGATGGCCCCCACACTATACAAAGACCTCACATTATCTCCCACACTGTATGATGGCCCCCACACTGTAAAAAGACCCCACATTATCTCCCACACTGTATGATGGCCCCACACTGTACAAAGACCCCACATTATCTCCCACACTGTATGATGGCCTCCACACTGTGCAAAGACCCCACATTATCTCCTACACCGTATGATGGCCCTCATACTGTACAAAGACCCCACATTATCTCCCACACTGTATGATGGCCTCCACACTGTACAAAGACCCCACATTATCTCCTACACCGTATGATGGCCCTCACACTGTACAAAGACCCCACATTATCTCCTACACTGTATGATGGCCCCCACACTGTACAAAGACCCCACATTATCTCCCACACTGTATGATGGCCCCACACTGTACAAAGACCCCACATTATCTCCCACACTGTATGACGGCCCCCACACTGTACAAAGACCCCACATTATCCCCCACACTGTATGATGGCCCCCACACTGTACAAAGACCCCACATTATCTCCCACACTGTATGATGGCCCCACACTGTGCAAAGACCCCACATTATCTCCTACACTGTATAATGGCCCCCACACTGTACAAAGACCCCACATTATCTCCCACACTGTATGATGGCCCCCACACTGTACAAAGACCCCACATTATCCCCCACACTGTATGATGGCCCCCACACTGTACAAAGACCCCACATTATCTCCCACACTGTATGATGGCCCCACACTGTGCAAAGACCCCACATTATCTCCTACACTGTATAATGGCCCCCACACTGTACAAAGACCCCACATTATCTCCCACACTGTATTATGGCCCCCACACTGTACAAAGACCTCACATTATCTCCCACACTGTATTATGGCCCCCACACTGTACAAAGACCTCACATTATCTCCCACACTGTATGATGGCCCCACACTGTAGAAAGACTCCACATTATCTCCCACACTGTATAATGGCCCCCACACTGTACAAAGACCCCACATTATCTCCCACACTGTATGATGGCCCCCACACTGTACAAAGACCCCACATTATCTCCCACACTGTATGATGGCCCTCACACTGTACAAAGACCTCACATTATCTCCCACACTGTATGATGGCCCCACACTGTACAAAGACCTCACATTATCTCCCACACTGTATAATGGCCCCCACACTGTACAAAGACCCCACATTATCTCCCACACTGTATGATGGCCCCCACACTGTACAAAGACCCCACATTATCCCCCACACTGTATGATGGCCCCCACACTGTACAAAGACCCCACATTATCTCCTACACTGTATGATGGCCCCCACACTGTACAAAGACCCCACATTATCTCCCACACTGTATAATGGCCCCCACACTGTACAAAGACCTCACATTATCTCCCACACTGTATGATGGCCCCCACACTGTACAAAGACCCCACATTATCTCCCACACTGTATGATGGCCCCACACTGTGCAAAGACCCCACATTATCTCCCACACTGTATGATGGCCCCCACACTGTACAAAGACCCCACATTATCTCCCACACTGTATGATGGCCTCCACACTGTGCACAGACCCCACATTATCTCCCACACTGTATGATGGCTCCACACACTGTACAAAGACCCCACATTATCTCCCACACTGTATGATGGCCCCACACTGTGCAAAGACCCCACATTATCTCCCACACTGTATGATGGCTCCACACACTGTACAAAGACCCCACATTATCTCCCACACTGTATGATGGCCCCACACTGTACAAAGACCCCACATTATCTCCCACACTGTATGATGGCCCCCACACTATACAAAGACCCCACATTATCTCCCACACTGTATGATGGCCCCACACTATACAAAGACCCCACATTATCTCCCACACTGTATGATGGCCCCCTCACTGTACAAAGACCCCACATTATCTCCCACACTGTATGATGGCCCCCTCACTGTACAAAGACCCCACATTATTTCCCACACTGTATGATGGCCCCCTCACTGTACAAAGACCCCACATTATCTCCTACACTGTATGATGGCCCCCACACTGTACAAAGACCCCACATTATCTCCCACACTGTATGATGGCCCCCACATTGTACAAAGACCCCACATTATCTCCCATACTGTATGATGGCCCCCCCACTGCACAAAGACCCCACATTATCTCCCACACTGTATGATGGCCCCCACATTGTACAAAGACCCCACATTATCTCCCATACTGTATGATGGCCCCCACACTGTACAAAGACCCCACATTATCTCCCACACTGTATGATGGCCCCCACATTGTACAAAGACCCCACATTATCTCCCACACTGTATGATGGCCCCCCCACTATACAAAGACCCCACATTATCTCCCACACTGTATGATGCCCCCACACTGTACAAAGACCCCACATTATCTCCCACACTGTATGATGCCCCCACACTGTACAAAGACCCCACATTATCTCCCACACTGTATGATGGCCCACACACTGTGAAAAGACCCCACATTATCTCCCACACTGTATGATGGCTCCACACTGTACAAAGACCTCACATTATCTCCCACACTGTATGATGGCCCCCACATTATACAAAGACCCCACATTATCTCCCACACTGTATGATGGCCCCCACACTGTGAAAAGACCCCACATTATCTCCCATACTGTATGATGGCCCCCACACTGTGCAAAGACCCCACATTATCTCCCATACTGTATGATGGCCCCCACACTGTGCACAGACCTCACATTATCTCCCACACTGTATGATGGCTCCACACTGTACAAAGACCCCACATAATCTCCCACACTGTATGATGGCCCCCACACTGTGAAAAGACCCCACATTATCTCCCACACTGTATGATGGCTCCCACACTGTACAAAGACCTCATATTATCTCCCACACTGTATGATGGCCCCCACATTATACAAAGACCCCACATTATCTCCCACACTGTATGATGGCCCCCACACTGTGAAAAGACCCCACATTAACTCCCATACTGTATGATGGCCCCCACACTGTGCAAAGACCCCACATTATCTCCCACACTGTATGATGGCCCCCACACTGTACAAAGACCCCACATTATCTCCCACACTGTATGATGGCCTCCACACTGTACAAAGACCCCACATTATCACCCATACTGTGTGATGGCCCCCACATTATACAAAGACCCCACATTATCTCCCACACTGTATGATGGCCCCCACACTGTGAAAAGACCCCACATTATCTCCCATACTGTATGATGGCCCCCACACTGCGCAAAGACCCCACATTATCTCTCACACTGTATGATGGCCCCCACACTGTACAAAGACCCCACATTATCTCCCACACTGTATGATGGCCCCCACACTGTGAAAAGACCCCACATTAACTCCCACACTGTATGATGGCTCCACACTGTACAAAGACCCCACATCATCTCCCACACTGTATGATGGCCCCCACACTGTGAAAAGACCCCACATTAACTCCCACACTGTATGATGGCTCCACACTGTACAAAGACCCCACATTATCTCCCACACTGTATGATGGCCCCCACACTGTACAAAGACCCCACATTATCTCCCACACTGTATGATGGCCCCCACACTGTGCAAAGACCCCACATTATCTCCCACACTGTATGATAGCCCCCACACTGTACAAAGACCCCACATTATCTCTGACACTGTATGATGGCCCCCACACTGTGCAAAGACTCCACATTATCTCCCACACTGTATGATGGCCCCCACACTGTGCAAAGACCCCATATTATCTCCCACACTGTATGATGGCCCTCACACTGTACAAAGACCCCACATCATCTCCCACACTGTATGATGGCCCCCACACTGTGCAAAGACCCCACATTATCTCCCACACTGTATGATGGCCCCCACACTGTGCACAGACCCCACATTATCTCCCACACTGTATGATGGCCTCCACACTGTGAAAAGACACCACATTATCTCCCACACTGTATGATGGCCCTCGCACTGTACAAAGACCCCACATTATCTCCCACACTGTATGATGGCCCCCACACTGTGCAAAGACCCCACATTATCTCCTACACTGTATGATGGCCCCACACTGTACAAAGACCCCACATTATCTCCCACACTGTATGATGGCCCCCACACTGTGCAAAGACCCCACATTATCTCCCACACTGTATGATGGCCCCCACACTGTACAAAGACCCCACATTATCTCCCACACTGTATGATGGCCCCCACACTGTACAAAGACCCCACATTATCTCCTACACTGTATGATGGCCCCACACTGTACAAAGACCCCACGTTATCTCCTACACTGTATGATGGCCCCCACACTGTACAAAGACCCCACATTATCTCCCACACTGTATGATGTCCTCCACACTGTACAAAGACCCCACATTATCTCCCACACTGTATGATGTCCCCCACACTGTGCAAAGACCCCACATAATCTCCCATACTGTATGATGGCCCGCCCACTGCACAAAGACCCCACATTATCTCCCACACTGTATGATGGCCCCCACACTGTACAAAGACCCCACATTATCTCCAATACTGTATGATAGCCCCCCCACTGCACAAAGACCCCACATTATCTCCCACACTGTATGATGGCCCCCACACTGTGAAAAGACCCTACATTATCTCCCACACTGTATGATGGCCCCCACATTATACAAAGACCCCATATTATCTCCCACACTGTATGATGGCTCCACACTGTACAAAGACCCCACATTATCTTCCATACTGTATGATGGCCCCCAACACTGTACAAAGACCCCCACATTATCTCCAACACTGTATGATGGCCCCCCCACTGCACAAAGACCCCACATTATCTCCTACACTGTATGATGGCCCCCACACTGTACAAAGACCCCACATTATCTCCCACACTGTATGATGGCCCCCACACTGTACAAAGACCCCACATTATCTCCCACACTGTATTATGGCCCCCACACTGTACAAAGACCCCACATCATCTTCCACACTGTATGATGGCCGCCACACTGTGCAAAGACCCCACATTATCTCCCACACTGTATGATGGCCCCCACACTGTGAAAAGACCCCACATCATCTCCCACACTGTATGATGGCCCCCACACTGTACAAAGACCCCACATTATCTCCCACACTGTATGATGGCCCCACACTGTACAAAGACCCCACATTATCTCCCACACTGTATGATGGCCCCCACACTGTACAAAGACCCCACATTATCTCCCACACTGTATGATGGCCCCACACTGTACAAAGACCCCACATTATCTCCCACACTGTATGATGGCCCCACACTGTACAAAGACCCCACATTATCTCCCACACTGTATGATGGCCCCACACTGTGCAAAGACCCCACATTATCTCCCACACTGTATGATGGCCCCACACTGTACAAAGACCCCACATTATCTCCCACACTGTATGATGGCTCCACACTGTACAAAGACCCCACATTATCTCCCACACTGTATGATGGCCCCACACTGTGCAAAGACCCCACATTATCTCCTAGACTGTATGATGGCCCTCACACTGTACAAAGACCCCACATTATCTCCCACACTGTATGATGGCCCCAACACTGTGCAAAGACCCCACATTATCTCCCACACTGTATGATGGCCCCCACACTGTGAAAAGACCCCACATCATCTCCCACACTGTATGATGGCCCCCACACTGTACAAAGACCCCACATTATCTCCCACACTGTATGATGGCCCCACACTGTACAAAGACCCCACATTATCTCCCACACTGTATGATGGCCCCCACACTGTACAAAGACCCCACATTATCTCCCACACTGTATGATGGCCCCACACTGTACAAAGACCCCACATTATCTCCCATACTGTATGATGGCCCCACACTGTGCAAAGACCCCACATGATCTCCCACACTGTATGATGGCCCCCACACTGTACAAAGACCCCACATTATCTCCTAGACTGTATGATGGCCCTCACACTGTACAAAGACCCCACATTATCTCCCACACTGTATGATGGCCCCACACTGTGCAAAGACCCCACATTATCTCCCACACTGTATGATGGCCCCACACTGTACAAAGACCCCACATCATCTCCCACACTGTATGATGGCCCCACACTGTACAAAGACCCCACATTATCTCTCACACTGTATGATGGCCCCCACACTGTACAAAGACCCCACATTATCTCCCACACTGTATGATGGCCCCCACACTGTACAAAGACCCCACATCATCTCCCACACTGTATGATGGCCCCACACTGTACAAAGACCCCACATTATCTCTCACACTGTATGATGGCCCCACACTGTACAAAGACCCCACATCATCTCCCACACTGTATGATGGCCCCACACTATACAACGACCCCACATTATCTCCCATACTGTATGATGGCCCCACACTGTGCAAAGACCCCACATTATCTCCTAGACTGTATGATGGCCCCACACTGTGCAAAGACCCCACATTATCTCCCACACTGTATGATGGCCCCCACACTATACAAAGACCCCACATTATCTCCCACACTGTATGATGGCCCCCACACTATACAAAGACCCCACATTATCTCCCATACTGTATGATGGCCCCCACACTGTGCAAAGACCCCACATTATCTCCCACACTGTATGATGGCCCCCACACTATACAAAGACCCCACATTATCTCCCACACTGTATGATGGCCCCCACACTATACAAAGACCCCACATTATCTCCCATACTGTATGATGGCCCCCACACTGTGCAAAGACCCCACATTATCTCCTAGACTGTATGATGGCCCCACACTGTACAAAGACCCCACATTATCTCCCACACTGTATGATGGCCCCACACTGTGCAAAGACCCCACATTATCTCCCACACTGTATGATGGCCCCACACTATACAAAGACCCCACATTATCTCCCACACTGTATGATGGCCCTCACACTGTACAAAGACCCCACATTATCTCCCATACTGTATGATGGCCCCCACACTGTGCAAAGACCCCACATTATCTCCTAGACTGTATGATGGCCCCACACTGTACAAAGACCCCACATTATCTCCCACACTGTATGATGGCCCCACACTGTGCAAAGACCCCACATTATCTCCCACACTGTATGATGGCCTCACACTATACAAAGACCCCACATTATCTCCCACACTGTAAGATGGCCCCCACACTGTGCAAAGACCCCACATTATCTCCCGCACTGTATGATGGCCCCCACACTGTACAAAGACCCCACATTATCTCCCACACTGTATGATGGCCCCACACTGTGCAAAGACCCCACATTATCTCCCACACTGTATGATGGCCCCCACACTGTACAAAGACCCCACATTATCTCCCACACTGTATGATGGCCTCCACACTGTACACAGACCCCACATTATCTCCCACACTGTATGATGGCTCCACACACTGTACAAAGACCCCACATTATCTCCCACACTGTATGATGGCCCCACACTGTGCAAAGACCCCACATTATCTCCCACACTGTATGATGGCTCCACACACTGTACAAAGACCCCACATTATCTCCCACACTGTATGATGGCCCCACACTGTACAAAGACCCCACATTATCTCCCACACTGTATGATGGCCCCCACACTATACAAAGACCCCACATTATCTCCCACACTGTATGATGGCCCCACACTATACAAAGACCCCACATTATCTCCCACACTGTATGATGGCCCCCTCACTGTACAAAGACCCCACATTATCTCCCACACTGTATGATGGCCCCCTCACTGTACAAAGACCCCACATTATTTCCCACACTGTATGATGGCCCCCTCACTGTACAAAGACCCCACATTATCTCCTACACTGTATGATGGCCCCCACACTGTACAAAGACCCCACATTATCTCCCACACTGTATGATGGCCCCCACATTGTACAAAGACCCCACATTATCTCCCATACTGTATGATGGCCCCCCCACTGCACAAAGACCCCACATTATCTCCCACACTGTATGATGGCCCCCACATTGTACAAAGACCCCACATTATCTCCCATACTGTATGATGGCCCCCACACTGTACAAAGACCCCACATTATCTCCCACACTGTATGATGGCCCCCACATTGTACAAAGACCCCACATTATCTCCCACACTGTATGATGGCCCCCCCACTATACAAAGACCCCACATTATCTCCCACACTGTATGATGCCCCCACACTGTACAAAGACCCCACATTATCTCCCACACTGTATGATGCCCCCACACTGTACAAAGACCCCACATTATCTCCCACACTGTATGATGGCCCACACACTGTGAAAAGACCCCACATTATCTCCCACACTGTATGATGGCTCCACACTGTACAAAGACCTCACATTATCTCCCACACTGTATGATGGCCCCCACATTATACAAAGACCCCACATTATCTCCCACACTGTATGATGGCCCCCACACTGTGAAAAGACCCCACATTATCTCCCATACTGTATGATGGCCCCCACACTGTGCAAAGACCCCACATTATCTCCCATACTGTATGATGGCCCCCACACTGTGCACAGACCTCACATTATCTCCCACACTGTATGATGGCTCCACACTGTACAAAGACCCCACATAATCTCCCACACTGTATGATGGCCCCCACACTGTGAAAAGACCCCACATTATCTCCCACACTGTATGATGGCTCCCACACTGTACAAAGACCTCATATTATCTCCCACACTGTATGATGGCCCCCACATTATACAAAGACCCCACATTATCTCCCACACTGTATGATGGCCCCCACACTGTGAAAAGACCCCACATTATCTCCCATACTGTATGATGGCCCCCACACTGTGCAAAGACCCCACATTATCTCCCACACTGTATGATGGCCCCCACACTGTACAAAGACCCCACATTATCTCCCACACTGTATGATGGCCTCCACACTGTACAAAGACCCCACATTATCACCCATACTGTGTGATGGCCCCCACATTATACAAAGACCCCACATTATCTCCCACACTGTATGATGGCCCCCACACTGTGAAAAGACCCCACATTATCTCCCATACTGTATGATGGCCCCCACACTGCGCAAAGACCCCACATTATCTCCCACACTGTATGATGGCCCCCACACTGTACAAAGACCCCACATTATCTCCCACACTGTATGATGGCCCCCACACTGTGAAAAGACCCCACATTAACTCCCACACTGTATGATGGCTCCACACTGTACAAAGACCCCACATCATCTCCCACACTGTATGATGGCCCCCACACTGTGCAAAGACCCCACATTATCCCCCACACTGTATGATGGCCCCCACACTGTGCAAAGACCCCACATTATTTCCCACACTGTATGATGGGCCCCGCACTGTGAAAAGACCCCCCACATTATCTCCCACACTGTATGATGGCCCCTACACTGTGCAAAGACCCCACATTATCTCCCGCACTGTATGATGGCCCCCACACTGTACAAAGACCCCACATTATCTCCCACACTGTATGATGGCCCCCACACTGTGCAAAGACCCCACATTATCTCCCACACTGTATGATGGCCCCCACACTGTACAAAGACCCCACATTATCTCCCACACTGTATGATGGCCCCCACACTGTACAAAGACCCTACATTATCTCCTACACTGTATGATGGCCCCACACTGTACAAAGACCCCACGTTATCTCCTACACTGTATGATGGCCCCCACACTGTACAAAGACCCCACATTATCTCCCACACTGTATGATGGCCTCCACACTGTACAAAGACCCCACATTATCTCCCACACTGTATGATGTCCCCCACACTGTGCAAAGACCCCACATAATCTCCCACACTGTATGATGGCCCCACACTGCACAAAGACCCCACATTATCTCCCACACTGTATGATGGCCCCCACACTGTACAAAGACCCCACATTATCTCCAATACTGTATGATAGCCCCCCCACTGCACAAAGACCCCACATTATCTCCCACACTGTATGATGGCCCCCACACTGTGAAAAGACCCTACATTATCTCCCACACTGTATGATGGCCCCCACATTATACAAAGACCCCATATTATCTCCCACACTGTATGATGGCCCCACACTGTACAAAGACCCCACATTATCTCCCATACTGTATGATGGCCCCCAACACTGTACAAAGACCCCCACATTATCTCCAACACTGTATGATGGCCCCCCCACTGCACAAAGACCCCACATTATCTCCTACACTGTATGATGGCCCCCACACTGTACAAAGACCCCACATTATCTCCCACACTGTATGATGGCCCCCACACTGTACAAAGACCCCACATTATCTCCCACACTGTATTATGGCCCCCACACTGTACAAAGACCCCACATCATCTTCCACACTGTATGATGGCCGCCACACTGTGCAAAGACCCCACATTATCTCCCACACTGTATGATGGCCCCTACACTGTGAAAAGACCCCAAATTATCTCCCACACTGTATGATGGCCCCAACACTGTGCAAAGACCCCACATTATCTCCCACACTGTATGATGGCCCCCACACTGTGAAAAGACCCCACATCATCTCCCACACTGTATGATGGCCCCCACACTGTACAAAGACCCCACATTATCTCCCACACTGTATGATGGCCCCACACTGTACAAAGACCCCACATTATCTCCCACACTGTATGATGGCCCCCACACTGTACAAAGACCCCACATTATCTCCCACACTGTATGATGGCCCCACACTGTACAAAGACCCCACATTATCTCCCATACTGTATGATGGCCCCACACTGTGCAAAGACCCCACATGATCTCCCACACTGTATGATGGCCCCCACACTGTACAAAGACCCCACATTATCTCCTAGACTGTATGATGGCCCCCACACTGTACAAAGACCCCACATTATCTCCTAGACTGTATGATGGCCCCCACACTGTACAAAGACCCCACATTATCTCCCACACTGTATGATGGCTCCCACACTGTGCAAAGACCCCACATGATCTCCCATACTGTATGATGGCCCCACACTGTGCAAAGACCCCACATTATCTCCTAGACTGTATGATGGCCCCACACTGTACAAAGACCCCACATTATCTCCCACACTGTATGATGGCCCCACACTGTGCAAAGACCCCACATTATCTCCTAGACTGTATGATGGCCCTCACACTGTACAAAGACCCCACATTATCTCCCACACTGTATGATGGCCCCACACTGTGCAAAGACCCCACATTATCTCCCACACTGTATGATGGCCCCCACACTATACAAAGACCCCACATTATCTCCCATACTGTATGATGGCCCCCACACTGTGCAAAGACCCCACATTATCTCCCACACTGTATGATGGCCCCCACACTATACAAAGACCCCACATTATCTCCCACACTGTATGATGGCCCCCACACTATACAAAGACCCCACATTATCTCCCATACTGTATGATGGCCCCCACACTGTACAAAGACCCCACATTATCTGCTAGACTGTATGATGGCCCCACACTGTGCAAAGACCCCACATTATCTCCCACACTGTATGATGGCCCCCACACTATACAAAGACCCCACATTATCTCACACACTGTATGATGGCCCCCACACTATACAAAGACCCCACATTATCTCCCATACTGTATGATGGCCCCCACACTGTGCAAAGACCCCACATTATCTCCCACACTGTATGATGGCCCCCACACTATACAAAGACCCCACATTATCTCCCACACTGTATGATGGCCCCCACACTATACAAAGACCCCACATTATCTCCCATACTGTATGATGGCCCCCACACTGTGCAAAGACCCCACATTATCTCCTAGACTGTATGATGGCCCCACACTGTACAAAGACCCCACATTATCTCCCACACTGTATGATGGCCCCACACTGTGCAAAGACCCCACATTATCTCCCACACTGTATGATGGCCCCACACTATACAAAGACCCCACATTATCTCCCACACTGTATGATGGCCCTCACACTGTACAAAGACCCCACATTATCTCCCATACTGTATGATGGCCCCACACTGTACAAAGACCCCACATTATCTCCTAGACTGTATGATGGCCCCACACTGTACAAAGACCCCACATTATCTCCCACACTGTATGATGGCCCCACACTGTGCAAAGGCCCCACATTATCTCCCACACTGTATGATGGCCCCACACTATACAAAGACCCCACATTATCTCCCACACTGTATGATGGCCCCACACTGTGCAAAGACCCCACATTATCTCCTAGACTGTATGATGGCCCCACACTGTACAAAGACCCCACATTATCTCCCATACAGTATGATGGCCCCCACACTGTACAAAGACCCCACATTATCTCCCACACTGTATGATGGCCCTCACACTGTACAAAGACCCCACATTATCTCCCACACTGTATGATGGCCCCCACACTGTACAAAGACCCCACATTATCTCCCATACTGTATGATGGCCCCACACTGTGCAAAGACCCCACATTATCTCCCACACTGTATGATGGCCCCCACACTGTGCAAAGACCCCACATTATCTCCTACACTGTATGATGGCCCCCACACTGTACAAAGACCCCACATTATCTCCCATACTGTATGATGGCCCCACACTGTGCAAAGACCCCACATTATCTCCCACACTGTATGATGGCCCCCACACTGTACAAAGACCCCACATTATCTCCCATACTGTATGATGGCCCCACACTGTGCAAAGACCCCACATTATCTCCCACACTGTATGATGGCCCCCACACTGTACAAAGACCCCACATTATCTCCCATACTGTATGATGTCCCCACACTGTACAAAGACCCCACATTATCTCCCACACTGTATGATGGCCCCCACACTGTGCAAAGACCCCACATTATCTCCTACACTGTATGATGGCCCCCACACTATACAAAGACCCCACATTATCTCCCATACTGTATGATGGCCCCCACACTGTGCAAAGACCCCACATTATCTCCTAGACTGTATGATGGCCCCACACTGTGCAAAGACCCCACATTATCTCCCACACTGTATGATGGCCCCACACTGTGCAAAGACCCCACATTATCTCCCACACTGTATGATGGCCCCACACTGTACAAAGACCACACATTATCTCCCACACTGTATGATGGCCCTCACACTGTACAAAGACCCCACATTATCTCCCATACTGTATGATGGCCCCCACACTGTGCAAAGACCCCACATTATCTCCTAGACTGTATGATGGCCCCACACTGTACAAAGACCCCACATTATCTCCCACACTGTATGATGGCCCCACACTGTGCAAAGACCCCACATTATCTCCCACACTGTATGATGGCCCCCACACTGTACAAAGACCCCACATTATCTCCCACACTGTATGATGGCCCCACACTGTGCAAAGACCCCACATTATCTCCCACACTGTATGATGGCCCCACACTGTACAAAGACCACACATTATCTCCCACACTGTATGATGGCCCTCACACTGTACAAAGACCCCACATTATCTCCCACACTGTACAAAGACCACACATTATCTCCCACACTGTACAAAGACCACACATTATCTCCCACACTGTATGATGGCCCCACACTGTACAAAGACCACACATTATCTCCCACACTGTATGATGGCCCTCACACTGTACAAAGACCCCACATTATCTCCCACACTGTACAAAGACCCCACATTATCTCCCACACTGTACAAAGACCACACATTATCTCCCACACTGTATGATGGCCCCACACTGTACAAAGACCCCACATTATCTCCCACACTGTATGATGGCCCCACACTGTGCAAAGACCCCACATTATCTCCCACACTGTATGATGGCCCCCACACTGTACAAAGACCCCACATTATCTCCCACACTGTATGATGGCCCCACACTGTGCAAAGACCCCACATTATCTCCCACACTGTATGATGGCCCCACACTGTACAAAGACCACACATTATCTCCCACACTGTATGATGGCCCTCACACTGTACAAAGACCCCACATTATCTCCCATACTGTATGATGGCCCCCACACTGTGCAAAGACCCCACATTATCTCCTAGACTGTATGATGGCCCCACACTGTACAAAGACCCCACATTATCTCCCACACTGTATGATGGCCCCACACTGTGCAAAGGCCCCACATTATCTCCCACACTGTATGATGGCCCCACACTATACAAAGACCCCACATTATCTCCCACACTGTATGATGGCCCTCACACTGTACAAAGACCCCACATTATCTCCCACACTGTATGATGGCCCCCACACTGTACAAAGACCCCACATTATCTCCCATACTGTATGATGGCCCCACACTGTGCAAAGACCCCACATTATCTCCTACACTGTATGATAGCCCCCACACTGTGCAAAGACCCCACATTATCTCCTACACTGTATGATGGCCCCACACTGTGCAAAGACCACACATTATCTCCCACACTGTATGATGGCTCCCACACTGTACAAAGACCCCACATTATCTCCCACACTGTATGATGGCCCCCACACTGTACAAAGACCCCACATCATCTCCCACACTATATGATGGCCCCACACTGTGCAAAGACCCCACATTATCTCCCACACTGTATGATGGCCCCCACACTGTACAAAGACCCCACATTATCCCCCACACTGTATGATGGCCCCCACACTGTACAAAGACCCCACATTATCTACCACACTGTACGATGGCCCCCACACTGTACAAAGACCCCACATTATCTCCCACACTGTATGATGGCCTCCACACTGTACAAAGACCACACATTATCCCCCACACTGTATGATGGCCCCCACACTGTACAAAGACCCCACATTATCTACCACACTGTACGATGGCCCCCACACTGTACAAAGACCCCACATTATCTCCCACACTGTATGATGGCCTCCACACTGTACAAAGACCCCACATTATCTCCCACACTGTATGATGGCCCTCACACTGTACAAAGACCCCACATTATCTCCCATACTGTATGATGGCCCCCACACTGTGCAAAGACCCCACATTATCTCCTAGACTGTATGATGGCCCCACACTGTACAAAGACCCCACATTATCTCCCACACTGTATGATGGCCCCACACTGTGCAAAGGCCCCACATTATCTCCCACACTGTATGATGGCCCCACACTGTGCAAAGACCCCACATTATCTCCTAGACTGTATGATGGCCCCACACTGTGCAAAGACCCCACATTATCTCCTAGACTGTATGATGGCCCCACACTGTACAAAGACCCCACATTATCTCCCATACAGTATGATGGCCCCCACACTGTACAAAGACCCCACATTATCTCCCATACTGTATGATGGCCCCACACTATACAAAGACCCCACATTATCTCCCACACTGTATGATGGCCCCACACTGTGCAAAGACCCCACATTATCTCCTAGACTGTATGATGGCCGCCACACTGTACAAAGACCCCACATTATCTCCCATACAGTATGATGGCCCCCACACTGTACAAAGACCCCACATTATCTCCCACACTGTATGATGGCCCCCACACTGTACAAAGACCCCACATTATCTCCCATACTGTATGATGGCCCCACACTGTGCAAAGACCCCACATTATCCCCCACACTGTATGATAGCCCCCACACTGTGCAAAGACCCCACATTATCTCCCACACTGTATGATGGCTCCCACACTGTACAAAGACCCCACATTATCTCCCACACTGTATGATGGCCCCCACACTGTACAAAGACCCCACATCATCTCCCACACTATATGATGGCCCCACACTGTGCAAAGACCCCACATTATCTCCCACACTGTATGCTGGTCCCCACACTGTACAAAGACCCCATATTATCTCCCATACTGTATGATGGCCCCACACTGTACAAAGACCACACATTATCCCCCACACTGTATGATGGCCCCCACACTGTACAAAGACCCCACATTATCTACCACACTGTACGATGGCCCCCACACTGTACAAAGACCCCACATTATCTCCCACACTGTATGATGGCCCCACACTATACAAAGACCCCACATTATCTCCCACACTGTATGATGGCCCTCACACTGTACAAAGACCCCACATTATCTCCCACACTGTATGATGGCCCCACACTATACAAAGACCCCACATTATCTCCCACACTGTATGATGGCCCCACACTGTACAAAGACCACACATTATCTCCCACACTGTATGATGGCCTCCACACTGTACAAAGACCCCACATTATCTCCCACACTGTATGATGGCCCCACACTGTACAAAGACCACACATTATCCCCCACACTGTATGATGGCCCCCACACTGTACAAAGACCCCACATTATCTACCACACTGTATGATGGCCCCCACACTGTACAAAGACCCCACATTATCTACCACACTGTATGATGGCCCCCACACTGTACAAAGACCCCACATTATCTCCCACACTGTATGATGGCCCCCACACTGTACAAAGACCACACATTATCCCCCACACTGTATGATGGCCCCCACACTGTACAAAGACCCCACATTATCTACCACACTGTATGATGGCCCCCACACTGTACAAAGACCACACATTATCTCCCACACTGTATGATGGCCCCCACACTGTACAAAGACCCCACATTATCTCCTACACTGTATGATGGCCCCCACACTGTACAAAGACCCCACATTATCTACCACACTGTATGATGGCCCCCACACTGTACAAAGACCACACATTATCCCCCACACTGTATGATGGCCCCCACACTGTACAAAGACCACACATTATCTCCCATACTGTATGATGGCCCCCACACTATACAAAGACCCCACATTATCTCCCACACTGTATAATGGCCCCCACACTATACAAAGACCCCACATTATCTCCCACACTGTATGATGGCCCCCACACTATACAAAGACCCCACATTATCTCCCACACTGTATAATGGCCCCCACACTGTACAAAGACCCCACATTATCTCCCACACTGTATGATGGCCCCCACACTGTACAAAGACCACACATTATCTCCGACACTGTATGATGGCCCCCACACTGTACAAAGACCCCACATTATCTCCCATACTGTATGATGGCCCCCACACTATACAAAGACCCCACATTATCTCCCACACTGTATAATGGCCCCCACACTGTACAAAGACCCCACATTATCTCCCACACTGTATGATGGCCCCACACTGTACAAAGACCCCACATTATCTCCCACACTGTATGATGGCCCCCACACTGTACAAAGACCCCACATTATCTCCCATACTGTATGATGGCCCCCACACTATACAAAGACCCCACATTATCTCCCACACTGTATAATGGCCCCCACACTGTACAAAGACCCCACATTATCTCCCACACTGTATGATGGCCCCACACTGTACAAAGACCCCACATTGTCTCCCACACTGTATGATGGCCCCCACACTGTACAAAGACCCCACATTATCTCCCACACTGTATGATGGCCCCCACACTGTACAAAGACCCCACATTATCTCCGACACTGTATGATGGCCCCCACACTGTGCAAAGACCCCACATTATCTCCCACACTGTATGATGGCCCCACACTGTACAAAGACCCCACATTATCTCCCACACTGTATGATGGCCCCCACACTGTACAAAGACCCCACATTATCTCCCATACTGTATGATGGCCCCCACACTATACAAAGACCCCACATTATCTCCCACACTGTATAATGGCCCCCACACTGTACAAAGACCCCACATTATCTCCCACACTGTATGATGGCCCCACACTGTACAAAGACCCCACATTATCTCCCACACTGTATGATGGCCCCCACACTGTACAAAGACCCCACATTATCTCCCACACTGTATGATGGCCCCCACACTGTACAAAGACCCCACATTATCTCCGACACTGTATGATGGCCCCACACTGTACAAAGACCCCACATTATCTCCCACACTGTATGATGGCCCCCACACTGTACAAAGACCCCACATTATCTCCGACACTGTATGATGGCCCCCACACTATACAAAGACCCCACATTATCTCCCACACTGTATAATGGCCCCCACACTGTACAAAGACCCCACATTATCTCCCACACTGTATGATGGCCCCACACTGTACAAAGACCCCACATTATCTCCCACACTGTATGATGGCCCCCACACTGTACAAAGACCCCACATTATCTCCCACACTGTATGATGGCCCCCACACTGTACAAAGACCCCACATTATCTCCCACACTGTATGATGGCCCCACACTGTACAAAGACCACACATTATCTCCCACACTGTATGATGGCCTCCACACTGTACAAAGACCCCACATTATCTCCCACACTGTATGATGGCCCCCACACTGTACAAAGACCCCACATTATCTCCCACACTGTATGATGGCCCCCACACTGTACAAAGACCCCACATTATCTCCCACACTGTATGATGGCCCCCACACTGTACAAAGACCCCACATTATCTCCCACACTGTATGATGGCCTCCACACTGTACAAAGACCCCACATTATCTCCCACACTGTATGATGGCTCCCACACTGTGCAAAGACCCCACATTATCTCCCACACTGTATGATGGTCCCCACACTGTGCAAAGACCCCACATTATCTCCCACACTGTATGATGGCTCCACACTGTGCAAAGACCCCACATTATCTCCCATACTGTATGATGGCCCCCACACTGTACAAAGACCCCACATTATCTCCCACACTGTATGATGGCCCCACACTGTGCAAAGACCCCACATTATCTCCCACACTGTATGATGGCCCCCACACTGTACAAAGACCCCACATTATCTCCCACACTGTATGATGGCCCCACACTGTACAAAGACCCCACATTATCTCCCACACTGTATGATGGCTCCACACTGTGCAAATACCCCACATCATCCCCCACACTGTATGATGGCCCCCACACTGTACAAAGACCCCACATTATCTCCCACACTGTATGATGGCTCCACACTGTGCAAAGACCCCACATCATCCCCCACACTGTATGATGGCCCCCACACTGTACAAAGACCACACATTATCTCCCACACTGTATGATGGCCCCCACACTGTACAAAGACCCCACATTATCTCCCACACTGTATGATGGCCCCCACACTGTACAAAGACCCCACATTATCTCCTACACTGTATGATGGCCCCCACACTGGGCAAAGATTCCACATTATCTCCTACACTGTATGATGGCCCCCACACTGTACAAAGACCTCACATTATCTCCCACACTGTATGATGGCCCCCACACTGTACAAAGACCCCACATTATCTCCCACACTGTATGATGGCCCCCACACTGTACAAAGACCCCACATTATCTCCCATAATGTATGATGGCCCCCACACTGTGCAAAGACCCCACATTATCTCCCACACTGTATGATGGCCCCCACACTGTACAAAGACCCCACATCATCTCCCACACTGTATGATGGCCCCCACACTGTACAAAGACCCCACATCATCTCCCACACTGTATGATGGCTCCACACTGTGCAAATACCCCACATTATCTCCCACACTGTATGATGGCCCCCACACTGTACAAAGACCCCACATCATCTCCCACACTGTATGATGGCCCCCACACTGTACAAAGACCCCACATCATCTCCCACACTGTATGATGGCTCCACACTGTGCAAATACCCCACATTATCTCCCACACTGTATGATGGCCCCCACACTCTGCAAAGACCCCACATTATCTCCAACACTGTATGATGGCCTCCACACTGTACAAAGACCCCACATTATCTCCCACACTGTATGATGGCCCCACACTGTACAAAGACCCCACATTATCTCCCACACTGTATGATGGCCCCCACACTGTGCAAAGACCCCACATTATCTCCCACACTGTATGATGGCCCCACACTGTACAAAGACCCCACATCATCCCCCACACTGTATGATGGCCCCACACTGTACAAAGACCCCACATTATCTCCCACACTGTATGATGGCTCCACACTGTGCAAAGACCCCACATCATCCCCCACACTGTATGATGGCCCCCACACTGTACAAAGACCACACATTATCTCCTACACTGTATGATGGCCCCCACACTGTACAAAGACCCCACATTATCTCCCACACTGTATGATGGCTCCACACTGTGCAAATACCCCACATCATCCCCCACACTGTATGATGGCCCCCACACTGTACAAAGACCCCACATTATCTCCCACACTGTATGATGGCTCCACACTGTGCAAAGACCCCACATCATCCCCCACACTGTATGATGGCCCCCACACTGTACAAAGACCACACATTATCTCCCATAATGTATGATGGCCCCCACACTGGGCAAAGACCCCACATTATCTCCTACACTGTATGATGGCTCCCACACTGTACAAAGACCCCACATTATCTCCTACACTGTATGATGGCTCCACACTGTGCAAAGACCTCACATTATCTCCCACACTGTATGATGGCCCCACACTGTACAAAGACCCCACATTATCTCCCACACTGTATGATGGCCCCCACACTGTACAAAGACCCCACATTATCTCCCATAATGTATGATGGCCCCCACACTGTGCAAAGACCCCACATTATCTCCCACACTGTATGATGGCCCCCACACTGTACAAAGACCCCACATCATCTCCCACACTGTATGATGGCCCCCACACTGTACAAAGACCCCACATCATCTCCCACACTGTATGATGGCCCCCACACTGTACAAAGACCCCACATTATCTCCCACACTGTATGATGGCCCCCACACTGTACAAAGACCACACATTATCTCCCATACTGTATGATGGCCCCCACACTATACAAAGACCCCACATTATCTCCCACACTGTATGATGGCTCCACACTGTGCAAAGACCCCACATTATCTCCCACACTGTATGATGGCTCCCACACTGTGCAAAGACCCCACATTATCTCCCATACTGTATGATGGCCCCCACACTGTACAAAGACCCCACATTATCTCCCACACTGTATGATGGCCCCCACACTGTACAAAGACCACACATTATCTCAAATAATGTATGATGGCCCCCACACTGTGCAAAGACCCCACATTATCTCCCACACTGTATGATGGCCCCCACACTGTACAAAGACCCCACATTATCTCCCACACTGTATGATGGCCCCACGCTGTACAAAGACCCCACATTATCTCCCACACTGTATGATGGCCCCCACACTGTACAAAGACCCCACATTATCTCCCACACTGTATGATGGCCCCCACACTGTGCAAAGACCCCACATTATCTCCCACACTGTATGATGGCCCTCACACTGTACAAAGACCCCACATTATCTCCCACACTGTATGATGGCCCCCACACTGTACAAAGACCACACATTATCTCCCATAATGTATGATGGCCCCCACACTGTGCAAAGACCCCACATTATCTCCTACACTGTATGATGGCCCCCACACTGTACAAAGACCACACATTATCTCCCATAATGTATGATGGCCCCCACACTGTGCAAAGACCCCACATTATCTCCTACACTGTATGATGGCCCCCACACTGTACAAAGACCACACATTATCTCCCATAATGTATGATGGCCCCCACACTGTACAAAGACCCCACATTATCTCCCACACTGTATGATGGCCCTCACACTGTACAAAGACCCCACATTATCTCCTACACTGTATGATGGCCCCCACACTGTACAAAGACCTCACATTATCTCCCACACTGTATGATGGCCCCCACACTGTACAAAGACCCCACATTATCTCCCACACTGTATGATGGCCTCCACACTGTACAAAGACCCCACATTATCTCCCACACTGTATGATGGCTCCACACTGTGCAAAGACCCCACATCATCCCCCACACTGTATGATGGCCCCCACACTGTACAAAGACCCCACATTATCTCCTACACTGTATGATGGCCCCCACACTGTACAAAGACCCCACATTATCTCCCACACTGTATGATGGCCCCACACTGTACAAAGACCTCACATTATCTCCCACACTGTATGATGGCCCCCACACTGTACAAAGACCCCACATTATCTCCCACACTGTATGATGGCCCCCACACTGTACAAAGACCCCACATTATCTCCTACACTGTATGATGGCCCCCACACTGTACAAAGACCCCACATTATCTCCCACACTGTATGATGGCTCCACACACTGTACAAAGACCCCACATTATCTCCCATACTGTATGATGGCCCCCACACTGTGCAAAGACCCCACATTATCTCCCACACTGTATGATGGCCCCCACACTATACAAAGACCCCACATTATCTCCCACACTGTATAATAGCCCCCACACTATACAAAGACCCCACATTATCTCCCACACTGTATGATGGCCCCCGCACTATACAAAGACCCCACATTATCTCCCACACTGTATGATGGCCCCCACACTGTACAAAGACCCCACATTATCTCCCACACTGTATGATGGCCCCCACACTGTACAAAGACCCCACATTATCTCCCACACTGTATGATGGCCCCCACACTATACAAAGACCCCACATTATCTCCCACACTGTATGATGGCCCCCACACTATACAAAGACCCCACATTATCTCCCACACTGTATGATGGCCCCCACACTGTACAAAGACCACACATTATCTCCCACACTGTATGATGGCCCCCACACTATACAAAGACCCCACATTATCTCCCACACTGTATGATGGCCCCCACACTGTACAAAGACCACACATTATCTCCCATAATGTATGATGGCCCCCACACTGTACAAAGACCCCACATTATCTCCCACACTGTATGATAGCCTCCACACTGTGCACAGACCCCACATTATCTCCCACACTGTATGATGGCTCCACACACTGTACAAAGACCCCACATTATCTCCCACACTGTATGATGGCCCCACACTGTGCAAAGACCCCACATTATCTCCCACACTGTATGATGGCCCCCACACTATACAAAGACCCCACATTATCTCCCACACTGTATGATGGCCCCACACTGTGCAAAGACCCCACATTATCTCCCACACTGTATGATGGCCTCCACACTGTGCACAGACCCCACATTATCTCCCACACTGTATGATGGCCCCCACACTATACAAAGACCACACATTATCTCCCACACTGTATGATGGCCCCACACTGTGCACAGACCCCACATTATCTCGCACACTGTATTATGGCCCCCACACTCTACAAAGACCCCACATTATCTCCCACACTGTATGATGGCCCCCACACTGTGCACAGACCCCACATTATCTCGCACACTGTATTATGGCCCCCACACTCTGCAAAGACCCCACATTATCTCCCACACTGTATGATGGCCTCCACACTGTGCACAGACCCCACATTATCTCCCACACTGTATTATGGCCCCCACACTCTGCAAAGACCCCACATTATCTCCCACACTGTATGATGGCCTCCACACTGTACAAAGACCCCACATTATCTCCCACACTGTATGATGGCCTCCACACTGTGCAAAGACCCCACATTATCTCCCATACTGTATAATGGCCTCCACACTGTGCAAAGACCACACATCATGTCCCACACTGTATGATGGCCCCCACACTATACAAAGACCCCCCATTATCTCCCACACTGTATTATGGCCCCCACACTCTGCAAAGACCCCACATTATCTCCCACACTGTATGATGGCCTCCACACTGTACAAAGACCCCACATTATCTCCCACTCTGTATGATGGCCCCCACACTATACAAAGACCCCACATTATCTCGCACATTGTATAATGGCCCCCACACTGTGCAAAGACCCCACATTATCTCCCACACTGTATGATGGCCCCCACACTGTGCAAAGACCCCACATTATCTCCCACACTGTATGATGGCCCCCACACTGTACAAAGACCCCACATCATCTCCCACACTGTATTATGGCCCCCACACTGTACAAAGACCCCACATCATCTCCCACACTGTATGATGGCCCCCACACTGTACAAAGACCCAACATTATCTCCCACACTGTATTATGGCCCCCACAACTGTACAAAGACCCCACATCATCTCCCACACTGTATGATGGCCCACACACTGTACAAAGACCCCACATTATCTCCCACACTGTATGTTGGCCCCCACACTGTACAAAGACCCCACATTATCTCCCACACTGTATGATGGCCTCCACACTGTACAAAGACCCCACATTATCTCCCACACTGTATGATGGCCCCCACACTGTGCAAAGACCCCACATTATCTCCCACACTGTATGATGGCCCCCACACTGTACAAATACCCCACATTATCTCCCACACTGTATTATGGCCCCCACCCTGTACAAAGACCCCATATCATCTCCCACACTGTATGATGGCCCCCAAACTGTACAAAGACCCCACATTATCTCCCACACTGTATGATGGCCCCCACACTGTACAAAGACCCCACATCATCTCCCACACTGTATGATGGCCCCCCACACTGTACAAAGACCCCACATTATCTCCACACTGTATGATGGCCCCCACACTGTGCAAAGACCCCACATTATCTCCCACACTGTATGATGGCCCCCACACTGTACAAAGACCCCACATTATCTCCCACACTGTATGATGGCCCCCACACTGTACAAAGACCCCACATTATCTCCCACACTGTATGATGGCTCCACACTGTGCAAAGACCCCACATCATCTCCCACACTGTATGATGGCCCCCACACTGTGCAAAGACCCCACATTATCTCCCACACTGTATGATGGCCCCCACACTGTGAAAAGACCCCACATCATCTCCCACACTGTATGATGGCCCCCACACTGTACAAAGACCCCACATTATCTCCCACACTGTATGATGGCCCCCACACTGTACAAAGACCCCACATTATCTCCCACACTGTATGATGGGCCCCACACTGTGCAAAGACCCCACATTATCTCCCACACTGTATGATGGCCCCCGCCCCCACACTGTACAAAGACCCCACATCATCTCCCACACTGTATGATGGCCCCCACACTGTACAAAGACCCCACATTATCTCCCACACAGAATGATGGCCCCCACACTGTACAAAGACCCCACATTATCTCCCACACAGTATGATGGCCTCCACACTGTGCAAAGACCCCACATTATCTCCCACACTGCATGATGGCCCCACACTGTGCAAAGACCCCACATTATCTCCCGCACTGTATGATGGCCCCCACTCTGTGCAAAGACCCCACATTATCTCCCACACTGTATGATGGCCCCCACACTGTGCAAAGACCCCACATTATCTCCTACACTGTATGATGGCCCCCACACTGTGAAAAGACCCCACATCATCTCCCACACTGTATGATGGCCCCCACACTGTACAAAGACCCCACATTATCTCCCACATTGTATGATGGCCCCACACTGTACAAAGACCCCACATTATCTCCCACACTGTATTATGGCCCCCACACTGTGCACAGACCCCACATCATCTCCCACACTGTATGATGCCCCCACACTGTACAAAGACCCCACATTATCTCCCACACTGTATGATGGCCCCCACACTGTACAAAGACCCTACATTATCTCCCACACTGTATGATGGCCCCCACACTGTACAAAGACCCCACATTATCTCCCACACTGTATGATGGCCCCCACACTGTACAAAGACCCCACATTATCTCCCATACTGTATGATGACCCCCACACTGTGCACAGACCCCACATTATCTCCCACACTGTATGATGCCCCCACACTGTACAAAGACCCCACATTATCTCCCACACTGTATGATGGCCTCCACACTGTGCAAAGACCCCACATTATCTCCCACACTGTATGATGGCCCCCACACTGTACAAAGACCCCACATCATCTCCCACACTGTATGATGGCCCCCACACTGTACAAAGACCCTACATTATCTCCCACACTGTATGATGGCCGCCACACTGTGCAAAGACCCCACATTATCTCCCACACTGTATGATGGCCCCACACTGTGCAAAGACCCCACATTATCTCCCACACTGTATGATGGCCCCCACACTGTACAAAGACCCCACATTATCTCCCACACTGTATGATGGCCCCACACTGTGCAAAGACCCTACATTATCTCCCACACTGTATGATGGCCGCCACACTGTGCAAAGACCCCACATTATCTCCAACACTGTATTATGGCCCCCACACTGTACAAAGACCCCACATTATCTCCCACTCTGTATGATGGCCCCCACACTATACAAAGACCCCACATTATCTCCCACACTGTATGATGGCCCCACACTGTGCAAAGACCCTACATTATCTCCCACACTGTATGATGGCCGCCACACTGTGCAAAGACCCCACATTATCTCCAACACTGTATTATGGCCCCCACACTGTACAAAGACCCCACATTATCTCCCACTCTGTATGATGGCCCCCACACTATACAAAGACCCCACATTATCTCCCACACTGTATGATGGCCCCCACACTGTACAAAGACCCCACATTATCTCCCACACTGTATGATGGCCCCACACTGTACAAAGACCCCACATTATCTCCCACACTGTATGATGGCCCCACACTGTACAAAGACCCCACATTATCTCCCACACTGTATGATGGCCCCCACACTGTACAAAGACCCCACATTATCTCCCACACTGCATGATGGCCCCCACACTGTGCAAAGACCCCACATTATCTCCCACACTGTATTATGGCCCCCACACTGTGCAAAGACCCCACATTATCTCCCACACTGTATGATGGCCCCACACTGTAGAAAGACCCCACATTATCTCCCACACTGTATTATGGTCCCCACACTGTGCAAAGACCACACATTATCTCCCACACTGTATGATGGCCCCCACACTATACAAAGACCCCACATTATCTCCCACACTGTATGATGGCCCCCACACTGTACAAAGACCCCACATTATCTCCCACACTGTATGATGGCCCCCACACTGTACAAAGACCCCACATTATCTCCCATACTGTATGATGGCCCCCACACTGTACAAAGACCCCACATTATCTCCCACACTGTATGATGGCCCCCACACTGTACAAAGACCCCACATTATCTCCCACACTGTATGATGGCCCCCACACTGTACAAAGACCCCACATTATCTCCCACACTGTATGATGGCCCCACACTGTACAAAGACCCCACATTATCTCCCACACTGTATGATGGCCCCACACTGTACAAAGACCCCACATTATCTCCCACACTGTATGATGGCCCCACACTGTGCAAAGACCCCACATTATCTCCCACACTGTATGATGGCCCCACACTGTACAAAGACCCCACATTATCTCCCACACTGTATGATGGCCCCCACACTATACAAAGACCCTACATTATCTCCCACACTGTATGATGGCCCCACACTGTACAAAGACCCCACATTATCTCCCACTCTGTATGATGGCCCCCACACTATACAAAGACCCCACATTATCTCCCACACTGTATGATGGCCTCCACACTGTGCAAAGACCCCACATTATCTCCCACACTGTATGATGGCCCCACACTGTGCAAAGACCCCACATTATCTCCCACACAGTATGATGGCTCCCACACTGTACAAAGACCCCACATTATCTCCCACACTGTATGATGGCCCCACACTGTACAAAGACCCCACATTATCTCCCACACTGTATTATGGCCCCCACACTGTACAAAGACCCCACATCATCTTCCACACTGTATGATGGCCCCCACACTGTGCACAGACCCCACATTATCTCCCACACAGTATTATGGCCCCCACACTGTACAAAGACCCCACATTATCTCCCATACTGTATGATGCCCCCACACTGTGCAAAGACCCCACATTATCTCCCACACTGTATGATGGCCTCCACACTGTACAAAGACCCCACATCATCTTCCACACTGTATTATGGCCCCCACACTATACAAAGACCCCACATCATCTTCCACACTGTATGATGGCCCCCACACTGTGCACAGACCGCACATTATCTCCCACACTGTATTATGGCCCCCACACTGTGCAAAGACCCCACATTATCTCCCACACTGTATTATGGCCCCCACACTGTGCAAAGACCACACATTATCTCCCACACTGTATGATGGCCCCCACACTGTGCAAAGACCCCACATTATCTCCCACACTGTATGATGGCCCCCACACTGTGCAAAGACCCCACATTATCTCCCACACTGTATGATGGCCCCCGCCCTGTACAAGGACCCCACATTATCTCCCACACTGTATGATGGCTCCCACACTGTACAAAGACCCCACATTATCTCCCACACTGTATGATGGGCCCCACACTGTACAAAGACCACACATTATCTCCCACACTGTATGATGGCTCCCACACTGTACAAAGACTCCACATTATCTCCCACACTGTATGATGGCTCCCACACTGTACAAAGACCCCACATTATCTCCCACACTGTATTATGGCCCCCACACTGTGCAAAGACCCCACATTATCTCCCACACTGTATGATGGGCCCCACACTGTACAAAGACCCCACATTATCTCCCACACTGTATGATGGCCTCCACACTGTGCAAAGACCCCACATTATTTCCCACACTGTATGATGCCCCAACACTGTGCAAAGACCCCACATTATCTCCCACACTGTATGATGGCTCCCACACTGTACAAAGACCCCACATTATCTCCCACACTGTATTATGGCCCCCACACTGTGCAAAGACCCCACATTATCTCCCACACTGTATGATGGGCCCCACACTGTACAAAGACCCCACATTATCTCCCACACTGTATGATGGCCTCCACACTGTGCAAAGACCCCACATTATCTCCCACACTGTATGATGCCCCAACACTGTGCAAAGACCCCACATTATCTCCCACACTGTATGATGGCCCCCACACTGTACAAAGACCCCACATCATCTCCCACACTGTATGATGGCACCCACACTGTGCAAAGACCCCACATCATCTCCCACACTGTATGATGGCCCCCACACTGTGCAAAGACCCCACATTATCTCCCACACTGTATGATGGCCCCCACACTGTGCACAGACCCCTCATTATCTCCCACACTGTATGATGGCCCCACACTGTACAAAGACCCCACATTATCTCCCACACTGTATGATGGCCCCCACACTGTGCACAGACCCCTCATTATCTCCCACACTGTATGATGGCCCCCACACTGTACAAAGACCCCACATCATCTCCCACACTGTATGATGGCACCCACACTGTGCAAAGACCCCACATCATCTCCCACACTGTATGATGGCACCCACACTGTACAAAGACCCCACATTATCTCCCACACTGTATGATGGCCCCCACACTGTACAAAGACCCCACATCATCTCCCACACTGTATGATGGCACCCACACTGTGCAAAGACCCCACATCATCTCCCACACTGTATGATGGCCCCCACACTGTGCAAAGACCCCACATTATCTCCCACACTGTATGATGGCCCCCACACTGTGCACAGACCCCTCATTATCTCCCACACTGTATGATGGCCCCCACACTGTACAAAGACCCCACATTATCTCCCACACTGTATGATGGCCCCACACTGTACAAAGACCCCACATCATCTCCCACACTGTATGATGGCCCCCAAACTGTACAAAGACCCCACATTATCTCCCACACTGTATGATGGCCCCCACACTGTACAAAGACCCCACATCATTTTCCACACTGTATGATGGCCCCACACTGTGCAAAGACCCCACATTATCTCCCACACTGTATGATGGCCCCCACACTGTACAAAGACCCCACATTATCTCCACACTGTATGATGGCCCCACACTGCGCAAAGACCCCACATTATCTCCCACACTGTATGATGGCCCCCACACTGTACAAAGACCCCACATTATCTCCCACACTGTATGATGTCCCCCACACTGTGCACAGACCCCACATTATCTCCCACACTGTATGATGGCCCCCACACTGTGTAAAGACCCCACATTATCTCCCACACTGTATGATGGCCCCCACACTGTGCACAGACCCCACATTATCTCCCACACTGTATGATGGCCTCCACACTGTACAAAGACCCCACATCATCTTCCACACTGTATGATGGCCCCACACTGTACAAAGACCCCACATTATCTCCCACACTGTATGATGGCCCCCACACTGTGCAAAGACCCCACATTATCTCCCACACTGTATGATGGCCCCCACACTGTGCAAAGACCCCACATTACCTCCCACACTGTATGATGGCTCCCACACTGTGCAAAGACCCCACATTACCTCCCACACTGTATGATGGCTCCCACACTGTACAAAGACCCCACATTATCTCCAACACTGTATGATGGCCCCCCCACTACACAAAGACCCTATATAATAGATCCCTCTGTGTGTAATGACTCTATATAATAGATCCCTCTGTGTGTAATGACTCTATATAATAGATCCCTCTGTGTGTAATGACTGTATATAATAGATCCCTTTGCGTGTAATGACTATATAATAGATCCCTCTGCGTGTAATGACTCTATATAATAGATCCCTCTGCGTGTAATGACTCTATATAATAGATCCCTCTGCGTGTAATGACTCTATATAATAGATCCCTCTGTCTGTAATGACTCTATATAATAGATCCCTCTGTGTGTAATGACTCTATATAATAGATCGCTCTGCGTGTAATGACTCTATATAATAGATCCCTCTGCGTGTAATGACTCTATATAATAGATCCCTCTGTCTGTAATGACTCTATATAATAGATCCCTCTGTGTGTAATGACTCTATATAATAGATCGCTCTGCGTGTAATGACTCTATATAATAGATCGCTCTGCGTGTAATGACTCTATATAATAGATCCCTCTGCGTGTAATGACTCTATATAATAGATCCCTCTGCGTGTAATGACTCTATATAATAGATCCCTCTGCGTGTAATGACTCTATATAATAGATCGCTCTGCGTGTAATGACTCTATATAATAGATCCCTCTGCGTGTAATGACTCTATATAATAGATCCCTCTGCATGTAATGACTGTATATAATAGATCCCTCTGCGTGTAATGACTATATAATAGATCACTCTGCGTGTAATGACTCTATATAATAGATCACTCTGCGTGTAATGACTCTATATAATAGATATCTCTGTGTGTAATGACTCTATATAATAGATCCCTCTGTGTGTAATGACTCTATATAATAGATCCCTCTGCGTGTAATGACTCTATATAATAGATCCCTCTGCATGTAATGACTCTATATAATAGATCGCTCTGCGTGTAATGACTCTATATAATAGATCCCTCTGTGTGTAATGACTCTATATAATGGATCCCTCTGTGTGTAATGACTCTATATAATAGATCCCTCTGTCTGTAATGACTCTATATAATAGATCGCTCTGCGTGTAATGACTCTATATAATAGATCCCTCTGCGTGTAATGACTCTATATAATAGATCCCTCTGCGTGTAATGACTCTATATAATAGATCCCTCTGCGTGTAATGACTCTATATAATAGATCACTCTGTCTGTAATGACTCTATATAATAGATCCCTCTGCGTGTAATGACTCTATATAATAGATCCCTCTGCGTGTAATGACTCTATATAATAGATCCCTCTGCGTGTAATGACTCTATATAATAGATCCCTCTGCGTGTAATGACTCTATATAATAGGTCCCTCTGCGTGTAATGACTCTATATAATAGATCCCTCTGCGTGTAATGACTGTATATAATAGATCCCTCTGCGTGTAATGACTGTATATAATAGATCCCTTTGCGTGTAATGACTATATAATAGATCACTCTGCGTGTAATGACTCTATATAATAGATCACTCTGTGTGTAATGACTCTATATAATAGATCACTCTGTGTGTAATGACTCTATATAATAGATCCCTCTGTGTGTAATGACTCTATATAATAGATCCCTCTGCGTGTAATGACTCTATATAATAGATCCCTCTGCGTGTAATGACTATATAATAGATCACTCTGCGTGTAATGACTCTATATAATAGATCACTCTGTGTGTAATGATTCTATATAATAGACCCCTCTGCGTGTAATGACTCTATATAATAGATCCCTCTGTGTGTAATGACTCTATATAATAGATCCCTCTGTGTGTAATGACTATATAACTATATAATAGATCCCTCTGTGTGTAATGACTCTATATAATAGATCCCTCTGTGTGTAATGACTCTATATAATAGATCCCTCTGTGTGTAATGACTATATAACTATATAATAGATCCCTCTGTGTGTAATGACTCTATATAATAGATCCCTCTGCGTGTAATGACTCTATATAATAGATCCCTCTGTGTGTAATGACTCTATATAATAGATCCCTCTGCGTGTAATGACTCTATATAATAGATCCCTCTGTGTGTAATGACTCTATATAATAGATCCCTCTGTGTGTAATGACTCTATATAATAGATCCCTCTGCGTGTAATGACTCTATATAATAGATTGCTCTGTGTGTAATGACTCTATATAATAGATCCCTTTGTGTGTAATGACTCTATATAATAGATCCCTCTGCGTGTAATGACTCTATATAATAGATCCCTCTGTGTGTAATGGCTCTATATAATAGATCCCTCTGTGTGTAATGACTCTATATAATAGATCCCTCTGTGTGTAATGACTATATAACTATATAATAGATCCCTCTGTGTGTAATGACTCTATATAATAGATCCCTCTGTGTGTAATGACTATATAACTATATAATAGATCCCTCTGTGTGTAACGACTCTATATAATAGATCCCTCTGCGTGTAATGACTCTATATAATAGATCCCTCTGTGTGTAATGACTCTATATAATAGATCCCTCTGCGTGTAATGACTCTATATAATAGATCCCTCTGTGTGTAATGACTCTATATAATATAGGAGTTTCACTTTTTCAGTTGAAGAACTGAAATAAATGTAACTTTTTGATGATATTGTAATTTTGTGACATGCTCCTGTCCTCCTTTCTCAGGAATCTGAGGAGTAGGCTCCACTCCGAAACGCGTTGCAATAAATTGAAAGTTTTTTATACTTACCGCCTGGATTAACCTTTGTCAGCGGCAGCACCCAGGATCCACTGCAGTCCTCTCTCCTTTACTTGGTAAATTGATTGTTACCTCCGTGACATTCTTATAAAAATGAGTAACAGAAATGTCACAACTTCCAGCTTTACGGAGTGAACTCTCCACTACCAGAAGATGGTGATAGACACAGAGTTCTATGGAGGAATGAAGTGGAATGTGTTGTGACCTCTGTGGCTATTAGTATTATTATTATTTTCTTGTAGTTCAAATTTTTTTTATTGTAGTATATGTTAAACTATATTTTTGTCATGCCTCGTTTTGGAGATTCGATCCGGTGACCTTTTGCTCTGTGGTCGGTTCCTGTCTGCTGGGCTATTGCCCTTTCTTCCTTGGTCAAATGCTGATGGTTTCTACTGTCTTTGTTCTCCCTTCTTGGTGTGCTCCTCTCCAGGTATTTCTCATTTTCCCATTTTGGTTTGCCGTATCACATTCTGGTTTGGGTTTTATATGTTCACCCTTCATTGCACTTCCTTGCTGGCTATACCTCTTGGTGGATGTGTCTTCAGGAGTTCCAGTCCTTCAGCTAAGGGGTTTACCTTGCTGGGTAAACTCCAGTTGTATTCCTACAGTGAGTCTGTTTGCTTTCCTTCCCAGTACCTTTTCCTTTTACCACTGTTAGAATTCTGGGCGATTATACCTGTTTCTTTTGTTTTGGGTCTCCTTAGTTTTCCCTCTCCAAATTCTATGAACACATTTTAGGTTCTCACCCTGGGTTTTGTATCTTTCTTCACACTTTCCTCTCCCCTTTTTGGCAGTGGGTTATGGCCTCCCCTCTGGTTCCTCAGGAGGTACAAGAGACGCCTTTTTAGGGAGCCAGGTCCGAGGTGGTGTTTTTAGTTGTGTGGCGACAGTTTTTCTAGTCTGTACAGGGACCTGTTGGGTGTAGATGCGGCATCTCCCCTGTGGTTAAACGCTCTTTTATTACCCGTGTGCGAGTGTGTACACAGTCATAGCAATGTTTAATACTGTCCATAGTGATGTTCCTTTTACAGTTGCAACCATGGCATCCTGTAACTGCATTAGAGGAGCGCGCTGATGCCATGACGTCATTAAGCCCAACGACGTGCCATCGCCTTTTAAATGCCACCTGCATGCGACCCCCCACTGACCGCTTTACATGACTGTTAATTAAAGGAAACCTGATTCCACTTCTAGCGCGAGTGCCACATATGTCTTCTATTGAAAAGCTTCCAGCGAGGACTTACAGCTAAATATTTCTACCCTCCACTGCAGGGAATTAAAGATTTGGGGAAATGACAATTTTTCTGTCCTGGGAAGTTCTAGTCCATCTTAGGATTTCTAAGTGAAGGGGGTGAGTGTGAATCTGTGCCCATGGTGCTGCTTTCCTGATAAACCAGCCGCTATAGGTTAATATATTCTGTCCTCCCTTTCTCATGGCTGAAATATTTTTACCCGGGAATCTAACAAATAGGATCTCTAGGGAGAATTAAGACTGGGATGGGACCAACAAGGATTTATTGACCAAGTCCTACGTCGCTTTGTGTCTTTTATGCTCTGGAGACCCCCTCGCGATTCTCCTACAATCAGGAAGTCACGCAGGTAAAACACAAGAATGCCATGCCCCCCTTACACGTGCGCTGCCTCTTCTGCCAGTACTTCCGGTAAACACTCTGAAGGGAAGGGCACGAAGGTGAAGACCGCTCCAATGTTCTGAAGAACTTCGCTCTGTGGTAATCGGTGTCTGTCAGATCGACTGAGGCCATAAAATAATAATTTGGAAACGGGAGATTTATTGTAGCGTTTCTGGTCACGATCTTGAATTTCTGATAATACTAAACTTTGTCCAGTGATTTTCATATTAATAATCGTGTGTCAGGAACAGGTTTTTTTTTTTCTTTTTACCCAAAAGAGGTTGAATAGAAGCCTTCCCCTTCACCGGTCTGGTGGTTCTTGGATCAGAACACCTTTCTCCATTCTTTCTCCATTTCTGATTGACCCGGAGGAGAAGATTTGAGCTTTATGCCATTATTTTTTTCCTTATAATGTCAGAACAGAACCCACTGACCAAAGTCTTCCTCCAGGCCGCATAAAACGAGACCGGCTGCTTCTCACGCAATGTTGTCATGGTGTAACTGATCTGGATTCTGTCTGTGGAGAAGGCCTTTGTTTCTTGTCATACATAGACATAGAATGGTAGAGTTGGAGGGGACCTCCTGGGTCCTCGTGTCCAACCCCCTGCTCAAAGCAGGATTCACTAAATCATCTCAGACAGATATCTGTCCAGCCTCTGAAGACTTCCATTGAAGGAGAACTCACCACCTCTCGTCATCTCTATCTCCAGCCATCCTCAGTGCCCGTACGCTGGTGGAAGTTTATGTTAGGGGAACCAATGAGCAGATCCTATTGGGGGAAAGGCATGTAGGAAATCCCTAACTTTTGTCACGTGGTTTTTCCAGAGGTTCCTCTAGCACTTGTCTAAAAAGAAAGTTACCATCACAAGCAGTTGCACATAGCGTCTTTTGAGAACCTGGGTCACCTTTCCAATTTTTTAAGCTACAAAGCCTTCCTCGCAAAATTAGGGCTACTGACCTGAAACTTCAGGGAATCTGTCACCAAGTTTTTGCCAACTAATTTGAGACTCATCAAAATACAGGGGGGGGGGGGGGGGGCTATTAGATGCAATACTTCTGTTCAAAACACATCCAATCAAACCAAAGAAGTGGTCACCACTCCCCCCGAAGAAGAGGAATGTGAAACGCGCGTTGGGGCTGTCTCTTCCTACAGTGACAAGGTTGTATTGCTTCCTTTCTGTATTTTGTTCACTTTAGTGCCTAATGGATTTTTTTGCATTTCTTGGTTATCTCTTGATTTATCAAGATTGACACTTGCCGCTATTTGCCCTATACAATCTGATGATATTCATCTCCATGGCATGAGGACTGTATTGAAGCTTTTTACTCTGGACATATTATATCCCCACTAAGGGATATATTTTTTCTCCTATATATTGTGGTGGTCACCCTTTAACCCCTGATAATCTTTTTTCATTTTTTTTTTTTACTAGATAAATAATTTTGAATACTGATTCACTTTTTGCATTATGCACGTGTCACTTTATTGCATCATGGGATCCAATATTTGTGATACTTTATGTCCATTTGAATAATGATTTGTCATCTATACCACTTGTCATTGTAGGTACCTTCATTGTTTCACTTCTCCTTTATGTAATTTTATCCTAAAAAATTTTTTTTAAAATAATTTTATAAAATTTAAGAATCTTTTTTAAAAATACGTGAATTTATACTTCTTTGGTTTGATTGGATGTGCGTGCAACTAATTTGAGAGTAGACGATTGGGATAGAGACGGTGATAGCAGCAGCATGTCACTCACTGGGCTGCTTGCTGTACTATTGATACTATTTTTCTCCTGCTGATAAAACTGTGATTTTTAACATTTAGGAAGTCCTAAGTGGTTGATACCATATTTTCAGTTACCCATTAAAAGGTAACAAGTAGCAGCTTTCGACACTCCGCGGGACTCTTCATCAGGAACGGAATAACAAAACCTGAAAAGTCCCATATTTATACACTTGCGTAATACTGACGCCTTGTGAAGAAACGAAGGAGTCTCCACAACTGATATTTGTCACCATCTTTTCAGTTCGCTATTAAAAGGCATCAACTGAGGACTCTCAAATTTTATATTTTTCTATCTACTGTCTAATACAAAACAAAGATATATTTTTCCTGTATCAGCAGGAGATTACTACTAGAGGAGACGATATATTCCAACCTCCAAATCTTCACAAGAACAATCTTTATTGAGAAAGAATTAAAACATTGCGGGTCCAGAACCCGCTCTAACAAGGAATCGCGTTTCAGACTGCTGTCTTTAGTCATTGCATACAATATTGTGAATGGTGAGGGTCTTATGTCAGATCCTGAAATGTACATGATCCAGCAGGAGCAATCATGGAAGAGGAAGAGGAGCAGAGATAGAAAAGGGACAGGAGCAATCGTGGGAAAGGGACGGGGGCAATCGTGGGAAAGGGACAGGGGCAATCGTGGGAAAGGGACAGGGGCCAATCGTGGAAAAGGGACGGGGCAATCGTGGAAAAGGGACGGGGGCAATCGTGGGAAAGGGACGGGGGCAATCGTGGGAAAGGGACAGGGGCAATCGTGGGAAAGGGACAGGGGCAATCGTGGAAAAGGGACAGGAGCAATCGTGGAAAAGAGACAGGGGCCAATCGTGGAAAAGGGACGGGGCAATCGTGGAAAAGGGACGGGGGCAATCGTGGAAAAGGGACAGGGGCAATCGTGGTAAAGGGACAGGGGCAATCGTGGGAAAGGGACAGGGGCAATCGTGGAAAAGGGACAGGGGCAATCGTGGAAAAGGGACAGGAGCAATCGTGGAAAAGAGACAGGGGCCAATCGTGGAAAAGGGACGGGGCAATCGTGGAAAAGGGACGGGGGCAATCGTGGAAAAGGGACAGGGGCAATCGTGGTAAAGGGACAGGGGCAATCGTGGAAAAGGGACAGGGGCAATCGTGGAAAAGGGACAGGGGCAATCGTGGCAGAGGAACAGGGGCAATCGTGGCAGAGGAACAGGAGCAATCGTGGAAAAGGGACGGGGGCAATCGTGGAAAAGGGACGGGGGCAATCGTGGAAAAGGGACAGGGGCAATCGTGGAAAAGGGACAGGGGCAATCGTGGCAGAGGAACAGGAGCAATCGTGGAAAAGGGACAGGAGAAATCGTGGAAAAGGGACAGGGGCAATCGTGGAAAAGGGACGGGGGCAATCGTGGAAAAGGGACGGGGGCAATCGTGGAAAAGGGACGGGGGCAATCGTGGAAAAGGGACGGGGGCAATCGTGGAAAAGGGACGGGGGCAATCGTGGAAAAGGGACGGGGGCAATAGTGGACAAGGGACGGGGCAATCGTAGACAAGGGACGGGGGCAATCGTGGACAAGGGACGGGGGCAATCGTGGACAAGGGACGGGGGCAAGCGTGGAAAAGGGACGGGGGCAATCGTGGAAAAGGGACGGGGCAATCGTGGAAAAGGGACGGGGCAATCGTGGAAAAGGGACAGGGGCAATCGTGGCAGAGGAACAGGAGCAATCGTGGAAAAGGGACAGGGGCAATCGTGGCAGAGGAACAGGGGCAATCGTGGAAAAGGGACAGGGGCAATCGTGGAAAAGGGACAGGAGAAATCATGGAAAAGAGACAGGAGCAATCATGGAAAAGGGACAGGAGCAATCATGGAAAAGGGACAGGAGCAATCATGGAAAAGGGACAGGAGCAATCATGGAAAAGGGACAGAAGCAATCATGGAAAAGGGACAGGAGCAATCATGGAAAAGGGACAGGAGCAATCATGGAAAAGGGACAGGGGCAATCATGGAAAAGAGACAGGAGCAATCATGGAAAAGAGACAGGAGCAATCATGGAAAAGAGACAGGAGCAATCATGGAAAAGGGACAGGGGCAATCATGGAAAAGGGACAGGGGCAATCATGGAAAAGGGACAGGAGCAATCATGGAAAAGGGACAGGAGCAATCATGGAAAAGAGACAGGGGCAATCATGGCAGAGGAACAGGATATGACATAAGACACTCACAAATTCACAGTAAGGCCACGGCCCCTCTATCAGTATTTGGTCAGTATTCGGTCAGTATTTTTCTCAGGAGTGGGTGATAAATGCAGAATTGGTGACTTGTTTCTATTAGACCTTTCCTCTGATTGTTCCTCACCTGGTTTTAGCTCCGACTCCGGAGAAAAAACACTGACCGAATACTGACCAAATACTGATAGAGGGGCCGTATCCTGATACTGATAGTGGGGCCGTATCCTGATACTGATAGTGGGGCCGTATCCTGATACTGATAGTGCGGCCGTATCCTGATACTGATAGTGGGGCCGTGGTCTGATACTGATAGTGGGGCCGTATCCTGATACTGATAGTGGGGACGTGGCCTGATACTGATAGTGGGGCCGTATCCTGATACTGATAGTGGGGCCGTATCCTGATACTGATAGTGGGGCCGTATCCTGATACTGATAGTGGGGCCTTATCCTGATACTGATAGTGGGGCCGTATCCTGATACTGATAGTGGGGCCGTATCCTGATACTGATAGTGGGGCCGTGACCGGATACTGATCGTGGGGCCGTGGCCTTATCTGTAATGACTGAAGTCAGCAGTCTGAAACGTGTTTGCTTTCTTAGAGCGGGTTCTGGACCCGCAATTTTTTAATCAATAAAGAGAGTCTTTTTGAAGATTCGGACACTGGAATATCTTTTCTCCGATTGTTTTGTGCGGCCCCTCACGTTTCCGTACATTAATCCTTCATATATGGATGAGCTGACGTTCCCCCCCCCCCCCTTTCCTTCATTAGCACTACACGACTAGTAAATGTAGTATGGTCCTCCATATTCATGTGGTCTGTATACTCCCACCGTCTGGCAGCTTTCTGCCTATGCACAGGGTACACAGAGCTGTCAATCAGTGGTTTGAGTTTTACAGGGCTCAGCATTCAGAGAACTGGTATTTCTGCAGCAAATAAAACTGATTTTATGTAAACTGCAGCAAGCAGCCCAGTGACTGATACATCGCAGGAATCAGGGTCTCTGCCTCTACATCGTGCTGCTCTCAGATGGGGAAGCAAAAACCTGGTGAAAGATTCCTTTTAAGTCCTTCATACATATTAATGTCACCTTCCTCTAACCCTGGATAGAGTTGGAGGACTTTGTTTACCAGTGGGGCCGCTCTTGCCTGTTGGGGTCACTCTGGAGTGTGGGGGTCACCCGAGCACCGCTGTTTGAGTAGCCCCCTTGTAAGGATATTGCCAGCTTCCCTCATTTCCTTCCCTTACACTCTATTATTGTAGACCCCCCACCGCACCGCGCAGCTCTTGACCCCGGCTCCCAAGAGAGATTCTCATAAACTTTTATCAATTATCAACATTTATGGCTACAAGTAATTAATGGTGTCACCCGGTTACTCCTCTCCTGCCGAGAGCTCGTGAAGAAGAGGTCCGGTGAGGTGCCAGCTTTGGACCCTTCCATCTCTCTGAATAGGTCCGGTTGGTACAGACGTACAGGCAAAAAAATGTGGGTGGGTTTTCTCAGTGACAGGGCCATGAAAAAGTATTCATACCTGTGAAATTTTCCACATTTTTTTCCAGTTACACCGTCCTGTACCAACACAATGTAGCGAGTATTTGTGACGTGTAAAGGAAAGGATACAAGCTTTTCTAATTAATAAATATAAATATGATAATTGTGCCGTGCATTAGTATTCAGCCCCCAGTAGTCTGATGCCCCTAAATAAAATCCTGAGTGACCAATCACCTCCAAAAGTCACATAATTAGTACATTGCGTCCACCTGGGTGTGATACTACTCAATATATCTACAGCTATTCTGTGAAGGTCTCAAGAGTTTTTGTGAGAACATTAGGGATCAAACAGAATCATGAAAACCAAGGAGCCCACCAGACAGGTGTGGGATAAAGCTGAAAACCAAGGAGCCCACCAGACAGGTGTGGGATAAAGCTGAAAACAAAAAGGAGCCTACCAGACAGGTCAGGGACAAAGCTGTGGCAAAGAGGAAAGCAGGGTTAGGTCCTAAAAAATAGCCCAAGCTCTGAACATCTCACGGAGCACTGGGCAATCCATCATCTAAAAATGGAAGGAGTATGGTACAACTGCAAACCTACCGAGACATGGCCGTCCAGCTAACCTGACATCCCAAACAAAGAGAGCGCTAATGAGATAAGCAGCCAAGAGGCCCATGGTTATTGGAGGATCTGCAGAGATCCACAGCTCAGTGGGAGAATCTGTCCACAGGACGACTATTCGTCATATACTCCACAAATCTGGCCTTTATGGGAGAGTGGCAAGAAGAAAGAAAGACATAAGTTTCATGTAGGGGACACAGCGAGCATGTGGAAGAAGCATCTCTGGTCAGATGAGAACAAAGAACTTTTTCGGCTAAATGCAAAACCCTATGTGTGGCGGAAAACTAGCACTGCACATATCCCTGAAAACACCATCCCTACCATCATACATGGTGGTGGCAGCATCCTGCTGTAGGGAGGCTTTTCTGCAGCAGGGGCAGGGAAGTTGGTCAGAGGTGATGGAAAGATGGATGGAGTTAAAACCAGGGCAATCCTGGAGGAAAACCTGTTAAGAGTCTATAAGAAACTTGAGACTGGGGCGTAGGTTCACCTTCCAGCAGGACAACGACCCTAAACATCCTGCCAGAGCCACAATGGACAAGATGTGAAAAATTGCTGCTCACAGACATCTCCATCCAATCTCACTGAGCTAGAACGAGCGTGCAAAGAAGAGGGGACAAAATGTCACTTCTAGATGTGCAAAGCTGGAGAGACAGACCCCAAAAGACTGCAGCAGTAATTGCAGTGACAGGTGGTCCTACAGAGTACTGACTCAGGGGGGGCTGAATACAAATGCACAAATGTGACAATTTTCAGATTTATATTTCTAAACTAATTAGTAAACCTCGTATCATTTCCTTTACATGTCACAAACTCTTTGCTACTTTGTGTCGGTGTCACATAAAATCCCAATAAAATACATGTAAGTTTGTGAGTGTAACGTGAAAAATGTGGAAAAGTTCACGGAGTATGAAAACTTTTTTCCAGGCACTGTATGAGATACAACCACAGGTCATGTCTTGGCACCACCCGGTTCAGTTTAACCCCTTAATAACATCTGACGTACTAATACGCGTCTGTGCCCTGGGACTTAAGAGCCAGACCCGTATTAGTACGTCATCGCGATCGCGCGCGCACACAGGCTGTGCGGGCGCGATCGCCGCCGGGTGTCAGCTGATTGTCACAGCTGACACCCGGTACTATGTGCAGGGAGCGGTCCTGCACCGCTCCCAGCACATTAACCCCCGCGATGCTGCGATCGAAGTCGATCGAAGTCGATCGCGGCATTGCGGGGGCAAGGGGAGGTGATCGCAGATACTCACCTCCTCTTCCGGCTTCCAGCGCAGTCTGCAAAGGCTTCCCGGGTGTTGCCATGATGACCCGATGTCGTCATGACAACATCCGGGTCACCAGAGAGCAGGAAGATTGCTTGGACATGCGCAGTGCATCTCCAAGCAATCTTCACACTGTGCACTTCTGACAGCCTTCATGGCATAGGGATGGTGCTGCATTCCTGTGCCATGCAGGCGATCAGAAAAAAAAAAGTGAAAGTCCCAGAGTGGGACAAAGTAATAAAGTGTATAAACTGTGTGAAAGTGGGAAAAAAAAAAAAGTGCAAAAATATTATAAAAAAATAAAAAAAATAATACACCAAAAATAAAAATATAATGTACCCATCAATAAATATTATTATAAAAAAAATAAAAAAAAAACAATAAAAGTACACATATTTGGTATCGCCGCGTCCGGAACAACCTGACCTATAAAACTGTCCCACTAGTTAACCCCTTCAGTGAACACGGTAAAAAAAAAAAAAAAAAAACGAAGCAAAAAACAATGCTTTATCACCATACCGCCAAACAAAAAGACGCATATAAATAAAAATGATACCGCTGAAAACGTCATCTCGTCCCGCAAAAAACAAGCCGCCACACAGCTCCATCAGCCGAAAAATAAAAAAGTTATAGCTCTCAGAATAAAGCGATACTAAAAAATATTTTTTTCTATAAAATAGCTTTTATTGTGTATAAGCGCCAAAACATAGAAAAATGATATAAATGTGGTACCGCTGTAAACGTACTGACCCGAAGAATAAAGCTACCTTATCAATTTTACCACACGCGGAACAGAATAAAAAAAAAAAAAAACAATTCCTGAATTGTTGGTTTTTGTTTATTCTGCCTCCCAAAAATCGGAATAGAAAGCGATCAAAAAATGTCACATGCCTGAAAATGGCACCAATAACAACGTCAAGTCATCCCGCAAAAAACGAGCCGTCACATGACTGTCTGCCAAAATCTGGAAAAATTATAGCTCTCAAAATATGGCGATGCAAAAACTAGATTTTACAAAAAAAGCGTCTTTTAGTGTGTGACCGCTGTCAGTCATAAAAACCCCATATGATTCTGGCATTGCGTAATCACACCGACCCGAAGAATAAAGTCGTCTAATCACTTATACCGCACGAGGAACGGCGTCAAAAATAAACTCTAGGGTTAGGATTGGGCTAGGTTTGGGGCTAGGGTTGTGCTGGGGCTAGGGTTGTACTAGGGCTAGGGTTGTGCTGGGGCTAGGGTTGTACTAGGGCTAGGGTTGTGCTGGGGCTAGGGTTGTGCTGGGGCTAGGGTTGTGCTAGGGCTAGGGTTGTGCTGGGGCTAGGGTTAGGGTTGGGATTTTTTTCAAAAGTAAAAAAAAAAGATGACGATATGGCGACTAGTGTTGAGAGCAAGTGCTCGCTACTTGAGTGTGTATCGGGTGCTCTGGTATGCATTGAGTATCGTGGGTATTTGAGTGACATGCTCGAGTCTCTGCCCCATATGCTTCGCGGCCAAAAAACTTTACGGGGATTGCCTGCCATGCACGAGCGATCCCCGCATGTTTTTTTTTTGGGTGTCTAATAACCGTGAAACATGCGGGGCGGGGACTCGAGCATGTCACTCGAGCACACGCTGTACATGGTGCATACCTGAGTACCCGATGCAAACTCAAGTAGCGAGCACTTGCGCTCAAGAATAATGACAACTTATTCAATATGATGACCTAATGTAAACAAATTCTGTGCCGTACCTCTGGGTTCAAAATGTTCACTATACACCTTAATAAAATCCTTGAGGGGTATAGTTTCCAAAATGGGGTCACTTGTGGGGGAGCTCCACTGTTTAGGCACATCACGGGCTCTCAAAACGCGACATGGTGTCCGCTAACAAATTGAATGGAAAACCGGCTCAAATTGTTAGCGGACGCCATGTTGCGTTTGGAGAGCCCCTGTGTGCCCAAACATTGGAGCTCCCCCACAAGTGACCCCATTTTGGAAACTAGACCCCCCAAGGCACCTATCTAGATGCATAGTGAGCACTTGGAACCCCCAGGTGCTTCACAAATTGATTCGTAAAAATGAAAAAGTGAAAAAAAAAACACTTTTTCATTTTTATGAATCAATTTGTGAAGCACCTGGGGTTCCAAGTGCTCACTGTGAATCTAGATAGGTGCCTTGGGGGGTCTAGTTTCCAAAATGGGGTCACTTGTGGGGGAGCTCCAAAGTTTGGGCACACAGGGGCTCTCCAAACACAACATGGCGTCCGCTAATTATTCAAGCAAATTTTACAATCAAAAAGTCAAATGGCGCTCCTTCCCTTCCGAGCCCTGCCGTGCACCCAAACAGTGTTTCTTCCCCAAATATTGGGTATCTGTGTGCCCAGGGGAAATTGCACAACAAATTTTGGGGTCCATTTTTTCTTGTTACCTCTGTGAAAATAAAAAAAATTGGGTCTGAAGTAACATTTTTGTGAAAAAAGTTAAATGTTCATTTTTTTCTTCCATATTCAAAAAATTCCTGTGAAGCACCTGAAGGGTTAATAAAGTTCTTGAATGTGGTTTTGAGCACCTTGAGGGGTGCAGTTTTTAGAATGGTGTCACTTTTGGGTATTTTCTGTCATAAAGACCTCTCAAAGTGACTTCAAATGTGATGTGGTCCCTAAAAAAATGGTTTTGTAAATTTTGTTGGAAAAATGAGAAATTGCTGGTCAACTTTTAACCCTTATAGCTCCCTAACAAAAAAAAATTTGGTTCCAAAATTGTTCTGATGTAAAGTAGACATGTGGGAAATGTTATTCATTAACTCTTTTGTGTGACAGATCGCTCTGATTTCAGGGCTTAAAAATTCAAATTTTGAAAATTGCAAAATTTTCAAAATTTTCGCCAAATTTTCGTTTTTTTCACAAATAAACGCAAGTGATATCGAAGAAATTTTACCACAATCATGAAGTACAATATGTCACGAAAAAACAATCTCAGAATCAGGGGGATCCATTGAAGCTCCAGAGTAATTACCTCATAAAGTGACAGTGGTCAGAATTGTAAAAATTGGCCTGGTCATTAACGTGTAAACCACCCTCGGGGCTTAAGGGGTTAAGCAGATAACATCCCAAGATTGAGAACAAGACATGCTCAGTAGGGTTGAGCGAGTATGTTCTATTAACCCTTTCGGTGAGTATGCTCGGGCGAGCACCGAGTATTTACAGCTGCTCGGTGATATGGTTGAATCGCTCCCCATGATTTCCAACTGTTTGACAGTTTTAATACATGTGAGGAATGTGTAAGAAGTAGACATCTGCATTATGGGGATTAATGTAGGATATCATATAATCCTTGTGACTGCTCATATAACCTTGAAGATTTATTAAAAGTAAGTGAACCCTACGACCTGCAGGTGCACTCCATGAGAGATCCCCCGTTTACTGTACGTCAATACTAAAACTGAAAAACACAACTAAAAAGGGGCAGCAGTGTTACCCGTCCAGGTCTCCGAACTACCGGGATGCAGGAAACCCATATAATAAAGACGGCGGCGGCAACACCGGTGCAAAATACTGATGAGACAACCACTCACGACCCGCCAGGACATGGAGGAGGCGATTGCGAAGTATTAAAATTACACACAAAAAAAGCTGGTATAGGGCGCTGGTCACACACAGGTAGTGCACAGTGTTTGGCTTACAGTCTATTAGAGACACTATTTTGCACCTGTGTTGCCGTCGTCTTTATTATATGGATTTGCTGCATCCTGATAGATCTGAGACCTGGACGGGTAACAACGGCTGACATTTTTTGCTGTTTTTTCTTGAATCTCAGGGGAATTTTAATTCCTCTTACTGCGGCTTTTGCTTTTAGTTTAAAACTAAAACTGCTCTAAGACTGCCCCCTATGTACAAGAATATAACTACTATAATACTGCCCCCTATGTACAAGAATATAACTACTATAATACTGCCCCCTATGTACAAGAATATAACTACTATAATACTGCCCCCTATGTACAAGAATATAACTACTATAATACTGCCCCCTATGTACAGGAATATAACTACTATAATACTGCTCCTATGTACAAGAATATAACTACTATAATACTGCCCCCTATGTACAAGAATATAACTACTATAATACTGCTCCTATGTACAAGAATATAACTACTATAATACTGCCTCCTATGTACAAGAATATAACTACTATAATACTGCCCCCTATGTACAAGAATATAACTACTATAATACTGCTCCTATGTACAAGAATATAACTACTATAATACTGCCCCCTATGTACAAGAATATAACTACTATAATACTGCCCCCTATGTACAAGAATATAACTACTATAATACTGCCCCCTATGTACAAGAATATAACTACTATAATACTGCCCCCTATGTACAGGAATATAACTACTATAATACTGCTCCTATGTACAAGAATATAACTACTATAATACTGCCCCCTATGTACAAGAATATAACTACTATAATACTGCTCCTATGTACAAGAATATAACTACTATAATACTGCCTCCTATGTACAAGAATATAACTACTATAATACTGCCCCCTATGTACAAGAATATAACTACTATAATACTGCCCCCTATGTACAAGAATATAACTACTATAATACTGCCCCCTATGTACAAGAATATAACTACTATAATACTGCTCCCTATGTACAAGAATATAACTACTATAATACTGCCCCCTATGTACAAGAATATAACTACTATAATACTGCCCCCTATGTACAAGAATATAACTACTATAATACTGCCCCCTATGTACAAGAATATAACTACTATAATACTGCCCCCTATGTACAAGAATATAACTACTATAATACTGCCCCCTATGTACAAGACTATAACTAATATAATACTGCCCCCTATGTACAAGAATATAACTACTATAATACTGCCCCTATGTACAAGGATATAACTACTATAATACTGCCCCTATGTACAAAGATATAACTACTATAATACTGCTCCCTATGTACAAGAATATAACTATTATAATACTGCCCCCTATGTACAAGGATATAACTACTATAATACTGCCCCTATGTACAAGAATATAACTACTATAATACTGCTCATATGTACAAGAATATAACTACTATAATACTGCCCCTATGTAAAAGAATATAACTACTATAATATTGCTCCTATGTACAAGAATATAACTACTATAATACTGCCCCTATGTACAAGAATATAACTACTATAATACTGCCCCCTATGTACAAGAATATAACTACTATAATACTGCCCCTATGTACAAGAATATAACTATAATACTGCTCCTATGTACAAGAATATAACTACTATAATACTGCTCCCTATGTACAAGAATATAACTACTATAATACTGCCCCTATGTACAAGAATATAACTACTATAATACTGCTCCTATGTACAAGAATATAACTACTATAATACTGCCCCTATGTACAATGATATAACTACTATAATACTGCTCCTATGTACAAGAATATAACTACTATAATACTGCCCCCTATGTACAAGAATATAACTACTATAATACTGCCCCTATGTACAAGAATATAACTACTATAATACTGCCTCCTATGTACAAGAATATAACTACTATAATACTGCCCCCTAAATACAAGAATATAACTACTATAATACTGCTCCTATGTACAAGAATATAACTACTATAATACTGCCCTCGTGTACAAGAATATAACTACTATAATACTGCCCCCTAAATACAAGAATATAACTACTATAATACTGCTCCTATGTACAAGAATATAACTACTATAATACTGCCCTCGTGTACAAGAATATAACTACTATAATACTGCCCCCTATGTACAAGAATATAACTACTATAATACTGCTCCTATGTACAAGAATATACATACTATATTACTGCCCCCTATGTTACAGAATATAACTACTGTAATACTGCCCCCTATGTACAAGAATATAACTACTGTATTACTGCCCCCTATGTACAAGAATATAACTACTATAATACTGCCCCCTATGTACAAGAATATAACTACTATAATACTGCTCCTATGTACAAGAATATAACTACTATAATACTGCTCCTATGTACAAGTATATAACTACTATACTGCCCCCTATGTACAAGAATATAACTACTATAATACTGCCCCTATGTACAAGAATATAACTACTATAATACTGCCCCTATGTACAAGAATATAACTACTATAATACTGCCCCTATGTACAAGAATATAACTACTATAATACTGCTCCTATGTACAAGAATATAACTACTATAATACTGCCCCCTATATACAAGAATATATCTACTATAATACTGCCCCCTATATACAAGAATATCTACTATAATACTGCTCCCTATGTACAAGAATATAACTACTATAATACTGCCCCCTATGTACAAGAATATAACTACTATAATACTGTCCCCTATGTACAAGAATATTACTACTATAATACTGCCCCCTATGTACAAGTATATAACTACTATAATACTGCCCCCTATGTACAAGTATATAACTACTATAATACTGCCCCTATGTACAAGAATATAACTACTATAATACTGCCCCTATGTACAAGAATATAACTACTATAATACTGCCCCTATGTACAAGAATATAACTACTATAATACTACCCCTATGTACAAGAATATAACTACTATAATACTGCTCCCTATGTACAAGAATATAACTACTATAATACTGCTTCTATATACAAGAATATAACTACTATAATACTGCTCCTATTTTACAAGTATATAACTACTATAATACTGCTCCTATGTACAAGTATATAACTACTATAATACTGCCCCTATGTACAAGAATATAACTACTATAATACTGCTCCTATGTACAAGAATATAACTACTATAATACTGCTCCTATGTACAAGAATATAACTACTATAATACTGCTCCTATTTTACAAGTATATAACTACTATAATACTGCTCCTATGTACAAGTATATAACTACTATAATACTGCCCCTATGTACAAGAATATAACTACTATAATACTGCCCCTATGTACAAGAATATAACTACTATAATACTGCCCCTATGTACAAGAATATAACTACTATAATACTGCTCCTATGTACAAGAATATAACTACTATAATACTGCTCCTATGTACAAGAATATAACTACTATAATACTGCCCCTATATACAAGAATATAACTACTATAATACTGCCCCTATGTACAAGAATATAACTACTATAATACTGCCCCCTATGTACAAGAATATAACTACTATAATACTGCTCCTATGTACAAGAATATAACTACTATAATACTGCCCACTATGTACAAGAATATAACTACTATAATACTGCCCCCTATGTACAAGAATATAACTACCATAATACTGCTCCTATGTACAAGAATATAACTACTATAATACTGCCCCCTATGTACAAGAATATAACTACTATAATACTGCCCCTATGTACAAGAATATAACTACTATAATACTGCCCCTATATACAAGAATATAACTACTATAATACTGCTCCCTATGTACAAGAATATAACTACTATAATACTGCTCCTATGTATAAGAATATAACTACTATAATACTGCCCACTATGTACAAGAATATAACTACTATAATACTGCTCCTATGTACAAGAATATAACTACTATAATACTGCCCACTATGTACAAGAATATAACTACTATAATACTGCCCCCTATGTACAAGAATATAACTACCATAATACTGCTCCCTATGTACAAGAATATAACTACTATAATACTGCCCCCTATGTACAAGAATATAACTACTATAATACTGCCCCTATGTACAAGAATATAACTACTATAATACTGCCCCTATATACAAGAATATAACTACTATAATACTGCTCCCTATGTACAAGAATATAACTACTATAATACTGCTCCTATGTATAAGAATATAACTACTATAATACTGCCCATTATGTACAAGAATATAACTACTATAATACTGCTCCTATGTACAAGAATATAACTACTATAATACTGCTCCTATGTACAGGAATATAACTACTATAATACTGCTCCTATGTACAAGAATGCACTATTATACCGCCTGTATGGTTAAGTCTATGATGTGTGAATCTTCTTAGATGGTAGAAGTCTTTCGGGCGCATGAAGTAGTAGAGAAGTGACGGCACACGTAGATAACCATAGAAAAGTTTATTTGTGTTTGCAGGCAGCTGGAGGCAGATCTCTGTTACTATCGATCATGTAGAAAGGTTGCATCAATATAAAACACAAAACATTACAAACAGCCCTTATTTTAGGAAAAAAAGTTCTCTACCCCCTCAGCTCCACCAGCCATGAGAAGGTGAGGGAGAAGTCACATCCTCCGGCCATGCTCATCCCCGCGCAGCACGCCACAGGTCTGCCCTTCACAACACCACAGTCGTCATGCAGCATATCCTCCACCCTTCCAGAAGGAGCCTCTGTGGGGGGAACCAAGCGGACCCCAACACCAGAGCAAGCGCTGGACATACAATGCACCATCCATCTCTATCTGATGGGGAAGCAGAGGAAATGGATTGCACCAATACATCCAATCTGATGGGAGAGACTCCTCGTAGTGCCGAACCCTCAAGAGAAAGAGTGATGCGGACCATTGTGTTCTACCCAGGTGGATCGAGGCACGGAGCTCATCATTCAAGAGGCACTATATCATCTATTCCAAGATTTGTCCTGAGAAGTGATGGACACGTAATAAGGCCATCATCCCAAGTAATGCTGTCATTGTACGCCTTGCCCCATATCACATCTCATGAAAAGCTCAGGTCCTACCACGCAGTCCGAGGCGCAGGAGCTTCTACAGAACATCACATTCAAAGGCACCGAAAACACACGGAGGAGAAGAGTGGAGCCATCAGGTTGTCCTGTCACCAATGACTGAGAAATTAAAGCTGAAATCTGATCTACTACTCCACCATACTCTAGCTCAAGCTTTCATACATCGCTCTGGGTACGCAGCGTGGACCAGGCAGACCGGGACCATACAATTGTCACTAAGGCGGTACAGGGGGACGCACAGGAAATCATGACTATCTCTACGATCAGCCCGATGAGAGGAACGAGAAAGCAATCCAATCACGACACTCAGCCTGACGAGAGAAACGGGAAACCCAGCCCATATCGACACTCAGCCTGACAAGAGGAATGGGAAACCCATCCCATAACGACACTCAGCCTGACGAGAGGAAAGGGAAACCCATCCCATAACGACACTCAGCCTGACGAGAGGAAAGGGAAACCCAGCCCATAACGACACTCAGCCTGACGAGAGGAAAGGGAAACCCAGCCCATATCGACACTCAGCCTGACAAGAGGAACGGGAAACCCAGCCCATATCGACACTCAGCCTGACAAGAGGAACGGGAAACCCATCCCATAACGACACTCAGCCTGACGAGAGGAAAGGGAAACCCATCCCATAACGACACTCAGCCTGACGAGAGGAAAGGGAAACCCATCCCATAACGACACTCAGCCTGACGAGAGGAAAGGGAAACCCAGCCCATATCGACACTCAGCCTGACGAGAGGAACGGGAAACCCAGCCCATAACGACACTCAGCCTGACGAGAGGAAAGGGAAACCCAGCCCATAACGACACTCAGCCTGACGAGAGGAAAGGGAAACCCAGCCCATAACGACACTCAGCCTGACGAGAGGAAAGGGAAACCCAGCCCATAACGACACTCAGCCTGACGAGAGGAACGGGAAACCCAGCCCATAACGACACTCAGCCTGACGAGAGGAAAGGGAAACCCATCCCATAACGACACTCAGCCTGACGAGAGGAACGGGAAACCCAGCCCATAACGACACTCAGCCTGACGAGAGGAAAGGGAAACCCAGCCCATAACGACACTCAGCCTGACGAGAGGAAAGGGAAACCCAGCCCATAACGACACTCAGCCTGACGAGAGGAAAGGGAAACCCAGCCCATAACGACACTCAGCCTGACAAGAGGAACGAGAAACCCAGCCCATAACGACACTCAGCCTGACGAGAGGAAAGGGAAACCCAGCCCATAACGACACTCAGCCTGACGAGAGGAACGGGAAACCCAGCCCATAACGACACTCAGCCTGACGAGAGGAAAGGGAAACCCATCCCATAACGACACTCAGCCTGACAAGAGGAACGAGAAACCCAGCCCATAACGACACTCAGCCTGACGAGAGGAAAGGGAAACCCAGCCCATAACGACACTCAGCCTGACGAGAGGAACGGGAAACCCAGCCCATAACGACACTCAGCCTGACGAGAGGAACATGCAACCGATCCCATAACGACACTCAGCCTGACGAGAGGAATGGGAAACCCAGCCCATAACGACACTCAGCCTGACGAGAGGAACATGCAACCGATCCCATAACGACACTCAGCCTGACGAGAGGAACGGGAAACCCAGCCCATAACGACACTCAGCCTGACGAGAGGAACATGCAACCGATCCCATAACGACACTCAGCCTGACGAGAGGAACGGGAAACCCAGCCCATAACGACACTCAGCCTGACGAGAGGAACATGAAACCCAGCCCATAACGACACGCAGCCTGACGAGAGGAACGGGAAACCGAGCCCATAATGACACTCAGCCTGACGACAGGAACGGGAAACCGAGCCCATAACGACACTCAGCCTGACGACAGTAAAGGGAAACTGAGCCCATAACGACACTCAGCCTGACGAGAGGAACGGGAAACCCAGCCCATAACGACACTCAGCCTGACGAGAGGAACAGGAAACCCAGCCCATAACGACACTCAGCCTGACGAGAGGAAAGGGAAACCCATCCCATAACGACACTCAGCCTGACGAGAGGAAAGGGAAACCCAGCCCATAACGACACTCAGCCTGACGAGAGGAACGGGAAACCCAGCCCATAACGACACTCAGCCTGACGAGAGGAAAGGGAAACCCAGCCCATAACGACACTCAGCCTGACGAGAGGAAAGGGAAACCCATCCCATAACGACACGCAGCCTGACGAGAGGAACGGGAAACCCATCCTATATCGACACTCAGCCTGACGAGAGGAAAGGGAAACCCAGCCCATAACGACACTCAGCCTGACAAGAGGAAAGGGAAACCCATCCCATAATGACACTCAGCCTGACGAGAGGAAAGGGAAACCCATCCCATAACGACACTCAGCCTGACGAGAGGAAAGGGAAACCCATCCCATAACGACACTCAGCCTGACGAGAGGAACGGGAAACCCAGCCCATAACGACACTCAGCCTGACGAGAGGAACGGGAAACCGAGCCCATAACGACACTCAGCCTGACGAGAGGAAAGGGAAACCCAGCCCATATCGACACTCAGCCTGATGAGAGGAACGGGAAACCCAGCCCATAACGACACTCAGCCTGACGAGAGGAACGGGAAACCCAGCCCATAACGACACTCAGCCTGACGAGAGGAAAGGGAAACCCATCCCATAACGACACTCAGCCTGACGAGAGGAACGGGAAACCCAGCCCATAACGACACTCAGCCTGACGAGAGGAACGGGAAACCCAGCCCATAACGACACTCAGCCTGACGAGAGGAAAGGGAAACCCAGCCCATAACGACACTCAGCCTGACGAGAGGAACGGGAAACTCAGCCCATAACGACACTCAGCCTGACGAGAGGAAAGGGAAACCCAGCCCATATCGACACTCAGCCTGACGAGAGGAAAGGGAAACCCAGCCCATAACGACACTCAGCCTGACGAGAGGAAAGGGAAACCCAGCCCATATCGACACTCAGCCTGACGAGAGGAAAGGGAAACCCAGCCCATATCGACACTCAGCCTGACGAGAGGAACGGGAAACCCAGCCCATAACGACACTCAGCCTGACGAGAGGAAAGGGAAACCCAGCCCATATCGACACTCAGCCTGACGAGAGGAACGGGAAACCCAGCCCATATCGACACTCAGCCTGACGAGAGGAACGAGAAACCCAGCCCATAACGACACTCAGCCTGACGAGAGGAACGAGAAACCCAGCCCATAACGACACTCAGCCTGAAATGGGATCGGTTTGCTGTTCCTCTCAGCGACGCTCAGTGTGATGAGAGGAACAGGCATCTGATCCCATCACAACAAGCAACCAGATGAGAGGAACAGGAGTCCAACTCTTACACAACAAACAGTTTGATTAAATGGAACAGAGCTTCTATGAGAATAAAAGAAAAATTGGCGCCTTTTCCAGTTTCAAGGCCCTTCTGGAACTAAATTTGTGTTAGAGCTTAGCACTACTCAAATGGATACCAAACCCATCCCATGGGCAAGAGTGGTGCCATTTGTAGTGAGGCAGACTTTTGCGCTTTCAAGGTGGATCATACTACCCACACCACGTGGTTATTGGTAGTACAGAGGTGGTGGGGGGTCCGTGACATGCAGTCAGGATATAGTAGCTGAGCAGAATTAGCAGAAACAATGGACCATACCATTCATGCAGTCAACAAGGGGTAACATGTGAGATTGGTGGAGCTCGAGGGGTTGAGTCAGGATTTTTTGCTATCAGAATACAACAGTGACAGGATACTACTTGTCCAGATCCCATTGGGTTGGTAAAGGCACAAAAGGTTGTGAAGCAGGTTAGGTTTTTTTTTGCAGGACAGGTTTTGTGCTGTAAACATGTGAGATTAGCCGTGATGGAAGAGCCTCCCTACATGGCTCCCTCACGACCAGGAGAAGGACCCCTCACGACCAGGAGAAGGACCGTGGCTGCTGTTTTGGCATCTTGGGTGAAGGACTGAGGCAATTAGCATATAAAAGTCCAAACAACAATAGAAATAAAAGTGTCCCATTTCCCTTGCGTGCTGGGAAGTCAGGCTTCTGGTGAGAGTTGTAGCACGGAGACTGAAGAAGTTTCCCAACGTGTGCGTGAAAGATAGAGGCTGCAGGAATGGGAGTAAAGGCCGAGGCAACTTCTAAAATCCCATCGAGCAAAGATGATAAAAAATAAAATAATGTCACTGAAACGTCTCCATCTGACGTTCACCGCATGCTACAATGACACCGGAGTCAGGCCTCCATCACGTGACGTGACTGGAGGTCACAGTTGTGGAGTCACTCATCGTACACTGGACTGTATCCTCCATGCTTCAAGACTGGACCATCCAAAAAAATACATGGTGATGGCAGGCTGGACCTCACAGGAGAGATGTTCACTGGCTGGAGGTCACCATAGATTAGAATCTGATGGAGGACTTTGACCATTAGAAGAAATGCTGAGCAGTCCAGGAAATCGCTGCCCTGTCCATCAAAGAGTCACTGGTGCATCGCGTGACACATTCTGGATGTAAGGCTGCACCGGGAAGATGTAAACATTGCGTCGCCACTCTCCTCCACATCCCACGGAGAAGACCCCAATACTGAATACGAGAGCTAAGACCTTTTAAAATTGGCCCACATTTGGTGTAAGGCATCACAACGTGGAGTGGTATGGCGTGCGGCGTCACAACGTGGAGTGGTATGGCGTGCGGCATCACAACGTGGAGTGGTATGGCGTGCGGCGTCACAACGTGGAGTGGTATGGCGTGCGGCGTCACAACGTGGAGTGGTATGGCGTGCGGCGTCACAACGTGGAGTGGTATGGCGTGCGGCGTCACAACGTGGAGTGGTATGGCGCGAGGCGTCACAACGTGGAGTGGTATGGCGCGAGGCGTCACAACGTGGAGTGGTATGGCGTGCGGCGTCACAACGTGGAGTGGTATGGCGTGCGGCGTCACAACGTGGAGTGGTATGGCGTGCGGCGTCACAACGTGGAGTGGTATGGCGCGAGGCGTCACAACGTGGAGTGGTATGGCGCGAGGCGTCACAACGTGGAGTGGTATGGCGCGAGGCGTCACAACGTGGAGTGGTATGGCGTGCGGCGTCACAACGTGGAGTGGTATGGCGTGCGGCGTCACAACGTGGAGTGGTATGGCGTGCGGCGTCACAACGTGGAGTGGTATGGCGTGCGGCGTCACAACGTGGAGTGGTATGGCGTGCGGCGTCACAACGTGGAGTGGTATGGCGCGAGGCGTCACAACGTGGAGTGGTATGGCGCGAGGCGTCACAACGTGGAGTGGTATGGCGTGCGGCGTCACAACGTGGAGTGGTATGGCGTGCGGCGTCACAACGTGGAGTGGTATGGCGTGCGGCGTCACAACGTGGAGTGGTATGGCGTGCGGCGTCACAACGTGGAGTGGTATGGCGTGCGGCGTCACAACGTGGAGTGGTATGGCGTGCGGCATCACAGAGGGTGGTACGTTAGGCAGCATCATGAAGAGGGTGGTACGGAGTGTGGCATCACGAACACAGGTGGTACAGCAGGCAACATCACAATGTGGGATGGTATGATATAGAGTAATGATGAAAGTACAGAGTGAGGCATCACGACAAGGTGCCACACGGTGTTGTATTATGACGGTTTAGAGTTCATGTCTCAGGCTTGGGATTTCGTTATTTTAGCCATTCCCTCCTGTTCTGTAATATCCAATCATAATGCGATTACCGGAATTATTGAGCAACACAGCGCGGATACTGAGCGTGCTACTGAAACGCCACACACCAAATCACCCCTGGCGCCACACACCAAAATCACCCCTGGCGCCACACACCAAAATCACCCCTGGCGCCACACACCAAACCACCCCTGGCGCCGCACACCAAACCACCCCTGGCGCCGCACACCAAATCACCCCTGGCGCCGCACACCAAACCACCCCTGGCGCCACACACCAAATCACCCCTGGCGCCACACACCAAATCACCCCTGGCGCCACACACCAAACCATCCCTGGCGCCACACACCAAACCACCCCTGACGCCACACACCAAATCACCCCTGGCGCCACACACCAAATCACCCCTGGCGCCACACACCAAACCACCCCTGGCGCCACACACCAAATCACCCCTGGCGCCACACACCAAACCACCCTTCGGCGTGATGCCATAATCAGGATCACCCTTGGTAAAAAGTCATGTAATGTCGCCCCCATCATTGTGACAGCAGTATACTGTCTCACGTAGCACCTGTCATCTTGACGCCATAATGTGTCCCCATTCTCATAATCACGGCACCAGTACGGCACAGCATGGTCATCACGTGGCCATTAGTGCCAGGCACATCCTGCATTATTCCCGCTTTGCTTTAAGTCCTAGTGGGGTTGGTGCCCGCACAGCCTGAAATGTAAGACCCGGCTAAAATTGTTAATACTGAAATCTCACCGTACAAAATAATAACGCCAAGCGAGAAATCGATCTCACCCGAGCGCCGTCCATCACAGCAAAACCTCCGGTAATGCTACGAGGTACCACCATGATGCCAACCTAATACATAAAAGAATCATGAAATGTGGCACAATCCTAAAGTGCGTGCACATGCGTGTAACACCGCGGCATACATGCATGTAATGATGTAATGGGGGAAATGTTCTGACTGTTCCAAGGGCGTACATGTAACCCAAGAAAGCCCCTCACGGAGCCGGCTACGTGTAGCATGTAAGCAGGTCACGACCCCACGTCCACCCCTGGTCACAGCCCTCCTCCACTATATCCCCAATCACAGCTAATACTGACAGTGTAACAGGTGCCATCGCTCCAGGCCCCGCACTCCACCACCAGGGGGCAGGTCATCACACTCCACCATCTACAATCCTGGGCAGACGCTCAGTGGTCAGGATTTTACTTGTGACGTCTCCCGGTTTTGGAAGTTTCCAAGTGGCTAATATTGTCATGGTCTTGTGTGGTGCAACAGCAATTCAGAACAAGGCTCTGCGGAAGCAGAGCAATAACCTAGCCTCAGACTAAGTGGAACACGTTCATCTTCTCCACCAAGAAGGCACAGGAGCCGCCGGCCTCAGGACACAGACGATGAGGAGGATGAGGGGCGCCAGAAGCACCATTTACTCTTGCTGTGCTGTTTACGGATCACCTCCTCTTCGCGCTCGCGCTCCTTCTTGCAGCGCAGGTAGCGATCTTCCTCCTTCAGGTACCAAACAGGTGGCCAGCGACAGCGCTCAAAGTGGCTCTTGTTATCTGAGGAGAGAGCAGAGAAAACCTCGTCATAGAGAACCAGACGCCCGAACTAGTGCTCCTGTGCCACAGTGCAACAGTCACCTGGTGACATGTACTTCATTTCCCGGGGGAACTTCCGGCACACAGAATTGTAGTTGGTGCAGATGTAGTGTAGGCACCAGTCCGTCAGCTGCTTGGCGTTGTGAAACTAGGAAATAAAAAAAGGACACGGCGGCTGAGAGTCATCCAAAAACGGCCCACAGAAGAAGACGACCCACCAAGGAAGACAGACCACCAAAGAAGGCCCACTGAAGAGGATGACCTACTATAGAAGCCCCACCGAAGATGACTCACCAAGGAAGACGGCCCACTGAAGAGGATGACCTACTATAGAAGCCCCACCGAAGAGGATGACATACCATAGAAGGCCCACCAAAAAAAGACGGCCCACCGAAAGTAGATGGTCCACCAAAGACAACCCACCAAGGAAGACAGCCCACCAAAGAAGGCCCACCGAAGACGGCACACTGAAGAGGATGACCTACTATAGAAGCCCCACCGAAGAGGATGACATACCATAGAAGGCCCACCAAAAAAAGACGGCCCACCGAATGTAGACGGTCCACCAAAGACAACCCACCAAGGAAGACAGCCCACCAAAGAAGGCCCACTGAACAGGATGACCTACTATAGAAGCCCCACCGAAGATGACTCACCAAGGAAGACGGCCCACCGAAGAGGATGACATACCATAGAAGGCCCACCAAAAAAAGACGGCCCACCGAAGGTAGACGGTCCACCAAATACAACCCACCAAGGAAAACTACTTTGGTGGGCTGTTTCCTTGGTGGTTAGACGACCCTCCAAGGAAGACAACCCACCATAGCCGGCCCGCCGAAAGAAGACGACCCGCCTGCCAAGGAAACAGCTTACCAAAGTAGACGCCTAAGAAGATAGCCCATCAAACAAACAGCCCACCGAAGTAGATGGCCTGCCCAAGAAGATGGCTCACCTGTGCTATGTCCAGATACATGAGGACTTGTCCATCGATATCTGCTCCCTGTACATAAGACGCCAGGAGCTCGTCCACAGCGTGTTGTTCTAGAACAGGACACCGACATGTGACAAGTAAACGACTGCACGGAAGAAACCTCCACCCCAGAGAGACTGCCCAGGGGGCAGTAATGGGGCCAATATCAGGGGGGGTGTATTATTAATATAGCGCCATTCATTCCATGGCGCTCTACATGTGAAAGGGGTATACATAGCAAATACAATTACAATACATTGTTAACAATACAAGTCAGTGACTGATACCGGAGGAGCGAGGACCCTGAGCGCGAGGACTCCCAATATTATACAGGTATTATACTACACATATATTATAAAGGGTACGTACGCCCACCACCACCACCTCCGGGGGCTTCTCTGTCCTCATCTACATCCATAGACATTAATATGGAGGAAAGTATGTGCCCCCCACATCCACCTCCAGGGGCTTCTCTGTCCTCATCTACATCCATAGACATTAATATGGAGAAAAATATGTGCCCCCCACATCCACCTCCAGAGGCTTCTCTGTCCTCATCTACATCCATAGACATTAATATGGAGAAAAGTATGTGCCCCCCCACATCCACCTCCAGGGGCTTCTCTGTCCTCAAATACATCCATAGACATTAATATGGAGAAAAGTATGTGCCCCCACATCCACCTCCGGGGGCTTCTCTGTCCTCAAATACATCCATAGACATTAATATGGAGGAAAGTATGTGCCCCCCACATCCACCTCCAGGGGCTTCTCTGTCCTCATCTACATCCATAGACATTAATATGGAGAAAAGTATGTGCCCCCCACATCCACCTCCAGGGGCTTCTCTGTCCTCATCTACATCCATAGACATTAATATGGAGAAAAGTATGTGCCCCCCACATCCGCCTCCGGGGGCTTCTCTGTCCTCATCTACATCCATAGACATTAATATGGAGAAAGTATGTGCCCCCCACATCCACCTCCAGGGGCTTCTCTGTCCTCATCTACATCCATAGACATTAATATGGAGAAAGTATGTGCCCCCCACATCCACCTCCAGGGGCTTCTCTGTCCTCAAATACATCCATAGACATTAATATGGAGGAAAGTATGTGCCCCCCACATCCACCTCCAGGGGCTTCTCTGTCCTCATCTACATCCATAGACATTAATATGGAGGAAAGTATGTGCCCCCCACATCCACCTCCGGGGGCTTCTCTGTCCTCATCTACATCCATAGACATTAATATGGATGAAAGTATGTGCCCCCCACATCCACCTCCGGGGGCTTCTCTGTCCTCATCTACATCCATAGACATTAATATGGAGGAAAGTATGTGCCCCCCACATCCACCTCCAGGGGCTTCTCTGTCCTCATCTACATCCATAGACATTAATATGGAGGAAAGTATGTGCCCCCCACATCCACCTCCGGGGGCTTCTCTGTCCTCATCTACATCCATAGACATTAATATGGAGGAAAGTATGTGCCCCCCACATCCACCTCCGGGGGCTTCTCTATCCTCATCTACATCCATAGACATTAATATGGAGAAAAGTATGTGCCCCCCACATCCACCTCCGGGGGCTTCTCTGTCCTCATCTACATCCATAGACATTAATATGGAGAAAAGTATGTGCCCCCCACATCCACCTCCGGGGGCTTCTCTATCCTCATCTACATCCATAGACATTAATATGGAGGAAAGTATGTGCCCCCCACATCCACCTCCGGGGGCTTCTCTATCCTCATCTACATCCATAGACATTAATATGGAGAAAAGTATGTGCCCCCCACATCCACCTCCGGGGGCTTCTCTATCCTCATCTACATCCATAGACATTAATATGGAGAAAAGTATGTGCCCCCCACATCCACCTCCGGGGGCTTCTCTGTCCTCATCTACATCCATAGACATTAACCCCTTCCCGACCCGTGTCACACCGTTTGTGACATGGAAAACAGTTCGTTCCCGACCCATGTCACAGCGTCTGTGACATGGAGGGAAAGACCCCCTGCAGCGCCTGCGAGCGGGGTCGCTCAGGTGTCACAGTTGCTACTGCAACTGGACATCCTGAAGTCGACCCCCCGGGGGGTGGATTAACCCCCCCGTGCCTGGGACCCCTCCGATTGGCTGTTTCATTTTCACTTTTAATGAAACTGCCAATCGGTATGAATTAAATATTTCACCAATGAAAATTGGTGTAATATTTAAATCTGGGCATGGCCTGATGCTTACAGCATCAGCCATTGGCTGGGGGGAGTGTCACCTCTGTCCCCCCCTCCCCCCAGATCTGATTGGGGGGCTAGCGTCACATGGATACTAGCCCCAATCAGATGTGGAGGGAGTTTTTAATGATGGCCGCAACTGCCCGTCCATGGATCGGGTGCCGGCCGTTGTGGACCCTCTGCTGCTGCCTCCTGTGGACCCTCTGCTGCTGCCCCCCCGTGGACCCTCTGCAGCTGCCCCCCCGTGGATCGCCTGCTGCCGCCGCTGATCGCCTGCTGCCGCCGCTGATCTGCATCAGGTAGTATTGCCCCCGCTCCCCCCTCCACTCCACCCTGCCCCCCCCTCCACCCCCGACCCCCCCTCCACTTTCATACCTGCACCCCGACCTCCGCTCCCTCTCCCACGTCTTCATCCACCGGCTGCTGCTCTCCTTCTGACAGCCGGTGGACTGTGATCACAGCAGCAGCAGGCTCAGTGTAAATGCCCTGCTCCTGTGATCAAACCCACCATCCCCCAGTCCCAGTGATATCACCCCCCACCTCCCAATAATCACCCCTCCCCCAGTGTTCACCCCCCCTGTCCCCAGTGTTCACCCCCCCTGTCCCCAGTGTTCACCCCCCCTGTCCCCAGTGTTCACCCCCCCTGTCCCCAGTGTTCACCCCCCCAGTGTTCACCCCCCCTGTCCCCAGTGTTCACCCCCCCTGTCTCCAGTGTGCACCCCCCCATCCCAGTGATCATCCCCCCCCCCCGCAAACCCAGTGATCACCCCCCTTGCTGCTGCCGGCTCCTGCCCCAGTGATCACCCCCCTTGCTGCTGCCGGCTCCTGCCCCAGTGATCACCCCCCTTGCTACTGCCGGCTCCTGCCCCAGTGATCACCCCCCTTGCTGCTGCCGGCTCCTGCCCCAGTGATCACCCCCCTTGCTGCTGCCGGCTCCTGCCCCAGTGATCACCCCCCTTGCTGCTGCCGGCTCCTGCCCCAGTGATCACCCCCCTTGCTACTGCCGGCTCCTGCCCCAGTGATCACCCCCCTTGCTGCAGCTGCTGGCTCCTCCATCTCTTCAGCCCCCCCCCTACGCCTGACAGCCCCGTACGCCTGACAGCCCCCGTACACCTGACAGCCCCCGTACGCCTGACAGCCCCCCTACGCCTGACAGCCCCCTACGCCTGACAGCCCCCTACGCCTGACTGCAGAAGGTTACACCAAGCACACACACACACACACACACGTACACTCACACTATAATAAAGTTTCGATTTTTTTTTTTTTTTTTTTTTTTTACACACGCACACAGCACACAAAATGTCCCGCCCGTCCCACTCATCCCAGTCTAGGGCGTACTCAGCTTAGTAGGCTATGTCAGGTTGGTGTGTGTGTTGTAGTGTGTGTGTGTGTGTGTGGTGTATACACTACAATATACCACACCGCACACCAACCTGACATACACTACACAATGGTGTCCACTAACAAATTGGAACCATGTTGCGTTTGGAGAGTCCCTGTGTGCCCAAACATTGGAGCTCCCCAACAAGTGACCCCATTTTGGAAACTAGACCCCCCAAGGCACCTATCTAGATGCATAGTGAGCACTTGAAACCCCCAGGTGCTTCACAAATTGATTCATAAAAATGAAAAAGTGGAAAAAAAAACACTTTTTTATTTTTACGGATTAATTTGTGAAGGACCTGGGGGTTCCAAGTGCTCACTATGCATCTAGATAGGTGCCTTGGGGGGTCTAGTTTCCAAAATGGGGTCACTTGTGGGGGAGCTCCAATGTTTGGCCACACAGCGGCTCTCCAAACGCAACATGGTGTCTTCTAACAATTTGAGCCGACAATTTGTTAGCGGACACCATGTTGCTTTTGGAGAGCCGCTGTGTGCCCAAACATTGGAGCTCCCCAACAAGTGACCCCATTTTGGAAACTAGACCCCCCAAGGCACCTATCTAGATGCATAGTGAGCACTTGGAACCCCCAGGTGCTTCACAAATTGATTCATAAAAATGAAAAAGTGGAAAAAAAAACACTTTTATTTTTACGGATTAATTTGTGAATGACCTGGGGGTTCCAAGTGCTCACTGTGCATCTAGATAGGTGCCTTGGGGGGTCTAGTTTCCAAAATGGGGTCACTTGTGGGGGAGCTCCAATGTTTGGCCACACAGCGGCTCTCCAAACGCGACATGGTGTCCGCTAACAAATTGTCGGCTCAAATTGTTAGAAGACACCATGTTGCGTTTGGAGAGCCGCTGTGTGGCCAAACATTGGAGCTCCCCCACAAGTGACCCCATTTTGGAAACTAGACCCCCCAAGGCACCTATCTAGATGCATAGTGAGCACTTGGAACCCCCAGGTGCTTCACAAAATGATCTGTGAAAACAAAAAAGTACTGCCCAAACAGTGGTTTATGACCACATATGAGGTATCAGTGTACTAAGGAGAAATTGACCAACAAATTTTAGGATGCATTTTATCCTGTTACCCATGTGAAAATTAAAAAATTTAGGCTAAAAGAAAATTTTTGTTAGAAAAATAAAAATGTTCATTTTTTTCTTCCATGTGGCTTTAGTTCCTGTGATGCACCTGAAGGGTTAATAATCTTCTTGAATGTAGTTTTGAGTAGCTTGAGGGGTGCAGTTTTTGGAATGGTGTCACTTTTGGGTGTTTTCTGTCATGTACACCCCTCAAAGGGACTTCAAATGTGATGTGGTCACTAAAAAAAATGGCTTTGCAAATTTTGCTGGAAAAAAGAAAATTTGCTGATGAACTTTGAACCCTTCTAACTTCCTACCAAAAATTTTTTTTTTTTCAAAAATTGTGCTGATGTAAAGTAGACATGTGGGAAATGTTATTTATTAACTATTTTGTGTCACATCACTCTCTAGTTTAGCAGAATAAAAATTCAAAATTTGAAAATTGCAAAATTTTCAAAATTTTTCCCATATTTTTGATTTTTTCACAAATAAACGCAAATATTATCGACCTAAATTTAATACTATCATGAAGCCCAATATGTCACGAAAAAACAATCTCAGAATCGCTAGGATCCGTTGAAGTGTTCCAGAGTTTTTACTTCGTAAAGGGACACTGGTCAGAATTGACAAAAATGCCAAGGTCTTTAGGGTCAAAATAGGCTGGGTCCTGAAGGGGTTAATATGTCCTCATCTACATCCATAGACATTAATATGGAGAAAAGTATGTGCCCCCCACATCCACCTCCGGGGGCTTCTCTGTCCTCATCTACATCCATAGACATTAATATGGAGGAAAGTATGTGCCCCCCACATCCACCTCCGGGGGCTTCTCTGTCCTCATCTACATCCAGAGACATTAATATGGAGGAAAGTATGTGCCCCCCACATCCACCTCCGGGGGCTTCTCTGTCCTCATCTACATCCATAGACATTAATATGGAGAAAGTATGTGCCCCCCACATCCACCTCCGGGGGCTTCTCTGTCCTCATCTACATCCATAGACATTAATATGGAGAAAGTATGTGCCCCCCACATCCACCTCCGGGGGCTTCTCTGTCCTCATCTACATCCATAGACATTAATATGGAGAAAAGTATGTGCCCCCCACATCCACCTCCGGGGGCTTCTCTGTCCTCATCTACATCCAGAGACATTAATATGGAGGAAAGTATGTGCCCCCCACATCCACCTCCGGGGGCTTCTCTGTCCTCATCTACATCCATAGACATTAATATGGAGGAAAGTATGTGCCCCCCACATCCACCTCCGGGGGCTTCTCTGTCCTCATCTACATCCAGAGACATTAATATGGAGGAAAGTATGTGCCCCCCACATCCACCTCCAGGGGCTTCTCTGTCCTCATCTACATCCATAGACATTAATATGGAGAAAGTATGTGCCCCCCACATCCACCTCCGGGGGCTTCTCTGTCCTCATCTACATCCATAGACATTAATATGGAGAAAGTATGTGCCCCCCACATCCACCTCCGGGGGCTTCTCTGTCCTCATCTACATCCATAGACATTAATATGGAGAAAGTATGTGCCCCCCACATCCACCTCCAGGGGCTTCTCTGTCCTCATCTACATCCATAGACATTAATATGGAGAAAGTATGTGCCCCCCACATCCACCTCCGGGGGCTTCTCTGTCCTCATCTACATCCATAGACATTAATATGGAGAAAGTATGTGCCCCCCACATCCACCTCCGGGGGCTTCTCTGTCCTCATCTACATCCATAGACATTAATATGGAGAAAAGTATGTGCCCCCCACATCCACCTCCAGGGGCTTCTCTGTTCTCATCTATATCCATAGACATTAATATGGAAGAAAGTATGTGCCCCCCACATCCACCTCCGGGGGCTTCTCTGTCCTCATCTACATCCATAGACATTAATATGGAGAAAGTATGTGCCCCCCACATCCACCTCCGGGGGCTTCTCTGTCCTCATCTACATCCATAGACATTAATATGGAGAAAGTATGTGCCCCCCACATCCACCTCCAGGGGCTTCTCTGTCCTCATCTACATCCATAGACATTAATATGGAGAAAGTATGTGCCCCCCACATCCACCTCCAGGGGCTTCTCTGTCCTCATCTACATCCATAGACATTAATATGGAGAAAGTATGTGCCCCCCACATCCACCTCCGGGGGCTTCTCTGTCCTCATCTACATCCATAGACATTAATATGGAGAAAAGTATGTGCCCCCCACATCCACCTCCGGGGGCTTCTCTGTCCTCATCTACATCCATAGACATTAATATGGAGGAAAGTATGTGCCCCCCACATCCACCTCCAGGGGCTTCTCTGTCCTCATCTACATTCATAGACATTAATATGGAGAAAGTATGTGCCCCCCACATCCACCTCCAGGGGCTTCTCTGTCCTCATCTACATCCATAGACATTAATATGGAGAAAAGTATGTGCCCCCCACATCCACCTCCGGGGGCTTCTCTGTCCTCATCTACATCCATAGACATTAATATGGAGAAAAGTATGTGCCCCCCACATCCACCTCCGGGGGCTTCTCTGTCCTCATCTACATCCATAGACATTAATATGGAGAAAAGTATGTGCCCCCCACATCCACCTCCGGGGGCTTCTCTGTCCTCATCTACATCCATAGACATTAATATGGAGAAAAGTATGTGCCCCCCACATCCACCTCCAGGGGCTTCTCTGTCCTCATCTACATCCATAGACATTAATATGGAGAAAAGTATGTGCCCCCCACATCCACCTCCAGGGGCTTCTCTGTCCTCATCTACATCCATAGACATTAATATGGAGAAAAGTATGTGCCCCCCACATCCACCTCCGGGGGCTTCTCTGTCCTCATCAACATCCATAGACATTAATATGGAGGAAAGTATGTGCCCCCCACATCCACCTCCGGGGGCTTCTCTGTCCTCATCTACATCCATAGACATTAATATGGAGGAAAGTATGTGCCCCCCACATCAACCGCCGGGGGCTTCTCTGTCCTCATCTACATCCATAGACATTAATATGGAGAAAAGTATGTGCCCCCCACATCCACCTCCAGGGGCTTCTCTGTCCTCATCTACATCCATAGACATTAATATGGAGAAAAGTATGTGCCCCCCACATCCACCTCCAGGGGCTTCTCTGTCCTCATCTACATCCATAGACATTAATATGGAGAAAAGTATGTGCCCCCCACATCAACCGCCGGGGGCTTCTCTGTCCTCATCTACATCCATAGACATTAATATGGAGAAAAGTATGTGCCCCCCACATCCACCTCCAGGGGCTTCTCTGTCCTCATCTACATCCATAGACATTAATATGGAGAAAAGTATGTGCCCCCCACATCCACCTCCAGGGGCTTCTCTGTCCTCATCTACATCCATAGATATTAATATGGAGGAAAGTATGTGCCCCTCACATCCACCTCCAGGGGCTTCTCTGTCCTCATCTACATCCATAGACATTAATATGGAGAAAGTATGTGCCCCCCACATCCACCTCCGGGGGCTTCTCTGTCCTCATCTACATCCATAGACATTAATATGGAGAAAGTATGTGCCCCCCACATCCACCTCCAGGGGCTTCTCTGTCCTCATCTACATCCATAGACATTAATATGGAGAAAGTATGTGCCCCCCACATCCACCTCCAGGGGCTTCTCTGTCCTCATCTACATCCATAGACATTAATATGGAGGAAAGTATGTGCCCCCCACATCCACCTCCAGGGGCTTCTCTGTCCTCATCTACATCCATAGACATTAATATGGAGGAAAGTATGTGCCCCCCACATCCACCTCCAGGGGCTTCTCTGTCCTCATCTACATCCATAGACATTAATATGGAGGAAAGTATGTGCCCCCCACATCCACCTCCGGGGGCTTCTCTGTCCTCATCTACATCCATAGATATTAATATGGAGGAAAGTATGTGCCCCCCACATCCACCTCCAGGGGCTTCTCTGTCCTCATCTACATCCATAGACATTAATATGGAGAAAGTATGTGCCCCCCACATCCACCTCCAGGGGCTTCTCTGTCCTCATCTACATCCATAGACATTAATATAGAGAAAGTATGTGCCCCCCACATCCACCTCCGGGGGCTTCTCTGTCCTCATCTACATCCATAGACATTAATATGGAGAAAGTATGTGCCCCCCACATCCACCTCCAGGGGCTTCTCTGTCCTCATCTACATCCATAGACATTAATATGGAGAAAGTATGTGCCCCCCACATCCACCTCCGGGGGCTTCTCTGTCCTCATCTACATCCATAGACATTAATATGGAGGAAAGTATGTGCCCCCCACATCCACCTCCAGGGGCTTCTCTGTCCTCATCTACATCCATAGACATTAATATGGAGGAAAGTATGTGCCCCCCACATCCACCTCCAGGGGCTTCTCTGTCCTCATCTACATCCATAGACATTAATATGGAGAAAGTATGTGCCCCCCACATCCACCTCCGGGGGCTTCTCTATCCTCATCTACATCCATAGACATTAATATGGAGGAAAGTATGTGCCCCCCACATCCACCTCCAGGGGCTTCTCTGTCCTCATCTACATCCAGAGAAATTAATATGGAGGAAAGTATGTGCCCCCCACATCCACCTCCAGGGGCTTCTCTGTCCTCATCTACATCCATAGACATTAATATGGAGGAAAGTATGTGCCCCCCACATCCACCTCCGGGGGCTTCTCTGTCCTCATCTACATCCATAGACATTAATATGGAGAAAGTATGTGCCCCCCACATCCACCTCCAGGGGCTTCTCTATCCTCATCTACATCCATAGACATTAATATGGAGAAAAGTATGTGCCCCCCACATCCACCTCCAGGGGCTTCTCTGTCCTCATCTACATCCAGAGACATTAATATGGAGGAAAGTATGTGCCCCCCACATCCACCTCCAGGGGGCTTCTCTGTCCTCATCTACATCCATAGACATTAATATGGAGGAAAGTATGTGCCCCCCACATCCACCTCCAGGGGGATTCTCTGTCCTCCATCTACATCCATAGACATTAATATGGAGGAAAGTATGTGCCCCCCACATCCACCTCTGGGGGCTTCTCTGTCCTCATCTACATCTATATACATTAATATGGAGGAAAGTATGTGCCCCCCACATCCACCTCCGGGGGCTTCTCTGTCCTCATCTACATCCATAGATATTAATATAGAGAAAAGTATGTGCCCCCCACATCCACCTCCAGGGGCTTCTCTGTCCTCATCTACATCCATAGATATTAATATAGAGAAAAGTATGTGCCCCCCACATCCACCTCCGGGGGCTTCTCTGTCCTCATCTACATCCATAGACATTAATATGGAGGAAAGTATGTGCCCCCCACATCCACCTCCGGGGGCTTCTCTGTCCTCATCTACATCCATAGACATTAATATGGAGAAAAGTATGTGCCCCCCACATCCACCTCCGGGGGCTTCTCTGTCCTCATCTACATCCATAGACATTAATATGGAGAAAAGTATGTGCCCCCCACATCCACCTCCAGGGGCTTCTCTGTCCTCATCTACATCCATAGACATTAATATGGAGAAAAGTATGTGCCCCCCACATCCACCTCCAGGGGCTTCTCTGTCCTCATCTACATCCATAGACATTAATATGGAGAAAAGTATGTGCCCCCCACATCCACCTCCGGGGGCTTCTCTGTCCTCATCTACATCTATAGACATTAATATGGAGAAAAGTATGTGCCCCCCACATCCACCTCCGGGGGCTTCTCTGTCCTCATCTACATCCATAGACATTAATATGGAGGAAAGTATGTGCCCCCCACATCCACCTCCGGGGGCTTCTCTGTCCTCATCTACATCCATAGACATTAATATGGAGAAAAGTATGTGCCCCCCACATCCACCTCCAGGGGCTTCTCTGTCCTCATCTACATCCATAGACATTAATATGGAGAAAAGTATGTGCCCCCCACATCCACCTCCGGGGGCTTCTCTGTCCTCATCTACATCCATAGACATTAATATGGAGGAAAGTATGTGCCCCCAACATCCACCTCCGGGGGCTTCTCTGTCCTCATCTACATCCATAGACATTAATATGGGGAAAGGTATGTGCCCCCCACATCCACCTCCGGGGGCTTCTCTGTCCTCATCTACATCCATAGACATTAATATGGAGGAAAGTATGTGCCCCCCACATCCACCTCCGGGGGCTTCTCTGTCCTCATCTACATCCATAGACATTAATATGGAGAAAGTATGTGCCCCCCACATCCACCTCCAGGGGCTTCTCTGTCCTCATCTACATCCATAGACATTAATATGGAGAAAAGTATGTGCCCCCCACATCCACCTCCGGGGGCTTCTCTGTCCTCATCTACATCCATAGACATTAATATGGAGGAAAGTATGTGCCCCCCACATCCACCTCCGGGGGCTTCTCTGTCCTCATCTACATCCATAGACATTAATATGGAGGAAAGTATGTGCCCCCCACATCCACCTCCAGGGGCTTCTCTGTCCTCATCTACATCCATAGACATTAATATGGAGGAAAGTATGTGCCCCCCACATCCACCTCCAGGGGCTTCTCTGTCCTCATCTACATCCATAGACATTAATATGGAGAACTGTTCCCACAAGGCTGAAGATGTAGATTTCCCTTCTCTGGAGCTGAGGGTCCGCGGCCGCCCCCTGATAACAGCCCATAGCATTATCCCCCTCACCATCTGTACAGGGGGCACAATGCAGTCAGGGGGTAACGTCCTGGAATCACCAGACTCCTCCATCAGACGCAGATAGAGAAGTGCGATCCGTCACTGCACAGGACACGTCTCCTCCAGAGTCCAGTGGTGGCGGCTTTACACCACTCCATCCGACGCTCGGCATTGTGCTTGGTGATGTACGGATGCTATGAAGCTCCCGGTGAGGGCACAGTGTTTCTGCTGATACCAGAGGTCTGGACTCTGCAGTTATGGGGTCAGCAGAGCGGTGGTGATTTTTTCTGCCCTCTGCAGTCACCCACTGCTCTGTAACGTTATGGGGTCTTCACTTTGTGGCTGAGTTGCTGCGGTTCCTTCCACTCCCAGTTGCCACGGTGGGTCCTAGTACAGGACCACTCTGGTATCGGTGAGCTCTTTACCAGCAGTTATGTGAAGTCAGTAAAGGCAGACAGCATGGTTTCTCAGGCCCCCAAGTAAATACCCGAGGACCGCAGGGCTCGGCCGGCAGCTGCGTTTTGAAGGCTGCCAGCCCTTTCATTTCTTCTTGCTCTGCTGAACGCTGCCGTGCGTGCAATGAAAGATTACGCCGTGGCCAGAGTTCAGGACTTACTCTGGGGGCCAAGTTAGCGAGTGCGCTACTGTCCCATAGAAGACTGCAGCGGCAGCCCCCGTGTCATGCGCATACACAGCAGGCTCGGGGGTCTCCTGTGTGCCGCGCATACACACCAGTCTCGGTTCTCCTATACACACATTACATAACAGTTTTGGTGTCTCTTCTGCGATGTACACACACGTGGTCAAAATGGTTGATGCCCCTCGTTTAATGAAAAAAACCCACAATGGTCACAGAAATAACTTGAATCTGACAAAAGTAATAATAAATCTATGAAAATGAACAGATGAAGGTCAGACATTGCTTTTCTGCCTCCACAGAAGTTTTATAAAAATTACCGTATTTTTCGGACTATAAGACGCACCTAGGTTTTAGAGGAGGAAAATAAAAATGTAAGCAAAAAATGTGGTCATGATGCACTTTTAAGGGGGTCTTCTGATGACACTGGTATATATGCTGCCCCCCTTCCTTTTATATGTGGTCCCCATCCCCATCCTGGTATGCGTGGCACCCCTCATCCTTATCCTGGTATGCGTGGCACCCCTCATCCTTATCCTGGTATGCGTGGCACCCCTCATCCCTGTCCTGGTATGCGTGGCACCCCTCATCCTTGTCCTGGTATGCGTGGCACCCCTCATCCCTGTCCTGGTATGCGTGGCACCCCTAATCCCTGTCCTGGTATGCGTGGCACCCCTCATCCTTGTCCTGGTATGCGTGGCACCCCTCATCCCCAATCCTGGTATGCATGGCACCCCTCACCCCCAATCCTGGTATGCGTGGCACCCCTCACCCCCAATCCTGGTATGCGTGGCACCCCTCACCCCCAATCCTGGTATGCGTGGCACCCCTCACCCCTGTCCTGGTATGCATGGCACCCCTTATCCTGGTATGCATGGCACCCCTAATCCCCATCCTGGTATGCATGGCACCCATCATCCCTGTCCTGGTATGCATGGCACCCCTCACCCCTGTCCTGGTATGCATGGCACACCTTATCCTGGTATGCATGGCACCCCTAATCCCCATCCTGGTATGCGTGGCACCCCTCACCCCTGTCCTGGTATGCGTGGCACCCCTCATCCTTGTCCTGGTATGCGTGGCACCCCTCATCCTTGTCCTGGTATGCGTGGCACCCCTCATCCCTGTCCTGGTATGCGTGGCACCCCTCATCCCTGTCCTGGTATGCGTGGCACCCCTCATCCCTGTCCTGGTATGCGTGGCACCCCTCATCCTTGTCCTGGTATGCGTGGCACCCCTCATCCTTGTCCTGGTATGCGTGGCACCCCTCATCCCCAATCCTGGTATGCATGGCACCCCTCACCCCCAATCCTGGTATGCGTGGCACCCCTCACCCCTGTCCTGGTATGCGTGGCACCCCTCACCCCTGTCCTGGTATGCATGGCACCCCTCACCCCTGTCCTGGTATGCATGGCACCCCTTATCCTGGTATGCATGGCACCCCTAATCCCCATCCTGGTATGCATGGCACCCATCATCCCTGTCCTGGTATGCATGGCACCCCTCACCCCTGTCCTGGTATGCATGGCACCCCTAATCCCCATCCTGGTATGCGTGGCACCCCTCACCCCTGTCCTGGTATGCGTGGCACCCCTCACCCCTGTCCTGGTATGCATGGCACCCCTTATCCTGGTATGCATGGCACCCCTAATCCCCATCCTGGTATGCATGGCCCCCTCATCCTTATCCTAGTATGCACGGTCCCCCTAATCCCCATCATGCTGCACATATAAACACTCCTACTCACCTTTCTTCTCTCCTCCAGCGCTGCGTCCGGTCTGCCTGCACTGATCTCTCCATGTGAGCCGCGCATGACGTCACTGCCATGCGCGGCTCACAAGGAGAGATCAGCTGCCAGAAGGCACTGCTCCCCACGCCGGGTCTGTGTGCGCAGGGAGCAGTGACTTCACTCTCCTTCATAGCCGGCACACAGCGGAGCCGCGCTGCGGCTGCTGCTGGCTATCTCCTGTGCCCGCTCATTAAATGGCATGAATATTTACCCCCTCCCCACGCCCATGGGCGTGGAGAGAGGTTGAATATTCATGCCCTTTAACAGCAGGCACAGGAGATAGCCAGCAGCAGCAGCAGCAGCGCGGCTACACTGTATACCGCTATTAAGGAGCATGAATATTCAGTTCTCCCCACACCCCATGGGCGTGGGGAGCAGTGAATATTCATTTTCTTTAGCAGCGGGGACAGTGTAGGCTGCAGAAGGCGGCTGCTGCCTCCTGTGCCCCGCTCCTCCACCGATACCGCTCCCCCCCACACCACACATAAATATACACACCCCCCCCCCCCCCCCCCCGCAACATTCGGACTATAAGACGCACCCCCCATTTTCCTCCAAAATTTTGGAGGAAAAAAGTGCGTCTTATAGTCCGAAAAATACGGTAACCTCAATAAATCAGCCTGGACAGAAATGAGGGTTCCTCTTGACTGAATATTTTGTTGAACCTTTTGAGGCGATCACTGCAATCAGACGATTCCTGTAACTGTCAATGAGACTTCTGCGCCTCTCGACAGGTATTTTGGAGACTCCTCATGAGCAAACTGCTCCAGTTGTCTCGTGGTTGAAGGTTGCCTTTTCCAGACGGCATGTTTCAGCTGTTTCCAAAGATGCTCCATAGGATTTAGGTCAGGGCTCATAGAAGCCACTTCAGAATAGTCCAATGTTTTCCTCTTAGCCATTCTTGGGTGTTTTTAGCTGTGTGTTTTGGGTCATTATCCTGTTACAAGACCCATGACCTGCGACTGAGACCAAGCTGTCTGACACTGGGCAGCGCATTTCTCTCTAGAATCCCTTGATAGTCTTGAGATTTCATTGTACCCTGCACAGATTCAAGACACCCTGTGCCAGATGCAGCAACGCAGCCTCAGAACATAGAGCCTCCACCATGTTTCACAGTAGGGACAGTGTTCTTTTCTTAATATGCTTCATTTTCCCATCTGTGAACATAGAGTTGATGTGCCTTGCCAAAAACTTCCATTTCTGTCTCCAGTCTGTTTTTTTTTATGATTTTTTTTTCCAACAATGGTGTTCTCCTTGGTTTTTGCCCATGAAGTCCACTCTGGATCAAACAATGACGGATGGTGCGATCTGACACTGATGTTCCTTGAACTTGAAGTTCACCTTTAATCTCTTTAAAAGTTTTCCTGGGGTCTTTTGTTACCATTCGCATTATCCTTCTCTTTGATTTGTCATCAATTTTCCTCCTGCAGCCATGTCCAGGGAGGTTGGCTACAGTCCCATGGATCTTACATTTCTGAATAATATGTGCAACTGTAGTCACAGGAACATCAAGCTGCTTGGAGATGGTCTTATAACCTTTACCTTTAACATGCTTGTCTATACTTTTCTTTCTAATCTCCTGAGACAACTCTTTCCTTTGCTTCCTCTGGTCCATGTTGAATGTGGTACACACCATGTCACCCAACAGCACAGTGAGTATCTGTAGCCCTATATACAGCACAGTGAGCATCTGTAGCTCTATATACAGCACAGTGAGTATCTGTAGCCCTATATACAGCACAGTGAGTATCTGCAGCCCTATATACAGCACAGTGAGTATCTGTAGTCCTATATACAGCACAGTGAGTATCTGTAGTCCTATATACAGCACAGTGAGTATCTGCAGCCCTATATACAGCACAGTGAGTATCTGTAGCCCTATATACAGCACAGTGAGTATCTGTAGCCCTATATACAGGCACAGTGAGTATCTGTAGCCCTATATACAGGCACAGTGAGTATCTGTAGCTCTATATACAGCACAGTGAGTATCTGTAGCTCTATATACAGCACAGTGAGTATCTGTAGTCCTATATACAGGCACAGTGAGTATCTGTAGCCCTATATACAGGCACAGTGAGTATCTGTAGCTCTATATACAGGCACAGTGAGTATCTGTAGCCCTATATACAGGCACAGTGAGTATCTGTAGCTCTATATACAGGCACAGTGAGTATCTGTAGCTCTATATACAGGCACAGTGAGTATCTGTAGCTCTATATACAGCACAGTGAGTATCTGTAGCTCTATATACAGCACAGTGAGTATCTGTAGTCCTATATACAGCACAGTGAGTATCTGTAGCTCTATATACAGGCACAGTGAGTATCTGTAGCCCTATATACAGCACAGTGAGTATCTGTAGCTCTATATACAGCACAGTGAGTATCTGTAGCTCTATATACAGGCACAGTGAGTATCTGTAGCCCTATATACAGCACAGTGAGTATCTGTAGCCCTATATACAGCACAGTGAGTATCTGTAGCTCTATATACAGCACAGTGAGTATCTGTAGCTCTATATACAGCACAGTGAGTATCTGTAGCCCTATATACAGCACAGTGAGTATCTGTAGCCCTATATACAGGCACAGTGAGTATCTGTAGCTCTATATACAGCACAGTGAGTATCTGTAGCTCTATATACAGGCACAGTGAGTATCTGTAGCCCTATATACAGGCACAGTGAGTATCTGTAGCCCTATATACAGGCACAGTGAGTATCTGTAGCTCTATATACCGGCCACTGACTGATTACAAGATTGTAGACACCTGTGATGATGATTAGTGGACACAACTTGATTTAACATGTCCCTTTTGTGACATTATTTCTGTCCAGGCCTATTTCATGAGTTTAATTTTTGTGGAAGCAGAAAAGCAGTGTCTGACTTTCATTTGTTCATTTTCATAGATTTTTAATTTATTATTGCTTCTGTCAGATTCAAGTTATTTCTATGACCATGGTGGGGTTTTCTTTCATTAAACGGGGGGGACCAACAATTTTGACCAAGTGTGTATACGGCAGTCTCGGCGTCTCCTATGTGATGCATATACGGCAGTCTCGGCGTCTCCTATGTGATGCATATACGGCAGTCTCGGCGTCTCCTATGTGATGCATATACGGCAGTCTCGGCGTCTCCTATGTGATGCATATACGGCAGTCTCGGCGTCTCCTATGTGATGCATATACGGCAGTCTCGGCGTCTCCTATGTGATGTATATACGGCAGTCTCGGCGTCTCCTATGTGATGTATATACAGCAGTCTCAGTGTCTCCTATGATGTATACAGCAGCCTCGGTGTCTCCTATGTGATGTATATACGGCAGTCTCGGCGTCTCCTATGTGATGTATATACAGCAGTCTCAGTGTCTCCTATGATGTATACAGCAGCCTCGGTGTCTCCTATGTGATGTATACGGCAGTTTTGGTATCTTCTCATGAGCAGTGAGGAGACCTGCAGTGTCATATACATCTGTGTTTGCAACATCTTACGGCTGTGAGTTCACAAAACTTATCGCAGAGAGTGAGTGACCTGTGCTCCAGATCAATGCAAATCTGGAAGAGCAGCTGTGAGTGCAGTGGCATGTAAAAGTTTGTGCACCCCTGGTCAAAATCCCTGTTATTGTGAACAGTTAAGCAAGTTGAAGATGAAATAATCTCTAAAAGGCCTAAAGCTAAAGATGACACATTTCCTTTGTATTTTAGGCAAAAAACCCCCCACAAAATAATAATATACATATTGTCAGGGAGATATTGATGTCAGGAAAATGTTCTCCCATATTTCCCTGACATGGATATTGACCATTTCTCCCTTTTGTCAGTACCAAGAGGTCTCCATAAAAATCTCAGCATAAAGCCCCAATTAACACAGTCCAGAGATGACAATCTACAGTGTCTTCCTGCAAATTATCACCCACAGCCAAAAGGCCTTACACAAAACAAACTGCGGGCAGCCGAGAAGTGTTATAACTTCGTTAAGATGCAAGCATCTTGTCCCTGGCACATGCAGGGGGGGGAATTAGTGGCAGGATCACACTAATTTGCGCGTATCTGGGAAAACTTGTTTCCTGAGCTTCAAAAAGAAGTTTATAGACACTTCCGACTCCGAAACGAAATATGAAATATTGTAAGTTTCATACGTCCGACAATAACGAGACCTATATTTTTAGTGGTAGGGACAGCTGAGGAACGTATACATAGTTTTTCATTGCTGTAAGCAAAATCAGGGAGCTGTAGCACAAAAACACCACAATAGCAGACTGCAGCTATGCAATGTGTGGTCTCTAAACGCAGGTAAAATCATAATGGAAAAAATGTCGTAGTTTGCAAGATTCCTGCGATAACTCATCGTTCGTTGATCGCAAAGTTAGTGTTTTTAATAAAAATGTGCAGGCTGGAAACCGGCCCACATGATGTCACCACAAGGGGCGTGTGGCCAGATCTCCCCTTAGGTATAAGAGAATCCATGGAGAAGACAGGAACACTCATTGCCAGGGGGGGGGGAATAAGGATTATAAGCAACGGGTCGCGTTCGATAACGCTCAAATCAAACTGGGGAGCCCCTCCTCCACCTATATTGAATCGTATCCGCGATCGTATAGTGTAAGTTTTTGTTCTTTTATCCTGTTTATTTCATGTAACTGCTTATGTATTTTAATGTCCCCTTTGTAACATCCTTGTTTATATATTTTTCCTAAACACTGCCTTCCTTTTGGATTAAATATAAAATTTAATAGTCCTGTTTCTTTTGTCCTGTAATTGTTCACTTCCCCAGAAGCCATATACGCTACTAAAACTCAGGCGTCCAGCCAGGCCTGTATTATATTTCAAACTCGGACGGTGGTAGCAGAGAATAATAATAATTGGGCTATCGTGAAGCTGACAATGAAGGTACGGGGGCGTAAACCCTGATTCCAGGCTTTGGAACCCAGAGGTGTGACGCCATACTCTCCCTGGTCGCTTGCCGATACCTACGTAGTGAGTAGTCTGGATCGTGTGCTCGCGTTTCCGGACGAAATACTGACAGCGTGACGGCAAGATATTGCATGATCTCCCCGGTGTCGTCGCTGTGGGAGTTCCTGACACATAGTGTAATTTTTTGCCATTTTAAAAATTACAAAAAGGAAGATGTGACAATGCAAATGGGTACCCTTGGAGGTTTGTGTGCTCAAGTAACTTTGACCGAGATTTCAGACCTCAACCCCTTAAGGACTGAGACGCTTTGTAGGTTAATGACTGGGCCTCATTGTTTAAATCTGACCAGAGTCACTTTATGAGATAATAACTCTACAAAGCTTCAACGGATCCCACTGATTCTGAGAAGGTCGTGTCATATTGTACTTCATGATTGTGGTAAAATTTCTGCGATATCACTTGCGTTTATTTGTGAAAAATTTGAAATCCTGGCAAAAAATTTAAAAATTTTCAAAAACTTTGAATTTTCATGCCCTGAAATCCAAGATATGTCACACAAAATAGTTAATAAATAACATTTCCCCCCCTCAAGTGACCCCATGTTGTAAATTCTACCCCTGCCAAACATGTGGGTGCTAAATGTGGTTTAAGCCCACTGGGGCTCAGAAGGTGGGGAAAGGATTTGGATCTGGGAGAGTAGAATTTGCTAAACTTGTTTTGGAGGGCGAGGAGCCAGTTTGCTTTTCCAGAGTTTTTGTACTACCAGTAATGGGGAAAGCCCCCTATATTTCCGATAACACATGACGGACCTCAGTGGGGATTTGCTTTTTTTGTGGATTGAGTTGAAGCTTTTATTGGGAAAATTTTACATAACATTTTGGATCACATTTATCCTGCGCTCTACGCTGAGCACTTATATCGGGGTTTCCATCTAAATCTCTGAGTGAAGTGATTTTGATGAAACCCATGAGGGATCCATTCACTATGAGGCAGCAGAGTTACTCTGGACTCCGTGTGGCCTCTGTTCGGTGGTGTTCTTTTCAAAAGTGCACAAAAAACTGTGGCCGACTGCACTTTTATGCACTCCTAATAGACGGACACTGCTGGATCACAAGTCAGAGTCCACAATGCCTCATTACAGGAAATCCCGTATTTCAGAGATTTACACGGAAATCCCGGTGGAAGCGCTCAGCGCAGAGTGCAGGATAACTGAGTCAAGCCTTACTGCGATCTTTGGGAGGCAGAATGAACAAATCAGCAGCCGGTGAAGAATTGGATTTATTTATTTTTTTTACGCCGTTTCTCATGTGGTATAAGTGATTAGGAGACTTTGGGCTGGTGCGATTACAGCGATACCAGATTTATATCGTGTTTTTAGGTTTATGTTTGGCAGCTGTCACATACAAAAAGACGCTTTTTATTGCAAAAAAAGCATCACCATATTTTGAGAGCTATAAATTTTTCCATATTTCGGCCGACAGTCATGTGACGGCTTGTTTTCTGTGGGACGAGTTGACGTTTTTATTGGTGCCATTTTTTGATCGCTTTCTATTCTGATTTTTGGGAGGCAGAATGAACAAAAAAAACAGCAATTCAGGAATTGTTTTTCAGGTTTTTTTTTTTTATGCTGTTCCGCGTGTGGTAAAGTTGATAAGGCAGCTTTAATTCTTCGGGTCAGTATGTTTACATCGGTACCACATTTAAATAGTTTTTTTTACGTTTTAGCGCTTTTTACACAAACTTTTTTTTTTCCGAAAAAAAAAAAAAAATTTTGCATCGCTTTATTCTGAGTTCCAACTTTTATTTTTCGGCTGATGGAGCTGTATGGTGGCTTTTTTGCAGGACAAGATGAAGTTTTCAGTGGTACCATTTTTATTTACATTTGTCTTTTTGACGCGTTTTATTCCACTTTTTTCGTGTATGACGATAAAGCATAATTTGCTACCTCTTTTATTCTTTACGGCGTTCACTAGGGTGACACTTTTATAGATTGGGTTGTTCCGGACGAGGCAATACAAAATAAGTGTAGTGTTTGTTTATTTTACTGTGCGCAATCACAGCAATCTGGGTGCAGGAACCCAACGGCGTGGGTCCCCGCACCTCTTCCCGTGCCGTTGAGCTGTCGGCACTGAACTGTCATTGTGAGTTTACACGTAGTGACAGTTTAGAGTAATGAGGGACATAGCATGACAAGGAATGGGAACTGACACCCACTCATGACGTGCCACGTCCATCAATGGCTTGTTCACCATAGCGCCGGCTTCTCTGCCTTCTGCCTCTCCCCGGCAGAGACATCGATCCCCTTACCGCTGTGGTCCCGGTCCTGTGCGCGCCACTCCTCCATCGGGTCTCCACGCTGTGCCTGCCCGGGGTGCGCGAGCCACGCGCGGATCCCCGGGCACTGTGCTTAGGGCGAGCGCTCCCTGTCTATAAAAGGGGCCATGCGTGCACCATCTTAAGATGTCCCCAGCCAATGGCCGGAGGGCATCTATTATATAAGGCACCTTCCCCAACATGGAGGTGCCTGAGCAACGCTGTAAGTTTGTTGCTCAACTTTCTTGTTAGTTCCCAGTGCTGCTCGCCAGCCTGTCTACCAACCGTGCCAATCTGCCGTGCCAGTCAGCACCTGTCATCAGTCCCGTGGGAGTCGCTTGCTCTCACACGAGGTTGGTTGCAGAGTAGCACCTGGTCCACCTTCCTGGTCCTTCCTTGGTTCAAGGAGTCGACTAAGCCATCGTATAGCTAAGGCCGGTATAGGGTGAGGTCCCTAGTTACGCCCCTCCGGTCCCTCCTTGTACTACGGCACAGTGGTTTCACCACCCGGCATCGTAACATTCACTATCATCATTAGGTTTTTATAAAGCTGGGAAATTTGCACCTAACTCTAACCTTGTGCCAAAACCAGCAGCCATGGGTTCTTCTAAGCAGCTGCCGAGCTCTGAAAATGGTGGATGAGACAAAGCAGGAGAAGCTACAAGAAGAGAGCAAAGCGTTTACAAGTTGCCCTTTTCTCAGTTCGAATTGCCATTTTTTAAATTAAAGTTACCAGGAACAGTGGAGGTCAAGGTAAGGTCGGGAAGACCAAGCAAAATTTCAGTGAGAGCTACTAGTAGGATTGCTAGACCGGCAACTCAGAAACCCGCGTGACTGCAAAAGACCTTCAGAAAGATTTAGCAGACTCTGGATTTGCGGTACATTGTTCTACTTTTCAGAGAAACCAACACAAATATGGCCTTAATGGAAGAGTCATCAGAAGAAACACTCTCCTGAGATCGCACCATAAATTGCAGCATCAGAAGTGCAAAAGAACATCTAAGCAAGCCGGATGCATTGTGGAAACAAGTCCTGTGGACCGATGAGGTAAAATAGAAGTCTGTGGCCACAATGATGAAAGGTATGTGTGGAGAAAAAAAAAAGTGAACAGAAAATCTCGCCAACCATTAAGCATGGTGGAGGATCAATCATGCTTTGGGGTTGTGCTGCAGCCAATGGCACGGGGAATATTTCACAGTAGAGGGAAGAATGGATTCAATGAAATTTCAACAAATTGTTGATGCAAACAACACCATCTGTAAAAAAGCTGAAGATGAAAAGAGGAGGATTCTACAAATGGATAATGATCCTAAACACACGTCACAATCCACAATAGACGACCTCTAAAAGGTGCAAGCTGAAGGTTTTACAATGGCCCCCACAGTCCCCTGATCTGAACATCATTGAAAATCTGTGGCCTCAAAATAGCAGTGGATGCAAGACGCCCCAGGAATCTCACAGAGATTTGTATTTTGCCTAAAATACAAAGGAAATGTGTCATCTGTAACTTTAGGCCTTTTAGATCATTTCATCTTCAACTTGCTTAACGGTTCACAATAACAGGAATTTTGACCAGGGGTGCACAAACTTTTACATGCCATCAATACCAATTAATATCGCTCCTCACCAAAGATAAGCAGCTCCAGCCGTTACATTACGGCAAGGTAATTAAATTTTTGACACATATAACAGGGTAATTTTTCAAGTGGATAATGTTGCACAACCCCAAAATATGTTATAAATATACAAATGGCCCCGGCAGAAAAAAAAAAATGTTCCCCTCCCTGATGTAGAGCATGTGCTGCCAGGAGGTTTGCATTGATCCTGATCTCATTCTGGAGGTCACATTGATAATCTATAGAGGACGGGGAGCATCGCGTCCTTCACGCGTCATCCCACGTGAAGAGCAAGGACACAGCTCGGTGCAGATCGGGGGGGGGGGGGGGGGAACTCTCTGCGGCCGCCTGTCCTACACAAGAAGACCCAAGACTCAGCCGACTGACCACACTGGCTGAGGGTGTCCTGACTTCAGTGTCACCACAACCGGCCCTTACTACTTTTGGGGCCGGTTGCGTGGTTCGAGGTGGCCTCTCGGGGCGCCATTTTTCCCAATTTGGTGTTACACCCCAGTAACTGTATGGTGTGACCCAGCGTGTCTATAGTATGTGAACCCCCCCCCTTTTCGTCTTAGGTCATGCATGGTCAAGGGCGGCTTGACTGCTCACCGGTCAGGGCCTGCAGATGCGGAAGACACAGCCGGTTGCTCAGGATGAGGAGGTCCATACAGTCCAGCTCAGGTTTTGGAGAGAAGTGTCCCAGATACAAATACTCCAGGACCGCCCGTAGGCAGGAGGACGACGTGCCCGGCAGGGAGACCTGTGGGAGAGGGACAGAGAGCTCCGTGATTACGTCTTGGTGGACACTGCTAAATCAAATCAGTGAGAATCCACCTGTCTGAGATACAGAAGCCACTAGAAAAGTCCCAGCAAGCCCCGCAGTGACCATCGGCCACACCGAGAACTAAGGGCCGATTCATCAAAGCTTTCAAGTCAACATTCTGCTCTAAAAAAATATATATTAAAAGTTGCTAAATGTTGGCACAACGTGAGGCTGTGGAAAACTTTACAACTTTTGGTGTTTTCATGACATTTTCGCCCAACTCCAAGAGGGTGAGCAAAGCTGGGGTTGGGATGAGGGCATGGTGACCCCCCACTCCTCAAATTCATGACGGTCAGCGTAAGACATGATACAACAGCAGAATAGTGAGCGCAGCTCTTGAGGTGTCTCAAGATCAGGACGAGATCTGTAAAGCACAGATTTCACCTATCTTCTCTGTGTGGAGCAGAGCTGTATGAATGAGATCTCCTGATGGCTGGAGCTGTCATTCACATCATCAACCCCCCCCACCCTCCCTGTCTGACTACAAACACACACATCCTCCAGGTAATACACACTAAAAGCACAAGATGTTACCCCTCGGGTGCAGCTCTCCCGGAACGAGCCCCGGAACATGGCCACCATCCAGTCACAGTTTGCAATCAGAAGCGGCTTGTGTGCCGGCACAGGCCCATCATCCACTGTAAACACCACATCTGACGGGAGGACAGAGCCATATTTAGTGGAGGAGACGACCTAACCCCCCCCCACCACCACCACTGGAACTAAATCCAGTTCACCCCTGGGAATTCAGTCCTCCATTCCAAACCCCAGGAACCCAATCCTTCTATCAACCCATTCCCCGGGGAAATCCAATCCTCTAATCCAGGCCCAGGAACCCAATCCTTCCATCAACCCATTCTCCCCAGGAATCCAATCTTCCGATTCACCCTACCCCCCCCTCAGAATCCACCTCCACTTCCCCCTGGAAATCCAATTCACCGTGCCACCCTCCCTTCCCTCTGGAATCCAATCCTCCCCATTTACCCTCGGAAGCCAATCCTCCAATCAACCCCTCTCCCAGGAATCCAGTCCTCCCAACCAACCAACCCACCCCCAGGAAATCCAATACTCCCTCCACCCCGGGATCCAATCCTCCAATCCACTCCGCCTTCCCTGATGGAGTCCATACCAGAGAAGAGACCTCGGTTCAGACACTCCCGGATCCGGTTGGCTCTCCTGACATGGAAGGCTTTTGTGATCTCCTGATTCATGAAGCCTTCTTTGTTCAGCAGGTTGGAGACCATCATACGAAGGTCGAAGACTTCTAGGGCCTCTGCTATGGTGGCGATCTGCATGAGCTCTGCCCTGCTCTGGTTCAGGTGTCCTGTATATAAGTACTCCAGTACTGCCCGCAGCGGCTGCTCCTGAATCAGGGCATCCATCTGGACAACCATCATTGGTCTCCTGCGACGTGTTAGTGGATCGTCTACAATATCTATCTGTACACTGACAAAGCCTCTGCCCCAATCTGATAACTTCCTACCCCAACCAAGAGGCATACTGCCCCCACTACCCACATCAACACAACAATCATCATCATCCTCCCCTTCGCCTGGAGTCCTAACAGAAAGCAGATGTCTACTTAAGGCCTCATGATTCTCATCCTTGATGAGGCTCCTGGTCCATAAAGGTTCAGTCACCCTCGAAAGCCGACATGTTGCCGTCGCATCAATCATCTCTGCAGGAAGCAATTCCAATGTGAAGAGGTCGTAAAATTTGGAGCAGGCAGTGGCCAGATAAACCTTATGGGCAAAGATCTTCTGACCACTCAGCAGCAGGAACACCACATCAGCACATAGCGGAGTGCAGAAAAGGGCGGCCGGGCCTTGGCCATTACATTGTGGAGTATCTGGGAGGTGAATGATGGGTGGTGGCGGCTTCGGAGGTAAGAACGGGGCTTGGAGTAATGGACGTTGAACTTTCTTCAGGTGAGACTTCCAGAACTGCAAGTGTCTTCTGGAAATGAGGGCAGCTCGGATGGCATTGTCAAAGACGTCCTTCACCCCAAACTGTGCCACCACGCTGGTTTCATAGTATGGGATGCCCAGCTCCTTGGCCACCTCGTGACCATTCTCTGGAGACAGGATGTCAGTCGGCTTTATAGGTCTGAGACAAAATAGACAAATAGTGTTAAGACTTGGACTGTAGGTAATAGATGGCAAGTGGCCGTCAAATCACTCACTTGGCCAGGGGCCGACGGGCTCGGTTCACAGCATCCAAATCAGCGTATCTCAGGTCCAGCTGACATCCCACAAGCACCACGGGTGTCCGGGGGCAAAAGTGTTTGATTTCCGGCAGCCACATGCTCTGGACGTGACGCAGAGAATGAGGGTTAGCCAACGAGAAGCAAAGCACCACCACGTCGGACCTGCGAAAAGACAACTCAGAGCATCAGGGCAAGAGACAAAGTCTGAGTATCAATGTGTGGATACCACCCCTCACACCTGCTAAAATCTCCATACATTCACAACCCTCCGCTCAGATTCATATGCATCTCCTGAAGCCCTCCCTGTGAGCGCGGCCGTCTCCACCGCGCGACAAGACAACGTGTGGCTACCACCCCTCAAACATTTACAAATCTCCATCTACACCCGACCCTCCTCTCACATCTACCTCCTCCATGTACCCAGCACAAGGCGGTCGTCTCCTACCATGGCCGGTACACAGTATACAATGCTGTACAGTGGACGAGTCTGATAAGTAATCACCACAGTCCTCGACAGTAGATACCCACAGGAAGCCATGACCCAAGTCAGAACGTGACTGAGGAAGCCACAGTGTCCTGCGCGGTGCAGGTGTCAGTACAGCATTGTGTGGGGCTCATGCAATATGACGAACTATAGGTGCTGGTAGGAGGAGCTGTGTCTATGGTGGGGTCCGGAGAGGAGTCACCTCCTGGAGAAAACAAACAAACTTCAAGCACTTCACAAAGTCAGAACTTTATCGACACCAGGGAGGGTGTGATACATAGGTCACTTCACATCACACCCTGCAGAGTCACCCCCATACACCACACCCGGCGAGGCCACCAGCTTGTACAGTGGCTTGTGAAAGTATTAGCCCCCCCCCATCCTTGGCTTTTTACACACAGGTTGCAATGTATTTTTGTCGTCATCCGATTTGTGTGTGATGCATCAGCACTAAATAGTCTAAAAGGTGGAGAAGTGAAATACAGGCAAGAATTACTGCTTTTGCGACTAAGCCCCTAAAAATTTCTGGTGCAAGCAATTACCTTCATAAGTCACACGCTTAGTGACAGGACGTCCCGCAGTGTGCAACCTAATGTCACATGTCTGTCACTATACACACTTTACCTTTTCTGAAAGGCCACAGAGCCTGCAACACCATTAACAAGAGGCACCACTAACCAAACACCACCGAAGACCGAGGAGATCTGCAAACACCACCGCGAAGACCGAGGAGATCTGCAAACACCACCGCGAAGACCGAGGAGATCTGCAAACACCACCGCGAAGACCGAGGAGATCTGCAAACACCACCGCGAAGACCGAGGAGATCTGCAAACACCACCGCGAAGACCGAGGAGATCTGCAAACACCACCGCGAAGACCGAGGAGATCTGCAAACACCACCGCGAAGACCGAGGAGATCTGCAAACACCACCACGAAGACCGAGGAGATCTCGAAACAAGTCAGGCACAAAGTTGTTGAGAAGTACAAGTCAGAGTTGGGTTATAAAGTAATCTCCCGGAGATCTATCAAATCCATTATCATCATATGGAAAGAACAAGGTACCACTACAAACCTGCCAAGAGCAGACTGCCCACCAAAACTCTCAGCCTGGGCAAGGAGGGCATTAATCAGAGACAGGCAGCACAGAGACCAAAGGTAACCCTGAAGGAGCTGCAGAGTTTCCAAGCAGAGACGGGAGTATCTGTCCATACGACCACAAAAAGCTCCATAGAGGTGGTCTTTACGAAAGAGTGTCCAGAAAAAATAAAAGCCATTTTTCCGTTTAATCAGGGTTTTAAGGGAGTCTCTAACCTCGGTTTTGATTATAGATATTAAATCCATGGCAAAAGTGGGGGTTTCTTCTGATATGCTCTTTTGATTACACCCAGGGCAGAGTCTCTAGGTGCATGTGCTGGGTAGATTAACCCCACACAGCGCACATTCTTTGTTTTTGTTTGGCGCTACATTTCGTGGGCCTTCCCGTAGATGGAGGCTGGATCAGTTCACATGATCGCTCTCTCCTGGAGGTGGAGGACTAATGACCTGCCCTGTTCCTCTGGCCGGCCTTGGTGCCGCTTATCCACACTATTGATCAGGAGCAGCAGTCGGATAACAAGTGCAGGCACCGCCATTCCGTGGCTGCCCCTCCATTTTATATCTAAGGGACGCCATTCCACCACCAGTCCGACCCTCCCCCGGATATCCGGGTCAAACGGTGGAAATGTCACAGCCCAGACCTTAGCTCATAGAGACTTATCCCAAGCGAATTGCAGCTGTAACTGCCGCAAAAGGAGGCTCCACAAAGTACTGACTTTAGTGGGGTGAATAGTTATGCACACTGAAGTTTTCAGTTATTTTGTCCTATTTGTTGTTCGCTTCACAATAAGAAGAAAACAAATGTTCACAATTGTCGGCATGTTCTCTACATGGACTGATGAAAATCCTCAAAAAAACAGTGAAATCCCAGGTTGTGATGTAGCAAAGCACGAAACATGCGAAGGGGGTGAATACTTTTGCAAGCCACTGTATATATACTTTACACAGCTGCCATCATCAGAGAAGCCCCCCTCTTTTTTGCAATCTGCTTACCATCGCACCATGCTTTCCTCACCCACCATGCCTCCATCTTCTGCTCTCTTGTCGGACCGCGCTCCCCCACATTCTCCTCCCGTGCTCTGCTCTCCTGAACCCCTGCATGAGAGTGGGAGCCCATAAAAGCTTCTCACCTTCCATAGGCAAAACGTCTGTCCTTGTGGTGGTCTCCAAATGTGTCCCACAGGCGTAGGGAGATGCTGACCTCGTCCACCACATCACGGGAACGCTCCAGAACCTGCAGGCGATAGAACGGGACTATGTGATGACACCCATCATTAACTCTTGGTAGGATGCCATATGATCCACCACTAGTTTAGGCAACCCCTCCGCCCAGCCTTCCTCCACTGCCACCTACTTCTTGGCAAACTCTGTACTGGTCAATGGCCCACACCGTGGGGACGTGGGTGGCGAGGAGCTGGTACTGGGTGAGCGTGGCGTTGCAGGCTCGAGCACAGATCAGTCTGGTCTTCCCCACGGCGTTGTCTCCCACTACCACACATTTAATAGTTTCCACATTAGGCCGCTCATAATCCAGGTCAGTATCCATGAAGATGAGTCTGCGGAGAGATGAAGAGTTACACATGTACCCGGGAGGCTGAGGACCCCTAAGCTGCTCTACTGGAGGCCTACAAGAGCGCCCAAGTCTTCTTCTGGATCACACGTGGCCCGGCGCTCCCATGAATTGTCAGTGGCGGCGGTCTGCCAGCTCGGTGCGTTAGCTCCGGGTCTATCTCAGAATGGAGGATGTGAGGAGCCGGCACAGAAGATCTGGCTCCACCGATTCTGCAAGTCTGGTGCGCCGGAGACCGGATGAGGCCACCTGTCAGAGGAGGAGCCGGACGCCACAGTGGTGGGAGACTACTGAGAGGTGGATTGGGGGACCCCTGGATGTCGGCCACTGCTTCCGGTGACTTCTTTGGAAAAGCTTGGGTTATAATTATACCCGTAATGGGGGCTTTGGTTGCCACTAATGTGAGGGGGCGGGAGATGGATGCGTTTCCCACAGTCAGAAAGGTTGGGGACCACCATCATAGGGGGGGGGGGGGGGGGGAGCAACCAGACGCCCCCCCCCCCCCGGACAAACGGGGAAAGCGATCAGAACCCCCCCACCGGACAAGCGGGGAAAGCGACCAGACGCCCACCCTGGACAAGCGGGGAAAGCGACCAGACGCCCCCTACTCCGGGGAAGAGGAGGCGCCTCTTTTACACGTGCCCGGCTCCTCCTCCCCCGGGGGCCCCCTGTACACGTGCCCGGCTCCTCCTCCCCCGGGGGCCCCCTGTACACGTGCCCGGCTCCTCCTCCCCCGGGGGCCCCCTGTACACGTGCCCGGCTCCTCCTCCCCCGGGGGCCCCCTGTACACGTGCCCGGCTCCTCCTCCCCCGGGGGCCCCCTGTACACGTGCCCGGCTCCTCCTCCCCCGGGGGCCCCCTGTACACGTGCCCGGCTCCTCCTCCCCCGGGGGCCCCCTGTACACGTGCCCGGCTCCTCCTCCCCCGGGGGCCCCCTGTACACGTGCCCGGCTCCTCCTCCCCCGGGGGCCCCCTGTACACGTGCCCGGCTCCTCCTCCCCCGGGGGCCCCCTGTACACGTGCCCGGCTCCTCATCCCCCGGGGGCCCCCTGTACACGTGCCCGGCTCCTCCTCCCCCGGGGGCCCCCTGTACACGTGCCCGGCTCCTCCTCCCCCGGGGGCCCCCTGCACACGTGCCCGGCTCCTCCTCCCCCGGGGGCCCCCTGCACACGTGCCCGGCTCCTCCTCCCCCGGGGGCCCCCTGCACACGTGCCCGGCTCCTCCTCCCCCGGGGGCCCCCTGTACACGTGCCCGGCTCCTCCTCCCCCGGGGGCCCCCTGTACACGTGCCCGGCTCCTCCTCCCCCGGGGGCCCCCTGTACACGTGCCCGGCTCCTCCTCCCCCGGGGGCCCCCTGTACACGTGCCCGGCTCCTCCTCCCCCGGGGGCCCCCTGTACACGTGCCCGGCTCCTCCTCCCCCGGGGGCCCCCTGTACACGTGCCCGGCTCCTCCTCCCCCGGGGGCCCCCTGTACACGTGCCCGGCTCCTCCTCCCCGGGGCCCCCTGTACACGTGCCCGGCTCCTCCTCCCCCGGGGGCCCCCTGTACACGTGCCCGGCTCCTCCTCCCCCGGGGGCCCCCTGTACACGTGCCCGGCTCCTCCTCCCCGGGGGCCCCTTGTACACATTCTCGCCTGTATCGGTGCGGCGTCCTCCTCCCGGGGCTCCTGCCGGCTCTTCCGCCGCCTTCCCGTCCGGCCGCTCGCTCTCATCGTCCCCGGGCTCCGGGCTGTGTGTAGCATCCAGCAGCCGCAGCCCCGTTACAATCGACGACCAACCAATCACAGCGTTCCTTTCACGAAGGACGTACCTTCTGCCAATCACAGGACGCCCAGATGACTTATGCCCCGCCCTCCAGCTGCGGATACGCCCTCAAATTAAATGCTAAGGAAAAGCTCCGCCCACCTTCTGACGGAAGCCAATTAGCTGGCGGTAAATTTCTGACAGGACGCCCGGGAGTTTCCTGGCCCCTCCCTCTCCTAACACAATTCTGACGCCACCTTTAAAGTGTTAACTACGCCCACTCACGTGACCTCCGTCTTAAAGGGCCCACGACCCCCTTTTATAGTGTGCTTTACCTGGAGGCGCAGCATTGTGCGGACGGAGTGTGAGGGAGTGGAGAGGGGCGGCACTGCTCTGCTACTGTGGCCGCTATGGGTCACCGCTGCCCGGTGCGTGGCCTGTCTCCTGGTTACTATGGTTACCTCGTTATGTAAACATTACGGTAATGTTATTATATGTGAGCGGTGTGCGAGGAGTGGGGGGCCGTCTGCGGGAGACCGGGGCATCCTGAGGCGCGAGGTGACCCCAGAAGGAGGGGAACATGGCTGCCACACAATCGTCACCGCCAGGCGCCACCCCGGGACCGCAGACGTCACCGCCAGCCGCCACCTCCGGGACCGCAGACGTCACCGCCAGCCGCCACCTCCGGGACCGCAGACGTCACCGCCACCTCCGGGACCGCAGACGTCACCGCCAGCCGCCACCTCCGGGACCGCAGACGTCACCGCCAGCCGCCACCTCCGGGACCGCAGACGTCACCGCCAGCCGCCACCTCCGGGACCGCAGACGTCACCGCCAGCCGCCACCTCCGGGACCGCAGACGTCACCGCCAGCCGCCACCTCCGGGACCGCAGACGTCACCGCCAGCCGCCACCTCCGGGACCGCAGACGTCACCGCCAGCCGCCACCTCCGGGACCGCAGACGTCACCGCCAGCCGCCACCTCCGGGACCGCAGACGTCACCGCCAGCCGCCACCTCCGGGACCGCAGACGTCACCGCCAGCCGCCACCTCCGGGACCGCAGACGTCACCGCCAGCCGCCACCTCCGGGACCGCAGACGTCACCGCCAGCCGCCACCTCCGGGACCGCAGACGTCACCGCCAGCCGCCACCTCCGGGACCGCAGACGTCACCGCCAGCCGCCACCTCCGGGACCGCAGACGTCACCGCCAGCCGCCACCTCCGGGACCGCAGACGTCACCGCCAGCCGCCACCTCCGGGACCGCAGACGTCACCGCCAGCCGCCACCTCCGGGACCGCAGACGTCACCGCCAGCCGCCACCTCCGGGACCGCAGACGTCGCCGCCGCCTCCGGGACCGCAGACGTCGCCGCCAGCCGCCGCCTCCGGGACCGCAGACGTCGCCGCCGCCTCCGGGACCGCAGACGTCGCCGCCAGCCGCCGCCTCCGGGACCGCAGACGTCACCGCCAGCCGCCACCTCCGGGACCGCAGACGTCACCGCCAGCCGCCACCTCCGGGACCGCAGACGTCACCGCCAGGCGCCACCCCGGGACCGCAGACGTCGCCGCCAGCCGCCGCCTCCGGGACCCCAGACGTCGCCGCCAGCCGCCGCCTCCGGGACCCCAGACGTCGCCGCCAGCCGCCGCCTCCGGGACCGCAGACGTCGCCACCAGCCGCCGCCTCCGGGACCGCAGACGTCGCCGCCGCCTCCGGGACCGCAGACGTCGCCGCCAGCCGCCGCCTCCGGGACCGCAGACGTCGCCGCCAGCCGCCGCCTCCGGGACCGCAGACGTCGCCGCCTCCGGGACCGCAGACATCACCGCCAGCCGCCAGCCTGGCGTCACTGGGACCGCAGACGTCACCGCCAGCCGCCACCTCCGGGACCGCAGACGTCACCGCCAGCCGCCACCTCCGGGACCGCAGACGTCACCGCCAGCCGCCACCTCCGGGACCGCAGACGTCACCGCCAGCCGCCACCTCCGGGACCGCAGACGTCACCGCCAGGCGCCACCCCGGGACCGCAGACGTCGCCGCCAGCCGCCGCCTCCGGGACCCCAGACGTCGCCGCCAGCCGCCGCCTCCGGGACCCCAGACGTCGCCGCCAGCCGCCGCCTCCGGGACCGCAGACGTCGCCACCAGCCGCCGCCTCCGGGACCGCAGACGTCGCCGCCGCCTCCGGGACCGCAGACGTCGCCGCCAGCCGCCGCCTCCGGGACCGCAGACGTCACCGCCAGCCGCCGCCTCCGGGACCGCAGACGTCGCCGCCGCCTCCGGGACCGCAGACGTCGCCGCCAGCCGCCGCCTCCGGGACCCCAGACGTCGCCGCCAGCCGCCGCCTCCGGGACCCCAGACGTCGCCGCCAGCCGCCGCCTCCGGGACCGCAGACGTCGCCACCAGCCGCCGCCTCCGGGACCGCAGACGTCGCCGCCGCCTCCGGGACCGCAGACGTCGCCGCCAGCCGCCGCCTCCGGGACCGCAGACGTCACCGCCAGCCGCCGCCTCCGGGACCGCAGACGTCGCCGCCGCCTCCGGGACCGCAGACGTCGCCGCCAGCCGCCGCCTCCGGGACCGCAGACGTCACCGCCAGCCGCCACCTCCGGGACCGCAGACGTCACCGCCAGCCGCCACCTCCGGGACCGCAGACGTCGCCGCCAGGCGCCACCCCGGGACCGCAGACGTCGCCGCCAGCCGCCGCCTCCGGGACCGCAGACGTCGCCGCCAGGCGCCACCCCGGGACCGCAGACGTCGCCGCCAGCCGCCGCCTCCGGGACCGCAGACGTCGCCGCCTCCGGGACCGCAGACATCACCGCCAGCCGCCAGCCTGGCGTCACTGGGACCGCAGACGTCGCCGCCTCCGGGACCGCAGACGTCACCACCACCCTGGGACCGCAGATGTGACCGCCAGCCGCCACCCCGGGACCGTAGACGTCACCGCCAGCCGCCACCCCGGGACCGTAGACGTCACCGGCAGCCGCCACCCCGGGACCGCAGACGTCACCGGCTGCCACCACCCCGGGACTGCAGACGTCACCGGCTGCCACCACCCCGAGACCGCAGACGTCACCGCTAGCCGCCACCTTGCAAATAGGCACATGTTACCACCCGCCGTCACACCGTGAGGACACGACACCGCCTGCCACCACACTGCGAGGAGACACATCACCGCCACACGAGGAACACAGACTTCACTGCCCGCTGCCACTCGGCAGCATGAGGAACACAGACATTACCGCCCGCCGTCACACCACGAGGAGAGGGACATTAACGCCCGCCGTGACCCCATGATAAGAAACACATTATCGCCACTGCGACACGAGGAACACAGACTTCACCACCCGCCTGCACGTCGTGATGAGGCACGTCACCGCGACACGAGGAACACAAACGTCACCACCTGCTGCCACACCGCGAAGAGACACTTCCCTGCCACCTTGAAGAGAGAGCCGCCACCGCGACACGAGGAACACAGACTCCTGCTGAGGAGAGACGTCACCCCCACCAGGACCAAAGACATCACCGCTGCCACACCGTGAGGAGACGTCACCGCCACTGCAACATGATTAACACAGATGTCACCACAACTGCAAAGAGAGAGACATTACTGCCCTATGCCACATTGGGAAGAGAAACGTTATCACCACCTTGAATAGAGTTATGACCACCCAACACCACACTGGGAAGAGAGACGTGACCGCCACCTCGACACTAAGAAGAGAGATGTCACCACCATCGCAAGGAGAGAGACGTCACCGCTCTATGTCACACTGAGAAGAGACGTCACCGCCACCGTAACACTGGGAAGAGAGACTTTGCCGCTAGAAGACACCTCACCGCCACTAGGAACACTAGAAAGAAAGATGTCACCATATCCATGAGGAGAAATGTCACCGCTCAACGCCGCAGCGGGAAGAGAGACGTCACCACCACTGCGGCACCAGGAAGAGGGAAACATAGAAAGGTAGAGTTGGAAGGGACCTCTAGGGTCATCGTGTACAACCCGGTGCTCAATGCAGATGTGAAGAACCGGGGTCTTCCGTGGGCATATTACTTCTCAGACAACACAGGGTGAGGGTAAAACAGTGTGGCAATACTTTATTGAACCACAAAACGGACAATAAACAGATGGAACAGTCCCAGCGAATACCCAAGATGGTGCAACATTACACAGTTCTCATCCTTCCACTGGCCCACCTGGAATAGAACAGCTGCGACTCTGGGACTTCCAGGGCCAACTACCTAAACCAGTGGCCCCTCGCTTCTGGCGGTCCCCCACAGAGAGAAGGTAGCGGCAAGCTTTGGAAGCTAGCAGTCCATCGAGGAACAAGGCCAGGAGACCCGAGTGTCCCACCCTGGCCTCTCCGAGAGTTTCTGTGAGGCCAAATGACCGGCTGGTCTCAATCTGGCTTCTCCAAATGTCTCCATGGGTTCCAGGTGACCGAAGGGTCCTGCCTGGCAACCCCAAACAACATATCCATGGGGCCAGGTGACTTCATCATCCCAACCTGGTCTCCCAAAATGTATCCATGGGCTCTCTGATGGTCAATGGAGCAGATCCGTATCTTTCCAGTCAGGGCCATATACCCTTAGGCTGGAATCATGTAGAATCCAAATCTGTGTCTCTTTGGATGGAGCTGCCATGCTACCCACCTACTGTCCTGAAGGATGTCTCTCATTCTCCTTGTAAAGTCTTTACGATTCTCTCTTTCAAGTCTGACTGCTACAGAAGCATATCTCCTTTTTAAGTACACATCCACAGGTCAAGGGTTAGGGATGATATCATTTCACAGGGCTCAGGTCTCATTGTTTGTGCATTTAATCAATTTACATAGTTGGTATAAGAGGAGGGGGCTCTTTAAATCAACATCTAGCTGGCTTTTAGTACAATAAGTCATTAGCATATTAACAAACATTGTTTCCAAATGAAGAGAAGTCAACATTCAGTTTTATACAAATAATAGTATGTCCTTCTTGACCAGCCACAGATATACACATACATTTACAAGTCAACACAAAGATAATAGTGTATTTCTCTTGGATTAACAAATCTAAACGTCTGGCTGATTAAGATTATAAGATGTATCGTCACAGCAGGATTCACTAATCATCTCAGACAGATGTCTGTCCAGCTTCTGTTTGAAGACTTCCATTGAAGGAGAACTCACCACCTCTCATGGCCGCCTGTTCCACTCATTGATCTCTCACTGTCAAAAAGTATCTTCTAATATCTAATCTGTATCTTCTCCCTTTCAGTTTCATTCCATTGTTTCTCGTGTTTCCATGTGCAAACGAGAATACGGATGATCCCTCTACAGTTTGACAGCCCTTCAGATATTTGTACACAGCTATTAAGTATCCTCTCAGTCTTCTCTTTTGCAAGCTAAACATTCCCAGATCCTGTCTTTTCAGGAGTGAAGCATTCCAGCACCACACCATATATCCCATATGCTGATCACCAGGCAGTGTCTCAGTATTTATATGCTCTTGTGCTTCTTATGGTGGTGCATATAGCCAAGTCCACACAATGACAAAGATAAGGAAATATTGAAAGGCAGCACTCACCTAATCCTTAGTAAAACAGTCCTTTATTTCTCAGCGATGGGACTCCATAGTGGTCAGCAGGATTACGGGAATGATACACGGGGGAGAAGTGTACGGCCGTTTCTCAACTTTCCGGTGCTTCAGCAGGTGCAAGGACCCGTTGATATTTCCTTATCTTTGTCATTCCCAGATCCTGTAACTGTTCCTCATAGGACATTGTTTGTAGACCGGTCACCATTCTGGCCGCTCGTCTCTGAACTTGCTCCAGCTTCTTCATGTCTTTTTTAAAACGTGGTGCCCAGAACTCAACACAGTATTCCAGATGAGGTCTGACCAAAGAGGAGTAGAGGGGGATAATTACTTCATGTGATCTAGACTCTACGCTTCTGTTAACGCAACCCAGAATTGTGGTTTGCCTTTTTTGCTGCTGCATCACATGGTTGACTCATGTTCAGTCTGTGATACAGTGGGTACGGAAAGTATTCAGACCCCTTTAAATTTTTCACTCGTTTCATTGCAGCCATTTAGTAAATTCTATAAAGTTCATTTTTTTTTCTCATTAAAGTCCACTCTGCACCCCATCTTGACTGAAGAAAAAAAACGAATGTGGAAATTTTTGCAAATTTATTAAAAAAGAAAAACTGAAATATCACATGGTCATAAGTATTCAGACCCTTTGCTCAGTATTGAGTAGAAGCCCCTTTTGAGCTAGTACAGCCATGAGTCTTCTTGGGAATGATGCAACAAGTTTTTCACACCTGGATTTGGGGGTCCTCTGCCATTCTTCCTTGCAGATCCTCTCCAGCTCCGTCAGGTTGGATGGTGAACGTTGGTGGACGGCCATTTTCAAGTCTCTCCAGAGATGCTCAATTGAGTTTAGGTCAGGGCTCTGGCTGGGCCAGTCAAGAATGGTCACAGAGTTGTTCTGAAACCACTCCTTTGTTATTTTAGCTGTGTGCTTAGGGTCAATTGCAACCAGTCGTCCTGTCCCTGCAGCTGAAAACCACCCCCATAGCATGATGCTGCCACCACCATGTTTCACTGTTGGGATTGTATTGGGCAGGTGATGAGCAGTGCCTGGTTTTCTCCACACATACCGCTTAGAATTATCACCAAAAAGTTCTATCTTCGTCTCATCAGACCAGAGAATCTTATTTCTCATAGTCTGGGAGTTCTTCATGTGTTTTTCAGCAAACTGTGCGGGCTTTCATATGTCTTGCACTGAGGAGAGGCTTCCGTCGGGCCACTCTGCCATAAAGGCCCAGCTGGTGGAGGGCTGCAGTGATAGTTGACTTTGTGGAACTTTCTCCCATCTCCCTACTGCATCTCTGGAGCTCAGCCACATTGATCTTGGAGTTCTTCTTTACCTCTCTCACCAAGGCTCTTCTCCCACAATTGCTCAGTTTGGCTGGACGGCCAGGTCTAGGAAGACTTCTGGTGGTCCTAAACTTCTTCCACTTAAGGATTATGGAGGCCACTGTGCTCTTAGGAACCTTGAGTAATGCAGAAATTCTTTTGTGACCTTGGCCAGATCTGTGCCTTGCCACAATTCTGTCTCTGAGCTCCTTGGGCAGTTCCTCTGAGCTCATGATTCTCATTTGGTCTGACATGCACTGTGATCTGTGAGGTCTTATATAGAGAGGTGTGCGCCTTTCCAAATCAAGTCTTATCAGTTTAATTAAACACAGCTGGACTCCAATGAAGGAGTAGAACCATCTCAAGGAGGATCACAAGGAAATGGACAGCATGTGACTTAAATATGAGTGTTTGAGCAAAGGGTCTGAATACTTATCACCATGTGATATTTCAGTTTTTCTTTTTTTAATAAATTTGCAAAAATTTCTACATTTGTTTTTTTTCAGTCAGGATGGGGTGCAGAGTGGACTTTAATGAAAAAAAAATTACTTTTTAGAATTTACCAAATGGCTGCAATGAAACAAAGAGTGAAAAATTTAAAGGGGTCTGAATACTTTCCGTACCCACTGTATATCGGTATACCTAAGTTTTTTTCACACGTGCTGTTGCTTAGCTCTATTCCTCCCATTCTGTATATGCTTTTTTCATTTTTGTTGCCAAGATGTTGAACTTTGCATTTCTCCTTGTTCAAAAACCATTCTGTTAGTTGCTGCCCACAGTTCCAGTCTGTTTAGTTCTTTTTGAATCCTCTCTCTTCTCTGGTATTAGCTATCCCTCCTGGCTTTATGTCCTCAGCAAATGTAATCAATTTACTCTCAATTCCTTCACCTAAATCATTGCATACATGTTGTTTAATAATTTGTTCAAATATCTTTCCTGGTATAGAAGTAAGGCTCACAGGCCTATAGTCCACCTTCTTCCCCTTTTTGAAGTTGGGGACTCTTTCCCAGTCTTCTAGGACTTCTCCTATTTTCCAAGAATTTTCAAAGATTATGGAGAGCGGTTCAATAATTTCCTCTGCTATCTCCTTCAGTACTCTGGGGTGTAATTCATCTGGACCTGGAGACTTGAATTCATTTGTTGGCTAAGTTTTCCCTCACTATCTCTCTGTTTATAGATAGTGTGGATTCTTCTATTCCTTCAATAGTACAGTGAAGATCAATTAATGTTACATATACTTTCTGAGAGGAAACAGATGCAAAATTGGAATTTAATAGTTCGGTCTTCTCAGCATTATTTTTTACCACTTTACCATTTTCATCCTGTAAAAATCCGATAGCATCTTTGACTTTTCTTTTACTTTTGACATATCCCCAAAATCCTTTCTTATTCCTTTTGACATCTCTTGCAAGCCTTAATTCATTATCAGCTTTAGCTAATCTGATGCGTGCCCTACAGGTTCTGCAGACAGCATTATATTCTTTAGCTATTCCTCCCTCTTTCCATTTGATAAATATTTATTTTAAGCATGTTTTTGAGTTCTGTGTTCATCCATCATGGTTTCCTCAAATACCTCCTATTCTTCCCTCCTTTAGGGATTGTTAACGATTGTGCTTTGACAATCTCATTTTTCAAAATTTCCCATCCTTCCTGGACATTTTTGTCCTTAAGGACATCCAGCCATTGGATCCCTCCTATCCTCTTTCTGAGTCCCTGAAAATCTGCCTTTCTGAAATCTAACCTTGAAGTCTGACTCTTCCTCCTCTAGTTATCCAGAATTCTATAATCGCATGATGGCTGTCTTCTCAACCATTACCTCCCTGTTTGAGGATTAGATCCAAGGTAGCAGATTCCCTTGTTCTCTCTTCTACCTTTTCGAAGATTAAGAAAAAACACAAAATTTGAGCTTGGTTTAAGTTGGTATACATACAGCACATAAATGCATGTTTGCAATGGCCATAAATCAGAAACAAACCTACAAGAAGCAAAATGAGCATAAGCCCTGCTGTAAATAAAAAGCAAAAGTGCATTTAAATAAAATAGAGTTCTTTGTAACACTGTTTTTGATCAAAAATAGTATGAAAACTATCCCACCACAGCAAGGTGCACCCATCTTGGATAGTCCTACGCTGTCTAATATTAAAAACCTTACCATGTGTCAAAGTTGACCTCAGTGTGTGAATAAGAGCAGACAAAGGACACATGTCCAGCTCACAGTGACCCAACCTATTGCCCTGCTGGGAGTACAGCCAGTTTACTATCCCGAATGGGATCACCGTGCTGTGGTGGGATGGCATTTATGCTATTTTTGATCAAAAACAGTGTTACTAAGAACGCTATGTTATGTAAATGCACTTTTGCTTTTTATTTACAGCAGGGTTTATGTTCATTTTGCTTCTTCTGTTTTTTTTCTGATCTATGGCCATTGTGAACATGCGTTTATGTGCTGCAAGGTTACCAACTTAAACCGAGCTCAAATTTTGTGTTTTTTCTTTGTATTTTTTGCATTCTGTGCAAGCGAGGGTGTGGCTTCCCTTCCTAGAGCTGGATAATACATTTAAGAAGCTTCCCTTGGCTGGTGTCCACAGTTCAGGACCCGGTCCTTGGCTGTCCTTATTCACACACTGAGGTCAACTTTGACACATGGTAAGGTTTTTAATATTAGACAGTAGGACTATCCCAAATGAGTTCACCTTGCCGTGATGGGATAGCTTTTGTGATGATACAGCTTCTTATCTTAATCAGCCAGATGTCTAGATTTGTTAAACCCAGAGACATACCCTATTGTGTTTCTGTTGACTAGTGAATGTATGTGTATTTCTCTGGCTGGTCAAGAAGGACAGACCAGTATTTGTATAACCCTGAATGTTTACTTCTCTTGGTTGTGAAGCAATGATGTTTGTTACTATGTGTGAAGGAATGGCACCAGAGGGACCCCGCAGAATCCCGCTGTCGCCTCTTCTTACGGTGGTTCCATACCATGCCACCCACCTGATGTCACACTATGCCACACGGAGCACGTTATACTTATCTACCCTTTGCACCAACATGACGTTCCGCACCCCCTCAAGGACGCGTAAGGTCAGATCGGCACAATTCTACACAGTCACCTCCTGTCCACGCTGGTACAGAGAGGCACCAGGGGGTGAGACAAGGTGGTCCACTCAGACACTGATGTGGCCCCACACTCTTCCACACTCCTGACAGGCTGAGAGGCTCCTTCACTACTCCAGTGAAGCAGTTCCTTGTCGGCTTGGATAGAGCTGCCACCACTTTCTGTTTCATTTAAAAGACTTATATCGGGCTAGAAACCAGCCCGGTAGCGTATCATTGACCGAACAACAGACGTGAGATTCGTGGTTCGAGAGAGAAGACCAGCCCAAGATTAAATTATATGTTTAATCGCCATAAGGGCTCACTAGACAATCTACTATATACAGTGGTCAGAGTTACAAATACAAAAGCATGGTACATCAAGCATAACAGATCTTAAAGTCAATTACCGGTTAGTGGAAAGCATGGCTCGGGGGTTTGGCGACCACACGGGGAAAAATGTGTGCCCTGCTTGCTTGCTGGACTTGTCCCTCACGTCTGCATGTCACAAGCTTCCCCAGGGAAAAGACAATAGGCTTTTGCTACACAGACCTTCCAACTCTCTGGGAACTCCCACTACCTGCCCCCTGTTCAGCCCAAGTCTCCACCCACTATTCCTTCCTGGCTAAGAGACTCCCAGAACTAATGTCGCCCATACTCCTTACTGGATGGTCCCAGCGAACCAGTTTTGGTGTCAACGGACTCGGCCGGGCCCCTGCTACGTGTGGCTACACGCTAGAGTGGGCTAGGATGCAGTCTGGCGTTCGCTATCTTCCCCCTGAGGTAGAAAATCCATTTTGTGAAGAGCTGGGACATATAGTTCTTTTACAGCTCGGTATTGAAGTATAGTACCTTACACAACATAGCACATGTTGAGAACAAAGAGAGGATCTCAGCAGGGGGCTTGCCTGTCAGCTCAGCTCACGCTGCATAGGGACACTCACACTGAAGCCCCCCTCCCTTCTCTCTTACAGCTGGGAGTCGGGTTACGCTGTGCTCGGAGACCTGACAACCAGGGAACATGTGATTATTCTAGAATATTCTTCACACTATTCTAATTATATATTGTACTAAAGCCAGCTAGATGTTTATTTACAAGAGCCCCATGCTATACCAACTATGTAAATTGATTAAATGCTCAAACAATGAGAACTGAGCCCTGTGGAATAATACCCTCCCTAACCCTTACCCTGTAGATGTGTACTTGAAAGAACAAATGGATACATGTTGGGACGATGAAGTCACCTGGCTCCATGGATATGTTGTTTGGGGTTGCCAGGTGGGACCCTCCGGTCGCCTGGAACCCATGGAGACATTCGGAGAAGCCAGATTGGGACTAGCTGGTCATCTGGCCCAATGGAAACTCTCGGAGAGGCCAGGATGGGACCCTCGGGTCTCCTGGCCTTGTACCTCGATGGACTGTCAGCTTTCTAAGCTTGCTGCTACCTTCTTTCTGTGGGGGCCCGCCAAAAGCGTGGGGCCACTGGTTGAGTTAGGTGGCGCTGGAAGTCCCAAAGTTGCAGCTGTTCTATCTCAGGCGGGCCAGCAGAAGGGTGAGACTGTGCAATGTTGTACCATCTTGGGTATTTGCTGGGACTGTTCTGTTTGCCTGTTTTATGGTTCAATAAAGTATTACCACACTGTTTTACCCTCACCCTGTGTTGCCTGAGTAGTCTTATGCCCTCGGAAGACCTTGTGTCTTCACAGCTTTCATACTATTTTGATCAAAAACAGTGTTAATAAGAATCCTATTTTATTTAAAGGCACTTTGCTTTTTATTTATTTACAGCAGGGTTTATGCTCATTTTGCTTCTTGTAGGTCTTTTCTAAGATAAAGTTGTCAACAAGAGAGGATAAGAATTTCCGTGGCTTGTTACTTTTGCCTGAGAGAGATTCCCAACAAATGTCTGGATAGTTAAAATCTCCCATGATCACTATGTCATGTTTTTTTTGATAACTTGGCCATCTGATGCATAATGAGTTCATCCATATCTTCAGCTTGCCCAGGTGTCCTATAGTAATTGCCTACAATGGTGTCCTTTCCGTTGTTCTCTCCTTTCATTCTTACCCAGTTTCCACAGAACTCCCAGTCTCCGAAGCTTCAATCTCTGTGCAGATATACGCTTTTCTAACATCTAATGCGACACCTTCTCCCCATTTATTAAGTCTTTTTCTTGCAAATAAATTGTATCCTTCTAGCCTTGTGTGAAGACATCGCTTCTAATCTTAATCAGCCAGACTTCTAGATTTGTTAAGCCAGGATGTCTGGATCGACACCGGCAAGATTATACAATATCCCACCGCTGCCACCAGTTTGTCGGGGATTATGCACACACACAATCCCGATTACTCACTACGTAGCTATCGGCAAGCGAGCAGTGAGCGTATGGCGTACACACCTCCAAATTCCAGCACATGGAATATGTGTATATGCCCCCGTATGATCACTGCCAGCTTCACGATAACCCAATTAAGATTATTCGCTGCCACCACCAAACAGTTTTAAAATATTCAAATACACGACATGCCTGATTGGACATGTGTTTCTGGTAGCATATATGGCTTCGGGGATTACAGAGCACAAGAAACAACTATTAAATTTTATATTTAATCCAAAGGGAGGCAGTGTTTATGAAAAAATATACAAAAGATTTTACAAAGGGGGATAAAATAGTACAGCATATACAGTTACACAAAATTAAAGGGATTAATAGAGGAAACTGACTAGACCAATTGCAGAGACGATTCAGTTTAGCTGGAGGGAAGCACTCCAATTATGGCCATTATGTAACGGGACCCCTGCTTACACAAATATATGTATCTCTCGACATGAGTATAGACCAATGTTCGGCTTGATATTTTATGCTTAATGGGGCCCTGCCCACACACTACCCTGTGGTGACCTCGCGTGGGCTGGTCTCCACCCTTCATGGTTTTATTAAACTTCTAATTTCTGCAATAACTCCTCGCTGGTTGATCGCAGAAGTTAGCAAGTGATGCCATATTTTTTATTGTGAATTTACCTTTTTTTAGAGGCCAGACATGACCTGGTTGCTGTCCGTTATTTTTGTACTTTTATAGCTCACCGGGAGGGCTCACAGATACGGAAAAATATGCATATTGTTCCTTAGCTAACCCTGCCGCTAAAAATGTGTCCCATGGGAATTATAGAACTTCCGATATTTCATGTTGGTGCCTACGAGACTGCAGATTAAACATACATGCAAATGTGTCAGTATTTTTGAATGCATTTGTGGCTCCCCGAGGGTTCGGTTGCCACAGGGGTATTGCACCTCAACCAGAGGTGTGATATTCCACTCCCAGGTAAGGATGGAGTGTGGACCTGGGCTCAGTTAGCTGCATACACACACTCACCCCATTTCCGGGGGACAGCTCGACGGTGCTCCCATTTATGCAGGCACGATTGACTAGGCTCGACGGTGCTCCCATATAATTGCAGGCACAACTGACTATGTCCCTGGCTGGAGTGGGGAGGGGAGAGAGAACCCAGTGATGTAGGAGCAGGAGGGGACGGTTTCTGGAGCACAAGAAGGAGCTCATTGGGTGCTGGTCACCTGAGCTCAGACACAGAAAAGTAGATAAAAGGTGGGAGCCATCTTAGTCTAGCGTGAAGTTCAGAGAAGAAGTTCAGTCAGAGCTGACAGGGAGCTGTGGCTCAGCCTGAGCTCAGCTCCACGAGGCAGGCCTAGAGAAAAGGCCGGGCCAGAGAGGAGAAGAGGAGAAGGAGAAGGAAGGAAAGAGGAGAGACAGAGGAGTAGAAAGGCTCCAGAAACAAGAAGGCAGAAGGGACCCTAAGAGAGCAGAACTGACAGCAACCGTTGCAAGCCCGCGTTATATCGGGTGAAGGGTCAGGCCGTGGAAGGGTACCGGATTCCCAAGTTGGTGGAGGTAAATCATCCCTCAGCCAAAAACTGGAGGTCGTGATCATCTATTGGTGCGACCCCCTGCTACACCCGCTAGGAAGGCACCACATAGGGTCAAGGAAACTGGCGCCATGTTTTACCAGAGAAGGCCCGAGGCAGCCAGACAGAAGCGTGGTCACTGGTGGGGCACGAGAGGCCAGAGAAAGGATAGAAAGGGGTCCTGTGCCACACTCCTGAATTGCCTGGGGGTTGACCGAGCCCCTCACCTGGTGGACGCAGCACGGCTTGGGCAGTCATTGCTGACGGAAGTGACTTGGATATCAACTGTGAGTAAAAGGCCTGAACTGCACCATTGTGTGATTTATGCTGCGCCTGCACCATCACCCTCAGCATCCACCTACATTGCCCTGAGGCTATACTCTTCCCGTGGGGAGTTATCCTATCCCTGTGCTGCCCACCAACATCAGCCTCAGCGGTCTGCCTTGCAGCGGCGGTCATTCCTGACCGCAATCCACGGGTGGCGTAGTCAGACATTCAAAACACCTATAAATAGACTGCCACAGCATTTGGTCTGACCACCCTGAGCCACGGGATCGGGTTGCCACTACTACCCCCCAGCATCGCACAGAAGCCCGGTTCCGGGTGCCCCACGGTCCAGGGGGCGAGTCACATTTTTCAATAAAATTTCTTATTTTATGGTATCTTCGAAGCTGGATTTTTCTACAATGCATTCCATGATCCAGAAATCCAAATCTTTGCTGATGGCACTATCGACCTAGCCAGTTGTTTACCTCTAGAATCTTGTTCCATCACCTTATTCCATGGCCATCCACTGGGAGGATGGATGAGAAGACCACCTGCGCTCCTAGGCAAAAAAGTAAAAGAACTAAGTCTTCAAAGTCACTGCAGATGGTTTCCAGGTCCTTTCTTGCGGTGTCATTTGTGCCCACATGTATTAGCAGAAATGGGTAGTCAACTGAAGAGTCCTGATATCCTAACAGACACAGCTTTGATTTTTGCACCTGGAAGACAGCACATTTCTCTTGAGATTAAAACTCACATGGTTTTCTGATGTCATCCTTTCCGCTGCAACGGCCAAAATCCGGTGTTCCTTGAGATCGCGGGGACTCTTCATTTATCGCAGAATGCACTGGGAATGTTAAACAAAAAACAAATTTCTGTGGAATAACCATACTGATGGCGCGCGGTTTGACGATTGCCTTCAAGCAGTTTGATCCAGCTACACCCAAAGATTATCAGACTTGCGGTGAGTCTTCACTCTTCCCAGAATGCACCAGGAATATGTAAATTATCTCCCTTGAGCTTCAATTCCTGGTTTGGCGATTGCCTTCAAGAGAGACTTCACCATGAGGAGAGGCATCACCGCGACACTAGGAAGAGAGATGTCACTGCCCGATATCAAAAAGCGATTAGAAACATCACCGCCCGATGCCACCTAGGTAAAAAAGATGTCACCGGGACACCAGGAAAAGATACTTTGCTGCTACCGTGACACCAGGAAGGGAGACGTCACTACCTGACACCACACCGCGAGGAGAAACGTCACTGCTTGCCGCAACACTGTGAAGAGAGACCTCACTGCTACTGAGACACTAGGAAGAGAGTTGTCACCACCACCGCAACACTAGGAGGAAAGACGCCGTGAGGAGAAACGTCACCACCACCACCAGGAACAGAGAAGTCTCTGTCACTGCACCATCATGCGAAGAGAAGAGACATCGCCACCCGATGCAAGTAAAAACTTCACCGTCTGACGCGAGGAAAGAGAAATCACTGCCCTATGTGAGGAAGAATGTCAGTCTGATGCGAAAAGACAGACAGCGTCCAAAAATGGGTGAAAAATTTCAAAGCTTCTTTATTCTGCCATAAAATGCATTTTTGACCTTTGGTAGGTCGAAACGTTGCAGTTGATGGCAGAATAAAAAAGCTTTGAAGTTTTTCACCCATCTTTGGACGCTGTCTAATTCTCACCAAGTGGGCTCCTTGGGGCTTCTTTGACAGTGCATCCATATAAGGGCAACTGCCCTTTTTAGCAAGTGTCCATACTGGAGTGCTGCAAGCAATTTTCCCTACTTATATGCTGCAAAAAGGAGACATCATTGGCAATGGGAGGAGAAACTCTACTGCCTGATGCAAAGACAGAGACGTCATCACCCAATTCGAGGAGATAGTCCTCACCGCCCGGTGTGAGGAGAAACCTCACTGCCTGATGTGAGGAGAGAGATGTCACCGCCCGACTTGAGAAGAGCGAAGTCACCCCCCCCCCCCGTAGCGAGGAGAAACGTCACCGATACCGGAAAAGAGGTCACCGATCGCCATAAAGAGGAGAGACGTCACTGCCCCATGAGAGCAGATATGTCACCGCCTGATGTGAGGAGAGAGATGTCACTGCCCAATGTGAGGAGAAACATCACCACCCGACACGACGAAGAGAAGAGATGTCACCTGCCGCAGCGAGGAGAAGAGTCACTGCCATCAAGAAGGGAGATGTTACACTGGGAAGAGAGCCATCACCTTTCCACGAGGTGAGAGACGACGCTGCGAGTGAGAGACGACACGAGTTGTTAGATGTCACCTCCCAAGGCAAGGAGAAACATCAATACCTGACTCGAGGAGAGATGTCACCACCACCTCAATACCGAGAAGAAAGAAGACACCACCCACCATGAGGAGAAATGTCACCGAGAACAGAAACGTTACTGCCACAGCGACACTGGCAAGAGAGTCACCACTAGTGATGAGCGAGCATGCTCGTTACTCGAGATTTACGAGCATGCTCGGGTGTTTCCCGAGTATCTTCAGCGTGCTTGGACGTTATGTTTGAGTGGAGCTGTGTGCATGATTTCAACAGTTTGACAGCTTTAATACATGTGAGGAATGCCTTTTTCTTAGGCATTCCTCACATGTATTAAAGCTGTCAAGCAGTCACAAATCATGCACACAGCGTGACTCAAACATACAGTGAAGGAAATAATTATTTGATCCCTTGCTGTTTTTATAAGTTTGCCCACTGACAAAGACATGAACAGCCTATAATTTTAAGAGTAGGTTAATTTTAACATTGCGAGATAGAATATCCCCAAAAAATCAAGAAAATCATATTATATAAATTAGATCAATTTATTTTGTATTTTGCAGTGAGAAATAAGTATTTGATTCCACTGGCAAACAACACTTAATACTTGGTGGCCAAACCCTTGTTGGCAGCACAGCAGTCAGAGGTTGTTTGTAGTTGATGATGAGGGTTGCGCACATGTCAGGAGGAGTTTTGGTCCACTCCTCTTTGCAGATCATCTCTAAATCATTCAGATTTTGAGGCTGTCGCTTGGCAACTCGGATCTTCAAATCCCTCCATAAGTTTTTTATGGGATTAAGGTCTGGAGACTGGCGAGGCCACTCCATGATCTTAATGTGCTTCTTTTTAAGCCACTCCTTTGTTGCCTTAGCTGTATGTTTTGGGTCATTGTCTTGCTGGAAGACCCAGCCACGACCCATTTTTAATGTCCTGGTGGAGGGAAGGAGGTTGTCACTCAGGATTTTACGGTACATGGCTCCATCCATTCTCCCATTGATGCGGTGAAGTAGTCCTGTGCCCTTAGCAGAGAAACACCCCCAAAACATAATGTTTCCACCACCATGCTTGACAGTGGGGATGGTGTTCTTTGGGTCATAGGCAGCATTTCTCTTCCTCCAAACACGTCTACTTGAGTTAATACCAAAGAGCTCAATTTTTGTCTCATCTGACCACAGCATTCTCCCAATAACTCAAGAATCATCCAGGTGTTCATTGGCAAGCTTCAGACGGGCCTCCACATGTGCCTTCTTGACAGGGGGACCTTGCGGACACTGCAGGATTTTAAACCTTTAAGGCGTAATGTGTTACCAATGGTTTTCTTGGTGACTGTGGTCCCAGCTGTCTTGAGATCATTAACAAGTTCCCCCCGTGTAGTTTTAGGCTGATCTCTCACCTTCCTCATGATCAAGGATACCCCACGAGGTGAGATTTTGCATGGTTCCCCAGATCGATGTCGATTGACAGTCATTTTGTATTTCTTCCATTTTATTACTATTGCACCAACAGATGTCTCCTTCTCACCCAGCGTCTTACTTATAGATTTGTAGCCCATTCCAGCTTTGTGCAGGTCTATGATCTTGTCTCTGACATCCTTAGAAAGCTCTTTGGTCTTGCCCATGTTGTAGAGGTCAGAGTCTGACTGATTGAGTCTGTGGACAGGCGTCTTTTATACAGGTGACTATGTAAGACAGTGGTCTGTAATGCAGGTAGTTGATTAGGAGCCAGAACTCATAATGGTTTGTAGGGGATCAAATACTTATTTCTCACTGCAAAATGCAAATACATTTATCTAATTTATACAATGTGATTTTCTTGATTTTTTTTGGGGGGTATTCTATCGCTCAATGTTAAAACTAACCTACCCTTAAAATTATAGACTGTTCATGTCTTTGTCAGTGGACAAACTTACAAAAACAGCAAGGGATCAAATAATTATTTCCTTCACTGTAACACCCGAGCACGCTGAAGATACTCGGCGAAAGGGTTAACAGAACATACTCGCTCATCACTAGTCACCACCTGAGGAGAGAGACTTCAGCGCTTGATGCAAGGAGAGATGTCACTGCCACTGCAACACTGGGAAGAGAGATATCACTGCCCACTGAAAGGAGAAACATCACCACCACTAGGAACAAAAACACCACAACACCGGGAAGAGACGTCCCTGCACGCTGCAAGGAGGTGAGACATCACCGTCTAATGCGAGGAGAAATGTCACCACCGGACGCGACACTGAGAGATATCAACAACACTGGGAAGAGAGATGTCACCACGAGGAGAAACATCACTGTGACCAAGAAAAGAGACCTCTCTAACACCGCCATCCACTCTGAGGAGCACAGACGTTACTGCCCTCACAAGGAGAGAGATGTCCCGCCACTGCGATACCGGGAACAGAGATGTCGTTGCCACTGTGACACAGGGAACAGAGACGACACTGTGAGGAGATGGGTCACCACCCTACGCGACACTGGGAACAGAGATGTCACTGCCTGCCGCGACACTGAAAACAGTTGTCACCGCCTGCCATGACACTGGTAACAGAGCTATCACCTCCACTGCAAGGAAAAAGTCACCTCCTGACAAGAGAAGAGAGACGTCACCACCCAATGCAACACTGCGAGGGTGGGAAACGGCCTTGCCACCATGAACAAATACCCGCCGCGACACTGCAAGGAGAGATGTCACCGCCATCGCAACACCGGAAACAGAGACGTCACCGTGAGGAAAGATGTCATTTTCACCTCAAGGAGAAACATCACTGCCCGATGCGAGGAGGAGAGATGTCATCGCTTGACGTGAGGAGAGAGATGTCACCACCCGCCGTGACACTGGAAACAAATGTCACTGCCTACCTCAACACGATGGGGAGCGAGACGTCACCGCACCCTGTGACACTGGGAATAGAGATGACACCACCCGACATGACTTTGTGAGAAGAAAAATGTTACTGTCCGCCTTGAGGGGAGAGATGTTGCCACCTGCCGTGAATCTGGGAACAGAGAACAGAGACATCACTGCCCGCCGTGACACCATCTAAAGAGATGTCACCGCCTGTATTGACACCTGAAACCTATCCTATGTTATTCCGCCGCGACACCATGAGGAGCGAGATGTCACTGCCTGCTGCAAAACTGGGAACAGAAATGCCAATGCCCACTACGACACCACAGAGAAAGAGATATTACTGCCTGCCCTCACTCTGGCAACAGAGATGTCACCGCCTGCCTCGACACCAGGAATAGTGACATCACCATCCCCACGACACTGCGAGGAGAAAGAAGTCATCGCTCGCCATGACACTGGGAACAGAGTCGTCATTGCCGACGCGACACCAGAAATAGATGACACCACCCGACATGACTCTGCAAGGAGAGAGATGCCATCGTGACATCAGCAACAGAGATGTCCCTCCCCACCGCGACACCGGGAACACTGTGAGGAGAGAGGCGTCGCAGCGAGGAGATTTGTCATAGCCTGCCACAACACTGTGAACAGTAACGTTGCCGCCCGCTGTAACATTGGGACCAGAGATGTAGTCTCCCGGGGTGGGAGGGAGTGTTTGTATTACACTGTGATATTAGACGGGTGGGGTGTCTTTATTACATGGGGGTGGAGTTTCACATTCTGTATTACACGAGGTGATAATACACGGGGGTGGAGTTTCTGTATCACACGTGATATAGTGGCCCCTAGTCAAAATAGTTTGGGCACCCCTGGTCAAAAGTACTGTTATTGTGAACAATTAAGCAAGTTGAAGATGAAATGATCTCTAAAAGTGCTACAGTTAAAGATGACACAATTAGAGTACTTTGTATTTTGGGCACAAAAAAAATGAAATTTTTTACATTTTTAAAAATTGCAAAAAGGAAAATGGGCCTATGCAAAAGTTTGTGCACCCTGCATGGTTAGTACCTAGTAGCGTCCCCTTTTGTAAGTATCACAGCTTATAAATGCTTTTTGTAGCCAGACAAGAGTCTTTCAATTCTTGTTTTAGGGAATTTCATCCATTCTTCTTAGGAAAATTTTTCCAGTTCTGTGAGATTCCTAGGTCGTCTTGCACGCTCTGCTATTTGAGATCTATCCACAGATTTTCCATGATGTTCAGATCTGGGGACTGTGAGGGCCATTGTAAAACCTTCATCTTGTGCCTTTTGAGGCCGTCTATTGTGGATTGTGACGTGTGTTTAGGATTATTATCCATTTGTAGAATCCTCCTTTTTTCAACTTCAGCTTTTTTACAGATGGTGTTATGTTTGCATCAAGAATTTGTTAACATTTAATTGAATTCATTTTTCCCTCTACTCATGAAATGTTCCTTATGCTATTGGCTGCAACACAACCCCAAAGCATGATTGATCCCCCACCATGCTTAATGGTTGGTGGGATGTTCTTCTCCTTACATTCTGTGCCCTTTTTCTTCACACATACCTTTGATCATTGTGGCCACAGAGTTCTATTTTACCTCATCGGTCCACAGGACTTGTTTCCAAAATGTATCAGGCTTGTTTAGATGTTCTTTTGCACTTCTGACACTGAATTTTATGGTGAGGACGCAGGAGAGGTTTTCTTCTGATTACTTTTCCATGAAGGCCATATTTGTGCAGGTGTCTCTGAACAGTAGGACAATGTACCACAAATCCAGAGTCTGCTAAATGTTTCTAAAGGTCTTTTGCAGTCAAGCAGGGGTTCTGACTTGCCTCTCTAGCAATCCTGTGAGCATCTCTCACTGAAATTTTGCTTGGTCTTCCAGACCTGATCTTGACCTCCACTGTTCCTGTTAACTGCCATTTCTTAATTACATTTCGAACTGAGGAAAGGGCAACTTGAAAATGCTTTGCTATCTTCTTCTAGCCTTCTCCTACTTTGTGGGCCGCCACCATTTTCATTTTCTGAGTGCTAGGAGGCTGCTTAGAAAAACTCATGGCTGCAGTTTTTTGGCACAGGGTTAGAGGAGGTTTTTATAAAGCTGGAAAATTTGTATCAGCTGGCCTGTCCTAACGATGATAGTGAACAAGCCATAACCCTAACAGGCTAATTAAGGTCTGAAACCATTGTCAAAGTTACCTGAGCACACAAATCTCCAAGGGTACCCAAATTTTTGAATGGGCCCATTTTCCTTTTTGTAATTTCTAAAAGGTAAAAAATAACTATATGTATTTTTTTTGCCTAAAATACAAAGGAAATGTTTCATCTTTAACTTTAGGCCTTTTAGAGATTATTTCATCTTCAACTTGCTTAACTGTTCACAGTAACAGTAATTTTGACCAGTGGTACCCACATTTTTACATGCCACTGTATTACATGGGGGTGTGTCTGTATTACTCTTGTGATATCAATAGATGTATTGGCTTCCTATGAGACAGGCTGAGAGATGACTGTGGGCTCCTGGGGACAATGTACAATGAGCTTGTGTAGACGGTTATGGCACAGATCCGAAGGTAGGGAGATTTCTTCCAGTAGAGAGTTAATTATAGACAGTTAGTTCTCTGTGTATGTGATGGCAGATCTCCAGCAGAAGATCACTTGTCATAGAGAAAAAATGAAAATCCATAAAAACATCTCCGGAGAGGGGACTTATCTCCCTTACATTGAACATATGGGATTAATTGTGGCAGGGGAAAACAGAAACTAATCATAACAGTGGAAGTGAGAGAGCTGAAACTTACATCTCCATTGAAGCAAGGGCCTTCTGAAATGATCAGGTTATTACAGAGGGAGATTTGCTGGGAAGAAGACACCAAAGCTGAGATTTGTTTACACAGAGGCGGGGAAGTATGCTTCTTCTGATCAAAGAATATTTCTGAGATACTTTGGAGTCAGTGATGAATATAGGGGTCTGCATCAATCCGATATTTATGGGAGACATATTTTCAGCATCGTAGAAAAATCCTTAAATTGGAGTAAAAGTGGGACACCATTGTTCTCAGCAGCGATCTGGACGTCAGAGATGCTTCCAGGGGTTTTCCCCATGCTGTTCTCCTTCCATTCAGCAATTTTTCCATCCATTTCAACATCCCTACCTCCTTGTAGGGTCTGCTGGAAAAATGCTTGGATTTCCCATTGACTCCCATTATATTCGTCACTCAAAACGAGCACCCGAGCATTAGGAATTGGTCAGTTCGAGCAACAGGCATCCGAGCATTTTAGTGCTCGCTCATCTTTAATACACACCTTTTCTGAAAGGCCACAGCGACTGGAACGCTATTAAGCAAGAGGCACCACTAATCAAACAACACCATGAAGACCAAGGACATCTCCAAAAAGTCAGGGATAAAGTTGTTGAGTAGTACTGTACAAGTCAGGGTTGAGTTATAAAAAAAAATATTCCAATCTCTGATGATCTCCTGGAGCACCATAAAATGGAAAGAACATGGTACAACAACAAACCTGCCAAGAGAGGGCGCCCACCAAAACTCTCAGCCCGGCCAAGGAGGGCACTAATCAGAAAGGCAGCACAGAGACCAAAGGTAATCCTGAAGGAGCTGCAGAGTTCCCAAGCAGTGGCTGGAATATCTGTCCATATGACCACAATAAGCCGCACACTCCATAGAGTTGGCCTTTATGGAAGAGTGGTCAGAAAAAACATTTACTTGTAGACAAAAATTGTAAGGCTCATTTTGAGTTTGCCAAAAGACATGGGAGATTCACCAAATGCATGGAAGAAGGTGCTATAGTCAGAGGAGACCAAAATGTAACTTTTTGGCCACTATGGTAAACACTCTGGCGCCAAACCAACCCAGCTCATCACCTCAAGAACACCATCCCCACAGTGAAACATGGTGGTGGCAGCATCATGTGGTGGAGGTGTTTTTCGGAAGCAGGGACAGAGAAAATGGTCCAAGTCGAAGGGAAGATGGATCGTTTAAGGTGGCTGCCGGATACATAGTTGATGGGAGGTATGTATCACGGAGGTGGTTGTCCTCTGTGATGTAAACCTGGGGTAATTCTCTAGTGCATAGTACTAAAAGGCTTGTTTTGTGCATCTTGGCCAGGTTTTTACGGGCAGCCTGAGAGATGGACGGGTCTTTCTGCCCATATACCCACCCCTGGGTGTGTTACACAAGGTAAAATGAAGTCTGTTTGTTTGACACATGGAATGTGTCTGGAGGTAAGAAAACCTCCTGTTTAATATCTCCAGACTGAGCCGATATACTGGATGCTATCCAGCCTGTGTGTCCTGGACTGTCTCTAAAGTGACTGTGTTGGAACTGTTTACTTTTTTTGCCTGCACTGAAAGGCCGTTTATATTCCTTTGCTTGTGGCATGTGTGAAGACACATGCCACAGTCCATCGAGGTACAAGGCCAGGAGACCCGAGGGTCCCACCCTGGCCTCTCCAAGAGTTTCCATGGGGCCAGATGACTGACTGGTCCCAATCTGGCTTCTCCGGATGTCTCCATGAGTTCCAGGTGACCAGAGGATCCCACCTAGAAACCCCAAACAACATATCCATGGGGCCAGGTGACTTCACCGTCCCAACCTGGTCTCCCCAAATGTATCCATGGGTTCTCTGATGGTCAATGTAGCAGATCTGTATCTTTCCAGTCACGGCCGTATACCCTTAGGCTGGAATCATGTAGAATCCAAATCTGTGTCTCTCTGGATTGAGCCATGCTACAACCTACTCTCCTGAAGAGTCTGTCTGATCTTTGATTCTCCTTGTAAAGTCTGCCTGCCACAGAGGCCTTATTCCTTAAATATTTCACATTTGTTTTTTCAAGTGCACATCAACAGGGCAAGGATTAGGGAGGGTATTATTCCACAGGGCTCAGGTCTCATTGTTTGTGCATTTAATCAATTTACATAGTTGGTATAGCAGGGGGGACTCTTTATATCAACATCTAGCTGGCTTTAGTACAATATGCAATTAGCATAGTAACAAACATCATTGTTTCACCTGGAGTCACTGTCCTTGACCAGCCACAGAAATACACATTCACAAGTCAACACAAACACAATAGTGTTTTTCTCTTGGCTTACCAAATCTAGACGTCTGGCTGATTAAGATAAGAAGCTGTTTCATCACAGCATGGTTTATGAAGCACTAATAAACCAGCCTGGACATTTAAATGGAAACAGTTCCTGTGTTACCTCACCACGCACCCAAGTAAGTAGCATTGCCACAGGGAAAACGTGTAAATGTTCTGGAGTGGTCTAGTCAAAGCCCAGACCTTAATCCCATTGAGAATCTGTGGTCAGGCTTGAAGATTGCTGTTCACCAGAAGAAACCATCTAACTTGAAGGAGCTGAAGCAGTTTTGCCTTTCTTGTTTTGGAAGTGCCGTCAGTCTTTTCTGTTTCTATGTTTAAGCTTTGACTGAGCACTCCGCCTTTATGCCACAGGTGGTTTTAATTGCAATAGGATATCTTACTTTCCCACGCATAAGCAGATGGATGCCCCTTAGAGAGGTATTCACATTGGTAGGGTCCTGGTATTTTGAGAGATGCCTTAACGTGGCTACCAGGTACACATGAATTGGCCAATTTATGCGCTAAGAATTCTCATTTATTTCTATTTTCTACAGCAGTAATGCTGTTCATATTTCATATATTTCATGTTCGAATACCTAGGGTTACATTGTGCTGCTTTGTTTGTTATTTATTTATGTTGATCTCTAGCAGTCATCAGAGTAAAAAGAGAGAAAAATAATCACTATTACATGAGAGAAGAGTAAATTACCAGCAAGGGCTAGGGTGAAGGGCTATAAAAGAAGAGAGGAAACAGCAAGGGCTAGGGTGAAGGGCTATAAAAGAAGAGAGGAAACAGCAAGGGCTAGGGTGAAGGGCTATAGAAGAAGAGAGGAAACATTGATCAGGAAATATCACAAGTGAAGGTTTCAGTCCGTGATCTCTGGTATCACATCAGAGAAGAGTGATACACACGTAGTGGAACAATAGATCTCTATCAGGAAAGGGTGATCTTCAGCATTGGATCAGGGAAGAGATGTCTGACAGGGAACAGATTTCTGGCAGATGTAGACCAGCAGATTCACCCTGATCGCAGACCTCAAGCCAGTGGACAGTGCTGACTGTCATGGGAATCACAGAAAGGCAGCGCACTCAGCAGGTTCTAGTGCTGAATATCTGGACATGAAGGCTAAATCCTGCATGACTGTGGCCTGTCAATAGGGCACTTATTGGTGATAGACGATGGTCTTTCGATGGGGAAGTTACCTGGCAGTGGACGATGGCCCATACATAGGGCAATTATCTGGTGATGGACATTGTCTCATGTATAGACCAATTACCTGGTGGTGAACAATGGACCATTCATGGGGTTTTTGCCTGGCGGTGGACATAGGATTATAGATGTGTCAGTTACCTGGTGGTGGACATTGGTCTGTAAATGGGGCTATTACCTGGTGGTGGATCTTGGCCTGTAAATGCGTGGTTACTGGTGGTGGACATTGGTCTGTACACGGGGCAATTACCTGTTGGTGGACGTTAGTCTATAGATGGGGCCGTTGCCTGGTGGTGGATGGTTGTCTGTAAATGCAGTAGTTCCATGGTGTTGGATGATAGACTGTACATAGGGCAGTTACCTGGTGGTGGATGTTGATCTGTAGATGGGGCTGTTACCTGTTGGTGGACGTTAGTCTGTAGATGGGGCTGTTACCTGTTGGTGGACGTTAGTCTGTACATGAGGCAGTTACCTGTTGGTGGACGTTGGTCTGTAGATGAGACAGTTATCTGGTGGTGGATGTTGGTCTGTAAATGAGGCAGTTACCTTGTGGTGGATGTTGGTCTGTAAATGGGCAGTGTGAAGACACTGAGTCTTCCTTGGGAATAATACTACTCAGACAACACAGGGTGAGGGTAAAACAGTGTGGAAATACTTTATTGAACCACCAAATGGACAATAAACACATAGAACAGTCCTAGCAAATACTCAAGATGGTACAACATTATACAGTCTCACCCTCTCGCTGGCCCACCTGGGATAGAACAGCTGTGACTTTGGGACTCCCAGGACCAATTACCTCAACCAGTAGCCCCCCCGCTTTTGGCAGGCCCCCACAGAGAGAAGGTAGCGGCAAGCTTAGGAAGCTGACAGTCCATAGAGGTACAAGGCCAGGAGAACCGAGGGTCCCACCCTGGCCTCTCCGAGAGTTTCCATGGGGCCAGATGACCGGCTGGTCCCAATCTGGCTTCTTTGAATGTCTCCATGGGTTCCAGGCGACCGGAGGGTCCCACCTGGCAACCCCAAACAGCATATCCATGGGACCAGATGATGTCATCGTCCCAACCTGGTCTCCCCAAAATGTATCCATGGGCTCTCAAATGATCAATGGAGCAGATCTTTATCTTTCCAGTCAGGGCCATATACCCTTAGGCTGGAATCATGTAGAATCCAAATCTGTGTCTCTTTGGATAAAGCCATGCTACCAAGCTGATGGTTTGAAGAGAGTCTGATCTTTGATTCATTCTCCTTGTAAAGTCTCTTTCAATTCTCTGTTTCAAATCTGCCTGATACAGAGAGATATGTTCCTTAACTAGTTCACATTTGTTCTTTCAAGTACACATCCACAGGGCAAGTGTTAGGAAGGGTATTATTCCACAGGGCTCAAGTCTCATTGTTTGAGCCTTTAATCAATTTACATAGTTGGTATAGCTGGGGGCTCTTGTAAATAAACATCTAGCTGGCCTTAGTACAATATGCAATTAGCATAGTAACAAACATCATTGTTTTAGAACCAAGAGAAGAAAGAAATTCAGGGTTATACAAATACTGGTCTGTCCTTCCTGACCCACCAAAGAAACACACACAAGATCTAAAGTCAACACAAACACAATAGTGCATTTCTCTTGGCTTAACAAATCTAGACATCTGGCTGATTAAGATTACAAGCTGTTTCGTCACAGGTAGTGGATGTTGGTGTTTAGATGGGGCAGTTACATGGTGGTGGATGTTGGTCTGTAGATGAGGCAGTTACCTGGTGGTGGATGTTGGTGTGTAGATGGGGCAGTTATCTGGTGGTGGATGTTGCTCTGTAGATGGGACAGTTACCTGGTGGTGGATGTTGGTCTGTAGATGGGGCAGTTACCTTGTGGTGAATGTTGGTGTTTACATGGGGCAGTTACCTGGTGGTCGATGTTGGTCTGTAAATGGGGCAGTTACCTGGTGGTGGACGTTGGTGTTTAGAAGGGGCAGTTACCTGGTGGTGGATGTTGGTGTTTAGATTGGGCAGTTACCTGGTGGTGGACGTTGGTCTGTAGATGGGGTAGTTACTTGGTGGTGGATGTTGGACTGTACATGGGGCAGTTACCTGGTGGTGGATGTTGGTATGCAGATGGGGCAGTTACCTGGTGGTGGATGTTGGTCTGCAGATGGAGCAGTTACCTGGTGGTGGACGTTGGTCTGTTGATGGGGCAGTTACCTGGTGGTAGATGTTGGTGTATATATGGGGCAGTTACCTGGTGGTGGATGTTGGTGTTTAGAAGGGGCAGTTACCTGGTGGTGGATGTTGGTGTTTAGATTGGGCAGTTACCTGGTGGTGGACGTTGGTCTGTAGATGGGGTAGTTACTTGGTGGCGGACGTTTTTTCTGTACATGGGGCAGTTACCTAATGGTTGTTTTTTGTCTGCAGATGGGGCAGTTACCTGGTGGTGGATGTTGGTCTGCAGATGGGGCAGTTACCTGGTGGTGGATGTTGGTCTGTAGATGGGGCAGTTATCTGGTGGTAGATGTTGGTGTATAAATGGGGCAGTTACCTGGTGGTGGATGTTAGTCTGTAGATGGGTCAGTTATCTGGTAGTGGATGTTGGTCTGTAGGTGAGGCAGTTACCTGGTGGTAGATGTTGGACTGTAGATGAGACAGTTACCTGTTGGTGGACATTGGTCTGTAGATGGGGCAGTTACCTGGTGGTGGATGTTGGTCTGTAGATGGAACAGTTACCTGGTGGTGGATGTTGGTCTGTAGATGGGGCAGTTACCTGGTGGTGGATGTTGGTCTGTAGTTGGAACAGTTACCTGGTGGTGGATGTTGGTCTGTAGTTGGAACAGTTACCTGGTGGTGGATGTTGGTCTGCAGATGGGGCAGTTACCTGGTCGTGGATGTTGGTCTGCAGATTGGGCAGTTACCTGGTGGTGGACGTTGGTCTGTAGATGTGGCAGTTATCTGGTGGTAGATGTTGGTGTATAAATGGGGCAGTTATCTGGTGGTGGATGTTGGTCTGTAGATGAGGCAGTTACCTGGTGGTAGATGTTGGACTGTAGATGAGACAGTTACCTGTTGGTGGACATTGGTCTGTAGATGGGGCAGTTACCTGTTGGTGGACATTGGTCTGTAGATGGGGCAGTTACCTGGTGGTGGATGTTGGTTTGTAGATGGGGCAGTTACCTGGTGGTGGATGTTGGTCTGTAGATGGAACAGTTACCTGGTGGTGGATGTTGGTCTGTAGTTGGAACAGTTACCTGGTGGTGGACATTGGTCTGTAGATGGGGCAGTTATGTGGTGGTGGATGTTGGTCTGTAGATAGAACCGTTACCTGGTCGTGGTTGTTGGTCTGTAGATGGGGCAGTTACCTGGTGGTGGATATTGGTCTGTAGATGGAACAGTTACCTGGTGGTGGATGTTGGTCTGTAGTTGGAACAGTTACCTGGTGGTGGATGTTGGTCTGTAGATGAGGCAGTTCCCTGGTGGTAGATGTTGGACGGTAGATGAGGCAGATACCTGATGGTGGAAGTTTAATTATAGATTGGGTAGTTACTCGGTGGTAGGCGATGGTCTTTCAATGTGACAGCTATCTAGTAGTGGACGTTGGCCTGTTAGTGGGGCAGTTACCTGGCGATGGACATAGGATTGTAGATGTGACAGTTACTTGGCGGTAGTCGATGGCCCGTAGATGGGGCAATTACCTGGCAATGGACGATGGACTGTGCTGTCCAAGTGACTCCAGGCAGACAAGGCCCTGGCTTATGATGTCTCTGTCCTGCAGATCCCCCTCATTTATAGCAATCAGCTGATAATGGGATCATGTCGTGTGATTCTCTGTCCCAGGTCCAGAACTTGATCCACATACACAAGGGAAGTGAGCGCTCAGCATATCCCAGGGGTCACAAGCAAGCGCAAGAAGAAAATACATGGGTAGAATTTAGTGGACACACAGCGAGCTCTACAGCTCTGCTACATCAGCAGCTCCTATTATATACCAGTGCTACACATTCATTATATTAACCCTTTCTAAATCAGACACTATAAGGACTCAATGTATATTTTGCAAACAAAAGAGATAAGAATATAGGAATATAGAGAAAGCAGATATAGGATGAGGCCGGATATCTGTACATTATAGGATGTAGGATATAGAATGAGGCCCGATATCTGGACATTATAGGATGTAGGATATAGAATGTGACCGGATATCTGGACATTATAGGATGTAGGATATAGAATGTGGCTGGATATCTGGACATTATAGAATGTAGGATATAGAATGAGGCCGGATATCTGGACATTATAGGATGTAGGATATAGAAAGTGGCCGGATATCTGGACATTATAGGATGTAGGATATAGAATGAGGCCGGATATCTGGACAATATAGAATGTAGGATATAGAATGAGGCCAGATATCTGGACATTATAGGATGTAGGATATAGAATGAGGCCGGATATCAGGACATTATAGAATGTAGGATATAGAATGTGGTCGGATATCAGGACATTATAGAATGTAGGATATAGAATGGGGCCGGATATCTGGACATTATAGGATGTAGGATATAGAATGAGGCCGGATATCTGGACATTATAGAATGTAGGATATAGAATGTGGCCGGATATCTGGACATTATAGGATGTAGGATATAGAATGTGGCCGGATATCTGAACATTATAGGATGTAGGATATAGAATGAAGCCGGATATCTGGACATTATAGGATGTAGGATATAGAATGAGGCCGGATATCTGGACATTATAGGATGTAGGTTGTAGAATGAGGCCGGATATCTGGACATTATAGGATGTAGGATGTAGAATGAGGCCGGATATCTGGACATTATAGGATGGAGGATATAGAATGAGGCTGGATATCTGGACATTATAGAATGTAGGATATAGAATGTGGCCGGATATCTGGACATTATAGGATGTAGGATATAGAATGAGGCCGGATATCTGGACATTAAAGGATGTAGGATATAGAATGTGGCCGGATATCTGGACATTATAGGATGTAGGATATAGAATGTGGCCGGATATCTGGACATTATACAGTCATGGCCAAAAGTTTTGAGAATGACACCAAAATTATATTTTCACATGATCTGCTGGCCTCTGGTTTTTATTAGTGTTTGTCTGATGTTTATATCACATACAGAAATATAATTGCAATCATATTATGAGTACCAATAGGTTACATTGACAGTTAGAATGAGTTAATGCAGCAAGTCAATATTTGCAGTGTTGCCCCTTCTTCTTCAAGACCTCTGTAATTCTCTCTGGCATGCTCTCAATCAACTTTTGGACCAAATCCTGACTGATAGCAGTCCATTCTTGCATAATCAATGCTTGCATTTTGCCAAAATTTGTTGGTTTTTGTTTGTCCACCCGTCTCTTGATGATTGACCACAAGTTCTCAATGGGATTAAGATCTGGGGAGTTTCCAGGCCATGGACCCAAAATCTCTATGTTTTGTTCCATGAGCCATTTAGTTATCACCTTTGCTTTATGGCAAGGTGCTCCATCATGCTGGAAAAGGCATTGTTTGGCGCCAAACTGCTCTTGGACGGTTGGGAGAAGTTGCTCTTGGAGGACATTCTGGTACCATTCTTTATTCATGGCTGTGTTTTTAGGCAAGACTGTGAGTGAGCCGATTCCCTTGGCTGAGAAGCAACCCCACACATGAATGGTTTCAGGATGCTTTACAGTTGGCATGAGACAAGACTGGTGGTAGCGCTCACCTCTTCTTCTCCGAATAAGCTGTTTTCCAGATGTCCCAAACAATCAAAAAGGGGATTCATCAGAGAAAATGACTTTGCCCCAGTCCTCAGCAGTCCACTCCCTGTACCTTTTGCAGAATATCAGTCGGTCCCTGATGTTTTTTCTGGAGAGAAGTGGCTTCTTTGCTGCCCTCCTTGAAACCAGCCCTTGCTCAAAGAGTCTCCGCCTCACAGTGCGTGCAAAAGCACTCACACCAGCCTGCTGCCATTCCTGAGCAAGCTCGGCACTGCTGGTAGTCCCATCCCGCAGCTGAAACAGTTTTAAGATACGGTCCTGGCGCTTGCTGGTCTTTCTTGGGCGCCCTGGAGCCTTTTTGACAACAATGGAAGCTCTCTCCTTGAAGTTCTTGATGATGCGATAGATTGTTGACTGAGGTGCAATCTTTGTAGCTGCGATACTCTTCCCTGTTAGGCCATTTTTGTGCAGTGCAATGATGGCTGCACGTGTTTCTTTAGAGATAACCATGGTTAACTGAAGAGAAACAATGATACCAAGAACCAGCCTCCTTTTAAAGTGTCCAGTGATGTCATTTTTACTTAATCATGACTGATTGAACGCCAGCCCTGTCCTCATCAACACCCACACCTGTGTTAATGGATCAATCACTAAAATGATGTTAGCTGCTCCTTTTAAGGCAGGACTGCAATGATGTTGAAATGTGTTTTGGGGGTTAAAGTTCATTTTCTGGGCAAATATTGACTTTGCAAGTACTGTAATTGCTGTTAAGCTGATCACTCTTTGACATTCAGGAGTATATGCAAATTGCCAATACAAAAAATAAAGCAGTAAACTTTGGAAAAATTACTATTTGTCTCATTCTCAATACTTTTGGCCATGACTGTAGAATGTAGGATATAGAATGAGGCCAGATATCTGGACATTATAGGATGTAGGATATAGAATGAGGCCGGATATCTGGACATTATAGGATGTAGGATATAGAATGAGGCCGGATATCTGGACATTATAGGATGTAGGATATAGAATGTGGCCGGATATCTGGACATTATAGGATGTAGGATATAGAATGTGGCCCGATATCTGGACATTATAGAATGTAGGATATAGAATGAAGCCGGATATCTGGACATTATAGGATGTAGGATATAGAATGAGGCCGGATATCTGGACATTATAGGATGTAGGATATAGAATGAGGCTGGATATCTGGACATTATAGGATGTAGGATATAGAATGTGGCCGGATATCTGGACATTATAGAATGTAGGATATAGAATGTGGCCGGATATATGGACATTATAGGATGTAGGATATAGAATGAGGCCGGATATCTGGACATTATAGGATGTAGGATATAGAATGTGGCCGGATATCTGGTCATTATAGGATGTAGGATAAAGAATGAGGCCGGATATCTGGACATTATAGGATGTAGGATATAGAATGTGGCCGGATATCTGGACATTATAGGATGTAGGATATAGAATGAGGCCGGATATCTGGACATTATAGGATGTAGGATATAGAATGAGGCTGGATATCTGGACATTATAGGATGTAGGATATAGAATGTGGCCGGATATCTGGACATTATAGAATGTAGGATATAGAATGTGGCCGGATATCTGGACATTATAGAATGTAGGATATAGAATGTGGCCGGATATCTGGACATTATAGAATGTAGGATATAGAATGTGGCCAGATATCTGGACATTATAGGATGTAGGATATAGAATGAGACCGGATATCTGGACATTATAGGATGTAGGATATAGAATGTGGCCGGATATCTGGACATTATAGGATGTAGGATATAGAATGAGGCCGGATATCTGGACATTATAGAATGTAGGATATAGAATGAGGCCGGATATCTGGACATTATAGAATGTAGGATATAGAATGAGGCCGGATATCTGGACATTATAGAATGTAGGATATAGAATGAGGCCGGATATCTGGACATTATAGGATGTAGGATATAGAATGAGGCCGGATATCTGGACATTATAGGATGTAGGATATAGAATGAGGCTGGATATCTGGACATTATAGGATGTAGGATATAGAATGAGGCCGGATATCTGGACATTATAGGATGAAGGATAAAGAATGTGGCCGGATATCTGGACATTATAGGATGTAGGATATAGGATGAGGCCGGATATCTGGACATTATAGGATGTAGGATATAGGATGAGGCCGGATATCTGGACATTATAGAATGTAGGATATAGAATGAGGCCGCATATCTGGACATTATAGGATGTAGGATATAGAATGAGGCTGGATATCTGGACATTATAGGATGTAGGATATAGAATGTGGCCGGATATCTGGACATTATAGGATGAAGGATAAAGAATGTGGCCGGATATCTGGACATTATAGGATGTAGGATATAGGATGAGGCCGGATATCTGGACATTATAGGATGTAGGATATAGGATGAGGCCGGATATCTGGACATTATAGAATGTAGGATATAGAATGAGGCCGCATATCTGGACATTATAGGATGTAGGATATAGAATGAGGCCGGATATCTGGACATTATAGGATGTAGGATATAGAATGAGGCTGGATATCTGGACATTATAGGATGTAGGATATAGAATGTGGCCGGATATCTGGACATTATAGAATGTAGGATGTAGAATGTGGCCGGATATCTGGACATTATAGAATGTAGGATATAGAATGTGGCCGGATATATGGACAATATAGGATGTAGGATATAGAATGAGGCCGGATATCTGGACATTATAGAATGTACGATATAGAATGAGGCCGGATATCTGGACATTATAGAATGTAGGATATAGAATGAGGCCGGATATCTGGGCATTATAGGATGCAGGATATAGATTGAGGCCGGATATCTGGACATTATAGGTTGTAGGATATAGAATGTGGCCGGATATCTGGACATTATAGGATGCAGGATATAGAATGAGGCTGGATATCTGGACATTATAGGATGTAGGATATAGAATGATGCCGGATATCTGGACATTATAGAATGTAGGATATAGAATGAGGCTGGATATCTGGACATTATAGAATGTAGGATATAGAATGAGGCCGGATATCTGGACATTATAGAATGTAGGATATAGAATGAGGCCGGATATCTGGACATTATAGGATGTAGGATATAGAATGAGGCCGGATATCTGGACATTATAGGATGTAGGATATAGAATGAGGCTGGATATCTGGACATTATAGGATGTAGGATATAGAATGAGGCCGGATATCTGGACATTATAGGATGAAGGATAAAGAATGTGGCCGGATATCTGGACATTATAGGATGTAGGATATAGGATGAGGCCGGATATCTGGACATTATAGGATGTAGGATATAGGATGAGGCCGGATATCTGGACATTATAGAATGTAGGATATAGAATGAGGCCGCATATCTGGACATTATAGGATGTAGGATATAGAATGAGGCTGGATATCTGGACATTATAGGATGTAGGATATAGAATGTGGCCGGATATCTGGACATTATAGGATGAAGGATAAAGAATGTGGCCGGATATCTGGACATTATAGGATGTAGGATATAGGATGAGGCCGGATATCTGGACATTATAGGATGTAGGATATAGGATGAGGCCGGATATCTGGACATTATAGAATGTAGGATATAGAATGAGGCCGCATATCTGGACATTATAGGATGTAGGATATAGAATGAGGCCGGATATCTGGACATTATAGGATGTAGGATATAGAATGAGGCTGGATATCTGGACATTATAGGATGTAGGATATAGAATGTGGCCGGATATCTGGACATTATAGAATGTAGGATGTAGAATGTGGCCGGATATCTGGACATTATAGAATGTAGGATATAGAATGTGGCCGGATATATGGACAATATAGGATGTAGGATATAGAATGAGGCCGGATATCTGGACATTATAGAATGTACGATATAGAATGAGGCCGGATATCTGGACATTATAGAATGTAGGATATAGAATGAGGCCGGATATCTGGGCATTATAGGATGCAGGATATAGATTGAGGCCGGATATCTGGACATTATAGGTTGTAGGATATAGAATGTGGCCGGATATCTGGACATTATAGGATGCAGGATATAGAATGAGGCTGGATATCTGGACATTATAGGATGTAGGATATAGAATGATGCCGGATATCTGGACATTATAGAATGTAGGATATAGAATGAGGCCGGATATCTGGACATTATAGAATGTAGGATATAGAATGAGGCCGGATATCTGGACATTATAGAATGTAGGATATAGAATGAGGCCGGATATCTGGACATTATGCGATGTAGGATATAGAATGAGGCCGGATAATTGGACATTATAGGATGTAGGATATAGAATGTGGCCGGATATCTGGACATTATAGGATGAAGGATATAGAATGTGGCCGGATATCTGGACATTATAGAATGTGGCCGGATATCTGGACATTATAGAATGTAGGATATAGAATGAGGCCGGATATCTGGACATTATACGATGTAGGATATAGAATGAGGCCGGATATCTGGACATTATAGAATGTAGGATATAGAATGAGGCCGGATATCTGGACATTATAGAATGTAGGATATAGAATGAGGCCGGATATCTGGACATTATTGGATGTAGGATATAGAATGAGGCCGGATATCTGGACATTATAGAATGTAGGATATAGAATGAGGCCGGATATCTGGACATTATAGGATGTAGGACATAGAATGTGGCCGGATATCTGGACATTATAGAATGTAGGATATAGAATGTGGCCGGATATCTGGACATTATAGGATGAAGGATATAGAATGTGGCCGGATATCTGGACATTATAGGATGTAGGATATAGAATGTGGCTGGATATCTGGACATTATAGGATGTAGGATATAGAATGAGGCCGGATATCTGGACATTATAGGATGTAGGATATAGAATGAGGCCGGATATCTGGACATTATAAGATGTAGGATATAGAATGAGGCCGGATATCTGGACATTATAGGATGTAGGATATAGAATGAGGCCGGATATCTGGACATTATAGAATGTAGGATATAGAATGAGGCCTGATATCTGGACATTGTAGGATGTAGGATTTAGAATGAGGCCGGATATCTGGACATTATAGGATGTAGGATATAGAATGAGGCTGGATATCTGGACATTATAGGATGTAGGATATAGAATGTGGCCGGATATCTGGACATTATAGGATGTAGGATATAGAATGTGGCCGAATACCTGGACATTATAGAATGTAGGATATAGAATGAGGCTGGATATCTGGACATTATAGGATGTAAGATATAGAATGAGGCCGGATATCTGGACATTATAGAATGTAGGATATAGAATGAGGCCGGATATCTGGACATTATAGAATGTAGGATATAGAATGAGGCCGGATATCTGGACATTATAGAATGTAGGATATAGAATGAGACCGGATATATGGACATTATAGGATGTAGGATATAGAATGAGGCCGGATATCTGGACATTATAGGATGTAGGATATAGAATGTGGCCGGATATCTGGACATTATAGAATGTAGGATATAGAATGAGGCCGGATATCTGGACATTATGGAATGTAGGATATAGAATGAGGCCGGATATCTGGACATTATAGAATGTAGGATATAGAATGAGGCCGGATATCTGGACATTATAGGATGTAGGATATAGAATGAGGCCGGATATCTGAACATTATAGGATGTAGGATATAGAATGAGGCCGGATATCTGGACATTATAGGATGTAGGATATAGAATGAGGCCGGATATCTGGACATTATAGGATGTAGAATGAGGCCAGATATCTGGACATTATAGGATGTAGGATGTAGAATGTGGCCGGATATCTGGACATTATAGGATGTAGGATATAGAATGAGGCCGGATATCTGGACATTATAGGATGTAGGATATAGAATGAGGCCGGATATCTAGACATTATAGGATGTAGGATATACGATGAGGCTGGATATCTGGACATTATAGGATGTAGGATATAGAATGAGGCTGGATATCTGGACATGATAGGATGTAGGATATAGAATGTGGCCGGATATCTGGACATTATAGGATGTAGGATATAGAATGAGGCCGGATATCTGGACATTATAGGATGTAGGATATAGAATGAGGCCGGATATCTGGACATTATAGGATGCAGGATATAGAATGAGGCCGGATATCTGGACATTATAGGATGTAGGATCTAGAATGAGGCCGGATATCTGGACATTATAGGATGTAGGATATAGAATGAGGCTGGATATCTGGACATTATAGGATGTAGGATATAGAATGAGGCCGGATATCTGGACATTATAGGATGTAGGATATAGAATGAGGCTGGATATCTGGACATTATAGGATGCAGGATATAGAATGAGGCCGGATATCTGGACATTATAGGATGTAGGATATAGAATGAGGCTGGATATCTGGACATTATAGGATGTAGGATATAGAATGTGGCCGGATATCTGGACATTATAGGATGTAGGATATAGAATGAGGCCGGATATCTGGACATTATAGGATGTAGGATATAGAATGAGGCCGGATATCTGGACATTATAGGATGCAGGATATAGAATGAGGCCGGATATCTGGACATTATAGGATGTAGGATATAGAATGAGGCCGGATTTCTGGACATTATAGGATGTAGGATGTAGAATGAGGCCGGATATCTGGACACTATAGGATGTAGGATGTAGAATGAGGCCGGATATCTGGACATTATAGGATGTAGGATGAGGCCGGATATCTGGACATTATAGGATGTAGGATGTAGAATGAGGTCGGATATCTGGACATTATAGGATGTTGGATATAGAATGAGGCCGGATATCTGGACGTTATAGGATGCAGGATATAGAATGAGGCCGGATATCTGGACATTATAGGATGCAGGATATAGAATGAGGCCGGATATCTGGACATTATAGGATGTAGGATATAGAATGAGGCCGGATATCTGGACATTATAGGATGTAGAATGAGGCCGGATATCTGGACACTATAGGATGTAGGATATAGAATGAGGCCGGATATCTGGACATTATAGGATGCAGGATATAGAATGAGGCCGGATATCTGGACATTATAGGATGTAGGATATAGAGTGAGGCCGGATATCTGGACATTATAGGATGTAGGATGTAGAATGAGGCCAGATATCTGGACATTATAGGATGTAGGATATAGAATGAGGCCGGATATCTGGACACTATAGGATGTAGGATGTAGAATGAGGCCGGATATCTGGACATTATAGGATGTAGGATGTAGAATTAGGCCGGATATCTGGACATTATAGGATGTAGGATATAGAATGAGGCCGGATATCTGGACATTATAGGATGCAGGATAAAGAATGAGGCCGGATATCTGGACATTATAGGATGTAGGATATAGAATGTGGCCGGATATCTGGACATTATAGGATGTGGGATATAGGATGAGGCCGGATATCTTGACATTATAGGGTGTAGGATATAGAATGTGGCCGGATATCTGGACATTATAGGATGTAGGATGTAGAATGAGGCCAGATATCTGGACATTATAGGATGTAGGATGTAGAATGAGGCCGGATATCTGGACATTATAGGATGTAGGATATAGAATGAGGCCTGATATCTGGACATTATAGGATGTAGGATATAGAATGAGGTCGGATATCTGGACATTATACGATGTAGGATATAGAGTGAGGCCGGATATCTGGACATTATAGGATGTAGGATATAGAATGAGGCCGGATATCTGGACATTATAGGATGCAGGATATAGAATGAGGCCGGATATCTGGACATTATAGGATGTAGGATATAGAATGAGGCCGGATATCTGGGCATTATAGGATGTAGGATATAGAATGAGGCCGGATATCTGGACATTATAGGATGTAGGATATAGAATGAGGCCGGATATCTGAATATTATAGGATGTAGGATATAGAATGAGGCTGGATATCTGGACATTATAGGATGCAGGATAAAGAATGAAGCAGGATATCTGGACATTATAGGATGTAGGATATAGAATGAGGCCGGATATCTGTACATTATAGAATGTAGGATATAGAATGTGGCCGGATATCTGGACATTATAGGATGTAGGATATAGGATGAGGCCAGATATCTGGACATTATAGGATGTAGGATTTCGAATAATTCCAGATATTTGGACATTATAGGATGTAGGAAATAGATTGAGGTGGATATCTGGACATTATAGGATGTAGGATATAGAATGAGGCCGGATATCTGGACATTATAGGATGTAAGATATAGAATGAGGCCGGATATCTGGACATTATGCGATGTAGGATATAGAATAAGGCGGATATCTGGCCATTATAGGATGTAGGATATGGAATAAGGCCGATATCTGGCCATTAAAGCATGCAGGATATAGAGTGAGGCCAGTTATCCGCACATTATACTACGTAGGTGTAGCATCGGCGTCTCTGCCCCTGCCCGGCAGAGACGCCGTCCCCCTTACCGCCGTGGTACTGCACCGGCGTCTTCTGACCTCCCTGCAGCTGCTGCTGGTGCACGCAACCTCCTCGGCTCTTTGCTTAAGGCGCGCACGCTCCCTCCCTCTTAAAGGCCCCGGCCAATGGGGAGGGCTTCCCCTATAAAGGGCACCTCCTTCAATATGGAGGTGCCCGTGCAAGGTTATAACTTTGTGTTTGATACTCTGCTTCAGCCCTCTGGTCCCGCTGCTAGCCTGACTACTTGTCCAGCCCGCTAGCCAGACTACAAGTCCTGCCCGCCAGCCAGACTACAAGTCCAGTCCGTCTGCTTGTCTACTCTCGAGCCCGACAGTCTGTCTGCAGTCCAGTCCGCCAGTCTGTCTATGGGCTTTGTCCGCCTGCTTACCTGGAAGCACCTGCCTGTTACCTGCCGTGCCTACCAGCCAGCCTACCTGGAGGCGCCTGCCTGTGTCCTGCCGTGCCTGCCAGCTCGCTTACCTGGAAGCACCTGCCTGTTACCTGCCGTGCCTACCAGCCAGTGTGGCGCCCTGCTGCGCATTGGTGCCACAGATCCCGGATAGATGCATGGATGGATTTCTCCACAAGAGGCCCTCATAGCATTCACACACCTCCACCCTACCACCTCAGACCACCAGAGGGAGCCCGGATAGGGATATATATACTGGAGTGTGGAGTTAGGCAGGCAGTCTAGAGAACAGTTTCCTCAGGGGACAGAGTTAGTTCCAGTTCCTGCAGAAGACGAGCCTGAGAGAGGTCAGTCTGCAGTGGAGCTCAGCTAGTTCCTCTAGAGAGAGTTCAGACTCAGTGAGCTCAGATTAGTGAGCCAGGAGCGTGCCGATGCTCAGAGAGCGGCGAAGAGTAGCGAGGCCTACTGCCCGTGTGTAGCCTAGTGTAGGCCCCGAGCGTGGCCGAAGGTGAGTGGAGTAAACAAGCAACATAGGGGGCAGAGGAGCTTAACCAGCTCACCCCAAAACCATTTACCGGACACCGGGTCCGCGCCTAAGGGGGGCCTATATCCCCAGCAGGAATAACCGGAACCCCTGGAGAACTATACTTCCCAGTTTCACCAGAAGCTGACTGTAATACCAGGGTCAGGAGTCACGGAGGCCCCAGAGACCAGGGAGTGTGAACTCCAACAGAAGGCCCTACCACCAGGTCAGCAGGTGCAAGACAGAGACCAACTTAGGCCTAGCTCCAGGCAGATCAGAAACTTATCAAGGAAAGGCAAGGAACAGAAGGCACCACACCCGCTCACTGGGGAGAGTCCTGATATGCACCCTCCACCCTGAAGTACCCTGGACCGTGCCAGAAACACCACCAGTAAAGGTACTGAAGTGAACTGTTGTGTGTGTGCCTATTCTTCCTCTGACCCGGCTGGGTCCCCTCTGTCCTGCATCCTTCACCTACACTGCCCTGAGGCCCCGCTCCACCTGTGGGGAGTCGTACCAACTAAGCTGCCTAAACACCGGCCTCAGAGGACTGTCGCAGCCACAGGTGGCGTCACGAACATCCCTATCCCATACAACTTCCCTCCTTCTTTTAAGAGTGACCCCAGGGTACAGGCCCGGGAGCCGACCACCGTGACATCCCTCAAGATCAGGCAACAACAAGGCCCGGGCGCCGAGTCGTCCCCATCCCCCGGGCGCATCATCTCTTCCTGGCGTCACGAACAGGATTCCGTGCCCGCTGCAACGACGGAGTGTTGTGCCCGTTGCAACCGGGTACTGTGCGCCTTTAATCAAAACTATGTATTTAACTGTGGTGAAGATCGCCGCCATTGTTGTGCCGCCGAGCGGGAAGAAGGGCGTAACCACGGGAAACTGAGAGGCGTACCTGCTGAAGCGCGCGAAGCCCCGGACACGCCCCACGCCTCGACGTCAAACCAGGAAGTGCCAGGTCCTGGAAGGAGCCCCAGTGAGCGATCTGACGTAGGACGCAAGCGACGCAAGGTCCTGAAGGAAGACCGTCACCTGCGGAGCTGCGGCCTACCGGAAGAAAAGAAGGTAGGCCACGGTTCACTAGGGGGGCGCCAGAATGTTCGGAGAACAGCACAACGCCGGATACCGGTTAACGACCCTGATCAACCCGCGCCCGGCGCCGAGCAGGCCGGAGCAGCCGCTCCACCAGCAGGGCTTGTAACCCCTGTCATACCCATGGCCCTACCGTACATCCCTGGAGCGAAGTGGCTCCCCCAGTACAGCGGCAAACCAGATACCCTGTCTGGATTTAAAGGGAAAATATGCGGTATACTGACCATGTACTCTATGACGGGCAAGCAAAGAGCCGCTGTTGTATTGGGACAATTGACTGGTGCTGCGGAGCGAGAAGTAGAAACCTGGTCGGCCGCAGACCAGGTGTCAGTGTCCGCAATCTTTAAAAAGTTACAGACTGTCTTTGAGAATCGTACTGAGACAGACCTCCAGATGAGGTTCTACAACTGCTCTCAGCAACCGGGGGACAGTGTTCGGGACTATGCCTGGCGTTTACAAGGGGCCCTGCGAGCTCTGAAACAGGTTAGCCCAACCAGCATCAATGATGAAAATAGAATGCTGAAGGAACAGTTTATCCGGGGACTGAGGTCCCAAGAGGAGAGCAGGACTGTGCGTTGGTGGTCACTGGATCATGGCTATAAGGACATGGCTATAAAAGGACTGCAGCCCCTGGAAACAACTGCTACCCAATGTTACCAGGGTGGAGCCACCCCAGTGCCCGCAGCGTCCACCTTTTCCCCGGTGGATGTGACTCGCCCCCTGGGCCGTGGGGCACCCGGAACCGGGCTTTAGTGCGATGCTGGGAGTAGTAGTGGCGACCCGATCCCGTGGCTCAGGGTGGTCAGACCAAATTGTGGCAGTCTATTTGTAGAGCTATGAATGTCCGACTACGCCACCCGTGGATTGCGGTCAAGGATGACCGCCGCTGCAAGGCAGACCGCCGAGGCTGGTGTTAGTGTGCAGCACAGGGATAGGATAACTCTCCACGGGAAGAGTGTAGCCTCAGGGCAGTGTAAGAGGATGCTGGGGGTGATGGTGCAGGCGCAGCATAGATCACACAGAGTCCAATGGTACAGTTCAGGCCTTTTACTCACAGTTGAAATCCAAGTCACTTCTGTCAGCAATGACTGCCCAAGCCGTGCTGCGTCCACCAGGTGAGGAGGTGAGGGGCTCGGTCAACCCCCAGGCAGTTCAGGAGTATGGCACAGGACCCCTTTCTATCCTTTCTCTGGCCTCTCGTGCCCCACCAGTGACCACGCTTCTGTCCAGCTGCCTCGGGCCTTCTCTTGGTGAAACTTGGCGCCAGTTTCCCTGACCCTATGTGGTGCCTTCCTAGCGGGTGTAGCAGGGGGTCGCACCAATAGATGATCATGACCTCCGGTTTTTGGCTGACGCATGATTTACCTCCACCAACTTGGGAATCCGGTACCCTTCCACGACCTGACCCTTCACCCGATATAATGTAGGTTTGCAACGGTTGCTGTCCGTTCTGCTCTCTCTTAGGTTCCCTTCTGCCTTCTTGTTTCTGGAGCCTTTCTACTCCTCTGTCTCTCCTCTTTCCTTCCTTCTCCTCTTCTCCTCTCTGGCCCGGCCTTTTCTCTAGGCCTGCCTTCTGAGCAGAGCTCCTACAGAGCCCCTGCTCCCTGTCACTTCTCCACTGTACTGAACCGACTGAACTGAACCCTGACTAAAGATGGCTCCCACCTTTTATCTGCTTCTCTGTGTCTGAGCTCAGGTGACCTGCACCCAATGAGCTCCTTCCTATGCTCCAGAAACCATCCCCTTCTGCTCCTACATCACTGGGTTCTCACCCCCCTCCCCACTCCAGCCAGGGACATAGTCAGTTGTGCCTGCAATTATATGGGAGCACCGTCGAGCTGTCCCCCGGAAATGGGGTGTGTGTAAGTGTATGTATGCAGCTAACTGAGCCCTGGTCCACACTCCATCCTTACCTGGGAATGGAATATCACACCTCTGGTTGAGGTGCAATAACCCTGTAGCAACCGAACCCTCGGGGCACTACAGATGCTGAAGGCAAGGTGCAAGCAACGTCCCCTAGTGAGCTGGACAGCCTGCGCTCTGAAGTGCGTCAGTTGAGCAAAACCCTGACCACTGTACTGAGTGCCCTGCAGCTGCGGACGGAGCCCAGGGAGGAAGGAAGGATCCTGCTAGCCGACAGCCCTGAGGATGTCCCCTGGATGAGAAGGAGGAGGACAACGCCACCCCCTGGGAGGACCAGCGACCAACGCCGCTCGCGGAAGGACCCTGTCTGCCACCGCTGCCACAAGACAGGTCACGCCGTCCGGAGCTGTCCTTTAAATGAGCAAACCCTGGGGCCGAGGGCCAACACCCAGGAGTAGACCCCTCAGGCCCATCAAACTGATACCATCGGTTCGTGGGAGGAAGACCTTTCCTGTCCATCGTGCTGGACGGCATCGCGACACCCGGTCTGCAGGACACAGGATCTCAGGTAACCATAATGCCTGATGTCCTCTACAAAAGGTTTTGGTCCATAGACGAACTTCACCCACCAGATCCAAACCTTTCCGTGTATGCCTCAAACGGCCTCCCCCTTAACCTAGTCGCGGTTAAGGATGTGACAGTAAAGGTGGGAAGAGTGGAACTGAAGGACCAGGGACTAATTGTAGTAGAGACTAATCCTGATGATACAGACTTGTATATGAAACTTGGTACAAATATTGTTGGTAACTGTTTGGTAGAAGTGTTGTTCTTGCTCCAACAGATGGCTGACACCGCCAGACCAGGGCAGAGAAGGGCGCTCCAGAGAGAGATCCGAGCCCTTATGTACCAGCAACAGGTAAAGCTAACAGGCGCTGAAATTGGTAATGTACGGGTGACAGACCAGGTATCCATTGTGATTCCCCCGATGAGTGAAATGCTGATTTGGTGTAGAGCAGCAATAGCTCTCAAGGGACAGAGCTACCAGGCGGTAGTAGAGCCCATTAGCTCAGAGCATAGACCTAAACTCTTGACTGCCAGAGGGGTAGTGGATGAACGCAATGGGCGGGTGCCCGTACGCCTCCTAAACTATGGGGAGGACGAGGTTAGATTACCACGCTACGCCACTGTTGCCAAACTGTACACAGTAAATAACAACTCCATACACACGGCGGAGTCCTTAACCTCACCAGATGAAGTGGAGGATAATGACCCGGGAACCCAGGTGGAGGACTGGTGTCAACAGCTCCATGTTAGGACAGACACCACCCCTGCCCATCAGAAACAGGGTGTACACCGGGTGGTTCAGGAATACGAGCAGGTATTCAGTAAACACCCACTTGACTTTGGGAGGATTAAGGGAGTTCAACACCATATCCCCACAGGTGACCATCCACCCATCAAAGAACGTTACAGGCCTATACCACCAGCACACTACCAGAAGGCGAAGGAGATGTTGCACGACATGAAGAAGGCAGGGGTAATAAGAGATAGCTGTAGCCCCTGGGCAGCTCCCCTGGTCCTGGTCAGGAAAAAGGATGGAAGCATGAGGATGTGTGCAGATTACAGACAAGTAAATCGCATAACACATAAAGATGCATACCCTTTACCACGTATAGAGGAATCCCTGGCTGCCTTAAAGTCTGCAAATTACTTTTCCACCCTTGACCTCACTAGTGGGTACTGGCAAGTAGCTGTTGCTGAGGAGGATCGGGAGAAGACGGCCTTCACCACCCCGATGGGACTCTGCGAGTTCAACATCATGCCGTTCAGACTCTGCAACGCACCCGGAACGTTCCAGAGATTGATGGAGTGCTGTTTGGGACACTGCAACTTCAAGACCGTATTACTATACCTGGATGACGTGATAGTGTACTCCAAAACGTACGAGGACCATTTGAAGCACCTGGCAGAGGTATTTGAGTCATTGTCCCGGTATGGGATGAAGCTGAAGTGCCACCTGCTCAAGCTAAAGGTACAGTACCTGGGGCACATCGTCAGTCCAGAAGGAGTAGCACCAGACCCGGAGAAGGTCACTGCCATCCAGAAATGGCCGGAGCCGAAGAGCCTCAAGGAGGTACGTCAGTTCCTGGGACTAGTCGGGTATTACCGGAGGTTTGTGAAGGACTATGCCAAGAAAGCGGCGCCTTTGCAAGATCTCCTGGTAGGAGAGTCCGGGAGAGGCAGAAACCCCCCGTTCCAGTGCGGTAAGGAGCAAGCTGAATCCTTTGAGGTGATGAAGGAGATCCTGACCAGTGAAGAGATCCTAGCCTACCCTGACTTCAGCCAACCGTTCCTGCTGTACACTGATGCCAGCAACGAGGGATTAGGAGCTGTGTTAAGTCAGAAGCAGAATGGCCGAGAGAAGGTGATCGCCTGTGCAAGCAGGAAGCTCCGCCCGACCGAGAGGAATCCAGAGAACTATAGCAGCTTCAAGTTGGAGTTCCTGGCCCTGGTCTGGGCCATCGCCGAGCGGTTCAAGCAGTACCTAGCCTCCAGTAAGTTCACTGCCTTCACTGATAATAACCCCTTGACTCATCTGGAAACAGCCAAGTTAGGAGCCATGGAACAACGATGGATGACTCGGCTGTCAAACTACCAGTTCACCATTAACTACCGGGCAGGCCGCAAGAATACCAACGCCGATGCCCTGTGCAGGATGCCTCACCAGTCGGACACTGAAGAAGAAGTGGATGACTTGGAGGAGATTGAGCTACCTGCCTTCCACCTTAATGGAGTGGTCCACGAGCAACGAGCCTCCAGGAGGCATCGCGGTAAAACGTTAAACCCTTTGCCTCACCACAGCTGGAAGGAGACCGAGGACAGCGACCCGGTTGTCAGCCGTATCAAAGAGCTGATTGCCCAGGAAGGTTCCTCCCTAGAGAAGGACGCGTCTCCACAAGCCAAGCAACTGTGGATTGAGAGAAGCCGGCTGTTCATCTATAGAGAGAAGCTGTGCCGAAGGTACGTCAACCCGAGGACCCATGAGATGGTATGGCAAATAGTAGTGCCCAGGACGGACATCCAGATGGTGTTGGATGCCTACCACGATCAAGCAGGGCACTTTGGCTGGAAGAAGCTAGAAACCCTGCTGAAAGATCGGTTTTATTGGGTTGGAATGCGCAGTTCCATAGAGAGATGGTGGCGGGATTGTGGACCCTGTAGCCTCAGAAGAAGGGACTACAGCAGCCAGAAGGCACCCCTGCAACCCATCAAGACAACTCGACCCTTGGAGATCGTGGCCCTGGATCATGTCAAGCTGTCACCCAGCAGGTCACGATATTCCTATGCCCTGACCATGGTGGATCACTACTCCCGGTTCCTGGTGGTCGCCCCGTCAAGTATCTGACGGCAGAAACAGCGGCGAAGACGTTTCAGGCGTACTTCTGCAAGCCCCATGGATACCCGGAGCAGGTGCTGACAGATCAAGGCTCAGCCTTTGAAGCCAAATTATTCAAGGAGGTCTGCCATCTGTACGGGTGTAAAAAGATCCGGACTACACCGTACCACCCCCAAACCAATGGTCTCTGTGAAAAGATGAATAACATCGTCATCGACTTGCTGAAGACCTTACCACTAGAGGAGAGAAATCAGTGGCCAGACCTACTACCTGACCTGGTAGATCTGCACAACCACATACCTGTGAGTTCCACCAATTATACTCCAGCATATCTCATGCGAGCAAGACCCGGGAAGTTGCCCATGGACCTGGAGCTTGGTGTAGTAGAACCAGAAGCAGATATGTCCACTGAGGACTGGGACACGACCAGACAGGAGCAGTACAGAAGAGTACAGGCCTGTGTCGAAGACAGTCTCACTCGGGTGAGTGACAAGCAGGAAGCCCACTACAATAAAAGTGCGCCCGCAGAACCCTTCACACCCGGAGAAGTGGTGTTAAAGAGGAAAAGGAGAAACCACAAACTTGATGACCAGTGGGAGAGAGAACCCTACACTGTATTAAATTCAAGATTTGATAACAAGAAGACCTGTTTGATTAGGAAAGACGGAGGAATAACGACTGCAACGGTATCTAGAGACCATCTGAAGTTGTGTCCAGACCTGCTAAAGCCCCAAGAAGAAGTGCCTCTCACCGTACCGGAGGAGCCTAAAGAAGCAGTACTCCATACTGACTTAGGAGATTTCCCGGCAGATTGGCCTCAACTAGGAGGAGCAGTAATAATACCTGTGATCCACTTCTTCCAACAGCCAGAAGACCCTCCACAGCAAATAGAACCTGTAAGTGCTTCAGAAGAGCCTGCTCAAGAAGAATTCCCGGAAGAAGGATCCCCGGTTAGAGCAGAGCAAGAAGGCCCAGCCAATGGTATACTTGCCAGTCCCGTAGAGAGGTTAAGGCAACCCTGCAGTCCCCCAACACTTAGAACTGACAGAATGGGAGGTAGTACAAACACCAGTACCACACGCATCCCAGTACCACGTAGGTCGACACGTAGCACACGAGGTCAGACCCCTGTCAGATACAGAGAATAGAGAAGGAAACTCTGACAGTGTAGATAGTTGCCCCTGGGGTATTGTCTTGTGTATTTTTCATGTATGTGTATCTTGATATGTGCATTGCCTTACTAATGGACAATTTAAGTGATATGAACACTTTCCTTGTTATCTCTAGTTACCCTTAAGGGTACATAAAGAACTTTGTGGCTGACGACTGTGTGCAGCCCAAAAACTGTTTGCTGTAAATAATTGCACTCCCTGGAGTGCCCCTTTAGGTGACCTCAGAACAAAAACCTGTCTGGCGTGGCAGAAGTGGAGGTCCAACTCAGGATCGCCATGCCCTGCAGCCACCCCAGGTCCTACGTTGAGGGTTTGCTTTGGACAGGTCCCTCAAGCTACCTTGTACTTTACCCGTGAGATGGACGGGGGACCTCACCGGAACAGACTTAAATTCTGAGGTTTCTTATTGTATGTATGTATATATTTATCATTTATAATGTTTTATTATGCAACGTTCAAGCAAAGTGCCTGCCATAAAGGGAAGAGTTATTGTTGTTACCTGTTATAAAAATTACTTCAGTCCGGGAGTACTGAGCTTTGCTAGGGGGGAATGTGGCGCCCTGCTGCGCATTGGTGCCACAGATCCCAGAGGGGTGCATGGATGGACTTCTCCACAAGAGGCCTAGCATTCACACACCTCCACCCTACCACCTCAGACCACCAGAGGGAGCCCGGATAGGGATATATATAGTGGAGTGTGGAGTTAGGCAGGCAGTCTAGAGAACAGTTTCCTCAGGGGACAGAGTTAGTTCCAGTTCCTGCAGAAGACGAGCCTGAGAGAGGTCAGTCTGCAGTGGAGCTCAGCCAGTTCCTCTAGAGAGAGTTCAGACTCAGTGAGCTCAGATTAGTGAGCCAGGAGCGTGCCGACGCTCAGAGAGCGGCGAAGAGTAGTGAGGCCTACTGCCCATGTGAAGCCTAGTGAGGGCCCCGAGCGTGGCCAAAGGCGAGTGGAGTAAGCAAGCAACATAGGGGGCAGAGGAGCTTAACCAGCTCACCCCAAAACCACCAGGTCAACAGGTGCAAGACAGAGACCAACTTAGGCCTAGCTCCAGGCAGGTCAGAAACTTATCAAGGAACAGGAGGCCCCACACCCGCTCACTGGGGAGAGTCCTGATATCCACCATCCACCCTGAGGTACCCTGGACCGTGCCAGAAACACCACCAGTAAAGGTACTGAAGTGAACTGTTTTGTGTGTGCCTATTCTTCCTCTGACCCAGCTGGGTCCCCTCTGTCCTGCATCCTTCACCTACACTGCCCTGAGGCCCCGCTCCACCTGTGGGGAGTCGTACCAACTAAGCTGCCTAAACACCGGCCTCAGAGGACTGTTGCAGCGCTGGTGATCCTCACCAGACACCACAGGTGGCGTCACGAACATCCCTATCCCATACAACTTCCCCCCTTCTTTTAAGAGTGACCCCAGGGTACGGGCCCGGGAGCCGACCACTGCGACATCCCCCAAGATCAGGCAACAACAAGGCCCGGGCGCCGAGTCGTCCCCATCCCCTGGGCGCGTCACCAGCATACCTGGAGGCTCCTGCCTGTTACCTGCCGTGCCTGCCAGCTCGCTTACCTAGAAGCACCTGCCTGTTACCTGCCGTGCCTACCAGCCAGCCTACCTGGAGGCTCCTGCCTGTACCTGCCGTGCCTGCCAGCCCGCTTACCTAGAAGCACCTGCCTGTTACCTGCCGTGCCTACCAGCCAGCCTACCTGGAGCCTCCTGCTTGTTACCTGCTGTGCCTGCCAGTCCGTCTGCCCGGATTACCCGTCAGCCTGCCTGCCGTGCTCATCTGCTGTACCGGTCAGTCCCTGCTTTCTGACCCGTGGGAGTCACCTACTCTCATACAAGGTCGGTCCCCAGAGTAGCACCTGGTCCCTCTGCTCGGTCCTTCCCTGGTCACGGAGTCGATTGAGCCGCCGTACGGCCTTGGTCGGTCCGAGTTGATACCTAGTTACGCCCCTCTAGTCCCTCCTTGCACCGCAGCACAGAGGTTCCACCACCCAGATCCGTAACAGTTTGCACGGGCCATGGAACCCGGTGGCCCCCAGGCCCCTTCGCTTGCTGACCTCTACCAGGAGGTTTCTAGTCAGAGATCCCAACCGGAAACCATCCTGACCTACCTGCGGTCTGTCAACACTCGCCTGGAGACGCTGCCTGTCCCACCTGTGTCCGCCTCAAGTCGAGCGACACCCGCTCCGGTAGCGCCGCTACCTACCAATACCACGGCATCCAGCTTAGGACCCCGGCTTTCTGCGCCTCCCCATTTTGGAGGTGACCCCGTCCTATGTCGGGGCTTTCTGAACCAGTGCACGCTGCAGTTTGAACTTCTGCCACATCAGTTTCCCTCCGACCGGGCCAAGGTGGCGTTCATCATGTCTCACCTCACTGGGGAAGCATTGGCCTGGCTAAACCCTCTATGGGAGAGAGGGGATTCCCTGGTGTCCGATCTTCCGGCCTTCCTCACTGCCATCCGGAGGGTCTTCGATGAACCCGGACAAAGGATCTCTACTGCCTCCTCATTGCTCCTTTTCCACCAAGGGAGTCTCACCGTGGCCCAGTATGCCATACGGTTCCGTACCCTCGCTTCTGAGCTTGCCTGGGACAACGAGGCCCTGGTGTCCACCTTCTGGGAGGGCCTTTCCGGTCAGATTAAGGACGAGTTAGCCGTCTGGGACGTTCCTACCACCCTGCATGACCTGGTGTTGCTAGCAACCCGAATTGACCTCCATTTCCTAGAACGTGCTATGGAGACTACCCGGGAGAGAAGATTTCTTTGTCTTGCTCCTGCTTTCCAGAAACCGGTCTCCCAATCAGCAGCTCCCGGTCACGCTCGCCCGAACCTATGCAGATCGACCAGACCAAGATGGTCAAATCTCGCCAACAGACACGCCGAGTCGAGGGGAGCTGTTTCTACTGTGGTAATAAGGAGCACCTGATCCTTTCCTGCCCGGTGAAGCCGGGAAACTTCAGTGTCTAGGACTGCTCCGAGAGGTCGTCCTAGGCAAAAGTAAATCCTCTCCGTTCTTGACTTTATCCGTCTCTATTTCCTGTGGAGAGAACTGCTTCTTCGAAACCGCACATCTGGATTCCGGAGCCGCTGGGAATCTCATATCCCAGTCCCTTGTAGAGAAGTATCAGATTCCTACCAAACCTCTGGCCGAACCATTGGCAGTCGCTTCCGTGGATGGAAGACTCCTTCCGGTGACCATTTTGCTCGTCACAGAGCCCGTAACCCTGCAGGTGGGAATGCTGCACTCAGAGAGGATTTCCTTCCATGTGCTTTCCGGACTCTCTCACCCCCTTTTGCTAGGTCTACCCTGGCTACAGAAACATGAACCCGTTCTGAATTGGCAATCCGGTGAGGTGCTCCATTGGGGGCAGGATTGCCATGAGACCTGTCTGATTCCGGTTCTCCCGGCTCGACCCCCATCGACTCCGACTAATTTACCCGGTCTACCGGCACCCTACTGGTCCTATGCTGATGTCTTCGACAAGAAGGAGGCAGAGACTCTGCCACCCCATAGGCCATATGATTGCCCTATCGACCTGATACCCGGTGACACTCCACCCCGTGGGCGTATCTACCCGTTGTCGTTGGCCGAAACCCGGGCCATGTCGGAGTACATCGAAGAAAATGTGGCTAGGGGATTCATCCGGAAATCTTCCTCCCCGGCTGGAGCTGGATTCTTCTTCGTTAAAAAGAAAGACGGTTCACTACGTCCATGTATCGATTATAGAGGACTCAACCAAATCGCTGTAAAAAACAAATACCCCCTGCCGCTCATCTCTGAGCTGTTCGACCGCCTTAAAGGCGCGAAGATCTTCACCAAGCTTGATCTTCGTGGGGCGTACAACCTGGTCCGGATCCGCCAAGGAGATGAGTGGAAGACGGCATTCAATACCCGGGACGGTCACTATGAATACCGTGTGATGCCCTTCGGTCTCTGTAATGCTCCCGCCGTCTTCCAAGAATTAGTTAATGACATCTTCCATGACCTCTTATATTCTTGCGTGGTGGTGTACCTGGATGACATCTTGGTCTTCTCTCCGGATCTTCCCTCACATCGGAGGGATGTTCATCAGGTCCTGCTTAGGCTCAGGCAGAATCACCTATATGCAAAGTTTGAGAAGTGCCTCTTCAAGCAGACCTCTCTTCCGTTCCTGGGCTATATTATCTCTAAGACAGGTCTACGGATGGACCCCGAGAAGGTCTCTGCCGTCTTAAAGTGGCCCCGTCCGGAGGGATTGAAGGCTATTCAGCGATTCCTGGGCTTCGCCAACTATTACCGTCTCTTCATCCCACATTTCTCTTCCCGGACTGCTCCCCTCTCTGCGCTCACCCGAAAGGGAGCAAATCCTAAGGAATGGCCGTCCGAAGCGGAGGAGGCCTTCCTCTCCTTAAAACAAGCCTTCTCTTCTGCCCCTGTGCTGCACCGTCCGGATAGCAACAAACAGTTCTTTCTGGAGGTTGATGCTTCCTCTTCCGGAGCCGGAGCGGTGCTCACCCAGAAATCTCCATCCGGGAGAATGGTAACCTGCGGCTTCTTCTCCAAGCTCTTCTCCTCGTCTGAGTGTAACTACTCCATAGGAGACCGAGAACTGCTAGCCATCAAATTGGCGCTGGAGGAGTGGTGTTACCTGCTCGAGGGGACTCTGCACCCGGTGGTCATCTATACTGACCACAAAAACTTGGCTTATCTTCAGAATGCCCAAAGACTCAATTCGCGTCAGGCCCGGTGGTCTTTGTTCTTCGCCCGCTTTAACTTTACCCTACATTATCGCCCGGCGGACAAGAATGTTAAAGCTGACGCCTTGTCCCGATCCTTTCTGTCTTCTGATCAAGAGGAGGAGCCTATGCATATCATCGATCCCTCCAAAGTGATGAATGTGGCCCCCTTGGATCTGTTTCGTCTCCCACCCGGTAAGACATTTGTAGCGGTTCCGGATCGTAAGAAGGTTCTTCACAGGGGTCATTCATCCAAATTAGCCGGCCATGCTGGCCAGAAGAAGACCTTCCTGCTCATTACCCGGCATTGCTGGTGTCCTACCCTGCGCCAGGATGTGGTAGACTTCGTCACGGCCTGTTATTCCTGTGCCCGCAACCCGGTTCCCAGACATCTGCCTGCCGGCCGTCTCCTGCCTCTTCCCGTACCTGCTGCCCCATGGCAACACATTGCTATGGACTTTATTACGGATCTCCCTGTTTCTGCCGGTTGTACGGTCATTTGGGTGGTCGCTGACCGCTTTTCTAAAATGGCCCACTTCATCCCTCTGCCTGGTCTCCCGTCTGCATCTGTGCTGGCTAAGGACTTCATCCATCACATATTTCGTCTCCACGGCCTACCCCTCCACATTGTGTCTGATCGAGGGGTCCAGTTCACTTCGCGTTTCTGGAGAGCTACGTGTAAGCTGCTGGATGTCACCCTGGATTTCTCCTCCGCTTATCATCCACAGTCCAATGGCCAAGTGGAGCGTATCAACCAGATCCTTACCAGCTACCTCCGGCACTTTGTCAACGCCCACCATACCGATTGGGTGGAGCTCCTACCATGGGCCGAGTTCTCCTACAACAACCATGAGAGCGAATCTTCTTCCAAGTCCCCGTTCTTTGTGGTCTATGGTCATCATCCCCAGATTCCGTTTCCCGTCTCCGCTTCAGTGGACAATCCTGCCGCGGAGTCTCTGATCAGCAAATTTTCCACTATTTGGGAGGACACTAGATCCGCACTTCTTCAATCCTCCGAGCGGATGAAGAAGCATGCTGATAAGAGATGTCTGGATCCACCTCAATTCCATCTAGGAGACAATGTTTGGCTCTCCTCCAAACATGTTCGTCTCAAATACCCTCCTATAAGTTGGGTCCACGGTTCATCGGTCCGTTTGAAGTTCTCAAGCAAATCAACCCAGTAGCCTACAAGTTAAAACTCCTGGCCACCTTACGGATTCCCAACTCCTTCCACGTACTCTCCTCAAACCAGTTGTGCTTAATTCTTTTTCCGACAATCCTGGTACCTCCCCTGCTCTGGTATCCGCTGAGGACGTCTATGAGGTAGAGAACAATCTGGCCACCAAGAGGGTAAGAGGAAAAAACTTTTTTCTGGTGGATTGGAAGGGGTTTGGCCCAGAGGAGAGAACTTGGGAACCCAGGGAAAACATTCACGCCCCGCTTCTCCTTAAAAGATTTCTTGCTGGCCTGAAAAAGAGGGGGCATAAAGAGGGGGGTACTGTAGCATCGGCGTCTCTGCCTCCTGCCCGGCAGTGACGCCGTCCCCCTTACCGCCGCGGTCCTACTCCGGCATCTTCTGGCCTCCCTGCAGCTTCTGCTGGTGCACGCTGCCTCCCCGGCTCTGTGCTTAGGGCGCGCACGCTCTCCCTCCCTCTTAAAGGGGTCGAGCGCGCCGTCCTATAGAGTCCCCGGCCAATGGCCGGAGGACTTCCCCTATAAAAGGCACCTCCTCCAATATGGAGGTGCCCGTGCAAGGTTGTATCTTTGTGTTTGATACTCTGCTTCAGCCCTCAGGTCCCTCTGCTAGCCTGACTACTTGTCCAGCCCGCCTGCCTGACTACCAGTCCAGCCCGCCTGCCTGACTACCAGTCCAGCCCGCCAGCCAGACTTCAAGTCCAGTCTGTCTGCTTGTTTACTCTCCAGCCCGACAGTCTATCTGTAGTCCAGTCCGCCAGTCTGTCTATGGGCTCTTATATTATTAAGAGTGAAGCTGTGCTCTACCGATAATGTACTGGTGCTCAGGGAAAAAGGAAAATCCAATATATAATAAGTAATCCCGGCACACAAATTGAGAGAACAAGAAAATGAAGTGAAAAAAGAAAAAATTCTTTTATTGATTGAATCCCAGAAAATTATCAATAAATTAGATCCAATGAACATCCGACGATCGTTTCAATCATATCATGACTTTCATCAGGGATAAGGATCTACATAGAAAGATAATATCATATTTACTGATGCATATCAAATTATTACACAGCAAGGTACATGAACCGTTGAAGAAAAGACATTGTACTGTTGTTATAATTGTTCACGTGCTGTAAGGCACAAAAAGTAGGTGAAACACTGAAGTTAATATCTCAAATCAAGCTGGTTCAGAAAAAGCCATTTATGTAGCTTAATAGGACAAACCCATATATCAGGGTCCTATAATAAGAAAATAGGAATATGCAGTAGTCATTTTAGTCATGTTAGACAACAAATAGTAAAGAGTGAATAATAATCAAATACCTGATAGCCCGGAAAAAATAGGCTCAATAGTGCTCTAATATATTGCACAAATGTGCGCACAAAAGAGTATAAAGAAGTTATAACATATAATTCGGCTGGGTCTTTATGGGCAAAATCACCCTAAACAAGAGGACCTATGTATGTAGGCCGTTCGGTTAGAAGTAGGAGTTGTGTTCCCTTGACCCAGAGTCAGAAGTATGCGGAAAATATCGGGCTGCAAGAAAACGAGAAAAAGAGAAAGGAGCAGTTGTAATCCATATGGCAACATGCTAATGCTCTAACCAAGTGCATCAAGAGTGAGGGGACAACTGGTGCCTACCTTAGTTGAGTATCATATGAGATATGTGAGCCGGCGTGCCGTCAGGTGTATAGCGATTGCCGCGCATCGCGGTTAAATACGCTCCCCAGTGTAATAATTTGATATGTATCAGTAAATATGATATTATCTTTCTATCTTTGCCCCCTGAAGAAGGCTGCGTCCGAAACGTGCGTAGGGGTGGATCCCCCTTCCCCTCTGGTACGTTATGACTATGACTACACTTTATTAAGTCATCACCTCCTGACCTTTTTGCCATGCGGTCTATTTCTAGTATTTAGGCTTTGCCTAGCCTATTATCGCAACAGCCCTGTCTACCTTATATGATACTTTGTTTTCTTTATACTGGCTCGGAGATCAGTGTCTTAAAGAATCTATATCCTTACCTGCTGGCCTATACTATGTTTCCACTATTGTGAGGGTTTTTGGTGGGGTCCCTTTGTCTATTGTACACATGGCACTCTGTGCCTAAAAGCTCCATGTATTTTAATGTGTTATCTTTAATAAACATTTTGTATTTTTTCATTACTTGGGTCCTATGTCGTATGTTCTTTTTTTCTTTTTTTCTTCAGATATTATCTTTCTATGTAGATCCTTATCCCTGATGAAAGTCATGATATGATTGAAACGATCGTCGGATGTTCATTGGATCTAATTTATTGATAATTTTCTGGGATTCAATCAATAAAAGAATTTTTTCTTTTTTCACTTCATTTTCTTGTTCTCTCAATTTGTGTGCCGGGATTACTTATTATATATTGGATTTTCCTTTTTCCCTGAGCACCAGTACAATATCGGGGCTCTGTCCGCCTGCTTACCTGGAAGCACCTGCCCGTTACCTGCCGTGCCTACCAGCCAGCCTACCTGGAGGCGCCTGCCTGTGTCCTGCTGTGCCTGCCAGCTCGCTTACCTGGAAGCACCTGCCTGTTACCTGCCGTGTCTACCAGCCAGCCTACCTGGAGGCTCCTGCTTATTACCTGCCGTGCCTGCCAGTCCGTCTGCCCGGATCACCCGTTAGCCTGCCTGCCGTGCTCATCTGCTGTACCGGTCAGTCCCTGCCTTCTGACCCGTGGGAGTCACCTACTCTCATACAAGGTCGGTCCCCAGAGTAGCACCTGGTCCCTCTGCTCGGTCCTTCCCTGGTCACGGAGTCGATTGAGCCGCCGTACGGCCTTGGTCGGTCCGAGTTGATACCTAGTTACGCCCCACTGGTCCCTCCTTGCACCACAGCACAGAGGTTCCACCACCTGGATCCGTAACAGTAGGATATAAAAAAGGTCGACAATCTGGGCACTTTAGGATGTAGGATATAGAATAAGTCCAGATATGTGGACATTATAGGGTGCTGATAAAGAATGAGGCCGGATATCTAGACATTATAGATTGCGGATATAAAATGAGGCCGGATTTCTGAACATTATAGGATTCTGATATAGAATGAGGCCGGATATCTGGACATTATAGTATATAGGATATAGAATGAGGCTGGGTATCTGGACATTATAGTATATAGGATATAGAATAAGGCAGATATCTGTAGATTTTAGGTTGCTGATATAGAATGATATAGAATCTGGACAATATAAGATGTAGGATATAGAATGAGGGGGATATCTGGAGATTGAGATCCATTACCTCTTGGACCTCTTACTCTTCTATCTATATGATAGACATGAGTACATCATTAGAGGTACTTTACTTTATCACTGGAACCACTGTCAGTACATGAATACATCAGCAGAACCATCATCAGTATATGTATACAGTACTAGAACCAATATCACTATATAAATATAGCATCAGAATCATCAAAAGTACATGAATACAGCATGAGAATTGCCATCAGTACATGAATACAGCACCAGAACTATTATCAGTACAGGGATACATAATCAAAGCCACCATCATTACATGAATACATTGGCGGAATCTTCATACATGATTACATAACTGGAACCAACATCAGTACATGAATACAGCACCAGTAACTGCAACAATACAAGAATACATTTCCAGAACCAATATCAATACATGAATACATCACCAGAACCATCAGCAGTACAAGAAAATATCATTGGAACCACCATCTGTACATGAATACATAAGTGCAACCACCATCAATAAATGAATATATTAGCAAACCCACCATCATTAAAGAAAAATTATTATTATTTATTTATATAGCACCATTGATTCCATGGTGTTTTACATAAGAAGGGGTTACTTACAAAATACAGATATCACCTACAGTAAATGAATTAACAATGATAGACTGGTACAGGGGGAAGAGGACCCTGCCCTTGCAGGCTTACATTCTACAGGATGGGGAAGGAGACAGTAGATGGAGGGTTGCAGCTGCTCTGGTGGTGGTGATGCAGCAGCGTGGTCATTCCAGGTTGTAAGCTTCCTTGTACAGATGGGTTTTCAGGTTCCGTCTGAAGGATCCAAAAGTGGCAGATAATCGGACATGTTGAAGCACAGAATTCCAGAGGATGGGGGATATTCGGGAGACGTCTTGGAGGCGATTGGGTGAGGAACAAATAAGTGTGGAGGAGAGGAGGTGGTTTTATGAGGACCAGAGATTACGTGAGGGAATGTATTGGGAGATTAGTTCAGAGATGTATGGAGGAGAGAGGTTATGGATGGCATTGTAGGTCAGTGTTAGTAGTTTGAACTGGATACGCTGGGCAATTGGGAGCCAGTGAAGAGATTTGCAAAGAGGGGTAGCAGAGGAGTAGCGAGGAGAGAGATGAACCAGTCGGGCAGCAGAGTTAAGGACAGACTGGAGGCGTGCGAGAGTGTTAGCAGGTAGACCACAGAGGAGGATGTTGCAGTAGTCGAGGCGGGAGATGATGAGGGCATGCACAAGCAGTTTAGTAGATTTAGGATTATGGAAAGGACGGATTCTGGAAATATTTTTGAGCTGGAGGCGACAGGAGGTGGCGAGAGCTTGGATGTGTGGTTTGAAGGACAGGGCAGAGTCGAGGGTTACACCGAGGCAGCGGATTTCTGATACAGGGGAAAGAGTGATGTTGTTTATTGTGATAGAATAATCAGGTGGGAAAGATATGCGAGATGGAGAAAAAATGATGAAATACAGTACAGTACTTTTGGACACACCTTCTCATTTAAAGATTTTTCTGTATTTTCATGACTATCAAAATTGTACATTCACACTGAAGGCATCAAAACTATGAATTACCACATGTGGAATTATATACTTAACAAAAAAGTGTGAAACAACTGAAAATATGTCTTATATTCTAGGTTCTTCAAAGTAGCCACCTTTTGCTTTTGATGACTGCTTTGCACACTCTTGGCATTCTCTTGATGAGCTTCAAGAGGTCGTCACCAGAAATGGTCTTCACTTCACAGGTGTGCCCTGTCAGGTATAATAAGTGGGATTTCTTGCCTTATAAATGGGGTTGGGACCATCAGTTGTGTTGTGCAGAAGTCTGGTGGATACACAGCTGATAGTCCTACTGAATAGACTGTCAGAATTTGTATTATGGCAAGAAAAAAGCAGCTAAGTAAAGAAAAACGAGTGGCCATCATTACTTTAAGAAATGAAGGTCAGTCAGTCCGAAAAATTGGGCAAACTTTGAAAGTGTCCCCAAGTGCAGTTGCAAAAACCATCAAGCGCTACAATGAAACTGGCTCACATGAGGACCGCCCCAGGAAAGGAAGACCAAGAGTCACCTCTGCTTCTGAGGATAAGTTTATCCGAGTCACCAGCCTCAGAAATCGCAGGTTAACAGCAGCTCAGATTAGAGACCAGGTCAATGCCACACAGAGTTCTAGCAGCAGACACATCTCTTCAACAACTGTTAAGAGGAGACTTTGTGCAGCAGGCCTTCATGGTAAAATAGCTGCTAGGAAACCACTGCTAAGGACAGGCAACAAGCAGAAGAGACTAGTTTGGGCTAAAGAACACAAGGAATAGACATTTGACCAGTGGAAATCTGTGCTTTGGTCTGAAGAGTCCAAATTTGAGATCTTTGGTTCCAACCACCGTGTGTTTGTGCGACGCAGAAAAGGTGAACGGATGGACTCTACATGCCTGGTTCCCACCGTGAAGCATGGAGGAGGAGGTGTGAGGGTGTGGGGGGGCTTTACTGGTGACACTGTTGGGGATTTATTCAAAATTGAAGACATACTGAACCAGCATGGCTACCACAGCATCTTGCAGCGGCATGCTATTCCATCCGGTTTGCGTTTAGTTGGACCATCATTTATTTTTCAACAGGACAATGACCCCAAACACCTCCAGGCTGTGTAAGGGCTATTTGACCAAGAAGGAGAGTGATGGGGTGCTACGCCAGATGACCTGACCTCCACAGTCACCAGACCTGAACCCAATCGAGATGGTTTGGGGTGAGCTGGACCGCAGAGTGAAGGCAAAAGGGCTAACAAGTGCTAAGCATCTCTGGGAACTCCTTCAAGATTGTTGGAAGACCATTTCCGGTGACTACCTCCTGAAGCTCATCAAGAGAATGCCAAGAGTGTGCAAAGCAGTCATCAAAGCAAAAGGTGACTACTTTGAAGAACCTAGAATATAAGACATATTTTCAGTTGTTTCACACTTTTTTGTTAAGTATATAATTCCACATGTGGTAATTCATAGTTTTGATGCCTTCAGTGTGAATGTACAGTTTTCATAGTCAAGAAAATACAGAAAGATCTTTAAATGAGAAGATGTGTCCAAACTTTTGGTCTCTACTGTACATTGTACATGTCATGGAAAGGATGTTCCTTAACATATTTCCCAGGAAAATCCATTTTGGTTTCGTTTTTGTATGTTTTATTGTGAGTCCGTAAAAGTGGTGTAATACTCTGACAACGTTGTTGCCAGCAGTGACCTGGGAGTCAGAGATGCTTCCAGGGGTCTTCCCCATGCTGTCCCCATGTCATTTGAGCATTGTTCCCATCGATTTGGGCAATTTTTAGGCCCTCTGCAGACCGCCGGGGGGAGCCGCCTGAAAAATGCTGGAGTTTCCCATAGATTTACATTGGGCTCGTTGCTCGGGTCGAGCCCCCGAGTATTCCAATGTGCTCAAGCCGAGCAACGAGCACCCGAGCATTTTAGTGCTCGCTCATCATTAATGTACAGTAAGACAAGTCTATATTTTGGTTTGGCAGACAGAGTCCACAAAAGTTATTTTACTGTGGCAAAGGTGATCCAGTGGCGCTGAAGTTCACCTGGTTTCAGAGTCAAAAAATAAATTTTTTCTCTTGCTAGGCACAGTCCAAAAAATATTTTTTCGTGTGACCAAAGTCATACACTGTGCTGTATGCCAGTACGTAAGTGGGGGTCAAATTCAGCTGGACGCAGAGCTTATGCAGAGTAAGAAAAAAATATTTTTGGAGAATATCTTGTATGCTTTATCGGCCTCATCTACACAAAAAAAATTCTTGTGTCTGTTAGTAACGTTATACGGCAGGCCATATCTTACCTTGTCATTTAGTGTCGCTGAAATTCAGGTGTGTGCAGAGCTGGTGCAGAGGAAAAAAACGAATTTATCTTTAGTTAATAGCGTGCTCCTACCACAGTATCTGAGCGACATGAGTGGGAAAAAGAGAGGGCGTGGTGGAAGGGGGAATAGGCTTGGTGTTCAAGGTGTACGTGGGGTAGGTGGTAATGTTAGTGAAAGCACTAGTGAACCAACACAAACAGATCCTATCCAAAGACAACTGACAACTTCTGTTACTGGACGGCCTACTCCACTCCCTTTCTTAGGCAGCTGCGTAGCGATACGCCTTGTTGATAAAGGCCAGAAAGAGCAGGTGCTCCAGTGGATGGCAAGCTCAGTGGCCTCTCCTCTTCTTCCTCCACCTCAACATCACACACAGTACAGTCCACAGAGGTGGCACCCCAATTACCCATGCTTCCCCCCACATCACAACTGGCCAACTGACTGTAGCGAACTACAGATGGGCGAGTCTGTAGAACTCTTCATCCATTCTATATCATGGGCATCAGAAGTGTACTCCAAACAGTCACAGAGTCAAGGGGAGGAGGAAAGCATCTGCACCGATGCCCAACATTTTTTTAGATTGGATTCAGGGCAGGACGAAATAGGGTCCGAGCAGGTTCCTGACCCTCGTCACCAGACGTTAACCACCGGGGAGGGAGGTGATCGGGATGAGACTCAGATACCTGAGGCTCATGGGGACTGTACTGTGCTGTCAGGGCAACAAGAGGAGAAGGGTCACTGTGAGGGTGAGGAATGGGATAACACATTGGATGATGACGAGGTTGAAGATCCTACTTGCTGTGAACCCAGAGTCACGCAGCCGAGTAGCTCATCTGAGGAGGTGGAGGAGGAAGATGAGGAGGTTACATTTCACCCTACGGCGCAGACACGGAGCAATGCAAGCATGAGTACCACTGCATCCTTAGCCACAACCTTGGCTGTGGCCAGCAGCGGTCACGGGACTGCAGCTCGCAGGAGCAGCAAGGGTTGCCTAGCCTGGGCCTTTTTTGTCACCGCAAAAGATGAGCCAACTCACGTTATCTGCAAACTTTGCGATAAAAAAACTCAGTAGAGGGAAAAACTGCAATAATTTGACCACTACATGCATGAACATTTACATGTTCAAACAACATGCGTTATGCTGGGAATCTTACCGCCCTGAAATGCGGACCAGCGGACCCCAACAACCATCAGCTGCCCCATCAAACGCATCCGCTGCTTCTTCCTCCTCCTCTGTTACCGTGCCAAGTATTGTCACGCAGGTCTCCCACCGCAGAACCTCCGGTTCTTTACCTGCTCCAGTCAGACTGAGTGACAGCCCGTCAGCTGTAACGTAAGCGGACACGCCTGCTGTGTTTGTTTCACCGAGCACACCGCATGTTTCTCAATCCACTGTAACATCTGCGCCTGAACCTCACTAACGGTCCAGCAGTTTGTCCGGTTCACTGTACTCCGCACTCTCTCAGCACCGCAGCCAGCCCTCGGTCCTGCAGTTGTGGTCAGTTAAAAGATTGTTTTATCCTATGCATGATAAAGCTAAGAGGTTGAACTCCACCATCTCCAATCTGTTGGCCATGAAAATGCTGCCTTTCCGTCTGGTAGATACAGATGGTTTCCGAAAGCTGATGGCCGTCGCAGTCCCCCAGTACCATTTGCCCAGTCATCATTACTTCTCTAAGAAAGCTGTGCCTGCGCTACACCATCACCCGTTCCTTGTCTAAATCTACGTCTGCCAGGGTGCATTTCACCACAGACACCTGGACGAGTAAGCATGGCCAAGTGCGTTACATCTTGCTGACTGGACACTGGGTGACTCTGGTGGCTGTGGGGGCAGGCGGGGAAGGGGCTGCTCCACAAATCTTGGAATCTCCAAGGCTTGCACAAGAAACCTCTGTATTCCCCACTTCCTCCACTGATTCTGCATCCTCCACCTCCTCTAGGGCCTCCACCTGCGCACTCAGCTTCTGCCTTAACGAGACATAGTTACATAGTTTATAAGGCCGAAAAAAAGACAAGTGTCCATCCAGTTCAGCCTATTTCTTGTGCACTGCAGCTATTCCGCTATTCCTATACCATGCGGTATAGGCCAATTTACATCATTGAGGAAAAATTCACTTCCCGACACCAATCTGGCAGTCACCACGCGTTCCAAGGGTGCGGACCGAATACACACCACCTCCATACTGCGCAGTCAGGGCTCACCGTAATCAGGCAGTCATCAAATTAATATGCCTTGGAGATCGCAGTCATACAGGTGAAGAGTTGTGGGCAGCTCTCCAGGCTCAGTTTGAGCAATGGCTGAACCTAAAGCCAGGGAAGTCCGTGTGTGATAATGGTACGAACCTGTTAGCGGCCCTAGGCCGAGGGAAGCTCACACACGTGCCTTGCATGGCTCACGTCCTCAACCTGGTGGTACAGCGATTTCTCCGCCACTATCCTGGCCTGGATGAGCTGCTTCATAAAGTACGGAAGCTGTGTGCTCACTTCCGCCGTTCGCACCCCTCATGTCCTCGACTTGCATCGATACAGAGGTCTTTGTCCGTGCCAGTTAACAGGTTGATCTGCGATGTGCCGACGCAGTGAAATTCCACCCTGCACATGTTGCAGCGACTGTGGCAGCAGCAACAAGCTCTGATGCAGTACAGTGAGTATGGAAAGTATTCAGACCCCTTTAAATTTTTCACTCTGTTTCATTGCAGCCATTTGGTAAATTCTATAAAGTTCATTGTTTTTCTCATTAAAGTCCACTCTGCACCCCATCTTGACTGAAAAAAACAGAAATGTAAAAATTTTTGCAAATTTATTAAAAAAGAAAAACTGAAATCTCACAATGTCATAAGTATTCAGACCCTTTGCTCAGTATTGAGTAGAAGCCCCCTTTTGAGATAGTACAGCCATGAGTCTTCTTGGGAATGATGCAAAAAGTTTTTCACCCCTGGATTTGGGGATCCTCTGCCATTCTTCCTTGCAGATCCTCTCCAGTTCCGTCAGGTTGGATGGTGAACGTTGGTGGACGGCCATTTTCAGGTCTCTCCAGAGATGCTCAATTGGGTTTAGGTCAGGGCTCTGGCTGGGCCAGTCAAGAATGGTCACAGAGTTGTTCTGAAGCCACTCCTTTGTTATTTTAGCTGTGTGCTTAGGGTCATTGTCTTGTTGGAAGGTGAACCTTCGGCCAAGTCTGAGGTCCAGAGCACTCTGGAAGAGATTTTCATCCAAGATATCTCTGTACTTGGCCGCATTCATGTTTCCTTCAATTGCAACCAGTCGTCCTGTCCCTGCAGCTGAAAAACAGCCCCATAGCATGATTTTGCCACCACTATGTTTCACTGTTGGGATTGTACTGGGCAGGTGATGAGCAGTGACTGGTTTTCTCCACACATACCACTTAGAATTATCACCAAAGAGTTCTACCTTTGTCTCATCAGACCAGAGAACCTTATTTCTCATAGTCTGGGAGTCCTTCATGTGTTTTTGAGCATACTCTATGCGGGCTTTCATATGTCTTGCACTGAGGAGAGGCTTCCGTCTGGCCACTCTGCCATAAAGGCCCAGCTGGTGGAGGGCTGCAGTGATAGTTGACTTTGTGGAACTTTCTCCCATCTCCCTACTGCATCTCTGGAGCTCAGCCACAGTGATCTTGGGGTTCTTATTTACCTCTCTTACCAAGGCTCTTCTCCCACGATTGCTCAGTTTGGCTGGACAGCCAGGTCTAGGAAGACTTCTGTCCCAAACTTCTTCCATTTAAGGATTATGGAGGCCACTGTGCTCTTAGGAATCTTGAGTAAAGCAGAAATTCTTTTGTAACCTTGGCCAGATCTGTGCCTTGCCACAATTCTGTCTCTGAGCTCCTTGGGCAGTTCCTTTGAGCTCATGATTCTGATTTGGTCTGACATGCACTGTGAGCTGTGAGGTCTTATATAGACAGGTGTGTGCCTTTCCAAATCAAGTCCTATCAGTTTAGTTAAACACAGCTGGACTCCAATGAAGGAGTAGAACCATCTCAAGGAGGATCACAAGGAAATGGACACCATGTGACTTAAATATGAGTGTCTGAGCAAAGGGTCTGAATACTTATGACCATGTGATATTTAAATTTTTTTTTTTAATAAATTTGCTGGGTTTTTTCAGTCAAGATGGGGTGCAGAGTGTACTTTAATGAGAAAAAAAATGAACTTTTTAGAATTTACCAAATGGCTGCAATGAAACAAAGAGTGAAAAATTTAAAGGGGTCTGAATACTTTCCGTACCCACTGTATGTCATGTCGTATAGCCAGGGCCAATGCAGTACGGACGTGGGGCATGTCACGTTTACAGAGTGGGAACAGATTAAGGATCTCTGCACCTTTCTGAACGGTTTTGAAATGACTACTAAACTGGTTAGCGCTGGCGAAGCCATCATCAGCATCACTATTCCGGTCATCTACATGCTGGAGCAGACTTTGAATAACCTGCTGCAGAAGGTAGTGGTCCCAGAAGAAGAGGAGGATGCAGAAGGTATGAGAATGTATCAAAGACTCTAGTCACACAGGTGGATGCCAAGTGACGGTGGATTCCTGCGATCGAGGGATTTGGAGATACCAGGCAAACTGTTAGTGAAGGTGCAAGAGCCAAGGAAGTAATGGAAGAGAAAGAGGTGATGGGTGAGCAGCTGTCTGAGGATTAAGAGGATAATCATCCCCTCTCGGTTGAACATAGTTGGCAGGAGGGGACGGAGGAAACAAGCATCAGTGTTACGCAGCTCAGAATACAGCCTGGCTTTGGACCTCCTGGAAGAGCCCGACATATGAGTGCCTTGTTGCTGCACTATCTGCAATATGATCCCCGTATAGTTAGGATTCAAAATAATGCTGACTACTGGGTTGCCACTCTGTTAGATCCAGAGTCAATTTTATAAGAGTCAATTTTGCCAGTTGCTGTCACGGGTGTGTTGCCACGAAGATCGTCACGAGTACACAGCCTGACTTCTCGCAGCTGACTTGTTGGTGCTTTGTGTCTCTCGGCAGTGAGGGAGTTAATTCTCTCTCTCTCTGGGCTAGATGAGGTCCAGCCTCGCCCAGCTGCAATCAATACTTCTGTAGTGAGACTCCTTCATATACCTGCTGGTCTGTTTGGGAGGTGTCGGTGATAGCATTTCATTCAGACTGACAGAGCGGATCGTGGTGTTTGGAGTTGCTGAGATAAGTGTATTTGGAAGTGTTTTTCCCTTTCCTCGCTTTATCATTTATCTCCTTTCCCGTTGGTTTTCCCTCTGTTGTAGTTGAGTAGTTGTTTGTATGCAAGGTGGTTTTGGTTTGTCCCTTGTACTGTCTCGTTCGTCTAAGTATTGTGTTTGGGCATATTATGTCTTGTTCCCTTTGGTTGTGATCGGGGTCCTTCTCAGGACTAGATTACTGTGGTGCAGGGATCTTCAGGAGGTAGGGGTTACGCTGGCGGCCTGGACCTCTGTACCTTTAACAGTACCTCCAGGTTGAGGGATTAGTCAGGGCCCCAGCTTAGGGTCAGCTTAGGCCCCCTACCTCCAGTATACGGAGACAGCGTGACATTTTTCACCGACCCAACTTAGTTTTTCTCCAGCTACCATGGATCCAGTAGCCGGTCTAGCTCGGCAATTGCAGAGTTTGTCCATGGAGCTGGCGGACGTTAGGTCCAAGGTTTGGCATCCTCAGGAGCAAGCCGGACCAGAACCTAAAGTAGCTCTCCCTGATAGGTTCACTGGGGGGCGGGACAAGTTTTTTGTTTTCCGGGAGGCATGCAAATTGTACTTTCGGCTGCGGCCTCGGTCATCGGGGAGTGAAGAACAAAGGGTGGGAATTGTCATCTCGCTCCTACAAGGGGACCCACAATCCTGGGCGTTCTCTCTTCCCCCGGGTTCCCCGGCTCTCCAGTCAGTGGATAGGTTTTTCGCTGCTCTGGGACTCGTATATGATGACCCAGATCGGATCTCCCTTGCTGAGTCTAAGTTACGTAGGATCCAGCAGGGAGATCGTCCGGCGGAGGAATTCTGTTCGGAGTTCCGTAGGTGGGCCACGGACACCCAGTGGAATGACCCGGCTCTTAGGAGCCAGTTTTGTCATGGTTTATCCGACAAATTACAGGATGTGTTGGCACAGTATGACTCTCCCGTGTCACTGGAAGCCGCTATGGCCCTTGCTATTCGCGTGGACAGACGGCTTCGGGAGAGGTGCGGGATAATTCTACCCCCTGTGATGACTCCACCTCCTACAAGGTCCCCTCATATGGTGGTTCCCCTGGTCAGTCCAGAGGAGCCTATGCAATTAGGAGGGACATCATTTCGGGGGAGGGGACCGGTGGTGCGCCATAAGGCAGGAAGGTGTTTCTTCTGCGGGAGAAAGGGACATTTTATTGGGGGGTGTCCATCCCGTCCCTTGCAGAGTGAAGAGTCGTCGGAAAACTGTTAATCCCAGGTTGTGTGGTGGACGGCAATCTGGGAGTAGGTATTTCGTCCCTAGGTTCGTCTCAGTTTCTCGTACCGGCGGAGGTGGTGGTGGGTACGAGAACTGAGAGGATATCTGTTCTTCTGGATAGTGGGGCCGGGGCTAATCTGGTTGATGCTCGGTTTGCCCGGGTCCAAGGTATGCGGTTGAGTGAGTTGGCTAAACCCATCCCCATATTCTCGATCGATGCCAGGCCTCTCGGTCAGGGAAGTTTTTTGCAAGCTGTGCATGACGTAAAACTTCAAGTGGGGGCAATACATAAAGAACTGTTGTCTTGCTACGTGTTGGAGGGACTTCCCACTCCTATTGTGTTGGGCCTTCCTTGGTTAGCTAAGCATAACCCGGTTATTAATTGGCAAACCAGGGAGATAAGCCAATGGAGTAAATTCTGTAATAAAAACTGCATGAACACGGTCATTGGTGCGGTTACTCCTTGGGTCTTACCTCCATTTCTGGCGGACTTTGAGGATGTATTCTCGGAGAAAGGGTGTCAGGAACTACCTCCTCATCGCGTGTATGACTGTTCTGTAAAACTGCTCCCTGAGGCCAAGTTACCTAAAGCTAGGTTGTATAACCTTTCTGGTCCTGAGAGGCAGGCCATGAAGGATTATATCTCAGAAAGTCTGGCTAAGGGGCATATTAGACCTTCATCTTCACCGGTGGCTGCGGGGTTCTTCTTTGTTAAGAAGAAAGATGGAGGCCTACGCCCTTGCCTGGATTTCCGTGAACTTAATCGGATTACGGTCCGAGATCCGTATCCGCTCCCACTTATTCCCGATCTCTTTAATCAGATCGTGGGCGCCAAATGGTTCTCTAAGTTGGATCTCAGGGGGGCGTACAATCTGATTAGGATGAAAGAGGGGGATGAGTGGAAGACGGCGTTTAACACTCCGGAGGGGCATTATGAGAACCTTGTCATGCCATTCGGTCTGACTAATGCCCCGGCGGTGTTTCAACACTTTGTTAATGACATCTTTCGCCGCCTGGTGGGACAGTTTGTTGTCATATATCTGGATGATATCTTAATTTACTCGCCGGATCTGGTGTCTCATCAGGAGCACGTTAGGCAGGTGTTACAGATCTTGCGGGATAATAAACTGTATGCCAAGTGGGAAAAGTGTGTGTTCGCCGTACAGGAACTCCAGTTTTTAGGCTTCCTGGTTTCAGCGTCCGGTTTTCGTATGGACCCTGGGAAAGTGCGGGCAGTTCTTGAGTGGGATCGGCCAGAGAACCTTAAGGCACTACAACGTTTCCTGGGGTTTGCTAATTATTACCGGAAGTTCATTCGTAATTTCTCGTCCATGGTTAAGCCTCTCACAGACATGACTAAAAAGGGGACGGATTTTTCTAGGTGGTCTGACAAGGCTTGTCAAGCATTCTCCTCTTTGAAAAAATGTTTTGCCTCGGCGCCCATACTCATTCAACCTGATGCGTCTCAGCCATTCATTGTAGAGGTAGACGCTTCCGAGGTAGGGGTGGGAGCAGTATTGTCACAGGGTTCGTCCCCTGGTAAGTGGCATCCGTGCGCCTTTTTCTCTAAAAAATTGTCGTCCGCTGAGAGGAATTACGATGTCGGCAATAGGGAACTCTTGGCCATTAAGTTAGCTTTTGAGGAGTGGCGCCATTTTTTGGAGGGGGCAGTTCATCCGATCACCATCATCACCGATCACAAGAACCTGCTATATCTGGAGTCCGCGAAACGTCTGAATCCCAGACAAGCTAGGTGGTCATTGTTTTTTACCAGGTTTAATTTCGTCGTTACATATCGTCCTGGGTCAAAAAATGTAAAGGCGGATGCCTTATCTCGTAGTTTCCCGGGGGCCGGGAATACGGACGACCCGATTCCTATCCTTCAGGAGGGGGTGGTGGTTTCGGCAGTATGCTCTGAGCTGGAGGAGGAGGTATTGGAGGCTCAGGGGGACGCCCCTGTTGGACCTCCAGGGAGACTGTTTGTTCCAGATCAGTTGCGACAAAAGGTGATCGAGGCACACTATAACTCTGTTTTTGCAGGACACCCGGGGAGTAAAGCAACTGTGGATCTCCTCTCGCGTCGGTTTTGGTGGCCTAACTTACATAAGGAGGTGGTAACTTTTGTCGCGTCCTGTGGGGTTTGTGCGCGCTCTAAGACCTCACATACCCGTCCGTCTGGGGCCCTCTTACCTTTGAAGATCCCGGAGCGTCCTTGGACTCATCTGTCTATGGACTTTATTACGGACCTCCCTCCGTCTTCGGGTAAAACGGTCATACTCGTTGTAGTGGACAGGTTCAGCAAGATGGCACATTTTATCGCTCTTCCGGCTCTCCCTAATGCTAAAACTCTTGCGCAAGTGTTCATTGGGGAGATTGTGAGGCTTCACGGGGTACCCTCCGAGGTGGTGTCTGATCGGGGGTCTCAGTTTGTGTCTAAGTTCTGGAAGGCGTTTTGTGCACGGCGGGGGATGCAGTTGTCATTCTCTTCGGCTTTTCATCCTCAGACCAATGGTCAGACGGAACGTATGAACCAGAGCTTGGAGACATATCTCCGGTGTTTTGTGTCAGAGAACCAGGAGGACTGGGCTTCTTTCTTACCTCTGGCAGAGTTTGCTCTTAATAATAGGCGGAGCGAGTCCACTGGTAAGTCCCCGTTTTTTGGGGCATATGGTTTTCACCCCCAGTTTTGTACTTTCAGTAGGGGGGGCTCTTCGGGGGTTCCTGAGGAGGAACGATTTTCCTCATCACTCGCTTCAGTATGGAGAGGGGTGCTGAAGAATCTGAATACTATGGGGAACCGATACAAACGTATGGCTGATAGGAGGAGAGTGTCTGGTCCGGACCTAAGTGTGAACGATCGGGTATGGTTGTCTACCAGGAATATTAAACTTAAGGTTCCCTCCTGGAAATTGGGTCCCAGGTTCATCGGGCCGTACAGAATCAGTTCTATTATTAATCCGGTGGCATTCCGTCTTGATCTTCCCCCTACGTTTAAAATTCACAACGTGTTTCACAGATCATTGCTTAAGAGGTATGTGGCGCCGGTGGTACCGTCACCTTTACCTCCCCCTCCAGTGGTTGTCAATGGTAACTTGGAGTTCCAGGTATCGAGGGTCATTGATTCACGCTTTAATCGCCGGTCCCTTCAGTACCTGGTTCATTGGAAGGGGTATGGTCCTGAGGAGAGGATGTGGGTTCCTGCGTCGGATATTAACGCAGACCGATTAGTTCGGGCCTTCCACACGACTCACCCGGATAAACCTGGCCCTGAGGGTCCGGAGGCCCCTCGTAGAAGGGGGGGTACTGTCACGGGTGTGTTGCCACGAAGATCGTCACGAGTACACAGCCTGACTTCTCGCAGCTGACTTGTTGGTGCTTTGTGTCTCTCGGCAGTGAGGGAGTTAATTCTCTCTCTCTCTGGGCTAGATGAGGTCCAGCCTCGCCCAGCTGCAATCAATACTTCTGTAGTGAGACTCCTTCATATACCTGCTGGTCTGTTTGGGAGGTGTCGGTGAAAGCATTTCATTCAGACTGACAGAGCGGATCGTGGTGTTTGGAGTTGCTGAGATAAGTGTATTTGGAAGTGTTTTTCCCTTTCCTCGCTTTATCATTTATCTCCTTTCCCGTTGGTTTTCCCTCTGTTGTAGTTGAGTAGTTGTTTGTATGCAAGGTGGTTTTGGTTTGTCCCTTGTACTGTCTCGTTCGTCTAAGTATTGTGTTTGGGCATATTATGTCTTGTTCCCTTTGGTTGTGATCGGGGTCCTTCTCAGGACTAGATTACTGTGGTGCAGGGATCTTCAGGAGGTAGGGGTTACGCTGGCGGCCTGGACCTCTGTACCTTTAACAGTACCTCCAGGTTGAGGGATTAGTCAGGGCCCCAGCTTAGGGTCAGCTTAGGCCCCCTACCTACAGTATACGGAGACAGCGTGACAGTTGCTTCCCTCCCTGGAAAGGGACCCGCTTATGTTGGAGTATCGAAACAAGCTTTTAAGCAACCTTAATAGAGCTTTTCCCCTAGATAACAGTGAGGCACACAGTATGCATCACAGCTGTAGTCGTTCAACCTCCGATACGTCTGTTCGTCAACGCCAAAACATTAGCAGCAGCAGAGTAAGTGGCAGAAGCAATTTCTGTGAGTCCTTTCACACATTTTTTAGACCAGCTCGTGCACCAGCACAACAGAGTACAAGTCTGACAAGTGGTGAACGACTAGAGAGGATGGTGGAGGAGTATCTAGAGCTTAATATGAATACCATCAGGGATGATTTGGACTCTTTTGCATTTTGGTCTTCAATAATGGATGAATGGCTTGAGCTCGCCTGTCACTCCTTGGAGGTTTTATCATGCCCGGCAGCCAGCTTTCTCTCAGAACGTGTCTTCAGCGCTTCTGGTGGTGTCTAGACTGATAAGTGCACCCGACTGTCCCATGAAAGTGTAGACCGCCTAACTTTCATCAAGATGAACAAGTCATGGATCTCAAAGGACTTTTGCACCCCAATTGCAGACTGTACAGAGTAGGCGATGTTGTCGTTTTTAGTGTGCTGCATTGATCTCGCGGAATTGCTGTCTGTGATATGGCTTCTATGCCTGCTCTTGCTGTGGCTGCAGGTTTTAGGCCCTAATTTTGGGAAATGTGGAGAATCCAGATTGGGTCTCCATCCATTGGGTTGGCTGTAGTGGGAGAGGTGTCGATCTCCTTTACAATAGTTATACTCTAGTGAAATTGATGCCACTTCGGTGGTGTTAGGCTCTCATTTAAAGAAATGTGAACACTCTTGGTTAGGTCTCCATTTCCTGGGTTGGTCGTAGTGGAAGAGGTTTTGGTCTCCATCTATTTGTATAGTTATACTGTAGTGAAATTAATTATTTGGTGCAGATATTGTTCTCCACAAAGGGGTACACAAACATGATTAACTCAAAATTGGTTTTCAATAAACAACCGTCAGCCGCCCCATCAAACACATCTGCTGCTTCTTCCTCCTCTTCTTTTACTGTGCCAAGTACTGTCACGCAGGTCTCCGACCGCAGAAGCTACGGTTGTATACTCACTACAGTCAGGCTGAGTGAGAGCTCGTCAGCTATAACAGAAGTTGACATGCCTGCTGTGTTTGTTTCACTGAGCACACCACATGTTTCTCAATCCATCGTAACATCTCCTCCTGCACCTCACTCACGGTCTATCGGTTTGTCCGTTTCACCATACTCGCCCTCTCTCAGCACTGCAGCCAGCCCTCAATCCCGCTGTTGTGGTCACGTAAAACATTGATTCATCCTACACATGACAAAGCGAAGAGGTTGAACTCCACCATCTCCAATCTGTTGGCCACGGAAATGGTTGTCTTAGGCCCTAATTTTTTTTAAATGTGAACAGTTCTGATTGTATCTCCATCTGCTGGGTTGGCTGTAGTGGAAATGGTGTCGATCTCCATTGCACTTCTTAAACTCTAGTGAAATTGATGCCACTTTGGTGGTGTTACACCCTAATTTAGGGGAATGTAAACACTTCTGATTGAGTCTCCATGTACTGGGTTGTCATTAGGGAAAGACGTGCCGTTCCTAATTCTACAATTTCTACTGTACTGAAATTGATGCCACTTTGCTGGTGTCTGCAACAAAGTTTTGGAAATGTGGAGAATCCTGATTGGGCATCCGTCTATTGGGTTTGGCTGTAGCGGAAGAGGTTTCTGTCTCCATTAAACTACTTCTACTCTGGTGAAATTGATGCCATTTTGCTGGTGTCTGCCACTAATTTTTGGAAATGTGGGAAATCCTGATAGCGTCTCCATCTATTGGGTTGACTGTAGAGGAAGAGGTGTCGTTCCTAATTCTACAATTTGTACTGTACTGAAATTGATGCCACTTTGGTAGCCTTAGGCCCTAATTTTTGGAAATGTGGAGAATCCTGATTGGGTATCAATCTATTGGGTTGGCTGTAGTTGAAGCGGTGTCGGTCCCCATTATACTACTTAAATTCTAGTGAAATTGATGCCACTTTGGTGATTTTAGGCCCTCATTTATTTAAATGTGAACACTCCTGATTGTGTCTCCATCTATTGGGTTGGCTGTAGTGGAAGAGGTTTCTGTCTCCATTAAACTACTTCTACTCTGGTAAAAATGATGCCACTTTGTTGGTGTCTGCCACTAATTTTTGGAAATGTGGAGAATCCTGATTGGTTCTCCATCTATTGGGTTGGCTGTAGTGGAAGATTTGTCAGTCACCATTATACTAGTTCTACTCTAGTGAAATTAATTCTTTGGAACATGGGTTCACAAGATATAATCAAAATTGGTTTTCTTAGTACCGTGGTATATAAAGCAGGCTATATTTCATCTTTTAATTTTTCAGTGCTGATATTGTTCTCCATACAGGGGTACACATTAGTAATGAGAGAGCACTAAATGTGCTCAACTTAGTGGGTCAGCGGTTTATCAAAACCTACCCAGATCTGCCAGAGCTGCTTGTGAAAGTACAACGCGTGTGTGCCCATTTCAGAAAGTCAGCTACAGCTTCCACCACCCTGGCTGTGCTTTAGCAGCATATGCAGCTTCCAGCTCACCGACTGGTGTGCGATGTCACCACATGTTGGAAATCAACGTTGCAGATGTTGGGAAGGATTTGTGAGCAGCAGAGGGCAGTTGTTGAGTACCAGCTTCAACACGCCCATTGGCATTCAGGTCAGCCTCCGCACATAAGAATTGATGAGTGGGCATGGATGTCTGACATCTGTGCCAGTCTCCAAAACTTTGAGGACTCCACCAAGATGGTGAGCGGAGATGATGCAAAAATTAGCGTCACCATCTCGCTTCTCTGTCTACTGAAACGCTCGGTGCTCACAGTTAAAGAGGAGGCATTGCAGGCGGAGCAAGGAACTATGCAGCCCAGCTTCATCTCATATCAGTGCGGATTGGGTGCTAATGGGAAGGATGAGGAGGAAGAGAACATGGATAGTCGTCCTCTTGGGGAGGTCAGAGAAGCCTTGGAAATCTTGATACTGCTCTTGCAGTCTGTGGGAAAACTGTATGAGTTTCGCTTAATGACATTCAGTGGCCTAAACCGTGGCTTTGCTTATGCACGTTATTTCTCAAAATGCATTGCAGATCAGGCCATTGTCCAACTCTGTAGTCATTAAATTCAAGGCGTAAAGACAGATCTTTGTCTGTGACTAAGCACCAACGAGAAGTGTGAGCTGATGTTGGCCGGGCTGCCATTACTTTATAAAACAAGCCGCATTAGAGGACTTCCTGGGAGAAATCACAGTCGGAATAGATACGGTTTCCATCTATGCCAGTCCTTTCACCAAGCTAAAGAATATGGCTGTGGTGAAATACAACTGTCACCGAGAAGCAGTGTTAGACTGAAGAACATTGGGCCCACCAGAGGATTTGATTCTGAGGGCTCACCTTTCTCCCCTGCTCAAGAGCCCCATAGAAGCTGCAAGGTTTGCGCTAGGAACTCTGCTGAAGGAAAAGCCAGGACCCACCGGAGGATTCTCTGGTAGGCCCGTCCAACCCTGCCGAGAAGCAGCCCTGGCTAAGAAAAGTCTGTGGGAAGGTTCCCAGCTGCTCTATGGCTGCTTTTTTTTACTGTGGACTGTTTTCAGTGAGATGTACCATCCCTGGCCACATTCACTTGTCCACGTGTTTGTGGTTAGGCGGTCCTTCCCACTAAGTGCACTGCGGAGGGCACAGATAATGTTATGGGACCCGTGCTTGTGGATGGCGGAGACGATACCGGGAGAAATAGTGTCGGCTGGGGACCGAGTATGGATACCCTGCCGCCGCCTCCATGAGGTTGTGAAAAGCTTCCGCCTCCACGAGCCTAAAAGGCTATAATAATAATAATAATTTTTTATTTTTATAGCGCCAACATATTCCGCAGCACTTTACAATTAAGCGGGGACATATACAAACAATAAATTCAATACAAGGTGAGACAGTTTAAACAGTTACATCAGGAGTGAGGGTCCGGCTCTTGCTGCTTACCTTCTACAAGGAAATGGGGGGACACAATAGGTGGAAAGTGCTTGTTATTTCAGGTCTGGCAGATATAATAAATCGGGATTATCATATAAAGCTGTATGATCTGGTCATCAGCCTGTATGTTCAAGTGCAATACTCAATTACCGAGTGCAGTTATCGTGTGCATGGAGGGTGTATGTAACATACCTGGCGGCGTCCTAGCATAGTGGTCCATCGCCCACTGTGCAAGAGCGCGCACTTGATCTCCAATCCAGAATGTCTCTCTGGCTTCACTCCATGCTGTCTGCTTGCCTCTGTTTCTGCTGCTTAAGGGCGGCGCCCGATCACTTCCTGCTTCTTGTAGCTGCTGCAGACACACCCCTGATGCGTCCTCAGCCTATTGCTGTCTGTCACCTGGTATTTAACCCAGCTCCTCCCAAGAAACCCTGCCTGAGCATTGTGTTTCATTCAGTGTGCTCTTTCACTCTGAATGTGCCAGGTCCTTTTCTGTGTTTGCTTGCCTGCCTTTCCTGGAGGCTGTATGAACTCGCTGTATGAGGCCTGTCTGAACTCGTTCCTAGCCTGTTCCTTCTGCCCTCTAGGGGCTGCATACCTAGACCCGCTCCTGTATCTCATCTGTCCTGTCTGAACACGCTCCTAGCCTGTTCCTTCCGCCTTCTAGGGGCTGCATACCTAGACCCGCTCCTGTATCTTGCTACTGTGTCTGTTCTTGTCTGAATACTCTTCTAGCCTGTTTACTGTTTTTCTCTATGTCCGTACCTTTCCTTTTTCTGCAGAGTCTGAACTCGTACCTAACTCCTACTGTTGTCCCTGTACTCCCGTTTGTGAGTTTGTGGTCCACTCGCTACTTCACTGCAAGTACCCTGTGGGTATCTGGTTCTGCCTTTCCCTTCCTGTCTGTTCCGTGTGAACAGAGCCCTGTCCCCCCTGCTCTGCCTTGCTCACCGCTCCGGCGGTTCTTGCCTGCTCTGCCTTGCTCACCGCTCCGGCGGTTCTAGCCTGCTCTGCCTTTGCTCACTGCTCGGCAGTCTCGCTCTGCTCTGACCCTTTGCTCGCCGCTCCAGGCGGCCTCGTCCTGCTCTACTCTCGCTCACCGCTCCAGACGGCCTCGTCCTGCTCTACTCTCGCTCACCGCTCCAGGTGGCCTCGTCCTGCTCTACTCTCGCTCACCGCTCTAGGCGGCCTCGTCTTGCCCTGCTCTCGCTCACCACTCTGGGCTGCCTCACTCTGCTGTGTTTGTCCGCCACATCTGTGGTTCTGTTCCTGAGTCCCAGTGTGTACTGGGTCCTATCCCGCCTGTGTTCCAACCTGCTAGTGCCTTCCTGTCTGCACTCTATCCGTGCTTGCCTGTACCCCCCTGCCTGCATACCCGCCTGCCTGCATATCAGTCGTGCCTGCCTATACCCCAAGTCTGTGTGCCAGCCTAACCTTCCAGTTCCTGTATTCCCCGGTGTGGGCCAACAGCCGTGTCCGGAGTCTGACCTGGAGTAGACCCTGGTTCCTCTGCTCGGTTCCTCCCAGGTGCACTGGCGTCGTATGCCGTCGTGCGACCTTGGTCGGATCGGGCAGATACTTAGTTACGCCCCTCCAGGCACTCTCCGGTTCATGGTCCAGTGGAACTACTAAACACGCACACGCCAGTCAGTCCGGGCGTGTGCATTACAGCATGCTCAGGCCATGGTTCCCGTTGAGCCTCACGGCCTTCGCTCTCAGATGTTTTCCAGCGAATACGTGCATTAAAAATTTATAAAAAAAAAAAAAAAATTTCTTTAGCTGAGTTCCAGGCGAATTACGCACCCGTCCAGATGGAACTTTCTGCACTAGTTCCTGCGGATCCGCCACGGTACTATGGGGATCCAAGACAGAGTCGTGCATTTGTAGAGCAATGCTAGCTACACTTCAAGTTCTACCCTCTTTGTTTTCCCACCGATCGGGTTAAGGTGGGATTCATGATGTCTTACCTAGCGGGTGATGCCTTGAAATGGATCACCCCCCTATGGGACGCACAGGATCCTATCGTCCTGGACTTGCAGGCCTTCCTGGTGGCCTTTCTAATGGTCTTCGATGACCCTAACCCGGAGGCTCCTGCTGAAGCTTCACTTCCCAATATCCCGGAGCAGCCACAATGGGTAATGTGTGTGGGTAGCGCACTAGTCCTCCTGCCCGAAGAGACTACTGCCCATCCAGAATCCACACAGGATGACTACATTCTCCTGAATACTTCTCCCAACCTCAAGAGGCAGTCCAGACGTGCTAGGCGTAGAGGCAAGCCGTCACGCCAGGGTCTGTCCTCCCAAAGACCTCCTGATCCCAACCTTGAAGTCCCTGCTGAAGCTTCATTTCCCTGTATCCCGGAGCAGCCCCGACGGGTAATGTGCGTGGGTAGCGCACCAGTTCTCCTGTCCGAAGAGACTTCTGCCCATCTAGAATCCACACAGGAGGACTTCCTGCACCCGGTATCTGATGCTTCACCCACTTTAACCGGTGAGCCTGTCCAAGGGTACTCCGAAGCAGTGATTACCTCAGAGTCTGTGCATCTCTACTACCTGGCAGAGGACCCCCTGTTGCCTCCTGAATCCTCCGGGATACCACCTGATGACAAATGGAGAGAGACTTCCATACACCCGGTACCCGATACTTTGTCCGCTCCGTCCTGTGAGCCTGACAATGGGTACCTCAAAGCGGTAGTTAACCCCGAGTCTCTACACCCCTCCGACCAGGTGGAGGACCTCCAGTTGTCTCCAGAACCCTTCCGGGTGCTACCTGGTAGCGAATGGACTGAGTCTTCCCTATACTCTGTACCTGATACCTCGCCCGCTTCGTCCTGTGAGTCCGACCTAGTGAACTCCGAAGCAGAGGTTATCCCCAAGTCTCTACACCCCTCCAACCAGGCGGAGGACCTCCAGTTGTCTCCCGAACCCCTCGGGGTGCTACCTGATAGCGAATGGACAGAGACTCTCCAATACTCGGTACCTGATACCTCGCCCGCTTCTTCCAGTGAGTCCGACCTAGTGTACTCCGAAGCAGAGGTTATCCCTGAGTCTCTACACCCCTCCGACCAGGTGGAGGACCTCCAGTTGTCTCCTGAACCCTTCTGGGTGCTACCTGATAGCGAATCGACAGAGACTCTCCTATACTCGGTACCTGATACCTCGGCCCCTTCTTCCAGTGAGTCTGACCTAGTGTACTCCAAAGCAGAGGTTATCCCCGAGTCTCTACATCCCTCCGACCAGGCGGAGGACCCCCAGTTGTTTCCTGAATCCTCCGGGGTACCACCAGATAACAAAGAGATAGTAACTTTTCTATACCTTGTACCTGATACCTCGCCCATTTCATTCTGTGAGCTTCACAAGATGTACCCCGAAGCAGAAGTTACCCCGAGTCTCTGCACCCCTCCAACCCGGCGGAGGACTTCCAGTTGTCTTCTGAACCCTCTGGGGTGCTACCTGATAATAAGTGGAGAGAGACTTCCTTGTGTGCTGTTCCTGGTACTCCACCCGTTTCGTCTGTTGCTGAGGATGGCTGGATAGGAGGTAGCATCCTAGCTAACCAGATGAGACGAGTTTTTCCTGTGGACAGTGGAAGTGATCTCCTTGAAGTGAAGGATTGGCCCTCGAATTCCCTGCGGAACATTCTGGCAGGCCTGCAGAAGAGGGGGCGTAAGGGGGAGGTACTGTAACATACCTGGCGGTGTCCTTGCATAGTGGTCCATCTCCCACTGTGCAAGAGCGTGCACTTGATCTCCAGTCCAGTCTGCTAGCCTGGCTTCCCTCCATGCTGTCTGCTTGCCTCTGTTTCTGCTGCTTAAGGGCGGTGCCCGATCATTTCCTGCTTCTTGTACCTGCTGCAGACACACCCCTGATGCGTCCTCAGCCTATTGCTGTCTGTCACCTGGTATTTAACCCAGCTGCTCCAATGAATCCTTGCCTGAGCATTGTGTTTCATTCAGTGTGCTCTTTCACTCTGAATGTGCCAGGTCCCTTTCTGTGTTTGCTTGCCTGCCTTTCCTGGAGGCTGTATTTCCAGGCCTGTCTGAACTCGCTCCTTGCCTGTTCGTTCCGCCTTCTAGGGGCCGCATACCTAGACCCGCTCCTGTATCTCGTCTGTCCTGTCTGAACACGCTCCTAGCCTGTTCTTTCCGCCTTCTAGGGGCTGCATACCTAGACCCACTCCTGTATCTCGTCTGTCCTGTCTGAACACGCTCCTAGCCTGTTCCTTCCGCCTTCTAGGGGCTGCATACGTAGACCCGCTCCTGTATCTTGTGTGTCCTGTCTGAACACGCTCCTAGCCTGTTCCTTACGCCTTCTAGGGGCTGCATACCTAGACCCGCTCCTGTATCTTGCTACTGTGTCTGTTCTTGTCTGTATACTCTTCTAGCCTGTTTCCTGTTTTTCTCTATGTCCGTACCTTTCCTTTTTCTGCAGAGTCCGAACTCGTACCTAACTCCTGTTCGTTGTAACTGTACTTCCGTTTGTGAGTTTGTAGTCCACTCGCTACTTCACTGCAAGTACCCTGTGGGTATCTAGTTCTGCCTTTCCCTTCCTGTCTGTTCCGTGTGAACAGAGCCCTGTCCCCTCTGCCCTGCCTCGCTCTCCGCTCCTGCAAGTCTCGCTCTGCTCTGACCCTTTGCTCGCTGCACTGGCAGTCTCGCTCTGCTCTGACCCTTTGCTCGCTGCTCCGGCAGTCTCGCTCTGCTCTGACCCTTTGCTCGCTGCTCCGGCAGTCTCGCTCTGCTCTGACCCTTTGCTCGCTGCTCCGGCAGTGTCGCTCTGCTCTGACCCTTTGCTCGCTGCTCCGGCAGTGTCGCTCTGCTCTGACCCTTTGCTCGCTGCTCCGGCAGTGTCGCTCTGCTCTGACCCTTTGCTCGCTGCTCCGGCAGTCTCGCTCTGCTCTGACCCTTTGCTCGCTGCTCCGGCAGTCTCGCTCTGCTCTGACCCTTTGCTCGCTGCTCCAGCAGTCTCGCTCTGCTCTGACCCTTTGCTCGCTGCTCCGGCAGTCTCGCTCTGCTCTGACCCTTTGCTCGCTGCTCCGGCAGTCTCGCTCTGCTCTGACCCTTTGCTCGCCGCTCCAGGCAGCCTCGTCCTGCTCTACTCTCGCTCATCGCTCCAGGCGGCCTCGTCCTGCTCTACTCTCGCTCACTGCTCCAGGCGGCCTCGTCCTGCTCTACTCTCGTTCACCGCTCCAGGCGGCCTCGTCTTGCCCTGCTCTCGCTCACCACTCTGGGCGGCCTCACTCTGCTGTGTTTGTCCGCCACATCTGTGGTTCTGTTCCTGAGTCCCAGTGTGTACTGGGTCCTATCCCGCCTGTGTTCCAACCTGCTAGTGTCTTCCTGTCTGCACTCTATCCGTGCTTGCCTGTACCCCCCTGCCTGCATACCCGCCTGCCTGCATACCAGTCGTGCCTGCCTATACCCCCAGTCTGTGTGCCAGCCTAACCTTCCAGTTCCTGTATTCCCCGGTGTGGGCCAACAGCCGTGTCCGGAGTCTGACCTGGAGTAGACCCTGGTGTTAGAACTCTCCTGTTAGGTTTTTTTGAGTTTGCTGGTCACATGACCATTTTTGCCTATTTAATCCGGCTCCGCCCTCCTTGCCTTGCTGGACTTCATTGTATTTACTACTCTTGAGCTAGCTTGGTGCTCTGTTGCCGTTCTCTGTTAGTTTTGCTAGGTCTTCTGACCTCTATGCTTTTTGTTGTGTGTTTGTCTTTGACTGCTACTATTTCTGCTAGCAGGTGTCCAACTTATCCCAGTCCCTAGTTCTTGTAGGGATACCTCCCTCACATCTATAGGTCTTCGTACAGACTAGCCGAGGACTTTAGCGGGTCTGATCGCAGGATCAGGTTCCCCGTTACATCGTAGGGATCTAGTTTAGTTCTATTGTAGGGACAGATCTCCTGTCTTTCCTTAGTCTCTGTAGCAGATCATAACAGTAAGTCCAGCCCTAAAAGAAAAAAAAAAAAAAAAAAATTTTCTCTAAGGAAAGACCTCCAGTTTTCCATCATGGTCTCGGTTCAAGATTTGGCTCAACGCTTGCAGGGACTCTGTCTGGAGGTGGTCAAGCTCCAACAACACGTGAGTAGCTGTTCTGGAGCACATTTTGTTGAACCAAAGGTACGTCTGCCTGATTTATTTTTTGGCGAACAACAAGATTTTTTTTCTTTTAAAAATGCTTGTTTATTGTATTTTCGTTTGAGACCCGGATCCTCTGGTGATGAATCACAGCGCATAGGGTTCATAATGTCACTTTTGCGCAAAGATCCTCAGGGATGGGCCTTCTCTCTCCAACCTAGTGATCCGTGCTTTAGATCAGTGGATAGTTTTTTTTCTGCTTTGGGTTTGTTGTACGATGATCCTGATCGTGTCTCATCTGCTGAGTCTGAATTAAGACGTTTGAGGCAGGGATCGGGTAATGTGGAAAAATATTGTTCTCACTTCCGTCGGTGGTCTGCCCAGGTGGGGTGGAACGATTCAGCTTTGAAAAGCTTGTTTCTTGCAGGGCTAGGTGAAAGGGTTAAGGATTTACTGATTGCTTATCCCACACCTGGAAACTTGCAGGAGGCAATGCAATTAGCTATACGGGTGGACAGGAGACTGCGTGCAAGGGTTAATGATAGCAAATCCTCTGCTATGTCAGCTTTGAGTCCTGAGAGGTTCAGTGCTGACAATGGTGAGCCGATGGAGATTGGGGCGATGACACCCCGCTCTCAGGAAAAAGACCGCAGGCTTTCTGAAGGCTTGTGCTTCTATTGCGGAAATTCTGGTCATTTTATTAAGAGCTGTGTGCTTCGTATGAAGAAAGAAAAAAAAAAGGTCAGTCATGCCCGTATTGCCTGTTTAAATTCTAAGTGAGTATTCCTATCTGCTACTACTGCTGCTCAGGATGAATTAATTGAATTTCGGGTATTTGTGGATTGTGGATCTACTCTGAATGTGATTGATGGGGGATTCTTGGAAAAACTTAGATTAGAACCTAAAACTTTGTCATCCCCTATTGCTGTGGTTTCTGTCGATGGCTCTCCCTTGAAGAGTGTTACTCATAAGGTCTGTGAATTTCCCCTCACTATTAATGGTATTCACCAAGAGAATTTGGATTTGGTGGTATTGGATAATTTGCCTTCTCCAGTAATATTGGGGTTACCCTGGTTAAAATTGCACAATCCTGTACTGGATTGGTCTACCAATGAAATTAAGTCCTGGAGCCCTAAGTGTTATGACAAGTGTTGTAACGGGCGCATTGCTGCTGTGGATAAAGGGGAATTACCTGTACCTATTCAGGATTTTTGGAGAGTTTTTTCTGAGGAGGAGTCGCAGGTTTTGCCTCTCCATAGAGACTATGATTGTTCTATTGAATTTGTCCCTGGAGCGACTCTTCCTAAAAGTCGTTTATTTAATCTGACTATTCCTGAGAGAAAGGCTTTGGAGGAATACATACAGACAAGCTTGGCCGCCGGTCACATTAGGCCTTCCAAGTCTCCTGTGGCTGTTGGATTTTTTTTTGTTAAAAAAAAGGAAGGCGGTTTACGTCCTTGTTTGGACTTTCGCGAGATTAATAAAATTACTGTACGCAATCCTTACCCACTGCCATTGATTCCTGATTTATTTAACCAGTTAGTGGGGGCCAAGCGGTTCTCTAAAATTGATCTCCGGGGGGCATACAATTTGTTGCGCATGAAGGAGGGTGATGAATGGAAGACTGCTTTTAACACTCCTGTGGGTCATTTTGAGAATCTGATGATGCCTTTTGGTCTCACCAATGCTCCAGCATTTTTTCAGAATCTTATTAATGACATCCTTAGACCTTTAATCGGCAAAAATGTGGTTGTGTATTTGGATGACATTTTGATTTATTCACCGGATCTGAAATCTCATTGGCGGAGCGTACGTGAGGTATTACAGTTATTAATTGACAATTCGCTTTTTGCTAAGCTGGAGAAATGTGAGTTCGCTGTACAGAGAATTAGTTTTTTGGGCTACATTGTCTCCAGTGAAGGTTTTGAGATGGACCCGGTTAAAGTTCAAGCTGTGCTGGAATGGCCTAGGCCTATTGGTTTGAAATCGATACAGAGGTTTTTGGGTTTCGCCAATTATTACAGAAAATTCATAAAAAAAATTTCTATTATTGTCAAACCACTGACCGATCTCACCAGGAAAGGTGCTAATGCGGTTCAGTGGACTTCTGAGGCCATTGAAGCTTTTGTGTATCTCAAGGAGAGGTTCACCTCTGCTCCCATCCTTATGCAGCCTGATGTGACTAAGCCGTTTTTGGTTGAGGTTGACGCTTCTTCGGTGGGGGTCGGTGCGGTGTTGTCTCAGGAAAACAAGGATGGAGTACATCCCTGTGCCTTTTTTTCAAAGAAATTTTCTGAGACTGAACTTAATTACGATATTGGTAATCGGGAATTGCTGGCGATTAAACTCGCATTTGAACACTGGCGTCATCTCTTGGAAGGTGCTGAATTTCCCATTCAGGTTTTCACTGATCATAAAAATCTGATCTATCTTGATGCTGCCAAGCGCTTGAATGCCCGTCAGGCTAGGTGGGCACTTTTTTTCTCGCGGTTTAATTTTTCCGTTACTTACATCCCGGGTACCAAGAATGTTAAAGCGGATGCTTTGTCTCGCAGCTTTTCTCCCATGGTCGGTGTTGAGGAGGAAGAGGAGACCATTTTACAAGAAGGTGTTGTGATAGCTGCTTTAGACTCCGTTTTGGAGGATGAGATTCTTAAAGCTCAGGAGAATGCCCCATCTAACACTCCCCATGGGAGGTTGTTTGTGCCTAGGACCTTTAGGAGAGATTTGTTTGTTGAGTGTCATGAGTCTCGGTTGGCAGGTCATCCTGGAATTTCTGAGACCAAGAGACTTGTGGGTCGCAGTTTTTGGTGGCCTGGATGGCAGAAGGAAGTCATTAAGTGGCTGCGCCAATGTACTGTGTGTGCAAGATCCAAGTCTTCGCATGCTCCTGCTGCGGGGTTGCTTTGCCCTCTGGAGGTTCCTAGTGCACCTTGGACACATCTGGCTATGGACTTTATTACTGACCTTCCCCCCTCTGAAGGTTTCACGGTCATCTGGGTGGTCGTGGACCGTTTTAGCAAGATGTGTCACTTGGTTCCCTTCATCAAACTGCCCTGCGCTAAGACACTCGCTAAGGCCTTTGTCAAGGAAATTGTCAGACTACATGGTGTTCCTACTGACATTGTTTCTGATAGGGGACCTCAGTTCGTGGCTCGTTTTTGGCGTGCCTTTTGTGACAGGTTGGGAGTTCATTTGTCGTTTTCATCCGGATATCATCCTGAGTCTAATGGCCAGACAGAAAGGAAGAACCAGGATGTTGAGCAGTTCTTGCGTTGTTTTGTGGCAGACAATCAAGAGGGGTGGTCTGAGTTTCTGCCACTTGCTGAATTTGCTCTTAACAACCATACATCCTCTTCTGCTGGGTGTTCGCCTTTTTTTTGTTGTTCTGGGAGACATCCGTCTTTTGGGTCATTCTCCAAATTGGTTTCGGCTGTGCCTGAGGAGGAGAGTTTTTCCGGTGATTTGGAGAGAGTTTGGACGGATGTGCGCGGTATTCTTCAGGAGGCTAACAAAAAATCTAAGAGGTACTTTGATAGGAAACGGCAAGAGGTTTTCTTTGCTGTTGGTGACATGGTTTGGTTGTCCTCTAAGAATCTGCGGTTGAGGATTCCTTCTAAAAAATTGGGTCCCAAGTTCGTAGGGCCCTTTAAGGTGCTTCAGATAGTTAACCAATCTGCTGTTAGGTTGGAGGTTCCTACGTCCTGGAAGATTAACCTGGTGTTTCATGTTTCTCTATTGAAAAAAGCTGATGTGTCGGATGGTGACGCCTCTGCCACTGTTCCTCCAGTGGTGGAGGACGGGGAATATGAAATCTCCCGCATCCTAAATTCTAGACGGTATAGAGGGAGTTTGCAGTATCTCGTCGCTTGGAAGGGTTTCGGACCTGAGGATAACTCATGGGTGAGGGCGGATGATGTTTCTGCTTCCAGACTTGTCAGAGCGTTTCACAGGAGGTTTCCTGGTAAGCCTGGGCCTAGGGGATCCGGAGGATCCTCTTAGAAGAGGGGGTACGGTTAGAACTCTCCTGTTAGGTTTTTTTGAGTTTGCTGGTCACATGACCATTTTTGCCTATTTAATCCGGCTCCGCCCTCCTTGCCTTGCTGGACTTCATTGTATTTACTACTCTTGAGCTAGCTTGGTGCTCTGTTGCCGTTCTCTGTTAGTTTTGCTAGGTCTTCTGACCTCTATGCTTTTTGTTGTGTGTTTGTCTTTGACTGCTACTATTTCTGCTAGGAGGTGTCCAACTTATCCCAGTCCCTAGTTCTTGTAGGGATACCTCCCTCACATATATAGGTCTTCGTACAGACTAGCCGAGGACTTTAGCGGGTCTGATCGCAGGATCAGGTTCCCCGTTACATCGTAGGGATCTAGTTTAGTTCTATTGTAGGGACAGATCTCCTGTCTTTCCTTAGTCTCTGTAGCAGATCATAACACCTGGTTCCTCTGCTCGGTTCCTCCCAGGTGCACTGGCGTCGTATGCCGTCGTGCGACCTTGGTCGGATCGGGCAGATACTTAGTTACGCCCCTCCAGGCACTCTCCGGTTCATGGTCCAGTGGAACTACTAAACTACTAAAAGTTAGTTTACTGGGTATTTGAGGTGGTAGGCTTGTTTAAAGAGATGGGTTTTTAAAGCGCGCTTGAAGACATTGGGGCTAGGCATCAATCGGATCGTCTGGGGTAAAGCATTCCAGAGAACTGGTGCAGCACGAGAGAAGTCTTGGAGACGGAGGTGCGAGGTTTGGATTATGGGGGATGTTAGTCTTAGGTCATTTGTGGAACGGAGGGCACGTGTAGGACGATAGACTGAGATGAGAGAGGAGATATAAGGCGGTGCAGAACTGTGGAGACCTTTGTGGGTGAGAGCGATGAGTTTATATTGGACTCTGTAGTGAATGGGTAACCAGTGTAATGACTGGCACAAGGTGGAGGCATCGGTGAAGCGTCTGGACAGAAATACGACCCTGGCTGCCGCATTCAGGACGGATTGGAGAGGAGAGAGTTTGGTAAGAGGGAGACCGATCAGAAGAGAGTTGCAGTAGTCCAGACGAGAGTGAATAAGAGCGACAGTCAGAGTTTTAGCAGTTTCAAAAGTGAGAAAAGATTGGATTCTGGAGATGTTTTTAAGATGCAGGTGACAAGAGCGAGTGAGTGATCGGATATAGGGAGCAAAGGAAAGGTTAGTGTCGAATATGACCCCCAGGCAGCGGGCGTGCTGCTGGGAGTAATGGTTGAACCCTCCAAGGTAATTTTGATGTTAGGTTAGTAGAGGGGGAAAACACAAGAAGTTCAGTTTTGGAGAGATTCAGTTTAAGATGTCCTATGAGAAACGATTGCAGGATTTGGGAATGTTTAGCTTGCAAAAAAGAAGACTGAGAGGAGACTTAATAGCTGTCTACAAATATGTCAAGGGCTGTCACATTGTAGAAGGATCATCTTTATTCTCATTTGCACAAGGAAAGACTAGAAGCAATGGGATGAAACTAAATGGGAGGAGACACAGATTAGATATTAGAAAAAACTTTTTGACAGTTAGGGTGATTAATGAGTGGAACAGGCTGCCACGAGAGGTGGTGAGTTCCCCTTCAATGGACGTCTTCAAACAGAGGCTGGACAGACATCTGTCTGAGATGATCTAGTGAATCCTGCTTTGAGCAGGGGGTTGGACCAGATGATCCAGGAGGTCCCTTCCAACTCTACCATTCTATGATTCTATGAAGATAGAGGGAGGACATGATGTTAGACACAGCAGACAAACAATCCTTGGTATTTCGAGTTCAAGCAGCTGTCCAGAAATGTGGCGGTTTAGTATTGCGGCCTGTGGCCATTGCCTCGCTGCCACCTCACCTCAACACCACCGGAGCTAATGCAACTCCCCCCACCTACTGTCTCTTTCCCCACCATGCTGTAGAATGTACTGGGTGCTAATACCAAACCGTGGCGTGCCTTTCACTGGATATTCCTGGCTGGTTTGAGACAAGCTCATTCCCACAGAAAAGTACCAGCAAGCTAAGGAAATAGTGGCCTCTATTATCATGAAGGAGTTTGCTCGTTGTCTAGTAGTCTGGCTTTTATACTAAAGATCCTGCTCATTTTTATAGTTTTAAGTGAGCAGGCAGAGACCGTGGTTTCTGCAGCAGCACATCCAGGCCGGGAGAGTGGCGGAGAAATTGCTGTACCATCAAGTTGAGGATTCGAGCCATGCAAGGCACGTGTCTGAGGTTGCCCCGCCGTAGGGCCGCCACCGGGTTTGCACCGTTATCGCACATGGCCTTCCATTGCTCCAGGTTCAGTGGAGACAGCCATTGCTCAAACTCGGCCTGGAGATCTGTCCACAACTCTTCAGCTGTATGACTGTGATCTCAAAGGCATATTAATTGTAACTGCCTGATTGCGGTGAGACCTAGCTACGCAGATGGCGGGGATTCTCTCTGCACTGTTGGAACATGTGTCTCAGTAAGACAGAGGTCGAGGGCACAGTTGGAAGCCCTAGAGGAGGTGGAGGATGCAGAAGCACTAAGGGAAGTGTTAGATACAAAGGTTTGTCCAGCAAGCCTTGAGGATTACAACACTTGCTGTCTAGTGACACCTTGGTGTCTAGTGGTTTAGTTCTCCATCCCCTGATGTGCAGTGGTTTAGTTCTGCAACCCTAGCTGTTAGTAGGTTAGTTTTCCAACCCCTGTTGTCTTATTAGTTTAGTTCTCCAACCCATGTTGTATATTAGTTTAGTTCTCCATGTTCTGTGGTGTATTTATTTCTTTCTCCAACCCATCCATGCCCACCCCCAGGGGTTAACGTCTTGTGACTAGGGTTTGGATTCTTCTCGGACGCCACTTCGTCCGGGCCCGGTTAAACTGAAAAAAAATTTGGGCATCGCTGCGCATGCTTTCCCCCTCTTGAGTCTGTGAAGCTTTGGATCAGACCTCTGATGCCCCGGAATAGAATGTGTGAACAGCTCTGCAGACTCGCCCTTCTGTGCTTCCCCATAGTCAGTTGGCCGGTTGGAGAGTTGTGACATGGGTAAAAACAAGGGTAATTGGGGTGGCACCTCTGAGGACTGTACTATGTGTGATGTTAAGGTGGAGATAGAGGAGTAGAGGCCACATGATGCAGCGCTTGTCATCTACTGGAGCACATGTTCTTCCTGCCCTTCATCTATAAGGTGTACCGCTGTGCGACTGCCAAAGAATGGGAGTGGAGTCCAGTAACAGAAGTTTTCAAAAATGTTGCACAATTGCTCACTGCAGCAAAACAGACCTACTTCTCATCGCTCATATCATACATGTCTCAGAACCCTAAACAGCTATTCAGTACTTTCAAGTCCCTCCTCTGTCCACCAGCTCGCCCTCCCTCTCCTCTCCTCTCATCTCAGCTGAAGACTTAGCCTCATTCTTCAAGCAGAAGATTGACAACATAGGGCAAAGCATTTGCTTAAAGTCCCAACACCCCCTTCACATAACGACTCAACTCTCCTCCTCCAAAATCAGCTTCTCCACAATCATCATCTTTACTCTCCAATTCACATCTCACCGCCTGTGAACTTGAGCTAATACCATCCCACCTCATTCCAAACCGTACCACATTCTTCATCCCAAGCCTAACCCTCCTCTTCTACCTGTCACTAACAACTCCCCAGTCCTGCAAGCATGTAAAGCGCCACGGAATAAATGTCGCTGTTACAGTAATAATAATTATAGTACTTGTACTGTGTGTCAATTGATGGCACTTCCCTGGTGTCTACACCTACTTTGCTGTGTTTTGGCAGCTTTTGGTCCTGTTTCTAGGTGTTGTATATGGATTTTTTTGGTCTCCCCATTGACTCCTATGGGATTCAGAAATGTTCGTCGAACATTCGACGAACAAATTTGGTGAATGCCTATTTGTTCGCCGAACTTTCTCGAACCAAACATTGAAATGTTCGCTCATCTCTAGTCAGTACCCCTGTGCTGCACAACCGACAGGTTCAGGATGTACTAACAGAAGAACTATAATTTGCCTACCCAGTGGTTCCACCTAGTGTGGTAACCGTGTGCTACCCAGAGCAATGATGTAATCAGATGGATGCACAAGGTCCGTGCAGTGGTGCAGCACAACAGTTAACAAACTTAACAACTTTCTACTTTTACAAAACTGTTATCCTAACTATACATAATCTCACCACTGAGGGGAGTCTCTAGCTTAAGTTCACCCAATCCTGCCTACAATCAATGTCTTTAATTGAGAACCTGTGTTTGGCACCAAACTCTTCCTGCTATTTGCATGCATGCATCCACCGAGGTCCCTGTGGTGGAGCCTGAGCTCAGGACTTACCGGCCGTTAACTGTTCTCTGTAGAAGGTGTCTTATCGTCTGATCGGGCACTTAGCTGGGAGAATGAGGAGAGGGTCCTGACCTCATCACAGGAGTACAGTTTTCAGTCTTTCAGACTAGCAAAGGGCCCTTCACATCACTCAGATGCCTTGGGGGGAATCCAACTCTGCATCCAACCGTGGTCGCCCCCCCAAAGTGATTCTTTCTCTCTGGCCAGAGTCACAGGCAAGGCTTCACCTTCACTCAAAGTCCTGTTACACTTCCAGCACGCTGCACACACCGGCACTTAGGATGCAGCTCACCACAATCTCTTTCCTCTCCTCACAACTACTTGTTTTTTGCTGACTCACACACCAACAAGTTTACCATGGAGTCCCTTTTTTTAGAGGCAACAGAGACCTCTTCTGGCTGGAGGCTGATACTGAAGCAATGTCCACACATCTCCCTGTCACACTTTTGTGGAGCTCTCTAGCTTCCACACACAGCCTGGAGACTTCACTCTCCAGTTCACACTGACTGAAAAAAAAATAGTGACTGAGCATTTAAGCTTGTTCAGCCACACCCTGAGGGAAGGTAGGGTGAAGGACTTCCCACCCGATCTCTATGCCATTCACACAAAACCACTCCCTTTTTAGGTGAATTAACCCCCAACATATAACATGCTGGAGAAAAGTGGTAGGTTTAGTTCACACAGGCTAGCAGTCGGAGTGACACATACTTCCCCTCACATATAACACCAGTGACTCTGTCACGAGGGCACACAGGAGGCTACATGTCATTGATGGGATCATGAAGTCACAGATGTCCTGCTCTATAGTGACAGAGAAGATGCTGCCATCTCTCCAGCCCTCGGTGGACGGCACTTCTCCAACATGATAATGATACAAAACATCTGCTGCATTTTTTAACAAGATCAGGTGACAGTGGCTCAGTGGTCAAGTGTCTCCTGACAACAGGACCCCTATGGGGAGTTCTGGAGACAAGTTGTCACCACTCTCCATCCGGCGCCCAGGGTCTAGAGCTCGTTCTGAAGGTGGAGAAAGATGGACGCTGTAATATGTCGCCAATTTGTCGATTCCAGGCCTAGAAGACTCGATGTATAAAATGTCACTTTCCAAATGGGGTGTACTCATTTATGCTGCGCACAAAGATGATGGGGGGTGAACTCATTCTTGCTGAACACTGTGTTATCCATAAAGTCATCAATAACATATAATGCACCCCAAAATCATACATAAAGTATAATGCACCCCCATAGTGATCCATAAAATATAATGCACAGCCCATAGTCATCCATAAAGTATAATACACAGGCCATAGTCATCCATAAAGTATGACTATAGGGTGCATTACACTTTATGGATGGCTATGGGAAGCATTATACTTTATAGCAGGGGTCCCCAACTACCGGTCCGCGGACCAGGACCGGGCCATTGGGGGGCTTTTGCCGGTCCGCGGCGCCGCCGCAGACAATCACTAAACATTGACAGTGTGCTCTGCGGCGGTACAGAGCACACTGTGTGAGGTGGATGCTGCCTGCTGTTCTAGACTCCTGCAGGGAAGACTGGTAGAGGACCTGTGATGACATCAAGGTCACATGACTGATGTCACCACAGGTCCTGAAGCAGGATGAAGTGAATGCAGCTGAATAGCAGCTGTCAGGACACAGCTGCCCCATCTTGCTGCAGGTCATGATGGGGCCTCAGTGACACGGCTCCCGGCACAGAACATTATGTGGGGCTCCTGGCATGGCTCCTGGCGGGGACCTAGTCTACACTGTATGATAAGTATGCACTAAACTCCAAATCCCTCCATAACCCTGCCCCCATATGACCAAAGCCCCGCCCATGCCACACCCGCACCCTGCCTTGCTGGGCCTTGAAAAAATGGTCTTGCTTGAAGCCAGTCCCTGGTGCAAATAAGGTTGGGGACCACTGCTTTATAGGATGACTATGGGGATGCATTATACATTACGGATGACTAAGGGCTGTGCATTATACTTTATGGATGACTATGGGTGTTGCATTATACTTCTGCTATGGGGCCCCATGACTTGTATATACGCCCCTGGTGAGTATAATGGTTTATCTTTTCCTATACATGAAAGAACAGCGGCAGAACGGGGGACATAAAACAAGATGGAAGATATATATACCAAGATGGGGGACAGATATACCAGGATGAAGGATGCATATATATATATACAGTGGGGGAAATAAGTATTTGATCCCTTGCTGTTTTTGTAAGTTTGCCCACTGACAAAGCCATGAACAGTCTATAATTTTAGGGGTAGGTTAATTTTAACATTGAGAGATAGAATATCCCCCCAAAAAATCAAGAAAATCACATTGTATAAATCAGATACATTTTTTTTTGTATTTTGCAGTGAGAAATAAGTATTTGATCCCTCTGGCAAACAACACTTAATACTTGGTGGCAAAACCCTTGTTGGCAGCACAGCAGTCAGACGTTGTTTGTAGTTGATGATGAGGGTTGTGCACATGTCAGGAAGAGTTTTGGTCCACTCCTCTTTGCAGATCATCTCTAAATCATTAAGATTTTGAGGCTGTTTCTTGGCAACTCAGAGCTTTAACTCCCTCCATATGTTTTCTATGGAATTAAGGTCTGGAGACTGGCTAGGCCACTCCATGACCTTACTGTGCTTCTTTTTGAGCCACTCCTTTGTTGCCTTGGCTGTATGTTTTGAGTCATTGTCGTGCTGGAAGACTCAGCCATGACCCATCTTCAATGCTCTTACTGAGGGAAGGAGGTTGTTGGCCAAAATCTCATGACCCCATCCATCTTCCCTTTAGTACGGTGCAGTCGTCATGTCCCCTTTGCAGAAAAGCACCACCAAAGTATAATGTTTCCCCCACCATGCTTCATGGTTGGGACGATGTTCTTAGGGTTTTGTACTCATCCTTCTTCTTCCTTCAAACACTGCGAGTTGAGTTAATGCCAAAGAGCTCAAGTTTTGTCTCATCTGACAACAGCACCTTCTCCCAATAACTCACAGAATCATCCAGGTGTTCAGTGGCAAACTTCATACGGGCCTGCACATGTGCCTTCTTGAGCAGGGGGGCCTTCCGGGCACTGCAGGATTTTAAACCTTTAAGGCGTAATGTGTTACCAATGGTTTTCTTGGTGACTGCAGTCTCAGCTGGCTTGAGATCATTAACAAGTTCCCTCTATGTAGTTTTAGGCTGATCTCTCATCTTCCTCATGATCAAGGATACCCCACGAGGTGAGATTTTGCATGGTGCCCCAGATCGATGTCGATTGACAGTCATTTTGTATTTCTTCAATTTTCTTACTATTGCACCAGCAGTTGTCTCCTTCTCACCCAGCGTCTTACTCACAGCGTCTTACTTATGGTTTTGTAGCCCATTTCAGCTTTGTGCAGGTCTATGATCTTGTCCCTGACATCCTTAGAAAGCTCTTTGGTCTTGCCCATGTTGTAGAGGTTAGAGTCTGACTGATTAATTGAGTCTGTGGACAGGAGTCTTTTATACAGGTGACTATGTAAGACAGCAGTCTGTAATGCAGGTAGTTGATTAGGAGCGTCTAACTGGTCTGTAGGAGACAGAACTCATAATGGTTTGTAGGGGATCAAATACTTATTTCTCACTTCAAAATGCAAAAAAAAAATATCTAATTCATACAATGTGATTTTCTTGATTTTTTTTTTGGACATTCTCTCAATGTTAAAATTAACCTTCCCTTAACATTATAGACTGTTCATGCCTTTGTCAGTGGGAAAACTTACAAAAACAGTAAAGGATCAAATAATTATTTCCCCTACTGTATATATACAGTTCAGCCCAAAAGTTTGGACACACCTTCTCATTTATAGATTTTTCGGTATTTTCATGACTATGAAAATTGTACATTCACACTGAAGGCATCAAAACTATGAATTACCACATGTGGAATTATATACTTAACAAAAAAGTGTGAAACAACTGAAAATATGTCTTATATTCTAGGTTCTTCACAGTAGCCACCTTTTGCTTTGATGACTGCTTTGCACACTCTTGGCATTCTCTTGATGAGCTTCAAGAGGTAGTCACCGGAAATGGTCTTCACTTCACAGGTGTGCCCTGTCAGGTTTAATAAGTGGGATTTCTTGCCTTATAAATGGGGTTGTGACCATCAGTTGTGTTGTGCAGAAGTCTGGTGGATACACAGCTGATAGTCCTACTGAATAGACTGTTAGAATTTGTATTATGGCAAGAAAAAAGCAGCTAAGTAAAGAAAAACGAGTGGCCATCATTACTTTAAGAAATGAAGGTCAGTCAGTGCGAAAAATTGTGCAAACTTTGAAAGTGTCCCCAAGTGCAGTTGCAAAAACCATCAAGCGCTACAAAGAAACTGGCTCACATGAGGACCGCCCCAGGAAAGGAAGACCAAGAGTCACCTCTGCTTCTGAGGATAAGTTTATCCGAGTCACCAGCCTCAGAAATCGCAGGTTAACAGCAGCTCAGATTAGAGACCAGGTCAATGCCACACAGAGTTCTAGCAGCAGATACATCTCTACAACAACTGTTAAGAGGAGACTTTGTGCAGCAGGCCTTCATGGTAAAATAGCTGCTAGGAAACCACTGCTAAGGACAGGCAACAAGCAGAAGAGACTTGTTTGGGCTAAAGAACACAAGGAATGGACATTAGACCAGTGGAAATCTGTGCTTTGGTCTGATGAGTCCAAATTTGAGATCTTTGGTTCCAATCACCGTGTCTTTGTGCGACGCAGAAAAGGTGAACGGATGGACTCTACATGCCTGGTTCCCACCGTGAAGCATGGAGGAGGAGGTGTGATGGTGTGGGGGGGCTTTGCTGGTGACACTGTTGGGATTTATTCAAAATTGAAGGCATACTGAACCAGCATGGCTACCACAGCATCTTGCAGCGGCATGCTATTCCATCCGGTTTGCGTTTAGTTGGACTATCATTTATTTTTCAACAGGACAATGACCCCAAACACCTCCAGGCTGTGTAAGGGCTATTTGACCAAGGAGGAGAGTGATGGGGGGCTACGCCAGATGACCTGGCCTCCACAGTCACCAGACCTGAACCCAATCGAGATGGTTTGGGGTGAGCTGGACCGCAGAGTGAAGGCAAAAGGGCCAACAAGTGCTAAGCATCTCTGGGAACTCCTTCAAGATTGTTGGAAGACCATTTCCGGTGACTACCTCTTGAAGTTCATCAAGAGAATGCCAAGAGTGTGCAAAGCAGTCATCAAAGCAAAAGGTGGCTACTGTGAAGAACCTAGAATATAAGACATATTTTCAGTTGTTTCACACTTTTTTGTTAAGTATATAATTCCACATGTGGTAATTCATAGTTTTGATGCCTTCAGTGTGAATGTACAATTTCCATAGTCATGAAAATACAGAAAAATCTTTAAATGATATATATATATATACTGTACATACATACAGTTAAAAAAAGAAGTTTCCATCCACTATATATACAGACACATCTGCAGGTTTTTCTCAATATCTGACATGAAATCAGAATAAACCTTTCCCGTTTTAGGTCAGTTAGGATTACTAGCCCCACTTCACCCCTCCCTTATCCACCATTTGTCTGTATACAATTAACACACGCCTGATACGCAAAAGTAACAAAATAGCAGGTCGCAGCTATGCCATGAGTGGTCTCTAAATGAAGGTAAAATCATAATAGAAAATATGGTATCACTTTTGGGCTTCTGCAAGCAACCAGGGATAAGTTAACGCGGAAATTAGTTATTTTAGCAAAAACATGAAGGGTGGAGCCCGATCCCACATGATGTCTGTGTGGGCAGATCTCCCCTTAGGCATAAAAGAGCCAATTGAAGATTGATCCATATTCATTGCGGGAGATATATTTACTATATGCAATGGATCCTGTTCAATAACAGTCTAATCAAGCGGAGTTTCTCCCCTCCACCTATATTGAATCGTCTCAGCGATCGTATAGTAAGTTTCTGCTTTAATCCTTATTATTCTGTGTAACTGCTTATGTATTGTAATGTCTCCTTTGTAAAATCCTTGTATATATTTTACCTAAACACTGCCTCCCTTTTGGATTAAATATAAAATTTAATAGTTCTGTTTCTTTTGTCCTGTAATCGTTCTCTCCCCCGAAGCCATATATGCTACCAGAACGCAGGCGTCCGGCCAGGCCTGTATTATATTTCAAACTCGGCCGATGGTGGCAGCAAATAATAACAATTGGGCTATCGTGAAGTTGACAGTGACCGTACGGGGGGCATATACACATATTTCATGCGTTGGAATCCGGAGGTGTGACGCCATACGCTCACTGGTCAGTTGCCGATACCTATGAAGTGAGTAGTCTGGATCGTGTGCTCACGTATCCCTGACGAAATCCTGACCGAGTGATGGCAACGGTGAGATATTGCGTGGTCTCCCCGGTGGCGTCACTGTGCGTTCCCTGACAATTATCATCATTTTTAATATTTACCAAATGCCAAAATAATGAGAGAGAGAGTATTTTTAAGGCATTTTTATTACTTACTGCAAAGTCAAAAGTTTACATACATTTCATTAGTATTTAGTACCATTACCCTTAAACTGAATGACTTGGGTCAAACGTTTGGAATATCCTTCCACAAGCTTCTCACAATGGTTGGTCGGAATTTGGGCCCATTCCACCTGACAAAACTGGTGTAAATGATCCAGGTTTGTAGGTCTCTTTGCTCGGTGCTCGCAGCCTTTTCAGCTTTGCCCATAAATTTTCAATAGGAAAGAGATTAGGGTGTTGTGATGGCTCCAAAACATTGACTTTGTTATCCTTAAGCCACTTTGTTACCGTTTTGGCAGTATGCTTCGCATCATTGTCCATTTGGAAGACCCATTTCTGCCCAAGCTTTAACCTCCTGGCTGATGTCTTGAGATGTTGCTTCAGTATTGCCACATCATCTTCTTTTCTCATGATGCCATCTATTTTATGAAGTGCACAAGTCCCTCCTGCAGCAAAACATCCCCACAACATGATGCTGTAACCCCCGTTGTTTCACAGTTGGGATGGTGTTCTAAGGCTTCCAAGCTTCTCCCTTTTTCCTCCAAATGTAACGATGGTCATTATGCCCAAAAAGTTACATTTTAGTTTCATCTGACCACAAGACATGTCTCTAAAAATTAAGGTCTTTGTTCTTGTGTGCATTTGCAAACATTAATCTGGCTTTTTTATGTTTCTTTTGGAGTAATTTCTTCTTCCTGGCAGAGTGGCCTTTCAGCCCATGTTGATACAGTACTCGTTTCACTGTGGATATTGACACAATTTTACCAGATTCCTCCATCATCTTCACAAGGTCTTTTGCTTTTGTCCTTGGGTTGTTATGCACATGTCGGACCAAAGCATGTTCATCTCCGGGAAACAGAACCCGTCTCCTTCCTGAGCAGTATGATGGCTGGACATTCCCATCTTGTTTGTACTTGCGTATAAATGTTTGTACAGATGAACGAGGCACCTTCAGGTATCTTGAAATTGTACCCAAGGATGCGCCAGACTTGTGCTAGTCCACAATTCTCTTCCTGATATCTTGGCTGATTTCTTTAGACTTTCCCATGATGCTAGACAAAGAAGCAGTGTGTTTCAGGTGTGCATTAAAATACAAATACATCCACAGGTGTGTCTCTAATTAACTCAGATGTTGCCAAAAAAACTATCAGAAACTTCCAAGCACATGACATCATCATATGGGCCGTCCAGAATTGTTTAAAGGCACAGTAATCTTAGTGTATGTAAACTTTTGACTTTGCAGTAAGTAATAAAAATGTCTTAAAACATTCTCTCTCTCTCTCATTATTCTGGCATTTGGCAAATATTAGAAATGATGGTATAATCCTAATTGACCTAAAATGGGAAAAGTTTATTCTGATTTTACGTCAGATATTGAGAAAAACATGGAGATGTGTCTTTATATATAGTGGATGGAAACTTCTGGTTTCAACTGTATATATATATATAACATTTATTCAGGATGTGGGGGGGCCACGGTCCAAATCTTGCACTGCACATTTTATCTGTCAAAATGTTGATATCTCACAAAGTATTTGATTGTTTATTGATTTTACATAAAACTTATCTGTAAAACGTGAATCATTGTCAAGAGAAGGAGAATGGAGCGTTATTCCCAGAATTACATTATTCACAAATCACAGTAAATTCATACTTAATGTTAATATACAGACCGGGCCCAACATAAGGTTTCTTTCTAGTACCTTTGCTTCTTTCTTCCTCTCTTTCTGACCCTTCAGCATCACTGAGCTGAACGTCTGATTCTATTCTTTCTTAAACCCTGGAGAACAAATGGTTAACAACTTTATGGACATTGGGAACCAGAGACTGGTTGTATCTTCTGAGTGTTTGATCTCTGATCAGATGTTCCTGGGGCATGTTTGGCCTCCTGGACCTTGTGCAGTGGAAGGTAATGGCCACATTTTGGGGAAGGTTTCTTGATGTTCCTTTGAGTTTTAGAACTGAATGGATTGATGTCTGAAACACGTGCCGGGGGTTCACAATCAGTTTACGATCATTGAAGACGGTCTTATCGATGGGTTCTCTGAACAGATGCTTGAGGATATTGGTCCCAGGAACATCGTTCCAAAGGTCAAATCTGGATTCTTTAATATCTGTGGGGAAGACGTGGTTCTCAATGCAGAAGACACTTGTGCTTGGCAATTGGTTCTGGAGGTCTGCCATCATTGAAGTCCAGTCCCAATGTTTGATGGGAATAATGATTTCATCCATGTCATTCAGGAGAACATACCTACTCCTGTACATGTTCCTATATATGCAATCATTCAGGGTTGCAGTCTGCCCAAAGTAACCAAGCTGACTGGTAAGACCCGCAGCGTAACGCCATTCAGAAGACGTTAGAAGATGCTGGTCTATTGGCCATTGGATGACCTCTACAATCCCTTGTTGGCTGTAGTATCTTAGGACTTTATCCACAGCCGGGGAACAGCTGGTGTTATAAATGGTGACTCTTGATGCTCCCAGCAGTCTGTACATCTCAATGCCCTGCATCATCTGGAGGACATTATTGTACTGTCCAAATAGCGTAGAGATGCACACCGTGAAGTTGACTGTGTACGACTCAGGGTGATGATTCCTGACCTTGAACATGATGTTGTTCCCTTCTCTTGTAGAATTAGACTCCTGGATGGATATGTAATTATACTCACAATTTCTAGGTTCCATGCACAAGATGTCAGCCGTTCCATACTGGAAACCAAACCTGTCACTGTGGATATCTATCTGTCCTCTGACGAGTACTGTCTGTTCCTGCAAACAGTGGAACGAGCAGTAAAGCCTCGTCACAGACACGTGGACGATGGCGAGGACGTGGACAGTTTTGTCTTCTCTGGGGTCATAGTAGGGGGCTATGATGAACGTTCTGTTTCCCACAGCCGTTATGGGCTCCGTGGAGACGTTCCGGTCCGGTCTTATTATCCTTGGGTTCTTCCATTCTGGTTGGTTTATATAAAATGACAAGATTATGACAGCAGCACATAGGCCGCACACGTACAACTTGTATCCCAGAGAGGCTTTCATGGTTCTGCCAAACGTTCACCACTGTAATAGGACAGAAAGCATTCATTATTAATAATCTCATCACCCCCTGCATCTTCTAGTCCCCAGGCCCCTACTTAACTTCTGCAATGTATAACATTGGTGTAGCCCGATGGACTCTATTCTACCCCAGCACCCGGTGTGACTCTGACATCCTCACCCCATGTAATTACCGCCTCTCCTCCACACATAAGATTACAGGTTAACAATATTGAATAGTGACTTCTACTTACCTGGACCACCCGTCAACTACACAATATGAAGGAATGATCACCCGAACTACAGCAGTTTTATCAGCCATCGGTATACGACATGAGCTCATCCATAGACAGTAGCATAAAACAAAGAAATGGTCATTCTTCTCCTTCCTGATCAGAATCCCCAAAATCTACATCCTTTAGATACCACTAAAATGGTGAACACTAGTAACCTTCATACTGGAAAGATTATAACGAGAGTAGTGTTGAGCGAGCATGCTCGACACTGCTGGTTACTCACCCGAGCATCTCACTACTCGGGATGTTCGGCGAGCACCGAGCATTTCCGGGTTACTCGGGCGGGAGCTCGGGTCTCCGCCCTGCGCGTTTACCGCTCTTTACAGAGCCAATGAACATGCAGGGATTGCCAGCCAGTCACTATAATGCCGCAGCCATGTTGTTTGTGGGCATTACAGTGATTGGCTGGCCGCACAGCGTCACCTCGAGTATTTAAAACCGGGCGCCGCCATCTTGGACACAGTCGCTCCGGATCAGACAGTGTAGGGACAGCGCTGCTGAGCTAGGGAGAGATTTATAGTGCGAAATAGTTAGTGTAGGGTCTGTAAAGGCTGCCAGATCAAACAAACAGTCCTTCTCAGGACTAATATCCATCCCAGATATCAGGCAGGCAGGCAGGCAGGCTGTATAGGAGACGCAGTGGTTATACCAGGGGTCTCAAACACGTGACCCGCAGGCACAGACTCCGTAACGATCGTGGCTCCCTCCAGCAGCCGCCGACATCAGCGCTGTAGTGCAGAGTATTGCCGCGCAGAGACCGGCTCTCTGCACAGCAATACCAGTGTCAGCCGCCGGCCTATCAGAGGCCAGCAGCTGAGCTCTGCGTCCCAGCGCAGCGGAGTATAACGTCACTGCCATGCGCAGATGTCAGCGCAGTATGAGGGGGACGGGGAACCTGAGTGCTGTATGGGGGGATGGGGACGGGGACCCTGAGCGCTGTATGGGGGGGACTGGGACGGGGACCCAGAGCGCTGTATGGGGGGGGACGGGGACCCTGAGCGCAGTATGGGGGGGACGGGGACCCTGAGCGCTGCATGGGGGGGGACGGGGACCCTGAGCGCTGTATGGGGGGACGGGGACCCTGAGCGCTGTATGGGGGGACTGGGACCCTGAGCGCAGTATGGGGGGGACGGGGACCCTGAGCGCTGTATGGGGGGGACGGGGACCCTGAGCGCTGTATGGGGGGGACGGGAACCCTGAGCGCAGTATGGAGGGGGACGGGGACCCTGAGCGCAGTATGGGGGAGGATGGGGACCCTGAGCGCAGTATGGGGGAGGATGGGGACCCAGAGCGCAGTATGGGGGGGACGGGGACCCTGAGTGCAGTATAGGGGGGGCACTGTGCGCAGTATGGGGGGGGACAGGGACCCTGAGCGCTGTATGGGGAGACGGGGACTGGGACCCTGAGCGAAGTATGTGGGAACGGGGACCCTGAGTGCTGTATGGGGGGGACGGGGACCCTGAGCGCAGTATGGGGGGACGGGGACCCTGAGCGCAGTATAGGGGGACGGGGACTGGGACCCTGAGCGTAGTATGGGGGGGACGGGGATCCTGAGCGCAGTATGGGGGGACGGGGACCCTGAGCGCAGTATGGGGGAGACGGGGACCCTGAGTGCAGTATGGAGGGGGACGGGGACCCTGAGCGCAGTATGGGGGGGACAGAGACCCTGTGCGCAGTATGGGGGGGGCGGCCCTGTGCGCAGTATGGGGGGGGGCCTGGATGGGGGACATGTCTGCAACATGGGGATCTGGATGGGGGACATGTCTGCAACATAAGGACCAGGATGGAGGACCATGTCTGCAATATGGGGGACCTGGATGGGGGACCATGTCTGCAATATGGGGGACCTGGATGGGGGACCATGTCTGCAATATTGAGGACCTGGATGGGGGACCATGTCTGCAATATGGGGACCATGTCTACAATATGAAGACCATGTCTGCAATATGGGGGACCTGGATGGGGGACCATGTCTGCAATATGGGGGATCTGGATGGGATACCATGTCTGCTGGATGGGGGACCTGGATGGGGGACCATGTCTGCAATATGGGGGACCTGGATGGGGGACCATGTCTGCAATATGGGGGACTTGAACGGGAGACTGTTCCTGCAATATGGGGGACCTGGACGGGAGACCATGTCTGTAATATGGGGGACCTGGATGGGGGACCATGTGTGCAATATGGGGGACATGGATGGGAGACCATGTCTGCAATATGGGGGACCTGGGCGGGAGACCGTGTCTGCAATATGTGGGACCTGGAGGGGAGACCGTGTCTGCAATATTGGGGACCTGGAGGGGAGGCCATGTCTGCAATATGGGGGACCTGGAGGGGAGACCATGTCTGCAATATGGGGGACCTGGAGTGGAGACCATGTCTGCAATATGGGGGACCTGGAGGGGAGACCATGTCTGCAATATGGGGGACCTGGAGTGGAGACCATGTCTGCAAGATGAGGACCAGTTCAAAAGGTGTATAGAAAATAAAATGGTATCACTAAAAATGTCACTTTGTCATGCAAATAATGCGGCCCCCCAAATGAAATGTTTTCCGTGTGCGGGCCATATGCCCAGCTGAGTTTGAGAACCCTAGGTTAAACCAACAAACACTGCATTACAATCCTGTGTGCTGCTGCTGCTCGAATTGCTAGACTTAGCCCCAGGTCTCAGGGGCCTGGAAAAATCCTTTTTTTTTCATCTAAATCCTCTATTTTTTTTCCCTCAGTCAGACTGTACAAATACCCGTCTTATTAACCTTTTTGGTATCCCCTCCCCCCCCAAAAAAAATTGAGTGTGTCTGTGAGTGTTCAGACACAAATATATCTGTTTAAAAGAGTCTGGTTTCGGCCAGATAACTAGAACTGTGGTTTTCCTCTTCCACTGTTCAAATCTCTGTATTATCCACTTTTTTGCCTTTTTTCCTTAAAAAAAAACATTTTGAGTGTCTCGCTGACTGTTCACACACAAATATATCTGTTTAAAAGATTCTGGTGTAGGCCAGAGAAATATAACTGTGGTTTTCCTCTTCCACGGTTCTAATCTACTCTTTATTACCCTTTTTCCATTGATAGTGCGAGTGTAAGCTATTTTACTTAATTTACAATGGGCAAGGCGCGTGGCAAGGGACGTGGAAGTGGACGTTCTGGTGATGGTGCGTGCAGAGGACGGGGCCGTGGCCAAGGTGAAAATGTACCACAACCAACAGCCACATCTTCTCGCTCCCACTTCTTGACCGAATTACTAGGGAAGCACAGAACAACACCAGTATTGAGAACTGATCAGTGTGAACAGGTTATTAATTGGATAGCAGATAATACTTCCAGTTACCTGGGCACCACCACCTCCGGTCTGTCTTCCACACGGTCAAGTTTTAGTAGCCGTGAGTATCCTTGATCATGCACATAATGGCGCCCGTTCTTCTGGGGCGGGCTCCACATTCAGTTTTGAACACAGTCTCTAGGCGCACAATACCCAGTGATAATGGGTGGGTTCATATCCTGTTCTTGACGCCAAAGATGACGCGCCCCCTGGGCCGTGGGGTACTCGGTGCCGGGCCGGTCTTTGCTAGGGGAGATGTCACAGTGGCGGTGACCCGGTCCGTGACCCAGGGAGGTCAATCAAAAGGGGAATATTTACAGGGGATTTATAGCTCTTGTATAGAGTTCGTGATGCCACCTGTGGTATGCGGCTAAGGGGAGCCGTCGCTGCGGAGCAGGTCCTCTGGAGCTGGTGTGAATGCAGCAGAGTTGGTTTAGCTCTCCACAGGTAGAGCTTAGCTCCAGGGCAGTGTAGATGTTGCTGTTATGGTGTAGTGCAGAAGATGGCGCAGATAATGATCACAGAGACAGTAAGGTGCAGTCCTCAGGGTTTACTCACGGTTTCTTAGACTTCCAGTTACCAGTACTAGAGTAACTTCCCACGGCGTCCTGTGCTTACTCAGGGAGGGGTTCATCAAACTCCCAGGTCTCTCCGGAGTACGTAACGGGACCCCCTTCTGTGTATTCCCTCTGCCCGTCTCCCTGCACCTCACACCTAGTGTCCCAATCCAGTGACCTTGCCGGGCGACATCTTCTCTGTCCCCTGGATCCTCTATGGCCACCTTCTTGGTGAGACACATGTGGCTTGTGGCTGCAGTACCTGAAATACTGCAGTCTCCGGTTTCCTAGTTGAGGCTTAAGAACTCTGCTAGTTTAGGGACCGGTCCCCGCTGTGCGACCTGACCCCTCCACCCCCTGGTAGATTCGGGTGTACGGGTGGCCTCCAGCACTACCCGTACCCCTGGGGTCCCTTCCACATTCCTGGAGCCTTTCTCCTGCTCCTCTCTCTCTCTTCAGTCTTGGGCCTCTCTGGCTAGGCCCTCCTCCTGAGCAGAGCTCCGGCAGAGCTCCTGCTCCCTCTACTTCTCTCAGACTGTCTTTCTCTGACTGAACTCACCCAACTGACAAGATGGCTTCCCTCTTTATACTATCCCTAACAAGTGCTCCCCTGATTTACTTCCTCCACCCACACCCACTACATGGTTCCCCCTCTCTTGGTTCCCCCCACTCCAGCCAGGGACAGGGCTCAGCCGTGACCAAGTGTATCTTGCCCCTCCTGCTGGTCTGGAGCAGTGTAGTGTTGGATGCAGGTGTTAGGGTCCCGGGCAGTACTCCTTCCTTACCTGAGAGTGAGATACCACACCTCTGGGTGAGATGCAGTACCTCTGTTGCGAGTGAACCTGCAGGGGCACCACATACCCCCCTGGTAATACACAGCACGTCCACGGGCTGGAACAGAGTAAAAAACACATTTTAGACATACAATTTTTTTTTTAATGCATTCACATAGAAGATAATGAACAAACTCTTTCTTCCCTTTATGGGAGGCACATTACTTAAACGTTACAGGTTACTATATAAAACTTTTTTAAAGAACACATTTTTCTTCTTCACACTTATAAAACATTTCTCAATCAACCACAGTGAAATTTACAGCCGAATGTCCTTTTCACTGGTAAAGGTGCAATTCTGATGAACATAAGGGACCCATCCGAAAAACCCCAACGTAGGCCCTGGGCGTCGCTGCAGGGCATAGGTGATCCAGATGTTGGACCACGTCTTCGGCCACGCCTAACGGGTTTTTGTTCTGAGGTCAGTCTTGTTGTATAAAACCAATAAGGGGCACTTTAAGAAGTGCAACTATTTACAAGTTAAGCTTTTGGCTGCTCACAGTCCTCAGCCTGTCAGTTCTTTTTGGTACCCTTACCGGGTAATTATGCACACAAAAGCAAACTTTTTAAACGTGAACTTGAGCAGTGTTGTACCCTTCCGGGTAACTATATACAGTCCGTTAACTAAACAGTTCAACAGTGGTGCTCCCTCCGGGGAAACACCTGATTTCTGCAGGCTGACCCAGCCGGGTCATCAGCCTCGCACTGCGGGGGCATGTCCTTTCTCTCCTTCACCACTCTGTACACCTGGAGGGCATACCACCCGCATTCTCCCTTGGGTCGGGTAAAGGTGACATAGTCACCGGGGTAGAGGTCTCGGCCGGGATGTGACGCGCCCCCTGGGCCGTGGGGGATACCCGGAGCCGGGCCTTGTAGAAGCTGGGGGTTGTAGTCACCGTGGCGGTGACCCGGTCCATGAGGGGTAGTCTATGTGTATAGGTTTATATAGTCCGACTACGCCACCTATGGATTGCGGTTATGGAGAACCGCCGCTGCGGAGCAGTCCACTGAAGCTGGTGATATGCGCAGCAAGTGTAGTATAACTCCCCACAGGAAGAGTGTAGCTTCAGGGCAGCGCAGGTGAATGATGGTGGTTGTGCAGGGCGTCCGAGTGCAGTGAGTGCTGGCGCGGTAAGAAACTCGGAGACAAGGTGATGCAGTCCCAGGGTCTTTACCCACGGTTATCAGTTTCCAAGTTACACTGCAGATCATAACTTCCCCCGTCGTGCTGTGCGTACTCAGTGAGGGGCTCAGTCCACCCTCAGATATCTCCAGAGCATTTATCAGGACCCCGTTCTGTGTACCTTTCTCTGGCCTCTCTCCTTGTACCTCACACCTAGCGGCACCTCTGTCCAGTGTCCTCGGGCCTTGGCGGGTGACGTGTGTTCCGTCCCATGGCCCTATGTGGCTACCTTCCTGATGGCTGGTGTGGGCGGCCTGCTGTACTTAACCCCTTAATAACATCTGACGTACTAATACGCGTCTGTGCCCTGGGACTTAAGAGCCAGACCCGTATTAGTACGTCATCACGATCGCGCGCGCACACAGGCTGTGCGGGCGCGATCGCCGCCGGGTGTCAGCTGATTGTCACAGCTGACACCCGGTACTATGTGCAGGGAGCGGTCCTGCACCGCTCCCAGCACATTAACCCCCGCGATGCTGCGATCGAAGTCGATCGCAGCCGATTGCAGCATTGCGAGGGCAAGTGGAGGTGATCGCAGATACTCACCTCCTCTTCCGGCTTCCAGCGCTGTCTGCAAAGGCTTCCCGGGTGTTGCCATGACGACCCGATGTCGTCATGACAACATCCGGGTCACCAGACAGCAGGAAGATTGTTTGGACATGCGCAGTGCATCTCCAAACAATCTTCTCACTGTGCAGCGCTGATAGCCTGCATGGCACAGGGATGGTGCTGCATTCCTGTGCCATGCAGGCGATCAGAGAAAAAAAAGTGAAAGTCCCATAGTGGGACAAAGTAATAAAGTATAAAAACACCCAGAAAATGAAAAAAAAAAAAAAAAAATTGCAAAAATATAAAAAATAAATAAATAAAACAATCCACCAAAAATAAAAATATAATGTACCCATCAATAAATATTATTATAAAAAAAAACAAAAAAAGCAATAAAAGTACACATATTTGGTATCGCCGCGTCCGGAACAACCTGACCTATAAAACTGTCCCACTAGTTAACCCCTTCAGTGAACACGGTAAAAAAAAAAAAAAAAAACTAAGCAAAAAACAATGCTTTATCACCATACCGCCAAATAAAAAATGGATAACACGCGATCAAAAAGACGAATATAAATAAAAATGGTACCGCTGAAAACGTCATCTCGTCCCGCAAAAAACAAGCCACCATACAGCTCCATCAGCCGAAAAATAAAAAGTTATAGCTCTCAGAATAAAGCTTTGCTAAAAAATATTTTTTTCTATAAAATTGCTTTTATTATGTAAAAGTGCAAAACATAAAAAAACGATATAAATGTGGTACCGCTGTAAACGTACTGACCCGAAGAATAAAGCTGCCTTATCACTTTTACCACACGCGGAACAGCATAAAAAAAAAAAAAACAATTCCTGAATTGTTGGTTTTTGTTTATTCTGCCTCCCAAAAATCGGAATAGAAAGCGATCAAAAAATGTCACGTGCCTGAAAATGGCACCAATAACAACGTCAACTCATCCCGCAAAAAACGAGCCGTCACATGACTGTCTGCCAAAATCTGGAAAAATTATAGCTCTCAAAATATGGCGATGCAAAAACTAGATTTTACAAAAAATGCGTCTTTTTGTGTGTGACAGCTGTCAGTCATAAAAACCCCATATGATTCTGGTATTGCTGTAATCACACCGACCCGAAGAATAAAGTCGTCTAATCACTTATACCGCACGAGGAACGGCGTCAAAAATAAACTCTTGGGTTAGGATTGGGCTAGGGTTAGGGCTGGGTTTGGGGTTAGGGTTGTGCTAGGGTTAGGGTTGTGCTAGGGTTAGGGTTGTGCTAGGGTTAGGGTTGTGCTAAGGTTAGGGTTGTGCTACGGTTAGGGTTGTGCTACGGTTAGGGTTGTGCTACGGTTAGGGCTGGGGTTGGGGTTAGGGTTGGGGTTAGGGTTGTGATGGGGTTGGGATTTTTTTCAAAAGTAAGAAAAAAGATGACGATATGGCGACTAGTGTTGAGCGCAAGTGCTCGCTACTTGGGTTTGCATCGGGTGCTCTGGTATGCATTGAGTATCGTGGGTATTTGAGTGACATGCTCGAGTCTCTGCCCCATATGCTTCGCGGCCAAAAAAACTTTACGGGGATTGCCTGCCATGCACGAGCGATCCCCGCATGTTTTTTTTTGGTTGTCTAATAACCGTGAAACATGTGGAGCAGGGACTCGAGCATGTCACTCCAGCACCCGTGATACATGGTGCATACCTGAGTACCCGATGCAAACTCAAGTAGCGAGCACTTGCGCTCAAGACTAATGACAACTTATTCAATATGATGACCTAATGTAAACAAATTCTGTGTCGTACCTCTGGGTTCAAAATGTTCACTATACACCTTAATAAAATCCTTGAGGGGTATAGTTTCCAAAATGGGGTCACTTGTGGGGGAGCTCCACTGTTTAGGCACATCACAGGCTCTCTAAACGCGACATGGTGTCCGCTAACAAATTGAATGGAAAATCGGCTCAAATTGTTAGCGGACGCCATGTTGCGTTTGGAGAGCCCCTGTGTGCCCAAACATTAGAGCTCCCCCACAAGTGACCCCATTTTGGAAACTAGACCCCCCAAGGCACCTATCTAGATGCATAGTGAGCACTTGGAATCCCCAGGTGTTTCACAAATTGATTCATAAATATGAAAAAGTTTTTTTTTTTCACTTTTACGAATCAATTTGTGAAGCACCTGGGGGTTCCAAGTGCTCACTATGCATCTAGATAGGTGCCTTGGGGTGTCTAGTTTCCAAAATGGGGTCACTTGTGGGGGAGCTCCAATGTTTGGGCACACAGGGGCTCTCCAAACGCAACATGATGTCCGCTAACAATTTGAGCCGACAATTTGCTAGCGGATACCATGTTGCATTTGGAGAGTCCCTGTGTGCCCAAACATTGGAGCTCCCCCACAAGTGACCCCATTTTGGAAACTAGACCCCCCCAAGGCACCTATCTAGATGCATAGTGAGCACTTGGAACCCCCAGGTGTTTCACAAATTGATTCATAAATATGAAAAAGTGTTTTTTTTCACTTTTTCATTTTTACGAATCAATTTGTGAAGCACCTGGGGGTTCCAAGTGCTCACTATGCATCTAGATAGGTGCCTTGGGGTGTCTAGTTTCCAAAATGGGGTCACTTGTGGGGGAGCTCCAAAGTTTGGGCACACAGGGGCTCTCCAAACACAACATGGCGTCCGCTAATTATTCAAGCAAATTTTACAATCAAAAAGTCAAATGGCGCTCCTTCCCTTCCGAGCCCTGCCGTGCGCCCAAACAGTGTTTTTTCCCCACATATTGGGTATCTGCGTGCCCAGGGGAAATTGCACAACAAATTTTGGGGTCCATTTTTTCTTGTTACCTCTGTGAAAATAAAAAAAATTGGGTCTAAAGTAACATTTTTGTATAAAAAGTTAAATGTTCATTTTTTTCTTCCACATTCAAAAAATTCCTGTGAAGCACCTGAAGGGTTAATAAAGTTCTTGAATGTGGTTTTGAGCACCTTGAGGGGTGCAGTTTTTAGAATGGTGTCACTTTTGGGTATTTTCTGTCATAAAGACCTCTCAAAGTGACTTCAAATGTGATGTGGTCCCTAAAAAAATGGTTTTGTAAATTTTGTTGGAAAAATGAGAAATCGCTGGTCAAATTTTAACCCTTATAGCTCCCTAATAAAAAAAAATTTTGATTCCAAAATTGTGCTGATGTAAAGTAGACATGTGGGAAATGTTGTTTATTAACTCTTTTGTGTGACATATCTCTCTTATTTAAGGGCATAAAAATTCAAATTTTGAAAATTGCAAAATTTTCAAAATTTTCGCCAAATTTCCATTTTTTTCACAAATAAACACAAGTGATATCGAAGAAATTTTACCACAATCATGAAGTACAATATGTCACGAAAAAACAATCTCAGAATCAGGGGGATCCGTTGAAGCGTTCCAGAGTAATTACCTCAAGTGACCTCAAGTGACAGTGGTCAGAATTGTAAAAATTGGCCTGGTCATTAACGTGCAAACCACCCTCGGGGCTTAAGGGGTTAAAGTGCTGCAGCCTCCGGTTCCCAGTTGAGTCTTGTAGTCTCTGCTGGCTGAGGGATCCGGTTCCCTTCTTCTGGCCTGTCCCCCCTACCTCCTGGCAGCGGCGGGCGTACGGGTGGCGGCTGCACGGCCCGTACCCCTGGGGTCCCTTCCGTTCCTTTCCTGGAGCCTTCCTGCTACCTCTTTCCTCTCCTTCCTCCTTCAGGCTCAGGCCTCTTGATTAGGCCTGCCTGTGGAGCAGAGCTCGTACAGAGCCCCTGCTCCTACACTCTCCACACTCTGACTGAACTCCTCTTCTCTGAACCAAAATGGTTCCTTACTTTTATACCTCCTACTCCAGTGCTCCCAGGATCTGCATCCTCCACCCATCCACTACCTAGTTCCCCCTCTCTAGTGGTTCCCCCCCACTCCAGCCAGGGATCAGGGACAGTTGTGCTTCCCCACAGTAGCATTGTCGCCCTGTCCCCCGGAAATGTGGTGTAGTGGATGTAGTGTTAGGGTCCTGAGCCATACTCCTTCCTTACCTGAGAGTGAGATACCACACCTCTGGATGAGGTGCAATACCTCTGTGGCGACCGAACCCTCAGGGGCACCACAGATGCCCCTGTTGGAGATGGGGCTCGACGTCCCGTCGATTTACAAAGACGTCCCGATCCATCTGCGGCTCTCTGACGAAACCCCACCCGGCGTCCAGGTCGAATTTCACCACTATCCCCTCCAGACGGGGACTGGGTGTGGTTGATCTTGCCTTGCGGGCCCAGGTTTTGGCCGCCATGTTCCGGGCCTCCATCTGCTCCCACCGCACCTGCCGGTCATGACGCTCCTTCTCCAGCTGCAGGAGCTCCCGTCTGCAGTACTCCTCCCTCCTGAGGGCCTGGGTCTGGGTCTCCCATGGGAACCCCATGAGGTCCCCCTCCCGGTTGTCCCACCGAAAGTCCTCTACTCCTTGGCAGGTAACTGGGGGTGCAGGTGTGGGCGTCAGGGGGAGTCCCTGCTGGTCCTTGAACTTGGCGGACCAGTCATAGACCGGGCTTCCGTACACCCACTCGGCTGCGGGGGCAGGTGGCACTGGTAGGGGGCCTAGGAGCAGGTCGGCGGAGCAGGCGCCCGGGATCGGAGGCTCTGCCAGGGGGCCCAGGAGCAGGTCAGCACTCTCAGCGCCCGGGACAGGGAGACTCCTCTTACCTGCTCCCGCGGCCGCGCCTGTGCCATTCTCTGCCTCCTGGCTCTGTTCAGGCTCCTCCGGGGCTGGGGCGCTGCTGGTGGAATGCAACGCTGGCTGCTGCCGGGTCACAATCTTTCCCAGCAGCTCCTCCTTCCAGCTGGCGATGGCATCCTGCTGGGTCCTCTCCATCCTCCAGCCTAACTCCTGGATCTCGGCATGGAGGAATTCGGTATCCTCCAGGGATAGTTTAGCCATTGCCTCCTCCAGGGTGAGAGGCATTTCTGGTTGCTGCAGGCCATGGACGGGAGCTTTCTCCGGACTCTCCTCCATGTTGCCTCTGGGTGCTTTCTGTCTAGACTGCTGGAGACTCCGCCCTGTCTCCCAGGTTTCTTCTCTCCTCTCCCCTTTTGGGGGCGGTTCCATGGCTGCTTGCTGTTGGACACACCTAAGGGCTGCCCCGCCAGCTTGATTGACACATCCACATACATGGTCACTGCTGCTTGGGGCAGGCCTCGCTTTTGGCGCCATTCTGGAACCCGGCCCACGATGGGTGGTGGTTTCTTGTAGTCTTTGGTCTCGCACATAATGGCGCCCATTCTTCTGGGGCGGGCACCACATTCAGTATAGAACACAGTCTCTAGGCGCACAATACCCGGTGATAACGGGTGGGTTCATATCCTATTCATGACACCAAAGATGACGTGCCCCCCTGCGCCGTGGGGTACTCGGTGCCGGGCCGGTCATTGCTAGAGGAGATGTCACAGTGGTGGTGAACCGGTCCGTGACCCAGGGAGGTCAATCAAAAGGGGAATATTTACAGGGGATTTATAGTTCTTGTATAGAGTTCGTGATGCCACCTGTGGTATGTGGCTAAGGGGAGCCGTCGCTGCGGAGCAGGTCCTCTGGAGCTGTTGTTAATGCAGCAGAGTTGGTTCAGCTCTCCACAGGTAGAGCTTAGCTCCAGGGCAGTGTAGATGTTGCTGTTATGGTGTAGTTCAGAGGATGGCACAGATAATGATCACAGAGACAGTAAGGTGCAGTCCTCAGGGTTTACTCACGGTTTCTTAGACTTCCAGTTACCAGTACTAGAGTAACTTCCAACGGCGTCCTGTGCTTACTCAGGGAGGGGTTCAGCAAACTCCCAGGTCTCTCCGGAGTACATAACGGGACCTCCTTCTGTGTATTCCCTCTGGCCGTCTCCCTGCACCTCACACCTAGTGTCCCAATCCAGTGACTGCGGACCTTGCCGGGCGACGTCTTCTCTGTCCCCTGGTTCCTCTATGGCCACCTTCTTGGTGAGACACATGTGGCTTGTGGCTGCAGTACCTGAAATACTGCAGCCTCCGGTTTCCTAGTTGAGGCTTAAGAACTCTGCTAGTTTAGGGACCGGTCCCCTCTGTGCAACCTGACCCCTCCACCTCCTGGTAGATTTGGGTGTACGGGTGGCCTCCAGCACTACCTGTACCCCTGGGGTCCCTTACACGTTCCTGGAGCCTTTCTCCTGCTCCTCTCTCTCTCTTCAGTCTTGGGCCTCTCTGGCTAGGCCCTCTTCCTGAGCAGAGCTCCGTCAGAGCTCCTGCTCCCTCTACTTCTCCTCTCAGACTGTCTTCCTCTGACTGAACTCACCCAACTGACAAGATGGCTCCCCTCTTTATACTATCCCTAACAAGTGCTCCCCTGATTTACTTCCTCCACCCACACCCACTACATGGTTCCCCCTCTCTTGGTTCCCCCCACTCCAGCCAGGGACAGGGCTCAGCAAGAAAGTGACGCATCTTGCCCCTCCTGCTGGTCTGGAGCAGTGTAGTGTTGGATGCAGGTGTTAGGGTCCCGGGCAGTACTCCTTCCTTACCTGAGAGTGAGATACCACACCTCTGGGTGAGATGCAGTACCTCTGTGGCGACTGAACTTGCAGGGGCGCCACAAAAGCACATTTATAAACATGGGGGCTAGATATTAGTCGCATAGTTTGGGGTAGTGCATTCCAGAAAAGGTTGAATTCTGGAGATGTTTTTAAGGTACAGGTGACATGCGCGAGTGAGTGACTGTATATGGGGAATAGAGGAAAGTTGTGTGTCAAATATGACTCCAAGACAGCGAGCGTGCTGCTTGGGAGTTATGGTGCTGTGACACCCCAGGGGTCTGGTTGCCACAGTGATAGAGATATTACGTCTGAGAGCAGGTGGGAGGTCCTTTGGTCAGGGATCCTGTGCATGCCACACCTCCTGCCCAGTCTTGGGAGGGGAAGGACTTCCCCTATATAAACCCGGGGCTGAGGCAGGGTTAGGGAGAAAGAAGACAGAACAAGAGTAGAGAAGAGAAGCAGCATAGCAAGAAACATCAGGAGCTCTGTGGGGAGCAGCGTTACAACGAGTCAGGGGCTGGCAGCTGCAGAGCTCGCCCTGACTGAGAAGATTTCTAACCGGACCCGGAGTCCGAGGCTGTGGGAACTAACTCCTACCCAGCAGCAGAAACCGTCCGGCAGAGGATTTCAGGTCCTCTGGCCCAGAAGCCCGAAGGCACGGTCACACGCGTGGGACCAGCACCGCCATCGTGGAGCGGAAGCCATTAGAAGGCCCCGAGTCACCGGCCATACGGGTGAGCACCACACGGTACACTCAGGGACGTGGGCTACTTATTCCCGCCTCTAGCAAGGTAGCCAGAAGAGTACAGTTAGTTGGGAAGGCCTACAACTCCGCCTGGCCAGGGGAAATCCCATCTGCTCAAGGACTGACCAGGCCCCTATCACTAGCAAGTACTCCGGGAGGGTCTATCTTTGTCACCAGTAAAGACCCTGAACTACACCGCACCGTCTCTGAGTGGTTCCTGCTACCCCCATCATCCACGTCGGCTGCCCTGAGGCCATACCCCTCCCGTTGGGGGTTATACCATCCACGCTGCACCATCCTTCCACCGGCCTCAGCGGTCTGCCCTGCAGCGGCAGCTCCATAGCTGCATTCAACGGGTGGCGTAGTCACCAACCATCTACTGCTAGTACATCGCCGCTCAGTTTGACTCCCTGGGCACGGACCGGGTCGCCGCCACGAGACTACAACCCTCAAGAGATCCGGCTCCGGGTAAGCTCCCGCGTGCGCAACGCAGCGCGACACAGGCCCAGGGGCGCGTCAACTTTGGCGTAGTCGGCAGGATTTCGTGCCCGCAACCACCGGGTACTGCGTGCCTGAAAAGCAAAGACTGTTCAAACTTACCAGTGGTGAAGATTCCCGCTATCCGTGGAGGTTTCCCGCCATCCGGCGCCATCTTCTACCTTCTTCCCGCCATCCGCGAAGTTTTCCCGCCATCCGGCGCCATCTTCGACCTTCTTCCCGCCATCCGTGGAGTTTTCCCGCCATTGGACGCCATCTTGAGGACGCCGCGCGGGAAGAAGAGGGGCGTGGACTCCGAAAGCGCGCGAGAACTGAAGCCCCGCCTCACGTCCGGACGTTGCGTAAGGTCCTGGAAGGAGCCCAGCAGACGCCGACGTCACCGGAGCGCGACGGAAGGTCCTCAACCCTGACGATCCACTGCGGAGCCGCGGCCTACGGAACAGGATCATCGCAAGGTAGGCCACGGTCCACTAGGGGGGAGGAAGATGTCGGATACGGAGGAGAGTGTAACATACCTGGCGGCGTCCTTGCATAGTGGTCCATTTCCCACTGTGCAGGAGCGCGCACTTGATCTCCTGTCCGGAATGTCTCTCTGGCTTCCCTCCATGCTGTCTGTTTGTGTCTGTCTCTGCTGCTTAAGGGCGGCGCCCGATCACTTCCTGCTTTTTGTACCTGCTGTGGGTCACTCCCCTTGTGCGTCCTCAGCCTATTGCTGTCTGACACTTGGTATATAGCTCAGCAGCTCCCTTCTATCCCGGCCTGAGCATAGTGTTTTCCTTCAGTGTGTGCTTGCACTCTGAAGGTGCCAGGTCCCGTCTTTGTTTCCTTGTCTGCCTTTCCTGGAGGCTGTATTTCCAGGCCTGTCTGAACTAAGTCCTGTATGTCTCCTGCTTTTCGGTATTAGTTCCCGTGTCTGAACTGAGTCCTGTATGTCTCCTGCTTTTTGTATCAGTTCCCGTGTCTGAACTGAGTCCTGTATGTCTCCTGCTTTTTGTATCAGTTTCCGTGTCTGAACTGAGTCCTGTATTTCTCCTGCTTTGCGGTATTAGTTCCCGTGTCTGAACTAAGTCCTGTATGTCTCCTGCTTTTCGGTATTAGTTCCCGTGTCTGAACTGAGTCCTGTATGTCTCCTGCTTTTTGTATCAGTTCCCGTGTCTGAACTGAGTCCTGTATGTCTCCTGCTTTTTGTATCAGTTTCCGTGTCTGAACTGAGTCCTGTATTTCTCCTGCTTTGCGGTATTAGTTCCCGTGTCTGAACTAAGTCCTGTATGTCTCCTGCTTTTTGTATCAGTTCCCGTGTCTGAACTGAGTCCTGTATGTCTCCTGCTTTTTGTATCAGTTCCCGTGTCTGAACTGAGTCCTGTATGTCTCCTGCTTTGCGGTATCAGCTCCCGTGTCTGTACTGTGTCCTGTATGTCTCCTGCTTTGCGGTATTAGTTCCCGTGTCTGAACTAAGTCCTGTATGTCTCCTGCTTTGCGGTATTAGGTCCCGTGTTCGAACTGAGTCCTTTCTGTGTTCTCTTGTCTGTCCTGTCTGAACACGCTCCTTGCCTGTTCGTTCCGCCTTCTAGTGGCCGATTTCCTAGACCCGCTCCTGTTTCTGGTCTGTCCTGTCTGAACACGCTCCTTGCCTGTTCGTTCCGCCTCTCTGGGGGCCGTATTCCCAGACCCGCTCCTGTATCCCGCTGCAGTGTCGGTCTCCTCCGTACACTCAGTTCCAGTCTGAACACTCTCCAGTCCTTTACCTGTTTTGCCTCTATGTCCGTTCCCTTCCTTTTTCTGCAGAGTCTGAACTCGTACCTAACTCCTGCTTGTTTTCTCTGCAAGTACTGTGTGAGTATCTGGCTCTGTCTTTCCCTTCCTGTCTGTTCCGTGTGAACAGAGCCCTGTCCTCCCTGCTCAGCCTTGTCTGCACTCTAGCAGTGCTTGCCTGTAACCCTCTGCCTGTATTGTTCCTGAGTCCCGGTGTGTACTGGGTCCTATCCCGCCTGTGTTCCTACCTGCTAGTGCCTCCCTGTCTGCACTCTAGCTGTGCTTGCCTTTACCCCCCTGCCTGCATACCCGCCTGCCTGCATACCAGTCGTGCCTGCCTATACCCACCAGTCTGTGTGCAGCCTACCAGCCTGTTCCTGTATTCCCCTGTGTGGGTCAACAGCCGTGTCCGGGGTCTGTCCTGGAGTAGCACCTGGTCCCTCTGCTCGGTTCCTCCTTGGTGCACTGGCGTCGTATGCCGTCGTGCGACCCTGGTCGGATCGGGTGAATACTTAGTCACGCCCCTCCAGGCATTCACTCTCCGGCACGGTCCAGTGGAATCACTACCAATCCCACGCACACGCCGCTTAGCCCGGGCGTGTGCATAACAGCATGCTCAGGCCATGGTTCCCGTTGAGCCCCACGGCCTTCGCTCTTTGAGAAGTTTTTCCAGCGAATACATGCATTAAAATAAAATAAATAAATTTTTTTCCCCCTTTAGCTGAGTTCCAGGCGAGTTACGCACCCGTCCAGATGGATCTATCAGCCCTCGTTCCTGCGGATCCGCCACGTTACTATGGGGATCCAAGACAGTGTCGTGCATTTGTGGAGCAATGCATGCTACACTTTAAGGCCTACCCTCTCTACTTTCCTTCCGATTGGGCTAAAGTGGCCTTTATGATGTCTTACCTGGCGGGTGATGCCTTGGAATGGATCAACCCCCTATATGAAACACAGGATCCGATCCTCCGGGACCTAATGGCCTTCCTGGTGGCCTTTCTAATGGTCTTCGATGATCCTAACCCGGAGGCTCCTGCTGAAGCTTCACCTCCCAATATCCCGGAGCAGCCCCGATGGGTAATGTGTGTGGGTAGCGCAATAGTCCTCCAGCCCAATGAGACTACTGCCCACCCAGAATCCTCACAGGGTGACTACGCTTTCCGGAATACTTCTCTCAACCTCAAGAGGCAGTCCAGACGTGCTAGACGTAGAGGCAAGCCGTCACGCCAGGGTCTGTCCTCCCTGAGACCTCCTGACCCCAACCTTGAAGTCCCTACTGAAGCTTCATCTCCCTGTATCCCGGAGAAACCCCAATGGGTAATGTGCGTGGGTAGTGCACCAGTTCTCCTGCCCGAAGAGACTTCTGCCCATCCAGACTCCACACAGGAGAACTTCCTGCACCCGGCATCAGATGCTTCTCTCTCTTTAACCGGTGTGCATGTCCAAGGATGCTCCAAAGCTGTGGTTACCTCTGAGTCTGTGCACCTCTACTACCTGGCGGAGGATCCCCTGTTGCCTCCTGAATCCTCCGGGATACCACTCGATGACAAATGGAGAGAGACTTCTCTACACCCGGTACTCAATACTTTGTCCGCTTCGTCCTGTGAGCCTGACAATGGGTACCCCAAAGTGGTAGTTACCTCCGAGTCTCTACACCCCTCCGACCAGGCGGAGGATCTCCAGTTGTCTCCTGAACCCTTCGGGGTGCTACCTGGTAACGAAAGGACAGAGACTCTCCTATACTCTGTACCTGATACCTCGCTCGCTTCGTCCAGTGAGTCCAACCTAGTGTACTCCGAAGCAGAAGTTACTCCCGAGTCTCTACACCCCTCCGACCAGGCGGAGGACCTCCAGTTGTGTTCAGAACCCTTCGGGGTGCCACCTGGTGGTGAATGGACAGAGACTTTCCTATACTCGGTACCCGATACCTCGCCTGCTTCCTCCTGTGAGTCCAACCTAGTGTACTCCGAAGCTGAGGTTACTCCCGAGTCTCTACACCCCTCCGACCAGGCGGAGGACCTCCAGTTGTGTTCAGAACCCTTCGGGGTGCCACCTGGTGGTGAATGGACAGAGACTTTCCTATATTCGGTACCCGATACCTCGCCTGCTTCCTCCAGTGAGTCCGACCTAGTGTACTCTGAAGCAGTTGTTTTCTCTGAGCCTCTGCACTCCTCTGACCCGGCGGAGGACCTCCAGTTGTTTCCTGAATCCTCCGGGGTACCACCAGATAACAAAGAGACAGTGACTTTTCCTCATTATGTACCTGATAACCCGTCTATTTTTTCCTGTGAGCTTGACAAGATGTACCTCGAAGCAGAGATTACCCTCAAGTCTCTGTCCCCCTCCAACCCAGTGAACGACTGGTCCTCGAATTCCCTGCGGAAGATTCTGGCAGGTCTGAAGAAGAGGGGGCGTAAGGGGGGAGGTACTGTAACATACCTGGCGGCGTCCTTGCATAGTGGTCCATTTCCCACTGTGCAGGAGCGCGCACTTGATCTCCTGTCCGGAATGTCTCTCTGGCTTCCCTCCATGCTGTCTGTTTGTGTCTGTCTCTGCTGCTTAAGGGCGGCGCCCGATCACTTCCTGCCTTTTGTACCTGCTGTGGGTCACTCCCCTTGTGCGTCCTCAGCCTATTGCTGTCTGTCACTTGGTATATAGCTCAGCAGCTCCCTTCTATCCCGGCCTGAGCATAGTGTTTTCCTTCAGTGTGTGCTTGCACTCTGAAGGTGCCAGGTCCCGTCTTTGTTTCCTTGTCTGCCTTTCCTGGAGGCTGTATTTCCAGGCCTGTCTGAACTAAGTCCTGTATGTCTCCTGCTTTTCGGTATTAGTTCCCGTGTCTGAACTGAGTCCTGTATGTCTCCTGCTTTTTGTATCAGTTCCCGTGTCTGAACTGAGTCCTGTATGTCTCCTGCTTTTTGTATCAGTTTCCGTGTCTGAACTGAGTCCTGTATTTCTCCTGCTTTGCGGTATTAGTTCCCGTGTCTGAACTAAGTCCTGTATGTCTCCTGCTTTTCGGTATTAGTTCCCGTGTCTGAACTGAGTCCTGTATGTCTCCTGCTTTTTGTATCAGTTCCCGTGTCTGAACTGAGTCCTGTATGTCTCCTGCTTTTTGTATCAGTTTCCGTGTCTGAACTGAGTCCTGTATTTCTCCTGCTTTGCGGTATTAGTTCCCGTGTCTGAACTAAGTCCTGTATGTCTCCTGCTTTTTGTATCAGTTCCCGTGTCTGAACTGAGTCCTGTATGTCTCCTGCTTTTTGTATCAGTTCCCGTGTCTGAACTGAGTCCTGTATGTCTCCTGCTTTGCGGTATCAGCTCCCGTGTCTGTACTGTGTCCTGTATGTCTCCTGCTTTGCGGTATTAGTTCCCGTGTCTGAACTAAGTCCTGTATGTCTCCTGCTTTGCGGTATTAGTTCCCGTGTTCGAACTGAGTCCTTTCTGTGTTCTCTTGTCTGTCCTGTCTGAACACGCTCCTTGCCTGTTCGTTCCGCCTTCTAGTGGCCGATTTCCTAGACCCGCTCCTGTTTCTGGTCTGTCCTGTCTGAACACGCTCCTTGCCTGTTCGTTCCGCCTCTCTGGGGGCCGTATTCCCAGACCCGCTCCTGTATCCCGCTGCAGTGTCGGTCTCCTCCGTACACTCAGTTCCAGTCTGAACACTCTCCAGTCCTTTACCTGTTTTGCCTCTATGTCCGTTCCCTTCCTTTTTCTGCAGAGTCTGAACTCGTACCTAACTCCTGCTTGTTTTCTCTGCAAGTACTGTGTGAGTATCTGGCTCTGTCTTTCCCTTCCTGTCTGTTCCGTGTGAACAGAGCCCTGTCCTCCCTGCTCAGCCTTGTCTGCACTCTAGCAGTGCTTGCCTGTAACCCTCTGCCTGTATTGTTCCTGAGTCCCGGTGTGTACTGGGTCCTATCCCGCCTGTGTTCCTACCTGCTAGTGCCTCCCTGTCTGCACTCTAGCTGTGCTTGCCTTTACCCCCCTGCCTGCATACCCGCCTGCCTGCATACCAGTCGTGCCTGCCTATACCCACCAGTCTGTGTGCAGCCTACCAGCCTGTTCCTGTATTCCCCTGTGTGGGTCAACAGCCGTGTCCGGGGTCTGTCCTGGAGTAGCACCTGGTCCCTCTGCTCGGTTCCTCCTTGGTGCACTGGCGTCGTATGCCGTCGTGCGACCCTGGTCGGATCGGGTGAATACTTAGTCACGCCCCTCCAGGCATTCACTCTCCGGCACGGTCCAGTGGAATCACTACCAATCCCACGCACACGCCGCTTAGCCCGGGCGTGTGCATAACAGAGAGCTTCACTGCCTCAACCCCCGCCAGCGCCACCGCTGCTGCAGTTATGCCCTTCACCATGCCCTATATCCCGGGAGCAGCTTGGCTACCCCAGTACTCAGGGGAGTCACATACCCTGCATGACTTTAGAGAAAAGCTGGATAGCCTCTTCCAGGTGTACCCCCTCACAGAAGAGCAAAAAGTGAGCATCCTGGTGGCCCAACTAACTGGGGCAGCCAAAAGGGAAGTAAAATCCTGGCCACCTGGGAGGAAGACTGTCGCAGGGATACTAACCCGGCTGAAGGACACCTTTGATACCCGCACCTCAGCCGAGATTAAGCTTAGATTCTACGGGTGCAAGCAGCGAGCGCATGAGAGTATAAGGGACTATGCACTAAACCTACAAGAGGCCCTGAGGGCCATAAAGCAGACCGACCCTGATGGGGTGGGAAACGAGGACAGGCTGTTGACTGAACAATTTATAGAGGGTTTATATTGCAATGCCCACCGAACCGAGTTGCGGGCAATGGCCTTACAGGATCCCCATCTGGACTTTGCACAGTTCAAGGACAGAGCCATCCGGGTGCTCCGAGAACCGGCACCGGGTGGCGTTGTGACCCACAGGCGCCCAGCTATCACTTACCACCAGGAGGCGGCGCCCTTTTCGGCAGGGCCTGTGGGAGCTGATGCGCAGGCTTTGGACAATGACCCGGCTCCAGACCTACGCCATCGGGTCCAAGAGCTAGCTAAGAGCGTTGCTGCGCTAACCCGAACTGTGCAGTCTTTACAGGTTTCCACCCCAGGGAAGATCCAGCTGGCATCCGGACCGGAGGACATCCCGTGGCGTCGACCAAGGAGGACCCCACCGGCCAGAGGAAGACCCAGTGACCGATACAGCGAGGACGGACGACCCATCTGCCGCCGCTGCAATCAACCCGGACATATGGAAAGGTACTGTTCTTTAAACGGGCACAACCTGGGGTAGAGGGCCAACCCCCAGGAAAAAGATCACCAGGCCCATCGAACTGGCGCGACAGATATGTGGGAGGACGTCCAGTCTTGCCTGTGGTACTGGATGGCATTCCCATGAGTGCCCTACTGGACACTGGGTCACAGGTCACCACCATCCCGTACGTGCTCTTTAAGCAGTACTGGAATGACTCGGATATTACCCGCTACCCTGACGACGACTTGAGTATCATCGCCAGCAATGGCCAGCCCGTGCCACAGATCGGATTTAAAGAGGTGACCATCAAAATCGGTAGAGTCGAACTGGCAGCACAGGGACTGATCATTGTAGACATTGACAAACATGAGAGCCACCCAAAAATAACTCTAGGAACTAATGTAATTGAAAATTGTCTTGCAGAGGTGATTTTCCTTCTACAGCAGGTTGCCAAGAACGCCAGCTCCGGCGAGCAGCGAGTGCTCCAGAAAGAGATCCGGGCACTAATGCGACGGCAACAGGTGGAACTCTCCGGCGGTGAGATTGGTAGCGTAAGAATGTGTGACCCTTTCCCTATTGCCATGCCCCCAAAAAGTGAAATGATGATTTGGTGCCGGGCAGCTATTGGTCTGAGAGGTAGAGATTACCAGGCAATGGTAGAACCAGTTTACTCAGACAGTAGGCCCACCATTTTGACAGCACGGGGGGTGGTCAATGTACGCCATGGGAGGGTGCCCGTTCGCATAATCAATATCGGGGAGAGGGAAGTGTACCTGCCCCGGTATGCCACGCTAGCAAAATTATATACCATCAACCAAAACTCTATACAGTCTGTGGAACCCTTGCCTCCATCTCACCCGGAGGAAGGTAACGGCTCTAAGAAAGTAATGGAGGATTGGTGTCAGCAACTACACTTGGGAACTGACTCCACTCCCTCCCATCAGAAACAGGGAGTCTACCGGGTGGTTCAAGAGTATGAGAGAGTGTTTAGTAAACACCCGTTAGACTTCGGGCGAGTCAAGGGGGTAGAACACCGCATCCCCACGGGAGATCATCCTCCCATAAAAGAGAGGTATCGACCCGTACCCCCTGCACATTACCAACACGCCAAGGGGATGCTTAGAGACATGAAGGAGGCTGGGGTAATCCGGGATAGCTGTAGCCCCTGGGCAGCTCCACTAGTCTTAGTCCGAAAGAAAGACAACACCATGAGGATGTGTGTAGATTACCGGAAAATCAATCGTATCACACACAAGGATGCGTACCCCTTACCAAGGATAGAGGAGTCATTGGCTGCTTTAAGATCTGCTAACTTCTTCTCTACCTTGGATCTCACTAGCGGGTACTGGCAGGTTCCTGTAGCAGAGGCGGACCGGGAGAAGACCGCATTCACCACCCCGATGGGACTTAGCGAGTTCACCTGCATGCCGTTCGGACTCTGCAACGCACCAGGAACCTTCCAACGACTAATGGAGTGTTGTCTGGGCCACAGAAACTTCGAGACGGTCCTGTTGTACCTGGACGATGTCATCGTATACTCCAAAACTTATGAGGACCACCTGAAACACCTGGCGGAGGTGTTCGAAGCTCTGGCGAGTTACGGCCTAAAGGTGAAACCCTCCAAGTGTCACCTCCTGAAACCAAAGGTGCAGTACCTGGGACACGTGGTGAGCGCTGACGGAGTGGCTCCCGACCCCGATAAGATCACCGCAATTAAGGGATGGCCAAGCCCCTCCAGCGTAAAAGAAGTGCGGCAGTTCCTCGGGTTGGTAGGCTACTACCGAAGGTTTATTCCCGGTTTCACCAAAAAGGCAGCGCCTATGCAGGACCTCCTGATAGGCCAGTCCAGGAAGGCCAAGAACCAGAAGCCGCCCTTCAAATGGGAAGAGCTAGAAGAAGAGTCCTTCCGCCAGCTGAAGATGGCCCTCACGGGGGATGAAATCTTGGCGTACCCGGATTATAGCCAGCCCTTCATCCTCTACACCGACGCCAGTAATATCGGGCTAGGAGCCGTACTGTCCCAGATCCAGCAGGGGAAAGAACGAGTAATCGCCTACGCCAGCCGAAAACTGCGACCCACCGAAAGGAACCCCGAGAATTATAGCTCATTTAAGCTAGAGTTCCTGGCCGTGGTATGGGCAGTCACTGAGCGCTTTAAGCATTACCTTGCTTCTTCCCGGTTCACCGTGTACACGGATAACAACCCGTTGACACACCTGGACACGGCAAGACTCGGTGCCCTGGAGCAGAGGTGGATGGCCCGTCTGTCCAACTACGAGTTCATAATCAAATACCGGGCAGGGCGCTCCAATACTAACGCGGACGCCCTGTCCAGGATGCCCAACCTGCCGGACGAAGGAGAAGATCCGGAGGGACTGGAAGAGATTGAACTCCCTGCGTTCCACCGTCATGGGACTATCCAGTATTCCCACCGGGTAAGGAGTAAGCAGGCTGCTACGTTGAACCCCTTACCTCACTACAACTGGGCGGAAACGCAAGACAGCGACCCTGCCGTCCGACTGGTGAAGGAGATGCTGACTCGGCCGGAGGCTCGCCTTGAACCAGACGCTCCGGAGGAAGCCAAACAACTATGGGCAGAGAAGAGTCGACTGTTCCTTTACAAAGGGAAGTTGTGCCGCAGAATGGTTAACTCCCGGACGCATGAATTACTCTGGCAAGTAGTGGTGCCACGAAGAGACGCAGCCATGGTGATGGAGGCATACCACGACGGAGCTGGACACTTCGGGTGGAAGAAGCTGGAGTTCCTGCTGCGCGAGCGATTCCACTGGGTAGGCATGAGGGGAACCATTGAGAAGTGGTGCAGAGACTGTGGCCCGTGCAACCTGAGAAGGAAGGACCGCGCCAGCCAGAAGACTCCCCTGCAGTCCATCGTCACCCGGCAACCGTTGGAACTGGTAGCCTTGGATCATGTAAAACTGACCCCAAGCAGAAGTGGCTACGTCTACGCGTTAACCATCGTGGATCATTACTCCCGGTTTCTGGTTGTCGTCCCCGTCAAGGACTTAACAGCTCAAACAGCAGCTAGAGCCTTCCAGCAGCACTTTTGCCGTCCACACGGGTACCCGGACCAAGTGCTGACGGACCAGGGACCTGCCTTTGAAGCGGAGGTCTTCCAGGAATTCTGCAATCTGTATGGCTGCCGGAAGATAAGGATGACACCCTACCATCCGCAGACTAATGGACTTTGTGAAAAAATGAACCAGGTGGTAATGGATCTTCTAAAAACGTTGCCCCTGGAAGAACGCAGTCTGTGGCCTGAAAAGTTGCCCGATCTGGTGGACCTATACAACCACATCCCGGTAGGTTCCACCAACTGTACCCCGGCTTACCTAATGAGGGCAAGACCTGGTAAGTTACCTGTTGACCTGGAAATGGGAGTCCTGACACCCGAGGACACTTCACCAGAAACAGACTGGGACACAGAGAGGCAGCAGCAGTACCGGAGAGTACAGGAGAGCGTGGAGCGAAGTCTCTGTCAGGCTAGGGAAAGACAAGAGAAAACTTACAACCAGTATGCTCCCGCTGTTCCCCTGGTACCCGGAGAGCAGGTCTTGAAGAGGAAGAGGCGGCTCCACAAGTTGGACGACCAGTGGGAGAAGGACCCGTACACCGTACTGCCCTCAAGCCACGAAAACCCGAAGGTCTGTACCATCAGTAAAGACGGAGGGGAAACCACAGCCATTGTATCCCGGGACCACCTGAAGAAGTGTCCCGAACAACTGAGGAACCCTGAAGAGGAACAAGAAGACCATCGACCCGTAGAGGAAAGGGAAGATATGGTTAGTACCGTGCTCGGGGACTTCCCTCGGTCTTGGACTCAAGTCAATGGTGCAGTTGTGGTACCCGTACTCACCTTCCTCCAACCATCATCCCAAGAACCTACGGAGCAACCGGTAGAGCTGGAAGAACAGCCGGTCCAGGAGGCAGAAGACTCTACACAAGCAGACCCGGAAAATCAACCCTCTGCTTATAGTGAGCCTGCCATACCCCTAGTGAGCCAGAGGGCCCATAGACAGCTGCCCAGTTTACCCTTGACAGCTCCTACACCCTGTAGTTCAGGGCCAGACAGTCAGCTCCGTAGGTCCACTAGGGCCACTAGAGGCCAGCTACCCGCACGTTGGAGGATCTAAATGTTTAAGCTATCTTATAATGTTTACTTGTTTATAGTTGCTTGTGTATAATTTTGTGTTTCTAGTTCTTTTTAGGAGTCCTTGGTGGATTTACCGGGAATCCTTGTACATAGTTGGAGCGTAACCCAGGATGGACTAAAGACTGTTAAGGACTCGGGGCAGGACAGGCCCCTACCTGGTTACGTCTCCCTGTTTTGGTGAAATGGACACCTTGCTTTTCAAAACTGCACCCGGTTGCGGACACGCCGTAACCATCTTATGTGTTTTTCTTATTGTATTGTTATTGTTATACCTTGTTATGTTTTTCTAAAAAAAAAAAAAAAAAAAATATGTTTAGTCCCGGAGTACTAAATTTCACTAGGGGGGAATGTGACACCCCAGGGGTCTGGTTGCCACAGTGATAGAGATATTACGTCTGAGAGCAGGTGGGAGGTCCTTTGGTCAGGGATCCTGTGCATGCCACACCTCCTGCCCAGTCTTGGGAGGGGAAGGACTTCCCCTATATAAACCCGGGGCTGAGGCAGGGTTAGGGAGAAAGAAGACAGAACAAGAGTAGAGAAGAGAAGCAGCATAGCAAGAAACATCAGGAGCTCTGTGGGGAGCAGTGTTACAACGAGTCAGGGGCTGGCAGCTGCAGAGCTCGCCCTGACTGAGAAGATTTCTAACCGGACCCGGAGTCCGAGGCTGTGGGAACTAACTCCTACCCAGCAGCAGAAACCGTCCGGCAGAGGATTTCAGGTCCTCTGGCCCAGAAGCCCGAAGGCACGGTCACACGCGTGGGACCAGCACCGCCATCGTGGAGCGGAAGCCATTAGAAGGCCCCGAGTCACCGGCCATACGGGTGAGCACCACACGGTACACTCAGGGACGTGGGCTACTTATTCCCGCCTCTAGCAAGGTAGCCAGAAGAGTACAGTTAGTTGGGAAGGCCTACAACTCCGCCTGGCCAGGGGAAATCCCATCTGCTCAAGGACTGACCAGGCCCCTATCACTAGCAAGTACTCCGGGAGGGTCTATCTTTGTCACCAGTAAAGACCCTGAACTACACCGCACCGTCTCTGAGTGGTTCCTGCTACCCCCATCATCCACGTCGGCTGCCCTGAGGCCATACCCCTCCCGTTGGGGGTTATACCATCCACGCTGCACCATCCTTCCACCGGCCTCAGCGGTCTGCCCTGCAGCGGCAGCTCCATAGCTGCATTCAACGGGTGGCGTAGTCACCAACCATCTACTGCTAGTACATCGCCGCTCAGTTTGACTCCCTGGGCACGGACCGGGTCGCCGCCACGAGACTACAACCCTCAAGAGATCCGGCTCCGGGTAAGCTCCCGCGTGCGCAACGCAGCGCGACACAGGCCCAGGGGCGCGTCAGTGCCATCACCTAAGGAAATTGCAAAGTCAGGTATAGGTAGGTTAGTAGAGGGAGGAAACGCAAGGAGTTCAGTTTTGGAGAGATTAAGTTTCAGGCCCTTGTTGAAGAATTATTAAAAAAATTCCCACCTGAAAACGCTGGCGGCAGAGATCACAGGTCGTTGGACAACCAAGGAGTACAGGCGAGAGAGACACAACTTCAATCCAGCAGAGGCAGGGGAACACTGTCAAAGGTCTGGTACAGTTTTCTCAGACCCTCCCAGCGCCCAGGCCCTGATACATGAGGTAATCTGACAAGGAGGGAAAGGTTTTGGAAGATGCCGAAGGAATTCCTTGGCGACCGTACCAACGTCCTCCGTGATTCCTCTGTGCCTTACAACTGTTGGGTATTCAAGCTGGACACGTGGCATGAACTGTCTCTCTAGGCCTTGGAGGTCCTGTCCTGCCCTGCCGCTAGCGTTTTAGCAGAGATGGTTTTTAGTGCCGCCGGGGGTATTATAACTGATAGGCGCATTCGCCTGTCAACTGAAAATGCTGACAGGCCGACTCTTATCAAAACGAACAAGGGCTGGATTTGTCCAGACTTCTCAACACCACCGGATGAGAGCAGCGGAACATAAAGTCAAATCCAGTGTTTATTTTTTTGGAGTCTATTCCCATGCACCCCTTGATACCCAGACATGAGTATGCGCTTCAGGATTTCTTCTATTTTATGTCGCCCTGCTCCTTCTCCTTCGCCTCATTCTCCCCCACCATATCACCAGGGTGACCACCATGCAACACCCACATAATTTTTTAAGGGTGTTTATGATTCCCGTAGGAACTATTTTTAGAGGCCTACCTCTAACTTCATGTATAATATATATGTATACCCCCCAGGGGTCAATGTTTTTCAGCCCAAGCACTTGGCATTACCAGTCTAGGAGACCCACTGTTTAATAATAATAACTTTTTAACTGAGGCCCTCCACTACTTCTCTTCGAATGTATTTGTATTTGAGTGCATCCTAATTATTGGCAGCCTTTGAACTTTCTGCATATGCAATAACAGTATAGGAGACCCACACCTTAATAATGGGAAGGCCAATTCAAATCGATTCTATATTTTACAACATTACCTCTCTTATCTGAAATTAGTTTACGGGTGAGCTATCGCCGTATGGATAGCGTATTACATGGATCCAGCCAGGTATTATTGCCTTATACTGCGTTCTGCAGAAAAAAACTAAAAATCGATTCTATTCCCTATTGCTACCACTGTTGGCTGCATTTACAATAGGGACAGGTGATAGGTGGTATCATCAGCTGGAGATGAGTGTTCATTCTGGTCACATATATTTCTTCCACAGTCCATAGCTTGATTGTTTTCCATGCACTCATTGACCGATTCATAATTTTTCTGTATCTGTACTCAGAAATTAATCAAGGTTGACAGAAATTTATCATAGTTGACAGAAATTAATCGAAGTTGGCAGACATTTTTCAGATTTGACAGAAATTATTCAAAGTTTGAAAAAATTACTGATTTAATGTGTCCATTCACAGTTTCTCTGTAGCTTCTGAATGTAAGATTTAGTGGTGGGAGACTTGAAGCTACTAGATCTGGAATTATCACTTCTTCTTGAAGTATCTTTGCTGAAAGACCCATAACCTAGGATGCAAACCCAGCTTTATGACACTGGGCACTACATTGCGACTCAAAATCCTTTGTGAATCTTCACATTTCATAATGCTGTGAACATAGTCAAGGCACTCTGTGCCAGAGGCAGCAAGACAACCCCTAAATATCTTTGAACCTCCACCATATTTGACTGTAAGTACTGTGTTCTTTTATTTGTCGGCCTCATTCCAATTACAGTAAACAGTTGAATGATGTGCTGCTTTACCAAAAAGCTCCATATTTGTCTCATCTGTCTCCAAGATGCCTGCTGGCCCTATAAAAATAGTGGTGGCCGCCTGCTGGCACTCTATAAATAGTGAGGCCGCCTGCTGAACATCCATAAATTGTGACAGCTGCCTGATGGACATCCAAACTTCAAACTTTACAGAATATATACGAAAAAGAAAATGTGACCAACTCAGATGGATATATTTTATTGCAGTAGCAATATGCGGCTATGAAAAGCATATCTGGTTGATGACCCTCTAACAATAGCGAGGGCTGACTGCTGGCCCATTAACAATAGTAAGAGCCGCCTGATGGCCCTGTAAAAGTAGGCTTTGTGACTTTCAGAGTCTCTCCTTCATAAATGAAACAGGACGTGTCTGATCATGTCTCACACACCGCATACCCAGATAAGGTAGTAAAATGTTAAGATTACATTTACTGGTGAATGTATTTTCTACCGTTGAAAGCAATGCGAAAGTGCAAAAAAAGCATCAAAAACACTACGTGTGAACATAGCCCAAGGTGTGGAGGAGCATGTTTTTTGTTATTTATTTGGCCTTATACAAGTCATGACCCTGGAAAGAATGGCTCTTAACATTTCTTCCAGGAAAATCCATTTTATCTTCGCTTTTGTATGTTTTAGTGTAAGTCTGTAAAAGTGGCGTAATGCTCTGACAACATTGCTGACAGATATGCTATTGGTCAGCGACCAAGTGTGAATGGGTTTGAACACACAACTGGCAGACTTTAAATGGAGTGTAATATTTGTCACATTCCCAAAAATGTCAGTATTATTACCACAGTAATATCTGATCACGTCTGATGATGGACAAGTTTCTCTGCTTCCACAATACAGCAATGCGAATAAAATCAACCAAATCTGGCTGTATTCTGCTAACAAGCAAATGGAGCAGTAAAGTGGTGTACTGTATTGGTTTTCACCAAAATAATCAGGATTAAGAGCAAAATGACTATTAGCCCTGATATCTCGGGCTATGGATATGAGGGACAGCAGCAGAAAGAACGTGCAATGGACCCTATTCTACTGTATACACTCTCCACAAACTCTGCCTAACTCCTGCTATCACCAGGATTAATATTCAGTAGAATTAGTCCTTAGAAGGACTGTTAGTTTAGATGTATATTGCTGTGGAATACCTCACTAAAACTACCTCCAATACTCTCCCTCGCTCAGCTGCAGCTCTCCCTACTCTGTGTCTATGACCAGCAGACTGTGATGAGCATAGGATCCCGGGTCTTCTATAGACCCGATGACGCCAGCCAATCACTGTAATGCCTCAACCAACATGGCTACAGCATTATAGTGACTGTAACGCAATCCCTGCATGGTAATTGGCTGCCTAATATGCGCCAAACATGAGGGGCGGGGACTCGAGCTCCCGCCCGAGCATCCCGGTAGTACTCACCGAGCGCCGAGCCTATCGAGCACTGTGATGCTCGGGAGAGTACCGACTGGCGAGCATGCTCTCTCACCTCTAGTAATAAACTTTAATATTCATAACTGTTTATCCCGTCCATGCCTCTCCTTGATTCTACCTTACTATTTGAGTGTCATTACTCTTACTGTATAGACTACCTTTTCAGGTTTACTATATTTCTCTCTTTTGAGGCATATTACCACACTTAATTAGTGGAGACTTTTTGTCGATTGTCATGATATGCAGTATCTCTGCACAGTTTTCCGCACTGATCACAAATAATAACTAAGTACAGTTCCCGTCACTGCACCGATCAGTAAATATATTCACCACACCGATAATACACAATCAGCCACTGTGTGACCCACCATTCAAGATATAAGCTGATAAGCCAGTGTCCCCCCCACCATTAACTGCAAATAGCCACTTTTATCCCACCGAAAAAAATATAAATGAATTATTGAATGTACTGTTCACCCTCCATTCACTGCCAGTCCTTGTCCTGTGTCCCCGCAGAGTTAATTACTATTCCATGTCCTCTCTCCATCCCTAAATTAACACTAAATATCCCCCTCAATTCATTATAATTCCATGTATTCTCTTTCCCTTAATTTATTATCTGTAAAGTCTTCTCTCCCCCAATTAATTACAATTCCATTTCCTGTCTCCACCCCCCACTTCATTACAATTCCATTTCCTCTCTCCACCCCCCAATTAATTACAATTCCATTTCCTCTCTCCACCCCCCAATTAATTACAATTCCATTTCCTCTCTCCACCCCCCAATTAATTACAATTCCATTTCCTCTCTCCACCCCCCAATTAATTACAATTCCATTTCCTCTCTCCACTCCCCACTTCATTACAATTCCATTTCCTCTGTCCACCCCCCAATTAATTACAATTCCATTTCCTCTCTCCACTCCCCAATTAATTACAATTCCATTTCCTCTCTCCACCCCCCAATTAATTACAATTCCATTTCCTCTCTCCACCCCCCCACTTCATTACAATTCCATTTCCTCTGTCCACCCCCCAATTAATTACAATTCCATTTCCTCTCTCCACTCCCCAATTAATTACAATTCCATTTCCTCTCTCCACTCCCCAATTAATTACAATTCCATTTCCTCTCTCCACCCCCCAATTAATTACAATTCCATTTCCTCTCTCCACCCCCCCACTTCATTACAATTCCATTTCCTCTCTCCACCCCCACTTCATTACAATTCCATTTCCTCTCTCCACCCCCCACTTTATTACAATTCCATTTCCTCTCTCCACCCCCCACTTCATTACAATTCCATTTCCTCTCTCCACCCCCCACTTCATTACAATTCCATTTCCTCTCTCCACTCCCCAATTAATTACAATTCCATTTCCTCTCTCCACCCCCCAATTAATTACAATTCCATTTCCTCTCTCCACCCCCCACTTTATTACAATTCCATTTCCTCTCTCCACCCCCCACTTCATTACAATTACTTCTCTCTCCCTCTCCCATTTCATTATAAATACAAGTCTTTTCTTCCACAACGCAATTCATTACAATTTAATGTAATCGCTCTCCCAGTTCAATACAATTACATATCCCCCTCAATTCATTTTACATCCATGTATTCGCTTTCCCTTAATTTATTATTTTTAATGTGTTTTCCCCCTCTATTTATTGCAATTTGTTCTCTTGCATCCACACCCCCAAATTCATTCCTATTCCACATCCTCGGTTCACTATTACACAGACACATTGTTATATTAACAATATTCTCTAGCAGTATTTTATAATTTACTTGCTATAGATTATTATTTTTTTAATTCCCGACTCTCAGCTTCAGTGTTTTATAACTGATAAACTTGAACTTTGTATTATTGTTTTATAATCTTATGCTCGGTAACAATGTTTTATAACTGTCACGGGGTCCTACTCCAGTATCACACAGTCAACAGAGCGAGAGATGAGTGAACAATCCCAAGACCTTTACTACATGCAAAAACCGAAAGGTTAATAAGCAATCCACCACACAGAGAATAAAATAGTCCAGAAACACAAATGCAGTAACGGGAAAAATGCCCCAAAAGATGAGAGTCAAACAATCCAGCAGATGGAGGATAAAATAGTCCATATGCTTCACTGAATTTACTCCTCCAGCAGTATTTCCAGGGCAATCCAGGTTTCTCCAATTCTCTCTGACGTGCTGTCCTTCACATCATTGTCCCACATAGGATCTACCACCCTCCTCTCTTTTGCCTGTGATTTTTACAAGTCTCTCTGATACAGAGGCATATGCCCCTTAAATAGTTCTCATCTGTCCTTTCAAGCACACATCCACAGGTCAAGGATAAGGGATGATGATATTAACCAGCGCTGCCTGAGCATCCACAGTTCATCCCCAAATGTTGAAGGATCAATACTAATGATGAGCGAGTGTATTCGTTACTATTTGCTATTCGCACGAATAGTACGGTATTCGGGTTACTCGTTATATCGCGAGTATTTGTGTACTCGCCTCGCTATATTCGGATGTCCCGCCCTGCAGTTTTTGCGCCTCCTTTGCAGCCACTAAACATGCTGGGTTTCTTAACCAATCACAGTAATGCTGCAGACATCTTGGTTGTGGCATTACTGTGATTGGCTGCCCAGCGTCATAGGGTCTATTTAAGCCCTGCCGCCATTTTGTGCACATTGCATCTGCAGCCTGCGTTCTATAAGCATAGGGAGAGATCGCTGAGCTGCTGGGGAGAGATCGCTGAGCTGCTGGGGAGAGATCGCTGAGCTGCTGGGGAGAGATCGCTGAGCTGCTGGGGAGAGATCGCTGAGCTGCTGGGGAGAGATCGCTGAGCTGCTGGGGAGAGATCGCTGAGCTGCTGGGGAGAGATCGCTGAGCTGCTGGGGAGAGATCGCTGAGCTGCTGGGGAGAGATCGTTGAGCTGCTGGGGAGAGATCGCTGAGCTGCTGGGGAGAGATCGCTGAGCTGCTGGGGAGAGATCGCTGAGCTGCTGGTGAGAGATCGCTGAGCTGCTGGGGAGAGATCGCTGAGCTGCTGGGGAGAGATCGCTGAGCTGCTGGGGAGAGATCGCTGAGCTGCTGGGGGGAGATCGCTGAGCTGCTGGGGAGAGATCGCTGAGCTGCTGGGGAGAGATCGCTGAGCTGCTGGGGAGAGATCGCTGAGCTGCTGGGGAGAGATCGCTGAGCTGCTGGGGAGAGATCGCTGAGCTGCTGGGGAGAGTGTTTAGGCCTCTTGATCAAACAAAGACCCTTTTCAGGGCTACCTGCAGTGTATACTAGTTCTGTGTTTAAAGGAGCCGCTCACTAGTTCCATAATACCACCAAAAAATAGCTCTTTTCAGAGCTGAAGACTCACAACAAAGTCAGAGTACAGGGAGGGAGAACTTGTGTATTAGGTAGGGAGAGGATAAAGTGTTCTTCCAGTGTCCATCTGAAACCAGCTCTTGTCAGAGGTAAAGCAATATTTTTCCTGCACACAGAGTATTAGCATTTTGTGCTGCCTTTTTTTAGCCCTGGTCTATTTCCCCCCGCTGTTTTAGGGGTCAGAGCCTGCCATCTGTTCATATTAGTGTACGTAAAAAATCCCTGATTGCCCTGCACAAAGCAGTAGTCCAAACATTTCCTACTGCCTGCTAGAAAGCAAGCACCAGGCCATTTTAACCACTATTTTGGAAGCCACCATCCCAAGGGTCTCCAATCACAAATAGTTGTTAGGTTGGAGTAGGAATACTGTCCTGGTTTGTCCACTGCACAATCTGCATAGGGTTTGTAAAAATTACCCCTATGGGCTGAGTCATGGTTGATGCAGGAAGGAAACGGGCTCTTATGGGAAGGGGGTGACGTTAGCAGCAGTGCATGAATCTGCATTTTTGGTGAATTTAGGTTGGCTTGCTGTCATCTGGAGGGATTACAAACTGTGGAGATATCCAGTCCTTGTTGAATTTAATCAGAGTAAGTCTGTCTGCATTTTCCGTGGAGGCGTATGTGCGCCTATCAGTGATGATTGCCCCAGGGGAACTGAAAATACGCTCAGACACCACACTAGCAGCCGGGCCGGCCAGCACCTCCAAGGCCTATAAGGAGAGGTCGGGCCAAGTGTTCAGCTTAGACAACCAATAATTAAAGGGAACTGAAGCGTCAGAAAGGACGCACGTATGGTCAGGTAAGTACCCCTTGACCATGTTCTGCAACTTATCCCCCCTTGGCATTGTTACAGGCACAGATAGCCCTTGCTATTGTGCTGGTTTATTGAAGATTGCCCAATTTGTGCACCTTTTCCCCCCACCTCTGTTGGAGCTGGTGTTCGTGTCTCTCCCCATTATCCCTTGGTGTTGAAAAGAGCCGGTACCTCTGCCACCAGCATTGTCTGAGGGTGATGTTTTCAGCATCTGATCTACAATGGCCCTCGTGAACGATTCCATTGTAAAACTCTTTGTTGACTCCAAAAGGAGAGAAGGAAATTTCTCCTTCTACCGTGGATCGAGAAAGGTGGCCAACTAGTATAGGTCGCTCTTGTCACCTGCACCTTAAAAACATCTCCAGAAACTCCTTTTCTCACCTTTGAAACTGCTAAAACTCTGACTGTTGCTCTTACTCACTCTCGTCTGGACTACTGCAACTCTCTTCTGATCTGTCTCCCTCTTACCAAACTCTCTCCTCTCCACTCCGTCCTGAATGCGGCAGCCAGGGTCGTATTTCTGTCCAGCTGCTTCACCGATGCCTCCACCTTGTGCCAGTCATTACACTGGTTGCCCATCCGCTACAGGGTCCAATATAAACTCATCACTCTCACCCACAAAGCTCTCCACAGTTCTGCACCGCCTTTTATCTCCTCTCTCATCTCTATCACCCTACATGTGCCCTCCGTTCTACAAATGACCTAAGACTAATGTAGCACCCTGAGGATTCGGCTGCTACAGGGGTATTGCACCTCAACCCAGAGGTGTGATATTCCATTCCCGGGTAAGGAAGGAGTGTGGAACTGAGCTCGGTAGGCTGCATGCACTACACACATCCCATTTCCGAGGAGCAGACCGACGGTACTCCCACTTAGAAATGTGCAGGTATGACCGAGTCTGTTCCTGGCTGGAGTGGGAGGGGGGTGGTACATCCCAAGTAGTGTAGGGGCAGATAGGGGGAGCAGCCTGGGTAAAGATAGGAGCTCATTGGGTGCTGGTCACCTGAGCTCACACATAGAGGGTGTATATAAGGTGGGCACCAACTAAGAACAGGGTCAGTTGCAGAGAGAAAGTCAGCGAGCTGAGGAGAAGAGAGACCCAGAGTGAGAGAGGAGAGAGAGAGACCCAGAGGGGGAAACAGAAGAAAAGGACTCCAAGAACCCAAATTAAATCCCCGGGTGAAGAGTCGGCACAGGGTACCGGAACCCAAGCTGGTGGGGGCAAAAACACACCCCAGCCAGAGACCGGAGACCGTGGGCAGCGTTTGCCACGGTCACCCACCACATCCACCACGAAGGCATACCACGAGGAGGGTCAGGGAACCCAAGGCCAAGGGTCTCCCAACAGAAGGCCCGAGGGAGCTGGACCTGGGTGGATCAATAGTGGGGACGGCCAGAGAAAGGACAGAAGGAGAGCTCAGGGTCACGCTCCGGACTTATTTGGGGGTTGGCTGGATCCGGAACCTGGTGGACGCAGCACGGCTCGGGAGGTCACTCGAAGCTGGAGTGACCAGAACATCAGCAGTGAGTAAACATCCTAAACTGCATAACCCGACTCTGTCTCTGATTGCCGTCTACACTGCATCACCACAACTCCCATCCTCTGCACCTGATCCCCCTGAGGCTATACCCCTCCCGTTGGGGGTTATCCTATCAAGCTGCACCAACACCACCAGCCTCAGCGGACCCTGCTGCAGCGGCGGCCACAGTGACCGCAACACAACGGGTGGCGTAGTCGACATTAAGAACTTGATAACATCTGTAGGACTGCCACATACAACTGAGTTTGACACCCTGGGCACGGACCGGGTCACAGCCACTCGGAAGACTACAACCCCCATCTGATCCGGCTCCGGATATTCCCCTTGAAAGAAAGGAATATGTCCCAGGGGGCGCGTCAACTTTGGCGTAGTCGGCAGGATTACGTGCCCGCAACACCCGGGTACTGCGTGCCTGAAGAAAAGAACAAGTTTACCTCAAAAAGAAGTCTCCCGCCGGTTCCGGAGGGTCCCCGCCATCGGACTCCATCACAGATCGATTCCCGCCGGTTGTCCGCCATTAACAACTTTTTCCCGCCATCTGCAGAGTTTCCCGCCACTGGGAAGCGATTCCCGCCATTTCCAAAGGTTTCCCGCCTTGCCAGAGCGGACGCCATTATGGGCGTGCCAGAGGGTGGCGAGAGGCCACCTCCCATCGTGGGCCAGGACCGAAAATGGCGCCAAAAGTGGAAACCGCCCCCACCAACAGAGACTGTGATGCTAGAGGTGTCTGTCAGCGTGAAAGAACCGCCCCTGGAGCTGACAGTCACCAAGTGGCCCCGGGACCGCCCTCGAAGTGGGAGGAGACGAAAGAAAAGAACAAAGATGGGTGCCGCCTGGAGCAGTCTGGAGCGAGCGCACCCGGAGGCAAGAAGCCTGGAGAAGAGTAGCAGAGAAGCTCACCCGGAGATGGCGAGAGAGCAGAGCAGCACCGGCCCGCTGGCCAGGAGCCTGCTGGAAGAAGAGCAGAGCAGCACCGACCCGTTGGTCAGGAGCCTGCTGGAAACCACGACCCCACTAGGCCTAGTGGAGGTCCTCGCACAGCTCCCCCGAGACCGGGAGTGTGCACAGACCGCTCTGGAGGGCCTCGCACGGAGGATGGCCCGGGTACAGCGAGAGACATTGGCGGAGTGGAGCCGAGAGATGGCCCAGCAAACCAAGACCCGGAGCACGCCAGCCAGGATGAGGAGACAGACCGCCTCTGAGGATGGCGCGGGAGGACCCAAGGCCGGAGACGGCGCCGAGAAGGGAGCCGAACGCATGGAGGCAGGTAAAGGGGACGTTTATACCCCAAACCGGGACACCGCTTACCTGCCCCAGCTCCCCGTCGCAGAGCCCGAAAGTCCCCCTGCTGTGCCCGAAAACGCCATGTCACCGACGCAGACTAGGCCCCAACCGAAAGCCGCCGCCGCGACCCCTGTGACGCCATGCGCACCGACCCCGAGCGTGGCAAAACAGGAAGTAACACCAGCCTGGTCGCAGGGCCTAGAATTCCCGGGCGTCGCATCACCAACAGCGCCCCCTACCTCCGCGGAGCCTCCGGCCTGGCCGCAAGGCCAGGTAGCCCAGGGCGCCGCCGTCCTAACGGGGCCCTTCACCTTCCAGGTGCCCCAGGCCTGGCCGCAAGGCCTGGGCAACCCGGGCGCCACCACCACCGCGCCCGCACCCGTAAAACCAAGGGTGCCGCGTCTGGGAGAGGACTTGTTTGCCCAGCACACGTGGCCGGACGGGCAGCCTTTCATCTGGCCCCAGAAATATTATGAACTGGAGCACCAGAGGAGAGTTGGGGCCATGTGTGCACCCCTGATTCCGGCTCCGAAGCCCGTGATAAGGATCTCGCCCCCGCTTGAAGAGACCCAATTTGAGTGGGATCCCACCGGAGAAGACCTAATGGGGTTCACTCAAGAAACCAGGGCAGCTGCAGCGGAGCGTGCTGAGTGCTGCCGACAGCAGCTCGAGGAGTTTGCGAGGGAGCGGAGAGAGAGGCGGGTCCGGGAACAACAGGCCCAAATAAGGAGCGCCGAGCAGAAGAGCCGAACCAGGAGGGACCCCCGTGCAGCGCACAGTCCCCGCACCACCGGGACTGTAATTAAGTTCAACATGCAGCATGGGTGGGGCTTCATCAGAGACCACAACACCCCCGGCGACGTCTTTGACACGCGCAGAGATGTGGAGTCCCATCTGCCGGAGGGGCACAGAGGTCGTGACCTTTATATCGGGGACGAGGTCACCTTTACCCGGCACAAGTGTGCCAAAGGACCTTACGCCCTCCATGTGCATCGCCTGACAGAAGAGGAGCTGCGATGTGAGGAGGAAGAGCAAGAGGATCCGGACGGGTCTGAAGCTGAGATCCCCAAAGAAGGAGCAGGAGGAAGACGTTGTTGAGTACAGCGGAGCAGGTGCTGTAAATAGTTACCCGATCGGGGTATAAAGAAACTGTTACTGCAAATATAGTCCCCGTTGGGACCAGCTGAGTGAACTGTTCACCCGTTTACCCTTAATCCCACAGGCTGAGGACTGTGAGCAGCCATTCCCTTTCCCTCCTTAACTGGCCGAGGACTGAGAGCGGCCATAATCCTTGTATATAGTTGCGCGTCCTAAAGCGCCCCTACCGGTTTTATAGGAAAGCCAGTTTTCCAGAGAGACTGTCGCACTTTACCCGGTCACGCGTTGCACAGTGACCGGAGGAGGAGCCAGAGGCGACGAGAATGTTATCTGAAAAGTTTTATATATATATATAATGTTTTATATGTTTTATATGTTTATGCAAAAATTTGTATGTTTTTGGTGTTTATGTCTTACAGCCCGAGGACGTGCTGTGATTTACCAGGGGGGAATGTAGCACCCTGAGGATTCGGCTGCTACAGGGGTATTGCACCTCAACCCAGAGGTGTGATATTCCATTCCCGGGTAAGGAAGGAGTGTGGAACTGAGCTCGGTAGGCTGCATGCACTACACACATCCCATTTCCGAGGAGCAGACCGACGGTACTCCCACTTAGAAATGTGCAGGTACGACCGAGTCTGTTCCTGGCTGGAGTGGGAGGGGGGTGGTACATCCCAAGTAGTGTAGGGGCAGATAGGGGGAGCAGCCTGGGTAAAGATAGGAGCTCATTGGGTGCTGGTCACCTGAGCTCACACATAGAGGGTGTATATAAGGTGGGCACCAACTAAGAACAGGGTCAGTTGCAGAGAGAAAGTCAGCGAGCTGAGGAGAAGAGAGACCCAGAGTGAGAGAGGAGAGAGAGAGACCCAGAGGGGGAAACAGAAGAAAAGGACTCCAAGAACCCAAATTAAATCCCCGGGTGAAGAGTCGGCACAGGGTACCGGAACCCAAGCTGGTGGGGGCAAAAACACACCCCAGCCAGAGACCGGAGACCGTGGGCAGCGTTTGCCACGGTCACCCACCACATCCACCACGAAGGCATACCACGAGGAGGGTCAGGGAACCCAAGGCCAAGGGTCTCCCAACAGAAGGCCCGAGGGAGCTGGACCTGGGTGGATCAATAGTGGGGACGGCCAGAGAAAGGACAGAAGGAGAGCTCAGGGTCACGCTCCGGACTTATTTGGGGGTTGGCTGGATCCGGAACCTGGTGGACGCAGCACGGCTCGGGAGGTCACTCGAAGCTGGAGTGACCAGAACATCAGCAGTGAGTAAACATCCTAAACTGCATAACCCGACTCTGTCTCTGATTGCCGTCTACACTGCATCACCACAACTCCCATCCTCTGCACCTGATCCCCCTGAGGCTATACCCCTCCCGTTGGGGGTTATCCTATCAAGCTGCACCAACACCACCAGCCTCAGCGGACCCTGCTGCAGCGGCGGCCACAGTGACCGCAACACAACGGGTGGCGTAGTCGACATTAAGAACTTGATAACATCTGTAGGACTGCCACATACAACTGAGTTTGACACCCTGGGCACGGACCGGGTCACAGCCACTCGGAAGACTACAACCCCCATCTGATCCGGCTCCGGATATTCCCCTTGAAAGAAAGGAATATGTCCCAGGGGGCGCGTCACTAACATCCCCCATAATCCGAACCTCGCACCTCCGTCTCCAAGACTTCTCCAGTGCTGCGCCAGTTCTTTGGAATGCTCTACCCCAGACGATCCGACTGATGCCTAGACACCACGTCTTAAAGCGCGATTTAAAAACCCATCTGTTTAGACAAGCCGACCACCTCAACTACTCAGTAACCTAACTTTCCCCTGTCCCCTCCTTCTAAATATTATTCAGAATCTGCACCCTCCTCTTCATCGGTCTCCACACCCTCCATTTACACGATAACTACACGCGATACTTGATTATTGCACTTATACATACAGGCTGATGACCGGATCATGCAGCTTTATATGAAAATCCCTATTTATTATAATTGCCTGACCTGAAATAACAAGCACTTTCCACCTATTGTGTCCCCCCATATCCTTGTAGATTGTAAGCAGCGAGCAGCCGGACCCTCGCTCCTACTGTAACTGTTTAAACTGAATTTATTGTATGTTCATGTCTCCTCTTAATTGTAAAGTGCTGCGGAATATGTTATAATTACACCCAGTATACAGGACAGGAGAAGTGGTGGAAACATTATGTTTTGGGGGTGTTTCTCTGCTAAGGGCACAGGACTACTTCACCGCATCAATGAGAGAATGGATGGAGCCATGTACCGTAAAATCCTGAGTGACAACCTCCTTCCCTCCACCAGGACATTAAAAATGGGTCGTGGCTGGGTCTGCCAGCAAGACAATGACCCAAAACATACAGCCAAGGCAACAAAAGAGCGGCTCAAAAAGAAGCACAGTAAGGTCATGGCGTGGCCTAGCCAGTCTCCAGACCTTAAAGGGAATCTGTCACCACTTTGGAGTTATCAGACCCCTACTATGGCCGGGGGACGCCAAGCAATCCCCGCCTATATGCTTAATTATCATATTCCCCCCTCCCCTGCACAGGGCCCTGTGCACTGTGCTCCCTGACTTCTGGGCATGCGCAGAGTGCCGCTCACATAGAGCTCACATAGAGCGCTTTGCTTCATCCCGGCCCCGTCTGCCTGTGCACTGCGCTGCAGGGTTCTATTGCGCAGGCGCCGGGGAGTCAGGGAGCACAGTGCACGTCACAGGGCAGAGGAGGGGGGGAATATGATAATTAAGCCTATAGGTGGGAATTTAGGGGAATAATAAGCACATAGACCGGGATTGCTTGGCTTCCCCCGGACACCATGCCTGTACAAAATAGAATTGGTTAAAGCGCTTTTCTCTGCACTCAGACCTCTACTATTGACCATACTGGTATGTGTAGATTTACTCTTCTATATCCTGTGTGCCCATAGTAGAGGTCTGATAACTCCAAAGTGGTGACAGATTCCCTTTAATCCCATAGATAACTTATGGAAGGAGTTGAAGCTCCGAGTTGCCAAGCGACAGCCTCAAAATCTGAATGATTTAGAGATGATCTGCAAAGAAGAGTGGACCAAAACTCCTCCTGACATGTGCACAACCCTCATCATCAACTACAAACAACGTCTGATTGCTGTGCTACCAACAAGGGTTTTACCACCATGTATTAAGTGTTGTTCGCCAGAGGGATCAAATACTTATTTCTCACAGCAAAATGCAAAAAAATGTATCTGATTCATACAATGTGATTTTCTTGATTTTTTGGGGGATATTCTATCTCTCACTGTTAAAATTAACCGACCCTTAAAATTATAGACTGTTCATGGCTTTGTCAGTGGGCAAACTTACAAAAACAGCAAGGGATCAAATACTTATTTCCCTCACTGTATAATCTATATAAATACAAATTAACGTTGCATTTGAATACACGCATGCTCAAAAAAATAAAGGGACCCCTGAAATCCCCCCTCCTAGATCTGAATGAATAAAATCTTCTCATGAATACTTTGTTCTGTAGAAAGCTGAATGTGCTGACACCAAAATCACACAAAAATCATCAATGGAAATCACATTTATTAACCAATGGAGGCCTGGACTTGGAGTCACCCCCAAAATTAAAGTGGAAAAACCCACTACAGGCCGATCCAACTGTGATGTAATGTCCTTAAAACAAGTCACAATGAGGATGAGTATTGTGTGTGGCCTCCACGTGCCTGTATGACCTCCCTACAATGCCTGGGCATGCTCCTGATGAGGCTGAGTATTGTGTGTGGCCTCCACGTGCCTGTATGACCTCCCTACAATGCCTGGGCATGCTCCTGATGAGGCTGAGTATTGTGTGTGGCCTCCACGTGCCTGTATGACCTCCCTACAATGCCTGGGCATGCTCCTGATGAGGCTGAGTATAGTGTGTGGCCTCCACGTGCCTGTATGACCTCCCTACAACGCCTGGGCATGCTCCTGATGAGGCTGAGTATTGTGTGTGGCCTCCACGTGCCTGTATGACCTCCCTACAATGCCTGGGCATGCTCCTGCTGAGGCTGAGTATTGTGTGTGGCCTCCACGTGCCTGTATGACCTCCCTACAACGCCTGGGCATGCTCCTGATGAGGCTGAGTATTGTGTGTGGCCTCCACGTGCCTGTATGACCTCCCTACAACGCCTGGGCATGCTCCTGATAAGGCTGAGTATTGTGTGTGGCCTCCACGTGCCTGTATGACCTCCCTACAACGCCTGGGCATGCTCCTGATGAGGCTGAGTATTGTGTGTGGCCTCCACGTGCCTGTATGACCTCCCTACAACGCCTGGGCATGCTCCTGATGAGGCTGAGTATTGTGTGTGGCCTCCACGTGCCTGTATGACCTCCCTACAATGCCTGGGCATGCTCCTGATAAGGCTGAGTATTGTGTGTGGCCTCCACGTGCCTGTATGACCTCCCTACAACGCCTGGGCATGCTCCTGATGAGGCTGAGTATTGTGTGTGGCCTCCACGTGCCTGTATGACCTCCCTACAACGCCTGGGCATGCTCCTGATGAGGCTGAGTATTGTGTGTGGCCTCCACGTGCCTGTATGACCTCCCTACAACGCCTGGACATGCTCCTGATGAGGCTGAGTATTGTGTGTGGCCTCCACGTGCCTGTATGACCTCCCTACAACGCCTGGGCATGCTCCTGATGAGGCTGAGTATTGTGTGTGGCCTCCACGTGCCTGTATGACCTCCCTACAACACCTGGGCATGCTACTGATGAGGCTGAGTATTGTGTGTGGCCTCCACGTGCCTGTATGACCTCCCTACAACGCCTGGGCACGCTCCTGATGAGGTTGAGTATTGTGTGTGGCCTCCACATGCCTGTTTGACCTCCCTACAACGCCTGGGCATGCTCCTGATGAGGCTGAGTATTGTGTGTGGCCTCCACGTGCCTGTATGACCTCCCTACAACACCTGGGCATGCTCCTGATGAGGTTGAGTATTGTGTGTGGCCTCCACGTGCCTGTATGACCTCCCTACAACACCTGGGCATGCTACTGATGAGGCTGAGTATTGTGTGTGGCCTCCACGTGCCTGTATGACCTCCCTACAACGCCTGGGCATGCTCCTGATAAGGTTGAGTATTGTGTGTGGCCTCCACATGCCTGTTTGACCTCCCTACAACGCCTGGGCATGCTCCTGATGAGGCTGAGTATTGTGTGTGGCCTCCACGTGCCTGTATGACCTCCCTACAACACCTGGGCATGCTCCTGATGAGGTTGAGTATTGTGTGTGGCCTCCACGTGCCTGTATGACCTCCCTACAACGCCTGGGCATGCTCCTGATGAGGCTCAGTATTGTGTGTGGCCTCCACGTGCCTGTATGACCTCCCTACAACGCCTGGGCATGCTACTGATGAGGCTGAGTATTGTGTGTGGCCTCCACATGCCTGTATGACCTCCCTACAACGCCTGGGCATGCTCCTGATGAGGCTGAGTATTGTGTGTGGCCTCCACGTGCCTGTATGACCTCCCTACAATGCCTGGGCATGCTCTTGATGAGGCTGAGTATTGTATGTGCCCTCCACGTGCCTGTATGACTTCCCTACAATGCCTGGGCATGCTCCTGATGAGGCTGAGTATTGTGTGTGGCCTCCACGTGCCTGTATGACCTCTCTACAACACCTAGGCATGCTCCTGATGAGGCTGAGTATTGTGTGTGGCCTCCACGTGCCTGTATGACCTCTCTACAACGCCTGGGCATGCTCCTGATGAGGCTGAGTATTGTGTGTGGCCTCCATGTGCCTGTATGACTTCCCTACAACGCCTGGGCATGCTCCTGATGAGGCTGAGTATTGTGTGTGGCCTCCACGTGCCTGTATGACCTCCCTACAACGCCTGGGAATGCTCCTGATGAGGCTGAGTATTGTGTGTGGCCTCCACGTGCCTGTATGACCTCCCTACAACGCCTGGGCATTCTCCTGATGAAGCTGAGTATTGTGTGTGGCCTCCACGTGCCTGTATGACCTCCTTACAACGCCTGGGCATGCTCCTGATGAGGCTGAGTATTGTGTGTGGCCTCCACGTGCCTGTATGACCTCCCTACAACGCCTGGACATGCTCCTGATGAGGCTGAGTATTGTGTATGGCCTCCACGTGCCTGTATGACCTCCCTACAATGCCTGGGCATGCTCCTGATGAGGCTGAGTATTGTGTGTGGCCTCCACGTGCCTGTATGACCTCCCTACAATGCCTGGGCATGCTCCTGATGAGGCCGAGTATTGTGTGTGGCCTCCACGTGCCTGTATGACCTCCCTAAAACGCCTGGGCATGCTCCTGATGAGGCTGAGTATTGTGTGTGGCCTCCACGTGCCTGTATGACCTCCCTACAATGCCTGGGCATGCTCCTGATGAGACCGAGTATTGTGTGTGGCCTCCACGTGCCTGTATGACCTCCCTACAACGCCTGGGCATGCTCCTGATGAGGCTCAGTATTGTGTGTGGCCTCCACGTGCCTGTATGACCTCCCTACAATGCCTGGGCATGCTCCTGATGAGACCGAGTATTGTGTGTGGCCTCCACGTGCCTGTATGACCTCCCTACAACGCCTGGGCATGCTCCTGATGAGGCTCAGTATTGTGTGTGGCCTCCACGTGCCTGTATGACCTCCCTACAACGCCTGGGCATGCTCCTGATGAGGCTGAGTATTGTGTGTGACCTCCACGTGCCTGTATGACCCCCCCTACAACGCCTGGGCATGCTCCTGAGGAGGCTGAGTATTGTGTGTGGCCTCCACGTGCCTGTATGACCTCCCTACAACGCCTAGGCATGCTCCTGATGAGGCTGAGTATTGTGTGTGTGGCCTCCACGTGCCTGTATGACCTCCCTACAACGCCTGGGCATGCTCCTGATGAGGCTGAGTATTGTGTGTGGCCTCCACGTGCCTGTATGACCTCCCTACAACGCCTGGGCTTGCTCCTGATGAGGCTGGGTATTGTGTGTGGCCTCCACGTGCCTGTATGACCTCCCTACAACGCCTGGGCATGCTCCTGATGAGGCTGAGTATTGTGTGTGGCCTCCACGTGCCTGTATGACCCCCCCTACAACGCCTGGGCATGCTCCTGATGAGGCTGAGTATTGTGTGTGGCCTCCACGTGCCTGTATGACCTCCCTACAACGCCTAGGCATGCTCCTGATGAGGCTGAGTATTGTGTGTGTGGCCTCCACGTACCTGTATGACCTCCCTACAATGCCTGTGCATGCTCCTGATGAGGCTGAGTATTGTGTGTGGCCTCCACGTGCCTGTATGACCTCCCTACAACGCCTGGGCATGCTCCTGATGAGGCTGAGTATTGTGTGTGGCCCCCACGTGCCTGTATGACCCCCCCTACAACGCCTGGGCATGCTCCTAAGGAGGCTGAGTATTGTGTGTGGCCTCCACGTGCCTGTATGACCTCCCTACAACGCCTGGGCATGCTCCTGATGAGGCTGAGTATTGTGTGCGGCCTCCACGTGCCTGTATGACCTCCCTACAACGCCTGGGTATGCTCCTGATGAGGCTGAGTATTGTGTGTGGCCTCCACGTGCCTGTATGACCTCCCTACAACGCCTGGGCATGCTCCTGATGAGGCTGAGTATTGTGTGTGGCCTCCACGTGCCTGTATGACCTCCCTACAATGCCTGGGCATGCTCCTGATGAGGCTGAGTATTGTATGTGGCCTCCACGTGCCTGTATGACTTCCCTACAATGCCTGGGCATACTCCTGATGAGGCTGAGTATTGTGTGTGGCCTCCACGTGCCTGTATGACCTCTCTACAACACCTGGGCATGCTTCTGATGAGGCTGAGTGTTGTGTGTGGCCTCCACGTGCCTGTATGACCTCTCTACAACGTCTGGGCATGCTCCTGATGAGGCTGAGTATTGTGTGTGGCCTCCACGTGCCTGTATGACCTCCCTACAATGCCTGGGCATGCTCCTGATGAGGCTGAGTATTGTGTGTGGCCTCCACGTGCCTGTATGACCTCTCTACAACACCTGGGCATGCTTCTGATGAGGCTGAGTATTGTGTGTGGCCTCCACGTGCCTGTATGACCTCTCTACAACGCCTGGGCATGCTCCTGATGAGGCTGAGTATTGTGTGTGGCCTCCACGTGCCTGTATGACCTCCCTACAACGCCTGGGCATGCTCCTGATGAGGCTGAGTATTGTGTGAGGCCTCCACGTGCCTGTATGACCTCCCTACAACGCCTGGGCATGCTCCTGATGAGGCTGAGTATTGTGTGTGGCCTCCACGTGCTTGTATGACCTCCTTACAGTGCCTGGGCATGCTCCTGATGAGGCTGAGTATTGTGTGTGGCCTCCACGTGCCTGTATGACCTCCCTACAATGCCTGGGCATGCTCCTGATGAGGCTGAGTATTGTGTGTGGCCTCCACGTGCCCGTATGACCTCCCTACAACGCCTGGGCATGCTCCTGATGAGGCTGAGTATTGTGTGTGGCCTCCACGTGCCTGTATGACCTCCCAACAACGCCTGGGCATGCTCCTGATGAGGCTGAGTATTGTGTATGGCCTCCACGTCCCTGTATGACCTCCCTACAACGCCTGGGCATTAACCTGATGAGGCTGAGTATGGTGTGTGGCCTCCACGTGCCTGTATGACCTCCCTACAATGCCTGGTCATGCTTCTGATGAGGCCGAGTATTGTGTGTGGCCTCCACGTGCCTGTGTGTCACCCTACCTGGATGCCACAAGTGTAATAAAGCTGTGTCTGAGAGCAAGGGGGAGGTTCTCTGGTCAGGGGAACATTAGCATGCAATGCCTCCTGTCTCAGGCCAGTAGGGGGAGCAGGCTGCCCCTATAAAAGCTGGTACTGGGGACAGGGTTAGAGAGAACTGGACGACCTATCTGAGGATTCAGGTCCCAGAGCAGAGAGGGACAGTTGCATTGTAACCTAAGAGGAAGTGTGACACCCCAGGGGTCTGGTTGCCACAGTGATAGAGATATTACGTCTGAGAGCAGGTGGGAGGTCTCTTGGTCAGGGATCCTATGCATGCCACACCTCCTGCCCAGTCCTGGGAGGGGAAGAACTTCCCCTATATAAACCTAGGGCTGAGGCAGGGTTAGTGAGTAGAGAAGAAGTAGAGACAGAGAAAAGAAGCAAATATAGGAACAGAACATCAGGAGCTCTGTGGGAGCAGTGTTACAAGGAGTCAGGGGCTGGCAGCTGCAGAGCTCGCCCTGACTGAGAAGTATCACCGGACCCGGAGTCCGAGGCTGTGGGGACTAATCTCTACCCAGCAGCAGAAACCGACCGGCAGGGGATTGCAGGTCCTCTGGCCCAGAAACCCGAAGGCACGGTCACACGCGTGGGACCAGCACCGCCATCGTGGAGCGGAAGCCATTAGAAGGCCCCGAATCACCGGCCATACGGGTGAGCACCACACGGTACACTCAGGGACGTGGGCTACTTATACCCGCCTCTAGCAAGGTAGCCAGAAGAGTACAGTTAGTTGGGAAGGCCTACAACTCCGCCTGGCTAGGGGAGATCCCATCTGCTCAAGGACTGACCAGGCCCCGATTGCTAGCAAGTACTCCGGGAGGGTCTATCTTTGTCACCAGTAAAGACCCTGAACTACACCGCATCGTCTCTGAGTGGTTCCTGCTACCCCCATCATCCACGTCGGCTGCCCTGAGGCCATACCCCTCCCGTTGGGGGTTATACCATCCACGCTGCACCATCCTTCCACCGGCCTCAGCGGTCTGCCCTGCAGCGGCAGCTCCATAGCTGCATTCAACGGGTGGCGTAGTCATCCACCATCTACTGCTAATAGACTGCCACTTAGTCTGACTCCCTGGGCACGGACCGGGTCACCGCCACGAGACTACTACCCCCATCTGATCCGGCTCCGGGTAGGCTCCCGCGTGCGCAACGCTGCGCGACTCAGGCCCAGGGGCGCGTCAGAAGTGTGGCAGGAGAAGAGCCACAAGCCAGAGACAAGAGGCGCAGTGAGCCTGTCTTGGCAGAGAAAAGACTTACTTAACCAGACTTTGGTGTCGGAGGCTGGAAGGATTCCACATCCCCCAGCAGAGAACCAGTCCGCAAGGGACTGTACATTCCTTGGCCTAAGAAGCCTGGAGGCTCTGCCACAACAGAAGGGACCAGCACAGCCGTACAAGGCTGGGAGCAGAAAGGAACCCACGTCGCAGGCCATACAGGCGAGAAAGCACGGAAAGCTCGGAAACGTGGGCTGTTATCCTATCAGGAGGAGATAGTCAGAAGGAGCGCAGAAAGCACGGTAGGCCTACACCCTCACCCTGACCAGGGCCAATTTCCCCGTTGCTCTCAGACATCCAGGTCCCCTCCTAGCCGGGACTGTTTAGGGGTCAGTTTACCTGTTTCAGTAAAGACCCTGGACTACAACCTATTGTCTGTGTGCTCCTTGCTCCTCCAGCACTATCATCACTGGGACTCTCACTACCATCACTCCCACCATCCACTATACTGCCCTGGGGCCGCACTCTTCCCGTGGGGAGTCACATTACCCTAGCTGCACACCTCATCAGCCCCAGCGGTCTGCATGCAGCGGCGGTTCCTAATAACCGCAAATCCACGGGTGGCGTAGTCGGACATTATCAGCAGAACATAGCAGACTACCATTGGCCTGACCACCCTGAGCCACGGAACCGGGTCGCCACTACTACTCCCATCGCTCCCTATTGCCCGGATCCGAGTGCCCCACGGCCCAGGGGGCGAGTCACCTGTATGACCTCCCTACGACGCCTGGGCATGCTCCTGATGAGGCTGAGTATTGTGTGTGGCCTCCACATGCCAATATGACCTCCCTACAACGCCTGGGCATGCTCCTGATGAGGCTGAGTATTGTGTGTGGCCTCCACATGCCTGTATGACCCCCCTACAATGCCTGGGCATGCTCCTGATGAGGCTGAGTATTGTGTGTGGCCTCCACGTGCCTGTATGACCTCCCTACGACGCCTGGGCATGCTCCTGATGAGGCTGAGTATTGTGTGTGGCCTCCACGTGCCTGTATGACCTCCCTACAACGCCTGGGCATGCTCCTGATGAGGCTGAGTATTGTGTGTGGCCTCCACGTGCCTGTATGACCTCCCTACAACGCCTGGGCATGCTACTGATGAGGCTGAGTATTGTGTGTGGCCTCCACGTGCCTGTATGACCTCCCTACAACGCCTGGGCATGCTCCTGATGAGGCTGAGTATTGTGTGTGGCCTCCACGTGCCTGTATGACCTCCCTACAACGCCTGGGCATGCTCCTGATGAGGCTGAGTATTGTGTGAGGCCTACACGTGCCTGTATGACCTCCCTACAACGCCTGGGCATGCTCCTGATGAGGCTGAGTATTATGTGTGGCCTCCACGTGCCTGTATGACCCCCCTACAATGCCTGGGCATGCTCCTGATGAGGCTGAGTATTGTGTGTGGCCTCCACGTGCCTGTATGACCTCCCTACGACGCCTGGGCATGCTCCTGATGAGGCTGAGTATTGTGTGTGGCCTCCACGTGCCTGTATGACCTCCCTACAACGCCTGGGCATGCTCCTGATGAGGCTGAGTATTGTGTGTGGCCTCCACGTGCCTGTATGACCTCCCTACAACGCCTGGGCATGCTACTGATGAGGCGGAGTATTGTGTGTGGCCTCCACGTGCCTGTATGACCTCCCTACAATGCCTGGGCATGCTCCTGATGAGGCTGAGTATTGTGTGTGGCCTCCACGTGCCTGTATGACCTCCCTACAACGCCTGGGCATGCTTCTGATGAGGCTGAGTATTGTGTGTGGCCACCACGTGCCTGTATGACCTCCCTACAACGCCTGGGCATGCTCCTAATGAAGCTGAGTATTGTGTGTGGCCTCCACGTGCCTGTATGACCTCCCTACAACGCCTGGGCATGCTCCTGATGAGGCTGAGTATTGTGTGAGGCCTCCACGTGCCTGTATGACCTCCCTACAACGCCTGGGCATGCTCCTGATGAGGCTGAGTATTGTGTGTGGCCTCCACGTGCCTGTATGACCTCCCTACAACGCCTGGGCATGCTCCTGATGAGGCTGAGTATTGTGTGTGGCCTCCACGTGCCTGTATGACCTCCCTACAATGCCTGGGCATGCTCCTGATGAGGCTGAGTATTGTGTGTGACCTCCACGTACCTGTATGACCTCCCTACAGCGCCTGGGCATGCTCCTGATGAGGCTGAGTATTGTGTGTGGCCTCCACGTGCCTGTATGACCTCCCTACAACGCCTGGGCATGCTCCTGATGAGGCGGAGTATTGTGTGTGGCCTCCACATGCCTGTATGACCTCCCTACAACGCCTTGGCATGCTCCTGATGAGGCGGAGTATTGTGTGTGGCCTCCACGTGCCTGTATGACCTCCCTACAATGCCTGGGCATGCTCCTGATGAGGCTGAGTATTGTGTGTGGCCTCCACGTGCCTGTATGACCTCCCTACAACGCCTGGGCATGCTCCTGATGAGGCTGAGTATTGTGTGTGGCCTCCACGTGCCTGTATGACCTCCCTACAATGCCTGGGCATGCTCCTGATGAGGCTGAGTATAGTGTGTGTGTGACACCCCAGGGGTCTGGTTGTCACAGTGATAGAGATATTACGTCTGAGAGCAGGTGGGAGGTCCTTTGGTCAGGGATCCTGTGCATGCCACACCTCCTGCCCAGCCTTGGGAGGGGAAGAACTTCCCCTGTATAAACCCGGGGCTGAGGCAGGGTTAGTGAGTCCAGGAAGAGTAGAGACAAGAGCAGCATAGGAAGCAGCAGAGTCACAAGGAGTCAGGGGCTGGCAGCTAAAGAGCTCGCCCTGACTAAGAAGATTCTTTACCGGACCCGGAGTCCGAGGCTGTGGGGACTAACTTCTACCCAGCAGCAGAATCCGTCAGGCAGGGGATTTCAGGTCCCCTGGCCCAGAAGCCCGAAGGCCCGGTCACACGCGTGGGACCAGCACCGCCATCGTGGAGCGGAAGCCATTAGAAGGCCCCGAGTCACCGGCCATACGGGTGAGCACCACACGGTACACTCAGGGACGTGGGCTACTTACATCAGCTTCTAGCAAGGTAGCCAGAAGAGTACAGTCAGCTTGGGAGGCCTACAACTACGCCTGGCCAGGGGAGATCCCATCTGCTCAAGGACTGACCAGGCCCCGTTCGCTAGCAAGTACTCCGGGAGGGTCTATCGTTGTTACCAGTAAAGACCCTGAACGCTACCATACCGTCTCTGAGTGGTTCCTGCTACCCCCATCATCCACGTCGGCTGCCCTGAGGCCATACCCCTCCCGTTGGGGGTTATACTATCACGCTGCACCATCCTTCCACCGGCCTCAGCGGTCTGCCCTGCAGCAGCAGCCCCCCTGGCTGCATTCAACGGGTGGCGTAGTCATCAACCATTTTCTACCGCTAACAGACTGCCGTCCAGTTTGACTCCCTGGGCACGGACCGGGTCACCGCCACGAGACTACAACCCTAAACAGATCCGGCTCCGGGTAAGCTCCCGCGTGCGCAACGCAGCGCGACACAGGCCCAGGGGCGCGTCAGCTTTGGCGTAGTCGGCAGGATCACGTGCCCGCAACCACCGGGTACTGCGTGCCTGAAAAGCAAAGACTGTTCAAACTTACCAGTGGTGAAGATTCCCGCCATCGGTGAAGATTCCCGCCATCCGGCGCCATCTTCAGCCTTCTTCCCGCCATCGGTGAAGTTTCCCGCCATCCGGCGCCATCTTCAGCCTTCTTCCCGCCATCCGTGGAGTTTTCCCGCCATTGGACGCCATCTTGAGGACGCCGCGCGGGAAGAAGAGGGGCGTGGACTCCGAAAGCGCGCGAGAACTGAAGCCCCGCCTCACGTCCGGACGTTGCGTAAGGTCCTGGAAGGAGCCCAGCAGACGCCGACGTCACAGGAGCGCGACGGAAGGTCCTCCACCCTGACGATCCACTGCGGAGCCGCGGCCTACGGAACAGGATCATCGCAAGGTAGGCCACGGTCCACTAGGGGGGAGGAAGATGTCGGATACGGAGGAGAGCTCCACTGCCTCAACCCCCGCCAGCGCTACCGCTGTTGCAGTTATGCCCTTCACCATGCCCTATATCCCGGGAGCAGCTTGGCTACCCCAGTACTCAGGGGAGTCACATACCCTGCATGACTTTAGAGAAAAGCTGGATAGCCTCTTCCAGGTGTACCCCCTCACAGAAGAGCAAAAAGTGAGCATCCTGGTGGCCCAACTAACTGGGGCAGCCAAAAGGGAAGTAAAATCCTGGCCACCTGGGAGGAAGACTGTCGCAGGGATACTAACCCGGCTGAAGGACACCTTTGACACCCGCACCTCAGCCGAGATTAAACTTAGATTCTACGGGTGCAAGCAGCGAGCGCATGAGAGTATAAGGGACTATGCACTCAACCTACAAGAGGCCCTGAGGGCCATTAAGCAGACCGACCCTAATGGAGTGGGAAACGAGGACAGGCTGTTGACCGAACAATTTATAGAGGGTTTATATTGCAATGCCCACCGCACCCAGTTGCGGGCAATGGCCTTACAGGACCCTCATCTAGAATTTGCACAGTTCAAGGACAGAGCCATCCGGGTGCTCCGAGAACCGGCACCAGGTGGCGTTGTGACCCACAGACGCCCCACTACCACTTACTACCAGGAGGCGGCGCCCTTGTCAGCAGGGCCTGTGGGAGCTGATGCGCAGGCTTTGGACAATGACCCGGCTCCAGACCTACACCATCAGGTCCAAGAGCTAGCTAAAAGCGTTGCTGCGCTAACCCGAACTGTGCAGTCTTTACAGGTTTCCACTCCAGGGAAGATCCAGCTGGCATCCGGACCGGAGGACATCCCGTGGCGTCGACCAAGGAGGACCCCACCGGCCAGAGGAAGACCCAGTGACCGATACAGCGAGGACGGACGACCCATCTGCCGCCGCTGCAATCAACCCGGACATATGGAAAGGTACTGTTCTTTAAACGGGCACAACCTGGGGTAGAGGGCCAACCCCCAGGAAAAAGATCACCAGGCCCATCGAACTGGCGCGACAGATATGTGGGAGGACGTCCAGTCTTGCCTGTGGTACTGGATGGCATTCCCATGAGTGCCCTACTGGACACCGGGTCACAGGTCACCACCATCCCGTACGTGCTCTTCAAGCAGTACTGGAATGACTCGGATATTACCCGCTACCCTGACGACGACTTGAGTATCATCGCCAGCAATGGTCAGCCCGTGCCACAGATCGGATTTAAAGAGGTGACCATCAAAATTGGTAGAGTCGAACTGGCCGCACAGGGACTGATCATTGTAGATATTGACAAACATGAGAGTCACCCAAAAATAACTCTAGGAACTAATGTAATTGAAAATTGTCTTGCAGAGGTGATTTTCCTTTTACAGCAGGTTGCCAAGAATGCCAGCTCCGGCGAGCAGCGGGTGCTCCAGAAAGAGATCCGGGCACTAATGCAACGGCAACAAGTGGAACTCTCCGGCGGTGAGATTGGTAGCGTAAGAATGTGTGACCCTTTTCCTATTGCCATGCCCCCAAAAAGTGAAATGATGATTTGGTGCCGGGCAGCTATTGGTCTGAGAGGTAGAGATTACCAGGCAATGGTAGAACCAGTTTACTCAGACAGTAGGCCCACCATTTTGACAGCACGGGGGGTGGTCAATGTACGCCATGGGAGGGTGCCCGTTCGCATAATAAATATCGGGGAGAGGGAAGTGTACCTGCCCCGGTATGCCACGCTAGCCAAATTATATACCACTAATCAAAATTCTATACAATCTGTGGAACCCTTGCCTCCATCTCACCCGGAGGAAGGTAACGGCTCTAAGAAAGACATGGAGGACTGGTGTCAGCAACTACATCTGGGTACTGACTCCACTCCCTCACACCAGAAACAAGGAGTCTATCGGGTGGTTCAAGAGTATGAGAGAGTGTTTAGTAAACACCCGTTAGACTTCGGGCGAGTCAAGGGGGTAGAACACCGCATCCCCACGGGAGATCATCCTCCCATAAAAGAGAGGTATCGACCCGTACCCCCTGCACATTACCAACACGCCAAGGGGATGCTTAGAGACATGAAGGAGGCTGGGGTAATCCGGGATAGCTGTAGCCCCTGGGCAGCCCCACTAGTTTTAGTCAAAAAGAAAGACAACACCATGAGGATGTGTGTAGATTACCGGAAAATCAACCGTATCACACACAAGGATGCGTACCCCTTACCAAGGATAGAGGAGTCATTGGCTGCTTTAAGATCTGCTAACTTCTTCTCTACCTTGGATCTCACTAGCGGGTACTGGCAGGTTCCTGTAGCAGAGGCGGACCGGGAGAAGACCGCATTCACCACCCCGATGGGACTTAGCGAGTTCACCTGCATGCCGTTCGGACTCTGCAACGCCCCAGGAACCTTCCAACGATTAATGGAGTGCTGTCTGGGCCACAGAAACTTCGAGACGGTCCTGTTGTACCTGGACGATGTCATCGTATACTCCAAAACTTATGAGGACCACCTGAAACACCTGGCGGAGGTGTTCGAAGCTCTGGCGAGTTACGGCCTAAAGGTGAAACCCTCCAAGTGTCACCTCCTGAAACCAAAGGTGCAATACCTGGGACACGTGGTGAGCGCTGACGGAGTGGCTCCCGACCCCGATAAGATCACCGCAATTAAGGGATGGCCAAGCCCCTCCAGCGTAAAAGAAGTGCGGCAGTTCCTAGGGTTGGTAGGCTACTACCGAAGGTTTATTCCCGGTTTCACCAAAAAGGCAGCACCTATGCAGGACCTCCTGATAGGCCAGTCCCGGAAGGCCAAGAACCAGAAGCCGCCCTTCAAATGGGAAAAGCTAGAAGAAGAGTCCTTCCGCCAGCTGAAGATGGCCCTCACGGGGGATGAAATCTTGGCGTACCCGGACTATAGCCAGCCCTTCATCCTCTACACCGACGCCAGTAACATCGGGCTAGGAGCCGTACTGTCCCAGATTCAGCAGGGGAGAGAACGAGTAATCTCCTATGCCAGCCGAAAACTGCGACCCACCGAAAGGAACCCCGAAAATTACAGCTCATTTAAGCTAGAGTTCCTGGCCGTGGTATGGGCAGTCACCGAGCGCTTTAGGCATTACCTCGCTTCTTCCCGGTTCACCGTATACACGGATAACAACCCGCTGACACACCTGGACACGGCAAGACTCGGTGCCCTGGAGCAGAGGTGGATGGCCCGTCTGTCCAACTACGAGTTCACAATTAAATACCGGGCAGGGCGCTCCAATACCAACGCGGACGCCCTGTCCAGGATGCCCAACCTGCCGGACGGAGGAGAAGATCCGGAGGGACTGGAAGAAGTTGAACTCCCTGCGTTCCACCGTCATGGGACTATCCAGTATTCCCACCGGGTAAGGAGTAAGCAGGCTGCTACGTTGAACCCCTTACCTCACTACAACTGGGCGGAAACGCAAGACAGCGACCCTGCCGTCCGACTGGTGAAGGAGATGCTGACTCGCCCGGAGGCTAGCCTGGAATCAGACGCTCCAGAGGAAGCCAAACAACTATGGGCAGAGAAGAGTCGACTGTTCCTTTACAAGGGGAAGTTGTGCCGCAGAATGGTTAACTCCAGGACGCATGAACTACTCTGGCAAGTAGTGGTGCCACGAAGAGACGCAGCCATGGTGATGGAGGCATACCACGACGGAGCTGGACACTTCGGGTGGAAAAAGCTGGAGTTCCTGCTGCGCGAGCGGTTCCACTGGGTAGGCATGAGGGGAACCATCGAGAAGTGGTGCAGAGACTGTGGCCCGTGCAATCTGAGAAGGAAGGACCGGGCCAGCCAGAAGACTCCCCTGCAGTCCATCGTCACCCGGCAACCGTTGGAACTGGTAGCCTTGGATCATGTAAAACTGACCCCCAGCAGAAGTGGCTACGTCTACGCGTTAACCATCGTGGATCATTACTCCCGGTTTCTGGTTGTCGTCCCCGTCAAGGACTTAACGGCTCGAACAGCAGCTAGAGCCTTCCAGCAGCACTTTTGCCGTCCACACGGGTACCCGGACCAAGTGCTGACGGACCAGGGACCTGCCTTTGAAGCGGAGGTCTTCCAGGAATTCTGCAATCTGTATGGCTGCCGGAAGATAAGGACGACACCCTACCATCCGCAAACTAATGGACTTTGTGAGAAAATGAACCAGGTGGTAATGGATCTTCTAAAAACGTTGCCCCTGGAAGAACGCAGTCTGTGGCCTGAGAAGTTGCCCGATCTGGTGGACCTATACAACCACATCCCGGTAGGTTCCACCAACTGTACCCCGGCTTACCTAATGAGGGCAAGACCTGGTAAGTTACCTGTTGACCTGGAAATGGGAGTCCTGACGCCCGAGGACACTTCACCAGAAACGGACTGGGACACAGAGAGGCAGCAGCAGTACCGGAAAGTACAGGAGAGCGTGGAGCGAAGTCTCTGTCAGGCTAGGGAAAGACAAGAGAAGACTTACAACCAGTATGCTCCCGCTGTTCCCCTGGTACCCGGAGAGCAGGTCTTGAAGAGGAAGAGACGGCTCCACAAGTTGGACGACCAGTGGGAGAAGGACCCGTACACCGTACTGCCCTCAAGCCACGAGAACCCGAAGGTCTGTACCATCAGTAAAGACGGAGGGGAAACCACAGCCATTGTATCCCGGGACCACCTGAAGAAGTGCCCCGAACAACTGAGGAACCCTGAGGAGGAACAGGAAGACCATCGACCCGTGGAAGAAAGGGAAGATATGGTTAGTACCGTGCTCGGGGACTTCCCTCGGTCTTGGACTCAAGTCAATGGTGCAGTTGTGGTACCCGTACTCACCTTCCTCCAACCATCATCCCAAGAACCTACGGAGCAACGGGTAGAGCTGGAAGAGCAGCCGGTCCAGGAGGCAGAAGACTCCACCCAAGCGGAACAGGAGAATCCACCCTCTGCTTATAGTGAGCCTGCCGTACCCCTAGTGAGACAAAGAGCCGGTAGACAGCTGCCCAGTTTACCCTTGACAGCTCCTACACCCTGTAGTTCAGGGCCAGACAGTCAGCTCCGTAGGTCCACTAGGGCCACTAGAGGCCAGTTACCCGCACGTTGGAGGATCTAAATGTTTAAGTTGTTTTACAATGTTTACCTGTTTATTGTTGCTTGTGTGTAATTTTGTGTTTCTAGTTGTTTTTAGGAGTCTTCGGTGGATTTACCGGGAATCCTTTGTATATAGTTGGAGCGTAACCCAGGATGGACTAGAGACTGTTAAGGACTCGGGGTAGGACAGACCCCTACCTGGTTACGTCTCCCTGTGTTGGTGAAATGGACACCTTTGCTTTTCTTCAAAGACTGCACCCGGTTGCGGACATCCGTGACCATCTTATTGTGTTTCCTTATTGTATTTTATTGTTCTTTGATATACCTTGTTATATTTTTCTAAAAAGTGTTTAGTCCCGGAGTACTAAATTTCACTAGGGGGGAGTGTGACACCCCAGGGGTCTGGTTGTCACAGTGATAGAGATATTACGTCTGAGAGCAGGTGGGAGGTCCTTTGGTCAGGGATCCTGTGCATGCCACACCTCCTGCCCAGCCTTGGGAGGGGAAGAACTTCCCCTGTATAAACCCGGGGCTGAGGCAGGGTTAGTGAGTCCAGGAAGAGTAGAGACAAGAGCAGCATAGGAAGCAGCAGAGTCACAAGGAGTCAGGGGCTGGCAGCTAAAGAGCTCGCCCTGACTAAGAAGATTCTTTACCGGACCCGGAGTCCGAGGCTGTGGGGACTAACTTCTACCCAGCAGCAGAATCCGTCAGGCAGGGGATTTCAGGTCCCCTGGCCCAGAAGCCCGAAGGCCCGGTCACACGCGTGGGACCAGCACCGCCATCGTGGAGCGGAAGCCATTAGAAGGCCCCGAGTCACCGGCCATACGGGTGAGCACCACACGGTACACTCAGGGACGTGGGCTACTTACATCAGCTTCTAGCAAGGTAGCCAGAAGAGTACAGTCAGCTTGGGAGGCCTACAACTACGCCTGGCCAGGGGAGATCCCATCTGCTCAAGGACTGACCAGGCCCCGTTCGCTAGCAAGTACTCCGGGAGGGTCTATCGTTGTTACCAGTAAAGACCCTGAACGCTACCATACCGTCTCTGAGTGGTTCCTGCTACCCCCATCATCCACGTCGGCTGCCCTGAGGCCATACCCCTCCCGTTGGGGGTTATACTATCACGCTGCACCATCCTTCCACCGGCCTCAGCGGTCTGCCCTGCAGCAGCAGCCCCCCTGGCTGCATTCAACGGGTGGCGTAGTCATCAACCATTTTCTACCGCTAACAGACTGCCGTCCAGTTTGACTCCCTGGGCACGGACCGGGTCACCGCCACGAGACTACAACCCTAAACAGATCCGGCTCCGGGTAAGCTCCCGCGTGCGCAACGCAGCGCGACACAGGCCCAGGGGCGCGTCATGTGGCCTCCACGTGCCTGTATGACCTCCCTACAACGCCTGGGCATGCTCCTGATGAGGCTGAGTATTGTGTGTGGCCTCCACGTGCCTGTATGACCTCCCTACAATGCCTGGGCATGCTCCTGCTGAGGCTGAGTATTGTGTGTGGCCTCCACGTGCCTGTATGACCTCCCTACAACGCCTGGGCATGCTCCTGATGAGGCTGAGTATTGTGTGTGGCCTCCACGTGCCTGTATGACCTCCCTACAACGCCTGGGCATGCTCCTGATGAGGCTGAGTATTGTGTGTGGCCTCCACGTGCCTGTATGACCTCCCTACAATGCCTGGGCATGCTCCTGATAAGGCTGAGTATTGTGTGTGGCCTCCACGTGCCTGTATGACCTCCCTACAACGCCTGGGCATGCTCCTGATGAGGCTGAGTATTGTGTGTGGCCTCCACGTGCCTGTATGACCTCCCTACAACGCCTGGGCATGCTCCTGATGAGGCTGAGTATTGTGTGTGGCCTCCACGTGCCTGTATGACCTCCCTACAACGCCTGGACATGCTCCTGATGAGGCTGAGTATTGTGTGTGGCCTCCACGTGCCTGTATGACCTCCCTACAACGCCTGGGCATGCTCCTGATGAGGCTGAGTATTGTGTGTGGCCTCCACGTGCCTGTATGACCTCCCTACAACACCTGGGCATGCTACTGATGAGGCTGAGTATTGTGTGTGGCCTCCACGTGCCTGTATGACCTCCCTACAACGCCTGGGCACGCTCCTGATGAGGTTGAGTATTGTGTGTGGCCTCCACATGCCTGTTTTACCTCCCTACAACGCCTGGGCATGCTCCTGATGAGGCTGAGTATTGTGTGTGGCCTCCACGTGCCTGTATGACCTCCCTACAACACCTGGGCATGCTCCTGATGAGGTTGAGTATTGTGTGTGGCCTCCACGTGCCTGTATGACCTCCCTACAACACCTGGGCATGCTACTGATGAGGCTGAGTATTGTGTGTGGCCTCCACGTGCCTGTATGACCTCCCTACAACGCCTGGGCATGCTCCTGATAAGGTTGAGTATTGTGTGTGGCCTCCACATGCCTGTTTGACCTCCCTACAACGCCTGGGCATGCTCCTGATGAGGCTGAGTATTGTGTGTGGCCTCCACGTGCCTGTATGACCTCCCTACAACACCTGGGCATGCTCCTGATGAGGTTGAGTATTGTGTGTGGCCTCCACGTGCCTGTATGACCTCCCTACAACGCCTGGGCATGCTCCTGATGAGGCTCAGTATTGTGTGTGGCCTCCACGTGCCTGTATGACCTCCCTACAACGCCTGGGCATGCTACTGATGAGGCTGAGTATTGTGTGTGGCCTCCACATGCCTGTATGACCTCCCTACAACGCCTGGGCATGCTCCTGATGAGGCTGAGTATTGTGTGTGGCCTCCACGTGCCTGTATGACCTCCCTACAATGCCTGGGCATGCTCTTGATGAGGCTGAGTATTGTATGTGCCCTCCACGTGCCTGTATGACTTCCCTACAATGCCTGGGCATGCTCCTGATGAGGCTGAGTATTGTGTGTGGCCTCCACGTGCCTGTATGACCTCTCTACAACACCTAGGCATGCTCCTGATGAGGCTGAGTATTGTGTGTGGCCTCCACGTGCCTGTATGACCTCTCTACAACGCCTGGGCATGCTCCTGATGAGGCTGAGTATTGTGTGTGGCCTCCATGTGCCTGTATGACTTCCCTACAACGCCTGGGCATGCTCCTGATGAGGCTGAGTATTGTGTGTGGCCTCCACGTGCCTGTATGACCTCCCTACAACGCCTGGGAATGCTCCTGATGAGGCTGAGTATTGTGTGTGGCCTCCACGTGCCTGTATGACCTCCCTACAACGCCTGGGCATTCTCCTGATGAAGCTGAGTATTGTGTGTGGCCTCCACGTGCCTGTATGACCTCCTTACAACGCCTGGGCATGCTCCTGATGAGGCTGAGTATTGTGTGTGGCCTCCACGTGCCTGTATGACCTCCCTACAACGCCTGGACATGCTCCTGATGAGGCTGAGTATTGTGTATGGCCTCCACGTGCCTGTATGACCTCCCTACAATGCCTGGGCATGCTCCTGATGAGGCTGAGTATTGTGTGTGGCCTCCACGTGCCTGTATGACCTCCCTACAATGCCTGGGCATGCTCCTGATGAGGCCGAGTATTGTGTGTGGCCTCCACGTGCCTGTATGACCTCCCTAAAACGCCTGGGCATGCTCCTGATGAGGCTGAGTATTGTGTGTGGCCTCCACGTGCCTGTATGACCTCCCTACAATGCCTGGGCATGCTCCTGATGAGACCGAGTATTGTGTGTGGCCTCCACGTGCCTGTATGACCTCCCTACAACGCCTGGGCATGCTCCTGATGAGGCTCAGTATTGTGTGTGGCCTCCACGTGCCTGTATGACCTCCCTACAATGCCTGGGCATGCTCCTGATGAGACCGAGTATTGTGTGTGGCCTCCACGTGCCTGTATGACCTCCCTACAACGCCTGGGCATGCTCCTGATGAGGCTCAGTATTGTGTGTGGCCTCCACGTGCCTGTATGACCTCCCTACAACGCCTGGGCATGCTCCTGATGAGGCTGAGTATTGTGTGTGACCTCCACGTGCCTGTATGACCCCCCCTACAACGCCTGGGCATGCTCCTGAGGAGGCTGAGTATTGTGTGTGGCCTCCACGTGCCTGTATGACCTCCCTACAACGCCTAGGCATGCTCCTGATGAGGCTGAGTATTGTGTGTGTGGCCTCCACGTGCCTGTATGACCTCCCTACAACGCCTGGGCATGCTCCTGATGAGGCTGAGTATTGTGTGTGGCCTCCACGTGCCTGTATGACCTCCCTACAACGCCTGGGCTTGCTCCTGATGAGGCTGGGTATTGTGTGTGGCCTCCACGTGCCTGTATGACCTCCCTACAACGCCTGGGCATGCTCCTGATGAGGCTGAGTATTGTGTGTGGCCTCCACGTGCCTGTATGACCCCCCCTACAACGCCTGGGCATGCTCCTGATGAGGCTGAGTATTGTGTGTGGCCTCCACGTGCCTGTATGACCTCCCTACAACGCCTAGGCATGCTCCTGATGAGGCTGAGTATTGTGTGTGTGGCCTCCACGTACCTGTATGACCTCCCTACAATGCCTGTGCATGCTCCTGATGAGGCTGAGTATTGTGTGTGGCCTCCACGTGCCTGTATGACCTCCCTACAACGCCTGGGCATGCTCCTGATGAGGCTGAGTATTGTGAGTGGCCCCCACGTGCCTGTATGACCCCCCCTACAACGCCTGGGCATGCTCCTAAGGAGGCTGAGTATTGTGTGTGGCCTCCACGTGCCTGTATGACCTCCCTACAACGCCTGGGCATGCTCCTGATGAGGCTGAGTATTGTGTGCGGCCTCCACGTGCCTGTATGACCTCCCTACAACGCCTGGGTATGCTCCTGATGAGGCTGAGTATTGTGTGTGGCCTCCACGTGCCTGTATGACCTCCCTACAACGCCTGGGCATGCTCCTGATGAGGCTGAGTATTGTGTGTGGCCTCCACGTGCCTGTATGACCTCCCTACAATGCCTGGGCATGCTCCTGATGAGGCTGAGTATTGTATGTGGCCTCCACGTGCCTGTATGACTTCCCTACAATGCCTGGGCATACTCCTGATGAGGCTGAGTATTGTGTGTGGCCTCCACGTGCCTGTATGACCTCTCTACAACACCTGGGCATGCTTCTGATGAGGCTGAGTGTTGTGTGTGGCCTCCACGTGCCTGTATGACCTCTCCACAACGTCTGGGCATGCTCCTGATGAGGCTGAGTATTGTGTGTGGCCTCCACGTGCCTGTATGACCTCCCTACAATGCCTGGGCATGCTCCTGATGAGGCTGAGTATTGTGTGTGGCCTCCACGTGCCTGTATGACCTCTCTACAACACCTGGGCATGCTTCTGATGAGGCTGAGTATTGTGTGTGGCCTCCACGTGCCTGTATGACCTCTCTACAACGCCTGGGCATGCTCCTGATGAGGCTGAGTATTGTGTGTGGCCTCCACGTGCCTGTATGACCTCCCTACAACGCCTGGGCATGCTCCTGATGAGGCTGAGTATTGTGTGAGGCCTCCACGTGCCTGTATGACCTCCCTACAACGCCTGGGCATGCTCCTGATGAGGCTGAGTATTGTGTGTGGCCTCCACGTGCTTGTATGACCTCCTTACAGTGCCTGGGCATGCTCCTGATGAGGCTGAGTATTGTGTGTGGCCTCCACGTGCCTGTATGACCTCCCTACAATGCCTGGGCATGCTCCTGATGAGGCTGAGTATTGTGTGTGGCCTCCACGTGCCCGTATGACCTCCCTACAACGCCTGGGCATGCTCCTGATGAGGCTGAGTATTGTGTGTGGCCTCCACGTGCCTGTATGACCTCCCAACAACGCCTGGGCATGCTCCTGATGAGGCTGAGTATTGTGTATGGCCTCCACGTCCCTGTATGACCTCCCTACAACGCCTGGGCATTAACCTGATGAGGCTGAGTATGGTGTGTGGCCTCCACGTGCCTGTATGACCTCCCTACAATGCCTGGTCATGCTTCTGATGAGGCCGAGTATTGTGTGTGGCCTCCACGTGCCTGTGTGTCACCCTACCTGGATGCCACAAGTGTAATAAAGCTGTGTCTGAGAGCAAGGGGGAGGTTCTCTGGTCAGGGGAACATTAGCATGCAATGCCTCCTGTCTCAGGCCAGTAGGGGGAGCAGGCTGCCCCTATAAAAGCTGGTACTGGGGACAGGGTTAGAGAGAACTGGACGACCTATCTGAGGATTCAGGTCCCAGAGCAGAGAGGGACAGTTGCATTGTAACCTAAGAGGAAGTGTGACACCCCAGGGGTCTGGTTGCCACAGTGATAGAGATATTACGTCTGAGAGCAGGTGGGAGGTCTCTTGGTCAGGGATCCTATGCATGCCACACCTCCTGCCCAGTCCTGGGAGGGGAAGAACTTCCCCTATATAAACCTAGGGCTGAGGCAGGGTTAGTGAGTAGAGAAGAAGTAGAGACAGAGAAAAGAAGCAAATATAGGAACAGAACATCAGGAGCTCTGTGGGAGCAGTGTTACAAGGAGTCAGGGGCTGGCAGCTGCAGAGCTCGCCCTGACTGAGAAGTATCACCGGACCCGGAGTCCGAGGCTGTGGGGACTAATCTCTACCCAGCAGCAGAAACCGACCGGCAGGGGATTGCAGGTCCTCTGGCCCAGAAACCCGAAGGCACGGTCACACGCGTGGGACCAGCACCGCCATCGTGGAGCGGAAGCCATTAGAAGGCCCCGAATCACCGGCCATACGGGTGAGCACCACACGGTACACTCAGGGACGTGGGCTACTTATACCCGCCTCTAGCAAGGTAGCCAGAAGAGTACAGTTAGTTGGGAAGGCCTACAACTCCGCCTGGCTAGGGGAGATCCCATCTGCTCAAGGACTGACCAGGCTCCGATTGCTAGCAAGTACTCCGGGAGGGTCTATCTTTGTCACCAGTAAAGACCCTGAACTACACCGCATCGTCTCTGAGTGGTTCCTGCTACCCCCATCATCCACGTCGGCTGCCCTGAGGCCATACCCCTCCCGTTGGGGGTTATACCATCCACGCTGCACCATCCTTCCACCGGCCTCAGCGGTCTGCCCTGCAGCGGCAGCTCCATAGCTGCATTCAACGGGTGGCGTAGTCATCCACCATCTACTGCTAATAGACTGCCACTTAGTCTGACTCCCTGGGCACGGACCGGGTCACCGCCACGAGACTACTACCCCCATCTGATCCGGCTCCGGGTAGGCTCCCGCGTGCGCAACGCTGCGCGACTCAGGCCCAGGGGCGCGTCAGAAGTGTGGCAGGAGAAGAGCCACAAGCCAGAGACAAGAGGCGCAGTGAGCCTGTCTTGGCAGAGAAAAGACTTACTTAACCAGACTTTGGTGTCGGAGGCTGGAAGGATTCCACATCCCCCAGCAGAGAACCAGTCCGCAAGGGACTGTACATTCCTTGGCCTAAGAAGCCTGGAGGCTCTGCCACAACAGAAGGGACCAGCACAGCCGTACAAGGCTGGGAGCAGAAAGGAACCCACGTCGCAGGCCATACAGGCGAGAAAGCACGGAAAGCTCGGAAACGTGGGCTGTTATCCTATCAGGAGGAGATAGTCAGAAGGAGCGCAGAAAGCACGGTAGGCCTACACCCTCACCCTGACCAGGGCCAATTTCCCCGTTGCTCTCAGACATCCAGGTCCCCTCCTAGCCGGGACTGTTTAGGGGTCAGTTTACCTGTTTCAGTAAAGACCCTGGACTACAACCTATTGTCTGTGTGCTCCTTGCTCCTCCAGCACTATCATCACTGGGACTCTCACTACCATCACTCCCACCATCCACTATACTGCCCTGGGGCCGCACTCTTCCCGTGGGGAGTCACATTACCCTAGCTGCACACCTCATCAGCCCCAGCGGTCTGCATGCAGCGGCGGTTCCTAATAACCGCAAATCCACGGGTGGCGTAGTCGGACATTATCAGCAGAACATAGCAGACTACCATTGGCCTGACCACCCTGAGCCACGGAACCGGGTCGCCACTACTACTCCCATCGCTCCCTATTGCCCGGATCCGAGTGCCCCACGGCCCAGGGGGCGAGTCACCTGTATGACCTCCCTACGACGCCTGGGCATGCTCCTGATGAGGCTGAGTATTGTGTGTGGCCTCCACATGCCAATATGACCTCCCTACAACGCCTGGGCATGCTCCTGATGAGGCTGAGTATTGTGTGTGGCCTCCACATGCCTGTATGACCCCCCTACAATGCCTGGGCATGCTCCTGATGAGGCTGAGTATTGTGTGTGGCCTCCACGTGCCTGTATGACCTCCCTACGACGCCTGGGCATGCTCCTGATGAGGCTGAGTATTGTGTGTGGCCTCCACGTGCCTGTATGACCTCCCTACAACGCCTGGGCATGCTCCTGATGAGGCTGAGTATTGTGTGTGGCCTCCACGTGCCTGTATGACCTCCCTACAACGCCTGGGCATGCTACTGATGAGGCTGAGTATTGTGTGTGGCCTCCACGTGCCTGTATGACCTCCCTACAACGCCTGGGCATGCTCCTGATGAGGCTGAGTATTGTGTGTGGCCTCCACGTGCCTGTATGACCTCCCTACAACGCCTGGGCATGCTCCTGATGAGGCTGAGTATTGTGTGAGGCCTACACGTGCCTGTATGACCTCCCTACAACGCCTGGGCATGCTCCTGATGAGGCTGAGTATTATGTGTGGCCTCCACGTGCCTGTATGACCCCCCTACAATGCCTGGGCATGCTCCTGATGAGGCTGAGTATTGTGTGTGGCCTCCACGTGCCTGTATGACCTCCCTACGACGCCTGGGCATGCTCCTGATGAGGCTGAGTATTGTGTGTGGCCTCCACGTGCCTGTATGACCTCCCTACAACGCCTGGGCATGCTCCTGATGAGGCTGAGTATTGTGTGTGGCCTCCACGTGCCTGTATGACCTCCCTACAACGCCTGGGCATGCTACTGATGAGGCGGAGTATTGTGTGTGGCCTCCACGTGCCTGTATGACCTCCCTACAATGCCTGGGCATGCTCCTGATGAGGCTGAGTATTGTGTGTGGCCTCCACGTGCCTGTATGACCTCCCTACAACGCCTGGGCATGCTTCTGATGAGGCTGAGTATTGTGTGTGGCCACCACGTGCCTGTATGACCTCCCTACAACGCCTGGGCATGCTCCTAATGAAGCTGAGTATTGTGTGTGGCCTCCACGTGCCTGTATGACCTCCCTACAACGCCTGGGCATGCTCCTGATGAGGCTGAGTATTGTGTGAGGCCTCCACGTGCCTGTATGACCTCCCTACAACGCCTGGGCATGCTCCTGATGAGGCTGAGTATTGTGTGTGGCCTCCACGTGCCTGTATGACCTCCCTACAATGCCTGGGCATGCTCCTGATGAGGCTGAGTATTGTGTGTGGCCTCCACGTGCCTGTATGACCTCCCTACAATGCCTGGGCATGCTCCTGATGAGGCTGAGTATTGTGTGTGACCTCCACGTACCTGTATGACCTCCCTACAGCGCCTGGGCATGCTCCTGATGAGGCTGAGTATTGTGTGTGGCCTCCACGTGCCTGTATGACCTCCCTACAACGCCTGGGCATGCTCCTGATGAGGCGGAGTATTGTGTGTGGCCTCCACATGCCTGTATGACCTCCCTACAACGCCTTGGCATGCTCCTGATGAGGCTGAGTATTGTGTGTGGCCTCCACGTGCCTGTATGACCTCCCTACAACGCCTGGGCATGCTCCTGATGAGGCTGAGTATTGTGTGTGGCCTCCACGTGCCTGTATGACCTCCCTACAACGCCTGGGCATGCTCCTGATGAGGCTGAGTATTGTGTGTGGCCTCCACGTGCCTGTATGACCTCCCTACAACGCCTGGGCATGCTCCTGATGAGGCTGAGTATTGTGTGTGGCCTCCACGTGCCTGTATGACCTCCCTACAACGCCTGGGCATGCTCCTGATGAGGCTGAGTATTGTGTGTGGCCTCCACGTGCCTGTATGACCTCCCTACAACGCCTGGGCATGCTTCTGATGAGGCTGAGTATTGTGTGTGGCCACCACGTGCCTGTATGACCTCCCTACAACGCCTGGGCATGCTCCTGATGAAGCTGAGTATTGTGTGTGGCCTCCACGTGCCTGTATGACCTCCCTACAACACCTGGGCATGCTCCTGATGAGGCTGAGTATTGTGTGAGGCCTCCACGTGCCTGTATGACCTCCCTACAACGCCTGGGCATGCTCCTGATGAGGCTGAGTATTGTGTGTGGCCTCCACGTGCCTGTATGACCTCCCTACAACACCTGGGCATGCTCCTGATGAGGCTGAGTATTGTGTGTGACCTCCACGTACCTGTATGACCTCCCTACAGCGCCTGGGCATGCTCCTGATGAGGCTGAGTATTGTGTGTGGCCTCCACGTGCCTGTATGACCTCCCTACAACGCCTGGGCATTCTCCTGATGAGGCGGAGTATTGTGTGTGGCCTCCACGTGCCTGTATGACCTCCCTACAATGCCTTGGCATGCTCCTGATGAGGCTGAGTATTGTGTGTGGCCTCCACGTGCCTGTATGACCTCCCTACAACTCCTGGGCATGCTCCTGATGAGGCTGAGTATTGTGTGTGGCCTCCACGTGCCTGTATGACCTCCCTACAACGCCTGGGCATGCTCCTGATGAGGCGGAGTATTGTGTGTGGCCTCCACGTGCCTGTATGACCTCCCTACAATGCCTTGGCATGCTCCTGATGAGGCTGAGTATTGTGTGTGGCCTCCACGTGCCTGTATGACCTCCCTACAACTCCTGGGCATGCTCCTGATGAGGCTGAGTATTGTGTGTGGCCTCCACGTGCCTGTATGACCTCCCTACAACGCCTGGGCATGCTCCTGATGAGGTTGCGGATGGTCTCCTGTGGGATCTCCTCCCAGACCTTTACTAAAGCATCCGCCAACTCCTGGACAGTCTGTGGTGCAACGTTAGTGGATGGAGCGAGACATGATGTCCCAGATGTGCTCAGTCGGATTCAGGTCTGGGGAACGGGCGGCCAGTCCATACCTTCAATGCCTTCATCTTGCAGGAACTGCTGACACACTCCAGCCACATGAGGTCTGGCATTGTCCTGCATTAGGAGGAACCCAGGGCCAACCGCACCAGCATATGGTCTCACAAGGGGTCTGAGGATCTCATCTCGGTGCCTAATGGCAGTCAGGCTACCTCTGGCGAGCACATGGAGGGCTGTGCGGCCCTCCAAAGAAATGCCACCCCACACCATTACTGACCCTTCCAAACCAGTCATGCTGAAGGATGTTGCAGGCAGCAGATCGCTCTCCACGGTGTCTCCAGACTCTGTCACGTCTGTCACATGTGCTCAGTGTGAACCTGCTTTCATCTGTGAAGAGCACAGGGCGCCAGTGGCCACTTTGCCAATCCTGGTGTTCTGTGGCAAATGCCAAGCGTCCTGCATGGTGTTGGGCTGTGAGCACAACCCCCATCTGTGGACGTCGGGCCCTCATACCACCCTCATGGAGTCGGTTTCTAACCATTTGTGCAGACACATGCACATTTGTGGCCTGCTGGAGGTCATTTTGCAGGGCTCTTGCAGTGCTCCTCTTGTTCCTCCTTGCACAAAGGCGCGGGTAGCGGTCCTGCTGCTGGGTTGTTGCCCTCCTACGGCCCCCTCCACGTCTCCTGGTGTACAGGCCTGTCTCCTGGTAGCGCCTCCAGCCTCTGGACACTACGCTGACAGACACAGCAAACCTTCTTGCCACAGCTGGCATTGATGTGCAATCCTGGATGAGCTGCACTACCTGAGCAACTTCTGTGGGTTGTAGAGTCCGTCTCATGCTACCACGAGTGTGAAAGCACAACCAACATTCAAAAGTGACCAAAACATCAGCCAGAAAGCATTGGTACTGAGACGTGGCCTGTGGTCCCCACCTGCAGAACCACTCCTTTATTGAGGGTGTCTTGATAATTGCCAATATTTTCCATCTATTGTCTATTCCATTTGCACAGCAGCATGTGAAATTGATTGTCAATCAATGTTGCTTCCTAAGTGGACAGTTTGATGTCACAGAAATTTCATTTACTTGGAGTTATATTCTGTTGTTTAAGTGTTCCCTTTATTTTTTTGAGCAGTGTATATACAGTACAGACCAAAAGTTTGGACACACCTTCTCATTTAAAGATTTTTCTGTATTTTCATGACTATGAAAATTGTACATTCACACTGAAGGCATCAAAACTATGAATTACCACATGTGGAATTATATACTTAACAAAAAAGTGTGAAACAACTGAAAATATGTCTTATATTCTAGGTTCTTCAAAGTAGCCACCTTTTGCTTTGATGACTGCTTTGCACACTCTTGGCATTCTCTTGAAAGGTCCGTCGTTTCCCAACTGCAAGAACTTCTTCATGAAAAAAATAATTTAGTGCGTTTGTTCAAAGCAGCAATTGACATGATGCCATCTGATGCGCACAAGATTGTTATTCATGCTGACAAAACGCCTACTGGAGAAGATTCAATGCTCCGACTAAAGACAAAGTGGCAATTGTTATAGTAGGAGATAAATTCCAACCTAGAGATATTGTTCTTCATCGGAGAAACGATCAATTGACAAAAGTTGCAGAAACTCATCGATGCTACGATGCCCTGCAATATCCAATAATTTTTTGGGACGGTGCCGATGGATATCACTTCAACGTTAAGATGATAAATCCAGTTAGTGGCGAAGAAACAAGTAATAAATGCAGCGCAATGTTATTCATACCGATTAATGATTCGAGAGAATGAAGACAATCACATTTTGAAATGCCGTCAATTGTTTCACCAATACATCGTAGATATGTCTGCAAAAATCTAAACAGAACGTTTGATGTTCATCCGTTTGAATCAGACCAAGCTTTGCTCGGAAGAATACGGTCACTTGCGAGATGCAGTTGTAAATGACGGTAATACAACCAACATTGGAAGACTAACGATATTGCCATCTTCATATCCAGGCAGTCCACGGCATATGCATGAGTACGCTCAAGATGCAATTGAGTATGAGCGTCACTACATTCACATGCAATCCAGCTTGGGAAGATATACAACAGCTCTTACTTCCTGGGCAATCGCCGGTGGATAGGCATGGCATCACAGCACGTGTTTACAGACAGAAGCTGTGATCGCTGATGGATTTCATGGTAAAACATGAAGTGTTTGGGTCTGTGTGCTGCTGGATGTGCTCACTGGAATGGCAAAAGACAGGATTGCCACACGCACATATACTAATCTGACTTTATAACAAAATTACTTCAAAGAAAATCGAAGATGTACTATGCGCTGAAATATCCGATGCCGACGTCGATAAGGATTTGCATGAAGCTGTGATGAAGAATATGATACGTGGACCTTGCGGTACACTAAATCCAAATTCAGCATGCATGATAGACGGAAAATGCTCTAAGCGATATCCTCAAGTGTCCAGGATTCGACACACAGACGATCCCTATTACTCACTATATAGCTATCAGCAAGTGAGCAGTGAGCATATGGCGTACACACTTCGGAATTCCAACGCATGAAATATGTGTATATGCCCCTGTGACACCCCAGGGGTCTGGTTGCCACAGTAATAGAGATATTACGTCTGAGAGCAGGTGGGAGGTCTCTTGGTCAGGAATCCTATGCATGCCACACCTCCTGCCCAGTCCTGGGAGGGGAAGAAATTCCCCTATATAAAACTGGGGCTGAGGCAGGGTTAGTTAGTTAAGAAGAGGAGCAGCTATAGGAAAGAGAGATCAGGAGCTCAGTGGAAGCAGTGCTAAAAGGAATCAGGGGCTGGCAGCTGTAGAGCTCGCCCTGATTGAAGAGTTACCACCGGACCCGGAGTCCGAGGCTGTGGGGACTAATCCTTACCCAGCAGCAGAAACCGACCGGCAGGGGATTTCAGGTCCTCTGGCCAAGAAACCCGAAGGCACGGTCACACGCGTGGGACCAGCACCGCCGTCGTGGAGCGGAAGCCACTAGAAGGTCCCGAGTCACCGGCCATACGGGTGAGCACCACACGGTACACTCAGGGACGTGGGCTACTTTTACCCGCCTCTAGCAAGGTAGCCAGAAGAGTACAATTAGTTGGGGAGGCCTACAACTCCGCCTGGCCAGGGGAAATCCCATCTGCTCAAAGACTGACCAGGCCCCGATCGCTAGCCAGTACTCCGGGAGGGTCTATCTTTATCACCAGTAAAGACCCTGAACTACACCGCATCGTCTCTGAGTGGTTCCTGCTACCCCCATCATCCACGTCGGCTGCCCTGAGGCCATACCCCTCCCGTTGGGGGTTATACCATCCACGCTGCACAATCCTTCCACCGGCCTCAGCGGTCTGCCCTGCAGCGGCAGCTCCATAGCTGCATTCAACGGGTGGCGTAGTCGTCCAACATCTACTGCTACTACTCAGCCACACAATTTGACTCCCTGGGCACGGACCGGGTCACCGCCACGAGACTACTACCCCCAACAGGCCCGGCTCCGGGTAGTCCCCGCGTGCGCAACGCTACACCAAGTAGGCCCAGGGGCGCGTCAACTTTTGGCGTAGTCGGCAGGATTTCGTGCCCGCAACCACCGGGTACTGCGTGCCTGAAAAAGACTGTTCAAACTTACCAGTGGTGAAGATTCCCACCATCCGTGGAGGTTTCCCGCCATCCGGCGCCATCTTCTACCTTCTTCCCGCCATCCGCGAAGTTTTCCCGCCATCCGGCGCCATCTTCTGCCTTCTTCCCGCCATCCGTGGAGTTTTCCCGCCGTTGGACGCCATCTTGAAGACGCCGCGCGGGAAGAAGAGGGGCGTGGACTCTGAAAGCGCGCGAGAACTGAAGCCCCGCCTCACGTCCGGACGTTGCGTAAGGTCCTGGAAGGAGCCCAGCAGACGCCGACGTCACAGGAGCGCGACGGAAGGTCCTCGACCCTGACGATCCACTGCGGAGCCGCGGCCTACGGAAGAGGATCATCGCAAGGTAGGCCACGGTCCACTAGGGGGGAGGAGGATGTCGGATACGGAGGAGAGCTTCACTGCCTCAACCCCCGCCAGCGCCACCGCTGCTGCAGTCATGCCTTTCACCATGCCCTACATGCCGGGAGCAGCCTGGCTACCCCAGTACTCAGGGGAGTCACATACCCTGAATGACTTTAAAGAAAAGCTGGATAGCCTCTTCCAGGTGTACCCCCTCACAGAAGAGCAAAAAGTGAGCATCCTGGTGGCCCAACTAACCGGGGCAGCCCAAAGGGAGGTAAAGTCCTGGCCACCTGGGAGGAAGACTGTCGCAGGGATACTAACCCGGCTGAGGGACACCTTTGATACCCGCACCTCAGCCGAGATTAAGCTTAGATTCTATGGGTGCAAGCAGCGAGCACATGAGAGTATAAGGGACTATGCACTAAACCTACAAGAGGCCCTGAGAGCCATTAAGCAGACCGACCCTGACAGCGTGGGAAACGAGGACAGGCTGTTGACCGAGCAATTTATAGAGGGACTAAATTGCAATGTCCACCGAACCCAGTTGCGGGCCATAGCCTTACAGGATCCCCATCTGGACTTTGCACAGTTCAAGGACAGAGCCATCCGGGTGCTCCGAGAACCGGCACCGGGTAGCGTTGTGACCCACAGGCGCCCAGCTATCACTTACCACCAGGAGGCGGCGCCCTTGTCGGCAGGGCCTGTGGGGGCTGATGCGCAGGCTTTGAACAATGACCCGGCTCCGGACCTGCACCATCAGGTCCAAGAGCTAGCTAAAAGCGTTGCTGCGCTAACCCGAACTGTGCAGTCTTTACAGGTTTCCACTCCAGGGAAGATCCAGCTGGCATCCGGACCGGAGGACATCCCGTGGCGTCGACCAAGGAGGACCCCACCGGCCAGAGGAAGACCCAGTGACCGATACAACGAGGACGGACAACCCATCTGCCGCCGCTGCAATCAACCCGGACATATGGCAAGGTACTGTCCTTTAAACTGGCACAACCTGGGGTAGAGGGCCAACCCCCAGGAAAAAGATGACCAGGCCCATCGAACTGGCGCGACAAATATGTGGGAGGACGTCCAGTCTTGCCTGTGGTACTGGATGGCATCCCTATGAGTGCCCTACTGGACACCGGGTCACAGGTCACCACCATCCCGTACGTGCTCTTCAAGCAGTACTGGAATGACTCGGATGTAACCCGCTATCCAGATGACGACTTGAGTATCATCACCAGTAATGGTCAGCCCGTGCCACAGATCGGATTTAAAGAAATGACCATTAAAATCGGTAGAGTCGAATTGGCGGCACAGGGACTGATCATTGTGGACATTGACAAGCGCGAGAGTCACCCAAAGATAACTCTAGGAACTAATGTGATTGAAAATTGTCTTGCAGAGGTGATTTTCATTTTACAGCAGGTTGCCAAGAACGCCAGCTCCGGCCAGCAGCGAGTGCTCCAGAAAGAGATCCGGGCACTGATGCGACGGCAACAGGTGGAACTCTCCGGTGGAGAGATTGGTAGCGTAAGAATGTGTGACCCTTTCCCTATTGCCATGCCCCCGAAAAGTGAAATGATGATTTGGTGCCGGGCAGCTATTGGTCTGAGAGGTAGAGATTACCAGGCAATGGTAGAACCAGTCTACTCAGACAGTAGGCCCACCATTTTGACGGCACGGGGGGTGGTTGATGTACGCCATGGGAGGGTGCCCGTTCGCATAATAAATATCGGGAAGAGGGAAGTATACCTGCCCCGGTATGCCACGCTAGCCAAATTATATACTATCAACCAAAATTCTATACAGTCTGTGGAACCCTTGCCTCCATCTCACCCGGAGGAAGGTAACGGCTCTACGAAAATAATGGAGGATTGGTGTCAGCAACTACATTTGGGTACTGACTCCACTCCCTCCCACCAGAAACAGGGAGTCTACCGAGTGGTTCGAGAGTACGAGAGAGTGTTTAGTAAACACCCGTTAGACTTCGGGCGAGTCAAGGGGGTAGAACACCACATCCCCACGGGAGACCATCCTCCCATAAAAGAGAGGTATCGACCCGTACCCCCTGCACACTACCAACACGCCAAGGGGATGCTTAGAGACATGAAGGAGGCTGGGGTAATCAGGGATAGCTGTAGCCCCTGGGCAGCTCCACTAGTCTTGGTCAAAAAGAAAGACAACACCATGAGAATGTGTGTAGATTACCGGAAAATTAACCGTATCACACACAAAGATGCGTACCCCTTACCAAGAATAGAGGAGTCTTTGGCTGCTTTAAAATCTGCTAACTTCTTCTCCACCTTGGATCTCACTAGCGGGTACTGGCAGGTTCCTGTAGCAGAGGCGGACCGGGAGAAGACCGCATTCACCACCCCGATGGGACTTAGCGAGTTTACCTGCATGCCGTTCGGACTCTGCAACGCACCAGGAACCTTCCAGCGATTGATGGAATGCTGTCTGGGACACCGAAACTTTGAGACGGTCCTGTTATACCTGGATGATGTCATCGTCTATTCCAAGACCTACGAGGACCACCTGAAACACCTGGCGGAAGTGTTCGAAGCTCTGGCAAGTTACGGCCTAAAGGTGAAACCCTCCAAGTGTCACCTCCTGAAGCCAAAGGTGCAGTACCTGGGACACGTGGTGAGTGCTGACGGAGTGGCTCCCGACCCTGATAAGATCACCGCAATTAAGGAATGGCCAAGCCCCTCCAGCGTAAAGGAAGTGAGGCAGTTCCTCGGGTTGGTAGGCTACTACCGAAGGTTCATTCCCGGTTTCACCAAAAAGGCAGCTCCTATGCAGGACCTCCTGATAGGCCAGTCCAGGAAGGCCAAGAACCAGAAGCCACCCTTCAGATGGGAGAAGCTGGAAGAAGAGTCCTTCCGCCAGCTGAAGATGGCCCTCACGGGGGATGAAATCCTGGCGTACCCTGATTATAGCCAGCCCTTTATCCTCTACACCGACGCCAGTAACATCGGGCTAGGAGCCGTACTGTCCCAGATCCAGCAGGGGAAGGAACGGGTAATTGCTTACGCCAGCCGAAAACTGCGACCCACCGAAAGAAACCCTGAGAATTACAGCTCATTTAAGCTAGAGTTCCTGGCAGTGGTGTGGGCAGTCACCGAACGCTTTAAGCACTACCTCGCTGCTTCCCGGTTCACCGTGTACACGGATAACAACCCGTTGACACACCTGGACACTGCAAGACTCGGTGCCCTAGAGCAGAGATGGATGGCCCGCTTGTCCAACTATGAGTTTACAATCAAATACCGGGCAGGACGCTCCAATACCAACGCGGACGCCCTGTCCAGGATGCCGAACCTACCGGACGTAGGGGAAGATTCAGAGGAACTGGAAGAAGTTGAACTCCCCGCGTTCCACCGTCATGGGACTATCCAGTATTCCCACCGTGTAAGGAGTAAGCAATCCGCTACGTTCAACCCATTACCTCATTACAACTGGGCGGAAACGCAAGACAGTGACCCTGCCGTCCGACTGGTAAAGGAGATGCTGACCCGGCCCGATGCACGCCTTGACCCAGACGCTCCGGAGGAAGCCAAGCAACTGTGGGCTGAGAAGAGTCGACTGTTCCTTTACAAGGGGAAGTTGTGCCGCAGAATGGTTAACTCCCGGACGCATGAACTAATCTGGCAAGTAGTGGTGCCAAGAAGAGACGCAGCTATGGTGATGGAGGCATACCACGACGGAGCTGGGCACTTCGGATGGAAGAAGCTGGAGTTCCTGCTGCGCGGGCGGTTCCATTGGGTAGGCATGAGAGGAACCATCGAGAGGTGGTGCAGAGACTGTGGCCCATGCAACCTAAGAAGGAGGGACCGTGCCAGCCAGAAGACTCCCCTGCAGTCCATCATCACCAGACAGCCGTTGGAACTGGTAGCCTTGGATCATGTAAAACTGACCCCAAGCAGAAGTGGCTACGTCTACGCGTTAACCATCGTGGATCACTACTCCCGGTTCTTGGTTGTCGTCCCCGTCAAGGACTTAACGGCTCAAACAGCAGCTAGAGCCTTCCAGCAGCACTTCTGCCATCCGCACGGATACCCGGAGCAGGTGCTGACGGACCAGGGGCCTGCCTTTGAAGCGGAAGTCTTCCAGGAGTTCTGCACCCTGTATGGCTGCCGGAAGATTAGAACAACACCCTATCACCCGCAAACTAATGGACTTTGTGAGAAAATGAACCAGGTGGTGATAGATCTTCTGAAAACATTGCCCCTGGAAGAACGTAGTCTGTGGCCTGAAAAGTTGCCCGACCTGGTGGACCTATACAACCACATCCCTGTAGGTTCCACCAACTGTACCCCGGCTTACCTAATGAGGGCAAGACCTGGTAAGCTTCCTGTTGATCTGGAGATGGGAGTCCTGACACCCGAGGACACTTCACCAGAAGCAGACTGGGACACAGAGAGGCAGCAGCAGTACCGGAAAGTACAGGAGAGCGTGGAGCGAAGTCTCTGTCAAGCTAGGGAAAGACAAGAGAAAACTTACAACCAGTATGCTCCCGCTGTTCCCCTGGTGCCCGGAGAGCAGGAAAAGACGGCTCCACAAGTTGGACGACCAGTGGGAGAAGGACCCGTACACCGTACTGCCCTCAAGCCACGACAACCCAAAGATCTGTACAATCAGTAAAGACGGAGGGGAAACCACAGCCATTGTATCCCGGGATCACCTGAAGAAGTGTCCTGAACAGCTACGGAACCCTGAAGAGGAACAAGAAGACCCTCGACCCGTAGAGGAAAGGGAAGATATGATTAGTACTGTGCTCGGAGACTTCCCTCGGTCTTGGACTCAAGTCAATGGTGCTGTTGTGGTACCCGTCCTCACGTTCCTCCAACCAGCATCCCAAGTGCCTACGGAGACACAGGTAGAGCTGGAAGAACAGCCGGTCCAGGAGGCAGAAGACCCCACACAAGCAGACCAGGAGATTCAACCCTCTGCTTATAGTGAGCCTGCCATACCCCTAGTGAGCCAAAGAGTCCGTAGACGGCTGCCCAGTTTACCCTTGACAGCTCCTATACCCTGTAGCACAGGACCAGTCAGCCAGCTCCGTAGGTCCACTAGGGTCACTAGAGGCCAGTTGCCCATACGGTGGAGGATCTAAATGTACAAGCTATTTTATTAATGTTTACCTGTTTATTGTTGCTTGTGTATAATTTTGTGTTTCTAGTTATTTGTAGGAGTCTTTGGTGGATTTACCGGGAATCCTTTGTACATAGTTGGAGCGTAACCCAGGACGGACTAAAAGACTGATAAGGACTCGGGGCAGGACAGACCCCTACCTGGTTACGTCTCCCTGTTTTGGTGAAATGGACACCCTTGTTTTCTTGAAAAACTGCACCCGGTTGCGGACACACCGTGACCATCCTAATGTTTTTCTTTATTGCGTTGTTTCTGTTTGTAATTTGTTTTGTTTTACAAAAATATGTTTAGTCCCGGAGTACTAAATTTCACTAGGGGGGAATGTGACACCCCAGGGGTCTGGTTGCCACAGTAATAGAGATATTACGTCTGAGAGCAGGTGGGAGGTCTCTTGGTCAGGAATCCTATGCATGCCACACCTCCTGCCCAGTCCTGGGAGGGGAAGAACTTCCCCTATATAAAACTGGGGCTGAGGCAGGGTTAGTTAGTTAAGAAGAGGAGCAGCTATAGGAAAGAGAGATCAGGAGCTCAGTGGGAGCAGTGCTAAAAGGAATCAGGGGCTGGCAGCTGTAGAGCTCGCCCTGATTGAAGAGTTACCACCGGACCCGGAGTCCGAGGCTGTGGGGACTAATCCTTACCCAGCAGCAGAAACCGACCGGCAGGGGATTTCAGGTCCTCTGGCCAAGAAACCCGAAGGCACGGTCACACGCGTGGGACCAGCACCGCCGTCGTGGAGCGGAAGCCACTAGAAGGTCCCGAGTCACCGGCCATACGGGTGAGCACCACACGGTACACTCAGGGACGTGGGCTACTTTTACCCGCCTCTAGCAAGGTAGCCAGAAGAGTACAATTAGTTGGGGAGGCCTACAACTCCGCCTGGCCAGGGGAAATCCCATCTGCTCAAAGACTGACCAGGCCCCGATCGCTAGCCAGTACTCCGGGAGGGTCTATCTTTATCACCAGTAAAGACCCTGAACTACACCGCATCGTCTCTGAGTGGTTCCTGCTACCCCCATCATCCACGTCGGCTGCCCTGAGGCCATACCCCTCCCGTTGGGGGTTATACCATCCACGCTGCACAATCCTTCCACCGGCCTCAGCGGTCTGCCCTGCAGCGGCAGCTCCATAGCTGCATTCAACGGGTGGCGTAGTCGTCCAACATCTACTGCTACTACTCAGCCACACAGTTTGACTCCCTGGGCACGGACCGGGTCACCGCCACGAGACTACTACCCCCAACAGGCCCGGCTCCGGGTAGTCCCCGCGTGCGCAACGCTACACCAAGTAGGCCCAGGGGCGCGTCACCCCGCTTCACGAAAGCCCAATTAGGATTATTCGCTGCCACCAGCAATCAGTTTTAAATATTCAAACATAATACAGGCCTGATCGGACGCCTGCTTTCTGGTAGTGTATGGCTTCGGGGAAGGAACGATTACAAAACAGAAGAAACAGAACTATTAAATTTTATATTTAATCCAAAAGGTAGGTAGTGTTTATGAAAAATATACAAAGATTTTACAAAGAGGGACAAAACAATACAGAATATACAGTTACACAAAATTAATGGGATCAGCAAAAAAAACTTACTAGACCGATCGCAGAGACGATTCAGTGTAGCTGGAGGGAAGCACTCCAATAGACCGTTATCAAACGGGACCTCTGCTTGTAGAATATATAACTCCCGGCATGAGTATAGATCCATCTTCAGCTGGAACTTTTATGCCGAAGGGGGGCCCTGCCCACACACTCCCCTGGCATGACCTCACGTGAGTTGGTCTCCGCCCTTCATGGTTTTATTAAAAACTCTAATTTCTGTGATAACTTCTCGCTTGTTGATCGCAGAAGTTCGCAAGAGACACCATATTTTTTATTGCGAATTTACATTTCTGTAGAGACCAGAGAATATATGGCTGCTGTCCCTTATTTCGGTTCACCGCCCGTTCCTTAGCTAATCCTGCAGCTAAAAATATGTGTCCCATTACAATCGGAAGTACAGAACCTCCGATATTCCATATTTCATGTTGGTGCCTACGAGACTGCAGATCGCACATATGTGCAAATGAGAATGTCCTGGCTATTGTGGAGAGTGACATGGATTTCCTTTTGAAGCTTAATGAACGGTTTCCTCTTTCTTTTAATTTCTGGCCCCTGTTCAGGTGTCTATTTATCACAGGTCTCTGCCACTAGGTGCTATATTCGTATGGTAATTAGCCTGGACAATGGAGTTTGCCACCTCTCCTGTGTACTGCGATTTACATAGAGACAGCTCCCTAGATTGCAAGCTCTTCTACTCTGACAAAGGGTAGATAGGGGAGGGGGGAGAGAGTGAGAGGGATTCCAGAGAGAGAAAGTCTTACTATTTTCTATGACATCGAGCATTAGTATCCAACACAGTTACAGGAAACGATCGATATCCTTTATACAGAATACGATCAGCAGAAGATGGCGGTAAATCAGCAACCATACAAACAGTGACATCGAAGTAGATAACCGGTTCGTTGTTCGATATTCGCCTTTGCTATCAAAAACATACAAAGCATACATGAACGTGGAATACTGTAACTCTGTTAAATCAAGCAAATACATTTGTAAGTACGTGAATAAAGGCAGCGACTTGGCAGTTTTTGGCGTGCAACCAGAAAGAAGTGATAGGAATGCGGTCATACATATCGATGAAATCGCACAGTATCAGTCTGGAAGATACATAAGCACTAGTGTTGAGCGAGCATGCTCGACACTGCTCGTTACTCACCCGAGCATCTCACTACTCGGGATGTTCGGCGAGCACCGAGCATTTCCGGGTTACTCGGGCGGGAGCTCGGGTCTCCACCCTGCATGTTTGGCGTTCTTTACAGAGCCAATGAACATGCAGAGATTGCCAGCCAGTCACTGTAATGCCGCAGCCATGTTGGTTGTGGGCATTACAGTGATTGGCTGGCCGCACAGCGTCACCTCGAGTATTTAAAACCGGGCGCCGCCATCTTGGACACAGTCGCTCCGGATCAGATGGTGTAGGGAGAGTGCTGCTGAGCTAGGGAGAGATATATACTGCGAAATATATAGTGTAGGGTCTGTAAAGCCTGCCAAATCAAACAGTCCTTCTGAGGACTAATATCCATCCCAGATATCAGACAGGCAGGCAGGCAGGCTGTATAGGAGACGCAGTGGTTACACCAGCAAATGCTGCATTACAGTCCTGTGTGCTCCTGCGGGTCAAATTGCTAGACTTATCACCCCGGTCTCAGGGGCCAGGAAAATTTTTTTTTTTTTCATCTAAATCCTGTATTTATTTATTTTTTCCTCAGTCAGACTGTCCAAATACCCGTCTTATTAACCTTTTGGTATCCCCCCCCCCCTAAAAAAAAAATTGAGTGTGTCTGTGACTGTTCAGACACCAATATATCTGTTTAAAAGAGTGTGGTGTAGGCCAGAAAAATAGAACTGTGGTTTTGCAGTTCCACGGGTGAAATCTCTGTATTATCCTGTTTTTGGCATTTTTTGAGGTAAAAAAAAACTGTAATAGTGTCTCCCTGACTGGTCAGACACCAATATATCTGTTTAAAAGAGTCTGGTGTAGGCCACATAACTATAACTGTGGTTTTGCAGTTCCACGGGTCAAATCTCTGTATTATCCACTTTTGGGCCTTTTTTACATAAAAAAAACAGTTTGAGTGTGTCGCTCACTGTTCAGCCCCAAATATATCTATTAAAAAAAGTGTGGTATACACCAGTAAATTAGAACTGTGGTTTTGCAGTTCCACGGTTCAAATCTCTGTATTATCCAGCTTTTTGCCTGTTTTACGTAAAAAAAAAAAAATAGTGTCTCCATGTCTGTTCAGACACAAATATATCTGTTTGAAAGATTCTGGTGTATGCCAGAGAATTAGAACTGTGGTTTTCCTCTTCCACGGTTCTAATCTACTCTTTATTACCCTTTTTCCATTGATAGTGCGAGTGTAAGCCATTTTACTTCCTTTACAATGGGCAAGGCGCGTGGCAAGGGACGTGGAAGTGGACGTTCTGGTGATGGTGCGTGCAGAGGACGGGGCCGTGGCCAAGGTGAAAATGTGCCACAACCAACAGCCACATCTTTTCGCTCCCACTTCTTGACCGAATTACTAGGGAACCACACTACAACACCAGTATTGCGAACTGATCAGTGTGAACAGGTTATTAATTGGATAGCAGATAATACTTCCAGTTACCTGGGCACCACCACCTCCGGTCTGTCTTCCACATGGTCAAGTTTTAGTAGCCGTGAGTCTCCTCCTCACCCTGATGCTACTTCCTCCCACCATGCCGAGTGTCGTCAGACAGCAACTGATCCCACAGTTGGACACTCTGAAGAGCTGTTCACTGGTCCATTTCCAGATTTGTGCCCCTCGCCTGCACCGCTTGAAGTGGTGGAAGAGGAGATCCCATGTAGCGATGCCCAAATATTTGAACAGCCACGGCCACAGGAGTAGATGCTGGCAATTTGTCACAAGAGGTGGACGATGACGAGACACAATTGCCATGAAGTGAGGAGGAGGATCGTGGTGCGCAAGTGGAAGAGGAGGAAGTGGTGGATGATCTAGTAACTGACCCAACGTGGCAGGAGGACACGCAGAGCGAGGCCAGCAGCACACAGGGGGAGGGAGGCAGAGTACCCCAACAGGCAGGAAGAAGCAGTGTGGTGGCCTCACACAGAAGGCGGGCAACAGTCCCCCGTAACACCAACATGAGGGACGTTGCCAGTACAACCGGTAGGTCTTCCAGAGTCTGGAATTTTTTTAAAGAGTCTGCTGATAACCCCAAAAAGGCCATTTGTACCACCTGTCATGCCAGCATCAGCAGGGGTGACAAAACTACCAGCCTGACCACCACCAGCATGATCAGGCACATGGCAGCAAAGCACCCGACTTTGTGGGGCGAACCCCAGGGTCCACGACCAGTGTCAGCGGGTGTCACCACTGCTTCTTCCACTGTTGTGCGTGCAATAGAACCCCCTGTTGTGTGTGCAAGGCAATCCCCTGTCCATACTGCATGTAAAGATGCCCCCTCCTCTCAGTCTTCACTTGTTATGGCAGTTTCTCAAGAAACAGCATCAACGTCCACGTCCCACCGCAGCGTTCAATTGTCCATATCCCAGACCTTTGAATGAAAGCGCAAATTCGCAGCCAACGCCCCACAGGCCACAGTCCTAAATTCGCACATTTCACGACTGCTTGCGTTGGAAATGCTGCCTTTTAGGCTGGTGGAGACGGAATCCTTCCACAACCTTATGGCGGTGGCCGTCCCTCGGTACTCGGTCCCCAGCCGACACTATTTTGCCCCGTGTGCCATCCCCGCACTACACAAGCACGTGTCCCAAAACATCTGCCGTGCCCTCAACAACGCAGTTACTGGGAGAGTCCACCTGACAACGGACACGTGGATGAGTGCTTGTGGCCAGGGATGGTACATCTCCCTGACGGCACACTGGGTAAACATAGTGGAAGCCGGGACCCAGCTGGACCTTGGGACGGAACACATCCTCCCCACACCGAGGATTGTGGGCCCTATGTCAGTCAGAGTTGCCCCCATAGTGTACAGCTCCTGCACCTCACCCTCCTCCTCCTCCTCATGTTCAGCCTCCATCTCAGATATCACCACATCAGTTACAAGCTGGAAGCACTGCAGTACTGCCTCAGCCAAGCGGCAACAGGCTGTGCTGAAACTCATAAGCTTAGGTGATAAACCTCACACTGCTTGTGAGTTGTGGACAGCTGTGAAAGAGCAGGCAGATCTGTGGCTGAGACCGCTGAACCTACATCCAGGCATGGTCGTGTGTGACAATGGCCGTAACCTGGTGACGGCTCTGTGGCGAGACGAGATCACACACGTACCATGCATGGCTCATGTGCTTAACCTCGTGGTTCAGCGGTTTCTTAAATCGTACCCCGAGTTGCCAGATCTGCTCGTCAAAGTACGCAGCCTGTCAGCTCATTTTCGCAAGTCGGCTACAGCTTCTGCCGCCCTTGCTGTGTTGCAGCAGCGTTTGCAGCTTCCGGCACACCGACTGGTGTGTGATGTCACCACATGTTGGAACTCTACCCTCCACATGTTGCAAAGGATTTGTGAGCAGAAGAGAGCAGTTGTGGAGTACCAGCTGCTACAAGGCCGTCGATATTCAGGTCAGACTCCACACATAAGACCTCAGGAGTGGACCTGGATGTCTGATATATGTACCATCCTGAGAAACTTTGAGGAGTCCACCAAGATGGTGAGTGGCGATGATGTCATCATTAGCATCAGCATCCCACTTGTCTGTCTTTTGCAATGTTCTCTGCAGAGAATTAAAGAGGAGGCATTGCAGCCAGAGTATGATGAGATGGATCAAGAAGCCGTAGAGGGCGATTACACACAGCCCAGCCTCATCTCATCCCAACGTGCATTGGGGGACAATGAGGGAGAGGAGGAGGAGGAAGAACAGGAGCTGGTATCATGCGCTGTAGACGGTAGTACCTGTACAACTGTCATACCATCGGTTCAGCGTGGGTGACCTGAGGACAGGGGGGAGGAGGAGGAGGAGGAGAGTATGGTCAGTCGTTATCTTGGTGAGGACACGGAAGTCTTGCCCGTTACCAGTCTGGCACGCATGGCTGACTTTATGTTATGCTGACTTAACCGTGACCCTCGCGTTGTAAAAGTGTTGGGTGACAGTCATTACTGGTTGGTGACACTTTTAGACCCTCGCTACAAGGAGAACTTTCCCTCTCTTATTCCTGAGGTGGAGAGGTCTACAAAAATGGGGCAGTACCAGAAGGTCCTTGCTGCAGAACTGTTAAAACAATTCCCATCTTAACACGCTAGTGGCAGAGGTCACAGTTCGTTGACCAACCAAGGCGTACAGGCGAGAGAGACGCAACTCCAATCCAGCAGAGGCAGGGGAACACTGTCAACATTCTGGGACAGTTTTCTGAGACCCGCCCAGCTTACAGGCCCTGAGGCGCGGGGTACTCTCACATGGAGTGGAAAGTTTCAAAAGATGGTGAGGGAGTACCTTGCCGACCGTACGAGCCTCCTCCGTGATTCCTCTGTGCCTTTTAATTATTGGGTATCCAAGCTGGACACTTGGAATGAACTCGCTCTGTACGCCTTGGAGGTCCTGGCCTGCCCTGCCGCTAGCGTGTTATCGGAGCGTGTTTTTAGTGCCCTTGGGGAATTATACAGTAACTGATAAGCGCACTCGCCTGTCAACTGACAATGCTGACAAGCTGACACTTATCAAAATGAACAAGGGCTGGATTGGGTCAGACTTCTCATCACCACCAAATGACAGCAGAGTAACATAAAGTCAAATCCACTGTGTTATTTCGGGAGGTGTATTCCCATGCACCGCTTCACACCCACACATGGGTATACGCTTCCTCATTTCGGCTGTATTTTGCTCTTCTCCTTATCCTCAGCCTCCATCACCACTATACCACCAGGGTGACCTTGGTCCGTGTTGCCAGCATTGCAAGTTCCTCCCTCCTAATTTTTGGCAGCTTTTGCTTGGAAGGCATAGGCAAAGACTATGGGAGACCCACTCCCCAATAATGGAAATAATGTTTTTAAGATGCTGTACTGCATGGCTCTTCCAAGGGGCATTAAAACCATCTTGTTAAGCTACTGCAACCTCCACGTCTCTTCCAAGGGGCATTAAAACCATCTTGTTAAGCTACTGCGACTTCCACGTCTCTTCCAAGGGGCATTAAAACCGTCTTGTTAAGCTACTGCAACCTCCACGTCTCTTCCAAGGGGCATTAAAACTGTCTTGTTAAGCTACTGCGACCTCCACTACTTTTCCAAGGGGCATTAAAACCGTCTTGTTAAGCTACTGCGACCTCCACCACTTTTCCAAGGGGCATTAAAACCATCTTGTTAAGCTACTGCGACCTCCATGTCTCTTCCAAGGGGCATTAAAACCGTCTTGTTAAGCTACTGCCGCCTCCACGTCTCTTCCAAGAGGCATTAAAACCGTCTTGTTAAGCTACTGTGACCTCCACATCTATTCCAAGGGGCATTAAAACCGTCTTGTTAAGCTACTGCGACCTCCACGTCTCTTCCAAGGGGCATTAAAACAGTCTTGTTAAGCTACTGCGACCTCCACATCTCTTCCAAGGGGCATTAAAACCGTCTTATTAAGCTACTGCGACCTCCACCGCTCTTCCAAGGTGCATTAAAACCGTCTTGTTAAGCTACTGCGACCTCCACCACTTTTCCAAGGGGCATTAAAACCGTCTTGTTAAGCTACTGCGACCTCCACGGCTCTTCCAAGGGGCATTAAAACCGTCTTGCTAAGCTACTGCGACCTCCACGGCTCTTCCAAGGGGCATTAAAACCATCTTGTTAAGCTACTGCGACCTCCACCACTTTTCCAAGGGGCATAAAACCGTCTTGTTAAGCTTCTGTGACCTCCACCACTTTTCCAAGGGGCATTAAAACCGTCTTGTTAAGCTACTGCAGCCACCATGTCTCTTCCAAGGGGCATTAAAACCGTCTTGTTAAGCTGCTGCGACCTCCACGTCTCTTCCAAGGGGCATTAAAACCGTCTTGTTAAGCTACTGCTACCTCCACGTCTCTTCCAAGGGGCATTAAAACCGTCTTGTTAAGCTACTGCGACCTTCACCACTTTACCAAGGGGCATTAAAACCGTCTTGTTAAGCTACTGCGACCTCCACCACTTCTCCAAAGGGCATTAAAACCGTCTTGTTAAGCTACTGCGTCCTCCACCACTTTTCCAAAGGGCATTAAAACCGTCTTGTTAAGCTACTGCGACCTCCATGTCTCTTCCAAGGGGCATTAAAACCATCTTGTTAAGCTACTGCGACCTCCACCACTTTTCCAAAGGGCATTAAAACCGTCTTGTTAAACTACTGCGACCTCCACGTCTCTTCCAAGGGGCATTAAAACCGTCTTGTTAAGCTACTGCGACCTCCACCACTTTTCCAAGGGGCACTAAAACTGTATTGTTAAGCTACTGCAACCTCCACGTCTCTTCCAAGGGGCATTAAGACCATCTTATTAAGCTACTGCAACCTCCACGTCTCTTCCAAGGGGCATTAAAACCATTTTGTTAAGCTACTGCGAGCTTCACGTCTCTTCCAAGGGGCATTAAAACCGTCTTGTTAAGCTACTGCGACCTCTACATCTCTTCCAAGGGGCATTAAAACCGTCTTGTTAAGCTACTGCGACCTCCACCGCTCTTCCAAGGGGCATTAAAACCGTCTTGTTAAGCTACTGCGACCTCCACCACTCTTCCAAGGGGCATTAAAACCGTCTTGTTAAGCTACTGCGACCTTCACCACTTTTCCAAGGGGCATGAAAACTGTCTTGTTAAGCTACTGCAACCTCCACGTCTCTTCCAAGGGGCATTAAACTGTCTTGTTAAGCTACTGCGACCTCCACGTCTCTTCCAAGGGGCATTAAAACTGTCTTGTTAAGCTACTGTGACCTCCCCGTCTCTTCCAAGGGGCATTAAAACTGTCTTGTTAAGCTACTGTGACCTCCACGTCTCTTCCAAGGGGCATTAAAACTGTCTTGTTAAGCTACTGTGACCTCCACGTCTCTTCCAAGGGGCATTAAAACCGTCTTGTTAAGCTACTGTGACCTCCACATCTCTTCCAAGGGGCATTAATACCGTCTTGTTAATCCATTCTGAACTCCACAGCTCTTCCAAGGGGCATTGAAATGTTGTTTTTAATTACCTCTAACCTCCATGACTCTTCCAACGGGCATTGCATTTCCTCCTAATTTTAGTCAGCTTTTGCTTTTCAATGCATAGGCGAACACTAAGGGAGACCCACTTCCCAATAATGGGTAGAAGGTTTTTAGTATGCTGTAATCCACGTCTGTTTCAAGGGGCATTGCAGTTCCTCATAATTTTTGGAAAGCCTTCCATTCACTGCTTAGGCCAACAGTGCACAGGAGACACAGTTGCTATAAATGGAAAAAACGGTTTAGTTAAGGTCCTCTGACCTCCATGTCACTTCCAAGGGGCATTGGAGTGCCTCGAAATTTTTGGTAGGCATTGCACTCACTGTATACCCTATAACTGTGTAGCCGAACCACTCCTTTTGGTACAGAAACATATCCTACAAGACATGTGTGGTTGACTGGCCTGATATTGATGTGAATGGTCCCTGTTCCTCCTGCTCTTTCTCCTTTGCCACCACCTCATCCATCATTTATCACCTGAAGCTTTGTTTTAACGGGAGTCATAGAACTGGGATAGTAGCAGGAAAACATCCAGCAATCCTCGGAGGAGGTAGGATATGCGCAAAAACACTGACCACCTCAGGCCTAGCCGCTACTACATACATGCGCTTGCATTCCAAGGATCAGAAAGCTAAGGAGATGGATGGCCTCATGATCATGAATAATTTACTCGATGTGTAGGAGGCCGACCACTGCTGCTGTCTACCTTTTGAACTTTGTGTTGAAGCCTGATTGACCCAGGACCCGCAATCCTCTATGTCTGGAGGACGTGTTGCATCCCAGTGTCCAACTGTGTCCCGGGTCCACAATATTAACCCAGTGTGAAGGCGTGAGATGGACCATCCCTGGCCACAATCATTTGTCCACGTGTTTGTGGTTAGGCTGTCAAATAGGGGCGGCTGGGGACCGTTTATGGACACCCGGCCGCCCCCCGGCGGCTGGGGACCGTGTGTGGACACCTGGCCATGGGGCGGCTGGGGACCGAGCGTGGACAACCGGCCGCCGGGCGGCTGGGGACTGAGTATGGATACCAGGCCGCCGATGCAGCCATGATGTGGTGGCCAGATTCCACCTCCACATGCCTAAAAGGCCCAATTTCAAGTGCAAGCAAGCAGTATGGTATTTCAGCCTTGGGGTGGGTGGGTGGCAGGCTGCATACTTGCGCTTGTGTGGCGCCCCTGAGGGTTCGACCGCCACAGGAATGCTGCACGTCTTCAATGGAATGTGGTGTTCCTCCTCTGAGGTAAGGCCGGTGTGAAGGTAGTGACCTAACCTTTTGCATCCAACACCACATTTCCACCAGAGGGAGCTAGTATGCACTAGGTGCTGCTCCCCTGGTTACAGGGAGACTGGGGAACACAAAGTAGTAGGAACCAGTTAGTGGGTGTGGGTGGAGGAACAACTAGTTGGTTACACTTCAAATCTAGTACTTAATAGAATGCCATCTTTGATCTTGGTTCTTCTCTGGTCTTTTGGTCGTTTTCTGTCTCTTTGGTCCACCTTTAATCTAGCCTTTTCTAGTCTGTCGGCTGTCACTGTGCTGTCAAACTACTGTGTATAATGTGACTTCCCTCCAGGAGTGCAGATCCTGTGTGGGCCTGCACCGGCATGGGACACAGCCCTCGTACCCTGATATTGGGACGAGTGGTAGGTTACAGACAAGGAATGTCTCAACCCGGCGGAGGACCAGGATCAAGAAGGCCCGGGAGCTTTAGAGTGTGGCTCCCTAGCAAATGGGTCCCGGGGAGACGGAGCGGAGCACGCCACCTGTCCTCGCCTACCTGATCTATTCAGAGGGATTCCAGCTGCAAGAGGGGTACCGGTCCCTGACACCCGACCTTGTACTCTATGTCCAGGACGGGAAAGCCCAGTTAGGCCCTGAGGATCCCACCGGGCGTCGGATGGAGAGGAATTGCCACCCGACCCCTACACCTGAGAGGAGCTCAGAGGGAGACCCAGCCTATCTACATACGCACAGACGGGAAAGGGTGAAGTCCGTAGTGCAGGAACACTCTGTTGAAAGGTCGCTACCGAACATTGGACTTCCTCGGAGGTAGTCAGACTCCCGTCCCTGGTGGCCGCAGGACTCCGCGAGGAGCAGGGAGTCGCCTTCCCGCTAACATCTCTGAGTGAGTAAAGCCTTGGAAGTTCACCCCTATGGCCTCTAGACTGTTCATTACGCGCCATACCACGCGACGCTGTGCCCGTACTCCTCGCGCTACTGCTACCCCCCTTCGTCCTGTTTGACTGCCCTGAGGCCTTGCTCCGCCTGTGGGCAGCAGTAATAACTTTAGCCGCCATGACATCGGGCCTCAGCGGACTGCTAGCGGTGCTGGTGACCCTTCACCAGACACCACAGGTGGCGTAGTCGTTAATCAGCCACTCAACCCGGACAAGCCCACACCATCTCTTTCTAATGTGGCGGCCCTGAGCACGGGTCGGGCCCGGGCCACGGCTGCATCCCATCTCTCCAACAGGGCCCGACACCGAGTCCCCCCAACACCCAGGGTAAAACACAGGCTTTCTGAGTAGAGGCGTCACACTTGCATTGCAAGGAATGGGGGAGGTACAATTGAACACTGCCCTGGGACAAGGACTTGCACGGGGATAGTTGCAAGTCTGCATCTTCTGATGCGGCAAGGATCACTTCTGATGGGCACACTTTTAGGCAGTGACCTGGGTGTCAGAGATGCTTCCAGGGGTCTTCCCCATGCTGTTCCCATGTCTTTTCAGCACTGTATGCATGTGTCACACAGCACATGGCCAGATGAGATTGTAAAATGTTAAAATTACATTTCCCGGTGAATGCATTTGTCACGGTTGAAAGCAATACAAAAGTGCAAAAACGCATAAAAAATGCTACTTGTGAACATAGCCCAAGGTGTGGAGAAGTATTTTTGTTTTTGGTTATTTTACCTTATACACAAGTCTTTACCCTGGAAAGGATGTTCCTTAACATATTTCACAGGAAAACAGTTTCAGTTTCGTTTTTGAACATTTTATTGTGAGCCCATAAAAGTGGCTTAATACCTCTGACCACGTTGTTGACAGCAGTGACCTGGGGGTCAGAAATGCTTCCTGGGGCGATGCCCATGCTGTCCCCATGTCTTTTGAGCACTGTCACTATCGTTTTGGGCACTTTTTAGGCTTTCTACAGGTGCTCAGGTCTCCCATAGACTAACATTGGGCTCGTTTCTTGGGTCGAGCACCCGAGTATCAGGGCGAGCTTGGCCCGAGCTTCGAGCACCCGAGCATTTTAGTGCTCGCTCAACACTAATAAGCACCAATGAAGCTGTATGGCGAATTCTTTCATTTCCCATACATTAACAAAGTCCAGATGTTGTTCACTTAGCAGAACATCTAGAAAATGGACAATGCCTGTATTTCACAGCTGCAAATGTGCAACAAATAGCCCTGAATCCACCGGCTACAACGTTAACTGCTTTCTTCAAGTTATGTCAAAAATGACACGTTTGCGAAAACTCTACTGTATTCGGAAGTGCCTTTGCTTTACACATGGAAGAGATAGGGAGAAAAAGCGCGCTATGTGAAGGACCTGATAGATAGATGTGACGGAAACAGCCAAAAGGCCACTCACCTGTTGGAGTTGTGCACCCCTGCACAACTCCAGTGTTAGTGTGAAAATGGAAGGAGCAGGCACGTCTCACCGCAAGGTATAGGTAGCTTGGCACACCAAGTGCCGTGTGCTGCAGACCGCCGCTCGTGCTCACCGCTTCCAGGTTCCAAGTGGAATGTGAGTACAAAATCATTTTAACGACGCAAATCAGGAGAGCGAGTCGATGAACAACCTGGCTGTCATGAAGATATTAAGAAAATATTAACAATTTCTCCCTGGAGCCCCTCTCACCCCTCCCCTATAGTATTTGTCACAAGGGGAGAGCTAACAGTCCAGCATCTGTCTCTCTGCAAATTATCACCCACAGCAGAAGTAGCTTAAACAAAGCTGGCACACAAGAGGTGCCACCAACCCGATTAAAATGCGAGGGTGTTTCCCCCTGGCAGAGGCAGGGGACAATTAGACACAGACTGCGATCAATTTACGTGAGGTCAACCACACACCAGAAGTCACCAGAAGTCAGCCGTCGCCAGCAGTAGAGGGGGTAAGTCTACACCCACCCCGAGTGCTCCAGCCAGCCGGCCATCAGCGGGTTTTGACCCATCTTCCAGCATTTGACTCACGTAAGTGTTATACTTGTGACCAAACGGGTCACATCAGCCTTGTCTGCCTGGAGATGCAGAAGATGGACCCCACACCTGAGGCCTCAGGGCCTACTGCAGCCATTCTTTTTGTGGGTGGGGCGGTTGGCCGGGCCCGGGAGAACTTACAACCTGTTACTGTGGGCAACACCGTTACTGTTGGCCTTAAGGAGACTGGGAGACTGGCGCAGAACATACCTTCATCTGCCCTGAGTTCGTGTTACCGGAGGAACTCATTCCTGGGAAGGCCCTGACTGTCACCGGCTTTGGGGGTGTTCTCTGTCCCATACTGATGGCCCAGCTTTTCCTGGACTGGGGTGCGGGGAGGGGGTTAAGGGAAGTGGGGGTGTTGGAGAATCTCCCCACTAATGTGCTATTGGGAACCGATCTGGGACAGCTGGTTGCCCGATACATTCCTGACCACCCTCCCAGATCTGATATGTCATGTGATGTAATTGTCTATAATGTCAATGTCGATGTGATGTATAATAAAAGTGTGTGTTGTGGGAAAGGGGAACTCAGCCACATCACCTCGCGGGGAGATGCTGCTGAGGATCCCCAAAAATGAGCCAGCATAAGTGCTATGGGCAATGGGAGTGTGGCGCCCCAGCTTCGCATTGGTGCCACAGAACCTAGAAGGGTGCATGGACGGACTTCTCCACAAGAGGCCCTCACTACATTCATACACCTCCACCTACCACCTCAGACCAGCAGAGGGAGCCCGTTAGGGACATATATAGGGAGGGTGGAGCTAGGCAGCTCAGTTAGAGTTCAGTTACAGTACAGTCTAGTCAGAGGCTAGAGATTAGTCAGTGTGTTCAGAGAGGAACAGAGCTCTGAGTGAGCAGAGAGCGTGCCGACGCTCAGAGAGCGGTGAAGATGCAGCACGCCAGCTGCCAAGTAGTGAGGGCCCCGAGTGTGGTCGACGACGAGGAGAAAAGGAGAGTGGAACTCAGGGGGCAGAGGAGCATATTAAGCTCACCCCGATATATAAATACCGGACACCGGGTACGCGCCTACAAGGATTCCTTATACCCAGTAGGAACCACCGGAACCCCTGGAGAACTACAGGTCCCAGGTCCACCTAATGCTGATTGCAGTACCAGGGCTAGGAGTCACAGAGGTCCCAGCGTCCAGGGAGAGTGATCTCCAAAGAGAAGGCCCTACCACCAGGTCAGCAGGTGCAGAGAGAGATAGTAACTAGTGTTGAGCCACCCCCGTAGTGTTCGAGTTCGGTTCGGTTCGTCGAACACCCGTGTGTTCGCCGAACTGTTCGTCGAACTGTTCGTCGAACACCTTCGAACACCGTTAAAACCAATGGCAGGCAAACAAAAACACATAGAAACACATAGAAAACACCTTCAAAGGTGTCCAAAAGCTGACAAACTGCTCAGAAGACACAACTAACACATGGAAAAGTGACAAGTACATATAGTCATGCGAAAAGAAAAGAGGTGGAGGAGTAAAAGGAGGGGGAGACACAGATATAGGCATGTCATGCCCTTCTAAAATCCAAAAAGTGAGAAGCCGAGACGGCCAGTCCGCTCCTGCCCGTGCCACCTCCGTGTCGCCGGGTTTGTGCCAGAGCCGCGGTGAACCCTGACGGCCAGCCCCCCTCTCCCAATACTGGTGCCTGTCCGCTGGTGGGTCGAGAGAGCCCCCCTGTGGTGGAGGCAGCTCTAAGCTTTTTAATTTAAATTGTCCCTCTAATTTGAATGAATACACTTTAAATCCATTTACAAGGATCTATTGGAGGGCAAGTCTCATGCCAGCAGCCGCGTAATTCCAGCTCCAGTAGCGTCCACTAAAGCTGCTGCAGTTAAAAAGCTTTTATAAGGATCGAGCTCGGCTGTCCACCGCAAGGCATCCTAGTGCCAGTCCCAGCCCCTATGCCTTGGGGTGCCTCCTGATGCTCTTCACTAAGTATCCCGTGGTCCCGAAGCATTTCCTTTGAAAAAATTAAGTGTCCAAACTACAGGTGGTGTAGCTTGCTTAACAGCCGGGATAATCCGCTGACTAGCAGACACTGCTACTAGGCACAAAGTATTTCCTGGGCTAGATGCAGTTAAAAATTTGTAAGTAGATACTCTCGTTGGATGCTGAGAAAGCATTCCATAGAGTCTCCTGGCACGCCATATATGATTCTCTTAAAAAGCTTGGGGTAGGGGTCTAGGGGACCCTTTTATAGCCAAAATCACGGCCCTGTATCACAATACGTCACCTAGGCTGAAGATAAATGGAACTGTAGCACCGAGGGCTCGGTTGCTACAGACGTATTGCACCTCACCCAGAGGTGTGATATCTCACTCTCAGATAAGGATGGAGTGTGGATCAGGACCCGACACCTGCATGCATTACACCACATTGCCGTGGGGCAGGGCGACCAATATGCCCCTGAGATGGGCACGACAGTCCCTGTCCCTGGCTGGAGTGGGGGGAGGGAACACTGAGGAAGGGGAACCCTGCAGTGCAGGAGCAGGGAGGAAGCAGTTCCTGGGTGCATTGAGAAGGGAGTATAAAAGGTGGGCACCATCTTAGTTCAGTGCAGAGAAGTCTGAGCAGAAGGGGCAGGGAGCAGGGGCTCTGCATGAGCTCTGCTCCGGAGGCGGGCCTAGTAACAGAGGCCCAGGCCTGCAAGAGGGAGAAGGAAGGAAGAGGAGCGGAGAAGGCTCCAGGAACGAGGAATGAAGGGATCCCAGGGGTGCGGACGGGCGAGTCGCCACCGCACGCCCGAATCCACCTGCGTGGAGGGGTCAGGCCAAAGGGGGAGACCGGTCCCCGAACTAGTGGAGGCAGGAAACGACCCTCAGCTAGAAACCGGAGGCTCTGACATTTTATGTGGCGCAGCCCCTTGCTCCACCCGCTAGGAAGGCACCACATAGGGTCAGGGAAACTGGCGCCAAGTTTACCAAGAGGAGGCCCGAGGCAGCCGGACAGAAGTGTTGGTAAGAAAGGCCAGACAAAGGACACACAAAGGGGGTCCTGTGAAGCGCTCCAAAGTTATCTGGGAGTTGTCTGAGCCCCTCACCTGGTGAGCACAGTACGACGTGGGCAGCCGTTACCTGCAGACGTGGTCTGGATAATAAGAACTGTGAGTAAAGGCCCTGAACTGCATCACTGACTCCGTGTCGTTACTGCTGCTGCCCTGCACCATCACCCCCATCCTCCGCATACACTGCCCTGAGGCTATACTCCTCCCGTGGGGAGTTATGCTACGCTCTGCTGCACCCACAACACCAGCCTCAGTGGTCTGCCCTGTAGCGGCGGTTCACTCTGACCGCAATCCACGGGTGGCGTAGTCGGACATTTAAACATCAAAACCACATAAATAGTTCCACCACTGGTTTGATCGCCCTGAGCCACGGAACCGGATCGCCGCCACGAAGACTACAACCACCAGCATCCACCAAAAAGGGTCCGGCTCCGGGTGTCCCAAGGCCCAGGGAGCGCGTCAGAACATTTTCATCACCTTTCACAATCACCAATGGGACAAGGCAGGGATGTCCTCTGTCCCCTCTCTTATACATCCTAGTGACGGAGCACCTGCTCTCATCAATTCGCCATAACCCCAATATTAGGTGGATTGAGGTGGGAGGCACCGAGTACAAGTGCTCTCTATTTGCTGATGATGTCCTAGTATATATCACTCAATCACATATATCCATCCCTGCTGTTATGGCTGAAATAGATCACTTTGTTACATGGTAAAATTTTAAAATCAATGCAGCGAAGTCTGAGGCCCTCGATGTCTCCCTCCCCAAATCCATATAGGATTCCATCCAGTCCAACTTTCCCTTTGCCTGGCCCTCACAGGGTATCAAATACTTAGGAATTCCTATTCATAGAGACCTCTCCCATCTATGTTATCTTAATTTTGGGCCCTTTATTGAACAATTCCATACAGACCACGGTTGGCAAGTTAGAACTGTAAGATTCACTACGTGAACCACTGGTGTTTTGTGGAAAAGCACATGTAAGATTCTGCAACAGTCTCTGCTGATACTCCTGCATGCGTGCATCCCTTTCTATGGCAGGAATAATTTCTGCAAATTTACTTTTGTACCGGGGATCTAACAGTGTGGCAACCCAGTAGTCAGGATTATTTCTAATTCTCACAATTCGAGGGTCATGTTGCAGGTAGTGCAGCAAGAAGGCACTCATGTGTGTTGCGCATCCAGGAGCACCAAGTCCCTGTTGTGTTGGTGGCGAGGTAACAATCATGCTTCCTTCCTCTGTCCTCTCCCCCCAACCTCGCACAACAGAAATGTGATCAAGGTCTCCCTCATCTGATGAGTCTTCCATCAGTTCGTCCTCCACTTCTTCCTGGGCTCCTGCACCTTCCTCACTAGTTTGGCTGCTACCATGCGCCCTGGTAAAATCATCTCCCCCACCCTCACATGCCTGCCGCCCTGGTGCTGCCGACCGTCTGGACCTTGCAGATGTTAGCCCTTCCGCATACAACTCCTCCTCCTCTACTTCCTCCACCTCCTCTTGTGCCACCACCTGACTCCGAATTCTGTTTAACATGTGCTCCAGCATGTAAATCACCGGAATAGTCATGCTGATAATGGCATCGTCAGCACTAAACATCTTCGTCGCCATTTCAAAACTGTGCAGAAGGGTGCATAGGTCCCTGATCTGAGACCACTCCTCCAGCGTGATTTGCCCCACCTCTGAATCTCGTTGGCCCAGGTTATACGTCAAAACGTATTGCACCAGGGCTTGTCGGTGCTGCCACAGTCGCTGCAACATGTGCAGAGTTGAATTCCACCGGGTAGGCACATCGCATTTTAGCCGGTGAAGTGGCAGGCCCAACGACTGCTGTAGAGATGTAAGTCGCTGAGCTGCGGGATGCGAACGGCGGAAGTGAGCACACAGCGACCGTGCCCTCTGCAGAAGGCCATCTAGTCTGGGATAGTGGGCTAAAAATTGCTGGACAACCAGGTTCAACACGTGAGCCATACAAGGCACGTGTGTGACATTGCCCCGGCGAAGGGCCGCACCCAGGTTTGCAGCATTGTCGCACACGGCCTTCCCTGGTTTCAGGTCCAGTGGAGACAACCATTCATGAAATTGGTTCTCCAGAGCTGACCACAACTCCTCAGCTGTGTGACTCACATTTCCCAGACATTTCAATGTAAAAACCGCCTGATGACGTTGAGCCCTACTGCCAGCATAGTAAGGAGGTGTGCAGGATCCCTTCTGCGCAGTTAGAAAGCTTGTGGCATGACCAGACAGGCTTTGGGTGCAGGTGGAAGACCGAGAGGAGGTTGAGGAGGCAGAAGCAGTGGAGGAACTTTGACATAAAGAGGATTGACGCACAACTCGTGGGGACGGCAAGACTTGGACAGCAGCCCCTTGTCCTGCTGTCACCATAGTTACCCAGTGCCCAGTCAGCGACATGTAACGCCCCTGTCCATGCCTACTCGTCCAAGTGTCTGTGGTGAAATGCACCCTGTCACACACAGAGTTTCTCAAAGAAGCGGTGATGTTGTGTGCGACATGCTGGTGGAGCGCAGGCACACCTTTCTTTGAGAAGTAGTGCCGACTGGGCATCTGGTACTGGGGCACTACGACGGACATAAGGTCTCGAAAATCCTCTGTGTCCACCAGGCGGAAAGGCAGCATTTCTGTAGCCAAGAGCTTGCAGATGGTGAAATTCAACCTCTTAGCTTTCTCATGGCTAGGAGGAAATGGTCTTTTACTTGTCCACATCTGAGGGACCGAGGGCTGGCTATTGTGCTTAGACGGGGTTGATAAGGGTGTCCCCGGCAAACTGCCGGTCTGTGAGGAAGGTGCAGGCGGACATGTTAGGTTGCCTTGATCCAAAGGTGGTGCTATCGATGTCGGACAGCGCTCAACACCAGCTGGTGTTACCACCTCCAAAGAAAATGATGACCTGCCAATCACGCTGGCTGTTGCGGGTAAAGAGGTGGCAGGTCTGCGCCCCAAAACAGGTGTGACTGCTGTCCCCCCAGTCACAGAGGATGAAGAGGCCGCGGATGCACAAGATATGGCAGACGGTGATTGGCCCGGCCGGCTAGGCCGCATTGTAGCACACTGAGCTTCCCACTGCAACTTATGCTTCATGTCCATGTGCCGGTTCATGCATGAAGTACTCAAACTATGTATTTTTTGGCCTCTACTTAGCTTTTGCTGACAAATGTTACAGATAACACGAGTTGGGTCATCTTTATCAATCTGAAAAAATGCCCAGGCTATGCAAGGCTTAGCACCCATGCGACCTGAAGAGCCACCACGACTTGTGGTGAGAGGCAGAGTTGTGTTTGAGGATGCAGTTGTTGACGTGCTTCCAGTACTACGTCTCTGTCCAGGAAGGCGCAACCTGACCTCGTCGTCACTAGCATCTTCCTCCACCTCCTCTGCTGACCTCATCTCTTGGCTGACTGTGGGTTGACAGTAAGTGGGATCTCCGACCTCATCATCATCACCCTGTGCGTTATCACACCCGTCGTCCTCAGAGCCAACCTGTTCCTGCCCTGACAAAAAACTAAAGTTGTCGCTCCAATCAGGTATTTGAGTCTTATCATCGTCTTCCTCATTGTCTCCACCAACAGGAGTGACAGTTTGGGAATGAGGGTCTACATTATGGTCAGAACCTTCTGCGTCTGGTCCTGGATCCGACTCATAAAGATTCTGGGCATCAGTGCAGATCATTTCCTCGTCTGGATTCACAGAAGCGCTGGAGTCGACCTCTGATTCCCAGGCTATAGTATGAGTAAACAGCTCTGCAGACTCAACCATCTGTTCTACCTCATACTCAGACGGGCAGCTGGAGATTTGGGAGCTGTGAGGAAGCAAGTGCGATTTGGGTGACACCTTTGAGGACTGGAGTATTTGTGATGTTGAAGTTGAGGTGGAGGAGAGCCCACTTAAAGGAGCACTTGATATCCGTTGAAGCACCTGCTGTTTTTGTGCCTCATCTGGAATTTGTAGCGATTGGCGTGGCCGTAAGAAAGGGATCTTATCACATTGTCCGCTAAAAGAAGTAGACATTTTAGTTTGGCTGGAAGATGGTCTTTCTTCTGCACCTACCCCACGGACACAACCTTTTTTCCCCTTCCCAACACGCCTATTCCCCTTTCCACCAGCAGCAGGCCTTTTTCCACTCATTTTGGTGGTTAACTAATTCACAACTCTGGAGTTGTTTGCACAAAAAAACAATGGATGGTAACCGAGCAGAGCTGAGTGGCCAAACTGTGGTATTAGGCCAAAACTATTGGCTGGGCTAGATGCAGAAAAAAAATATTTTTAATTTGCAACCTGATGGAGGTCAGTATAGATGGACTAATAGACCAAGTCCCACACACTGCTAGAAGCCCAAATATTTTTTCAGAGCTAGATGCAGAAAAAAATTATTTTTAATTTGCAACCTGATGGAGGTCAGTATAGATGGACTAATAGAATGATGCTATGCCCAAAAGATTTTACTTCACTAGGTGCAGTAAAAAAAATTGGTATTCTATACACAGGTGGTATATCTTGCAACACAGATAGGCTACTCCACTGACTAACACACTCTGCAATAGGCCAAAAAGGATTAGCTTTGCTAGATTCAGCCTAATGCTGTGAAAAAAACTTGCACAGCACTGGCACAGACCTGCCTGGCAAAAACTGATAGGAACTGATGTAACCTAGTCCTGAAAAGGACTGCAATTACAATTAGTCTTTACTCCCACAACCTATCTATTTAAGAGCACAGACCTGCCTGATAAAAGTCGTAGGAAATGCTGTAACCTAGTCCTTAAAAGGACTGCAATCACAACTATTCCCTACTCCCAAGCTATCTGTATATTTGTGCGAAAATTGGCTTGAAATTAACAAGGTATAGCGCACACAGCAACAGCGGTGCCGTCTAACACGCAGCTGCAGCAGTGAGAAAATGGTGGCGACGGGGAAAATGGCTTGGTCTTATAGGGCAAGGACATGTGACATACACTGCCAATCACACATGCCCTTGCTTGTGTGAAAAAAAGCACTTTGCTCCGTGTGTGCGCTGCTGATAGGCTGACAGATTGCACCTCCCCACTGTAAATGCGGGAAAGAGAAAAAAAAATGGAGATCTTCATTGTTCCTGCAGAGATCCATCCCCTGCCCCTCCCCCCGCCCCGCTGTACACTCAAACTGTGGATTAACATTAATTTTCATCATTACTGAGAAAAAATCCAGTTATGATTTTGGTGCACGAACAGTTATCGAACATAACCTCGAACAGCCGAATTTTTCTCAAATTGTTCGTGTTCGCCGACCGGCTCGAACACCGCCCAAAACAGCTCGAATTTGAGATTGGCGAACAGTTCGAGTAGAACAACGCTCATCTCTAATAGTAACCAAGCTAGGCCCAGCTCCAGGCAGGCCAGAAGCTTAGAGAATAGAGCAACGGATCAGGAGGCCCTATACCCGCTCACTGGGGAGAGTCCAGAAGTGCGCCCTTCACCTGGAGTACCCTGGACCGTGCCTGCAGCATCATCAGTAAAGGTACTGAAGCTTACTCCTGTGTGAGTGTCCATCCTTCCTCTGGACCGTCCTGCCGTCTCTCCCCTGCACAACTATCCAATATTATCCCCCCCACGCTGCCCTGAGGCCCGCTCCACCTGTGGGGAGCCATTCCATCACAAGCTGCCCTACCGTCTGCCTCAGAGGACTGCTCCGCAGCGGCGGCATCCCACAGGTGGCGTCACAAATAACCCCAAAATCCCCATTTAATAGAAGTTTCCCTTTTCACTGACCGCCCTGGGTCACGGACCGGGCCAGCCATCGTGATATCCCCCGGCAACCAGAGACCCGGCTGCCCAGTACCCCACGGCCCTGGGGGCGAGTCAGGAGCAGGCACGGGCACCAGGAAGCAGGTCGTCCCGTGCAGGTGACCAGTGTCACGCCAGATAGTGACATCGTCAGTGTTAGCTGCCCCGTGACTAGCACGGCTCCAGAGGTAATGAGAAGGGATGGGGAGAAACGCGGGGGTCATAGGGAAAGTGGTCCCGTGCCACCGACCGGTGTCACGACGGACTGTGACATGGCTGGTCAGAGCTCACCCAGAGTGAGCACAGCTCTCAAGGTAACAATGACAGGTGAAAATTTAGGCCCCACAACTGGGCAAGGTAAAAAGGTGTGTCCCCCTTTCTGTCAGGAGTATGGGAGGAAAGTACCCATAGCCTGTCAGAGGTGTGGGGAAAATGTATCCCGAACTGGTCAGGGTGATCAGAGAGCTGGATCCCCAGTCGGTCAGAGTGGTGGGCAAGTTGGGTCCACAGCTTGTCGGATCAGCAGGAAGGGTGGGCCAGGAGGTGGGCTTAAGGGACGATCTGTAAATCAACCACTATGCCACTTCAAAGAGGGGGAGATGTCATGGAGATATTAAGAAAATATTAACAATTTATCCCTGAAGCCCCTCTCACCCTTCCCCTATAGTATTTGTCACAAGGGGAGAGCTGACAATCCAGCATCTGTCTCTCTGCAAATTATCACCCACAGCTGAAGTAGCTTAAACAAAGCTGGCACACAAGAGGTGCCACCAACCCGATTAAAATGTGAGGGTCTTTCCCCCTGGCAGAGGCAGAGGACAATTAGACACAGGCTGCGATCAATTTATGTGTAGCCAAGGAAATTCTATTCCCAGGACGTCAAAGGGAATTGAATAGGGAGTCCCAGGCCATCCGGCACCGATATGAAATATGGAATAGCTTAAGTTCCATAATTCCGATAATAATGGGACCTATATTTTTAGTGACGGGGTCAGCTAGGGAACAATATGGATATTTTCCCATTGCAGTAAGCCCCTCTGTGGAGCTGTAGCGCAAAAGCACCAGAATAACGGATCGCAGTTATGCCATGTGTGGTCTCTAAATGAAGGTAAATTCATAACGGAAAATATGGTATCACTTTTGGGCTTCTGGGATCAATCTGCGATAAGTTATCCCAAAAACCAGATATCTTACTAAAAATGTGCAGGCCAGAGCCCAGCCCCTGTGATGTCAGGATAGGGGGTGTGTGGGCAGGTTCCCCCTTCAGCATAAAAGAATCTGCTGAGGTTGGAGTAGTATTCTTTGCCGGAGGGGTGTAGATACTATAAGCAACGGATCATGTTTGATAAAGCTCAAATCAAATCAGGGAGCCCCTCCTCCAGCTATACTGATTTGTCTCTATGAACTCTATAGTAAGTTTCTTCTGTGATCCTGTTTATTTTATGTAACTGTCTATTCTGTATTGTAAATGTCATTTTGTAAAATCTTGTATATTTTTCATAACACTGCCTCCCTTGTGGATTAAATATAAAATGTAATAGTCCTGATTCTTTTGCTCCATAATCGTTCCCTCCCCCGAAGCCATATACGCTACCAGACGGCAGGCGTCCGGCCAGGCCTGTATTATAGTTCAAACTCGGCCAGTGGTGGCAGCGAATAATATTAATTGGGCTATCGTGAAGGTGGCAGAAACGTATGGGGCGTATACACATATTCCATGCGTTGGAATCCGGAGGTGTGACACCATACCCTTTCTGCTCGCTTGTCGATAGCTGTGAAGTGAGTAGTTGGGATCCTGTGCTCGCGAATCTCTGATGAAATCCTGACAGAGTGACGGCAACGGTTAGATATTGCGTGATCTCCCCTGTTGTCTCTGTGAAACCCTGACACTGGCATATTCAAAGAAACTACGATAGGTAGACTGTACTCCATGCATCCCAACCAAGATGAATGCTTCTTTATTGGCATGCTGTTGGTAAATGTGGCTGATCCAATGTCTTTCCAGCAATTGAGGATTGTCAACGGCGTTACACATGCTACTTTCCGCAGTGCATGTCAAGCTCTGAATTTATTGGAGAACGACCGACACTGGGATGTATGCATTAATGACGCGTGCAACATGTCCCATCCACATCAAATTCGTGCATTGTTTGAAATCATATTGACCGCCTGCTCTCCTTCATCTCCAACAGAGTTATGGGAGAAATATAAATCGCACGTGACTGAAGATATTTTCCGTCGAATACGCAAGGAAAATTCAAATATGAACATGGATTTTACAGCAGAAATCTACAACAACGCGTTGATAAGGATTGAAGATTTGTGCTTAGAAATCACGGACAAAGTTCTCAATCAATTGGGAATGCCACCGAATCCATCTGCTGCTGCTTCATTCGATGTAGGGTTGCGTCGTGAACAAAATTACAACACGGGTGATCTTTTGTTGTATGTGCAATAGTGATGAGCGAGCACTAAAATGCTCGGGTGCTCGAAGCTCTGGTCGAGCACATTGGAATACTCGGGTGCTCGGCCGAGAAACGAGCCCAATGTAAGTCTATGGGAAACTCGAGCATTTTTCTGGTGGTCCCCCCCCCCCCCCGGCGGTCTGCAGAAGGTCAAAAATTGCCCAAATCGATGGGAACGGTGCTCAATTAAACGTCAGGCAGGCAGAATATATAGGCAGACAGGCAGGGTATATAGGAGGGTGCATGAAAAACATAACAGGGCACTTGGAACACACTAGTGCCCTCCGATTTTCATGCACCTGTCTCTTTAAAAAAGCCGGCAATTCAGCAGCGGCATGCACCGATAACCGACAATTTAGAATAGAAAGAATAGAGCATCACACATAGATTAGATAGATAGAAACATGTCAGTCACATATATAAGAAGTACAGTGACAGTGTTGCTTACTGTACTTGTCATTTAGTGTTAAAATAAAGGATTTATTAAAAAAAAAAAATTGGCGTGGGGTTCCCCGTAATTTTAGTCTCTAGCGGAGGTTAAGCAGACGGCTGGGGCAGATGTTTGAAGCCTGGGAAGGGGGTAATACCCACGGAGCTTCCCAGGCTACTAATATCAGCCCCCAGCTGAATACCTAGCCTTTACTAGCTATTAAAATGGGGAACCCCCCCAAAAAATGACGTGGGGTCCCCCCTATTTTAATAGCTAGCAAAGGCTAGGCAGACAGCTGGGGGCTGATATTAATAGCCCAGGAAGGGTGCCATGAATATTGGCCCCCTCCCAGGCTAGAAACACCAGCCGTCAGCCGCCCCAGAAATGGCGCATCCATAGTTTTTGTGTTTTATTTTAACTTTGATTATGGGGTTAGTAATGGGGGTGTCTTATAGACGCCTCTCCATTACTAACCTGGGCTTGATGTCAGCTGGCATTATAAGCTGACATCAACCCCAGCCCTATTACCCCACTGCCACCGCTACAGGGCAGTGGGAAGAGCGAGGCTAAGTGCCAGAATTGGCGCATCCTATGCCACCATGGCTGCGGCATTACAGTGAGTGGCAGACAATCCCTCCATGATTGGTGCTCTAAATAGCGCCAAACATGCAGGACGGGGACCCGAGCTCCCGCCCGAGCATCTCAAAAGTACTCAGCGAGCTCCGAGCATCTCGAGTACTGAGATGCTCGGGCGAGTACCGAGCAGTGGCGAGCATGCTCGCTCATCACTAATGTGCAATCAAATATTCCTAAACTAAGGTTGGAGCAAAAAGGCATTTATGATCAAATAATGCAGATTATTAATAACGGGACTTGGAGAAATCTTCTTCTTAGATGCGCCAGGAGGAACCGGTAAAACGTTCTTAATTAGATTGATTCTGGCAGCAATTCGATCCCAAAATGAAATAGCCTTAGCTCTTGCATCGTCCGGAATAGCTGCGACATTGCTGGAAGAACTGCTCATTCTGCTTTGAAATTCCCATTGAACATGCAATTCATTGAAACTCCCACATGCAACATTTCCAAATCATCCGGCATGGGAAAAGTATTACAGAAATGCAAACTTATTGTTTGGGATGAATGCACAATGGTGCACAAAAAATCGCTCAAGGCTCTTGATCGATCATTGCAAGATTTACGTGGAAACATCAGAGCATTTAAGAAGGCATTAATATTGCTTGCATGAGATTTCAGGCAAATATTACCTATAATTCCTCGATCGACAGCAGCGGGCGAAATAAATGCTTGCCTGAAATACTCTACTTTGAAGAGACTACCTCCTGAAGCTCATCAAGAGACTGCCAAGAGTGTGCAAAGCAGTCATCAAAGCAAAAGGTGGCTACTGTGAAGAACCTAGAATATAAGACATATTTTCAGTTGTTTCACACTTTTTTGTTAAGTATATAATTCCACATGTGTTAATTCATAGTTTTGATGCCTTCAGTGTGAATGTACAATTTTCAAAGTCATGAAAATACAGAAAAATCTTTAAATGAGAAGGTGTGTCCAAACTTTTGGTCTGTACTGTAGGTGGTAATTCGATTATACACAGCATTCTATATACATTATATAGGTGATGCATACAGTTATATGAAAAAGTTTGGGCACCCCTATTAATCTTAAGCTTATTGTTTTATAAAAATTGGTGTTTTTGCAACAGCTACTTCAGTTTGATATATGTAATAACTGTTGGACACAGTAATGTTTCTGCCTTGAAATTAGGTTTATTGTACTAACAGAAAATGTGCAATCTGCATTCAAACAAAATTTGACAGGTGCATAAGTATGGGCACCCTTATCATTTTCTTGTTTTAAATACTCCTACCTACTTTTTACTGACTTGCTAAAGCACTTTTTTTGGTTTTGTAACCTCATTGAGCTTTGAACTTCATAGCCAGGTGTATGCAATCATGAGAAAAGCTACTTAAAGTGGCTACTTGCAAGTTGTTCTCCTGTTTGAATCTCCTCTGAAGAGTGGCATCATGGGCTCCTCAAAACAACTGTCAAATGATCTGAAAACAAAGATTATTCAACATAGTTGTTCAGGGGAAGGATACAAAAAGCTGTCTCAGAGATTTAACCTGTCAGTTTCCACTGTGAGGAACATAGTAAGGAAATGGAAGAACACAGGGACAGTTCTTGTTAAGGCCAGAAGTGGCAGGCCAAGAGAAACATCAGAAAGGCTGAGAAGAAGAATGGTGAGATCAGTCAAGGACAATCCTCAGACCACCTCCAGAGAGCTGCAGCATCAACGTGCTGCAGATGGTGTCACTGTGCATCGGTCAACTATACAACGCACTTTGCACAAGGAGAAGCTGTATGGGAGAGTGATGCGAAAGAAGCCGTTTCTGCAAGCACGCCACAAACAGAGTCGGCTGAGGTATGCAAAAGCACATTTGGAGAAGCCAATTTCCTTTTGGAAGAAGGTCCTGTGGACTGATGAAACCAAGAGTGAGTTGTTTGGTCATACAAAAAGGCGTTATGCATGGCGGCAAAAAAACACAGCATTCCAAGAAAAACACTTGCTACCCACAGTAAAATTTGGTGGAGGTTCCATCATGCTTTGGGGCTGTGTGGCCAATGCCGGCACCGGGAATCTTGTTAAGGTTGAGGGACGCATGGATTCCACTCAGTATCAGCAGATTCTTTACAATAATGTTCAAGAATCAGTGATAAAGTTGAAGTTACGCAGGGGATGGATCTTTCAGCAAGACAATGATCCAAAACACTGCTCCAAATCTACTCAGGCATTCATGCAGAGGAACAATTACAATGTTCTGGAATGGCCATCCCAGTCCCCAGACCTGAATATCATTGAACATCTGTGGGATCATTTGAAGAGGGCTGTCCATGCTCGGCGACCATCAAACTTAACTGAACTGGAATTGTTTTGTAAAGAGGAATGGTCAAAAATACCTTCATCCAGGATCCAGGAACTCATTAAAAGCTACAGGAAGTGACTAGAGGCTGTTATTTTTGCAAAAGGAGGATCTACTAAATATTAATGTCACTTTTCTGGTGAGGTGCCCATACTTATGCACCTGTCAAATTTTGTTTGAATGCAGATTGCACATTTTCTGTTAGTACAATAAACCTCATTTCAAGGCAGAAACATTACTGTGTCCAACAGTTATTACATATATCAAACTGAAATAGCTGTTGCAAAAACACCAATTTTTATAAAACATTAAGCTTAAGATTAATAGGGGTGCCCAAACTTTTTCATGTAACTGTATACAGCAGTAGCACCAATATAATGTATATATAGCAGTAGCACCTGTATAATGTATCTTGACTACTGTATATACATTATATAGGTGATGTATATACAGCAGTAGCAAGGGATGTGTTTGTCCTCAACCTGCAGTTCTCGGTTTGTCCTGACGGCAGAGGTGGCGCTAGAGAGCAAGACTGAGAAAATTCCTGTGTTTGTAGGCAGTGGAGCCGGAGTCAGCATGGTTGGTGCTGAGTTTTTGAGAACTCATGGTCTCGCTTGCTGTACTTTAGCTAAGCCTATTCATATTTTTGCCATCGACTTGGCGCCACTTGCACAGAAGGCTCTGACTCAGATTGTATATAATGTAAAACTGAGGGTGGGGTCAGTTCATTGTGAAATAATTCCTTGTTATGTACTGAACGGCCTTCCCACTCCGATTGTACTGGGTCTACCCTGGTAGGTGAAATATAATCCGATAGTGGACTGTCAATCCAGAGAGACCATTGAATGGGGAGGTTACTGCCATGAGAACTGCTTAAACATTTCCCTTTCTACAATCTCTACGGAGACATTACCTGCTTTTCTGTCTGGTTTTGAGAACGTATTTTCTGAGAGGGGATGTCAGGATTTGCCTCCTCATTGTGGTTATGACTGTCCTATTAACCTGAAACTACCGAAGTCCAGACTGTATAATCTTTCTGGCCCTGAGAGACAAGCCATGAAGGATTTTATTGCGGAAAGTCTGGAGAAGGGACATATCAGACCCTCATCTTTGCCTGTGGTGGCAGGGTTCTTCTTCGTGAATAAGAAAGATGGTGGTCTCTGTCCTTGTTAGATTTCCGGGAATTGAATGAAATTACCGTCCAAGATCCATACCGTCTTCCTCTGATTCCAGATCTATTCAACCAGGTTGGGGGAGCTAAGGTGTTCTCCAAGTTAGATTTAAGGGGAGCCTACAATCTGGTGAGAATCAGAGAGGGGACGAATGGAAAATGGCATTCAATACCCCTGAGGGACATTTTGAGAGTCTGGTTAATGCCTTTCGATCTGACCAATGCACCTGTGGTATTCCAGCATTTCATAAATGATATTTTCCATTATTTGGTGGGGAGGTTTGTGGTGGTCTATCTGGACGATATTTTGGTTTACACATCATTTTGAGACACATCGGGGGCATGTTAAGCAGGTGCTCCAGATATTAAGGGATAACAAACTTTATGCCAAACTAGAGAAATGTGTTTTCGCCGTCCAGGAGATGCAGTTTTTGGGGTACCTGTTGTCATCTTCGGGTTTTCGGATGGATCCGGAGAAGGTCCGTGCAGTCCTTGATTGGGACCGTTCCGAGAACCTGAAGGCATTACAGCGCTTTCTGGGCTTTACTAATTTTTACTGGAATTTTATTCAAAATTATTCGTTAGTTGTGAAACTCCTTACTGACATGACAAAAAAGGGGTCTGATTTTTCTAAATCGTCGAGTGCCTCCCAGCAGGCTTTTTCCTCCCTAAAGAGTTGTTTTGCCACTTCACCTATGTATACTATGTAGTCAAACCGATGTTTCTCAATCTTTTATTGTAGAAGTTGATGCCTCTGCGGTCGAGGTTGGGGCTGTGTTGTCTCAAAGTCCGTCCCCTGGTAAATGGTTTCTGTGCACTTTCTTTTCCAAAAAATTATCTTCGACTGAGAGAAATTATGACGTGGGTAATAGGGAGCTTTTGGCAATTAAATTGGCATTCAAAGAATGGCGACATTGGTTGTAGGGGGCTGTCCATCCTATTACTGTTATTACTGACCATAAGAACCTGTTATATCTCCAGTCAGCTAAACGTATTAACCCTAGGCAAGCCAGATGGTCCCTGTTTTTTACTAGGTTCAATTTTGTTGTCACTTTCTGTCCATGGGGTTAAAAACATCTAGGCTGATGCTTTGTTCCAGAGCTTCCCTGGTGGTGGTGACCATGAGAACCCTGCTCCTGTTTTGCAGAAGGGGGTAGTCATTTCGGCTTTATACCCTACCCTGGAGGGTGAGGTGTTCGAGGCTCAGGGAGACGCTCCTGTCTTCTGCACTTTGGGGAGGTTATTTGTACCATCTAATTTGCAGCATAAAGTAATTAAGGAACATCATAACTCTGTGCTTGCTGGTCATCCTAGTGGTAAGGCAACCACGGACCTTCTTTCCCGTCGTTTTTTGTGGCCGGGTTGCATCGGGATGTGATTGAACAGGTGTCTGCTTGCAATGGAGTCAAACTGAAAGGGAGAAGATACATATTAGAAAAAACTTTTTGACAGTGAGGTGATCAATGAGTGGAACAGGCAGCCACGAGAGGTGGTGAGTTCCCCTTCAATGGACGTCTTCAAACAGAGGCTGGACAGACATCTGTCTGAGATGGTTTAGTGAATCCTGCATTGAGTGCGGGGTTGGACACGATGACCCTGGAGGTCCCCTCCAACTCTTAACAGTCTAGGATTCTATGATCGTCCTGCTGATGCCCCATACACAGTTGTTAAAAGTGGGTGGCCATGTTCAATTACACCACGCTTAAAAACACGGGAGCTAGATATTAGTCGCATCGTCTGGGGTAATGCATTCCAGAAAACTGGCGCAGCATGAGAGAAGTCTTGGGGACAGAGGTGCGAGGTTCGGATTATGGAGGATGTTAGTCTTAGAACAGTTGCAGAACGGAGGGTGCGGGAAGGGTGATAGACAGAGATGAGGGATGAGATATAAGGTGGGGCAGAACTCTGGAGAGCTTTGTGGGCGAGAGAGATGAGTTTGTATTGTATGTTGTAGCAAATGGGTAACCAGTGCAATGACTGGCACAGGGTAGAGGCGTCAGTGAAGCAGCTGGACAGAAATATGACCATGGCTTCTGCATTCAGGACGGATTGGAGAGGAGGAATTTTGTCAGGGATTCCACACACACACAGGGGGACAACACCGGGGAGATCACGCAATATCTCGCCGTTGCAGACACGCTGTCCGTATTTTGTCCGGAGTCGCGAGCACACGATCCAGACTACTCTCTACGTAGGTATCGGTAAGCGACCAGTGAGCGTATGGCGCAACACCCTGGGTTCCACAGACTGGAATCCGTGTTTAACGCCCTCCGTACGGTCACTGTCAGCTTCACGATATGCCAATTATTAAGATTCTCTGCCACCACCGGCCGAGTTTGAAATATAATACAGGCCTGGCCGGACGCCTGCGTTTTGGTAGGTATATGGCTTCGGGGAAGGGAACGATTACAGAACAAAAGAAACAGAACTATTAAATTTTATATTTAATCCAAAAGGGAGGCAGTGTTTAGGAAAAATATATACAAGGATGTTACAAAGGGGAAATTAAAATACATAGGCAGTTACATAAAATAAACAGGGTAAAAAGAAGACAACTTACACATAATCTCCAGATTATGCTGTTATTGAACAGGACCCGTTGCTTATACTTCTTATTCCCCCCTGGCAATGAGTACTCTTGTCTTCTCCATGGGTTCTCTTATACCTAAGGGGAGATCTGGCCCCACGCCCCTTGTGGTGACATCATGTGGGCCGGTCTCCAGCCTGTACATTTTTATTAAAAACGCTGACTTCTGCGATAACTCATTGCCCGTTGATCGCAGAAGCTTGCGGACTATGCCATTTTTTCCCTTATGATTTTATCTTTATTTAGATATCACACATCCCATAGCTGCAGTCTGCCATTCTGGTGTTTTTGCGCTGCAGCTCCCTGATTTTGGTTACAGCCCTGGAAAACTACCTATACATTCCTGGGCTGATTTGGTCACTACACATATGGGTCCCGTTATTGTCGGACCTCTGGAACTCACAAGATTTCATATTTCATATCGGAGTCAGTGCGTCTAGAAATTTTCCTTTGAGGCTTGGGAAGCAGCTTCAACAGTTACACGCAAATTAGTGCCAGCCTGCGTTTTAATTACCTCCTGCGTCTTTCAGAGAAAAGATACGTGCTTCCTAACGAAGTTATAACACTCCTTGGCTGGCCTTGTTTGCATAAACTATTTACCAGGCGTGGGCTAATTCGGGCTTTTGTGCTGAGCAGAAGGGGAATAACGGAGGGGGGTGAACATCTATGTCAGGCAGATAAGGAAGAACATTTTCCTGATATTAATATGTTCCTGACAGAGACCGATCAGTAAAGAGTTACAGTAGTCCAGACGAGAGTGAATAAGAGCGACAGGAAGAGTTTTTGCAGTTTCAAAGGTGAGCAAATATTGGATTCTGGAGATATTTTTAAGGTGCAGGTGATATGAGCGAGTCAGTGTTTGGATATGGGGAATAAAGGAAAGTTCTGTATCAAATATGACCCCAAGGAAGCGGGCGTGCTGCTTGGAAGTTATGGTTGAAGTACCCAAGATAATTGCAATACAAGGTACAAGTTCAGTTTTGGAAAGATTCAGTATCAGATAGAGGGAGGCCATGATGTTAGAGACAGTGGACAGACAATCCCTAGATGTTATGCGGTTCGCAGAGGGACCCATCTAGACTGGCACCAAACCAGCAAAGGCGCAGCCACAGATGCACTTGGCACAAGCTGCCCAGCTAGGCGAGCCCTTCAGGGCCGGGAATACTCTTCACCCAGCTCCCTGTAAATGGAAGGGGGACTTTGGCAGAGCACTCCCCAGGCCCACAGTCGCCAGACAGCTGGCGTCTTGTGATGCAGCTGGTGCCTAGTCAAGGACCTGGTGTGTACCTCTGCAAGAACCCCAGGAAGTGTAACCACAAGAGAAAATGAGAAAATGCAGCCCCCATATAGTATAATGCAGCCCCATAGAGTTTAATGCAGCCCCCATAGAGTATAATGCAGCCGCATCGAGTATAATGCAGCAGCATAAAGTATAATGCAGCCCCCATAGAGTTTAATGCAGCCCCATGGAGTTTAATGCTGCCCCCTCATAAAATATAATGCGGCCCCATAAAGTATAATGCCGACCCATAGAGCATAATGCAGTTCCCATATAGTATAATGCAGCCCATAGAGTATAATGCAGCCTCTTATAAAGTATAATGCAGCCACTTATACAGTATAATACACCCCCATAGAAGTATAATGCAGCTCCATAAGAATATAATGCAGCCCCATAGAGTACATATAGTATAATGCTGCCCTATAGAGTATAATGCAGCTTCATAGAATATAATGTAGCCCCCGTAGAGTATAATGCAGCCCCCATAGAGTATAATGCAGCCCCATAGAGAACAATGCCGCCTCATAGAGTTTAATGCTGCCCCTCTATTAAAGTATAATGCAGCCAGTCATAGAAAATATTAAGAATTTCTCTCTCCCCCCAAACCCCTCTTCCCCTCCCTATACTGTTTGTCAAAGGAACAGGAGCTAAAGTTCTAGAGAAATGGCTTCTATGCATGTAAAATGGAGAGACAGGGGTGGTGAATAGACACCTGGGTGAGCAGGATGCAGCTCCTAAACTTCAAAGGAGTTCTACCTCACACCAAGACATCTCCATTTGCACATGTGTGGAATCACCAGTCTCGTAGGCACCGACACGAAATATGGAATGTCAGAAGTTCTATACTTACGATAATAATGGGACACATTTTTAGCGGCATGGTCAGCTAAGGAACAAAACACACATTTTTCTGTATTTGAGAGCCATGCCGGTGAGCTACAACGCAAAAGTACCAAAATAACGGACAGCAGCCATGTCATGTCTATAGAATGGTAAATTTGCAATAAAAAAATATGGTGTCATTTGCAAACTTCTGCGATCAACCAGCAAGAAGTTATTGCAGAAATTAGGGATTCTAATAAAAACATGAAGGGTGGAGCCCCGCCCACGAGATGTCATCACATGGGGTGTGTGGGCAGGTCCCCCAAGCTGAAGATGGGTCCATACTCATTGCAGGGAGGTATATATTCTATAAGCAAGGGGTCCCGTTCGATAACGGTCAAATTGGAGCGCCTCCCCTCCAGCTAAACTGAATCATCTCTGCGATCTGTATAGTATGTCTTCTATTAATCATTTTTATTTTGTGTAACTGTATATTCTGTACTGTAATGTCTCCCTTTGTAAAACCTTTTGTATATTTTTCATAGACACTGCCTCCCTTTTGGATTAAATATAAAATTTAATAGTCCTGTTTCTTGTGCTCTGTAATCGTTCCTTCCCCAAAGCCATACGCTACCAGAAAACAGGCGTCCGATCTGGCCTGTATTACACTTTAAAACTGATCGGTGGTGGCAGTGAATAATTATAATTGGGCTATCGTGAAGCTGGCAGTGACTATACGAGGGCGTATACACATATTCCAGACGTTGGAATCCGGAGGTGTGTACGTCATATGCTCACTGCTCGCTTGCCGATAGCTACATAGTGAGTAATCGGGATCGTGTGTGCGCGAATCCCTGACAATTCTGACGTTCCTGACAAAGTGACAGCAGCAGTGGGATATTGTGTGATCCTGCCGGTGTCATACCTAACACAGACCTATAGAGAATAATGCTGCCCTCCTCATAGAGTATAATGCAGCCCCATAGAGTATAATGCTGCCCCCCTCATAGAGTATATTGTCGCCCATAGAGTATAATGCAGCCGCATAGAGTATAATGCAGCCCCCATATAATATAATGCAGCTCCCCATAGAGTATAATGAAGCCCCCATAGAGTATAGTGCAGCACCATATAGTATAATGCAGCCCATAGAGTATAATGCAGCCCATTATAGAGTATAATGCAGCCCCCATAGAGTACAATGCAGCCCCATAGAGTACAATTCAGCCCCATAGAGTACAATGCAGTCCCCTCAGAGTATAATGCAGCCCTATAGAGTATACTGCAGCCCCATATAGTATAATGCAGCCCCCTTAGAGTATAATGCAGCCCCTTCAAGTATAATGCAGCCCCATACAGTTTAATGCAGTACCCATATAGTATAATGCAGCCCCCATATAGTAAAATGCAGCCTCCATATAGTATAATGCAGCCCCATAGAGTTTAATGCGGCCCCCCTTAGAGTATAATGCAGCCGCATAAACAATAATGCTGCCCCCCTCAAAGAGTATAATACAGCCCCATAGAGTATAATGCTGCCCCCCTCATAGAGTATATTGCCGCCCCATAGAGTATAATGCAGCCCCATAGAGTATAATGCAGCCCCCATAGAGTATAATGCAGCCCCACAGGAGTATAATGCAGCCCCAAAGCATAATGCAGCCCCATAAAGTACATATATTATAATGCCACCCCATAGAGTACAATGCAGCCCCATATGATATACTGTAGCCCCCGTAGAGTATAATGCAGCCCCATAGAGTACAATTCAGCCCCATAGAGTATAATGTAACCCCATACAGTATAATGCGGCCTCCATATAGTATAATGTAGTCCCATAGAGTTTAATGCAGCCTCATTGAGTTTAATGCAGCCCCTATATAGTATAATGCAGCCTCCATATAGTATAATGCATCCCTATAGAGTATAATGCAGCCCCAAAGAGTACATATATTATAATGCCACCCCATAGAGTACAATGCAGCCCCATATAATATGCTGTAGCCCCCGTAGAGTATAATGCAGCCCTGTAGAGTACAATGCAGCCCCATAGAGTATAATGCAGCCCCCCATAGAGCATAATGTAACCCCATACAGTATAATGCGGCCTCCATATAGTATAATGTAGCCCCATAGAGTATAATGCAGCCTCATTGAGTTTAACGCAGCCCCATAAAGTACAATGCAGCCCCATAGAGTATAATGCAGTCCCATAGAGCATAATGTATCCCCCTCAGAATATAATGCAGCCCCCCATAGAGCATAATGTAGCACCATAGAGTATAACGCAGTCCCCATATAGTATAATGCAGCCACAATAGAGTATAATGCAGCCCCATAGAGTATAATGCAGCCCCATAGAGTATAATGCTGCCCCATAGAGTATAATGCAGCCCCATAGAGTATGCTGCCCCATACAGTATAATGCAGTACCATAGAGTATAGAGTAGCCCCCTCAGAGTATAATGCAGTACCATAGAGTATAATGTAGCCCCCTCATAATGCAGCCCCCCCATAGAGCATAATGTAGCCCCATAGAGTATAATGCAGCCCCCATATAGTATCACGCAGCCCCATAGAATCATAGAATCATAGAATGGTAGAGTTGGAGGGGACCTCCTGGGTCATCTGGCTCAACCCCCTGCTCAAAGCAGGATTCACTAAATCATCTCAGACAGATGTCTGTTCAGCCTCTAAAGACGTCCATTGAAGGAGAACTCACCACCTCTCGTGATCTCCTCACTGTCATACAGTGTCTTCTAATATCTAATCTGTGTCTCCTCCCATTTAGTTTCATCCCATTGCTTCTAGTCTTTCCTTGTGCAAATGATAATAAAGATGATCCCTCTACAGTGTGACATCCCTTGAGATATTTGTAGACAGCTATTAAGTCTCCTCTCAGTCTTCTTTTTTGCAGCTAAACATTCCCAAATCCTGCAACCGTTCCTCATAGGACATGGTTTGCAGACCGGTCACCATTCTGGTCGCTCTTCTCTGAACTTGCTCCAGTTTGTCGATGTATTTTTTAAAATGTGGCGCCCAAAACTGTACACAGTATTGCAGATGAGGTCTGACCAAAGAGGAGTAAAGACCGATAATGACTTCACGTGATCTAGACTGTATGCTTCTGTTACTACATCCCAGAATTGTATTTGCCTTTTTTTGCTGCTGCATCTGACGCGCCCCCTGGGCCGTGGGGTACTCGGTAGCCGGGCCGGTCGGTGCTGGGGATGTCACGGTGGCAGTGACCCAGGGCGGTCAATTAAAGGGGAAAAAGTAAAGGGGGAATAAAGTTTTTATAGATAATGTTCGTGACGCCACCTGTGGTATGCGGCTATTTGGGGCCGCCGCTGCGGTGCAGATCCTCTGGAGCTGATGGTGACGCAGCAGAGTTGGTTCAGCTCTCCACAGGCAGAGCTTAGCCCAAGGGAAGGATGAAGTGATGTTATGAGGTAGATGTTGATGGTGCTGTGTAGTGCAGGGCTGGTGATGGCACAGCAATAATTCTAGGACTCAGTGGGGTGCAGTCTTTAAGGTTTACTCACAGTTATCACGCTGCTCCAGGTTACAACGGCCAAATTATAACCACCCACGTCATCCTGCGTTCACCAAGGAAGGGGTTCAGCAGCTCTCAGGTATTTCAGGAGTACTTAAAAGGGACCCTTTTCTATGTTCCTTCCTCGGTCGTCTTCCTGCGCTGGCTCTCACCCTCCTGCCCTGCGCCTCACAATCAGTGTCCCAAGCCGGTAGCCTCGGATCTTGTCGGGCGACCTGCAGTCCTCTGGACCCTATGCGGCTACCTTTTCGGTGATATAATTGTGGTAGTGGGCAGCTGCACCTTGAAAGTACAGTAGCTTCCGGTTATCTAGCTGAGCCTGATTCTCAGGTCCCCTCTGCGGCATGATCTCTCCATGTCCGTGTAGATTCGGGCGCCTGGGTGGCTTCCTGCACTCACTGTGTCCCTGGGATCCCCTCTGTTTCTCTGGAGCCTTCCCTCTGCTCCCATTCTCTCTCAGTCTGTCCTGGGCCTCTTTCACTGGGCCCTGCTCCTTTCTCCACTCCTCCTGAGCAGAGCTCCTCTTGAGCTCCTGCTCCCAGCTCTCTCTCCTCTGTACTCTCTCCTCAGACTGACTGATCTGCTTCTAGATGTTTCCCTCTCTTCTTATACTCCTACTGAAGGTGCTCCCCTGATCTACTTCCTCCACCCACATCCACTACATGGTTCCCCCTCTCTCGGCCCCCCCCCTTCCAACCAGGGACAGGGCTCAGCATTGTACACGTGCATCTTTCCCCTGCCTGCTAGTCTGGAATGGTGTAGTGTTGGATGCAGGTGGGTGGGTCCCGGGCAGTACCCCATACTTAATTCAAATGTAGTCCAAAACCATGAGGTCAGACAGCTTCCAAACTATAATAACACAAAAGAGGTCTGCTGCGGCACGTAACCGCCAGTCAAGAAGAGATTCTGACAAGATATGAAGAATAAAACCAATATTTATTCAGTTCAAAAATAAAAGATACATTAAAATTAGACAAGGGAAAAACCTCCAAAAAATGGGGGAATGGAAAACACTAAAAGGTCCACTGCTAGCAAAAGTAATACATGAATATGTTAACAGGATAACACACCTCAAGTAGAGGATACAGATGATAAAGAGATGTATTTATAAGAGGACTACAATGTCCTAGTATAGCGCAAGTGCGACAAGGGAAGTAGTCATTACTAAATGCATCTCAAATCTCCATAAGGTTTAAATAGATCAAAGCAACAGTAAACTATACGTGGATCCAGACTATAAGGCCACAGCAAAAACTGAGGTAACACAGGAACCTAGTCAGAAAAAGTGATTACCTGATACCGGAAGAGGATCCTGACAAGCAGAGAGCAACGTGTCCTCCCCCTACACCTCATCCTTACCTGAGAGTGGGGTACCACACCTCTGGGTGAGATGCAGTACCTCTGTGGTGACTGAACCCGCAGGGGCACCACACATCACACTGTTGACTCATGTTCAGTCTATGATCTATTAGTATACCTAAGTCTTTTTCACATGTACTGTTGCTTAGCTCTATTCCTCCCATTCTGTATATGCTTTTTTCATTTTTATTGCCCAGATGTAGTACTTTGCATTTTTCCCTGTTAAAAACCATTCTGTTGGTTGCTGCCCACTGCTCCAGTTTATTTAGGTCTTTTTGAATCCTCTCTCTCTCTTCTCTAGTATTAGCTATCCCTCCTAGCTTTGTGTCATCAGCAAATTTAATCAGTTTACCCTCAATTCCTTCATCTAAATCATTGATAAAGATGTTGAACAATACAGGTCCCAGGACGGAGCCCTGTGGTACCCCACTTGAGACATTCATCCAGCTGGATGTGAAGCCATTTACAACCACCCTTTGAGTCCGATCACTAAGCCAGTTATGAATCCACCTAACAGTTGCCTGGTCCATTGCATACTTGGTCATTTTTTCAATAAGGATGGTGTGAGATACTTTGTCAAATGCTTTGCTGAAGTCAAGATATACTATATCTACAGCATTTCCCTGATCCACCCAGTCAGTGATTCTGTCATAGAAGGAAATTAAGTTAGTCTGACATGACTTGTTAGTTACAAACCCATGCTGACTCTGGTTAATCACTTCATTCTTATCCAGGTACTTACATACATGTTGTTTAATAATTTGTTCAAAGATCTTTCCTGGTATAGAAGTCAGACTAACCGGCCTATAGTTCCCTAGGTCCACCTTCTTCCCCTTTTTGAAGATAGGAATATTTGCTCTTCTCCAGTCTTCTGGGACTTCTCCTGTTCTCCAAGAATTTTCAAAGATTATGGAGAGTGGTTCTAAAATTTCTTCTACGATCTCCTTCAGTACTCTGGGGTGTAATTCATCTGGACCTGGAGACTTGAACTCATTTATGTTAGCTAAATATTTCCTCACAATCTTTCTGTTTACAGATAACCTGGATTCTTCTATTCCTTTAATAGGACAGTGAAGATCAGTTGATGTTACATTTTCTTTCTGAGAGAAAACTCTCAACATCCTTTCTTACCATTTCACCATTTTCATCCTGTAAAACTCCTATAGCATCTTTGACTTTTCTTTTACTTTTGACATACCCCCAAAATCCTTTTTTATTGCTTTTGACATCTCTTGCAAGCCTTAATTCATTGTCAGCTTTAGCTAACCTGATACGTGCCCTGCAGGTTCTGCAGACTGCATTATAATCTTCTTTAGATATGCCTCCCTCTTTCCATTTGATAAACATTTCTTTCTTTCTTTTTAGCATGTCTTTAAGTTCTGTGTTCATCCATCCTGGTTTCCTTAAATGCTTCCCAGTCTTCCTACTTTTCGGGATTGTTAACGATTGTGCTTTGAGAATCTAATTTTTAAAAATTTCCCATCCTTCCTGGACATTTTTGTCCCTAAGGACATCCAGCCATTGGATCCCTCCTATTCTCTTTCTGAGTCGCTTAAAATCTGCCTTTCTGAAATCTAACCTTGAAGTTTGAGTCTTCACATGTCTTCCTCCTCTAGTTGTCCAAAATTCTATAATAGCATGAGAGTATAATAGAGTATAATTCATCCCCCATAGAGTATAATGCAGCCGCATCGAGTATAATGCAGCTGCATAAAGTATAATGCAGTGCCATAGAGTTTAATGCAGCCCCATAGAGTTTAATGCAGCCCCATAGAGTTTAATGCAGCCCCCATATAGTATAATGTGGCCTCCATATAGTATAATGCAGCCTCCAAAGAGAATAATGCAGCCCTCATAGAGTATAATGCAGCCCCACAGGAGTATAATGCAGCCCCATGGAGTATAATGCAGCCCCATAGAGTATATATATTATAATGCCACCCCATAGAGTATAATGCAGCCCCATAGAGTACATATATTATAATGCCACCCCATAGAGTACAATGCAGCCCCATATAATATACTGTAGCCCCCGTAGAGTACAATGCAGCCCCACAGAGTACAATGAAACCCCATAGAGTATAATGCAGCCGCCCATAGAGCATAATGTAGCCCCATACAGTATAATGCAGCCTCCATATAGTGTAATGCGGCCCCATAGAGTATAATGCAGCCCCATAGAGTTTAATGCAGCTCCCATACAGTATAATACAGCCTCCATATAGTATAATGCAGCCCCATAGAGTTTAATGCAGCCCCAAAAGAGTATAATGCAGCCCCCATGGAGTATAATGTAGCCCCACAGAGTATAATGTAGCCCCCTCAGAATATAATGCAGCCCCCCTTAGAGCATAATGTAGCCCTATAGAGTATAATGCAGCCTCCATATAGTATAATGCAGCCCCATAAAGTATAATGCATCTCCATAGAGTTTAATGCAGCCCCCATATAGTATAATGAAGCCTCCATATAGTATAATGCAGCCCCATAGAGTTTAATGCAGCCCCAATAGAGTATAATGCAGCCCCCACAGAGTACATTGCAGCCCCATAGAGTATAATGCAGCCCCATAGAGTATAATGTTGACCCATAGAGTAAAATGCAGCCCCATAGAATATGCTGCCATATAGAGTATTATGCAGTACCATAGAGTATAATGTAGCCCCCTCAGAGTATAATGCAGCCCCCCATAGAGCATAATGTAGCCCCATAGAGTATAATGCAGCCCCCATATAGTATCATGCAGCCCCATAGAGTATAATGCAGCGCCATAGAGTTTAATGCAGCCCCATAGAGTTTAATGCAGCTCCGATATAGTATATTGCGACCTCCATATAGTATAATGCAGCCCCCATAGAGAATAATGCAGCCCCCATAGAGTATAATGCAGCCCCATGGAGTATAATGCCGCCCCTTAGAGTATAATGCAGCCCCATACATTATAATGCAGCCCCATAGAGTATAATGCAGCCCCATGCAGTATAATGCCACCCCATAGAGTATAATGCAGCCCCATACATTATAATGCAGCCGCATAGAGTATAGTGCAGCCCCATAAAATATAATGCAGCCCCATAGAGTATAATGCAGCCCCATGGAGTATAATGCTGCCCCATAGAGTATAATGCAGCCCCATACATTATAATGCAGCCACATAGAGTATAATGCAGCCCCATAAAATATAATGCTGACCCATAGAGTATAATGCCGCCCCATAGAGTATAATGCAGCCCCATACAGTACATATAGTATAGTGCAGCCCCATAGTCCTCTACTATTATGACCACTCACTGATTTAAAAAAAAAAAAATACAATACTCACTTCTCCTCGTTCCCCCGCTGCTCCGGCCTCTGCAACGTGTCTATTTGGCAACTCCACTACCCAGCACAGCGTGGCGCCTGATGAAGTGACATCATCGCGTCCAATGCGTCAGATGTTAGACTCAGAGGGGGATTGATGGAAGAGGGAGCATCACAGGGATACAGTTGAATGCGCAATGCAGGGGGGTTTTGGACTCAGGGGCCCCATAGCGGCCGCATGGTGTGCCACTGTTAGCGGGGGAAATGCCTAATTTGTCTGCCCCTAATGCTGGCCCTGTATAACATTGTGGGTTACAGCTAAATTAGACAAAATGTACAAATGGGGGAGGAAGGTTGAACTTGATGGACCTAGGTCTTTATTCAACCTATGTTACTATACAACCCTGAACAAAATGGTGTAGCAGAAAGAAGGTACGGGACACTTTGTGAAAGTGGAAGTAGTATGCTTTTTGATGCAGATTTGCCAAAAACATATTCTGGTGAAGCAATCACAACGGCTTGCTGTCTTCAAAACAGACTAGCAGGTAAAGCTCCTGTGAAAGCTTAATTTGAGCAATAGAACAACAAGAAGCCTGAACTTCAACACATAAGAATATTCAGAAGTAAAACGTACCAAGAGGGAATCTCATGCAAAAGAAGGTATCCTGGTGGGCTACAGTGAAACCCAGAAAGAATATAGAATCCTGCACCCAGAAACAAACAAGGTCACAATAAGCAGAGATGTAATGATTGATGACTACTTCGTGTCGCTCAAGTTTCATGACATCATACCAGTAGTCCAGCTGAAGTAACAACCATCTCAGTCACAATTTCAAAATAACTAGATAAAGGATGTAGAAGTTTTGTTAGGTTCTTCAACCACTGAATAAGCAACAGAAAAATTAGATGAACCTGAAAATCATTGAGATCAAACAAGGGTATACCAGCTAAGCGTCTATCCAACTGTGTCAAAATCCTACCTGATTCAGACCCGCAATCATGAGATGCAACAGCTACCTGTCCATGAAGAACTGAAGTGGATTAATGCTGCTAATGAGGAAATGAAGTCCCTTCATCAACTCCTAACTTGGAAACTCACCAAACCACCACAAGGCAAGAAAGCAATCAAAATGTAAATGATCATTTATGACCAAGTATGACTCTGAAGGCAAAGTTCACAGATTTAAAGTAAGATTAGTCCCAAAAGGATATTTTCAGATATATGGTGAAGATTATGATGCCACATTTTCTCCAGTTCCTAAGCAGACCATATTCAGGACTCGAATGGCTGTAACTGCTGTACAAAACATTTGGACATCAAAACTGCCTTTTTAAATGGTGACATTGAAGAGGACTTGTGCATGACTCAACCTGAGGGTTATATCAGTGAGGGTGAAGGGAATCTTGTTTGCAAACTACAATAATCTGTCTTAGGCTATGTGCCCACGATGCAGAAATGCTCTGGATTTTTTTTAGCATCACTTGGAAAGTGCTTGTCAACTTGGTCACACTATATAAATCCATGCAACCGGCAACCGGCATATATAGTGTGACCTTAAAGAATGGTAAAAAATAAATCTATACTTACCTTATGATGGCCTCCGGAGTCCTTGTCTTGGCTTGGCGGCAGCTCGCGGTAGACTAAAGGACCTGCCGACGTCAGCGGTCGCGTGACCCATCACATGACTAAATAACGTCACCGCAGGTCCTTGAGTCCACCGTGATCTGCCGGCAAGGAAGGACAAGCGCACCGCCATCAGAAGGCAAGTATAATATTTATTTTTTATTTTATTCTTTTTTTTACAGGTTCTATGGTACCCGGGTCCGGAGGAGAGTCTCCTGTCCTCCACACCCGGGTACCATCCGCACATTGGAACGCATGTATTCCGCATGTACAGATGCAGTGATGCGGATGACATGCGTTCCAATGCAAGTTAATGGCGGCGAAAACGCAGCGCTTCCGCAAAATAATTGGTAGTGCTGCAAATTTTTCCGCAATGATAATCCGTAGCGGAAATTTCCGCAGCATGTGCACAGCACATGCGGATTATCATTGGGGAACATGGCTGACCTTCTACCAAGCAGAAACACTTAAAAAACGCATAGTGGGCACACAGCCTTAGATCTTAAGCATTCAGCAAGAGCATGGACCACCAACATGAACAAAGTCTTATTGGAAGAAGGATTTAAAAGAGGTTGAGCAGATCCGTGTTTATACACAAAATGTACAGACGGAAAGTGGATGTATATACTCTTATATGTGGACGATGGGATTATGGTTCATCAAGAGGAAACAGAAATTGCAAAGATGACTAAAATTCTGAATCAGCATTTTGAAAGTAAAGACCTTTGAAATGTGACATATTATCCAGGAATCCAAGTCCAAAGAGAAGAAGATGGAAGCTTTCTACTAAACCAAAGTGCAAAAATCAACTCCATTCTGACTCAGTTTGGGTATATCAATCCCAATGGAACCACCGTACGATAATCTGTTACCTAACAATGAGAAATCCAGACAGGCAGTAGGGGTCCATCTACACATAGCAACTATGACTCCACCGGACATCACCGCAACAATTGGAATTCTTTGCAGATATGTGGAAAAAGCGCACCAAAAATGACTGGAATGCCATTAAGAGGGTTCTTCAATATTTGAAAGAGACTCAAGACATAAATTTAAGGATATCTGCAACAGAAGATCTAAAACTCACAGGCTATGTGGATGCTGACTGGGCTGGTGTCACGGGTGTATCAGTGGTGACAGACAGTCGCCCTGCAGTTGGTTGCAGGAGATCTCTACGTTTAGCATTACAGACATCTTCTTAGATGAGAGGCTGTCTCTAGGACCCAGCGGCTACCTCCCTCTGGTAATTAGCTCCCTGGCCTGGGTGTATATATACCTGGTGTGTCTGATAGGGAAGTGCCGGCGATATTCATTACTACTTGTGAGACTTTAGCAAGAGCAGTACTCTGTTCTCTCTGGAGCTTGAGGCCGAGTTCGCATTTGTCTGGAGTCATTTAAAACTAAGCATTCTCCCCCTGTTTGTCTACCCTTGTTGTCTATAGAGATTAGTGGAGATTGACTAGTGCTCATCTCCTCCCATCCCTAGCCTTAGCCATACGCCTAGTAAAGACAGGGCAATTGCCGAAGAGGCAATATAGGGACGGTAGTTGAGACAGGGTGACACTAGACCATACTAGGAGGTCTCCACTTCCCCCTTTCCTTAGTGTCTGGGCTCCCTTTCCCTCTTACCTCTGAGTTGCACTAAGTCTTTCCCACACCTGGCGTGACAGCTGGTGACTTAAGTGATTATAAATCAACAAGCGGTTATTTGTTCAAGCTTGGAGAAAGGTCAATTTCTTGGTCTAGCAGAAAACAGGTGTCTGTAGCCTTGTCATCTTCAGAGTCAGAGTATTTTTCTGCAGCCCACACAAGTCAAGAGGTCTGTCATGGGGTCCAACTCCGGTATCACACAATTAACAGAGCGAGAGAAGAGTGAATAATCCCAAAACCTTTATTATATGCAAAACCAAATGGTCCATATACAATCCACCGCACAGAAAATAAAATATTACAGAAGCACGAATGCAGTCCAGTAGCTGGACAATCAATCCAGCAGACAGAGGATAAAATAGTCCAGATGCTTCTCTTTCTCTCTGAGGTGCTGTGCTCACATCATCGTCCCACACAGGATCTAACTCCCTCGTCTCTCCTGGCTGTGATATTTTAAAGTCTCTCTCCTCATTCACAGGTCAGGGGAGAAGGTGGTAGTGTGGCACCCCAGGGGTCTGGTTTCCACAGTAACAGCTATGTTATGTCTGAGAGCAGGTGGGAGGTCTCTTGGTCAGGGATCCTATGCATGCCACACCTCCTGCCCAGTCCTGGGAGGGGAAGAACTTCCCCTATATAAACCTAGGGCTGAGGCAGGGTTAGTGTGTAGAGAAGAAGTAGAGACAGAGAAGAGCAGCAGATATAGGAGAAGAACATCAGGAGCTCTGTGGGAGCAGTGCTATAAGGAGTCAGGGGCTGGCAGCTGCAGAGCTCGCCCTGACTGAGAAGCTATCACCGGACCCGGAGTCCGAGGCTGTGGGGACTAATCTTTACCCAGCAGCAGAAACCGCCCGGCAGGGGATTTCAGGTCCTCTGGCCAAGAAACCCGAAGGCACGGTCACACGTGTGGGACCAATACCGCCGTCGTGGAGCGGACGCCACTAGAAGGCCCCGAGTCACCGGCCATACGGGTGAGCACCACACGGTACACTCAGGGACGTGGGCTACTTATACCCGCCTCTAGCAAGGTAGCCAGAAGAGTACAGTCAGTTTGGGAGGCCTACAACTCCGCCTGGCCAGGGGAGATCCCATCTGCTCAAGGACTGACCAGGCCCCGATCGCTAGCCAGTACTCCGGGAGGGTCTATCTTTATCACCAGTAAAGACCCTGAACTACACTGCATCGTCTCTGAGTGATTCCTGCTACCCCCATCATCCACGTCGGCTGCCCTGAGGCCATACCCATCCCGTTGGGGGTGATACTACCACGCTGCACAATCCTACCACCGGCCTCAGCGGTCTGCTCTGCAGCGGCAGCTCCTTCGCTGCATTCAACGGGTGGCGTAGTCGTCCAACATCTACCGCTAATACAACGCCACTTAGTCTGACTCCCTGGGCACGGACCGGGTCACCGCCACGAGACTACAACCCTCAACAGATCCGGCTCCGGGTAAGCTCCTGCATGCGCAACGCTGTGCGACACAGGCCCAGGGGTGCGTCAACTTTTGGCGTAGTCGGCAGGATTTCGTGCCCGCAACCACCGGGTACTGCGTGCCTGAAAAAGACTGTTCAAACTTACCAGTGGTGAAGATTCCCGCCATCCGTGGAGGTTTCCCGCCATCCGGCACCATCTTCTACCTTCTTCCCGCCATCCGCGAAGTTTTCCCGCCATCCGGCGCCATCTTCTGCCTTCTTCCCGCCATCCGTGGAGTTTTCCCGCCGTTGGACGCCATCTTGAAGACGCCGCGCGGGAAGAAGAGGGGCGTGGACTCCGAAAGCGCGCGAGAACTGAAGCCCCGCCTCACGTCCGGACGTGGCGTAAGGTCCTGGAAGGAGCCCAGCAGACGCCGACGTCACAGGAGCGCGACGGAAGGTCCTCAACCCTGACGATCCACTGCGGAGCCGCGGCCTACGGAAGAGGATCATCGCAAGGTAGGCCACGGTCCACTAGGGGAGAGGAAGATGTCGGATACGGAGGAGAGCTTCACTGCCTCAACCCCCGCCAGCGCCACCGCTGCTGCAGTCATGCCTTTCACCATGCCCTATATCCCGGGAGCGGCCTGGCTACCCCAGTACTCAGGGGAGTCACATACCCTGCATGACTTTAGAGAAAAGCTGGATAGCCTCTTCCAGGTGTATCCCCTCACAGAAGAGCAAAAAGTGAGCATCCTGGTGGCCCAATTAACCGGGGCAGCCCAAAGGGAGGTAAAGTCCTGGCCACCTGGGGGGAGGACTGTTGCAGGGATACTAACCCGGCTGAGGGACACCTTTGATACCCGCACCTCAGCCGAGATCAAGCTTAGATTCTACGGGTGCAAGCAGCGAGCACACGAGAGTATAAGGGACTATGCCCTGAACCTACAAGAGGCCCTGAGAGCTATTAAGCAGACCGACCCTGACGGCGTGGGAGACGAGGACAGGCTGTTGACTGAACAATTTATAGAGGGCTTATATTGCAATGCCCACCGAACCCAGTTGCGGGCAATGGCCTTACAGGACCCTCATCTGGGATTTGCACAGTTCAAGGACAGAGCCATCCGGGTGCTCCGAGAACCGGCACCAGGTGGCGTTGTGACCCACAGACGCCCCACTACCACTTACCACCAGGAGGCGGCGCCCTTGTCGGCAGGGCCTGTGGGAGCTGATGCGCAGGCTTTGAACAATGACCCGGCTCCAGACCTGCACCATCAGGTCCAAGAGCTAGCTAAAAGCGTTGCCGCGCTAACCCGAACTGTGCAGTCTTTACAGGTTTCCACTCCAGGGAAGATCCAGCTGGCATCCGGACCGGAGGACATCCCGTGGCGTCGACCAAGGAGGACCCCACCGGCCAGAGGAAGACCCAGCGACCGATAAAACGAGGACGGACAACCCATCTGCCGCCGCTGCAATCAACCCGGACATATGGCAAGGTACTGTCCTTTAAACTGGCACAACCTGGGGTAGAGGGCCAAACCCCAGGAAAAAGATCATCAGGCCCATCGAACTGGCGCGACAAATATGTGGGAGGACGTCCAGTCTTGCCTGTGGTACTGGATGGCATCCCTATGAGTGCCCTACTGGACACCGGGTCACAGGTTACCACTATCCCGTACGTGCTCTTCAAGCAGTACTGGAATGACTCGGATATCACCCGCTACCCTGACGACGATTTGAGTATCATCGCCAGCAATGGTCAGCCCGTGCCACAGATTGGATTTAAAGAGGTGACCATTAAAATCGGTAGCGTTGAACTGGCGGCACAGGGACTGATCATTGTAGACATTGACAAGCACGAGAGTCACCCAAAGATAACTCTAGGAACTAATGTAATTGAAAATTGTCTTGCAGAGGTGATTTTCCTTTTACAGCAGGTTGCCAAGAACGCCAGCTCCGGCCAGCAGCGAGTGCTCCAGAAAGAGATCCGGGCACTGATGCGACGGCAACAGATAGAACTCTCCGGTGGTGAGATTGGTAGCGTAAGAATGTGTGACCCTTTCCCTATTGCCATGCCCCCAAAAAGTGAAATGATGATTTGGTGCCGGGCAGCTATTGGTCTGAGAGGTAGAGATTACCAGGCAGTGGTAGAACCAGTTTACTCAGACAGTAGGCCCACCATTTTGACAGCACGGGGGGTGGTCAATGTACGCCATGGGAGGGTGCCCGTTCGCATAATAAATATCGGGAAGAGGGAAGTGTACCTGCCCCGGTATGCCACGCTAGCCAAATTGTATACCATCAATCAAAATTCCATACAGTCCGTAGAACCCTTGCCTCCATCTTCCTCGGAGGAAAGTAACGGCTCTAAGGAAACAATGGAGGACTGGTGTCAGCAACTACATTTGGGTACTGACTCCACTCCCTCACACCAGAGACAGGGAGTCTATCGGGTGGTTCAAGAGTACGAGAGAGTGTTTAGTAAACACCCGTTAGACTTCGGGCGAGTCAAGGGGGTAGAACACCACATCCCCACGGGAGACCATCTTCCCATAAAAGAGAAGTATCGACCCGTACCCCCTGCACACTACCAACACGCCAAGGGGATGCTTAGGGACATGAAGGAGGCTGGGGTGATCAGGGATAGCTGTAGCCCCTGGGCAGCTCCACTAGTCTTAGTCAAAAAGAAAGACAACACCATGAGGATGTGTGTAGATTACCGGAAAATCAACCGTATCACACACAAGGATGCGTACCCCTTACCAAGGATAGAGGAGTCTTTGGCTGCTTTAAGATCTGCTAACTTCTTCTCTACCTTGGATCTCACTAGCGGGTACTGGCAGGTTCCTGTAGCAGAGGCGGACCGGGAGAAGACCGCATTCACCACCCCGATGGGACTTAGCGAGTTTACCTGCATGCCGTTCGGACTCTGTAACGCACCAGGAACCTTTCAACGATTAATGGAGTGCTGTCTGGGCCACAGAAACTTCGAGACGGTCCTGTTGTACCTGGACGATGTCATCGTATATTCCAAGACTTATGAGGACCACCTGAAACACCTGGCGGAAGTGTTCGAAGCTCTGGCAAACTACGGCCTAAAGGTAAAACCCTCCAAGTGTCACCTCCTAAAACCAAAGGTGCAGTACCTGGGACACGTGGTGAGCGCTGACGGAGTGGCTCCCGACCCTGATAAGATCACCGCAATTAAGGAATGGCCAAGTCCCTCCAGTGTAAAGGAAGTGCGGCAGTTCCTCGGGTTGGTAGGCTATTACCGCAGATTCATCCCCGGTTTCACCAAAAAGGCAGCTCCTATGCAGGACCTCCTGATAGGCCAGTCCCGGAAGGCCAAGAACCAGAAGCCGCCCTTCAAATGGGAGAAGTTAGAAGAAGAGTCCTTCCGCCAGCTGAAGATGGCCCTCACGGGGGATGAAATCCTGGCGTACCCTGATTACAGCCAGCCCTTTATCCTCTACACCGACGCAAGTAACATCGGGCTAGGAGCCGTACTGTCCCAGATCCAGCAGGGGAAAGAACGAGTAATCGCTTACGCCAGTCGAAAACTGCGACCCACCGAAAGAAACCCTGAGAATTACAGCTCATTTAAGCTAGAGTTCCTGGCAGTGGTGTGGGCAGTCACCGAACGCTTTAAGCACTACCTCGCTTCTTCCCGGTTCACCGTGTACACGGATAACAACCCGTTGACACACCTGGACACGGCAAGACTCGGTGCCCTAGAGCAGAGATGGATGGCCCGTCTGTCCAACTACGAGTTCACAATCAAATACCGGGCAGGACGCTCCAATACCAACGCGGACGCCCTGTCCAGGATGCCAAACCTACCGGACGTAGGAGAAGATCCAGAGGGACTGGAAGAAGTCGAACTCCCCGCGTTCCACCGTCATGGGACTATCCAGTATTCCCATCGGGTAAGGAGTAAGCAAGCCGCTACGTTTAACCCCTTGCCTCACTACAACTGGGAGGAAACGCAAGACAGTGACCCTGCCGTCCGACTGGTGAAGGAGATGCTGACTCGGCCAGAGGCTCGCCTTGACCCAGACGCTCCGGAGGAAGCCAAACAACTGTGGGCTGAGAAGAGTCGACTGTTCCTTTACAAGGGGAAGTTGTGCCGCAGAATGGTTAACTCCCGGACGCATGAACTAATCTGGCAAGTAGTGGTGCCACGAAGAGACGCAGCCATGGTGATGGAGGCATACCACGACGGGGCTGGACACTTCGGAGGGAAGAAGCTGGAGTTCCTGCTGCGCGGGCGGTTCCACTGGGTAGGCATGAGGGGAACCATCGAGAGGTGGTGCAGAGACTGTGGCCCGTGCAACCTAAGAAGGAAGGACCGTGCCAGCCAGAAGACCCCCCTTCAGTCCATCGTCACCAAGCAGCCGTTGGAACTGGTAGCCTTGGATCATGTAAAACTGACCCCAAGCAGAAGTGGCTACGTCTACGCGTTAACCATTGTGGATCATTACTCCCGGTTCTTGGTTGTCGTCCCCGTTAAGGACTTAACAGCTCAAACAGCAGCTAGAGCCTTCCAGCAGCACTTCTGCCGTCCACACGGGTACCCGGACCAAGTGCTGACGGACCAGGGACCTGCCTTTGAAGCGGAGGTCTTCCAGGAATTCTGCAATCTGTATGGCTGCCGGAAGATAAGGACGACACCCTATCATCCGCAAACTAATGGACTTTGTGAGAAAATGAACCAGGTGGTAATGGATCTTCTGAAAACGTTGCCCCTGGAAGAACGCAGTCTGTGGCCTGAGAAGCTGCCCGACCGGGTGGACCTATACAACTACATCCCTGTAGGTTCCACCAACTGTACCCCGGCTTACCTAATGAGGGCAAGGCCTGGTAAGCTACCTGTTGACCTGGAGATGGGAGTCCTGACACCCGAGGACACTTCACCGGAAGCAGACTGGGACACAGAGAGGCAGCAGCAGTACCGGAAAGTACAGGAGAGCGTGGCGCGAAGTCTCTGTCTCGCTAGGGAAAGACAAGAGAAAACTTACAACCAGTATGCTCCCGCTGTTCCCCTGGTACCCGGAGAGCAGGTCTTGAAGAGGAAGAGACGGCTCCACAAGTTGGACGACCAGTGGGAGAAGGACCCGTACACCGTACTGCCCTCAAGCCACGACAACCCAAAGGTTTGTACCATCAGTAAAGACGGAGGGGAAACCACAGCCATTGTATCCCGGGATCACCTGAAGAAGTGTCCCGAACAGCTATGGAACCCAGAAGGAGAGCAAGAAGACCCTCGACCCGTAGAGGAAAGGGAAGATATGGTTAGTACTGTGCTCGGAGACTTCCCTCGGTCCTGGACTCAAGTCAATGGTGCAGTTGTGGTACCCGTCCTCACGTTCCTCCAACCAGCATCCCAAGTGCCTACGGAGCAACAGGTAGAGCTGGAAGAGCAGCCGGTCCAGGAGGCAGCAGACTCCACACAAGCAGAACAGGAGGATCAACCCTCTGCTCATAGTGAGCCTGCCGTACTCCTAGTGAGCCAAAGAGCCCGTAGACAGCTGCCCAGTTTACCCTTGACAGCTCCTACACCCTGTAGTTCAGGGTCAGACAGTCAGCTCCGTAGGTCCACTAGGGCCACTAGAGGCCAGTTACCCGCACGTTGGAGGATTTGAAGTGTTTAAATTGTTTTATTGTGGTCACCTGTCTGTTACTTGTAAATAATTATGTGTTTCTAGTTATCTTTAGGAGTCCTTGGTGGATTTACCGGGAATCCTTGTACAATTGGTTGGAGCGTAACCTAGGAATGGACTAAAGACTGTTAAGGACTCGGGGCAGGACAGACCCCTACCTGGTTACGTCTCCCTGTTTTGGTGAAATGGACACCTTGCTTTTCTTCAAAACTGCACCCGGTTGCGGACACGCCGTAACCATCTTTATGTGTTTTTCTTATTGTATTATTATTGTTTATACCTTGTTATGTTTTTCTAAAAATATGTTTAGTCCCGGAGTACTAAATTTCACTAGGGGGGAATGTGGCACCCCAGGGGTCTGGTTTCCACAGTAACAGCTATGTTATGTCTGAGAGCAGGTGGGAGGTCTCTTGGTCAGGGATCCTATGCATGCCACACCTCCTGCCCAGTCCTGGGAGGGGAAGAATTTCCCCTATATAAACCTAGGGCTGAGGCAGGGTTAGTGTGTAGAGAAGAAGTAGAGACAGAGAAGAGCAGCAGATATAGGAGAAGAACATCAGGAGCTCTGTGGGAGCAGTGCTATAAGGAGTCAGGGGCTGGCAGCTGCAGAGCTCGCCCTGACTGAGAAGCTATCACCGGACCCGGAGTCCGAGGCTGTGGGGACTAATCTTTACCCAGCAGCAGAAACCGCCCGGCAGGGGATTTCAGGTCCTCTGGCCAAGAAACCCGAAGGCACGGTCACACGCGTGGGACCAGCACCGCCGTCGTGGAGCGGACGCCACTAGAAGGCCCCGAGTCACCGGCCATACGGGTGAGCACCACACGGTACACTCAGGGACGTGGGCTACTTATACCCGCCTCTAGCAAGGTAGCCAGAAGAGTACAGTCAGTTTGGGAGGCCTACAACTCCGCCTGGCCAGGGGAGATCCCATCTGCTCAAGGACTGACCAGGCCCCGATCGCTAGCCAGTACTCCGGGAGGGTCTATCTTTATCACCAGTAAAGACCCTGAACTACACCGCATCGTCTCTGAGTGATTCCTGCTACCCCCATCATCCACGTCGGCTGCCCTGAGGCCATACCCCTCCCGTTGGGGGTGATACTACCACGCTGCACAATCCTACCACCGGCCTCAGCGGTCTGCCCTGCAGCGGCAGCTCCTTCGCTGCATTCAACGGGTGGCGTAGTCGTCCAACATCTACCGCTAATACAACGCCACTTAGTCTGACTCCCTGGGCACGGACCGGGTCACCGCCACGAGACTACAACCCTCAACAGATCCGGCTCCTGGTAAGCTCCTGCATGCGCAACGCTGTGCGACACAGGCCCAGGGGTGCGTCAGTAGGAGCTCAGGTCTCATTGTTTGAGCATTTTATCAATTTGCATTGTTGGTGTTCCATTGCTCTACAAATAAACAGAAAGCCTGGTTCAATATGTAATTAGCATATTAGCAAACAGCATTATTCACTGACCCTGTGCAAAGATAGCGGTACAGTAAGCTGTAGGAGCTGATATCAGATGATAAATAACAGCTATTCATCAATGAACAAATATAAACTCATGCTACATGAGAAGTCAACATTAGAGGGAAAGACACACAGCAAGAAGGACACACAGCAAGAAGAGAACACTCTGAAAATCGGCAAAATATAAATATAGACAAAAAGATACCACATACCATATCACACCATCACAACCTCTCCCCCTTCTTAATAAGTGTTATGTTCTGCTACCAGAGCTAAGGAAAGAGAGGAGATCTGTCCCTACGATAGAACTCAGCTGAATCCCTACGATGTAACAGGGAACCTGATCCTGCGATCAGACCTGCTAAAGTCCTAAGCTAGTCTGTACGGAGACCTATAGATGTGGGGAAGGAATCCCTACAAGTACTAAGGACTGGGAGGAAAATGGGACACCTCCTAACAGAAATAGTAGCAGACAGACGAACAAACAAAATATATAGAACATAGAGGTCCGTAGACCAAGCAAACTAACAGAGTTAGATACAGAGCACAGGCTAGCTAGAAAGTAGTTATACAATGAAGTCCAGCAAAGCCAGAAGGGCGGAGCAGGATTAAATAGGCCAACAAGGTCATGTGACCAGCAAAGGAAAAAACCTAAGAGCAAGGTTCTAACAGTACCCCCCCTTCTAAGAGGATCCTCCGGATCCCCTAGGACCAGGCTTATCAGGAAATCTCCTGTGAAACGCTCTGATAAGTCTGGACGCGGAAACATCATCTGACCTCACCCAAGAGTTATCCTCGGGTCCGAAACCTTTCCAGGCCACAAGATACTGCAGACTACCTCTATACCGTCTAGAGTTAAGGATGCGAGAAATTTCATATTCCCCGTCCTCCACCACCGGAGGAACAGAGGCAGAGGCGTCACCATCCGACACAACAGCTTTTTTTAACAGAGAGACATGAAATACCGGATTAATTCTCCAGGAGGTTGGAACCTCCAACCTAACAGCAGATTGGTTGACAACCTGAAGCACCTTAAAGGGCCCTACAAACTTGGGACCCAATTTCTTAGAAGGAATCCTCAACCGCAGATTCCTAGAGGACAACCAAACCATGTAACCAACAGCGAACAAAACCTCCTGTCGTTTCCTATCAAAGTAGTCTTTAGATTTTCTGTTGGCCTCCTGAAGATTACCACGCACATCCGTCCAAACTCTCTCCAAATCACCGGAAAAATTCTCCTCCTCAGGCACGGCAGATCCCAACTTGGAGAACGACCCAAACGACGGATGTCTCCCAGAACAACAAAAAAAAGGCGAACAACCAGCAGAAGAAGATGTATGATTGTTCAGAGCAAATTCAGCAAGTGGCAGAAACTCAGACCACCCCTCTTGATTGTCTGCCACAAAACAACGCAAGAACTGCTCAACATCCTGGTTTTTCCTTTCTGTCTGGCCATTAGATTCAGGATGATATCCGGACGAGAACGACAAATGAACTCCCAACCTGTCACAAAAGGCACGCCAAAAACGAGCCACGAACTGAGGTCCCCTATCAGAAACAATGTCAGTAGGAACGCCATGAAGTCTGACAATTTCCTTGACAAAGGCCTTAGCGAGAGTTTTAGCGCAGGGCAGTTTGACGAAGGGAACCAAGTGACACATCTTGCTAAAACGGTCCACGACCACCCAGATGACAGTAAAACCCTCAGAGGGGGGAAGGTCAGTTATAAAGTCCATAGCCAAATGTGTCCAAGGAGCACTGGGAACCTCCAAAGGACAAAGCAACCCCGCAGCAGGAGTATGTGAGGACTTAGATCTAGCACATATAGTACATTGACGCACCCACTTAATGACCTCCTTCTGACATCCAGGCCACCAAAAACTGCGACCCACCAGTCTCTTGGTCTCAGAGATTCTGGGATGACCTGCCAACTGAGACTCGTGACACTCAACAAACAAATCTCTCCTAAAGGTCCCAGGCACAAACAACCTCCCATGAGGAGTGTTAGATGGGGCATTCTCCTGTGCTTTAAGAATCTCATCTTCCAAAACGGAGTCCAAAGCAGCTATCACAACACCTTCTTGTAAAATGTTCTCCTCTTTCTCAGCACCGACTATGGGAGAAAAACTGCGAGACAAGGCATCCGCCTTAACATTCTTAGTACCAGGGATGTAAGTAACGGAGAAATTAAACTGCGAGAAAAACAGTGCCCACCTAGCCTGACGGGCATTCAGGCGCTTGGCAGCATCAAGATATATCAGATTTTTATGATCCGTAAGAACCTGAACGGGAAATTCCGCACCTTCCAAGAAGTGGCGCCAGTGTTCAAATGCGAGTTTAATAGCCAATAATTCCCGATTACCAATATCGTAATTCAGTTCAGTCTCCGAAAATTTTTTTGAAAAAAAGGCACAGGGATGTAATCCATCCCCGTTATCCTGAGACAATACTGCGCCAACCCCCACAGAGGAAGCATCAACCTCAACCAAAAACGGCCTAGTAACATCAGGCTGCATAAGGATGGGAGCAGAGGTGAACCTCTCCTTGAGATACACAAAAGCTTCAATGGCCTCAGAAGACCACTGAACCGCATCAGCACCTTTCCTGGTGAGATCGGTCAGAGGTTTGACAATACTAGAAAAATTTTTTATGAATTTTCTGTAATAATTGGCGAAATCTAAAAACCTCTGTATCGATTTCAAACCAATAGGCCTAGGCCATTCCTGTACAGCTTGAACTTTAACCGGGTCCATCTCAAAACCTTCACTGGAGACAATGTAGCCCAAAAAACTAATTCTCTGTACAGCGAACTCACATTTCTCCAGCTTAGCAAAAAGCGAATTGTCCATTAATAACTGTAATACCTCACGTACGCTCCGCCAATGAGACTCCAGATCCGGCGAATAAATCAAAATGTCATCCAAATACACAACCACATTTTTGCCGATCAAAGGTCTAAGGATGTCATTAATCAGATTCTGAAAAAATGCAGGAGCATTAGTAAGACCAAAAGGCATCATCAGATTCTCAAAATGACCCACAGGAGTGTTAAAAGCAGTCTTCCATTCGTCACCCTCCTTCATGCGCAACAGATTGTATGCCCCCCGAAGGTCAATTTTAGAGAACCACTTGGCCCCCATTAACTGGTTAAACAGATCAGGAATCAATGGCAGTGGGTAAGGATTGCGTACAGTAATTTTGTTAATTTCACGAAAATCCAGACAAGGACGTAAACCGCCGTCCTTTTTTTTTACAAAAAAAAATCCAACCGCCACAGGAGACTTAGAGGGCCTAATGTGACCGGCGGCCAAACTTGTCTGTATGTATTCCTCCAAAGCCTTCCTCTCAGGAATAGTAAGGTTAAATAAACGACTTTTAGGAAGAGTCGCTCCAGGGACAAATTCAATAGAACAATCATAGTCTCTATGGAGAGGCAAAATCTGCGATTCCTTCTCAGAAAAAACTCTCCAAAAATCCTGAATAGGAACAGGCAATTCTCCCCTATCCACAGCTGCAATACGCCCGTTACAACACTTGTCATAACACTTAGGGCTCCAGGATTTAATTTCACTGGTAGACCAATCCAGTACAGGATTGTGAAATTTTAACCAGGGCAATCCCAATATTACTGGAAAAGGCAAGTTATTCAAAACTACCAAATCCAATTTCTCATGGTGAACACCATTAATAGTGAGAGGAAATTCACAGACCTTGAGAGTAATATTCTTCAAAGGGGAACCATCCACAGAAACCACAGCAATGGGGGATGATAAAGGTTCGGGTTTTAAATTGAGTCTTTCCAAGAATCCCCCATCAATTACATTCAGAGTAGACGCACAATCAACAAACACCCGAAATTACATTAATTTTTCCTGAGCAATCGTGGAAGCAGCTAAAAATACACCCTTGAAATTTAGACAGGCAATACGGGCATGACTGACCATTTTTTTTTCTTTCTTCATACGAAGCTCACAGTCTTTAATCAAATGACCAGATTTTCCGCAATAGAAACACAAGCCTTCAAAAAATCGACGGTCTTTTTCTTGAGAGCGAGGTGCCACTGATCCAATCTCCATCGGTTCACCACTGTTAGTACACACATTCTCATAACCAGAAACTGACATAGCAGAGGATTTGCTCTCATTAACCCTTGCACGCAGTCTTCTATCCACCCGTATAGCTAATTGCATAGCCTGTTGCAAATCTTCAGGTGTAGGATAAGCAATTAGCAGGTCTTTAACCCTTTCATTGAGCCCAGCAAGAAATAGACTTTTCAGAGCAGAATCGTTCCACCCTGTTTGAGTAGACCAACGACGGAAATGAGTACAATATTTTTCCACATTACCTGATCCCTGTTTCAAACGTCTCAACTCAGTCTCAGCTGATGCGACACGGTCAGGATCATCATATAATAGTCCCAAAGCAGAAAAAAAAATATCCACTGATCTGAAGCATGTATCACTAGGTTGCAAAGAAAAGGCCCACTCCTGAGGCTCTTTGCGCAAAAGTGACATTATGAACCCTATGCGCTGGGATTCATCCCCAGAGGACTTGGGTCTCAAACAAAAATACAATAAGCAAGCATTTTTAAATGAAAAAAATTCTCGGTGTTCACCAAAAAATAAATCCTGCAAACATACCTTAGGCTCCAAGAAATGTGCTCCAGGACAGTTACTCACGTGCTGACGGAGCTCGGCCACCTCCAGAGAGAGTCCCTGCAGGCGATGAGCCAAATCCTGAACCGACACCATGATGGAACAGAAAAATCTTTCCTTAGAGAATTTGCAGGCTGGACTTACTGTTATGTTCTGCTACCAGAGCTAAGGAAAGAGAGGAGATCTGTCCCTACGATAGAACTCAGCTGAATCCCTACGATGTAACAGGGAACCTGATCCTGCGATCAGACCTGCTAAAGTCCTAAGCTAGTCTGTACGGAGACCTATAGATGTGGGGAAGGAATCCCTACAAGTACTAAGGACTGGGAGGAAAATCGGACACCTCCTAACAGAAATAGTAGCAGACAGACGAACAAACAAAATATATAGAACATAGAGGTCCGTAGACCAAGCAAACTAACAGAGTTAGATACAGAGCACAGGCTAGCTAGAAAGTAGTTATACAATGAAGTCCAGCAAAGCCAGAAGGGCGGAGCAGGATTAAATAGGCCAACAAGGTCATGTGACCAGCAAAGGAAAAAACCTAAGAGCAAGGTTCTAACAATAAGTGAGCATGCCATGAGGTCTACACAAACCTCTGGCCTTCTCATTTTTGTCCACATTGCTCAACTGTTTATAGTTCCTGGAAAAGTGGTAGGGGTAGGTCGGCCTGAGAGAGTCTATGGTTCTTCTCGTTGGGACAGTCCATCAGCGTTCTGGTGTTAGCTTCCCCATTTGTATTGGGTGGAGAAGCTGTAGGGTTGTAAAGACAAGCTCCACTGCTGCAATCGTCCATTCTTCCCTGATACACGGTTCAGCCATGTGAGAGCGTTGTGGTCTTTCACAATTTTAAAGTCTCTGCCATACAAGTATGGCTGCAATTTTTGGCAAGGCACTCCTTTTCAATGGTGGTATAGGCAACTTCCCGATCCAGTAGTTTCTGACTGGCCAAAACAACAGGATGTTCTTCTCCAGCGGCGTTCACTTGGCTAAGTACTGCCCCAATCCCGAAGGTGGAGGCATCTGTCTGCACGAGGAACCTGCGCTTATAGTCAGGGGCAGCCAAGACAGGAGCAGTGATGAGGGCGGTCTTTAATTCTGAAAAGGCATCCTCGCATGCAGTCACATTCCTAGGCATGTTCTTGGGGGTCAAGTCGGTTAGGGGCTTGGCCAAGGTGCTGAACTTAGAAATAAATTTGTGATGTTAACCAGCAGCTCCTAAAATTGTAAGTACCTGCTTCCTAGTCTGGGGTCTACACCAGTTGCTAATGGCTACCACCTTGGCAGGCTCAGGCCTTAGGGTCCCACCCCCTACTCTATGCCCCAGGTACTGAACCTCAGCCATCCCCAACTGGCATTTATCAGGGTGAATACTCAGTCCCGCAGTCAGGATACACTCCCGTACTATGCCCAGGTGTTTAAGATGTTCCTCCCAGGTTGTGCTAAAAATGGTAATGTCATCCAAGTAAGCACAGGCAAAGTCCTGACATTGTTCTAACAGTTGATCTAACAGTCTCTGGAAAGTAGTGGGGGCAATTTTCATCCCTAATAGCATTCCGAGGAACTCAAAAAGCCCAAATGGAGTTATGAAGGCCAAGCGCTCCTGAGCGTCCTCCATTATGGGTATCTGCCAGTACCCCTTGCTCAAGTCTAACATGGTTACAAATTGGCTAAACGATCCAATTGATCATCAATCCTGGGCATGGGGTATGCATCACTCTTGGTGGCATCATTTAATCGTTGGTAATCAATGCAGAACCGCGTTGTACCATCTTGGGGATCAGGACAACAAGAGAGGCCCAAGAGCTGTGAGATGGCTGAATAACATCCAGTTGTTTTATCTCCTCCAGTTCGTTCTTTATCATGCCTTGAACAGACTCTGGAACCCGATAGGCAGCCTGCGATGGGGCGTTGTCCAGAGGTTTCCTCATGGTGGCTGGTGAGAGTAGTCCACCCCAGCTTTGAGGAGAAATCAGCAGCCCTCGGTCTTAGTATGTTGAAAAGCCTTAGTTACCTACCGGTAACGGGATTTTTCGGAGCCCATGACAGCACCACGTGAGAGAGAGGATCCGCCCATCAAGGACAGGAAACCTACAGGTTAAAAAGGGCGGCCCTCTCTTTCCGCCTCAGTTTAGTTAACAGAGCATGAGAGTACCGCCAAGGTTAGTTATAACAAAACATAATCACATTAAATACATTACTTTTCATCAATTTCCCACAAGGGTGCACAAAAAGAAATCAAATCTACAGGAGTGCACAACACCAGTGAAGGGAGGGAATATATGGGTGCTGTCATGGGCTCCGAAAAATCCCGTTACCGGTAAGTAACTAAGGCTTTATTCGGTCGTCCATGACAGCACCACGTGAGAGAATTACAGAGACGAAGGAAATTAGGGAGGGACCACAGCTTGAAGCACCCTTCTCCCGAAAGTGAGATCTGCAGAGCCACCCAGATCCAATCTATAATGCCTATAGAAAGTAGAGGGAGAAGACCAAGTGGCAGCCTTACAAATCTCCTCAATGGAAAGCCCTGTCTTCTCCGCCCAGGAGGTTGACACCGCTCTGGTAGAATGCGCCCTCAATCCCTCCGGTATCTCTTTATCCCCTGAGGAGTATGCGAGGGAAATGGCCTCCTTGATCCATCTAGCGATTGTAGCCTTTGAGGCCTTACAACCCTTCCTAGCCCCCTGATAGCAAATAAATAGGGACTTATCCTTTCTAAAGCCATGTGATACTTCTAAGTACCTTAGTACGCACCTTCTAACGTCTAAAGTGTGAAGTCTCTCCTCTTTTTGATTTTTGGGCGGAAAGCAAAAAGTTGGGAGAACTATTTCCTGGGTTCTATGGAATCGAGTGGCCACTTTAGGAAGAAAGGCTGGATCAGGTTTTAATATAATCCTATCGTCCAGAATTTGCGTGAATGGAGGGCATATTGAAAGGGCCTGTAGGTCACTGACTCTCCTGGCTGAAGTTAGGGCTACTAACAGGACCGTCTTTAGGAAAATAATTTTGGGGGAGACTAAATCTAGTGGCTCAAAAGGAGGACTGGTCAAGGCATCTAAGACATAATTCAAATCCCAGGGAGACATCTTTGCTTTGGTAATGGGTCTACACCTAAAGGAAGCTTTTATAAAACGGCCTATCCAATAGTTATCTGCAATATTGGAAGAAAATAAAGCTCCCAAAGCCGACACCTGTACTTTCAAGGTACTGGTAGTGAGACCTAATTCTAAGCCTCGCTGCAGAAATTCCAGAATTTTCCCAATAGGGGGCCCCTCCTCCACCTTAACTTCTGCAAAGGACAGAAACTTCCTCCAGGTCCTGGCATAAATACGGGTGGTAACAGGTTTTCTGCTAGCCAGGAGAGTATTCACTACATTTGCGGGGAATCCTTTGTTGGTCAATAACACCCTCTCAAATTCCACGCCATCAAATGTAGACTCGGGGTTGGAGGATGGGAAAGTGGCCCTTGAGTGAGGAGGTCCGGAATCTCCGGAAGAACCCAGGGATCTGATATGGACATCTTCCGGAGACAAGGGAACCACGGTCTTTTGGGCCAAAAGGGACATACGAGTATCACTCTGGCCCGGTCTGCCCTGATCTTTTTTATCACCGCTGGGAGCAGGATCATGGGAGGGAAGGCATATGCCAGAGGAAACCTCCAGGGAACCATAAAGGCGTCCACTGCCAGGGGTCCTTCTCTGGGGTCTAAGGAACAAAAATTTTCCACTTTCCGATTGGCTCTTGTTGCGAATAAGTCCACAGAAAGAAGGCCCCACATCTCTACGATTCTGGAGAATATTTGTGCATTTAGGGACCACTCTCCTTCTTTTACAGAAGTACGGCTGAGGATATCCGCTGTGATGTTTTCCTTGCCTTTTAGATGAGTAGCCGAAAGAGAGAGACAGTGATCTTCGGCTTTCAGCAGAAGTGCGTTCGCTACCCTCATCAAGTTTCTTGAGCGGGTTCCCCCTTGGTGGTTTATGTAAGCTACCGTGACTTGATTGTCCGAGAGTACACGGACATGCTGGTCCTGAAAATATATAAGGAACTCGTTGAACGCATGCTGAACTGCCAGAAGCTCCTTAACATTTGATGACAACTGTTGCTCACTGCTTGACCAGGTTCCCTGCACTAATTTCCCTTCAAAGTGAGCTCCCCAACCTGTAGCACTTGCATCAGTGGACAAGACTGCAGTTGGACTACATTCCCAGGGAACCCCTTTAGCAAGATTGTCTTGTTGTAACCACCAACGAAGGGACCATATGGCATGAGGACCTAGCGTAAACTTACGGTCTAGATGCCCCTCTAAAGCTGCGTTATTGTACAACACATCCCACTGAAAGGCTCTTGAATGCAATTGTGACCAACGAACCGCAGGAAAAGTGGAGGTGAAGGTTCCCAATAGTGACATGGCCTTACGGAGTGACATAGAAGGTTTACGTATACATTGTTCTACCAACTCCCGGATTCTATCAATTTTCTCTTCTGGAAGACAACATAGCTGTTTCCTGGAATCTAATATGACCCCCAGATATTGTTGTACCTTGAGTGGAGATAGTCTAGATTTTTCTAAATTTAGAAACCACCCCAGACCGACATGTTCTCCTGCAGGTGGGTCTCGCATTGAACCAACGAATTCCCCACTATCAGGAGATCATCCAGGTAAGGGATAATTAGAATGTCCCTTTCTCTTATATGGGCCATAACTTCCGCCATTACTTTAGTAAAATCCCGTGGGGCTATAGCTAAACCGAAGGGGAGTGCAGTGTATTGGAAGTGTTTAACCACCCCGTCTATTTCAATGGCCAGCCTCAAGTATTTCTGGTAATCACTATGAATTGGGATATGGTAATACGCATCTTTGAGATCGAGCACTACCATATAGCAGTGGGGAAAAAGTAACTTTATTACGGATTTTAAAGACTCCATTTTAAAGGTGTGTATTTTAAGGAAATTATTCAGGGATTTCAGATTTATAATTGTCCTGAAACTTCCATCCGGTTTCGGAATCAAGAAGAGCGGGGAGTAGAAACCAAGACCCTTTTCAGCTTCCGGAACCTCAATCAGGACGTGCTTTCTTATTAGGGTTTGTACTTCCGAAACGAGGGCAGCCTGGCGTTCTGGGGAAGAACTGGAGGGAACAACCATGAACCTTTCGTGAGGCAATGCTTTAAATTGAAACTTAAGACCATACTTAATCAGGCTCAAAATCCAATTACTATGAGAAATCTGTTCCCAAGCTGGGACAAAAAATGACAATCTCCCTCCCACCTGGGCTGATTGTGTATCCCCTGTCTTCTGCTCATTTTTTGGAGACGGACCAAAGAGTAGACCTCTACCTTTTCGACCTCTTTCATCAGACTTGTCTTGCTCCCTGAAATATCTCTTCCGGAAAAATTTCCTCTTCCGGAACGATCTCTTAAAGGAGGGTAGAGGTACTGATGGAAACCCCTTCTTAGGGTCCCACGCTTTCTCCAATAAGTCGTCCATGGTCTGACCAAAGTGGTATTCCCCTTCACACGGGATTGTACACAGTCTGGACTTAGTCTGTAAATCCCCTGGCCAGCTTTTAATCCACAAGACTCGCCGAGCCGCATTTGACAGTGCTGCTGACTTTGCTGCCAACCTCACCGAGTCCACAGATGCATCAGCAAGAAAAGCTGCCGCCCCCTGAACCAGAGGAAGGGAAGAAATAATGTCTTTCCTAGAAGTCCCATCCTTCAACTGACTGTCTAGCTGTTCAAGCCACACCATCAGGGCTCTGGACGTACAGGTAGCTGCTACTGTTGGTCTCAGTGCTCCCGCAACTGTCTCCCATGCCCCTTTCAGGAAAGTATCAGCCCGTCTGTCTAGGGGGTCTGTCAATGCACCCATATCATCGAACGGGAGGGAAGTTCTTTTCGCTGCTTTAGTAACAGCAACATCCAGCTTGGGTGCTTTTAACCAGGAGGAACACATAGCATCCTCAAACGGATATTTCCTTTTAAAGGATGGAGGAACACTACCCTTCTTGTCAGGCTTTTTCCACTCCTTATCAATGAGGTCTTTCACCCTTGAATTTACTGGAAAGACCCTTCTCTTCTTTAGCCCCAGACCACCAAACATAACATCCTCAGCTGACTTCTCTACCCTCGAGTCCACTATCCCCATTGTAGATCGGACGGCTTTTACTAGGGCATCGACCTCCTTCAGGGGGAAGCACTGTCTGTCTGGCTCACTATCAGAGGAAGAGAAGGCGGAGGAGGAAGCGACCGATAGCTCAGAGTCTGGGTTTCTTGAGGAATATGCCCAGACTCTGAACCTTGCAATGCTTTGCCTATTTCTTCCCTTATTAAAGTTCTTAGGCCTAGGGAAAAATCTGGGGTCTCCTCCGATATCATTTTGCTGATACAAAGCTGACACAACCTTTTGCTATAAGAATCAGGGAGTGGACAGCTGCATAAGACACACTCTCTTTGCTTGGACTTCGAGGAACATTTCTTGCTCTAAAAGAAAGTCATAGATAGAAAGAAGGAGGAAACATTAGTAGAACTTTCACGAAGATTCCACTCACCCCACAGAACCTTCGGTACCGTAGAAGCAGAAGAATCCAGCATGCATGGCGAGGAATCACGCCGCACCGGACCGTCCTTCCTGCTCTTAGTGGTAGCTCTTCTAGTTGTACGACCAGACCCTAGCCGGGAATGACGCTGCGCCACTAGTTGTGAGGGCTCCCCAGAGGGCTGCTCCTGCAGCAGATGTTGTTGCCTAGGTGACAGCTCCTGTGAATCTTCCATAGCTTACAATGTAAGAATGGGCTGGGAAGCACCTCTGTATGTTACCAGACCGGTACCATGTGTGGGTGTGTGTTTCTTTTTTTTTTTTACCCAGGAGGGTGTTACCTGCTCCTTGGTCTTCCTCCCCAGGTCCAGGTGGGATCCAGGTGGGCTACTCACCGCCAGGTCCTCAATCCCCCGGCGTTCAGCTGCTCGCGCCAAAAAATTCAAACGAGCCCCGCCCCTTCCGGTGACGTCACAGGGCTTCCTGCCCGGCGCACCGGAAGTCGCGTCAGAAGGTCGCGCCCGTCACGTGCGCCGCCGGCGCGACCTGGATCTCCTGCAAGCGGTAGCGAGGGGGGGGAGGAAGCCCGCTAGCGGCCCCACACCTGGCGGACATCTACCTCCCGTGAGGCGATGTCGCGCCGGCCGCAACGCTCACGGAGGCGCCCCCATGAGCCCTGCCGTGGCGTCTCCAGAGGACCGGGACGGACCGGCTCCAACCACCTGCTGTGGCCCTCTCTGGGACAGGAGTCCATCTTCTGCAGGTAAGCCTGCAAGGTCCCCCATCATGGACAGGAAACCTAAACTGAGGCGGAAAGAGAGGGCCGCCCTTTTTAACCTGTAGGTTTCCTGTCCTTGATGGGCGGATCCTCTCTCTCACGTGGTGCTGTCATGGACGACCGAATAAATATCGTTCTTTTGTGCTGTATATCCGATAAATGGGAGCCCAGAGGTACTTATTCCAGGGATCCTGCTGCTTGGGCGACCTGGAGAAAGTCGGGGAGATACTCGTCCTCGGCGGTATCACTAGGGGGGTGGCAGACGGCTAGAATAGGCATAGATTGGTTGTGATATTCTTTCAGCATGTTGATGTGAACGGTCTTTTGTCGTTAACCACTAGGGTCCAGAGCAATAACGTAGTTAATGTCATTAATTTTCTTGACAACCTGATAAGGGCCTTCCTATGCTGCTTGAAGCTTGTTGGCAGGGGAAGCAATAATCATGAACACTTGTTGTCCTTCCATAAATTCCCGGGTCCTGGCGTTACGGTCATACCAGGTCTTTTGCCTTGACTGGGCCATTCGCTGGTGCTCTTTAGCCAAGGTAGCTAGCTGGGCAAGACGGACTCTGGACTCTGGAACATAGGGAATGACGGGCATTCCAGTGTCTGAGATATCTCCCTGCCAGTGTTCTTTCAGAAAAGCGAGAGGCCCACAGAACTTCCGGCCAAACAGTAGTTCGAAAGGAGAGAATCCTGTGGACTATATTTCTTAGGGATCCATTAAAGCGTTCTCATAGTCCGTTGGTCTGCGTGTGATAATGGGGTGGTTCGAATGGCTCGAACACCACAGGTATGCCATAGGGACTGGACCAGATCTGACATGAACTGAGTCCCTTGATCTAATAATATTTCACTGGAAAACCCTACCCAGGTAAAGATGGTAACAAGAGCCTCGGCTACCTTTAATGCTGTAATACTGGAAGGGCCACGGCTTCAGGATACCGAGTGGCATAGTCCACCACTGTCAGGATACATTTTTTCCCCGACTGGCTGGGGTGGGCAAGAGGTCCTATGATGTCCATAGCTACACGTTGAAATGGTTCTTCAATTATGGGCAGGGATTGCAGGGGTACCTTATGTCGAGCAGGTGCTGCAATAATAGGCTACCGACAGCAAGATGACAGGCCAGTAAAAACTTTGGGTGAGTCTCATAACCATAATCAAAACGCACAGAAGCTCTCTGTATATATTTGTAAGTACCCTCCGCCAGGACAGTGGGAATTCCCGGACCCTGGGGAATTGCCTCAGGTCGAACCACACGGGGGTCAGCGAATGCCCCCGTGTCTCTAAATCCCGACAATTTGTATCCATCAATTAAGACATCCTGCAGGTGACGTTGCCGTTGCTCTGGGCAGCTTGGGGACAAAGGCTGGAGGTCATAAACTCCAGAAGGGGTATCTATGGTGCCAGGGTCGGTAGTCCACTCTGGTGGGGGTGGTGGTAACTCTTCCTTAGGCAGGATGAAGTGTACAAGATGCATTGAATGATGTGGGGCTCCCTCCGAATCCTTGAGGAATAGCTAGATTGCAAATGCCCAGGTTGCCCACACCCATAACATCTCCTCTCTGTTATTCCCCCAGGTCGTGGTCGAAACTGTTGGGGGCCGGGATTATGGAGAGTGGTTGTGTGGCACCCTGCTATAACAGGTACCACCGGACCCAAAAGGGTGCATGGATGGACTTCTCCACAAGAGGCCCTCACTACAAACAAACACCTCCACCCTTCCACCTCAAACCACCGGAGGGAGCCTGTTCGGGAGATATATATATGGAGAGTGGAGTCAGGCAGCGGAGTTCAGTCTGAGAGCATGCTGACGCTGAGAGCAGTGAAGACGCAGCACGTCTGCTGCTGTATTGAGGGCCCCAAGTGTGGCCGGAGGCAAAGAGGAGAGGAGAGAGGAGTTGAGGGGGCAGAGGAGCATCATAGGCTTACCCCAAGACACAAACCGGACACCGGGTCCGCACCTACAGGGTCCTCTATACCCAGTAGGGACTACCGGCATACCAGGAGGCTTCCAAACCCCTGGTCATCCTGAAGCTACCAGCAATAACAGGACTAGGAACAACAAAGGCCTGGTGTCCAGGGATAGTGGTTGCCAAAGAAAGGTCCTACTACCAAGCGGTCAGGTGAGAGAGCAACACAACACAGAAGCTAGGCCAAGTTCCAGGCTGACCAGAAGCTTAGAGAGAGGAAGACACGGATCAGGAGGCCTTATACCCGCTCACTGGGGAAAAGTCCTGAAGTGCACCCTTCCTAACAAGTACCCTGGACCATACCTGCCATTACACCAGCAAAGGTACTGAAGCGAATCCCCTGTGTGCGTGTCCGTCATTCCCCCTGACCCGACCGGGCCATCTCTCACCTGCATCCCTTCCATCAACTCTGCCCCGGGGGTCCGCTCCACCTGTGGGGAGCAGAAACATCCCAGCTGTCATCTCATCACCCCCGGAGGTCTGCAGCAGCGCCGGTAACCATTACCAGAAACCACCGGTGGCGTCACGAAACAAACTGTACACTAAAAACCCCTTTTTCAAGAGAGACCCCAAAGTACGGGCCCGGGAGCAGACTGCCGTGACATCCTAAGTAAGGTAAAAGGCCCGGGTACCGAGTCCCCTATATCCCCCTGGGTGACACAGTTGTCTTCGGCCTGCGGCTGGGTGGAGGGGAAGATATATCTGGAGGGGGCCTGAGCGCGAGAGCGGGCTGTGGTTTATTTTCCAGAAGTCTCCTCCATTGCGGTTAGGATAGTAAGGGCCTCATCGGCCAGGGCTGCAGCTCTATCCATGGTGGCACCCCATTTCCCCTACTCCATCAGGTTGTATAGTTACAATTGTTGTGTAGCTTTTTCCATAAGGTAGCATTATTTATTACATATTTTCCAGTGTATACTTTGCTTAGATACACCCTACTGAGTTTATCTTCTGACACTAGTCTACATTACACTATTGAGCAGTATCTAGTATACTCAGTAATATCTGCTTGCAAATATCTTGTACTCTGAAATATAGTCTACAGGGTCGGCTCCAGGTTTTTCTGGGCTCCGGGCAAAAGAGTCTCAGTGGCCCCTTTAACACATACCACGATTCATGAAGCACAGATACCGCAGAGAAATATATATATATATATATATAACAAGGCCAAAGATTTCACTTCTTACATTACATGAGTGATATCTATTGTAAATATCACAATAGCTCAGAAACCGGCAAATCCTCACAGCGCACAGTGCAGACCGGGAAATATAGTGCTCCATACAGTATTATGGGCCCCATATAATGCTTCATACAGAATGGACCCCATATAATGCTACATACAGGATACAGGCCCCCATATAATGCTCCATGCAGGATGGGCCCCATATAATGATCCATACAGAATAGTGGCCCCATATAATTCTCCATATAGGATACTGGCCCCCATATAATGCTCCATACAGAATAATGGACCCCATATAATGCTCCATGAAGAATACTGGCCCCCATATAATGCTCCATGCATGATACTGGTCCCCATATAATGCTGCTTGCAGAATACTGGCCCCCATATATTGCTGCATGATGTATGGCACAAATATGCTGTATGGCCCCGATATGCTGTATGGCCCCCATATAATTCTGTAGGCTCTATGGGCCCCAAATATTGCTGTATGGCCCCCATATATTGCTCCATGGTGTATGGCCCCCATATGCTGTATAGCCCCATATGCTGTATGGCCCCCATATGCTGTATGGCCCCCATATAATGCTGCAGGCTCTATGGGCCCCAAATATTGCTTTATGGCCCCCATATATTGCTCCATGCTGTATGGCCCCCATATGCTGTATGGCCCCCCATATATTGATCCATGCTTCCATACATAAAATAATCAAATACTCCCCTCACCTCTCCTGCTGCCGCAGCTCTGTTCTGCTGTGGACTCCTCAGCGTCGCCGTCTTCCCGCTCTCTGCGCTGTGACGGCTCAGCAGAGGGCACGCTGGAAAGACGTCATCGCACCCTCTGACCTGTGAGGTCACAGTCAGGAGATGCGGAAGAGGCCAGAGCTGCTGCGGAGGCACGGGGAGAGGTAAGTATTGTGCCAGGGCCCTGAGCAAGTGGCGGGGGGGCACTCGCGGGCGCTGGCACCGGACTTCTCTTCTCATAGGCCCCATAGCATGCTGGGGTGCCCGATGGCGAGTGCCCCACCCCCCGCCTGCTCAGGGCCCCAGCACTTGCCCGGGTGCGCCGGGCGCTGACGCCGGGTGCTGACGCCGGGCGCTGACGCCGGGTGCTGACGCCGGGCCTGACCGTCTATGCACTGATTCTATCTGCATTTCTGCACCATGTTAGCACTTTTTACTTCGCCTTTGATTACTCAACATTTGTTTGCTTTTCACCTTTTAGGCCGTATATACTTGACATTCGTCTTTAATTTGATGTCCTTGGGATGAGGTGCCTGCTCTGTATAAGGATATTCTGCCCATGACTACCATAATATTTATAACATATAATACCTGTTGCTGTGTAAAGATGTTAGACTTTAAATCATTGAAGCAGATATACTTCTGCAATCGGATTTGTGTTCTAGAGCTTTTGAATTGTTCACCATGTTTGGTAAGATCCTGGATCTGATTTACCTTTGTTCCAACAGCGGCCGCTATGGGCGCAAAGGCCATTAAGATTTAGTAGTGTACAGAGAAATAATACTGAGACAGAAGCCGTAAGTTGTACCTGCACCGATGGGTGGTGTTGTCTGTACCTGCACCGATGGGTGGTGTTGTCTGTACCTGCACCGATGGGTGGTGTTGTCTGTACCTGCACCGATGGGTGGTGTTGTCTGTACCTGCACCGATGGGTGGTGTTGTCTGTACCTGCACCGATGGGTGGTGTTGTCTGTACCGGCCCATGCAGCGTTGTGAAGACTTCCAGGGGTTTTTCTGTCTTGGTGAAATTGCTTCTCTGATCTTTCAGACGGATGATGTTTACAAGCTCCTTGGTGACGAAGTGAGTATATATATATATATAGTATATACAGTACAGACTAAAAGTTTGGACACACCTTCTCATTTAAAGATTTTTCTGTATTTTCATGACTATGAAAATTGTACATTCATACTGAAGGCATCAAAACTATGAATTACCACATGTGGAATTATATACTTAACAAAAAAGTGTGAAACAACTGAAAATATGTCTTATATTCTAGGTTCTTCAAAGTAGCCACCTTTTGCTTTGATGACTGCTTTGCACACTCTTGGCATTCTCTTGATGACCTTCAAGAGGTAGTCACCGGAAATGGTCTTCACTTCACAGGTGTGCCCTGTCAGGTTTAATAAGTGGGATTTCTTGCCTTATAAATGGGGTTGGGACCATCAGTTGTGTTGTGCAGAAGTCTGGTGGATACACAGCTGATAGTCCTACTGAATAGACTGTTAGAATTTGTATTATGGCAAGAAAAAAGCAGCTAAGTAAAGAAAAACGAGTGGCCATCATTACTTTATGAAATGAAGGTCAGTCAGTCCAAAAAATTGGGAAAACTTTGAAAGTGTCCCCAAGTGCAGTTGCAAAAACCATCAAGCGCTACAAAGAAACTGGCTCACATGAGGACCGCCCCAGGAAAGGAAGACCAAGAGTCACCTCTGCTTCTGAGGATAAGTTTATCTGAGTCACCAGCCTCAGAAATCGCAGGTTAACAGCAGCTCAGATTAGAGACCAGGTCAATGCCTCACAGAGTTCTAGCAGCAGACACATCTCTTCAACAACTGTTAAGAGGAGACTTTGTGCAGCAGGTCTTCATGGTAAAATAGCTGCTAGGAAACCACTGCTAAGGACAGGCAACAAGCAGAAGAGACTTGTTTGGGCTAAAGAACACAAGGAATGGACATTAGACCAGTGGAAATCTGTGCTTTGGTCTGATGAGTCCAAATTTGAGATCTTTGGTTCCAACCACCGTGTCTTTGTGCGACGCAGAAAAGGTGAACGGATGGACTCTACATGCCTGGTTCCCACCGTGAAGCATGGAGGAAGAGATGTGATGGTGTGGGGGGGCTTTGCTGGTGACACTGTTGGGGATTTATTCAAAATTGAAGGCATACTGAACCAGCATGGCTACCACAGCATCTTGCAGCGGCATGCTATTCCATCCGGTTTGCGTTTAGTTGGACCATCATTTATTTTTCAACAGGACAATGACCCCAAACACACCTCCAGACTGTGTAAGGGCTATTTGACCAAGAAGGAGAGTGATGGGGGGCTACGCCAGATGACCTGGCCTCCACAGTCACCAGACCTGAACCCAATCGAGATGGTTTGGGGTGAGCTGGACCGCAGAGTGAAGGCAAAAGGGCCAACAAGTGCTAAGCATCTCTGGGAACTCCTTCAAGATTGTTGGAAGACCATTTCTGGTGACTACCTCTTGAAGCTCATCAAGAGAATGCCAAGAGTGTGCAAAGCAGTCATCAAAGAAAAAGGTGGCTACTGTGAAGAACCTAGAATATAAGACATATTTTCAGGTGTTTCACACTTTTTTGTTAAGTATATAATTCCACATGTGGTAATTCATAGTTTTGATGCCTTCAGTGTGAATGTACAATTTTCATAGTCATGAAAATACAGAAAAATCTTTAAATGAGAAGGTGTGTCCAAACTTTTGGTCTGTACTGTATATGTATATGTACTTAACCTTTGTATTCTAACATATACAAAAGTGTATGCAATATCATCATACATATTATTCCTTTAATTATGTATTTTACCTTTTAAATCAACTATTATAAATAAAATTGCGTTATACCGCAAAGGGTTGCCTTCTTTAAAGCCGTATCCGAACCTTAGTGTCAAAAACTTGGCAAAACAGCACCTTATGTGCATACATCCTAAACGATCCCCCCGTGGTGCATGGGAGGTCTCGGAACTGGGTCCTGTATGAGTCTGGTGTGATAACATGGTAATCCAGGATAGTCCGCTTTACAATGTTATAATCCCGATTCCGCTGTGAGTCAATGGTTCGGTAAGCCTCCGACATGCTTCCGTTTAGAAGTCCCACCAACAAACGCATCCAGCCAGAGTGAGGCACCTCCATCACAGCACACTGCTGCTCAAAGTCCTTGAAGAACCCCTCCACATTTCCAGAAGCCTCATCAGATGGCTTAAAGTCCGTCCAGCTAATCAGTACAGGCTCCCGGATCATTGAGTTTACACTCCACATTGGTTTACTCCCTCTTTCGAGCTCCATTGCTTCTTGTCTCCGCTGTGCTCGGCGAGCAGCCTCCTCCCTATACTCCTGAGAGAAGCCTGGGCCCAGAACCGCCATCTCTTCTTCAAACCATACCAACCACTGGCTTTTTGGGGTGGGGATCCCCATCTCCAGCGCTTGTACATTAGACATCTGGGAGGAGGCAGCCTGGCTATCACCCACCAGTGGATCAATTAAGGCCTCTTTAGTCAGTCCCTGATGTTTCAGGCCCAGGTCTCTGGCTCTCTCCTGTAGACTAGATACAGTCCAGATTTGATACTCACTCTATGGGTGTTTCTCCATTTGGTTACGCTCTGTTGATTCCACTGTTTGCCACCAGTTGTACAACCGAAAGGTCCATATACAATCCACCACACAGAAGATAAAATATTCCAGAAACACGAATGCAGTCCGGTAACTGGACAAATGCTCCAAGAGATGAGAGTCAAACAATACAACAGACAGAGGATAAAATAGTCCAGATGCTTCTCATTCTCTCTGACGTGCTGTCCTCACATCTGTCACCAAGGTGTTGGAAAAACTAAGTGAAACACAAAGGGAAGAGGGAAAGGGAGCCCAGACTCTAGGGAAAGGGGGGGAGTGGAGACCTCCTAGGCTGATCTAGTGTCACCCTATCTCCACTAACGTCCCTATATTGGTTCTTCACCAATCGCCGCACGTATACCTCACCCTGTCTTTCCCTTGCGTTAGGCTCAGGCTAGGGAAGGGAGGGGATGAGCGCTAGTCGATCCCCACTGAACACTAAAGACAACAAGGGGGGACGAATAAGGGAAAATTGCTTAGCTTTAGTTGACTCCAGACAAATGCGCACACATCCTCTAGCACTAGAGAGGAAGAAGTACTGCTCTTGCCCAAGCCTTCACAAGGAGTAATGAATATCACCGGCACCTACCTCTTGCACACAGCAGGTATTTATACACCCAGGCCAGGGTGTTAATTAGCCAGAGATCATAGCATATATAGTGGTTTAAGGATTAAAACGTAACCTATAATTAATTTATGCGGATAAAAAATCTATATAGACATAGGATAGTAGTAAAAATATATATGAAAAGGTCACATAGAGATTACTGCCACATCAAACCGAAATTAATGGCATAAAATTAATAGAACCATCCCTGTCCAAAACAACATATTTAACGCTCAGCAGACCATCAGTGGTTAATAATGAGAATGCAATTCATGCAATAATATTGGAATGATCTCACCGGCCACATCGATAGCTCCTGCTCCTAGTGGGGATAGTTCAGTTCAAGCAGGGCGTCAGAACAACATCAATCATCAGCCTTGCATATAACACCACTCCCAACGCGTTTCCTTATATCCATAATTCTTCAGGGGAGATGAGGGTGTTGATAATACCCTAATACCCAGGGTGACCGTCGCCAGCCCAAACTTCATACAAGCGGCGCAACTTATCTATGTTTCCTACTATATTTATATCCGCCCGCGTTTCTCGAACGCGGGTACGTCACTTCCAGTTCCCGTTGTTCCACTTCCGGTCCGTGGAACTCAGGCTCCGGCTGTGACACGCAGACGTCACATCCGGGGCGTATAACCAAACACTCATAGGTACGGTGCGGCGCGTGCGATAGAGGAGGGCGCGTCACGTGGGGTAAATATAAGCCACATGATGTCGCGAGGAGGGGGCCATCATTCACAGATATTGACCCCCTTCCACACCTCCACCCAGGGGTAAAGTCATCCGGGAGAACCCGGATCAAAAGCCCCGGCTATATAACCAATGTGGGGGCATATAATAATAGTACCACATTTGTCCCCCGATGATTAATGGCAGGCAGACCTCATTCAGCAAAGAAATGGGAACAGCAGGTACGAACGATAGGTGTATCCCAGAGACACACATATATCACCCAGATCAAAAACAACAACAACCCCAGGTGGCAGGAGGATGGATACCAGGCAAAGGGGGAGGCAAGAGGTTGAAGAGTAGGGAGCAGTGGAGACGAGGGCAAAGGACCGCACTCTGTATTGTCATGGAAATGGGAAAAAGGAAGAGAGGAAACAATGAGGGAAAAGCCTGTCGGTCCCTGGTATATCCCAACCAGCTGACTCCTACCTGGCAGTGGAGGTTGGCACCCTAAAACCTGCTCAATTGGCGCCCCACTCCGCGGCGGCTATCCCTACTCCCCTAGGGGGGATGGAGACTTTATCAATCCCCATGAATCGCACCACATCCACACGGTCTGGGTGTGTAGTATTCACACGTCTGGCCAGAGGGGTATCTCTTTTAAGAGCAATGTCACGTTGATGTTCGCTCACCCTTCTTCTTAATTCTCTCTTGGTTTTTCCCACATATTCAATTCCGCATACGCATGTGGCCTTATAGACAATACCTTTGGACCTACCATTAATGAAATGCCTAATGGAAAAGGTCTCGCCAGTGACATTGCTAGTAAAATTCTTACTTTGCATCATTACCTTACACGATATACACCCACTACATCTGAAACTACCCCTTAGGGGACTTTGTAACCAACTTTAATTTTGGTGTCCAACATAGTGGCTGTGAACTAGCCGGTCCCTAAGGGATCTCCCCCTCCTGTAGGTGATCAAAGGTCTTGAACCAACCATTGCGCCAATATCCTCATCCATCTGGAGAATAGGCCAATGTTTTTGCAGAATCTTACAGACCATGTGTGACCTATTGCAGAATGTGGTGATAAATCTACATACATCGTTATCCTCATTTGATCTGGAGGGTGGATTCAATAGGGTAGTACGGTCCCTCGCCAACGTCTCCCCATAAGCTACAGCCACAATACTCATGGGATAACCTCTCTCTTGAAACCTCCGACAGAGATGATTGGCCTGTTTTTTGAAGGTAGCCACCTCTGAACAGTTCCTGCGGACCCTCAAAAATTGTCCCTTGGGAATTCCCTTCTTGAGGGGGACCGGATGGTTACTCTCCCACCTCAGAAGGGAATTTGATGCTGTAGTTTTTCTATAGGTCTCAGTCTCGATGCTTCCGTCGGCCCTCTTCTGAATTAGGATATCCAGGAATGGTAATTTCACTGTATCAAGTTCAAAGGTGAAGTGGAGGTTCAGGTCATTTCGATTCAATCTCTCAACGAAGTCCTCGAACTGACCTTTATCTCCCTTCCACAGTACCAAAACATCATCAATATAACGGATCCATAGTATCACACTGTCGCTCCCCTCAACCGGTACATCACCAAAGACAATGGTTTCCTCCCACCAGCCCAGGTATAGGTTAGCATGCGATGGGGCACATGGGCTCCCCATTGCAGTACCTTTGAGCTGGTGGAAGTACTTCCCTCCAAACAGTAAGACATTCCTTGTCAGGCAAAATCGAAGGGCCTCCAAAATGAACTCATTGTGTCTCTTGTATTGTCTACCCCTACCACTCAGAAAGAATTGTACTGCCTCTAGACCCCTCTCGTGTGGTATTGATGAATACGGTGATTCAACATCAATGCTGGCTAATAAGACATGTGAATCTACCACCATATTGTCCAATCTTTTGAGATCGTTTGTGCCCCCAATAAAGGAATTGAGGCCAGTCACGAACGGTCTAAGCACCTTGTCCAGATAGATCCCCAAATTTTGAGTCAAATAGTTTAAGCCCGACACTATAGGCCATCCTTTGAGTGGCCTCAATCCCTTGTGTACCTTCGGTAGGCTATAAAAGGTTGCCATCACTGCGTGGGTAGGACAAATAAACTCACACTCCTGCTTACTCAATATGCCAACCCGCATAGCATCACCGGCCATTTGATTCAATTCCAGGGCAAATCTCTTAGTATGGTTAATGTCCAAAGTGTGATAGCAATCCTTCGCAGTGAGCAATTTGGTACACATCAGGTAATAATCACTCGTATTCATAATCACTACATTGTCACCTTTATCTGACGGTTTAATGGTGATAGAACGGTCTTTCTCGAGGGCCATGAGGGCTTGCATTTCTTGATGAGAGAAATTATATTTTGACCATCCCGATTGTCTCCCCAGATCCCTCAGGTCAGCAGAGACCATACTCAAAAAGACGTCTATTGGGCTAAGATCATTTTGTGGGGGGGGCATCCTGGTACTTTTAGACTTAAGTTCAGTAAACGGGCCCATTCCATCCTGTCTTGAGTCTGGGTATATATTTTTACTACTATCCTATGTCTATATAGGTTTTTTATCCGCATAAATTAATTAAAGGTTACGTTTTAATCCTTAAACCACTATATATGCTATGATCTGTTTATCAAGTGGTCATTGAGTATATATACAGTACAGACCAAAAGTTTGGACACACCTTCTCATTTATAGATTTTTCGGTATTTTCATGACTATGAAAATTGTACATTCACACTGAAGGCATCAAAACTATGAATTACCACATGTGGAATTATATACTTAACAAAAAAGTGTGAAACAACTGAAAATATGTCTTATATTCTAGGTTCTTCACAGTAGCCACCTTTTGCTTTGATGACTGCTTTGATCTCCAAAGATTCCTTTCAAACCCAAAAACTGGCACCTTCCCTTGTCTCCATTGTTTCCAATGTAATAATAGCATCAGAGGCAGTACCTTCTACCACCCACAATCGGGTAAACAATATCACATCAGGGACTATTTCACATGTAATTCTTCTTTTGTAGTTTATCTTATCAAGTGCCCATGTGGCCTTATTTACATTGGAGAAACTACTCAACCAGTCAAGGATCGCATATCCAAACATAAGTCCACCATTCGCTGTAAAAATTTATTACTACCACTGCCACAACATTTTTCATCTACAGGCCACACCATCTCACAACTGAAATTTCAAGTCATAGATCATGTACCCATTCCACGTAGAGGGGGCGACCGGATCCGTATGCTTAAACGTAGGGAATCATTTTGGATTCATGAATTGCAATCACTGACCCCTAAAGGTCTTAATCGCGATTATGATTTGCTCTCCTTCATGTAACAGGTGAACTATGGCCAGGTCACACAACACATCAGGATATACAATAAGTATTGTTTATTGACACTAACATGTCTCCTTTATTTATGATTATATCCAGAATGACATATATATGCTGTGTATGTTGGTGACTTGTCTGTGTTTTTGCATATCTTGCTAATTTTGTTTTCCTCTATCTCCAGCATCCTTCCTAAACCTCTGCCTCCTCTCCTGCTCCCCTTGGATGCTCCCGCTTTGTGACCCGATTTCTTCCTATTGTCTGCTTCTAACCTTCAGCAGCAGTGGAACGCATATCTTCTCCGCTGGAACGCAAACAGAGGCACTTCCGCCCACGTGACCAGCACCTGACCACGGACCCCATGACGCACACGTCGCGTCACTTCCGGTTTCGGGTCCCCTCTCATTCGCGCACTCTTGCGGCGTTCCTTGCCATCTCTCCCCCTTCTATATAAATACAGGGGATACACCTGTGACACCTCTTCCCCTCCTGACTAGCGGTGGACTCCGCGTCTCCTGAGGACATTCCACATGACTGATAGCCACAGGTACATGCTTCCCACCATATACTTCCTTCTAGGGGGAAGCTATGCCTCTTTCATTATAGCGTCCTTTCTTCTCCTTTAGTCTCCTTTACAAGATTTCCCATACCTTTTGGACATTACAGCTTGACTGTTACAGCTTCCATTTCAGGTTTGCTCGAGTTTATATATGTCTCACCTCAACTATATATATGGGTCACTATTAATCTGGTCACTTCTTCCTTACAGCTCCTATAGTGGAAATTGTCCACTCGCATGACCTTCACTCCGGTATGTTACTATCTCCTCTTTTCCTCTCTCACGGGACATCCAACCGAAATCCCTCCCAAATCCCTCCCTCCCTCTATGTCGTTTCTCAGGAAGGTAGATTTATATTTCGGATGAAATAAACGTATTTATGTTAACTTTATCTTTACTGTATATACTACTGAAATTTGACCACTTCTTGTATCTAATTTTGTTTTTTGTCTGTTATTCTATTTTGTAGTACACTGATGAAGGTCCTAAGGGACCGAAACGTCTGATTATAATTTTTCTACTCACTTGATTAAAAAATACATTATCTTACTTATCTTGAGTGCCGGGTTTTTGATAGATGCCATTTACCAGAGGACGGACCCTGAGACAACACAGCCCCAACCCCGACATCCGACGCATCAACCTCCACAATAAAGGGCTGGGAAACATCAGGTTGACTGAGTATAGGTGCAATGGCAAAATGATTCTTTAAAGAACAAAAAGCCTGGAGGGAAGCATCCGACCATTTGGAAAAATCAGAGCCCTGATTTTGAATTTTGAATGAATTTCTGGTAAAAAATAATAAAGCCCAGAAAACATTGTTGAGCCTTCAGGTTCCCGGGACGTTCCCAATAAAGGACTGCACGGATCTTCTCTGGATCCATCCGAAAACCTGAAGACGACAGCAAGTGCCCCAAAAACTGCACCTCCTGAACAGCGAAAAACACATTTTTCCAGTTTGGCATAAAGTTTTTTATCCCTTAATATCTGGAGCACCTGCTTAACATGCCCCCGATGTGTCTCAAAATCAGATGAGTAAACGAAAATATCGTCCAGACAGACCACCACAAACCTCCCCACCAAATGATGGAAAATATCATTTATGAAAAGCTGGAATACCGCAGGTGCATTTGTGGCACCCCTGGGGGTCTAGTTGCCACAGTGGTAGCAATACCATGTCTGAGAGCAAGCAGGAGTTTCCTGGTCAGGAGTGCTTTACATGCATCTGTGGCACCCCAGGGGTCTGGTTGCCACAGTAATAGAAATATTACATCTGGGAGCAAGTGGGAGGTTTCTCTGGTCAGGAGCCCTTAAGCATGCAACACTTCCTGCCCAGACCTGGGAGGGGAGGAATCTGCCCTTATAAACTGGGTCTGGGGCGGGATTAGTGAGTTGAGTCAGAGCCTGGAGACAGTTCCAGACACAGGGAGAGTTACAGCAGGAGCTCTGTAGGAGCAGTAGCTGAAGACCAGGGGCTGGAGCTGAGCAGAGCTCGCCCTGGAAGAAGAATCTGATAACCGGACACCGGAGTCCGAGGCTGTGGGGACTGATATCCACCCAGCAGCAGAAACCAGCCGGCAGGGGATTCCAGGTCCTCTGGCCATAGAAGCCCGGAGGCTCAGTCACAAGGAAGGGACCAACACCGCCATCCAGGAGCGGAGGCTAACAGAAGGCCCCAAGTCACCAGCTATACGGGTGAGCACCACACGGTATACTCAGGGACGTGGGCTACTTCTACCCTCTTACAGCAAGGTAGCCAGAAAGAGTGCAGATAGATGGGGAGGCCTACAACTCCACGTGGCCAGGGGAACTCCTGTTTGCTCGCAGCCTGACCAGGCCCCTTATACTAGCCAGTATTCCCAGGAGGGTCTGCCTTAATATCACCAGTAAAGACCCTGAACTGCACTGCAAAGACTCTGAGTCGTTCCTGCTTCATCGCCGCACCAGCACTACTAGTGCTGGGACGCCCGCGCACCATCACTCCCATCATCCACATTCCCTGCCCTGAGGCTATACTCCTCCCGTGGGGAGTTATCCCATCTTTTGCTGCGCACACCACACCAGCCTCAGCGGACTGCCTCGCAGCGGCAGTACACACTGACCGCAATCCACGGGTGGCGTAGTCGGACAATTAACCTAAAACCCCTAAAAGACTGCCATCGTCCTGACCACCCTGAGCCACGGGACCAGGTCGCCGCCACGGAGACTACAACCCCCAGAGACCCGGCTCCGGGTAACCCACACACGTCCACAATAGGCCCAGGGGGCGAGTCACATTACCTCCTGCCCCAGGCCAGGAAGGGGAGGATCCTGCCCTTTATAAACTGGATCTGGGGTGGGGTTAGGGGAGAAGTTCCAGAGACAGGGACAGAGCAGCAAAGCAAGGAGCCCTATAGGACACAGGAGCAGAGAGCCAGGGACTGGAGCTGGTAGAGCTCGTCCTGGCCAGAGACACGAAGAACCGGACACCGGAGTCCGAGGCTGTGGGGATTCCATACCCAGCAGCAGAAACCACCTGGCAGGGGATTTCAGGTCCTCTGGCCATAGGAAGCTCGGAGGCTCAGTCACACGCAAGGGACCGGTACCGCCACAGAGGAGCGAGAGATACCAAAGGCCCCAAGTCACCAGCCATACGGGTGAGCACCACACGTAACACTCAGGGACGTGGGCAACCACACGACTACAGCAGGATAGCCAGAAAGAGTGCAGTCAGAACGGCAGGCCTACAACTCAACCAGACCAGTGGGACTCCTGTTTGCTCACAGACTGACCAGGCCTCTAATGCTAGCCAGTACTCCCGGCAGGGCGTAATAATTGCCAACAGTAAAGACCCTGAACTGCACTGCCAAGACTCTGAGTTGTTACTTCCGCGGCTTGCACCACAACCACCATCATCTACTCACGCTGCCCTGAAGCTACACTTCTCCTGTGGGAAGTTACTCACCTAGCTGCACACATCATTAGTTTCAGCGGTCTGCTCCGCAGCGGCGGTTCCCCATAACCGCAATCCACAGGTGGCGTAGTCGGACATTAATGCAATAAATAGACTGCCACTGGTTTGACCTCCCTGGGCCACGGACCAGGTCGCCGCCACGGTGACTACAACCCCCAGTATCTACAAGGCCCGGCTCCGGGTTCCCCCGCACTGCCCAGGGGGTGCGTCACATTGGTCAAATGAAAAGGAATTACCAGATTCTCGAAATGTCCTTCCGGGGTATTGAACGCTGTTTTCCATTCATCCCCTTCTCTGATTCTAACCAGATTGTAGGCTTCCCTTAAATCCATCTTGGAGAACACCTTAGATCCCACAACCTGGCTGAACAAATCAGGAATCAGAGGAAGAGGGTATGGATCACGGATGGTAATTTGATTTAACTCCCGGAAATCTAAACAGGGACGTAGACCGCCATCTCTTTTCTTCACAAAGAAGAACCCTGCCGCCACGGGCGAAGATGAGGGTCTGATATGTCCCTTCTCCAGACTTTCCGCAATGAAATCCTTCATGGCTTGTCTCTCAGGGCCAGAAAGATTATACAGTCTGGACTTCGGTAGTTTAGCTCCGGGGGTCAGGTTAATAGGACAGTCATAAGAATGATGAGGAGGCAAATCCTGACACCCCCTCTCAGAAAAAAGTCCTCAAAACCAGACAGAAAAGCAGGTAATATTTCCGCAGCAACAGTAGCAAGGGAAATATCTAAACAGCTCTCATTGCAGTAATCTCCCCATTCAATAGTCTCCCCGGTTTGCCAATTCACCAACAGATTATTGTGGCATCGGCATCTCTGCCTCCTGCTAGGCAGAGACGCCGTCCCTCTCACCTTCCTGTTCAGTGCGCGGCGTCCTCCTGTGCTCCTTCCCTCGCTCCTTCCCGGGCACTGTGCTTAGGGCGCGCGTGCTCCCCCTCTCTTAAAGGGGCCACGCGCGTCGTCCTAAGGAGTCCCCGGCCAATTGCCGGAGGACTTCCCATACATAAGGCACCTCCTCCAAAATGGAGGTGCCCCAGCAAAGTTGTTTGCACTGTGTCTCACCTGTGCTTCAGCCCTCAGGTTCCGCTGCTAGCCTGACTCCTCGTCCTGCCTGCCAGCCTGTTATCTGCCTTGCCTGTCAGACCGCTCACCTGGGAGCGTCCACCAGTTACCTGACTGTTACCTGCCTCGCCTGTCAGACCGCTCACCTGGGAGCGTCCACCAGTTACCTGACTGTTACCTGCCTCGCCTGTCAGACCGCTCACCTGGGAGCGTCCACCAGTTACCTGACTGTTACCTGCCTCGTCTGTCTGACCGCTCACCTGGGAGCGTCCGCCAGTTACCCGCCTGTTACCTGCTGTGTCCGTCAGCCCGCTCACCTGGGAGCGCCCACCAGTTACCTGCCAGTTACCCGCCTCGTCTGTCTGCCCGCTCACCTGGGAGCACCTGCCTGTTTCCTGCCAGCCTGCCTGGAGACCCTGCCGTCACTCGCTGTGACCATCTTCCTGGTAAACCTAAAGACTGTTACCTGCCCCGCTTCCTCGAACTGTGACCACCTGCCAGCTACCAGAGACTTCCGCCTGCTTGCCGTGTCCATCTGCCATACCAGTCAGTCCCAGCCATCTGACCCGTGGGAGCCACCTGCTCTCTTACAAGGGCGTCCCCAGAGTAGCACCTGGTCCCTCAGCCTGGATCCTCCCTGGTCACGGTGTCGTTTGCTGCCGTACGACCAGGGTCGGTTCGGGTGGATACTTAGTCACGCCCCTCTGGGTCCCTCCTTGCACCTCGGCACAGAGGTTCCACCACCCGGCCCCGTAACAATTATGTTTAACAAGCCAAGGAATACCCAAAACAATAGGTGTGGGAAGATTGTCAAGGACATAGCAAGGGATTATTTCACAATGAACTGACCCCACCCTCAGTTTTACATTATGTACAAGCTGAGTAAATGATTTCTGTGCAAGTGGCGCCGAGTCAGTGGCAAAGATGAAAATAGGTTCAGCTAAAGCACAGCAAGCGAGACCATGAGTTTTCACAAACTCAGCACCAACCATGCTGACTCCGGCTCCACTGTCAACAAATACAGAAATTTTCTCAGTTTTGCTCTCTAGCACCACCTCTGCTGTCAGGACAAAGCAGGAACTGCAGGTTGGCAACAAATGCACCCCTAGTTTATCCAACTCCAGACTACCAACAGTTAATCGAATCTCCTTTTGTTTAGGAATTGAAGGACAGGTCCCAACAAAATTTCCCTGTTTCCAACAAAAAAAAACATACGCTTTTTTCTTGCGAATCTCCGGGGGATGGATGATGTAGAGACACCCCCTAATTGCATAGATTCCTTCACCTCCCCCAGTACTGGTTCACCCCCAGACCGCTCCCCCGGCAGAGTTACACAACCCCGACAAGAAGGCCCCGGAGAAGGTGGTCTCACCCGTCTATCCAGAAGGCGTCTATCAAGACGTATGGCCAACGACATGGCAGCCTCCAAGGACTGAGGGGTTTCATATACAGACAAGGCACCTTTCAACCTTTCAGTAAGACCCTCACAACATTGACTTCTAAGGGCTGAGTCCTTCCATTTGGAATCCGTTGCCCATCTACGGAATTCCAAACTGTACGTTTCCACTGACCGAATCCCCTGCTGAAGGCGGCGTAGCCTAGACTCAGCCAAGGAGACTCGGTCAGGGTCATCATAGATGAGGGCCAGAGGCCAGAAAAACCCTTCCACAGACTGGAGACAAACAGAGTCCTGTGGTAAAGAAAACACCCATGACTGAGGATCTCCCTGCAGTACAGAGATCACAATTCCAACCCATTGCTTCTCATTTCCGGAGGAGTAAGGATGAAGTTTAAAATACAGTTTACAGGCCTCCTTGAAAACATAAAACTTGTCCCTACCTCCTGAAAACCTGTCCTGGAGGGCAACCTTGGGTTTAGGCTGGACAGGCCTACCTGCTGAGACCCCCACATTGGTGACCTGTAGCCACTGATGCTGAACCTCACAGCATAGGTCATTCACCTCCAGAGACAGACTGCTCAGCTGCTCTGCAAGCTCTGTAACTGAACCCATACCAAGGGAGAAAGGAAAAAAAAAGGTCCACGCCCAAAAACACACTGAGAAAAAAAAAACAATGTCAGTTTTTTTTACCATTTCAAAATGTGCTTGGCCGGCAATAATGTCACGCAAGGTGTGGGAAAGACTAAGTGCAACTCAAAGAGAAGAGGGAAAGGGAGCCCAGACTCTAGGGAAAGGGGAGGAGTGGAGACACCCTAGGCTGATCTAGTGTCACCCTGTCTCCACTAACGTCCCTATATTGGTTCTTCACCAATCGCCACACGCGTACCTCGCCCTGTCTTTCCCTTGCGTTAGCCTCAGGCTAGGGAAGGGAGGGAATGAGTGCTAGTCGATCCCCACTGAACACTAAAAACAACAAGGGTGGACAAACAAGGGAAAATCGCTTAGCTTTAGTTGACTCCAGACAAATGCAGACACATCCTCTAGCACCAGAGAGGAAGAAGTATTGCTCTTGTTCAAGCCTTCACAAGGAGTAATGAATATCGCCGGCACCTCCCTCTTGCACACAGCAGGTATTAATACACCCAGGCCTGGGTGTTAATTATCCAGAGGAAGGTAGCCGCTGGGTCCTAGAGATACAGCTTCTAAGAAGTTGTCTGTAATGCCAAACAAAGAGATCTCCTTCAACCAACTGCAGGGTGACTGTCTGTCACTTCTGACACACCCATGACAACATCATCTTCCCACACAGGATCTAACTCCCTTGTTTCTCCTGGCTGTGGTATTTAAAAGTCTCTCTCCTCATTCACAGGTCAGGGGGGAAGGTGGCAGGAGCTCAGGTTGCATTGTTTGAGCATTTTATCAATTTGCATTGTTGGTCTTCAATTGCTCTACAAATTAACAGCTAGACTGGTTCAATATATAATTAGCATATTAGCAAACAGCATTATTCACTGACCCTGTGCAAAGATAAAAGTATAGTAAACTTTTAGGAACTGATATCAGATGTAAATAACAGCTTTTCGTCAATCAACTCATCCCACAAGAAGTCAACAAGTGAACATTAGAGCAACAAGAGAACACTCTGAAAATCAGTAAAATATAAATATAGAGCAAATGATGCCCACCTACCATATCACAACATCACAAGGTCATTTGGTTAAACAATTATTAGACAATCTTGATAAGCAATTAACTCAACCAATGGTGATTTATAAGGACAACCGATGATGCATTAAACTGGCATGCAGTGAGAAGATCAATGCGAAAACCAAACACATTGACGTTAAACGTTATCACCTGCGTGATTTGATAGAACGTACCTGTCATGGGTTTACTACACTACGTCAGCTTCAGCAGGGAGACCAGCCAGCATAGGAGTATTGCTCCGAGTTTTGGAGGTGGTCCACAGGCTCTAAGTGGAATGACCCTGCGCTCCGTAGCCAGTTCTGTCAAGGGCTATCTGTAAGGGTAAAGGATTCCTTTGCTTTGTATAAGACTCCGGTTTCCTTTGAGGCAGCCATGTCTTTGGCTATTGGGGTGGATCGCCGTCTTCGCCAGAGACATAAAGAGACACTCCAATTTACCGGGGGTCTGGGGTCAAGGGAACCTTGGTCTGAGTCATCTGAGGAGATCCAACTGTAGTTCGGCGTAAAGGGGGAGTATGTTTTTAGTGTGGTGGAAAGGGTCATTTTGTGGGTGATTGTCCTTCCCTATCTCACCGTAAAAAGCCGCCGGAAAACTAAGGAGTCCTAGTAGTGGGGAGGTTAGCAACCGAGATGTACACATCTCCTCCTTGGATAGGTCATTATTTTTTCTACCGACTGAGATTCATCTGGGCAAAAATAAGTTAGTTTTTTCTGCCTTTCTGGACAGTGAGGAGGAGTTTAACTTGATCGACACTAGGTTCGACCAGGACCAGGGCCTCAAACCCCATACACCCATAATCACCATTGACTCAACACCCTTGAGCCAGGGGTATTTTACTCAAGTCGCCCGAGGGTTACATCTTCAGGTAAGGGTCATGCACTCAGAATGTATTGACTGTTATGTGCTAGAGGACTTGCCCTCTCCTGTGGTTCTGGAACTACCTTGGCTCAGACTGCACAACCCTGTGGTAGATTGGCAGACTCGGGAGATGGTTAAGTGAAGCTAGTATTGTCAAGGACACTGTTTGGGCACCCAACTAGCCAGGGAGGGTACCCAATCTGTACCTAAATACCTGTCTGACTTTTGGGGATGTGTTTTCAGAGCAGGGGTGCCAAGAACTTCCTCCCCATCATCCTCATGATTGCGCTGTTAATCTTATTCCTGAGGCTAAGCTGGCAAACAGCAGACTATATAATATCTCTGGTCCAGAGAGGCAGGCCTTGAAGGACTATATTGCAGAGAGTCTGGCAAAGGGTCATATCAGACCATCCTCTGAGGGATTTCTCTTTGCAAATAAAAAATACGGGGGGTTACGCCCCTGCCTAGATTTCTGCGAACTCATTCAGATCATGGTCTGGGATCCACATCGTTTCCCTCTCATCCCGGACCTCTTTAACCAGATCATAGGAGCAAAATGGTTTTCTAAACTGGATCTCGGGGGGGGGGAAGCAATAGAATATCATTTATATCAAAGAGGGGGATGAGTGGAAAACAGCCTTCAATACACCAGAGGGACACTATGAGAACCTTGTGATGCCATTTTGGTTAACTAATGATCCCACCCTCTTTCAAACCTTTGTAAGTTACATTTTTAGTCACCTGGAAGTTAGATTTGGTGTGATCTATATTGATGACATATTAATTTATTCGCCTTACCTTTCCTTCAGTCACATCAGGTACATGTTAGGCAGGTCTTACACATAGTCAGAGACAATAAATTATTTGTCAATCCAGAGAAATGTACACTACCGGTCAATAGTTTGGGGTCACCCAGACAATTTTGTGTTTTCCCTGATACTTTTATTTATGAAATGAGTTGCAAAATGAATAGAAAATATCGTCCAGACATTGAGAAGGTGAGAAATAATGATTTTTATTAGAAAGAATAATTTTCTCCTTCACACTTTGCTCCTTTGCAGCAGTTCCAGCATTGCAGACCTTTGGCTTCTAGCTGTTAATTTGCTGAGGTTTCTTGAGACATTTCCCCCCATGCTTCCTGAAGCCCCTCCACAAGTTGGATTGGCTTGATGGGCACTTTTTGCACCATAAGGTCAAGCTGCTCCCACAACAGCTCAATGGGGTTGAGATCTGGTGACTGCGCTGGCCACTCCATTACAGATAGAATACCAGCTGCCGGCTTCTTCCCTATAGTTCATGTATAATTTGGAGGTGTGCTTTGGGTCATTGTCCTGTTGTAAGATGAAATTGGCTCCAATCATGCGCTGTCCACAGGCTATGGAATGGCATTGCAAAATAGAGTGAAAGCCTTCCTTATTCAAAATCCCATTTACCTTGTACAAATATCCCACTTTACCAGCACCAAAGCAACCCCAGACCATCACATTACCTCCACCATGCTTGACAGATGGCGTCAGGCACTCTTCCAGCATCTTTTCAGTTGTTCTGCATCTCACAAATGTTCTTCTGTGTGATACAAAGACCTCAAACTTTGATTCGTCTGTCCATAAACCTTTTTTCTAATCTTCCTCTGTCCAATGTCTGTGTTCTTTTGCCCATATTAATCTTTTCCTTTTATTAGCCCGTCTCAGATATGGCCTTTTCTTTGCCATTTTGCCCTGAAGGCCAGCATCCCGTAGTCAGCTCTTCACTTGACACTGGTATTGTCGATGATCCGTTTAACCAAACCATCTAATATTAATACCCATCTTCCCATGAAACTCCTTTACTTAACTAAAATAAGACCAAAACACCATATACTTTGGGAAAAACTGGCCACAGCAGCCTTTATTTAAACAAAATTACATAGATAAGTAATTAAATTAACACACAATGGTAGGAGGGTACATGAAGCTCCAAAGATCTGGTAATTAACATAAACCAACAATTAACACCAACTTGCCCCCAGCCGATACCCACTGGCTCGAGAGCACCACAACCCAACATGGGTTCCAAAAATTACTTCCACTTCCCGGGCTCCGACATTTCCTGCCGTGAAACCCCCAAAACCAGATCAGCAATCAACGCTTTCCAATTAAGGAATCCATACCCAAATGGACACCTTATACCAATTTAAAACCAACTTCAAGGACCCCCAACCGCCACAACGAGGGCGCTTTGAATATCTCAAATGCCTGAGACCCCCCCCGAACGAAAAGCTATGGCCCTCTCTATGCCCTCTTGTAACCCCAAAGCCCACATGTCAATACCTACTGCGTTCAAATACACCCCATCTGCCAACCAAAATTCACCCTCTCCTTTCTCTAACTCAAAGTGCTGCACAGCAATCCCCCCATTCCTAGTAACAAAACTAGAGACTGCCCTATAAACTTTAATCCTGGCTTTATTGATTTTCTCCACTGACCTAGCCCTCCGCCAACATCTCAGAGGAACAATCTCCGACCAAACAATAAACAAGCCTGGAAATGCCACCCACAAACGCAACAAATCGTGTTTAACATCCCTTATCCACTCTCTAAAAGGGCGTGAACCTAGGTCGTTCCCCCCCACGTGCAACACCAAAATGTCAGGTGACCTATCTAAACGCGCACTGTAATGTACCTCCTGCAGCACTCTGCACCAACTCATGCCTCTAAAGCCCAACCACCTAATCACAGCTGTTTCTCTGTCAAAACCGAGCTGCCTTCCTGCAGGCCTTATATCCGCCCTCAGTGCTCCCCAGTGCACGTAGGAGTGTCCCAGAATCCACACCAACGCGGAATTGGAACCTGCAGACAATACAAACAAACTTGAACAATTCTCGCAATAACAACACCTGCCGTAAATCAAACATTAAAGTTGTATTTTACCCTGAGCCTGAAGCCTGATATAACTCCGATAACGCCTCGATTCCCAACGCCCAATGCGCTGTATAGTCTCCCCACTAAGACCACCCGCAGCCGCTTCCGTTGCTGCTCCAATCCGAAACGAGTGGGACCCAAAATGGGATGCATCTAACCCTAATGAATTTAAACACTTCCTAAATACCGCTATAAACTGATATCTGGACAAGAAGGAACCGTCCTCATGACACAATAATGGACCACCCTGCTTTGGTTCGGACTCCCTAAACAGTTGCAAGCATCTTAGCAGACACATAATGGAATTCCCAATTGCTCTCAAAACTACACGCCTCCCTTTTCCCAACTGGTCCGTTTTAGATTTCCTGATCCAAAATTCCACACCTCCTGAGGTACCAATCACATCTGCTGACAAAAGCCCCCCGCCCACTGACCTGCTGGGTGACACGATCTCACCCAACCTCAACGCTCCAAAGAAGGCCAGGGAGAAGGCAAATCTAAAATGACAGATTTCAAACCCGGAGCAACACACAGAAGGTAACACCCCCCCAATCTTTTCCAAAATGCCAAATGAAACCGGTCTACTGGAGTCCACTTGCCCTTTCCCTTTCCGAAACCCCTTCAAAGCCTGTTTGATCAAAAAACTTTTTGTCAAATCTCTCTGACCATGAAACTTGAAACCAAAAGCCAAAGCCGCCATAGTCTGAGAGATTTTTGCTACCGACCAACCCTCCCCAGCCCCTTGACTAATCCATGACAATAGTGCGCCTAACTGATCGTCATCCTGAGCCATAAGCTCGACTGTATTAAGCAACCGATCTTCCCATAAATGCCAAATAGACTGATACGCTTCCCAAGTTCCCCCCGCCAACGATGACCTAATCAGCGACTCAGAGGCCCGCATACCACCTTCCAAAGCTCCGGAGGGCACTCCAGCCCCTTGTCTGCCGCCTCTGGTGCCAACTGCCGGAAGCGCTCCCACTGAAAACGAGAAAGTGAGTCAGCAATGGCATTCTGGACTCCCGGTACGTGAGACGCTGTCACATAAGCATTCATGGAAAGGCAAGTCAGCACTAACTGTCGTAGAACCCTAATCACTGGAGGTGAAGATGCTGTAATGTTATTAATTGCAAACACAACCCCCATGTTGTCGCAATTAAACCTCACCCTCTTATTTTGCAGTTCCCCCTTCCACAAATATATTGCCACCAAAATGGGAAAGATCTCTAATAGGGCTATGTTCTTTACCAATCCTGATGTTACCCACTCCTTAGGCCAACTGGATGCGCACCATCGACCTCTAAAGTACGCCCCAAAACCTGAACTTCCCGCCGCATCCGTGTACAACTCCAAAGCACAGTTGTCCTGTACTTCCTCCATGAGCAATGAGCGTCCATTATATTGCTCCAAAAATTTCTCCCACACTACCAAATCGTCTCTGTGTTCAGCTGACAAACGCATGTAATGATGCGGCAATTTTAGACCCGCCGTAGCGCTGGCTAACCGGCGAGAAAAAATTCTCCCCATAGGAATAAATAATGCGACATGCAAAATTATGTTTCCCAAGAAGAGACTGCATTTCTCTCAAAGTCATCTTCTTTAACTTCCTAGCCCGTGCGACCTCTTCCTTCAAAGCCATCACTTTCTCCTCAGGCAACCTAAATTCCCAATTCACTGAATCAATTACAATTCCTAAAAAACAAATGGTGGTAGTTGGACCTTCGGTCTTTTCTGGAGCCAAAGGCACTCCGAAACGCTCAGCTACCCACTGAGTCGCTCTCAGCAAAATTTCACAACATGAAGAGTCGCCCGAACCGATGCACAGAAAATCATCCAGGTAATGTATAATGGATTCGAGCCATGTCACATCCTGTACGACCCATTCCAAAAATGTGCTGAAAGCCTCAAACAAGGAGCAGGATAAAGAACATCCCATGGGCAAACATCTATCTACAATAAACTCGCCCTCCAAGTAACAATCCAACAACCTAACACTTTCAGGATGAACGGGCAACAACCGAAATGCTGATTCCACATCCGTCTTAGCCAACAATGCCCCTTTACCACACTGTCTGACCCACCGAGCCGCATCATCAAATGATGTATAAACCACGGAACATAGTTCCGGATCAATCCCATCATTCACTGACTTTCCCTGCGGATAGGAAAGATGGTGAATGAGCCTAAACTTATTAGGCTCCTTTTTGGGCACCACCCCCAATGGCGATACTACTAAATTCGAAAAAGGAGGATCGGAAAACGGACCCGCCATACGCCTCAAAGCTACCTCCTTTTGTAACTTAGGAGAAACCACCTCCGCATATTGATCTGCTGATATAAGATTTTTCAACACTCGGGGAATCTCGAATGGAGGTGGAGGAATTTTAAAACCGTCAGCAAAACCTGATACTAACACTTCCACTTTTTCCCTATCGGGAAACCTACTTAGATAAGGGAGCATCGCGGTTAGTTTCACCGGCGTCTCCCCCTTGGGAATTGTTGGCCCCTGGCTTAGCCTTCTTTTTGAAACACCTGGCAGCACCGTGTGATGATCCACTGCAGTGCGAGCAAAGATGCTTGAACCTGCAGCTGGCCCCAAATTTGCACTGGCCGTCGTTGAACTGCCAGCATAAGCCCGGTTTCTGCGTTCCCGCTTGCCCTGACATGTCTCCGCTCCCCTGCGTACTTGATTGACCCCCGGAATGGCCGGCAAAACCGGCCCCTCCATGAAAGGAATGCCCTAATCTAGAAGGAGTGTAACGGGTCTGGGAGGCGGAACCTCTGAGCAACTATACAAGGGGGCGGTCCTTGTGAGGAAGCGGGTGGCTCCCAGGGGAGACGGGCAGGTAGTCACGCAAGTGACAGGGGCAGTCTCTGGGTAGAAGGGCAGGTAGTCACGGCAAGTGACAGGGACAGTCTCTGAGTAGAAGGACGGGTACTCACGGCAAGTGACAGGGACAGTCTCTGGGTAGAGGGGCAGGTAGTCACGGCAAGTGACAGGGACAGTCTCTGGGTAGAAGGACGGGTTCTCACGGCAAGTGACAGGGACAGTCTCTGGGTAGAAGGACAGCAGGCAGGTGGCTGGTGAGCACTCCCAGGTGAGCGGGCAAGAGTCTCTGGACGGGCAGGTGGTCACGGCAAGTGACGGCAGAGCCTCCAGGTAGACTAGCAGACAGGTAGCAGGTGGACGCTCCCAGGTGAGCGGGCAAGAGTCTCTGGACAGGCAGGTGGTCACGGCAAGTGACGGCAGAGCCTCCAGGTAGGCTAGCAGGCAGGTAGCAGGTGAACGCTCCCAGGTGAGCGGGCAAGAGTCTCTGGACAGGCAGGTGGTCACGGCAAGTGACGGCAGAGCCTCCAGGTAGGCTAGCAGGCAGGTAACAGGTGAGCGCTCCCAGGTGAGCGGGCAAGAGTCACTGGACAGGCAGGTGGTCACGGCAAGTGACGGCAGAGCCTCCAGGTAGGCTAGCAGGCAGGTAGCAGGTGAACGCTCCCAGGTGAGCGGGCAAGAGTCTCTGGACAGGCAGGTGGTCACGGCAAGTGACGGCAGAGCCTCCAGGTAGGCTAGCAGGCAGGTAACAGGTGAGCGGGCAAGAGTCACTGGACAGGCAGGTGGTCACGGCAAGTGACGGCAGAGCCTCCAGGTAGGCTAGCAGGCAGGTAACAGGTGAGCGCTCCCAGGTGAGCGGGCAGGCTGGTCCATAGACAGACTGACAGGTGTCGGAAGGCAGACCGTCGGATCGCAGGCTTGCAAGCAGGTAAGCGGATATCAGGCAGGTATCAAGCAGGAAACTGGCAGGTGACTGGCAGGTAACAGGCAGGAATCTAGCAGGTGACTGACAGGTAACAAGCAGGAATCTGGCAGGTGACTGGCAGGTAACTAGCAGGAATCTGGCAGGTGACTGGCAGGTAACTGGTAACGGGACCTGAGGGCTGAAGCAGAGTGAAGGCTTTGCAACAACATTGCTCGGGCACCTCCATTTTGGAGGAGGTGCCTTATATATGGAGAGATCCTCCGGCCATTGGCCGGGGACTCCTTAGGACGGCGCGCGCGGCCCCTTTAAGAGAGGGGGAGCGCGCGCGCGCCCTAAGCACAGAGGCCGGGAAGCAGCGCGCGCTGCCAGCAGAGCGGGAGGAAGCCGCCGGGCACGGAGCGGAGAGGTGAGGGGAACGGCGTCCCTGCCTAGCAGGGGGCAGGGGCGCCGACGCTACAGTACCCCCCCCCTTTAGGCCCCCCCTTTTTTAGGGCAGAGAGAAATTTAGCAAGGATGAGAGGGGCATGGATGTTCTCCCGGGGCTCCCATGTTCTCTCCTCAGGACCAAACCCCTTCCAATCTACCAAAAAAAAGGTCTTTCCTCTTACCCTCTTAGTGGCCAGAATACTCTCTACCTCAAAGACGTCTTCAGTGGAAACCGGAGCAGGAGGAGTACCTGGATTGTTGGAAAAAGAGTTAAAGACAACGGGTTTGAGGAGAGATACGTGGAAGGAGTTGGGAATCCGTAAGGTGGCCGGGAGTTTTAATTTGTAGGCCACTGGATTAATCTGCCTGAGGATTTCGAAAGGACCGATGAAGCGAGGACCTAACTTGTAGGAGGGTATCTTGAGCCGTACATGTTTGGAAGAGAGCCAAACCTTGTCTCCCGGACGGAATTGAGGCGGATCCAGACGTCTCTTATCAGCATATCGCTTCATCCGCTCGGAGGACTGAAGAAGTGCAGACCTGGTACTCTCCCAAATGGTAGAAAACTCGCTGACAAGAGACTGCGCGGCAGGGTTGTCCACAGAGGCGGAGACGGGAAACGGAATCCGGGGGTGCTGGACATAGACAATAAAGAACGGGGACTTGGTAGAGGATTCGCTCTCGTGGTTATTATAAGAGAACTCAGCCCAAGGAAGGAGGTCCACCCAATCAGAATGGTGGGCATTAACAAAGTGCCGGAGATAGCTGGTAAGGATCTGATTGATCCGCTCCACTTGACCATTGGACTGAGGGTGGTAAGCGGAGGAGAAGTCCAGGGTGACGCCAAGCAGTTTACATGTGGCTCTCCAGAAGCGTGAGGTAAACTGAACCCCTCGATCCGACACGATGTGGAGGGGTAGGCCATGGAGACGGAAGATATGGCGAATAAAGTCCTTAGCCAGCTCAGGTGCAGACGGAAGACCAGGCAGGGGAATGAAGTGGGCCATTTTAGAGAAGCGGTCCGCGACCACCCAAATGACAGTACACCCGGCAGAGACAGGAAGATCGGTAATGAAGTCCATAGCGATGTGTTGCCACGGGGCAACAGGTATGGGAAGCGGCAGGAGATGACCGGCAGGTAAGTGTCTGGGAACTTTGTTGCGGCCACAAGATGAACAGGCAGAGACGAAGTCTACCACATCCTTACGCAGGGTAGACCACCAGTAATGCCGGGAAATGAGTAGGAAGGTCTTCTTTTGGCCGGCATGGCCAGCTAGTTTAGAAGAATGACCCCAGCGAAGAACCCTCTCATGGTCTGGAGGCGCCACGAACGTCTTGCCGGGTGGAAGACGTGTCAAATCCAAGGGGGCCACATTCATCACCTTGGAGGCGTCGATAATGTGCATAGGCTCCTCCTCTTGGTCGGAGGACAGGAAGGATCGGGACAAGGCATCAGCTTTGACATTTTTGTCCGCCGGGCGGAAATGAAGGGTGAAATCGAAGCGGGCAAAGAACAAAGACCACCGGGCCTGACGTGGATTAAGTCTCTGGGCATTTTGGAGATATGCCAGGTTCTTGTGATCCGTATAGATGATCACCGGGTATAGAGCCCCTTCAAGCAGGTAACGCCATTCCTCCAGCACCAATTTAACGGCAAGCAGTTCTCGGTCTCCTATGGAGTAATTGCGCTCAGAGGAGGAGAAGATTTTAGAGAAAAAGCCGCAGGTTACCATTCTCCCGGAGGAAGACTTCTGGGTGAGCACCGCTCCGGCTCCAGAGGAGGAGGCATCAACCTCCAGGTAGAACTGTTTGTTGCAGTCCGGACGGTGCAGCACAGGGGCAGAGGAGAAGGCTTGTTTCAGGGAAAGGAAGGCCTCCTCAGCTTCGGATGACCAAACCTTGGGATTTGCTCCCTTACGGGTGAGCGCAGATATGGGCGCAGTCCGTGACGAGAAGTGAGGAATGAAGAGACGATAGTAATTAGCGAAGCCCAGGAATCGCTGTATTGCCTTCAAACCCTCCGGACGGGGCCACTTTAGGACAGCAGAGAGCTTTTCGGGATCCATTCGCAAGCCTGTCTGGGAGATAACATAGCCCAGGAAAGGAAGAGAGGTCTGCTCAAAAAGGCACTTCTCGTATTTAGCATAGAGGTGGTTCTGCCTGAGCCTAAGCAGGACCTGACGAACATCCCTCCGGTGTGTGGGAAGATCCGGAGAGAAGACCAAGATGTCATCCAGGTATACCACCACGCAGGAGTAAAGAAGGTCACGGAAGATGTCGTTGACCAGTTCTTGGAAGACGGCGGGAGCATTGCAGAGACCGAAGGGCATCACACGGTACTCATAGTGTCCGTCCCGGGTATTAAATGCTGTTTTCCACTCGTCTCCCTGACGGATATGGACCAGGTTATATGCTCCGCGTAGATCCAGCTTGGAGAAGATCCTGGCGCCTTTAAGACGATCAAATAACTCAGAGATGAGCGGAAGGGGGTATTTATTTTTAACCGTGATCTGATTGAGTCCTCTATAGTCAATACAGGGGCGAAGCGAGCCATCTTTTTTTTTGACAAAGAAGAATCCGGCTCCAGCCGGGGAAGTAGACTTCCGGATGAATCCCCTGGCCAGATTCTCCTCTATGTACTCAGACATGGCCCGGGTTTCTGCTGCAGACAACGGATAAATACGCCCACGGGGTGGAGTGGCACCAGGTACCAGGTCGATCGGGCAATCATATGGCCTATGAGGAGGCAATGTCTCTGCTTCCTTCTTACCGAAGACGTCAGCATAGGGCCAGTAAGGAGCCGGAAGACCGGGTAAATTAGCTGGGATAGGTGGAGGATGAACCGGACGAGCCGGAACCAGGCAGGTCTTGTGGCAGGCCGGCCCCCACCGGAGTACTTCACTGGAATGCCAGTTCAACACGGGTTCATGTGTCTGGAGCCAAGGTAGACCTAGCAATAGGGAGTGGGAGAGTCCGGACAACACATGGAAGGAGATTACCTCAGAGTGCAGCATTCCCACCTGCAGGGTTATGGGTTCCGTGACGAGCAGGATGGTCACCGGAAGGAGTCTTCCATCCACGGAGGCGACTGACAAAGGTTCAGCCAGAGACTTGGTGGGAATACGGTATTTCTCAACCAGGGACTGAGAGATGAGGTTTCCAGCGGATTCAGAGTCCAGGTGGGCGAGTTCAAAGTGACGGTTCTCTCCCCAGGAGATAGATACAGACAAAGTCAGGGTTGGAGAGGACTTATTTTTGTCTAGGGCGACCTCTCCGAGCGGTCCTAGACACTGGAGTTTCCCGGCCTCTCCGGGCAGGAACGAATCAGGTGCTCCTTACTGCCACAATAGAAGCAGCTCCCCTCGGCTCGGCGTGACTCTTGGCGAGATTTGACCAACTTGGTCTGGTCGATCTGCATGGACTCGGGTGAGTGCGCCCCGGGAGTGACAGAAGAGGAGACAGGTTTCTGGAAAGTAGGAGCTAGGCGGGGAAACCTTCTCTCACGGGTGGTCTCTTTGGTACGTTCTTGAAACCGGATGTCAATCCGGGTGGCCAGAGACACCAGGTCATTCAGGGTGGTAGGAATGTCCCAACCGGCGAGCTCATCTTTAATCCGACCGGAAAGGCCCTCCCAGAAGACGGACACCAGGGCCTCATTATCCCAGGCAAGCTCAGAAGTGATGGTGCGGAACCGTATGGCATATTGACCCACGGTGAGACTCCCTTGGCGGAGACGTAGCAAAGAGGAGGCAGATGAGGTCTTTCGTCCCGGTTCATCGAAGACCCCTCGGAAAGCAGTGAGGAAAGACGACAGGTCGGACACCAGGGGATCCCCTCTCTCCCACAGAGGGTTAAGCCATGCCAGTGCCTCCCCAGTGAGATGGGACATGATGAATGCCACTTTGGCTCGGTCGGAGATAAACTGGTGGGCCAGGAGTTCAAAGTGCAGGGTGCACTGGTTTATGAAGCCCCGAGCTTGAGCACGGTCGCCTCCGAAGCGAGGAGGTGCAGAAAGCCGGGGACCGGGGCAGGATGCCATGGTATTGGTGGGTAGCGGCGCTGCCGGGTTGCGAGTCATGACACTAGCGGTGGTTGCTGGTGGAGCAGTCAGAGTGTCCAGGCGAGAGTTGACATTCCGCAGGTGGCTCAGGATGGACTCCTGTTGGGACCTCTGACGGGACAGTTCATGGCATAGGTCCGAGAGCGAGGGAGATTGGGTGCCACCGGGTTCCATGGCCCGAGCAAACTGTAACGGGTCTGGGAGGCGGAACCTCTGAGCAACTATACAAGGGGGCAGTCCTTGTAAGGAAGCGGGTGGCTCCCAGGGGAGACGGGCAGGTAGTCACGGCAAGTGACAGGGACAGTCTCTGGGTAGAAGGGCAGGTAGTCACGGCAAGTGACAGGGACAGTCTCTGAGTAGAAGGACGGGTACTCACGGCAAGTGACAGGGACAGTCTCTGGGTAGAAGGACGGGTTCTCACGGCAAGTGACAGGGACAGTCTCTGGGTAGAAGGACAGCAGGCAGGTGGCTGGTGAGCGCTCCCAGGTGAGCGGGCGAGAGTCTTTGGACAGGCAGGTGGTGACGGCAAGTGACGGCAGAGCCTCCAGGTAGACTAGCAGACAGGTAGCAGGTGGACGCTCCCAGGTGAGCGGGCAAGAGTCTCTGGACAGGCAGGTGGTCACGGCAAGTGACGGCAGAGCCTCCAGGTAGGCTAGCAGGCAGGTAGCAGGTGAACGCTCCCAGGTGAGCGGGCAAGAGTCTCTGGACAGGCAGGTGGTCACGGCAAGTGACGGCAGAGCCTCCAGATAGGCTAGCAGGCAGGTAACAGGTGAGCGCTCCCAGGTGAGCGGGCAAGAGTCACTGGACAGGCAGGTGGTCACGGCAAGTGACGGCAGAGCCTCCAGGTAGGCTAGCAGGCAGGTAACAGGTGAGCGCTCCCAGGTGAGCGGGCAGGCTGGTCCATAGACAGACTGACAGGTGTCGGAAGGCAGACCGTCGGATCGCAGGCTTGCAAGCAGGTAAGCGGATATCAGGCAGGTATCAAGCAGGAAACTGGCAGGTGACTGGCAGGTAACAGGCAGGAATCTGGCAGGTGACTGGCAGGTAACAAGCAGGAATCTGGCAGGTGACTGGCAGGTAACTAGCAGGAATCTGGCAGGTGACTGGCAGGTAACTGGTAACGGGACCTGAGGGCTGAAGCAGAGTGAAGGCTTTGCAACAACATTGCTCGGGCACCTCCATTTTGGAGGAGGTGCCTTATATATGGAGAGATCCTCCGGCCATTGGCCGGGGACTCCTTAGGACGGCGCGCGCGGCCCCTTTAAGAGAGGGGGAGCGCGCGTGCACCCTAAGCGCAGAGGCCGGGAAGCAGCGCGCGCTGCCAGCAGAGCGGGAGGAAGCCGCCGGGCACGGAGCGGAGAGGTGAGGGGAACGGCGTTCCTGCCTAGCAGGGAGCAGGGGCGCCGACGCTACAAGGAGCCATCACCCGTAACCAAAGGCCAATGTCCTTCTGATCCCATCTTATGGCAGGACGAATAGCTTTCCTCTGACGAAACTGCTCGTCATAACGAAGCCATGCTTGTCCCCCATAAGTTCTGTGAGCCTCCCCAATAGCATCCATATAGCAAAACAAGGGAGAGCAATTCTCCGGTGCTTTTTCACCTATTACGCTCGCCAAAATGGCGAATGCCTGCAGCCAATTAGTAAAAGTCTGCGGGATTAAGCTCCACCTTTTCTTTTCCTCTTCCTCCTTCTTACTATCATCCTTCTTACTTTTTTCCAGGTTAAATTTCACCAGAGGCGAAAGAGAAAAAATTTCGACGTACTCATCTTTCCAAATGTTTTCCCTCACCTCCTTCTTGAGGTGTGCCCCCAACGGACCCTCAAAACACACGTAAACCTCGCCGTGAGACCTATCATCCAAATGAATTCTACACTCTTTTTCTTTCTCTGTCTGGACTGACACCGAAATGAGCTCAGGCAATTGGCTCGCGCCCCCAAATCTATTACCTAAGCTGTTCAGCCCGCCCCATTGCGGGCTCACCCATGCGGCTAAATGGCCCGAAACAGCACTACTACCCCTTTCCAAATGCGCTGACACAGCCACCGTCCCCGCTCCCCTTCCAACGATCGCCGCTATCTGCTCTTCCAGCCAGCCCGCAGGGTGCGACTCTGTAGCCGACCTCAGTGACTCAAACAGCTGCGCCGTGGACGCCATGAGGTACGCAGCACGATGTGGGGGAGACAACTCACCACCCTTGTGAGCGGGAAAATGTGACGCCCCTCCCTGGCACTTAAACCCCCCGTTAAACCCCTCCCAATGCTAATAGCCTTAGCCACTCTCTCCAACCCATTGTCATGCAGGCCTGCGTCCAAGCCTGCGGGGGAGGGGGCGGCTGTACTCCAGTCTGTCCTGTAGATGTTGACACTGGCGTTTTGCGTGTACTATTTAATGAAGCTTCCAGTTGAGGAGCTGTGAGGCGTCGATTTCTCACACTAGAGACTCTAATGTCCTTGTCTTATTGCTCAGTTGTGCAGCGGGGTCTCCCACTTCTCCTTCTACTCTGGTTAGAGCCTGTTTGTGCTCTCCTCTGAAGGGAGTAGTACACACCGTTGGAGGAAATCTTCAGTTTCTTGGCAATCTCTCGCATGGAATAGCCTTCATTTCTAAGAACAAGAATAGACTGTCGACTAGCTCAAAGGAAGGTCAATTTTTTAGCTTCTCAAATCAGCCAAACCATTTTCAGCCGGGCTAACATACTTGTGCAAGGGTTTTCTAGGGTTTCCCAAACATCCATTAGCTTCTTACACAGTTAGCAAACACAATGTAGCATTAAAACACTGAAGTGGTGGTTGTTGGAAATGGGCCTCTATACACCTATGTAGATATTGCAATAAAAACAACACGTTTGCAGCTAGAATAGTCATTTACCACATTAACAATGTATAGAGTGGATTTCTGATTCATTTAATGTTAGCTTCATTGAAAAAAAAAGTGCATTTCTTTCAAAAATAATGAAATTGCTAAATGACCCCAAACTTTTGAATGGTAGTGTATGTTCACAGTTGAGGAGATCCCTTTTCTGGGTTATGTTTTATCGTCCACCGGTTCTTGCATCCGGCGAAAGTTCAGGCAGTAACGGATTTGGATCGTTCTGAAGACTTAAAGGCGTTACAAAGGTTTTTTGGTTTCGCCAATTACTACCGCAAGTTCATAAAAAACATTTTGGTGGTGGCCAAACCTCTGACTGATATGACCAGTAAAGGGACAGACTTTTCCAAATGGTCCTGTCTGGTCAGGGAGGCATTCGATACCTTGAAGGAGTGTTTTGCATCTGCGCAGATTCTCATATAGCCTGAGGTCACTCAGCGATTTATTGTGGAAGTTGACGCGCCTGAAGTGGGGGTGGGGGCTGTATTGTCGCAGACTGCATCTCCTGATAAATGGTGTCTATGTGCATACTTTTCTTAAAAACTGTCATAAGCTGAGTAAAGTTACGACAATGGTAACAGATAACTCTTGTCAATCAAGTGGGCTTTTGAAGAGTGGCGACATTTTCTGGAGGGAGCTGTTCATCTGGTCATGGTAATCACGGATCATAAGAATCTGGTATATCTAGAATCTGCAAAACGTCTAACGCCTAGACAGGCAAGAGGGGTGTTATTCTTCACCAGGTTTAACTTTTTTGTTACATATACAGTGGTGTTCAAAATACTAGTAGTCCAATATGACTAACCAGATTAATCCCTGTTTTTGGTATAAATTCTATCACATGTCAGACAATTTACCAGTTGGTGCAGAAGATTCTAAGAAAACCCCCAGACTCCGCATTCATGATCTGCAGGTTTTTGAGTCTGTGTATTTGAATAATTAATTGAAAAGGGGGAGTGTTCAAAATAATAGCAGTGTGGAGTTCAATCAGTGAGGTCAATCATTCTGTGAAGAAACAGCTGTGAATCAGGTGGCCATTATTTAAGTGAAGTCAGCACATGTTGTACATGCATTTCTCCTTGAAAGTGTGAGAAATATGAGTCGTTTGAGACATTGTTCAGAAGAACAGCGTACTTTGATTAAAAAGTTGATTGGAGAGGGTAAAACTTATAAAGAAGTGCAGACAATGATTGGCTATTCAGCTAAAATGATCTTGAAGAGGTCATGTTGTCTAACGCTGAATATGCCCTTGAAATGGGTGTTTCAACAAGACAACGACCCTAAACACACCAAGAAACGAGCAAAATCTTGGTTCCAGTCCAACAAAATTGAGGTTATGGAGGGACCAGCCTAATCGGGGAACAAGCACATTAAGGCGGATGCCTTATCTCGTTTTCCTTGTGGTGGAGATAATTGTGAACCGATTCCTATACTGCAAAAAGGGGTGGTTATTTGTTATTTATAACCAAAAATCCAACAAAATTCCATCCATGCCCATTTCCTTTCCTTCCACCGATCTCCTCATTTAACCCAAAGGCCAACCGCTGTATTACAGTGGGCCTTCAAGAATGTACATACTTGGGCATGGACAAGAAAAAAGAGCCCATGCAGTGACAAGTTTATACCTTACATACCATAAATATACAAATAACATTTTATATATATTTCTGAAAGAATACGTAACAAAACATATACATAAATCTTTCATCAATAACCTACTGCTTGGTCCTTTATGCATGAACCTTCATATATCAACATAAATCAAAGAAAAACATAAAAGACAGGGCAGGGTGGGTGGGCACCAAGATGAAGGTAAAATGGCTGACATGCATATTGGGGCCAAAACCCCTATATATATGACTCGCCCCCTGGGCCGTGGGGTACCCAGAACCGGGCTTCTGTACGATGCTGGGGGTAGTAGTGGTCAGACCAAATTGTGGCAGTCTATTTATCAGTGTTTTGAATGTCCGACTACGAGACCCGTGGATTGCGGTCAGGGATAACTGCCGCTGCAGGGCAGGCCACTGGGGCTGGTGTTGGTGAGCAGCACAGAGGTAGGATAACTCCCCATGGGAGGAGTGTAGCCCCAGGGTAGTGTAGGTGGATGTTGGGGGTGATAGTGCAGGCCGCAATAGTAAGAGTTCAAAGTCCACTTCAAACAGTCCAGGGTCTTTATTGTAGGTATTATTAATGACCCAACAGTAGTACCGGTTAGGAATGGGCCTGGGTGTGTGAGAGCATTCGGGCGAGCTCCGCTGGTCAGGGTGAGTGTGTAGGCCTACCGTTCTCTCTATGCTCTTTCTGACTATCCCCCTCTTCGTGGTGTAATAGCCCACGTCCCTGAGCTGGCCGTGTACTTTGCCTGTATGGCTTGCGACTCGGGCCTTGGGTACCTTTTGCTTTCTCCTCGCTGTACTGGTCCCTCTGTGTGGCGGAGCCTCCAGGCTTCTTAGGCCAAGGGACCTGAAATCCCTCGCGGGTTGGTTCTCTGCTGCTGGGCTTATAACCCTGACAGCCTCGGACCCCAATGTCCGGTTGTGTGATTCTCTCAGCCAGGACCGGCTCTCGTCGCCTCTGTCCCTGGCTGGCAGTCTCTCCTCTGCCTCACGGACTCCTCAGCTGCTGCTGACCTGTCCCTTTTCTCTGAGAACCCTTCTGGATGCTTCAGAAGTGGGTCCTGGTCTCTCTAACCCTGCCCTCAGTTCCAGCTTTTATAGGGGCAGCCAGCTCCCCCTACTGGCCTGGGACAGGAGGTGCTGCATGCTAATGGTCCCTAACCAGGGAACCTCCCTCCTGCTCTCAGACACAGATTATTGTTTGTGGCATCCAGGCCTGGGATGACACATATACACTTGTAATAAACCCACCCCTTTTTTACCCAGTGCAGCCTCTAAAGTTTCCCGCATTTTTCCTTTAACCCTTTCCTACTCCCTTGCAGTCCCAGTGCCTTTCCTTATACAGTTCAGGCCCTATAAAGAGGCTCAGGGGGATGCTCCTGCTGCCCGTCCATTAGGTAAACTGTTTGTACCGGTGAGTTTCTGTCTAAAAGTTTTAAATGAACATCATGATTTGGTCTTGGCTGGACATCCCGGTAATAATGTGTAAGAAAGACTTAGTATTCGCTTCTTCACATAGACTGAAATATTTTATTGTTCATAGAAATTCCAGATTCAAGACGTTTAGGTCAGTAAGACCTTCATCAGTCATCTGGGAGTTGATTACACTGCAGCAGGCAGCACTGGAAAGGTGTCTGCAGTATCCACTGCTCAGACAAGTGGCCTCTGGACCTACTTGTGCTCGGAAGTATACCCGGAAGTGCCGTGTTTGTTATCATAATCCCAGTAATAAAGCCACCACAGATCTCCTTACTCAGCGTTTTTGATGGTCAGGGGTGCATCAGGATGTTTGGGAGTATGTAGTCGCCTGCAGTGTTTATGCACGTTCTAAGACCCCCATACTCGTCCGTCTGGGTCTCTCCACCTATTGGTGATTCCCAGCAGACTCATTTATCAATGGATTTCATCACTGATCTACCAGTATCTGCAGGTAATACTGTTATATTGGTGGTGGTGGACAGATTCAGCAAGATGTCACATTTCATTGTGCTACCTGCTTTACCTAACGCCAAGACTTTGGCGCAAATTTTCATCACAGAGATCATAAAATTACATGAGTGGCTACTGATATTGTTTCTGATGGGGGGGTGCAATTTATTTCCAAATTTTGCAGGGTGTTTTGGTCTCGTTTGGGGATCTGACGCGCCCCCTGGGCCGTGCGGTACTCGTAGCTGGACCGTTCGGTGCTGGGGGATGTCACAGTGGCGGTGACCCGGTCCATAACCCAGGGCGGTCAATAACAAGGGGATTACAGTTTTTATAGTTTAATATTCGTGACGCCACCTGTGGTATGCGGCTATATGGGGCCTCCGCTGCGGTGCAGATCCTCTGGAGCTGATGGTGACGCAGCAGAGTTGGTTCAGCTCTCCACAGGCAGAGCTTAGCTCCAGGGCAGGAAGTGGTGATGTTATAGATGTTGCTGTGCGGTGTAGTGCAGAGGATGGCGCAGATAATAACCAGTCCACAACTTAATGGTGGTTTCCTCTTATCTTTACTTGCGGTGGTTAGGCAGACCGAGGCACGGGTACTAGCTGGTAGTAGAGGTCCGGGCGGCCTGGAAGGAAGTTGGGAATCCACCTCGCCAGGTGAAGTTGGAGACCTTCCCTTTGCGCTACCTCTTTGGCCCTGCTGCGTATAGCTATGCTGCGGCCCTCGTCCCTGAGTAAAACGTCTTTGTGCTCACCCGTATGGCAGGCAGCTCGGGCCTTCTTGGAGTGTCGCTCCCACGTGGCGGAGCTGGGCCCTATGTGCTGCTGAGCCTCCGGGCGTCTGATGGGGCCAGGAGACCTGCAGTCTCCTGCCCTCCGGTTTCTGCTGCTGGGCCTTCAGTGCCCCACAACCTCGGACTTCGGTGTCCGGTTCTTCTACACTCCTCTCTGGGTTGAGCTGCCGTGCAGCTCCACTCCCCAGGTCTTTTCTCTTCGCTGTCCTGTCTTCAACTCTTCTCACTAACTCTAACTAACCCCGCCTCCAGATTCCAGTTGCTAAGTGGAGGAGCTCGACTTGCTGGTCTGGAGCCAGGAAAGTGTTGTATGCTAGTATACCTGATTAGGGGACCCCTCCTTGCTTCCAGGCATGGCATCACCCCCTGTGAGGGAGGCAATGCCAACTGTGGCAACCGGACCCCTGGGGTGCCACATTCCCCCCTAGTTAACTTCAGTACTCCCAGACTGAGGACACCTTTTTGAATTAACAATTAACAATAACAATTCACATTACAAATAGTTTACAAAGTCAAAAATTACAAACAACCCAACCAAAAATTTATAGCAGTCACTGCGGCACTTAGTCTTTACGCCACAATCCGGGGATTGTCTTTTTCCGGATAATTGAAATTTGGCTGGTGGGAACCGCATCAACCCACTTTATGTATCGTCCCCGGGCGTGGCTTCAGGGCACTCTGTCGTTGGGCCTGGTCTTCGGCCACGCCTGCTGTTTATTTTCAAGGCCATTTATTAACTATTTTCAATATTGTCCTGACCACACCTAGTCCTGTGGTCCGATTGTTCATAAATTTAACAGCTATATATATCCAAGATTATTTAACGGTTACAACTATATATAACATACACTTAGTTCCTCCAGCGGGCAGGAAGCCGACCTTTAGTACTTCGGGTCGATCTACGTAGTACGTTAGTTGTCACTGTCCTACCCTGGTCCCTAGCGTCTACCCCTGGTGTGGTGGGTTCAGTGTGAACTACACTACGGGTAGTGTGAGGTAACACCGGTAGGCTGGGTAATCTCCTACAAATTCTTTGGCTCACCATGGGTACAACAGGTTCTCTGCTAGCAGAGGGTAGATTCTCCTGATCCGCTGCTGATGAGGCATCTGTCTCTGGGGCTGATTGGTCTCTCTGCTGTTCTGGAGCCTCTGCAGCTTGGAGAAAGGTCAGGACCGGTACTACAATTGCTCTGTTTACCTGCGTCCAAGACCGGGGAAATGAGCCAAGGACTGTCTGGACCGTTTCCTCCACTTTTTCTATGGGCTGAGGGCTGTCTTGGTCTTCTTCTTTGTGTTTCAACTGTTTAGAGCATATCTTCAGGTGGTCTCTTGAGACTGCCGCTGAAGTTTCCCCTCCATCCTTACTGATGAGGCACACTTTGGTGTTGTCGTAATTCGAGGGTAGGACGGTGTATGACTCAACCTCCCACTGGTCATCTAATTTATGGACTTGTCTCTTCCTCTTGAGTACCTGTTCTCCAGGTGATAAGGGAACGGCAGGCACGTGCTGATTGTAAGTTTGCTCCTGCTTCTGTCTCTCCTGGGACAAACTTCTCTCCACACATTCTTGCACCTTGCGGTATTGTTGCTGCTGCTCTGTATCCCAATCTGCATCTGGTGATGCCGTCTCTGGTGTTAAGACTCCCATGTCTAAGTCAATGGGTAACTTCCAGGTCTTGCTCTCATCAGGTGTACAGTTGGTGGAGTTCACCGAGATGTGGTTATATAGGCCCACCAAATCTGGTAGCTTCTCTGGCCACAGGCTACGTTCTTCAAGGGGCAACGTCTTCAACAGGTCTATTACCACCTGGTTCATTTTCTCGCACAACCCGTTGGTCTGGGGATGATACAGTGTCATCCTTATTTTCTTGCAGCCATACAAGTTACAGAATTCTTGAAACGCTTCAGCTTCAAAGCCTCGACCTTGGTCGGTCAGCACTTGTTCAGGGTAACCATGCGGGCAACAAAAGTGTTGTTGAAACGCTTTGGCTGCCGTCTAATCTTTCACTGGCACTACTACCAAGAACCGGGAGTAGTGGTCTACTATGGTGAGAGCGTAGACATAGCCTGACCGGCTTGGGGCTAGCTTCACGTGGTCCAAGGCTACCAGTTCAAGTGGTTGTTTGGTGATTATGGGCTGCAGGGGAGCCCTCTGGCTGTCATGGTCTTTCCGTCTCAGGTTGCACGGACCACATTCTCGACACCATCTCTCGATTGCTTTCCTCATGCCCAATAGAATCGCTCATGTAGCAGGACTTCCAACTTCTTCCAACCGAAGTGTCCTGCTCCATCGTGGTACGCTTCTAAGACCATTGGCGCATCCCGCCTCGGGACTACCACCTGCCAGACCAGTTCGTGTGTCCGGGAGTTGATACTTCTTCGTCACAGCTTTCCCTCATAGATGAACAGTTTGCCCTTCTCCTTCTACAACTGTTGGGTCTCCTGTGGAGCATCTGGATCAGGGTGCGAGTCAGCTTGTGTCAGCAACTCCTTTACCAGGCGGACAGCCAGGTTGCTATCCTGCATCTCTGTCCATCCATGGTGGGGCAATGGGTTAAACGTGGCCTCTCTGTTGGCGGAGCGCTTGTCCCTCACACAGTGGGAGCACTGGGTCACCCCGTGACGATGGAAAGCGGGTAGCTCTATCTCCTCCAGCTCTTCCGGGTCTTCTCCCCCATCTGGCAAGTTGGGCACCCTGGACAGCGCATCAGCATTTGCATTTTTATGCCCCGCCCGATACTTGATGGTAAACTCATAGTTAGACAGTCGGGCCATCCATCGTTGCTCTAGGGCACCAAGCTTCGCAGTCTCCAGGTGCGTCAGCGGGTTGTTGTCTGTGAAGACTGTAAATCTGGAGGAGGCGAGGTAGTGTTTGAATTGCTCTGTTACAGCCCAGACTATGGCAAAAAACTCCAAATTGAAGGAACTATAGTTGTCGGGGTTCCTTTCCGTAGGAAGGAGCTTCCTGCTGGAGTAGGCAATCACTCTCTCTCTGCCCTGCTGTACCTGGGACAGCATCGCTCCCAATCCCATGTTGCTGGCATCCGTATGGAGTATAAAGGGTTGGCCATAGTCGGGGTAGGCCCGGACTTCGTCTCCAGTAAGAGCCATTTTCAGTCGAGTGAAAGATTCGTCTTCTGATTTACCCCAGTTGAACGGAGGTTTCGGGTTCTTGGCCTTCTTGGACTGGCCCACTAAGAGGTCCTGCATGGGTGCCGCTATCTTGGTGAAACCCTTGATGAATCTGTTGTAGTAGCCTACCAGCCTGAGGAACTGCCGCACTTCCTTGATAGTGGAGGGTCTTGGCCAGTCCTTGATCACAGTGACTTTTTCAGGGTCTGGTGCTACACGTTCGGCACTTACCACATAACCTAGGTACTGCACCTTGGGCTTTAACAGGTGGCACTTGGACGGCTTTACTTTCAGGCCATAACCAGATAGGGCTTCGAACACCTCGGCCAGGTGCTCCAGGTGGTCTTCATATGTCTTTGAGTAGACGATTACCTCGTCTAGGTACAGCAGGACGGTTTCAAAGTTTTTGTGTCCTAGGCCACACTCCATTAACCGCTGGATGGTTCCTGGGGCATTGCAGAACCCGAATGGCATGCAGTTGAACTCGCTAAGGCCCATTGGTGTTGTGAACGCGGTCTTTTCTCGGTCCGCCTCTGCCACAGGAACCTGCCAATACCCACTGGTGAGATCCAAAGTGGAGAAATAGTTAGGTGATCTCAATGCTGCTAATGATTCCTCAATTCTGGGTAATGGGTAGGCGTCCTTATGTGTAATGCGGTTAATCTGCCTGTAATCAACACACATCCTCATTGTACCATCTTTCTTTCTAATGAGAACTAATGGAGCTGCCCAGGGGCTACAACTATCTCTGATCACCCCAGCTGGGGGTACAGGCCGGTACCTCTCTTTAATGGGCGGATGATCTCCTGTGGGGATATGATGTTGGACCCCTTTTACCTGCCCAAAGTCTAGTGGGTGTTTGCTGAAAATTCGCTCATATTCTTGGACCACCCGGTATACTCCATGCTTTTGGTGCAAAGGGGTGGAGTCAGTGCCTACTTGTAGCTTCTGACACCAATCCTCCATCTGTCCCTTGGAGCCATTATCCTCCGCCGGTTTGGATGGAGGCAAGGGTTCCACTGCCTTTATTGCGTTGTTACTGACAGTGAACAGCTTAGCAAGGGTAGCATACCGGGGTAAATGGACCTCTTTCTCCCCACAATTCAGGATGCGTATCGGTACTCTCCCCTTGGGGACATCGAGTACCCTCCTGGCTGTCAAGATGGTGGGCCTACTGTCAGAGTACACGGGTTCTACCAGGGCCTGATAATCTTGACCCCTGAGACCAATTGCTGCCCGACACCATATTATCATTTCACTCCTAGGGGGCATTGCAATGGGGAATGGATCACTCATCCTGACACTGCCGACTTCTCCACCAGACAGCTCTACCTGTTGTCTTTTCATCAGGGCTCTGATCTCCTTCTGCAGAACTCGCTGCTGACTGGAACTGGCGGTCTCTGCGACCTGCTGCAACAAAAGAATAATTTCCCCAAGACAATTCTCTATCACATTGGTGTCTATAGTTATCATAGGATGACTTTCTCAGCGATCAATATCAATAATCATTCCTTGTGATGGAAATTCTACTCGGCCAACTTATATGGTCACCTCTTTATACCCCACCTGAGGCAAGGGCTGACCATTGCTGGCATAGATACTAAGATGTTCATCTGGACTGCGGGTAATGTCTGAATCAGCCCAGTATCATTTATAAAGGATATATGGCATCGTTGTCACCTGGGAACCAGTGTCCAGCAACGCGTTCATCGGGATGCCATCAAGCACGACAGGTAGGACCGGTCGTTCTCCCACGTAGTTGTCTCGCCAGCTTTGTGTGCTTGGTCGTCTTACTCCTGGGGGTTGGCCCTCGGCCCTAGGGGCTGCTCATTTTGAATCTTGCGAAGTGCCCCGCCTTTTGACAGCGGCGGCAGATGGGTTGTCCGTCCTGGTCGTAGCGATCGCTGTTCCTCCCTCTGGTTGGTGGAATTCTTCTCTGCCTTCGCCACGGGACGTCATCTGGACTGGAAGCCAGCTGGATCCTTTCCTTTGGAGACACTTGCATGGCCTGCACGGTTTTGGTTAGTGTAGCCAAACTTTTGGTCAGCTCCTGGACCTGAAGGCGTAGGTCTGCAGATGGGTCATTATTTAGCTCCAGCCTCCACAGGTGCTGGGGAAAAGGACGCCACCTCCTGGTGGTATGTGATAGTTGGGCGCCAGAGGGATGCAGTGCCACCTGGGGTTGGTTCTCGCAGCACCCGGATGGCTCGGTCTTTAAATTGCACAAAGTCCAGATCAGGGTTTTGCAGAGCCATTATGCGCAGCTGTGTCCGGTGAGTGTTAGACAGGAGCTGTAAGGGGGAAGACCGGGGTGTAAGTACTTTCAGAGCAAGGGATCCGGAACTGCCGGGGCCGTGCCTCTGGTTGCAGGGGGAAGACAGACTGCGAGCACAAGAGTCAGGTGACTGGGAAGCTGGGGGCGTGTCCAGAGTGAGAGCTGGGAGGTCAGGTGACCGAGAGACTGGTGGCGTGGGTAGAGAGAGGATGAGACGAGGACGTTTGCGTGGGAAAGCGGAGCTGGGTCGTGCTCAGCAGAGCAGTGTGAGGGGGTCCAGTCTCCTGGCTCCAGGATTGGGAGCAAGAGCTGAGTGCAGTGGACTGGAGGAGTCAAGCCGACTAGAGAAGAGACGCAGGGTCGGTGGAGCCTGGCATGTGAGGTGCCATGTTATCGACTAGGGGCTCAGCGGGTAAAACCGGATACCGCCCGCTGCCGCCAGAAGATGGAGCATTGTTTGGGCGGGGAAGCCTGAAGAAATCAACACCGGCCTCAGCTGGCAACTGCCTTGTGGAGGAAAAGAGTCAGCTAAGTGTAAAAACTGTTGATTACAACCGGTTCGACTCTGCTATATCTAGTTAAACTGTGAACTGTCAGTTAAAGACTTTTACCTGCTACTTCCCTTGTTTTCCCCATATTTTCCCCTGTTACTCCCTGCGTGGAGATTTACCCTGTTATTGTAAGCTTCCCCTGTTTATTAACCCTGTATTGGCTGTTCTGTGTTTCTGTGTCACTGCATCTAAAGTACCCGTGTTACATGCTCACAGCCCAACACCGTGCAGGACGCTTGGCATTTGCCACAGAACACCAGGATTGGCAAAGTGGCCACTGGCGCCCTGTGCTCTTCACAGATGAAAGCAGGTTCACACTGAGCACATGTGACAGACGTGACAGAGTCTGGAGACACCGTGGAGAGCGATCTGCTGCCTGCAACATCCTTCAGCATGACCGGTTTGGAAGGGTCAGTAATGGTGTGGGGTGGCATTTCTTTGGAGGGCCGCACAGCCCTCCATGTGCTCGCCAGAGGTAGCCTGACTGCCATTAGGCACCGAGATGAGATCCTCAGACCCCTTGTGAGACCATATGCTGGTGCGGTTGGCCCTGGGTTCCTCCTAATGCAGGACAATGCCAGACCTCATGTGGCTGGAGTGTGTCAGCAGTTCCTGCAAGATGAAGGTGTAGCACCCTGAGGATTCGGCTGCTACAGGGGTATTACACCTCAAGCCAGAGGTGTGGTATTCCACTCCCGGGTAAGGATGGAGTGTGGAACTGAGCTCAGTTAGCTGCATGCACTACACACATCCCATTTCCGAGGAACAGACCGATGGTACTCCCACTAGAGAAATGTGCAGGTACGACAGTGTCTGTTCCTGGCTGGAGTGGGAGGGGGGTGGAACATCCCAGTAGTGTAGGGGCAGATAGGGGGAGCAGTCTGGGTAGTGCTAGGAGCTCATTGGGTGCTGGTCACCTGAGCTCACACATAGAGGGAGTATATAAGGTGGGCACCATCTTAGGACAGGGTCTTTTGCAGAGTGAGGTCAGTCTGTCAGAGCAGAGGAGAAGAGCAGCTCCAAGGCCAAGAGAGAGAGAGAGGAGAAAGAAAGACCCAGAGGGGGAGAAAGAAGGAACTCCAAGAGCCCAAATTAGACCAGAGGGTGAAGAGTTGGCAACAGGGTACCGGATCCCAAGCTGGCAGAGGCTACAGCACACCTTAGCCAGGAACCGGAGGTCGTGGGCAGGACCGATCTGCCACGATCACCCACTAAATCCACCCGGAAGGCAGACCAGGAATAGGGTCAGGGAACCCAGAGACAAGGGTTTACCACCAAGAGGCCCGAGGGAGCCGGACATAGGTGGATCCCTGGTGGGGAAGGCCAGAGAAGAGGACAGGACAGAAAGGGAGCTCAGGACCACGCTCCAGAATCACCTGGGGGTTGGCTGAGTCCAGGACCTGGTGGACGCAGCACGGCTCGGGTGGTCACTTAAGGCCGGAGTGACCAGAACAACTGCAGTAAGTAAACAAACCCTGAACTGCACAGCCCGACTCTGAGTCTCATTTCCATCCTCGCTGCACCACCACAACCCCCATCCTCTGCAACTGACCCCCTGAGGCTATACCCCTCCCGTTGGGGGTTATACTACCTGAGCTGCACATACATCACCAGCCTCAGCGGACCCTGCTGCAGCGGCGGCCGTATTGACCGCAATTCAACGGGTGGCGTAGTCGACACAAAAGAACATCTAGTAACATCATAAGGACTGCCACACACTGAGCTTGACACCCTGGGCACGGACCGGGTCACAGCCACTCGGAGACTACAACCCCCATCTGATCCGGCTCCGGGTATCCCTAACAGCACTGGCCCAGGGGGCGCGTCAACTTTGGCGTAGTCGGCAGGATAACGTGCCCGCAACAACCGGGTACTGCGTGCCTGAAGAAAAGTTCACCGTTACCTCAAAAAGAAGTCTCCTGCCGGTTCCGGAGGGTCCCCGCCAACGGACCCCATCACAGGTCGTTTCCCGCCGGTTGTCCGCCATTTGCAGCTTTTTCCCGCCATCCATGGAGTTTCCCGCCACTGGGAGACGATTCCCGCCATTTCTGAAGATTTCCCACCTTGGGGGAGCGGACGCCATTATGGGCGTGCCAGAGGGTGGCAAGAGGCCACCTCCCATCGTGGGCCAGGTCGAAGAATGGCGCCAAAAGCGGAAACCGCGCCCACCAACAGAGACTGTGATGCTGGAAGTGTCCATCAGCGTGAGAGAACTGCCCCTGGAACTGACGATCACAAAGTTGCCCCGGGACCACCCTCAATGTGGGCGGAGACAGAACAAGAGAGCAAAGATGGGTGTCGCCTGGAGCAGTCTGGAGAGAGCGCACCCGGAGACAAGACGTCTGGAAGAGAGTCCAGAGAGAGCCTACCCGGAGATGGAGGGAGAGTCAGGCAGCACCGACCCAGTGGTCAGGAGCCTGTTGCAGGTCGCCACTCCAGAAGGCCTGCTGGAGATCCTAACACAGCTCCCCCGAGACCGGGAGTGTGCACAGACCGCGCTGGAGGGCCTCGCACGGAGGATGGCCCGGGTGCAGCGGGAGACGTTGGCGGAGTGGAGCCGAGAGATGGCCCAGCAGACCGAAACCCGTCAGCGGAGCACGCCGCCCGAGACGAGGAGACAGACAGCCTCTGAGGATGGCGCAGGAGGAATGAAGGCAGGAGACGGCGCCGAGAAGGGAGCTGAACGGACGGAGGCAGGTAAAGGGGACGTCTCTACCCCGAGCCGGGAAACCGCGTGCCTGCCCCAGCTCCCCGTCGCAGAGCCCGAAATTCCCCCTGCCGTGCCCGTCGCTGCATCGTCACCGCCGCCGACTAGGCCTCAACCGGAAACCGCGGCCGCGACCCCTGTGACGTCACACGCCTCGACCTCGAGCGTGGCCAAGCAGGAAATACCACCGGCCTGGTCGCAAGGCCTAGTACCCCCGGGCGCCGCAATACCAACAGCGCCCCCTACCTCCGCGGAGCCACCGGCCTGGTCGCAGGGCCGAATAACCCAGGGCGCCGCCGTTCTTACGGTGCCCTTTGCCTTTAAGGTGCCCCAGGCCTGGTCAACCCGGGCGCCGCTACCATCAACGCGCCCTCAACATCTCGAGTGCCGCACCTGGGTGAAGATCTATTCGCCCAGCATACGTGCCCGGATGGGCAGCCCTTCATATGGCCCCAGGAGTACATTCAGCTGGAACTCCAGAGAGCAAGGCCCATGTGCGAGCCCCTGATTCCGGCTCCGAAGCCTGTAAAGAGGACCTCGCCCCCGCTGGAGGAGGCACAGTTCGAGTGGGACCCCACCGGAGAAGACCTCATGGGGTTCACTCAGGAGACTCGGGCGGCCGCAGCGGAGCGTGCAGAGTGCTGCCGGCAGCAGCTCGAGGTCTTCGAGAGGGAGCGGAGAGAGAGGCGGGTCCGGGAACAGCAAGCGCAGATAAGGAGCGCGGAGCAGAAGAGCCGGACCAGGAGGAATCCCCGTGCAGCTCATGGTCCCCCTTCCACCGGGACTGTGATAAAATTCAACATGCAGCACGGATGGGGCTTTATTAGAGACCATCAGACCCCCGGCGACGTCTTTGTAACCCGCAGAGACGTAGAAAGCCATCTGCCGGAGGGACACAGAGGTCGTGACCTGTACGTAGGGGACGAGTCACCTTCACCCGGCACAAGTGTGCCAAAGGACCCTACGCCCTCCATGTGCATCGCCTGACGGAGGAGGAGCTGCGGTGTGAGGAGGAGCAAGAGGACCCGGACGGGTCTGAAACAGAAACTGAATCCAAAGAAAGAGCAGGAGGACGCCGTCGTTGAGTACGGTAGAGAAGAGACTGTACATAGTTACCCGTCAGGGTATAAGAACTGTTCTAGTTAAAATATAGTCCCCGTTGGGACCAGCCAAGAGTGAACTGTTAACCCCGTGTGTCCCTATTCCCACTGACCGAGGACTGAGAGCGGTCAATCCTCCCTAATACCTGGCCGAGGACTGAGAGCGGCCATATCCCCTTGTATATAGTTGCGCTTCCTAAAGCGCCCCCTACTGGTTTTATAGGAAACTGTTTTCTTCAAGAGACTGTAGCACTTTACCCGGTCACAAGTTGCACCGTGACCGGAGTAAACAGAAACAAGAATGTTTATATGAAAAGTTTATTGTTGCTGATGATGTTTTATATGTTTTATATGTTTATGAAAAAAAAATTGTATGTTTTGGATGTTTTTGTTTATATCTTACAGCCCGAGGGCGTGCTGTGATTTACCAGGGGGGAATGTAGCACCCTGAGGATTCGGCTGCTACAGGGGTATTACACCTCAAGCCAGAGGTGTGGTATTCCACTCCCGGGTAAGGATGGAGTGTGGAACTGAGCTCAGTTAGCTGCATGCACTACACACATCCCATTTCCGAGGAACAGACCGATGGTACTCCCACTAGAGAAATGTGCAGGTACGACAGTGTCTGTTCCTGGCTGGAGTGGGAGGGGGGTGGAACATCCCAGTAGTGTAGGGGCAGATAGGGGGAGCAGTCTGGGTAGTGCTAGGAGCTCATTGGGTGCTGGTCACCTGAGCTCACACATAGAGGGAGTATATAAGGTGGGCACCATCTTAGGACAGGGTCTTTTGCAGAGTGAGGTCAGTCTGTCAGAGCAGAGGAGAAGAGCAGCTCCAAGGCCAAGAGAGAGAGAGAGGAGAAAGAAAGACCCAGAGGGGGAGAAAGAAGGAACTCCAAGAGCCCAAATTAGACCAGAGGGTGAAGAGTTGGCAACAGGGTACCGGATCCCAAGCTGGCAGAGGCTACAGCACACCTTAGCCAGGAACCGGAGGTCGTGGGCAGGACCGATCTGCCACGATCACCCACTAAATCCACCCGGAAGGCAGACCAGGAATAGGGTCAGGGAACCCAGAGACAAGGGTTTACCACCAAGAGGCCCGAGGGAGCCGGACATAGGTGGATCCCTGGTGGGGAAGGCCAGAGAAGAGGACAGGACAGAAAGGGAGCTCAGGACCACGCTCCAGAATCACCTGGGGGTTGGCTGAGTCCAGGACCTGGTGGACGCAGCACGGCTCGGGTGGTCACTTAAGGCCGGAGTGACCAGAACAACTGCAGTAAGTAAACAAACCCTGAACTGCACAGCCCGACTCTGAGTCTCATTTCCATCCTCGCTGCACCACCACAACCCCCATCCTCTGCAACTGACCCCCTGAGGCTATACCCCTCCCGTTGGGGGTTATACTACCTGAGCTGCACATACATCACCAGCCTCAGCGGACCCTGCTGCAGCGGCGGCCGTATTGACCGCAATTCAACGGGTGGTGTAGTCGACACAAAAGAACATCTAGTAACATCATAAGGATTGCCACACACTGAGCTTGACACCCTGGGCACGGACCGGGTCACAGCCACTCGGAGACTACAACCCCCATCTGATCCGGCTCCGGGTATCCCTAACAGCACTGGCCCAGGGGGCGCGTCAAAGGCATTGAAGGTATGGACTGGCCGCCCGTTCCCCAGACCTGAATCCGACTGAGCACATCTGGGACATCATGTCTCGCTCCATCCACCAACGTCACGTTGCACCACAGACTGTCCAGGAGTTGGCAGATGCTTTAGTCCAGGTCTGGGAGGAGATCCCACAGGAGACCATCCGCACCCTCATCAGCACGTGGAGGCCACACACAATACTCAGCCTCATCAGGAGCATGCCCAGGCGTTGTAGGGAGGTCATACAGACACGTGGAGGCCCCACACAATACTCAGCCTCATCAGGAGCACGCCCAGGCGTTGTAGGGAGGTCATACAGGCACGTGGAGGCCACACACAATACTCAGCCTCATCAGGAGCATGCCCAGGCGTTGTAGGGAGGTCATACAGACACGTGGAGGCCACACACAATACTAAGCCTCATCAGGAGCATGCCCAGGCGTTGTAGAGAGGTCATACAGGCACGTGGAGGCCACACACAATACTCAGCCTCATCAGGAGCATGCCCAGGCGTTGTAGGGAGGTCATACAGGCACGTGTAGGCCACACACAATACTCAGCCTCATTAGGAGCATGCCCAGGCATTGTAGAGAGGACATACAGGCACGTGGAGGCCACACACAATACTCAGCCTCATCAGGAGCATGCCCAGGCATTGTAGGGAGGTCATACAGGCACGTGGAGGCCGCACACAATACTCAACCTCATCAGGAGCATGCCCAGGCGTTGTAGGGAGGTCATACAGGCACGTGGAGGCCACACACAATACTCAGCCTCATCAGGAGCATGCCCAAGCATGGTAGGGAGGTCATACAGGCACGTGGAGGCCACACACAATACTCAGCCTCATCAGGAGCATGCCCAGGCGTTGTAGGGAGGTCATACAGGCACGTGGAGGCCACACACAATACTCAGCCTCATCAGGAGCATGTCCAGGCGTTGTAGGGAGGTCATACAGGCACGTGGAGGCCACACACAATACTCAGCCTCATCAGGAGCATGTCCAGGCGTTGTAGGGAGGTCATACAGGCACGTGGAGGCCACACACAATACTCAGCCTCATCAGGAGCATGCCCAGGCATTGTAGGGAGGTCATACAGGCACGTGGAGGCCACACACAATACTCAGCCTCATCAGGAGCATGTCCAGGCGTTGTAGGGAGGTCATACAGGCACGTGGAGGCCACACACAATACTCAGCCTCATCAGGAGCATGCCCAGGCGTTGTAGGGAGGTCATACAGGCACGTGGAGGCCACACACAATACTCAGCCTCATCAGGAGCATGTCCAGGCGTTGTAGGGAGGTCATACAGGCACGTGGAGGCCACACACAATACTCAACCTCATCAGGAGCATGCCCAGGCGTTGTAGGGAGGTCATACAGGCACGTGGAGGCCACACACAATACTCAGTCTCATCAGGAGCATGCCCAGGCGTTGTAGGGAGGTCATACAGGCACGTGGAGGCCACACACAATACTCAGCCTCATCAGGAGCATGCCCAGGCGTTGTAGGGAGGTCATACAGGCACGTGGAGGCCACACACAATACTCAGCCTCATCAGGAGCATGTCCAGGCATTGTAGGGAGGTCATACAGGCACGTGGAGGCCGCACACAATACTCAACCTCATCAGGAGCATGCCCAGGCGTTGTAGGGAGGTCATGTTGACGCGCCCCCTGGGCCATATTCTTTAGGGGAATACCCGGAGCCGGATCAGATGGGGGTTGTAGTCTTCCGAGTGGCTGTGACCCGGTCCGTGCCCAGGGTGTCAAGCTCAGAGTATGTGGCAGTCCTACAGATGTTATAAAGTTCTTTATGTCGACTACGCCACCCGTTGTATTGCGGTCACTACGGCCGCCGCTGCAGCAGGGTCCACTGAGGCTGATGGTGTTGGTGCAGCTTTTGATAGTATAACCCCCAACGGGTGGGGTATAGCCTCAGGGGGTCAGGTGCAGAGGATGGGGGTTGTGGTGGTGCAGCACAGATGGTAATTAAAGACAGAGTCGGGTTGTGCAGTTTAGGATATTTACTTACTGCTGATGTTCCGGTCACTCCAGCTTCAAGTGACCACCCGAGCCGTGCTGCGTCCACCAGGTCCTGGATTCAGCCAACCCCCAAGCAAGTCCGGAGCGTGTCCCTGAGCCCTCCTTCTTGTCCTTTCTTCTGGCCGTCCCCACCAGGGATCCACCTAGGTCCAGCTCCCTCGGGCCTTCTGTTGGGAGACCCTTGGCCTTGGGTTCCCTGACCCTACACGTGGTTTGCCTTCAGGGTGGATGTGGTGGGTGGCCGTGGCAGATCCTGCCCACGGCCTCCGGTCTCTGGCTGAGGTGTGCTTGAGCCCCCACCAGTTTGGGATCCGGTACCCTTTTGCCAACTCTTCACCCTAGGTTTATATATGGGTTCTCAGAGTTCCTGCTTGTTTTCTCTGGGTCCTTCTGACTCTCCTCTCTCACTCTCTCTGGGCCTGAGGCTGCTCTGCTCCTCTTCCTCTGGCTCCTCTGCAAAGACTCACTGACTCCTCACAGACTGACTGACCCTGATCTTAGATGGTGCCCACCTTAAATACTCCCTCTATGTGTGAGCTCAGGTGACCAGCACCCAATGAGCTCCTATCTTTACCCAGGCTGCTCCCCCTATCTGCCCCTACACTACTTGGGATGTACCACCCCCCTCCCACTCCAGCCAGGAACAGACTCGGTCGTACCTGCACATTTCTAAGTGGGAGTACCGTTGGTCTGTTCCTCGGAAATGGGATGTGTGTAGTGCATGCAGCTTTCTGGGCTCAGTCCCACACTCCATCCTTACCCGGGAGTGGAATATCACACCTCTGGGTTGAGGTGCAATACCCCTGTAGCAGCCGAATCCTCAGGGTGCTACATTCCCCCCTGGTAAATCACAGCACGTCCTCGGGCTGTAAAAGAATAAACACCACAAACATACAATTTTTGCATAAACATATAAAACATCATACAAAACATTATATATATATATATCAATAAAACTTTTCATATAAAACATTCTTGTAGACTTTTCCTCGCTTCTAGCTCCTCCTCCGGTCACTGTGCAACGTGTGACCGGGTAAAGTGCGACAGTCTTTGGAACTCGTGGCTTTCCTATAAAACCAGTAGGGGGCGCTTTAGGACGCGCAACTATCTACAAGGGATATGGCCGCTCTCAGTCCTCGGCCAGGTATTAGGAAGGAATGACCGCTCTCAGTCCTCGGTCAGTGGGATTTAAGGGAAATACGGGTAACAGTTCAATTCTCTGCTGGTCCCAACGGGGACTATATTATCAGCAACAGTTTCTTTGGTACCCCTACGGGTAACTATATACAGCTTCTACTCTGCCGTACTCAACGACGACGTCCTGCTCTTTCTTTGTGGTTACCTTTAGCTTCAGACCCGTCCGGGTCCTCTTGTTCTTCCTCCTCACACCGCAGCTCTTCCTCCATCAGGCGATGCACATGGAGGGCGTAGGGTCCTTTGGCACACTTGTGCCGGGTGAAGGTGACCTCGTCCCCTATATACAGGTCACGACCTCTGTGTCCCTCCGGTAGGTGGGACTCAACGTCTCTCCTGGTCACGAAGACGTCGCCTGGGGTGCGGTGATCTCGGATGAAGCCCCACCCGTGCTGCATATTAAACTTGATCACAGTCCCGGTGGAAGGGGGACCATGGGCTGCACGGGGACTCCTCCTGGCCCGGCTCTTCTGCTCCGCGCTCCTTATCTGGGCTTGTTGTTCCCGGACCCGCCTCTCTCTCCGCTCCCTCTCAAAGACCTCGAGCTGCTGGCGGCAGCACTCTGCACGCTCCGCTGCGGCTGCCCGGGTCTCCTGAGTGAACCCCATGAGGTCTTCTCCGGTGGGGTCCCACTCAAACTGCGCTTCTGCTAGCGGGGGCGAGATCCTCTTTACGGGCTTTGGAGCCGGGATCAGGGGTTCATCTAGGGGTCTCTCTTTCCGGAGTCGGGGATGGTGAAACTCCGGTGGCCAAATAAAGGGCTGCCCATCCGGGCACGTATGTTGGGCAAACAGATCTTCTCCCAGATGCGGCACTCTTGGTTTTATGGGCGCGGTGGTGGTGGCGCCCGGGTTGCCCAGGCCTTGCGGCCAGGCCTGGGGCACCTGGAAAGTGAAGGGCACCGTAAGGACGGCGGCGCCCTGGGCTACTTGGCCCTGCGACCAGGCCGGTGGCTCCGCGGAGGAAGGGGGCGCTGTTGGTATTGCGGCGCCCGGGGGTACTAGGCCTTGCGACCAGGCTGGTGGTACTTCCTGCTTGGTCACGCTCGGGGTCGAGGCGTGTGACGTCACAGGGGTCGCGGCTGCGGCTTCCGGTTGAGGCCTAGTCTGTGGCGGTGACGTTGCGGTTACGGGCACGGCAGGGGGTACTTCGGGCTCTGCGACGGGGAGCTGGGGCAGGTACGCGGTTTCCCGGTTTGAGGTAGAGACGTCCCCTTTACCTGCCTCCTTTCGTTCGGCTCCCTTCTCGGCGCTGTCTCCGGCCTTCAGTCCTCCTGCGCCATCCTCAGAGGCGGTCTGTCTCCTCGTCTCGGGTGGCGTGCTCCGCTGACGGGTTCTTGTCTGCTGGGCCATCTCTCGGCTCCACTTCGCCAACGTCTCTCGTTGCACCCGGGCCATCCTCCGTGCGAGGCCCTCCAGCGCAGTCTGCGCAGACTCCCGATCTCGGGGGAGCTGTGCCAAGACCTCCACTAAGCCTAGTGGGGTCGTCGCTTCTAGCAGGCTCCTGATCAACGGGTCGGTGCTGCTCTGCTCTCCTTCTGTTGTCTCCAGCAGGCTCCTGGCCAGCGGGCCGGTGCTGCTCTGCTCTTCTCCCATCTCCGGGTAAGCTTCTTCTGGACTCAGCTCTAGGCTTCTTGTCTCCGGGTGCGCTCTCTCCAGACTGCTCCAGGCGACACCCATCTTTGCTCTCTTCTTCTCAGTCCTCCCACTTCGAGGGCGGTCCCGGGGCCACTTGGTGATTGTCAGCTCCAGGGGCAGTTCCTTCACGCTGACAGACACCTCCAGCATCACAGTCTCTGTTGGTGGGGGCGGTTTCCACTTTTGGCGCCATTTTCGGTCCTGGCCCACGATGGGAGGCGGCCTCTTGCCACCCTCTGGCACGCCCATAATGGCGTCCGCTCTTCCAAGGCGGGAAACCTTTGGAAATGGCGGGAATCGTCTCCCAGTGGCGGGAAACTCTGCAGATGGCGGGAAAAAGCTGTTAATGGCGGACAACCGGCGGGAATCGATCTGTGATGGAGTCCGATGGCGGGGACCCTACGGGACCGGCGGGAGACTTCTTTTTGAGGTAAGCTTGTTCTTTTCTTCAGGCACGCAGTACCCGGGTGTTGCGGGCACGTAATCCTGCCGACTACGCCAAAGTTGACGCGCCCCCTGGGCCATATTCTTTAGGGGAATACCCGGAGCCGGATCAGATGGGGGTTGTAGTCTTCCGAGTGGCTGTGACCCGGTCCGTGCCCAGGGTGTCAAGCTCAGAGTATGTGGCAGTCCTACAGATGTTATAAAGTTCTTTATGTCGACTACGCCACCCGTTGTATTGCGGTCACTACGGCCGCCGCTGCAGCAGGGTCCGCTGAGGCTGATGGTGTTGGTGCAGCTTTTGATAGTATAACCCCCAACGGGTGGGGTATAGCCTCAGGGGGTCAGGTGCAGAGGATGGGGGTTGTGGTGGTGCAGCACAGATGGTAATTAAAGACAGAGTCGGGTTGTGCAGTTTAGGATATTTACTTACTGCTGATGTTCCGGTCACTCCAGCTTCAAGTGACCACCCGAGCCGTGCTGCGTCCACCAGGTCCTGGATTCAGCCAACCCCCAAGCAAGTCCGGAGCATGTCCCTGAGCCCTCCTTCTTGTCCTTTCTTCTGGCCGTCCCCACCAGGGATCCACCTAGGTCCAGCTCCCTCGGGCCTTCTGTTGGGAGACCCTTGGCCTTGGGTTCCCTGACCCTACACGTGGTTTGCCTTCAGGGTGGATGTGGTGGGTGGCCGTGGCAGATCCTGCCCACGGCCTCCGGTCTCTGGCTGAGGTGTGCTTGAGCCCCCACCAGTTTGGGATCCGGTACCCTTTTGCCAACTCTTCACCCTAGGTTTATATATGGGTTCTCAGAGTTCCTGCTTGTTTTCTCTGGGTCCTTCTGACTCTCCTCTCTCACTCTCTCTGGGCCTGAGGCTGCTCTGCTCCTCTTCCTCTGGCTCCTCTGCAAAGACTCACTGACTCCTCACAGACTGACTGACCCTGATCTTAGATGGTGCCCACCTTAAATACTCCCTCTATGTGTGAGCTCAGGTGACCAGCACCCAATGAGCTCCTATCTTTACCCAGGCTGCTCCCCCTATCTGCCCCTACACTACTTGGGATGTACCACCCCCCTCCCACTCCAGCCAGGAACAGACTCGGTCGTACCTGCACATTTCTAAGTGGGAGTACCGTTGGTCTGTTCCTCGGAAATGGGATGTGTGTAGTGCATGCAGCTTTCTGGGCTCAGTCCCACACTCCATCCTTACCCGGGAGTGGAATATCACACCTCTGGGTTGAGGTGCAATACCCCTGTAGCAGCCGAATCCTCAGGGTGCTACAATACAGGCACGTGGAGGCCACACACAATACTCAGCCTCATCAGGAGCATGCCCAAGCATGGTAGGGAGGTCATACAGGCACGTGGAGGCCACACACAATACTCAGCCTCATCAGGAGCATGCCCAGGCGTTGTAGGGAGGTCATACAGGCACGTGGAGGCCACACACAATACTCAGCCTCATCAGGAGCATGCCCAGGCATTGTAGGGAGGTCATACAGGCACGTGGAGGCCACACACAATACTCAGCCTCATCAGGAGCATGTCCAGGCGTTGTAGGGAGGTCATACAGGCACGTGGAGGCCACACACAATACTCAGCCTCATCAGGAGCATGCCCAGGCGTTGTAGGGAGGTCATACAGGCACGTGGAGGCCACACACAATACTCAGCCTCATCAGGAGCATGTCCAGGCGTTGTAGGGAGGTCATACAGGCACGTGGAGGCCACACACAATACTCAGCCTCATCAGGAGCATGCCCAGGCGTTGTAGGGAGGTCATACAGGCACGTGGAGGCCACACACAATACTCAGTCTCATCAGGAGCATGCCCAGGCGTTGTAGGGAGGTCATACAGGCACGTGGAGGCCACACACAATACTCAGCCTCATCAGGAGCATGCCCAGGCGTTGTAGGGAGGTCATACAGGCACGTGGAGGCCACACACAATACTCAGCCTCATCAGGAGCATGCCCAGGCGTTGTAGGGAGGTCATACAGGCACGTGGAGGCCACACACAATACTCAGCCTCATCAGGAGCATGTCCAGGCATTGTAGGGAGGTCATACAGGCACGTGGAGGCCACACACAATACTCAGCCTCATCAGGAGCATGCCCAGGAGTTGTAGGGGGGTCATACAGGCACGTGGAGGCCACACACAATACTCAGCCTCATCAGGAGCATGCCCAGGCGTTGTAGGGAGGTCATACAGGCACGTGGAGGCCACATACAATACTGAGCCTCATCAGGAGCATGCCCAGGTGTTGTAGGGAGGTCATACAGGCACGTGGAGGCCACACACAATACTGAGCCTCATCAGGAGCATGCCCAGGCATTGTAGGGAGGTCATACAGGCACGTGGAGGCCACACACAATACTCAGCCTCATCAGGAGCATGCCCAGGCGTTGTAGGGAGGTCATACAGGCACGTGGAGGCCACACACAATACTCAGCCTCATCAGGAGCATGCCCAGGCGTTGCAAGGAGGTCATACAGGCACGTGGAGGCCACACACAATACTGAGCCTCATCAGGAGCATGCCCAGGCGTTGTAGGGAGGTCATACAGGCACGTGGAGGCCACACACAATACTGAGCCTCATCAGGAGCATGCCCAGGTGTTGTAGGGAGGTCATACAGGCACGTGGAGGCCACACACAATACTCAGCCTCATCAGGAGCATGCCCAGGCATTGTAGGGAGGTCATACAGGCACGTGGAGGCCACACACAATACTCAGCCTCATCAGGAGCATGCCCAGGCGTTGTAGGGAGGTCATACAGGCACGTGGAGGCCACACACAATACTCAGCCTCATCAGGAGCATGCCCAGGCGTTGCAAGGAGGTCATACAGGCACGTGAAGGCCACACACAATACTGAGCCTCATCAGGAGCATGCCCAGGCGTTGTAGGGAGGTCATACAGGCACGTGGAGGCCACACACAATACTCAGCGTCATCAGGAGCATGCCCAGGCGTTGCAGGGAGGTCATACAGGCACGTGGAGGCCACACACAATACTCAGCCTCATCAGGAGCATGCCCAGGCGTTGTAGGGAGGTCATACAGGCACGTGGAGGCCACACACAATACTCAGCCTCATCAGGAGCATGCCCAGGCATTGTAGGGAGGTCATACAGGCACGTGGAGGCCACACACAATACTGAGCTTCATCAGGAGCATGCCCAGGCGTTGTAGGGAGGTCATACAGGCACGTGGAGGCCACACACAATACTCAGCCTCATCAGGAGCATGCCCAGGCGTTGTAGGGAGGTCATACAGGTACGTGGAGGCCACACACAATACTCAGCCTCATCAGGAGCATGCCCAGGCGTTGTAGGGAGGTCATACAGGCACGTGGAGGCCACACACAATACTCAGCCTCATCAGGAGCATGCCCAGGCGTTGTAGGGAGGTCATACAGGTACGTGGAGGCCACACACAATACTCAGCCTCATCAGGAGCATGCCCAGGCGTTGTAGGGAGGTCATACAGGCACATGGAGGCCACACACAATACTCAGCCTCATCAGGAGCATGCCCAGGCGTTGTAGGGAGGTCATACAGGCACATGGAGGCCACACACAATACTCAGCCTCATCAGGAGCATGCCCAGGCGTTGTAGGGAGGTCATACAGGCACGTGGAGGCCGCACACAATACTCAGCCTCATCAGGAGCATGCCCAGGCGTTGTAGGGAGGTCATACAGGCACGTGGAGGCCACACACAATACTCAGCCTCATCAGGAGCATGCCCAGGCGTTGCAGGGAGGTCATACAGGCACGTGGAGGCCACACACAATACTCAGCCTCATCAGGAGCATGCCCAGGCGTTGTAGGGAGGTCATACAGGCACGTGGAGGCCACACACAATACTCAGCCTCATCAGGAGCATGCCCAGGCATTGTAGGGAGGTCATACAGGCACGTGGAGGCCACACACAATACTGAGCTTCATCAGGAGCATGCCCAGGCGTTGTAGGGAGGTCATACAGGCACGTGGAGGCCACACACAATACTCAGCCTCATCAGGAGCATGCCCAGGCGTTGTAGGGAGGTCATACAGGCACGTGGAGGCCACACACAATACTCAGCCTCATCAGGAGCATGCCCAGGCGTTGTAGGGAGGTCATACAGGTACGTGGAGGCCACACACAATACTCAGCCTCATCAGGAGCATGCCCAGGCGTTGTAGGGAGGTCATACAGGCACGTGGAGGCCGCACACAATACTCAGCCTCATCAGGAGCATGCCCAGGCATTGTAGGGAGGTCATACAGGCACGTGGAGGCCACACACAATACTGAGCCTCATTTTGACTTGTTTTAAGGACATTACATCACAGTTGGATCGGCCTGTAGTGGGTTTTTCCACTGTAATTTTGGGGGTGACTCCACATCCAGGCCTCCATTGGTTAATAAATGTGATTTCCATTGATGATTTTTGTGTGATTTTGTTGTCAGCACATTCAGCTTTCTACAGAACAAAGTATTCAATGGGAAGATTTCATTCATTCACATCTAGGAGGGGGGATTTCAGGGGTCCCTTTATTTTTTTGAGCAGTGTGTATATATATACAGTACAGATCAAAAGTTTGGACACACCTTCTCATTTATAGATTTTTCTGTATTTTCATGACTATGAAAATTGTACATTCACACTGAAGGCATCAAAACTATGAATTACCACATGTGGAATTATATACTTAACAAAAAAGTGTGAAACAACTGAAAATATGTCTTATATTCTAGGGTCTTCACAGTAGCCCCCTTTTGCTTTGATGACTGCTTTGCAAATGTAGCACCCTGAGGATTCGGCTGCTACAGGAGTATTGCACCTCAACCCAGAGGTGTGATATTCCACTCCCGGGTAAGGATGGAGTGTGGAACTGAGCTCAGATAGACTGCATGCACTACATACATCCCATTCCAGAGGAGCAGGCCGACGGCACTCCCACTTAGAAATGTGCAGGTGCGACCGAGCCTGTTCCTGGCTGGAGTGGGAGGGGGGGTGGTACATCCCATGTAGTGTAGGGGCAGATAGGGGGAGCAGTCTGGGTAGTGATAGGAGCTCATTGGGTGCTGGTCACCTGAGCTCACACATAGAGGGATATATAAGGTGGGCACCAACTAAGATCAGGGTCAGACGCAGAGAGTCAGTCAGTGCAGAGGACAAGTCAGCAGAAGAGGAGGAGCGGAAGCTGGCAGAGGAGCAGCTGAAAGAAAGAGAGGCCCTGAAGAGAGAGAGTGGAGTGAAGAAAGACCCAGAGGGGGACAAAGAAGGGACCCAAGAACCCAAATAAGAACACCGGGTGAGGAGTCAGCAAGAGGGTACCGGAACCCAAGCTGGTGGGGGCAAAGACATTCCCCAGCCAGAGACCGGAGACCGTGGGCAGTGTCTGTCACGGTCACCCACTACATTCACCCTGAAGGCACACCACAGGAAGGGTCAGGGAACCTAAGGCCAAAGGTTGCCCAACAGAAGGCCCGAGGGAGCTGGACTTAGGTGAATCACTGGTGGGGACGGCTGAAGTAAGGACAGAGGGAGAGCTCAGGGCCACGCTCCGGACTTGTTTGGGGGTTGGCCGGATCCAGGACCTGGTGGACGCAGCACGGCTCGGGAGGTCACTTGGAGCTAGAGTGACCAGGAACATCTGCAGTAAGTAAAGACCCTTAACTGCACAACCCGAGTCTGTCATCATTACCGGCTACACCGCACCACCACAACCCCCATCCTCTGCGCCTGTCCCCTCTGAGGCTATACCCCTCCCGTTGGGGGTTATCCCACCAAGCTGCACATCCACCATCAGCCTCAGCGGACCCTGCTGCAGCGGCGGCCACAGTGACCGCATTACAACGGGTGGCGTAGTCGACACAAAAGAACTTTAATAACATCTGTAGGACTGCCACATAACACTGAGATTGACGCCCTGGGCACGGGACCGGGTAACAGCCGCTCGGAGACTACAACCCCCCCCCCATCTGATCCGGTGCCGGGTATTCCCCTCAAAAAGGAATATGTCCCAGGGGGCGCGTCAACTTTGGCGTAGTCGGCAGGATTACGTGCCCGCAACACCCGGGTACTGCGTGCCTGAAGAAAAGTGCAAGTTTACCTCAGAAAGAAGTCTCCCGCCGGTTCCGGAGGGTCCACGCCATCGGACTCCATCACCAGTCGTTTCCCACCGATTGTCCGCCATTTCCAGCTTGTTCCCGCCATCTGCCGAGTTTCCCGCCACTGGGCGACGCTTCCCGCCAAAACCGCAGATTTCCCGCCTTGGAAGAGCAGCGGACGCCATTATGGGCGTGCCAAAGGAGGGCAAGAGGCCACCTCCCATCGTGGGCCGGGACAGAAAATGGCGCCAAAAGTGGAAACCGCCCCCACCAACAGAGACTGTGATGCTGGAGGTGTCTGTCAGCGTGAAAGAACTACCCCTGGAGCTGACAGTCACCGAGTTGCCCCGGGACCGCCCTCGAAGTGGGAGGAGACGAAAGAGAAGAGAAAAGATGGGTGTCGCTTGGAGCAGTCTAGAACGAGCGCACCCGGAGGCGAGGTGTCCAGAGCAAGAGCACCCGGAGTCGAGAAGAGAAAGAGCAGACCCGGGAATGGAGCGGCAGCAGTGCAGCACCGGCCCGCTGGCCAGGAGCCTGCAAAAGGAAGAAGAAGGAGAGCAGAGCAGCACCGGCCCGCTGGCCAGGAGCCTGCCGGAAGCAGAGCAGAGCAGCACCGACCCGATGGTCAGGAGCCTGCTGGAGTCAACAACCCCGCTAGGCTTAGCGGAGATCCTGGCGCAGCTTCCCCGAGATCGGGAGTGCGCGCGGAGTGCCCTGGAGGGCCTCGCGGGAAGGATGGCCCGAGTGCAGAGGGAGATCCTGGCGGAGTGGGGCCGGGAGATGGCCCAGCAAGCTGGAACCCGTCCACGGAACCCGCTCCCTTGGAAGAAGACATCGACTGCCTCTGCGGATGACGCGGGAGGACCCAAGGCCGGAGACGGCGCAGAAGAGGGAGCGAGACGCATGGCAGCAGGTAAGGGGGACGCCTATACCCCATACCGGAAGACCGCTTACCTGCCCCAGCTCCCCGTCGCAGAGCCCGAAGGTCCCCCGGCCGTACCCGAGACCGCCATGACACCGCCACCGACTAGGCCCCGACCGGAAGCCGCCGTCGCGACCCCGGTGACGTCACGCGTCGTGACCCGGAGCGTGGCGAAGGAGGAGGAGCCTCCGGCCTGGTCGCAGGGCCTAGCGTTTCCGGGCGCCGCATCCCCAGCAGAGCCATCTACCTCCGCGGAGCCTCCGGCCTGGTCGCAAGGCCAGGTAGCCCAGGGCGCCGCCGTGTTAACAGTTCCATTTACCTTCCAGATGCCCCCGGCCTGGCCGCAAGGCCTGGGCAACCTGGGCGCCCCCACCATCGCACCCGCAACACCAAGGGTGCCATATCTGGGAGAGGACCCCTTCAGCCAGCTAACGTGGCCGGACGGGCGGCCTTTCATCTGGCCCAAAGAATTCTTGGAACTGGAGCGACAAAAGAAGTTAGGTCCCCTGTGTGAGCCCCTGATCCCGGCTCCAAAGCCCGTGACTCGGGTCTCGCCTCCACTAGAAGAAGCCCAATTCGTGTGGGACCCCACGGGAGAAGATTTGATGGGGTTCACCGGAGAGACTCGGGCAGCTGCAGAAGAGCGTACCGAGTGTTGCCGTCAACAGCTGGCAGAGTTCAAGAGAGAACGGGAGGAGAGGCGGGCCAGAGAGCAATGGGCCCGGACCCGCAGCGCGGAGCAAAAGAGTCGGACCAGAAGGGACCCCTATGCAGCAGATCGTCCCCGTACCATCGGGACGGTAATAAAGTTTAATGCGCAGCATGGGTGGGGCTTCATAAAGGACCGGAACACCATGGGTGACGTCTTCGTTACCCGACGGGATGTCGAGTCCCACCTGCCAGAGGGTCACAAAGGCCGTGACCTCTACGTCGGTGACGAGGTAACGTTCACCCGGCACAAGTGTGCCAAGGGACCTTACGCCCTCCACGTGCATCGCCTGACAGAGGAGGAGTTGCGGTGTAGGGAGGAGGAGCCAGAAGACCCGGACGGGTTCAAGGCTAGAAGGTACTATGACTGAAATAGTACAAAGGACTGTATATAGTTACCTGTCGGGGTACCCAAGTAACCGTGGCTGCTTTAAAGTTTAGTCCCCGTTGGGACCAGTGAACAGTTTAACCCGTGTGTCCCCTACCCAAACCAGGCTGAGGACTGTGAGCAGCCATCCCTTTCCCTTTACTTGGCCGGGGACTGAGAACGGCCAAAACTTCCCTGTACATAGTTGCGCTTCCTAAGGCGCCCCCTACTGGTTTTATGAGAAACTGCTTATCAAAAGACTGTCGCACTTTACCTGGTCACGAGTTGCACGGTGACCAGAGGAGGAAGAAAGGAAGAGACGACGAGAATGTTATAATGATGTTTATATGAAAAAGTTTATATATATAATATTTTATATGTTTTATATGTTTATAAAAATTTGTATGTTTTGGTGTTTTTGTCTTTGCAGCCCGAGGACGTGCTGTGATTTACCAGGGGGGAATGTAGCACCCTGAGGATTCGGCTGCTACAGGAGTATTGCACCTCAACCCAGAGGTGTGATATTCCACTCCCGGGTAAGGATGGAGTGTGGAACTGAGCTCAGATAGACTGCATGCACTACATACATCCCATTCCAGAGGAGCAGGCCGACGGCACTCCCACTTAGAAATGTGCAGGTGCGACCGAGCCTGTTCCTGGCTGGAGTGGGAGGGGGGGTGGTACATCCCATGTAGTGTAGGGGCAGATAGGGGGAGCAGTCTGGGTAGTGATAGGAGCTCATTGGGTGCTGGTCACCTGAGCTCACACATAGAGGGATATATAAGGTGGGCACCAACTAAGATCAGGGTCAGACGCAGAGGAGCCTGTCAGACGCAGAGAGTCAGTCAGTGCAGAGGACAAGTCAGCAGAAGAGGAGGAGCGGAAGCTGGCAGAGGAGCAGCTGAAAGAAAGAGAGGCCCTGAAGAGAGAGAGTGGAGTGAAGAAAGACCCAGAGGGGGACAAAGAAGGGACCCAAGAACCCAAATAAGAACACCGGGTGAGGAGTCAGCAAGAGGGTACCGGAACCCAAGCTGGTGGGGGCAAAGACATTCCCCAGCCAGAGACCGGAGACCGTGGGCAGTGTCTGTCACGGTCACCCACTACATTCACCCTGAAGGCACACCACAGGAAGGGTCAGGGAACCTAAGGCCAAAGGTTGCCCAACAGAAGGCCCGAGGGAGCTGGACTTAGGTGAATCACTGGTGGGGACGGCTGAAGTAAGGACAGAGGGAGAGCTCAGGGCCACGCTCCGGACTTGTTTGGGGGTTGGCCGGATCCAGGACCTGGTGGACGCAGCACGGCTCGGGAGGTCACTTGGAGCTAGAGTGACCAGGAACATCTGCAGTAAGTAAAGACCCTTAACTGCACAACCCGAGTCTGTCATCATTACCGGCTACACCGCACCACCACAACCCCCATCCTCTGCGCCTGTCCCCTCTGAGGCTATACCCCTCCCGTTGGGGGTTATCCCACCAAGCTGCACATCCACCATCAGCCTCAGCGGACCCTGCTGCAGCGGCGGCCACAGTGACCGCATTACAACGGGTGGCGTAGTCGACACAAAAGAACTTTAATAACATCTGTAGGACTGCCACATAACACTGAGATTGACGCCCTGGGCACGGGACCGGGTCACAGCCGCTCGGAGACTACAACCCCCCCCCCATCTGATCCGGTGCCGGGTATTCCCCTCAAAAAGGAATATGTCCCAGGGGGCGCGTCACACACTCTTGGCATTCTCTTAATGAGCTTCAAGAGGTAGTCACCGGAAATGGTCTTCCAACAATCTTGAAGGAGTTCCCAGAGATGCTTAGCACTTGTTGGCCCTTTTGCCTTCACTCTGCGGTCCAGCTCACCCCAAACCATCTCGATTGGGTTCAGGTCTGGTGACTGTGGAGGCCAGGTCATCTGGCGTAGCACCCCATCACTCTCCTTCTTGGTCAAATAGCCCTTACACAGCCTGGAGGTGTTTGGGGTCATTGTCCTGTTGAAAAATAAATGATGGTCCAGCTAAACGCAAACCGGCTGGAATAGCATGCCGCTGCAAGATGCTGTGGTAGCCATGCTGGTTCAGTATGCCTTCAATTTTGAATAAATCCCCAACAGTGTCACCAGCAAAGAACCCCCACACCATCACACCTCCTCCTCAATGCTTCACGGTGGGAACCAGGCATGTAGAGTCCATCCGTTCACCTTTTCTGCGTCGCACAAAGACACGGTGGTTGGAACCAAAGATCTCAAATTTGGACTCATCAGACCAAAGCACAGATTTCCACTGGTCCAATGTCCATTCCTTGTGTTCTTTAGCCCAAACAAGTCTCTTCTGCTTGTTGCCTGTCCTTAGCAGTGGTTTCCTAGCAGCTATTTTACCATGAAGGCCTGCTGCACAAAGTCTCCTCTTAATAGTTGTTGAAGAGATGTGTCTGCTGCTAGAACTCTGTGTGGCATTGACCTGGTCTCTAATCTGAGCTGCTGTTAACCTGCGATTTCTGAGGCTGGTGACTCGGATAAACTTATCCTCAGAAGCAGAGGTGACTCTTGGTCTTCCTTTCCTGGGGCGGTCCTCATGTGAGCCAGTTTCTTTGTAGCGCTTGATGGTTTTTGCAACTGCACTTGGGGACACATTCAAAGTTTGCCCAATTTTTCGCACTGACTGACCTTCATTTCTTAAAGTAATGATGGCCACTCGTTTTTCTTTACTTAGCTTCTTTTTTCTTGCCATAATACAAATTCTGACAGTCTATTCAGTAGGACTATCAGCTGTGTATCCACCAGACTTCTGCACAACACAACTGATGGTCCCAACCCCATTTATAAGGCAAGAAATCCCACTTATTAAACCTGACAGGGCACACCTGTGAAGTGAAGACCATTTCCGGTGACTACCTCTTGAAGCTCATCAAGAGAATGCCAAGAGTGTGCAAAGCAGTCATCAAAGCAAAAGGTGGCTACTGTGAAGACCCTAGAATATAAGACATATTTTCAGTTGTTTCACACTTTTTTGTTGAGTATATAATTCCACATGTGGTAATTCATAGTTTTGATGCCTTCAGTGTGAATGTACAATTTTCATAGTCATGAAAATACAGAAAAATCTTTAAATGAGAAGGTGTGTCCAAACTTTTGGTCTGTACTGTATATATATATCTCAGGACATGATGCAAAAAAAAAAAGACTATCTATATCAATGTCTTCTGTATTTTTCTGCATCATTTCCTTTTATTTTTTCCTTTACGGAGGGGCTTTTATCGGCTCCACTTTTGGGCACATTCACATTTCTGATATCCATTTTTAATGTAATTATTTGTGACATAAAAGCCGCGATTCTGGTAATTGTTTTATCCTATTTTTAGTGGGGGGAGTTGTGGGATGAATAATGACGTAGTGTTAAAATACGCATCATTACAGGCGCGGAAATACTAAATATCTGACTTTATAAAGGAATGTCTATTGAATGTCTATTTTTTTGCAGATTGGCTTAATTGTTAGTGGGAGAACTGGGGTCTGGGGGTTTTGAGGAGGGGGCTTTTACTTTTTTTTTTACATTTTTCTTACTCCCTCAAGGGGATTTGAACCTGACCCTGTGATTGCACGAGTAACGCGCGGCACACCTCATCGTCCTTCGGTTGCCTTAGTGTTGCATTGGGACCCCCGTGATCGCGATGTGGGCGTGGCCAATGGAAGAATTCTGCTTTTGGTTTTTTTTCACCTTTTTCTGCACTTTCATTTATTTTTTCCTGTTGCTCAGAACATTTTATGGCAAAGTAAACTGCGTCTTTCAAGACTACGACTCGTTCAGCAGAAAAGCGCGTGTGGCGCCCCTGAGGGTTCGACCGCCACAGGGATGCTGCACCTCTTCAATGGGGTGTGGTGTTCCTCCTTCGAGGTAAGAACGGTGCAATGGTCAGGACCCCACCTCCACATCCAACACCACACTACTCCCATCAGAGGGGGCTAGTAGGCACTTTTGCGCTGCCCCTACTGGAAAATGGGAGACTGGGGAACCAAGAGTTAGGGGGAACCATTTAGTGGGTGAGGGTGGAGGATGCACATTTAGGTTACACTTAATATTTCATATTTAATAAGCGGCCATCTTGGGTTCATGGTTCTTTGATTGTGTTCTCCATCACTGAACGTGGCTTTCCGTGTGAACCTGCAGATGATGGAGACACGGCCCTCGTACTCTGGCCTTGAGTCGGGGAACGGGTTTGAGTTAACGGCTGTCTCATCCCGGTCAAGGTCCCAGCCCAAGAAGGCCCGGAGCTTAGGAGTGTAGCTCCACCGCAAAAGGATCCCAGGGGGATGCAGACGGAGCGGTGTACGCCACCTGTCCTCGCTTTCTGGCCTAGTCAGAGGGATTCCTGCTGCAAGAGGGGTACCGGCCCCCGACACCTGACTCTGCTACTCCACGTCCTAGTCAGGGATGCCCGGTAGGCCCTGAGGATCCCACCGGGTAACGGAAGGAGCGGAGCTGCCACCCGTACCCTTTTTCTGAGCGTAGTCCAGAGGGAGACCCGGCCTATCTGCACAGACAGGAAAGGACTCATGCAACCTAAACTTGGAATAAATCCAAATACCACATGCAAATATAATAACATATTTTATTGACAAATATGAATTAAAAATTCATTTTATGAATCACCAAGTACAGAAATTCAGGAAGAAAAGGATGAGTCAAGAAAAAATGAGCACACATAGACCAGGATAAATCCCAATGCTGATTATCATTCTTATGGGTTAATGTTTCTTAGAAGGGCAATAGTGTATATTACCAATAATAGCCCTTCCATTCCACCCACAGACATGCGTGTAGCTATACAGATGGAATCATAAGCCAGCCGTGATTTCCATAAGAGTCTTAATATAAGATATCACAAAGTAGCTCTCAGGATAGGCCTATATAGCAGAAACAGTAAACCAATGCTTTCCCAAGTAGGAGAACCAGGGTAAACCATCTGACTTACCCATTAGGGATATCGCTAAGTCCGGTCTCGTGCCACAGATAACGCCCCGACGCGCGTTTTGCACGCCCAGTGCTTTCTCAAGAGGAGTGTGTGAAAAATGAATCATGCCTCACCATATTTATGTACGACCTCCTCAAATGTCCACTAATTAGTGCGCCGCATGTCTGCGCTGTCACAGAATCTCCAGGAGTTCGAGATCCGGCCCTCCATTCCGGCACGCATTCGGGGAAATCCCCATTAGACGTCATACATGCGTGCCGGAAGTGACGGAGGCTTTTGCCCGACAGTGGATGAACTGTTTCAGTGCGCATGTGACGCGCCCCCTGGGCCATATTCTTTAGGGGAATACCCGGAGCCGGATCAGATGGGGGTTGTAGTCTCCGAGTGGCTGTGACCCGGTCCGTGCCCAGGGTGTCAAGCTCAGAGTATGTGGCAGTCCTACAGATGTTACAAAGTTCGTTATGTCGACTACGCCACCCGTTGGATTGCGGTCACTACGGCCGCCGCTGCAGCAGGGTCCGCTGAGGCTGATGGTGTTGGTGCAGCTTTAGATAGTATAACCCCCAACGGGAGGGGTATGGCCTCAGGGGGTCAGGTGCAGAGGATGGGGGTTGTGGTGGTGCAGCGTAGATGATAATTAAAGACAGAGTCGGGTTGTGCAGTTCAGGGTGTTTACTTACTGCAGATATTCCGGTCACTCCGGCCTTGAGTGACCACCCGAGCCGTGCTGCGTCCACCAGGTCCTGGATTCAGCCAACCCCCAAGCAAGTCCGGAGCGTGACCCTGAGCCCTCCTTCCTGTCCTGTCTTCTGGCCGTCCCCACCAGGGATCCACCTAGGTCCAGCTCCCTCGGGCCTTCTGTTGGGAGACCCTTGGCCTTGGGTTCCCTGACCCTACACGTGGTTTGCCTTCAGGGTGGATGTGGTGGGTGGCCGTGGCAGATCCTGCCCACGGCCTCCGGTCTCTGGCTGAGGTATGCTTTAGCCCCCACCAGTTTGGGATCCGGTACCCTCTTGCCAACTCTTCACCCTTTGATTTAGTTTGGGTTCTCAGAGTTCCTTTTGTGTCCCCCTCTGGGTCTTTCTTGCTCCACTCTCACTCTCTCTGGGGCTTGGAGCTGCTCTTCTGCTCTCTTCCTCTGCTCTGCTCTGACAAAAGGCTGACAGACTGACCCTGATCTTAGATGGTGCCCACCTTAAATACTCCCTCTATGTGTGAGCTCAGGTGACCAGCACCCAATGAGCTCCTAACTTTACCCAGGCTGCTCCCCCTATCTGCCCCTACACTACTGGGATGTACCACCCCCCTCCCACTCCAGCCAGGAACAGACTCGGTCGTACCTGCACATTTCTAAGTGGGAGTACCGTTGGTCTGCTCCTCGGAAATGGGATGTGTGTAGTGCATGCAGCTTTCAGAGCTCAGTTCCACACTCCATCCTTACCCGGGAGTGGAATATCACACCTCAGGGTTGAGGTGCAATACCCCTGTAGCAGCCGAATCCTCAGGGTGCTACATCCCCCCCTGGTATATCACAGCACGTCCTCGGGCTGTAAGATATAAACAACATCCACAACATACAATTTTTTTCATAAACAACATAATAAAAACATATAAAACATATATTAGCAGCATCATAAAACTTTTCATATTAACATTCTTGTTTCTGGTTCCTCCTCCGGACACTGTGCAACGTGTGCCCGGGAAAAGTGCAACAGTTTCTCTAGAAAACCGATAGGGGGCGCTTTAGGAAGCGCAACTATATACAAGGGATATGGCCGCTCTCAGTCCTCGGCCAGGTAATGGGAATAGGGATGACCGCTCTCAGTCCTCGGTCAGTGGGAATAGGGACACACGGGTTAACAGTTCAGTTCGCTGGTCCCAACGGGGACTATATTAGCAACAACGGTTCATTGTGCCCCGACGGGCAACTATATACAGCTTGTACTCTGCTGTACTTAACGACGGCGTCCTCCTGCTCTTTCTTTGTGGTTACCTTTAGCTTCAGACCCATCCGGGTCCTCTTGCTCCTCCTCACACCGCAGCTCCTCCTCCGTCAGGCGATGCACATGGAGGGCGTAGGGTCCTTTGGCACACTTGTGCCGGGTGAAGGTGACCTCGTCCCCTATATACAGGTCACGACCTCTGTGTCCCTCCGGTAGGTGGGACTCAACGTCTCTTCTTGTCACGAAGACGTCGCCTGGGGTGCGGTGATCTCGGATGAAGCCCCACCCGTGCTGCATATTAAACTTGATCACAGTCCCGGTGGAAGGGGGACCATGAGCTGCACGGGGACTCCTCCTGGCCCGGCTCTTCTGCTCCGCGCTCCTTATTTGGGCTTGTTGTTCCCGGACCCGCCTCTCTCTCCGCTCCCTCTCAAAGACCTCGAGCTGCTGGCGGCAGCACTCTGCACGCTCCGCTGCGGCTGCCCGAGTCTCCTGAGTGAACCCCATGAGATCTTCTCCGGTGGGGTCCCACTCAAACTGTGCCTCCTCTAGCGGGGGCGAGGTCCTTTTTACGGGCTTTGGAACCGGAATCAGGGGCTCGTCTAGGGGTCTCTCTTTCCGGAGTCGGGGATGGTGAAACTCCGGTGGCCATATAAAGGGCTGCCCATCCGGGCACGTATGTTGGGCGAACAGATCTTCTCCCAGATGCGGCACTCTTGGTTTTATGGGCGCGGTGGTGGCGGCGCCCGGGTTGCCCAGGCCTTGCGGCCAGGCCTGGGGCACCTGGAAAGTGAAGGGCACCGTAAGGACGGCGGCGCCCTGGGCTACTTGGCCCTGCGACCAGGCCGGTGGCTCCGCGGAGATAGGGGGCGCTGTTGGTATTGCGGCGCCCGGGGGTACTAGGCCTTGCGACCAGGCCGATGGTACTTCCTGCTTGGTCACGCTCGGGGTCGAGGCGTGTGACGTCACAGGGGTCGCGGCTGCGGCTTCCGGTTGAGGCCTAGTCTGTGGCGGTGACGTTGCGGTTACGGGCACGGCAGGGGGTACTTCGGGCTCTGCGACGGGGAGCTGGGGCAGGTACGCGGTTTCCCGGTTTGGGGTAGAGACGTCCCCTTTACCTGCCTCCTTTCGTTCGGCTCCCTTCTCAGCGCCGTCTCCGGCCTTCAGTCCTCCTGCGCCATCCTCAGAGGCGGTCTGTCTCCTCGTCTCGGGTGGCGTGCTCCGCTGACGGGCTCTTGTCTGCTGGGCCATCTCTCGGCTCCACTCCGCTAACGTCTCTCGCTGCACCCGGGCCATCCTCCGTGCGAGGCCCTCCAGCGCAGTCTGTGCACATTCCCGATCTCGGGGGAGCTGTGCCAGGACCTCCACTAAGCCTAGTGGGGTCGTTGCTTCTAGCAGGCTCCTGACCAACGGGTTGGTGCTGCTCTGCTCTCCTCTCGTTGTCTCCAGCAGGCTCCTGGCCAGCGGGCCGGTGCTGCTCTGCTCTTCTTCCATCTCCGGGTAAGCTTCTTCTGGACTCAGCTCTAGGCTTCTTGTCTCCGGGTGCGCTCTCTCCAGACTGCTCCAGGCGACACCCATCTTTGCTCTCTTCTTCTCAGTCCTCCCACTTCGAGGGCGGTCCCGGGGCCACTTGGTGATTGTCAGCTCCAGGGGCAGTTCTTTCACGCTGACAGACACCTCTAGCATCACAGTCTCTGTTGGTGGGGGCGGTTTCCACTTTTGGCGCCATTTTCGGTCCTGTCCCACGATGGGAGGCGGCCTCTTGCCATCCTCTGGCACGCCCATAATGGTGTCCGCTCTGACAAGGCGGGAAACCTTTGGAAATGGCGGGAATCGTCTCCCAGTGGCGGGAAACTCTGCAGATGGCGGGAAAAAGCTGTTAATGGCGGACAACCGGCGGGAATCGACCTGTGATGGAGTCCGATGGCGTGGACCCTCCGGAACCGGCAGGAGACTTCTTTTTGAGGTAAACTTGTTCTTTTCTTCAGGCACGCAGTACCCGGGTGTTGAGGGCACGTAATCCTGCCGACTACGCCAAAGTTGACGTGCCCCCTGGGCCATATTCTTTAGGGGAATACCCGGAGCCGGATCAGATGGGGGTTGTAGTCTCCGAGTGGCTGTGACCCGGTCCGTGCCCAGGGTGTCAAGCTCAGAGTATGTGGCAGTCCTACAGATGTTACAAAGTTCGTTATGTCGACTACGCCACCCGTTGGATTGCGGTCACTACGGCCGCCGCTGCAGCAGGGTCCGCTGAGGCTGATGGTGTTGGTGCAGCTTTTGATAGTATAACCCCCAACGGGTGGGGTATAGCCTCAGGGGGTCAGGTGCAGAGGATGGGGGTTGTGGTGGTGCAGCGTAGATGATAATTAAAGACAGAGTCGGGTTGTGCAGTTCAGGGTGTTTACTTACTGCAGATATTCCGGTCACTCCGGCCTTGAGTGACCACCCGAGCCGTGCTGCGTCCACCAGGTCCTGGATTCAGCCAACCCCCAAGCAAGTCCGGAGCGTGTCCCTGAGCCCTCCTTCTTGTCCTTTCTTCTGGCCGTCCCCACCAGGGATCCACCTAGGTCCAGCTCCCTCGGGCCTTCTGTTGGGAGACCCTTGGCCTTGGGTTCCCTGACCCTACACGTGGTTTGCCTTCAGGGTGGATGTGGTGGGTGGCCGTGGCAGATCCTGCCCACGGCCTCCGGTCTCTGGCTGAGGTATGCTTTAGCCCCCACCAGTTTGGGATCCGGTACCCTCTTGCCAACTCTTCACCCTTTGATTTAGTTTGGGTTCTCAGAGTTCCTTTTGTGTCCCCCTCTGGGTCTTTCTTGCTCCACTCTCACTCTCTCTGGGGCTTGGAGCTGCTCTTCTGCTCTCTTCCTCTGCTCTGCTCTGACAAAAGGCTGACAGACTGACCCTGATCTTAGATGGTGCCCACCTTAAATACTCCCTCTATGTGTGAGCTCAGGTGACCAGCACCCAATGAGCTCCTATCTTTACCCAGGCTGCTCCCCCTATCTGCCCCTACACTACTGGGATGTACCACCCCCCTCCCACTCCAGCCAGGAACAGACTCGGTCGTACCTGCACATTTCTAAGTGGGAGTACCATCGGTCTGTTCCTCGGAAATGGGATGTGTGTAGTGCATGCAGCTAACTGAGCTCAGTTCCACACTCCATCCTTACCCGGGAGTGGAATATCACACCTCAGGGTTGAGGTGCAATACCCCTGTAGCAGCCGAATCCTCAGGGTGCTACACATGCGCCTGCCGGCGCCATTTTTATGAAGTCTCATTCAGCGCACATACATTACCACGGATAGGAAATGTTTTATGCAGGTATCACCCTAGAAACCGCCAACAATTAGTCGGACGTCAAAGCGCCCACACACACAGGGGGGAGTAGAGAACATTCAATCATTCCGTAAGTTAAAGCCCAAAAGAAAATGGGGTGTATCATAGGGATGGTCCACATAACGCCTCCCAGTATGGATCATAGTGCAGTCCGCATAGCATCTCTCGGTCTAAGACATGACACATTGCACGAAAAATGCATATATTATGACAACACATGCTAAGATACAAAATACATATATTATAATAACATACGATAAGGTGCAAAAGTCAACACATGTTTATCGATCCGGGACAATACAAATCAGAGCATATAATAAAGTATAACGAACATCACTTATGCAGATAAGCATGTTCCAGATCGAAGACTGTCCATCAATGTCGAGGCAATGTTGTCCATTCTTTTGTAAATCGGGTGAAGCGAGTATCTCAGAAAAAATGGCGGAAAACTGTGGCAAGCATACCACAGAGTAGGGTGCACATTTCCGATGTATCATTAAATCCGGGTTTCACCAAAATAATGGAAAAACGAGTGAATATTCTTACTAGAATACAGAGGCATGGGAGAAAAGAAGTTAAAAACCGCACAAAAATAAAAATCAGGGTTAAAAACCAGTAGAGATTAAAGGAAAGGTGAAAAACTAAAGTTTCTCATTCAACCCAGTTGGTGACATAGTTCCCAAATTAATAATCCACTTGAGCTCGAGCTGGGCGAGGGTCTTTTTAGTATCCCCTCCCCTGATTCCACAGTGGACTCGGTCGATCCCTCTTATTTTGAAACCTCGGGGATCAGAGTTATGGAAGATTTTGAAGTGTTTGGGGATAGTTTTCAAGGTCATCAAGTCCTCCACCTCCCCTGCCGCAATAAAGTCCCTGATATGCTCGCGGGTCCGGATGCGTAGCTCCCTAGATGTGAGCCCAACATACACTTTATTACAGGGACACACCCCATAATATACTACGTAGGATGTACTACAGGATATGTAGCTGGTGACCGCGAAGGTCCGAGTCCCATCTGCTGTGACAAAAGAGTTGGCTCTAATGATATTGCCCTTTGTACAGGCGAGGCAGTCGCCGCAGGGAAAACATCCCCATCTTTGTTTACTATTCCCAAAACAGTTCTTGACTTTTGCTACGTAGTGGCTTTTAACAAGGTGGTCCCGGAAATTTTTGCCGTCATGAGTGGAACCTCCGGAATCTCTTTCCTCAGGACCAGATCAGTAAGTAAAATAGGCCAGCGCCTGTTAAGGATGCTTCTCATTGAATTCCACTCACAATTAAAGGTTGAGATAAATCTCACCCTTGAATTGTTTGTTGGTTTCTTTCTTACAGTCGTGAGTAGTTTCTCCTGCGGTAATGCTCTTGCTCTGTTGAATCCCTTTTTTATCATTCTATGGCTGTAGCCCCTGTCCAGGAACCGGTCCCGCAAGTCTAGTGCCTGCTGATCAAAAGTAGTTGCTGTGGAGCAAGTTCTTTTGGCCCTTAAAAATTGCCCAATGGGCAGGAAAGGACCCGGTCTGAAGTCTAGGAACACTCTGGTGCGGGGTCCTGATTAAGCACTTGAATTACTCGGAGATTATCGGACCCCCGTCCCTGGTGACCGCAGAACTCTGCGAGGAGCAGGGAGAAGCCTTGTAGCTGCACTATCCACCATGAGTAAAAACTCTGGAAGTCAACCCCTAAGGCCTCCGGACTCTTTATTTCTGCACTGCACCACGCAGCACCAGACCTCCTACACTACGACTCCCTCCATCCTCGTCTCTGCCCTGAGGCCCTGCTCCGCCTGTGGGGAGTAGTGTCAACTGCAGCTGCCACAACATCATGCCTCAGAGGACTGCAGCAGCGCTGGTGGCCTTCACCAGGTACCACAGGTGGCGTAGTCGTTAGCAACCACTCAACCCTGTAAACCCATTACTTTTATGTGACGGCCCTTGGCACGGAACAGGTCCAGGCCACGACTGCTTCCCCAACATCTGACCCGGCTCCGAGTACCCCCATCTCCCAGGGTAGGGCTGCGAGCGTCACATAACTTGGCGTAGTCGGCAGGATCGCGTGCCCGCAGCAACGGAAAGAAATTCCCCTTTGCTACCGGGTACTGTGCGCCTTACACCTTAGACTGTCGTTTCCACTTAAAATGGCGCCCGCCCAAGAAAAATGGACGCCATAGTTCCCCAAAAAGACAGTCTCCTAGCACCTCCTATCATGGGCCTGGCTCTCCCATGGCGCCAAAAGAGCAGACCGCCCCTTCCATCAGAGACTATCCGCGGGGTTATGCCCGTCAAAACGGATGGGCTGAACTAAGGCGTGCCTGTCCCATCGCCCTGGAGCCATCCCAAAAAGAGGAGGGAATGGAAAAACAACAAGGTGCGGCCATAGCAGTTGGAGACTTGCAATCCTCAGGAGCGGACATGGACGCTGCTGAAGCGAGTCTATTGGAGCCTTCCGAACCCGGCCCAGGTTCTTCTCCCGTTGGTGAACGGAGTGGCATAACTCTAACAGCGGGAGATATGGAATTTCTCCGCAAATAAACCCCGGACCTAGCTCGGAGAGTGGCTGAAGCCCAGCAAGCGGCATCTGCTGCGTGGCGGGAAGAAATGCTGCTGCGCATCCGGACCCGCCGCCAAGGAGCAGCAGCTCAGGAGGAGGCAGCAACAGAGGTCGCGTGCAGCCCAGGAGCGGGTGAGTGTGATACCCCTGTCCCGGCTGCTGAGCCCACCCCCTCCTGGACCTCATGACCGAGTATCTGCTGCCTGGCACGGTCACCTGGGAGCAGGTCTTTGCCCCGGAGCTTGAAGCCTCTGCTATCGGCGGGGACCTGCACTGCCTCCCAACTCCCGACTCGGAAGAACCTGAGTTTGCTGGGGTATCCACCGACCCCAACCCGGACTGGTCCGCACTCCCTGAGGACCTGCAGCAGCCCCTGCTGTCACCGCTGCTCGCACCTCCAGTTACCTGGCCGGCAGCTGAAGAGTGGGCCTGGGACGACCAGGGGGGGGACCTGATGGGCTTCCCCCGGGAGACCCGGGCTGAAGCGCGTATGAGGAGCGAGCTGTGTCGCCAGCAGATCCTCCAGCTCGAGCGGGAGCGACGTCAGAGGGAGGTTCGCTGCGAGCACCTCGAGGTGCGCGCCAAGGCTGCAAAGTCCTGGGTCTGCCAGGAGGAGGCAGCCCGTCCTAGCCCCCGGGAGCGAGGACAAGTCGTCCACTTCCATCATGAGGTGGGATGGGGCTTCATCAGGAGTCCCCAGTTTGAGCAGGACGTCTTCGTCAGCCGACGGGACGTCGAGCCGCAGCTGAGAAAGGGGCACCCTGGTCGGAACCTCTTCCCGGGTGACTTTGTTTCGTACACCCGCCACCACGGAGTGCGTGGGTGGTACGCCCTGGATGTTCACAAGGTGTCCAGGAGCGACGCCCCCTCGCGCTCGACAGTGTAGGACCGACCAGCCTCCGTCGGGAGGAATGAGCCTTTTCCCCGGTGGGGACCCGAGGATTAAGCAGCCCCGGCGGCTGTAACTTGTTTGCAGTTAATATGTTATGTTTTATGTTTATCATGTTTTTCCTCCCGGTTTCTAGAGACATTTGTCCCTGCGGACTTGCAGTAGGCAGACTCTTACTTTGTATATAGTTTGCATCTCTTTAGGTGCTCCCTATTGGTTTTATATAAAACCGCGTATACTTCTACCTCAGACCTCAGAAGAAAAACCTGTCTGGCGTGGCTCTCTTGGAGGTCCAACTCGGGATCTTCATGCCCTGCAGCCACCCCAGGGCCTACTTTGGGGGTTTGGGACAGGTCCCTCGCACTTCTGAACTGACTCTTCTTCATTGCACTTTAACCAGTCTGTCTATGCATAAATGTCTCTGGATGGTTTTATATTTTTATACTTTTATAATATTTACAGTTTGTAATGTTTAAGAAGAGGTGTCTCCCATAAAGGGAAGATTGTTTAATGTTATACAAAAATATAAAAAGACTGTACCAGGTTTTGCTCTCTTTGCAGCCCACGGACGTGCTGTGCTTCCCCAGGGAGGAATGTGGCGCCCCTGACGGTTCGACCGCCACAGGGATGCTGCACCTCTTCAATGGGGTGTGGTGTTCCTCCTTCGAGGTAAGAATGGTGCAATGGTCAGGACCCCACCTCCACATCCAACACCACACTTCTCCCACCAGAAGGGGCTAGTAGGCACTTTTGCGCTGCCCCTACTGGAAAATGGGAGACTGGGGAACCAAGAGATAGGGGGAACCATTTAGTGGGTGAGGGTGGAGGACGCACATTTAGGTTACACTTAATAATTGATATTTAATAAACAGCCATCTTGGGCTCATGGTTCTTTGGTTGTGATCTCCATCACTGAACGTGGCTTTCTGTGTGAACCTGCAGATGATGGAGACACGGCCCTCGTACTCTGGCCTTGAGTCTGTGAGGGTCGTGATGACATTCCACTCGTCCTCCAGTCACTCCAAATTCAAACTATGAGCATGGGTCAACCATTCAAAGAATGAGTCAGACAACAAGCTGGTTCAAACTCAGAGCAGCTCAGAAGACTACTACAGACAACGTTCTCAGCAATGTTCTGTGTTTATTCCTACATACACAAACCTAAATACACTACATAATGGGAGGGGATAGGGGTTGTCCGGAGCGGGGTAAGCCATGAAAGTCCAGTGTCTGACCACTCCTGATTGGTCCACATCTCCTTATCTCAGTCTCTGGGCAGATATTGCAGCCGTCAGCTTATAATCTTGTTTCGTTTCTCTGAAATAAGTCTTGGCAACACTGGAACTGTCTTAGTTTAAGTTTCGATTTGAGTAATATATAGCAAGGAAAGCTTATTGTTATATGACACAAAATGGTGGTTAGTACATTAGCAAAAAAGTGTATAAAAGTTACAAAAATATAAAAGTTACAAATATATATATTCTTTTTTACCCCGACAAGTCGAGGAACAGGTTTGAGTTAACGGCTGTCTCATCCCGGTCAAGGTCCCAGCCCAAGAAGGCCCGGAGCTTAGGAGTGTAGCTCCACCGCAAAAAGATCCCAGGGGGATGCAGACGGAGCGGTGTACGCCACCTGTCCTCGCTATTCTGGCCTAGTCAGAGGGATTCCGGCTGCAAGAGGGGGTACCGGCCCCCGACACCTGACCTTGCTACTCTACGTCCTGGTCAGGGAAGCCCGGTAGGCCCTGAGGATCCCACCGGGTAACGGAAGGAGCGGACCTGCCACCCGTACCCTTGTTCTGAGTGAAGTTCAGAGGGAGACCCGGCCTATCTACACAGACAGGAAAGGACCCGGTCTGAAGTCTAGGAACACTCTGGTGCGGGTCCTGATTGAACACTTGAATTACTCGGAGGTTGTCGGACCCCCGACCCTGGTGACCGCAGAACTCCGTGAGGAGCAGGGAGAAGCCTTGCAGCTGCACTCTCCACCGTGAGTAAAAACTCTGGAAGTCAACCCCTATGGCCTCCGGACTCTTTATTCTGCATTACACCGCACTACGCAGCACCAGACCTCCTAGACTACTACCCCCTCCATCCTCGTCTCTGCCCTGAGGCCCTGCTCCGCCTGTGGGGAGTAGTAACAATGACGGCTGCCACAACATCCCGCCTCAGAGGACTGCAGCAGCGCTGGTGGCCATCACCAGGTGCCACAGGTGGCGTAGTCGATAGCAACCACTCAACCCTGTAAGCCCATTACTTTCATGTGACGGCCCTGGGCACGGAGCGGGTCCAGGCCACGACTGCTTCCCCAACATCTGACCCGGCTCTGAGTACCCCCATCTCCCAGGGAGGGCTGTGAGCATCACACGCGCCCTCATGCAGCAATGATGAAAATAAAAAGCTTTAAATAACACGAGGTATAAAAGAACATGCAAAAGGGTTGGCACATAGCCCAGAGCTGACGTGCTGTGCTCTCTCCCACCACTAGATGGCTCTAGTCAGGCAGCAGTTGAGGCTGCAGTCATGTTTTCTACCACTAGATGGCAGCACCAACCTCGAGATTCTGTACTCAGCCACAAGATGTCAGTGTTGCGCACAGTCCAGCACACATCACACTGCAGCCTTTTAACCATTTCATGTCTGCAGGACTTTTCCTATTCTGCCTTGACCCCCCTTCATGATGATGATGATACTACGCGTTACTTCACCAGGATGCGCTGCTTGTTGTTTATTATGGTTTTCATGTAGTTGGAATGTGAAGAGTTCGCTTTGTTTCCTGCATGGTGTATAGGAGTAAGGATGGGGGACACAGGGGTGGATGGTCTTGTGGCCCCTGTTCCGCCATTACCCCTCCCCCACCCTGTTGTCCCCCAGCTCTTCCTGTACAGTGCACTCCACATGGAGAGTGTCAGGGGGGAGCACTGTATACACTGGCAGATTTAATGGCCGATACGTGTCCCCTTAATGCACATTCTTTACATTTTCCTGAGTGGAGTTGACTGGAGTCACAGAGGCTCAGGAATCCTCCGCCGCTCACACTCAGGCCTATTATGGAAGTAAGAGAGCGGGAGATGGATCTACAGCACAGGAGCGACAAATCCAGGAACGCAATGCAAGGCGGATACATGGCTCCAATCCCTAACATGTGGAAATATGACCCCTGAATCACAGGATATATCCACAGCTTGTATCTACAGTGCACACTGTGGTGACGCCGAACACAGCACCAGAGTAACCATCAACAGTAGAGTATACACCGAGGAAAAGTACCTGGGGAAGACACCCCGAGGACAGGTCCATGGGGAAGACACCCAGAGGACAGGTCCATGGGGAAGACACCCCGAGGACAGGTCCATGGGGAAGACACCCCGAGGACAGGTCCATGGGGAAGACACCCCGAGGACAAGTCCATGGGGAAGACACCCCGAGGACAGGTCCATGGGGAAGACACCCCGAGGACAGGTCCATGGGGAAGACACCCCGAGGACAGGTCCATGGGGAAGACACCCCGAGGACAGGTCCATGGGGAAGACACCCCGAGGACAGGTCTATGGGGAAGACACCCCAAGGACAGGTCCATGGGGAAGACACCCTGAGGACAGGTCCATGGGGAAGACACCCCGAGGACAGGTCCATGGGGAAGACACCCCGAGAACAGGTCCATGGGGAAGACACCCCGAGGACAGGTCCATGGGGAAGACACCCCGAGAACAGGTCCATGGGGAAGACACCCCTAGGACAGGTCCATGGGGAAGACACCCCGAGGACAGGTCGATGGGGAAGACACCCCGAGGACAGGTCGATGGGGAAGACACTCCAAGGACAGGTCCATGGGGAAGACACCCCGAGGATAGGTCCATGGGGAAGACACCCCGAGAACAGGTCCATGGGGAAGATACCCCGAGGACAGGTCCATGGGGAAGACACCCCGAGGACAGGTCCATGTGGTAGACACCCCGAGGACAGGTCCATGGGGAAGACACCCCGACGACAGGTCGATGGGGAAGACACCCCGAGGACAGGTCCATGGGGAAGAAACCCCGAGGACAGGTCCATGGGGAAGACACCCCGAGGACAGGTCCATGGGGAAGACACCCCGAGGACAGGTCCATGGGGAAGACACCTCAAGGACAGGTCCATGGGGAAGACACCCCGAGGACAGGTCCATGGGGAAGACACCCCGAGGACAGGTCCATGGGGAAGACACCCTGAGAACACGTCCATGGGGAAGACACCCTGAGGATAGGTACATGGGGAAGACACCTCGAGAACAGGTCCATGGGGAAGACACCCTGAGGACAGGTCCATGGGGAAGACACCCCGAGGAAAGGTCCATGGGGAAGACACACTGAGGAAAAGTACCTGGGGAAGACACACTGAGGAAAAGTACCTGGGGAAGACACACCGAGGACAGGTCCATGGGGAAGACACCCCGAGGACAGGTCCATGGGGAAGACACCCCGAGGACAGGTCCATGGGGAAGACACCCTGAGGACAGGTCCATGGGGAAGACACCCCGAGGACAGGACCATGGGGAAGACACCCCGAGGACAGGTCCATGGGGAAGACACCCCGAGGACAGGTCTATGGGGAAGACACCCCGATGACAGGACCATGGGGAAGACACCCCGAGGACAGTTCCATGGAGAAGACACCCCGAGGACAGGTCCATGGGGAAGACACCCCAAGAACAGGTCCATGGGGAAGACACCCCGAGGACAGGTCCATGGGGAAGACACCCCGAGGACAGGTCCATGGGGAAGACACCCCGAGGACAAGTCCATGGGGAAGACACCCCGAGGACAGGTCCATGTGGAAGATACCCCGAGGACAGGTCCATGGGGAAGACACCCCGAGGACAGGTCCATGTGGAAGACACCCCGAGGACAGGTCCATGTGGAAGACACCCCGAGGACAGGTCCATGGGGAAGACACCCCGAGGACAGGTCTATGGGTCCATGGGGAAGACACCCCGACGAGAGGTCCATGGGGAAGACACCCCGAGGACAGGTCCATGGGGAAGACACCCCGAGTACAGGTCCATCTGGAAGACACAGCGAGGACAGGTCCATGAGGAAGACACCCCGAGGACAGGTCCATAGGGAAAACACCCCGAAGACAGGTCCATGGGGAAGACACTCTGAGGACAGGTCCATGTGGAAGACAACCCGAGGACAGGTCCATGGGGAAGACACCCCGAGGACAGGTCCATGGGGAAGACACCCCGAGGACAGGTCCATGGGGTAGACACCCCGTGGACAGGTCTATGGGTCCATGGGGAAGACACCCTGAGGACAGGTCCATGGGGAAGACACCCCGAGGACAGGTCCATGGGGAACACACCCCGAGTACAGGTCCATGTGGAAGACACAGCGAGGACAGGTCCATGGGGAAGACACCCCGAGGACAGGTCCATGGGGAAGACACCCCGAAGACAGGTCCATGGGGAAGACACTCCGAGGACAGGTCCATGGGGAAGACACCCCGAGGACAGGTCCATGGGGAAGGCACCCCGAGGACAGGTCCATGGGGAAGACACCCCGAGGACAGGTCCATGGGGAAGACACCCCAAGGACAGGTCCATGGGGAAGACACCCCGAGGACAGGTTCATGGGGAAGACACCCCGAGGACAGGTCCATGGGGAAGACACCCCGAGGACAGGTCCATGGGGAAGACACCCCGAGGACAGGTCCATGGGGAAGACACCCCAAGGACAGCTTCATATGGAAGACACCCCGAGGACAGGTCCATGGGGAAGACACCCCGAAGAGAGGTCCATGGGGAAGACACCCCGAGAACAGGTCCATGGGGAAGACACCCCGAGGACAGGTCCATGGGGAAGACACTCCGAGGACAGGTCCATGGGGTAGACACCCCGAGGACAGGTCCATGGGGAAGACACCCCGAGGACAGGTCCATGGGGAAGACACCCCGAGGACAGGTCCATGGGGAATACACCCCGAGGAGAGGTCCATGGGGAAGACACCCAGAGGAGAGGTCCATGGGGAAGACACCCCGAGGACAGGTCCATGGGGAAGACACCCCGAGGACAGGTCCATGTGGAAGACACCCCGAGGACAGGTCCATGGGGAAGACACCCCGAGGACAGGTCCATGTGGAAGACACCCCAAGGACAGGTCCATGGGGAAGACACCCTGAGGACAGGTCTATGGGTCCATGGGGAAGACACCCCGAGGACAGGTCCATGGGGAAGACACCCCGAGGACAGGTCCATGGGGAAGACACCCCGAGTACAGGTTCATGTGGAAGACACAGCGAGGACAGGTCCATGGGGAAGACACCCCGAGGACAGGTCCATGGGGAAGACACCCCGAAGACAGGTCCATGGGGAAGACAATCCGAGGACAGGTCCATGGGGAAGACACCCCGAGGACAGGTCCATGGGGAAGGCACCCCAAAGACAGGTCCATGGGGAAGACACCCTGAGGACAGGTGCATGGGGAAGACACCCCGAGGACAGGTCCATGGGGAAGACACCCCGAGGACAAGTCCATGGGGAAGACACCCCGAGGACAGGTCCATGGGGAAGACACCCCGAGGACAGGTCCATGGGGAAGACACCCCAAGGACAGGTCCATGTGGAAGACACCCCGAGGACAGGTCCATGGGGAAGACACCCCGAGGAGAGGTCCATGGGGAAGACACCCCGAGGACAGGTCCATGGGGAAGATACCCCGAGGACAGGTCCATGGGGAAGACACTCCGAGGACAGGTCCATGGGGTAGACACCCCGAGGACAGGTTCATGTGGAAGACACCCCGAGGACAGGTCCATGTGGAAGACACCCCGAGGACAGGTCCATGGGGTAGACACCCCGAGGACAGGTCCATGGGGAAGACACCCCGAGGACAGGTTGATGGGGAAGACACCGCGAGGACAGGTCGATGGGGAAGACACCCCGAGGACAGGTCGATGGGGAAGACACTCCAAGGACAGGTCCATGGGGAAGACACCCCGAGGATAGGTCGATGGGGAAGACACCCTGAGAACAGGTCCATGGGGAAGACACCCCGAGGACAGGTCCATGGGGAAGACACCCCGAGGACAGGTCCATGTGGTAGACACCCCGAGGACAGGTCCATGGGGAAGACACCCCGAGGACAGGTCCATGGGGAAGACACCCCGAGGACAGGTCCATGTTGAAGACACCCCGAGGACAGGTCCATGGGGAAGACACCCCGAGGACAGGTCCATGGGGAAGACACCTCAAGGACAGGTCGATGGGGAAGACACCCCGAGGACAGGTCCATGGGGAAGACACCCCGAGAGCACGTCCATGGGGAAGACACCCTGAGGATAGGTACATGGGGAAGACACCCCGAGAACAGGTCCATGGGGAAGACACCCTGAGGAAAGGTCCATGGGGAAGACACACCGAGGACAGGTCCATGGGGAAGACACACTGAGGAAAAGTACCTGGGGAAGACACACTGAGGAAAAGTACCTGGGGAAGACACACCGAGGACAGGTCCATGGGGAAGACACCCCGAGGACAGGTCCATGGGGAAGCACCCCGAGGACAGGTTCATGGGGTAGACATCCCGAGGACAGGTCCATGGGGAAGACACCCCAAGGACAGGTCCATGGGGAAGACACCCCGAGGACAGGTCCATGGGGAAGACACCCTGAGGACAGGTCCATTGGGAAGACACCCCGAGGACAGGACCATGGGGAAGACACCCCGAGGACAGGTCCATGGGGAAGACACCCCGAGGACAGGTCCATGGGGAAGACACCCCGAGGACAGGTCTATGGGGAAGACACCCCGATGACAGGTCCATGGGGAAGACACCCCGAGGACAGGTCCATGGAGAAGACACCCCGAGGACAGGTCCATGGGGAAGACACCCCAAGAACAGGTCCATGGGGAAGACACCCCGAGGACAGGTCCATGGGGAATCACCCCGAGGACAGGTCCATGGGGAAGACACCCCGAGGACAGGTCCATGGGGAAGACACCCCGAGGACAGGTCCATGGGGAAGACACCCCGAGGACAGGTCCATGGGGAAGACACCCCGAGGACAGGTCCATGTGGAAGACACCCCGAGGACAGGTCCATGGGGAAGACACCCCGAGGACAGGTCCATGTGGAAGACACCCCGAGGACAGGTCCATGGGGAAGACACCCCGAGGACAGGTCTATGGGTCCATGGGGAAGACACCCCGAGGACAGGTCCATGGGGAAGACACCCCGAGTAGAGGTCCATGTGGAAGACACAGCGAGGACAGGTACATGGGGAAGACACCCCGAGGACAGGTCCATGGGGAAGACACTCCGAGGACAGGTCCATGGGGAAGACACCCCGAGGACAGGTCCATGGGGAAGGCACCCCGAGGACAGGTCCATGGGGAAGACACCCCGAGGACAGGTCCATGGTGAAGACACCCCAAGGACAGGTCCATGAGGAAGACACCCCGAAGACAGGTTCATGGGGGAGACACCCCGAGGACAGGTCCATGGGGAAGACACCCCGAGGACAGGTCCATGGGGAAGACACCCCAAGGACAGGTCCATGGGGAAGACACCCCGAGGACAGGTCCATGGGGAAGACTCCCCGAGGACAGGTCCATGGGGAAGACACCCCAAGGACGGCTTCATGTGGAAGACACCCCGAGGACAGGTCCATAGGGAAGACACCCCGAGGACAGGTCCATGGGGAAGACACCCCGAGGACAGGTCCATGGGGAAGACACCCCGAGGACAGGTCCATGGGGAATACACCCCGAGGAGAGGTCCATGGGGAAGACACCGCAAGGAGAGGTCCATGGGGAAGACACCCCGAGGACAGGTCCATGGGGAAGACACCCCGAGGACAGGTCCATGTGGAAGACACCCCGAGGACAGGTCCATGTGGAAGACACCCCGAGGACAGGTCCATGGGGAAGACACCCCGAGGACAGGTCTATGGGTCCATGGGGAAGACACCCCGAGGACAGGTCCATGGGGAAGACACCCCGAGGACAGGTCCATGGGGAAGACACCCAGAGTACAGGTTCATGTGGAAGACACAGCGAGGACAGGTCCATGGGGAAGACACCCCGAGGACAGGTCCATGGGGAAGACACCCCGAAGATAGGTCCATGGGGAAGACACTCCGAGGACAGGTCCATGGGGAAGACACCCCGAGGACAGGTCCATGGGTAAGGCACCCCGAAGACAGGTCCATGGGGAAGACACTCCGAGGAGAGGTCCATGGGGAAGACACCCCGAGGACAGGTCCATGGGGAAGGCACCCCGAGGACAGGTCCATGGGGAAGACACCCCGAGGACAGGTCCATGGGGAAGACACCCCAAGGACAGGTCCATGGGGAAGACACCCCGAGGACAGGTTCATGGGGAAGACACCCCGAGGACAGGTCCATGGGGAAGACACCCCGAGGACAGGTCCATGGGGAAGACACCCCGAGGACAGGTCCATGGGGAAGACACCCCGAGGACAGGTCCATGTGGAAGACACCCCGAGGACAGGTCCATGGGGAAGACACCCCGAGGACAGGTCCATGTGGAAGACACCCCGAGGACAGGTCCATGGGGAAGACACCCCGAGGACAGGTCTATGGGTCCATGGGGAAGACACCCCGAGGACAGGTCCATGGGGAAGACACCCCGAGTAGAGGTCCATGTGGAAGACACAGCGAGGACAGGTACATGGGGAAGACACCCCGAGGACAGGTCCATGGGGAAGACACCCCGAAGACAGGTCCATGGGGAAGACACTCCGAGGACAGGTCCATGGGGAAGACACCCCGAGGACAGGTCCATGGGGAAGGCACCCCGAGGACAGGTCCATGGGGAAGACACCACGAGGACAGGTCCATGGGGAAGACACCCCAAGGACAGGTCCATGAGGAAGACACCCCGAAGACAGGTTCATGGGGAAGACACCCCGAGGACAGGTCCATGGGGAAGACACCCCGAGGACAGGTCCATGGGGAAGACACCCCAAGGACAGGTCCATGGGGAAGACACCCCGAGGACAGGTCCATGGGGAAGACTCCTCGAGGACAGGTCCATGGGGAACACACCCCAAGGACGGCTTCATGTGGAAGACACCCCGAGGACAGGTCCATAGGGAAGACACCCCGAGGACAGGTCCATGGGGAAGACACCCCGAGGACAGGTCCATGGGGAAGACACCCCGAGGACAGGTCCATGGGGAATACACCCCGAGGAGAGGTCCATGGGGAAGACACCCCAAGGAGAGGTCCATGGGGAAGACACCCCGAGGACAGGTCCATGGGGAAGACACCCCGAGGACAGGTCCATGTGGAAGACACCCCGAGGACAGGTCCATGTGGAAGACACCCCGAGGACAGGTCCATGGGGAAGACACCGCGAGGACAGTTCTATGGGTCCATGGGGAAGACACCCCGAGGACAGGTCCATGGGGAAGACACCCCGAGGACAGGTCCATGGGGTAGACACCCCGAGGACAGGTCCATGGGGAAGACACCCCGAGGACAGGTCCATGGGGAAGACACCCCGAGGACAGGTCCATGGGGAATACACCCCGAGGAGAGGTCCATGGGGAAGACACCCAGAGGAGAGGTCCATGGGGAAGACACCCCGAGGACAGGTCCATGGGGAAGACACCCCGAGGACAGGTCCATGTGGAAGACACCCCGAGGACAGGTCCATGGGGAAGACACCCCGAGGACAGGTCCATGTGGAAGACACCCCAAGGACAGGTCCATGGGGAAGACACCCTGAGGACAGGTCTATGGGTCCATGGGGAAGACACCCCGAGGACAGGTCCATGGGGAAGACACCCCGAGGACAGGTCCATGGGGAAGACACCCCGAGTACAGGTTCATGTGGAAGACACAGCGAGGACAGGTCCATGGGGAAGACACCCCGAGGACAGGTCCATGGGGAAGACACCCCGAAGACAGGTCCATGGGGAAGACACTCCGAGGACAGGTCCATGGGGAAGACACCCCGAGGACAGGTCCATGGGGAAGGCACCCCGAAGACAGGTCCATGGGGAAGACACTCCGAGGACAGGTCCATGGGGAAGACACCCCGAGGACAGGTCCATGGGGAAGGCACCCCGAGGACAGGTCCATGGGGAAGACACCCCGAGGACAGGTCCATGGGGAAGACACCCCAAGGACAGGTCCATGGGGAAGACACCCTGAGGACAGGTTCATGGGGAAGGCACCCCGAGGACAGGTCCATGGGGAAGACACCCCGAGGACAGGTCCATGGGGAAGACACCCCAAGGACAGGTCCATGAGGAAGACACCCCGAAGACAGGTTCATGGGGAAGACACCCCGAGGACAGGTCCATGGGGAAGACACCCCGAGGACAGGTCCATGGGGAAGACACCCCAAGGACAGGTCCATGGGGAAGACACCCCGAGGACAGGTCCATGGGGAAGACTCCCCGAGGACAGGTCCATGGGGAAGACACCCCAAGGACGACTTCATGTGGAAGACACCAAGAGGACAGGTCCATAGGGAAGACACCCCGAGGACAGGTCCATGGGGAAGACACCCCGAGGACAGGTCCATGGGGAAGACACCCCGAGGACAGGTCCATGGGGAATACACCCCGAGGAGAGGTCCATGGGGAAGACACCCCAAGGAGAGGTCCATGGGGAAGACACCCCGAGGACAGGTCCATGGGGAAGACACCCCGAGGACAGGTCCATGTGGAAGACACCCCGAGGACAGGTCCATGTGGAAGACACCCCGAGGACAGGTCCATGGGGAAGACACCCCGAGGACAGGTCTATGGGTCCATGGGGAAGACACCCCGAGGACAGGTCCATGGGGAAGACACCCCGAGGACAGGTCCATGGGGAAGACACCCAGAGTACAGGTTCATGTGGAAGACACAGCGAGGACAGGTCCATGGGGAAGACACCCCGAGGACAGGTCCATGGGGAAGACACCCCGAAGACAGGTCCATGGGGAAGACACTCCGAGGACAGGTCCATGGGGAAGACACCCCGAGGACAGGTCCATGGGTAAGGCACCCCGAAGACAGGTCCATGGGGAAGACACTCCGAGGACAGGTCCATGGGGAAGACACCCCGAGGACAGGTCCATGGGGAAGGCACCCCGAGGACAGGTCCATGGGGAAGACACCCCGAGGACAGGTCCATGGGGAAGACACCCCAAGGACAGGTCCATGGGGAAGACACCCCGAGGACAGGTTCATGGGGAAGACACCCCGAGGACAGGTCCATGGGGAACACACCCCGAGTACAGGTCCATGTGGAAGACACAGCGAGGACAGGTCCATGGGGAAGACACCCCAAGGACAGGTCCATGGGGAAGACACCCCGAAGACAGGTCCATGGGGAAGACACTCCGAGGACAGGTCCATGGGGAAGACACCCCGAGGACAGGTCCATGGGGAAGACACCCCAAGGACGGCTTCATGTGGAAGACACCCCGAGGACAGGTCCATAGGGAAGACACCCCGAGGACAGGTCCATGGGGAAGACACCCCGAGGACAGGTCCATGGGGAATACACCCCGAGGAGAGGTGCATGGGGAAGACACCCCAAGGAGAGGTCCATGGGGAAGACACCCCGAGGACAGGTCCATGGGGAAGACACCCCGAGGACAGGTCCATGTGGAAGACACCCCGAGGACAGGTCCATGGGGAAGACACCCCGAGGACAGGTCCATGTGGAAGACACCCCGAGGACAGGTCCATGGGGAAGACACCCCGAGGACACGTCTATGGGTCCATGGGGAAGACACCCCGAGGACAGGTCCATGGGGAAGACACCCCGAGGACAGGTCCATGGGGAAGACACCCCGAGTACAGGTTCATGTGGAAGACACAGCGAGGACAGGTCCATGGGGAAGACACTCCGAGGACAGGTCCATGGGGAAGACACCCCGAGGACAGCTCCATGGGTAAGGCACCCCGAAGACAGGTCCATGGGGAAGACACTCCGAGGACAGGTCCATGGGGAAGACACCCCGAGGACAGGTCCATGGGGAAGGCACCCCGAGGACAGGTCCATGAGGAAGACACCCCGAGGACAGGTCCATGGGGAAGACACCCCAAGGACAGGTCCATGGGGAAGACACCCCGAGGACAGGTTCATGGGGAAGACACCCCGAGGACAGGTCCATGGGGAACACACCCCGAGTACAGGTCCATGTGGAAGACACAGCGAGGACAGGTCCATGGGGAAGACACCCCGAGGACAGGTCCATGGGGAAGACACCCCGAAGACAGGTCCATGGGGAAGACACTCCGAGGACAGGTCCATGGGGAAGACACCCCGAGGACAGGTCCATGGGGAAGGCACCCTGAGGACAGGTCCATGGGGAAGACACCCCGAGGACAGGTCCATGGGGAAGACACCCCAAGGACAGGTCCATGGGGAAGACACCCCGAGGACAGGTTCATGGGGAAGACACCCCGAGGACAGGTCCATGGGGAAGACACCCCGAGGACAGGTCCATGGGGAAGACACCCCGAGGACAGGTCCATGGGGAAGACACCCCAAGGACAGCTTCATGTGGAAGACACCCCGAGGACAGGTCCATGGGGAAGACACCCCGAGGAGAGGTCCATGGGGAAGACACCCCGAGAACAGGTCCATGGGGAAGACACCCCGAGGACAGGTCCATGGGGAAGACACTCCGAGGACAGGTCCATGGGGTAGACACTCCGAGGACAGGTCCATGGGGAAGACACCCCGAGGACAGGTCCATGGGGAAGACACCCCGAGGACAGGTCCATGGGGAATACACCCCGAGGAGAGGTCCATGGGGAAGACACCCAGAGGAGAGGTCCATGGGGAAGACACCCCGAGGACAGGTCCATGGGGAAGACACCCCGAGGACAGGTCCATGTGGAAGACACCCCGAGGACAGGTCCATGGGGAAGACACCCCGAGGACAGGTCCATGTGGAAGACACCCCAAGGACAGGTCCATGGGGAAGACACCCTGAGGACAGGTCTATGGGTCCATGGGGAAGACACCCTGAGGACAGGTCCATGGGGAAGACACACCGAGGACAGGTCCATGGGGAAGACACCCCGAGGACAGGTCCATGGGGAAGACACCCCGAGTACAGGTTCATGTGGAAGACACAGCGAGGACAGGTCCATGGGGAAGACACCCCGAGGACAGGTCCATGGGGAAGACACCCCGAAGACAGGTCCATGGGGAAGACACTCCGAGGACAGGTCCATGGGGAAGACACCCCGAGGACAGGTCCATGGGGAAGACACCCCAAGGACAGCTTCATGTGGAAGACACCCCGAGGACAGGTCCATGGGGAAGACACCCCGAGGAGAGGTCCATGGGGAAGACACCCCGAGAACAGGTCCATGGGGAAGACACCCCGAGGACAGGTCCATGGGGAAGACACCCCGAGGACAGGTCCATGGGGAAGACACCCCAAGGACAGCTTCATGTGGAAGACACCCCGAGGACAGGTCCATGGGGAAGACACCCCGAGGAGAGGTCCATGGGGAAGACACCCCGAGAACAGGTCCATGGGGAAGACACCCCGAGGACAGGTCCATGGGGAAGACACTCCGAGGACAGGTCCATGGGGTAGACACTCCGAGGACAGGTCCATGGGGAAGACACCCCGAGGACAGGTCCATGGGGAAGACACCCCGAGGACAGGTCCATGGGGAATACACCCCGAGGAGAGGTCCATGGGGAAGACACCCAGAGGAGAGGTCCATGGGGAAGACACCCCGAGGACAGGTCCATGGGGAAGACACCCCGAGGACAGGTCCATGTGGAAGACACCCCGAGGACAGGTCCATGGGGAAGACCCCCCGAGGACAGGTCCATGTGGAAGACACCCCAAGGACAGGTCCATGGGGAAGACACCCTGAGGACAGGTCTATGGGTCCATGGGGAAGACACCCTGAGGTCAGGTCCATGGGGAAGACACACCGAGGACAGGTCCATGGGGAAGACACCCCGAGGACAGGTCCATGGGGAAGACACCCCGAGTACAGGTTCATGTGGAAGACACAGCGAGGACAGGTCCATGGGGAAGACACCCCGAGGACAGGTCCATGGGGAAGACACCCCGAAGACAGGTCCATGGGGAAGACACTCCGAGGACAGCTCCTTGGGGAAGACACCCCGAGGACAGGTCCATGGGGAAGGCACCACGAAGACAGGTCCATGGGGAAGACACCCCGAGGACAGGTCCATGGGGAAGGTACCCCGAGGACAGGTCCATGGGGAAGGCACCCCGAAGACAGGTCCATGGGGAAGACACTCCGAGGACAGGTCCATGGGGAAGACACCCCGAGGACAGGTCCATGGGGAAGGCACCCCGAGGACAGGTCCATGGGGAAGACACCCCGAGGACAGGTCCATGGGGAAGACACCCCAAGGACAGGTCCATGGGGAAGACACCCTGAGGACAGGTTCATGGGGAAGACACCCCGAGGACAGGTCCATGGGGAAGACACCAAGAGGACAAGTCCATGGGGAAGACACCCCGAGGACAGGTCCATGGGGAAGACACCCCGAGGACAGGTCCATGGGGAAGACACCCCAAGGACAGGTCCATGTGGAAGACACCCCGAGGACAGGTCCATGGGGAAGACACCCCGAGGAGAGGTCCATGGGGAAGACACCCCGAGGACAGGTCCATGGGGAAGATACCCCGAGGAGAGGTCCATGGGGAAGACACTCCGAGGACAGGTCCATGGGGTAGACACCCCGAGGACAGGTTCATGGGGAAGACACCCCGAGGACAGGTCCATGTGGAAGACACCCCGAGGACAGGTCCATGGGGTAGACACCCCAAGGACAGGTCCATGGGGAAGACACCCCGAGGACAGGTCCATGGGGAAGACACCCCGAGGACAGGTCGATGGGGAAGACACCCCGAGGACAGGTCGATGGGGAAGACACTCCAAGGACAGGTCCATGGGGAAGACACCCCGAGGATAGGTCCATGGGGAAGACACCCTGAGAACAGGTCCATGGGGAAGACACCCCGAGGACAGGTCCATGGGGAAGACACCCCGAGGACAGGTCCATGTGGTAGACACCCCGAGGACAGGTCCATGGGGAAGACACCCCGAGGACAGGTCGATGGGGAAGACACCCCGAGGACAGGTCCATGGGGAAGACACCCCGAGGACAGGTCCATGGGGAAGACACCCCGAGGACAGGTCCATGGGGAAGACACCCCGACGACAGGTCCATGGGGAAGACACCTCAAGGACAGGTCGATGGGGAAGACACCCCGAGGACAGGTCAATCGGGAAGACACCCCGAGAGCACGTCCATGGGGAAGACACCCTGAGGATAGGTACATGGGGAAGACACCCCGAGAACAGGTCCATGGGGAAGACACCCTGAGGACAGGTCCATGGGGAAGACACACGGAAGACAGGTCCATGGGGTAGACACACTGAGGAAAAGTACCTGGGGAAGACACACTGAGGAAAAGTACCTGGGGAAGACACACCGAGGACAGGTCCATGGGGAAGACACCCCGAGGACAGGTCCATGGGGAAGCACCCCGAGGACAGGTTCATGGGGTAGACACCCCGAGGACAGGTCCATGGGGAAGACACCCCGAGGACAGGTCCATGGGGAAGACACCCCGAGGACAGGTCCATGGGGAAGACACCCTGAGGACAGGTCCATGGGGAAGACACCCCGAGGACAGGACCATGGGGAAGACACCCCGAGGACAGGTCCATGGGGAAGACACCCCGAGGACAGGTCCATGGGGAAGACACCCCGAGGACAGGTCTATGGGGAAGACACCCCGATGACAGGTCCATGGGGAAGACACCCCGAGGACAGGTCCATGGAGAAGACACCCCGAGGACAGGTCCATGGGGAAGACACCCCAAGAACAGGTCCATGGGGAAGACACCCCGAGGACAGGTCCATGGGGAATCACCCCGAGGACAGGTCCATGGGGAAGACACCCCGAGGACAGGTCCATGGGGAAGACACCCCGAGGACAGGTCCATGGGGAAGACACCCCGAGGACAGGTCTATGGGTCCATGGGGAAGACACCCCGAGGACAGGTCTATGGGTCCATGGGGAAGACACCCCGAGGACAGGTCCATGGGGAAGACACCCCGAGTAAAGGTCCATGTGGAAGACACAGCGAGGACAGGTACATGGGGAAGACACCCCGAGGACAGGTCCATGGGGAAGACACCCCGAAGACAGGTCCATGGGGAAGACACTCCGAGGACAGGTCCATGGGGAAGATACCCCGAGGACAGGTCCATGGGGAAGGCACCCCGAGGACAGGTCCATGGGGAAGACACCCCGAGGACAGGTCCATGGGGAAGACACCCCAAGGACAGGTCCATGGGGAAGACACCCCGAGGACAGGTTCATGGGGAAGACACCCCGAGGACAGGTCCATGGGGAAGACACCCCGAGGACAGGTCCATGGGGAAGACACCCCGAGGACAGGTCCATGGGGAAGACACCCCGAGGACAGGTCCATGGGGAAGACTCCCCGAGGACAGGTCCATGGGGAAGACACCCCAAGGACGGCTTCATGTGGAAGACACCCCGAGGACAGGTCCATAGGGAAGACACCCCGAGGACAGGTCCATGGGGAAGACACCCCGAGGACAGGTCCATGGGGAAGACACCCCGAGGACAGGTCCATGGGGAATACACCCCGAGGAGAGGCCCATGGGGAAGACACCCCAAGGAGAGGTCCACGGGGAAGACACCCCGAGGACAGGTCCATGGGGAAGACACCCCGAGGACAGGTCCATGTGGAAGACACCCCGAGGACAGGTCCATGGGGAAGACACCCCGAGGACAGGTCCATGGGGAAGACACCCCGAGGACAGGTCCATGGGGAAGACACCCCGAGGACAGGTCTATGGGTCCATGGGGAAGACACCCCGAGGACAGGTCCATAGGGAAGACACCCCGAGGACAGGTCCATGGGGAAGACACCCCGAGTACAGGTTCATGTGGAAGACACAGCGAGGACAGGTCCATGGGGAAGACACCCCGAGGATAGGTCCATGGGGAAGACACCCCGAAGACAGGTCCATGGGGAAGACACTCCGAGGACAGGTCCATGGGGAAGACACCCCGAGGACAGGTCCATGGGTAAGGCACCCCGAAGACAGGTCCATGGGGAAGACACTCCGAGGACAGGTCCATGGGGAAGACACCCCGAGGACAGGTCCATGGGGAAGGCACCCCGAGGACAGGTCCATGGGGAAGACACCCCGAGGACAGGTCCATGGGGAAGACACCCCAAGGACAGGTCCATGGGGAAGACACCCCGAGGACAGGTTCATGGGGAAGACACCCCGAGGACAGGTCCATGGGGAAGACACCCCGAGGAGAGGTCCATGGGGAAGACACCCCGAGGACAGGTCCATGGGGAAGACACCCCAAGGACAGGTCCATGGGGAAGACACCCCAAGGACAGGTCCATGTGGAAGACACCCCGAGGACAGGTCCATGGGGAAGACACCCCGAGGACAGGTCCATGGGGAAGACACCCCGAGGACAGGTCCATGGGGAAGATACCCCGAGGACAGGTCCATGGGGAAGACACTCCGAGGACAGGTCCATGGGGTAGACACCCCGAGGACAGGTCCATGGGGAAGACACCCCGAGGACAGGTCTAAGGGGAAGACACCCCGAGGACAGGTCCATGGGGAAGACACCCCGAGGACAGGTCCATGGGGAAGACACCCCGAGGACAGGTCCATGGGGAAGACACCCCGAGGACAGGTCCATGGGGAAGACACCCCAAGGACAGCTTCATGTGGAAGACACCCCGAGGACAGGTCCATGGGGAAGACACCCCGAGGAGAGGTCCATGGGGAAGACACCCCGAGAACAGGTCCATGGGGAAGACACCCCGAGGACAGGTCCATGGGGAAGACACTCCGAGGACAGGTCCATGGGGTAGACACTCCGAGGACAGGTCCATGGGGAAGACACCCCGAGGACAGGTCCATGGGGAAGACACCCCGAGGACAGGTCCATGGGGAATACACCCCGAGGAGAGGTCCATGGGGAAGACACCCAGAGGAGAGGTCCATGGGGAAGACACCCCGAGGACAGGTCCATGGGGAAGACACCCCGAGGACAGGTCCATGTGGAAGACACCCCGAGGACAGGTCCATGGGGAAGACACCCCGAGGACAGGTCCATGTGGAAGACACCCCAAGGACAGGTCCATGGGGAAGACACCCTGAGGACAGGTCTATGGGTCCATGGGGAAGACACCCTGAGGACAGGTCCATGGGGAAGACACACCGAGGACAGGTCCATGGGGAAGACACCCCGAGGACAGGTCCATGGGGAAGACACCCCGAGTACAGGTTCATGTGGAAGACACAGCGAGGACAGGTCCATGGGGAAGACACCCCGAGGACAGGTCCATGGGGAAGACACCCCGAAGACAGGTCCATGGGGAAGACACTCCGAGGACAGGTCCATGGGGAAGACACCCGGAGGACAGGTCCATGGGGAAGGCACCCCGAAGACAGGTCCATGGGGAAGACACCCCGAGGACAGGTCCATGGGGAAGGTACCCCGAGGACAGGTCCATGGGGAAGACACCCCGAGGACAGGTCCATGGGGAAGACACCCCAAGGACAGGTCCATGGGGAAGACACCCTGAGGACAGGTTCATGGGGAAGACACCCCGAGGACAGGTCCATGGGGAAGACACCTCGAGGACAGGTCCATGGGGAAGACACCCCGAGGACAGGTCGATGGGGAAGACACCCCGAGGACAGGTCCATGGGAAAGACACCCCAAGGACAGGTCCATGTGGAAGACACCCCGAGGACAGGTTCATGGGGAAGACACCCCGAGGACAGGTCCATGGGGAAGACACCCCGAAGACAGGTCCATGGGGAAGACACTCCGAGGACAGGTCCATGGGGAAGACACCCCGAGGACAGGTCCATGGGGAAGGCACCCCGAAGACAGGTCCATGGGGAAGACACTCCGAGGACAGGTCCATGGGGATGACACCCCGAGGACAGGTCCATGGGGAAGGCACCGCGAGGACAGGTCCATGGGGAAGACACCCCGAGGACAGGTCCATGGGGAAGACACCCCAAGGACAGGTCCATGGGGAAGACACCTTGAGGACAGGTTCATGGGGAAGACACCCCGAGGACAGGTCCATGGGGAAGACACCAAGAGGACAAGTCCATGGGGAAGACACCCCGAGGACAGGTCCATGGGGAAGACACCCCGAGGACAGGTCCATGGGGAAGACACCCCAAGGACAGGTCCATGTGGAAGACACCCCGAGGACAGGTCCATGGGGAAGACACCCCGAGGAGAGGTCCATGGGGAAGACACCCCGAGGACAGGTCCATGGGGAAGATACCCCGAGGACAGGTCCATGGGGAAGACACTCCGAGGACAGGTCCATGGGGTAGACACCCCGAGGACAGGTTCATGGGGAAGACACCCCGAGGACAGGTCCATGTGGAAGACACCCCGAGGACAGGTCCATGGGGTAGACACCCCAAGGACAGGTCCATGGGGAAGACACCCCGAGGACAGGTCGATGGGGAAGACACCCCGAGGACAGGTCGATGGGGAAGACACCCCGAGGACAGGTCGATGGGGAAGACACTCCAAGGACAGGTCCATGGGGAAGACACCCCGAGGATAGGTCCATGGGGAAGACACCCTGAGAACAGGTCCATGGGGAAGACACCCCGAGGACAGGTCCATGGGGAAGACACCCCGAGGACAGGTCCATGTGGTATACACCCCGAGGACAGGTCCATGGGGAAGACACCCCGAGGACAGGTCGATGGGGAAGACACCCCGAGGACAGGTCCATGGGGAAGACACCCCGAGGACAGGTCCATGGGGAAGACACCCCGAGGACAGGTCCATGGGGAAGACACCCCGAGGACAGGTCCATGGGGAAGACACCTCAAGGACAGGTCGATGGGGAAGACACCCCGAGGACAGGTCCATCGGGAAGACACCCCGAGAGCACGTCCATGGGGAAGACACCCTGAGGATAGGTACATGGGGAAGACACCCCGAGAACAGGTCCATGGGGAAGACACCCTGAGGACAGGTCCATGGGGAAGACACACCGAGGACAGGTCCATGGGGAAGACACACTGAGGAAAAGTACCTGGGGAAGACACACTGAGGAAAAGTACCTGGGGAAGACACACCGAGGACAGGTCCATGGGGAAGACACCCCAAGGACAGGTCCATGGGGAAGCACCCCGAGGACAGGTTCATAGGGTAGACACCCCGAGGACAGGTCCATGGGGAAGACACCCCGAGGACAGGACCATGGGGAAGACACCCCGAGGACAGGTCCATGGGGAAGACACCCCGAGGACAGGTCCATGGGGAAGACACCCCGAGGACAGGTCTATGGGGAAGACACCCCGATGACAGGTCCATGGGGAAGACACCCCGAGGACAGGTCCATGGAGAAGACACCCCGAGGACAGGTCCATGGGGAAGACACCCCAAGAACAGGTCCATGGGGAAGACACCCCGAGGACAGTTCCATGGGGAATCACCCCGAGGACAGGTCCATGGGGAAGACACCCCGAGGACAGGTCCATGGGGAAGACTCCCCGAGGACAGGTCCATGGGGAAGACACCCCGAGGACAGGTCCATGTGGAAGACACCCCGAGGACAGGTCCATGGGGAAGACACCCCGAGGACAGGTCCATGTGGAAGACACCCCGAGGACAGGTCCATGGGGAAGACACCCCGAGGACAGGTCTATGGGTCCATGGGGAAGACACCCCGAGGACAGGTCTATGGGTCCATGGGGAAGACACCCCGAGGACAGGTCCATGGGGAAGACACCCCGAGTAGAGGTCCATGTGGAAGACACAGCGAGGACAGGTACATGGGGAAGACACCCCGAGGACAGGTCCATGGGGAAGACACCCCAAAGACAGGTCCATGGGGAAGACACTCCGAGGACAGGTCCATGGGGAAGATACCCCGAGGACAGGTCCATGGGGAAGGCACCCCGAGGACAGGTCCATGGGGAAGACACCCCGAGGACAGGTCCATGGGGAAGACACCCCAAGGACAGGTCCATGGGGAAGACACCCCGAGGACAGGTTCATGGGGAAGACACCCAGAGGACAGGTCCATGGGGAAGACACCCCGAGGACAGGTCCATCGAGAAGACACCCCAAGGACAGGTCCATGGGGAAGACACCCCGAGGACAGGTCCATGGGGAAGACTCCCCGAGGACAGGTCCATGGGGAAGACACCCCGAGGACAGGTCCATGGGGAATACACCCCGAGGAGAGGTCCATGGGGAAGACACCCCAAGGAGAGGTCCACGGGGAAGACACCCCGAGGACAGGTCCATGGGGAAGACACCCCGAGGACAGGTCCATGTGGAAGACACCCCGAGGACAGGTCCATGGGGAAGACACCCCGAGGACAGATCCATGTGGAAGACACCCCGAGGACAGGTCCATGGGGAAGACACCCCGAGGACAGGTCTATGGGTCCATGGGGAAGACACCCCGAGGACAGGTCCATAGGGAAGACACCCCGAGGACAGGTCCATGGGGAAGACACCCCGAGTACAGGTTCATGTGGAAGACACAGCGAGGACAGGTCCATGGGGAAGACACCCCGAGGACAGGTCCATGGGGAAGACACCCCGAAGACAGGTCCATGGGGAAGACACTCCGAGGACAGGTCCATGGGGAAGACACCCCGAGGACAGGTCCATGGGTAAGGCACCCCGAAGACAGGTCCATGGGGAAGACACCCCGAGGACAGGTCCATGGGGAAGGCACCCCGAGGACAGGTCCATGGGGAAGACACCCCGAGGACAGGTCCATGGGGAAGACACCCCAAGGACAGGTCCATGGGGAAGACACCCCGAGGACAGGTTCATGGGGAAGACACCCCGAGGACAGATCCATGGGGAAGACACCCCGAGGAGAGGTCCATGGGGAAGACACCCCGAGGACAGGTCCATGGGGAAGACACCCCAAGGACAGGTCCATGGGGAAGACACCCCAAGGACAGGTCCATGTGGAAGACACCCCGAGGACAGGTCCATGGGGAAGACACCCCGAGGACAGGTCCATGGGGAAGACACCCCGAGGACAGGTCCATGGGGAAGATACCCCGAGGACAGGTCCATGGGGAAGACACTCCGAGGACAGGTCCATGGGGTAGACACCCCGAGGACAGGTCCATGGGGAAGACACCCCGAGGACCGGTCTAAGGGGAAGACACCCCGAGGACAGGTCCATGGGGAAGACACCCCGAGGACAGGTCCATGGGGAATACACCCCGAGGAGAGGTCCATGGGGAAGACACCCCGAGGAGAGGTCCATGGGGAAGACACCCCGAGGACAGGTCCATGGGGAAGACACCCCGAGGACAGGTCCATGTGGAAGACACCTCGAGGACAGGTCCATGGGGAAGACACCCAGAGGACAGGTCCATGTGGAAGACACCCCGAGGACAGGTCCATGGGGAAGACACCCCGAGGACAGGTCTATGGGTCCATGGGGAAGACACCCCGAGGACAGGTCCATGGGGAAGACACCCCGAGGACAGGTCCATGGGGAAGACACCCCGAGTACAGGTTCATGTGGAAGACACAGCGAGGACAGGTCCATGGGGAAGACACCCCGAGGACAGGTCCATGGGGAAGACACCCCGAAGACAGGTCCATGGGGAAGACACTCCGACGACAGGTCCATGGGGAAGACACCCCGAGGACAGGTCCATGGGGAAGGCACCCCGAGGACAGGTCCATGGGGAAGACACCCCGAGGAGAGGTCCATGGGGAAGACACGCCAAGGACAGGTCCATGGGAAAGACACCCCGAGGACAGTTTCATGGGGAAGACACCCCGAGGACAGGTCCATGGGGAAGACACCCCGAGGACAGGTCCATGGGGAAGACACCCCGAGGACAGGTCCATGGGGAAGACACCCCAAGGACAGGTTCATGTGGAAGACACCCCGAGGACAGGTCCATGGGGAAGACACCCCGAGGACAGGTCCATGGGGAAGACACCCCGAGGACAGGTCCATGGGGAAGACACCCCGAGGACAGGTCCATGGGGAAGACACTCCGAGGACAGGTCCATAGGGTAGACACCCCGAGGACAGGTCCATGGGGAAGACACCCCGAGGACAGGTCCATTGGGATGACACCCCGAGGACAGGTCCATGGGGAAGACACCGCGAGGACAGGTCCATGGGGAATACACCCTGAGGAGAGGTCCATGGGGAAGACACCCCGAGGAGAGTTCCATGGTGAAGACACCCCAAGGATAGGTCCATGGGGAAGACACACCGAGGACAGGTCCATGGGGAAGACACCCCGAGGACAGGTCCATGGGGAAGACACCCCGAGGACAGGTCCATGGGGATGACACCCCGAGGACAGGTCCATCGGGAAGACACCCCGAGGACAGGTCCATGGGGAAGACACCCCGAGGACAGGTCCATGGGGAAGACACCCGGAGGACAGGTCCATGGGGAAGACACCCCGAAGACAGGTCCATGGGGAAGACACTCCGAGGACAGGTCCATGGTGAATACACCACGAGGACAGGTCCATGGGGAAGACACCCCAAGGACAGGTCCATGGGAAAGACACCCCGAGGACAGGTTCATGGGGAAGACACCCCGAGGACAGGTCCATGGGGAAGACACCCCGAGGACAGGTCCATGGGGAAGACACCCCGAGGACAGGTCCATGGGGTAGACACCCCAAGGACAGGTTCATGTGGAAGACACCCCGAGGACAGGTCCATGGGGAAGACACCCCGAGGACAGGTCCATGGGGAAGACACCCCGAGGACAGGTCCATGGGGAAGACACCCCGAGGACAGGTCCATGGGGAAGACACTCCGAGGACAGGTCCATAGGGTAGACACCCCGAGGACAGGTCCATGGGGAAGACACCCCGAGGACAGGTCCATTGGGATCACACCCCGAGGACAGGTCCATGGGGAAGACACCGCGAGGACAGGTCCATGGGGAATACACCCTGAGGAGAGGTCCATGGGGAAGACACCCCGAGGAGAGGTCCATGGTGAAGACACCCCAAGGATAGGTCCATGGGGAAGACACACCGAGGACAGGTCCATGGGGAAGACACCCCGAGGACAGGTCCATGGGGAAGACACCCCGAGGACAGGTCCATGGGGATGACACCCCGAGGACAGGTCCATCGGGAAGACACCCCGAGGACAGGTCCATGGGGAAGACACCCCGAGGACAGGTCCATGGGGAAGACACCCGGAGGACAGGTCCATGGGGAAGACACCCCGAAGACAGGTCCATGGGGAAGACACTCCGAGGACAGGTCCATGGTGAATACACCCCGAGGACAGGTCCATGGGGAAGACACCCCGAGGACAGGTCCATGGGGAAGACACCCCGAGGACAGGTCCATGGGGAAGACACCCCGAGGACAGGTCCATGGGGAACACACCCCGAGGAGAGGTCTAAGGGGAAGACACCCAAGGAGAGGTCCATGGGGAAGACACCTTGAGGAGAGGTCCATGGGGAAGACACCCCGAGGACAGGTCCATGGGGAAGACACCCCGAGGACAGGTCCATGGGGAAGACACCCCGAGGACAGGTCCATGGGGAAGACACCCCGAGTACAGGTCCATGTGGAAGACACCCCGAGGACAGGTCCATGGGGAAGACACCCCGAGGAAAGGTCCATGGGGAAGACACCCCGAGGACAGGTCCATGGGGAAGACACCCCGAGGACAGGTCCATGGGGAAGACACCCCGAGGACAGGTCCATGGGAAAGACACCCCAAGGACAGGTTCATGGGGAAGACACCCCGAGGACAGGTCCATGGGGAAGACACCCCGCGGACAGGTCCATGGGGAAGACACCCCGAGGACAGGTCCATGGGGAAGACACCCCGAGGACAGGACCATGGGGAAGACACCCCGAGGACAGGTCCATGGGGAAGGCACCCCGAGTACAGGTCCATGTGGAAGACACCCCGAGGACAGGTCCATGGGGAAGACACCCCGAGGACAGGTCAATGGGGAAGACACCCCGAGGACAGGTCCATGGGGAAGACGGAAGACACCCCGAGGACAGGTCCATGGGGAAGACACCCCGAGGACAGGTTCATGTGGAAGACACGCCGAGGACAGGTCCATGGGGAAGACACCCCGAGGACAGGTCCATGGGGTAGACACCCCGAGGACAGGTCCATGGGGAAGACACCCCGAGGACAGGTCGATGGGGAAGACACCCCGAGGACAGGTCAATGGGGAAGACACTCCAAGGACAGGTCCATGGGGAAGACACCCCGAGGATAGGTCCATGGGGAAGACACCCGAGAACAGGTCCATGGGGAAGACACCCCGAGGACAGGTCCATGGGGAAGACACCCCGAGGACAGGTCCATGTGGTAGACACCCCAGGACAGGTCCATGGGGAAGACACCCCGAGGACAGGTCCATGGGGAAGACACCCTGAGGACAGGTCCATGGGGAAGACACCCCGAGGACAGGTCCATGGGGAAGACACACTGAGGAAAAGTACCTGGGGAAGACACACTGAGGAAAAGTACCTGGGGAAGACACACCGAGGACAGGTCCATGGGGAAGACACCCCGAGGACAGGTCCATGGGGAAGCACCCCGAGGACAGGTTCATGGGGTAGACACCCCGAGGACAGGTCCATGGGGAAGACACCCCGAGGACAGGTCCATGGGGAAGACACCCCGAGGACAGGTCCATGGGGAAGACACCCCGAGGACAGGTCCATGGGGAAGACACCCCGAGGACAGGACCATGGGGAAGACACCCCGAGGACAGGTCCAGGGGGAAGACACCCTGAGGACAGGTCCATGGGGAAGACACCCCGAGGACAGGTCTATGGGGAAGACACCCCGATGACAGGTCCATGGGGAAGACACCCCGAGGACAGGTCCATGGAGAAGAGACCCCGAGGACAGGTCCATGGGGAAGACACCCCGAGGACAGGTCCATGGGGAAGACACCCCGAGGACAGGTCCATGGGGAAGACACCCCGAGGACAGGTCCATGGGGAATACACCCAGAGGACAGGTCCATGGGGAAGACACCCAGAGGACAGGTCCATGTGGAAGACAACCCGAGGACAGGTCCATGGGGAAGACACCCCGAGGACAGGTCCATGGGGATGACACCCCGAGGACAGGTCCATGGGGAAGACACCCCGTGGACAGGTCTATGGGTCCATGGGGAAGACACCCCGAGGACAGGTCCATGGGGAAGACACCCCGAGGACAGGACCATGGGGAAGACACCCCGAGTACAGGTCCATGTGGAAGACACAGCGAGGACAGGTCCATGGGGAAGACACCCCGAGGACAGGTCCATGGGGAAGACACCCCGAAGACAGGTCCATGGGGAAGACACTCCGAGGACAGGTCCATGGGGAAGACACTCCGAGGACAGGTCCATGGGGAAGGCACCCCGAGGACAGGTCCATGGGGAAGACACCCCGAGGACAGGTCCATGGGGAAGACACCCCAAGGACAGGTCCATGGGGAAGACACCCCGAGGACAGGTTCATGGGGAAGACACCCCGAGGACAGGTCCATGGGGAAGACACCCCGAGGACAGGTCCATGGGGAAGACACCCCTAATACAGGTCCTTGGGGAAGACACCCCAAGGACAGCTTCATGTGGAAGACACCCCGAGGACAGGTCCATGGGGAAGACACCCCGAGGAGAGGTCCATGGGGAAGACACCCCGAGAACAGGTCCATGGGGAAGACACCCCGAGGACAGGTCCATGGGGAAGAGACTCCGAGGACAGGTCCATGGGGTAGACACCCCGAGGACAGGTCCATGGGGAAGACACCCCGAGGACAGGTCCATGGGGAATACACCCCGAGGAGAGGTCCATGGGGAAGACACCCAGAGGAGAGGTCCATGGGGAAGACACCCCGAGGACAGGTCCATGGGGAAGACACCCCGAGGACAGGTCCATGTGGAAGACACCCCGAGGACAGGTCCATGGGGAAGACACCCCGAGGACAGGTCCATGTGGAAGACACCCCAAGGACAGGTCTATGGGTCCATGGGGAAGACACCCCGAGGACAGGTCCATGGGGAAGACACCCCGAGGACAGGACCATGGGGAAGACACCCCGAGTACAGGTCCATGTGGAAGACACAGCGAGGACAGGTCCATGGGGAAGACACCCCGAGGACAGGTCCATGGGGAAGACACCCCGAAGACAGGTCCATGGGGAAGACACTCCGAGGACAGGTCCATGGGGAAGACACTCCGAGGACAGGTCCATGGGAAAGGCACCCCGAGGACAGGTCCATGGGGAAGACACCCCGAGGACATGTCCATGGGGAAGACACCCCAAGGACAGGTCCATGGGGAAGACACCCCGAGGACAGGTTCATGGGGAAGACACCCCGAGGACAGGTCCATGGGGAAGACACCCCGAGGACAGGTCCATGGGGAAGACACCCCTAGGACAGGTCCTTGGGGAAGACACCCCAAGGACAGCTTCATGTGGAAGACACCCCGAGGACAGGTCCATGGGGAAGACACCCCGAGGAGAGGTCCATGGGGAAGATACCCCGAGAACAGGTCCATGGGGAAGACACCCCGAGGACAGGTCCATGGGGAAGAGACTCCAAGGACAGGTCCATGGGGTAGACACCCCGAGGACAGGTCCATGGGGAAGACACCCCGAGGACAGGTCCATGGGGAATACACCCCGAGGAGAGGTCCATGGGGAAGACACCCAGAGTAGAGGTCCATGGGGAAGACACCCCGAGGACAGGTCCATGGGGAAGACACCCCGAGGACAGGTCCATGTGGAAGACACCCCGAGGACAGGTCCATGGGGAAGACACCCCGAGGACAGGTCCATGTGGAAGACACCCCAAGGACAGGTCCATGGGGAAGACACCCTGAGGACAGGTCTTTGGGTCCATGGGGAAGACACCCCGAGGACAGGTCCATTGGGAAGACACCCCGAGGACAGGTCCATGGGGAAGACAACCCGAGTACAGGTTCATGTGGAAGACACAGCGAGGACAGGTCCATGGGGAAGACACCCCGAGGACAGGTCCATGGGGAAGACACCCCGAAGACAGGTCCATGGGGAAGACACTCCGAGGACAGGTCCATGGGGAAGACACCCCGAGGACAGGTCCATGGGGAAGGCACCCCGAAGACAGGTCCATGGGGAAGACACTCCGAGGACAGGTCTATGGGGAAGACACCCCGAGGACAGGTCCATGGTGAAGGCACCCCGAGGACAGGTCCATGGGGAAGACACCCCGAGGACAGGTCCATGGGGAAGACACCCCAAGGACAGGTCCATGGGGAAGACACCCTGAGGACAGGTTCATGGGGAAGACACCCTGAGGACAGGTCCATGGGGAAGACACCCCGAGGACAGGTCCATGAGGAAGACATCCCGAGGACAGGTCCATGGGGAAGACACCCCGAGGACAGGTCCATGGGGAAGACACCCCAAGGACAGGTTCATGTGGAAGACACCCCGAGGACAGGTCCATGGGGAAGACACCCCGAGGACAGGTCCATGGGAAAGACACCCCGAGGACAGGTCCATGGGGAAGATACCCCGAGGACAGGTCCATGGGGAAGACACTCCGAGGACAGGTCCATGGGGTAGACACCCCGAGGACAGGTTCATGGGGAAGACACCCCGAGGACAGGTCCATGTGGAAGACACCCCGAGGACAGGTCCATGGGGTAGACACCCCGAGGACAGGTCCATGGGGAAGACACCCCGAGGACAGGTCGATGGGGAAGACACCCCGAGGACAGGTCGATGGGGAAGACACCCCGAGGACAGGTCGATGGGGAAGACACTCCAAGGACAGGTCCATGGGGAAGACACCCCGAGGATAGGTCCATGGGGAAGACACCCCGAGAACAGGTCCATGGGGAAGACACCCCGAGGACAGGTCCATGGGGAAGACACCCCGAGGACAGGTCCATGTGGTAGACACCCCGAGGACAGGTCCATGGGGAAGACACCCCGAGGACAGGTCGATGGGGAAGACACCCCGAGGACAGGTCCATGGGGAAGACACCCCGAGGACAGGTCCATGGGGAAGACACCCGAGGACAGGTCCATGGGGAAGACACCCCGAGGACAGGTCCATGGGGAAGACACCCCGAGGACAGGTCTATGGGTCCATGGGGAAGACACCCCGAGGACAGGTCCATGGGGAAGACACCCCGAGTAGAGGTACATGTGGAAGACACAGCGAGGACAGGTCCATGGGGAAGACACCCCGAGGACAGGTCCATGGGGAAGACACCCCGAGGACAGGTCCATGGGGAAGACACCCCGAGGACAGGTCCATGGGGAAGACACCCCGAGGACAGGTCCATGGGAAAGACACCCCAAGGACAGGTTCATGGGGAAGACACCCCGAGGACAGGTCCATGGGGAAGACACCCCGAGGACAGGTCCATGGGAAAGACACCCCGAGGACAGGTCCATGGGGAAGACACCCCGAGGACAGGTCCATGGGGAAGACACCCCGAGGACAGGTCCATGGGGAAGACACCCCGTGTACAGGTCCATGTGGAAGACTCCCCGAGAACAGGTCCATGGGGAAGACACCCCGAGGACAGGTCCATGGGGAAGACACCCCGAGGACAGGTCCATGGGGAAGACACCCCGAGAACAGGTCCATGGGGAAGACACCCCGAGGACAGGTTCATGTGGAAGACACGCCGAGGACAGGTCCATGGGGAAGACACCCCGAGGACAGGTCCATGGGGTAGACACCCCGAGGACAGGTAGATGGGGAAGACACCCCGAGGACAGGTCGATGGGGAAGACACCCCGAGGACAGGTCGATGGGGAAGACACTCCAAGGACAGGTCCATGGGGAAGACACCCCGAGGATAGGTCCATGGGGAAGGCACCCGAGAACAGGTCCATGGGGAAGACACCCCGAGGACAGGTCCATGGGGAAGACACCCCGAGGACAGGTCCATGTGGTAGACACCCCAGGACAGGTCCATGGGGAAAACACCCCGAGGACAGGTCCATGGGGAAGACACCCCGAGGACAGGTACATGGGGAAGACACCCCGAGGACAGGTCCATGGGTAAGACACCCCGAGGACAGGTTCATGTGGAAGACACGCCGAGGACAGGTCCATGGGGAAGACACCCCGAGGACAGGTCCATGGGGTAGACACCCCGAGGACAGGTCCATGGGGAAGACACCCCGAGGACATGTCGATGGGGAAGACACCCCGAGGACAGGTCGATGGGGAAGACACTCCAAGGACAGGTCCATGGGAAAGACACCCGAGGATAGGTCCATGGGGAAGACACCCGAGAACAGGTCCATGGGGAAGACACCCCGAGGACAGGTCCATGGGGAAGACACCCCGAGGACAGGTCCATGTGGTAGACACCCCAGGACAGGTCCATGGGGAAAACACCCCGAGGACAGGTCCATGGGGAAGACACCCCGAGCACAGGTCCATGGGGAAGACACCCTGAGGACAGGTCCATGGGGAAGACACCCCGAGGACAGGTCCATGGGGAAGACACCTCAAGGACAGGTCGATGGGGAAGACACCCCGAGGACAGGTCCATGGGGAAGACACCCCGAGAACACGTCCATGGGGAAGACACCCTGAGGATAGGTACATGGGGAAGACACCCCGAGAACAGGTCCATGGGGAAGACACCCCGAGGACAGGTCCATGGGGAAGACACACTGAGGAAAAGTACCTGGGGAAGACACACTGAGGAAAAGTACCTGGGGAAGACACACCGAGGACAGGTCCATGGGGAAGACACCCCGAGGACAGGTCCATGGGGAAGCACCCCGAGGACAGGTTCATGGGGTAGACACCCCGAGGACAGGTCCATGGGGAAGACACCCCGAGGACAGGTCCATGGGGAAGACACCCCGAGGACAGGTCCATGGGGAAGACACCCCGAGGACAGGTCCATGGGGAAGACACCCCGAGGACAGGACCATGGGGAAGACACCCCGAGGACAGGTCCATGGGGAAGACACCCTGAGGACAGGTCCATGGGGAAGACACCCCGAGGACAGGTCTATGGGGAAGACACCCCGATGACAGGTCCATGGGGAAGACACCCCGAGGACAGGTCCATGGAGAAGAGACCCCGAGGACAGGTCCATGGGGAAGACACCCCGAGGACAGGTCCATGGGGAAGACACCCCGAGGACAGGTCCATGGGGAAGACACCCCGAGGACAGGTCCATGGGGAAGACACCCCGAGGACAGGTCCATGGGGAATACACCCCGAGCACAGGTCCATGGGGAAGACACCCAGAGGACAGATCCATGTGGAAGACAACCCAAGGACAGGTCCATGGGGAAGACACCCCGAGGACAGGTCCATGGGGAAGACACCCCGAGGACAGGTCCATGGGGAAGACACCCCGTGGACAGGTCTATGGGTCCATGGGGAAGACTCCCCGAGGACAGGTCCATGGGGAAGACACCCCGAGGACAGGTCCATGGGGAAGACACCCCGAGGACAGGTCCATGGGGAAGACACCCCGAGGACAGGTCCATGGGGAAGACACCCCGAGGACAGGACCATGGGGAAGACACCCCGAGGACAGGTCCATGGGGAAGACACCCTGAGGACAGGTCCATGGGGAAGACACCCCGAGGACAGGTCTATGGGGAAGACACCCCGATGACAGGTCCATGGGGAAGACACCCCGAGGACAGGTCCATGGAGAAGAGACCCCGAGGACAGGTCCATGGGGAAGACACCCCGAGGACAGGTCCATGGGGAAGACACCCCGAGGACAGGTCCATGGGGAAGACACCCCGAGGACAGGTCCATGTGGAATACACCCCGAGGACAGGTCCATGGGGAAGACACCCCGAGGACAGGTCCATGGGGAAGACACCCCGAGGACAGGTCCATGGGGAAGACACCCCGTGGACAGGTCTATGGGTCCATGGGGAAGACTCCCCGAGGACAGGTCCATGGGGAAGACACCCCGAGGACAGGACCATGGGGAAGACACCCCGAGTACAGGTCCATGTGGAAGACACAGCGAGGACAGGTCCATGGGGAAGACACCCCGAGGACAGGTCCATGGGGAAGACACCCCGAAGACAGGTCCATGGGGAAGACACTCCGTGGACAGGTCCATGGGGAAGACACTCCGAGGACAGGTCCATGGGGAAGGCACCCCGAGGACAGGTCCGTGGGGAAGACACCCCGAGGACAGGTCCATGGGGAAGACACCCCAAGGACAGGTCCATGGGGAAGACACCCCGAGGACAGGTTCATGGGGAAGACACCCCGAGGACAGGTCCATGGGGAAGACACCCCGAGGACAGGTCCATGGGGAAGACACCCCGAGGACAGGTCCTTGGGGAAGACACCCCAAGGACAGCTTCATGTGGAAGACACCCCGAGGACAGGTCCATGGGGAAGACACCCCGAGGAGAGGTCCATGGGGAAGACACCCCGAGAACAGGTCCATGGGGAAGACACCCCGAGGACAGGTCCATGGGGAAGAGACTCCGAGGACAGGTCCATGGGATAGACACCCCGAGGACAGGTCCATGGGGAAGACACCCCGAGGACAGTTCCATGGGGAATACACCCCGAGGAGAGGTCCATGGGGAAGACACCCAGAGGAGAGGTCCATGGGGAAGACACCCCGAGGACAGGTCCATGGGGAAGACACCCTGAGGACAGGTCCATGTGGAAGACACCCCGAGGACAGGTCCATGGGGAAGACACCCCGAGGACAGGTCCATGTGGAAGACACCCCAAGGACAGGTCCATGGGGAAGACACCATGAGGACAGGTCTTTGGGTCCATGGGGAAGACACCCCGAGGACAGGTCCATGGGGAAGACACCCCGAGGACAGGTCCATGGGGAAGACACCCCGAGGACAGGTCCATGGGGAATACACCCCGAGGACAGGTCCATGGGGAAGACACCCAGAGGACAGGTCCATGTGGAAGACAACCCGAGGACAGGTCCATGGGGAAGACACCCCGAGGACAGGTCCATTGGGAAGACACCCCGAGGACAGGTCCATGGGGAAGACACCCCGTGGGCAGGTCTATGGGTCCATGGGTAAGACTCCCCGAGGACAGGTCCATGGGGAAGACACCCCGAGGACAGGACCATGGGGAAGACACCCCGAGTACAGGTCCATGTGGAAGACACAGCGAGGACAGGTCCATGGGGAAGACACCCCGAGGACAGGTCCATGGGGAAGACACCCCGAAGACAGGTCCATGGGGAAGACACTCCGAGGACAGGTCCATGGGGAAGACACTCCGAGGACAGGTCCATGGGGAAGGCACCCCGAGGACAGGTCCATGGGGAAGACACCCCGAGGACAGGTCCATGGGGAAGACACCCCAAGGACAGGTCCATGGGGAAGACACCCCGAGGACAGGTTCATGGGGAAGACACCCCGAGGACAGGTCCATGGGGAAGACACCCCAAGGACAGGTCCATGGGGAAGACACCCCGAGGACAGGTCCTTGGGGAAGACACCCCAAGGACAGCTTCATGTGGAAGACACCTCGAGGACAGGTCCATGGGGAAGACACCCCGAGGAGAGGTCCATGGGGAAGACACCCCGAGAACAGGTCCATGGGGAAGACACACGGAGGACAGGTCCATGGGGAAGAGACTCCGAGGACAGGTCCATGGGATAGACACCCCGAGGACAGGTCCATGGGGAAGACACCCCGAGGACAGTTCCATGGGGAATACACCCCGAGGAGAGGTCCATGGGGAAGACACCCAGAGGAGAGGTCCATGGGGAAGACACCCCGAGGACAGCTCCATGGGGAAGACACCCCGAGGACAGGTCCATGTGGAAGACACCCCAAGGACAGGTCCATGGGGAAGACACCCTGAGGACAGGTCCATGTGGAAGACACCCCAAGGACAGGTCCATGGGGAAGACACCCTGAGGACAGGTCTTTGGGTCCATGGGGAAGACACCCCGAGGACAGGTCCATTGGGAAGACACCCCGAGGACAGGTCCATGGGGAAGACAACCCGAGTACAGGTTCATGTGGAAGACACAGCGAGGACAGGTCCATGGGGAAGACACCCCGAGGACAGGTCCATGGGGAAGACACCCCGAAGACAGGTCCATGGGGAAGACACTCCGAGGACAGGTCCATGGGGAAGACACCCCGAGGACAGGTCCATGGGGAAGGCACCCCGAAGACAGGTCCATGGGGAAGACACTCCGAGGACAGGTCCATGGGGAAGACACCCCGAGGACAGGTCCATGGGGAAGGCACCCCGAGGACAGGTCCATGGGGAAGACACCCCGAGGACAGGTCCATGGGGAAGACACCCCTAGGACAGGTCCATGGGGAAGACACCCTGAGGACAGGTTCATGGGGAAGACACCCCGAGGACAGGTCCATGGGGAAGACACCCCGAGGACAGGTCCATGGGGAAGACACCCCGAGGACAGGTCCATGGGGAAGACACCCCGAGGACAGGTCCATGGGGAAGACACCCCAAGGACAGGTCCATGTGGAAGACACCCCGAGGACAGGTCCATGGGGAGACATCCCGAGGACAGGTCCATGGGGAAGACACCCCGAGGACAGGTCCATGGGGAAGATACCCCGAGGACAGGTCCATGGGGAAGACACTCCGAGGACAGGTCCATGGGGTAGACACCCCGAGGACAGGTTCATGGGGAAGACACCCCGAGGACAGGTCCATGTGGAAGACACCCCGAGGACAGGTCCATGGGGTAGACACCCCGAGGACAGGTCCATGGGGAAGACACCCCGAGGACAGGTCGATGGGGAAGACACCCCGAGGACAGGTCGATGGGGAAGACACCCTGAGGACAGGTCGATGGGGAAGACACTCCAAGGACAGGTCCATGGGGAAGACACCCCGAGGATAGGTCCATGGGGAAGACACCCCGAGAACAGGTCCATGGGGAAGACACCCCGAGGACAGGTCCATGGGGAAGACACCCCGAGGACAGGTCCATGTGGTAGACACCCCGAGGACAGGTCCATGGGGAAGACACCCCGAGGACAGGTCGATGGGGAAGACACCCCGAGGACAGATCGATGGGGAAGACACCCCGAGGACAGGTCCATGGGGAAGACATCCCGAGGACAGGTCCATGGGGAAGACACCCCGAGGACAGGTCCATGGGGAAGACACCTCAAGGACAGGTCGATGGGGAAGACACCCCGAGGACAGGTCCATGGGGAAGACACCCCGAGAGCACGTCCATGGGGAAGACACCCTGAGGATAGGTACATGGGGAAGACACCCCGAGAACAGGTCCATGGGGAAGACACCCTGAGGACAGGTCCATGGGGAAGACACACCGAGGACAGGTCCATGGGGAAGACACACTGAGGAAAAGTACCTGGGGAAGACACACTGAGGAAAAGTACCTGGGGAAGACACACCGAGGACAGGTCCATTGGGAAGACACCCCGAGGACAGGTCCATGGGGAAGCACCCCGAGGACAGGTTCATGGGGTAGACACCCCGAGGACAGGTCCATGGGGAAGACACCCCGAGGACAGGTCCATGGGGAAGACACCCCGAGGACAGGTCCATGGGGAAGACACCCCGAGGACAGGTCCATGGGGAAGACACCCCGAGGACAGGACCATGGGGAAGACACCCCGAGGACAGGTCCATGGGGAAGACACCCAGAGGACAGGTCTATGGGTCCATGGGGAAGACACCCCGAGGACAGGTCCATGGGGAAGACACCCCGAGTAGAGGTCCATGTGGAAGACACAGCGAGGACAGGTCCATGGGGAAGACACCCCGAGGACAGGTCCATGGGGAAGACACCCCGAAGACAGGTCCATGGGGAAGACACTCCGAGGACAGGTCCATGGGGAAGACACCCCGAGGACAGGTCCATGGGGAAGGCACCCCGAGGACAGGTCCATGGGGAAGACACCCCGAGGACAGGTCCATGGGGAAGACACCCCAAGGACAGGTCCATGGGGAAGACACCCCGAGGACAGGTTCATGGGGAAGACACCCCGAGGACAGGTCCATGGGGAAGACACCCCGAGGACAGGTCCATGGGGAAGACACCCCAAGGACAGGTCCATGTGGAAGACACCCCGAGGACAGGTCCATGGGGAAGACACCCCCAGGACAGGTCCATGGGGAAGACACCCCGAGGACAGGTCCATGGGGAACATACCCCGAGGACAGGTCCATGGGGAAGACACTCCGAGGACAGGTCCATGGGGTAGACACCCCGAAGACAGGTTCATGGGGAAGACACCCCGAGGACAGGTCCATGTGGAAGATACCCCGAGGACAGGTCCATGGGGTAGACACCCCGAGGACAGGTCGATGGGGAAGACACCCCGAGGACAGGTCGATGGGGAAGACACCCCGAGGACAGGTCGATGGGGAAGACACCCTGAGGACAGGTCGATGGGGAAGACACTCCAAGGACTGGTCCATGGGGAGGACAACCCGAGGATAGGTCCATGGGGAAGACACCCCGAGAACAGGTCCATGGGGAAGACACCCCGAGGACAGGTCCATGGGGAAGACACCCCGAGGACAGGTCCATGTGGTAGACACCCCGAGGACAGGTCCATGGGGAAGACACCCCGAGGACAGGTCGATGGGGAAGACACCCCGAGGACAGGTCCATGGGGAAGACACCCCGAGGACAGGTCCATGGGGAAGACACCCCGAGGACAGGTCCATGGGGAAGACACCCCGAGGACAGGTCCATGGGGAAGACACCTCAAGGACAGGTCGATGGGGAAGACACCCCGAGGACAGGTCCATGGGGAAGACACCCCGAGAGCACGTCCATGGGGAAGACACCCTGAGGATAGGTACATGGGGAAGACACCCCGAGAACAGGTCCATGGGGAAGACACCCTGAGGACAGGTCCATGGGGAAGACACACCGAGGACAGGTCCATGGGGAACACACACTGAGGAAAAGTACCTGGGGAAGACACACTGAGGAAAAGTACCTGGGGAAGACACACCGAGGACAGGTCCATGGGGAAGACACCCCGAGGACAGGTCCATGGGGAAGCACCCCGAGGACAGGTTCATGGGGTAGACACCCCGAGGACAGGTCCATGGGGAAGACACCCCGAGGACAGGTCCATGGGGAAGACACCCCGAGGACAGGTCCATGGGGAAGACACCCCGAGGACAGGACCATGGGGAAGACACCCCGAGGACAGGTCCATGGGGAAGACACCCCGAGGACAGGTCCATGGGGAAGACACCCCGAGGACAGGTCTATGGGGAAGACACGCCGATGACAGGTCTATGGGTCCATGGGGAAGACACTCCGAGGACAGGTCCATGGGGAAGACACCCCGAGTAGAGGTCCATGTGGAAGACACAGTGAGGACAGGTCCATGGGGAAGACACACCGAGGACAGGTCCATGGGGAAGACACCCCGAAGACAGGTCCATGGGGAAGACACTCCGAGGACAGGTCCATGGGGAAGACACCCCGAGGACAGGTCCATGGGGAAGTCACCCCGAGGACAGGTCCATGGGGAAGACACCCCGAGGACAGGTCCATGGGGAAGACACCCCAAGGACAGGTCCATGGGGAAGACACCCCGAGGACAGGTTCATGGGGAAGACACCCCGAGGACAGGTCCATGGGGAAGACACCCCAAGGACAGGTCCATGGGGAATACACCCCGAGGACAGGTCCATGGGGAAGACTCCCCGAGGACAGGTCCATGGGGAAGACACCCCAAGCACGGCTTCATGTGGAAGACACCCCGAGGACAGGTCCATGGGGAAGGCACCCCGAGGACAGGTCCATGGGGAAGACACCCCGAGGACAGGTCCATGGGGAAGACACCCCAAGGACAGGTCCATGGGGAACACACCCTGAGGACAGGTTCATGGGGAAGACACCCCGAGGACAGGTCCATGGGGAAGACACCCCGAGGACAGGTCCATGGGGAAGACACCCCGAGGACAGGTCCATGGGGAAGACACCCCGAGGAGAGGTCCATGGGGAAGACACCCCGAGAACAGGTCCATGGGGAAGACACCCCGAGGACAGGTCCATGGGGAAGACACTCCGAGGACAGGTCCATGGGGTAGACACCCCGAGGACAGGTCCATGGGGAAGACACCCCGAGGACAGGTCCATGGGGTATACACCCCGAGGAGAGGTCCATAGGGAAGACACCCAGAGGAGAGGTCCATGGGGAAGACACCCCGAGGACAGGACCATGGGGAAGACACCCCGAGGACAGGTCCATGGGGAAGACAACCCGAGGACAAGTCCATGGGGAAGACACCCCGAGGACAGGTCTATGGGGAAGACACCCCGATGACAGGTCCATGGGGAAGACACCCCGAGGACAGGTCCATGGAGAAGACACCCCGAGGACAGGTCCATGGGGAAGACACCCCAAGAACAGGTCCATGGGGAAGACACCCTGAGGACAGGTTCATGTGGAAGACACCCCGAGGACAGGTCCATGGGGAAGACACCCCGAGGACAGGTCCATGGGGAAGACACCCCGAGGACAGGTCCATGGGGAAGACACCCCGAGGAGAGGTCCATGGGGAAGACACCCCGAGAACAGGTCCATGGGGAAGACACCCCGAGGACAGGTCCATGGGGAAGACACTCCGAGGACAGGTCCATGGGGTAGACACCCCAAGGACAGGTCCATGGGGAAGACACCCCGAGGACAGGTCCATGGAGAAGACACCCCGAGGACAGGTCCATGGGGAAGACACCCCAAGAACAGGTCCATGGGGAAGACACCCTGAGGACAGGTTCATGGGGAAGACACCCCGAGGACAGGTCCATGGGGAAGACACCCCGAGGACAGGTCCATGGGGAAGACACCCCGAGGACAGGTCCATGGGGAAGACACCCCGAGGAGAGGTCCATGGGTAAGACACCCCGAGAACAGGTCCATGGGGAAGACACCCCGAGGACAGGTCCATGGGGAAGACACTCCGAGGACAGGTCCATGGGGTAGACACCCCGAGGACAGGTCCATGGGGAAGACACCCCGAGGACAGGTCCATGGGGAATACACCCCGAGGAGAGGTCCATAGGGAAGACACCCAGAGGAGAGGTCCATGGGGAAGACACCCCGAGGACAGGACCATGGGGAAGACACCCCGAGGACAGGTCCATGGGGAAGACAACCCGAGGACAAGTCCATGGGGAAGACACCCCGAGGACAGGTCTATGGGGAAGACACGCCGATGACAGGTCCATGGGGAAGACACCCCGAGGACAGGTCCATGGAGAAGACACCCCGAGGACAGGTCCATGGGGAAGACACCCCAAGAACAGGTCCATGGGGAAGACACCCCGAGGACAGGTCCATGGGGAAGACACCCCGAGGACAGGTCCATGGGGAAGACACCCCGAGGACAGGTCCATGGGGAAGACACCCCGAGGACAGGTCCATGTGGAAGACACCCCGAGGACAGGTCCATGGGGAAGACACCCCGAGGACAGGTCCATGTGGAAGACACCCCGAGGACAGGTCCATGGGGAAGCCACCCCGAGGACAGGTCTATGGGTCCATGGGGAAGACACCCCGAGGACAGGTCCATGGGGAAGACACCCCGAGTAGAGGGCCATGTCGAAGACACAGCGAGGACAGGTCCATGGGGAAGACACCCCGAGGACAGGTCCATGGGGAAGACACCCCGAAGACAGGTCCATGGGGAAGACACTCCGAGGACAGGTCCATGGGGAAGACACCCCGAGGACAGGTCCATGGGGAAGGCACCCCGAGGACAGGTCCATGGGGAAGACACCCCAAGGACAGGTCCATGGGGAAGACACCCCGAGGACAGGTCCATGGGGAAGACACCCCGAGGACAGGTCCATGGGGAAGACACCCCGAGGACAGGTCCATGGGGAAGACACCCCAAGGACAGGTCCATGTGGAAGACACCCCGAGGACAGGTCCATGGGGAAGACACCCCGAGGACAGGTCCATGGGGAAGACACCCCGAGGACAGGTCCATGGGGAACATACCCCGAGGACAGGTCCATGGGGAAGACACTCCGAGGACAGGTCCATGGGGTAGACACCCCGAAGACAGGTTCATGGGGAAGACACCCCGAGGACAGGTCCATGTGGAAGATACCCCGAGGACAGGTCCATGGGGTAGACACCCCGAGGACAGGTCGATGGGGAAGACACCCCGAGGACAGGTCGATGGGGAAGACACCCCGAGGACAGGTCGATGGGGAAGACACCCTGAGGACAGGTCGATGGGGAAGACACTCCAAGGACTGGTCCATGGGGAGGACAACCCGAGGATAGGTCCATGGGGAAGACACCCCGAGAACAGGTCCATGGGGAAGACACCCCGAGGACAGGTCCATGGGGAAGACACCCCGAGGACAGGTCCATGTGGTAGACACCCCGAGGACAGGTCCATGGGGAAGACACCCCGAGGACAGGTCGATGGGGAAGACACCCCGAGGACAGGTCCATGGGGAAGACACCCCGAGGACAGGTCCATGGGGAAGACACCCCGAGGACAGGTCCATGGGGAAGACACCCCGAGGACAGGTCCATGGGGAAGACACCTCAAGGACAGGTCGATGGGGAAGACACCCCGAGGACAGGTCCATGGGGAAGACACCCCGAGAGCACGTCCATGGGGAAGACACCCTGAGGATAGGTACATGGGGAAGACACCCCGAGAACAGGTCCATGGGGAAGACACCCTGAGGACAGGTCCATGGGGAAGACACACCGAGGACAGGTCCATGGGGAACACACACTGAGGAAAAGTACCTGGGGAAGACACACTGAGGAAAAGTACCTGGGGAAGACACACCGAGGACAGGTCCATGGGGAAGACACCCCGAGGACAGGTCCATGGGGAAGCACCCCGAGGACAGGTTCATGGGGTAGACACCCCGAGGACAGGTCCATGGGGAAGACACCCCGAGGACAGGTCCATGGGGAAGACACCCCGAGGACAGGTCCATGGGGAAGACACCCCGAGGACAGGACCATGGGGAAGACACCCCGAGGACAGGTCCATGGGGAAGACACCCCGAGGACAGGTCCATGGGGAAGACACCCCGAGGACAGGTCTATGGGGAAGACTCGCCGATGACAGGTCTATGGGTCCATGGGGAAGACACTCCGAGGACAGGTCCATGGGGAAGACACCCCGAGTAGAGGTCCATGTGGAAGACACAGTGAGGACAGGTCCATGGGGAAGACACACCGAGGACAGGTCCATGGGGAAGACACCCCGAAGACAGGTCCATGGGGAAGACACTCCGAGGACAGGTCCATGGGGAAGACACCCCGAGGACAGGTCCATGGGGAAGTCACCCCGAGGACAGGTCCATGGGGAAGACACCCCGAGGACAGGTCCATGGGGAAGACACCCCAAGGACAGGTCCATGGGGAAGACACCCCGAGGACAGGTTCATGGGGAAGACACCCCGAGGACAGGTCCATGGGGAAGACACCCCAAGGACAGGTCCATGGGGAATACACCCCGAGGACAGGTCCATGGGGAAGACTCCCCGAGGACAGGTCCATGGGGAAGACACCCCAAGCACGGCTTCATGTGGAAGACACCCCGAGGACAGGTCCATGGGGAAGGCACCCCGAGGACAGGTCCATGGGGAAGACACCCCGAGGACAGGTCCATGGGGAAGACACCCCAAGGACAGGTCCATGGGGAACACACCCTGAGGACAGGTTCATGGGGAAGACACCCCGAGGACAGGTCCATGGGGAAGACACCCCGAGGACAGGTCCATGGGGAAGACACCCCGAGGACAGGTCCATGGGGAAGACACCCCGAGGAGAGGTCCATGGGGAAGACACCCCGAGAACAGGTCCATGGGGAAGACACCCCGAGGACAGGTCCATGGGGAAGACACTCCGAGGACAGGTCCATGGGGTAGACACCCCGAGGACAGGTCCATGGGGAAGACACCCCGAGGACAGGTCCATGGGGTATACACCCCGAGGAGAGGTCCATAGGGAAGACACCCAGAGGAGAGGTCCATGGGGAAGACACCCCGAGGACAGGACCATGGGGAAGACACCCCGAGGACAGGTCCATGGGGAAGACAACCCGAGGACAAGTCCATGGGGAAGACACCCCGAGGACAGGTCTATGGGGAAGACACCCCGATGACAGGTCCATGGGGAAGACACCCCGAGGACAGGTCCATGGAGAAGACACCCCGAGGACAGGTCCATGGGGAAGACACCCCAAGAACAGGTCCATGGGGAAGACACCCTGAGGACAGGTTCATGTGGAAGACACCCCGAGGACAGGTCCATGGGGAAGACACCCCGAGGACAGGTCCATGGGGAAGACACCCCGAGGACAGGTCCATGGGGAAGACACCCCGAGGAGAGGTCCATGGGGAAGACACCCCGAGAACAGGTCCATGGGGAAGACACCCCGAGGACAGGTCCATGGGGAAGACACTCCGAGGACAGGTCCATGGGGTAGACACCCCAAGGACAGGTCCATGGGGAAGACACCCCGAGGACAGGTCCATGGAGAAGACACCCCGAGGACAGGTCCATGGGGAAGACACCCCAAGAACAGGTCCATGGGGAAGACACCCTGAGGACAGGTTCATGGGGAAGACACCCCGAGGACAGGTCCATGGGGAAGACACCCCGAGGACAGGTCCATGGGGAAGACACCCCGAGGACAGGTCCATGGGGAAGACACCCCGAGGAGAGGTCCATGGGTAAGACACCCCGAGAACAGGTCCATGGGGAAGACACCCCGAGGACAGGTCCATGGGGAAGACACTCCGAGGACAGGTCCATGGGGTAGACACCCCGAGGACAGGTCCATGGGGAAGACACCCCGAGGACAGGTCCATGGGGAATACACCCCGAGGAGAGGTCCATAGGGAAGACACCCAGAGGAGAGGTCCATGGGGAAGACACCCCGAGGACAGGACCATGGGGAAGACACCCCGAGGACAGGTCCATGGGGAAGACAACCCGAGGACAAGTCCATGGGGAAGACACCCCGAGGACAGGTCTATGGGGAAGACACGCCGATGACAGGTCCATGGGGAAGACACCCCGAGGACAGGTCCATGGAGAAGACACCCCGAGGACAGGTCCATGGGGAAGACACCCCAAGAACAGGTCCATGGGGAAGACACCCCGAGGACAGGTCCATGGGGAAGACACCCCGAGGACAGGTCCATGGGGAAGACACCCCGAGGACAGGTCCATGGGGAAGACACCCCGAGGACAGGTCCATGTGGAAGACACCCCGAGGACAGGTCCATGGGGAAGACACCCCGAGGACAGGTCCATGTGGAAGACACCCCGAGGACAGGTCCATGGGGAAGACACCCCGAGGACAGGTCTATGGGTCCATGGGGAAGACACCCCGAGGACAGGTCCATGGGGAAGACACCCCGAGTAGAGGGCCATGTCGAAGACACAGCGAGGACAGGTCCATGGGGAAGACACCCCGAGGACAGGTCCATGGGGAAGACACCCCGAAGACAGGTCCATGGGGAAGACACTCCGAGGACAGGTCCATGGGGAAGACACCCCGAGGACAGGTCCATGGGGAAGGCACCCCGAGGACAGGTCCATGGGGAAGACACCCCGAGGACAGGTCCATGGGGAAGACACCCCAAGGACAGGTCCATGGGGAAGACACCCCGAGGACAGGTTCATGGGGAAGACACCCCGAGGACAGGTCCATGGGGAAGACACCCCAAGGACAGGTCCATGGGGAAGACATCCCGAGGACAGGTCCATGGGGAAGACTCCCCGAGGACAGGTCCATGGGGAAGACACCCCAAGGACGGCTTCATGTGGAAGACACCCCGAGGACAGGTCCATGGGGAAGGCACCCCGAGGACAGGTCCATGGGGAAGACACCCCGAGGACAGGTCCATGGGGAAGACACCCCAAGGACAGGTCCATGGGGAACACACCCCGAGGACAGGTTCATGGGGAAGACACCCCGAGGACAGGTCCATGGGGAAGACACCCCGAGGACAGGTCCATGGGGAAGACACCCCGAGGACAGGTCCATGGGGAAGACACCCCGAGGAGAGGTCCATGGGGAAGACACCCCGAGAACAGGTCCATGGGGAAGACACCCCGAGGACAGGTCCATGGGGAAGACACTCCGAGGACAGGTCCATGGGGTAGACACCCCGAGGACAGGTCCATGGGGAAGACACCCCGAGGACAGGTCCATGGGGAATACACCCCGAGGAGAGGTCCATAGGGAAGACACCCAGAGGAGAGGTCCATGGGGAAGACACCCCGAGGACAGGTCCATGTGGAAGACACCCCAAGGACAGGTCCATGGGGAAGACACCCCGAGGACAGGTCCATGTGGAAGACACCCCAAGGACAGGTCCATGGGGAAGACACCCTGAGGACAGGTCTTTGGGTCCATGGGGAAGACACCCCGAGGACAGGTCCATGGGAAAGACACCCCGAGGACAGGTCTATGGGGAAGACACCCCGAGTACAGGTTCATGTGGAAGACACAGCGAGGACAGGTCCATGTGGAAGACACCCCGAGGACAGGTCCATGGGGAAGACACCGCGAAGACAGGTCCATGGGGAAGACACTCCGAGGACAGGTCCATGGGGAAGACACCCCGAGGACAGGTCCATGGGGAAGGCACCCCGAAGACAGGTCCATGGGGAAGACACTCCGAGGACAGGTCCATGGGGAAGACACCCCGAGGACAGGTCCATGGGGAAGGCACCCCGAGGACAGGTCCATGGGGAAGACACCCCGAGGACAGGTCCATGGGGAAGACACCCCAAGGACAGGTCCATGGGGAAGACACCCTGAGGACAGGTTCATGGGGAAGACACCCCGAGGACAGGTCCATGGGGAAGACACCCCGAGGACAGGTCCATGGGGAAGACACCCCAAGAACAGGTCCATGGGGAAGACACCCCGAGGACAGGTCCATGGGGAAGACACCCCAAGGACAGGTCCATGTGGAAGACACCCCTAGGACAGGTCCATAGGGAAGACACCCCGAAGACAGGTCCATGGGGAAGACACCCCAAGGACAGGTCCATGGGGAAGATACACCGAGGACAGGTCCATGGGGAAGACACTCCGAGGACAGGTCCATGGGGTAGACACCCCGAGGACAGGTTCATGGGGAAGACCCCCCGAGGACAGGTACATGTGGAAGACACCCCGACGACAGGTCCATGGGGTAGACACCCCGAGGACAGGTCCATGGGGAAGACACCCCGAGGACAGGTCGATGGGGAAGACACCCCGAGGACAGGTCGATGGGGAAGACACCCCGAGGACAGGTCGATGGGGAAGACAGTCCAAGGACAGGTCCATGGGGAAGACACCCCGAGGATAGGTCCATGGGGACGACACCCCGAGAACAGGTCCATGGGGAAGACACCCCGAGGACAGGTCCATGGGGAAGACACCCCGAGGACAGGTCCATGTGGTAGACACCCCGAGGAGAGGTCCATGGGGAAGACACCCCGAGGACAGGTCGATGGGGAAGACACCCCGAGGACAGGTCCATGGGGAAGACACCCCGAGGACAGGTCCATGGGGAAGACACCCCGAGGACAGGTCCATGGGGAAGACACCCCGAGGACAGGTCCATGGGGAAGACACCTCAAGGACAGGTCGATGGGGAAGACACCCCGAGGACAGGTCCATGGGGAAGACACCCCGAGAGCACGTCCATGGGGAAGACACCCTGAGGATAGGTACATGGGGAAGACACTCCGAGAACAGGTCCATGGGGAAGACACCCTGAGGACAGGTCCATGGGGAAGACACACCGAGGACAGGTCCATGGGGAAGACACACTGAGGAAAAGTACCTGGGGAAGACACACTGAGGAAAAGTACCTGGGGAAGACACACCGAGGACAGGTCCATGGGGAAGACACCCCGAGGATAGGTCCATGGGTAAGACAGCCCGAGAACAGGTCCATGGGGAAGACACCCCAAGGACAGGTCCATGGGGAAGACACCCCGAGGACAGGTCCATGTGGTAGACACCCCGAGGACAGTTCCATGGGGAAGACACCCCGAGGACAGGTCTATGGGGAAGACACCCCGAGGACAGGTCCATGGGGAAGGCACCCCGAGGACAGGTCCATGGGGAAGACACCCCGAGGACAGGTCCATGGGGAAGACACCCCGAGGACAGGTCCATGGGGAAGACACCTCAAGGACAGGTCGATGGGGAAGACACCCCGAGGACAGGTCCATGGGGAAGACACCCCGAGAGCACGTCCATGGGGAAGACACCCTGAGGATAGGTACATGGGGAAGACACTCCGAGAACAGGTCCATGGGGAAGACACCCTGAGGACAGGTCCATGGGGAAGACACACTGAGGAAAAGTACCTGGGGAAGACACACTGAGGAAAAGTACCTGGGGAAGACACACCGAGGACAGGTCCATGGGGAAGACACCCCGAAGACAGGTCCATGGGGAAGCACCCCGAGGACAGTTTCATGGGGTAGGCACCCCGAGGACAGGTCCATGGGGAAGACACCCCGAGGACAGGTCCATGGGGAAGACACCCCGAGGACAGGTCCATGGGGAAGACACCCCGAGGACAGGTCCATGGGGAAGACACCTCGAGGACAGGACCATGGGGAAGACACCCCGAGGACAGGTCCATGGGGAAGACACCCCGAGGACAGGTCCATGGGGAAGACACCCCGAGGACAGGTCTATGGGGAAGACACCCCGATGACAGGTCCATGGGGAAGACACCCCGAGGACAGGTCCATGGAGAAGACACCCCGAGGACAGGTCCATGGGGAAGACACCCCAAGAACAGGTCCATGGGGAAGACACCCCGAGGACAGGTCCATGGGGAAGACACCCCGAGGACAGGTCCATGGGGAAGACACCCCGAGGACAGGTCCATGGGGAAGACACCCCGAGGACAGGTCCATGGGGAACACACCCCGAGGACAGGTCCATGTGGAAGACACCCCGAGGACAGGTCCATGGGGAAGACACCCCGAGGACAGGTCCATGTGGAAGACACCCCGAGGACAGGTCCATGGGGAAGACACCCCGAGGACAGGTCTATGGGTCCATGGGGAAGACACCCCGAGGACAGGTCCATGGGGAAGACACCCCGAGTAGAGGTCCATGTGGAAGACACAGCGAGGACAGGTCCATGGGGAAGACACCCCGAGGACAGGTCCATGGGGAAGACACCCCGAAGACAGGTCCATGGGGAAGACACTCCGAGGACAGGTCCATGGGGAAGACACCCCGAGGACAGGTCCATGGGGAAGGCACCCCGAGGACAGGTCCATGGGGAAGACACCCCGAGGACAGGTCCATGGGGTAGACACCCCGAGGACAGGTCCATGGGGAAGACACCCCGAGGACAGGTCGATGGGGAAGACACCCCGAGGACAGGTCGATGGGGAAGACACCCCGAGGACAGGTCGATGGGGAAGACAGTCCAAGGACAGGTCCATGGGGAAGACACCCCGAGGATAGGTCCATGGGGAAGACACCCCGAGAACAGGTCCATGGGGAAGACACCCCGAGGACAGGTCCATGGGGAAGACACCCCGAGGACAGGTCCATGTGGTAGACACCCCGAGGACAGGTCCATGGGGAAGACACCCCGAGGACAGGTCGATGGGGAAGACACCCCGAGGACAGGTCCATGGGGAAGACACCCCGAGGACAGGTCCATGGGGAAGACACCCCGAGGACAGGTCCATGGGGAAGACACCCCGAGGACAGGTCCATGGGGAAGACACCTCAAGGACAGGTCGATGGGGAAGACACCCCGAGGACAGGTCCATGGGGAAGACACCCCGAGAGCACGTCCATGGGGAAGACACCCTGAGGATAGGTACATGGGGAAGACACTCCGAGAACAGGTCCATGGGGAAGACACCCTGAGGACAGGTCCATGGGGAAGACACACCGAGGACAGGTCCATGGGGAAGACACACTGAGGAAAAGTACCTGGGGAAGACACACTGAGGAAAAGTACCTGGGGAAGACACACCGAGGACAGGTCCATGGGGAAGACACCCCGAGGATAGGTCCATGGGGAAGACACCCCGAGAACAGGTCCATGGGGAAGACACCCCAAGGACAGGTCCATGGGGAAGACACCCCGAGGACAGGTCCATGTGGTAGACACCCCGAGGACAGTTCCATGGGGAAGACACCCCGAGGACAGGTCTATGGGGAAGACACCCCGAGGACAGGTCCATGGGGAAGGCACCCCGAGGACAGGTCCATGGGGAAGACACCCCGAGGACAGGTCCATGGGGAAGACACCCCGAGGACAGGTCCATGGGGAAGACTCCTCAAGGACAGGTCGATGGGGAAGACACCCCGAGGACAGGTCCATGGGGAAGACACCCCGAGAGCACGTCCATGGGGAAGACACCCTGAGGATAGGTACATGGGGAAGACACTCCGAGAACAGGTCCATGGGGAAGACACCCTGAGGACAGGTCCATGGGGAAGACACACTGAGGAAAAGTACCTGGGGAAGACACACTGAGGAAAAGTACCTGGGGAAGACACACCGAGGACAGGTCCATGGGGAAAACACCCCGAAGACAGGTCCATGGGGAAGCACCCCGAGGACAGGTTCATGGGGTAGACACCCCGAGGACAGGTCCATGGGGAAGACACCCCGAGGACAGGTCCATGGGGAAGACACCCTGAGGACAGGTCCATGGGGAAGACACCCCGAGGACAGGTCCATGGGGAAGACACCCCGAGGACAGGACCATGGGGAAGACACCCCGAGGACAGGTCCATGGGGAAGACACCCCGAGGACAGGTCCATGGGGAAGACACCCCGAGGACAGGTCTATGGGGAAGACACCCCGATGACTGGTCCATGGGGAAGACACCCCGAGGACAGGTCCATGGAGAAGACACCCCGAGGACAGGTCCATGGGGAAGACACCCCAAGAACAGGTCCATGGGGAAGACACCCCGAGGACAGGTCCATGGGGAAGACACCCCGAGGACAGGTCCATGGGGAAGACACCCCGAGGACAGGTCCATGGGGAAAACACCCCGAGGACAGGTCCATGGGGAACACACCCCGAGGACAGGTCCATGTGGAAGACACCCCGAGGACAGGTCCATGGGGAAGACACCCCGAGGACAGGTCCATGTGGAAGACACCCCGAGGACAGGTCCATGGGGAAGACACCCCGAGGACAGGTCTATGGGTCCATGGGGAAGACACCCCGAGGACAGGTCCATGGGGAAGACACCCCGAGTAGAGGTCCATGTGGAAGACACAGCGAGGACAGGTCCATGGGGAAGACACCCCGAGGACAGGTCCATGGGGAAGACACCCCGAAGACAGGTCCATGGGGAAGACACTCCGAGGACAGGTCCATGGGGAAGACACCCCGAGGACAGGTCCATGGGGAAGGCACCCCGAGGACAGGTCCATGGGGAAGACACCCCGAGGACAGGTCCATGGGGAAGACACCCCAAGGACAGGTCCATGGGGAAGACACCCCGAGGACAGGTTCATGGGGAAGACACCCCGAGGACAGGTCCATGGGGAAGACACCCCATGGACAGGTCCATGGGGAAGACACCCCGAGGACAGGTCCATGGGGAAGACTCCCCGAGGACAGGTCCATGGGGAAGGCACCCCAAGGACGGCTTCATGTGGAAGACACCCCGAGGACAGGTCCATGGGGAGGGCACCCCGAGGACAGGTCCATGGGGAAGACACCCCGAGGACAGGTCCATGGGGAAGACACCCCAAGGACAGGTCCATGGGGAAGACACCCTGAGGACAGGTTCATGGGGAAGACACCCCGAGGACAGGTCCATGGGGAAGACACCCCGAGGACAGGTCCATGGGGAAGACACCCCGAGGACAGGTCCATGGGGAAGACACACCGAGGACAGGTCCATGGGGAAGACACCCCAAGGACAGGTCCATGTGGAAGACACCCCGAGGACAGGTCCATGGGGAAGACACCCCGAGGACAGGTCCATGGGGAAGACACCCCGAGGACAGGTCCATGGGGAAGATACCCCAAGGACAGGTCCATGGGGAAGACACTCCGAGGACAGGTCCATTGGGTAGACACCCCGAGGACAGGTTCATGGGGAAGACACCCCGAGGACAGGTCCATGTGGAAGACACCCCGAGGACAGGTCCATGGGGTAGACACCCCGAGGATAGGTCCATGGGGAAGACACCCCGAGGACAGGTCGATGGGGAAGACACCCCGAGGACAGGTCGATGGGGAAGACACCCCGAGGACAGGTCGATGGGGAAGACACTCCAAGGACAGGTCCATGGGGAAGACACCCCGAGGATAGGTCCATGGGGAAGACACCCCGAGAACAGGTCCATGGGGAAGACACCCCGAGGACAGGTCCATGGGGAAGACACCCCGAGGACAGGTCCATGTGGTAGACACCCCGAGGACAGGTCCATGGGGAAGACACCCCGAGGACAGGTCGATGGGGAAGACACCCCGAGGACAGGTCCATGGGGAAGACACCCCGAGGACAGGTCCATGGGGAAGACACCCGGAGGACAGGTCCATGGGGAAGACACCCCGAGGACAGGTCCATGGGGAAGACACCTCAAGGACAGGTCGATGGGGAAGACACCCCGAGGACAGGTCCATGGGGAAGACACCCCGAGAGCACGTCCATGGGGAAGACACCCTGAGGATAGGTACATGGGGAAGACACCCCGAGAACAGGTCCATGGGGAAGACACCCTGAGGACAGGTCCATGGGGAAGACACAACGAGGACAGGTCCATGGGGAAGACACACTGAGGAAAAGTACCTGGGGAAGACACACTGAGGAAAAGTACCAGGGGAAGACACACCGAGGACAGGTCCATGGGGAAGACACCCCGAGGACAGGTCCATGGGGAAGCACCCCGAGGACAGGTTCATGGGGTAGACACCCCGAGGACAGGTCCATGGGGAAGACACCCCGAGGACAGGTCCATGGGGAAGACACCCCGAGGACAGGTCCATGGGGAAGACACCCCGAGGACAGGTCCATGGGGAAGACACCCCGAGGACAGGACCATGGGGAAGACACCCCGAGGACAGGTCCATGGGGAAGACACCCCGAGTACAGGTTCATGTGGAAGACACAGCGAGGACAGGTCCATGGGGAAGACACTCCGAGGACAGGTCCATGGGGAAGACACCCCGAAGACAGGTCCATGGGGAAGACACTCCGAGGACAGGTCCATGGGGAAGACACCCCGAGGACAGGTCCATGGGTAAGGCACCCCGAGGACAGGTCCATGGGGAAGACACCCCGAGGACAGGTCCATGGGGAAGACACACCAAGGACAGGTCCATGGGGAAGACACCCCGAGGACAGGGTCTTGGGGAAGACACCCCGAGGACAGGTCCATGGGGAAGACACCCCGAGGACAGGTCCATGGGGAAGACACCCCGAGGACAGGTCCATGGGGAAGACACCCCGAGGACAGGTCCATGGGGAAGACACCCCGAGGACAGGTCCATGTGGAAGACACCCCGAGGACAGGTCCATGGGGAAGACACCCCGAGGACAGGTCCATGGGGAAGACACCCCGAGGACAGGTCCATGGGGAAGATACCCCGTGGACAGGTCCATGGGGAAGACACTCCGAGGACAGGTCCATGGGGTAGACACCCCGAGGACAGGTCCATGGGGAAGACACCCCGAGGACAGGTCTATGGGGAAGACACCCCGAGGACAGGTCCATGGGGAAGACACCCCGAGGACAGTTCCATGGGGAATACACCCCGAGGAGAGGTCCATGGGGAAGACACCCCGAGGAGAGGTCCATGGGGAAGACACCCCGAGGACAGGTCCATGGGGAAGACACCCCGAGGACAGGTCCATGGGGAAGACACCCCGAGGACAGGTCCATGGGGAAGATACCCCGAGGACAGGTCCATGGGGAAGACACTCCGAGGACAGGTCCATTGGGTAGACACCCCGAGGACAGGTTCATGGGGAAGACACCCCGAGGACAGGTCCATGTGGAAGACACCCCGAGGACAGGTCCATGGGGTAGACACCCCGAGGATAGGTCCATGGGGAAGACACCCCGAGGACAGGTCGATGGGGAAGACACCCCGAGGACAGGTCGATGGGGAAGACACCCCGAGGACAGGTCGATGGGGAAGACACTCCAAGGACAGGTCCATGGGGAAGACACCCCGAGGATAGGTCCATGGGGAAGACACCCCGAGAACAGGTCCATGGGGAAGACACCCCGAGGACAGGTCCATGGGGAAGACACCCCGAGGACAGGTCCATGTGGTAGACACCCCGAGGACAGGTCCATGGGGAAGACACCCCGAGGACAGGTCGATGGGGAAGACACCCCGAGGATAGGTCCATGGGGAAGACACCCCGAGGACAGGTCCATGGGGAAGACACCCCGAGGACAGGTCCATGGGGAAGACACCCCGAGGACAGGTCCATGGGGAAGACACCTCAAGGACAGGTCGATGGGGAAGACACCCCGAGGACACGTCCATGGGGAAGACACCCCGAGAGCACGTCCATGGGGAAGACACCCTGAGGATAGGTACATGGGGAAGACACCCCGAGAACAGGTCCATGGGGAAGACACCCTGAGGACAGGTCCATGGGGAAGACACAACGAGGACAGGTCCATGGGGAAGACACACTGAGGAAAAGTACCTGGGGAAGACACACTGAGGAAAAGTACCAGGGGAAGACACACCGAGGACAGGTCCATGGGGAAGACACCCCGAGGACAGGTCCATGGGGAAGCACCCCGAGGACAGGTTCATGGGGTAGACACCCCGAGGACAGGTCCATGGGGAAGACACCCCGAGGACAGGTCCATGGGGAAGACACACCGAGAACAGGTCCATGGGGAAGACACCCCGAGGACAGGTCCATGGGGAAGACACCCCGAGGACAGGACCATGGGGAAGACACCCCGAGGACAGGTCCATGGGGAAGACACCCCGAGGACAGGTCCATGGGGAAGACACCCCGAGGATAGGTCTATGGGGAAGACACCCCGATGACAGGTCCATGGGGAAGACACCCCGAGGACAGGTCCATGGAGAAGACACCCCGAGGACAGGTCCATGGGGAAGACACCCCGAGGACAGGTCCATGGGGAAGACACGCCGAGGACAGGTCCATGGGGAAGATACCCCGTGGACAGGTCCATGGGGAAGACACTCCGAGGACAGGTCCATGGGGTAGACACCCCGAGGACAGGTCCATGGGGAAGACACCCCGAGGACAGGTCTATGGGGAAGACACCCCGAGGACAGGTCCATGGGGAAGACACCCCGAGGACAGTTCCATGGGGAATACACCCCGAGGAGAGGTCCATGGGGAAGACACCCCGAGGAGAGGTCCATGGGGAAGACACCCCGAGGACAGGTCCATGGGGAAGACACCCCGAGGACAGGTCCATGTGGAAGACACCCCGAGGACAGGTCCATGGGGAAGACACCCCGAGGACAGGTCCATGTGGAAGACACCCCGAGGACAGGTCCATGGGGAAGACACCCCGAGGACAGGTCTATGGGTCCATGGGGAAGACACCCCGAGGACAGGTCCATGGGGAAGACACCCCGAGGACAGGTCCATGGGAAAGACACCCCGAGTACAGGTCCATGTGGAAGACACAGCGAGGACAGGTCCATGGGGAAGACACCCCGAGGACAGGTCCATGGGGAAGACACCCTGAAGACAGGTCCATGGGGAAGACACTCCGACGACAGGTCCATGGGGAAGACACCCCGAGGACAGGTCCATGGGGAAGGCACCCCGAGGACAGGTCCATGGGGAAGACACCCCGAGGAGAGGTCCATGGGGAAGACACCCCAAGGACAGGTCCATGGGGAAGACACCCCGAGGACAGGTTCATGGGGAAGACACCCCGAGGACAGGTCCATAGGGAAGACACCCCGAGGACAGGTCCATGGGGAAGATACCCCGAGGACAGGTCCATGGGGAAGACACCCCAAGGACAGGTTCATGTGGAAGACACCCCGAGGACAGGTCCATGGGGAAGACACCCCGAGGACAGGTCCATGGGGAAGACACCCCGAGGACAGGTCCATGGGGAAGACACCCCGAGGACAGGTCCATGGGGTAGACACCCCGAGGACAGGTCCATGGGGAAGACACCCCGAGGACAGGTCTATTGGGATGACACCCCGAGGACAGGTCCATGGGGAATACACCAAGAGGACAGGTCCATGGGGAATACACCCCGAGGAGAGGTCCATGGGGAAGACACCCCGAGGAGAGGTCCATGGGGAAGACACCCCGAGGACAGGTCCATGGGGAAGACACACCGAGGACAGGTCCATGGGGAAGACACCCTGAGGACAGGTCCATGGGGAAGACACCCCGAGGACAGGTCCATGGGGATGACACCCCGAGGACAGGTCCATGGGGAAGACACCCCGAGGACAGGTCCATGGGGAAGACACCCCGAGGACAGGTCCATGGGGAAGACACCCGGAGGACAGGTCCATGGGGAAGACACCCCGAAGACAGGTCCATGGGGAAGACACTCCGAGGACAGGTCCATGGTGAATACACCCCGAGGACAGGTCCATGGGGAAGACACCCCGAGGACAGGTCCATGGGGAAGACACCCCAAGGACAGGTCCATGGGGAAGACACCCCGAGGACAGGTCCATGGGGAAGACTCCCCGAGGACAGGTCCATGGGGAAGACACCCCAAGGACGGCTTCATGTGGAAGACACCCCGAGGACAGGTCCATGGGGAAGGCACCCCGAGGACAGGTCCATGGGGAAGACACCCCGAGGACAGGTCCATGGGGAAGACACCCCAAGGACAGGTCCATGGGGAACACACCCCGAGGACAGGTTCATGGGGAAGACACCCCGAGGACAGGTCCATGGGGAAGACACCCCGAGGACAGGTCCATGGGGAAGACACCCCGAGGAGAGGTCCATGGGGAAGACACCCCGAGAACAGGTCCATGGGGAAGACACCCCGAGGACAGGTCCATGGGGAAGACACTCCGAGGACAGGTCCATGGGGTAGACACCCCGAGGACAGGTCCATGGGGAAGACACCCCGAGGACAGGTCCATGGGGAATACACCCCGAGGAGAGGTCCATAGGGAAGACACCCAGAGGAGAGGTCCATGGGGAAGACACCCCGAGGACAGGTCCATGTGGAAGATACCCCGAGGACAGGTCCATGGGGAAGACACCCCGAGGACAGGTCCATGTGGAAGACACCCCAAGGACAGGTCCATGGGGAAGACACCCTGAGGACAGGTCTTTGGGTCCATGGGGAAGACACCCCGAGGACAGGTCCATGGGAAAGACACCCCGAGGACAGGTCTATGGGGAAGACACCCCGAGTACAGGTTCATGTGGAAGACACAGCGAGGACAGGTCCATGTGGAAGACACCCCGAGGACAGGTCCATGGGGAAGACACCGCGAAGACAGGTCCATGGGGAAGACACTCCGAGGACAGGTCCATGGGGAAGACACCCCGAGGACAGGTCCATGGGGAAGGCACCCCGAAGACAGGTCCATGGGGAAGACACCCCGAGGACAGGTCCATGGGGAAGACACCCCGAGGACAGGTCCATGGGGAAGATACCCCGTGGACAGGTCCATGGGGAAGACACTCCGAGGACAGGTCCATGGGGTAGACACCCCGAGGACAGGTCCATGGGGAAGACACCCCGAGGACAGGTCTATGGGGAAGACACCCCGAGGACAGGTCCATGGGGAAGACACCCCGAGGACAGTTCCATGGGGAATACACCCGAGGAGAGGTCCATGGGGAAGACACCCCGAGGAGAGGTCCATGGGGAAGACACCCCGAGGACAGGTCCATGGGGAAGACACCCCGAGGACAGGTCCATGGGGAAGACACCCCGAGGACAGGTCCATGGGGAAGATACCCCGAGGACAGGTCCATGGGGAAGACACTCCGAGGACAGGTCCATTGGGTAGACACCCCGAGGACAGGTTCATGGGGAAGACACCCCGAGGACAGGTCCATGTGGAAGACACCCCGAGGACAGGTCCATGGGGTAGACACCCCGAGGAGAGGTCCATGGGGAAGACACCCCGAGGACAGGTCGATGGGGAAGACACCCCGAGGACAGGTCGATGGGGAAGACACCCCGAGGACAGGTCGATGGGGAAGACACTCCAAGGACAGGTCCATGGGGAAGACACCCCGAGGATAGGTCCATGGGGAAGACACCCCGAGAACAGGTCCATGGGGAAGACACCCCGAGGACAGGTCCATGGGGAAGACACCCCGAGGACAGGTCCATGTGGTAGACACCCCGAGGACAGGTCCATGGGGAAGACACCCCGAGGACAGGTCGATGGGGAAGACACCCCGAGGACAGGTCCATGGGGAAGACACCCCGAGGACAGGTCCATGGGGAAGACACCCCGAGGACAGGTCCATGGGGAAGACACCCCGAGGACAGGTCCATGGGGAAGACACCTCAAGGACAGGTCGATGGGGAAGACACCCCGAGGACAGGTCCATGGGGAAGACACCCCGAGAGCACGTCCATGGGGAAGACACCCTGAGGATAGGTACATGGGGAAGACACCCCGAGAACAGGTCCATGGGGAAGACACCCTGAGGACAGGTCCATGGGGAAGACACAACGAGGACAGGTCCATGGGGAAAACACACTGAGGAAAAGTACCTGGGGAAGACACACTGAGGAAAAGTACCAGGGGAAGACACACCGAGGACAGGTCCATGGGGAAGACACCCCGAGGACAGGTCCATGGGGAAGCACCCCGAGGACAGGTTCATGGGGTAGACACCCCGAGGACAGGTTCATGGGGAAGACACCCCGAGGACAGGTCCATGGGGAAGACACCCCGAGGACAGGTCCATGGGGAAGACACCCCGAGGACAGGTCCATGGGGAAGACACCCCGAGGACAGGACCATGGGGAAGACACCCCGAGGACAGGTCCATGGGGAAGACACCCCGAGGACAGGTCCATGGGGAAGACACCCCGAGGACAGGTCTATGGGGAAGACACCCCGATGACAGGTCCATGGGGAAGACACCCCGAGGACAGGTCCATGGAGAAGACACCCCGAGGACAGGTCCATGGGGAAGACACCCCAAGAAGAGGTCCATGGGGAAGACACCCCGAGGACAGGTCCATGGGGAAGACACCCCGAGGACAGGTCCATGGGGAAGACACCCCGAGGACAGGTCCATGGGGAAGACACCCCGAGGACAGGTCCATGGGGAAGACACCCCGAGGACAGGTCCATGTGGAAGACACCCCGAGGACAGGTCCATGGGGAAGACACCCCGAGGACAGGTCCATGTGGAAGACACCCCGAGGACAGGTCCATGGGGAAGACACCCCGAGGACAGGTCTATGGGTCCATGGGGAAGACACCCCGAGGACAGGTCCATGGGGAAGACACCCCGAGTAGTGGTCCATGTGGAAGACACAGCGAGGACAGGTCCATGGGGAAGACACCCCGAGGACAGGTCCATGGGGAAGACACCCCGAAGACAGGTCCATGGGGAAGACACTCCGAGGACAGGTCCATGGGGAAGACACCCCGAAGACAGGTCCATGGGGAAGGCACCCCGAGGACAGGTCCATGGGGAAGGCACCCCGAGGAGAGGTCCATGGGGAAGACACACCAAGGACAGGTCCATGGGGAAGACACCCCGAGGACAGGTTCTTGGGGAAGACACCCCGAGGACAGGTCCATGGGGAAGACACCCTGAGGTCAGGTCCATGGGGAAGACACCCCGAGGACAGGTCCATGGGGAAGACACCCCGAGGACAGGTCCATGGGGAAGACACCCCAAGGACAGGTCCATGTGGAAGACACCCCGAGGACAGGTCCATGGGGAAGACACCCCGAGGACAGTTCCATGGGGAAGACACCCCGAGGACAGGTCCATGGGGAAGATACCCCGTGGACAGGTCCATGGGGAAGACACTCCGAGGACAGGTCCATGGGGTAGACACCCCGAGGACAGGTCCATGGGGAAGACACCCCGAGGACAGGTCTATGGGGAAGACACCCCGAGGACAGGTCCATGGGGAAGACACCCCGAGGACAGTTCCATGGGGAATACACCCCGAGGAGAGGTCCATGGGGAAGACACCCCGAGGAGAGGTCCATGGGGAAGACACCCCGAGGACAGGTCCATGGGGAAGACACCCCGAGGACAGGTCCATGGGGAAGACACCCCGAGGACAGGTCCATGGGGAAGATACCCCGAGGACAGGTCCATGGGGAAGACACTCCGAGGACAGGTCCATTGGGTAGACACCCCGAGGACAGGTTCATGGGGAAGACACCCCGAGGACAGGTCCATGTGGAAGACACCCCGAGGACAGGTCCATGGGGTAGACACCCCGAGGATAGGTCCATGGGGAAGACACCCCGAGGACAGGTCGATGGGGAAGACACCCCGAGGACAGGTCAATGGGGAAGACACCCCGAGGACAGGTCGATGGGGAAGACACTCCAAGGACAGGTCCATGGGGAAGACACCCCGAGGATAGGTCCATGGGGAAGACACCCCGAGAACAGGTCCATGGGGAAGACACCCCGAGGACAGGTCCATGGGGAAGACACCCCGAGGACAGGTCCATGTGGTAGACACCCCGAGGACAGGTCCATGGGGAAGACACCCCGAGGACAGGTCGATGGGGAAGACACCCCGAGGACAGGTCCATGGGGAAGACACCCCGAGGACAGGTCCATGGGGAAGACACCCCGAGGACAGGTCCATGGGGAAGACACCCCGAGGACAGGTCCATGGGGAAGACACCTCAAGGACAGGTCGATGGGGAAGACACCCTGAGGATAGGTACGTGGGGAAGACACCCCGAGAACAGGTCCATGGGGAAGACACCCTGAGGACAGGTCCATGGGGAAGACACAACGAGGACAGGTCCATGGGGAAGACACACTGAGGAAAAGTACCTGGGGAAGACACACTGAGGAAAAGTACCAGGGGAAGACACACCGAGGACAGGTCCATGGGGAAGACACCCCGAGGACAGGTCCATGGGGAAGCACCCCGAGGACAGGTTCATGGGGTAGACACCCCGAGGACAGGTCCATGGGGAAGACACCCCGAGGACAGGTCCATGGGGAAGACACCCCGAGGACAGGTCCATGGGGAAGACACCCCGAGGACAGGTCCATGGGGAAGACACCCCGAGGACAGGACCATGGGGAAGACACCCCGAGGACAGGTCCATGGGGAAGACACCCCGAGGACAGGTCCATGGGGAAGACACCCCGAGGATAGGTCTATGGGGAAGACACCCCGATGACAGGTCCATGGGGAAGACACCCCGAGGACAGGTCCATGGAGAAGACACCCCGAGGACAGGTCCATGGGGAAGACACCCCAAGAAGAGGTCCATGGGGAAGACACCCCGAGGACAGGTCCATGGGGAAGACACCCCGAGGACAGGTCCATGGGGAAGACACCCCGAAGACAGGTCCATGGGGAAGACACCCCGAGGACAGGTCCATGGGGAAGACACCCCGAGGACAGGTCCATGGGGAAGACACCCCGAGGACAGGTCCATGTGGAAGACACCCCGAGGACAGGTCCATGGGGAAGACACCCCGAGGACAGGTCTATGGGTCCATGGGGAAGACACCCCGAGGACAGGTCCATGGGGAAGACACCCCGAGTAGTGGTCCATGTGGAAGACACAGCGAGGACAGGTCCATGGGGAAGACACCCCGAGGACAGGTCCATGGGGAAGACACCCCGAAGACAGGTCCATGGGGAAGACACTCCGAGGACAGGTCCATGGGGAAGACACCCCGAGGACAGGTCCATGGGGAAGGCACCCCGAGGACAGGTCCATGGGGAAGGCACCCCGAGGAGAGGTCCATGGGGAAGACACCCCGAGGACAGGTCCATGGGGAAGACACCCCAAGTACAGGTCCATGGGGAAGACACCCCGAGGACAGGTTCATGGGGAAGACACCCCGAGGACAGGTCCATGGGGAACACACCCCAAGGACAGGTCCATGGGGAAGACACCCCGAGGACAGGTCCATGTGGAAGACACCCCGAGGACAGGTCCATGGGGAAGACACCCCGAGGACAGGTCCATGTGGAAGACACCCCGAGGACAGGTCCATGGGGAAGACACCCCGAGGACAGGTCTATGGGTCCATGGGGAAGACACCCCGAGGACAGGTCCATGGGGAAGACACGCCGAGTACAGGTTCATGTGGAAGACACAGCGAGGACAGGTCCATGGGGAAGACACCCCGAGGACAGGTCCATGGGGAAGACACCCCGAAGACAGGTCCATGGGGAAGACACTCCGAGGACAGGTCCATGGGGAAGACACCCCGAGGACAGGTCCATGGGTAAGGCACCCAGAGGACAGGTCCATGGGGAAGACACCCCGAGGACAGGTCCATGGGGAAGACACACCAAGGACAGGTCCATGGGGAAGACACCCCGAGGACAGGTTCTTGGGGAAGACACCCCGAGGACAGGTCCATGGGGAAGACACCCCGAGGACAGGTCCATGGGGAAGACACCCCGAGGACAGGTCCATGGGGAAGACACCCCAAGGACAGGTCCATGTGGAAGACACCCCGAGGACAGGTCCATGGGGAAGACACCCCGAGGACAGGTCCATGGGGAAGACACGCCGAGGACAGGTCCATGGGGAAGATACCCCGTGGACAGGTCCATGGGGAAGACACTCCGAGGACAGGTCCATGGGGTAGACACCCCGAGGACAGGTCCATGGGGAAGACACCCCGAGGACAGGTCTATGGGGAAGACACCCCGAGGACAGGTCCATGGGGAAGATACCCCGAGGACAGTTCCATGGGGAATACACCCCGAGGAGAGGTCCATGGGGAAGACACCCCGAGGAGAGGTCCATGGGGAAGACACCCCGAGGACAGGTCCATGGGGAAGACACCCCGAGGACAGGTCCATGTGGAAGACACCCCGAGGACAGGTCCATGGGGAAGACACCCCGAGGACAGGTCCATGTGGAAGACACCCCGAGGACAGGTCCATGGGGAAGACACCCCGAGGACAGGTCTATGGGTCCATGGGGAAGACACCCCGAGGACAGGTCCATGGGGAAGACACCCCGAGGACAGGTCCATGGGAAAGACACCCCGAGTACAGGTCCATGTGGAAGACACAGCGAGGACAGGTCCATGGGGAAGACACCCCGAGGACAGGTCCATGGGGAAGACACCCCGAAGACAGGTCCATGGGGAAGACACTCCGACGACAGGTCCATGGGGAAGACACCCCGAGGACAGGTCCATGGGGAAGGCACCCCGAGGACAGGTCCATGGGGAAGACACCCCGAGGAGAGGTCCATGGGGAAGACACCCCAAGGACAGGTCCATGGGGAAGACACCCCGAGGACAGGTTCATGGGGAAGACACCCCGAGGACAGGTCCATAGGGAAGACACCCCGAGGACAGGTCCATGGGGAAGATACCCCGAGGACAGGTCCATGGGGAAGACACCCCAAGGACAGGTTCATGTGGAAGACACCCCGAGGACAGGTCCATGGGGAAGACACCCCTAGGACAGGTCCATGGGGAAGACACCCCGAGGACAGGTCCATGGGGAAGACACCCCGAGGACAGGTCCATGGGGTAGACACCCCGAGGACAGGTCCATGGGGAAGACACCCCGAGGACAGGTCCATTGGGATGACACCCCGAGGACAGGTCCATGGGGAATACACCAAGAGGACAGGTCCATGGGGAATACACCCCGAGGAGAGGTCCATGGGGAAGACACCCCGAGGAGAGGTCCATGGGGAAGACACCCCGAGGACAGGTCCATGGGGAAGACACACCGAGGACAGGTCCATGGGGAAGACACCCTGAGGACAGGTCCATGGGGAAGACACCCCGAGGACAGGTCCATGGGGATGACACCCCGAGGACAGGTCCATGGGGAAGACACCCCGAGGACAGGTCCATGGGGAAGACACCCCGAGGACAGGTCCATGGGGAAGACACCCGGAGGACAGGTCCATGGGGAAGACACCCCGAAGACAGGTCCATGGGGAAGACACTCCGAGGACAGGTCCATGGTGAATACACCCCGAGGACAGGTCCATGGGGAAGACACCCCGAGGACAGGTCCATGGGGAAGACACCCCAAGGACAGGTCCATGGGGAAGACACCCCGAGGACAGGTCCATGGGGAAGACTCCCCGAGGACAGGTCCATGGGGAAGACACCCCAAGGACGGCTTCATGTGGAAGACACCCCGAGGACAGGTCCATGGGGAAGGCACCCCGAGGACAGGTCCATGGGGAAGACACCCCGAGGACAGGTCCATGGGGAAGACACCCCAAGGACAGGTCCATGGGGAACACACCCCGAGGACAGGTTCATGGGGAAGACACCCCGAGGACAGGTCCATGGGGAAGACACCCCGAGGACAGGTCCATGGGGAAGACACCCCGAGGAGAGGTCCATGGGGAAGACACCCCGAGAACAGGTCCATGGGGAAGACACCCCGAGGACAGGTCCATGGGGAAGACACTCCGAGGACAGGTCCATGGGGTAGACACCCCGAGGACAGGTCCATGGGGAAGACACCCCGAGGACAGGTCCATGGGGAATACACCCCGAGGAGAGGTCCATAGGGAAGACACCCAGAGGAGAGGTCCATGGGGAAGACACCCCGAGGACAGGTCCATGTGGAAGACACCCCGAGGACAGGTCCATGGGGAAGACACCCCGAGGACAGGTCCATGTGGAAGACACCCCAAGGACAGGTCCATGGGGAAGACACCCTGAGGACAGGTCTTTGGGTCCATGGGGAAGACACCCCGAGGACAGGTCCATGGGAAAGACACCCCGAGGACAGGTCTATGGGGAAGACACCCCGAGTACAGGTTCATGTGGAAGACACAGCGAGGACAGGTCCATGTGGAAGACACCCCGAGGACAGGTCCATGGGGAAGACACCGCGAAGACAGGTCCATGGGGAAGACACTCCGAGGACAGGTCCATGGGGAAGACACCCCGAGGACAGGTCCATGGGGAAGGCACCCCGAAGACAGGTCCATGGGGAAGACACCCCGAGGACAGGTCCATGGGGAAGACACCCCGAGGACAGGTCCATGGGGAAGATACCCCGTGGACAGGTCCATGGGGAAGACACTCCGAGGACAGGTCCATGGGGTAGACACCCCGAGGACAGGTCCATGGGGAAGACACCCCGAGGACAGGTCTATGGGGAAGACACCCCGAGGACAGGTCCATGGGGAAGACACCCCGAGGACAGTTCCATGGGGAATACACCCCGAGGAGAGGTCCATGGGGAAGACACCCCGAGGAGAGGTCCATGGGGAAGACACCCCGAGGACAGGTCCATGGGGAAGACACCCCGAGGACAGGTCCATGGGGAAGACACCCCGAGGACAGGTCCATGGGGAAGATACCCCGAGGACAGGTCCATGGGGAAGACACTCCGAGGACAGGTCCATTGGGTAGACACCCCGAGGACAGGTTCATGGGGAAGACACCCCGAGGACAGGTCCATGTGGAAGACACCCCGAGGACAGGTCCATGGGGTAGACACCCCGAGGAGAGGTCCATGGGGAAGACACCCCGAGGACAGGTCGATGGGGAAGACACCCCGAGGACAGGTCGATGGGGAAGACACCCCGAGGACAGGTCGATGGGGAAGACACTCCAAGGACAGGTCCATGGGGAAGACACCCCGAGGATAGGTCCATGGGGAAGACACCCCGAGAACAGGTCCATGGGGAAGACACCCCGAGGACAGGTCCATGGGGAAGACACTCCGAGGACAGGTCCATGTGGTAGACACCCCGAGGACAGGTCCATGGGGAAGACACCCCGAGGACAGGTCGATGGGGAAGACACCCCGAGGACAGGTCCATGGGGAAGACACCCCGAGGACAGGTCCATGGGGAAGACACCCCGAGGACAGGTCCATGGGGAAGACACGCCGAGGACAGGTCCATGGGGAAGACACCTCAAGGACAGGTCGATGGGGAAGACACCCCGAGGACAGGTCCATGGGGAAGACACCCCGAGAGCACGTCCATGGGGAAGACACCCTGAGGATAGGTACATGGGGAAGACACCCCGAGAACAGGTCCATGGGGAAGACACCCTGAGGACAGGTCCATGGGGAAGACACAACGAGGACAGGTCCATGGGGAAGACACACTGAGGAAAAGTACCTGGGGAAGACACACTGAGGAAAAGTACCAGGGGAAGACACACCGAGGACAGGTCCATGGGGAAAACACCCCGAGGACAGGTCCATGGGGAAGCACCCCGAGGACAGGTTCATGGGGTAGACACCCCGAGGACAGGTCCATGGGGAAGACACCCCGAGGACAGGTCCATGGGGAAGACACCCCGAGGACAGGTCCATGGGGAAGACACCCCGAGGACAGGTCCATGGGGAAGACACCCCGAGGACAGGACCATGGGGAAGACACCCCGAGGACAGGTCCATGGGGAAGACACCCCGAGGACAGGTCCATGGGGAAGACACCCCGAGGACAGGTCTATGGGGAAGACACCCCGATGACAGGTCCATGGGGAAGACACCCCGAGGACAGGTCCATGGAGAAGACACCCCGAGGACAGGTCCATGGGGAAGACACCCCAAGAAGAGGTCCATGGGGAAGACACCCCGAGGACAGGTCCATGGGGAAGACACCCCGAGGACATGTCCATGGGGAAGACACCCCGAGGACAGGTCCATGGGGAAGACACCCCGAGGACAGGTCCATGGGGAAGACACCCCGAGGACAGGTCCATGTGGAAGACACCCCGAGGACAGGTCCATGGGGAAGACACCCCGAGGACAGGTCCATGTGGAAGACACCCCGAGGACAGGTCCATGGGGAAGACACCCCGAGGACAGGTCTATGGGTCCATGGGGAAGACACCCCGAGGACAGGTCCATGGGGAAGACACCCCGAGTAGTGGTCCATGTGGAAGACACAGCGAGGACTGGTCCATGGGGAAGACACCCCGAGGACAGGTCCATGGGGAAGACACCCCGAAGACAGGTCCATGGGGAAGACACTCCGAGGACAGGTCCATGGGGAAGACACCCCGAAGACAGGTCCATGGGGAAGGCACCCCGAGGACAGGTCCATGGGGAAGGCACCCCGAGGAGAGGTCCATGGGGAAGACACCCCGAGGACAGGTCCATGGGGAAGACACCCCAAGGACAGGTCCATGGGGAAGACACCCCGAGGACAGGTTCATGGGGAAGACACCCCGAGGACAGGTCCATGGGGAACACACCCCGAGGACAGGTCCATGGGGAAGACACCCCGTGGACAGGTCCATGGGGAAGACTCCCCGAGGACAGGTCCATGGGGAAGACACCCCAAGGACGGCTTCATGTGGAAGACAACCCGAGGACAGGTCCATGGGGAAGACACCCCGAGGACAGGTCCATGGGGAAGACACCCCGAGGACAGGTCCATGGGGAAGACACCCCGAGGACAGGTCCATGGGGAATACACCCCAAGGACAGGTCCATGGGGAAGACACCCCGAGGAGAGGTCCATGGGAAAGACACCCCGAGGACAGGTCCATGGGGAAGACACCCCGAGGACAGGTCCATGTGGAAGACACCCCGAGGACAGGTCCATGGGGAAGACACCCCGAGGACAGGTCCATGTGGAAGACACCCCGAGGACAGGTCCATGGGGAAGACACCCCGAGGACAGGTCTATGGGTCCATGGGGAAGACACCCCGAGGACAGGTCCATGGGGAAGACACCCCGAGGACAGGTTCTTGGGGAAGACACCCCGAGGACAGGTCCATGGGGAAGACACCCCGAGGACAGGTCCATGGGGAAGACACCCCGAGGACAGGTCCATGGGGAAGACACCCCGAGGACAGGTCCATGGGGAAGACACCCCAAGGACAGGTCCATGTGGAAGACACCCCGAGGACAGGTCCATGGGGAAGACACCCCGAGGACAGGTCCATGGGGAAGACACCCCGAGGACAGGTCCATGGGGAAGATACCCCGTGGACAGGTCCATGGGGAAGACACTCCGAGGACAGGTCCATGGGGTAGACACCCCGAGGACATGTCCATAGGGAAGACACCCCGAGGACAGGTCCATGGGGAAGATACCCCGAGAACAGGTCCATGGGGAAGACACCCCAAGGACAGGTTCATGTGGAAGACACCCCGAGGACAGGTCCATGGGGAAGACACCCCGAGGACAGGTCCATGGGGAAGACACCCCGAGGACAGGTCCATGGGGAAGACACCCCGAGGACAGGTCCATGGGGAAGACACTCCGAGGACAGGTCCATGGGGTAGACACCCCGAGGACAGGTCCATGGGGAAGACACCCCGAGGACAGGTCCATTGGGATGACACCCCGAGGACAGGTCCATGGGGAATACACCAAGAGGACAGGTCCATGGGGAATACACCCCGAGGAGAGGTCCATGGGGAAGACACCCCGAGGAGAGGTCCATGGTGAAGACACCCCGAGGACAGGTCCATGGGGAAGACACACCGAGGACAGGTCCATGGGGAAGACACCCTGAGGACAGGTCCATGGGGAAGACACCCCGAGGACAGGTCCATGGGGATGACACCCCGAGGACAGGTCCATGGGGAAGACACCCCGAGGACAGGTCCATGGGGAAGACACCCCGAGGACAGGTCCATGGGGAAGACACCCGGAGGACAGGTCCATGGGGAAGACACCCCGAAGACAGGTCCATGGGGAAGACACTCCGAGGACAGGTCCATGGTGAATACACCCCGAGGACAGGTCCATGGGGAAGACACCCCGAGGACAGGTCCATGGGGAAGACACCCCAAGGACAGGTCCATGGCGAAGACACCCCGAGGACAGGTCCATGGGGAAGACACCCCGAGGACAGGTCCATGGGGAAGACACCCCAAGGACGGCTTCATGTGGAAGACACCCCGAGGACAGGTCCATGGGGAAGGCACCCCGAGGACAGGTCCATGGGGAAGACACCCCGAGGACAGGTCCATGGGGAAGACACCCCAAGGACAGGTCCATGGGGAACACACCCCGAGGACAGGTTCATGGGGAAGACACCCCGAGGACAGGTCCATGGGGAAGACACCCCGAGGACAGGTCCATGGGGAAGGCACCCCGAGGAGAGGTCCATGGGGAAGACACCCCGAGAACAGGTCCATGGGGAAGACACCCCGAGGACAGGTCCATGGGGAAGACACTCCGAGGACAGGTCCATGGGGTAGACACCCCGAGGACAGGTCCATGGGGAAGACACCCCGAGGACAGGTCCATGGGGAATACACCTCGAGGAGAGGTCCATAGGGAAGACACCCAGAGGAGAGTTCCATGGGGAAGACACCCCGAGGACAGGTCCATGTGGAAGACACCCCGAGGACAGGTCCATGGGGAAGACACCCCAAGGACAGGTCCATGTGGAAGACACCCCAAGGACAGGTCCATGGGGAAGACACCCTGAGGACAGGTCTTTGGGTCCATGGGGAAGACACCCCGAGGACAGGTCCATGGGAAAGACACCCCGAGGACAGGTCTATGGGGAAGACACCCCGAGTACAGGTTCATGTGGAAGACACAGCGAGGACAGGTCCATGTGGAAGACACCCCGAGGACAGGTCCATGGGGAAGACACCGCGAAGACAGGTCCATGGGGAAGACACTCCGAGGACAGGTCCATGGGGAAGACACCCCGAGGACAGGTCCATGGGGAAGGCACCCCGAAGACAGGTCCATGGGGAAGACACTCCGAGGACAGGTCCATGGGGAAGACACCCCGAGGACAGGTCCATGGGGAAGGCACCCCGAGGACAGGTCCATGGGGAAGACACCCCGAGGACAGGTCCATGGGGAAGAAACCCCAAGGACAGGTCCATGGGGAAGACACCCTGAGGACAGGTTCATGGGGAAGACACCCCGAGGACAGGTCCATGGGGAAGACACCCCGAGGACAGGTCCATGGGGAAGACACCCCAAGAACAGGTCCATGGGGAAGACACCCCGAGGACAGGTCCATGGGGAAGACACCCCAAGGACAGGTCCATGTGGAAGACACCCCGAGGACAGGTCCATGGGGAAGACACCCCGAAGACAGGTCCATGGGGAAGACACCCCAAGGACAGGTCCATGGGGAAGATACACCGAGGACAGGTCCATGGGGAAGACACTCCGAGGACAGGTCCATGGGGTAGACACCCCGAGGACAGGTACATGGGGAAGACACCCCGAGGACAGGTCCATGTGGAAGACACCCCGACGACAGGTCCATGGGGTAGACACCCCGAGGACAGGTCCATGGGGAAGACACCCCGAGGACAGGTCGATGGGGAAGACACCCCGAGGACAGGTCGATGGGGAAGACACCCCGAGGACAGGTCGATGGGGAAGACAGTCCAAGGACAGGTCCATGGGGAAGACACCCCGAGGATAGGTCCATGGGGAAGACACCCCGAGAACAGGTCCATGGGGAAGACACCCCGAGGACAGGTCCATGGGGAAGACACCCCGAGGACAGGTCCATGTGGTAGACACCCCGAGAACAGGTCCATGGGGAAGACACCCCGAGGACAGGTCGATGGGGAAGACACCCCGAGGACAGGTCCATGGGGAAGACACCCCGAGGACAGGTCCATGGGGAAGACACCCCGAGGACAGGTCCATGGGGAAAACACCCCGAGGACAGGTCCATGGGGAAGACACCTCAAGGACAGGTCGATGGGGAAGACACCCCGAGGACAGGTCCATGGGGAAGACACCCCGAGAGCACGTCCATGGGGAAGACACCCTGAGGATAGGTACATGGGGAAGACACTCCGAGAACAGGTCCATGGGGAAGACACCCTGAGGACAGGTCCATGGGGAAGACACACCGAGGACAGGTCCATGGGGAAGACACACTGAGGAAAAGTACCTGGGGAAGACACACTGAGGAAAAGTACCTGGGGAAGACACACCGAGGACAGGTCCATGGGGAAGACACCCCGAGGATAGGTCCATGGGGAAGACACCCCGAGAACAGGTCCATGGGGAAGACACCCCAAGGACAGGTCCATGGGGAAGACACCCCGAGGACAGGTCCATGTGGTAGACACCCCGAGGACAGTTCCATGGGGAAGACACCCCGAGGACAGGTCTATGGGGAAGACACCCCAAGGACAGGTCCATGGGGAAGGCACCCCGAGGACAGGTCCATGGGGAGGACACCCCGAGGACAGGTCCATGGGGAAGACACCCCGAGGACAGGTCCATGGGGAAGACACCTCAAGGACAGGTCGATGGGGAAGACACCGAGAGGACAGGTCCATGGGGAAGACACCCCGAGAGCACGTCCATGGGGAAGACACCCTGAGGATAGGTACATGGGGAAGACACTCCGAGAACAGGTCCATGGGGAAGACACCCTGAGGACAGGTCCATGGGGAAGACACACTGAGGAAAAGTACCTGGGGAAGACACACTGAGGAAAAGTACCTGGGGAAGACACACCGAGGACAGGTCCATGGGGAAGACACCCCGAAGACAGGTCCATGGGGAAGCACCCCGAGGACAGGTTCATGGGGTAGACACCCCGAGGACAGGTCCATGGGGAAGACACCCCGAGGACAGGTCCATGGGGAAGACACCCCGAGGACAGGTCCATGGGGAAGACACCCCGAGGACAGGTCCATGGGGAAGACACCCCGAGGACAGGACCATGGGGAAGACACCCCGAGGACAGGTCCATGGGGAAGACACCCCGAGGACAGGTCCATGGGGAAGACACCCCGAGGACAGGTCTATGGGGAAGACACCCCGATGACAGGTCCATGGGGAAGACACCCCGAGGACAGGTCCATGGAGAAGACACCCCGAGGACAGGTCCATGGGGAAGACACCCCAAGAACAGGTCCATGGGGAAGACACCCCGAGGACAGGTCCATGTGGAAGACACCCCGAGGACAGGTCCATGGGGAAGACACCCCGAGGACAGGTCCATGTGGAAGACACCCCGAGGACAGGTCCATGGGGAAGACACCCCGAGGACAGGTCTATGGGTCCATGGGGAAGACACCCCGAGGACAGGTCCATGGGGAAGACACCCCGAGTAGAGGTCCATGTGGAAGACACAGCGAGGACAGGTCCATGGGGAAGACACCCCGAGGACAGGTCCATGGGGAAGACACCCCGAAGACAGGTCCATGGGGAAGACACTCCGAGGACAGGTCCATGGGGAAGACACCCCGAGGACAGGTCCATGGGGAAGGCACCCCGAGGACAGGTCCATGGGGAAGACACCCCGAGGACAGGTCCATGGGGTAGACACCCCGAGGACAGGTCCATGGGGAAGACACCCCGAGGACAGGTCGATGGGGAAGACACCCCGAGGACAGGTCGATGGGGAAGACACCCCGAGGACAGGTCGATGGGGAAGACAGTCCAAGGACAGGTCCATGGGGAAGACACCCCGAGGATAGGTCCATGGGGAAGACACCCCGAGAACAGGTCCATGGGGAAGACACCCCGAGGACAGGTCCATGGGGAAGACACCCCGAGGACAGGTCCATGTGGTAGACACCCCGAGGACAGGTCCATGGGGAAGACACCCCGAGGACAGGTCGATGGGGAAGACACCCCGAGGACAGGTCCTGGGGAAGACACCCCGAGGACAGGTCCATGGGGAAGACACCCCGAGGACAGGTCCATGGGGAAGACACCCCGAGGACAGGTCCATGGGGAAGACACCTCAAGGACAGGTCGATGGGGAAGACACCCCGAGGACAGGTCCATGGGGAAGACACCCCGAGAGCACGTCCATGGGGAAGACACCCTGAGGATAGGTACATGGGGAAGACACTCCGAGAACAGGTCCATGGGGAAGACACCCTGAGGACAGGTCCATGGGGAAGACACACCGAGGACAGGTCCATGGGGAAGACACACTGAGGAAAAGTACCTGGGGAAGACACACTGAGGAAAAGTACCTGGGGAAGACACAACGAGGACAGGTCCATGGGGAAGACACCCCGAGGATAGGTCCATGGGGAAGACACCCCGAGAACAGGTCCATGGGGAAGACACCCCAAGGACAGGTCCATGGGGAAGACACCCCGAGGACAGGTCCATGTGGTAGACACCCCGAGGACAGTTCCATGGGGAAGACACCCCGAGGACAGGTCTATGGGGAAGACACCCCGAGGACAGGTCCATGGGGAAGGCACCCCGAGGACAGGTCCATGGGGAAGACACCCCGAGGACAGGTCCATGGGGAAGACACCCCGAGGACAGGTCCATGGGAAAGACACCTCAAGGACAGGTCGATGGGGAAGACACCCCGAGGACAGGTCCATGGGGAAGACACCCCGAGAGCACGTCCATGGGGAAGGCACCCCGAAGACAGGTCCATGGGGAAGACACTCCGAGGACAGGTCCATGGGGAAGACACCCCGAGGACAGGTCCATGGGGAAGGCACCCCGAGGACAGGTCCATGGGGAAGACACCCCGAGGACAGGTCCATGGGGAAGAAACCCCAAGGACAGGTCCATGGGGAAGACACCCTGAGGACAGGTTCATGGGGAAGACACCCCGAGGACAGGTCCATGGGGAAGACACCCCGAGGACAGGTCCATGGGGAAGACACCCCAAGAACAGGTCCATGGGGAAGACACCCCGAGGACAGGTCCATGGGGAAGACACCCCAAGGACAGGTCCATGTGGAAGACACCCCGAGGACAGGTCCATGGGGAAGACACCCCGAAGACAGGTCCATGGGGAAGACACCCCAAGGACAGGTCCATGGGGAAGATACACCGAGGACAGGTCCATGGGGAAGACACTCCGAGGACAGGTCCATGGGGTAGACACCCCGAGGACAGGTACATGGGGAAGACACCCCGAGGACAGGTCCATGTGGAAGACACCCCGACGACAGGTCCATGGGGTAGACACCCCGAGGACAGGTCCATGGGGAAGACACCCCGAGGACAGGTCGATGGGGAAGACACCCCGAGGACAGGTCGATGGGGAAGACACCCCGAGGACAGGTCGATGGGGAAGACAGTCCAAGGACAGGTCCATGGGGAAGACACCCCGAGGATAGGTCCATGGGGAAGACACCCCGAGAACAGGTCCATGGGGAAGACACCCCGAGGACAGGTCCATGGGGAAGACACCCCGAGGACAGGTCCATGTGGTAGACACCCCGAGAACAGGTCCATGGGGAAGACACCCCGAGGACAGGTCGATGGGGAAGACACCCCGAGGACAGGTCCATGGGGAAGACACCCCGAGGACAGGTCCATGGGGAAGACACCCCGAGGACAGGTCCATGGGGAAGACACCCCGAGGACAGGTCCATGGGGAAGACACCTCAAGGACAGGTCGATGGGGAAGACACCCCGAGGACAGGTCCATGGGGAAGACACCCCGAGAGCACGTCCATGGGGAAGACACCCTGAGGATAGGTACATGGGGAAGACACTCCGAGAACAGGTCCATGGGGAAGACACCCTGAGGACAGGTCCATGGGGAAGACACACCGAGGACAGGTCCATGGGGAAGACACACTGAGGAAAAGTACCTGGGGAAGACACACTGAGGAAAAGTACCTGGGGAAGACACACCGAGGACAGGTCCATGGGGAAGACACCCCGAGGATAGGTCCATGGGGAAGACACCCCGAGAACAGGTCCATGGGGAAGACACCCCAAGGACAGGTCCATGGGGAAGACACCCCGAGGACAGGTCCATGTGGTAGACACCCCGAGGACAGTTCCATGGGGAAGACACCCCGAGGACAGGTCTATGGGGAAGACACCCCGAGGACAGGTCCATGGGGAAGGCACCCCGAGGACAGGTCCATGGGGAGGACACCCCGAGGACAGGTCCATGGGGAAGACACCCCGAGGACAGGTCCATGGGGAAGACACCTCAAGGACAGGTCGATGGGGAAGACACCGAGAGGACAGGTCCATGGGGAAGACACCCCGAGAGCACGTCCATGGGGAAGACACCCTGAGGATAGGTACATGGGGAAGACACTCCGAGAACAGGTCCATGGGGAAGACACCCTGAGGACAGGTCCATGGGGAAGACACACTGAGGAAAAGTACCTGGGGAAGACACACTGAGGAAAAGTACCTGGGGAAGACACACCGAGGACAGGTCCATGGGGAAGACACCCCGAAGACAGGTCCATGGGGAAGCACCCCGAGGACAGGTTCATGGGGTAGACACCCCGAGGACAGGTCCATGGGGAAGACACCCCGAGGACAGGTCCATGGGGAAGACACCCCGAGGACAGGTCCATGGGGAAGACACCCCGAGGACAGGTCCATGGGGAAGACACCCCGAGGACAGGACCATGGGGAAGACACCCCGAGGACAGGTCCATGGGGAAGACACCCCGAGGACAGGTCCATGGGGAAGACACCCCGAGGACAGGTCTATGGGGAAGACACACCGATGACAGGTCCATGGGGAAGACACCCCGAGGACAGGTCCATGGAGAAGACACCCCGAGGACAGGTCCATGGGGAAGACACCCCAAGAACAGGTCCATGGGGAAGACACCCCGAGGACAGGTCCATGGGGAAGACACCCCGAGGACAGGTCCATGGGGAAGACCCCCGAGGACAGGTCCATGGGGAAGACACCCCGAGGACAGGTCCATGGGGAACACACCCCGAGGACAGGTCCATGTGGAAGACACCCCGAGGACAGGTCCATGGGGAAGACACCCCGAGGACAGGTCCATGTGGAAGACACCCCGAGGACAGGTCCATGGGGAAGACACCCCGAGGACAGGTCTATGGGTCCATGGGGAAGACACCCCGAGGACAGGTCCATGGGGAAGACACCCCGAGTAGAGGTCCATGTGGAAGACACAGCGAGGACAGGTCCATGGGGAAGACACCCCGAGGACAGGTCCATGGGGAAGACACCCCGAAGACAGGTCCATGGGGAAGACACTCCGAGGACAGGTCCATGGGGAAGACACCCCGAGGACAGGTCCATGGGGAAGGCACCCCGAGGACAGGTCCATGGGGAAGACACCCCGAGGACAGGTCCATGGGGTAGACACCCCGAGGACAGGTCCATGGGGAAGACACCCCGAGGACAGGTCGATGGGGAAGACACCCCGAGGACAGGTCGATGGGGAAGACACCCCGAGGACAGGTCGATGGGGAAGACAGTCCAAGGACAGGTCCATGGGGAAGACACCCCGAGGATAGGTCCATGGGGAAGACACCCCGAGAACAGGTCCATGGGGAAGACACCCCGAGGACAGGTCCATGGGGAAGACACCCCGAGGACAGGTCCATGTGGTAGACACCCCGAGGACAGGTCCATGGGGAAGACACCCCGAGGACAGGTCGATGGGGAAGACACCCCGAGGACAGGTCCTGGGGAAGACACCCCGAGGACAGGTCCATGGGGAAGACACCCCGAGGACAGGTCCATGGGGAAGACACCCCGAGGACAGGTCCATGGGGAAGACACCTCAAGGACAGGTCGATGGGGAAGACACCCCGAGGACAGGTCCATGGGGAAGACACCCCGAGAGCACGTCCATGGGGAAGACACCCTGAGGATAGGTACATGGGGAAGACACTCCGAGAACAGGTCCATGGGGAAGACACCCTGAGGACAGGTCCATGGGGAAGACACACCGAGGACAGGTCCATGGGGAAGACACACTGAGGAAAAGTACCTGGGGAAGACACACTGAGGAAAAGTACCTGGGGAAGACACAACGAGGACAGGTCCATGGGGAAGACACCCCGAGGATAGGTCCATGGGGAAGACACCCCGAGAACAGGTCCATGGGGAAGACACCCCAAGGACAGGTCCATGGGGAAGACACCCCGAGGACAGGTCCATGTGGTAGACACCCCGAGGACAGTTCCATGGGGAAGACACCCCGAGGACAGGTCTATGGGGAAGACACCCCGAGGACAGGTCCATGGGGAAGGCACCCCGAGGACAGGTCCATGGGGAAGACACCCCGAGGACAGGTCCATGGGGAAGACACCCCGAGGACAGGTCCATGGGAAAGACACCTCAAGGACAGGTCGATGGGGAAGACACCCCGAGGACAGGTCCATGGGGAAGACACCCCGAGAGCACGTCCATGGGGAAGACACCCTGAGGATAGGTACATGGGGAAGACACTCCGAGAACAGGTCCATGGGGAAGACACCCTGAGGACAGGTCCATGGGGAAGACACTCCGAGAACAGGTCCATGGGGAAGACACCCCGATGACTGGTCCATGGGGAAGACACCCCGAGGACAGGTCCATGGAGAAGACACCCCGAGGACAGGTCCATGGGGAAGACACCCCGAGGACAGGTTCATGGGGAAGACACCCCGAGGACAGGTCCATGGGGAAGACACCCCGAGGACAGGTCCATGGGGAACACACCCTGAGGACAGGTCCATGTGGAAGACACCCCGAGGACAGGTCCATGGGGAAGACACCCCGAGGACAGGTCCATGTGGAAGACACCCCGAGGACAGGTCCATGGGGAAGACACCCCGAGGACAGGTCTATGGGTCCATGGGGAAGACACCCCGAGGACAGGTCCATGGGGAAGACACCCCGAGTAGAGGTCCATGTGGAAGACACAGCGAGGACAGGTCCATGGGGAAGACACCCCGAGGACAGGTCCATGGGGAAGACATCCCGAAGACAGGTCCATGGGGAAGACACTCCGAGGACAGGTCCATGGGGAAGACACCCCGAGGACAGGTCCATGGGGAAGGCACCCCGAGGACAGATCCATGGGGAAGACACCCCGAGGACAGGTCCATGGGGAAGACACCCCAAGGACAGGTCCATGGGGAAGACACCCCGAGGACAGGTTCATGGGGAAGACACCCCGAGGACAAGTCCATGGGGAAGACACCCCAAGGACAGGTCCATGGGGAAGACACCCCGAGGACAGGTCCATGGGGAAGACTCCCCGAGGACAGGTCCATGGGGAAGGCACCCCAAGGACGGCTTCATGTGGAAGACACCCCGAGGACAGGTCCATGGGGAGGGCACCCCGAGGACAGGTCCATGGGGAAGACACCCCGAGGACAGGTCCATTGGGAAGACACCCCAAGGACAGGTCCATGGGGAAGACACCCTGAGGACAGGTTCATGGGGAAGACACCCCGAGGACAGGTCCATGGGGAAGACACCCCGAGGACAGGTCCATGGGGAAGACACCCCGAGGACAGGTCCATGGGGAAGACACACCGAGGACAGGTCCATGGGGAAGACACCCCAAGGACAGGTCCATGTGGAAGACACCCCGAGGACAGGTCCATGGGGAAGACACCCCGAGGACAGGTCCATGGGGAAGACACCCCGAGGACAGGTCCATGGGGAAGATACCCCGAGGACAGGTCCATGGGGAAGACACTCCGAGGACAGGTCCATTGGGAAGACACCCCGAGGACAGATTCATGGGAAAGACACCCCGAGGACAGGTCCATGTGGAAGACACCCCGAGGACAGGTCCATGGGGTAGACACCCCGAGGACAGGTCCATGGGGAAGACACCCCGAGGACAGGTCGATGGGGAAGACACCCCGAGGACAGGTCGATGGGGAAGACACCCCGAGGACAGGTCGATGGGGAAGACACTCCAAGGACAGGTCCATGGGGAAGACACCCCGAGGATAGGTCCATGGGGAAGACACACCGAGAACAGGTCCATGGGGAAGACACCCCGAGGACAGGTCCATGGGGAAGACACCCCGAGGACAGGTCCATGTGGTAGACACCCCGAGGACAGGTCCATGGGGAAGACACCCCGAGGACAGGTCGATGGGGAAGACACCCCGAGGACAGGTCCATTGGGAAGACACCCCGAGGACAGGTCCATGGGGAAGACACCCCGAGGACAGGTCCATGGGGAAGACACCCCGAGGACAGGTCCATGGGGAAGATACCTCAAGGACAGGTCGATGGGGAAGACACCCCGAGGACAGGTCCATGGGGAAGACACCCCGAGAGCACGTCCATGGGGAAGACACCCTGAGGATAGGTACATGGGGAAGACACCCCGAGAACAGGTCCATGGGGAAGACACCCTGAGGACAGGTCCATGGGGAAGACACAACGAGGACAGGTCCATGGGGAAGACACACTGAGGAAAAGTACCTGGGGAAGACACACTGAGGAAAAGTACCAGGGGAAGACACACCGAGGACAGGTCCATGGGGAAGACACCCCGAGGACAGGTCCATGGGGAAGCACCCCGAGGACAGGTTCATGGGGTAGACACCCCGAGGACAGGTCCATGGGGAAGACACCCCGAGGACAGGTCCATGAGGAAGACACCCCGAGGACAGGTCCATGGGGAAGACACCCCGAGGACAGGTCCATGGGGAAGACACCCCGAGGACAGGACCATGGGGAAGACACCCCGAGGACAGGTCCATGGGGAAGACACCCCGAGGACAGGTCCATGGGGAAGACACCCCGAGGACAGGTCTATGGGGAAGACACCCCGATGACAGGTCCATGGGGAAGACACCCCGAGGACAGGTCCATGGAGAAGACACCCCGAGGACAGGTCCATGGGGAAGACACCCGAAGAAGAGGTCCATGGGGAAGACACCCCGAGGACAGGTCCATGGGGAAGACACCCCGAGGACAGGTCCATGGGGAAGACACCCCGAGGACAGGTCCATGGGGAAGACACCCCGAGGACAGGTCCATGGGGAAGACACCCCGAGGACAGGTCCATGTGGAAGACACCCCGAGGACAGGTCCATGGGGAAGACACCCCGAGGACAGGTCCATGTGGAAGACACCCCGAGGACAGGTCCATGGGGAAGACACCCCGAGGACAGGTCTATGGGTCCATGGGGAAGACACCCCGAGGACAGGTCCATGGGGAAGACACCCCGAGTAGTGGTCCATGTGGAAGACACAGCGAGGACAGGTCCATGGGGAAGACACCCCGAGGACAGGTCCATGGGGAAGACACCCCAAAGACAGGTCCATGGGGAAGACACTCCGAGGACAGGTCCATGGGGAAGACACCCCGAGGACAGGTCCATGGGGAAGGCACCCCGAGGACAGGTCCATGGGGAAGGCACCCCGAGGAGAGGTCCATGGGGAAGACACCCCGAGGACAGGTCCATGGGGAAGACACCCCAAGGACAGGTCCATGGGGAAGACACCCCGAGGACAGGTTCATGGGGAAGACACCCCGAGGACAGGTCCATGGGGAACACACCCCAAGGACAGGTCCATGGGGAAGACACCCCGTGGACAGGTCCATGGGGAAGACTCCCCGAGGACAGGTCCATGGGGAAGACACCCCAAGGACGGCTTCATGTGGAAGACAACCCGAGGACAGGTCCATGGGGAAGACACCCCGAGGACAGGTCCATGGGGAAGACACCCCGAGGACAGGTCCATGGGGAAGACACCCCGAGGACAGGTCCATGGGGAATACACCCCGAGGACAGGTCCATGGGGAAGACACCCCGAGGAGAGGTCCATGGGAAAGACACCCCGAGGACAGGTCCATGGGGAAGACACCCCAAGGACAGGTCCATGTGGAAGACACCCCGAGGACAGGTCCATGGGGAAGACACCCCGAGGACAGGTCCATGTGGAAGACACCCCGATGACAGGTCCATGGGGAAGACACCCCGAGGACAGGTCTATGGGTCCATGGGGAAGACACCCCGAGGACAGGTCCATGGGGAAGACACCCCGAGTACAGGTTCATGTGGAAGACACAGCGAGGACAGGTCCATGGGGAAGACACCCCGAGGACAGGTCCATGGGGAAGACACCCCGAAGACAGGTCCATGGGGAAGACACTCCGAGGACAGGTCCATGGGGAAGACACCCCGAGGACAGGTCCATGGGTAAGGCACCCCGAGGACAGGTCCATGGGGAAGACACCCCGAGGACAGGTCCATGGGGAAGACACACCAAGGACAGGTCCATGGGGAAGACACCCCGAGGACAGGTTCTTGGGGAAGACACCCCGAGGACAGGTCCATGGGGAAGACACCCCGAGGACAGGTCCATGGGGAAGACACCCCGAGGACAGGTCCATGGGGAAGACACCCCGAGGACAGGTCCATGGGGAAGACATCCCAAGGACAGGTCCATGTGGAAGACACCCCGAGGACAAGTCCATGGGGAAGACACCCCGTGGACAGGTCCATGGGGAAGACACTCCGAGGACAGGTCCATGGGGTAGACACCCCGAGGACAGGTCCATGGGGAAGACACCCCGAGGACAGGTCTATGGGGAAGACACCCCGAGGACAGGTCCATGGGGAAGACACCCCGAGGACAGTTCCATGGGGAATACACCCCGAGGAGAGGTCCATGGGGAAGACACCCCGAGGAGAGGTCCATGGGGAAGTCACCCCGAGGACAGGTCCATGGGGAAGACACCCCGAGGACAGGTCCATGTGGAAGACACCCCGAGGACAGGTCCATGGGGAAGACACCCCGAGGACAGGTCCATGTGGAAGACACCCCGAGGACAGGTCCATGGGGAAGACACCCCGAGGATAGGTCTATGGGTCCATGGGGAAGACACCCCGAGGACAGGTCCATGGGGAAGACACCCCGAGGACAGGTCCATGGGAAAGACACCCCGAGTACAGGTCCATGTGGAAGACACAGCGAGGACAGGTCCATGGGGAAGACACCCCGAGGACAGGTCCATGGGGAAGACACCCCGAAGACAGGTCCATGGGGAAGACACTCCGACGACAGGTCCATGGGGAAGACACCCCGAGGACAGGTCCATGGGGAAGGCACACCGAGGACAGGTCCATGGGGAAGACACCCCGAGGAGAGGTCCATGGGGAAGACACCCCAAGGACAGGTCCATGGGGAAGACACCCCGAGGACAGGTTCATGGGGAAGACACCCCGAGGACAGGTCCATAGGGAAGACACCCCGAGGACAGGTCCATGGGGAAGATACCCCGAGGACAGGTCCATGGGGAAGACACCCCAAGGACAGGTTCATGTGGAAGACACCCCGAGGACAGGTCCATGGGGAAGACACCCCGAGGACAGGTCCATGGGGAAGACACCCCGAGGACAGGTCCATGGGGAAGACACCCCGAGGACAGGTCCATGGGGAAGACACTCCGAGGACAGGTCCATGGGGTAGACACCCCGAGGACAGGTCCATGGGGAAGACACCCCGAGGACAGGTCCATTGGGATGACACCCCGAGGACAGGTCCATGGGGAATACACCAAGAGGACAGGTCCATGGGGAATACACCCCGAGGAGAGGTCCATGGGGAAGACACCCCGAGGAGAGGTCCATGGGGAAGACACCCCGAGGACAGGTCCATGGGGAAGACACACCGAGGACAGGTCCATGGGGAAGACACCCTGAGGACAGGTCCATGGGGAAGACACCCCGAGGACAGGTCCATGGGGATGACACCCCGAGGACAGGTCCATGGTGAAGACACCCCGAGGACAGGTCCATGGGGAAGACACCCCGAGGACAGGTCCATGGGGAAGACACCCGGAGGACAGGTCCATGGGGAAGACACCCCGAAGACAGGTCCATGGGGAAGACACTCCGAGGACAGGTCCATGGTGAATACACCCCGAGGACAGGTCCATGGGGAAGACACCCCGAGGACAGGTCCATGGGGAAGACACCCCGAGGACAGGTCCATGGGGAAGACACCCCGAGGACAGGTCCATGGGGAACACACCCCGAGGATAGGTCCATGGGGAAGACACCCGAGGAGAGGTCCATGGGGAAGACACCTTGAGGAGAGGTCAATGGGGAAGACACCCCGAGGACAGGTCCATGGGGAAGACACCCCGAGGACAGGTCCATGGGGAAGACACCCCGAGTACATGTCCATGTGGAAGACACCCCGAGGACAGGTCCATGGGGAAGACACCCCGAGTAGAGGTCCATGTGGAAGACACAGCGAGGACAGGTCCATGGGGAAGACACCCCGAGGACAGGTCCATGGGGAAGACACCCCGAAGACAGGTCCATGGGGAAGACACTCCGAGGACAGGTCCATGGGGAAGACACCCCGAGGACAGGTCCATGGGGAAGGCACCCCGAGGACAGGTCCATGGGGAAGACACCCCGAGGACAGGTCCTTGGGGAAGACACCCCAAGGACAGGTCCATGGGGAAGACACCCCGAGGACAGGTTCATGGGGAAGACGCCCCGAGGACAAGTCCATGGGGAAGACACCCCAAGGACAGGTCCATGGGGAAGACACCCCGAGGACAGGTCCATGGGGAAGACTCCCCGAGGACAGGTCCATGGGGAAGGCACCCCAAGGACGGCTTCATGTGGAAGACACCCCGAGGACAGGTCCATGGGGAGGGCACCCCGAGGACAGGTCCATGGGGAAGACACCCCGAGGACAGGTCCATTGGGAAGACACCCCAAGGACAGGTCCATGGGGAAGACACCCTGAGGACAGGTTCATGGGGAAGACACCCCGAGGACAGGTCCATGGGGAAGACACCCCGAGGACAGGTCCATGGGGAAGACACCGCGAGGACAGGTCCATGGGGAAGACACACCGAGGACAGGTCCATGGGGAAGACACCCCAAGGACAGGTCCATGTGGAAGACACCCCGAGGACAGGTCCATGGGGAAGACACCCCGAGGACAGGTCCATGGGGAAGATACCCCGAGGACAGGTCCATGGGGAAGACACTCCGAGGACAGGTCCAATGGGAAGACACCCCGAGGACAGGTTCATGGGGAAGACACCCCGAGGACAGGTCCATGTGGAAGACACCCCGAGGACAGGTCCATGGGGTAGACACCCCGAGAACAGGTCCATGGGGAAGACACCCCGAGGACAGGTCGATGGGGAAGACACCCCGAGGACAGGTCGATGGGGAAGACACCCCGAGGACAGGTCGATGGGGAAGACACTCCAAGGACAGGTCCATGGGGAAGACACCCCGAGGATAGGTCCATGGGGAAGACACCCCGAGAACAGGTCCATGGGGAAGACACCCCGAGGACAGGTCCATGGGGAAGACACCCCGAGGACAGGTCCATGTGGTAGACACCCCGAGGACAGGTCCATGGGGAAGACACCCCGAGGACAGGTCGATGGGGAAGACACCCCGAGGACAGGTCCATGGGGAAGACACCCCGAGGACAGGTCCATGGGGAAGACACCCCGAGGACAGGTCCATGGGGAAGACACCCCGAGGACAGGTCCATGGGGAAGACACCTCAAGGACAGGTCGATGGGGAAGACACCCCGAGGACAGGTCCATGGGGAAGACACCCCGAGAGCACGTCCATGGGGAAGACACCCTGAGGATAGGTACATGGGGAAGACACCCCGAGAACAGGTCCATGGGGAAGACACCCTGAGGACAGGTCCATGGGGAAGACACAACGAGGACAGGTCCATGGGGAAGACACACTGAGGAAAAGTACCTGGGGAAGACACACTGAGGAAAAGTACCAGGGGAAGACACACCGAGGACAGGTCCATGGGGAAGACACCCCGAGGACAGGTCCATGGGGAAGCACCCCGAGGACAGGTTCATGGGGTAGACACCCCGAGGACAGGTCCATGGGGAAGACACCCCGAGGACAGGTCCATGAGGAAGACACCCCGAGGACAGGTCCATGGGGAAGACACCCCGAGGACAGGTCCATGGGGAAGACACCCCGAGGACAGGACCATGGGGAAGACACCCCGAGGACAGGTCCATGGGGAAGACACCCCGAGGACAGGTCCATGGGGAAGACACCCCGAGGACAGGTCTATGGGGAAGACACCCCGATGACAGGTCCATGGGGAAGACACCCCGAGGACAGGTCCATGGAGAAGACACCCCGAGGACAGGTCCATGGGGAAGACACCCCAAGAAGAGGTCCATGGGGAAGACACCCCGAGGACAGGTCCATGGGGAAGACACCCAGAGGACAGGTCCATGGGGAAGACACCCCGAGGACAGGTCCATGGGGAAGACACCCCGAGGACAGGTCCATGGGGAAGACACCCCGAGGACAGGTCCATGTGGAAGACACCCCGAGGACAGGTCCATGGGGAAGACACCCCGAGGACAGGTCCATGTGGAAGACACCCCGAGGACAGGTCCATGGGGAAGACACCCCGAGGACAGGTCTATGGGTCCATGGGGAAGACACCCCGAGGACAGGTCCATGGGGAAGACACCCCGAGTAGTGGTCCATGTGGAAGACACAGCGAGGACAGGTCCATGGGGAAGACACCCCGAGGACAGGTCCATGGGGAAGACACCCCGAAGACAGGTCCATGGGGAAGACACTCCGAGGACAGGTCCATGGGGAAGACACCCCGAGGACAGGTCCATGGGGAAGGCACCCCGAGGACAGGTCCATGGGGAAGGCACCCCGAGGAGAGGTCCATGGGGAAGACACCCCGAGGACAGGTCCATGGGGAAGACACCCCAAGGACAGGTCCATGGGGAAGACACCCCGAGGACAGGTTCATGGGGAAGACACCCCGAGGACAGGTCCATAGGGAACACACCCCAAGGACAGGTCCATGGGGAAGACACCCCGTGGACAGGTCCATGGGGAAGACTCCCCGAGGACAGGTCCATGGGGAAGACACCCCAAGGACGGCTTCATGTGGAAGACAACCCGAGGACAGGTCCATGGGGAAGACACCCCGAGGACAGGTCCATGGGGAAGACACCCCGAGGACAGGTCCATGGGGAAGACACCCCGAGGACAGGTCCATGGGGAATACACCCCGAGGACAGGTCCATGGGGAAGACACCCCGAGGAGAGGTCCATGGGAAAGACACCCCGAGGACAGGTCCATGGGGAAGACACCCCGAGGACAGGTCCATGTGGAAGACACCCCGAGGACAGGTCCATGGGGAAGACACCCCGAGGACAGGTCCATGTGGAAGACACCCCGATGACAGGTCCATGGGGAAGACACCCCGAGGACAGGTCTATGGGTCCATGGGGAAGACACCCCGAGGACAGGTCCATGGGAAAGACACCCCGAGTACAGTTTCATGTGGAAGACACAGCGAGGACAGGTCCATGGGGAAGACACCCCGAGGACAGGTCCATGGGGAAGACACCCCGAAGACAGGTCCATGGGGAAGACACTCCGAGGACAGGTCCATGGGGAAGACACCCCGAGGACAGGTCCATGGGTAAGGCACCCCGAGGACAGGTCCATGGGGAAGACACCCCGAGGACAGGTCCATGGGGAAGACACACCAAGGACAGGTCCATGGGGAAGACACCCCGAGGACAGGTTCTTGGGGAAGACACCCCGAGGACAGGTCCATGGGGAAGACACCCCGAGGACAGGTCCATGGGGAAGACACCCCGAGGACAGGTCCATGGGGAAGACACCCCGAGGACAGGTCCATGGGGAAGACACCCCAAGGACAGGTCCATGTGGAAGACACCCCGAGGACAGGTCCATGGGGAAGACACCCCGAGGACAGGTCCATGGGGAAGACACCCCGAGGACAGGTCCATGGGGAAGATACCCCGTGGACAGGTCCATGGGGAAGACACTCCGAGGACAGGTCCATGGGGTAGACACCCCGAGGACAGGTCCATGGGGAAGACACCCCGAGGACAGGTCTATGGGGAAGACACCCCGAGGACAGGTCCATGGGGAAGACACCCCGAGGACAGTTCCATGGGGAATACACCCCGAGGAGAGGTCCATGGGGAAGACACCCCGAGGAGAGGTCCATGGGGAAGACACCCCGAGGACAGGTCCATGGGGAAGACACCCCGAGGACAGGTCCATGTGGAAGACACCCCGAGGACAGGTCCATGGGGAAGACACCCCGAGGACAGGTCCATGTGGAAGACACCCCGAGGACAGGTCCATGGGGAAGACACCCCGAGGACAGGTCTATGGGTCCATGGGGAAGACACCCCGAGGACAGGTCCATGGGGAAGACACCCCGAGGACAGGTCCATGGGAAAGACACCCCGAGTACAGGTCCATGTGGAAGACACAGCGAGGACAGGTCCATGGGGAAGACACCCCGAGGACAGGTCCATGGGGAAGGCACCCCGAGGACAGGTCCATGGGGAAGACACCCCGAGGAGAGGTCCATGGGGAAGACACCCCAAGGACAGGTCCATGGGGAAGACACCCCGAGGACAGGTTCATGGGGAAGACACCCCGAGGACAGGTCCATAGGGAAGACACCCCGAGGACAGGTCCATGGGGAAGATACCCCGAGGACAGGTCCATGGGGAAGACACCCCAAGGACAGGTTCATGTGGAAGACACCCCGAGGACAGGTCCATGGGGAAGACACCCCGAGGACAGGTCCATGGGGAAGACACCCCGAGGACAGGTCCATGGGGAAGACACCCCGAGGACAGGTCCATGGGGAAGACACTCCGAGGACAGGTCCATGGGGTAGACACCCCGAGGACAGGTCCATGGGGAAGACACCCCGAGGACAGGTCCATTGGGATGACACCCCGAGGACAGGTCCATGGGGATTACACCAAGAGGACAGGTCCATGGGGAATACACCCCGAGGAGAGGTCCATGGGGAAGACACCCCGAGGAGAGGTCCATGGGGAAGACACCCCGAGGACAGGTCCATGGGGAAGACACACCGAGGACAGGTCCATGGGGAAGACACCCTGAGGACAGGTCCATGGGGAAGACACCCCGAGGACAGGTCCATGGGGATGACACCCCGAGGACAGGTCCATGGGGAAGACACCCCGAGGACAGGTCCATGGGGAAGACACCCCGAGGACAGGTCCATGGGGAAGACACCCGGAGGACAGGTCCATGGGGAAGACACCCCGAAGACAGGTCCATGGGGAAGACACTCCGAGGACAGGTCCATGGTGAATACACCCCGAGGACAGGTCCATGGGGAAGACACCCCGAGGACAGGTCCATGGGGAAGACACCCCGAGGACAGGTCCATGGGGAAGACACCCCGAGGACAGGTCCATGGGGAACACACCCCGAGGATAGGTCCATGGGGAAGACACCCGAGGAGAGGTCCATGGGGAAGACACCTTGAGGAGAGGTCAATGGGGAAGACACCCCGAGGACAGGTCCATGGGGAAGACACCCCGAGGACAGGTCCATGGGGAAGACACCCCGAGTACATGTCCATGTGGAAGACACCCCGAGGACAGGTCCATGGGGAAGACACCCCGAGGACAGGTCCATGGGGAAGACACCCCGAGGACAGGTCCATGTGGAAGACACCCCGAGGACACGTCCATGGGGAAGACACCCCGAGGACAGGTCCATGGGGAAGACACCCCAAGGACAGGTTCATGGGGAAGACACCCCGAGGACAGGTCCATGGGGAAGACACCCCGAGGACAGGTCCATGGGGAAGACACCCCGAGGACAGGTCCATGGGGTAGACACCCCGAGGACAGGTCCATGGGGAAGACACCCCGAGGACAGGTCCATGGGGAAGACACCCCGAGGACAGGTCCATGGGGAAGACACCCCGAGGACAGGTCCATGGGGAAGACAACCCGAGTACAGGTCCATGTGGAAGACACCCCGAGGACAGGTCCATGGGGAAGACACCCCGAGGACACGTCCATGGGGAAGACACCCCGAGGACAGGTCCAAGGGGAAGACACCCCGAGGACAGGTCCAAGGGGAAGACACCCCGAGGACAGGTTCATGTGGAAGACACCCCGAGGACAGGTCCATGGGGAAGACACCTCGAGGACAGTTCCATGGGGAAGACACCCCGAGGACAGGTCCATGGGGAAGACACCCCGAGGACAGGTCCATGGGGAAGACACCCCGAGGACAGGTCCATGGGGAAGACACTCCGAGGACAGGTCCATGGGGTAGACACCCCGAGGACAGGTCCATGGGGAAGACACCCCGAGGACAGGTCCATGGGGAAGACACCCCGAGGACAGGTCCATGGGGAAGACACCCCGAGGACAGGTCCATGGGGAATACACCCCGAGGACAGGTCCATGGGGAAGACACCCCGAGGACAGGTCCATGTGGAAGACACCCCGAGCACAGGTCCATGGGGAAGACACCCCGAGGACAGGTCTATGGGTCCATGGGGAAGACACCCCGAGGACAGGTCCATGGGGAAGACACCCCGAGGTCAGGTCCATGGGGAAGACACCCCGAGTACAGGTCCATGTGGAAGACACAGCGATAACAGGTCCATGGGGAAGACACCCCGAGGACAGGTCCATGGGGAAGACACCCCGAAGACAGGTCCATGGGGAAGACACTCTGACGACAGGTCCATGGGGAAGACACCCCGAGGACAGGTCCATGGGGAAGGCACCCCGAGGACAGGTCCATGGGGAAGACACCCCGAGGAGAGGTCCATGGGGAAGACACCCCAAGGACAGGTCCATGGGGAAGACACCCCGAGGACAGGTTCATGGGGAAGACACCCTGAGAACAGGTCCATGGGGAAGACACCCCGAGGACAGGTCCATGGGGAAGACACCCCGAGGACAGGTCCATGGGGAAGACACCCCGAGGACACGTCCATGGGGAAGACACCCCAAGGACAGGTTCATGTGGAAGACACCCCGAGGACAGGTCCATGGGGAAGACACCCCGAGGACAGGTCTATGGGGAAGACACCCCGAGGACAGGTCCATGGGGAAGACACTCCAAGGACCGGTCTATGGGGTAGACACCCCGAGGACAGGTCCATGGGTAAGACACCCCGAGGACAGGTCCATGGGGAAGACACCCCGAGGACAGGTCCATGGGGAAGACACCCCGAGGACAGGTCCATGGGGAATACACCCCGAGGACAGGTCCATGGGGAATACACCCCGAGGAGAGGTCCATGGGGAAGACACCCCGAGGAGAGGTCCATGGGGAAGACACCCCGAGGACAGGTCCATGGGGAAGACACCCCGAGGACAGGTCCATGGGGAAGACACCCCGAGGACAGGTCCATGGGGATGACACCCCGAGGACAGGTCCATGGGGAAGACACCCCGAGGACAGGTCCATGGGGAAGACACCCCGAGGACAGGTCCATGGGGAAGACACCCGGCGGACAGGTCCATGGGGAAGACACCCCGAAGACAGGTCCATGGGGAAGACACTCCGAGGACAGGTCCATGGGGAAGACATCCCGAGGACAGGTCCATGGGGAAGACACCCCGAGGACAGGTCCATGGGGAAGACACCCCAAGGACAGGTCTATGGGGAAGACACCCCGAGGACAGGTCCATGGGGAACACACCCCGAGGAGAGGTCCATGGGGAAGACACCCGAGGAGAGGTCCATGGGGAAGACACCTTGAGGAGAGGTCCATGGGGAAGACACCCCGAGGAAAGGTCCATGGGCAAGACACCCCGAGGACAGGTCCATGGGGAAGACACCCCGAGGACAGGTCCATGTGGAAGACACCCCGAGGACAGGTCCATGTGGAAGACACCCCGAGGACAGGTCCATGGGGAAGACACCCCGAGGACAGGTTCATGGGGAAGACACCCCGAGGACAGGTCCATGGGGAAGACACCCCGAGGACAGATCCATGGGGAAGACACCCCAAGGACAGGTTCATGGGGAAGACACCCCGAGGACAGGTCCATGGGGAAGACACCCCGAGGACAGGTCCATGGGGAAGACACCCCGAGGACAGGTCCATGGGGTAGACACCCCGAGGACAGGTCCATGGGGAAGACACCCCGAGGACAGGTCCTTGGGGATGACACCCCGAGGACAGGTCCATGGGGAAGACACCCCGAGGACAGGTTCATGGGGAACACACCCCGAGGACAGGTCCATGGGGAAGACACCCCGAGGACAGGTCCATGGGGAAGACACCACGAGGACAGGTCCATGGGGAAGACACCCCGAGGACAGGTCCATGGGGAAGACACCCCGAGGACAGGTCCATGGGGAAGACACCCCGAGGACAGGTCCATGTGGAAGACACCCCGAGGACAGGTCCATGGGGAAGACACCCCTGACGACAGGTCCATGGGGAAGACACCCCGAGGACAGGTCCATGGGGAAGACACCCCGAGGACAGGTCCATGGGGAAGACACCCCGAGGACAGGACCATGGGGAAGACACTCCGAGGACAGGTCCATGGGGTAGACACTCCGAAGACAGGTCCATGGGGAAGACACCCCGAGGACAGGTCCATGGGGAAGACACCCCGAGGACAGGTCCATGGGGAAGACACCCCGAGGACAGGTCCATGGGGAATACACCCCAAGGACATGTTCATGTGGCAGACACCCCGAGGACAGGTCCATGGGGAAGACACCCCGAGGACAGGTCCATGGGGAAGACACCCCGAGGACAGGTCCATGGGGAAGACACCCCGAGGACAGGTTCATGTGGAAGACACCCCAAGGACAGGTCCATGGGGAAGACACCCCGAGTACAGGTCCATGTGGAAGACACCCCGAGGACAGGTCCATGGGGAAGACACCCCGAGGACAGGTCCATGGGGAAGACACCCCGAGGACAGGTCCATGGGGAAGACACCCCGAGGACAGGTCCATGGGGAAGATACCCCGAGGACAGGTCCATGGGGAATACACCCCGAGGAGAGGTCTATGGGGAAGACACCCCGAGGAGAGGTCCATGGGGAAGACACCCCGAGGACAGGTCCATGGGGAAGACACCCCGAGGACAGGTCCATGGGGAAGACACCCCGAGGACAGGTCCATGGGGATGACACCCCGAGGACAGGTCCATGGGGAAGACACCCCGAGGACAGGTCCATGTGGAAGACACCCCGAGGACAGGTCCATGGGGAAGACACCCCGAAGACAGGTCCATGGGGAAGACACTCCGAGGACAGGTCCATGGTGAAGACACCCCGAGGACAGTTCCATGGGGAAGACACCCCGAGGACAGGTCCATGGGGAAGACACCCCGAGGACAGGTCCATGGGGAAGACACCCCGAGGACAGGTCCATGGGAAAGACACCCTGAGGACAGGTCCATGGGGAAGACACCCCGAGGACAGGTCCATGGGGAACACACCCCGAGGAGAGGTCCATGGGGAAGACACCCCGAGGAGAGGTCCATGGGGAAGACACCCCGAGGACAGGTCCATGGGGAAGACACCCCGAGGACAGGTCCCTCTTGAGTAATTTTTGCAAGACTTGCAATGCTTTTACTATAATGCTCCTCCTGCCATTATCTCCTTCACCATCACTAATATAATGATTCCTTTCTAGTCATGTGACTGCCTGACTACTCCACCCATCCCTCCCCCTCTCTGATATAAATAACCTGGTACAATGAAAGGCCACCACCAGGAGGGAAGCATATAACAATTGGTTTAGGGTCACGTTTTCTCCTGATTTTCCTGCCAGCAGACGAGTAATGACAATGGCTGACGATCGGAGACTGAACTTCCTGCTCCACGTTCCGGAAAGTAATCTGTGTTGTTCCTGGATTGGAGAACAGGTCCTTGGAGAAGGTACACTAAGGACAGGTCCCTGGGGAAGACACACCGAGGACAGGTCCATGAGGAAGATAAAACGAGGACAGGTTCATGGGGAACACACCCCGAGGACAGGTCCATGGAGAAGACACCCCGAGGACAGGTCCATGGGGAATACACCCCAAGGACATGTTCTTGTGGAAGACACCCCGAGGACAGGTCCATGGGGAAGACACCCCGAGGACAGGTCCATGGGGAAGACACCCCGAAGACAGGTCCATGGGGAAGACACCCCGAGGACAGGTTCATGTGGAAGACACCCCAAGGACAGGTCCATGGGGAAGACACCCCGAGTACAGGTCCATGTGGAAGACACCCCGAGGACAGGTCCATGGGGAAGACACCCCGAGGACAGGTCCATGGGTAAGACACCCCGAGGACAGGTCCATGGGGAAGACACCCCGAGGACAGGTCCATGGGGAAGATACCCCGAGGACAGGTCCATGGGGAATACACCCCGAGGAGAGGTCTATGGGGAAGACACCCCGAGGAGAGGTCCATGGGGAAGACACCCCGAGGACAGGTCCATGGGGAAGACACCCCGAGGACAGGTCCATGGGGAAGACACCCCGAGGACAGGTCCATGGGGATGACACCCCGAGGACAGGTCCATGGGGAAGACACCCCGAGGACAGGTCCATGTGGAAGACACCCCGAGGACAGGTCCATGGGGAAGACACCCCGAAGACAGGTCCATGGGGAAGACACTCCGAGGACAGGTCCATGGTGAAGACACCCCGAGGACAGTTCCATGGGGAAGACACCCCGAGGACAGGTCCATGGGGAAGACACCCCGAGGACAGGTCCATGGGGAAGACACCCCGAGGACAGGTCCATGGGAAAGACACCCTGAGGACAGGTCCATGGGGAAGACACCCCGAGGACAGGTCCATGGGGAACACACCCCGAGGAGAGGTCCATGGGGAAGACACCCCGAGGAGAGGTCCATGGGGAAGACACCCCGAGGACAGGTCCATGGGGAAGACACCCCGAGGACAGGTCCCTCTTGAGTAATTTTTGCAAGACTTGCAATGCTTTTACTATAATGCTCCTCCTGCCATTATCTCCTTCACCATCACTAATATAATGATTCCTTTCTAGTCATGTGACTGCCTGACTATTCCACCCATCCCTCCCCCTCTCTGATATAAATAACCTGGTACAATGAAAGGCCACCACCAGGAGGGAAGCATATAACAATTGGTTTAGGGTCACGTTTTCTCCTGATTTTCCTGCCAGCAGACGAGTAATGACAATGGCTGACGATCGGAGACTGAACTTCCTGCTCCACGTTCCGGAAAGTAATCTGTGTTGTTCCTGGATTGGAGAACAGGTCCTTGGAGAAGGTACACTAAGGACAGGTCCCTGGGGAAGACACACCGAGGACAGGTCCATGAGGAAGATAAAACCAGGACAGGTTCATGGGGAACACACCCCGAGGACAGGTCCATGGAGAAGACACCCCGAGGACAGGTCCATGGGGAAGACACCCCAAGAAGAGGTCCATGGGGAAGACACCCCGAGGACAGGTCCATGGGGAAGACACCCCGAGGACAGGTCCATGGGGAAGACACCCCGAGGACAGGTCCATGGGGAAGACACCCCGAGGACAGGTCCATGGGGAAGACACCCCGAGGACAGGTCCATGTGGAAGACACCCCGAGGACAGGTCCATGGGGAAGACACCCCGAGGACAGGTCCATGTGGAAGACACCCCGAGGACAGGTCCATGGGGAAGACACCCCGAGGACAGGTCTATGGGTCCATGGGGAAGACACCCCGAGGACAGGTCCATGGGGAAGACACCCCGAGTAGAGGTCCATGTGGAAGACACAGCGAGGACAGGTCCATGGGGAAGACACCCCGAGGACAGGTCCATGGGGAAGACACCCCGAAGACAGGTCCATGGGGAAGACACTCCGAGGACAGGTCCATGGGGAAGACACCCCGAGGACAGGTCCATGGGGAAGGCACCCCGAGGACAGGTCCATGGGGAAGACACCCCGAGGACAGGTCCATGGGGAAGACACCCCAAGGACAGGTCCATGGGGAAGACACCCCGAGGACAGGTTCATGGGGAAGACACCCCGAGGACAGGTCCATGGGGAAGACACCCCAAGGACAGGTCCATGGGGAAGACACCCCGTGGACAGGTCCATGGGGAAGACTCCCCGAGGACAGGTCCATGGGGAAGACACCCCAAGGACGGCTTCATGTGGAAGACACCCCGAGGACAGGTCCATGGGGAAGACACCCCGAGGACAGGTCCATGGGGAAGACACCCCGAGGACAGGTCCATGGGGAAGACACCCCGAGGACAGGTCCATGGGGAATACACCCCGAGGACAGGTCCATGGGGAAGACACCCCGAGGAGAGGTCCATGGGGAAGACACCCCGAGGACAGGTCCATGGGGAAGACACACCGAGGACAGGTCCATGTGGAAGACACCCCGAGGACAGGTCCATGGGGAAGACACCCCGAGTACAGGTCCATGTGGAAAACACCCCGAGGACAGGTCCATGGGGAAGACACCCCGAGGACAGTTCTATGGGTCCATGGGGAAGACACCCCGAGGACAGGTCCATGGGGAAGACACCCCGAGGACAGGTCCATGGGGAAGACACACCGAGTACAGGTTCATGTGGAAGACACAGCGAGGACAGGTCCATGGGGAAGACACCCCGAGGACAGGTCCATGGGGAAGACACCCCGAAGACAGGTCCATGGGGAAGACACTCCGAGGACAGGTCCATGGGGAAGACACCCCGAGGACAGGTCCATGGGTAAGGCACCCCGAAGACAGGTCCATGGGGAAGACACTCCGAGGACAGGTCCATGGGGAAGACACCCCGAGGACAGGTCCATGGGGAAGGCACCCCGAGGACAGGTCCATGGGGAAGACACCCCGAGGACAGGTCCATGGGGAAGACACACCAAGGACAGGTCCATGGGGAAGACACCCCGAGGACAGGTTCATGGGGAAGACACCCCGAGGACAAGTCCATGGGGAAGACACCCCGAGGACAGGTCCATGGGGAAGACACCCCGAGGACAGGTCCATGGGGAAGACACCCCAAGGACAGGTCCATGTGGAAGACACCCCGAGGACAGGTCCATGGGGAAGACACCCCGAGGACAGGTCCATGGGGAAGACACCCCGAGGACAGGTCCATGGGGAAGATACCCCGAGGACAGGTCCATGGGGAAGACACTCCGAGGACAGGTCCATGGGGTAGACACCCCGAGGACAGGTCCATGGGGGAGACACCCCGAGGACAGGTCTATGGGGAAGACACCCCGAGGACAGGTCCATGGGGAAGACACCCCGAGGACAGTTCCATGGGGAATACACCCCGAGGAGAGGTCCATGGGGAAGACACCCCGAGGAGAGGTCCATGGGGAAGACACCCCGAAGACAGGTCCATGGGGAAGACACCCCGAGGACAGGTCCATGTGGAAGACACCCCGAGGACAGGTCCATGGGGAAGACACCCCGAGGACAGGTCCATGTGGAAGACACCCCGAGGACAGGTCCATGGGGAAGACACCCCGAGGACAGGTCTATGGGTCCATGGGGAAGACACCCCGAGGACAGGTCCATGGGGAAGACACCCCGAGGACAGGTCCATGGGGAAGACACCCCGAGTACAGGTCCATGTGGAAGACACAGCGAGGACAGGTCCATGGGGAAGACACCCCGAGGACAGGTCCATGGGGAAGACACCCCGAAGACAGGTCCATGGGGAAGACACTCCGAGGACAGGTCCATGGGGAAGACACCCCGAGGACAGGTCCATGGGGAAGGCACCCCGAGGACAGGTCCATGGGGAAGACACCCCGAGGAGAGGTCCATGGGGAAGACACCCCAAGGACAGGTCCATGGGGAAGACACCCCGAGGACAGCTTCATGGGGAAGACACCCCGAGGACAGGTCCATGGGGAAGACACCCCGAGGACAGGTCCATGGGGAAGACACCCCGAGGACAGGTCCATGGGGAAGACACCCCAAGGACAGGTTCATGTGGAAGACACCCCGAGGACAGGTCCATGGGGAAGACACCCCGAGGACAGGTCCATGGGGAAGACACCCCGAGGACAGGTCCATGGGGAAGACACCCCGAGGACAGGTCCATGGGGAAGACACTCCGAGGACAGGTCCATGGGGTAGACACCCCGAGGACAGGTCCATGGGGAAGACACCCCGAGGACAGGTCCATTGGGATGACACCCCGAGGACAGGTCCATGGGGAATACACCAAGAGGACAGGTCCATGGGGAATACACCCCGAGGAGAGGTCCATGGGGAAGACACCACGAGGAGAGGTCCATGGGGAAGACACCCCGAGGACAGGTCCATGGGGAAGACACCCCGAGGACAGGTCCATGGGGAAGACACCCGGAGGACAGGTCCATGGGGAAGACACCCCGAAGACAGGTCCATGGGGAAGACACTCCGAGGACAGGTCCATGGTGAATACACCCCGAGGACAGGTCCATGGGGAAGACACCCCGAGGACAGATCCATGGGGAAGACACCCCGAGGACAGGTCCATGGGGAAGACACCCCGAGGACAGGTCCATGGGGAACACACCCCGAGGAGAGGTCCATGGGGAAGACACCCGAGGAGAGGTCCATGGGGAAGACACCTTGAGGAGAGGTCCATGGGGAAGACACCCCGAGGACAGGTCCATGGGGAAGACACCCCGAGGACAGGTCCATGGGGAAGACACCCCGAGTACATGTCCATGTGGAAGACACCCCGAGGACAGGTCCATGGGGAAGACACCCCGAGGGCAGGTCCATGGGGAAGACACCCCGAGGACAGGTCCATGGGGAAGACACCCCGAGGACACGTCCATGGGGAAGACACCCCGAGGACAGGTCCATGGGGAAGACACCCCAAGGACAGGTTCATGGGGAAGACACCCCGAGGACAGGTCCATGGGGAAGACACCCCGAGGACAGGTCCATGGGGAAGACACCCCGAGGACAGGTCCATGGGGTAGACACCCCGAGGACAGGTCCATGGGGAAGACACCCCGAGGACAGGTCCATGGGGAAGACACCCCGAGGACAGGTCCATGGGGAAGACACCCCGAGGACAGGTCCATGGGGAAGACACCCCGAGGACAGGTCCATGGGGAAGACACCCCGAGTACAGGTCCATGTGGAAGACACCCCGAGGACAGGTCCATGGGGAAGACACCCCGAGGACAGGTCCATGGGGAAGACACCCCGAGGACAGGTCCAAGGGGAAGACACCCCGAGGACAGGTCCATGGGGAAGACACCCCGAGGACAGGTTCATGTGGAAGACACCCCGAGGACAGGTCCATGGGGAAGACTCCCCGAGGACAGGTCCATGGGGAAGACACCCCGAGGACAGGTCCATGGGGACGACACCCCGAGGACAGGTCCATGGGGAAGACACCCCGAGGACACGTCCATGGGGAAGACACTCCGAGGACAGGTCCATGGGGTAGACACCCCGAGGACAGGTCCATGGGGAAGACACCCGGAGGACAGGTCCATGGGGAAGACACCCCGAGGACAGGTCCATGGGGAAGACACCCCGAGGACAGGTCCATGGGGAAGACACCCCGAGGACAGGTCCATGTGGAAGACACCCCGAGGACAGGTCCATGGGGAAGACACCCCGAGGACAGGTCTATGGGTCCATGTGGAAGACACCCCGAGGACAGGTCCATGGGGAAGACACCCCGAGGACAGGTCCATGGGGAAGACACCCCGAGTACAGGTCCATGTGGAAGACACAGCGATAACAGGTCCATGGGGAAGACACCCCTAGGACAGGTCCATGGGGAAGACACCCCGAAGACAGGTCCATGGGGAAGACACTCCGACGACAGGTCCATGGGGAAGACACCCCGAGGACAGGTCCATGGGGAAGACACCCTGAGGAGAGGTCCATGGGGAAGACACCCCAAGGACAGGTCCATGGGGAAGACACCCCGAGGACAGGTTCATGGGGAAGACACCCTGAGAACAGGTCCATGGAGAAGACACCCCGAGGACAGGTCCATGGGGAAGACACCCCGAGGACAGGTCCATGGGGAAGACACCCCGAGGACACGTCCATGGGGAAGACACCCCAAGGACAGGTTCATGTGGAAGACACCCCAAGGACAGGTTCATGTGGAAGACACCCCGAGGACAGGTCCATGGGGAAGACACCCCGAGGACAGGTCTATGGGGAAGACACCCCAAGGACAGGTCCATGGGGAAGACACTCCAAGGACAGGTCCATGGGGTAGACACCCCGAGGACAGGTCCATGGGTAAGACACCCCGAGGACAGGTCCATGGGGATGACACCCCGAGGACAGGTCCATGGGGAAGACACCCCGAGGACAGGTCCATGGGGAATACACCCCGAGGACAGGTCCATGGGGAATACACCCCGAGGAGAGGTCCATGGGGAAGACACCCCGAGGAGAGGTCCATGGGGAATACACCCCAAGGACAGGTCCATGGGGAAGACACCCCGAGGACAGGTCCATGGGGAAGACACCCCGAGGACAGGTCCATGGGGATGACACCCCGAGGACAGGTCCATGGGGAAGACACCCCGAGGACAGGTCCATGGGGAAGACACCCCGAGGACAGGTCCATGGGGAAGACACCCGGCGGACAGGTCCATGGGGAAGACACCCCGAAGACAGGTCCATGGGGAAGACACTCCGAGGACAGGTCCATGGGGAAGACATCCCGAGGACAGATCCATGGGGAAGACACCCCGAGGACAGGTCCATGGGGAAGACACCCCAAGGACAGGTCCATGGGGAAGACTCCCCGAGGACAGGTCCATGGGGAACACACCCCGAGGAGAGGTCCATGGGGAAGACACCCGAGGACAGGTCTATGGGGAAGACACCCCGAGGACAGGTCCATGGGGAAGACACTCCAAGGACAGGTCCATGGGGTAGACACCCCGAGGACAGGTCCATGGGTAAGACACCCCAAGGACAGGTCCATGGGGATGACACCCCGAGGACAGGTCCATGGGGAAGACACCCCGAGGACAGGTCCATGGGGAATACACCCCGAGGACAGGTCCATGGGGAATACACCCCGAGGAGAGGTCCATGGGGAAGACACCCCGAGGAGAGGTCCATGGGGAAGACACCCCGAGGACAGGTCCATGGGGAAGACACCCCGAGGACAGGTCCATGGGGAAGACACCCCGAGGACAGGTCCATGGGGATGACACCCCGAGGACAGGTCCATGGGGAAGACACCCCGAGGACAGGTCCATGGGGAAGACACCCCGAGGACAGGTCCATGGGGAAGACACCCGGCGGACAGGTCCATGGGGAAGACACCCCGAAGACAGGTCCATGGGGAAGACACTCCGAGGACAGGTCCATGGGGAAGACATCCCGAGGACAGGTCCATGGGGAAGACACCCCGAGGACAGGTCCATGGGGAAGACACCCCAAGGACAGGTCCATGGGGAAGACACCCCGAGGACAGGTCCATGGGGAACACACCCCGAGGAGAGGTCCATGGGGAAGACACCCGAGGAGAGGTCCATGGGGAAGACACCTTGAGGAGAGGTCCATGGGGAAGACACCCCGAGGAGAGGTCCATGGGCAAGACACCCCGAGGACAGGTCCATGGGGAAGACACCCCGAGGACAGGTCCATGGGGAAGATACCCCGAGGACAGGTCCATGGGGAATACACCCCGAGGAGAGGTCTATGGGGAAGACACCCCGAGGAGAGGTCCATGGGGAAGACACCCCGAGGACAGGTCCATGGGGAAAACACCCCGAGGACAGGTCCATGGGGAAGACACCCCGAGGACAGGTCCATGGGGAAGACACCCCGAGGACAGGTCCATGGGGAAGACACCCCAAGGACAGGTCCATGGGGAAGGCACCCCGAGGACAGGTCCATGGGGAAGACACCCCGAGGACAGGTCCATGGGGAAGACACCCCGAGGACAGGTCCATGGGGAAGACACCCCGAGTACAGGTCCATGTGGAAGACACCCCGAGGACAGGTCCATGGGGAAGAAACCCCGAGGACAGGTCCATGAGGAAGACACCCCGAAGACAGGTCCATGGGGAAGACACCCCGAGGAGAGGTCCATGGGGAAGACACCCCGAGGACAGGTCCATGGGGAAGACACCCCGAGGACAGGTCCATGGGGAAGACACCCCGAGGACAGGTCCATGGGGATGACACCCCGAGGACAGGTCCATGGGGAAGACACCCCGAGGACAGGTCCTAGTGCCACCTTTGCGGCAATAATTTGCTGGGGTAACAGTGTGCGTGTTGCTGACGCCAACAAGCTCAACAAACTTATAAAGAAGGCTAGCGCGACGGTGGGCCTACAGCTTGGGACTTTTGAAGAGGTGGTAGAGGATAGGATTAAGAAGAAGTGCAGAGCTATAATGGGCAACAACACACACCCGCTTTATGAACTGTTTGCGAAACAGAAGAGCACATTCAGCAATCGCCTAATACAACTAAGGTGTAAAAAGGAAAAATACAGGAGATCGTTTGTTCCAACAGCTATGGGGGTGTTTAACAAATGTCTGAAAAGCAATGTCTAAAGCATTCCAAATGTTTTGTTATCATATGTGTCATGTTCGAGATCTGTGTTCTGCTGCTGTGATACCGCAATTTCCTCCGGGATAAATAAAGTATATCTTATCTTATCTTATCTTATCTTATCTTATCTCTTATCTTATCTTATCTTAAGACACCTCGAAGACAGGTCCATGGGGAAGACACTCCGAGGACAGGTCCATGGTGAAGACACCCCGAGGACAGTTCCATGGGGAAGACACCCCGAGGACAGGTCCATGGGAAAGACACCCTGAGGACAGGTCCATGGGGAAGACACCCCGAGGACAGGTCCATGGGGAACACACCCCGAGGAGAGGTCCATGGGGAAGACACCCCGAGGAGAGGTCCATGGGGAAGACACCCCGAGGACAGGTCCATGGGGAAGACACCCCGAGGACAGGTCCCTCTTGAGTAATTTTTGCAAGACTTGCAATGCTTTTACTATAATGCTCCTCCTGCCATTATCTCCTTCACCATCACTAATATAATGATTCCTTTCTAGTCATGTGACTGCCTGACTACTCCACCCATCCCTCCCCCTCTCTGATATAAATAACCTGGTACAATGAAAGGCCACCACCAGGAGGGAAGCATATAACAATTGGTTTAGGGTCACGTTTTCTCCTGATTTTCCTGCCAGCAGACGAGTAATGACAATGGCTGACGATCGGAGACTGAACTTCCTGCTCCACGTTCCGGAAAGTAATCTGTGTTGTTCCTGGATTGGAGAACAGGTCCTTGGAGAAGGTACACTAAGGACAGGACCCTGGGGAAGACACACCGAGGACAGGTCCATGAGGAAGATAAAACCAGGACAGGTTCATGGGGAACACACACCGAGGACAGGTCCATGGGGACAGGTCCCTGAGGGCAAGTACCTGGGGAAGACACACCGAGGACAGGTCCATGGGGAAGACACCCCGAGGACAGGTCCATGGGGAAGACACCCCGAGGACAGGTCCATGGGGAAGACACCCCAAGGACAGGTCCATGGGGAAGGCACCCTGAGGACAGGTCCATGGGGAAGACACCCCGAGGACAGGTCCATGGGGAAGACACCCCGAGGACAGGTCCATGGGGAAGACACCCCGAGTACAGGTCCATGTGGAAGACACCCCGAGGACAGGTCCATGGGGAAGAAACCCCGAGGACAGGTCCATGAGGAAGACACCCCGAAGACAGGTCCATGGGGAAGACACTCCAAGGACAGGTCCATGGGGAAGACACCCCGAGGACAGGTCCATGGGGAAGGCACCCCGAGGACAGGTCCATGTGGAAGACACCCCGAGGACAGGTCCATGGGGAAGACACCCCAAGGACAGGTCCATGGGGAAGACACCCCGAGGACAGGTCCATGGGGAAGACACCCCGAGGACAGGTACATGGGGAAGACACTCCGAGGACAGGTCCATGGGGAAGACACCCCGAGGACAGGTCCATGGGGAAGACACCCGAGGACAGATCCATGGGGAAGACACCCCAAGGACAGGTTCATGTGGAAGACACCCCGAGGACAGGTCCATGGGGAAGACACCCCGAGGACAGGTCCATGGGGAAGACACCCCGAGGACAGGTCCATTGGGAAGACACCCCGAGGACAGGTCAATGGGGAAGACACTCCGAGGACAGGTCCCTCTTGAGTAATTTTTGCAAGACTTGCAATGCTTTTACTATAATGCTCCTCCTGCCATTATCTCCTTCACCATCACTAATATAATGATTCCTTTCTAGTCATGTGACTGCCTGACTACTCCACCCATCCCTCCCCCTCTCTGATATAAATAACCTGGTACAATGAAGGGCCACCACCAGGAGGGAAGCATATAACAAATGGTTTAGGGTCACGTTTTCTCCTGATTTTCCTGCCAGCAGACGAGTAGTGACAATGGCTGACGATCGGAGACTGAACTTCCTGCTCCACGTTCCGGAAAGTAATCTGTGTTGTTCCTGGATTGGAGAACAGGTCCTTGGAGAAGGTACACTAAGGACAGGTCCCTGGGGAAGACACACCGAGGACAGGTCCATGAGGAAGATAAAACCAGGACAGGTTCATGGGGAACACACACCGAGGACAGGTCCATGGGGACAGGGCCCTGAGGGCAAGTACGTGGGGAAGACACACTGTGGACAGGTCCCTGGGGAAGATACACCAAGAACCCTAAGCCTGAGACAGATACACCAAGGACAGGTCCCTGGGGCAGATACACCGAGGACAAGTACCTGGGGAAGATACACCAAGAACACTAACCTTGGGGCAGATACACCGAGGACAGGTCCCTGGGGCAGATACACTGAGGACAGGTCCCTGGGGTAGATACACCAAATACAGGTCCCTAGAGCAGATACATTGAGTACAGGTCCCTGGGGCAGATATTCTGAGTACAGGTCCCTGGCACAGATACACTGAGAACAGGACCCTGGAGCAGATACACAGAGGACAGGACCCTGGGGCAGATACACCGAGTACGGGTCCATGGAGCAGATACACTGAGAACAGGTCCCAGGGGAAGATACACTGGTGGCAGGTCCCCAGAGAAGATACACTGAGAACAGGTCCCTGGGCCAGATACACAGAGGACAGGTCCATGAGGCAGATATAGCGCGTACAGGTCCCTGGGCCAGATACATACATTGAGAACAGGTCCCTGGAGAAGATACACTAAGGACAGGTCCCTGGGGAAGATACACTGAGAACAGGTCCCTGGGGAAGATACACTGAGGACAGGTCCCTGGGGAAGATACACTGAGGACAGGTCCTTGGGGAAGATACACTGAGAACAGGTCCCTGGGGAAGATACACTGAGGACAGGTCCCTGAGGAAGATACACTGAGGACAGGTCCCTGAGGAAGATACGAGGACAGGGCCCTGGGGCAGATACACCGAGGACAGGGCCCTGGGGAAGATACACTGAGGACAGGTCCCAGAGGAAGATAAACTGAGGACAGGGCCCTGGGGCAGATACACCGAGGACAGGGCCCTGGGGAAGATACACTGAGGACAGGTCCCAGAGGAAGATAAACTGAGGACAGGTCCCTGGGGAAGATACACTGAGGACAGGTCCCTGGGGAAGATACACTGAGGACAGGTCCCTGGGGCAGATACACTGAGGACAGGTCCCTCTTGAATAGTTTTTGCAAGACTTGCACTGCTTTTACTATAATGCTCCTCCTGCCATTATCTCCTTCACCATCACTAATATAATGAGTGCCTTCTAGTCATGTGACTGCCTGACTACTCCACGCATCCCAGAGTGTAAACACCTCCCTCCCCCTCTCTGATATAAATAACCTGGTACAGTGAAGGGCCACCACCAGGAGGGAAGCATATAACAATTGGTTTAGGGTCACATTTTCTTCTGATTTTCCTGCCAGTAGACGAGTTATGACAATGGCTGACGATCGGAGACTGAACTTCCTGCTCAACGTTTCGGAAAGTAATCTGTGTCGTTCCTGGATTGAAGGAATTGCTGGTCAGAAGAGCAGACCGATCCTGGGCTTGGGACGTCCACACGCGAGGTCCATGACCACAGGTGACAGAAGCTTTCCTGCTATATAGGATTCAAGGAGTGAGGAGGTCGTAGGAAGAAGAACACGAGTCCTTCCAGATACAGGATTCCACAGAGGCTCCGAGAATCCGCTCGGCACTGGGCCGCAGTCAGTTGCCCCCTGTCTCCCTGTCTGGGGCCACCAGCTCTTATATTAATCATGAGTGGTATAGTCCTTACTGCGGCCACTGGGATCTTCTGTCCTCACCTATAAGGATATGAGGAGTAGTAGTAGGACAGGATGTATGAAGTAGTAGTATCCATACCTCCCAACTTTTGAAGAACAGAAAAGGATCACAGCTGGGGGAGTCGTGCAGATCCTACCGCTGCTACCAGTTTGTTAAAGATCACACAAATGGGGGTCGCCCAGATCCTACCGCTGCCACCAGTTTGTTAAAGATCACACAGCCGGGGGGGGGGTCTTGCAGATCCTACCGCTGCCACCAGTTTGTTAAGGATCACACAGCCGGGGGGAAGTCGCGCAGATCCGCCTGCTGTTACCTTTTTGTCAAAACAGCCCTCTGCTGACCCCTATCATCAGGACAATTACGCAATTGACCCACGATTAACGGAACAGGCCGCAGGCTGCTTCCACTACTAGGCCGGTTATTGGGAAACTCACAGGGAGCATATGGTATATATACAACCGATTCCAAATGCATGGAATATATGTAGACCTCTGTATAATGATGAGAAAAAAACAAAAAGCAGCACCAAAAGGATGTTTAGATGCAAAACCCCCAGGTATGTACCAATCCTTGAAATATCCAAAAAATATATATGGAGGCAGCAAACAAATATAGAGTGAAAAAAAAGATGTTATTTAATAGCCAATGTGGCTGTGGCAACGTTTTGGTCCAATATTGTGGACCTTTCTCAAGCCTTGCCGTGATATTTTTATTATGTCTTTACCATTATATAGTCCCCAAATATGACAGGTGTAGCATCATCCATCAGTCCATTATTCGATTACAGGGATTTTAGTGGCCCTACACTGATGTGATTAGTAAATTTTGATCATGCTCCTCACCACACCCAAATCCATGTCCATTTACATCTCAAGATTACCAAATTCTCCAATGTCTATAATTATCTGCTGTGGCTCCTGGCTAGAGCTGCTGCCTGAGAACATGGAGACGTGAGATCGAGTCTTGGGGAGATCTGATCACAGGAGAAGAAGTGTGAATATTATAACATAATGTATGTCACCCCCTCGAGGAGGAGCTATGGGGCGATGAAGATGTCAGAGAGAAGTGAGTATCAGCAGTTGGGACTGAGCCCTCAAATTGGGACAGTCCCACTGAATCCAGGATAGCTGGGAGTTATGTATATGGTCAGATATATACTGCAGCAGCAATGGTGGCAGTAGTACATACTGGAGTGTGTAATAGTATGCTAGTACTGTATATATAGTGTATGTGCCCCCCACATCTGGGGGTTCTCTTTCCTCATCTCGCCCCCTATGTGTCAGTGTCCCCCAAGGTTCAGTTCTAGGACCCCTGCTCTTCTCCATCTACACCTTTGGCCTGGGACAGCTCATAGTCTCATGGCTTTCATTATCACCTCTATGCTGATGACACACAGATCTACCTCTCTGGACCCGATATCACCTCCTTACTAACCAAAATCCCACAATGTCTGTCCGCTATTTCATCCTTCTTCTCTGCTACATTTCTAAAACTTAACATGGACAAAATAGAATTCATCACCTTTCCCCCATTTCACACAACCCCCCCATCTGATCTATCCATCATAGTCAATGGCTGCCCACTCTCCCGAGTCCCTCAAGCTCGCTGCCTCGGGGTAACCCTGGACTCTGATCTGTCCTTCACACCATATATCCAAGCCCTTTCCACTTCCTGCCGACTCCAACTCAAAAATATCTCCCAGATCCGCACGTTCCTCAACCATGAATCTACAAAAACACTAGTGCACGCCCTCATCATCTCCCGCCTCAACTGCTGCAACCTCATGCTCTGTGGCCTCCCTTCCAACACTCTCGCACCCCTCCAATCTATCCTAAACTCTGCTGCCCGAATAATCCACCTGTCCCCTCGGTATTTCCTGGCCTCTCCCCTCTGTCAATCCCTTCACTGGCTCCTCATTGCTCAGAGACTCCAGCTCAAAACCCTAACCACGGCATACAAAGCCATCCACAACCTATCTCCTCCATACATCTGTGACCTAGTCTCCCGGTACATACCTGCACGCAACCTCCGATCCTCGCAAGATCTCCTGATCTATTCCCCTCTTATCTCCTTGTCATAGAAAATATTAAGAATTTCTCTCTCCCCCTGAAACCCATCATTCCCCCTCCTCTATACCATTTGTCAAAGAAGCTCACCATCTAAGGAGCTGTTGCTTTGCAAATTAGCACACACAGGGGAAGTGGCTAATATGCAAATGCTAGTACAAAAGGAGCCGCTAACCTAATTAACAGAACAGACCTGTGATAAATATACAGTACAGACCAAAAGTTTGGACACACCTTCTCATTTAAAGATTTTTCTGTATTTTCAGGACTTTGAAATTTGTACATTCACACTGAAGGCATCAAAACTATGAATTACCACATGTGGAATTATATACTTAACAAAAAAGTGTGAAACAACTGAAAATATGTCTTATATTCTAGGGTCTTCAAAGTAGCCACCTTTTGCTTTGATGACTGCTTTGCACACTCTTGGCATTCTCTTGATGAGCTTCAAGGGGTAGTCACCGGAAATGGTCTTCCAACAATCTTGAAGGAGTTCCCAGAGATGCTTAGCACTTGTTGGCCCTTTTGCCTTCACTCTGCGGTCCAGCTCACCCCAAACCATCTCGATTGGGTTCAGGTCTGGTGACTGTTGAGGCCAGGTCATCTGGCGTAGCACCCCATTACTCTCCTCCTTGGTCAAATAGCCCTTACACAGCCTGGAGGTGTGTTTGGGGTCATTGTCCTGTTGAAAAATAAATGATGGTCCAACTAAACGCTAACCGGATGGAATAGCATGCCGCTGCAAGATGCTGTGGTAGCCATGCTGGTTCAGTATGCCTTCAATTTTGAATAAATCCCCAACAGTGTCACCAGCAAAGCCCCCCCACACCATCACACCACCTCCTCCATGCTTCACGGTGGGAACCAGGCATGTAGAGTCCATCCGTTCACCTTTTCTGCGTCGCACAAAGACACGGTGGTTGGAACCAAAGATCTCAAATTTGGACTCATCAGACCAAAGCACAGATTTCCACTGGTCCAATGTCCATTCCTTGTGTTCTTTAGCCCAAACAAGTCTCTTCTGCTTGTTGTCTGTCCTTAGCAGTGGTTTCCTAGCAGCTATTTTACCATGAAGGCCTGCTGCACAAAGTCTCCTCTTAACAGTTGTTGTAGAGATGTGCCTGCTGCTAGAACTCTGTGTGGCATTGACCTGGTCTCTAATCTGAGCTGCTGTTAACCTGCGATTTCTGAGGCTGGTGACTCGGATAAACTTATCCTCAGAAGCAGAGGTGACTCTTGGTCTTCCTTTCCTGGGGCGGTCCTCATGTGAGCCAGTTTCTTTGTAGCGCTTGATGGTTTTTGCAACTGCACTTGGGGACACTTTCAAAGTTTTCCCAATTTTTCGCACTGACTGACCTTCATTTCTTAAAGTAATGATGGCCACTCGTTTTTCTTTATTTAGCTGCTTTTTTCTTGCCATAATACAAATTATAACAGTCTATTCAGTAGGACTATCAGCTGTGTATCCACCTGACTTCTGCAAAACACAACTGATGGTCCCAACCCCATTTATAAGGCAAGAAATCCCACTTATTAAACCTGACAGGGCACACCTGTGAAGTGAAGACCATTTCCGGTGACTACCTCTTGAAGCTCATCAAGAGAATGCCAAGAGTGTGCAAAGCAGTCATCAAAGCAAAAGGTGGCTACTTTTAAGAACCTAGAATATAAGACATATTTTCAGCTGTTTCACACTTTTTTGTTAAGTATATAATTCCACATGTGTTAATTCATAGTTTTGATGCCTTCAGTGTGAATGTACAATTTTCAAAGTCATGAAAATACAGAAAAATCTTTAAATGTGTCCAAACTTTTGGTCTGTACTGTACATCTAGGTGACAAGTATGTAGTTCCTGGCTTCAAAAGAATTCTCTCTCACCCCCAGGGCATCCCCCTTTTGCTCAACAGTTCTATACTTCCGATAATAATGGGAAAGATATTTTTAGTGGCAGGGTCAGCTAAGGAACAATACGCCTAATTTTCTGAATAGGTATGCCCTTCTGGAAAGCTGTAATGCAAAAGTACAGAATATAAGACCGCAGCTATGCCCTGTGTGGTCTCTAAGCAAAGGTAAATTCGTAATGGAAAATATGGTATCACTCACGCACTTCTTCGATCAACCCGCAAGGAGTTATCGCGGAAGTTAGATATTTTAATAAAAACATGAAGGGTGGAAGGTCCATACTCCTTGCCGGGAGGTATATATTCTAGAAGAAAGGGGTCCCGGTCGATAATGGTCAAATCAATTGGAGCGCCTCCCCTCCAGCTAAACTGAATCGTCTCTGCGTTCTGCATAGTAAGTTCTTCTTTAATCCCATTTTATTTGTGTAACTGTATATTCTGTACTGTAATGTCTCCTTTTGTAAAATCTTTTGTATATTTTTCATAACACTGCCTCCCTTTTGGGATTAAATATAAAATTTAATAGTTTTGTTTCTTTTGTCCTGTAACCGTTCCCTCCCCCGAAGCCATATACGCTACCAGAAAGCAGGCGTCCGATCAGGCCTGTATTATAGTTCAAAATTGATCGGTGGTGGCAGCAAATAATATTAAGTGGGTTATCGTGAGGCTCTCAGTGATAGTGCGAGGGCATATACACTGCTCAAAAAAATACAGGGACCCCTGAAATAGCCCCTCCTAGATCTGAATGAATGAAATCTTCTCATTGAATACTTTGTTCTGTAGAAAGCTGAATGTGCTGACAACAAAATCACACAAAAATCATCAATGGAAATCACATTTATTAACCAATGGAGGCCTGGATTTGGATGGACTCACCCCCAAAATTACAGTGGAAAAACCCACTACAGGCCGATCCAACTGTGATGTAATGTCCTTAAAACAAGTCAAAATGAGGCTGAGTATTGTGTGTGGCCTCCACGTGCCTGTATGACCTCCCTACAACGCCTGGGCATGCTCCTGATGAGGCTGAGTATTGTGTGTGGCCTCCACGTGCCTGTATGACCTCCCTACAACGCCTGGGCATGCTCCTGATGAGGCTGAGTATTGTGTGTGGCCTCCACACGCCTGTATGACCTCCCTACACCGCCTGGGCATGCTCCTGATGAGGCTGAGTATTGTTTGTGGCCTCCACGTGCCTGTATGACCTCCCTACAACGCCTGGGCATGCTCCTGATGAGGCTGAGTATTGTGTGTGGCCTCCACGTGCCTGTATGACCTCCCTACAACGCCTGGGCATGCTCCTGATGAGGCTGAGTATTGTGTGTGGCCTCCACGTGCCTGTATGACCTTCCTACAACGCCTGGACATGCTCCTGATGAGGCTGAGTATTGTGTGTGGCCTCCACGTGCCTGTATGACCTCCCTACAACGCCTGGGCATGCTCCTGATGAGGCTGAGTATTGTGTGTGGCCTTCACGTGCCTGTATGACCTCCCTACAACACCTGGGCATGCTCCTGATGAGGCTGAGTATTGTGTGTGGCCTCCACGTGCCTGTATGACCTCCCTACAATGCCTGGGCATGCTCCTGATGAGGCTGAGTATTGTGTGTGGCCTCCACGTGCCTGTATGACCTCCCTACAACGCCTGGGCATGCTCCTGATGAGGCTGAGTATTGTGTGTGGCCTCCATGTGCCTGTATGACCTCCCTACAACGCCTGCGCATGCTCCTGATGAGGCTGAGTATTGTGTGTGGCCTCCACGTGCCTGTATGACCTCCCTACAACGCCTGGGCATGCTCCTGATGAGGCTGAGTATTGTGTGTGGCCTCCACGTGCCTGTATGACCTCCCTACAACGCCTGGGCATGCTCCTGATGAGGCTGATTATTGTGTGTGGCCTCCACGTGCCTGTATGACCTCCCTACAACGCCTGGGCATGCTCCTGATGAGGCTGAGTATTGTGTGTGGCCTCCACGTGCCTGTATGACCTCCCTACAATGCCTGGGCATGCTCCTGATGAGGCTGAGTATTGTGTGTGGCCTCCACGTGCCTGTATGACCTCCCTGCAACGCCTGGGCATGCTCCTGATGAGGCTGAGTATTGTTTGTGGCCTCCACGTGCCTGTATGACCTCCCTACAACGCCTGGGCATGCTCCTGATGAGGCTGAGTATTGTGTGTGGCCTCCACGTGCCTGTATGACCTCCCTACAATGCCTGGGCATGCTCCTGATGAGGCTGAGTATTGTGTGTGGCCTCCACGTGCCTGTATGACCTCCCTACAACACCTGGGCATGCTCCTGATGAGGCTGAGTATTGTGTGTGGCCTCCACGTGCCTGTATGACCTTCCTACAACGCCTGGACATGCTCCTGATGAGGCTGAGTATTGTGTGTGGCCTCCACGTGCCTGTATGACCTCCCTACAACGCCTGGGCATGCTCCTGATGAGGCTGAGTATTGTGTGTGGCCTTCACGTGCCTGTATGACCTCCCTACAACACCTGGGCATGCTCCTGATGAGGCTGAGTATTGTGTGTGGCCTCCACGTGCCTGTATGACCTTCCTACAACGCCTGGGCATGCTCCTGATGAGGCTGAGTATTGTGTGTGGCCTCCATGTGCCTGTATGACCTCCCTACAACGCCTGGGCATGCTCCTGATGAGGCTGAGTATTGTGTGTGGCCTCCACGTGCCTGTATGACCTCCCTACAATGCCTGGGCTTGCTCCTGATGAGGCTGAGTATTGTGTGTGGCCTTCACGTGCCTGTATGACCTCCCTACAACGCCTGGGCATGCTCCTGATGAGGCTCAGTATTGTGTGTGGCCTCCACGTGCCTGTATGACCTCCTTACAACGCCTGGGCATGCTCCTGATGAGGCTGAGTATTGTGTGTGGCCTCCACGTGCCTGTATGACCTCCCTACAATGCCTGGGCATGCTCCTGATGAGGCTCAGTATTGTGTGTGGCCTCCACGTGCCTGTATGACCTCCCTACAACGCCTGGGCATGCTCCTGATGAGGCTGAGTATTGTGTGTGGCCTCCACGTGCCTGTATGACCTCCCTACAATGCCTGGGCATGCTCCTGATGAGGCTGAGTATTGTGTGTGGCCTCCACGTGCCTGTATGACCTCCCTACAACACCTGGGCATGCTCCTGATGAGGCTGAGTATTGTGTGTGGCCTCCACGTGCCTGTATGACCTTCCTACAACGCCTGGGCATGCTCCTGATGAGGCTGAGTATTGTGTGTGGCCTTCACGTGCCTGTATGACCTCCCTACAACACCTGGACATGCTCCTGATGAGGCTGAGTATTGTGTGTGGCCTCCACGTGCCTGTATGACCTTCCTACAACGCCTGGGCATGCTCCTGATGAGGCTGAGTATTGTGTGTGGCCTCCATGTGCCTGTATGACCTCCCTACAACGCCTGGGCATGCTCCTGATGAGGCTGAGTATTGTGTGTGGCCTCCACGTGCCTGTATGACCTCCCTACAATGCCTGGGCATGCTCCTGATGAGGCTGAGTATTGTGTGTGGCCTTCACGTGCCTGTATGACCTCCCTACAACGCCTGGGCATGCTCCTGATGAGGTTCAGTATTGTGTGTGGCCTCCACGTGCCTGTATGACCTCCTTACAACGCCTGGGCATGCTCCTGACGAGGCTGAGTGTTGTGTGTGGCCTCCACGTGCCTGTATGACCTCCCTACAACGCCTGGGCATGCTCCTGATGAGGCTCAGTATTGTGTGTGGCCTCCACGTGCCTGTATGACCTCCCTACAACGCCTGGGCATGCTCCTGATGAGGCTGAGTATTGTGTGTAGCCTCCACGTGCCTGTATGACCTCCCTACAACGCCTGGGCATGCTCCTGATGAGGCTGAGTATTGTGTGTGGCCTCCACGTGCCTGTATGACCTCCCTACAACGCCTGGACATGCTCCTGATGAGGCTGAGTATTGTGTGTGGCCTCCACGTGCCTGTATGACCTCCCTGCAACGCCTGGGCATGCTCCTGATGAGGCTGAGTATTGTGTGTGGCCTCCACGTGCCTGTATGACCTCCCTACAACGCCTGGGCATGTGTAGCACCCTGAGGATTCGGCTGCTACAGGGGTATTGCACCTCAAGCCAGAGGTGTGGTATTCCACTCCCGGGTAAGGATGGAGTGTGGAACTGAGCTCAGTTAGCTGCATACACTACACACATCCCATTTCCGGGGGACAGACCGATGGTACTCCCACTAGGTATATGTGCAGGTACGACAGTGTCTGTCCCTGGCTGGAGTGGGAGGGGGGTGGAACATCCCAGTAGTGTAGGGGCAGATAGGGGGAGCAGTCTGGGTAAGGCTAGGAGCTCATTGGGTGCTGGTCACCTGAGCTCACACATAGAGGGAGTATATAAGGTGGGCACCATCTTAGAACAGGGTCTTTTGTAGAGGGTCAGTCAGTCCTGAGAGAGGTCCAGGAGAGCCTGCAGAGAGAAGAGAGAGAGGAGAAGAGAAGGACCCAGAGGGGAAGAAGAAGGAACCCCAAGAACCCAGAATCAGACCAGAAGGGTGAAGGGTTGGCACAAGGGTACCGGATCCCAAGCTGGCAGAGGCAAAGCACACCTTAGCCAGAGACCGGAGGTCGTGGGCAGGATCTGCCACGACCCTCACCAAGTCCACAAGGAAGGCACACCAGGTATAGGGTCAGGAAACCCCGAAGAGGTGCACCCACCAAGAGGCCCGAGGGAGCCGGACATAAGTGGACCCCTGGTGAGAACGGCCAGTAGAAAGGAAAGTCAGAAAGGGAGCTCAGGACCACGCTCCAGAATTGCTTGGGGGTTGGCCGAGTCCAGGACCTGGTGGACGCAGCACGGCTCGGGCGGTCACTCAAGGCCAGAGTGACCAACAGAACAGCAGTAAGTAAAAACCCTGAACTGCACAGCCCGACTCTGAGTCTTCTTACCATCCACACTGCACCTCCACTACCACCATCCTCTACACCTGACCCCCTGAGGCTATACCCCTCCCGTTGGGGGTTATACTACCACAGCTGCACACATACCACCAGCCTCAGCGGACCCTGCTGCAGCGGCGGCCTTTTGACCGCAAATCAACGGGTGGCGTAGTCGACACTAAGAACACTAACAACATCTGTAAAGACTGCCACACACTGAGTTTGACACCCTGGGCACGGACCGGGTCGCCGCCACTCGGAGACTACAACCCCCATCTGATCCGGCTCCGGGTATTCCCCAAACAGCACTGGCCCAGGGGGCGCGTCAACTTTGGCGTAGTCGGCAGGATTTCGTGCCCGCAACCACCGGGTACTGCGTGCCTGAAGAAAAGTTTAAAGTTACCTCCAAAAGAAGTCTCCTGCCGGTTCCAGAGGGTCCCCACCATCGGACGCCATCACGGATCGTTTCCCGCCGGTTGCCCGCCATCTGCAGCTTTTTCCCGCCATCCACGGAGTTTCCCGCCACTGGGAGACGATTCCCGCCATTTCCAGAAGATTTCCCGCCTTGGAAGAGCAGACGCCATTATGGGCGTGCCAGAGGGTGGCAAGAGGCCACCTCCCATCGTGGGCCAGGTCCAGGAATGGCGCCAAAAGCAGAAACCGCCCCCACTAACAGAGACTGTGATGATAGAAGTGTCCATCAGCGTGAGAGAACTGCCCCCTGGAACTGACAATCACTAAGTTGCCCCGGGACCATCCTCAATGTGGGCGGAGACAGAACAAAAGAACGAAGATGGGTGCAGCCTGGAGAAGTCTGGAGAGAGCGCACCCGGAGACAAGAAGTCTGGAGAGGAGTCCAGAGAAGTCGTACCCGGAGATGGAGGGAGAGTCAGGCAGCACCGACCCTGTGGTCAGGAGCCTGCTGCAAGCAACAACCCCACTAGGCCTAGTGGAGATCCTAGCACAGCTCCCCCAAGACCGGGAGTGTGCGCAGACCGCGCTGGAGCGCCTCGCACGGAGGATGGCCCAGGTGCAGCGAGAGACGCTGACGGAGTGGAGCCGAGAGATGGCCCTGCAGGCAAGAACCTGCCAGCGAAGCACGCCACCCGAGACGAGGAGACAGACCGCCTCTGAGGATGGTGCAGGAGGAGTGAAGGCCGGAGACGGCGCCGAGGAGGGAGCTGAACGGACGGAGGCAGGTAAAGGGGACTTCACTACCCCGAGACGAGAAACCGTGAGCCTGCCCCAGCTCCCCGTCGCAGAGCCCGAAATTCCCCCTGCCGTGCCCGTCGCTGCACCGTCACCGCTCCAGACTAGGCCTCAAGCAGAAGCCGCGGCCGCGACCCCTGTGACATCACGCGCCTCAACCCTGAGCGCGGCAAAGCAGGAAACACCACCGGCCTGGTCGCAAGGTCTAGTACCCCCGGGCGCCGCAATTCCAACAGCGCCCTCCACCTCCACTGAACCACCGGCCTGGTCGCTGGGCCAAGTGACCCCGGGCGCCGCCGTCTTCACGGTGCCCTTTACCTTCAGGGTGCCCCAAGCCTGGTCGCAAGGCCTGGTGAACCCGGGCGCCGCTACCACCACCGCGCCCTCAACTTCCACCGTGCCGCACCTGGGTGAAGACTTGTTTGCCCAGCACACGTGCCCGGATGGGCAGCCCTTTGTGTGGCCACCGGAGTACCACCATCCCCGACTCCGGAAAGAAAGACCCCTAGATGAGCCCCTGATTCCGGTTCCGAAGCCCGTTAAGATCACCCCACTCTCGTTGGAGGAAGCGCAGTTTGCGTGGGACCCCACCGGAGGAGACCTCATGGGGTTCACCCAAGAAACGCGGGCGGCCGCAGCTGAACGTGCGGAGTGCTGCCGGCAGCAGTTAGAGGTCTTCGACCGGGAGAAGAGAGAGAGGCGGGTCCGAGAGCAGCGGCTGCAGGAACAGAGCGCAGAGCAGAAGAGCCGGACCAGGAGGAACCCCCGTGCAGCCCACGGTCCCCGTGCCACCGGGACTGTAATTAAATTCCAACTGCAGCACGGTTGGGGTTTCATCAGGGATCATCACACCCCCGGCGACGTCTTTGTCACCCGCAGAGACGTAGAAAGCCATCTGCCGGAGGGACACAGAGGTCGTGACCTGTATGTAGGGGATGAGGTCACATTCACCCGGCACAAGTGTGCCAAAGGACCCTACGCCCTCCATGTGCATCGCCTGATGGAGGAGGAGCTGCGGTGTGAGGAGGAGCAAGAGGACCCGGACGGGTCTGAAGAAGGAGCAGGAGTACGCCGTCATTAAAGTGCGGTAAAGAGACTGTACATAGTTACCCGTCGGGGTACAGGAACTGTTACCATTTTAGTCCCCGTTGGGACCAGCAAATTGAACTTTAACCCGTGTGTCCCTAGTCCCACTGACCGAGGACTGAGAGCGGTCATTCCTCCCTAATACCTGGCCGAGAACTGAGAGCGGCCATACCTCCCCTTGTATATAGTTGCGCTTTCTAAGGCGCCCCTTATTGGTTTTATAGGAAAGCTGTGTTTTTCTACAAGAGACTGTCGCACTTTACCCGGTCACAAGTTGCACCGTGGCCGGAGGAACAAGAAAGTTTACAAGAATGTTATTTATGAAAAGTTTTATATGAAAGGTTTATTGCTGATGATATATATATAATGTTTTATATGTTTATGTTGTTATGAAAATTTGTATGTTTGTGGATGTTTTGTTCTCTTACAGCCCGAGGACGTGCTGTGATTTACCAGGGGGGAATGTAGCACCCTGAGGATTCGGCTGCTACAGGGGTATTGCACCTCAAGCCAGAGGTGTGATATTCCACTCCCGGGTAAGGATGGAGTGTGGAACTGAGCTCAGTTAGCTGCATACACTACACACATCCCATTTCCGGGGGACAGACCGATGGTACTCCCACTAGGTATATGTGCAGGTACGACAGTGTCTGTCCCTGGCTGGAGTGGGAGGGGGGTGGAACATCCCAGTAGTGTAGGGGCAGATAGGGGGAGCAGTCTGGGTAAGGCTAGGAGCTCATTGGGTGCTGGTCACCTGAGCTCACACATAGAGGGAGTATATAAGGTGGGCACCATCTTAGAACAGGGTCTTTTGTAGAGGGTCAGTCAGTCCTGAGAGAGGTCCAGGAGAGCCTGCAGAGAGAAGAGAGAGAGGAGAAGAGAAGGACCCAGAGGGGAAGAAGAAGGAACCCCAAGAACCCAGAATCAGACCAGAAGGGTGAAGGGTTGGCACAAGGGTACCGGATCCCAAGCTGGCAGAGGCAAAGCACACCTTAGCCAGAGACCGGAGGTCGTGGGCAGGATCTGCCACGACCCTCACCAAGTCCACAAGGAAGGCACACCAGGTATAGGGTCAGGAAACCCCGAAGAGGTGCACCCACCAAGAGGCCCGAGGGAGCCGGACATAAGTGGACCCCTGGTGAGAACGGCCAGTAGAAAGGAAAGTCAGAAAGGGAGCTCAGGACCACGCTCCAGAATTGCTTGGGGGTTGGCCGAGTCCAGGACCTGGTGGACGCAGCACGGCTCGGGCGGTCACTCAAGGCCAGAGTGACCAACAGAACAGCAGTAAGTAAAAACCCTGAACTGCACAGCCCGACTCTGAGTCTTCTTACCATCCACACTGCACCTCCACTACCACCATCCTCTACACCTGACCCCCTGAGGCTATACCCCTCACGTTGGGGGTTATACTACCACAGCTGCACACATACCACCAGCCTCAGCGGACCCTGCTGCAGCGGCGGCCTTTTGACCGCAAATCAACGGGTGGCGTAGTCGACACTAAGAACACTAACAACATCTGTAAAGACTGCCACACACTGAGTTTGACACCCTGGGCACGGACCGGGTCGCCGCCACTCGGAGACTACAACCCCCATCTGATCCGGCTCCGGGTATTCCCCAAACAGCACTGGCCCAGGGGGCGCGTCACATGCTCCTGATGAGGCTGAGTATTGTGTGTGGCCTCCACGTGCCTGTATGACCTCCCTACAACGCCTGGGCATGCTCCTGATGAGGCTGAGTAGTGAGTGTGGCCTCCACGTGCCTGTATGACCTCCCTACAACGCCTGGGCATGCTCCTGATGAGGCTGAGTATTGTGTGTGGCCTCCATGTGCCTGTATGACCTCCCTACAACGCCTGAGTGTGCTCCTGATGAGGCTGGGTATTGTGTGTGGCCTCCACGTGCCTGTATGACCTCCGTACACCGCCTGGGCATGCTCCTGATGAGGCTGAGTATTGTGTGTGGCCTCCCCATGCCTGTATGACCTCCCTACAATGCCTGGGCATGCTCCTGATGAGGCTGAGTATTGTGTGTGGCCTCCACGTGCCTGTATGACCTCCCTACAACGCCTGGGCATGCTCCTGATGAGGCTGAGTATTGTGTGTGGTGTCTACGTGCCTGTATGACCTCCCTACAACGCCTGGGCATGCTCCTGATGAGGCTGAGTATTGTGTGTGGCCTCCACGTGCCTGTATGACCCCCCTACAACGCCTGGGCATGCTCCTGATGAGGCTGAGTATTGTGTTTGGCCTCCACGTGCCTGTATGACCTCCCTACAACGCCTGGGCATGCTCCTGATGAGGCTGTGACGCGCCCCCTGGGCCAGTGCTGTAGGGGATACCCGGAGCCGGATCTGGATAGGGGTAGTAGTCCTTGTGGCGGTGACCCGGTCCGTGCCCAGGGTGTCAAACTAAGTGGCAGTCTATGGCAGTAGATGTTACTTTGATTGTCGACTACGCCACCCGTTGAGTGCGGCTTTGAAGCCGCCGCTGCAGAGCAGTCCGCTGAGGCCGGTGGAATGTGTGCAGCAGTGATGATATAACCCCCAACGGGAGGGGTATGGCCTCAGGGCAGCAGGTGTGGATGATGGGGGTTGTTGTGGTGTAGAAAGGAGACTCTGAGACAGGAGGTGCAGTTCAGGGTTTTTACTTACTGATGTTCTTTTGGTCACTCTGGCCTTGAGTGACCACCCGAGCCGTGCTGCGTCCACCAGGTCCTGGACTCGGCCAACCCCCAAGCAATTCTGGAGCGTGGTCCTGAGCTCCTTTCTGACTTTCCCTTTCTACTGGCTGTTCCCACCAGGGATCCACTTATGTCCGGCTCCCTCGGGTCTCTTGTTGGTTGCACCTCTTCTGGGTTCCCTGACCCTATGCTTGGTGTGCCTTACTAGTGGATTTGGTGAGGGTCGTGGCAGATCCTGACCACGACCTCCGGTTCCTGGCTAAGGTGTGCTTTTGGCCTCTGCCAGCTTGGGTTCCGGTACCCTGGTCCGCCAACCCTTCACCCTTCTGTCTGTATTCTGGGGTCTTGGGGTTCTTTCTTCTTTCCTCTCTGGGTCCTTCTTTTCTCCTCTCTCCCTCTCTCTCAGCAGGCCTTGCTCTGGAGCTGGGCCCAGCCGGAGCCACAGCTCCCTGTCAGCCCTTCTGGCTGAGCTCCTCTGCTCTGCTTCTCCTCAGGCTCTCTCACCCTGTTCTAAGATGGTGCCCACCTTATATACTCCCTCTATGTGTGAGCTCAGGTGACCAGCACCCAATGAGCTCCTAGCCTTACCCAGACTGCTCCCCCTATCTGCCCCTACACTACTGGGATGTTCCACCCCCCTCCCACTCCAGCCAGGGACAGACGCTGTCGTACCTGCACATATACTGGTGGGAGTACCGTAGTTCTGTCCCCCGGAAATGGGATGTATGTAGTGCATGCAGCTAACTGAGCTCAGTCCCACACTCCATCCTTACCCGGGAGTGGAATACCACACCTCTGGCTTGAGGTGCAATACCCCTGTAGCAGCCGAATCCTCAGGGTGCTACATTCCCCCCTGGTAAATCACAGCACGTCCTCGGGCTGTAAAAGAATAAAAACATCCACAAACATACAATTTTTTTTTTCATAAAACATAAACATAGAAAACATATAAACATTATCAGCAGCATAATAAATATTCTTGTTCCTCCGGCCACGGTGCAACTTGTGACCGGGTAAAGTGCAACAGTCTCTTCAAGAAAAACAGTTTTCCCATAAAACCGGTAGGGGGCGCTTTAGAAAGCGCAACTATATACAAGGGGAGGTATGGCCGTTCTCAGTCCTCGACCAGTGGGGAAAAGGGATGGCTGTTCACAGCCCTCAGCCTGTGGGGAGATGGGACACACTGGAACAGTTCACACTTGTCCCAACGGGGAACATATTTAAATTAGCAGCATGGCATATACCCTTACGGGTAACTATATACAGTTTCAGTTCACCTCTTAATGGTGACGATGCCCTCCTGCTTCTTCCTGAGGGTAGGCTTCAGATCCGTCCGGGTCCTCTTGCTCCTCCTCACACCGCAGCTCCTCCTCCGTCAGCCGGTGTACATGGAGGGCGTAGGGTCCTTTGGCACACTTGTGCCGGGTGAATGTGACCTCATCCCCTACGTATAGGTCACGACCTCTGTGTCCCTCCGGTAGGTGGGACTCGACGTCTCTTCTGGTCACGAAGACGTCGCCGGGGGTGTGGTGATCTCTTATGAAGCCCCACCCGTGCTGCATTTGGAATTTAATCACAGTCCCGGTGGCACGGGGACCATGGGCTGCACGGGGGTTCCTCCGGGTCCGGCTCTTCTGCTCTGCGCTCTGTATCTGCAGCCGCTGCTCACGGACCCGCCTCTCTCTCCGTTCCCGGTCGAAGACCTCTAATTGCTGCCGGCAGCACTCCGCACGCTCAGCTGCGGCCGCCCGAGTTTCTTGAGTGAACCCCATGAGATCTCCTCCAGTGGGGTCCCACTCAAACTGTGTCTCCTCCAACGAGAGCGGGGTCCTCTTGACGGGCTTCGGAGCCGGAATCAGGGGCCCGCACAGGGGCCTTTCCTTTTGGAGCTCAAGTTGGTAATACTCCGGTGGCCATATAAAGGGCTGCCCATCCGGGCAAGTGTGCTGGGCAAACAAGTCTTCACCCAGGTGCGGCACTCTAGATGTTGAGGGCGCGGTGGTGGTAGCGGCGCCCGGGTTCACCAGGCCTTGCGACCAGGCTTGGGGCACCCTGAACGTAAAGGGCACCGTGAAGACGGCGGCGCCCGGGGTTACTTGACCTTGCGACCAGGCCGGTGGCTCGGCAGAGGGCGCTGTTGGTACTGCGGCGCCCGGGGGTACTCGGCCCTGCGACCAGGCCGGTGGTGTTTCCTGCTTGGCCGCGCTCAGGACTGAAGCGCGTGACGTCACAGGGGTCGCGGCCGCGGCTTCCGTTTGAGGCCTAGTCTGGAGCGGTGACGGTGCAGCGACGGGCACGGCAGGGGGAATTTCGGGCTCTGCGACGGGAAGCTGGGGCAGGCACGCGGTTCCTCGGCTCGGGGTAGTAGCGTCCCCTTTACCTGCCTCCGTCTCTCCAGCTCCCTCCTCGGCGTCGTCTCCGGCCTTCACTCCTCCTGCACCATCCTCAGAGGCGGTCTGTCTCCTCGTCTCGGGTGGCGTGCTTCGCTGGCAGGCTCCAGCCTGCTGGGCCATCTCTCTGCTCCATGCGGCCAGTACGTCCCGCTGCACTCGGGCCATCCGCTGAGCCAAGCCCTCCAGTGCGGTCCGTGCATGCTCCCGATCTCTGGGGAGCTGCGCCAGGATCTCCACCAGGCCTTCTGGGGTTGTCGCTTGCAACAGGCTCCTGACCACAGGGTCGGTGCTGCCTGACTCTCCCTCCATCTCCGGGTGCGCTCTCTCCAGACTCCTCCAGGCTGCTCCCATCTTCTTCCTTTTGTTCTGTATCCGCCCACACTGGGGGTCGTCCTGGGGCAACTTTGTGATTGCCAGTTCCAGGGGCAGTTCCCTCACGCTGATGGACATATCAATCATCACAGTCTCTGTTAGTGGGGGCGGTTTCCACTTTTGGCGCCATTCCTTGACCTGGCCCACGATGGGAGGTGGCCTCTTGCCACCCTCTGGCACGCCCATAATGGCGTCTGCTCTTCCAAGGCGGGAAATCTTCTCAAAATGGCGGGAATCGTCTCCCAGTGGCGGGAAACTCCGTGGATAGCGGGAAAAAGCTGCAGATGGCGGGCAACCGGCGGGAACCGATCTGAGATGGCGTCCGATGGCGGGAACCCTCTGGAATCGGCGGGAGACTTCTTTTTGAGGTAAATACGAACTTTTCTTCAGGCACGCAGTACCCGGTGATTGCGGGCACGTGATCCTGCCGACTACGCCAAAGTTGACGCGCCCCCTGGGCCAGTGCTGTAGGGGATACCCGGAGCCGGATCTGGATAGGGGTAGTAGTCCTTGTGGCGGTGACCCGGTCCGTGCCCAGGGTGTCAAACTAAGTGGCAGTCTATGGCAGTAGATGTTACTTTGATTGTCGACTACGCCACCCGTTGAGTGCGGCTTTGAAGCCGCCGCTGCAGAGCAGTCCGCTGAGGCCGGTGGAATGTGTGCAGCAGTGATGATATAACCCCCAACGGGAGGGGTATGGCCTCAGGGCAGCAGGTGTGGATGATGGGGGTTGTTGTGGTGTAGAAAGGAGACTCTGAGACAGGAGGTGCAGTTCAGGGTTTTTACTTACTGATGTTCTTTTGGTCACTCTGGCCTTGAGTGACCACCCGAGCCGTGCTGCGTCCACCAGGTCCTGGACTCGGCCAACCCCCAAGCAATTCTGGAGCGTGGTCCTGAGCTCCTTTCTGACTTTCCCTTTCTACTGGCTGTTCCCACCAGGGATCCACTTATGTCCGGCTCCCTCGGGTCTCTTGTTGGTTGCACCTCTTCTGGGTTCCCTGACCCTATGCTTGGTGTGCCTTACTAGTGGATTTGGTGAGGGTCGTGGCAGATCCTGACCACGACCTCCGGTTCCTGGCTAAGGTGTGCTTTTGGCCTCTGCCAGCTTGGGTTCCGGTACCCTGGTCCGCCAACCCTTCACCCTTCTGTCTGTATTCTGGGGTCTTGGGGTTCTTCCTTCTTTCCTCTCTGGGTCCTTCTTTTCTCCTCTCTCCCTCTCTCTCAGCAGGCCTTGCTCTGGAGCTGGGCCCAGCCGGAGCCACAGCTCCCTGTCAGCCCTTCTGGCTGAGCTCCTCTGCTCTGCTTCTCCTCAGGCTCTCTCACCCTGTTCTAAGATGGTGCCCACCTTATATACTCCCTCTATGTGTGAGCTCAGGTGACCAGCACCCAATGAGCTCCTAGCCTTACCCAGACTGCTCCCCCTATCTGCCCCTACACTACTGGAATGTTCCACCCCCCTCCCACTCCAGCCAGGGACAGACGCTGTCGTACCTGCACATATACTGGTGGGAGTACCGTAGTTCTGTCCCCCGGAAATGGGATGTATGTAGTGCATGCAGCTAACTGAGCTCAGTCCCACACTCCATCCTTACCCGGGAGTGGAATACCACACCTCTGGCTTGAGGTGCAATACCCCTGTAGCAGACGAATCCTCAGGGTGCTACAGCTGAGTATTGTGTGTGGCCTCCACGTGCCTGTATGACCTCCCTACAACGCCTGGGCATGCTCCTGATGAGGCTGAGTATTGTGTGTGGCCTCCACAGGGGCGGAACTACCGCCCGTGCAGCCGGTTCATTGAACGGGGGCCCCGAGGGAGAGGGGGCCCCTTCAGCCTCCAGCAGGGCCGCCATCAGGGCATGACTGCCCTGACTCCAGTATGGGGCCCAGCCGGTAGGGGCCCCCTTGGGGGCCCCCCTCTTGTGCGTCTCTCTCCTCATGGGGCCCCCGGCCCCATGCTAAGCGCCGGGGCCGGAACATCTCAGCGCTGCGCTGCTGCGGCAGCGCTTTCATGATTCCCCTGACTTCCGGTCATGTGACGGCACCGTCACATGACCGGAAGTCAGGAGAACCTGGTGTCATCGATTTGGACGAGCGCCAGGATTCTGCAGGGATCGCATGGGGGTAAGTATAACAAGTTTTTTTTTTTTTTTAAATACAATTTACTAGGAGTGGGGGGAATGGGAGGTGCACATGTGGGGGAGGGGAATGAGAGAGGTGCACATGTGGGGGAGGGGGATGAGAGAGGTGCACATGTGGGGGAGGGGGATGAGAGGTGTGCACATGTGGGGGAGGGGAATGAGAGAGGTGCACATGTGGGGGAGGGGGATGAGAGATGTGCACATGTGGGGGAGGGGGATGAGAGATGTGCACATGGGGGGGATGAGAGAGGTGCACATGGGGAGGGGAATGAGAGAGGTGCACATGTGGGGGAGGGGAATGAGAGAGGTGCACATGTGGGGGAGGGGGATGAGAGAGGTGCACATGTGGGGGAGGGGGATGAGAGATGTGCACATGTGGGGGAGGGGGATGAGAGAGGTGCACATGTGGGGGAGGGGGATGAGAGAGGTGCACATGTGGGGGAGGGGGATGAGAGAGGTGCACATGTGGGGGAGGGGGATGAGAGAGGTGCACATGTGGGGGAGGGGGATGAGAGAGGTGCACATGTGGGGGAGGGGGATGAGAGAGGTGCACATGTGGGGGAGGGGGATGAGAGAGGTGCACATGTGGGGGAGGGGGAATGAGAGGTGCACATGTGGGGGAGGGGGAATGAGAGAGGTGCACATGTGGGGGAGGGGGATGAGAGGTGCACATGTGGGGGAGGGGGATGAGAGAGGTGCACATGTGGGGGAGGGGGATGAGAGAGGTGCACATGTGGGGGAGGGGGATGAGAGAGGTGCACATGTGGGGGAGGGGGATGAGAGAGGGGCACATGTGGGGGAGGGGGATGAGAGATGTGCACATGGGGGGGTGAGAGCTGCACATGGGGGAATTGGGAGAAAATGAGCTGCACATGGGGGAATTGGGAGTAGGGGGATAATGAGCTGCACATAATGAATGTGGGGTGGGGGACAGTAAATGATAAATGATGATGGGGTGGGGAGAGCAGGACATGATATAATGAATTGGGGCAGGGGGTGCATGTAAATAATGAATGCGGGGAGCAGGAAGTATAGAGTAGGGGGCGTTGCGGATGCAGGAGTGTAACTGGTAACAAATTGGCGGAAAGAGTAGAGGTTCTAATTAAATTATATATTAAGTGCCTATTTACAGTTAATGGGGGCACCGTGGTGGATTACAATTTATATTTGGAATGGTAGGTTGTATAATAACTAACCATATATTGATGGTGGATGCACGTCTGTATTCAGCTGCGTAATGTAGAAGTTGGGGAATGTGCTCTAGATAACTGTGTTATTTTATGCAGAGACGAGTCCTGGCTGGAAGACGTGATGGCGGTCTGTGCTGGATGAAGGAGAAAAGCGTAGCTGAAGGACTTCACCTAGAGACGTCACCAGTGAGTCAGTGTATTACATGTACACTTACACTATATACTATGTACCGGGCTCCTGTGTATAATGTCACTGGTGATCACTGTATTACCTGTACACTGACACTATATACAGAGCTCCTGTGTATAATGTCACTGGTGATCACTAGATTACCTGGACACTTACATTATACATACCATGTATAGAGCTCCCGTGCATAATGACACTTATGGTAATATTAGTAATGTGGTGGTAATATTAGTAATGTGGTGGTAATATGTGGTCTGGTCATGGTGTGGCAGTTTTTCCCCCTTCTGTGTGGTATTATTCGGTCACTATGTTGTGGTAATATGTGGTCTGGTCATGGTGTGGCAGTATTCCCTGTATGTGGTATTATTGGTCATTTTTAAAAAAAAATGTATATGACACATTCCCTTAAAGAAAACTAAATAAAAATATATCTAAAAAGAGTATTGGATATTTTAAGAAAATTTTAATAGGTTAGAGTAGGGCCCTGCCAGAAGAGTCTACCTTATCGTGGTGGCGGCTTTAAAAATCTTTTGGCCAAAACAAAAGCTGATGGCTATGCATGTGGCACCGTCTGGTGGCAGCGACGTGGACGAGCGCCAGGATTCTGCAGGGATCGCATGGGGGTAAGTATAACAAGTTTTATTTGTTTTAAATACAAGTAGTTAACTAGGAGTGGGGGGGGTTGAGAGATGCACATGGGGGGGGTTGAGAGATGCACATGGGGGGGGTTGAGAGATGCACATGGGGGGGGTTGAGAGATGCACATGGGGGGGTTGAGAGATGCACATGGGGGGGATGAGAGCTGCACATGGGGGGGATGAGAGCTGCACATGGGGGGGATGAGAGCTGCACATGGGGGGGATGAGAGCTGCACATGGGGGGGATGAGAGCTGCACATGGGGGGGGTTATGTTTAGATAACTTTGTTGCCTTATGAAGCGCAGGGGGGGGGGGCCCAAAAAATTTCTTGCACAGGGGCCCACTACAGTCTGTGTCCGCCCCTGGGCCTCCACGTGCCTGTATGACCTCCCTGCAACGCCTGGGCATGCTCCTGATGAGGCTGAGTATTGTGTGTGGCCTCCACGTGCCTGTATGACCTCCCTACAACGCCTGGGCATGCTCCTCATGAGGCTGAGTATTGTGTGTGGCCTCCACGTGCCTGTATGACCTCCCTACAACGCCAGGGCATGCTCCTGATAAGGCTGAGTATTGTGTGTGGCCTCCACGTGCCTGTATGACCTCCCTACAACGCCTGGGCATGCTCCTGATGAGGCTGAGTATTGTGTGTGGCCTCCACGTGCCTGTATGACCTCCCTACAACGCCTGGGCATGCTCCTGATGAGGCTGAGTATTGTGCGTGGCCTCCACGTGCCTGTGTGACCTCCCTACAACGCCTGGGCATGCTCCTGATGAGGCTGAGTATTGTGTGTGGCCTCCACGTGCCTGTATGACCTCCCTACAACGCCAGGGCATGCTCATGATGAGGTTGAGTATTGTGTGTGGCCTCCACGTGCCTGTATGACCTCCCTACAATGCCTGGGCATGCTCCTGATGAGGCTCAGTATTGTGTGTTGCCTCCACATGCCTGTATGACCTCCCTACAACGCCTGCGCATGCTCCTGATGAGGCTGAGTATTGTGTGTGGCCTCCACGTCCCTGTATGACCTCCCTACAACGCCTGGGCATGCTCCTGATGAGGCTGAGTATTGTGTGTGGCCTCCACGTGCCTGTATGACCTCCCTACAACGCCTGGACATGCTCCTGATGAGGCTGAGTATTGTGTGTGGCCTCCACTTGCCTGTATGACCTCCCTGCAATGCCTGGGCATGCTCCTGATGAGGCTGAGTATTGTGTGTGGCCTCCACGTGCCTGTGTGACCTCCCTACACCGCCTGGGCATGCTCCTGATGAGGCTGAGTATTGCGTGTGGCCTCCACGTGCCTGTATGACCTCCCTACAACGCCTGGGCATGCTCCTGATGAGGCTGAGTATTGTGTGTGGCCTCCACGTGCCTGTATGACCTCCCTACAATGCCTGGGCATGTGTGACACCCCAGGGGTCTGGTTGCCACAGTGATAGAGATATTACGTCAGAGAGCAGGTGGGAGGTCATTTGGTCAGGGATCCTGTGCATGCCACACCTCCTGCCCAGTCTTGGGAGGGGAAGAACTTCCCCTATATAAACCCGGGGCTGAAGCAGGGTTAGGAGTCAAGGAGAGTAGAGACAAGAAACAGTCATAGGAAGAAACAGCAGGAGCTCAGTGGGAGCAATACTACTACGAGTCAGGGGCTGGCAGCTGCAGAGCTCGCCCTGACTGAGAAGCTTTCTTACCGGACCCGGCGTCCGAGGCTGTGGGGACTAACTCCTACCCAGCAGCAGAAGCCGACCGGCAGGGGATTTCAGGTCCTCAGGCCCAGAAACCCGAAGGCACGGTCACACGCGTGGGACCAGCACCGCCATCGTGGAGCGGAAGCCATTAGAAGGCCCCGAGTCACCGGCCATACGGGTGAGCACCACACGGTACACTCAGGGACGTGGGCTACTTATATCCGCTTCTAGCAAGGTAGCCAGAAGAGTACAGTCAGTTTGGGAGGCCTACAACTCCGCCTGGCCAGGGGAGATCCCATCTGCTCAAGGACTGACCAGGCCCCGTTCGCTAGCAAGTACTCCGGGAGGGTCTATCGTTGTTACCAGTAAAGACCCTGAATTACACCGCACCGTCTCTGAGTGGTTCCTGCTACCCCCATCTTCCACGTCGGCTGCCCTGAGGCCATACCCCTACCGTTGGGGGTTATACTATCACGCTGCACAATTCTACACCGGCCTCAGCGGTCTGCCCTGCAGCGGCAGCTCCATAGCTGCAAGTCAACGGGTGGCGTAGTCGACACTCAAATAACATCTATCAAGACTGCCACACACTGAGTTTGACTCCCTGGGCACGGACGGGTCCCTGCCACTCGGAGACTACAACCCTCATCTGATCCGGTTCCGGGTAAGCCCCCGTGCGCGAAACGCTGCGCGACACAGCAGGCCCAGGGGCGCGTCAACTTTGGCGTAGTCGGCAGGATTTCGTGCCCGCAACCACCGGGTACTGCGTGCCTGAAAAGCAAAGACTGTTCAAACTTACCAGTGGTGAGGTTTCCCGCCATCCGGCGCCATCTTCTGCCTTCTTCCCGCCATCCGCAAGTTTTCCCGCCATCCGGCGCCATCTTCGGCCTTCTTCCCGCCATCCGTGGAGTTTTCCCGCCATTGGACGCCATCTTGAGGACGCCGCGCGGGAAGAAAAGGGGCGTGGACTTCGAAAGCGCGCGAGAACTGAAGCCCCGCCTCACGTCCGGACGTTGCGTAAGGTCCTGGAAGGAGCCCAGCAGACGCCGACGTCACCGGAGCGCGACGGAAGGTCCTCAACCCTGACGATCTACTGCGGAGCCGCGGCCTACGGAACAGGATCATCGCAAGGTAGGCCACGGTCCACTAGGGGGGAGGAAGATGTCGGATACGGAGGAGAGCTTCACTGCCTCAACCCCCGCCAGCGCCACCGCTGCTGCAGTTATGCCCTTCACCATGCCCTATATCCCGGGAGCAGCTTGGCTACCCCAGTACTCAGGGGAGTCACATACCCTGCATGACTTTAGAGAAAAGCTGGATAGCCTCTTCCAGGTGTACCCCCTCACAGAAGAGCAAAAAGTGAGCATCCTGGTGGCCCAACTAACCGGGGCAGCTAAAAGGGAAGTAAAATCCTGGCCACCTGGGAGGAAGACTGTCGCAGGGATACTAACCCGGCTGAAGGATACCTTTGATACCCGCACCTCAGCCGAGATTAAGCTTAGATTCTACGGGTGCAAGCAGCGAGCGCATGAGAGTATAAGGGACTATGCACTAAACCTACAAGAGGCCCTAAGGGCCATTAAGCAGACCGACCCTGATGGAGTGGGAAACGAGGACAGGCTGTTGACTGAACAATTTATAGAGGGACTGTATTGTAATGCCCACCGAACCCAGTTGCGGGCGATGGCCTTACAGGATCCCCATCTGGGCTTTGCACAGTTCAAGGACAGAGCCATCCGGGTGCTCCGAGAACCGGCACCGGGTGGCGTTATGACCCACAGGCGCCCAGCTATTACTTACCACAAGGAGGCGGCGCCCTTGTCGGCAGGGCCTGTGGGAGCTGATGCGCAGGCTTTGGACAATGACCCGGCTCCAGACCTACACCATCAGGTCCAAGAGCTAGCTAAGAGCGTTGCTGCGCTAACCCGAACTGTGCAGTCTTTACAGGTTTCCACCCCAGGGAAGATCCAGCTGGCATCCGGACCGGAGGACATCCCGTGGCGTCGACCAAGGAGGACCCCACCGGCCAGAGGAAGACCCAGTGACCGATACAGCGAGGACGGACGACCCATCTGCCGCCGCTGCAATCAACCCGGACATATGGCAAGGTACTGTTCTTTAAACGGGCACAACCTGGGGTAGAGGGCCAACCCCCAGGAAAAAGATCACCAGGCCCATCGAACTGGCGCGACAGATATGTGGGAGGACGTCCAGTCTTGCCGGTGGTACTGGATGGCATTCCCATGAGTGCCCTACTGGACACCGGGTCGCAGGTCACCACCATCCCGTACGTGCTCTTTAAGCAGTACTGGAATGACTCGGATATTACCCGCTACCCTGACGACGACTTGAGTATCATCGCCAGCAATGGCCAGCCCGTGCCACAGATCGGATTTAAAGAGGTGACCATCAAAATCGGTAGAGTCGAACTGGCAGGACAGGGACTGATCATTGTAGATATTGACAAACATGAGAGTCACCCAAAAATAACTCTAGGAACTAATGTAATTGAAAATTGTCTTGCAGAGGTGATTTTCTTTTTACAGCAGGTTGCCAAGAACACCAGCTCCGGCGAGCAGCGGGTGCTCCAGAAAGAGATCCGGGCACTGATGCGACGGCAACAGGTGGAACTCTCCGGCGGTGAGATTGGTAGCGTAAGAATGTGTGACCCTTTTCCTATTGCCATGCCCCCAAAAAGTGAAATGATGATTTGGTGCCGGGCAGCTATTGGACTGAGAGGTAGGGATTACCAGGCAATGGTAGAACCAGTTTACTCAGACAGTAGGCCCACCATTTTGACAGCACGGGGGGTGGTTGATGTACGCCATGGGAGGGTGCCCGTTCGCATAATAAATATCGGGGAGAGGGAAGTGTACCTGCCCCGGTATGCCACGCTAGCCAAATTATATACCATTAACCAAAATTCTATACAATCTGTGGAACCCTTGCCTCCATCTCACCCGGAGGAAGGTAACGGCTCTAAGAAAAACATGGAGGACTGGTGTCAGCAACTACATCTGGGTACTGACTCCACTCCCTCACACCAGAAACAAGGAGTCTATCGGGTGGTTCAGGAGTACGAGAGAGTGTTCAGTAAACACCCGTTAGACTTCGGGCGAGTCAAGGGGGTAGAACACCACATCCACACGGGAGACCATCCTCCTATAAAAGAGAGGTATCGACCCGTACCCCCTGCCCCATACCAACACGCCAAGGGGATGCTTAGAGACATGAAGGAGGCTGGGGTGATCAGGGATAGCTGTAGCCCCTGGGCAGCTCCACTAGTCTTAGTCAGAAAAAAAGACAACACCATGAGGATGTGTGTAGATTACCGGAAAATCAACCGTATCACACACAAGGATGCGTACCCCTTACCAAGGATAGAGGAGTCATTGGCTGCTTTAAGATCTGCTAACTTCTTCTCTACCTTGGATCTCACTAGCGGGTACTGGCAGGTTCCTGTAGCAGAGGCGGACCGGGAGAAGACCGCATTCACCACCCCGATGGGACTTAGCGAGTTCACCTGCATGCCGTTCGGACTCTGCAACGCACCAGGAACCTTCCAACGACTAATGGAGTGTTGTCTGGGCCACAGAAACTTCGAGATGGTCTTGTTGTACCTGGACGATGTCATCGTATATTCCAAGACATATGAGGACCACCTGAAACACCTGGCGGAAGTGTTCGAAGCTCTGGCGAGATACGGCCTAAAGGTGAAACCCTCCAAGTGTCACCTCCTGAAACCAAAGGTGCAGTACCTGGGACACGTGGTGAGCGCTGACGGAGTGGCTCCCGACCCTGATAAGATCACCGCAATTAAGGAATGGCCAAGCCCCTCCAGCGTAAAAGAAGTGCGGCAGTTCCTCGGGTTGGTAGGCTACTACCGAAGGTTTATTCCCGGTTTCACCAAAAAGGCAGCACCTATGCAGGACCTCCTGATAGGCCAGTCCCGGAAGGCCAAGAACCAGAAGCCGCCCTTCAAATGGGAGGAGCTGGAAGAAGAGTCCTTCCGCCAGCTGAAGATGGCCCTCACGGGGGACGAAATCCTGGCGTACCCGGATTATAGCCAGCCCTTTATCCTCTACACCGACGCCAGTAACATCGGGCTAGGAGCCGTACTGTCCCAGATCCAGCAGGGAAAGGAACGAGTAATCGCCTACGCCAGCCGAAAACTGCGACCCACCGAAAGGAACCCCGAGAATTACAGCTCATTTAAGCTAGAGTTCCTGGCCGTAGTATGGGCAGTCACCGAGCGCTTTAAGCATTACCTCGCTTCTTCCCGGTTCACCGTGTACAAGGATAACAACCCGTTGACACACCTGGACACGGCAAGACTCGGTGCCCTGGAGCAGAGGTGGATGGCCCGTCTGTCCAACTACGAGTTCACAATCAAATACCGGGCCGGACGCTCCAATACCAACGCGGATGCCCTGTCCAGGATGCCCAACCTGCCGGACGAAGGAGAAGATCCGGAGGGACTGGAAGAAGTTGAACTCCCTGCGTTCCACCGTCATGGGACTATCCAGTATTCCCACTGGGTAAGGAGTAAGCAGGCTGCTACGTTGAACCCCTTACCTCACTACAACTGGGCGGAAACGCAAGACAGCGACCCTGCCGTCCGACTGGTGAAGGAGATGCTGACTCGCCCGGAGGCTTGCCTTGAACCAGACGCTCCGGAGGAAGCCAAACAACTATGGGCAGAGAAGAGTCGACTGTTCCTTTACAAGGGGAAGTTGTGCCGCAGAATGGTTAACTCCCGGACGCATGAACTACTCTGGCAAGTAGTGGTGCCACGAAGAGACGCAGCCATGGTGATGGAGGCATACCACGACGGAGCTGGACACTTCGGGTGGAAGAAGCTGGAGTTCCTGCTGCGCGAGCGATTCCACTGGGTAGGCATGAGGGGAACCATTGAGAAGTGGTGCAGAGACTGTGGCCCGTGCAACCTGAGAAGGAAGGACCGTGCCAGCCAGAAGACTCCCCTGCAGTCCATCGTCACCCGGCAACCGTTGGAACTGGTAGCCTTGGATCATGTAAAACTGACCCCAAGCAGAAGTGGCTACGTCTACGCGTTAACCATCGTGGATCATTACTCCCGGTTCTTGGTTGTCGTCCCCGTCAAGGACTTAACGGCTCAAACAGCAGCTAGAGCCTTCCAGCAGCACTTTTGCCGTCCACACGGGTACCCGGACCAAGTGCTGACGGACCAGGGACCTGCCTTTGAAGCGGAGGTCTTCCAGGAATTCTGCAATCTGTATGGCTGCCGGAAGATAAGGACGACACCCTACCATCCGCAAACTAATGGACTTTGTGAGAAAATGAACCAGGTGGTAATGGATCTTTTAAAAACGTTGCCCCTGGAAGAACGCAGTCTGTGGCCTGAGAAGTTGCCCGATCTGGTGGACCTATACAACCACATCCCGGTAGGTTCCACCAACTGTACCCCGGCTTACCTAATGAGGGCAAGACCTGGTAAGTTACCTGTTGACCTGGAAATGGGAGTCCTGACACCCGAGGACACTTCACCAGAAACAGACTGGGACACAGAGAGGCAGCAGCAGTACCGGAGAATACAGGAGAGCGTGGAGCGAAGTCTCTGTCAGGCTAGGGAAAGACAAGAGAAAACTTACAACCAGTATGCTCCCGCTGTTCCCCTGGTACCCGGAGAGCAGGTCTTGAAGAGGAAGAGACGGCTCCACAAGTTGGACGACCAGTGGGAAAAGGACCCGTACACCGTACTGCCCTCAAGCCACGAGAACCCGAAGGTTTGTACCATCAGTAAAGACGGAGGGGAAACCACAGCTATTGTATCCCGGGACCACCTGAAGAAGTGTCCCGAACAACTGAGGAACCCTGAAGAGGAACAAGAAGACCATCGACCCGTAGAGGAAAGGGAAGATATGGTTAGTACTGTGCTCGGGGACTTCCCTCGGTCTTGGACTCAAGTCAATGGTGCAGTTGTGGTACCTGTACTCACCTTCCTCCAACCAGCATCCCAAGCACCTACGGAGCAACAGGTAGAGCTGGAAGAACAGCCGGTCCAGGAGGCAGAAGACCCCACACCCGCAGACCAGGAGGATCAACCCTCTGCTTGCAGTGAGCCTGCCATATCCCTAGTGAGCCAAAGAGCCGGTAGACAGCTGCCCAGTTTACCCTTGACAGCTCCTACACCCTGTAGTTCAGGGCTAGGCAGTCAGCTCCGTAGGTCCACTAGGGCCACTAGAGGCCAGTTACCCGCACGGTGGAGGATTTGAAGTGTATAAATTGTTTTATTTATGTTTACCTGTGTATTGTTGCTTGTGTATAATTTTGTGTTTCTAGTTATTTGTAGGAGTCCTTGGTGGATTTACCGGGAATCCTGTGTACATAGTTGGAGCGTAACCCAGGACGGACTAAAGACTGTTAAGGACTCGGGGTAGGACAGACCCCCTACCTGGTTACGTCTCCCTGTTTTGGTGAAATGGACACCTTGCTTTTCTTCAAAGACTGCACCCGGTTGCGGACACGCCGTAACCATCTTATGTGTTTTTCTTATTGTATTGTTATTGTTATACCTTGTTATGTTTTTCTAAAAATATGTTTAGTCCCGGAGTACTAAATTTCACTAGGGGGGAATGTGACACCCCAGGGGTCTGGTTGCCACAGTGATAGAGATATTACGTCTGAGAGCAGGTGGGAGGTCCTTTGGTCAGGGATCCTGTGCATGCCACACCTCCTGCCCAGTCTTGGGAGGGGAAGAACTTCCCCTATATAAACCCGGGGCTGAAGCAGGGTTAGGAGTCAAGGAGAGTAGAGACAAGAAACAGTCATAGGAAGAAACAGCAGGAGCTCAGTGGGAGCAATACTACTACGAGTCAGGGGCTGGCAGCTGCAGAGCTCGCCCTGACTGAGAAGCTTTCTTACCGGACCCGGCGTCCGAGGCTGTGGGGACTAACTCTTACCCAGCAGCAGAAGCCGACCGGCAGGGGATTTCAGGTCCTCAGGCCCAGAAACCCGAAGGCACGGTCACACGCGTGGGACCAGCACCGCCATCGTGGAGCGGAAGCCATTAGAAGGCCCCGAGTCACCGGCCATACGGGTGAGCACCACACGGTACACTCAGGGACGTGGGCTACTTATATCCGCTTCTAGCAAGGTAGCCAGAAGAGTACAGTCAGTTTGGGAGGCCTACAACTCCGCCTGGCCAGGGGAGATCCCATCTGCTCAAGGACTGACCAGGCCCCGTTCGCTAGCAAGTACTCCGGGAGGGTCTATCGTTGTTACCAGTAAAGACCCTGAATTACACCGCACCGTCTCTGAGTGGTTCCTGCTACCCCCATCTTCCACGTCGGCTGCCCTGAGGCCATACCCCTCCCGTTGGGGGTTATACTATCACGCTGCACAATTCTACACTGGCCTCAGCGGTCTGCCCTGCAGCGGCAGCTCCATAGCTGCAAGTCAACGGGTGGCGTAGTCGACACTCAAATAACATCTATCAAGATTGCCACACACTGAGTTTGACTCCCTGGGCACGGACCGGGTCCCTGCCACTCGGAGACTACAACCCTCATCTGATCCGGTTCCGGGTAAGCCCCCGTGCGCGAGACGCTGCGCGACACAGCAGGCCCAGGGGCGCGTCACATGCTCCTGATGAGGCTGAGTATTGTGTGTGGCCTCCACGTGCCTGTATGACCTCCCTACAACGCCTGGGCACGCTCCTGATGAGGCTGAGTATTGTGTGTGGCCTCCACGTGCCTGTATGACCTCCCTACAACGCCTGGGCATGCTCCTGATGAGGCTGAGTATGGTGTGTGGCCTCCACGTGCCTGTATGACCTCCCTACAACGCCTGGGCATGCTCCTGATGAGGCTGAGTATTGTGTGTGGCCTCCACGTGCCTGTATGACCTCCCTACAACGCCTGGGCATGCTGCTGATGAGGCTGAGTATTGTGTGTGGCCTCCACGTGCCTGTATGACCTCCCTACATCGCCTGGGCATGCTCCTGATGAGGCTGAGTATTGTGTGTGGCCTCCACGTGCCTGTATGACCTCCCTACAACGCCTGTGTAGCACCCTGAGGATTCGGCTCCTACAGGGGTATTGCACCTCAACCCAGAGGTGTGATATTCCACTCCCGGGTAAGGATGGAGTGTGGAACTGAGCTCAGTTAGCTGCATGCACTACACACATCCCATTTCCGGGGAACAGACCGATGGTACTCCCACTAGAGAAATGTGCAGGTACGACAGTGTCTGTTCCTGGCTGGAGTGGGAGGGGGGTGGAACATCCCAGTAGTGTAGGGGCAGATAGGGGGAGCAGCCTGGGTAAAGTTAGGAGCTCATTGGGTGCTGGTCACCTGAGCTCACACATAGAGGGAGTATATAAAGTGGGCACCATCTTAGATCAGGGTCTTTGTAGAGGAAGAGAGCAGAGGAGAAGAGCAGCTCCAAGGCCAAGAGAGAGAGAGAGGAGAAAGAAAGACCCAGAGGGGGAGAAAGAAGGAACTCCAAGAGCCCAAATTAGACCAGAGGGTGAAGAGTTGGCAACAGGGTACCGGATCCCAAGCTGGCAGAGGCTACAGCACACCTTAGCCAGGAACCGGAGGTCGTGGGCAGGATCTGCCACGATCACCCACTAAATCCACCCGGAAGGCAGACCACGAATAGGTTCAGGGAACCCAGAGACAAGGGTTTACCACCAAGAGGCCCGAGGGAGCCGGACATAGGTGGATCCCTGGTGGGGAAGGCCAGAGAAGAGGACAGGACAGAAAGGGAGCTCAGGACCACGCTCCAGAATCACCTGGGGGTTGGCCGAGTCCAGGACCTGGTGGACGCAGCACGGCTCGGGTGGTCACTTAAGGCCGGAGTGACCAGAACAACTGCAGTAAGTAAACAAACCCTGAACTGCACAGCCCGACTCTGAGTCTCATTTCCATCCCCGCTGCACCACCACAACCCCCATCCTCTGCAACTGACCCCCTGAGGCTATACCCCTCCCGTTGGGGGTTATACTACCTGAGCTGCACATACATCACCAGCCTCAGCGGACCCTGCTGCAGCGGCGGCCGTATTGACCGCAATTCAACGGGTGGCGTAGTCGACACAAAAGAACATCTAGTAACATCATAAGGACTGCCACACACTGAGTTTGACACCCTGGGCACGGACCGGGTCACAGCCACTCGGAGACTACAACCCCCATCTGATCCGGCTCCGGGTATCCCTAACAGCACTGGCCCAGGGGGCGCGTCACCTGGGCATGCTCCTGATGAGGCTGAGTATTGTGTGTGGCCTCCACGTGCCTGTATGACCTCCCTATAACGCCTGGGCATGCTCCTGATGAGGCTGAGTATTGTGTGTGGCCTCCACGTGCCTGTATGACCTCCCTACAACGCCTGGGCATGCTTCTGATGAGGCTGAGTATTGTGTGTGGCCTCCACGTGCCTGTATGACCTCCCTACAACGCCTGGGCATGCTCCTGATGAGGCTGAGTATTGTGTGTGGCCTCCACGTGCCTGTATGACCTCCCTACAACGCCTGGGCATGCTCCTGATGAGGTTGAGTATTGTGTGTGGCCTCCACGTGCCTGTATGACCTCCCTACAACGCCTGGGCATGTTCCTGATGAGGCTGAGTATTGTGTGTGGCCTCCACGTGCCTGTATGACCTCCCTACAACGCCTGGACATGCTCCTGATGAGGCTGAGTATTGTGTGTGGCCTCCACGTGCCTGTATGACCTCCCTACAACGCCTGGACATGCTCCTGATGAGGCTGAGTATTGTGTGTGGCCTCCATGTGCCTGTATGACCTCCCTACAACGCCTGGGCATGCTCCTGATGAGGCTGAGTATTGTGTTTGGCCTCCACGTGCCTGTATGACCTCCCTACAATGCCTGGGCATGCTCCTGATGAGGCTGAGTATTGTGTGTGGCCTCCACGTGCCTGCATGACCTCCCTACAACGCCTGGGCATGCTCCTGATGAGGCTGAGTATTGTATGTGGCCTCCACGTGCCTGTATGACCTCCCTGCAACGCCTGGGCATGCTCCTGATGAGGCTGAGTATTGTGTGTGGCCTCCACGTGCCTGTATGGCCTCCCTACAATGCCTGGGCATGCTCTTGATAAGGTTGCGGATGGTCTCCTGTGGGATCTCCTCCCAGACCTGGACTAAAGCATCCGCCAACTCCTCGACAGTCTGTGGTGCAACGTGACATTGGTGGATGGAGCGAGACATGATGTCCCAGATAAGCTCAATCGGATTCAGGTCTGGGGAACGGGCGGCCAGTCCATAGCTTCAATGCCTTCATCTTGCAGGAACTGCTGACACACTCCAGCCACATGAGGTCTGGCATTGTCCTGCATTAGGAGGAACCCAGGGCCAACCGCACCAGCATATGGTCTCACAAGGGGTCTGAGGATCTCATCTCGGTATCTAATGGCAGTCAGGCTACTTCTGGCGAGCACATGGAGGGCTGTGCGGCCCTCCAAAGAAATGCCACCCCACACCATTACTGACCCACTGCCAAACCGGTCATGCTGAAGGATGTTGCAGGCAGCAGATCGCTCTCCACGGTGTCTCCAGACTCTGTTACGTCTGTCACATGTGCTCAGTGTGAACCTGCTTTCATCTGTGAAGAGCACAGGGCGCCAGTGGTGACTGTGCCAATCCTGGTGTTCTGTGGCAAATGCGAAGCGTCCTGCACGGTGTTGGGCTGCGAGCACAACCCCCATCTGTGGACGTCGGGCCCTCATACCACCCTCATGGAGTCGGTTTCTAACCATTTGTAAAGAGACATGCACATTTGTGGCCTGCTGGAGGTCATTTTGCAGGGCTCTGGCAGTGCTCCTCCTGTTCCTCCTTGCACAAAGGCGGAGGTAGCGGTCCTGCTGCTGGGTTGTTACCCTCCTACGGCCCCCTCCACGTCTCCTGGTGTACTGGCCTGTCTCCTGGTAGCGCCTCCAGCCTCTGGACACTACGCTGACAGACACAGCAAACCTTCTTGCCACATCTCGCATTGATGTGCCATCCTGGATGAGCTGCACTACCTGAGCAACTTCTGTGGGTTGTAGAGTCCGTCTCATGCTACCACGAGTGTGAAAGCCCAACCAACATTCAAAAGTGACCAAAACATCAGCCAGAAAGCATTGGTACTGAGATGTGGTCTGTGGTCCCCACCTGCTGAACCACTCCTTTATTGAGGGGGTCTTGATAATTGCTAATAATTTCCATCTATTGTCTATTCCATTTGCACAACAGCAGGTGAATTGATTGTCAATCAGTGTTGCATCCTAAGTGGACAGTTTGATTTCACAGAAGTTTCATTTACTTGGAGTTATATTCTGCTGTTTAAGTCTTCTCTTTATTTTTTTGAGCAGTATATATACAGTGCATTGGAAGGTGGTGTGTATGCCGTACGCTCACTGCTAGCTTGCTGATAACTACTTAGTGAGAACAGCCTGCAGCCTCCTATATTGATCGTCGGCCAATCGTGCAATTGTCTGGATGTTAGGGGGCAACAGAGAGCTGTTTGCTCAAGAGATCACAGTGGGTGGTCTGTGTGAGTAATCGGGATCCTGTGAATCCCTAACACTCCTCTTCCCACAATCGCATATAAGATTTCTCCTGTGCATCCCCCTACAGGGTCCTCACTCCACCATACCTCTACACGACCAGCTCTACCCTCACCTACTATATCCTCACCCATCCCTTGTAGATTGTGAGCTCTCGTGGGCAGAGTCCTTGCTCCACCATACCTCTACACGACCAGCTCTACCCTCACCTACTGTATCCTCACCCATCCCTTGTAGATTGTGAGCACTCGCGGGCAGGGTCCTCGCTCCACCATACCTCTACACGACCAGCTCTACCCTCACCTACTGTATCCTCACCCATCCCTTGTAGATTGTGAGCACTCGCGGGCAGGGTCCTCGCTCAACCATACCGCTCCACGACCAGCTCTACCCTCACCTACTGTATCCTCCACCATCCCCTGTAGACTGTGAGCCCTCGCGGGCAGGGTCCTCGCTGCACCATACCGCTGTACGACCAGCTCTACCCTCACCTACTGTATCCTCACCCATCCCCTGTAGATTGTGAGCCCTCGCGGGCAGAGTCCTCGCTCCACCATACCTCTACACGACCAGCTCTGCCCTCACCTACTGTATCCTCACCCATCTCTTGTAGACTGTGAGCCCTCACGGGCAGGGTCCTCGCTCCACCATACCGCTGCACGACCAGCTCTACCCTCACCTACTGTATACTCACCCATCCCTTGTAGACTGTGAGCACTCGCGGGCAGGGTCCTCGCTCAACCATACCGCTCCATGACCAGCTCTACCCTCACCTACTGTATCCTCCACCATCCCCTGTAGACTGTGAGCCCTCGCAGGCAGGGTCCTCGCTCCACCATACTGCTGCACGACCAGCTCTACCCTCACCTACTGTATCCTCACCCATCCCTTGTAGACTGTGAGCCCTCGCGGGCAGGGTCCTCGCTCCACCATACCTCTACACGACCAGCTCTGCCCTCACCTACTGTATCCTCACCCATCCCTTGTAGACTGTGAGCCTTCGCGGGCAGGGTCCTCGCTCCACCATACCTCTACACGACCAGCTCTGCCCTTACCTACTGTATCCTCACCCATCCCCTGTAGACTGTGAGCCCTCGCAGGCAGGGTCCTCGCTCCACCATACCGTTGCACGACCAGCTCTTCCCTCACCTACTATATCCTCTCCCATCCCCTGTAGATTGTGAACCCTCGAGGGCAGGGTCCTCGCTCAACCATACCTCTACACGACCAGCTCTGCCCTCACCTACTGTATCCTCACCCATCCCTTGTAGACTGTGAGCCCTCGCGGGCAGGGTCCTCGCTCCACCATACCTCTACACGACCAGCTCTGCCCTCACCTACTGTATCCTCACCCATCCCCTGTAGACTGTGAGCCCTCGCAGGCAGGGTCCTCGCTCCACCATACCGCTGCACGATCAGCTCTACCCTCACCTACTGTATCCTCACCCATCCCTTGTAGACTGTAAGCCCTCGCAGGCAGGGTCCTCGCTCCACCATACCTCTACACGATCAGCTCTACCCTCACCTACTGTATCCTCACCCATCCCTTGTAGACTGTGAGCCCTCGCGGGCAGGGTCCTTGCTCCACCATACCGCTGCACGACCAGCTCTACCCTCACCTACTGTATCCTCACCCATCCCCTGTAGATTGTGAGCCCTCGCGGGCAGGGTCCTCACTCCATCATACCTCTACACGACCAGCTCTGCCCTCACCTACTGTATCCTCACCCATCCCTTGTAGACTGTGAGCCCTCGCGGGCAGGGTCCTCGCTCCACCATACCTCTACACGACCAGCTCTACCCTCACCTACTGTATCCTCACCCATCCCCTGTAGACTGTGAGCCCTCGCGGGCAGGGTCCTCGCTCCACCATACCGCTGCACGATCAGCTCTACCCTCACCTACTGTATCCTCACCCATCCCTTGTAGACTGTGAGCCCTCGCAGGCAGGGTCCTCGCTCCACCATACTGCTGCACGACCAGCTCTACCCTCACTTACTGTATCCTCACCCATCCCTTGTAGACTGTGAGCCCTCGCAGGCAGGGTCTTCGCTCCACCATACTGCTGCACGGCCAGCTCTGCCCTCACCTACTGTATCCTCACCCATCCCCTGTAGACTGTGAGCCCTCGCGGGCAGTGTTCTCGCTCAACCTTACCTGTGCACGACCAGCTCTGCCCTCACCTACTGTATCCTCACCCATCCCTTGTAGACTGTGAGCCCTCGCAGGCAGGGTCCTCGCTCCACCATACCTCTACACGACCAGCTCTGCCCTCACCTACTGTATCCTCACCCATCCCTTGTAGACTGTGAGCCCTCGCGGGCAGGGTCCTCGCTCCACCATACCTCTACACGACCAGCTCTGCCCTCACCTACTGTATCCTCACCCATCCCTTCTAGACTGTGAGCCCTCGCGGACAGGGTTCTCGCTCCACCATACCTCTGCACAACCAGCTCTACCCTCACCCACTGTATCCTCACCCATCCCTTGTAGATTGTGAGCCCTTGCGGGCAGGGTCCTCGCTCCACCATACCTCTACACGACCAGCTCTGCCCTCACCCACTGTATCCTCACCTATCCCCTGTAGATTGTGAGCCCTCGCGGGCAGAGTCCTTGCTCCATCATACCGCTGCATGACCAGCTCTGCCCTCACCTTCTGTATCCTCACCCATCCCTTGTAGACTGTGAGCCCTCACGGGCAGGGTCCTCGCTCCACCATACCGCTGCATGACCAGCTCTACCCTCACCTACTGTATCCTCACTATTTTGGAGGTTTCTGTGGGATTTTTTGTCATTCATCCAGGAAAGCATTTGTGGGGTCAGACCCTGATGTTGGGGGAAGTCGGGCTCTCAATCTCCATTATACATTGGGGTTGGGGTCCGGGCTCTGTGCGGCCGCTCATGTTCTCCTCCAGGTCTGTGTGGTCCTTATTCACTGGGCGCAGTCATGGGGAACACATAAGGGTCTTCCCCAAACTGTTCCCACAAAGCTGAAGCTACAATTGTCCACAACGTCTTGTGATGAAGATTAAGATTCCCCATCACTGGAGCTGAGGGTCCGCAGTCGCCCCCTGATACAGCCCCTAGCATTATCCCCCTCCACCATCTGTAAGGCCGTTATACACCGGGGCAATGGACTGAATGAAGCAGATTACAAGGGGTATTTTTGTCCTTCGGGTACTTATTGTACATAGTGGTGGTAGTAGTACATCCTGCTGGGTGTGATCGGCTGCCATTGTAGTTTGGGTATATATCGGGTGTCGGCTTCATCTAAAACTCAGTAAATAATTCTATTGTTACAGAAATTGGAGCTGAAGGTAAAGAAAACAGGAGGAATTAATCTGTGCAACGTGTGGGAGGAAAGGAAAACAGCGCAACGTCATCTGGTTACTGATTGCTGACATTCCTGCGGTGGCGGTGTGCGGCACTACAGATCACTGCACCTGCGTGCTATGTAGAGTGATGGCAGGGCCGGGGCAGGGACACAGGTCAGGGCCTGGATGGGGCATCGTGTACCCACTGATGGGGCATCGTGTATCTACTGATGGGGCATCGTGTACCCACTGATGGGGCATCGTGTATCTACTGATGGGGCATCGTGTACCCACTGATGGGGCATCGTGTACCTACTGATGGGGCATCGTGTACCCACTGATGGGGCATCGTGTACCTACTGATGGGGCATCGTGTACCCACTGATGGGGCATCTTGTACCCACTGATGGGGCATCATGTACCGACTGATGGGGCATCATGTACCCACTGATCGGGCATCGAGTACCTACTGATGGGGCATCGCGTACCCACTGATGGGGTTCGAGTACCCACTGATCGGGCATCATGTACCCACTGATCGGGCATCGGGTACCCACTGTAGGATAAGATTATTTATCCACATCTAGTAGTAATATTATTATGCCACTATGTATACTGTATATTATTACTATGTGTGTAATGTATACTGCTATTATGTGTGTACTGTGTATTATTACTATGTGTGTAATGTATACTGCTATTATGTGTGCACTGTGGAGTACTATAATGTGGTCACTGTATGGTGGTATTATATGTGTACTGTGTATTATTACTATGTGTATAATGTATATTTCTATTATGTATATATACTGTTTGAAGGGCTATGTGGACCCCATTATACGTTTTGGAGGGTTATGTGATGGGCCATTATACTATTTGGAGGGTTATGTGATGGGCCATTATACTATTTGGAGAGCTATGGTGGGGGGTTTATACTGTTTGGAGGACTAGGTTGGAGTGCCATTGTATACTATTTTGGAAAGCTTTATGGGGGCCATTATGCTATTTGATGCCTATGAGGGGGCCATTTTTCTGCTTGGATGACTGAGTGTGTGCCATTATACTATTTTGAGGAATATATTGGGGCCCTTATATTGTTTGGAGGGCTGTGTGGGGGTCATTATACTGTTTTGAGGATTTAGTGGGGGCCCTTATGCTATTGCAGGGCTGCGTGGAGGCCATTATACTGTCTGGAATGCTGTGTGGCGGCACTATACTCTTTGAGCTTTTTTGGAGGTCATTATAATATTTGATGGGCTATATGGCGGCTATTGTACTGTTTAGAGGGCGTTGTGAAGGTCGTACTATTTGGAGAGCTGGGGGTCATTATACTGTTTAGTGGCTTATGTGTGGGCCATTATACTGTTTGGAAGGCTATAAGGGGGACGTTATACTGCTTTTAGGACTAAATGGGGGCCATTATACTGTTTGGAGTACTATGTGGGGGCCATTATACTGTTTGAAGGTCTGTGTCGGGACCATTATACTGTTTGAAGGGCTGTGTGGGGGCCATTATACCGTTTGGAGGGCTATGTGGGGGCCATTATACTGTTTGGAGGGCTGTGTGGGGGGACATTATACTGTTTGGAGGACCCACATTATACTGTTTGGAGGACCATATGGGGGCCATTATACTGTTTGGAGGACCATATGGGGGCCATTATACTGTTTGGAGGGCTGTATGGGGGCAATTATGCTGTTTGGGGGGCTATGTGGAGACCATTACAATATTTGGAGGGCTATGTGGCAGGCATTATACTGTTTGAAGGGCTATATGATGGGCTGTCATAGAGAAAAGTTAAAATCCATATAGACATCTCCAGGGGAGGGGACATATCCCCCTCACAATGCATATATTGCGAAGAGAGAAAACTAATTAGAATTGAGGAAGAGAAAACTAATTATAACAGGGAAAGAGAGAGAAATGTGACGCCTCTACTCGTAAAGCCTGTGTTTTACCCTGGGTGTTTGGGGACTCGGTGTCGGGCCCTGTACTTGAGAGATGGGATGCAGCCGTGGCCCGGGCCCGACCCGTACTCAGGGCCGTCACAGTTAAAAGAGATGGTGCGGGCTTGTCCGGGTTGAGTGGCTAATTAACGACTACGCCACCTGTGGTGCCTGGTGAAGGACCACCAGCGCCGCTGCAGTCCGCTGAGGCAGGATTTTTATGGCGGCTACAGTTCTTACTACTCCCCACAGGAGGAGCAAGGCCTCAGGGCAGAGGGACAGGATGGAGGGGGTAGTAGTAGAAGAAGAACGGATGCCGCGTCCCACGGCGTGTGGCACAGAAATAACAGCCCGGAGGCCATAGGGGTGAACTTCCAAGGTTTTTCTTCTGAGGTCTTGAGGTAGAAGAAAGGCACGGTTTCACATAAAACCAATATGAGGCACCTAAAAAGATGCAAACTATTTACAAAGGAAGAAGTCTGTCTGCTGCAAGTCCGCAGGGACACATGTCTCTAGAAAATCAAAATAAACATAATGTAATAATGCAACTGTGACGCTCGCAAGCCCTGCCCTGGGAAGATGGGGGATACTCGGAGCCGGGTCAGATGTTGCAGGGGATGCAGCCGTGGCCTGGACCCGTTCCGTGCTCAGGGCCGTCACATTAAAAATGATGTTAGGGCTTTCCGGGTTGAGTGGTAATTGTCGACTACGCCACCTGTGGTGTCTGGTGATGCGCCACCAGCGCCGCTACAGTCCGCTGAGTCCCGTTGTCATGGCGGCTAGAGTTCTCGCTGCTCCCCACAGGCGGAGCGTGGCCTCAGGGCAGGCAAGGCAGGATAGAGGAGGGTTAGTAGTGCGGGGAGTAAGGGCACCGCGTCGCGTGGTATGGCGCGTAATGAACAGTCCGGAGGCCATAGGGATGAACTTCCAAGGTTTTACTCACAGTTCTCTCTCAAGCAGCGCAAGGCTTCTCCCTGCTCCTCGCGGAGTCCTGCGGCCACCAGGGACGGGGGTCCGACTACCTCCGAGGAAGTCCAGTGTGAGGTAGCATCCCTACACCAGAGTGTTCCTGCACTACAGACTTTACCCCTTCCCGTCTGTGCGTGTGTAGATAGGCCGGGTCTCCCTCTGAGCTCCTCTCAGGTGTAGGGCTCGGGTGGCAATTCCTCTCCATCCGAGGCCCGGCGGGATCCTAAGGGCCTAACCGGGCTTTCGCTTTCCCATCCTGGACATAGAGTGCGAGGTCGGGTGTCGGGGGCCAGTACCCCTCTCGCAGACGGAATCCCTCTGAATAGATCAGGTAGGCGAGGACAGGTGGCGTGCTCCGCTCCGTCTGCATCCTCCCCGGGACCCATTTGCTAGGGAGCCACACTCTAAAGCTCCCGGGCCTTCTTGATCCTGGTCCTTGGCCGGGTTGAGACATTCCTCGTCTACAACCTACCTCTCGTCCCATAGATCGGGGTACGAGGGAAGTCACATTACACACAGTATTTTGACAGCACAGTACGACCACTTGACAGACATACGGTCAGAGAACAGACCAACAAAGAACCAAGATCAAAGATGGCATACTATTAAATATGAAATTTGAAGTGTAACTTACTAGTGTTCCTCCACCCACACCCACTAACTGGTTCCTACTACTTTGTGTTCCCCAGTCTCCCTGTAACCAGGGGAGCAGCACTAGTGCATACTAGCTCCCTCTGGTGGAATGTGGTGTTGGATGCAAAAGGCTAGGTCACTACCATCACACCGGCCTTACCTCAGAGGAGGAACACCACACTCCATTAAAGAAGTGCAGCATTCCTGTGGCGGTCGAACCCTCAGGGGCGCCACACAACCAGTACAACTCAACTGTAACAGCAGCCGGGGGCTGCTCAGTCCATGTGTTCCCGCCGGGGAAAGAGTTCATTCCTCCCGACGGAGGCTAGCCGGTCCTCCACAGAGGAGTGCGCAGGGGCCTCGCTCCTGGACACTTTACGAATATCCAGGGCGTACCAACCTCGCACCCCATTGTGGCGGGTGTAAGTCACCATGTTGCCCACGGCGAGACTCCGGCCAGGGTGTCCCTTCTTGAGCTGGGGCTCGACGTCACGCCTATTAAAGAAGACATCCCGCTCCAGCCCGGGACTCCTTATGAAGTCCCATCCTGCCTCACGGTGGAAGCGGACCACCTGCCCTTCTTCACGGGGGCTTGGGTTGGACGCCTCCCTCTGCGGGCCCTGGACTTGGCAGCTTTGGCCCGCACTTGAAGCTGCTCACAGCGATGCTCCCGTTCCTGCTGCTCCCGACTCAGCTGCTGAATTTGTTGGAGGCAGTACTCGCTCCTCCTCTGAGCTTCAGCTCGGGTCTCCCTGGGGAAGCCCATTAGGTCGCCCCCTGGTTATCCCAGGCCCACTCTTCTGCTGCCGGGCAGGTAACTGTGGGGGCCGGAAGCGGCGTTAGGGGTTGCTGTAGCAGGCCCGAGTACGCGGACCATTCCGGGTTGGGGCCCGTGGACCCCCATGCAGATCCGGGTTCCTCTGGGACCGGAGGTGAGAGACCACGGAGGTCTCCGGAGATGGCGGCGGTTTGGAGCTCCGCGGAGAAGGCTTCCTCCCAGGATACCGCACCTGGGAACTGGCACTCGGACCACAGGTCCAGGAGGGGCTCGGCCTGTTCCGTGGCCGGGGTAAGGGCTCTAGACTCACCCGGTCCTAGGCCGCAGGCGCCCTCTAGGGACTCTTCTTCTGGGGTCGCCGCCCCTTGGGTAAAGGCCTCACTCCTCCGCCGCTGCTCTTCTCGCTGCCGCGCAGCCGTCTCCATGAACTCCCGGGCCAGGTTGCCCGGTCCGTAGCTGGGGACCGCAGGGGCTCCCAGGTGGGGATGGGGTCTGGCTCTGTCTCCAACGGCATCCATCGTCGCTGCTAGTGGTGACGATGCTGGAACTCGAAAAAATGGCTGCACCTCTTAGTCTCCACCTCTTTTTGGGGTGGCTCTAAGGCTACAGGCACACTGGCACTCCCTCGGATGTCCCCTCCGGGGTGATGGACACTACCCCGCGGACAGTCTCTAATGGAAGGGGCGGTCTGATGTCTTGGTGCCATTGGGGAGCCAGGCCCACGATAGGAGGTGCTGAGACACTGTCCCTTCCTTGCATCATGGCGTCCGTTCTTCTTGGTCGGGCGCCATTTTAGGTGAAAAGGCGACAGTCTATTTAGAAAGGCGTGCAGTACCCGGTAGCAATGGGCACTCTTCTCCGTTGCTGCGGGCACGAGATCCTGCCGACTACGCCAGGTTTGTGACGCTCGGACATCCGGTGTAAGCCCTTTTAGTTCACCCTGGGTGTTGGGGGACTCGGTGTCGGGTCCTGTGATGGAGAGATGGGATGCAGCCATAGCCCGGACCTGACCCGTGCTCAGGGCCGTCACATTAAAAAAAAAGGAGATGGTGAGGGCTTATCCGGGTTGAGTGGCTAATTAACGACTACGCCACCTGTGGTGCCTGGTGAAGGGCCACCAGCGCCGCTGCAGTCCGCTGAGGCATGGTTTTATGGCGGCCAGAGTTCTTACTACTCCCCACAGGCGGAGCAAGGCCTCAGGGCAGAGGGACAGGGGGATGGGGGTAGTAGTAGAGGAGAAGGGATGCCGCGTCCCACGGTGTGGTGCAGAAATAACAGTACGGAGGCCATAGGGGTGAACTTCCAAGACTTTACTCACATAGTTGGCAAAGGAAGGCGACTCCCTGCTCCTTGCGGAGTCCTGCGCTCACCAGAGACGGGGGTCCGACAACTTCCGAGTAAGTCCAGCATTCAGTTGGGACCCCACTGCAGAGTGTTCCTGAACTACAGACCGAATCCTTTCCTGTCCGTATGTGCGCAAATAGGCCGGGACTCCCTCTGAGCTCCTCTCAGAACAAGGGCACGGGTGGCAGCTCCGCTCCGTCCGATACCCGGAGGGATCCTCAGGGCCTACCGGGCTATCCCAACCAGGACTTAGAGTAGCAAGGTCGGGTGTCGGGGGCCGGTACCCCTCTTGCAGCCGGACTCCCTCTGAATATATCAGCATGGCGAGGACAGGTGGCGTACTCCGCTCCGTCTGCATCCTGCCTGGGATCCATTTGCTGTGGAGCCACACTCTTAAGCTCCGGGCCTTCTTGATCCTGGTCATTGGCCGGGGTACGAAGGCAACATCTCCCTCCCCTGCAGGTCCACACAGGATCCACGCTCAGGGTGGGAGGTCACAGTAACACAGTATTTTGACAGCACAAAGACGACCAACTACCAGGACCAAAGATGGCTTTGCATTAAATATGAAATTTAAAGTGTAACTAATTTGTAAGTCCTCCACCCTCACTCACTAACTGGTTCCTCTAACTCTTGGTTCCCCAGTCTCCCTGTAACCAGGGGAGCAGCACCTAGTGCATACTAGCTCCCTCTGGTGGAGAAATGTGATGTTGGATGTAAGGGCTGAGTCACGACTATCACACTGTTCTTACCTCAGAGGAGGAACAGTACACTCCATTAAAGAAGTGCAGCATCCCTGTGGCGGTCGAACCCTCAGGGGCGCCACACGTGCTTCCCTCTGCCGACAAGCTTTATGGAGATGGAAATGTCATTCTCCAGCAGGACTTGGCCCCTGTCCACACGGCCAAAATTACCAATACCTCGTTTACACACAACAGTATCACTGTGCTTGATTGGCAGCAAACTCGCCTGACCTTAACCCCATAGAGGATCTATTATAGAGAATCTATGGGGTATTGTCAAGAGGAAGATGAGAGACCCCAGACCCCACAATGCAGACGAGCTGAAGACGGCTATCAAAGCCACCTGGGCTTCCAAAACCCCTCAGCAGGGCCACAGGTTGATCGCCTTCATGCCACATTGCCGCATTGATGCAGAAGGAGCCGACCAAGTATTGAGGGCATTTACTGAACAGACATTTCAGTAGGACATTTTGGATTTTACAAACATTTTTCCAGCTGTGTGGAAGACTATGTGGGGCCATTATACTGTATGGAGGACTATGTGGGGCCCATTATTCTGTATGGAGGACTATGTGGGGCCATTATACTGTATGGAGGACTATGTGGGGCCATTATACTGTATGGAGGACTATGTGGGGCCATTATACTGTATGGAGGACTATGTGGGGCCCATTATTCTGTATGGAGGACTATGTGGGGCCCATTATTCTGTATGGAGGACTATGTGGGGCCCATTATTCTGTATGGAGGACTATGTGGGGCCCATTATACTGTATGGAGGACTATGTGGGGCCATTATACTGTATGGAGGACTATGTGGGGCCATTATACTGTATGGAGGACTATGTGGGGCCCATTATTCTGTATGGGGGACTATGTGGGGCCCATTATTCTGTATGGAGGACTATGTGGGGCCCATTATACTGTATGGAGGACTATGTGGGGCCATTATACTGTATGGAGGACTATGTGGAGCCCATTATTCTGTATGGAGGACTATGTGAGCCCATTATTCTGTATGGAGGACTATGTGGGGCCATTATACTGTATGGAGGACTATGTGGGGCCATTATACTGTATGGAGGACTATGTGGGGCCATTATACTGTATGGAGGACTATGTGGGGCCCATTATTCTGTATGGAGGACTATGTGGGGCCATTATACTGTATGGAGGACTATGTGGGGCCATTATACTGTATGGAGGACTATGTGGGGCCATTATACTGTATGGAGGACTATGTGGGGCCCATTATTCTGTATGGAGGACTATGTGGGGCCCATTATTCTGTATGGAGGACTATGTGGGGCCCATTATTCTGTATGGAGGACTATGTGGGGCCCATTATACTGTATGGAGGACTATGTGGGGCCATTATACTGTATGGAGGACTATGTGGGGCCATTATACTGTATGGAGGACTATGTGGGGCCCATTATTCTGTATGGAGGACTATGTGGGGCCCATTATTCTGTATGGAGGACTATGTGGGGCCCATTATACTGTATGGAGGACTATGTGGGGCCATTATACTGTATGGAGGACTATGTGGAGCCCATTATTCTGTATGGAGGACTATGTGAGCCCATTATTCTGTATGGAGGACTATGTGGGGCCATTATACTGTATGGAGGACTATGTGGGGCCATTATACTGTATGGAGGACTATGTGGGGCCATTATACTGTATGGAGGACTATGTGGGGCCCATTATTCTGTATGGAGGACTATGTGAGGCCCATTATTCTGTATGGAGGACTATGTGGGGCCCATTATTCTGTATGGAGGACTATGTGGGGCCCATTATACTGTATGGAGGACTATGTGGGGCCATTATACTGTATGGAGGACTATGTGGGGCCCATTATTCTGTATGGAGGACTATGTGAGCCCATTATTCTGTATGGAGGACTATGTGGGGCCATTATACTGTATGGAGGACTATGTGGGGCCATTATACTGTATGGAGGACTATGTGGGGCCATTATACTGTATGGAGGACTATGTGGGGCCCATTATACTGTATGGAGGACTATGTGGGGCCATTATACAATATGGAGGACTGTGTGGGATCATTATACTGTATGGTGGACTATGTGGGGCCCATTATACTGTATGGAGGACTATGTGGGCCCATTATACTGTATAGAGGACAATGTGGGGCCATTATACTGTATGGAGGACTATGTGGGGCCATTATTCTGTATGGAGGACTATGTGGGCCCATTATACTGTATGGAGCACTATGTGGGGCCATTATTCTGTATGGAGGACTATGTGGGGCCATTATACTGTATGGAGGACTATGTGGGGCCATTATACTGTATGGAGGACTATGTGGGCCCATTATACTGTATGGAGGACTATGTGGGGCCCATTATACTGTATGGAGGACTATGTGGGCCCATTATACTGTATAGAAGACAATGTGGGGCCATTATACTGTATGGAGGACTATGTGGGGCCATTATTCTGTATGAAGGACTATGTGGGCCCATTATACTGTATGGAGCACTATGTGGGGCCATTATTCTGTATGGAGGACTATGTGGGGCCATTATACTGTATGGAGGACTATGTGGGGCCATTATACTGTATGGAGGACTATGTGGGGCCATTATACTGTATGGAGGACTATGTGGGGCCCATTATACTGTATGGAGGACTATGTGGGGCCCATTATACTGTATGGAGGACTATGTGGGGCCCATTATACTGTATGGAGGACTATGTGGGGCCCATTATACTGTATGGAGGACTATGTGGGGCCATTATACTGTATGGAGCACTATGTGGGGCCATTATTCTGTATGGAGGACTATGTGGGGCCATTATACTGTATGGAGGACTATGTGGGGCCATTATACTGTATGGAGGACTATGTGGGGCCATTATACTGTATGGAGGACTATGTGGGGCCCATTATACTGTATGGAGGACTATGTGGGGCCCATTATACTGTATGGAGGACTATGTGGGGCCATTATACTGTATGGAGGACTATGTGGGGTCATTATTCTGTATGGAGGACTATGTGGGGCCCATTATACTGTATGGAAGGCTATGTGGGGCCCATTATTCTGTATGGAGGACTATGTGGGGCCATTATACTGTATGGATGACTATGTGGGGCCATTATACTGTATGGAGGACTATGTGGGGCCTTTATACTGTATGGAGGACTATGTGGGGCCCATTATACTGTATGGAGGACTATGTGGACCCATTATACTGTATGGAGGACTATGTGAGGCCCATTATACTGTATGGAGGACTATGTGAGGCCCATTATACTGTATGGAGGATTATGTGGGGCCATTATACTGTATGGAGGACTATGTGGGGCCATTATACTGTATGGAGGACTATGTGGGGCCCATTATACTGTATGGAGTACTATGTGGGGCCATTATACTATATGGAGGACTATGTGGGATCATTATACTGTATGGAGGACTATGTGGGGCCCATTATACTGTATGGAGGACTATGTGGGGCCCATTATACTGTATGGAGGACTATGTGCACCCATTATACTGTATGGAGGACTATGTGGGGCCCATTATACTGTATGGAGGACTATGTGGGGCCATTATACTGTATGGAGGACTATGTGGGGCCATTATACTGTATGGAGGACTATGTGGGGCCCATTATACTGTATGGATTACTATGTGGGGCCATTATACTGTATGGAGTACTATGTGGGGCCCATTATACTGTATGGAGGACTATGTGGACCCATTATACTGTATGGAGGACTATGTGGGGCCCATTATACTGTATGGAGGACTATGTGGGGCCATTATACTGTATGGAGGACTATGTGGGGCCATTATACTGTATGGAGGACTATGTGGGGCCCATTATAATGTATGGAGGACTATGTGGGGCCATTATACTGTATGGAGGACTATGGGGGCCATTATACTGTATGGAGGACTATGTGGGGCCATTATACTGTATGGAGGACTATGTGGGGCCATTATACTGTATGGAGGACTATGTGGGGCCATTATACTGTATGGAGGACTATGGGGGCCATTATACTGTATGGAGGACTATGTGGGGCCATTATACTGTATGGAGGACTATGTGGGTCCATTATACTGTATGGAGGACTATGTGGGGTCCATTATACTGTATGGAGGACTATGTGGACCCATTATACTGTATGGAGGACTATGGGGGCCATTATACTGTATGGAGGACTATGTGGGGCCATTATACCTTATGGAGGACTATGTGGGGCCATTATACTGTATGGAGGACTATGTGGGGCCATTATACTGTATGGAGGACTATGTTGGGCCATTATTCTGTATGGAGGACTATGTGGGGCCCATTATACTGTATGGAGGACTATGTGGGGCCCATTATACTATATGGAGGACAATGTGGGGCCATTATACTGTATGGAGGACTATGTGGGGCCATTATTCTGTATGGAGGACTATGTGGGGCCCATTATACTATATGAAGGACTATGTGGGGCCCATTACACTGTATGGAGGACTATGTGGGGCCCATTATACTGTATGGAGGACTATGTGGGGCCATTATACTGTATGGAGGACTATGTGGGGCCATTATACTGTATGGAGGACTATGTGGACACATTATACTGTATGAAGGACTATGTGGGGCCATTATACTGTATGGAAGACTATGTGGGCCCATTATACTGTATGGAGGACTATGTGGGGCCATTATACTGTATGGAGGACTATGTGGGGCCATTATACTGTATGGAGGACTATGTGGGGCCATTATACTGTATGGATGACTATGTGGGGCCATTATACTGTATGGATGACTATGTGGGGCCATTATACTGTATGGAGGACTATGTGGACCCATTATACTGTATGGAGGACTATGTGGACCCATTATACTGTATGGAGGACTATATGGGGCCATTATACTGTATGGAGGACTATGTGGGCCCATTATACTGTATGGAGGACTATGTCGGGTCATTATACTGTATGGAGGACTATGTGGGGCCATTATACTGTATGGAGGACTATGTGGGGCCCATTATACTATATGGAGGACTATGTGAGGCCATTATACTGTATGAAGGACTATGCGGGGCCATTATACTGTATGGAGGACTATGTGGGGTCCATTATACTGTATGGAGGATTATGTGGGGCCCATTATACTGTATGGAGGACTATGTGGGGCCCATTATACTGTATGGAGGACTATGTGGGGCCCATTATACTGTATGGAGGACTATGTTGGGCCATTATACTGTATGGAGGACTATGTGGGGACCATTATACTGTATGGAGGACTATGTGGGGCCCATTATACTGTATGGAGGACTATGTGGGGCCCATTATACTGTATGGAGGACTATGTGGGGCCATTATACTGTATGGAGGACAATGTGGGGTCGTTATACTCTATGGAGGACTATGTGGGGCCATTATACTGTATGGAGGACAATGTGGGGTCGTTATACTCTATGGAGGAGTATGTGGTGGATGTCATATGGTGTGGGGGATTCTGGGTGCATCATACTTTGTAGGGTTAACTTACAGTGTGTGTGGAGGAATTCACCATGGGGGGATCCTGCTGTATTTGGGGGCTGTTAATCTTAGGGCATGGGAACACTAATTGGTTTCATTAGGAGCAAAACTACTTTGTAAGGGCTGCCAAGTTGTGAGATCTGCTCTTCTGTGACCCCATTGAATCATTTTATTTTTGGGGGTGCTTTTGGAGAGGGGGCAATTAAGACTTTGGCCTCTTGACTTCTATGTAGGCTTCTGGCTTTGCTGCTCTACTCTGGGGTGAAATGCTCTGCAGGGTGCGCTGCTCTGGGTGGAATGCTGTGCAGGGTGCGCTGCTCTGGGTGGAATGCTCTGCAGGGTGCGCTGCTCGGGATGAAATGCTCTGCAGGGTGCGCTGCTCGGGATGAAATGCTCTGCAGGGTGTGCTGCTCTGGGGTGAAATGCTCTGCAGGGTGCGCTGCTCTGGGTGGAATGATCTGCAGGGTGCGCTGCTCTGGGTGGAATGCTCTGCAGGGAGTGCTGCTCTAGATGAAATGCTCTGCAGGGTGTGCTGCTCTGGGTGGAATGCTCTGCAGGGTGTGCTGCTCTGGGTGGAATGCTCTGCAGGGTGCTCTGCTCTGGGTAGAATGCTCAGCAGGGCACTCAGCTCTAGGTGGAATGCTCAGCAGGGTGCTCTGCTCTGGGTGGAATGCTCTGCAGGGTGCTCTTCTCTGGGGTGAAATGTTCTGCAGGGCACTCAGCTCTAGGTGGAATGCTCTGCAGAGTCCTCTGCTCTAAGGTGGAATGCTCTGCAGGGTGCTCGGCTTTGGGGTGGAATGCTCTGCAGGGTGTTATGCTCTGGATGGAATGCTCTGCAGGGTGCTCGGCTTTGGGGTGGAATGCTCTGCAGGATGCTATGCTCTGGGTGGAATGCTCTGCAGGATGCTATGCTCTGGGGTGAAATGTTCTGCAAGGTGCTCTGCTCTTGGTGGAATGCTCTGCAGGGTGCTATGCTATGCTCTGGATGGAATGCTCTGCAGGGTGCTCTGCTCTTGGTGGAATGCTCTGCAGGGTGCTCTGCTTTGGGTGGTGGAATACTCTGCAGGGTGCTCTGCCCTGGGTGGAATGCTCTGCAAGATGCTCTGCTCTAGGTGGAATGCTCTACAGGATGCTCTGCTCTGGGTGGAATGCTCTGTAGGGTGCTCTGGGTGGAATGCTCTGCAGGGTGCTATGCTCTGGGTGGAATGCTCTGCCGGGTGTGCTGCTCTGGGTGGAATGCTCTGCAGGGTGCTCTGCTCTGGGTGGAATGCTCTGTAGGGTGCTCTGGGTGGAATGCTCTGCAGGGTGCTATGCTCTGCAGGGTGCTCTGCTCTGGGTGGAATGCTCTGCAGGGTGCTCTGCTCTAGGTGGAATGCTCTACAGGATGCTCTGCTCTGGGGTGAAATGCTCTGCAGGGTGCTCTGGGTGGAATGCTCTACAGGGTGCTATGCTCTGGGTGGAATGCTCTGCAGGGTGCGCTGCTCTGGGTGGAATGCTCTGCAGGGTGCTCTGCTCTGGGTGGAATGCTCTGCAGGGTGCTCTGCTCTAGGTGGAATGCTCTACAGGATGCTCTGCTCTGGGTGGAATGCTCTGCAGGGTGCTATGCTCTGGGTGGAATGCTCTGCAGGGTGCTCTGCTCTAGGTGGAATGCTCTACAGGATGCTCTGCTCTGGGTGGAATGCTCTGCAGGGTGCTCTGGGTGGAATGCTCTGCCAGGTGTGCTGCTCTGGGTGGAATGCTCTGCAGGGTGCTCTGCTCTGGGTGGAATGCTCTGCAGGGTGCTCTGCTCTGGGTGGAATGCTCTACAGGATGCTCTGCTCTGGGTGAAATGCTCTGCAGGGTGCTCTGGGTGGAATGCTCTGCAGGGTGCTCTGCTCTGGGTGGAATGCTCTGCAGGGTGCTCTGCTCTGGGTGGAATGCTCTGCAGGGTGCTATGCTCTGGGTGGAATGCTCTGCAGGGTGCTCTGCCCTGGGTGGAATGCTCTGCAGGGTGCGCTGCTCTGGGTGGAATGCTCTACAGGATGCTCTGCGCTGGGTGGAATGCTCTGCAGGGTGCTCTGGGTGGAATGCTCTGCAGGGTGCTATGCTCTGGGTGGAATGCTCTGCAGGGTGCGCTGCTCTGGGTGGAATGCTCTGCAGGGTGCTCTGCTCTGGGTGGAATGCTCTGCAGGGTGCTCTGCTCTAGGTGGAATGCTCTACAGGATGGTCTGCTCTGGGTGGAATGCTCTGAAGGGTGCTATGCTCTGGGTGGAATGCTCTGCAGGGTGCGCTGCTCTGGGTGGAATGCTCTGTAGGGTGCTCTGATCTGGGTGGAATGCTCTGCAGGGTGCTCTGCTCTGGGTGTGGTGGTATTTGCCCCCCCTCTGCAGCCTTATTTGGTATAAATACAGATGGAGGCCGCCGCTCCTCACACATTCCCTGCACTGCTCCCCCCATCATCCCCTCCACTTCCCTTGTTGTGGGGGCTTCTACCGGGAAGGGGGGGGGCTCAGAGCCCCCATGAATAATTTACATAACAGGCAGCAGACACATGGGGGGGGGGGGGCGAGATCAGATGTTCCACAGCAGATGGGGAGTGGAATATTAATGAGAGCGGAGTCCCTCCATATATCACCTGCCCCCTCCCCGTATATATCACCTGCCCCCTCCCCGTATATATCACCTGCCTCCTCCCCGTATATATCACCTGCCTCCTCCCCGTATATATCACCTGCCTCCTCCCCGTATATATCACCTGCCTCCTCCCCCCATATATCACCTGCCCCCTCCCCCCATATATCACCTGCCCCCTCCCCGTATATATCACCTGCCCCCTCCCCGTATATATCACCTGCCCCCTCCCCCATATATCACCTGCCCCCTCCCCGTATATATCACCTGCCCCCTCCCCGTATATATCACCTGCCCCCTCCCCGTATATATCACCTGCCCCCTCCCCGTATATATCACCTGCCCCCTCTCTGTATATATCACCTGCCCCTCCCCCCATATATCACCTGCCCCCTCTCCGTATATATCACCTGCCCGCTCCCCGTATATATCACCTGCCCGCTCCCCGTATATATCACTTGCCCCCTCCCCGTATATATCACCTGCCCCCTCCCCGTATATATCACCTGCCCCCTCCCCATATATATCACCTGCCCCCTCCCCGTATATATCACCTGCCCCCTCTCTGTATATATCACCTGCCCCTCCCCCCATATATCACCTGCCCCCTCTCCGTATATATCACCTGCCCGCTCCCCGTATATATCACCTGCCCCCTCTCCGTATATATCACCTGCCCACTCCCCGTATATATCACTTGCCCCCTCCCCCATATATAACCTGCCCCCTCCCCGTATATATCACCTGCCCCCTCTCCGTATATATCACCTGCCCCCTCCCCATATATATCACCTGCCCCATACTTGTATACATCACCTGCCCCCTCTCCGTATATATCACCTGCCCGCTCCCCGTATATATCACCTGCCCCCTCTCCGTATATATCACCCTCCCCTCCCCGTATATATCACCTGTCCCCTCCCCGTATATATCACCTGCCCCCTCCAGTATATCACCTGCCCCCTCCACGTATATATCACCTGTCCCCTCCCCGTATATATCACCTGCCCCCTCCAGTATATCACCTGCCCCCTCCACGTATATATCACCCTCCCCTCCCCGTATATATCACCTGTCCCCTCCCCGTATATATCACCTGCCCCCTCCAGTATATCACCTGCCTGCTCCCCGTATATATCACCTACCCCCTCCAGTATATCACCTGCCCGCTCCCCGTATATACTTATCGGGCTCCCTCTTACTAAACTCTCCCCTCTCCAATCCGTCCTGAACGCAGCAGCCAGGATCATATTCCTCGCCAACCGCTACACCGATGCCTCTTCCCTGTGCCAGTCATTGCACTGGTTACTCATCAAATATAGAGTTCAATTTAAACTTATCACGCTTACCCACAAAGCTCTCCACGATTTAGTACCCCCCTACATCTCCTCCCTCGTCTCGGTCAACCACCCTACACGTGCCCTCCGTTCTGCCAGTGACTTAAAACTTAAATCCTCCATAATCCGAACTTCCCACTCCCGTCTCCAAGATTTCTCGTGTGCTGCACCAATTCTTTGGAATGCACTACCCAGGACAGTTCGATTAATTCCCAATACCCACAGTTTCAAGCGAACCCTAAAAACCCATTTCTTTAGACTGGTGTATCGCCTCCACACACTCTGTCCGTCCCAGTTTTCCCCCATATTAAAATCTTCTTCAATTTCAGGTTCATACCAACCATGCGCTTAATAGCCTCGGTCAGGACTGCACACATACTGGCTGCGACCAGTCCATGGATTATTTATCCTATATAGTATATCAAGGCTGCATTATACAATATATGTACATTCTACCTTTTGTGTCTCCCCCATTTCCTCATAGACTGTAAGCTCGCGAGCAGCCGGACCCTCACTGCTTTCAATATGAGATATACTTATTCTGTATTGTCTGTATATGTCCCCCTTAAAATTTGTAAAGTGCTGCGGAATATGTTGGCGCTATAAAAATAAACATTATTATTATTATTATTATTACCTGCCCCCGCCCCCATACATAACCTGCCCCATCTCCGTATATATCACCCTCCCCTCCCTGTATATATCACCTGCCCCCTCCCCATATATATAACTTGCCCCTCCCCCATAAATATCACCTGCCCAATCCCGGTATATATCACCTAACCCCTCCCCCCTATATATCACCTGCCCCCCTCCCCCATATATATCACCTGCCCCCTCCCTGTATATATCACCATCCCCTCCCCGTATATATCACCTGCCCCTCCCCCATATATATCACCTGCCCCTCCCCCATATATATCACCTGCCCCTCCCTGTATATCACCTGCCTCCTTCCCGTATATATCACCTGCCCCCTCCCTGTATATCACCTGCCTCCTTCCCGTATATATCACCTGCCCCTCCCCCATATATATCACCTGCCCCCTCCCCCATATATATCACCAGCCCCCCCCTACATCTCACCTTCCCCCTCCCCCTATATCTCACCTGCCCCCTCCAGTATATATCACCTGCCCCCTCCCCTCATATATCACCTGTCCCCTCCCCGTATATATCACCTGCCTCCTCCCCCTATATATCACCTGCCCCCTCCCCCTATATATCACCTGCCCCCTCCCCGTATATATCACCTGCCCCCTTCCCCCTGTATATCACCTGCCCGCTCCCCGTATATATATCACCTGTCCCCTCCCCCCATATATCACCTGCCCCCTCCTCATATATATAACCTGCCCCCTCCCCGTACATATCACCTGCCCCCTCCCCACATATATATCACCTGCCCCCTCCCTGTATACATCACCTGTCCCCTCCCCGTATATCTCACCTGCCCCCTCCAGTATATATCACCTGCCCCCTCCCCTCATATATCACCTGTCCCCTCCCCGTATATATCACCTGCCTCCTCCCCCTATATATCACCTGCCCCCTCCCCCTATATATCACCTGCCCCCTCCCCGTATATATCACCTGCCCCCTCCCCCTATATATCACCTGCCCCCTCCCCGTATATATCACCTGTCCCCTTCCCCCTGTATATCACCTGCCCCCTCCCCGTATATATCACCTGCCCGCTCCCCATATATATCACCTGCCCCCTCCCGTATATATATCACCTGTCCCCTCCCCCCATATATCACCTGCCCCCTCCTCATATATATAACCTGCCCCCTCCCCGTACATATCACCTGCCCCCTCCCCACATATATATCACCTGCCCCCTCCCTGTATACATCACCTGTCCCCTCCCCGTATATATCACGTGCCCCCTCCCCGTATATATCACCTGCCCCCTCCCCCTATATATCACTTGCCCCCTCCCCTCATATATCACCTGTCCCCTCCCCGTATATATCACCTGCCTCCTCCCCCTATATATCACCTGCCCCCTCCCCCTATATATCACCTGCCCCCTCCCCGTATATATCACCTGCCCCCTCCCCCTATATATCACCTGCCCCCTCCCCGTATATATCACCTGTCCCCTTCCCCCTGTATATCACCTGCCCCCTCCCCGTATATATCACCTGCCCGCTCCCCATATATATCACCTGCCCCCTCCCGTATATATATCACCTGTCCCCTCCCCCCATATATCACCTGCCCCCTCCTCATATATATAACCTGCCCCCTCCCCGTACATATCACCTGCCCCCTCCCCACATATATATCACCTGCCCCCTCCCTGTATACATCACCTGTCCCCTCCCCGTATATATCACCTGCCCCCTCCCCCCATATATCACTTGCCCCCTCCCCCATATATCACCTGCCCAATCCCCCCATATACAGTGCCTACAAGTAGTATTCAACCCCCTGCAGATTTAGCTGGTTGACACATGCGGAAGTAACTTGGCATTGTGACATTTGTACTGTAGATCAGCCTGGAAGTGGGAAATGCACTGCAGCAAATTTCGTTTTTTTTTGTTTGTTTTTTTTAAAAACGTTAAAAGTTAATTCAGAGTGTCATTTATTATTCAACCCCTCAAACCACAAGAATTCTGTTTGGTCCCCCTAAAGTATTAAGAAGTAGTTCAGGCACCAAGAATAATGAGCTTCACATGTGTGGATTAAAGATCTCTCTTGCCAGCCTTTTCTGACTATTTAAGACCCTCCCCAAACTTGTGAACAGCACTCAGACATGGTCAACATGGGAAAGACAGAGGAGCATTCCAAGGCCATCAGAGACAAGATCGTGGAGGGTCACAAGGCTGGCAAGGGGTACAAAACCCATTCCAAGGAGTTGGGCCTACCTGTCTCCACTGTTGGGAGCATCATCCGTAAGTGGAAGGCTTATGGAACTACTGTTAGCCTTCCACGGCCTGAACAGCCTTTGAAAGTGTCCTCCCGTGCCGAGGCCAGGCTTGTCCGAAGAGTCAAGGCTAACCCAAGGACAACAAGGAAGGAGCTCCGGGAAGATCTCATGGCAGTGGGGACATTGGTTTCAGTCAATACCATAAGTAACGTACTCCACCGCAATGGTCTCCGTTCCAGACGAGCCTGTATGGTACCTTTACTTTCAAAGCGTCATGTCAAGGCTCGTCTACAGTTTGCTCATGATCACTTGGAGGACTCTGAGACAGACTGGTTCAAGGTTCTATGGTCTGATGAGACCACGATCGAGATCTTTGGTGCCAACCACACACGTGACGTTTGGAGACTGGATGGCACTGCATACGACCCCAAGAATACCATCCCTACAGTCAAGCATGGTGGTGGCAGCATCATGCTGTGGGGCTGTTTCTCAGCCAAGGGGCCTGGCCATCTGGTCCGCATCCATGGGAAGATGAATAGCACGGCCTACCTGGAGATTTTGGCCAAGAACCTCCGCTCCTCCATCAAGGATCTTAAGATGGGTCGTAATTTCATCTTCCAACAAGACAACGACCCAAAGCACACAGCCAAGAAAACCAAGGCCTGGTTCAAGAGGGAAAAAGTCAAGGTGTTGGAGTGGCCTAGTCAGTCTCCTGACCTTAACCCAATTGAAAACTTGTGGAAGGAGCTCAAGAATAAAGTCCACATGAGACACCCAAAGAACCTAGATAACTTGGAGAAGATCTGCATGGAGGAGTGGGCCAAGATAACTCCACAGACCTGTGCCGGCCTGATCAGGTCTTATAAAAGACGACTATTAGCTGTAATTGCAAACAAGGGTTATTCCACAAAATATTAAACATAGGGGTTGTATAATAATTGACCCACACTTTTATGTTTAAAATTTAATAAAATTCAACTGAGCAACATAACTTTTTGGTTTGTAAGATTTATGCTTCTGTTCATAAAACCTACTCTCGAATGCAGTTTGAAGGCTCTAACTTATTTGCATCTTATCAAACCAGCTAAATCTGCAGGGGGTTGAATACTACTTGTAGGCACTGTATATCACGTGCCCCCTCCCTCATATATCACACGCCCCCTCTCCCCCATACATCACCTGCCACCTCCCCAATATATATCACCTGCCCCTCCCCGTATATATCACCTGCCCCTCCCTCATATATATCACCTGCCCCGTTCTCGCATATCTCACCTGCCCCCTCCCCGTATATAACATGTGCCACCTCCCCCCATATATCACCTGACCCTTCCCCCATATATCACCTTCCCCCTCCCCGTATACAACATGTGCCACCTCCCCCCATATATCACCTGCCCCCTCCCCCATATATCACCTTCCCCCTCCCCCCATATATCAACTGCCCCCTCCCCCATATATATCACCTGCCCAATCCCCGTATAAATCACCTGCCCCCTCCCTATATATACAACCAGCTCCCTCCCCGTATATATCACCTAACCCCTCCTCCATATATATCACCTGCCCAATCCCCGTATATATCACCTGCCCCCTCTCCATATATATCACCTGCCCAATCCCCGTATATATCACCTAACCCCTCCTCCATATATATCACCTGCCCAATCCCCGTATATATCACCTGCCCCCTCTCCATATATATCACCTGCCCCCTCCCCGATATATATAACCTGCCCCTCCTCGTATATATCACCTGCCCCTCCCCCATATATATCACCTGCCCCCTCCCCCCATATATATCACCTGCCCCCTCCCCCATATATATCACCTGCCCCCTCCCCCATATATATCACCTGCCCCCTCCCCCATATATATCACCTGCCCCCTCCCCGTATATATCACGTGTCCCGTCCCCCTAAATATCACCTGTCCCGTCCCCCTAAATATCACCTGCCCCCTCCCCCTAAATATCACCTGCCCCCTCCCCCATATATATCACCTGCCTCCCTCCCCCATATATATCACCTGTCCCTTCACCCCATATATCACCTGCCACCTCCTCGTATATATCACCTGCCCCCTCCCCCTATATATCACATGCCCCCTCCCCCCCTATATATCACCTGCCCCCTCCCGTATATATATCACCTGCCCCCTCCCCCCCTATATATCACCTGCCCCCTCCCGTATATATATCACCTGCCCCCTCCCCAATATATATCACCTGCCCCCTCATGTATATAACCTGCCCCCTGCCCGTATATATCACCTGCCCCCTCCCCGTATATATATCATCTGCCCCCTCCAGTATATCACCTGCCCCCTCTCCGTATATATCACCTGCCTCCTCCCTTAAATATATCTCCAGCCCCACCCCCAAATATATCACCTCCCTGTATACATCACCTGCCCCCTCCATGCATATATCACCTGCCCCCTCCACGTATATATCACCTGCCCCCTCCCCGTATACATCACCCTCCCCTCCCCGTATACATCACCCTCCCCTCCCCGTATATATCACCTGCCCGCTCCCCGTATATATCACCTACCCCCCTCCCCCATATATCACCTGTCCCCTCCCCCATATATATCACCTGCCTCCCTCCCCCATATATATCACCTGCCCCCCTCCCCCATATATATCACCTGCCCCCTCCAAGTATATATCACCTTCCCCCTCCCCGTATATATCACCTGTCCCCTCTCCGTATATATCACCTGCCCCCTCTCCGTATATATCACCTGCCCCCTCTCCGTATATATCACCTGCCCCCTCCCCCATATATATCACCTGCCCGCTCCCCGTATATATCACGTGCCCCCTCCCCGTATATATCACGTGCCCCCTCCCCGTAAATATCACCCTCCCCTCCCCGTATATATCACCTGCCCGCTCCCCGTATATATCACCTACCCCCCTCCCCCATATATCACCTGCCCCCTCCCCCATATATATCACCTGCCTCCCTCCCCCATATATATCACCTGCCCCCTCCAAGTATATATCACCTTCCCCCTCCCCGTATATATCACCTGTCCCCTCCCCGTATATATCACCTTCCCCCTCCCCGTATATATTACCTGCCCCCTCCCCGTATATATATCACCTGCCCCCTCCCCAATATATATCACCTGCCCCCTCCTCATATATATAACCTGCCCCCTCCCCGTACATATCACCTGCCCCCTCGCCGTATATATATCATCTGCCCCCTCCCCCCATATATGACCTGCCCCCTCCCTCCATATATATCACTTGCCCAATCCCCGTACATATCACCTGCCCCCTCCCCACATATATATCACCTGCCCCCTCCCTGTATACATCACCTGTCCCCTCCCCGTATATATCACCTGCCCCCTCCCCGTATATATCACCTGCCCCCTCCCCGTATATATCACCTGCCCCCTCCCCGTATATATCACCTGCCCCCTCCCCGTATATATCACCTGCCCCCTCCCTGTATATATCACCTGCCCCCTCCCCGTATATATCACCTGCCCCTCCACCATATATCACACGCCCCCTCTCCCCCATATATCACCTGCCGCCTCCCCAATATATATCACCTGCCCAATCCCCGTATATATCACCTGCCCCCTCCCTCCATATATCACCTACCCCCTCCCCCCCATATATCACCTGCCCCCTCCCCGTATATATCACCTACCCCCTCCCCCCATACATCACCTGCCCCCTCCCCGTATACATCACCTGCCCTCTCCCCCATATATATCACCTGCCCCCTCCTCGTATATATTACCATCCCCTCCCGTATATATCACCTGCCTCCCTCCCCCATATATATCACCTGCCCCCTCCCTGTATACATCACCTGCCCTCTCCCCCATATATATCATCTGCCCCCTCCCCCATATACATCACCTGGATCTTCCCCGTATATGTCACCTGCCCCCTTCCCGTATATATCACCGGCCCCATCCCCCATATATATCACCGGCCCCATCCCCCATATATATCACCTGCCTCCCTCCCCCATATATATCACCTGCCCCCTCCCCCATATATATCACCTGCCCCCTCCCCATATATATCACCTGCACCCTCCCCTCCCCGTATATATCACCTGTTCCTCTACCTAAATATATCACCTGCCCCCTCCCCATATATATATCACCTGCCCCCTCCTTGTAGGAGAGACAGTCAGTGAATAGAGTGCAGGAGGAGACAGTGAATAGAGTGCAGGAGGAGACAGTCAGTGAATAGAGTGCAGGAGGAGACAGTGAATAGAGTGCAGGAGGAGACAGTGAATAGAGTGCAGGAGGAGACAGTCAGTGAATAGAGTGCAGGAGGAGAGACAGTTAGTGAATAGAGTGCAGGAGGAGACAGTCAGTGAATAGAGTGCAGGAGGAGACAGTCAGTGAATAGAGTGCAGGAGGAGACAGTCAGTGAATAGAGTGCAGGAGGAGAGACAGTTAGTGAATAGAGTGCAGGAGGAGAGACAGTTAGTGAATAGAGTGCAGGAGGAGAGACAGTTAGTAAATAGAGTGCAGGAGGAGAGACAGTTAGTAAATAGAGTGCAGGAGGAGAGACAGTTAGTGAATAGAGTGCAGGAGGAGAGACAGTTAGTGAATAGAGTGCAGGAGGAGAGACAGTCAGTGAATAGAGTGCAGGAGGAGAGACAGTCAGTGAATAGAGTGCAGGAGGAGAGACAGTCAGTGAATAGAGTGCAGGCAGAGAGACAGTCAGTGAATAGAGTGCAGGAGGAGAGACAGTCAGTGAATAGAGTGCAGGAGGAGATAGTGAATAGAGTGCAGGAGGAGACAGTGAATAGAGTGCAGGCAGAGAGACAGTCAGTGAATAGAGTGCAGGAGGAGAGACGGTCAGTAAATAGAGTGCAGGAGGAGAGACGGTCAGTAAATAGAGTGCAGGAGGAGAGACAGTCAGTGAATAGAGTGCAGGAGGAGAGACAGTCAGTGAATAGAGTGCAGGAGGAGAGACAGTCAGTGAATAGAGTGCAGGAGGAGACAGTCAGTGAATAGAGTGCAGGAGGAGAGACAGTGAATAGAGTGCAGGAGGAGAGACAGTGAATAGAGTGCAGGAGGAGACAGTCAGTGAATAGAGTGCAGGAGGAGAAGTCAGTGAATAGAGTGCAGGAGGAGAGACAGTGAATAGAGTGCAGGAGGAGACAGTGAATAGAGTGCAGGAGGAGACAGTCAGTGATTAGAGTGCAGGAGACAGTCAGTGATTAGAGTGCAGGAGGAGAGACAGTCAGTGAATAGAGTGCAGGAGGAGAGACAGTCAGTGAATAGAGTGCAGGAGGAGACAGTGAATAGAGTGCAGGAGGAGACAGTGAATAGAGTTCAGGAGGAGACAGTCAGTGAATAGAGTGCAGGAGGAGACAGTCAGTGAATAGAGTGCAGGAGGAGACAGTCAGTGAATAGAGTGCAGGCAGAGAGACAGTGAATAGAGTGCAGGAAAAGACAGTCAGTGAATAGAGTGCAGGAAAAGACAGTCAGTGAATAGAGAGCAGGAGAAGAGACAGTCAGTGAATAGAGAGCAGGAGAAGAGACAGTCAGTGAATAGAGTGCAGGAGGAGAGACAGTCAGTGAATAGAGTGCAGGAGGAGAGACAGTCAGTGAATAGAGTGCAGGAGGAGAGACAGTCAGTGAATAGAGTGCAGGAGGAGAGACAGTCAGTGAATAGAGTGCAGGAGGAGAGACAGTCAGTGAATAGAGTGCAGGAGGAGAGACAGTCAGTGAATAGAGTGCAGGAGGAGAGACAGTCAGTGAATAGAGTGCAGGAGGAGAGACAGTCAGTGAATAGAGTGCAGGAGGAGACAGCCAGTGAATAGAGTGCAGGAGGAGACAGCCAGTGAATAGAGTGCAGGAGGAGAGACAGCCAGTGAATAGAGTGCAGGAGGAGAGACAGTCAGTGAATAGAGTGCAGGAGGAGAGACAGTCAGTGAATAGAGTGCAGGAGGAGAGACAGTCAGTGAATAGAGTGCAGGAGGAGAGACAGTCAGTGAATAGAGTGCAGGAGGAGAGACAGCCAGTGAATAGAGTGCAGGAGGAGACAGTGAATAGAGTGCAGGAGGAGACAGTGAATAGAGTGCAGGAGGAGACAGTCAGTGAATAGAGTGCAGGAGGAGACAGTCAGTGAATAGAGTGCAGGAGGAGACAGTCAGTGAATAGAGTGCAGGTGGAGAGACAGTCAGTGAATAGAGTGCAGGAGGAGACAGTCAGTGAATAGAGTGCAGGAGGAGACAGTGAATAGAGTGCAGGAGGAGACAGTCAGTGAATAGAGTGCAGGAGGAGAGACAGTCAGTGAATAGAGTGCAGGAGGAGAGACAGTCAGTGAATAGAGTGCAGGAGGAGAGACAGTCAGTGAATAGAGTGCAGGAGGAGAGACAGTGAATAGAGTGCAGGACAAGACAGTCAGTGAATAGAGTGCAGGAGGAGAGACAGTCAGTGAATAGAGTGCAGGAGGAGACAGTCAGTGAATAGAGTGCAGGAGGAGACAGTCAGTGAATAGAGTGCAGGAGGAGAGACAGTCAGTGAATAGAGTGCAGGAGGAGAGACAGTTAGTGAATAGAGTGCAGGAGGAGGCAGTCAGTGAATAGAGTGCAGGAGACAGTCAGTGATTAGAGTGCAGGAGGAGACAGTCAGGGAATAGAGTGCAGGAGGAGAGGCAGTCAGTGAATAGAGTGCAGGAGGAGAGACAGTCAGTGAATAGAGTGCAGGCGGAGAGACAGCCAGTGAATAGAGTGCAGGAGGAGAGACAGTTAGTGAATAGAGTGCAGGAGGAGAGACAGTGAATAGAGTGCAGGAGACAGTCAGTGATTAGAGTGCAGGAGGAGAGAGTCAGGGAATAGAGTGCAGGAGGAGAGGCAGTCAGTGAATAGAGTGCAGGAGGAGAGACAGTCAGTGAATAGAGTGCAGGAGGAGACAGTCAGTGAATAGAGTGCAGGAGGAGACAGTGAATAGAGTGCAGGAGGAGAGACAGTCAGTGAATAGAGTGCAGGAGGAGAGACAGTCAGTGAATAGAGTGCAGGAGGAGAGACAGTCAGTGAATAGAGTGCAGGAGGAGACAGTCAGTGAATAGAGTGCAGGAGGAGAGACAGTCAGTGAATAGAGTGCAGGAGGAGACAGCCAGTGAATAGAGTGCAGGAGGAGACAGCCAGTGAATAGAGTGCAGGAGGAGAGACAGTCAGTGAATAGAGTGCAGGAGGAGACAGTGAATAGAGTGCAGGCGGAGAGACAGCCAGTGAATAGAGTGCAGGAGGAGACAGTGAATAGAGTGCAGGAGGAGACAGTGAATAGAGTGCAAGAGGAGACAGTCAGTGAATAGAGTGCAGGAGGAGACAGTCAGTGAATAGAGTGCAGGAGGAGACAGTCAGTGAATAGAGTGCAGGAGGAGACAGTCAGTGAATAGAGTGCAGGAGGAGACAGTCAGTGAATAGAGTGCAGGTGGAGAGACAGTCAGTGAATAGAGTGCAGGAGGAGACAGTCAGTGAATAGAGTGCAGGCGGAGAGACAGTCAGTGAATAGAGTGCAGGAGGAGACAGTCAGTGAATAGAGTGCAGGAGGAGACAGTGAATAGAGTGCAGGAGGAGAGAGTCAGTGAATAGAGTGCAGGAGGAGAGACAGTCAGTGAATAGAGTGCAGGAGGAGAGTCAGTCAGTGAATAGAGTGCAGGAGGAGAGACAGTGAATAGAGTGCAGGACAAGACAGTCAGTGAATAGAGTGCAGGAGGAGAGACAGTCAGTGAATAGAGTGCAGGAGGAGACAGTCAGTGAATAGAGTGCAGGAGACAGTCAGTGATTAGAGTGCAGGAGGAGACAGTCAGGGAATAGAGTGCAGTAGGAGAGGCAGTCAGTGAATAGAGTGCAGGAGGAGAGACAGCCAGTGAATAGAGTGCAGGAGGAGAGACAGTTAGTGAATAGAGTGCAGGAGGAGAGACAGTGAATAGAGTGCAGGAGACAGTCAGTGATTAGAGTGCAGGAGGAGAGAGTCAGGGAATAGAGTGCAGGAGGAGAGGCAGTCAGTGAATAGAGTGCAGGAGGAGAGACAGTCAGTGAATAGAGTGCAGGAGGAGACAGTCAGTGAATAGAGTGCAGGAGGAGACAGTGAATAGAGTGCAGGAGGAGAGACAGTCAGTGAATAGAGTGTAGGAGGAGAGACAGTCAGTGAATAGAGTGCAGGAGGAGAGACAGTCAGTGAATAGAGTGCAGGAGGAGACAGTCAGTGAATAGAGTGCAGGAGGAGACAGTGAATAGAGCGCAGGAGGAGACAGTGAATAGAGCGCAGGAGGAGACAGTCAGTGAATAGAGCGCAGGAGGAGACAGTCAGTGAATAGAGCGCATGAGGAGACAGTCAGTGAATAGAGCGCATGAGGAGACAGTCAGTGAATAGAGTGCAGGAGGAGACAGTGAATACAGTGCAGCAGGAGACAGTCAGTGATTAGAGTGCAGGAGGAGACAGTCAGTGAATAGAGTGCAGGAGGAGACAGTCAATGAATAGAGTGCAGGAGGAGACAGTCAATGAATAGAGTGCAGGAGGAGACAGTCAATGAATAGAGTGCAGGAGGAGACAGTGAATACAGTGCAGCAGGAGACAGTCAGTGATTAGAGTGCAGGAGGAGACAGTCAGTGAATAGAGTGCAGGAAAAGACAGTCAATGAATAGAGTGCAGGAGGAGACAGTCAATGAATAGAGTGCAGGAGGAGACAGACAGTGAATAGAGTGCAGGCGGAGAGACAGTGAATAGAGTGCAGGTGGAGAGACAGTGAATAGAGTGCAGGCGGAGAGACAGTGAATAGAGTGCAGGCGGAGAGACAGCCAGTGAATAGAGTGCAGGAGGAGACAGTCAGTGAATAGAGTGCAGGAGGAGACAGTGAATAGAGTGCAGACGGAGAGACAGCCAGTGAATAGAGTGCAGGAGGAGAGACAGTCAGTGAATAGAGTGCAGGAGGAGAGAGTCAGTGAATAGAGTGCAGGAAAAGACAGTCAATGAATAGAGTGCAGGAGGAGACAGTGAATAGAGTGCAGGAGGAGAGACAGTCAGTGAATAGAGTGCAGGAGGAGACAGTGAATAGAGTGCAGGCGGAGAGACAGTCAGTGAATAGAGTGCAGGAGGAGAGACAGTCAGTGAATAGAGTGCAGGAGGAGAGACAGTCAGTGAATAGAGTGCAGGAGGAGAGACAATCAGTGAATAGAGTACAGGAAAAGACAGTCAATAAATAGAGTGCAGGAGGAGACAGTCAGTGAATAGAGTGCAGGAAAAGACAGTCAATGAATAGAGCGCATGAGGAGACAGTCAGTGAATAGAGTGCAGGAGGAGACAGTGAATACAGTGCAGCAGGAGACAGTCAGTGATTAGAGTGCAGGAGGAGACAGTCAGTGAATAGAGTGCAGGAGGAGACAGTCAGTGAATAGAGTGCAGGAGGAGACAGTCAATGAATAGAGTGCAGGAGGAGACAGTCAATGAATAGAGTGCAGGAGGAGACAGTCAATGAATAGAGTGCAGGAGGAGACAGTCAGTGAATACAGTGCAGCAGGAGACAGTCAGTGATTAGAGTGCAGCAGGAGACAGTCAGTGATTAGAGTGCAGGAGGAGACAGTCAGTGATTAGAGTGCAGGAGGAGAGACAATCAGTGAATAGAGTACAGGAAAAGACAGTCAATAAATAGAGTGCAGGAGGAGACAGTCAGTGAATAGAGTGCAGGAAAAGACAGTCAATGAATAGAGCGCATGAGGAGACAGTCAGTGAATAGAGTGCAGGAGGAGACAGTGAATACAGTGCAGCAGGAGACAGTCAGTGATTAGAGTGCAGGAGGAGACAGTCAGTGAATAGAGTGCAGGAGGAGACAGTCAGTGAATAGAGTGCAGGAGGAGACAGTCAATGAATAGAGTGCAGGAGGAGACAGTCAATGAATAGAGTGCAGGAGGAGACAGTCAATGAATAGAGTGCAGGAGGAGACAGTCAGTGAATACAGTGCAGCAGGAGACAGTCAGTGATTAGAGTGCAGCAGGAGACAGTCAGTGAATAGAGTGCAGGAGGAGACAGTCCGTGAATAGAGTGCAGGAGGAGACAGTCCGTGAATAGAGTGCAGGAGGAGACAGTCCGTGAATAGAGTGCAGGAGGAGACAGTCCGTGAATAGAGTGCAGGAGGAGACAGTCCGTGAATACAGTGCAGGAAGAGACAGTGAATACAGTGCAGCAGGAGACAGTCAGTAATTAGAGTGCAGGAGGAGACAGTCAGTGAATAGAGTGCAGGAGGAGACAGTCAGTGAATAGAGTGCAGGAGGAGACAGTCAGTGAATAGAGTGCAGGAGGAGAGACAGTCAGTGAATAGAGTGCAGGAGGAGACAGTCAGGGAATAGAGAGCAGGAGGAGAGACAGTCAGTGAATAGAGTGCAGGAGGAGAGACATTCAGTGAATAGAGTGCAGGCAGAGAGACAGTCAGTGAATAGAGTGCAGGAGGAGACAGTGAATAGAGTGCAGGAGGAGACAGTGAATAGAGTGCAGGCGGAGAGACAGTCAGTGAATAGAGTGCAGGAGGAGAGACAGTCAGTGAATAGAGTGCAGGAGGAGAGACAGTCAGTGAATAGAGTGCAGGAGGAGAGACAGTCAGTGAATAGAGTGCAGGAGGAGACAGTCAATGAATAGAGTGCAGGAGGAGACAGTCAGTGAATAAAGTGCAGGAGGAGACAGTCAGTGAATAGAGCGCATGAGGAGACAGTCAGTGAATAGAGTGCAGGAGGAGACAGTGAATACAGTGCAGCAGGAGACAGTCAGTGATTAGAGTGCAGGAGGAGATAGTCAGTGAATAGAGTGCAGGAGGAGAGACAGTGAATAGAGTGCAGGCGGAGAGACAGTGAATAGAGTGCAGGCGGAGAGACAGCCAGTGAATAGAGTGCAGGAGGAGACAGTCAGTGAATAGAGTGCAGGAGGAGACAGTGAATAGAGTGCAGGAGGAGAGACAGTCAGTGAATAGAGTGCAGGAGGAGAGAGTCAGTGAATAGAGTGCAGGAAAAGACAGTCAATGAATAGAGTGCAGGAGGAGAGACAGTCAGTGAATAGAGTGCAGGCAGAGAGACAGTCAGTGAATAGAGTGCAGGAGGAGAGACAGTCAGTGAATAGAGTGCAGGAGGAGACAGTGAATAGAGTGCAGGCGGAGAGACAGTGAATAGAGTGCAGGCGGAGAGACAGTCAGTGAATAGAGTGCAGGAGTAGAGACAGTCAGTGAATAGAGTGCAGGAGGAGAGACAGTCAGTGAATAGAGTGCAGGAGGAGAGACAATCAGTGAATAGAGTACAGGAAAAGACAGTCAATAAATAGAGTGCAGGAAGAGAAAGTCAGTGAATAGAGTGCAGGAAAAGACAGTCAATGAATAGAGTGCAGGAGGAGACAGTCAATGAATAGAGTGCAGGAGGAGACAGTCAATGAATAGAGTGCAGGAGGAGACAGTGAATACAGTGCAGCAGGAGACAGTCAGTGATTAGAGTGCAGGAGGAGACAGTCAGTGAATAGAGTGCAGGAGGAGACAGTCAATGAATAGAGTGCAGGAGGAGACAGTCAATGAATAGAGTGCAGGAGGAGACAGTCAATGAATAGAGTGCAGGAGGAGACAGTCAGTGAATAGAGTGCAGGAGGAGACAGTGAATACAGTGCAGCAGGAGACAGTCAGTGATTAGAGTGCAGCAGGAGACAGTCAGTGATTAGAGTGCAGGAGGAGACAGTCAGTGAATAGAGTGCAGGAGGAGACAGTCCGTGAATAGAGTGCAGGAGGAGACAGTCCGTGAATAGAGTGCAGGAGGAGACAGTCCGTGAATAGAGTGCAGGAGGAGACAGTCCGTGAATAGAGTGCAGGAGGAGACAGTCCGTGAATAGAGTGCAGGAGGAGACAGTGAATACAGTGCAGCAGGAGACAGTCAGTAATTAGAGTGCAGGAGGAGACAGTCAGTGAATAGAGTGCAGGAGGAGACAGTCAGTGAATAGAGTGCAGGAGGAGACAGTCAGTGAATAGAGTGCAGGAGGAGAGACAGTCAGTGAATAGAGTGCAGGAGGAGACAGTCAGGGAATAGAGAGCAGGAGGAGAGACAGTCAGTGAATAGAGTGCAGGAGGAGAGACATTCAGTGAATAGAGTGCAGGCAGAGAGACAGTCAGTGAATAGAGTGCAGGAGGAGACAGTGAATAGAGTGCAGGAGGAGACAGTGAATAGAGTGCAGGCGGAGAGACAGTCAGTGAATAGAGTGCAGGAGGAGAGACAGTCAGTGAATAGAGTGCAGGAGGAGAGACAGTCAGTGAATAGAGTGCAGGAGGAGAGACAGTCAGTGAATAGAGTGCAGGAAAAGACAGTCAATGAATAGAGTGCAGGAGGAGACAGTCAATGAATAGAGTACAGGAGGAGACAGTCAGTGAATAAAGTGCAGGAGGAGACAGTCAGTGAATAGAGCGCATGAGGAGACAGTCAGTGAATAGAGTGCAGGAGGAGACAGTGAATACAGTGCAGCAGGAGACAGTCAGTGATTAGAGTGCAGGAGGAGACAGTCAGTGAATAGAGTGCAGGAGGAGAGACAGTGAATAGAGTGCAGGCGGAGAGACAGTGAATAGAGTGCAGGCGGAGAGACAGCCAGTGAATAGAGTGCAGGAGGAGACAGTCAGTGAATAGAGTGCAGGAGGAGACAGTGAATAGAGTGCAGGAGGAGAGACAGTCAGTGAATAGAGTGCAGGAGGAGAGAGTCAGTGAATAGAGTGCAGGAAAAGACAGTCAATGAATAGAGTGTAGGAGGAGAGACAGTCAGTGAATAGAGTGCAGGAGGAGAGACAGTCAGTGAATAGAGTGCAGGAGGAGACAGTGAATAGAGTGCAGGCGGAGAGACAGTCAGTGAATAGAGTGCAGGAGTAGAGACAGTCAGTGAATAGAGTGCAGGAGGAGAGACAGTCAGTGAATAGAGTGCAGGAGGAGAGACAATCAGTGAATAGAGTACAGGAAAAGACAGTCAATAAATAGAGTGCAGGAAGAGAAAGTCAGTGAATAGAGTGCAGGAAAAGACAGTCAATGAATAGAGTGCAGGAGGAGACAGTCAATGAATAGAGTGCAGGAGGAGACAGTCAATGAATAGAGTGCAGGAGGAGACAGTCAATGAATAGAGTGCAGGAGGAGACCGTCAGTGAATAGAGTGCAGGAGGAGACAGTCAGTGAATAGAGTGCAGGAGGAGACAGTGAATAGAGTGCAGGAGGAGACAGTCAGTGAATAGAGTGCAGGAGGAGACAGTGAATAGAGCGCAGGAGGAGACAGTCAGTGAATAGAGTGCAGGCAGAGAGACAGTCAGTGAATAGAGTGCAGGAGGAGAGACAGTCAGTGAATAGAGTGCAGGAGGAGAGACAGTCAGTGAATAGAGTGCAGGAGGAGACAGTGAATAGAGTGCAGGAGGAGACAGTGAATAGAGTGCAGGCGGAGAGACAGTCAGTGAATAGAGTGCAGGAGGAGAGACAGTCAGTGAATAGAGTGCAGGAGGAGAGACAGTCAGTGAATAGAGTGCAGGAGGAGAGACAGTCAGTGAATAGAGTGCAGGAAAAGACAGTCAATGAATAGAGTGCAGGAGGAGACAGTCAATGAATAGAGTGCAGGAGGAGACAGTCAATGAATAGAGTGCAGGAGGAGACAGTCAGTGAATAAAGTGCAGGAGGAGACAGTCAGTGAATAGAGTGCAGGAGGAGAGACAGTCAGTGAATAGAGTGCAGGAGGAGAGACAGTCAGTGAATAGAGTGCAGGAGGAGAGACAGTCAGTGAATAGAGTGCAGGAAAAGACAGTCAATGAATAGAGTGCAGGAGGAGACAGTCAATGAATAGAGTGCAGGAGGAGACAGTCAGTGATTAGAGTGCAGGAGGAGACAGTCAGTGAATAGAGTGCAGGAGGAGACAGTCAGTGAATAGAGTGCAGGAGGAGAGACAGTGAATAGAGTGCAGGCGGAGAGACAGTGAATAGAGTGCAGGCGGAGAGACAGCCAGTGAATAGAGTGCAGGAGGAGACAGTCAGTGAATAGAGTGCAGGAGGAGACAGTGAATAGAGTGCAGGAGGAGAGACAGTCAGTGAATAGAGTGCAGGAGGAGAGAGTCAGTGAATAGAGTGCAGGAAAAGACAGTCAATGAATAGAGTGCAGGAGGAGAGACAGTCAGTGAATAGAGTGCAGGCAGAGAGACAGTCAGTGAATAGAGTGCAGGAGGAGAGACAGTCAGTGAATAGAGTGCAGGAGGAGACAGTGAATAGAGTGCAGGCGGAGATACAGTCAGTGAATAGAGTGCAGGAGTAGAGACAGTCAGTGAATAGAGTGCAGGAGGAGAGACAGTCAGTGAATAGAGTGCAGGAGGAGAGACAATCAGTGAATAGAGTACAGGAAAAGACAGTCAATAAATAGAGTGCAGGAGGAGAAAGTCAGTGAATAGAGTGCAGGAAAAGACAGTCAATGAATAGAGTGCAGGAGGAGACAGTCAATGAATAGAGTGCAGGAGGAGACCGTCAGTGAATAGAGTGCAGGAGGAGACAGTCAGTGAATAGAGTGCAGGAGGAGACAGTGAATAGAGTGCAGGCGGAGAGACAGTCAGTGAATAGAGTGCAGGAGGAGAGACAGTCAGTGAATAGAGTGCAGGAGGAGAGACAGTCAGTGAATAGAGTGCAGGAGGAGAGACAGTCAGTGAATAGAGTGCAGGAAAAGACAGTCAATGAATAGAGTGCAGGAGGAGACAGTCAATGAATAGAGTGCAGGAGGAGACAGTCAATGAATAGAGTGCAGGAGGAGACAGTCAATGAATAGAGTGCAGGAGGAGACAGTCAGTGAATAGAGTGCAGGAGGAGACAGTCAGTGAATAGAGTGCAGGAGGAGAGACAGTCAGTGAATAGAGTGCAGGAGGAGAGACAGTGAATAGAGTGCAGGCGGAGAGACAGTCAGTGAATAGAGTGCAGGAGGAGAGACAGTCAGTGAATAGAGTGCAGGAGGAGAGACAGTCAGTGAATAGAGTGCAGGAAAAGACAGTCAATGAATAGAGTGCAGGAGGAGACAGTCAATGAATAGAGTGCAGGAGGAGACAGTCAATGAATAGAGTGCAGGAGGAGACAGTCAATGAATAGAGTGCAGGAGGAGACAGTCAGTGAATAGAGTGCAGGAGGAGACAGTCAGTGAATAGAGTGCAGGAGGAGAGACAGTCAGTGAATAGAGTGCAGGAGGAGAGACAGTCAGTGAATAGAGTGCAGGAGGAGAGACAGTCAGTGAATAGAGTGCAGGAAAAGACAGTCAATGAATAGAGTGCAGGAGGAGACAGTCAATGAATAGAGTGCAGGAGGAGACAGTCAGTGATTAGAGTGCAGGAGGAGACAGTCAGTGATTAGAGTGCAGGAGGAGACAGTCAGTGAAAAGAGTGCAGGAGGAGAGACAGTGAATAGAGTGCAGGCGGAGAGACAGTGAATAGAGTGCAGGCGGAGAGACAGCCAGTGAATAGAGTGCAGGAGGAGACAGTCAGTGAATAGAGTGCAGGAGGAGACAGTGAATAGAGTGCAGGAGGAGAGACAGTCAGTGAATAGAGTGCAGGAGGAGAGAGTCAGTGAATAGAGTGCAGGAAAAGACAGTCAATGAATAGAGTGCAGGAGGAGAGACAGTCAGTGAATAGAGTGCAGGCAGAGAGACAGTCAGTGAATAGAGTGCAGGAGGAGAGACAGTCAGTGAATAGAGTGCAGGAGGAGACAGTGAATAGAGTGCAGGCGGAGAGACAGTCAGTGAATAGAGTGCAGGAGTAGAGACAGTCAGTGAATAGAGTGCAGGAGGAGAGACAGTCAGTGAATAGAGTGCAGGAGGAGAGACAATCAGTGAATAGAGTACAGGAAAAGACAGTCAATAAATAGAGTGCAGGAGGAGAAAGTCAGTGAATAGAGTGCAGGAAAAGACAGTCAATGAATAGAGTGCAGGATGAGACAGTCAATGAGTAGAGTGCAGGAGGAGACAGTCAATGAATAGAGTGCAGGAGGAGACCGTCAGTGAATAGAGTGCAGGAGGAGACCGTCAGTGAATAGAGTGCAGGAGGAGACAGTGAATAGAGCGCAGGAGGAGACAGTCAGTGAATAGAGCGCAGGAGGAGACAGTCAGTGAATAGAGCGCATGAGGAGACAGTCAGTGAATAGAGCGCATGAGGAGACAGTGAATAGAGTGCAGCAGGAGACAGTCAGTGAATAGAGTGCAGGAGGAGACAGTCAGTGAATAGAGTGCAGGAGGAGACAGTCCGTGAATAGAGTGCAGGAGGAGACAGTCCGTGAATAGAGTGCAGGAGGAGACAGTGAATACAGTGCAGCAGGAGACAGTCAGTAATTAGAGTGCAGGAGGAGACAGTCAGTGAATAGAGTGCAGGAGGAGACAGTCAGTGAATAGAGTGCAGGAGGAGAGACAGTCAGTGAATAGAGTGCAGGAGGAGACAGTCAGTGAATAGAGTGCAGGAGGAGAGACAGTCAGTGAATAGAGTGCAGGAGGAGACAGTCAGGGAATAGAGAGCAGGAGGAGAGACAGTCAGTGAATAGAGTGCAGGAGGAGAGACAGTCAGTGAATAGAGTGCAGGAGGAGACAGTCAGTGAATAGAGTGCAGGAGGAGACAGTCAGTGAATAGAGTGCAGGAGGAGAGACAGTCAGTGAATAGAGTGCAGGAGGAGACAGTCAGTGAATAGAGTGCAGGAGGAGACAGTGAATAGAGTGCAGGAGGAGACAGTCAGTGAATAGAGTGCAGGAGGAGACAGTGAATAGAGCGCAGGAGGAGACAGTCAGTGAATAGAGCGCATGAGGAGACAGTCAGTGAATAGAGTGCAGGAGGAGACAGTGAATAGAGTGCAGCAGGAGACAGTCAGTGAATAGAGTGCAGGAGGAGACAGTCAGTGAATAGAGTGCAGGAGGAGACAGTCCGTGAATAGAGTGCAGGAGGAGACAGTCCGTGAATAGAGTGCAGGAGGAGACAGTGAATACAGTGCAGCAGGAGACAGTCAGTAATTAGAGTGCAGGAGGAGACAGTCAGTGAATAGAGTGCAGGAGGAGACAGTCAGTGAATAGAGTGCAGGAGGAGACAGTCAGTGAATAGAGTGCAGGAGGAGAGACAGTCAGTGAATAGAGTGCAGGAGGAGACAGTCAGGGAATAGAGAGCAGGAGGAGAGACAGTCAGTGAATAGAGTGCAGGAGGAGACAGTCAGTGAATAGAGTGCAGGAGGAGACAGTCAGTGAATAGAGTGCAGGAGGAGAGACAGTGAATAGAGTGCAGGACAAGACAGTCAGTGAATAGAGTGCAGGAGGAGAGACAGTCAGTGAATAGAGTGCAGGAGGAGACAGTCAGTGAATAGAGTGCAGGAGGAGACAGTCAGTGAATAGAGTGCAGGAGGAGACAGTCAGTGAATAGAGTGCAGGAGGAGACAGTCAGTGAATAGAGTGCAGGAGGAGAGACAGTCAGTGAATAGAGTGCAGGAGGAGACAGTCAGTGAATAGAGTGCAGGAGGAGAGACAGTCAGTGAATAGAGTGCAGGAGGAGACAGTGAATAGAGTGCAGGAGGAGACAGTCAGTGAATAGAGTGCAGGAGGAGACAGTCAGTGAATAGAGTGCAGGAGGAGAGACAGTCAGTGAATAGAGTGCAGGAGGAGAGACAGTCAGTGAATAGAGTGCAGGAGGAGACAGTCAGTGAATAGAGTGCAGGAGGAGACAGTCAGTGAATAGAGTGCAGGGTGAGAGGTCTCGGGGGCACCTTGAGAAGAGAAAGTTATAGACGTGAGTGGAGTTGAGAAAGTTTTGGAGGCCGGAGAGGAGGAGGAAGAGGAGGAGGAGGAGGAGGAGGAGGAGGGGAAGGGTCGCGGGAGGAGGAGGAGGAGGAGGGAGAGGCTCCGTCTGCAGACATTGCGAGGAAGCGGCTCACAGTCACCCTGACCCTGATGACATGACGGCCCTGAACCTGGACACCTACAGCCTGTCCCTCATCACTGCCAAGGAGGACATCCTCAGCGCCAGGAGCTCCACCGACTGGTGAGGAAGGGGCTCTGTGCCAGGGGGAGGGGTGCTGGTACTGCTGTATATACTGGTACTGGTACTGGTACTGGTACTGATGTATATACTGGGGCTGGGGCTGGTGCTGCTACTGGTGCTGCTGTATATACTGGTACTGATGTATATACTGGAACTGGTGCTGGTACTGGTACTGATGTATATGCTGGTGCTGGGGCTTGTGTATATACTGGTGCTGCTGTATATACTGGACCTGGTACTGTTGTATAGACTGGTGCTGGTGCTGCTGTATATACTGGACCTGGTGCTGCTGTATATACTGGACCTGGTGCTGCTGTATATACTGGACCTGGTGCTGCTGTATATACTGGTACTGGTGCTGCTGTATATACTGGAACTGGTGCTGGTGCTGCTACTGATGTATATACTGGTGCTGGGGCTTGTGTATATACTGGTGCTGCTTTATATACTGGACCTGGTGCTGCTGTATATACTGGTACTGGTACTGCTGTATATACTGGACCTGGTGCTGGTGTATATACTGGTGCTGGTGTATATGCTGCTGTATATACTGGACCTGGTGCTGGTGTATATACTGGTGCTGCTGTATATACTGGTGCTGGTGCTGCTGTATATACTGGACCTGGTGCTGCTGTATATACTGGTGCTGCTGTATATACTTGTACTGTTGCTGGTGCTGCTGTATATACTGGACCTGGTGCTGCTGTATATACTGGTGCTGCTGTATATACTGGTTCTGGTGCTGATGCTGCTGTATATACTGGTGCTGCTGTATATACTGGAACTGGTGCTGCTGTATATACTGGTTCTGGTACAGTTAGATACTGGTATTTATAGATGGCTGTACTGTGCTGTGTACATATAGAGGAGCGCTCACCTATAGATGACTGTACTGTGCTGTGTACATATAGAGGAGCGCTCACCTATAGATGACTGTACTGTGCTGTGTACCTATAGAGGAGCGCTCACCTATAGATGTCTGTACTGTGCTGTGTACATATAGAGGAGCGCTCACCCATAGATGACTGTACTGTGCTGTGTACATATAGAGGAGCGCTCACCTATAGGTGACTGTACTGTGCTGTGTACATATAGAGGAGCGCTCACCTATAGATGACTGTACTGTGCTGTGTACCTATAGAGGAGCGCTCACCTATAGATGACTGCACTGTGCTGTGTACATATAGAGGAGCGCTCACCTATAGATGACTGCACTGTGCTGTGTACATATAGAGGAGTGCTCACCTATAGATGACTGTACTGTGCTGTGTACATATAGAGGAGCGCTCACCTATAGATGACTGTACTGTGCTGTGTACATATAGAGGAGCGCTCACCTATAGATGACTGTACTGTGCTGTGTACATATAAAGGAGCGCTCGCCTATAGATGACTGTACTGTGCTGTGTACATATAGAGGAGCGCTCACCTATAGATGACTGTACTGTGCTGTGTACATATAGAGGAGCGCTCACCTATAGATGACTGCACTGTGCTGTGTACATATAGAGGAGCGCTCACCTATAGATGACTGCACTGTGCTGTGTACATATAGAGGAGTGCTCACCTATAGATGACTGTACTGTACTGTGTACATATAGAGGAGCGCTCGCCTATAGATGACTGTACTGTGCTGTGTACATATAGAGGAGCGCTCACCTATAGATGACTGTACTGTGCTGTGTACATATAGAGGAGCGCTCACCTATAGATGCCTGTACTGTGCTGTGTACATATAGAGGAGCGCTCTCCTATAGATGACTGCACTGTGCTGTGTACATATAGAGGAGCGCTCACCTATAGATGTCTGTACTGTGCTGCGTACATATAGAGGAACGCTCACCCATAGATGTCTGTACTGTACTGTGTACATACAGAGGAGCGCTCACCTATAGATGCCTGTACTGTGCTGTGTACATATAGAGGAACGCTCACCTATAGATGACTGTACTGTGCTGTGTACATAGAGAGGAGCGCTCACCTATAGATGACTGTACTGTGCTGTGTACATATAGAGGAGCGCTCACCTATAGATGCCTGTACTGTGCTGTGTACATATAGAGGAGCGCTCTCCTATAGATGACTGCACTGTGCTGTGTACATATAGAGGAGCGCTCACCTATAGATGGCTGTACTGTGCTGTGTACATATAGAGGAGCGCTCACCTATAGATGCCTGTACAGTGCTGTGTACATATAGAGGAGCTCTCACCTATAGATGACTGGGCTGTACTGTGTACATATAGAGGAGCGCTCACCTATAGATGACTGTACTGTGCTGTGTACCTATAGAGGAGCGCTCACCTATAGATGTCTGTACTGTGCTGTGTACATATAGAGGAGCGCTCACCCATAGATGACTGTACTGTGCTGTGTACATATAGAGGAGCGCTCACCTATAGGTGACTGTACTGTGCTGTGTACATATAGAGGAGCGCTCACCTATAGATGACTGTACTGTGCTGTGTACCTATAGAGGAGCGCTCACCTATAGATGACTGCACTGTGCTGTGTACATATAGAGGAGCGCTCACCTATAGATGACTGCACTGTGCTGTGTACATATAGAGGAGTGCTCACCTATAGATGACTGTACTGTGCTGTGTACATATAGAGGAGCGCTCACCTATAGATGACTGTACTGTGCTGTGTACATATAGAGGAGCGCTCACCTATAGATGACTGTACTGTGCTGTGTACATATAGAGGAGCGCTCGCCTATAGATGACTGTACTGTGCTGTGTACATATAGAGGAGCGCTCACCTATAGATGACTGTACTGTGCTGTGTACATATAGAGGAGCGCTCACCTATAGATGACTGCACTGTGCTGTGTACATATAGAGGAGCGCTCACCTATAGATGACTGCACTGTGCTGTGTACATATAGAGGAGTGCTCACCTATAGATGACTGTACTGTACTGTGTACATATAGAGGAGCGCTCGCCTATAGATGACTGTACTGTGCTGTGTACATATAGAGGAGCGCTCGCCTATAGATGACTGTACTGTGCTGTGTACATATAGAGGAGCGCTCACCTATAGATGCCTGTACTGTGCTGTGTACATATAGAGGAGCGCTCTCCTATAGATGACTGCACTGTGCTGTGTACATATAGAGGAGCGCTCACCTATAGATGTCTGTACTGTGCTGCGTACATATAGAGGAACGCTCACCCATAGATGTCTGTACTGTACTGTGTACATACAGAGGAGCGCTCACCTATAGATGCCTGTACTGTGCTGTGTACATATAGAGGAACGCTCACCTATAGATGACTGTACTGTGCTGTGTACATAGAGAGGAGCGCTCACCTATAGATGACTGTACTGTGCTGTGTACATATAGAGGAGCGCTCACCTATAGATGCCTGTACTGTGCTGTGTACATATAGAGGAGCGCTCTCCTATAGATGACTGCACTGTGCTGTGTACATATAGAGGAGCGCTCACCTATAGATGGCTGTACTGTGCTGTGTACATATAGAGGAGCGCTCACCTATAGATGCCTGTACAGTGCTGTGTACATATAGAGGAGCTCTCACCTATAGATGACTGCACTGTGCTGTGTACATATAGAGGAGCGCTCACCTATAGATGGCTGTACTGTGCTGTGTACATATAGAGGAGCGCTCACCTATAGATGACTGTACTGTGCTGTGTACATATAGAGGAGCGCTCACCTATAGATGTCTGTGCTGTGTACATATAGAGGAGCGCTCACCTATAGATGACTGCACTGTGCTGTGTACATATAGAGGAGCGCTCACCTATAGATGTCTGTACTGTGCTGTGTACATATAGAGGAGCGCTCACCTATAGATGACTGCACTGTGCTGTGTACATAGAGAGGAGCTCTCACCTATAGATGACTGTACTGTGCTGTGTACATAGAGAGGAGCGCTCACCTATAGATGACTGTACAGTGCTGTGTACATATAGAGGAGCGCTCACCTATAGATGCCTGTACTGTGCTGTGTACATATAGAGGAGCGCTCTTCTATAGATGACTGCACTGTGCTGTGTACATAGAGAGGAGCTCTCACCTATAGATGTCTGTACTGTGCTGTGTACATATAGAGGAGCGCTCACCTATAGATGACTGCACTGTGCTGTGTACATAGAGAGGAGCTCTCACCTATAGATGACTGTACTGTGCTGTGTACATAGAGAGGAGCGCTCACCTATAGATGACTGTACAGTGCTGTGTACATAGAGAGGAGCGCTCACCTATAGATGGCTGTACTGTGCTGTGTACATATAGAGGAGTGCTCACCTATAGATGACTGCACTGTGCTGTGTACATATAGAGGAGCGCTCACCTATAGATGGCTGTAATGTGCTGTGTACATATAGAGGAGCGCTCACCTATAGATGACTGTACAGTGCTGTGTACATATAGAGGAGCGCTCACCTATAGATGACTGTACTGTGCTGTGTACATATAGAGGAGCGCTCACCTATAGATGACTGTACTGTGCTGTGTACATATAGAGGAGCGCTCTCCTATAGATGACTGCACTGTGCTGTGTACATATAGAGGAGCGCTCACCTATAGATGGCTGTACTGTGCTGTGTACATATAGAGGAGTGCTCACCTATAGATAACTGCACTGTGCTGTGTACATATAGAGGAGCGCTCACCTATAGATGACTGCACTGTGCTGTGTACATATAGAGGAGCGCTCACCTATAGATGACTGTACAGTGCTGTGTACATATAGAGGAGCGCTCACCTAGAGATGACTGTACTGTGCTGTGTACATAGAGAGGAGCTCTCACCTATAGATGACTGTACTGTGCTGTGTACATAGAGAGGAGCGCTCACCTATAGATGACTGTACTGTGCTGTGTACATATAGAGGAGCGCTCACCTATAGATGACTGTACTGTGCTGTGTACATAGAGAGGAGCTCTCACCTATAGATGACTGTACTGTGCTGTGTACATAGAGAGGAGCGCTCCCCTATAGATGACTGTACTGTGCTGTGTACATAGAGAGGAGCGCTCACCTATAGATGACTGTACTGTGCTGTGTACATATAGAGGAGCGCTCACCTATAGATGACTGTACTGTGCTGTGTACATAGAGAGGAGCTCTCACCTATAGATGACTGTACTGTGCTGTGTACATATAGAGGAGCGCTCACCTATAGATGACTGCACTGTGCTGTGTACATACAGAGGAGCGCTCACCTATAGATGACTGTACTGTGCTGTGTACATAGAGAGGAGCTCTCACCTATAGATGACTGTACTGTGCTGTGTACATATAGAGGAGCGCTCACCTATAGATGACTGCACTGTGCTGTGTACATATAGAGGAGCGCTCACCTATAGATGACTGTACAGTGCTGTGTACATATAGAGGAGCGCTCACCTAGAGATGACTGTACTGTGCTGTGTACATAGAGAGGAGCTCTCACCTATAGATGACTGTACTGTGCTGTGTACATAGAGAGGAGCGCTCACCTATAGATGACTGTACTGTGCTGTGTACATATAGAGGAGCGCTCACCTATAGATGACTGTACTGTGCTGTGTACATAGAGAGGAGCTCTCACCTATAGATGACTGTACTGTGCTGTGTACATAGAGAGGAGCGCTCCCCTATAGATGACTGTACTGTGCTGTGTACATAGAGAGGAGCGCTCTCCTATAGATGACTGTACTGTGCTGTGTACATAGAGAGGAGCGCTCACCTATAGATGACTGTACTGTGCTGTGTACATATAGAGGAGCGCTCACCTATAGATGACTGTACTGTGCTGTGTACATAGAGAGGAGCTCTCACCTATAGATGACTGTACTGTGCTGTGTACATAGAGAGGAGCGCTCCCCTATAGATGACTGTACTGTGCTGTGTACATAGAGAGGAGCGCTCTCCTATAGATGACTGTACTGTGCTGTGTACATATAGAGGAGCGCTCACCTATAGATGACTGTACTGTGCTGTGTACATATAGAGGAGCGCTCACCTATAGATGACTGTACTGTGCTGTGTACATAGAGAGGAGCTCTCACCTATAGATGACTGTACTGTGCTGTGTACATATAGAGGAGCGCTCACCTATAGATGACTGCACTGTGCTGTGTACATACAGAGGAGCGCTCACCTATAGATGACTGTACTGTGCTGTGTACATAGAGAGGAGCTCTCACCTATAGATGACTGTACTGTGCTGTGTACATATAGAGGAGCGCTCACCTATAGATGACTGCACTGTGCTGTGTACATACAGAGGAGCGCTCGCCTATAGATGACTGTGCTGTGTACATATAGAGGAGCATTCACCTATAGATGACTGTACTGTGCTGTGTACATATAGAGGAGCGCTCACGTATAGATGACTGTACTGTGCTGTGTACATATAGAGGAGCGCTCACCTATAGATGACTGTGCTGTGTACATATAGAGGAGCGCTCACCTATAGATGACTGTACTGTGCTGTGTACATATAGAGGAGCGCTCTCCTATAGATGACTGTACTGTGCTGTGTACATATAGAGGAGCGCTCACCTATAGATGACTGTACTGTGCTGTGTACATATAGAGGAGCGCTCACCTATAGATGACTGTACTGTGCTGTGTACATATAGAGGAGCGCTCGCCTATAGATGACTGTACTGTGCTGTGTACATATAGAGGAGCGCTCTCCTATAGATGACTGTACTGTGCTGTGTACATATAGAGGAGCGCTCACCTATAGATGACTACTGTGCTGTGTACATACAGAGGAGCGCTCACCTATAGATGACTGTACTGTGCTGTGTACATATAGAGGAGCGCTCATCCTATAGATGACTGTACTGTGCTGTGTAAATATAGAGGAGCGCTCCCCTATAGATGACTGTACTGTGCTGTGTACATATAGAGGAGCGCTAACCTATAGATGACTGTACTGTGCTGTGTACATATAGAGGAGCGCTCACCTATAGATGGCTGTACAGTGCTGTGTACATATAGAGGAGCGCTCTCCTATAGATGCCTGTACTGTGCTGTGTACATATAGAGGAGCGCTCTCCTATAGATGCCTGTACTGTGCTGTGTACATATAGAGGAGCGCTCTCCTATAGATGCCTGTACTGTGCTGTGTACATATAGAGGAGCTCTCACCTATAGATGCCTGTACAGTGCTGTGTACATATAGAGGAGCGCTCTCCTATAGATGCCTGTACTGTGCTGTGTACATATAGAGGAGCGCTCACCTATAGATGACTGTACTGTGCTGTGTACATATAGAGGAGCGCTTACCTATAGATGACTGTACTGTGCTGTGTACATATAGAGGAGCGCTCTCCTATAGATACCTGTACTGTGCTGTGTACATATAGAGGAGCGCTCACCTATAGATGACTGGGCTGTGCTGTGTACATATAGAGGAGCGCTCACCTATAGATGACTGTACTGTGCTGTGTACATATAGAGGAGCGCTCACCTATAGATGACTGTACTGTGCTGTGTACATATAGAGGAGCGCTCACCTATAGATGACTGTACTGTGCTGTGTACATAGAGAGGAGCTCTCACCTATAGATGACTGTACTGTGCTGTGTACATAAAGAGGAGCGCTCACCTATAGATGACTGCACTGTGCTGTGTACATACAGAGGAGCTCTCACCTATAGATGACTGTACTGTGCTGTGTACATATAGAGGAGCGCTCACCTATAGATGACTGCACTGTGCTGTGTACATACAGAGGAGCGCTCGCCTATAGATGACTGTGCTGTGTACATATAGAGGAGCATTCACCTATAGATGACTGTACTGTGCTGTGTACATATAGAGGAGCGCTCACGTATAGATGACTGTACTGTGCTGTGTACATATAGAGGAGCGCTCACCTATAGATGACTGTGCTGTGTACATATAGAGGAGCGCTCACCTATAGATGACTGTACTGTGCTGTGTACATATAGAGGAGCGCTCACCTATAGATGACTGTACTGTGCTGTGTACATATAGAGGAGCGCTCACCTATAGATGACTGTACTGTGCTGTGTACATATAGAGGAGCGCTCGCCTATAGATGACTGTACTGTGCTGTGTACATATAGAGGAGCGCTCTCCTATAGATGACTGTACTGTGCTGTGTACATATAGAGGAGCGCTCACCTATAGATGACTACTGTGCTGTGTACATACAGAGGAGCGCTCACCTATAGATGACTGTACTGTGCTGTGTACATATAGAGGAGCGCTCATCCTATAGATGACTGTACAGTGCTGTGTACATAGAGAGGAGCTCTCACCTATAGATGACTGTACTGTGCTGTGTACATAAAGAGGAGCGCTCACCTATAGATGACTGTACTGTGCTGTGTACATAGAGAGGAGCTCTCACCTATAGATGACTGTACTGTGCTGTGTACATAAAGAGGAGCGCTCACCTATAGATGACTGTACTGTGCTGTGTACATAGAGAGGAGCTCTCACCTATAGATGACTGCTCTGCTGTGTACATATAGAGGAGCGCTCACCTATAGATGACTGCACTGTGCTGTGTACATACAGAGGAGCGGTCGCCTATAGATGACTGTGCTGTGTACATATAGAGGAGCATTCACCTATAGATGACTGTACTGTGCTGTGTACATATAGAGGAGCGCTCACCTATAGATGACTGTGCTGTGTACATATAGAGGAGCGCTCACCTATAGATGACTGTACTGTGCTGTGTACATATAGAGGAGCGCTCACCTATAGATGACTGTACTGTGCTGTGTACATATAGAGGAGCGCTCACCTATAGATGACTGTACTGTGCTGTGTACATATAGAGGAGCGCTCGCCTATAGATGACTGTACTGTGCTGTGTACATATAGAGGAGCGCTCTCCTATAGATGACTGTACTGTGCTGTGTACATATAGAGGAGCGCTCACCTATAGATGACTGTACTGTGCTGTGTACATACAGAGGAGCGCTCACCTATAGATGACTGTACTGTGCTGTGTACATATAGAGGAGCGCTCATCCTATAGATGACTGTACTGTGCTGTGTAAATATAGAGGAGCGCTCCCCTATAGATGACTGTACTGTGCTGTGTACATATAGAGGAGCGCTAACCTATAGATGACTGTACTGTGCTGTGTACATATAGAGGAGCGCTCACCTATAGATGGCTGTACAGTGCTGTGTACATATAGAGGAGCGCTCTCCTATAGATGCCTGTACTGTGCTGTGTACATATAGAGGAGCGCTCTCCTATAGATGCCTGTACTGTGCTGTGTACATATAGAGGAGCGCTCTCCTATAGATGCCTGTACTGTGCTGTGTACATATAGAGGAGCTCTCACCTATAGATGCCTGTACAGTGCTGTGTACATATAGAGGAGCGCTCTCCTATAGATGCCTGTACTGTGCTGTGTACATATAGAGGAGCGCTCACCTATAGATGACTGTACTGTGCTGTGTACATATAGAGGAGCGCTTACCTATAGATGACTGTACTGTGCTGTGTACATATAGAGGAGCGCTCTCCTATAGATACCTGTACTGTGCTGTGTACATATAGAGGAGCGCTCACCTATAGATGACTGGGCTGTGCTGTGTACATATAGAGGAGCGCTCACCTATAGATGACTGGGCTGTGCTGTGTACATATAGAGGAGCGCTCACCTATAGATGACTGGGCTGTGCTGTGTACATGTAGAGGTGCGCTCACCTATAGATGACTGTACTGTGCTATGTACATGTAGAGGAGCGCTCACCTATAGATGACTGTACTGTGCTGTGTACATATAGAGGAGCGCTCACCTATAGATGACTGTACTGGGCTGCGTACATATAGAGGAGCGCTCACCTAAAGATGACTGTACTGGGCTGTGTACATATAGAAGAGCGCTCACCTATAGATGACTGTACTGGGCTGTGTACATATAGAGGAGCGCTCATCCTATAGATGACTGTACTGTGCTGTGTACATATAGAGGAGCGCTCATCCTATAGATGACTGTACTGTGCTGTGTACATATAGAGGAGCGCTCACCTATAGATGACTGTACTGTGCTGTGTACATATAGAGGAGCGCTCACCTATAGATGACTGTGCTGTGTACATATAGAGGAGCGCTCACCTATAGATGCCTGTACTGTGCTGTGTACACATAGAGGAGCGCTCACCTATAGATGACTGTGCTGTGTACACATAGAGGAGCTCTCACCTATAGATGACTGTACTGTGCTGTGTACATATAGAGGAGCGCTCACCTATAGATGACTGTACTGTTCTGTGTACATATAGAGGAGCGCTCACCTATAGATGACTGTACTGTGCTGTGTACATATAGAGGAGCGCTCACCTATAGATGCCTGTACTGTGCTGTGTACATATAGAGGAGCGCTCACCTATAGATGACTGTGCTGTGTACACATAGAGGAGCTCTCACCTATAGATGACTGTACTGTGCTGTGTACATATAGAGGAGCGCTCACCTATAGATGTCTGTACTGTGCTGTGTACATATAGAGGAGCGCTCACCTATAGATGACTGTACTGTGCTGTGTACATATAGAGGAGCGCTCACCTATACATGGCTGTACTGTGCTGTGTACATATAGAGGAGCGCTCACCTATAGATGACTGTACTGTGCTGTGTACATATAGAGGAGCGCTCACCTATAGATGTCTGTACTGTGTACATATAGAGGAGCGCTCACCTATAGATGTCTGTGCTGTGTACATATAGAGGAGCGCTCACCTATAGATGACTGTACTGTGCTGTGTACATATAGAGGAGCGCTCACCTATAGATGTCCGTACTGTGCTGTGTACATATAGAGGAGCGCTCACCTATAGATGTCTGTGCTGTGTACATATAGAGGAGCGCTCACCTATAGATGACTGTGCTGTGTACATATAGAGGAGCGCTCACCTATAGATGCCTGTACTGTGCTGTGTACATATAGAGGAGCGCTCACCTATAGATGACTGTGCTGTGTACACATAGAGGAGCTCTCACCTATAGATGACTGTACTATGCTGTGTACATATAGAGGAGCGCTCACATATAGATGTCTGTACTTGCTGTGTACATATAGAGGAGCGCTCACCTATAGATGACTGTACTGTGCTGTGTACATATAGAGGAGCGCTCACGTATACATGGCTGTACTGTGCTGTGTACATATAGAGGAGCGCTCACCTATAGATGACTGTACTGTGCTGTGTACATATAGAGAAGCGCTCACCTATAGATGTCTGTACTGTGCTGTGTACATATAGATTAGCGCTCACCTATAGATGTCTGTGCTGTGTACATATAGAGGAGCGCTCACCTATAGATGACTGTGCTGTGTACATATAGAGGAGCACTCACCTATAGATGCCTGTACTGTGCTGTGTACATATAGAGGAGCGCTCACCTATAGATGACTGTGCTGTGTACACATAGAGGAGCTCTCACCAATAGATGACTGTACTGTGCTGTGTACATATAGAGGAGCGCTCACCTATAGATGTCTGTACTGTGCTGTGTACATATAGAGGAGCGCTCACCTATAGATGACTGTACTGTGCTGTGTACATATAGAGGAGCGCTCACCTATATATGACTGTACTGTGCTGTGTACATATAGAGGAGCGCTCACCTATAGATGACTGTACTGTGCTGTGTACATATAGAGGAGCACTCACCTATAGATGTCTGTACTGTGCTGTGTACATATAGAGGAGCGCTCACCTATAGATGTCTGTACTGTGCTGTGTACATATAGAGGAGCGCTCACCTATAGATGTCTGTACTGTGCTGTGTACATATAGAGGAGTGCTCACCTATAGATGTCTGTGCTGTGTACATATAGAGGAGCGCTCACCTATAGATGTCTGTACTGTGCTGTGTACATATAGAGGAGCGCTCACCTATAGATGTCTTTACTGTGCTGTGTACATATAGAGGAGCGCTCACCTATAGATGTCTGTACTGTGCTGTGTACATATAGAGGAGCGCTCACCTATAGATGTCTGTACTGTGTACATATAGAGGAGCGCTCACCTATAGATGTCTGTACTGTGCTGTGTACATATAGAGGAGCGCTCACCTATAGATGTCTGTACTGTGCTGTTTACATATAGAGGAGCGCTCTCCTATAGATGACTGTACTGTGCTGTGTACATATAGAGGAGCGCTCACCTATAGATGACTGCACTGTGCTGTGTACATACAGAGGAGCGCTAACCTATAGATGACTGTACTGTGCTGTGTATATATAGAGGAGCGCTCACCTATAGATGACTGTACTGTGCTGTGTACATGTAGAGGAGCGCTCGCCTATAGATGACTGTACTGTGTAGATATAGAGGAGCGCTCGCCTATAGATGACTGTACTGTGCTGTGTACATATAGAGGAGCGCTCACCTATAGATGACTGTACTGTGTACATATAGAGGAGCGCTCACCTATCGATGACTGCACTGTGCTGTGTACATACAGAGGAGCTCTCACCTATAGATGACTGTACTGTGCTGTGTACATATAGAGGAGCGCTCACCTATAGATGACTGCACTGTGCTGTGTACATACAGAGGAGCGCTCGCCTATAGATGACTGTGCTGTTTACATATAGAGGAGCATTCACCTATAGATGACTGTACTGTGCTGTGTACATATAGAGGAGCGCTCACGTATAGATGACTGTACTGTGCTGTGTACATATAGAGGAGCGCTCACCTATAGATGACTGTGCTGTGTACATATAGAGGAGCGCTCACCTATAGATGACTGTACTGTGCTGTGTACATATAGAGGAGCGCTCACCTATAGATGACTGTACTGTGCTGTGTACATATAGAGGAGCGCTCCCCTATAGATGACTGTACTGTGCTGTGTACATATAGAGGAGCGCTCGCCTATAGATGACTGTACTGTGCTGTGTACATATAGAGGAGCGCTCTCCTATAGATGACTGTACTGTGCTGTGTACATATAGAGGAGCGCTCACCTATAGATGACTACTGTGCTGTGTACATACAGAGGAGCGCTCACCTATAGATGACTGTACTGTGCTGTGTACATATAGAGGAGCGCTCATCCTATAGATGACTGTACAGTGCTGTGTACATAGAGAGGAGCTCTCACCTATAGATGACTGTACTGTGCTGTGTACATAAAGAGGAGCGCTCACCTATAGATGACTGTACTGTGCTGTGTACATAGAGAGGAGCTCTCACCTATAGATGACTGTACTGTGCTGTGTACATAAAGAGGAGCGCTCACCTATAGATGACTGTACTGTGCTGTGTACATAGAGAGGAGCTCTCACCTATAGATGACTGTACTGTGCTGTGTACATATAGAGGAGCGCTCACCTATAGATGACTGCACTGTGCTGTGTACATACAGAGGAGCGGTCGCCTATAGATGACTGTGCTGTGTACATATAGAGGAGCATTCACCTATAGATGACTGTACTGTGCTGTGTACATATAGAGGAGCGCTCACCTATAGATGACTGTGCTGTGTACATATAGAGGAGCGCTCACCTATAGATGACTGTACTGTGCTGTGTACATATAGAGGAGCGCTCACCTATAGATGACTGTACTGTGCTGTGTACATATAGAGGAGCGCTCGCCTATAGATGACTGTACTGTGCTGTGTACATATAGAGGAGCGCTCTCCTATAGATGACTGTACTGTGCTGTGTACATATAGAGGAGCGCTCACCTATAGATGACTACTGTGCTGTGTACATACAGAGGAGCGCTCACCTATAGATGACTGTACTGTGCTGTGTACATATAGAGGAGCGCTCATCCTATAGATGACTGTACTGTGCTGTGTAAATATAGAGGAGCGCTCCCCTATAGATGACTGTACTGTGCTGTGTACATATAGAGGAGCGCTAACCTATAGATGACTGTACTGTGCTGTGTACATATAGAGGAGCGCTCACCTATAGATGGCTGTACAGTGCTGTGTACATATAGAGGAGCGCTCTCCTATAGATGCCTGTACTGTGCTGTGTACATATAGAGGAGCGCTCTCCTATAGATGCCTGTACTGTGCTGTGTACATATAGAGGAGCGCTCTCCTATAGATGCCTGTACTGTGCTGTGTACATATAGAGGAGCTCTCACCTATAGATGCCTGTACAGTGCTGTGTACATATAGAGGAGCGCTCTCCTATAGATGCCTGTACTGTGCTGTGTACATATAGAGGAGCGCTCACCTATAGATGACTGTACTGTGCTGTGTACATATAGAGGAGCGCTTACCTATAGATGACTGTACTGTGCTGTGTACATATAGAGGAGCGCTCTCCTATAGATACCTGTACTGTGCTGTGTACATATAGAGGAGCGCTCACCTATAGATGACTGGGCTGTGCTGTGTACATATAGAGGAGCGCTCACCTATAGATGACTGGGCTGTGCTGTGTACATATAGAGGAGCGCTCACCTATAGATGACTGGGCTGTGCTGTGTACATGTAGAGGTGCGCTCACCTATAGATGACTGTACTGTGCTATGTACATGTAGAGGAGCGCTCACCTATAGATGACTGTACTGTGCTGTGTACATATAGAGGAGCGCTCACCTATAGATGACTGTACTGGGCTGCGTACATATAGAGGAGCGCTCACCTAAAGATGACTGTACTGGGCTGTGTACATATAGAAGAGCGCTCACCTATAGATGACTGTACTGGGCTGTGTACATATAGAGGAGCGCTCATCCTATAGATGACTGTACTGTGCTGTGTACATATAGAGGAGCGCTCATCCTATAGATGACTGTACTGTGCTGTGTACATATAGAGGAGCGCTCACCTATAGATGACTGTACTGTGCTGTGTACATATAGAGGAGCGCTCACCTATAGATGACTGTGCTGTGTACATATAGAGGAGCGCTCACCTATAGATGCCTGTACTGTGCTGTGTACACATAGAGGAGCGCTCACCTATAGATGACTGTGCTGTGTACACATAGAGGAGCTCTCACCTATAGATGACTGTACTGTGCTGTGTACACATAGAGGAGCTCTCACCTATAGATGACTGTACTGTGCTGTGTACATATAGAGGAGCGCTCACCTATAGATGACTGTACTGTTCTGTGTACATATAGAGGAGCGCTCACCTATAGATGACTGTACTGTGCTGTGTACATATAGAGGAGCGCTCACCTATAGATGCCTGTACTGTGCTGTGTACATATAGAGGAGCGCTCACCTATAGATGACTGTGCTGTGTACACATAGAGGAGCTCTCACCTATAGATGACTGTACTGTGCTGTGTACATATAGAGGAGCGCTCACCTATAGATGTCTGTACTGTGCTGTGTACATATAGAGGAGCGCTCACCTATAGATGACTGTACTGTGCTGTGTACATATAGAGGAGCGCTCACCTATACATGGCTGTACTGTGCTGTGTACATATAGAGGAGCGCTCACCTATAGATGACTGTACTGTGCTGTGTACATATAGAGGAGCGCTCACCTATAGATGTCTGTACTGTGTACATATAGAGGAGCGCTCACCTATAGATGTCTGTGCTGTGTACATATAGAGGAGCGCTCACCTATAGATGACTGTACTGTGCTGTGTACATATAGAGGAGCGCTCACCTATAGATGTCCGTACTGTGCTGTGTACATATAGAGGAGCGCTCACCTATAGATGTCTGTGCTGTGTACATATAGAGGAGCGCTCACCTATAGATGACTGTGCTGTGTACATATAGAGGAGCGCTCACCTATAGATGCCTGTACTGTGCTGTGTACATATAGAGGAGCGCTCACCTATAGATGACTGTGCTGTGTACACATAGAGGAGCTCTCACCTATAGATGACTGTACTATGCTGTGTACATATAGAGGAGCGCTCACATATAGATGTCTGTACTTGCTGTGTACATATAGAGGAGCGCTCACCTATAGATGACTGTACTGTGCTGTGTACATATAGAGGAGCGCTCACGTATACATGGCTGTACTGTGCTGTGTACATATAGAGGAGCGCTCACCTATAGATGACTGTACTGTGCTGTGTACATATAGAGAAGCGCTCACCTATAGATGTCTGTACTGTGCTGTGTACATATAGATTAGCGCTCACCTATAGATGTCTGTGCTGTGTACATATAGAGGAGCGCTCACCTATAGATGACTGTGCTGTGTACATATAGAGGAGCACTCACCTATAGATGCCTGTACTGTGCTGTGTACATATAGAGGAGCGCTCACCTATAGATGACTGTGCTGTGTACACATAGAGGAGCTCTCACCAATAGATGACTGTACTGTGCTGTGTACATATAGAGGAGCGCTCACCTATAGATGTCTGTACTGTGCTGTGTACATATAGAGGAGCGCTCACCTATAGATGACTGTACTGTGCTGTGTACATATAGAGGAGCGCTCACCTATATATGACTGTACTGTGCTGTGTACATATAGAGGAGCGCTCACCTATAGATGACTGTACTGTGCTGTGTACATATAGAGGAGCACTCACCTATAGATGTCTGTACTGTGCTGTGTACATATAGAGGAGCGCTCACCTATAGATGTCTGTACTGTGCTGTGTACATATAGAGGAGCGCTCACCTATAGATGTCTGTACTGTGCTGTGTACATATAGAGGAGTGCTCACCTATAGATGTCTGTGCTGTGTACATATAGAGGAGCGCTCACCTATAGATGTCTGTACTGTGCTGTGTACATATAGAGGAGCGCTCACCTATAGATGTCTGTACTGTGCTGTGTACATATAGAGGAGCGCTCACCTATAGATGTCTGTACTGTGCTGTGTACATATAGAGGAGCGCTCACCTATAGATGTCTGTACTGTGTACATATAGAGGAGCGCTCACCTATAGATGTCTGTACTGTGCTGTGTACATATAGAGGAGCGCTCACCTATAGATGTCTGTACTGTGCTGTTTACATATAGAGGAGCGCTCTCCTATAGATGACTGTACTGTGCTGTGTACATATAGAGGAGCGCTCACCTATAGATGACTGCACTGTGCTGTGTACATACAGAGGAGCGCTAACCTATAGATGACTGTACTGTGCTGTGTATATATAGAGGAGCGCTCACCTATAGATGACTGTACTGTGCTGTGTACATGTAGAGGAGCGCTCGCCTATAGATGACTGTACTGTGCTGTGTAGATATAGAGGAGCGCTCGCCTATAGATGACTGTACTGTGCTGTGTACATATAGAGGAGCGCTCACCTATAGATGACTGTACTGTGTACATATAGAGGAGCGCTCACCTATCGATGACTGTGCTGTGTACATATAGAGGAGCGCTCACCTATAGATGACTGTGCTGTGTACATATAGAGGAACGCTCACCCATAGATGTCTGTACTGTGCTGTGTACATATAGAGGAATGCTCACCCATAGATGTCTGTACTGTGCTGTGTACATACAGAGGAGCGCTCACCTATAGATGACTGTGCTGTGTACATATAGAGGAGCGCTCACCTATAGATGACTGTACTGTGCTGTGTACATATAGAGGAGCGCTCACCCATAGATGTCTGTACTGTGCTGTGTACATACAGAAGAGCGCTCACCTATAGATGACTGTGCTGTGTACATATAGAGGAGCGCTCACCTATAGATGACTGTACTGTGCTGTGTACATACAGAGGAGCGCTCACCTATAGATGACTGTACTGTGCTGTGTACATATAGAGGAGCGCTCACCTATAGATGACTGTACTGTGCTGTGTACATATAGAGGAGCGCTCACCTATAGATGACTGTACTGTGCTGTGTACATATAGAGGAGCGCTCACCTATAGATGTCTGTACTGTGCTGTGTACATATAGAGGAACGCTCACCTATAGATGACTGTACTGTGCTGTGTACATATAGAGGAGCGCTCACCTATAGATGCCTGTACTGTGCTGTGTACATATAGAGGAGCGCTCACCTATAGATGCCTGTACTGTGCTGTGTACATATAGAGGAGCGCTCTCCTATAGATGACTGTACTGTGCTGTGTACATATAGAGGAGCGCTCTCCTATAGATGTCTGTACTGTGCTGTGTACATATAGTAGAGCGCTCACCTATAGATGACTGTACTGTGCTGTGTACATATAGAGGATCGCTCACCTATAGATGACTGTACAGTGCTGTGTACATATAGAGGAGCGCTCACCTATAGATGTCTGTACTGTGCTGTGTACATATAGAGGAGTGCTCACCTATAGATGACTGTACTGTACTGTGTACATATAGAGGAGCGCTCTCCTATAGATGACTGTACTGTGCTGTGTACATAGAGGAGCTCTCACCTATAGATGTCTGTGCTGTGTAGATATAGAGGAGCGCTCACCTATAGATGTCTGTACTGTGCTGTGTACATATAGAGGAGCGCTCACCTATAGATGTCTTTACTGTGCTGTGTACATATAGAGGAGCGCTCACCTATAGATGTCTGTACTGTGCTGTGTACATATAGAGGAGCGCTCACCTATAGATGTCTTTACTGTGCTGTGTACATATAGAGGAGCGCTCACCTATAGATTACTGTGCTGTGTACATATAGATGAGTGCTCGCCTATAGATGACTGTACTGTGCTGTGTACATATAGAGGAGCGCTCACCTATAGATGACTGTACTGTGTACATATAGAGGAGCGCTCGCCTATAGATGACTGTACTGTGCTGTGTACATATAGAGGAGCGCTCGCCTATAGATGACTGTACTGTGCTGTGTACATATAGAGGAGCGCTCACCTATAGATGTCTGTACTGTGCTGTGTACATATAGAGGAGCGCTCACCTATAGATGTCTGTGCTGTGTACATATAGAGGAGCGCTCACCTATAGATGACTGTGCTGTGTACATATAGAGGAGCGCTCACCTATAGATGCCTGTACTGTGCTGTGTACATATAGAGGAGCGCTCACCTATAGATGCCTGTACTGTGCTGTGTACATATAGAGGAGCGCTCACCTATAGATGACTGTGTTGTGTACACATAGAGGAGCTCTCACCTATAGATGACTGTACTGTGCTGTGTACATATAGAGGAGCGCTCACCTATAGATGACTGTGCTGTGTACATATAGAGGAGCGCTCACCTATAGATGCCTGTACTGTGCTGTGTACATATAGAGGAGCGCTCACCTATAGATGACTGTGCTGTGTACACATAGAGGAGCTCTCACCTATAGATGACTGTACTGTGCTGTGTACATATAGAGGAGCGCTCACCTATAGATGACTGTGCTGTGTACATATAGAGGAGCGCTCACCTATAGATGCCTGTACTGTGCTGTGTACATATAGAGGAGCGCTCACCTATAGATGACTGTGCTGTGTACACATAGAGGAGCTCTCACCTATAGATGACTGTACTATGCTGTGTACATATAGAGGAGCGCTCACCTATAGATGTCTGTACTTGCTGTGTACATATAGAGGAGCGCTCACCTATAGATGACTGTACTGTGCTGTGTACATATAGAGGAGCGCTCACGTATACATGGCTGTACTGTGCTGTGTACATATAGAGGAGCGCTCACCTATAGATGACTGTACTGTGCTGTGTACATATAGAGAAGCGCTCACCTATAGATGTCTGTACTGTGCTGTGTACATATAGATTAGCGCTCACCTATAGATGTCTGTGCTGTGTACATATAGAGGAGCACTCACCTATAGATGACTGTGCTGTGTACATATAGAGGAGCACTCACCTATAGATGCCTGTACTGTGCTGTGTACATATAGAGGAGCGCTCACCTATAGATGACTGTGCTGTGTACACATAGAGGAGCTCTCACCTATAGATGACTGTACTGTGCTGTGTACATATAGAGGAGCGCTCACCTATAGATGTCTGTACTGTGCTGTGTACATAGAGGAGCGCTCACCTATAGATGACTGTACTGTGCTGTGTACATATAGAGGAGCGCTCACCTATATATGGCTGTACTGTGCTGTGTACATATAGAGGAGCACTCACCTATAGATGTCTGTACTGTGCTGTGTACATATAGAGGAGCGCTCACCTATAGATGTCTGTACTGTGCTGTGTACATATAGAGGAGCGCTCACCTATAGATGTCTGTACTGTGCTGTGTACATATAGAGGAGCGCTCACCTATAGATGTCTGTACTGTGCTGTGTACATATAGAGGAGCGCTCACCTATAGATGTCTGTACTGTGTACATATAGAGGAGCGCTCACCTATAGATGTCTGTACTGTGCTGTGTACATATAGAGGAGCGCTCACCTATAGATGTCTTTACTGTGCTGTGTACATATAGAGGAGCGCTCACCTATAGATGTCTGTACTGTGCTGTGTACATATAGAGGAGCGCTCACCTATAGATGTCTGTACTGTGTACATATAGAGGAGCGCTCTCCTATAGATGACTGTACTGTGCTGTGTACATATAGAGGAGCGCTCACCTATAGATGACTGCACTGTGCTGTGTACATACAGAGGAGCGCTAACCTATAGATGACTGTACTGTGCTGTGTATATATAGAGGAGCGCTCACCTATAGATGACTGTACTGTGCTGTGAACATGTAGAGGAGCGCTCGCCTATAGATGACTGTACTGTGCTGTGTAGATATAGAGGAGCGCTCGCCTATAGATGACTGTACTGTGCTGTGTACATATAGAGGAGCGCTCACCTATAGATGACTGTACTGTGTACATATAGAGGAGCGCTCACCTATCGATGACTGTGCTGTGTACATATAGAGGAGCGCTCACCTATAGATGACTGTGCTGTGTACATATAGAGGAACGCTCACCCATAGATGTCTGTACTGTGCTGTGTACATATAGAGGAATGCTCACCCATAGATGTCTGTACTGTGCTGTGTACATACAGAGGAGCGCTCACCTTTAGATGACTGTGCTGTGTACATATAGAGGAGCGCTCACCTATAGATGACTGTACTGTGCTGTGTACATATAGAGGAGCGCTCACCCATAGATGTCTGTACTGTGCTGTGTACATACAGAGGAGCGCTCACCTATAGATGACTGTGCTGTGTACATATAGAGGAGCGCTCACCTATAGATGACTGTACTGTGCTGTGTACATACAGAGGAGCGCTCACCTATAGATGACTGTACTGTGCTGTGTACATATAGAGGAGCGCTCACCTATAGATGACTGTACTGTGCTGTGTACATATAGAGGAGCGCTCACCTATAGATGACTACTGTGCTGTGTACATATAGAGGAGCGCTCACCTATAGATGACTACTGTGCTGTGTACATATAGAGGAGTGCTCACCTATAGATGACTGTACTGTGCTGTGTACATATAGAGGAGCGCTCACCTATAGATGACTGTACTGTGTACATATAGAGGAGCGCTCACCTATAGATGTCTGTACTGTGCTGTGTACATATAGAGGAACGCTCACCCATAGATGTCTGTACTGTACTGTGTACATACAGAGGAGCGCTCACCTATAGATGCCTGTACTGTGCTGTGTACATATAGAGGAACGCTCACCTATAGATGACTGTACAGTGCTGTGTACATATAGAGGAGCGCTCACCTGTAGATGTCTGTACTGTGCTGTGTACATATAGAGGAACGCTCACCTATAGATGACTGTACTGTGCTGTGTACATATAGAGGAGCGCTCACCTATAGATGCCTGTACTGTGCTGTGTACATATAGAGGAGCGCTCACCTATAGATGCCTGTACTGTGCTGTGTACATATAGAGGAGCGCTCTCCTATAGATGACTGTACTGTGCTGTGTACATATAGTAGAGCGCTCACCTATAGATGACTGTACTGTGCTGTGTACATATAGAGGATCGCTCACCTATAGATGACTGTACAGTGCTGTGTACATATAGAGGAGCGCTCACCTATAGATGTCTGTACTGTGCTGTGTACATATAGAGGAGCGCTCACCTATAGATGACTGTACTGTGCTGTGTAGATATAGAGGAGCGCTCACCTATAGATGACTGTACTGTGCTGTGTACATATAGAGGAGCGCTCACCTATAGATGACTGTACTGTGCTGTGTACATATAGAGGAGCGCTCACCTATAGATGACTGTACTGTACTGTGTACATATAGAGGAGCGCTCTCCTATAGATGACTGTACTGTGCTGTGTACATAGAGGAGCTCTCACCTATAGATGTCTGTACTGTGCTGTGTACATATAGAGGAGCGCTCACCTATAGATTACTGTGCTGTGTACATATAGATGAGTGCTCGCCTATAGATGACTGTACTGTGCTGTGTACATATAGAGGAGCGCTCACCTATAGATGACTGTACTGTGTACATATAGAGGAGCGCTCGCCTATAGATGACTGTACTGTGCTGTGTACATATAGAGGTGCGCTCGCCTATAGATGACTGTACTGTGCTGTGTACATATAGAGGAGCGCTCACCTATAGATGTCTGTACTGTGCTGTGTACATATAGAGGAGCGCTCACCTATAGATGTCTGTGCTGTGTACATATAGAGGAGCGCTCACCTATAGATGACTGTGCTGTGTACACATAGAGGAGCGCTCACCTATAGATGACTGTACTATGCTGTGTACATATAGAGGAGCGCTCACCTATAGATGTCTGTACTTGCTGTGTACATATAGAGGAGCGCTCACCTATAGATGACTGTACTGTGCTGTGTACATATAGAGGAGCGCTCACGTATACATGGCTGTACTGTGCTGTGTACATATAGAGGAGCGCTCACCTATAGATGACTGTACTGTGCTGTGTACATATAGAGAAGCGCTCACCTATAGATGTCTGTACTGTGTACATATAGTAGAGCGCTCACCTATAGATGACTGTACTGTGCTGTGTACATATAGAGGATCGCTCACCTATAGATGACTGTACAGTGCTGTGTACATATAGAGGAGCGCTCACCTATAGATGTCTGTACTGTGCTGTGTACATATAGAGGAGTGCTCACCTATAGATGACTGTACTGTACTGTGTACATATAGAGGAGCGCTCTCCTATAGATGACTGTACTGTGCTGTGTACATAGAGGAGCTCTCACCTATAGATGTCTGTACTGTGCTGTGTACATATAGAGGAGCGCTCACCTATAGATTACTGTGCTGTGTACATATAGATGAGTGCTCGCCTATAGATGACTGTACTGTGCTGTGTACATATAGAGGAGCGCTCACCTATAGATGACTGTACTGTGTACATATAGAGGAGCGCTCGCCTATAGATGACTGTACTGTGCTGTGTACATGTAGAGGAGCGCTCGCCTATAGATGACTGTACTGTGCTGTGTACATATAGAGGAGCGCTCACCTATAGATGTCTGTACTGTGCTGTGTACATATAGAGGAGCGCTCACCTATAGATGACTGTGCTGTGTACATATAGAGGAGCGCTCACCTATAGATGCCTGTACTGTGCTGTGTACATATAGAGGAGCGCTCACCTATAGATGACTGTGCTGTGTACACATAGAGGAGCTCTCACCTATAGATGACTGTACTGTGCTGTGTACATATAGAGGAGTGCTCACCTATAGATGACTGTGCTGTGTACATATAGAGGAGCGCTCACCTATAGATGCCTGTACTGTGCTGTGTACATATAGAGGAGCGCTCACCTATAGATGACTGTGCTGTGTACACATAGAGGAGCTCTCACCTATAGATGACTGTACTATGCTGTGTACATATAGAGGAGCGCTCACCTATAGATGTCTGTACTTGCTGTGTACATATAGAGGAGCGCTCACCTATAGATGACTACTGTGCTGTGTACATATAGAGGAGCGCTCACGTATACATGGCTGTACTGTGCTGTGTACATATAGAGGAGCGCTCACCTATAGATGACTGTACTGTGCTGTGTACATATAGAGAAGCGCTCACCTATAGATGTCTGTACTGTGCTGTGTACATATAGATTAGCGCTCACCTATAGATGTCTGTGCTGTGTACATATAGAGGAGCGCTCACCTATAGATGACTGTGCTGTATACATATAGAGGAGCACTCACCTATAGATGCCTGTACTGTGCTGTGTACATATAGAGGAGCGCTCACCTATAGATGACTGTGCTGTGTACACATAGAGGAGCTCTCACCTATAGATGACTGTACTGTGCTGTGTACATATAGAGGAGCGCTCACCTATAGATGTCTGTACTGTGCTGTGTACATATAGAGGAGCGCTCACCTATAGATGACTGTACTGTGCTGTGTACATATAGAGGAGCGCTCACCTATATATGGCTGTACTGTGCTGTGTACATATAGAGGAGCGCTCAACTATAGATGACTGTACTGTGCTGTGTACATAAAGAGGAGCACTCACGTATAGATGTCTGTACTGTGCTGTGTACATATAGAGGAGCGCTCACCTATAGATGTCTGTACTGTGCTGTGTACATATAGAGGAGCGCTCACCTATAGATGTCTGTACTGTGCTGTGTACATATAGAGGAGCGCTCACCTATAGATGTCTGTGCTGTGTACATATAGAGGAGCGCTCACCTATAGATGTCTGTACTGTGCTGTGTACATATAGAGGAGCGCTCACCTATAGATGTCTTTACTGTGCTGTGTACATATAGAGGAGCGCTCACCTATAGATGTCTGTACTGTGCTGTGTACATATAGAGGAGCGCTCACCTATAGATGTCTGTACTGTGTACATATAGAGGAGCGCTCACCTATAGATGTCTGTAATGTGCTGTGTACATATAGAGGAGCGCTCACCTATAGATGTCTGTACTGTGCTGTTTACATATAGAGGAGCGCTCTCCTATAGATGACTGTACTGTGCTGTGTACATATAGAGGAGCGCTCACCTATAGATGACTGCACTGTGCTGTGTACATACAGAGGAGCGCTAACCTATAGATGACTGTACTGTGCTGTGTATATATAGAGGAGCGCTCACCTATAGATGACTGTACTGTGCTGTGTACATGTAGAGGAGCGCTCGCCTATAGATGACTGTACTGTGCTGTGTAGATATAGAGGAGCGCTCGCCTATAGATGACTGTACTGTGCTGTGTACATATAGAGGAGCGCTCACCTATAGATGTCTGTACTGTGCTGTGTACATACAGAGCAGCGCTCACCTATAGATGACTGTACTGTGCTGTGTACATGTAGAGGAGCGCTCGCCTATAGATGACTGTACTGTGCTGTGTAGATATAGAGGAGCGCTCGCCTATAGATGACTGTACTGTGCTGTGTACATATAGAGGAGCGCTCACCTATAGATGACTGTACTGTGTACATATAGAGGAGCGCTCACCTATAGATGACTGTACTGTGTACATATAGAGGAGCGCTCACCCATAGATGTCTGTACTGTGCTGTGTACATACAGAGGAGCGCTCACCTATAGATGACTGTGCTGTGTACATATAGAGGAGCGCTCACCTATAGATGACTGTACTGTGCTGTGTACATATAGAGGAGCGCTCACCTATAGATGTCTGTACTGTGCTGTGTACATATAGAGGAGCGCTCACCTATAGATGTCTGTACTGTGCTGTGTACATATAGAGGAGCGCTCACCTATAGATGTCTGTACTGTGCTGTGTACATATAGAGGAGCGCTCACCTATAGATGTCTGTGCTGTGTACATATAGAGGAGCGCTCACCTATAGATGTCTGTACTGTGCTGTGTACATATAGAGGAGCGCTCACCTATAGATGTCTTTACTGTGCTGTGTACATATAGAGGAGCGCTCACCTATAGATGACTGTGCTGTGTACATATAGAGGAGCGCTCACCTATAGATGTCTGTACTGTGTACATATAGAGGAGCGCTCTCCTATAGATGACTGTACTGTGCTGTGTACATATAGAGGAGCGCTCACCTATAGATGACTGCACTGTGCTGTGTACATACAGAGGAGCGCTAACCTATAGATGACTGTACTGTGCTGTGTATATATAGAGGAGCGCTCACCTATAGATGACTGTACTGTGCTGTGAACATGTAGAGGAGCGCTCGCCTATAGATGACTGTACTGTGCTGTGTAGATATAGAGGAGCGCTCGCCTATAGATGACTGTACTGTGCTGTGTACATATAGAGGAGCGCTCACCTATAGATGACTGTACTGTGTACATATAGAGGAGCGCTCACCTATCGATGACTGTGCTGTGTACATATAGAGGAGCGCTCACCTATAGATGACTGTGCTGTGTACATATAGAGGAACGCTCACCCATAGATGTCTGTACTGTGCTGTGTACATATAGAGGAATGCTCACCCATAGATGTCTGTACTGTGCTGTGTACATACAGAGGAGCGCTCACCTTTAGATGACTGTGCTGTGTACATATAGAGGAGCGCTCACCTATAGATGACTGTACTGTGCTGTGTACATATAGAGGAGCGCTCACCCATAGATGTCTGTACTGTGCTGTGTACATACAGAGGAGCGCTCACCTATAGATGACTGTGCTGTGTACATATAGAGGAGCGCTCACCTATAGATGACTGTACTGTGCTGTGTACATACAGAGGAGCGCTCACCTATAGATGACTGTACTGTGCTGTGTACATATAGAGGAGCGCTCACCTATAGATGACTGTACTGTGCTGTGTACATATAGAGGAGCGCTCACCTATAGATGACTACTGTGCTGTGTACATATAGAGGAGTGCTCACCTATAGATGACTGTACTGTGCTGTGTACATATAGAGGAGCGCTCACCTATAGATGACTGTACTGTGTACATATAGAGGAGCGCTCACCTATAGATGTCTGTACTGTGCTGTGTACATATAGAGGAACGCTCACCCATAGATGTCTGTACTGTACTGTGTACATACAGAGGAGCGCTCACCTATAGATGCCTGTACTGTGCTGTGTACATATAGAGGAACGCTCACCTATAGATGACTGTACAGTGCTGTGTACATATAGAGGAGCGCTCACCTGTAGATGTCTGTACTGTGCTGTGTACATATAGAGGAACGCTCACCTATAGATGACTGTACTGTGCTGTGTACATATAGAGGAGCGCTCACCTATAGATGCCTGTACTGTGCTGTGTACATATAGAGGAGCGCTCACCTATAGATGCCTGTACTGTGCTGTGTACATATAGAGGAGCGCTCTCCTATAGATGACTGTACTGTGCTGTGTACATATAGTAGAGCGCTCACCTATAGATGACTGTACTGTGCTGTGTACATATAGAGGATCGCTCACCTATAGATGACTGTACAGTGCTGTGTACATATAGAGGAGCGCTCACCTATAGATGTCTGTACTGTGCTGTGTACATATAGAGGAGCGCTCACCTATAGATGACTGTACTGTGCTGTGTAGATATAGAGGAGCGCTCACCTATAGATGACTGTACTGTGCTGTGTACATATAGAGGAGCGCTCACCTATAGATGACTGTACTGTGCTGTGTACATATAGAGGAGCGCTCACCTATAGATGACTGTACTGTACTGTGTACATATAGAGGAGCGCTCTCCTATAGATGACTGTACTGTGCTGTGTACATAGAGGAGCTCTCACCTATAGATGTCTGTACTGTGCTGTGTACATATAGAGGAGCGCTCACCTATAGATTACTGTGCTGTGTACATATAGATGAGTGCTCGCCTATAGATGACTGTACTGTGCTGTGTACATATAGAGGAGCGCTCACCTATAGATGACTGTACTGTGTACATATAGAGGAGCGCTCGCCTATAGATGACTGTACTGTGCTGTGTACATATAGAGGAGCGCTCGCCTATAGATGACTGTACTGTGCTGTGTACATATAGAGGAGCGCTCACCTATAGATGTCTGTACTGTGCTGTGTACATATAGAGGAGCGCTCACCTATAGATGTCTGTGCTGTGTACATATAGAGGAGCGCTCACCTATAGATGACTGTGCTGTGTACATATAGAGGAGCGCTCACCTATAGATGCCTGTACTGTGCTGTGTACATATAGAGGAGCGCTCACCTATAGATGACTGTGCTGTGTACACATAGAGGAGCTCTCACCTATAGATGACTGTACTGTGCTGTGTACATATAGAGGAGCGCTCACCTATAGATGACTGTGCTGTGTACATATAGAGGAGCGCTCACCTATAGATGACTGTACTATGCTGTGTACATATAGAGGAGCGCTCACCTATAGATGTCTGTACTTGCTGTGTACATATAGAGGAGCGCTCACCTATAGATGACTGTACTGTGCTGTGTACATATAGAGGAGCGCTCACGTATACATGGCTGTACTGTGCTGTGTACATATAGAGGAGCGCTCACCTATAGATGACTGTACTGTGCTGTGTACATATAGAGAAGCGCTCACCTATAGATGTCTGTACTGTGTACATATAGTAGAGCGCTCACCTATAGATGACTGTACTGTGCTGTGTACATATAGAGGATCGCTCACCTATAGATGACTGTACAGTGCTGTGTACATATAGAGGAGCGCTCACCTATAGATGTCTGTACTGTGCTGTGTACATATAGAGGAGTGCTCACCTATAGATGACTGTACTGTACTGTGTACATATAGAGGAGCGCTCTCCTATAGATGACTGTACTGTGCTGTGTACATAGAGGAGCTCTCACCTATAGATGTCTGTACTGTGCTGTGTACATATAGAGGAGCGCTCACCTATAGATTACTGTGCTGTGTACATATAGATGAGTGCTCGCCTATAGATGACTGTACTGTGCTGTGTACATATAGAGGAGCGCTCACCTATAGATGACTGTACTGTGTACATATAGAGGAGCGCTCGCCTATAGATGACTGTACTGTGCTGTGTACATGTAGAGGAGCGCTCGCCTATAGATGACTGTACTGTGCTGTGTACATATAGAGGAGCGCTCACCTATAGATGTCTGTACTGTGCTGTGTACATATAGAGGAGCGCTCACCTATAGATGTCTGTGCTGTGTACATATAGAGGAGCGCTCACCTATAGATGACTGTGCTGTGTACATATAGAGGAGCGCTCACCTATAGATGCCTGTACTGTGCTGTGTACATATAGAGGAGCGCTCACCTATAGATGACTGTGCTGTGTACACATAGAGGAGCTCTCACCTATAGATGACTGTACTGTGCTGTGTACATATAGAGGAGTGCTCACCTATAGATGACTGTGCTGTGTACATATAGAGGAGCGCTCACCTATAGATGCCTGTACTGTGCTGTGTACATATAGAGGAGCGCTCACCTATAGATGACTGTGCTGTGTACACATAGAGGAGCTCTCACCTATAGATGACTGTACTATGCTGTGTACATATAGAGGAGCGCTCACCTATAGATGTCTGTACTTGCTGTGTACATATAGAGGAGCGCTCACCTATAGATGACTGTACTGTGCTGTGTACATATAGAGGAGCACTCACGTATACATGGCTGTACTGTGCTGTGTACATATAGAGGAGCGCTCACCTATAGATGACTGTACTGTGCTGTGTACATATAGAGAAGCGCTCACCTATAGATGTCTGTACTGTGCTGTGTACATATAGATTAGCGCTCACCTATAGATGTCTGTGCTGTGTACATATAGAGGAGCGCTCACCTATAGATGACTGTGCTGTATACATATAGAGGAGCACTCACCTATAGATGCCTGTACTGTGCTGTGTACATATAGAGGAGCGCTCACCTATAGATGACTGTGCTGTGTACACATAGAGGAGCTCTCACCTATAGATGACTGTACTGTGCTGTGTACATATAGAGGAGCGCTCACCTATAGATGTCTGTACTGTGCTGTGTACATATAGAGGAGCGCTCACCTATAGATGACTGTACTGTGCTGTGTACATATAGAGGAGCGCTCACCTATATATGGCTGTACTGTGCTGTGTACATATAGAGGAGCGCTCACCTATAGATGACTGTACTGTGCTGTGTACATAAAGAGGAGCACTCACGTATAGATGTCTGTACTGTGCTGTGTACATATAGCGGAGCGCTCACCTATAGATGTCTGTACTGTGCTGTGTACATATAGAGGAGCGCTCACCTATAGATGTCTGTACTGTGCTGTGTACATATAGAGGAGCGCTCACCTATAGATGTCTGTGCTGTGTACATATAGAGGAGCGCTCACCTATAGATGTCTGTACTGTGCTGTGTACATATAGAGGAGCGCTCACCTATAGATGTCTTTACTGTGCTGTGTACATATAGAGGAGCGCTCACCTATAGATGTCTGTACTGTGCTGTGTACATATAGAGGAGCGCTCACCTATAGATGTCTGTACTGTGTACATATAGAGGAGCGCTCACCTATAGATGTCTGTAATGTGCTGTGTACATATAGAGGAGCGCTCACCTATAGATGTCTGTACTGTGCTGTTTACATATAGAGGAGCGCTCTCCTATAGATGACTGTACTGTGCTGTGTACATATAGAGGAGCGCTCACCTATAGATGACTGCACTGTGCTGTGTACATACAGAGGAGCGCTAACCTATAGATGACTGTACTGTGCTGTGTATATATAGAGGAGCGCTCACCTATAGATGACTGTACTGTGCTGTGTACATGTAGAGGAGCGCTCGCCTATAGATGACTGTACTGTGCTGTGTAGATATAGAGGAGCGCTCGCCTATAGATGACTGTACTGTGCTGTGTACATATAGAGGAGCGCTCACCTATAGATGTCTGTACTGTGCTGTGTACATACAGAGGAGCGCTCACCTATAGATGACTGTACTGTGCTGTGTACATGTAGAGGAGCGCTCGCCTATAGATGACTGTACTGTGCTGTGTAGATATAGAGGAGCGCTCGCCTATAGATGACTGTACTGTGCTGTGTACATATAGAGGAGCGCTCACCTATAGATGACTGTACTGTGTACATATAGAGGAGCGCTCACCTATAGATGACTGTACTGTGTACATATAGAGGAGCGCTCACCCATAGATGTCTGTACTGTGCTGTGTACATACAGAGGAGCGCTCACCTATAGATGACTGTGCTGTGTACATATAGAGGAGCGCTCACCTATAGATGACTGTACTGTGCTGTGTACATATAGAGGAGCGCTCACCCATAGATGTCTGTACTGTGCTGTGTACATACAGAGGAGCGCTCACCTATAGATGACTGTGCTGTGTACATACAGAGGAGCGCTCACCTATAGATGACTGTGCTGTGTACATATAGAGGAGCGCTCACCTATAGATGACTGTGCTGTGTACATATAGAGGAGCGCTCACCTATAGATGACTGTGCTGTGTACATATAGAGGAGCGCTCACCTATAGATGACTGTACTGTGCTGTGTACATATAGAGGAGCGCTCACCTATAGATGACTGTACTGTGCTGTGTACATATAGAGGAGTGCTCACCTATAGATGACTGTACTGTGCTGTGTACATATAGAGGAGCGCTCACCTATAGATGCCTGTACTGTGCTGTGTACATATAGAGGAACGCTCACCTATAGATGACTGTACTGTGTACATATAGAGGAGCGCTCACCTATAGATGTCTGTACTGTGCTGTGTACATATAGAGGAACGCTCACCCATAGATGTCTGTACTGTACTGTGTACATACAGAGGAGCGCTCGCCTATAGATGACTGTACTGTGCTGTGTACATATAGAGGAGCGCTCACCTATAGATGCCTGTACTGTGCTGTGTACATATAGAGGAGCGCTCACCTATAGATGCCTGTACTGTGCTGTGTACATATAGAGGAGCGCTCTCCTATAGATGACTGTACTGTGCTGTGTACATATAGAGGAGCGCTCTCCTATAGATGTCTGTACTGTGCTGTGTACATATGGTAGAGCGCTCACCTATAGATGACTGTACTGTGCTGTGTACATATAGAGGATCGCTCACCTATAGATGACTGTACAGTGCTGTGTACATATAGAGGAGCGCTCACCTATAGATGTCTGTACTGTGCTGTGTACATATAGAGGAGTGCTCACCTATAGATGACTGTACTGTACTGTGTACATATAGAGGAGCGCTCTCCTATAGATGACTGTACTGTGCTGTGTACATAGAGGAGCTCTCACCTATAGATGTCTGTACTGTGCTGTGTACATATAGAGGAGCGCTCACCTATAGATTACTGTGCTGTGTACATATAGATGAGTGCTCGCCTATAGATGGCTGTACTGTGCTGTGTACATATAGAGGAGCGCTCACCTATAGATGACTGTACTGTGTACATATAGAGGAGCGCTCGCCTATAGATGACTGTACTGTGCTGTGTACATATAGAGGAGCGCTCGCCTATAGATGACTGTACTGTGCTGTGTACATATAGAGGAGCGCTCTCCTATAGATGACTGTACTGTGCTGTGTACATATAGAGGAGCACTCACCTATATATGACTGTACTGTGCTGTGTACATATAGAGGAGCGCTCTCCTATAGATGACTGCACTGTGCTGTGTGCATATAGAGGAGCGCTCACCTATATATGACTGTACTGTGCTGTGTACATATAGAGGAGCGCTCACCTATAGTTAACTGTACTGTGCTGTGTACATATAGAGGAGCGCTCACCTATAGATGACTGTACTGTACTGTGTACATATAGACGAGCGCTCACCTATAGATGACTGCACTGTGCTGTGTACATATAGACGAGCGCTCACCTATAGATGACTGTACTGTGCTGTGTACATAAAGAGGAGCGCTCACCTATAGATGACTGCACTGTGCTGTGTACATAGAGAGGAGCGCTCCCCTATAGATGCCTGTGTTGTGTACATATAGATTAGCGCTCACCTATAGATGACTGTGCTGTGCACATATAGAGGAGCGTTCCCCTATAGATGCCTGTGCTGTGTACATATAGAGGAGCGCTCACCTATAGATGACTGCACTGTGCTGTGTACATATAGAGGAGCGCTCTCCTATAGATGACTGTACTGTGCTGTGTACATATAGAGGAGCGCTCACCTATAGATGACTGTACTGTGCTGTGTACATATAGAGGAGCGCTCACCTATAGATGACTGTACTGTGCTGTGTACATATAGAGGAGCGCTCTCCTATAGATGACTGTACTGTGCTGTGTATATATAGAGGAGCGCTCACCTATAGATGTCTGTACTGTGCTGTGTACATATAGAGGAGCGCTCTCCTATAGATGACTGTACTGTGCTGTGTACATATAGAGGAGCGCTCACCTATAGATGCCTGTACTGTGCTGTGTACATATAGAGGAGCGCTCACCTATAGATGACTGCACTGTGCTGTGTACATATAGAGGAGCGATCACCTATAGATGACTGTACTGTGCTGTGTACATATAGAGGAGCGCTCACCTACAGATGCCTGTACTGTGCTGTGTACATATAGAGGAGCGCTCACCTATAGATGCCTGTACTGTGCTGTGTACATATAGAGGAGCGCTCACCTATAGATGCCTGCACTGTGCTGTGTACATATAGAGGAGCGCTCACCTATAGATGACTGTACTGTGCTGTGTACATATAGAGGAGCGCTGACCTATAGATGACTGTGCTGTGCAGTGTACATATAGAGGAGCGCTCGCCTATAGATGACTCTACTGTGCTGTGTACATATAGAGGATCACTCGCCTATAGATGAGTGTGCTGTGTACATATAGAGGAGCGCTCACCTATAGATGACTGCACTGTGCTGTGTACATATAGAGGAGCTCTCACCTATAGATGACTGTACTGTGCTGTGTATATATAGAGTAGTGCTCACCTATAGTTGACTGTACTGTGCTGTGTATATATAGTGGAGCGCTCAGCTATAGATGCCTGTGCTGTGTACATATAGAGAAGCGCTCACCTATAGATGACTGTACTGTGCTGTGTACATATAGAGGATCGCTCACCTATAGATGAGTGTACTGTGCTATGTACATATAGAGGAGCGCTCACCTATAGATGACTGCACTGTGCTGTGTACATATAGTGGAGCGCTCACCTATAAATGCCTGTGCTGTGTACATATAGAGGAGCGCTCACCTATAGATGACTGTACTGTGCTGTGTACATATAGTGGAGCGCTCATCTATAGATGCCTGTGCTGTGTACATATAGAGGAGCGCTCACCTATAGATGACTGTACTGTGCTGTGTACATATAGAGGAGCGCTTGCATATAGATGACTGTACTGTGCTGTGTACATATAGAGGAGCGCTCGCCTATAGATGACTGTACTGTGTTGTGTACATATAGAGGAGCGCTCACGTATAGATGACTGTGCTGTGCTGTGTACATATAGAGGAGCGCTCACCTATAGATGACTGTACTGTGCTGTGTACATATAGAGGAGCGCTCATCTGTAGATGACTGTGCTGTGCTGTGTACATAGAGAGGAGCGCTCACCTATAGATGACTGTAGTGTGCTGTGTACATATAGAGGAGCTCTCACCTATAGATACCTGTACAGTGCTGTGTATATATAGAGGAGCGCTCTCCTATAGATGACTGTGCTGTGCTGAGTACATATAGAGGAGCGATCACCTATAGATGACTGTACTGTGCTGTGTACATATAGAGGAGCGCTCACCTATAGATGACTGTACTGTGCTGTGTACATATAGAAGAGCGCTCACCTATAGATGACTGTACAGTGCTGTGTACATATAGAGGAGCACTCGCATATAGATGCCTGTACTGTGCTGTGTATATATAGAGGAGCGCTCGCCTATAGATGACTGTACTGTGCTGTGTACATATAGAGGAGCGCTCACCTATAGATGCCTGTACTGTGCTGTGTACACATAGAGGAGCGCTCACCTATAGATGACTGTTCTGTGCTGTGTACATATAGAGGAACGCTCACCTATAGATGACTGTACTGTGCTGTGTACATATAGAGGAGCTCTCACCTATAGATGACTGTACTGTGCTGTGTACATATAGAAGAGCGCTCACCTATAGATGACTGTACTGTGCTGTGCACATATAGAGGAGCGCTCACCTATAGATGACTGTACTGTGCTGTGTACATATAGAGGGGCGCTCACCTATAGATGTCTGTACTGTGCTGTGTGCATATAGAGTAGCGCTCTCCTATAGATGACTGTACTGTGCTGTGTACATATAGAGGAGCGCTCACCTATAGATGACTGTACTGTGCTGTGTACATATAGAGGAGTGCTCATCCTATAGATGACTGTGCTGTGCTGTGTACATATAGAGGAGAGCTCACCTATAGATGACTGTGTTGTGCTGTGTACATATAGAGGAGAGCTCACCTATAGATGACTGTACTGTGCTGTGTACATATAGAGGAGCTCTCACCTATAGATGACTGTACTGTGCTGTGTACATATAGAAGAGCGCTCACCTATAGATGACTGTACTGTGCTGTGCACATATAGAGAAGCGCTCACCTATAGATGACTGTACTGTGCTGTGTACATATAGAGGAGCGCTCACCTATAGATGACTGTACTGTGCTGTGTACATATAGAGGAGTGCTCATCCTATAGATGACTGTGCTGTGCTGTGTACATATAGAGGAGAGCTCACCTATAGATGACTGTGTTGTGCTGTGTACATATAGAGGAGAGCTCACCTATAGATAACTGTGCTGTGTACATATAGAGGAGCGCTCACCTATAGATAACTGTAGTGTGCTGTGTACATATAGAGGAGCGCTCACCTATAGATGACTGTACTGTGCTGTGTAGATATAGAGGAGCGCTCACCTATAGATGGCTGTACTGTGCTGTGTACACATAGAGGAGCGCTCACCTATAGATGACTGTACTGTGCTGTGTACATATAGAGGAGCGCTCACCTATAGATGTCTGTACTGTGCTGTGTACATATAGAGGAGCGCTCGCCTATAGATGAGTGTACTGTGCTGTGTACATGTAGAGGAGCGCTCACCTATAGATGGCTGGGCTGTGCTGTGTACATATAGAGGAGCGCTCACCTATAGATACCTGTACTGTGCTGTGTACACATACAGGAGCGCTCACCTATAGATGACTGTACTGTGCTGTGTACATATAGAGGAGCGCTCACCTATAGATGACTGTACTGTGCTGTGTACATATAGAGGAGCGCTCACCTATAGATGACTGCACTGTGCTGTGTATATATAGAGCTGCTATCACCTATAGATGACTGTACTGTGCTGTGTACATATAGAGGAGCGCTCACCTATAGATGTCTGTACTGTGCTGTGTACATGTAGAGGAGCGCTCACCTATATATGACTGTACTGTGCTGTGTACATGTAGAGGAGCGCCCACCTATAGATGCCTGTACTGTGCTGTGTACATATACAGGAGCGCTCACCTATAGATGACTACACTGTGCTGTGTATATATAGAGCAGCGCTCAAATATAGATGACTGGGCTGTGCTGTGTACATATAGAGGAGCGCTCACCTATAGATACCTTTACTGTGCTGTGTACACATAGAGGAGCGCTCAACTATAGATGACTGTACTGTGCTGTGTACATATAGCGGAGCGCTCACCTATAGATGCCTGTACTGTGCTGTGTACATATAGAGGAGCGCTCACCTATAGATGCCTGTACTGTGCTGTGTACATATAGAGGAGCGCTCACCTATAGATGACTGCACTGTGCTGTGTACATATAGAGGAGCGCTCACCTATAGATGTCTGTACTGTGCTGTGTACATATAGAGGAGCGCTAACCTATAGATGACTGTACTGTGCTGTGTAGATATAGAGGAGCGCTCACCTATAGATGACTGTACTGTGCTGTGTACATGTAGAGGAGCGCTCACCTATAGATGACTGTACTGTGCTGTGTACATATAGTGGAATGCTCACCTATAGATGACTGCACTGTGCTGTGTATATATAGAGCAGCGCTCACCTATAGATGACTGCACTGTGCTGTGTATATATAGAGCAGCGCTCACCTATAGATACCTGTACTGTGCTGTGTACATATAGAGGAGCGCTCTCCTATAGATGACTGCACTGTGCTGTGGATATATAGAGCAGCGCTCACCTATAGATGCCTGTACTGTGCTGTGTACATATAGAGGAGCGCTCTCCTATAGATGACTGCACTGTGCTGTGTACATATAGAGGAGCGCTCACCTATAGATGACTGTACTGTGCTGTGTACATATAGAGGAGCGCTCACTTATAGATGACTGCACTGTGCTGTGTACATATAGAGGAGCGCTCACCTATAGATGACTGTACTGTGCTGTGTACATATAGAGGAGCGCTCTCCTATAGATGCCTGTACTGTGCTGTGTACATACAGAGGAGCGCTCACCTATAGATGACTGTACTGTGCTGTGTACATATAGATGAGCGCTCACCTATGGATGACTGTACTGTGCTGTGTACATATAGAGGAGCGCTAACCTATAGATGCCTGTACTGTGCTGTGTATATATAGAGGAGCGCTAACCTATAGATGACTGTACTGTGCTGTGTACATATAGAGGAGCGCTCACCTATAGATGTCTGTACTGTGCTGTGTACATATAGAGGAGCGCTAACCTATAGATGCCTGTACTGTGCTGTGTACATATAGAGGAGCGCTAACCTATAGATGACTGTACTGTGCTGTGTACATATAGAGGAGCGCTCACCTATACATGACTGTACAGTGCTGTGTACATATAGAGGAGCGCTCACCTATAGATGCCTGTACTGTGCTGTGTACATACAGAGGAGCGCTCACCTATAGATGACTGTACTGTGCTGTGTACATATAGATGAGCGCTCGCCTATAGATGACTGAACTGTGCTGTGTACATATAGAGGAGCGCTCAACTATAGATGCCTGTACTGTGCTGTGTACATATAGAGGAGCGCTCTCCTATAGATGACTGTACTGTGCTGTGTACATATAGAGGAGCGCTCACCTATAGATGCCTGTACTGTGCTGTGTACATATAGAGGAGCGCTCACCTATAGATGACTGTACTGTGCTGTGTACATATAGAGGAGCGCACACCTAAAGATGACTGCACTGTGCTGTGTACATATAGAGGAGCGCTAACCTATAGATGCCTGTACTGTGCTGTGTACATATAGAGGAGCGCTAACCTATAGATGACTGTACTGTGCTGTGTACATATAGAGGAGCGCTAACCTATAGATGACTGTACTGTGCTGTGTAGATATAGAGGAGCGCTCGCCTATAGATGGCTGTACTGTGCTGTGTACATATAGAGGAGCGCTCGCCTATAGATGACTGTACTGTGCTGTGTACATATAGAGGAGCACTCACCTATAGATGCCTGTACTGTGCTGTGTACATATAGAGAAGCGCTCACCTATAGATGACTGTACTGTGCTGTGTACATATAGAGGAGCGCTCACCTATAGATGACTGTACTGTGCTGTGTACATATGGAAGAGCGCTCACCTATAGATGACTGCACTGTGCTGTGTACATATAGAGGAGCGCTCTCCTATAGATGACTGTACTGTGCTGTGTACATATCGAGGAGCGCTCACCTATAGATGACTATACTGTGCTGTGTGCATATAGAGGAGCGCTCACCTATAGATGCCTGTACTGTGCTGTGTACATACAGAGGAGCGCTCACCTATAGACGACTGTACTGTACTGTGCTGTGTACATATAGTGGAGCGCTCACCTATAGATGACTGTACTGTGCTGTGTACATATAGTGGAGCGCTCACCTATAGATGTCTGTACTGTGCTGTGTACATATAGAGGAGCGCTCACCTATAGATGTCTGTACTGTGCTGTGTACATATAGAGGAGCGCTCCCCTATAGATGACTGCACTGTGCTGTGTACATATAGAGGAGCGCTCACCTATAGATGACTGCACTGTGCTGTGTAGATATAGAGGAGCGCTCACCTGTAGATGACTGTACTGTGCTGTGTAGATATAGAGGAGCGCTCACCTATAGATGACTGTACTGTGCTGTGTACACATAGAGGAGCGCTCCCCTATAGATGACTGTACTGTGCTGTGTACATATAGAGGAGCGCACACCTATAGATGACTGTGCTGTGTACATATAGAGGAGCGCTCTCCTATAGATGCCTGTACTGTGCTGTGTACACATAGAGGAGCGCTCTCCTATAGATGCCTGTACTGTGCTGTGTACACATAGAGTAGCGCTCACCTATAGATGACTGTACTGTGCTGTGTACATATAGAGGAGCGCTCCCCTATAGATGCCTGTACTGTGCTGTGTACACATAGAGGAGCGCTCACCTATAGATGACTGTACTGTGCTGTGTACATATAGAGGAGCGCTCACCTATAGATGACTGCACTGTGCTGTGTACATATAGAGGAGCTCTCACCTATAGATGACTGTACTGTGCTGTGTACATATAGAGGAACGCTCACCTATAGATGACTGTACTGTGCTGTGTACATATAGAGGAGCGCTCACCTATAGATGACTGTACTGTGTACACATAGAGGAGTGCTCACCTATAGATGACTGTACTGTGCTGTGTACATATAGTGGAGCGATCTCCTATAGATGTCTGGACTGTGCTGTGTACACATAGAGGAGCGCTCACCTATAGATGACTGTGCTGTGTACATATAGAGGAGCGCTCTCCTATAGATGCCTGTACTGTGCTGTGTACATATAGAGGAGCGCACACCTATAGATGACTGTGCTGTGTACATATAGAGGAGCGCTCACCTATAGATGACTGTACTGTGTACACATAGAGGAGTGCTCACCTATAGATGACTGTACTGTGCTGTGTACATATAGTGGAGCGATCTCCTATAGATGTCTGGACTGTGCTGTGTACACATAGAGGAGCGCTCACCTATAGATGACTGTGCTGTGTACATATAGAGGAGCGCTCTCCTATAGATGCCTGTACTGTGCTGTGTACACATAGAGGAGCGCTCTCCTATAGATGCCTGTACTGTGCTGTGTACACATAGAGGAGCGCTCACCTATAGATGACTGTACTGTGCTGTGTACATATAGAGGAGCGCTCCCCTATAGATGCCTGTACTGTGCTGTGTACACATAGAGGAGCGCTCACCTATAGATGACTGTACTGTGCTGTGTACATATAGAGGAGCGCTCACCTATAGATGACTGCACTGTGCTGTGTACATATAGAGGAGCGCTCACCTATAGATGACTGTACTGTGTACACATAGAGGAGTGCTCACCTATAGATGACTGTACTGTGCTGTGTACATATAGTGGAGCGATCTCCTATAGATGTCTGGACTGTGCTGTGTACACATAGAGGAGCGCTCACCTATAGATGACTGTACTGTGCTGTGTACATATAGAGGAGCGCTCACCTATAGATGACTGCACTGTGCTGTGTACATATAGAGGAGCGCTCACCTATAGATGACTGTACTGTGTACACATAGAGGAGTGCTCACCTATAGATGACTGTACTGTCCTGTGTACATATAGTGGAGCGATCTCCTATAGATGTCTGGACTGTGCTGTGTACACATAGAGGAGCGCTCACCTATAGATGTCTGTACTGTGCTGTGTACATATAGAGGAGCTCTCACCTATAAATGTCTGTACTGTGCTGTGTACATATAGAGGAGCGCTCTCCTATAGATGACTGTACTGTGCTGTGTACATATAGAGGAGCGCTCACCTATAGATGACTGTACTGTGCTGTGTACATATAGAGGAGCGCTCACCTATAGATGGCTGTACTGTGCTGTGTACATATAGATGAGCGCTCACCTATAGATGACTGTACTGCACTGTGTACATATAGAGGAGCGCTCGCCTATAGATGCCTGTACTGTGCTGTGCACATATAGAGGAGCGCTCACCTATAGATGCCTGTACTGTGCTGTGTACATATAGATTAGCGCTCACCTATAGATGCCTGTACTGTGCTGTGTACATATAGAGGAGCGCTCGCCTATAGATGACTGTACTGTGCTGTGTACATATAGAGGAGCGCTCACCTATAGATGACTGTACTGTGCTGTGTACATACAGAGGAGCGCTCTCCTATAGATGACTGTACTGTGCTGTGTACATATAGAGGAGCGCTCACCTATAGATGTCTGTACTGTGCTGTGTACATATAGAGGAGCGCTCACCTATAGATGACTGTACTGTGCTGTGTATATATAGTGGAGCGCTCAGCTATAGATGCCTGTGCTGTGTACATATAGAGGAGCGCTCACCTATAGATGACTGTACTGTGCTGTGTACATATAGTGGAGCGCTCACCTATAGATGCCTGTGCTGTGTACATATAGAGGAGTGCTCACCTATAGATGACTGTACTGTGCTGTGTACATATAGTGGAGCGCTCACCTATAGATGCCTGTGCTGTGTACATATAGAGGAGTGCTCACCTATAGATGACTGTACTGTGCTGTGTACATATAGAGGAGCGCTCACCTATAGATGACTGTACTGTGCTGTGTACATATAGAGGAGCGCTCACCTATAGATGTCTGTACTGTGCTGTGTACATATAGAGGAGCGCTCACCTATAGATGACTGTACTGTGCTGTGTATATATAGTGGAGCGCTCAGCTATAGATGCCTGTGCTGTGTACATATAGAGGAGCGCTCACCTATAGATGACTGTACTGTGCTGTGTACATATAGTGGAGCGCTCAGCTATAGATGCCTGTGCTGTGTACATATAGAGGAGCGCTCACCTATAGATGAGTGTACTGTGCTGTGTACATATAGTGGAGCGCTCACCTATAGATGCCTGTGCTGTGTACATATAGAGGAGTGCTCACCTATAGATGACTGTACTGTGCTGTGTACATATAGAGGAGCGCTCACCTATAGATGACTGTACTGTGCTGTGTACATATAGAGGAGCGCTCGCCTATAGATGACTGTACTGTGCTGTGTACATATAGAGGAGCGCTCACCTATAGATGACTTTGCTGTGCTGTGTACATAGAGAGGAGCTCTCACCTATAGATACCTGTACAGTGCTGTGTACATATAGAGGAGCGCTCACCCATAGATGACTGTGCTGTGCTGTGTACATAGAGAGGAGCGCTCACCTATAGATGACTCTACTGTGCTGTGTACATATAGAGGAGCTCTCACCTATAGATACCTGTACAGTGCTGTGTATATATAGAGGAGCGCTCTCCTATAGATGACTGTGCTGTGCTGTGTACATATAGAGGAGCGCTCACCTATAGATGACTGTACTGTGCTGTGTACATATAGAGGAGCGCTCACCTATAGATGACTGTACTGTACTGTGTACATATAGAGGAGCGCTCACCTATAGATGACTGTACTGTTCTGTGTACATATAGAGGAGCGCTCACCTATAGATGACTGTACTGTGCTGTGTACATAGAGAGGAGCTCTCACCTATAGATGACTGTGCTATGCTGTGTACATAGAGAGGAGCTCTCACCTATAGATACCTGTACAGTGCTGTGTACATATAGAGGAGCGCTCACCTATAGATGACTGTACAGTGCTGTGTACATATAGAGGAGCGCTCGCATATAGATGACTGTACTGTGCTGTGTACATATAGAGGAGAGCTCACCTATAGAGGTCTGTACTGTGCTGTGTACATATAGAGGAGCGCTCACCTATAGATGACTGTGCTATGCTGTGTACATAGAGTGGAGCTCTCACCTATAGATACCTGTACAGTGCTGTGTACATATAGAGGAGCGCTCACCTATAGATGACTGTACAGTGCTGTGTACATATAGAGGAGCGCTCGCATATAGATGACTGTGCTATGCTGTGTGCATAGAGAGGAGCTCTCACCTATAGATACCTGTACAGTGCTGTGTACATATAGAGGAGCGCTCACCTATAGATGACTGCACTGTACTGTGTACATATAGAGAAGCGCTCACCTATAGAGGTCTGTACTGTGCTGTGTACATATAGAGGAGCGCTCACCTATAGATGACTGTGTTGTGCTGTGTACATATAGAGGAGCGCTCACCTATAGATGACTGCACTGTGCTGTGTACATATAGAGGAGCGCTCTACTATAGATAACTGTACTGTACTGTGCTGTGTACATATAGAGGAGCGCTCACCTATAGATGCCTGTGCTGTGTACATATAGAGGAGCGCTCACCTATAGATAACTGTACTGTGCTGTGTACATATAGAGGAGCGCTCTACTATAGATAACTGTACTGTACTGTGCTGTGTACATATAGAGGAGCGCTCACCCATAGATGACTGTACTGTGCTGTGTACATATAGAGGAGCGCTCTACTATAGATAACTGTACTGTACTGTGCTGTGTACATATAGAGGAGCGCTCACCTATAGATGCCTGTGCTGTGTACATATAGAGGAGCGCTCACCTATAGATAACTGTACTGTGCTGTGTACATATAGTGGAGCGCTCACCTATAGATGCCTGTGCTGTGTACATATAGAGGAGTGCTCACCTATAGATGACTGTACTGTGCTGTGTACATATAGAGGAGCGCTCACCTATAGATGACTGTACTGTGCTGTGTACATATAGAGGAGCGCTCGCCTATAGATGACTGTACTGTGCTGTGTACATATAGAGGAGCGCTCGCCTATAGATGACTGTACTGTGCTGTGTATATATAGAGGAGCGCTCACCTATAGATGACTTTGCTGTGCTGTGTACATAGAGAGGAGCTCTCACCTATAGATACCTGTACAGTGCTGTGTACATATAGAGGAGCGCTCACCCATAGATGACTGTGCTGTGCTGTGTACATAGAGAGGAGCGCTCACCTATAGATGACTCTACTGTGCTGTGTACATATAGAGGAGCTCTCTCCTATAGATACCTGTACAGTGCTGTGTATATATAGAGGAGCGCTCTCCTATAGATGACTGTGCTGTTTTGTGTACATATAGAGGAGCGCTCACCTATAGATGACTGTACTGTGCTGTGTACATATAGAGGAGCGCTCACCTATAGATGACTGTACTGTACTGTGTACATATAGAGGAGCGCTCACCTATAGATGACTGTACTGTTCTGTGTACATATAGAGGAGCGCTCACCTATAGATAACTGTACTGCACTGTACTGTGTACATATAGAGGAGCGCTCACCTATAGATGACTGTACTGTGCTGTGTAGATATAGAGGAGCGCTCACCTATAGATGGCTGTACTGTGCTGTGTACATATAGAGGAGCGCTCACCTATAGATGTCTGTACTGTGCTGTGTACATATAGAGGAGCGCTCACCCATAGATGACTGTACTGTGCTGTGTACATGTAGAGGAGCGCTCACCTATAGATGGCTTTACTGTGCTGTGTACATAAAGAGGAGCGCTCACCTATAGATGGCTGTACTGTGCTGTGTACATATAGAGAAGCGCTCATCCATAGATGACTGCACTGTGCTGTGTATATATAGAGCAGCGCTCACCTATAGATGACTGGGCTGTGCTGTGTACATATAGAGGAGCGCTCACCTATAGATACCTGTACTGTGCTGTGTACACATAGAGGAGCGCTTACCTATAGATGACTGTACTGTGCTGTGTACATATAGAGGAGCGCTCACCTATAGATACCTGTACTGTGCTGTGTACACATAGAGGAGCGCTCACCTATAGATGACTGTACTATGCTGTGTACATATAGAAGAGCGCTCACCTATAGATACCTGTACTGTGCTGTGTACACATAGAGGAGCGCTCACCTTTAGATGACTGTACTGTGCTGTGTACATATAGAGGAGCGCTCACCTATAGATACCTGTACTGTGCTGTGTACACATAGAGGAGCGCTCACCTATAGATGACTGTACTGTGCTGTGTACATATAGATGAGCGCTCACCCATAGATGACTGGGCTGTGCTGTGTACATATAGAGGAGCGCTCACCTATAGATACCTGTACTGTGCTGTGTACACATAGAGGAGCGCTCACCTTTAGATGACTGTACTGTGCTGTGTACATATAGAGGAGCGCTCACCTATAGATGCCTGTACTGTGCTGTGTACACATAGAGGAGCGCTAACCTATAGATGACTGTGCTGTGCTGTGTACATATAGAGGAGCGCTCACCTATAGATGCCTGTACTGTGCTGTGTACATATAGAGGAGCGCTCACCTATAGATGCCTGTACTGTGCTGTGTACATATAGAGGAGCGCTCACCTATAGATGACTGCACTGTGCTGTGTACATATAGAGGAGCGCTCTCCTATAGATGACTGTACTGTGCTGTGTACATACAGAGGAGCGCTCACCTATAGATGACTGTACTGTGCTGTGTACATATAGAGGAGCGCTCACCTATAGATGCCTGTACTGTGCTGTGTACATATAGAGGAGCGCTCACCTATAGATGCCTGTACTGTGCTGTGTACATATAGAGGAGCGCTCACCTATAGATGCCTGTACTGTGCTGTGTACACATAGAGGAGCGCTCACCTTTAGATGACTGTACTGTGCTGTGTACATATAGAGGAGCGCTCACCTATAGATGCCTGTACTGTGCTGTGTACACATAGAGGAGCGCTAACCTATAGATGACTGTGCTGTGCTGTGTACATATAGAGGAGCGCTCACCTATAGATGCCTGTACTGTGCTGTGTACATATAGAGGAGCGCTCACCTATAGATGCCTGTACTGTGCTGTGTACATATAGAGGAGCGTTCACCTATAGATGACTGCACTGTGCTGTGTACATATAGAGGAGCGCTCTCCTATAGATGACTGTACTGTGCTCTGTACATATAGAGGAGCGCTCACCTATAGATGACTGTACTGTGCTCTGTACATATAGAGGAGCGCTCACCTATAGATGACTGTACTGTGCTGTGTACATATAGAGGAGCGCTCACCTATAGATGACTGTACTGTGCTGTGTACATATAGAGGATCGCTCACCTATAGATGAGTGTACTGTGCTGTGTACATATAGTGGAGCGCTCACCTATAGATGCCTGTGCTGTGTACATATAGAGGAGTGCTCACCTATAGATGACTGTACTGTGCTGTGTACATATAGAGGAGCGCTCACCTATAGATGACTGTACTGTGCTGTGTACATATAGAGGAGCGCTCGCCTATAGATGACTGTACTGTGCTGTGTACATATAGAGGAGCGCTCGCCTATAGATGACTGTACTGTGCTGTGTATATATAGAGGAGCGCTCACCTATAGATGACTTTGCTGTGCTGTGTACATAGAGAGGAGCTCTCACCTATAGATACCTGTACAGTGCTGTGTACATATAGAGGAGCGCTCACCCATAGATGACTGTGCTGTGCTGTGTACATAGAGAGGAGCGCTCACCTATAGATGACTCTACTGTGCTGTGTACATATAGAGGAGCTCTCTCCTATAGATACCTGTACAGTGCTGTGTATATATAGAGGAGCGCTCTCCTATAGATGACTGTGCTGTTTTGTGTACATATAGAGGAGCGCTCACCTATAGATGACTGTACTGTGCTGTGTACATATAGAGGAGCGCTCGCATATAGATGACTGTACTGTGCTGTGTACATATAGAGGAGCGCTCACCTATAGAGGTCTGTACTGTGCTGTGTACATACAGAGGAGCGCTCACCTATAGATGACTGTGCTATGCTGTGTACATAGAGAGGAGCTCTCACCTATAGATGCCTGTACAGTGCTGTGTACATATAGAGGAGCGCTCACCTTTAGATGACTGTACAGTGCTGTGTACATATAGAGGAGCGCTCGCATATAGATGACTGTGCTATGCTGTGTACATAGAGAGGAGCTCTCACCTATAGATACCTGTACAGTGCTGTGTACATATAGAGGAGCGCTCACCTATAGATGACTGCACTGTACTGTGTACATATAGAGAAGCGCTCACCTATAGAGGTCTGTACTGTGCTGTGTACATACAGAGGAGCGCTCACCTATAGATGACTGTGTTGTGCTGTGTACATATAGAGGAGCGCTCACCTATAGATGTCTGTACTGTGCTGTGTACATATAGAGGAGCGCTCACCTATAGATGTCTGTACTGTGCTGTGTACATATAGAGGAGCGCTCACCCATAGATGACTGTACTGTGCTGTGTACATGTAGAGGAGCGCTCACCTATAGATGGCTGTACTGTGCTGTGTACATAAAGAGGAGCGCTCACCTATAGATGGCTGTACTGTGCTGTGTACATATAGAGAAGCGCTCATCCATAGATGACTGCACTGTGCTGTGTATATATAGAGCAGCGCTCACCTATAGATGACTGGGCTGTGCTGTGTACATATAGAGGAGCGCTCACCTATAGATACCTGTACTGTGCTGTGTACACATAGAGGAGCGCTTACCTATAGATGACTGTACTGTGCTGTGTACATATAGAGGAGCGCTCACCTATAGATACCTGTACTGTGCTGTGTACACATAGAGGAGCGCTCACCTATAGATGACTGTACTATGCTGTGTACATATAGAAGAGCGCTCACCTATAGATACCTGTACTGTGCTGTGTACACATAGAGGAGCGCTCACCTTTAGATGACTGTACTGTGCTGTGTACATATAGAGGAGCGCTCACCTATAGATACCTGTACTGTGCTGTGTACACATAGAGGAGCGCTCACCTATAGATGACTGTACTGTGCTGTGTACATATAGATGAGCGCTCACCCATAGATGACTGGGCTGTGCTGTGTACATATAGAGGAGCGCTCACCTATAGATACCTGTACTGTGCTGTGTACACATAGAGGAGCGCTCACCTTTAGATGACTGTACTGTGCTGTGTACATATAGAGGAGCGCTCACCTATAGATGCCTGTACTGTGCTGTGTACACATAGAGGAGCGCTAACCTATAGATGACTGTGCTGTGCTGTGTACATATAGAGGAGCGCTCACCTATAGATGCCTGTACTGTGCTGTGTACATATAGAGGAGCGCTCACCTATAGATGCCTGTACTGTGCTGTGTACATATAGAGGAGCGCTCACCTATAGATGACTGCACTGTGCTGTGTACATATAGAGGAGCGCTCTCCTATAGATGACTGTACTGTGCTGTGTACATACAGAGGAGCGCTCACCTATAGATGACTGTACTGTGCTGTGTACATATAGAGGAGCGCTCACCTATAGATGCCTGTACTGTGCTGTGTACATATAGAGGAGCGCTCACCTATAGATGCCTGTACTGTGCTGTGTACATATAGAGGAGCGCTCACCTATAGATGCCTGTACTGTGCTGTGTACACATAGAGGAGCGCTAACCTATAGATGACTGTGCTGTGCTGTGTACATATAGAGGAGCGCTCACCTATAGATGACTGTAGTGTGCTGTGTACATATAGAGGAGCGCTCACCTATAGATGACTGTACTGTGCTGTGTACATATAGAGGATCGCTCACCTATAGATGAGTGTACTGTGCTGTGTACATATAGTGGAGCGCTCACCTATAGATGCCTGTGCTGTGTACATATAGAGGAGTGCTCACCTATAGATGACTGTACTGTGCTGTGTACATATAGAGGAGCGCTCACCTATAGATGACTGTACTGTGCTGTGTACATATAGAGGAGCGCTCGCCTATAGATGACTGTACTGTGCTGTGTACATATAGAGGAGCGCTCGCCTATAGATGACTGTACTGTGCTGTGTATATATAGAGGAGCGCTCACCTATAGATGACTTTGCTGTGCTGTGTACATAGAGAGGAGCTCTCACCTATAGATACCTGTACAGTGCTGTGTACATATAGAGGAGCGCTCACCCATAGATGACTGTGCTGTGCTGTGTACATAGAGAGGAGCGCTCACCTATAGATGACTCTACTGTGCTGTGTACATATAGAGGAGCTCTCTCCTATAGATACCTGTACAGTGCTGTGTATATATAGAGGAGCGCTCTCCTATAGATGACTGTGCTGTTTTGTGTACATATAGAGGAGCGCTCACCTATAGATGACTGTACTGTGCTGTGTACATATAGAGGAGCGCTCACCTATAGATGACTGTACTGTACTGTGTACATATAGAGGAGCGCTCACCTATAGATGACTGTACTGTTCTGTGTACATATAGAGGAGCGCTCACCTATAGATGACTGTACTGTGGTGTGTACATAGAGAGGAGCTCTCACCTATAGATGACTGTGCTATGCTGTGTACATAGAGAGGAGCTCTCACCTATAGATACCTGTACAGTGCTGTGTACATATAGAGGAGCGCTCACCTATAGATGACTGTACAGTGCTGTGTACATATAGAGGAGCGCTCGCATATAGATGACTGTACTGTGCTGTGTACATATAGAGGAGCGCTCACCTATAGAGGTCTGTACTGTGCTGTGTACATACAGAGGAGCGCTCACCTATAGATGACTGTGCTATGCTGTGTACATAGAGAGGAGCTCTCACCTATAGATGCCTGTACAGTGCTGTGTACATATAGAGGAGCGCTCACCTTTAGATGACTGTACAGTGCTGTGTACATATAGAGGAGCGCTCGCATATAGATGACTGTGCTATGCTGTGTACATAGAGAGGAGCTCTCACCTATAGATACCTGTACAGTGCTGTGTACATATAGAGGAGCGCTCACCTATAGATGACTGCACTGTACTGTGTACATATAGAGAAGCGCTCACCTATAGAGGTCTGTACTGTGCTGTGTACATACAGAGGAGCGCTCACCTATAGATGACTGTGTTGTGCTGTGTACATATAGAGGAGCGCTCACCTATAGATGTCTGTACTGTGCTGTGTACATATAGAGGAGCGCTCACCCATAGATGACTGTACTGTGCTGTGTACATATAGAGGAGCGCTCTCCTATAGATAACTGTACTGTACTGTGCTGTGTACATATAGAGGAGCGCTCACCTATAGATAACTGTACTGTACTGTGCTGTGTACATATAGAGGAGCACTCACCTATAGATGCCTGTGCTGTGTACATATAGAGGAGCGCTCACCTATAGATAACTGTACTGTGCTGTGTACATATAGAGGAGCGCTCACCTATAGATAACTGTACTGCACTGTACTGTGTACATATAGAGGAGCGCTCACCTATAGATGACTGTACTGTGCTGTGTAGATATAGAGGAGCGCTCACCTATAGATGGCTGTACTGTGCTGTGTACATATAGAGGAGCGCTCACCTATAGATGTCTGTACTGTGCTGTGTACATATAGAGGAGCGCTCACCCATAGATGACTGTACTGTGCTGTGTACATGTAGAGGAGCGCTCACCTATAGATGGCTGTACTGTGCTGTGTACATAAAGAGGAGCGCTCACCTATAGATGGCTGTACTGTGCTGTGTACATATAGAGAAGCGCTCATCCATAGATGACTGCACTGTGCTGTGTATATATAGAGCAGCGCTCACCTATAGATGACGATGCTGTGCTGTGTACATATAGAGGAGCGCTCACCTATAGATACCTGTACTGTGCTGTGTACACATAGAGGAGCGCTTACCTATAGATGACTGTACTGTGCTGTGTACATATAGAGGAGCGCTCACCTATAGATACCTGTACTGTGCTGTGTACACATAGAGGAGCGCTCACCTATAGATGACTGTACTATGCTGTGTACATATAGAGGAGCGCTCACCTATAGATGACTGTACTGTGCTGTGTACATAGAGAGGAGCTCTCACCTATAGATCACTGCACTGTGCTGTGTACATATAGAGGAGCGCTCACCTATAGATGCCTGTACTGTGCTGTGTACATATAGAGGAGCGCTCACCTATAGATGACTGGGCTGTGCTGTGTACATATAGAGGAGCGCTCACCTATAGATGCCTGTACTGTGCTGTGTACATATAGAGGAGCGCTCACCTATAGATGACTGGGCTGTGCTGTGTACATATAGAGGAGCGCTCACCTATAGATGACTGCACTGTGCTGTGTACATATAGAGGAGCGCTCACCTATAGATACCTGTACTGTGCTGTGTACATATAGAGGAGCGCTCACCTATAGATGACTGTACTGTGCTCTGTACATATAGAGGAGCGCTCACCTATAGATGACTGTACTGTGCTGTGTACATATAGAGGAGCGCTCACCTATAGATGTCTGTGCTGTGTACATATAGAGGAGCGCTCACCTATAGATGTCTGTGCTGTGTACATATAGAGGAGCGCTCACCTATAGAGCCACCGTGCTGCCCGTGTTTACACCCTTACCCTAATACCTTGTTGCAGTCCCTGTGAGTTTTTGACCGCGTTCAGTCTTTCTGTGTCGGGGTCTATCAGTCGGCTCATCTAGAGTTGGCGGACTTTGCCGTCTCCTCCTTGCATCCACAGCGCCCCCTTCAGGTCACCTCAGATTGCCCCTTCAGGTCTGGCCTCGGCTGGAGAAGCCGTTCTTTCAGTGATTTGGAGGTCGCTCAGGGTCGTCGTCGCTGAAAAGTGAAATTCCTCTTCCATCTTCAGCTTTTTAGCAGAGGCCGGAAGGTTCTGATGTAAAATTGTCTGATATCTGGTCCGTCCATAATCCCCTCCCCCTTGGCTAAAGCCCCAGTTCCAGCTGCCGAGAACCGTCCCCAGAGCACAATTTTGCCCCCACCATGCCTCACTGTGGGGATGATGATTTTGTGATGACCGGTGTCGGCTATACACCTCGTGAAATGATGGCCCCTTGGTTTCATCATACTGAACACGTTTCCTGCTTCTGGCTGACGTGATGGAGGTTCTGACAGAACATGGCCGGGTGTGGATGTTCTTCTTTGTAAGAAAAGTGTTCTGTCTCCACTCCAATCCCACAAGCCGGAGATATGAAGAATACGGGAGATTGTTGTCACATGCTGGACACAACCAGGACTAGTCAGAAATTCCTGCAGCTCCTCTAATGTTGCTGTCGGCCTCTTGTCTTTTCATCAATGTTTGAGTGACTTCCAGTTCTGGGTAATGTCACTATGGCGCCAAATTTCTGCCCCTTCTTGATGATGTCTTTAGCGTGTGAATGGTGGATCTAATGCCTGGAGATGTTTTTGTCCCTTCTCCTTACTGCCAACTTTCCACAGTGAGATCCTTTGCTGTGTTGTCAGCTGTTTACTGACCAGAAAATGTCAGGAAAATCCTCCTAGAGCAGCGACACTTTCTCTGGGGTTATTCAGAATCGCTGTAGATGACGGCGGCCGAGCGCTGACTACTATGTAACATGTGGGAAATGTGATCGGCTGATTCTGAGCACAACCACATCCCCGATTATAAGGGGGTGTGCACACTTATGCAACCACATTATTGTAGTTTTCTTATTTTTTCCCTCAGAATGATTTGAGTGGATTTGTGCAGATTATGGGCGACATTGAAATGATTCTTCTTGATAGGATTATTTTACAGGGGCGTGAAGACTTTTGATATCACTGTATATGGTATGAATGGTGGTTTCGGGCCACATGTACTTGGTATTCCCCTCCGGTCTCCTCCACTATATCTGGGATATACACTGCACACACAGAGTAGAGTGCTAGCTCTGCGGACGAGCGTCCTTCTCTACCCATCACACCTCGGAGAACTTTGCTCTTCGCGTGTTTCCTGCTCACAATGGATTTTCAGTAAAAGTTTAGTTAAGCAGAAAGTTATTGTTAATATTTAGCCAAGATGGCGGTGACAGGTGAGGAGTCACATGACCCCAGGTGTGTCCCCCCCCCCACCCCCGCTCTATCAGGGGCCCGATCTCTGCGCTCCCATCCATCACTGTCACTCTTATCTGGAGCTGCGCCCGAGACCCGAGGAGCGTGACTGCTAGGAAGCTGCGCTCTACCGGGCAAAGGTCTCTGTGTCAAGATTCACCAACCCTGGAGGTGGCGGCACAGCAAGCCGCGCAGAGTGCGAGACGCGGCGGCACAGCAAGCCGCGCGGAGTGCGAGACGCGGCGGCACAGCACGCCGCGCGGAGTGCGAGACGCGGCGGCACAGCACGCCGCGCGGAGCAGAGTGCGAGACGCGGCGGCACAGCACGCCGCGCGGAGCAGAGTGCGAGACGCGGCGGCACAGCACGCCGCGCGGAGCAGAGTGCGAGACGCGGCGGCACAGCACGCCGCGCGGAGCAGAGTGCGAGACGCGGCGGCACAGCACGCCGCGCGGAGCAGAGTGCGAGACGCGGCGGAGCAGAGTGCGAGACGCGGCGGCGCAGAGTGCGAGACGCGGCGGCACAGCACGCCGCGCGGAGTACAAGACGTGGCGGCACAGCAAACCGCGCGGAGCAGAGTGCAAGACGTGGCGGCACAGCACGCCGCGCGGAGTACAAGACGTGGCGGCACAGCAAACCGCGCGGAGCAGAGTGCAAGACGTGGCGGCACAGCACGCCGCGCGGAGCAGAGTGCAAGACGTGGCGGCACAGCACGCCGCGCGGAGCAGAGTGCAAGACGTGGCGGCACAGCACGCCGCGCGGAGCAGAGTGCAAGACGTGGCGGCACAGCACGCCGCGCGGAGCAGAGTGCAAGACGTGGCGGCACAGCACGCCGCGCGGAGCAGAGTGCAAGACGTGGCGGCACAGCACGCCGCGCGGAGCAGAGTGCAAGACGTGGCGGCACAGCACGCCGCGCGGAGCAGAGTGCAAGACGTGGCGGCACAGCAAACCGCGCAGAGTTCAAGACGTGGCGGCACAGCAAACCGCGCGGAGCAGAGTGCAAGACATGGCGGCACAGCAAACCGCGCAGAGTACAAGACGTGGCGGCACAGCAAACCGCGCAGAGTACAAGACGTGGCGGCACAGCAAACCGCGCGGAGCAGAGTGCAAGACATGGCGGCACAGCAAACCGCGCGGAGCAGAGTGCAAGACATGGCGGCAAAGCACACCCCACAGAGAGGAACAATGGGAGATTACAGGGGGATATGGAGAGGGAATAACACTGATACAGATTATTTTTTCGTATCTCTCCTGTCCCTCGATATTTTTCTTTTTTTTGTGTCTTTGCTCTTTTTTCTTTCCGTCTTGGCCCGTTATTTATATGTGATTTGTTGTTCTGGCTGCCGGTGCAGTTTGCCCTTGCGTCTCCTCCTCGGTTAGTGTTTCGTTTCTCCCATGTTGTATTTTGGTGCAGAAATGTGTGCAGGGTATATGGCGGGTTTATTGCTTGTGTTGTAGGTGTTTTTACTGTTGTCTCAGCAGATAATTTCCTGTCGTGTGATCTTCATGTCCCAATATAAGATGTGTAACCTTCATGGAGCCTTTTATGATGTCTCGTTGTGGAGTCAGTAAACCAAACCTCCGACTCCCTCATACATGGCTCCCTCATGCACGACTCCGACTCCCTCATGCACGACTCCGACTCCCTCGTACACGGCTCCGACTCCCTCGTACACGGCTCCGACTCCCTCGTACACGGCTCCGACTCCCTCGTACACGGCTCCGACTCCCTCGTACACGGCTCCACGACACCCTCGTACACGGCTCCGACTCCCTCATACACGACTCCCTCGTACACGACTCCCTCGTACACGACTCCCTCGTACACGACTCCCTCGTACACGGCTCCACGACTCCCTCGTACACGGCTCCACGACTCCCTCGTACACGGCTCCACGACTCCCTCGTACACGGCTCCGACTCCCTCGTGCACGGCTCCCTCGTGCACGGCTCCCTCGTACACGACACCCTCGTACACGGCTCCACGACTCCCTCGTACACGGCTCCACGACTCCCTCGTACACGGCTCCACGACTCCCTCGTACACGGCTCCACGACTCCCTCGTACACGGCTCCACGACTCCCTCGTACACGGCTCCACGACTCCCTCATACACGGCTCCGACTCCCTCATACACGACTCCCTCATACACGACTCCCTCGTACACGACTCCCTCGTACACGACTCCCTCGTACACGACTCCCTCGTACACGGCTCCCTCGTACACGGCTCAGACTCCCTCGTACACGGCTCCCTCGTACACGGCTCAGGCTCCCTCGTACACGGCTCCCTCGTACACGGCTCCCTCGTACACGGCTCCACGACTCCCTCGTACACGGCTCCCTCGTACACGGCTCCCTCATACACGACTCCCTCGTACACGGCTCCCTCGTACACGGCTCCCTCGTACACGGCTCCCTCGTACACGACTCACTCGTACACGACTCCGGCTCACTCGTACACGGCTCCGGCTCACTCGCACACGGCTCCACGACTCCCTCGCACACGGCTCCACGACTCCCTCGCACACGGCTCCACGACTCCCTCGCACACGGCTCCACGACTCCCTCGCACACGGCTCCACGACTCCCTCGTACACGGCTCCCTCGTACACGGCTCCCTCGTACACGGCTCCCTCGTACACGGCTCCCTCGTACACGGCTCCCTCGTACACGACTCACTCGTACACGACTCCGGCTCACTCGCACACGGCTCCACGACTCCCTCGCACACGGCTCCACGACTCCCTCGCACACGGCTCCACGACTCCCTCGCACACGGCTCCACGACTCCCTCGCACACGGCTCCACGACTCCCTCGCACACGGCTCCACGACTCCCTCGTACACGGCTCCCTCGTACACGGCTCCCTCGTACACGGCTCCCTCGTACACGACTCCCTCGTACACGACTCCCTCGTACACGACTCCCTCGTACACGGCTCCCTCGTACACGGCTCAGACTCCCTCGTACACGGCTCCCTCGTACACGGCTCAGGCTCCCTCGTACACGGCTCCCTCTTACACGGCTCCCTCGTACACGGCTCCACGACTCCCTCGTACACGGCTCCCTCGTACACGGCTCCCTCGTACACGGCTCCCTCGTACACGGCTCCCTCGTACACGGCTCCCTCGTACACGACTCCGGCTCACTCGTACACGGCTCCGGCTCACTCGCACACGGCTCCACGACTCCCTCGCACACGGCTCCACGACTCCCTCGCACACGGCTCCACGACTCCCTCGCACACGGCTCCACGACTCCCTCGCACACGGCTCCACGACTCCCTCGCACACGGCTCCACGACTCCCTCGCACACGGCTCCACGACTCCCTCGTACACGACTCCCTCGTACACGACTCCCTCGTACACGGCTCCCTCGTACACGGCTCCCTCGTACACGGCTCCCTCGTACACGGCTCCCTCGTACACGGCTCCCTCGTACACGGCTCCCTCGTACACGACTCACTCGTACACGACTCCGGCTCACTCGCACACGGCTCCACGACTCCCTCGCACACGGCTCCACGACTCCCTCGCACACGGCTCCACGACTCCCTCGCACACGGCTCCACGACTCCCTCGCACACGGCTCCACGACTCCCTCGCACACGGCTCCACGACTCCCTCGCACACGGCTCCCTCGTACACGGCTCCCTCGTACACGGCTCCCTCGTACACGACTCACTCGTACACGACTCTGGCTCACTCGTACACGACTCACTCGCACACGGCTCCACGACTCCCTCGCACACGGCTCCACGACTCCCTCGCACACGGCTCCACGACTCCCTCGCACACGGCTCCACGACTCCCTCGCACACGGCTCCACGACTCCCTCGCACACGGCTCCATGACTCCCTCATACCCGGCTGATGTGTAAGTGATACATTTCCTGCAGCACAGATTCATCTCAGTAAAGTCCGGACCCTGAGATCAGGAATAGGACGGACATTTATAGGACATTTCAGAACTTTCCCAAACTCTTATGAAAAAATATTCCCCGCAAACTGCATTGAACGACTGCACCCAATTTATTATAGATTTTAGGAGTCGGAGTCTTTCCATTTTATACCAACTCCACCAAAATGGACACCGACTCCACAGCCCTGGTCTCCACAGCCCTGGTCTCCACAGCCCTGGTCTCCACAGCCCTGGTCTCCACAGCCCTGGTCTCCACAGCCCTGGTCTCCACAGCCCTGGTCTCCACAGCCCTGGTGTTATGTGGTAGAGGGGCCCTGTAGGCCGGAGGGCCCGGGTGTGAGTGCTCTTCATGCCTTAGGTCCTTGCTTTCTTAGTTCTGTGTTGGGTCCCGCGGCCTCTTCTCTGTTGCTCTTCGGACTCTGTTTCCTCTGTGTCCTGGTGATAAGCGTCTCTGCCCTCACAACCTTTCATTTCCTTATTCTCCACCTTCGCCGCCTCATTATCCGATACTTCAGTCTTATTCTCCTTAGTTCCATGTTTCTCAGCCATGAGCGACCTATGCCCGGCGTCCTCTCCTGACACTCGGCCTCCCGGTCCTAATCCACATGAACGTCTCGGATGGCCACTGAACCGCAGGACCGTTGCCAGGAAGAGTATTTGAGGAATCGAGGCTTTAATTACTACAGAACCAAAAGCAACCACATACTGGAGACAGCCCATCAGGGGCACACAAGGGGCGGCTCAGGGGCAGGCGGCGGCTCAGGGGCACACGGGGCTGACGGCAGCTCAGGGGCAGGCGGCGGCTCGGGCAGACGGCGGCTCAGGGGCAGGCGGCGGCTAAGGGGGAGAGGGCGGCTCAGGGGCACACAGGGCAGCGGCAGCTCAGGGGCAAACGGCGGCTCAGGGGCACACAGGGCAGGCGGCGGCTCAGGGGCAGGCGGCGGCTCAGGGGCAGGCGGCGGCTCAGGGGCAGACGGCGGCTCAGGGGCACACAGGGGCTCAAGGGCACACAGGGCAGACGGCAGCTCAGGGGCAGACGGCGGCTCAGGGGCACACAGGGCAGACGGCGGCTCAGGGGCAGACGGCGGCTCAGGGGCAGACGGCGGCTCAGGGGCACAAAGGGCAGACGGCGGCTCAGGGGCACACAGGGCAGACGGCAGCTCAGGGGCAGGCGGCGGCTCAGAGGCAGGCGGCGGCTAAGGGGGAGACGGCGGCTCAGGGGCACACAGGGCAGACGGCGTCTCAGGGGCAGACGGCGTCTCAGGGGCAGACGGCGTCTCAGGGGCAGACGGCGTCTCAGGGGCACACAGGGCAGACGGCAGCTCAGGGGCAGACGGCGGCTCAGGGGCAGACGGCGGCTCAAGGGCAGACGGCGGCTCAGGGGCACACAGGGCAGACGGCGGCTCAGGGGCAGACGGCGGCTCGGGCAGACGGCGGCTGAGGGGCAGACGGCGGCTCAGGGGCACACAGGGCAGACGGCGGCTCAGGGGCAGACGGCGGCTCAGGGGCACACAGGGCAGACGGCGGCTCAGGGGCACACAGGGCAGACGGCGGCTGAGGGGCAGACGGCGGCTGAGGGGCAGACGGCGGCTCAGGGGCACACAGGGCAGACGGCGGCTCAGGGGCACACAGGGCAGACGGCGGCTCAGGGGCAGGCGGCGGCTCAGGGGCAGGCGGCGGCTCAGGGGCAGGCGGCGGCTCAGGGGCAGGCGGCGGCTCAGGGGCAGACGGCGGCTCAGGGGCAGGCGGCGGCTAAGGGGGAGACGGCGGCTCAGGGGCACACAGGGCAGACGGCGGCTCAGGGGCAGACGGCGGCTCAGAGGCAGACGGCGTCTCAGGGGCAGACGGCGGGTCAGGGGCACACAGGCGTGGATCACGGATACATGGGTGGCGACTCAGGGATGCGCAGGGGTACACGGTGGCGACTCAGGGATACACATGGGCGGAAGGCGGATTAGGGGTACACAAGGGCAGCTCAGGGGTATACGTGGGCAACACGGGGGGCGCGGTTCAGGGGTCCACAGGGGCGGATTATGGACACACAGGGGGCGGCTCAGGGGCGGAGGGCGGCACGGGTAGATCACGGATACATATGGGGGCGGCTCAGGGGTACACGGGGGCGGAGGACGGCTCCAGGGTACATGGGGGTGGATCACGGATACACGGGGGATGGCTCAGGGGTACACGGGGGGACAGATCAGGGACATACAGTGGCGGCTCAAGAGTACAAGGGGCAGAGGGCGGATTAGGGGCACACGGGCAGCTCAGGGGTGCACGGGGAGCCGACCAGGTGTACACGGGGGCAGATCAGAGGTATATAGGGGCACACAGGCAGCACAGGGGTGCACGGGTGCGGCGGACATCTCACGGGTAGACGGGGGCAGATCAGAGGTACACAGGGGCAGAGGGTGGGTCAGGGGTACATGGAGGTGGCTCCGGGATGCACAGGAGTGGAGGGCGGATTACTGGTACACGGGGCAGATCAGAGGGACATGGGGGTGGAGGGCGGGTTACGCGTACAGGGGATGGCTCAGGGGTACATGGGGCGGAGGGCAGATCAAAGGTATATGAGGGTGAAGAGCAGATCAGGGATACATGGGGAGCAGATATCAGGGGTACACAAGGGCGGATCAGGGGCACATGGGACCGACGGCCCATCAGGCATACTCTACTTATCTGTTCTGCTACTAAACTATTTATTTATGGAATGAGTGGAGTGTTCTCCTCCCCACCAAAAAATAAAGTGCTACTCCCCCACCCCGTAGTCTCGCCACCATGACATAACACGAAATTACCCCTTATACTCCCACCTTCACAACGTACTCCTCTCTCTAGCACAACATGGGTAGACCCCAACACTGGAGACCCCAACACTGGAGACCCCACAGCTACCGACCACATCATACAGCACAGCCTGGTGAGACCCCAACAATGGAGACCCTATATGAGGTGGTTGTTAGTTGTGGGGTCTCCAGTGTTGGGATCTCCCCAGGCTGTGCTATAGGAGGTGGTCGGTGATTGTGGGGTCTCCAGTTTTGGAGGCCCCCAGGATGTTCTATATGAGGTGGCTGGTGGTAAGGTCTCGCAGTCTGTGCTATGAGGTGGTCAGTGGCTGTGGTGTCTCCAGTGTTGGGGTCCTCCAGGTTGTGCGGTATGAGGTGGTCGGTGAGTGTAATCTTTTGCTGGTAGGAAGGGTTGGGGGCAGCGAGGTGGGGGACTCTTGTCTTTCATGCAGCAGGCTCCTATATCCGGTGCTGGCCGTGGGACAATAGGACATTCCTGGAATATTAACATCTTCTGGCGTCTTTAAATAAAACTTCAAGTAACGATGAGATGAAGGATCCTGGAGGCAAAGTACTTAACCCCATCCCTGCCAGGCGGCTGGTGCACGGGCGTATAGAGGGGTGCTGTGGGCTGACTCTGGTCTGTATACAGCTCTCCACAGTCATCTTCATCTCTATGGTATCAGAGTATTTACTGGGCATCAAAACCACTACAACCCCAAGTATAGCCGCCTGCACATAGCCGCCAATCAGCAAACCTAAAGAGTTAATGCCATGCCGGGGCTTCTAATTACAGGAAGGAAATGACAACATGGAGAATGATGTAGAATCCCAGCAGATACCTCCTTATAGGAGTTATGCACTCACCACTGCCCGGTCATCGGGGAGTCCTGTTGGGGTGGTCGGGGAGCCCTGCCTGGTGGTCGGGGAGCCCTACAGTCCTGTCTAATGGTCGAGGAGCCCTATCTGGTGGTCAGGGAGACCTGTGGTCCTGTCTGATGGGGGCGGGGAGTCCTGTCTGATGGGGGCGGGGAGTCCTGTCTGATGGGGGCGGGGAGTCCTGTCTGGTGGGGGCGGGGAGTCCTGTCTGGTGGGGGCGGGGAGTCCTGTCTGGTGGGGGCGGGGAGTCCTGTCTGGTGGGGGCGGGGAGTCCTGTCTGGTGGGGGCGGGGAGTCCTGTCTGGTGGGGGCGGGGAGTCCTGTCTGGTGGGCGGGGGAGTCCGGTAGTCCTGCCTGATGGGAGGGGGAGCCCGGTAGTCCTGCCTGATGGGAGGGGGAGCCCGGTAGTCCTGCCTGATGGGAGGGGGAGCCCGGTAGTCCTGCCTGATGGGAGGGGGAGCCCGGTAGTCCTGCCTGATGGGAGGGGGAGCCCGGTAGTCCTGTCTGATGGTCAGCGAGCCCTGTCTGGTTGGTGGGGAGCCCTGTAGTCCTGTCCATTGGTTGGGGAGCCCTGATTGGTGGTCTGGGAGTCCTGCCCGGTGGGTGGGAGCATTGTAGACTTGTCCGGTGGTCAACAAGCCCTGTCTGGTTAGTGGGGAGCCTTGTAGTCCTGTCCAGTGGTCAGGGAGCCCTGAATGGTGGTCGGGGAGTCTTGCCCGGTGGCCGGGGAGCCTTGTAGGCTTGTCCAGTGGTCAGTGAGCCCTGTCTGGTGGTCGGGGAGCCCTATAGCCCTGCCTGGTGATCGGGAAACCCTGTCTGGTTGATGGGGAGCCCTGTAGTTCTGTCTGGTGGGCGGTGAGCCCTGTCTGGTGGGCGGGAAGCTGTCATGGGTGTGTCAGATGTGACAGACAGTCGCACTGCAGTGACTTGTAGGAGATCTCTTCGTTTGGCATAACAGACACCTTCTTAGATGTCTCACTCTAGGACCCAGCGGCTACCTCTCTCCTGCTCTAATTGACAATCAGACCTGGGTGTTTGAATACTTCTTGGTTGCTACACAGAGGTGTCAGTGATATTCACATGACCCCTTGTGAAGGCTTGGAGCAAGTGCAGTTCTTCCTCTGTGGTGCTAAGAGGACGTGTGTGCCATCTCTCTGAAGTCGACTCAAGCTAAGTTACTTCCCCTATGTCTGTCTCTCCTTGCTGTCTTTAGTTGTCAGTGGGGATCGACTAGCGCTCATCCCACCCTTCCCTATCCAGGGCCAAGCGCTAGGGAAATACAGGGATGGGTTCCTGTGTTGCGATTGGTGAGGAACCAATATAGGGACGGTAGGGGACACAGGGTGATTGCAGATCAGCCTAGGAGGTCCTTTCCCTAGTGTCTGGGCTCCCTTTCCCCATCCCTTCGTGTCGCACTTTGTCTTTCCTACACTGTGTGTGGCAGAAGCCTTGTAGTCCTGTCCAGTGGTCAGCGAGCCCTGTCTGGTGGTCGGGGAGCCCTGTAGTCCTGCCCGGTGGTCGGGGAGTCCTGCCCGGTGGTCGGGGAGTCCTGTAATCCTGTTTGATGGTCGGAAGCCATGTCTGATGGGCAGGAAGTCCTGTCTGACGGTAGGGGAGCTCTGCCCGGTGGTCGGGGAGTCCTGTAGTCCCGTCTGACGGTTGGGGAGTCCTGCCCGGTGGTCGGGAAGTCTTCACTGGATGTCACGAGTTTTGTCTGGTCAAGATGGTGATAATTTTGGGGTACACAGAAAAGAACTGAAAACAAAGAATCCAATGAGTCCTGGCTCTTGTTGATCTGTTTTTTTTATCTATCTCCTTAACGTGTCTTATACATATATGTATGTCACCCTGGTCATGGCACAGTGTCACTGGATGCATTATATGTATGTCACCCTGGTCATGGCACAGTGTCACTGGATGCATTCACATCTTCATGGTTTTTCTCCTTAGGGCTGTTTTCACTTATGAGAAGAAATGGAGCCTGAAGCTGCTGGACTCTGGAGGTGAGAAGCAGAAGACTTGTGTGTTTGTGGCTTTCCTGTTGCATCCCCCATATTTATATCAATTACCGTATTGTTTGCTGGGTTTTTCTGGATCTAGTTTTATATTTGCCCCTGAGAAGGGCACTATCTTTGGCTCCAAGGATAGTATACTATATGTAATAATACAATGGTGGCACCTCATGAACCACTGATGGAGGGGCAATGGACTGGATGTCTGCTGGTATAGAGAACTCGTCTGGCACAGCAATGCTGGAGGACTGGACGTCTGAAGGTATGGAGAGCTCCACTGGCACAGCAATGCTGGAGGACTGGAGGTCTGTGGGTATGGATAGATCTTCCACAAGTTTCTATTTGATATACCAGACTTATATTGGGCTCTCCTCTAGCAGAGCAGTGATGGAGGACTGAACGTTAGCGGGTATGGAGAGCTCCTCTAGCAGAGCAGTGATGGAGGACTGAATGTTAGCGGCTATGGAGAGCTCCTCTAGCACAGCAATGAAGGAGGACTAGAAGTCTCTGTGGGTATGGAGAGCTCCTCTAGCACAGCAATGAAGGAGGACTAGATGTCTCTGTGGGTATGGAGAGCTCCTCTAGCAGAGCAATGAAGGAGGACTAGATGTCTCTGTGGGTATGGAGGGCTCCTCTAGCAGAGCAGTGATGGAGGACTGAAAGTTAGCAGGTATGGAGAGCTCCTCTAGCAGAGCAGTGATGGAGGACTGAATGTTAGCGGCTATGGAGGGCTCCTCTAGCAGAGCAATGGAGGAGGACTAGATGTCTCTGTGGGTATGGAGGGCTCCTCTAGCAGAGCAGTGATGGAGGACTGAAAGTTAGCAGGTATGGAGAGCTCCTCTAGCAGAGCAGTGATGGAGGACTGAATGTTAGCGGCTATGGAGGGCTCCTCTAGCAGAGCAATGGAGGAGGACTAGATGTCTCTGTGGGTATGGAGAGCTCCTCTAGCAGAGCAATGAAGGAGGACTAGATGTCTCTGTGGGTATGGAGAGCTCCTCTAGCAGAGCAGTGATGGAGGACTGAATGTTAGCGTCGATGGAGAGCTCCTCTAGCAGAGCAATGAAGGAGGACTAGATGTCTCTGTGGGTATGGAGAGCTCCTCTAGCAGAGCAATGAAGGAGGACTAGATGTCTCTGTGGTTACGGAGAGCTCCTCTAGCACAGCAATGAAGGAGGACTAGATGTCTCTGTGGGTATGGAGAGCTCCTCTAGCAGAGCAATGAAGGAGGACTAGATGTCTCTGTGGGTATGGAGAGCTCCTCTAGCAGAGCAACGAAGGAGGACTAGATGTCTCTGTGGGTATGGAGAGCTCCTCTAGCAGAGAAATGAAGGAGGACTAGATGTCTCTGTGGGTATGGAGAGCTCCTCTAGCACAGCAATGAAGGAGGACTAGATGTCTCTGTGGGTATGGAGAGCTCCTCTAGCACAGCAATGAAGGAGGACTAGATGTCTCTGTGGGTATGGAGAGCTCCTCTAGCACAGCAATGAAGGAGGACTAGATGTCTCTGTGGGTATGGAGAGCTCCTCTAGCAGAGCAATGAAGGAGGACTAGTTGTCTCTGTGGGTATGGAGAGCTCCTCTAGCACAGCAATGAAGGAGGACTAGATGTCTCTGTGGGTACGGAGAGCTCCTCTAGCACAGCAATGAAGGAGGACTAGATGTCTCTGTGGGTACGGAGAGCTCCTCTAGCACAGCAATGAAGGAGGACTAGATGTCTCTGTGGGTATGGAGAGCTCCTCTAGCAGAGCAATGAAGGAGGACTAGATGTCTCTGTGGGTATGGAGAGCTCCTGTAGCAGAGCAATGAAGGAGGACTAGATGTCTCTGTGGGTATGGAGAGCTCCTCTAGCACAGCAATGAAGGAGGACTAGATGTCTCTGTGGGTATGGAGAGCTCCTCTAGCACAGCAATCAAGGAGGACTAGATGTCTCTGGGGGTATGGAGAGCTCCTCTAGCAGAGCAATGAAGGAGGACTAGATGTCTCTGTGGGTATGGAGAGCTCCTTTGGCAATGCCGAGTGCGTGTATGACAATGCGATTCTCTTGTTGGGCTCCTTAGAGTGCCTCAGTGGTGAATTTCTCGCCCAGGCCTACACTAGACGTGACACAGGGAATCCATTCTATACTGGTTTTTGGTTATAGGCCACTAACAACGAGTCTCCATTAAGCGTTTTCTGTGCGTGTTCTGGAGAAGTTGCATGACCTTCCTGCAACTCCACATCCAGAGTATGGACACTTAGAGGTCGCACAGCGGGGACCTTCAGCTATGTGTCTGTGAGAAACTGGTCACGTGTAGCTGCAGCTGGACCCCTTATGGGGTCTTCAGTGGTTGGTAACAGCTTTCTAGCATTATTGGGCGATTTTAAAGCTTAATGAAGGCACGCAGCCATGGTTTCTAGTGTTACTCCAGCTCGATTTAGTGAGTCTCCAAGAGTCTATGACCATCACCCAGCAAGTGGTCCCATCCCTTCCTGCACTGGGGATCTCTTGCTCCACGCATGGCTTTCATTAATCTCTGTGAGAATGTGCAGATAATATCTGAGATTCCCACACTGCTCCAAATAAAAAAATGTCCTCGGAAAGTTGACGAGTCTAGATGCTCCTTTGGTTATTCTCGTACATGTGGACGCTCTCTACCCACAGATGACTGTCTCCATTTACATCGCTATATGCATGAACCAAGAGGATGCTGGATCTTATCTCCTGAGAATCCAAGCCCCCCCACCTCTACGATCCATCTCATCTGTCATATATGCTTATAATAATCTGCGGGTAGACTTTTCCATCTATGCAATCCCCGGAAACTGCTCAGTATTTTCTCACATACAAGATAATAATGAGGGAAGTGGGACGTTGTTTTTCCGGGATTAAGTAGTCCTTCCCATTATAGTACAGTCCTGCAGCCTCCTGTCCTGGGAATCTTCTGGGAGGAAGGATCATGACCCCCATCCTCACTCACAGCTGGGACAGTTCACCAGTCATAGCCCCCCACCCTGCTATATAAACACCGGCGTCCCCTCCGCACATTCCACCGGGTGACTTCTGCTAATGGCCACAGTGTCCTGTAAACAACGTCTTCCTCCAATATTGCACTTCCCCGGCATTCGTGCTTCTGTCTCCTTCTGACTTATAGGAAAACAGAGAATAAAAGGAAAATTGGACATAATTTCGCACAAAACCCCAAAAATGGGCCGGACAAAATTGTTGGCACCATCAGCTTTATATTTTGTTGCACCCTCTGGCATAAATGACTGCAATCAGTCGCTTCCTATAACCATCAGCTTCTTACACCTCTCACCTGTCATCTTGGACAACTCTTATAACAAACTGCTCGAGGACTCTCATATTTGAAGGACACCTTCTCCCATCAGCAATTGTAAGATCTCTCCACCTGTGATCAATGGGATTTAGATCCAGACTCATTGCTGCCACTTCAGAACTCTCCAACGCTTTGTTTCCATCCATTTCTGGGGCTTTTTGAAGTATGTTTCGGGTCATTGTCCTGCTGGAAGACCCATGACCTAGGACGCAAACCCAGCTTTCTCACACTGGGTTCTACATTGCCATCCAAAACCATCCTTTGGTAATCTTCAGATTTCAAGATGCCTTGTACACAGTCAAGGCACCCAGTGCCAGTGGCAGCAGAACAACCCCAAAAGATCTGTGACCCTCCACCATATTTGACTGTAGGTGCTGTGTTCTTTTCTTTGTAGGCCTCATTCCGTTTTCAGTAAACAGTAGCATGATGTGCTTTACGAAACAACTCTATCTTGGTCTCATCTGTCCACAAGACACTTTCCCAGAAGGATTTTGGCTTACTCACGTACATTTTGGCAAACTGCAGTCTAGCTTTATTATGTGTCTGTGTCCATATCCAGGGAGATTAGCTGCTGCGCCATGGACTGTAAACTTCTTTTTTTTTTTTTAAACATTTCTTTTTATATATTCAATAAATAAAGATAAAGACATACAATCACAAGGCAGTAGCCATGCCGAGGTACCTACAAAGAGACAATCACTGAGGGAAGGAAATAACAACCATAGAAATTAACTGATTACTCCAATCCTACGGACTGCACAGAATAATAACATCAGGATGTGAAAATACATAGCCATAGTCGCTTAGGCTGAGAGTAGCAATCCAGACAAAAATTCTTCATGGAATTAACAAAGAAAAGAGAAGAATAAAGGGAATAATCAGAAAGGAGAACAGCAGAAGAAGAAGCTCAACAGGAGAATAAGGGGCGGCGGGGAAGGGAGAAAAGGCAATATGAAAATGTGTTCCCAGATGGGGCCCAAAGAGCGCAAAATGCTTCTCCCCGATAAAGGCCAGGTAGTCACCCAACGTTCTAGATTCCATCCAATAAAACGTTCTAGATTCCATCCAATAAAACCAAGTTATGTAGAAACGATCATTAGTGTAATTAATCGTAGCAGTGAGTTCTTCCATTAACATCACCTCATTTATTTTAGCTGGGAAGGAGTGGGGTGCCGCATCCGGGGGTAAGGGCCGGCACGGGGCCCCGCCTTGCCAGTGTTCTCCATTCCAGGGTTCCGGCCTCAGGGCATGGTGTGGTTGGGAGGCGAGACGCACCGACACTATTGAGGGGTCCCGGGACGCGGGTTCCCCAGCTCCAGCTGTTGCTAGGAGACATGGGACGCTATGTCTTCTGGTTCAGGTATGTAGTGGGAGGTTCCTTCCTCTCCGCCCCCCTCACCGCTTCCTCTGTCTCTCTGGGCAGAGGGTGGAGATTGGGATTTACCTCAGCAGTGTCAGGTGATCCATGAGAGGGATCCTTAAACCCGCCATATCCTCTTGTTCACTGCTGATCATTCAGTGGTATGGTTGGTAGTTCTTCGTGAGTGTTTCTTGGATTTGTCTCTGGTTCTGGTGTATTGTGCCCTCTTGGTCCTACATCCTTTTTATGCTCCCTTACCTTCCAAGTTTGGTTTGCTAGGTTCGTCCCTGCCTTACCTGTATAGTTTATTGGTGTGTTTGGAGACACGGGGGGGGGGGGGGGGGGTCTCCCGTGGGCATAATACTACTCAGACAACACAGGGTGAGGGTAAAACAGCGTGGCAATACTTTATTGGACCACCAAACAGACAATAAACATCTCGAACAGTCCCAGCAAATACCCAAGTTGGTGCAAAATTATAGAATCTGCCCTGCCATGTCGGGATTTCAGCTGCTGCGACTTCAGGGCTTCCAGGGCCGACTACTCCCACCTGGGGCACCCCGCTTTTGGTGGGCACCCACAGAAAGGAGGTAGCGGCAAGCTTAGTAACCTGACAGTCCATTGAGGCACGTGGCCAGTTGACCGGATGGTCCCAACCTGGCTTCTCCGTACATATCAACGGGGCCAGGTGACCGGAGGATCACAATCATGGCTTCCCCAAATGTATTCATGAGTTCCAGTGATGGTCAATGGAGCACATCTGTGTTCTTCCTGCTAGGTCAGTGGTCTCCTAAGCTGACATCCTGTAGAGTCAAATATGTGTCCCTCTTGATGGAGCCATGTGTCCTGGTTGCTGTTTTCAAGGGTCTCTCTTGGCTGTGATTTTGTAAAAATCCTCTCTCAGAAGTATAGGGGTTCTTTTTATATCCACATCTGTGGTTCATGTCATCATCCACAGGTCAGGGGGAAGGTGGTAGGGGCTCATCTCTCATTGTTTGAGCATTTAATTAATTAGCTTAGTTTGTCATCCACTGCTCTACAGGTCAACAAGCCACAAGGACTTATACAATGGTAATCAACTGTGAAGACACGGGGTCTTCTGTGGGCGTAGTACTACTCAGTACAACACAGGCTGAGGGTAAAACAGTGTGGCAATACATTATTGAACCACCAAACGGGCAATAAACACATAGAACAGCCCCAGCAAATACCCAAGATGGTATAACATTACACAGTCTTTGGCCCTGGTAGTCCCATCCAGTGGCCCCTGCTTTTGGTGGGCCCCCACAGAGAGGAGGTAGTGGCAAGGTTAGGAAGCTGACAGTCCTTCGAGGTACAAGGCCAGGAAACCCAAGGGTCCCACCCTGGCCTCTCTGAGAGTTTCCATGGGGCCAGATGACCGGCTAGCCCCAATCTGGCTTCTCCGAATGTCTCCATGAGTTCCAGGCAGCCAGAGGATCCCACCTGGCAACCCCAAACAACATATCCATGGGGCCAGGTGACTTCATCGTCCCAACTTGGTCTTCCCAAATGTATCCATGGGCTCTCTAATGGTCAATGGAGCAGATCCGTAACTTTTCAGTCAGGGCCATATACCCTTAGGCTTGAATCATGTAGAATCCAAATCTGTGTCTCTTTGGATAAAGCCATGCTACCAAGCTGATGGTCTGAAGAGAGTCTGATCTTTGATTCTCCCTGTCTCTTTCAATTCTCTGTTTCAAATTTGCCTGCTACAGGGTCATATGTTCCTTTAAATAGTTCACATTTGTTCTTCCAAGTACACATCAACAGGGCAAGGGTTAGGGAGGGTATTATTCCACAGGGCTCAGGTCTCATTGTTTGAGCCTTTGATCAATTTACATAGTTGGTATATCAGGGGGCTCTTGTAAATAAACATCTAGCTGGCCTTAGTACAATATGCAATTGGCATAGTAACAAACATCATTGTTTCAGAACAAAGAGAAGACAACATTCAGGGTTATACAAATACTGATCTGTCCTTCTTGACCCACCAAAAGAAACACACACCAGTTCTAAAGTCAACACAAACACAATAGTGCATTTCTCTTGGCTTAACAAATCTAGACGTCTGGCTGATTTAAGATTAGAAGCTGTTTCGTCACATCAACATATTAGCAAACATCATTGTTCAATGACCCTGCGTCACTGTCTTGAAAAGTTAGCACACAATAAGTTGCAGTAAATATCAACTCAAGTGTCAACATCCAGTCTGTGTTTCTTGACCAACCAAAGAAAAACTTAAAATTAAAAGTCAACATAAAAATAATAGCGGTTGTCTCCTGGCCTACTGAATTAACGGCTGCATACTTAAGATTAAATGCTGTGCCGTCACAGTGTGTTTGAACCAACTGTAGCTGGGGTGCCCAGCCACCCCGCTATTGGCTCATGGTAAGGGCTCTACAAAAGTCCCCCTCTCCTTAGTGGGAGCAGGTGAAGAGTTCACTCAGGTATTCTCTGAAGAGGGAAGCTTGGTATTACCACCACATCGGCCTTATGATTGTGATATACAGTTGATTGGGGGGGGGAGCACCCCTGCCTAAGCGTAGAATTTGTAATCTCGCAGAATCTGATAGGGTTGCTATGAGAGATTACCTTCGATAGAACATCTCCAAAGGTTTCATCCGTCCCTCAAAGTCTCCTGTGGGAGCTGGTTTCTTTGATGGTGGTTTTAGGCCATGTATTGACTATTGGGACTTGAATAAGGTCACTGTGAGAAACCAGTATCCCCTTCCTCTCATCCCCCTACTTGTTTAGCCAACTTATTGGAGCCAAGATCTTTTCTAAGTTAGATCTTATAGGGGCTTACAACCTTGTCCGTCTCAAGGCTGGGGGACAAGTGTAAGACCGCTTTTAATACGCCCAAAGGGCATTATGAGTATCTTGTCATGCCATTCTGTCTATGTAATGCCCCTGCTGTATTTCAGGCTTTAGTTAATGACATCTTTAGTGGTATTTTAGGGCCGTTCGTTATTGGGTATATTGATGATATTTTTATTTTCTCTAGAGATGTGCAGTCCCACAAGGATCATGGTGTTTGTATTTTCCGCAGTAGGCTCAAGGATGATTCGTTCTATGTTAATTTACCCAAATGTTCTTTTGAGGTGGAGGAGGTTGGGTTTCTGGGTGGGATCTTGTCGCCTGCCGGTTTTCTCATGGACCCTGCCAAGGTGGTAGCAATACGGGATTGGGTCCAACCCAAGAGCCACTTATCTAATTGTCCCAGTTTGGCCCATATTAAAATTTCATCAAATACATGTTCATCCCATCCATGCACTGACTAGCCTCTGTCTGTACTGTGCACATAGTGGCTGGCAACCAGGTCGTGCAGTGCTATGTACTCACCCTATTTACCATATTATGGCTGTATTATACAATATATGTACACTTTACGTTTTGTATCCCCCCCCCCTATTTCCTCATAGACTGTAAGCTTGCGAGGGAGTGGGGGCGGTATTGTCCCTGGGGTCTTCTTCATTCACCCACCTTCGGCCTTGTGCCTTTTTCTCTAGGAAATTCTCTTCCACAGAATTAAATTACGATGTAGGTAACTGGGAGTTGTTGGCCATTAAATGGGCCTTCGAGGAATGGAGGCATTTTTTTGGAGGGGGCCAGACATCTGTTCGTTGTCCTCACAGACAATAAAAATTCACTTTACCTGGAAAATGCCAAGAGGCTTAATCCCAGGCAGGCTAGGTGGGCCTTGTTTTTTTTTTTTACAATTTTTTTTCCATTTCTTTTATTCCTGGGTTTAAGAATACTCATGAGGATGCACTTTCTCGGAGCCTGTGCCCCTTCCAGCAAGAGGAGCTTAGTCCATCCCCTATTCTTTCCCCGAAAATGGTGGTTCCTACCATCGTCGAATGGGAAGTAGTCAAGTCACAACATATGGCCCCTACAGACACCCCGTAGGGGTTGTTTATGCCCGTTAACCTTATACAGAGCTGTCATGATTCTGTTTTGGCTGGTCACCCAGAAGTTAAGGGGACCACGCATTTGGTTAGATGTGTGTACTGGTGGCCTTCTTTACGTCAGGACGTTGAGGCGTTTGTCCAGTCCTGTGAGGTGTGCGCCAGGAGTAAAGGTACCACGGTCCGCTCAAGCTGGTAAGCTTCTCCTATCCCGGACCGACCCTGGTCACACATCTCAATGGATTTCATTACGGATCTCTCCGCCTCAGCGCAGGTATGACCGTTATTTGGGTTATTTTTGACCGGTTCTCCCGTCAGTGTCATTTAATCCCTCTTCCTCGGTTGCCTTCATCTCATGCTATGGTAAATATATTTATTAATAATGTGGTTAGGAGGAGGAATGTGCAGGACACAAGAGATGAGTCCTGTGACAACGCAGCTTTTCTTCTTAATTATGTCAGACATACTTTCTGATGGCCAAGAGCAATATACCTTTATTTTTATGTTGACTTTTTTAACCTGTTTTCATCTTTGGTTGATTAACACAGACTATTGTTTGAATAATCCTGAATGTTGACACTTGAGTTAAGATGTACTGAAACTTATTGTCTGCAAATCTTGCATGATAGGGTCATGGAGCAATACTGTTTGATAATATGCTGATTACGTATTATGCCAGCCCAGGGAGTTGTTGATTTGCCGAGCAATGGAGGACAAACTATGCAAATTGATTAAATGCTCAAACAATGAGTCATGAGCTCCTTCCACCTTCATCCCTGACCCTTGACCTGTGAATGATGGCTGCAAGGACAATTGTGATCTATAAAAAGGGGTCTCTGCCTCCAGTCAGTGTCATTCTACAGCATATCGGCTTAGGAGGAATGCAGATCGGCTCCATTGACCATTGCTGAACCCTCAGAGACATCTTGAAGAATCCAGGTTGGGACAATCGGGTCACCTGGCCCCAGACCTAACTCCTCTCGGCTAGTTTCCTAAGCTTGTTATTACCTCCTCTCTTTGGGGCCCCACCAAAAGCGGGGTGCCACTGGTGGGGGTAGCTGGCCCTGGAAGCCCTAAAATCGCAGCTACTTTATTCCCGGCGGGCCAGCGGAAGGGTGAGGACTCTGTAACTTGCACCATCTTGGGTACTTGCTGGGACTGTTTTATCTGTTAATTGTCCGCTTTGTGGTTCAATAAAGCAATGCCACACTGTTTTACCCACACCCTGTGTTGTCTGAGTAGTGTTACGCCCACGGAAGACCCCGTGTCTTCACAAGGCCTTAGACGAGCAGCTTCCAAAAAAAGTCCCTGTGAATGTAACAGACACGAAAGATGAGGAGCTTCTAAAAAAAAGTTCCCAGAATCTGCAGGACATGACAGGATGAGGTCTCAGACGTGCAGCTTCCAAAAAAGTCCCTGGAAATGTTCAGGACATGAGAGATGACGGCCTCATGTGAGGAGCATCCAAAAAAAAAGTCCCTGGGAATATCTAGGACACAAGAGATGAGACCCCAGACTAAGAGCATTCAAAAAAAGTCTCCGGGGATGCCCCGGACATGAGAGATGAGACCTCAGACGAAGAGCATCCAAAAAAGTCTATGAGAATGTGGTCCTTCATGGAACTGACGAGGGAACATGCAGTGGAGCAAGGGGCTGGGGGAAAATGCATGGTGAGGCGGTGAGGGACAGGGAGGGAACAGTACGAGGCAGGAAGGTAACATGCGGAAGAGTACGAGGCAGGAAGGTAACATGCGGAAGAGTACGAGGCAGGAAGGTGGCGCGCGGCAAGGAGGGAACGTACACAGATGTCGTCACCTCATCCGTTGCCCACTCACCTAAAATACCAAAGGTCTTCACACAAGAGTCTGGGAGAGACCACCTCCCCAGTGTTGTCACGAGGGTCTTTTGAGAAGCGCTGTGGATGGCTCCTGCTTACCACTGGGGTCCGTAATCTTGTACGGCCCGAAGGACTGTAACAGTTAGCCGCACTCATTGGGTTGTCGGGTCACAGCTTCAATGGAAGGTTTCGTCCACCTGTACCGAGGTGCAGGGACTTCTCTGTTGGCCATGTTCACTGATGGATCCCAGCCATGATAGCACCTTATAATTAGTGGATCTCTGGGTGGAGAGGGGTAGTTGCTTCTTCTTGACCTGGTGGTTGTAGAGATCTGGTGCTCATGTGTATGTGGACTCTGTGGGATCTCCTCCAGGATTGTCTCTGTGTAACGGATAGATTTATAATGGCCGCTTCCATGAAATACCCCATAATGACATGATAGTTTACAATAATGAAGAGCCGGAGCGCTCAGCACCACGGCTGTGTTCTACATCAAGATCAGCCGCCAAGTCCCCTTCATTCCCTGAGGAGCTGCCCGGACATTAACCATTTACTGTACAAGATCGCTGATGTTCCCGACAGGTGGAGAAGAGCAGGCAAGAAGGACGGCGGTGATCAGTGCTGGTGGGGAGCGGAGAACCCCGACCAACCCTGTCTATTATGTGTTACACACGGAGCCATCACATCCTGCACACCACGTTCATCACCATTACATCCCTGGGGAGGACTGACCCTGTTGGTCAAACCGGGGAGTGCGCTGTAATACCGGCTGTAGGACAGAATAAATGTGTGCACCAAGGCCGAGAAGTGCACGCGTGTGTGATGTATGGAGGGTGTATTATGGAGGCGTGTGTGATGTATGGAGGGTGTATTATGGAGGCGTGTGATGTATGGAGGGTGTATTATGGAGGCGTGTGATGTATGGAGGGTGTATTATGGAGGTGTGTGATGTATGGAGGGTGTATTATGGAGGTGTGTGATGTATGGAGGGTGTATTATGAAGGGTGTATTACGGAGGAGTGTGATGTATGGAGGGTGTATTATGAAGGGTGTATTATGGAGGCGTGTGATGTATGGAGGGTGTATTATGGAGGCGTGTGATGTATGGAGGGTGTATTATGGAGGCGTGTGATGTATGGAGGGTGTATTATGGAGGTGTGTGATGTATGGAGGGTGTATTATGGAGGTGTGTGATGTATGGAGGGTGTATTATGGAGGTGTGTGATGTATGGAGGGTGTATTATGAAGGGTGTATTACGGAGGAGTGTGATGTATGGAGGGTGTATTGTGGAGATGTGTGATGTATGGAGGGTGTATTGTGGAGATGTGTGATGTATGGAGGGTGTATTGTGGAGATGTGTGATGTATGGAGGGTGTATTGTGGAGGCGTGTGATGTATGGAGGGTGTATTATGGAGATGTGTGATGTATGGGGGTGTATTGTGGAGGCGTGTGATGTATGGAGGGTGTATTATGGAGGCGTGTGATGTATGGAGGGTGTATTGTGGAGATGTGTGATGTATGGAGGGTGTATTGTGGAGGCGTGTGATGTATGGAGGGTGTATTGTGGAGATGTGTGATGTATGGAGGGTGTATTGTGGAGGCGTGTGATGTATGGAGGGTGTATTGTGGAGATGTGTGATGTATGGAGGGTGTATTGTGCAGGCGTGTGATGTATGGAGGGTGTATTGTGGAGATGTGTGATGTATGGAGGGTGTATTGTGGAGGCGTGTGATGTATGGAGGGTGTATTGTGGAGGCGTGTAATGTATGGAGGGTGTATTGTGGAGGCGTGTGATGTATGGAGGGTGTATTGTGGAGGCGTGTGATGTATGGAGGGTGTATTGTGGAGGCGTGTGATGTATGGAGGGTGTATTATGGAGGCGTGTAATGTATGGAGGGTGTATTGTGGAGGCGTGTGATGTATGGAGGGTGTATTGTGGAGGCGTGTGATGTATGGAGGGTGTATTATGGAGGCGTGTGATGTATGGAGGGTGTATTATGGAGGCTTGTGATGTATGGAGGGTGTATTGTGGAGATGTGTGATATATGGAGGGTGTATTGTGGAGATGTGTGATGTATGGAGGGTGTATTGTGGAGGCGTGTGATGTATGGAGGGTGTATTATGGAGGCTTGTGATGTATGGAGGGTGTATTGTGGAGATGTGTGATGTATGGAGGGTGTATTGTGGAGATGTGTGATGTATGGAGGGTGTATTGTGGAGGCGTGTGATGTATGGGGGTGTATTGTGGAGGCGTGTGATGTATGGGGGTGTATTGTGGAGGCGTGTGATGTATGGAGGGTGTATTGTGGAGGCGTGTGATGTATGGAGGGTGTATTGTGGAGGCTTGTGATGTATGGAGGGTGTATTGTGGAGGCTTGTGATGTATGGAGGGTGTATTGTGGAGGTGTGTGATATATGGAGGGTGTATTGTGGAGGTGTGTGATGTATAGAGGGTGTATTATGGAGGCGTGTGATGTATGGGGGTGTATTGTGGAGGCGTGTGATGTATGGAGGGTGTATTGTGGAGGCGTGTGATGTATGGAGGGTGTATTGTGGAGGCGTGTGATGTATGGAGGGTGTATTGTGGAGGCGTGTGATGTATGGGGGTGTATTGTGGAGGCGTGTGATGTATGGGGGTGTATTGTGGAGGCGTGTGATGTATGGGGGTGTATTGTGGAGGCGTGTGATGTATGGAGGGTGTATTGTGGAGGCGTGTGATGTATGGAGGGTGTATTGTGGAGGCGTGTGATGTATGGAGGGTGTATTGTGGAGGCGTGTGATGTATGGAGGGTGTATTGTGGAGGCGTGTGATGTATGGAGGGTGTATTGTGGAGGCGTGTGATGTATGGGGGTGTATTGTGGAGGCGTGTGATGTATGGGGGTGTATTGTGGAGGCGTGTGATGTATGGGGGTGTATTGTGGAGGCGTGTGATGTATGGAGGGTGTATTGTGGAGGCGTGTGATGTATGGAGGGTGTATTGTGGAGGCTTGTGATGTATGGAGGGTGTATTGTGGAGGCTTGTGATGTATGGAGGGTGTATTGTGGAGGTGTGTGATATATGGAGGGTGTATTATGGAGGCGTGTGATGTATGGGGGTGTATTGTGGAGGCGTGTGATGTATGGAGGGTGTATTGTGGAGGCGTGTGATGTATGGAGGGTGTATTGTGGAGGCGTGTGATGTATGGAGGGTGTATTGTGGAGGCGTGTGATGTATGGGGGTGTATTGTGGAGGCGTGTGATGTATGGGGGTGTATTGTGGAGGCGTGTGATGTATGGAGGGTGTATTGTGGAGGCGTGTGATGTATGGAGGGTGTATTGTGGAGGCTTGTGATGTATGGAGGGTGTATTGTGGAGGCGTGTGATGTATGGAGGGTGTATTGTGGAGGCGTGTGATGTATGGAGGGTGTATTATGGAGGCTTGTGATGTATAGAGGGTGTATTGTGGAGGCTTGTGATGTATGGAGGGTGTATTGTGGAGGCGTGTGATGTATGGAGGGTGTATTATGGAGGCGTGTAATGTATGGAGGGTGTATTGTGGAGGCGTGTGATGTATGGAGGGTGTATTGTGGAGATGTGTGATGTATAGAGGGTGTATTATGGAGGCGTGTGATGTATGGAGGGTGTATTATGGAGGCTTGTGATGTATGGAGGGTGTATTGTGGAGATGTGTGATGTATGGAGGGTGTATTGTGGAGGCGTGTGATGTATGGAGGGTGTATTGTGGAGATGCGTGATGTATGGAGGGTGTATTGTGGAGGCGTGTAATGTATGGAGGGTGTATTGTGGAGATGTGTGATGTATGGAGGGTGTATTATGGAGATGTGTGATGTATGGAGGGTGTATTATGGAGGCGTGTGATGTATGGAGGGTGTATTGTGGAGGCGTGTGATGTATGGAGGGTGTATTGTGGAGATGTGTGATGTATGGAGGGTGTATTGTGGAGATGCGTGATGTATGGAGGGTGTATTGTGGAGGCGTGTAATGTATGGAGGGTGTATTGTGGAGGCGTGTGATGTATGGAGGGTGTATTATGGAGATGTGTGATGTATGGAGGGTGTATTATGGAGGCGTGTGATGTATGGAGGGTGTATTGTGGAGGCGTGTGATGTATGGAGGGTGTATTGTGGAGATGTGTGATGTATGGAGGGTGTATTGTGGAGGCGTGTGATGTATGGAGGGTGTATTATGGAGGCGTGTGATGTATGGAGGGTGTATTGTGGAGATGTGTGATGTATGGAGGGTGTATTATGGAGGCGTGTGATATATGGAGGGTGTATTGTGGAGGCGTGTGATGTATGGAGGGTGTATTGTGGAGATGTGTGATGTATGGAGGGTGTATTGTGGAGGCGTGTGATGTATGGAGGGTGTATTATGGAGGCGTGTGATGTATGGAGGGTGTATTGTGGAGATGTGTGATGTATGGAGGGTGTATTGTGGAGGCGTGTGATGTATGGAGGGTGTATTGTGGAGGTGTGTGATGTATGGAGGGTGTATTGTGGAGATGTGTGATGTATGGAGGGTGTATTATGGAGGCGTGTGATATATGGAGGGTGTATTGTGGAGGCGTGTGATGTATGGAGGGTGTATTGTGGAGATGTGTGATGTATGGAGGGTGTATTGTGGAGGTGTGTGATGTATGGAGGGTGTATTGTGGAGATGTGTGATGTATGGAGGGTGTATTGTGGAGATGTGTGATGTATGGAGGGTGTATTGTGGAGATGTGTGATGTATGGAGGGTGTATTGTGGAGATGTGTGATGTATGGAGGGTGTATTGTGGAGATGTGTGATGTATGGAGGGTGTATTATGGAGGCGTGTGATATATGGAGGGTGTATTGTGGAGGCGTGTGATGTATGGAGGGTGTATTGTGGAGATGTGTGATGTATGGAGGGTGTATTGTGGAGGTGTGTGATGTATGGAGGGTGTATTGTGGAGATGTGTGATGTATGGAGGGTGTATTGTGGAGATGTGTGATGTATGGAGGGTGTATTGTGGAGATGTGTGATGTATGGAGGGTGTATTGTGGAGATGTGTGATGTATGGAGGGTGTATTGTGGAGATGTGTGATGTATGGAGGGTGTATTGTGGAGATGTGTGATGTATGGAGGGTGTATTGTGGAGGCGTGTGATGTATGGGGGTGTATTGTGGAGGCGTGTGATGTATGGAGGGTGTATTGTGGAGGCGTGTGATGTATGGAGGGTGTATTGTGGAGACGTGTGATGTATGGAGGGTGTATTATGGAGACGTGTGATGTATGGAGGGTGTATTGTGGAGGCGTGTGATGTATGGGGGTGTATTGTGGAGGCGTGTGATGTATGGAGGGTGTATTGTGGAGGCGTGTGATGTATGGAGGGTGTATTGTGGAGGCGTGTGATGTATGGAGGGTGTATTGTGGAGGCGTGTGATGTATGGAGGGTGTATTGTGGAGATGTGTGATGTATGGAGGGTGTATTGTGGAGATGTGTGATGTATGGAGGGTGTATTGTGGAGATGTGTGATGTATGGAGGGTGTATTATGGAGGCGTGTGATGTATGGAGGGTGTATTATGGAGATGTGTGATGTATGGAGGGTGTATTGTGGAGGCGTGTGATGTATGGAGGGTGTATTGTGGAGGCGTGTGATGTATGGAGGGTGTATTGTGGAGGCGTGTGATGTATGGAGGGTGTATTGTGCAGGCGTGTGATGTATGGAGGGTGTATTGTGCAGGCGTGTGATGTATGGAGGGTGTATTGTGGAGGCGTGTGATGTATGGAGGGTGTATTGTGGAGATGTGTGATGTATGGAGGGTGTATTGTGGAGATGTGTGATGTATGGGGGTGTATTATGGAGGTGTGTGATGTATGGAAGGTGTATTGTGGAGGGTGTTTTATGGAGGTGTGTGATCTATGTGATGTTTTACGGTGGGGTCTTCTCCTGATCTTAATGGCTATCGCCCAGTAACATACGTGTTATCTTGCAGTGGGAGGTCTGGATGAACTGACCAGGAGATTCAGTAAGAACCTCGTCCAGTATGGGCTGTGCCGAGTCAATGACCCCAATACCGGGGTGCAGCGGGTCGTCCTCATTCACTGGGTACGTACCCCATACATGTGTGCTCCAGAACATAGACCACTCACCACAGGTAGTGAACTCCAACTGTGACCAACCACAACTTGTTGCCTGTGTTCTTCTTGTGTACCCCAAACACTAGTCCCACTGCATGCACCCCAATATTGACGTACATCATGTGGGTCTATAGCCTGGATCATGAGGAGCCCAAGACCCGACCTCCATGACAGGAAGTTGGGATGAGAGTGGTGGTCATGTGGATAGAATTAGCATGATGGAGGTTGCGGTTGGTGGTTCTGAGTGACACAGTGGGGGGCATTGATAGTGGGGTCTCCACCCTCACGCATGCCTATGGTTTCTGTGCTCGGCAGGTCGGGGATAACGTGGATGCCTCTCGGAGAGAAGTCACCTCTCAGCATCTTCCTTCCATCCGCAGATTCTTCAAGGTGAGGTTCTTCAGTATTTGGTGGGCTCTAGGGTAGCGACCCATCATGGCAGATGAGTGGTGGACACTGAGGTCTGATGTTCTCCTTGATTGCTTTGTTGTGATTTTCGTCCTGAATGTGAGGTTCTACCTTCCTGGCTGACCCCATCCTGTCTTCTTTCTGCTCCTTTAGGAGGCAAATGTGCTACTGGGCGCCCAGAAGGTTGAGGATGTCACCCAGGAGCAGGTTGCACAGGCTCTGAGCCGGGTACCACCACCTGCAAGGGCTTTCCAGAGACCCCGGATCCCCGGTTCTCGTGAGGTGGTGGTAAGTCCTGCTTTGGTTGAACTGATCAGACTAAAGGGATTACTAAGGGGACTGGTGGGACTAGTTGGACTGGTGGGACTAGTTTGGACTGGTGGGACTAGTTTGGACTGTTGGGACTAGTTGGACTGGTAGGAAACCTTGGACTGGTGGGACTAGTTAGACTGGTGGGATGGCATCTCGGGATGCTTTATGGAGTAGTTTCTGATAAAATGCTGTATTCAGGGTACAAACTACATGAAGACGAACCCGGCGGCCGAAATGAAGATCAGCAGGAGGGAGGCGTTCTGGCAGAGGTCAGAGGTGAGTGTCCGTGGATGGGATCGGGCCACTCCTGGGAGGACTCTGGGGCCGTAGAGTCCTTGTATCAACCAATATAGAAGAAGGTGAACCCATCCTTGTACTGTGCCCCTGATGGGGTGACCCAGTGACCCTATTATACAGAGGTGACACTGATTGCTGTGCAGAGAGAAGAGGAGCGGAGGAAGGAGATGGAGCGGATGAGGCTGCAAGAAGAGCGGCTTAGCCTCGAGCGAGACCGGATCCAGAGAGAGAGGCTGGAGGAAGAGGAGCGAGATCGCCGCATCCAGGAGAAGGAGAGGCTGGTGGAGGAGCAGAGGTAACTGCTGGGATAGCGGATATAACCACTTGTGATACAGCATCTGATCATGGGTAATACTGTATCTAATCTTACCATGATTTATAGCATATCCACTGTATCTAATCCTATCACATTTAATATTGTGTCATGGTGGGGTTCCTGGATTGATCAGCATTGCCCCCTGTATCTGTATAGGAAGGAGCAGGCAAGGACGGAGGCCGAGCGCCGGAGGCTTGAGAAGGAGAGATGGGTGAGAGGAGGATCTAAGACGGGCAGATTCACTGTTGCCCCTATTCTCTCTCTCCTCCAACAAATTTCACTATGCCTATCAAACTAAGGGGTTTCCCGCTCTCCTTCTGCAGGGGCTCTTACTTTTTGGACATATTTCTCTGTCCTACCCTTCTCATGGAGTTTCCCACTCTCCATCTGCATGGACTCTTTCCTCCTGTAAACATCTTTCTGTCCTGCCCCTCCTGTGGGGTTTCCATCTCTCTAGCAGGGCTCTTACCTACTGTACAGATTTCGTCAAGTCTTCCCACCTGTAGGGTTTTCCCCTCTCTCCACCTGTAGGGTTTCCCCTCTCTCCACCTGTAGGGTTTTCCCCTCTCTCCACCTGTAGGGTTTTCCCCTCTCTCCACCTGTAGGGTTTTCCCCTCTCTCCACCTGTAGGGTTTTCCCCTCTCTCCACCTGTAGGGTTTCCCCTCTCTCCACCTGTAGGGTTTTCCCCTCTCTCCACCTGTAGGGTTTTCCCCTCTCTCCACCTGTAGGGTTTTCCCCTCTCTCCACCTGTAGGGTTTCCCCTCTCTCCACCTGTAGGGGCTTTTTACTATCTGTGCACATCTCTCTGTCCTGCCTCTCCTGCAGTGTTTATCTCCTCCTGCAGGGGCTCTACTGCCTGTGCACATTTCTTCATGCATTTCCTCTCTTCCCCTGCAGGGGCTTTTACTGCCTTTCACATCTCTCTGTCGTGGCCTTCCTGTGGGGTTTCCCTCTCTCCTCCTTCAGGGGCTCTTTCCTTCTGTACATAGCTCTCTTTCTAAGCTTCCCCACTGGCCATTGCCAATTGCCTTTTCCTTCTGTACACATTTCTCCATGTTTCACCATAAGGGATTCACTCTCCTCCTTCAGGGGCTCTTTCCTTCTGTACATAGCTCTCTGACCTGCCCCTCCCATGGGGTTTCCCTCTCTCCTCCTTCAGGGACTCTTTCCTTCTGTACACAGCTCTCTGACCTGCCCCTCCCATGGGGTTTCCCGCTTTCCTCCTTCAGGGGCTCTTTCCTTCTGTACACAGCTCTCTGACCTGCCCCTCCCATGGGGTTTCCCTCTTTCCTCCTTCAGGGGCTCTTTCCTTCTGTACACAGCTCTCTGACCTGCCCCTCCCATGGGGTTTCCCTCTTTCCTCCTTCAGGGGCTCTTTCCTTCTCTTCTGTACACAGCTCTCTGACCTGCCCCTCCCATGGGGTTTCCCTCTCTCCTCCTTCACGGGCTGTTTCCTTCTGTGCATAGCTCTCTGACCTGCCCCTCCCATGGGGTTTCCCACTCTCCTCCTTCAGGAGCTCTTTCCTTCTGTACACATATCTTTATCTTGCACTGTTTCCTTCGCTTCTTCAGGAGCTCTTACCTCCCACCATGGGACTGATGTGGAAGGTTGGTTTATGTTGCAGGCTCAGCAGCAGAAGGAATACGAGGAGGAGTTGAAGGGCCGCTTTAGGCGCAGTCAGTCTATTGAGATGGCCGCGGTGAGTGACTCCAGAGTTAAGCCCTTCCCCACTCTATATGGTGACAGCAGATCCTCATCGATCACCCCACCCAATACAGAATGAGGAGATCATCCCGCTGTATCTAATTTCTGTTACTATATGGTGCCATAACAGGTGTGCAGCACACATCCCCCACCATCTCTGCAGTTAATCAGGGTGGACATGAACCATGGTATTGTCCATAATATCCCCACAGGAAGCTGCTGCTCTGGTGTCCGGCCGATCGTTGCACCCTCGGGACTTCTTTCGTCAGAATGACCGTTCTGTGTCCACCTCCTTCTCTCCTCCATCCACACCCAGCTCCCCATCGAAAGCCTCCTCAGGTGAGTACCACGAAAGTGCTACATGTGTGACATCACATATGACATCACATAATGAACGGGCAGGTGATGCTGGTTCATGTGACTATAGAGACCCCTGCGCTCCACAGCAAAGAGAAGTGTGACCCTTGTGTACCCTCCTCCGTTGGCCACCATAGTGATACTTAAAGAGAAGGAGGGCCATCGTGGGGGAGGGGATAAGTTGCCCTCCTGTGCTGAGTCCGGTAGCCTTTGCAGGTCTTATTTGATTATTTTCTTCTTCTTCCAGGGTTCTTCCACAGGACGACGCCCCGTTATCAGCGCAGTGTGACGGAATCCATCCTGACGCCCACAAGCAGAAGTCCAACCTTCTTCCAGGGTTTCCAAAAGAGAGATTCTTTCCGGGCCATTTCCCCCAGCATCCCTCAGCCGTGTTCCCCTGCCTTCATCTTCTCCAAGTCTCCCCTGCCTGGTCCATCTCCAAAGGTGGATTCCTTACCGTCCTTTATCCCACCTCCGATAACTGCTTCTCGGATGACCCCGACAAAAGTCATAGAAGCTCCTCCACGTCCTCCACCTCCTCACAGTTCCCACACCTCCCCCAGCCCTGGCTCTAGTGATGCACCCTTCAGAGCCGAATATGTAACCATCAGCCCAGCGGGGCACAGCGCTGCCAGCCCAGTCACCAATGTACAGGAAAGACCACACCATGAAGACTGCCATAGTGGCCAAGCTCCTGCCCGGTTAGGCGGTTTGTACCGAGCTGAACTGGTGCCAGTGGACTCTCCACCAACATCTCGTCCTGAGCAGCAGGAAGTCCTAAATAAAGCGGCAAAATCTCCAACGAGTTTCACAGGCGAAAAACTGACCGCAATAAAGGCCACAGTGTCCGTGTCCTCTCCAATGACCGAAATTGCATTCACTTATCCCTCACCAATCCCAGAGGTCAGAATACCGGCATCCCCACTGACTACACAAACAGCAGTACCCATCCCTCCATCTGTTCTTCGGGGTACACCGTCAGCTACTCCATCTGGTGCAGAAATTATGACACCCTCTCCGACTGGACAGGTCTTGTCTTCTGCTTTGACCACTCAAGATCGGACCTTAAACGTCAATTTTCTCACTAATGAAACCGCCCTATCCACCGACTCATCAATTGAGCCCAAAATGCCTATCGGATCGACCTCTCTGGTGTCTTTGTTAGCCCCAATTCCCTACACTCCCTATTCATCTAGAGCCTCAGTCTTACCAGTATCACCCCGCCCCCTTATTGACAGTGTTCCTGGGTATCAGCCACGTGTCACCGAGCCTTTACCAGTATTCACTTCCATCCTGTCAGAAAGACCACCTGATCCACAGCCTGGTTCGACTCAAACAGAAGCTCCACTAGTAGTCCCTGTGCCATTATTGGATTCCCTTCCGGTCTATAAGTCTTCTACACCTCAGCCCAAGTATGACCAAGTTGACCTTTTAGAGTCTTTAACTCAATCTGTGGTTCTTCCTGAGAAAGTCTCATCAGACTGTCAACCAAACCCCAATATTCCTCTACCCTGTTCTTCCTCCACATCCTCCAGCCTTCCCAGCAGGAGCTCACCACAGTCTGAACCAAGCCTTGATATTCCTCTACCATGGTCTTCTTCAACATCCTCCAGCCTTCCTAGCAGAAGCTCACCACAATCTGAACAAAGACCCGAAATTCTTCTACCATGGTCGTCTTCAATATACTCCAGCCTTCCTAGTATCAGCTCACCACAATCTGAATTAAACACCGATATTCCTCTACCATGGTCTGCTTCAACATACTCAAGCCTTCCTAGCGGAAACTCACCACAATCTGTACCAACCACCGATATTCCTCTACCATGTTCTTCCTCCACATCTTCCAGCCTTCACAGTAGGAGCTCACCACAATCTGTACCAACCACCGATATTCCTCTACCATGTTCTTCTTCCACATCTTCCAGCCTTTCCAGTAGGAGCTCACCACAATCTGTACCAACCACCGATATTCCTCTACCATGTTCTTCCTCCACATCTTCCAGCCTTTCCAGTAGGCGCTCACCACAATCTGTACCAACCACCGATATTCCTCTACCATGTTCTTCCTCCACATCTTCCAGCCTTTCCAGTAGGCGCTCACCACAATCTGTACCAACCACCGATATTCCTCTACCATGTTCTTCCTCCACATCTTCCAGCCTTTGCAGTAGGAGCTCACCACAATCTGAACTAAACATCGATATTCCTCTACCATGGTTGTCTTCCACATCCTCCAGCCTTCCCAGCAGGAGCTCCCCTAAATCTGAATCCAGCAATAATCAAACCAAAGTGTTGTCTCCTGACGAGAGTAAGCCCAATAACCTCATTAGTGATGATCTACTTCCAGAGTCATTGTCAGTATCTCTACCCATTGCTTTTCAGTCCTCATCTGAATTACAACCATGTAATATCCAAGTGGATAGTCCAACCATAGGCTCTCCAACAAAATTTTTGTCGCTTAGCGCTAAGAGCTCTTCCGGGTCTCAACTCTATAATCAAAATAGTGAACCTCAATTGCTGGAATATCCTTCTGAATTTCCATCTCGTGACATTGGAATCTCAGCCGAGTCTGACCCTAGTAATATCCAAACAGATATTCTCATACCACAGTCTTCAACCATTCCCATTAAACTTTCAGATGAATTTCAATCAAAGCCTTTACTTATATCTACTGGTTTTCAAGTGAGTAACATCCAGGATAATATTCCATTAGTAGAGTCCCTGTCTTCATCCCTTATGAGTGAGCGCTCAACCGATGCACAATCAAATAAGATTGTAGCTGATAATCCATTGCCTTCATCCATTACCACACTGGGATCTTCGGGATCACAACTTAGAAATATCCAAAATGATATTCCATTAATGGAACCTCTATCTGGATCTTCATCCTCTGATCCTGAATGCTCATCTGAACCTCCATTATTTAATATCCAAGATGAGTCTTTATTGGAACCCCAATCCTTTTCCTGTGAAGGCTACTCTGGACCTAACATCTCAACATTAAACCGTCTACCTGTATCTTCAGGCTTTCCATCTGAGAACTTAACCCAACCTCAATTAAGTAATATCCAAGCAGAGTCCTTAGCAGAATCATCAACCATTACCACCACAACCACTGACTCTACTGGACCTCAACTAAATGTCCAAGCTGATATTCCATTAATCGAACCTCTTTGTGTATCTTCATCCTTTCCTCCTGGGAGCTTAGCCGAACCTCAATCAAATACTATCCAGTCTCAGTCTTTAGCTGAGCTCCAATCTATTACCACCGAAGCTTACCTTGGACCTCAACTAAATAAAGGCCAAGCAGACATCCTATTAGTAGAGCCTTCGCCTGTTCCTCCAGTCCTTCCTATTGAGAGATCTTCTGGACCTCAGTCAAATGATATTCAAGCTGATTTTTTACCCGACCCCTCATTTGGTACCACTGATGATTCTACGGAGCTTAAACTAAATAATGTCCAAGCTGAGCCTTTGACAGAACCACTATCTGTTATCAATGAAGGCTCTTCTGGATGTCGACTAAATACTGTCCAAGCTGATGCTCCATTAGTGGAAGTTTCACTCGTCTCTCCATCCTTTCCCACTAAGAACTCAAAAGAACCTCAGATTTATGGTGTGCCAGAATCCTCTACCAAGAGTCCGAGAGATTCTCACTTGAATACTATCCAAGAAGATATTCAATTATTGGAGTCATCACCGGTTTTATTATTTTCCTCTGAACCTGAGCACAGTGAACCTGTCGCTCTATTTCCAGAGTCTTCTCTTCTATCAATTCAAATCACAAATTCTTCTGAGCCTTCTCTAAATGATATTCTAGCGGACAATCCACTCACGGGTTCTTCACCCCTACCCACTGAGCACTTCTCGGAATCTCAACCCAATAGAGGGCCAACTGACCTACAGCAAGCAGAAGTCTTACCCAGATCATCACCTCAACCCACTGAGAACTACTCCAAATTTCAATCCAGTGATATACAAACTGACCTACAGCTAGCAGAGTTCCTACCTTTATATTCATCCCTGCCTATAGAAGGTTCTTTCGAATCTGAGCTCAGTAGTATACAAACTGGCATACAGGTTGCAGAGCTTCTACCTTTAATTTACTCTTTACCCCCCGAGGGTTCCTCTGAATCGCAAACAATTAGCCAAACTGATGCACAGCAAACAGAGGTCTTACCTCTATCTTTATCCATCCCAACAGAGGGTTCCTCCGAATCTCATCCTAATGATACGCAAAGTGATATTCAGTTAGCAGAGCTCCTACCTATATCGTCATCTTTACCCAATGAAGACTCCTCCGTCTCTCAATCCAATAGTATACAAAGTGATATACAGCAACCAGAGGTCTTACCTCTAGCTTTATCCATCCCAACAGAGGGTTCCTCCGAATCTCATCCTAATGATATGCAAAGTGATATTCAGTTAGCAGAGCTCCTACCTATATCGTCATCTTTACCCAATGAAGACTCCTCCATCTCTCAATCCAATAGTATACAAAGTGATATACAGCAACCAGAGGTCTTTCCTCTAGCTTTATCCATCCCAACAGAGGGTTCCTCCGAATCTCATCCTAATGATATGCAAAGTGATATTCAGTTAGCAGAGCTCCTACCTATATCCTCATCTTTACCCAATGAAGACTCCTCCATCTCTCAATCCAATAGTATACAAAGTGATATACAGCAACCAGAGGTCTTACCTCTAGCGTTATCCATCCCAACAGAGGGTTCCTCCGAATCTCATCCTAATGATACGCAAAGTGATATTCAGTTAGCAGAGCTCCTACCTATATCGTCATCTTTACCCAATGAAGACTCCTCCGTCTCTCAATCCAATAGTATACAAAGTGATATACAGCAACCAGAGGTCTTTCCTCTAGCTTTATCCATCCCAACAGAGGGTTCCTCCGAATCTCATCCTAATGATATGCAAAGTGATATTCAGTTAGCAGAGCTCCTACCTATATCCTCATCTTTACCCAATGAAGACTCCTCCATCTCTCAATCCAATAGTATACAAAGTGATATACAGCAACCAGAGGTCTTACTTTTAACTTCATCCATTCCCACAGAAAGTCTTGCTGAGCTGAAGAATGACCAGGCTGACAATGTCTTAGGACACATTTTACGTATCATCCAAGCAGACAGTCCAGTGCTGGAAGGATCATCTCCATCTTCTCTCTTGACCACTGTGCATGCCTCCGATTCACATCCCACACGAGACGTTCAATCTCCAGAGTCTACGGCTGCAGCTCCTTCTACTGGTAGCTCACCAGAATCTCTGGTACAAGATTCTTCATCGGTCCCCATTGATGGTTCCTTGGAACTTCAACTGAATAATGCCGAAGCCGACGTTCCACCACAAAAGCCACCCCCAGCACCACCAACAGAGCCTCAACCCAACCATGTCCAAACTGACCTTTCAGAGTCTTCATCTATAGAAGAGTCTTCACCCATCACCACTAATGGTTCCCTTGAACCTTTACCACATAAGGTCCAGGAAGATACTCCATTCATAGAGACTTTTTTAGTGTCTTCACCTCCTTCCACTGAAAATATCCCGGATACCCAATTATTCGACACTGATGAAAATAGCACTCCATTACTCTGCATTCCCAGTGAGGAGCCGCTACCTGATATTTTAACAAGTGAGGGAGCACTATCCGAATCGCCACCAGTGATTACCTGCCCTTTCGACAACACATCAGGCTCTGATGCTAAACCCAATGATGGACAGTCTCTACCCATCCTTCTTATAGAAGAAGTTCTCCACCATCAGTTTCCATCTCCTTGCCTTCCCTCTGAAAGCTCACCTGCATCCCCTGTAAGAAGCCCATCTCCCGTATCTGAAATTGTGTATGCCGAGAAAGTCATTCTGGTTGAAGACCCTCACCCAGGTAGCCCCCCAGTTAATGGAAACTTGATTGCACTTGAGTCTGTGCCAACAATCAGTCCTAGTGAACTTGAGTTGATGTCTATAGGCCATGAGGAATTCATAGCTATCCATGATGTGTTGTCTACCAATAATACCACCGTCGATGAAGATCTACCGTCTGAGTCCAAACTTCTCCACAAGCCGCTAACCAGTAACTCTTCTGAAGCTTTGCTTTAATCTGCAGATGACACTTACCTGGACTTTGAGAATAATACAGGTAAGTGACCACTTTATCTTGGGCTTCTGAGGTCATTTGACTTGTGTAAGTAGGACAATAACAAAACATCTGGGTCGACTTTTTTTTTTTGGAAACTTGTCCTTAAGGATACTATATTGCTCGGTGCATGTTTCTTACAAATGTCCTGTTTCTCTCCTTCCTCTATTTCTTAAGCTTCTCCTACAACCAGTCCGATTGTGTACTATAGTTAGAAAATTATCAGCGGTAGGGTGGGGACAGATTAGGATGGGGACAGATTATGTGGCAAAGCACTGACTGGTGAATTCTCTTTTATTACAGATTTCTTGACTTATAACGGACGTAGTCACCTAAGAATAAGCTCCAAGTATTGTTTGTCTGTGAGATTGATGGTGTTATCACCAATGAAATAGATGCTTCAAGTATCTAACAACATGAAAACCTCTCTGAATCACCACCTCTACCGTGACCAAAAAGACTCCTCCAGTTGTTTAGCCCCGGTCCGCAAAGAAGACATTTCAAGTCTTTGAGCACCCATCAACTTACTAAACATCCTAAGTAATTGGGTACCCATTAATCAGAAGACATCTTCAGCCACTGTCACATATCAGTCAAGAACAGGCTTGCAGTCACTGAACACCCATCCACCAAGAAGACACCTACAGTCTTTCAGATCCATCCACCAAGAAGATACCTACAGTCTTTCAGATCCATCCACGAAGAAGACACCTACAGTCTTTCAGATCCATCCACCAAGAAGACACCTACAGTCTTTCAGATCCATCCACCAAGAAGACACCTACAGTCTTTCAGATCCATCCACCAAGAAGACACCTACAGTCTTTCAGATCCATCCACCAAGAAGACACCTACAGTCTTTCAGATCCATCCACCAAGAAGACACCTACAGTCTTTCAGATCCATCCACCAAGAAGACACCTACAGTCCTTCACATTCATCCACCAAGAAGACACCTACAGTCCTTCAGATCCATCCACCAAGAAGATACCTACAGTCCTTCAGACCCATTAGTCAAAAAGACGCATCTCGTTAATGACCGCCATCAAAGAAGAAGATATTTCCAATAATAGACACCCATCAATCCTGACATTTCTGGTTATTAACCAAGACAAGATCTCCAGTCATCGACACCTATCGACCAAAAAACATCTTCACTAATTGAGCCCTCATGAATTAGTAGACACCTCTAATCACAGAGTACCCATCAACCAAAAAGACCCCTCCAGACATTGACAATCATCAATCAAGAATATGGCTCTAGTTTTTAGGAACTATTCAAGATACTTAATGTTATTGACATCTATCAACCAAGAAAAGATCTCAAGTTTTTCATCACCTATTAACCAAGAAGACCCCTTTAGTCAAAGACACCTTAGGGTTAACCCTACGTACATAGCAAGAAGATGCCTCCAATTTATGTTCACGTCTTAGACATTTCTAGTCATTTACTCCCATTCAATCGATGATGATGATGTGTGCTCCTTAGGTCTTACACTCTGGGGGGCTGCGCCTATCAAAAGTGCCAGCATCTGTACATCAGAGCAGGACCTTCTACCATCAACACTCCATCTTACTCTGTACCCCCGTCTTTTTCAATATGTAATGTCTGTTTATCACATGGATTAATGGCACCATCACACGGTCACCTGATAAGGAACTGGTACCATCACATGGTGGCATAAAGTAATTGGCACTATAATGGCAGCATCACATGATTAGGACACGGCACATCTCAAGGTTACATGCTAAAGGGGGTGGCACTATCATTGCCACATAATGAAGAGCTAGTACCACCTACTTATGATGCGATTATGCCATCACTGTCACACTTTGATGGGCTGGCACATCACAGGATGAGGGGATGGCATGGTCACAGGATGAGGGGATGGCATGGTCACATGATGGGTTGGCACGGTCAGTCACACGATAAGCTTGCGCTGCCACACAATCAGATGATCGGATGGAATAGTCGCATGATGAGCGCTTGTCACAGGATGAGGACTTGGCACGGTCACAGGACAAGGGGATGGCACGGTGGTAGGGCAAGGGGATGGCACGGTCACAGGATGAGGGGATGGCACGGTAGTAGGGCAAGGGGATAGCACGGTCACATGTACGGTGTGGCTGGTTCACACTAAGCTTTGTTGATGTTTCGCGGAGCTGCTTCTGGGATAAGTTCTCTGGAGACCAAACGTTCTATGTCACACACACATATATATATATATATATCTATCCTATCACAAATCTTGTACAATCTGCAAGTAGAGATGAAGGGATGGCACTGTCACAGGACGAGGGGATGGCATGGTGATAGGACGAGGGGATGGCATGGTGATAGGACGAGGGGATGGCATGGTGATAGGACGAGGGGATGGCGCGATGATAGGACGAGGGCACGGTCACAGGACGAGGGCATGGCACGGTCACAGGACGAGGGCATGGCACGGTCACAGGACGAAGGGATGGCACGGTCACAGGACGAGGGGATGGCACGGTCACAGGATGAAGTGATGGCACGGTGACGGGACGAGGGCATGGCACGGTGACGGGACGAGGGCATGGCACTGTCACGGGATGAAGTTATGGCACGGTCACGGGATGAGGGCATGGCACGGTCACAGGACGAGGGGATGGCACGGTCACATGTATGGTGTGGCTGGTTCACACTAAGCTTTGTTGATGTTTCGCGGAGCTGCTTCTGGGATAAGTTCTCTGGAGACCAAACGTTCTATGTCACACACACATATATATATATATATCTATCTATCCTATCACTAATTATGTATAATCTGCCGGTAGAGATGAATAAATGCACAGTGTGGCATCGCTCTGCTGCTCGGCTGACTGTCGTGTTCTTGGATGAGTGATGTGAGAACCTCCATGTCCTTGATCTCGACTATATCCCCATTTGTGACTGATAGCAGCTCTGCCACCAGTTCTGTGACTCTGTCCATGAAGCCTTGTAGGGGGGGGGGGGGGGACGCCATAAATGATGAAGGACAAACCAAGGAAGCCTGAGGGCATCGATTCCTCCAGGGAGAAGAGAAGTGATGCTTCATAATGGAAAAGTATGAGCGAAGTACAGCAGCCATACAAGGGGGTAATGTGCCGCTAGCGCCAACATCTACAGCGAACAGCCATAAAGAATCTGCACCAGCTGCATGGTCGCCATTTATTGACATATAATACTCTGTTAGTAGATATTTGGTTAGGCTGTTTCCACGATAAAGCTTTCATCCCGCCAAGAGCCCAGGACCAAGACGGGTACAGTCCTCCTATAAGCGGCATCAAAGTGCTCAGCATGGGTGAGGAGGCACAAACGCCATGATCATACCGCTCTCCCTGGAGCAGGACGGTTCCAGACCTTATACCAGGCTGCAGTAGGAGGCGACGGCTCCGGGCCGCTCTCCCCGCAGTAGGAGGCGACGGCTCCAGGCCGCTCTCCCCGCAGTAGGAATGACACCGGGCCGCTCTCCCCGCAGTAGAAGACGACGGCTCCAGGCCGCTCTCCCCGCAGTAGGAATGACACCGGGCCGCTCTCCCCGCAGTAGAAGACGACGGCTCCGGGCCGCTCTCCCCGCAGTAGAAGACGACGGCTCCGGGCCGCTCTCCCCGCAGTAGGAATGACACCGGGCCGCTCTCCCCGCAGTAGAAGACGACGGCTCCGGGCCGCTCTCCCCGCAGTAGAAGACGACGGCTCCGGGCCGCTCTCCCCGCAGTAGAAGACGACGGCTCCGGGCCGCTCTCCCCGCAGTAGGAGGCTCCGGGCCGCTCTCCCCGCAGTAGAAGACGACGGCTCCGGGACGCTCTCCCCGCAGTAGGAGGCTCCGGGCCGCTCTCCCCGCAGTAGGAGGCTCCGGGCCGCTCTCCCCGCAGTAGGAGGCTCCGGGCCGCTCTCCATACAGTAGGAATGACACCGGGCCGCTCTCCCCGCAGTAGGAGGCTCCGGGCCGCTCTCCCCGCAGTAGAAGACGACGGCTCCGGGCCGCTCTCCCCGCAGTAGGAATGACACCGGGCCGCTCTCCCCGCAGTAGAAGACGACGGCTCCGGGCCGCTCTCCCCGCAGTAGGAGGCTCCGGGCCGCTCTCCCCGCAGTAGGAGGCTCCGGGCCGCTCTCCCCGCAGTAGAAGACGACGGCTCCGGGCCGCTCTCCCCGCAGTAGGAATGACACCGGGCCGCTCTCCCCGCAGTAGAAGACGACGGCTCCGGGCCGCTCTCCCCGCAGTAGGAGGCGACGGCTCCGGGCCGCTCTCCCCGCAGTAGGAGGCGACGGCTCCGGGCCGCTCTCCCCGCAGTAGGAGGCTCCGGGCCGCTCTCCCCGCAGTAGGAGGCTCCGGGCCGCTCTCCCCGCAGTAGGAGGCTCCGGGCCGCTCTCCCCGCAGTAGGAGGCTCCGGGCCGCTCTCCCCGCAGTAGGAGGCTCCGGGCCGCTCTCCCCGCAGTAGGAGGCTCCGGGCCGCTCTCCCCGCAACAGGAGGCTCCGGGCCGCTCTCCCCGCAGTAGGAGGCTCCGGGCCTCTCTCCATGCTGTAGGAGGCGACGGCTCCGGGCCACTCTCCCCGCAATAGGAGGCTCCGGGCCACTCTCCCCGCAGTAGGAGGCGACAGGTTTGGGTCTCATATCTTCCTCTGGTCATACATATAAGGTATATAAATAATGGGCATGCTATAGTGCGTTGCCCTGGGACTTGTAGGGTCAGGCACATCAGATCTGCAGTGTGGCCCTGCTGTGGGGCAATGTATGGAAACACCTGAAGACGTCTTTCTATATTGCACAGCCTGGCATGGGCAGCCAGGTTTCAGAGTATGGCACAGGCAGTGTTCTTACATTGTCTCCCATGGTCATTGACTGGTGAAAGTGGCAGACACAGCAGTGGTGTGCACAGACCCCGTGTTAATCTCATTCAAGCTTAGTATATATCAGAAGCAACAGAATCCCGACCTCAACCAAGGAGAAGGGGGCAGCTACACCCAATGCCGGAGTCCGCAGGTCACCCCAGCAGCCATGCCGATGTCAGACATGGCGGTATCTGGCCTCTCCTCTCCTACAGTTCTTGGGCTTGTTTGTGGACAGCTCACACTTGACTTTGGAGCCAGTTTCGGGGGTCTAGTTTGGTTTTCAGGCTCTTAATGTTCTTGCGGGTGGGACACCCTCTTTCTGTGTCGGGCGTGCTGCTGCCACTGCTGCTGCTGCTGCTGCTGTTTCTCGCCTCCGGACGACGACTTTTCTCCTCGCTAGCTCCATGAGCAGCCGGACCCTCGGCCAATCTCAGGCCACGGTTCTTCAGGGTCGTTAGTTTGGCATCGAGGGAAAGTGTTCGAGGTCGGTGTTTGGAGGTCTGGGCTGGAGGACTGTCACAGTCAGAGGAGGAAGAACATGTCGTATGTCCAGGGGAAGGACTGTGGAAGAAAGACGTCCATGGTGGGGGATCTATACCCCTCTGGAGCTCAAATTCCTTCATCCTCTGGGAAAGCAGGTCAGGAATGGGGCCGAGGCCCTCAATAGCTGCAGGAGCAGAAGGACAAGGTTAGTAAAAATGTCCCAGCGAGAAGGTGGTGAGGACGGATCTACATGACCTATGTGGCCATGGACATGGTTATATACCCAGCCCCCAACCCATCACAAAAGGAGACTTCGTAACTACAGTCCATGATCAAGGAGAAGAACAATCCTGGGGTGCAGGACTCTGCCTCGACTTCCTCAGCCAATGACTTTGCCCATAAGACTAAAGATCCCGTTGCACCCACATTGTTCTAGCTGCACCTCGGGCTCTCTCATGATGTCCATTAGGGGCCACACGTGCAGGGGGCATCGTCTTACAAACCTTTCAGTGTAATAGGTGCACAGCAGTGATTGGATTTCAGCAGACATTGCGTTATCCCGCAGGAGCAGCCCCTCATCACTAGGTGCAGGGGCAGCAGATAGAGCTGAGCAGAGGAAGGGCAGGGACAGAGGAAGGAGGGCGCCATGCAAGGCATGCCGAGACAAGAGAAAGAGTGTTACTCCGAATGTGAGAGACAGACGAGGTTAGTCACAGAGGAGACCGCAGGCCATCAGCACTCACACCAGAGGATACCCTGTAAGGGAGTCACAACTACATCTACTACTACTCAGACCACTCAGCCCTCCATCACACCACCCCTCTCTCTGCACCGCAGTGTCCAGGTACTCACCCATCTCATGATAGAGGGAGCCCTGTTTGGTGAGGGCGGCTGCTGATCTCTTGGGTGGGGGGGTTTCTATTTTCATCAAGTCATCGCAGCACTGCTTCCACTGACCTGAAGAAGACAAGCAGGAGACCTCAGTGCATTACAGAGGCCGACCGCAGAAGGGCCGACCACAGACGGGGGAAGGACAGAAGGAGCAGGAGAAAGGCAGAAGGAATGGAGAAACAGAAAGGAGGAGCTGAGGAGGAGCCAAGAAAGGACAGAAGGAACAGAGACAGACAGAAGTAGCTGAGAAAGGGATAGAAAAAAGAGGAAAAAGAACAGAAGGAGCCGAGAAAGGGACAGAAAAAGAGGAAAAAGAACAGAAGGAGCAGAGAAAGGGACAGAAGGAGCCGAGAAAGGGACAGAAGGAACCCTCAGTGCATTGCAGCGGCCAACCACAGACAGGGAAGGACAGAAGGAATGGAGAAAGACAGAGGAGCCGAGAAAGGGCACAGAAGCAGCCGAGAAAATGAAGAGAAGGAGCTGAGAAACAGAAGGAAGGGAGAATGGGAAAGAAGGAGTAGAGAAAGGGACAAGAGGAGCCGAGAAAGAGACAGAAGGAGCAAAGAAAGGGACAGAAGGAGACCTCAGAGCATAGCAGCAGCTGACCATAGAAAGGGAAGGACAGAAGGAGCGGAGAAAGAGACATGGGAAAGGAGGAGCTGAGAAAGGGCGTAGAAAAAGAGAAAGGACAGAAAAATTAGAGAACGGACAGAAAGAGAGGCGGAAGGACTGAAGGAGCCGAGAAAGGGACAGAAGGAGCTGAGTAAGGGACACAAAGAGAGGAGAAAGGACAGAAAGAGAAAGAGGTAGAAGGAATGGAGGAAGGGACAGAAAGAGAGGAGGAAGGACAGAAAGAGAGGAGGAAGGACAGAAAAAGAGGAGGAAGGACAGAAAAAGAGGAGGAAGGACAGAAAAAGAGGAGGAAGGACAGAAAAAGAGGAGGAAGGGCAGAAAAAGAGGAGGAAGGGCAGAAAAAGAGGAGGAAGGACAGAAAAAGAGGAGGAAGGACAGAAAAAGAGGAGGAAGGGAAAGAAGGAGCCGATAAAGGGACAGCAAGAAGAGAAAGGACAGAAAAATTGGTAGAAAGAACTTAAGGAGCCAAGAACAGGACAAAGCCATCTGAGAAAGAGAAAGAATGAGCTGAGAAAGGGACAGGAGTGGAGAAAGACAGAAAAAGAGGAGAAAGGACAGAAGGAGGTGAGAAAGGGACAAAATCATCAGAGAAAGAGAAGGAGCAGCTGAAAAATAATAATACGTTATATTTGTATAGCGCCAACGTAGTTCGCAGCTTTTACATTTTAGAGGGGACTTGTACAGACAAGAAAGAAAGAATAACACCTAAATCAACAGATATCAAAAGGAGTGAGGGCCCTGCTCACAAACTTACAATCTATGAGAAAGGGACAAAAGGGGCAGAGAAAAGGGCAGAAAGAAAGAGAAGAGGAAGGGCAGAAAGAAAGAGAAGAGGAAAGGCAGAAAGAAAGAGAAGAGGAAGGGCAGAAACAAAGAGAAGAGGAAGGGCAGAAAGAAAGAGAAGAGGAAGGGCAGAAAGAAAGAGAAGAGGAAGGGCAGAAAGAAAGAGAAGAGGAAGGGCAGAAAGAAAGAGAAGAGGAAGGGCAGAAAGAAAGAGAAGAGGAAGGGCAGAAAGAAAGAGAAGAGGAAGGGCAGAAAGAAAGAGAAGAGGAAGGGCAGAAACAAAGAAGAGGAAGGGCAGAAACAAAGAAGAGGAAGGGCAGAAAGAAAGAGAAGAGGAAAGGCAGAAACAAAGAGAAGAGGAAGGGCAGAAAGAAAGAGAAGAGGAAGGGCAGAAAGAAAGAGAAGAGGAAGGGCAGAAAGAAAGAGAAGAGGAAGGGCAGAAAGAAAGAGAAGAGGAAGGGCAGAAAGAAAGAGAAGAGGAAGGGCAGAAACAAAGAAGAGGAAGGGCAGAAAGAAAGAGAAGAGGAAGGGCAGAAAGAAAGAGAAGAGGAAGGGCAGAAAGAAAGAGAAGAGGAAGGGCAGAAAGAAAGAGAAGAGGAAGGGCAGAAAGAAAGAGAAGAGGAAGGGCAGAAAGAAAGAAGAGGAAGGGCAGAAACAAAGAGAAGAGGAAGGGCAGAAACAAAGAGAAGAGGAAGGGCAGAAACAAAGAGAAGAGGAAGGGCAGAAAGAAAGAGAAGAGGAAGGGCAGAAAGAAAGAGAAGAGGAAGGGCAGGAAGAAAGAGAAGAGGAAGGGCAGAAACAAAGAGAAGAGGAAGGGCAGAAACAAAGAGAAGAGGAAGGGCAGAAACAAAGAGAAGAGGAAAGGCAGAAACAAAGAGAAGAGGAAGGGCAGAAAGAAAGAGAAGAGGAAGGGCAGAAAGAAAGAGAAGAGGAAGGGCAGAAAGAAAGAGAAGAGGAAGGGCAGAAACAAAGAAGAGGAAGGGCAGAAAGAAAGAGAAGAGGAAGGGCAGAAAGAAGAGGAAGGGCAGAAAGAAAGAGAAGAGGAAGGGCAGAAAGAAAGAAGAGGAAGGGCAGAAAGAAAGAAGAGGAAGGGCAGAAAGAAAGAAGAGGAAGGGCAGAAAGAAAGAAGAGGAAGGGCAGAAAGAAAGAGAAGAGGAAGGGCAGAAAGAAAGAGAAGAGGAAGGGCAGAAAGAAGAGGAAGGGCAGAAAGAAAGAGAAGAGGAAGGGCAGAAAGAAAGAGAAGAGGAAGGGCAGAAAGAAAGAAGAGGAAGGGCAGAAAGAAAGAAGAGGAAGGGCAGAAAGAAAGAAGAGGAAGGGCAGAAAGAAAGAGAAGAGGAAGGGCAGAAAGAAAGAAGAGGAAGGGCAGAAAGAAGAGGAAGGGCAGAAACAAAGAGAAGAGGAAGGGCAGAAACAAAGAGAAGAGGAAGGGCAGAAACAAAGAGAAGAGGAAGGGCAGAAAGAAGAGGAAGGGCAGAAACAAGAGGAAGGGCAGAAACAAAGAGAAGAGGAAGGGCAGAAACAAAGAGAAGAGGAAGGGCAGAAAGAAGAGGAAGGGCAGAAAGAAGAGGAAGGGCAGAAAGAAAGAAGAGGAAGGGCAGAAAGAAAGAAGAGGAAGGGCAGAAAGAAAGAGAAGAGGAAGGGCAGAAAGAAAGAGAAGAGGAAGGGCAGAAAGAAAGAGAAGAGGAAGGGCAGAAAGAAAGAAGAGGAAGGGCAGAAAGAAAGAGGAGGAAGGGCAGAAAGAAAGAGAAGAGGAAGGGCAGAAAGAAGAGGAAGGGCAGAAGCAGCCGAGAAAAAGATTTACGTAGCCAGGAGCACACATACTCATGTCATAGAAGTGCTGCCAGAAGGCCTCCATCCAGCGGCGCAGATCATCCCGGCTCTCGGCTCTGGCGGTGTGAGTCACCTCTTCACATCCATAGCGGTTACTGATAGACAACGTGTGCGCCATATTCTGACTGTCACGATCTGAACAGCGGATACGAGTCTCCTAAAGACAAGAGCATAAATCAATACCGCAGGGACTGTAATATTGTCATATCACACGTGTAATACAGACGCTCCCCCCGTGTAATATCACAGGTGTAATATCACAGGTGTAATACAGACGCTCCCCCCGTGTAATATCACAGGTGTAATATCACAGGTGTAATACAGACGCTCCCCCCGTGTAATATCACAGGTGTAATACAGACGCTCCCCCCGTGTAATATCACAGGTGTAATACAGACGCTCCTCCGTGTAATATCACAGGTGTAATACAGACACTCCCCGTGTAATATCACAGGTGTAATACAGACACTCCCCCCGTGTAATATCACAGGTGGAATATCACAGGTGTAATACAGACGCTCCCCCGTGTAATATCACAGGTGTAATACAGACGCTCCCCCCGTGTAATATCACAGGTGTAATACAGACGCTCCTCCGTGTAATATCACAGGTGTAATACAGACACTCCCCGTGTAATATCACAGGTGTAATACAGACGCTCCCCCCGTGTAATATCACAGGTGTAATACAGACACTCCCCTGTGTAATATCACAGGTGTAATACAGACACTCCCCGTGTAATATCACAGGTGTAATACAGACGCTCCCCCCGTGTAATATCACAGGTGTAATACAGACACTCCCCTGTGTAATATCACAGGTGTAATACAGACGCTCCCCCCGTGTAATATCACAGGTGTAATACAGACACTCCCCCCGTGTAATATCACAGGTGTAATACAGACACTCCCCCCGTGTAATATCACAGGTGTAATATCACAGGTGTAATACAGACACTCCCCCCGTGTAATATCACAGGTGTAATATCACAGGTGTAATACAGACACTCCCCCCGCGTAATATCACAGGTGTAATACAGACACTCCCCCCGTGTAATATCACAGGTGTAATACAGACGCTCCCCCCGTGTAATATCACAGGTGTAATACAGACACTCCCCTGTGTAATATCACAGGTGTAATACAGACGCTCCCCCCGTGTAATATCACAGGTGTAATACAGACGCTCCCCCCATGTAATATCACAGGTGTAATATCACAGGTGTAATACAGACACTCCCCCCGTGTAATATCACAGGTGTAATACAGACACTCCCCCCGTGTAATATCACAGGTGTAATACAGACACTCCCCCGTGTAATATCACAGGTGTAATACAGACACTCCCCCGTGTAATATCACAGGTGTAATACAGACACTCCCCCCGTGTAATATCACAGGTGTAATACAGACGCTCCCCCCGTGTAATATCACAGGTGTAATACAGACGCTCCCCCCGTGTAATATCACAGGTGTAATACAGACGCTCCCCCCGTGTAATATCACAGGTGTAATACAGACGCTCCCCCCGTGTAATATCACAGGTGTAATACAGACGCTCCCCCCGTGTAACATCACAGGTGTAATATCACAGGTGTAATACAGACACTCCCCCCGTGTAATATCACAGGTGTAATACAGACACTCCCCCCGTGTAATATCACAGGTGTAATACAGACACTCCCCCCGTGTAATATCACAGGTGTAATACAGACACTCCCCCGTGTAATATCACAGGTGTAATACAGACACTCCCCCGTGTAATATCACAGGTGTAATACAGACGCTCCCCCCGTGTAATATCACAGGTGTAATACAGACGCTCCCCCCGTGTAATATCACAGGTGTAATACAGACGCTCCCCCCGTGTAATATCACAGGTGTAATACAGACGCTCCCCCCGTGTAATATCACAGGTGTAATACAGACGCTCCCCCCGTGTAATATCACAGGTGTAATACAGACTCTCCCCCGTGTAATATCACAGGTGTAATACAGACGCTCCCCCCGTGTAATATCACAGGTGTAATACAGACGCTCCCCCCGTGTAACATCACAGGTGTAATACAGACGCTCCCCACGGGTAACGTAACAGGTGTAATACAGATGCACCCCCCGTGTAACATCACAGGTGTAATACAGACGCTCCCCCCGTGTAACATCACAGGTGTAATACAGACGCTCCCCCCGTGTAACATCACAGGTGTAATACAGACGCTCCCCCGGTGTAATATCACAGGTGTAATACAGACGCTCCCCCCGTGTAATATCACAGGTGTAATACAGACGCTCCCCCCGTGTAATATCACAGGTGTAATACAGACGCTCCCCCCGTGTAATATCACAGGTGTAATACAGACACTCCTCCGTGTAATATCACAGGTGTAATACAGACACTCCCCCCAGTGTAATATCACAGGTGTAATACAGACACTCCCCCCGTGTAACATCACAGGTGTAATACAGACACGCCCCCCGTGTAATATCACAGGTGTAATACAGACGCCCCCCAGTGTAATATCACAGGTGTAATACAGACACTCCCCCGTGTAATATCACAGGTGTAATACAGACACTCCCCCGTGTAATATCACAGGTGTAATACAGACACCCCCCCGTGTAATATCACAGGTATAATACAGACGCCCCCCAGTGTAATATCACAGGTGTAACACAGACGCTCCCCCGTGTAATATCACAGGTGTAACACAGACGCTCCCCCGTGTAATATCACAGGTGTAATACAGACATTCCCCCCCGTGTAATATCACAGGTATAATACAGACGCTCCCCCCCATGTAATATCACAGGTGTAATACAGACGCTCCCCCGTGTAATATCACAGGTGTAATACAGACACTCCCCCGTGTAATATCACAGGTGTAATACAGACACTCCCCCGTGTAATATCACAGGTGTAATACAGACACTCCCCCGTGTAACATCACAGGTGTAATACAGACACTCCTCCGTGTAATATCACAGGTGTAATACAGACACTCCCCCGTGTAATATCACAGGTGTAATACAGACACTCCCCCCGTGTAATATCACAGGTGTAATACAGACACTCCCCCGTGTAATACAGACACTCCCCCCGTGTAATGTCACAGGTGTAATACAGACACTCCCCCCGTGTAATATCACAGGTGTAATACAGACACTCCCCCCGTGTAATGTCACAGGTGTAATACAGACACTCCCCCCGTGTAATATCACAGGTGTAATACAGACACTCCCCCCGTGTAATATCACAGGAGTAATACAGACACTCCCCCCGTGTAATATCACAGGTGTAATACAGACACTCCCCCCGTGTAATATCACAGGTGTAATACAGACACTCCCCCCGTGTAATATCACAGGTGTAACACAGACGCTCCTCCGTGTAATATCACAGGTGTAATACAGACACTCCCCCCGTGTAATATCACAGGTGTAATACAGACGCTCCCCCCGTGTAATATCACAGGTGTAATACAGGCACTGCCTCCGTGTAATATCACAGGTGTAATACAGACACTCCCCCCGTGTAATGTCACAGGTGTAATACAGACACTCCCCCCGTGTAATATCACAGGTGTAATACAGACGCTCCTCCGTGTAATATCACAGGTGTAATACAGACACTCCCCCCGTGTAATATCACAGGTGTAATACAGACACTCCCCCCGTGTAATATCACAGGTGTAACAGAGACGCTCCTCCGTGTAATATCACAGGTGTAATACAGACACTCCCCCCGTGTAATATCACAGGTGTAATACAGACACTCCCCCCGTGTAATATCACAGGTGTACTACAGGCACTGCCTCCGTGTAATATCACAGGTGTAATACAGACACTCCTCCGTGTAATATCACAGGTGTAATACAGACACTCCAAGCTGTAAGGCAGTGACCCAAGCAAGTCCAACATAAACAGCTTTATTCAGCAACTCACGGGTAAACAGGACAGTCCTCCGGTTCGCAGCCGGGTTAATGTGAGTCCATAAACAACGGTTGTCGTGGGCAACGGCCGCGCCGGGCCTCTCAGAGCCTGACAGGTGCAGAGGCTTCCCAGGGTGATGTTCCACAGAGAAACTGAAATTTTGCAGTGACAGGAACCACCTGGTGACTCGGGCATTCCTCTCCTTGGCGTTCCTCATCCATACCAAGGGTGAGTGGTCCGTCACCAAGCGGAACTGACGTCCGAGTAAATAATAACGTAGTGATTCCAAGGCTCACTTAATAGCCAAACACTCCTTCTCTACCATGCTATAGTTTTTCTCTCCCGGGATAAGTTTTCTACTCAAGTAGGTGTCCGGGTGCTCTTCACCACTCACTTTTTGTGACAATACCGCCCCTAGGCCTACCTCCGAGGCATCTGTCTGTACAATGAAGGATTCCTTGAAGTTGGGGCTGATGAGGACCGGCTGTCCACACAGGGCCAACTTCATGGACTGAAAGGCTTCTTCTGCCTGAGGGTTCCACCGAACCATTACCGATTTTTTTCCTTTCAAGAGATCGGTCAGGGCCGCCGTTCTCCCCGCAAAATTAGGTATAAACCGGCGGTAATACCCAAGGATGCCAAGGAACGCCCTCACCTGTTTTGTACTTAACGGTTTAGGCCAGTTTTTAATGGCCTCAACTTTATTGATTTGGGGCTTGATTAATGCTCGGCCAACCACATATCCCAAATATCAGGCTTCCTCTAGGCCTATCGCACATTTTTGGGGTTTGCCATTAACCCCGTGGCTCTAAGAGAGTCCAGCACTGCTTGTACCTGTGATAGGTGCGTATGCCAGTCGGTGCTAAAGATGATAATGTAATCTAGAGACGCGGACGCGTACTCCTGATGAGGCTTGAGCACAATGTCCATCAACCTCTGGAATGTGGCCGGGGCCCCATGTAACCCAAAAGGTAAGACAACATAGTGGTATAGACCCTCCGAAGTTATGAAGGTGGTCTTTTCCTTCGCCGAAAACTCTCGATCTTTCCAAGGCTTTAGCAGGTTTACATGATAAAGCTGCTCAGGTTTCCTCCTTCCGGGGTGATACACCCGGTAATTTACCTCTCCCACTTCTTCTCGAACCTCATATGGCCCTTGCCACTTGGCCATGAGCTTACTCTCGGCTGTGGGTAGCAGTACTAACACCCAATCGCCCTTGTTAAAAGACCTGACTCTGGCTCTTTTATTATATGTGCGCCTCTGGGCTGCCTGGGCATCTAACAGATGGTCTTTCACGATGGGCATGACCGCTGCGATCCGGTCCTGCATACTAGCCACGTGTTCAATTATACTCCTATGTGGAGTCGGCTCTTGTTCCCACGTCTCTTTGGCTACGTCCATCAGACCCCTAGGGTGTCTGCCGTACAATAACTCAAAGGGAGAGAACCCTGTGGAAGCCTGGGGTACCTCACGGACAGCGAACATCAGATAGGGTAACAACATGTCCCAATCCCTTCCGTCCTTAGAAACCACCTTTTTTTAACATGGACTTGAGGGTTCTATTGAACCGTTCTACTAGCCCATCGGTTTGAGGGTGGTACACCGAGGTGCGCAATTTTTTTATTTTTAGCAGTTTGCACAGTTCCTTAGTCACCTTGGACATAAAAGGGGTCCCTTGATCCGTCAGGACCTCCTTAGGTAGTCCGAGGCGACAGAACATGGCAAACAGCTCCCGTGCAATCAGTTTTGCCGAGGTGTGGCGTAGCGGTATAGCCTCCGGGTACCGGGTGGCATAGTCGGCGACCACAAGTATTTGTTGGTGACCACGAGCGGATTTTACAATGGGCACTACCAAGTCCATTGCAATCCGTTCAAAAGGTACCTCTATCACTGGCAGGGGTACCAATGGGCTACGGAAACCTGCAGTGGGTGTGGTCAACTGACATTCGGGGCAGGATTCGCAGCACTTTTGCACCTCCGCATAAATCCTAGGCCAAAAGAACCGCTACAAGATAAGTTATTGCGTCTTTTTAACCCCTAAGTGTCCACCCAGCAGGTGTGAGTGTGCCATCTCCAGAACTGCCCGACAGTACGACTGGGGTACCACTAACTGTTCCACGACCTCGTCCCTGATCTTATCTATCCTATAGAGCAACTCACCGTTGACCACCATGCGTGGAAATTCAGTATCTGCACCGGGCTGTTGGGCTACGCCGTTTACCTCTACGACCCTTTCCCGCGCCTGAGCCAGGGTGGGATCCTGTAGCTGAGCCATCCCAGACATGCCCTGGGACACTTCCAGCTCGGGGATCGATGGGGTCTCCTCGACCTCTCCTGGTAGCACCTCTAGGGGAGACCTATCCGGGGGTCACACTCTGTCCCTAGGTTGGACACCCCTACAGCAGGTACCCCTGACTCGGGTTCGTCGGGTACAGCGCCTGTAACAAATTTTACCGGGGGAGAGTGGATTTTGTTTTTCCACAGAGTCCAGAACAGGGGCAAGTCTCTTCCCAACACAGCCCCATAGGGAAAAGTTTTTACCACCACCTCCACATAGTTTTGTCCACGCCATGTGGCAACATAAAACATCTCGTCCACTCGGGTTGTCTCCTGCCACCAGCGACCCATGTACCAAAGTCACTAGGCTCCCCGAGTCTAGGAGGGCCTCCGTGGGGTACCCATTAACCAGTACCTGGCACAGTTGAGGTTCACTGTCCGAGGGGTCGGCACTCGCAGTGCAGACGGTCTGGGCGAACATTGAGACCCGGCGGTTATACCCGCAGTCCATGGGCTCCATAGTCAGGGGGCAGTTAGCAACCACATGTCCCGGCCCCTGACACTGCCAGCACCTAATGGTGGAGGTACTGTTAAGTCTTATGACTGTTTTGGAGGGAACCGGCCTCCTGCCACTCTCACTCCGGGGTACCCCTTCAGCACGGGTACAGTGCTGACTGTCCTCAGCAGAGAGATGCGACCCCTTTCCCGGTTCCTGGGTTGGCAGGGATCGGCGTGACAGCCGCGAGGGGGCAGAGTCCCGGATAACGTCCTGAGTGGCCGAGTAGCGCTCGATCAGGCTGATCACCTGGTCGAGGGTGCCAGGGTCCCGTTGCCCCACCCAACGTTGGATAGCGGCCGGCAGAGTCCTCACCAGCCGGTCGACCACTGCCCTCTCCACCATCTGGGCTGGAGTCAAAGACTCAGGCTAGGGCCACCTCTTTACCAGCTGCAGGAGGTCATAAGCCTGAGACCGGGCGGGTTGGGTCTCCACATAGGCCCATGAAAATACGCGCTGAGCCCTCACGTATGTATTGACCCCCAGTTGGGCAAGGACCTTTGAGCCTCTGGTAGTCCTGGGCGTCCTCCTGACTGAGGTCGAAGTAGGCCTTCAGGGCATCGCCGACCAAAAACGGAGCCACCACTTCTGCCCACTGGCCGGCCGGTAGGTTTTCCCGCTCAGCTTTACGTTCGTAGATGGACAGGAAGTCCTCCGGGCCCATCGTCCTCAATGCTGAGCGAACCTTGTCCCGGGCCTCTCGACGTTCCGGGGCTGGTGCCGTCGGCGTCTCCCGCAGGGCTGTGAGCTGCTGCACGATCAGCTCATTGGTGTGCTCCTGCTGCGGCTTGAACTGCTCCTGCTGCTGCCGCTGCGTGAGGACCAATTGCCTTAACAGCTCCTCCATTTTGTCCACGGGGTTGGGCTGAAAGGTGGCCGGCCGGATTGTGGTCATGCAGCTGCCGGTGAGGTATGACTCAGTCACAATGCCCGCATTCACACCGTGCCGTAACCCGAGCAAGTCCAACATAAACAGCTTTTATTCAGCAACTCACGGGTAAAACAGGACAGTCCTCCGGTTCGCAGCCGGGTTAACATCAGTCCATACACAATGGTTCCCGTGGGCAACTGCTGCGTCGGGCCGCTCAGAGCCTGACAGGTGCAGAGGCTTCCCAGGCGGTGGTTCAGCCTCCCTCCATCCTGCTGAGCTTCCCTGCTGTGCTCCTAGCAGGTCCCAACACTGAACAACACTAATCCTTAGTGCAGGGTTTATAAAGGAGCTGTGGTAAGAGCCACTGGAAAACCCGGGTTGGAGGGAGGAGGCCGCCCCACTGCCTCCTGTAGCCTCCTCCAGAAATGAAGGCCCTGCCGGGTTTTACTAATCTGCCTTAGCCAGATAGCCCACTAGGTCAATGCTCACCTTCATTCCTGCATTGCAGCCGCAGCTGTGTCTGACTGCAATGCACTCCAATGGATTTAATAGGTCTCTGTACACATTCTGGGGGACATATAACGTCCCTCGTATACGATCCCAGTCACTGCCTCACACCCCCCATATAATATCACACGTGTAATACAGACAGTCCCCCGTGTAATATCACAGGTGTAATACAGACGCTCCCCCCGTGTAATATCACAGGTGTAATACAGACACTCTCCCCGTGTAACATCACAGGTGTAATACAGACACTCTCCCGTGTAATATCACAGGTGTAATACAGACACTCTCCCGTGTAATATCACAGGGGTAATACAGACACTCTCCCCGTGTAATATAACAGGTGTAATACAGACACTCTCCCCGTGTAATATCACAGGTGTAATACAGACACTCTCCCGTGTAATATCACAGGTGTAATACAGACGCTCCCCCCGTGTAATATCACAGGTGTAATACAGACACTCCCCCCGTGTAATATCACAGGAGTAATACAGACGCCCCCCCCGTGTAATATCACAGGTGTAATACAGACACTCTCCCCGTGTAATATCACAGGAGTAATACAGACGCCCCCCCCGTGTAATATCACAGGGGTAATACAGACACTCTCCCGTGTAATATCACAGGTGTAATACAGACGCTCCCCCCGTGTAATATCACAGGTGTAATACAGACGCCCCCCCCGTGTAATATCACAGGTGTAATACAGACACTCTCCCCGTGTAATATCACAGGGGTAATACAGACACTCTCCCGTGTAATATCACAGGTGTAGTACAGACACTCTCCCCGTGTAATATCACAGGGGTAATACAGACACTCTCCCGTGTAATATCACAGGGGTAATGCGGACGCTCCCCCCGTGTAATATCACAGGTGTAATACAGACACTCCCCCGTGTAATATCACACGTGTAATACAGACACTCCCCCCCCATGTAATATCACAGGGGTAATGCGGACGCTCCCCCCGTGTAATATCACAGGTGTAATACAGATAGTCCCCCGTGTAATATCACAGGTGTAATACAGACACCCCCCCGTGTAATATCACAGGTGTAATACAGACACTCCCCCCGTGTAATATCACAGGTGTAATACAGACACTCCCCCCCATGTAATATCACAGGGGTAATGCGGACGCTCCCCCCGTGTAATATCACAGGTGTAATACAGATAGTCCCCCCGTGTAATATCACAGGTGTAATACAGACACTCCCCCCGTGTAATATCACAGGTGTAATACAGACACTCCCCCCGTGTAATATCACAGGTGTAATACAGACACCCCCCAATGTAATATCACAGGTGTAATACAGATAGTCCCCCGTGTAATATCACAGGTGTAATACAGACACCCCCCCGTGTAATATCACAGGTGTAATACAGACTCTCCCCCATGTAATATCACAGGTGTAATACAGACACCCCCCCCGTGTAATATCACAGGTGTAATACAGACGCCCCCCAGTGTAATATCACAGGTGTAATACAGACGCTCCCCCCGTGTAATATCACAGGTGTAATACAGATAGTCCTACCTTATTCACAGACACTGTCATTTCAGGTTCGGTTTTAGGGCCCGTTTGACATTTTTCTCGGTAGCAGAGCAGCCGACAACCGTTTAACACACAGAACATCCGCTGCCAGCACTTCTGTCCCCGCGTCTGAAACAGTCACCGGTTATGGTTTGCATTCAGTCATGGGACGTGGCATTACCGCAGAGTAACCGTACACATTATCAGGTAGATTACCTGGATATGCAAATCACCGGACATCATGTCCTGATTCATACAATCCGGCTGTGCAGTAAGGCGGCAGCAGACGCTTCCATATAACGGCAGCCAGCAGGAACTCTCATCTGCAAGGACAGCAGCCTGCCATCAGTTACAGGCTTCTATATCCATTACCTCCAACATATAGGTCTAGCGGGATGAACAATCATGAGGAGTGAGCCTCTTTAACCGCATCGATAAGGGTCCCGCCATGGGGCTCTTCCACACACCTTCTCTACTCCAGCTGCAGGCAATCATAATAATACCATCATAAGAAACCCCTTACGCTGTAGAGATGTCACTTCGATCAGTGATCGCACCGCTTAGTAGGCACAATATTTGGGGTTTCGTCATCTGAGTGTCACGGGGGTTACTGCGACAGAGGAGCCAGAAGACAACGATGTCTGGTTTCCATCTTATTAAATATAGAATTTTTTTTTCCTAGCTAGCAGTGCAAGGGTTAATCCGTTCAGCTCCTGGAGCTTTCCTAAATAGTGTAGCATACCTGGCGGCGTCCTTGCGTGGTGGTCCGTCTCCTACTGTGCAGGAGAGCGCACTTGATCTCCTGTCCAGAGTGTCTCTCTGGCTTCCCTCCATGCTGTCTGTTTGTGTCTGTCTCTGCTGCTTAAGGGCGGCGCCCGATCACTTCCTGCTTTTTGTACCTGCTGTGGGTCACACCCCTTGTGCGTCCTCAGCCTATTGCTGTCTGACACTTGGTATATAGTTCAGCAGCTCCCTTCTATCCCGGCCTGAGCATAGTGTTTCCTTCAGTGTGTGCTTGCACTCTGAAGGTGCCAGGTCCCGTCTTTGTTTCCTTGTCTGCCTTTCCTGGAGGCTGTATTTCCAGGCCTGTCTGAACTGTGTCCTGTATGTCTCCTGCTTTGCGGTATCAGCTCCCGTGTCTGAACTGAGTCCTGTATGTCTCCTGCTTTGCGGTTTCAGCTCCCGTGTCTGAACTGAGTCCTGTATGTCTCCTGCTTTGCGGTATCAGCTCCCGTGTCTGAACTGTGTCCTTTTTGTGTTCTCTGGTCTGTCCTGTCTGAACACGCTCCTAGCCTGTTCCTCCCGCCTTCTAGGGGCCGATTACCTAGACCCGCTCCTGTATCTTGTCTGTCCTGTCTGAACTCGCTCCTTGCCTGTTCGTCCCGCCTCTCTGGGGGCAGTATTCCCAGACCCGCTCCTGTATCCCGCTGCAGTGTCGGTCTCCTCCGTACACTCAGTTCCAGTCTGAACTCTCTCCTATCCTTTACCTGTTTTGCCTCTATGTCCGTTCCCTTCCTTTTTCTGCAGAGTCTGAACTCGTACCTAACTCCTGCCTGTTGTCTCTGTACTCCCGTTTGTGAGTTTGTGGTCCACTCGCTACTTCACTGCAAGTACCCTGTGGGTGTCTGGCTCTGTCTTTCCCTTCCTGTCTGTTCCGTGTGAACAGAGTCCTGTCCTGCCCTGCTTCTGCCCGCTGCTCTGGCAGTCCTGTCCTGCCCTGCTTCTGCCCGCTGCTCCGGCAGTCCTGTCCTGCCCTGCTTCTGCCCGCTGCTCCGGCAGTCCTGTCCTGCCCTGCTCAGCCTTGTCTGCACTCTAGCTGTGCTTGCCTGTAACCCTCTGCCTGTATTGTTCCTGAGTCCCGGTGTGTACTGGGTCCTATCCCGCCTGTGTTCCTACCTGCTAGTGCCTCCCTGTCTGCACTCTAGCTGTGCTTGCCTTTACCTCCCTGCCTGCATACCCGCCTGCCTGCATACCAGTCGTGCCTGCCTATACCCACCAGTCTGTGTGCCAGCCTACCAGCCTGTTCCTGTATTCCCCTGTGTGGGTCAACAGCCGTGTCCGGGGTCTGTCCTGGAGTAGCACCTGGTCCCTCTGCTCGGTTCCTCCTTGGTGCACTGGCGTCGTATGCCGTCGTGCGACCCTGGTCGGATCGGGTGAATACTTAGTCACGCCCCTCCAGGCATTCACTCTCCGGCACGGTCCAGTGGAATCACTACAATCACACGCACACGCCGCTTAGCCCGGGCGTGTGCATAACAGCTAGATTGTCTCGGCTGTTCAGTGTTGGCCATTCCCCTCTGCTATATATACTCATCTTTGGCAGTTAGGGATTGCCAGTGTTCGTTCTTACTGCCTGGTTCTGGAGTTGGAGGTGTAGTTCCTGGTTGGAGTTGGCGTTTGAAGATATTTTAGGAGATTGTTGCTTGGAGTTTTGTTTGTGTGCACATCCTCATACTTTCCTATTTGGTTTTTCCTTCCTTAACTCTCCTGTGTTTCACTCTGTTGTTTGGTGAGTGTATTTTGTATGGTTGATATTTTCATTTATCCCTGTCCTTCTTCCCTTGTTTGGTTAGTGTGTTCCTATACACTTTGGCTTACCATCTCCCTGGGTGGGGGAGGGGACAGATAAGGGATGATTTAGGAGCATAGCAAGGTACGAGAACCCAACGTCTCCACCTTCAGGAGTAATCCTGGAGACATGGATAGACTAGAGCTATCCTAGTTCTAGGGACCTGGCTAGCGCCCTTAGTCACAAGGCACTGTGTGACATTGAGTGTAGAAGATTTTGGGGAGGGGATTTAATAAAGATATTCAGGATGCTGGCTACATTATGGTCTGATTTCCTAAATCCTTCCATAGGAAGTGACATCACCAACCTAAGAACATTAAAGGGGAGCTGTGACATCACCAGCCTAAGAACAGTACAGTGGAGCTGTGACCTCACCAGCCTAAGAACAGTACAGTGGAGCTATGACATCAACAGACTAGGCCGACATTACTGAGATGTGTATGGGGGCCTTTAATCAGCCTGACAGTCTATCGTGCATGGGGGAGCCGGCCGATTGATTGTCGCGAGAGATGTCGATCATACATGTCCGATCTCGGACTTCAGATAGCATTAATATCCCAGAGATACGCTGCCTGCTGACATTTCACATAGAGGATACAGGAGCGCTCTGCCGAGCGTGCGCTCCTGTGTATGGTAGAGACAGCCAAGAGAACGGTCGGCCGAGTGAGTGCTCCTGTGTATGGTAGAGACAGCCAAGATAACTGTCGGCCGAGCGAGTGCTCCTGTGTATGGTAGAGATGACCAAGATAACTGTCGGGGGAGTGAGTGCTCCTGTGTATGGGAGAGATGACCAAGATAACTGTCGGCCAAGCGAGTGCTCCTGTGTATGGTAGAGACGGCCAAGATGGCTGTTGGCCGAGCTAGTGCTGCTGTGTATGGTAGATACGGCCAAGATGGCTGTCGGCCAAGCGAGTGCTCCTGTGTATGGTAGAGACGGCCAAGATGGCTGTCGGCCAAGTGAGTGCTCCTGTGTATGATAGAGACGGCCAAAATGGCTGTTGGCCGAGCTAGTGCTGCTGTGTATGGTAGATACGGCCAAGATGGCTGTCGGCCAAGCGAGTGCTCCTGTGTATGGTAGAGACGGCCAAGATGGCTGTCGGCTGAGCGAGTGCTCCTGTGTATAGGAGAGATGGCCAAGATAACTGTCGGCCGAGTGAGCGCTCCTGTGTTGAGGAGAGATGGCCAAGATAACTGTCGGGGGAGTGAGTGCTCCTGTGTATAGGAGAGATGGCCAAGATGGCTGTCGGGGGAGTGAGTGCTCCAGTGTATAGGAGAGATGGCCAAGATAACTGTCGGGGGAGTGAGTGCTCTTGTGTATAGGAGAGATGGCCAAGATAACTGTCGGGGGAGTGAGTGCTCCAGTGTATAGGAGAGATGGCCAAGATAACTGTCGGGGGAGTGAGTGCTCCAGTGTATAGGAGAGATGGCCAAGATAACTGTCGGGGGAGTGAGTGCTCCTGTCTATAGGAGAGATGGCCAAGATAACTGTCGGGGGAGTGAGTGCTCCAGTGTATAGGAGAGATGGCCAAGATAACTGTCGGGGGAGTGAGTGCTCCAGTGTATAGGAGAGATGGCCAAGATAACTGTCGGGGGAGTGAGTGCTCCAGTGTATAGGAGAGATGGCCAAGATAACTGTCGGGGGAGTGAGTGCTCCAGTGTATAGTAGAGATGGCCAAGATAACTGTCGGGGGAGTGAGTGCTGCTGTGTATAGGAGAGATGGCCAAGATAACTGTCGGGGGAGTGAATGCTCCAGTGTATAGTAGAGATGGCCAAGATAACTGTCGGGGGAGTGAGTGCTCCAGTGTATAGGAGAGATGGCCAAGATAACTGTCGGGGGAGTGAGTGCTCTTGTGTATAGGAGAGATGGCCAAGATAACTGTCGGGGGAGTGAGTGCTCCAGTGTATAGTAGAGATGGCCAAGATAACTGTCGGGGGAGTGAGTGCTCCTGTGTATAGGAGAGATGGCCAAGATAACTGTCGGGGGAGTGAGTGCTCCAGTGTATAGTAGAGATGGCCAAGATAACTGTCGGGGGAGTGAGTGCTCCAGTGTATAGGAGAGATGGCCAAGATAACTGTCGGGGGAGTGAGTGCTCTTGTGTATAGGAGAGATGGCCAAGATAACTGTCGGGGGAGTGAGTGCTCCAGTGTATAGTAGAGATGGCCAAGATAACTGTCGGGGGAGTGAGTGCTCCAGTGTATAGGAGAGATGGCCAAGATAACTGTCGGGGGAGTGAGTGCTCCAGTGTATAGTAGAGATGGCCAAGATAACTGTCGGGGGAGTGAGTGCTCTTGTGTATAGGAGAGATGGCCAAGATAACTGTCGGGGGAGTGAGTGCTCCAGTGTATAGTAGAGATGGCCAAGATAACTGTCGGGGGAGTGAGTGCTCCAGTGTATAGGAGAGATGGCCAAGATAACTGTCAGGGGAGTGAGTCCTCCTGTGTATAGGAGAGATGGCCAAGATAACTGTCGGGGGAGTGAGTGCTCCAGTGTATAGGAGAGATGGCCAAGATAACTGTCGGGGGAGTGAGTGCTCCTGTGTATAGGAGAGATGACCAAGATAACTGTCGGGGGAGTGAGTGCTCCTGTGTATAGGAGAGATGGCCAAGATAACTGTCGGGGGAGTGAGTGCTCTTGTGTATAGGAGAGATGACCAAGATGGCTGTCAGGGGAGTGAGTGCTCCTGTGTATAGGAGAGATGGCCAAGATAACTGTCGGGGGAGTGAGTGCTCCAGTGTATAGGAGAGATGGCCAAGATAACTGTCGGCGGAGTGAGTGCTCTTGTGTATAGGAGAGATGACCAAGATGGCTGTCAGGGGAGTGAGTGCTCCTGTGTATAGGAGAGATGGCCAAGATAACTGTCGGGGGAGTGAGTCCTCCTGTGTATAGGAGAGATGACCAAGATGGCTGTCAGGGGAGTGAGTGCTCCTGTGTAAAGGAGAGATGGCCAAGATGGCTGTCAGGGGAGTGAGTGCTCCTGTGTATAGGAGAGATGGCCAAGATAACTGTCGGTGGAGTGAGTGCTCCTGTGTATAGGAGAGATGGCCAAGATAACTGTCGGGGGAGTGAGTGCTCCTGTGTATAGGAGAGATGGCCAAGATAACTGTCGGGGGAGTGAGTGCTCCAGTGTATAGGAGAGATGGCCAAGATAACTGTCGGTGGAGTGAGTGCTCCTGTGTATAGGAGAGATGGCCAAGATAACTGTCGGGGGAGTGAGTGCTCCTGTGTATAGGAGAGATGGCCAAGATAACTGTCGGGGGAGTGAGTGCTCTTGTGTATAGGAGAGATGACCAAGATAACTGTCGGGGGAGTGAGTGCTCTTGTGTATAGGAGAGATGACCAAGATAACTGTCGGGGGAGTGAGTGCTCCAGTGTATAGTAGAGATGGCCAAGATAACTGTCGGGGGAGTGAGTGCTCCAGTGTATAGGAGAGATGGCCAAGATAACTGTCGGGGGAGTGAGTGCTCCAGTGTATAGTAGAGATGGCCAAGATAACTGTCGGGGGAGTGAGTGCTCCAGTGTATAGGAGAGATGGCCAAGATAACTGTCGGGGGAGTGAGTGCTCCAGTGTATAGTAGAGATGGCCAAGATAACTGTCGGGGGAGTGAGTGCTGCTGTGTATAGGAGAGATGGCCAAGATAACTGTCGGGGGAGTGAGTGCTCCAGTGTATAGGAGAGATGGCCAAGATAACTGTCGGGGGAGTGAGTCCTCCTGTGTATAGGAGAGATGGCCAAGATAACTGTCGGGGGAGTGAGTGCTCCAGTGTATAGTAGAGATGGCCAAGATAACTGTCGGGGGAGTGAGTGCTCCAGTGTATAGGAGAGATGGCCAAGATAACTGTCGGGGGAGTGAGTGCTCTTGTGTATAGGAGAGATGGCCAAGATAACTGTCGGGGGAGTGAGTGCTCCAGTGTATAGTAGAGATGGCCAAGATAACTGTCGGGGGAGTGAGTGCTCCAGTGTATAGGAGAGATGGCCAAGATAACTGTCGGGGGAGTGAGTGCTCCAGTGTATAGGAGAGATGGCCAAAATAACTGTCAGGGGAGTGAGTCCTCCTGTGTATAGGAGAGATGGCCAAGATAACTGTCGGGGGAGTGAGTGCTCCTGTGTATAGGAGAGATGACCAAGATAACTGTCGGGGGAGTGAGTGCTCCTGTGTATAGGAGAGATGGCCAAGATAACTGTCGGGGGAGTGAGTGCTCTTGTGTATAGGAGAGATGACCAAGATGGCTGTCAGGGGAGTGAGTGCTCCTGTGTATAGGAGAGATGGCCAAGATAACTGTCGGGGGAGTGAGTGCTCCAGTGTACAGTCATGGCCAAAAGTATTGAGAATGAGACAAATAGTAATTTTTCCAAAGTTTACTGCTTCATTTTTTGTAATGGCAATTTGCATATACTCCTGAATGTCAAAGAGTGATCAGCTTAACAGCAATTACTGTACTTGCAAAGTCAATATTTGCCCAGAAAATGAACTTTAACCCCCAAAACACATTTCAACATCATTGCAGTCCTGCCTTAAAAGGAGCAGCTAACATCGTTTTAGTGATTGATCCATTAACACAGGTGTGGGTGTGGATGAGGACAGGGCTGGCGATCAATCAGTCATGATTAAGTAAGAATGACATCACTGGACACTTTAAAAGGAGGCTGGTTCTTGGTATCATTGTTTCTCTTCAGTTAACCATGGTTATCTCTAAAGAAACACGAGCAGCCGTCATTGCTCTGCACAAAAATGGTCTAACAGGGAAGAGTATCGCAGCTACAAAGATTGCACCTCAGTCAACAATCTATCGCATCATCAAGAACTTCAAGGAGAGAGCTTCCATTGTTGTCAAAAAGGCTCCAGGGCGCCCAAGAAAGACCAGCAAGCGCCAGGACCGTATCTTAAAACTGTTTCAGCTGCGGGATCGGACTACCAGCAGTGCTGAGCTTGCTCAGGAATGGCAGCAGGCTGGTGTGAGTGCTTCTGCACGCACTGTGAGGCGGAGACTCTTTGAGCAAGGGCTGGTTTCAAGGAGGGCAGCAAAGAAGCCACTTCTCTCCAGAAAAAACATCAGGGGCCGACTGATATTCTGCAAAAGGTACAGGGAGTGGACTGCTGAGGACTGGGGCAAAGTCATTTTCTCTGATGAATCCCCTTTTCGATTGTTTGGGACATCTGGAAAACAGCTTATTCGGAGAAGAAGAGGTGAGCGCTACCACCAGTCTTGTCTCATGCCAACTGTAAAGCATCCTGAAACCATTCATGTGTGGGGTTGCTTCTCAGCCAAGGGAATCGGCTCACTCACAGTCTTGCCTAAAAACACAGCCATGAATAAAGAATGGTACCAGAATGTCCTCCAAGAGCAACTTCTCCCAACCGTCCAAGAGCAGTTTGGCGCCCAACAATGCCTTTTCCAGCATGATGGAGCACCTTGCCATAAAACAAAGGTGATAACTAAATGGCTTATGGAACAAAACATAGAGATTTTGGGTCCATGGCCTGGAAACTCCCCAGATCTTAATCCCATTGAGAACTTGTGGTCAATCATCAAGAGACGGGTGGACAAACAAAAACCAACAAATTCTGGCAAAATGCAAGCATTGATTATGCAAGAATGGACTGCTATCAGTCAGGATTTGGTCCAAAAGTTGATTGAGAGCATGCCAGGGAGAATTACAGAGGTCTTGAAGAAGAAGGGGCAACACTGCAAATATTGACTTGCTGCATTAACTCATTCTAACTGTCAATTTAACCTATTGGTACTCATAATATGATTGCAATTATATTTCTGTATGTGATATAAACATCAGACAAACACTAATAAAAACCAGAGGCCAGTAGATCATGTGAAAATATAATTTTGGTGTCATTCTCAAAACTTTTGGCCATGACTGTATAGGAGAGATGGCCAAGATAACTGTCGGCGGAGTGAGTGCTCTTGTGTATAGGAGAGATGACCAAGATGGCTGTCAGGGGAGTGAGTGCTCCTGTGTATAGGAGAGATGACCAAGATGGCTGTCAGGGGAGTGAGTGCTCCTGTGTATAGGAGAGATGACCAAGATAACTGTCGGGGGAGTGAGTCCTCCTGTGTATAGGAGAGATGACCAAGATGGCTGTCAGGGGAGTGAGTGCTCCTGTGTATAGGAGAGATGGCCAAGATGGCTGTCAGGGGAGTGAGTGCTCCTGTGTATAGGAGAGATGGCCAAGACAACTGTCAGGGGAGTGAGTCCTCCTGTGTATAGGAGAGATGACCAAGATAACTGTCGGGGGAGTGAGTGCTCCAGTGTATAGGAGAGATGGCCAAGATAACTGTCAGGGGAGTGAGTCCTCCTGTGTATAGGAGAGATGACCAAGATAACTGTCGGGGGAGTGAGTGCTCCTGTGTATAGGAGAGATGGCCAAGATAACTGTCGGGGGAGTGAGTGCTCTTGTGTATAGGAGAGATGACCAAGATGGCTGTCAGGGGAGTGAGTGCTCCTGTGTATAGGAGAGATGGCCAAGATAACTGTCGGGGGAGTGAGTGCTCCAGTGTATAGGAGAGATGGCCAAGATAACTGTCGGCGGAGTGAGTGCTCTTGTGTATAGGAGAGATGACCAAGATGGCTGTCAGGGGAGTGAGTGCTCCTGTGTATAGGAGAGATGACCAAGATAACTGTCGGGGGAGTGAGTCCTCCTGTGTATAGGAGAGATGACCAAGATGGCTGTCAGGGGAGTGAGTGCTCCTGTGTATAGGAGAGATGGCCAAGATGGCTGTCAGGGGAGTGAGTGCTCCTGTGTATAGGAGAGATGGCCAAGATGGCTGTCAGGGGAGTGAGTGCTCCTGTGTATAGGAGAGATGGCCAAGATAACTGTCAGGGGAGTGAGTCCTCCTGTGTATAGGAGAGATGACCAAGATAACTGTCGGGGGAGTGAGTGCTCCTGTGTATAGGAGAGATGACCAAGATGGCTGTCAGGGGAGTGAGTGCTCCTGTGTATAGGAGAGATGGCCAAGATGGCTGTCAGGGGAGTGAGTGCTCCAGTGTATAGGAGAGATGGCCAAGATAACTGTCGGGGGAGTGAGTGCTCTTGTGTATAGGAGAGATGACCAAGATAACTGTCGGGGGAGTGAGTGCTCCTGTGTATAGGAGAGATGGCCAAGATAACTGTCGGGGGAGTGAGTGCTCTTGTGTATAGGAGAGATGACCAAGATAACTGTCGGGGGAGTGAGTGCTCCTGTGTATAGGAGAGATGACCAAGATGGCTGTCAGGGGAGTGAGTGCTCCTGTGTATAGGAGAGATGGCCAAGATAACTGTCGGGGGAGTGAGTGCTCTTGTGTATAGGAGAGATGACCAAGATAACTGTCGGGGGAGTGAGTGCTCCTGTGTATAGGAGAGATGGCCAAGATAACTGTCGGGGGAGTGAGTGCTCTTGTGTATAGGAGAGATGACCAAGATAACTGTCGGGGGAGTGAGTGCTCCTGTGTATAGGAGAGATGACCAAGATGGCTGTCAGGGGAGTGAGTGCTCCTGTGTATAGGAGAGATGGCCAAGATGGCTGTCAGGGGAGTGAGTGCTCCAGTGTATAGGAGAGATGGCCAAGATAACTGTCGGGTGAGTGAGTGCTCTTGTGTATAGGAGAGATGACCAAGATAACTGTCGGGGGAGTGAGTGCTCCTGTGTATAGGAGAGATGACCAAGATAACTGTCGGGGGAGTGAGTGCTCCAGTGTATAGGAGAGATGGCCAAGATAACTGTCGGGGGAGTGAGTGCTCCAGTGTATAGTAGAGATGGCCAAGATAACTGTCGGGGGAGTGAGTGCTCTTGTGTATAGGAGAGATGACCAAGATAACTGTCGGGGGAGTGAGTGCTCCTGTGTATAGGAGAGATGACCAAGATAACTGTCGGGGGAGTGAGTCCTCCTGTGTATAGGAGAGATGGCCAAGATAACTGTCGGGGGAGTGAGTGCTCCAGTGTATAGGAGAGATGGCCAAGATAACTGTCGGGGGAGTGAGTGCTCCTGTCTATAGGAGAGATGGCCAAGATAACTGTCGGGGGAGTGAGTGCTCCAGTGTATAGGAGAGATGGCCAAGATAACTGTCGGGGGAGTGAGTGCTCCAGTGTATAGGAGAGATGGCCAAGATAACTGTCGGGGGAGTGAGTGCTCCAGTGTATAGGAGAGATGGCCAAGATAACTGTCGGGGGAGTGAGTGCTCCAGTGTATAGTAGAGATGGCCAAGATAACTGTCGGGGGAGTGAGTGCTGCTGTGTATAGGAGAGATGGCCAAGATAACTGTCGGGGGAGTGAATGCTCCAGTGTATAGTAGAGATGGCCAAGATAACTGTCGGGGGAGTGAGTGCTCCAGTGTATAGGAGAGATGGCCAAGATAACTGTCAGGGGAGTGAGTCCTCCTGTGTATAGGAGAGATGGCCAAGATAACTGTCGGGGGAGTGAGTGCTCCAGTGTATAGTAGAGATGGCCAAGATAACTGTCGGGGGAGTGAGTGCTCTTGTGTATAGGAGAGATGGCCAAGATAACTGTCGGGGGAGTGAGTGCTCTTGTGTATAGGAGAGATGGCCAAGATAACTGTCGGGGGAGTGAGTGCTCCAGTGTATAGTAGAGATGGCCAAGATAACTGTCGGGGGAGTGAGTGCTCCTGTGTATAGGAGAGATGGCCAAGATAACTGTCGGGGGAGTGAGTGCTCCAGTGTATAGTAGAGATGGCCAAGATAACTGTCGGGGGAGTGAGTGCTCCAGTGTATAGGAGAGATGGCCAAGATAACTGTCGGGGGAGTGAGTGCTCCAGTATATAGGAGAGATGGCCAAGATAACTGTCGGGGGAGTGAGTGCTCTTGTGTATAGGAGAGATGGCCAAGATAACTGTCGGGGGAGTGAGTGCTCCAGTGTATAGTAGAGATGGCCAAGATAACTGTCGGGGGAGTGAGTGCTCCAGTGTATAGGAGAGATGGCCAAGATAACTGTCGGGGGAGTGAGTGCTCCAGTGTATAGTAGAGATGGCCAAGATAACTGTCGGGGGAGTGAGTGCTCTTGTGTATAGGAGAGATGGCCAAGATAACTGTCGGGGGAGTGAGTGCTCCAGTGTATAGTAGAGATGGCCAAGATAACTGTCGGGGGAGTGAGTGCTCCAGTGTATAGGAGAGATGGCCAAGATAACTGTCAGGGGAGTGAGTCCTCCTGTGTATAGGAGAGATGGCCAAGATAACTGTCGGGGGAGTGAGTGCTCCAGTGTATAGGAGAGATGGCCAAGATAACTGTCGGGGGAGTGAGTGCTCCTGTGTATAGGAGAGATGACCAAGATAACTGTCGGGGGAGTGAGTGCTCCTGTGTATAGGAGAGATGACCAAGATAACTGTCGGGGGAGTGAGTGCTCCAGTGTATAGGAGAGATGGCCAAGATAACTGTCGGGGGAGTGAGTGCTCCAGTGTATAGGAGAGATGGCCAAGATAACTGTCGGGGGAGTGAGTCCTCCTGTGTATAGGAGAGATGACAAAGATGGCTCTCAGGGGAGTGAGTGCTCCTGTGTATAGGAGAGATGGCCAAGATGGCTGTCAGGGGAGTGAGTGCTCCTGTGTATAGGAGAGATGACCAAGATGGCTGTCGGTGGAGTGAGTGCTCCTGTGTATAGGAGAGATGACCAAGATGGCTGTCGGTGGAGTGAGTGCTCCTGTGTATAGGAGAGATGGCCAAGATAACTGTCGGGGGAGTGAGTCCTCCTGTGTATAGGAGAGATGGCCAAGATAACTGTCGGGGGAGTGAGTCATCCTGTGTATAGGAGAGATGGCCAAGATAACTGTCGGTGGAGTGAGTGCTCCTGTGTATAGGAGAGATGGCCAAGATAACTGTCGGTGGAGTGAGTGCTCCTGTGTATAGGAGAGATGGCCAAGATAACTGTCGGGGGAGTGAGTGCTCCAGTGTATAGGAGAGATGACCAAGATGGCTGTCAGGGGAGTGAGTGCTCCAGTGTATAGGAGAGATGACCAAGATGGCTGTCAGGGGAGTGAGTCCTCCTGTGTATAGGAGAGATGGCCAAGATAACTGTCGGTGGAGTGAGTGCTCCTGTGTATAGGAGAGATGGCCAAGATAACTGTCGGGGGAGTGAGTGCTCCTGTGTATAGGAGAGATGGCCAAGATAACTGTCGGTGGAGTGAGTGCTCCAGTGTATAGGAGAGATGGCCAAGATAACTGTCGGGGGAGTGAGTCCTCCTGTGTATAGGAGAGATGACCAAGATGGCTGTCAGGGGAGTGAGTGCTCCAGTGTATAGGAGAGATGACCAAGATGGCTGTCAGGGGAGTGAGTCCTCCTGTGTATAGGAGAGATGGCCAAGATAACTGTCGGTGGAGTGAGTGCTCCTGTGTATAGGAGAGATGGCCAAGATAACTGTCGGGGGAGTGAGTGCTCCTGTGTATAGGAGAGATGACCAAGATAACTGTCGGGGGAGTGAGTGCTCCTGTGTATAGGAGAGATGGCCAAGATAACTGTCGGGGGAGTGAGTGCTCCTGTGTATAGGAGAGATGGCCAAGATAACTGTCGGGGGAGTGAGTGCTCCTGTGTATAGGAGAGATGGCCAAGATAACTGTCGGCGGAGTGAGTGCTCTTGTGTATAGGAGAGATGACCAAGATGGCTGTCAGGGGAGTGAGTGCTCCTGTGTATAGGAGAGATGGCCAAGATAACTGTCGGGGGAGTGAGTGCTCCTGTGTATAGGAGAGATGGCCAAGATAACTGTCGGTGGAGTGAGTGCTCCAGTGTATAGGAGAGATGGCCAAGATGGCTGTCAGGGGAGTGAGTGCTCCTGTGTATAGGAGAGATGACCAAGATGGCTGTCGGGGGAGTGAGTGCTCCTGTGTATGGTAGAGATGGCCAAGATAACTGTCGGTGGAGTGAGTGCTCCAGTGTATAGAAGAGATGACCAAGATAACTGTCGGTGGAGTGAGTGCTCTAGTGTATAGGAGAGATGGCCAAGATGGCTGTCGGGGGAGTGAGTGCTCCTGTGTATGGTAGAGATGGCCAAGATAACTGTCGGTGGAGTGAGTGCTCCAGTGTATAGGAGAGATGGCCAAGATGGCTGTCGGGGGAGTGAGTGCTCCAGTGTATAGAAGAGATGACCAAGATAACTGTCGGTGGAGTGAGTGCTCTAGTGTATAGGAGAGATGGCCAAGATGGCTGTCGGGGGAGTGAGTGCTCCTGTGTATGGTAGAGATGGTCAAGATAACTGTCGGTGGAGTGAGTGCTCCAGTGTATAGGAGACATGACCAAGATAACTGTCGGTGGAGTGAGTGCTCCAGTGTATAGGAGAGATGACCAAGATAACTGTCGGTGGAGTGAGTGCTCCAGTGTATAGGAGAGATGACCAAGATAACTGTCGGGGGAGTGAGTGCTCCTGTGTATAGGAGAGATGGCCAAGATAACTGTCGGGGGAGTGAGTGCTCCAGTGTATAGGAGAGATGGCCAAGATAACTGTCGGCGGAGTGAGTGCTCTTGTGTATAGGAGAGATGACCAAGATGGCTGTCAGGGGAGTGAGTGCTCCTGTGTATAGGAGAGATGGCCAAGATAACTGTCTGGGGAGTGAGTCCTCCTGTGTATAGGAGAGATGACCAAGATGGCTGTCAGGGGAGTGAGTGCTCCTGTGTATAGGAGAGATGGCCAAGATGGCTGTCAGGGGAGTGAGTGCTCCTGTGTATAGGAGAGATGGCCAAGATAACTGTCGGGGGAGTGAGTGCTCTTGTGTATAGGAGAGATGACCAAGATAACTGTCGGGGGAGTGAGTGCTCCTGTGTATAGGAGAGATGACCAAGATAACTGTCGGTGGAGTGAGTGCTCCTGTGTATAGGAGAGATGGCCAAGATAACTGTCGGGGGAGTGAGTGCTCCAGTGTATAGTAGAGATGGCCAAGATAACTGTCGGGGGAGTGAGTCCTCCAGTGTATAGGAGAGATGGCCAAGATAACTGTCGGGGGAGTGAGTGCTCTTGTGTATAGGAGAGATGGCCAAGATAACTGTCGGGGGAGTGAGTGCTCCAGTGTATAGGAGAGATGGCCAAGATAACTGTCGGTGGAGTGAGTCCTCCTGTGTATAGGAGAGATGGCCAAGATAACTGTCGGGGGAGTGAGTGCTCCTGTGTATAGGAGAGATGACCAAGATAACTGTCGGTGGAGTGAGTGCTCCAGTGTATAGGAGAGATGGCCAAGATAACTGTCGGGGGAGTGAGTGCTCCAGTGTATAGGAGAGATGGCCAAGATAACTGTCGGGGGAGTGAGTGCTCCAGTGTATAGTAGAGATGGCCAAGATAACTGTCGGGGGAGTGAGTGCTCCTGTGTATAGGAGAGATGACCAAGATAACTGTCGGGGGAGTGAGTGCTCCTGTGTATAGGAGAGATGGCCAAGATAACTGTCGGGGGAGTGAGTGCTCTTGTGTATAGGAGAGATGACCAAGATGGCTGTCAGGGGAGTGAGTGCTCTTGTGTATAGGAGAGATGACCAAGATAACTGTCGGGGGAGTGAGTGCTCCTGTGTATAGGAGAGATGACCAAGATAACTGTCGGGGGAGTGAGTGCTCCAGTGTATAGGAGAGATGGCCAAGATAACTGTCGGGGGAGTGAGTGCTCCTGTGTATAGGAGAGATGGCCAAGATGGCTGTCAGGGGAGTGAGTGCTCCTGTGTATAGGAGAGATGACCAAGATGGCTGTCAGGGGAGTGAGTCCTCCTGTGTATAGGAGAGATGGCCAAGATAACTGTCGGTGGAGTGAGTGCTCCTGTGTATAGGAGAGATGGCCAAGATAACTGTCGGGGGAGTGAGTGCTCCTGTGTATAGGAGAGATGGCCAAGATAACTGTCGGGGGAGTGAGTGCTCTTGTGTATAGGAGAGATGACCAAGATAACTGTCGGGGGAGTGAGTGCTCCTGTGTATAGGAGAGATGGCCAAGATAACTGTCGGGGGAGTGAGTGCTCCTGTGTATAGGAGAGATGGCCAAGATAACTGTCGGCGGAGTGAGTGCTCTTGTGTATAGGAGAGATGACCAAGATGGCTGTCAGGGGAGTGAGTGCTCTTGTGTATAGGAAAGATGGCCAAGATAACTGTCGGTGGAGTGAGTGCTCCAGTGTATAGGAGAGATGACCAAGATGGCTGTCGGGGGAGTGAGTGCTCCTGTGTATGGTAGAGATGGCCAAGATAACTGTCGGTGGAGTGAGTGCTCCAGTGTATAGAAGAGATGACCAAGATAACTGTCGGTGGAGTGAGTGCTCTAGTGTATAGGAGAGATGGCCAAGATGGCTGTCGGGGGAGTGAGTGCTCCTGTGTATGGTAGAGATGGCCAAGATAACTGTCGGTGGAGTGAGTGCTCCAGTGTATAGGAGAGATGGCCAAGATGGCTGTCGGGGGAGTGAGTGCTCCAGTGTATAGAAGAGATGACCAAGATAACTGTCGGTGGAGTGAGTGCTCTAGTGTATAGGAGAGATGGCCAAGATGGCTGTCGGGGGAGTGAGTGCTCCTGTGTATGGTAGAGATGGTCAAGATAACTGTCGGTGGAGTGAGTGCTCCAGTGTATAGGAGAGATGACCAAGATAACTGTCGGTGGAGTGAGTGCTCCTGTGTATAGGAGAGATGACCAAGATAACTGTCAGGGGAGTGAGTGCTCCAGTGTATAGGAGAGATGACCAAGATAACTGTCGGTGGAGTGAGTGCTCCAGTGTATAGGAGAGATGACCAAGATAACTGTCGGGGGAGTGAGTGCTCCTGTGTATAGGAGAGATGACCAAGATAACTGTCGGGGGAGTGAGTGCTCCTGTGTATAGGAGAGATGGCCAAGATAACTGTCGGGGGAGTGAGTGCTCCTGTGTATAGGAGAGATGGCCAAGATAACTGTCGGTGGAGTGAGTGCTCCTGTGTATAGGAGAGATGGCCAAGATGGCTGTCGGGGGAGTGAGTGCTCCTGTGTATAGGAGAGATGGCCAAGATGGCTGTCAGGGGAGTGAGTGCTCCAGAGATGACTTCCATCTGAACGATCAGCCAAAGCATTGTTCGGCTGACAGCCATCTAATGTGTATTGCTGCTTAAGAAGAGGACACACCAGAAACACAAAGCTGTAGAGGCCGCCACCTCCAGACACCGGGAGAAGAGACCTGTGCTGCCGCCGGGCGGCTTTCTGTGCGGCGAGCTCCTTACCTGAGCTGCTGATGGTGAGATCGTGAGTCCTGAAACCGTCCTGCACATGGGCCAGCGTCAGCTTGGTGTGGGCCAACAGCTGAAACTTGGGTCCCCTGAGATAGAAGCAGAAGACAATATAATGCAACCACAGACGGCATAGAGGAGACGACAACCCACTCAGTGAGTCATTATCCCACAGTATGGCCTGCGCATACAGCAGATGCCGCCAGTGGTACTCACGGGACACTGGGAGGGGGCAGCAGGATGGGGCTTCCTCCCCCGTTGTTGCAGCTACCATCCATGGCAGCTCGTAACCTGCGCCCAGAAGATCTCCCCAAGGAACTGCTCAGTCTTGTGGATAATCTCCGCGGGGTCCCCGAGAGTGAGAAGTCTTCATCCACCGCACAACTGTACAGCTGCAGGCTGAGCTCGAACCCGGGGTCCACGTCAGAGCTGGAGAGGAACCAACAGGTGGGTCATGCCACGTGAGGGAGGACCCCTGGATAGGGGTCTTCATAAGGGGCAAATCAGGAGGCGGCACTCACAAGACAATGGCATTCTCAAAGCAGATATCTGTGGCGGTGCGATCTACGAAGACCATCTCCGTGTCATACACCTCTCCCCGGATCTGCAGAGCACAGAACACGGCACAGCGGTGCAGCTCTGCACCAGGCGAGAGGAAGAAAAAAAAAATATGTGAACCCCTGTGGAACATCATGCGGGTGGTAGCGTCGTCTGCACACATACTTTGTAAACATTGTCTGTGGGCGTACGAAGTGAGTGCGCTTGTCGTGAACACATTCCTTGTATTTTGCTTGGATGCGCTCTTCTGCATATTTTGTAGTTGGCATGCTCATTGTGTTCTCTAGTGAGCGCCCTCTGCCGCGTGCTCTCTAGTGACCGCCCTCTGCCGCGTGTTCTCTAGTGACCGCCCTCTGCCGCGTGTTCTCTAGTGACCGCCCTCTGCCGCGTGCTCTCTAGTGACCGCCCTCTGCCGCGTGCTCTCTAGTGACCGCCCTCTGCCGCATGTTCTCTAGTGACCGCTCTCAGCCGCGTGTTCTCTAGTGACCGCCCTCTGCCTCGTGTTCTCTAGTGACCGCCCTCTGCCGCGTGCTCTCTAGTGACCGCCCTCTGCCGCGTGCTCTCTAGTGACCGCCCTCTGCCGCGTGTTCTCTAGTGACCGCCCTCTGCCGCGTGTTCTCTAGTGACCGCTCTCTGCCGCGTGTTCTCTAGTGACCGCCCTCTGCCGCGTGTTCTCTAGTGACCGCCCTCTGCCGCGTGTTCTCTAGTGACCGCCCTCTGCCGCGTGTTCTCTAGTGACCGCTCTCTGCCGCGTGTTCTCTAGTGACCGCCCTCTGCCGCGTGTTCTCTAGTGACCGCCCTCTGCCGCGTGCTCTCTAGTGACCGCCCTCTGCCGCGTGCTCTCTAGTGACCGCCCTCTGCCGCGTGCTCTCTAGTGACCGCCCTCTGCCGCGTGCTCTCTAGTGACCGCCCTCTGCCGCGTGTTCCCTAGTGACCGCTCTCTGCCGCGTGCTCTCTAGTGACCGCCCTCTGCCGCGTGCTCTCTAGTGACCGCCCTCTGCCGCGTGTTCTCTAGTGACCGCTCTCAGCCGCGTGTTCTCTAGTGACCGCTCTCTGCCGCGTGTTCTCTAGTGACTGCCCTCTGCCGCGTGTTCTCTAGTGACCGCCTTCTGCCGCGTGCTCTCTAGTGACCGCCCTCTGCCGCGTGTTCTCTAGTGAGCGCCCTCTGCTGCGTGCTCTCCAGTGAGCGCCCTCTGCCGCGTGCTCTCCAGTGAGCGCCCTCTGCCGCGTGCTCTCCAGTGAGCGCCCTCTGCCGCGTGCTCTCCAGTGAGCGCCCTCTGCCGCGTGCTCTCCAGTGAGCGCCCTCTGCCGCTTGTTCTCTAGTGACCGCCCTCTGCCGCGTGCTCTCCAGTGAGCGCTCTCTGCCGCGTGTTCTCTAGTGACCGCCCTCTGCCGCGTGCTCTGTAGTGAGCGCCCTCTGCCGCGTGCTCTCTACTGAGCGCCCTCTGCCGCGTGCTCTCTAGTGACCGCCCTCTGCCGCGTGCTCTCCAGTGACCGCCCTCTGCCGCGTGCTCTCCAGTGACCGCCCTCTGCCGCGTGCTCTCTAGTGACCGCCCTCTGCCGCGTGCTCTCCAGTGACCGCCCTCTGCCGCGTGCTCTCTAGTGACCGCCCTCTGCCGCGTGCTCTCCAGTGACCGCCCTCTGCCGCGTGTTCTCTACACTGTGTTCCAAATTATTATGCAAATAATATTTTCTCAGATTTTCCCACATTCCCTATATGAATTGCAGTCATTGTAATTTTCCAGTCTAATAACTATTCGAGGACAAGTGAAAGGTTTTTGTATAATCTGCCGATGATAACAGGATATTCTTAAAAAACTAAAAACTCAAACTGCACTCAAAATGCATGTTCCACATTATTCTGCACAGCAGAGTTTTCAACCTTTTCATTTTAATAGAGAACAAAAAAATGGTCATTTGTGAAATTCTAAGCATTAGCCGGTTATTACACACTGAAATCACACAGTTTACAACTCAAACCTTTATTCTAGGTGATGTTACATTTGCACATAGGACCCCTTGTTTGAAAGGAGCTTCTGAACTCTCTCGTCCATTGAATTTGTCAGGTTTTGGATGGTTTCTGCTTCAATTGTTTTGCATGAGGACAGAATACCCTCCCAGAGCTGTTGCTTAGATGTGAACTGCCTCCCGCCATCATAGACACTCCTTTTGATGATGCTCCAGAGGTTCTCAATGGGGTTGAGGTCAGGGGAGCATGGGGGTCACACCATAAGTTTGTCCCCTTTTCTGCCCATAGCAGCCAGAGATGCAGATGTGTTATGTGCCAACGGGAAGTTAGGGAGGTGAATAAGTGGCTAAAGAGTTGGTGCAAGGCAGAAGGGTTTGGGTTCATGGAGAACTGGGCCGACTTCGCAGTCGGCTACAGGCTCTACCGTAGGGACGGGCTGCACCTCAATGGGGAGGGTGCAGCGGTGCTGGGGAAGAAGATGGCTAATAGGTTGGAGGAGTTTTTAAACTACAGACGGGGGGTGGGGAAACCAAGGAAATAGGTGGGATGTGAGGCAAGCAAGGGGGAAGGGGAGAAGTGAATATAATGAGGGTGGAGTGGGGGGTGGGATAGTACAGTTAGATCGTTAGAGAAGAATAGGATGCTAAATAACCCCAAAGTTTTATCTTGCATGCTGACCAACGCAAGAAGCCTGACCAATAAGGCGGATGAGCTGCGGGCGCTTATATCGGAGGAGATGTATGACATCGTAGGTATAACAGAGACTTGGCTAGACGATAGCTACGACTGGGCGGTAAATTTATTAGATTATAGTTTATTTAGAAGGGACCGGAAACAGGGGAAAGGCGGAGGAGTCTGCTTATATGTAACGGAGAGTGGTGGTCATGGGGGATTCCCTGTTAAGAGGAACAGAGGCCGCTATCTGCAGACCAGACATAACCTCAAGAGAAATGTGCTGTCTTCCAGGAGCAAAAATTAAAGATGTGTCTGACAGGATATCAAGACTCTTCAGACCTACAGATCACTACCCATTCCTGCTAATACATGTGGGGACAAATGACACCGCAAGAAAGGACCTGGAAACCATCTGCAGTGACTTTGAAGACTTAGGCAAGAAAGTGAAAGAATTGGGAGCGCAGGTGGTCTTCTCATCCATCCTCCCAGTGGATGGCCATGGAACAATGAGGTGGAATAAGATTCTACAGGTGAACAACTGGCTACGTCGATGGTGCCGTCAACAAGGATTTGGATTTCTGGATCACGGAATGAATTACCTATACGATGGACTACTTGCTAGAGATGGGGTGCACCTTACGAAGACTGGAAAACATGTATTTGGAAGTCGCCTTGCTACACTCATCAGGAGAGCTTTATACCAGAACAATGTGGGAAGGGAAGCAAAAGGCCAGAAAAAGCCATACAGCTGACAAATACTATTGAGATCTCTGCTACTGGAAGTGGAAAGGAAGAACAAAGACAAAACAATTTAAATAATAAAAATATGGGAGGAAGAGAAACCAATCACAAACTAAAATGTTTTTATACAAATGCACAAAGCATGGGCAACAAACAAGGAGAATTGGAACTACTAATGCAGGAAAAGAAATATGATGTCATTGGAATCACTGAAACTTGGTGGGACGATACACATGATTGGAATACAAGGCTAAAAGGATACAACTTATTTGCAAGAAACAGACTTGATAAACGAGGAGGAGGTGTCGCATTGTATGTTAGAAAAGCGTATATCTGCACAGAGATTGAAGCTTCAGAGACTGGGAGTTCTGTGGGAACTGTTTGGGTAAGAATACAAGGAGAGAACAACAGAAAGGACACCATTGTAGGCATTTACTACAGGCCACCTGGGCAAGCTGAAGATATGGATGAACTCTTTATGTATCAAATGACCAAGTTCTCCAAAAAATATGACGTAGTGGTCCTGGGAGATTTCAACTATCCAGACATTTGTTGGGAATCTCTCTCAAGTAAAACTAACAGGTCAAGCAAATTCTTATCCTCTCTTGCTGACAACTTTATCTTCCAAAAGGTAGGGGAGAAAACAAGGGGATCTGCTACTTTGGATCTAATCCTTATAAACAGGGAGGAAATGGTTGAGGAGGTAAAGGTGGCTGGGACCCTAGGAGGCAGCGATCATGCTATTATAGAATTTTGGATAACTAGAGGAGGAAGACATGTGAAGACTCAGACTTCAAGGTTAGATTTTAGAAAGGCAGATTTTAAGAGACTCAGAAAGAGAATAGGAGGGATCCAATGGCTGGATGTCCTTAAGGACAAAAATGTCCAGGAAGAATGGGAAATTTTTAAAAATGAGATTCTCAAAGCACAATCGTTAACAATCCCGAAAAGTAGGAAGAATGGGAAGCATTTAAGGAAACCAGGATGGATGAACACAGAACTTAAACACATGCTAAAAAGAAAGAAAGAAATGTTTATTAAATGGAAAGAGGGAGGCATATCTAAAGAAGATTATAATGCAGTCTGCAGATCCTGCAGGGCACGTATCAGGTTAGCTAAAGCTGACAATGAATTAAGGCTTGCAAGAGATGTCAAAAGCAATAAAAAAGGATTTTGGGGGTATGTCAAAAGTAAAAGAAAAGTCAAAGATGCTATAGGATTTTTACAGGATGAAAATGGAGAAATGGTAAGAGAGGATGTTGAGAAGGCCGAACTTTTTAATTCCTATTTTGCATCTGTTTTCTCTCAGAAAGAAAATGTAACATCAACTGATCTTCACTGTCCTTTTAAAGGAATAGAGGAATCCAAGTTATCTGTAAACAGAAAGATTGTGAGGGAATATTTAGCTAACATAAATGAGTTCAAGTCTCCAGGTCCAGATGAATTACACCCCAGAGTACTGAAGGAGATCGTAGAAGAAATTTTAGAACCACTCTCCATAATCTTTGAAAATTCTTGGAGAACAGGAGAAGTCCCAGAAGACTGGAGAAGAGCAAATGTTGTTCCTATCTTCAAAAAGGGGAAGAAGGTGGACCCAGGGAACTATAGGCCGGTGAGTCTGACTTCTATACCAGGAAAGATCTTTGAACAAATTATTAAACAACATGTATGTAAGTACATGGATAAGAATGAAGTGATTAACCAGAGTCAGCATGGGTTTGTAACTAACAAGTCATGTCAGACTAACTTAATTTCCTTCTATGACAGAATCACTGACTGGGTGGATCAGGGAAATGCTGTAGATATAGTATATCTTGACTTCAGCAAAGCATTTGACAAAGTATCTCACACCATCCTTATTGAAAAAATGACCAAGTATGCAATGGACCAGGCAACTGTTAGGTGGATTCATAACTGGCTTAGTGATCGGACTCAAAGGGTGGTTGTAAATGGCTTCACATCCAGCTGGATGAATGTCTCAAGTGGGGTACCACAGGGCTCCGTCCTGGGACCTGTATTGTTCAACATCTTTATCAATGATTTAGATGAAGGAATTGAGGGTAAACTGATTAAATTTGCTGATGACACAAAGCTAGGAGGGATAGCTAATACTAGAGAAGAGAGAGAGAGGATTCAAAAAGACCTAAATAAACTGGAGCAGTGGGCAGCAACCAACAGAATGGTTTTTAACAGGGAAAAATGCAAAGTACTACATCTGGGCAATAAAAATGAAAAAAGCATATACAGAATGGGAGGAATAGAGCTAAGCAACAGTACATGTGAAAAAGACTTAGGTATACTAATAGATCATAGACTGAACATGAGTCAACAGTGTGATGCAGCAGCTAAAAAGGCAAATACAATTCTGGGATGTATTAACAGAAGCATACAGTCTAGATCACGTGAAGTCATTATCGGTCTTTACTCCTCTTTGGTCAGACCTCATCTGGAATACTGTGTACAGTTTTGGGCACCACATTTTAAAAAAGACATAGACAAACTGGAGCAAGTTCAGAGAAGAGCGACCAGAATGGTGACTGGTCTGCAAACCATGTCCTATGAGGAACGGTTACAGGATTTGGGAATGTTTAGCTTGCTAAAAAGAAGACTGAGAGGAGACTTAATAGCTGTCTACAAATATGTCAAGGGCTGTCACATTGTAGAAGGATCATCTTTATTATCATTTGCACAAGGAAAGACTAGAAGCAATGGGATGAAACTAAATGGGAGGAGACACAGATTAGATATTAGAAAAAACTTTTTGACAGTTAGGGTGATTAATGAGTGGAACAGGCGGCCACGAGAGGTGGTGAGTTCCCCTTCAATGGACGTCTTCAAACAGAGACTGGACAGACATCTGTCTGAGATGATCTAGTGAATCCTGCTTTGAGCAGGGGGTTGGACCAGATGACCCAGGAGGTCCCTTCCAACTCTACCATTCTATGATTCTATGATTCTATGTAAAGTCATGTCTAAAACCCAGACTAAGGGAAGATATAGGAGAGGGAGAAGAGGGGGTCGAGTCCATGTGGGTAGAGATAGAGGGAACTAAAAATAATAATAAAATATTACTGGGGGTCTGCTATAAGCCACCCAATATAACAGAGGAGAATGAGAAACTGCTATTAGGACAAATAGACAAAGTAGCAAAACATAATGAAGTGATTGTAATGGGGGATTTCAACTACCCGGATATTGACTGGGAAACAGAAACCTGTAGATCTCAGAAAGGAAAAAGGTTCTTGACAAATATTAAGGATAATTATCTCTCCCAACTAGTGCAGGAACCAACGAGAGGGAAGGCCGTGTTGGACTTAATATTGACTAATAGGCCTGATAGAATAACTGAGGTACAGATAGGGGGGCACCTAGGTAATAGCGACCATAATATTATCGACTTCAAAATGCCCTTCAGTAGGGTTATCAATAAGGGAACAACTAAAACATTAAACTTTAGGAGGGCGAAGTTTGATCAGCTGAAAGAAAACCTTCAACTTATAGACTGGGACAAAGTTCTTAATCAAAGGAATACGAATAGTAAATGGGAAACCTTCAAAAGAATTCTGAATACTCAGTGCGAGAGGTATATACCGTATGGGAATAAAAGGGCCCGAAATAAGAGGAAACCAATATGGTTGAACAAGAACGTAAAAGGGGCGTTAAATAGCAAAAAAGAGGCATTCAAGAGATTAAAACAGGAAAACAGTAAGGAGGCACTAATGTGTTACAAGGAAAAAACGAGAACCTGCAAAAAACAAAATAAAAATAGCGAAGGAGGAAACAGAGAGACGTATTGCTAGGGAAAGTAGATCAAATCCCAAACTGTTCTTTACGTATATAAATAGTAAAAGGATTAAATCGGATAATATTGGACCGATAAAAAGTGATGAAGGCAAAATCATAGAGAAAGAGGAGGATAAAGCTAATCTATTAAATAATTTTTTTTCGACAACTTTCACAAAGGAAAAAGAACTAACAGGCGAAATGAGAAGTGACAAGCTTAATCCTCCACTAAGTATGACTAATCTAACCCAAGCTGGGGTACAGAAACGCCTCAGTAACATTAAAATAATCACCAGGACCTGATGGCATACACCCACGGGTACTAAGGGAACTAAGTCATGTGATAGACAGACCGTTATATCTTATATTTAAGGACTCTGTTGAGACTGGGTCTGTGCCACTTGATTAGCGACAGGCGAATGTAGAGCCAATATTCAAAAAGGGAGCGAAAAGTGACGCCGGAAACTATCGGCTGGTGAGTCTGACGTCCGTTGTGGGCAACATTTTTGAAGGCTTTATTAATGAGGCAATTACGGAGCATCTTGATGCTAATAATCTATTAACCCCGAACCAACATGGATTCATGAGGAATCGCTCCTGCCAAACAAACCTGATTGACTTCTACGAGGAGGTTAGCTCTCGAGTAGATCAGGGGGAACCAGTGGATGTCGTGTATCTCGACTTCTCAAAAGCGTTCGATAGCGTGCCACATAATAGGTTGGTATACAAAATGAGAATGATGGGGCTGGGGGAAAATGTCTGCAAGTGGGTAGCTAACTGGCTAAAGGATAGAAGGCCGAGGGTGGTTATAAATGGAATATACTCAGATTGGGTAAGCGTCACTAGTGGGGTACCACAGGGGTCTGTACTAGGCCCAATGTTATTTAATATCTTTATTAACGACATAGTCAACGGGATAAATAGTAAAATATCAATATTTGCAGATGACACAAAGTTATGTAAAACAATTAATACAAAAGAGGACAGTGCAGACCTACAGAGGGATCTGGATAAGCTGGGTAGGTGGAGCATTAAATGGCAAATGAGGTTTAATGAGTAGAAATGTAAGGTCATACATATGGGAAGGAAAAATGGAAGTCACCAGTACTCACTGAATGGGAAATCATTGGGGAATTCAGAGATGGAGAAGGACTTGGGCATCTTGATTGATAGCAAACTAAATTGGAGTGCCCAAAGTCAGGCCGCTGCTGTAAGGGCAAACAGGGTAATGGGATGTATCAGAAGAGGTATAGCTGCAAAGGAGGAGAACATTGTTCTTCCACTGTACAAAGCACTGGTCAGACCACACTTGGAATACTGTGCTCAGTTATGGGCCCCAATATATAGAAAGGATAGAAATGAGCTTGAAAAGGTACAAAGGAGGGCAACAAAATTAATAAAGGGAATGGAGGGACTGCAATACCCAGAGAGGTTGGCAAAACTAGGACTATTCAGCCTGGAAAAGAGAAGGTTGAGGGGGGACATAATAAATGTGTACAAATATGTTAGGGGACAGTATAGAGACCTTGCCAGGGATTTGTTCAAAAGGAGGGATATTACGGTAACAAGAGGGCATTCACTAAGACTGGAAGAGAAAAGGTTTCAGCACCAGCATAGGAAGGGGTTCTTTACGGTAAGAGCAGTGAGAATATGGAATTCACTGAGTGAGGAGACGGTAATGTCAGATTCACTACACCAGTTCAAGCGGGGACTGGATGCATTTCTAGATACCAGGCAGATTTCAGCGTATACTTAAAAATAGAATAAAATAGTAGGTTGATACAGGGATTTATTCTGACTGCTGGTTTCAGAGTCGGGAGGGAATTTTTCCTCAGGTGAAGATTGGCCAAATCATTTGGGGTTTTTGCCTCCTCTGGATCAACTTTAGCAATTACAGAACTAACAGGTCGAACTTGATGGACGCAAGTCTTTATTCGGCTTTACAAACTATGTACTATGTATGTGCAGCATGAGACGGGGCATTATCATGCATGAAAATGATCTTGCTGTGGAATACACGGTTCTTCTTCTTGAACCATGGAAGGAAGTGCTGTTTGAGAAAATCCACATACATTATGGAGTTCATCTTTACCCCTTCAGGGATCCTAAAAGGGCCGACAATCTCTCTCCCCATGATTCCAGCCCAAAACATTACTCCACCTCCTCCTTGTTAGTGCCGTAGCCGAGTTTGCATGGGGTGTCCATCAACCAGCCATCCTCCACTCCATCCATCTGGACCATCGAGATCATTTCATGCATGATAATGCACCATCTCATGCTGCACATAACACATCTGCAACTCTGGCTGCTATGGGCATAAAAGGGGACAAACTTATGGTGTGACCCCCATGCTCCCCTGACCTCAACCCCATTGAGAACCTCTGGAGCATCATCAAAAGGAGTGTCTATGATGGCGGGAGGCAGTTCACATCTAAGCAACAGCTCTGGGAGGGTATTCTGTCCTCATGCAAAACAATTGAAGCAGAAACCATCCAAAACCTGACAAATTCAATGGACGAGAGAGTTCAGAAGCTCCTTTCCAACAAGGGGTCCTATGTGCAAATGTAACATCACCTAGAATAAAGGTTTGAGTTGTAAACTGTTTGGTTTCAGTGTGTAATAACCGGCTAATGCTTAGAATTTCACAAATGACCATTTTTTTGTTCTCTATTAAAATGAAAAGGTTGAAAACTCTGCTGTGCAGAATAATGTGGAACATGCATTTTGAGTGCATTTTGAGTGTTTTATTGTTTTAAGAATCTCCTGTTATCATCGGCAGATTGTACAAAAACATTTCAATTGTACTCTAATAGTTATTTGACTGGAAAGTTACAATGACTGCAATTCATATAGGGAATCTGGGAAAATCTGAGAAAATATTATTTGCATAATAATTTGGAACACAGTGTAGTGACCGCCCTCTGCCGCGTGCTCTCTAGTGAGCGCCCTCTGCCGCGTGCTCTCTAGTGAGCGCCCTCTGCCGCGTGTTCTCTAGTGACCGCCCTCTGCCGCGTGCTCTCTAGTGAGCGCCCTCTGCCGCGTGCTCTCTAGTGAGCGCCCTCTGCCGCGTGCTCTCTAGTGAGCGCCCTCTGCCGCGTGCTCTCTAGTGAGCGCCCTCTGCCGCGTGCTCTCTAGTGAGCGCCCTCTGCCGCGTGTTCTTTAGTGAGCGCCCTCTGCCGCGTGCTCTCTAGTGAGCGCCCTCTGCCGCGTGCTCTCTAGTGACCGCCCTCTGCCGCGTGTTCTCTAGTGAGCTCCCTCTGCCGCGTGTTCTCTAGTGAGCGCCCTCTGCCGCGTGTTCTCTAGTGAGCGCCCTCTGCCGCGTGTTCTCTAGTGAGTGCCCTCTGCCACGAGTTCTCTAGTGACCGCCCTCTGCCGCGTGTTCTCTAGTGACCGCCCTCTGCTGCGTGTTCTCTAGTGACTGCCCTCTGCTGCGTGTTCTCTAGTGACCGCCCTCTGCTGCGTGTTCTCTAGTGACCGCCCTCTGCTGCGTGTTCTCTAGTGACCGCCCTCTGCTGCGTGTTCTCTAGTGTGCGCTCTGATGTCTATTTCTTACACATTCCTCACATGTATTAAAACTGTCAATCAGTTGCAAATCATGGGGAGCGATTCAACCATATCACCGAGCAGCTGTAAATACTCGGTGCTCGCCCGAGCATACTCACCGAAAGGGTTAATAGAACATACTCGCTCAACACTAGTAACCAGGTATTAATCACTGGTAACAATCGAGCTACGTATCCTGCGTTCTCCATAGCTCCCAGCCCCCAGATTACGCCAGTATTAGAGTGGGGACCCCGCTATGTGGGCTCAGCACTACGAGCCGTTGTTCTGTGAGAACAGCGTTCCTGGCGGAGCCCCCCGGGCACACTTGTTACCTGTCGTGTGTCTCGGATGTGAAGGAGGTGACCAAGGGGTCTGTACTCACCACCCTTATTCTTAAAGTATTCACTGTCCTTCCACATGAGGGGGATCCGCAAATCTGAGAGAACAAGTAAGAAAGATGGCCGCTGATAAAGCTACAGAGCAGCTCCCACTAGAGGCAGGAATCATGTCACCCCACACACAACCCACTGACATTACCATAGATCCCCCTCCACACACATTACCACAGATCCCCCCACAGACATTACCACACATCCCCCCACAGACATTACCACAGATCCCCCCCCACAGACATTACCACACATCCCCCCCCACAGACATCACCACACATCCCCCCACACAGACATTACCACACATCCCCCCACACAGACATTACCACACATCCCCCCACACAGACATTACCACACATCCCCCCACACAGACATTACCACACATCCCCCCCCACAGACATTACCACACATCCCCCCCCACAGACATTACCACACATCCCCCCCACAGACATTACCACACATCCCCCCCCACAGACATTACCACACATCCCCCCCCACAGACATTACCACACATCCCCCCCACAGACATTACCACACATCCCCCCCACAGACATTACCACACATCCCCCCCCACAGACATTACCACACATCCCCCCCCACAGACATTACCACACATCCCCCCCCACAGACATTACCACACATCCCCCCCACAGACATTACCACACATCCCCCCCACAGACACAACCACACATCCCCCCCCACAGACATTACCACACATCCCCCCCACAGACACAACCACACATCCCCCCCCACAGACATTACCACACATCCCCCCCACAGACATTACCACACATCCCCCCCACAGACACAACCACACATCCCCCCCCACAGACATTACCACACATCCCCCCCCACAGACACAACCACACATCCCCCCCCACAGACACAACCACACATCCCCCCCACAGACATTACCACACATCCCCCCACAGACATTACCACAGATCCCCCCACAGACATTACCACACATCCCCCCCACAGACATTACCACACATCCCCCCCACAGACATTACCACACATCCCCCCACACACATTACCACACATCCCCCCACAGACACGTAACCGTCCCCAATATCCATATACCCACCTGACACTGACAGCTTTCCCTTACAGGGAACACGATCGTCCACAAAACCCCCGATAGAAGGTCTGAAAAGTACAAAACCATAAACGTAAAGATCCCGGAGACACCCCCTGTAATACTATATATACTGGAGGCCCGGCCTCCATATACACAACTGAGGAGACGAGGTCACACAGATCACACACCCCGGCCTCACACTGTATACATTACTGGAGGCCCAGCCTCCATATACACTACTGAGGAGACGAGGTCACACAGATCACACACCCCGGCCTCACACTGTATACATTACTGGAGGCCCGGCCTCCATATACACTACTGAGGAGACGAGGTCACACAGATCACACACCCCGGCCTCACACTGTATACATTACTGGAGGCCCGGCCTCCATATACACTACTGAGGAGACGAGGTCACACAGATCACACACCCCGGCCTCACACTGTATACATTACTGGAGGCCCGGCCTCCATATACACAACTGAGGAGACGAGGTCACACAGATCACACACCCCGGCCTCACACTGTATACATTACTGGAGGCCCGGCCTCCATATACACAACTGAGGAGACAAGGTCACACAGATCACACACCCCGGCCTCACACTGTATACATTACTGGAGGCCCGGCCTCCATATACACAACTGAGGAGACGAGGTCACACAGATCACACACCCCGGCCTCACACTGTATACATTACTGGAGGCCCGGCCTCCATATACACAACTGAGGAGACTAGGTCACACAGATCACACACCCCGGCCTCACACTGTATACATTACTGGAGGCCCGGCCTCCATATACACTACTGAGGAGACGAGGTCACACAGATCACACACCCCGGCCTCACACTGTATACATTACTGGAGGCCCGGCCTCCATATACACAACTGAGGAGACTAGGTCACACAGATCACACACCCCGGCCTCACACTGTATACATTACTGGAGGCCCGGCCTCCATATACACAACTGAGGAGACGAGGTCACACAGATCACACACCCCGGCCTCACACTGTATACATTACTGGAGGCCCGGCCTCCATATACACTACTGAGGAGACGAGGTCACACAGATCACACACCCCGGCCTCACACTGTATACATTACTGGAGGCCCAGCCTCCATATACACTACTGAGGAGACGAGGTCACACAGATCACACACCCCGGCCTCACACTGTATACATTACTGGAGGCCCGGCCTCCATATACACAACTGAGGAGACGAGGTCACACAGATCACACACCCCGGCCTCACACTGTATACATTACTGGAGGCCCGGCCTCCATATACACTACTGAGGAGACTAGGTCACACAGATCACACACCCCGGCCTCACACTGTATACATTACTGGAGGCCCGGCCTCCATATACACAACTGAGGAGACGAGGTCACACAGATCACACACCCCGGCCTCACACTGTATACATTACTGGAGGCCCGGCCTCCATATACACTACTGAGGAGACGAGGTCACACAGATCACACACCCCGGCCTCACACTGTATACATTACTGGAGGCCCGGCCTCCATATACACAACTGAGGAGACTAGGTCACACAGATCACACACCCCGGCCTCACACTGTATACATTACTGGAGGCCCGGCCTCCATATACACAACTGAGGAGACGAGGTCACACAGATCACATACCCCGGCCTCACACTGTATACATTACTGGAGGCCCAGCCTCCATATACACTACTGAGGAGACGAGGTCACACAGATCACACACCCCGGCCTCACACTGTATACATTACTGGAGGCCCGGCCTCCATATACACAACTGAGGAGACTAGGTCACACAGATCACACACCCCGGCCTCACACTGTATACATTACTGGAGGCCCGGCCTCCATATACACTACTGAGGAGACTAGGTCACACAGATCACACACCCCGGCCTCACACTGTATACATTACTGGAGGCCCGGCCTCCATATACACAACTGAGGAGACGAGGTCACACAGATCACACACCCCGGCCTCACACTGTATACATTACTGGAGGCCCGGCCTCCATATACACTACTGAGGAGACGAGGTCACACAGATCACACACCCCGGCCTCACACTGTATACATTACTGGAGGCCCGGCCTCCATATACACAACTGAGGAGACGAGGTCACACAGATCACACACCCCGGCCTCACACTGTATACATTACTGGAGGCCCGGCCTCCATATACACAACTGAGGAGACGAGGTCACACAGATCACACACCCCGGCCTCACACTGTATACATTACTGGAGGCCCGGCCTCCATATACACAACTGAGGAGACGAGGTCACACAGATCACATACCCCGGCCTCACACTGTATACATTACTGGAGGCCCGGCCTCCACATACACCACTGAGGAGACTAGGTCACACAGATCACACACCCCGGCCTCACACTGTATACATTACTGGAGGCCCGGCCTCCATATACACTACTGAGGAGACGAGGTCACACAGATCACATACCCCGGCCTCACACTGTATACATTACTGGAGGCCCGGCCTCCATATACACAACTGAGGAGACGAGGTCACACAGATCACATACCCCGGCCTCACACTGTATACATTACTGGAGGCCCGGCCTCCATATACACTACTGAGGAGACGAGGTCACACAGATCACATACCCCGGCCTCACACTGTATACATTACTGGAGGCCCAGCCTCCATATACACAACTGAGGAGACGAGGTCACACAGATCACATACCCCGGCCTCACACTGTATACATTACTGGAGGCCCAGCCTCCATATACACAACTGAGGAGACGAGGTCACACAGATCACACACCCCGGCCTCACACTGTATATATTACTGGAGGCCCGGCCTCCATATACACAACTGAGGAGACTAGGTCACACAGATCACACACCCCGGCCTCACACTGTATACATTACTGGAGGCCCGGCCTCCACATACACCACTGAGGAGACTAGGTCACACAGATCACATACCCCGGCCTCACACTGTATATATTACTGGAGGCCCGGCCTCCATATACACAACTGAGGAGACTAGGTCACACAGATCACACACCCCGGCCTCACACTGTATACATTACTGGAGGCCCGGCCTCCACATACACCACTGAGGAGACTAGGTCACACAGATCACATACCCCGGCCTCACACTGTATATATTACTGGAGGCCCGGCCTCCATATACACTACTGAGGAGACGAGGTCACACAGATCACACACCCCGGCCTCACACTGTATATATTACTGGAGGCCCGGCCTCCATATACACAACTGAGGAGACTAGGTCACACAGATCACACACCCCGGCCTCACACTGTATACATTACTGGAGGCCCGGCCTCCACATACACCACTGAGGAGACTAGGTCACACAGATCACGCACCCCGGCCTCACACTGTATACATTACTGGAGGCCCGGCCTCCACATACACCACTGAGGAGACTAGGTCACACAGATCACATACCCCGGCCTCACACTGTATATATTACTGGAGGCCCGGCCTCCATATACACTACTGAGGAGACGAGGTCACACAGATCACACACCCCGGCCTCACACTGTATATATTACTGGAGGCCCGGCCTCCATATACACAACTGAGGAGACTAGGTCACACAGATCACGCACCCCGGCCTCACACTGTATATATTACTGGAGGTCCGGCCTCCATATACACAACTGAGGAGACTAGGTCACACAGATCACGCACCCCGGCCTCACACTGTATACATTACTGGAGGCCCGGCCTCCACATACACCACTGAGGAGACTAGGTCACACAGATCACATACCCCGGCCTCACACTGTATATATTACTGGAGGCCCGGCCTCCATATACACTACTGAGGAGACGAGGTCACACAGATCACACACCCCGGCCTCACACTGTATATATTACTGGAGGCCCGGCCTCCATATACACAACTGAGGAGACTAGGTCACACAGATCACATACCCCGGCCTCACACTGTATATATTACTGGAGGCCCGGCCTCCATATACACTACTGAGGAGACGAGGTCACACAGATCACACACCCCGGCCTCACACTGTATATATTACTGGAGGTCCGGCCTCCATATACACAACTGAGGAGACTAGGTCACACAGATCACACACCCCGGCCTCACACTGTATACATTACTGGAGGCCCGGCCTCCACATACACCACTGAGGAGACTAGGTCACACAGATCACATACCCCGGCCTCACACTGTATATATTACTGGAGGCCCGGCCTCCATATACACTACTGAGGAGACGAGGTCACACAGATCACACACCCCGGCCTCACACTGTATATATTACTGGAGGCCCGGCCTCCATATACACAACTGAGGAGACTAGGTCACACAGATCACATACCCCGGCCTCACACTGTATATATTACTGGAGGCCCGACCTCCACATACAGTCATGGCCGAACGTGTTAGCAGCCTTGAAATTGTTCCAGAACATGAATATTTCTCCAAGACAATTATTGCACTTACACACATTTTGTTACCCAGGTTTATTTCCTTTTTGTTTATTGGAATGTCAGGACGACGCTGGCGAGATCACACAGAATCCCACCGCTGCCACCAATTTGTCAGGGATTCACAGGATCCTGATTACTCACAGAGACCACCCACTGTGATCTTTGGAACGAACAGATCTCTGCTGCCTCCTATCGTCCAGACAATTGCATGATTGGCCGACGATCTACTGAAGGGGATCGCAGGCTGTTCTCACTAATTAGTATCGGAAAGCTAGCAGTGAGTGTATGGCGTATACACCTCCGGTTTACAAAGCATGGAATATGTTTGTATATTACCATATGATCCCTGCCAACTTCACAATAACCCAAGAAAGATTATTAGCTGCCACCACCAATCTGTTTCCAGCCGATTGGACGTCTTATATAGCGTGTGGCTTCAGGCGAGGCACGATTACAGAACAGAAGAAACAGAATTATTACATTTTATATTTAATCCAAAGGGAAGCAGTGTTTGTAAAATCTTTTGTATATTTTGTCATAAAGGAGACAAAACAATACAGCATATCCAGTCACAGAAAATAAAAGGGATTAACAGAAGAACTTACTATACCGATCGCAGGGACGATTCAGTTTAGCCGAAGGAGAGAACTTCGATTGGCCGTTTCAGTGAACGGGGTCTCTGCATACACGAAAAATGTATCTCTCAGCATGAACGCAGATCATCATTCAGCTTGATCTTTTATGTCGAATTGGGCCCCGCCTACACACTCCCCTTTGACAACTTCACGTGGGCCGGTTTGGGTTGGTCTCAGCCCTTCATGATTTTATGAAATCCACAATTCATGCGATAACTCCTCGCTGGATTATCGCAGCCGTTGGCGAATGCCGCCATATTTTTTATTGGGATTTTATCTTTCCTTAAAGATCAAACATGACATGGCTGCTGTCAGTTATCTCAGCATTGTTAAGTTACAGCTCACTGGCAGGGCTCACAGATATGAAAAAATATGCATACTGTTCCCCAATTAGCCCTACCACTAAAAATATATGTCTTATCACAATCGGAGTTATAGGAATTCCGCTATTCTATATTTTCTTTCGGTGTCTCCATGTCTGGCAGACGTCTAGGGATGAAAGGAATGTGCAAATGTGAAGGACCATGCTAATCTAATGAGTGTTATAGGAAACATCTCGTTAAGCATCAAAGGGAATCTATCTCTTTCAATCTGTCTGTACAAAATTCACATCCTCATTCAGTTCCTGGCCTATATGTTAAACTGTGTCTGTTCGTCACACATGTCTCTATTACTTGTCAAGGATATGGTTCTTTGTCTACAATATACATCTCCCTAGTCTTTCTGCTACCAGGAGCTCTCTTTTGCATGGTAATTAACCTGCATAATTAAGATTGTGGCTTCTTGTGTACACTCCCATTTTACATAGGAAATAGCAATGTAAAAGCTGCTTCTATCCTTACTGCAAATGGGATAAGGGAGGGGGGAGATTGGTTTGGTGAGAGGGATTTCAGAGATTTTTATTATTTTCTATGACATGGAACAACACAAAAAAAGAGGAAAAAAAGGCAAATTGGACATAATTTTACATAAAACCCCAAAAATGGGCCGGACAAATTATTGTCACCTTTCCAAAATTGTGTGTAAACAACTTTGTTTCAAGCATGTGATGCTGGTTCAAACTCAGCTGTAGCAAGTAACAGGTGTGGGCAATATGAAAATCACACCTGAAACCAGATAAAAAGGGGAGAAGTTGACTTCATCTTCTCATTATGTGTCTGTGTGCCACACTAAGCATGGAGAATAGAAAGAGGAGGAGAGAACTGTCTGAGGACTTGAGAACCAAAATGTAAAAAAAAAAACAACACTCTCAAGGTTACAAGTCCATCTCCAGAGATCTTGATGAGAACAAGATAGAGCTTTTTGGTAAAGCACATCATTCTACCATTTACCGCAAACGGGATGAGGCCTACAAAGAAAATAACACTGTACCTACAGTCAAATATGGTGGAGGGTCACAGATCTTTTGGGGTTGTTTTGCTGCCTCTGGCACTGGGGGCCTTGACTGTGTGAAAAGCATCATGAAATCTGAAGATTACCAAAGGATTTTGGGTGGCAATGTAGTGCCCAGTGTCAGAAAGCTGGGTTTGCATCCTAGGTCATGAGTCTTGCAGCAGGACAATGACCCCAAACATACTTCAAGAAGCCCCCAGAAATGGATGTAATCAAAGCGCTGGAGAGTTCTGAAGTGGCAGCAATGAGTCCTGTTCTAAATCCCATTGATCACCTGTGGAGACAGGGGCAGACATATGGCGGGTGCAGCTGCATCGGGGCACGGAGGTGAACGGGGACCCGCCGCTGCCACCAAAGACTACTTCAGCTGTCTGTGAGTCCGAGTATGCACATTCAGCTGAAATGTATTGTGGTGCAGGGAACCCACCGGCTCTCTGCACCGCAATACACGCCGCCAGAAATCAGAGGTCAGCCGCTGACGTCGGCGTGCCCGTGACTGGGGGCGCATTGCAGTGACATCATGCACCATGCCGTGGACGCCTAAGTCAGCTGCCGCCTCCCGCACCAGCTGTAGAGGAGGACCTCGCGCGGTGTGGGAGCGGTGGAAGGTGAGTAGTATCATTTGTTTTTAATGTATTACAAAACAGAGCACATTATACCTGGATGGGTGACATATATACGAGGATGGGGCACATATACATGCCCCCCATCCTGGTATAATGTGCCCCATCCAGGTATATATGAGCCCCATCCTTATATATATATATATATATATATATACAGTACAGACCAAAGTTTGGACACACCTTCTCATTTAAAGATTTTTCTGTATTTTCATGACTATGAAAATTGTACATTCACACTGAAGGCATCAAAACTATGAATTACCACATGTGGAATTATATACTTAGCAAAAAAGTGTGAAAGAACTGAAAATATGTCTTATATTCAAGGTTCTTCAAAGTAGCCACCTTTTGCTTTGATGACTGCTTTGCACACTCTTGGCATTCTCTTGATGACCTTCAAGAGGTAGTCACCGGAAATGGTCTTCACTTCACAGGTGTGCCCTGTCAGGTTTAATAAGTGGGATTTCTTGCCTTATAAATGGGGTTGGGACCATCAGTTGTGTTGTGCAGAAGTCAGATGGATACTCAGCTGATAGTCCTACTGAATAGACTGTTAGCTGCTTTTTTCTTGCCATAATACAAATTCTAAGTAAAGAAAAACGAGTGGCCATCATTACTTTAAGAAATGAAGGTCAGTCAGTGCGAAAAATTGGGAAAACTTTGAAAGTGTCCCCAAGTGCAGTTGCAAAAACCATCAAGCGCTACAAAGAAACTGGCTCACATGAGGAATGCCCCCGGAAAGGAAGACCAAGAGTCACCTCTGCTTCTGAGGATAAGTTTATCCGAGTCACCAGCCTCAGAAATCGCAGGTTAACAGCAGCTCAGATTAGAGACCAGGTCAATGCCACACAGAGTTCTAGCAACAGACACATCTCTTCAACAACTGTTAAGAGGAGACTTTGTGCAGCAGGTCTTCATGGTAAAATAGCTGATAGGAAACCACTGCTAAGGACAGGCAACAAGAAGAAGAGACAAGTTTTGGCTAAAGAATACAAGGAATGGACATTAGACCAGTGGAAGTCTGTGCTTTCCTCTGATGAGTCCAAATTTGAGATCTTTGGTTCCAACCACCGTGTCTCTGTGCGACGCAGAAAAGGTGAACGGATGGACTCTACATGCCTGGTTCCCACCGTGAAGCATGGAGGAGGAGGTGTGATGGTGTGGGGGGGCTTTGCTGGTGACACTGTTGGGGATTTATTCAAAACTGAAGGCATATTGAACCAGCATGGCTACCACAGCATCTTGCAGCGGCATGCTATTCCATCCGGTTTTCGTTTAGTTGGACCATCATTTATTTTTCAACAGGACAATGACCCCAAACACTCTTCCAGGCTGTGTAAGGGTTATGTGACCAAGAAGGAGAGTGATGGGGGGCTACTATAGATGACGTGGCCTCCACAGTCACCAGACCTGAACCCAATCGAGATGGTTTGGGGTGAGCTGGACCGCAGAGTGAAGGCAAAAGGGCCAACAAGTGCTAAGCATCTCTGGGAACTCCTTCAAGATTGTTGGAAGACCATTTCCGGTGACTACCTCTTGAAGCTCATCAAGAGAATGCCAAGAGTGTGCAAAGCAGTCATCAAAGCAAAAGGTGGCTACTGTGAAGAACCTAGAATATAAGACATATTTTCAGTTGTTTCACACTTTTTTGTTAAGTATATAATTCCACATGTGGTAATTCATAGTTTTGATGCCTTCAGTGTGAATGTACAATTTTCATAGTCAAGCAAATACAGAAAAATCTTTAAATGAGAAGGTGTGTCCAAACTTTTGGTCTGTACTGTATATATATATATATATATAATGTCACCCATCCAGGTATATATGTGCTTCATCCAGGTATATACCAGAATGGGGGACATATAATATGTCCCCAGCGTGTATAATGTGCCCCATCCTGGTATAATGTGCCCTATCCTGATATATATATATATATATATATATATATATATATATATATATACATATATATATACACACACATATTATACCAGGAAGGAGGCCAGGTTGGGAAACATTATCCCAGGTAGGGGCTCAGTATGAGGGACATTATTACTGGCAGGGCCGGCTCCAGGTTTTTCTGGGCCCCGGGCGAAAGAGTCTCAGTGGCCCCTTTAACACATACCACGATTCATGATGCACAGATACCACAGAGAAATATATATATATATATATATAGTACAATGCAAAGATGTCACTTCATGAGTGATATCTATTGTAAATTCCACAATAGCTCAGAAACCGGTGAATCGCTCCACACAGAATAGTGGCCCCCATATAAGGCTCCATACGGAATACTGGTCCCCATATAACGCCCATACGGAATACTGGCCCCCATATAACGCTTCATACGGAATACTGGCCCCCATATAAGGCCCCATACGGAATACTTGCCCCCATATAAGGCCCCATACGGAATACTGGCCCCCATATAAGACCCCATACGGAATACTGGCCCCCATATAAGACCCCATACGGAATACTGGCCCCCATATAAGGCCCCATACGGAATACTGGCCCCCATATAAGGCCCCATACGGAATACTGGCCCCCATATAAGACCCCATACGGAATACTGGCCCCCATATAAGACCCCATACGGAATACTGGCCCCCATATAAGACCCCATACAGAATACTGGCCCCCATATAAGGCCCCATACGGAATACTGACCCCCATATAAGGCTCCATGCGGAATACTGACCCCCATATAAGGCTCCATGCGGAATACTGACCCCCATATAAGGCTCCATGCGGAATACTGACCCCCATATAAGGCTCCATGCGGAATACTGACCCCCATATAAGGCTCCATGCGGAATACTGACCCCCATATAAGGCTCCATGCGGAATACTGGCCCCCATATAAGGCTCCATACGGAATACTGGCCCCCATATAAGGCTCCATACGGAATACTGGCCCCCATATAAGGCCCCATATGGAATACTGGCCCCTATATAAGGCTCCATATGGAATACTGGCCCCCATATAAGGCTCCATACGGAATACTGGCCCCCATATAAGGCTCCATACGGAATACTGGCCCCCATATAAGGCTCCATACGGAATACTGGCCCCCATATAAGGCTCCATACGGAATACTGGCTTCCATATAAGGCTCCATACGGAATACTGGCCCCCATATAAGGCTCCATACAGAATACTGGCCCCCATATAACGCTCCATACAGGATACTGGCCCCCATATAACGCTCCATACAGGATACCGGTCCCCATATAATGCTGCATGCAGGCTGTTACCCCCCACATAATGCCCCATACAGGCTGTCCCCCCCTTATAATGCTCCATGCAGGCTGTTACCCCCCACATAATGCCCCATACAGGTCCCTCCCTTTTAATGCTCCATGCAGGCTGTTACCCCCCACATAATGCCCCATACAGGCTGCCCCCCCCTTATAATGCTCCATGCAGGCTGTTACCCCCCACATAATGCCCCATACAGGCTGCCCCCCCCCCCTTATAATGCTCCATGCAGGCTGTTCCCCCCCACATAATGCCCCATACAGGCCCCCCCCTTTTAATGCTCCATGCAGGCTGTTACCCCCCACATAATGCCCCATACAGGCTGCCCCCCCCTTATAATGCTCCATGCAGGCTGTTACCCCCCACATAATGCCCCATACAGGCTGCCCCCCCCCCTTATAATGCTCCATGCAGGCTGTTCCCCCCCACATAATGCCCCATACAGGCCCCCCCCTTTTAATGCTCCATGCAGGCTGTTACCCCCCACATAATGCCCCATACAGGCTGCCCCCCCTCTTTATAATGCCCCATGCAGGCTGTCACCCCTCCTCTTTATAATGCTCCATGCAGGCTGTCACCCCTCCTCTTTATAATGCTCCATGCAGGCTGTCACCCCTCCTCTTTATACTGCCCCATACAGGCTGTCACCCCTCCTCTTTATAATGCCCCATGCAGGATGTCCCCCCCTCTCTTTATAATGCCCCGTGCAGGCTGTTCCCCACCTTATAATGCCCCATGCAGGCTGTTCCCCACCTTATAATGCCCCATGCAGGCTGTCACCCCTCCTCTTTATACTGCCCCATGCAGGCTGTCACCCCTCCTCTTTATAATGCCCCATGCAGGCTGTCACCCCTCCTCTTTATACTGCCCCATGCAGGCTGTCACCCCTCCTCTTTATAATGCCCCATGCAGGATGTCCCCCCCTCTCTTTATAATGCCCCGTGCAGGCTGTTCCCCACCTTATAATGCCCCATGCAGGCTGGTCCCCACCTTATAATGCCCCATGCAGGCTGTCACCCCTCCTCATTATAATGCCCCAAGCAGGAATCCCCCCCTCTTTATAATGCCCCATGCAGGCTGTTCCCCACCTTATAATGCCCCATGCAGGCTGTCACCCCTCCTCTTTATAATGCCCCATGCAGGCTGTCACCCCTCCTCTTTATAATGCCCCATGCAGGCTGTCACCCCTCCTCTTTATACTGCCCCATGCAGGCTGTCACCCCTCCTCTTTATAATGCCCCATGCAGGATGTCCCCCCCTCTCTTTATAATGCCCCGTGCAGGCTGTTCCCCACCTTATAATGCCCCATGCAGGCTGTCACCCCTCCTCTTTATAATGCCCCATGCAGGATGCCCCCCCTCTCTTTATAATGCCCCGTGCAGGCTGTTCCCCACCTTATAATGCCCCATGCAGGCTGGTCCCCACCTTATACTGCCCCATGCCTCCATACATTAAAAAAAAAAAAAAATCAAATACTCACCTCCCTTCTCCTCACCTGCTACCTGCTGCCCGCTGCCTGCTGCCCGCCGCTCGCTGCTCGGCTCCGAACTCCAGCGTTGTCGGCGTCTTCCCGCTCAGAGCTCCCTGTGATGGCTCAGGGGAGGGCGCGGTGTAAAGACGTCACCGTGCCCTCTGACCTGAGACGTCACAGGGAGCGCAGAACAGGAAGACAGCTGATCTGCGGAGGCACGGGGAGAGGTAAGTATCGGGCTGCCGGGGCCCTGAGCAAGCGGCGGAGAAGGGCGGGCGCTGACACCGCTCTCCTCCGCCCATAGCCCAGCGGGGTGCGCGACCGCCAGTGGGCCCCTCTGCCTGCTCAGGGCCCCGGCATTTGCCCGGGTGCGCCGGGTGCTGACGCCGGCCCTGATTACTGGTAGGGGCATCCCTTATTACATATCATCCTCTCTAGTTATGTGTGGGGTGGTCCCTTATTATGTAGCGTCCTCTGTTGTTATGTACACAGCTGTCCCATTATTGCATAGTATTTATTGTGTGTATATATATATAGCACCATCCCTTACATAGAGTATTCTCATCATTTTTATTAGTCACAGCGCCCTCTCTTTATTACAGTGGCTTGCAAAAGTATTGACTCCCTTGGCTTTTTACCTATTTTGTTTCATTACAACCTGTGTGTAAATATTTTTGGAATATGATTTGTCTGGGTTAGTTAAGATTAGTAGCTGTGTCGTCACACTCTCCATTGTTTGTAGGTGGAAAAACTTGCAAAATTGGCAGTGTATTAAATACTTATTTTTCCCACTATAGGCATAACATAATAGTTAGTGGTGTTTGATAAATCGCAAACAATAGCAAGACAGCACTCCTATACAAGTGTGCATTGTATAACAGTAAAGCAGCCATATAGGAGTGTGAGGAGCTGCCCACTTACTAAAGACTATGATACTTTTCCAGCAATCGACCACCATTTTTTTCAATATTATTATTGTGTGTTATTAGTGAATTACTTGTTATGTTTTATATAGTTCTGCTAGCTTGTCAGTATGTGCACTAGATTCACTTGTAAAATGTCCAGCATTCCACTAATCAGTATCTCAGGATATCTGTATCTCAGGAGTATCTAACCATTGTTCCAACAGCCAATAATCTCATTGTGTGTGTAGATTGTAGACAAAGTGGAGCTGTCACCACAGGGGTCTTACATGCAGTCTCAGATGAAGGCTTCTAGAATATTCTTCATTGTTTTAGCTAACAGTGAATGTTTAAGGGGGGGGGGCATGATGACTTCTGACCTGGGAGGGGACTGATCCCAGTGGGAAAAAGAAGAGACATGTTTTAGAAAAAGTTGTGTGGAAGGATTGAAGGAAGAGGATGGAGACCGTGGACTTGGAAGGATGAATGGATAAACATGTTACCATTATGGATTATGTCGTTTGGATTTACACTTTCTTAAAAGGACTGCAGCTACTGGATACCTGTGCTTTCATCGTTTTATCAGCCCTCTAGAGGACCATGGACTGTACTGGCTGGAGATACGAAATCTGTTGGCCAACCAAAAGTTGGGAGACAGTGAGTATGGCCTGATACAAAGCCAGTGGAACTACTGAACCCAGATTGGGAACTTGAGGACTGAGAGAACTGTATTTTGGCCATTTACCTGGAATTGCTTTATTACCATGGCTGTGATCAATAAAATATTGTTGCATCGTTAACCTGCCTAGGTGATTACTTACAGCCCACAACCTCAGATCTTTACAGTGAGTGAACCAAGATAGTAAACCAAAATATAGCCTGCAAGTAGATAGTACCAAGAACAGCCTGTATGGAGGAAAGCCAAAAGGAGGTAGAATACCTGATAGTCAGGAAGACTGAGTGTGGCGCCCACCTCAACGCGCGTTTCGGATTGACCTTCGTCCGGGGGTGTCGTCACACTGGAAGAGTGGTCATAAAAAGACAGCTGAAGCCAATGGGAGGACATCAGACCGAATGACGCATCCACCGCCAGGAGGAACCCGGAAGCCAGCCAGTCCCTGCGTCATGTGACCCACGATGTCAGGACACATGGACCATGTGACCCGACATCACGTGACAGATAGAGATACAGGGGCTGGCCCGGCAAACAGGACATAGGTGGTACCTGCATACAAGTCCCGCAACATCACATAGGCGGCAAAGGCGAGTATGGGGTGAATTCACCGGCATAGAGGCAGAATGTGTATAAGCAAAAAAATCTTGTGATACGTATTAAGGCAAAATGGGTACGTAGTGTAAAAACGAGAGGTGGAAATAAAAGTGCTAAATGGTGGTGAGCAGAAGCCGGTGGAAGAAAAAGAGGGGGGGGCGACAAACAACTAGGTAAACTGGATGAATAATTAATACCGACAAGGAAAAACCTACTGTAAATAAGTAGAAGATAATGGATAAAAAGTAATAATGATTAAAAGTGAATAAGAATATTAAATGTATACCTACAAAGCGTAGCTTGGCGAGTTAATTCAATCAACATAAGCATAAGTCAATGCGTATAAAATACACGTAGTAGAGCAACAAAGATATCTGAAAGGGCATCAGATAGACAGAATAGGAACGAATCCGGAAAATACTGCAACAAATAGCAATGTATATGCCCAATCAATATATATACAGTATATACAATAAGAAGGAGAAGGGAGGAAAAAGAGGGGAGGAGAATACTGCAACAAATAGCAATGTATATGCCCAATCAATATATATACAGTATATACAATAAGAAGGGGAAGGGAGGAAAAAGGGGGGAGGAGAATACTGCAACAAATAGCAATGTATATGCCCAATCAATATATATACAGTATATACAATAAGAAGGGGAAGGGAGGAAAAAGAGGGGAGGAGAATACTGCAACAAATAGCAATGTATATGCCCAATCAATATATATACAGTATATACAATAAGAAGGAGAAGGGAGGAAAAAGAGGGGAGGAGAATACTGCAACAAATAGCAATGTATATGCCCAATCAATATATATACAGTATATACAATAAGAAGGGGAAGGGAGGAAAAAGAGGGGAGGAGAATACTGCAACAAATAGCAATGTATATGCCCAATCAATATATATACAGTATATACAATAAGAAGGGGAAGGGAGGAAAAAGGGGGGAGGAGAATACTGCAACAAATAGCAATGTATATGCCCAATCAATATATATACAGTATATACAATAAGAAGGGGAAGGGAGGAAAAAGGGGGGAGGAGAATACTGCAACAAATAGCAATGTATATGCCCAATCAATATATATACAGTATATACAATAAGAAGGGGAAGGGAGGAAAAAGGGGGGAGGAGAATACTGCAACAAATAGCAATGTATATGCCCAATCAATATATATACAGTATATACAATAAGAAGGGGAAGGGAGGAAAAAGAGGGGAGGAGAATACTGCAACAAATAGCAATGTATATGCCCAATCAATATATATACAGTATATACAATAAGAAGGAGAAGGGAGGAAAAAGGGGGGAGGAGAATACTGCAACAAATAGCAATGTATATGCCCAATCAATATATATACAGTATATACAATAAGAAGGGGAAGGGAGGAAAAAGAGGGGAGGAGAATACTGCAACAAATAGCAATGTATATGCCCAATCAATATATATACAGTATATACAATAAGAAGGGGAAGGGGGGAAAAAGAGGGGAGGAGAATACTGCAACAAATAGCAATGTATATGCCCAATCAATATATATACAGTAAGAAGGAGAAGGGAAAATGAAAACAAAAAGTTGCGGTAAAGGAGGGACGGGAGAAGAGAGGAAAAAGGGAAAAAGAGGGGAGGAGAATACTCTTATTCACTTTTAATCATTATTACTTTTTATCTATTACTTTTTACTTATTTGCAGTAGGTTTTTCCTTGTCGATATTAAGTTGTGGGACTTGTAGGCATGTGACACCTATGTCACGTTAGCCGGGTCGGCCCCCTGTATCTCTATGTGTCATGTGATGTCAGGTCACATGGTCTGTGTGTCCTGACATCGAGGGTCACATGCCGTGGGGACTGGCCGGCTTCTGGGTTCCTCCTGGCGGTGGATGCGTCATTCGATCCGATCTCCTCCCATTGGCTGCAGCTGTCATTTTATGCCCAGGATTCCAGTCTGACGCCAGCCACTGAAGAAGGATAATCCAAAACGCGCGTTGGGGTGGGCGCCACACTCAGTCTTCCGTACTACCAGGTATTATACCTCCTTTTGCCTTTCCTCTATGCAGGCAATTCTTGGTACCATCTACTTACAGGCTAGATTTTGGTTTACTATCTTGGTTCACTTACCATGAATTTTGTGTTCTTTCCTATATGGCTACTTTGCTGTTGTACAACACACACTTGTATAGGAGTGCTGTCTTGCTATTGTTTGCGATTTATCAAACCCCACTAACTATTATCTTATGCCTATATGCCCACATCATATATTACATTGCACATTGGTCCTATTTTGACACTATGCTGTAGTCTCTAGAGCATTCTCTCGTTTTCTAAATCCTCATGAAAGTTTTTTTCATTTAGTTTATCTCGTAATTTGACGCGGCTTACCATTGTTGGGCCACTCCTCCATCTAGTGGATTGTGACAGTATTACCTTATACTAATTTTATAGGAGCCTTTACTCTTTTCCTTCCTGGTTACTTTATCACATGGTCTCTCCTAAACGGCTTTTTCCATCCTGTCTTCATGACTGTATTCTAGTTGCTCCAGGTTATGATTGCTATTTTGAGATATATACATTTTTAGCATTGTTGTTTTTACTACTGTGTGTGCACCAGTTTCTGCACAGTGCCACCCAATAACCATTGGTTGTCAATAAAAGGTTTTTAAATTAATCACTTTGGTTTTGACCTTTACTTTGACCACAAGTTTGATTTTTCTTCTTTGGGTACACAAACTCCCTAAATGTATGGAGGAAGGTGCTGTAGTCAGATGAGACCAAAATTGAACTTTTTGGCCACCAAGGTAAACGCTATGTCTGGAACCAAACTAACAGAGCTCATCACCCCAAGAACACCATCCCCACCGTGAAACATGGTGGTGGCAGCATCATGCTGTGGGATATTTTTGGCAGCAGGGACAGGGAAAATGGATGGTGTGAAATACAGGGATATTCTTAAGCAAAACCTTTTTCAGTCTATCAGCGATTTGAGACTGGGACGGAGGTTCACCTTCCAACAACACAATGACCCCAAGCATACTGCTAAAGCAACACTGGAGTGGTTTAAGGGGAAACATGTAAATGTTCTGAAGTGGCCGAATCAAAGCCCAGACCTTAATCCAATGGAGAATCTGTGGTCAGACTTGAAGATCGCTGATCACCAGAGGAAACATCTAACGTGAAGGAGCTGGAGCAGTTTTGCCTTGAGGAATCTGCAAAAATCCCAGTGGCCAAATGTGGAAAGCTCATAGAGACTTATCCAAAGTGACTGCAGCTGTAATTGCTGCCAAATGAGGCTCTACAAAGTACTGACTTTAGGGGGGTGAATAGTTATGCACATTGAAGTTTTCAGTTATTTTGTCCTATTTGTTGTTTTCTCCACAATGAAAAGAAAACCAAATGTTCACAGCTGTCGGCATGTTCTCTACATAAACCATCAAAAAAAACAAACTGTGAAATTCCGAATTTTTAGGTAGCAAACTAAAAATTGTAAAGCGGGTTGAATACTTTCGCAAGCCACTGTACATATTGTATATCTAACAAGAGTGGACTAACTGCTGATGGGGCAGCATCTGACCAGATGACCAGTCGTTCAGCTCCTCCATCAGAAAAGAAGCTTTCCATGCTCCATCAGCCGTCATTTTAGTTTATATCTAACAAGAGAGGATGGTATGTAATAAAGAACAAGGCGCTATAAATACCTAAAAAACGAGAATCTGATACGTAAGGGACGGCGCTGTACATAACAAGAGAAGACGCTATGAAATAAGTGACGGCGCTGTACATAACAAGAGAGGGCGCTATGAAATAAGTGATGGTGCTGTATGTAACAAGAGAGGGCGCTATGTAATAAGGGATGTGCTGTACATAACACGAGAGGACACCGTGTAATAAGGGATGGTGCTGTATATATCAAGAGAGGGCACTATGTAATAAGAGACGGTGCTGTACATAACACGAGAGGACCCTATGTAATAAGGGACGGTGCTGTATATAACAAGAGAGGGCACTATGTAATAAGGGACGGTGCTGTAAATAACAAGAGAGGGCACTATGTAATAAGCGACAGTGCTGTACATAACAATAGAGGGCACTATGTTATAAGGGATAGTACTGTACATAACAAGAGAGGGCGCTATGTAATAAGGGACGGTGCTGTACATAACAAGAGAGGACACTATGTAATAAGGGACGGTGCTGTAAATAACAAGAGAGGGCACTATGTAATAAGCGACAGTGCTGTACATAACAATAGAGGGCACTACGTTATAAGGGATAGTACTGTACATAACAATAGAGGGCACTATGTTATAAGGGATAGTACTGTACATAACAAGAGAGGGCGCTATGTAATAAGGGACGGTGCTGTACATAACAAGAGAGGACACTATGTAATAAGGGACGGTGCTGTACATAACAGGACACTATGTAATAAGGGATGGCAATATACATAATGAGAGGAGACTATGTAATAGATAAATATATATATTTATAGCTTGGTTGCATAAAAGGAAGGGGACCCAAAACACATTTCTTGCACAGGGGCCCCGAGCTGTCAGTGTCTGCTTCTGGTGTGGAGAGATCTTAGATCTAGAGATCAGCAGTTTGTAGGAAGAGTTGTCCAAGATCCAAGCTGAGAGGTGTAAGAAGCTTGCTCAGGTTATAGGAAACGATTGATTACAGTTATTTATTCCCGAGGGCGTGCAACCAAATATTAAAGTTGAGAGTGTGAACAATTTTGTCCGGACCATTTTTGGGGTTGTGTGCGAAATTATGTCCAATTTTTTTGTGCTGTTCCAAAACGCAGAAAGAAAATAAACCTGGGTAACAAAACGTGTGGAATTGGAATCATTTTCTGGAACAATTTCAAGGGTGCCAACACTTTCAGTATATACTTCACTGTTGGCTCGGCCTCCAGATATAATAGTGAGGAGTGGAGGTCACCCGTATGGGGCCTCCCGTACCTGCGTGCGCTGTGCTGGAGGACCTGCTCCTCCTTGCGGTGCTGCAGCTCGGACAGGTAGGTCATGATGCGGCTGTTACAGACCAGCAGACTCTTGGCTGCCTCCAGCGCTTGTTCTTTCTGAGTACAGGCTCCCAGAAGCTTCACCGCTCCCTCACGGATCCGGACCTCATGGTCGATGCGCTTCTGGATGTCTGTGTCCTGTAAGAAAGCACAGCAGGTGTCAGAGAAGTGTGCATGGTGCCACACGCAGGCCCCCCTGGCCACAGACTGGCACCCCATGGTCAATGACTACCAGCCCCCTGGCCACACAGCCGCCCCTCCTGACCACAGATTAGGGGTCCCTGGCCAGTGACACACATCCATGCCTCAGTCAGTGACATCTTCCAGCCCTTTTCCTAGCACATTTTATAGGTCTGACCCCACCATTCCTGATACTCCAGTGTTTCCAGAAACCCCTGAGTGACCCCTGTAAATGGTCGCTGTCAGAGTGAGGAGGGGGCTCAGGCTGTAAGTGGTCAGAGAGGGAGGAGGGGGCTCAGGCTGTAAGTGGTCAGAGAGGACAGAGGGGGCTCAGGCTGTAAGTGGTCAGAGAGGACAGAGGGGGCTCAGGCTGTAAGTGGTCAGAGAGGGAGGAGGGGGCTCAGGCTGTAAGTGGTCAGAGAGGACAGAGGGGGCTCAGGCTGTAAGTGGTCAGAGAGGACAGAGGGGGCTCAGGCTGTAAGTGGTCAGAGAGGACAGAGGGGGCTCAGGCTGTAAGTGGTCAGAGAGGGAGGAGGGGGCTCAGGCTGTAAGTGGTCAGAGAGGACAGAGGGGGCTCAGGCTGTAAGTGCTCAGAGGACAGAGGGGGCTCAGGCTGTAAGTGGTCAGAGAGGACAGAGGGGGCTCAGGCTGTAAGTGGTCAGAGAGGACAGAGGGGGCTCAGGCTGTAAGTGCTCAGAGAGGGAGGAGGGGGCTCAGGCTGTAAGTGGTCAGAGAGGGAGGAGGGGGCTCAGGCTGTAAGTGCTCAGAGAGGGAGGAGGGGGCTCAGGCTGTAAGTGGTCAGAGAGGATGGAGGGGGCTCAGGCTGTAAGTGCTCAGAGGACAGAGGGGGCTCAGGCTGTAAGTGCTCAGAGGACAGAGGGGGCTCAGGCTGTAAGTGCTCAGAGGACAGAGGGGGCTCAGGCTGTAAGTGCTCAGAGGACAGAGGGGGCTCAGGCTGTAAGTGGTCAGAGAGGACAGAGGGGGCTCAGGCTGTAAGTGCTCAGAGAGGACAGAGGGGGCTCAGGCTGTAAGTACTCAGAGAGGACAGAGGGGGCTCAGGCTGTAAGTGGTCAGAGAGGACAGAGGGGGCTCAGGCTGTAAGTGGTCAGAGAGGACAGAGGTGGCTCAGGCTGTAAGTGCTCAGAGAGGGAGGAGGGGGCTCAGGCTGTAAGTGGTCAGAGAGGACAGAGGTGGCTCAGGCTGTAAGTGCTCAGAGAGGACAGAGGGGGCTCAGGCTGTAAGTGGTCAGAGAGGACAGAGGTGGCTCAGGCTGTAAGTGGTCAGAGAGGACAGAGGGGGCTCAGGCTGTAAGTGGTCAGAGAGGACAGAGGGGGCTCAGGCTGTAAGTGGTCAGAGAGGACAGAGGGGGCTCAGGCTGTAAGTGCTCAGAGAGGGAGGAGGGGGCTCAGGCTGTAAGTGCTCAGAGAGGGAGGAGGGGGCTCAGGCTGTAAGTGCTCAGAGAGGGAGGAGGGGGCTCAGGCTGTAAGTGGTCAGAGAGGGAGGAGGGGGCTCAGGCTGTAAGTGGTCAGAGAGGGAGGAGGGGGCTCAGGCTGTAAGTGGTCAGAGAGGACAGAGGGGGCTCAGGCTGTAAGTGGTCAGAGAGGACAGAGGGGGCTCAGGCTGTAAGTGGTCAGAGAGGGAGGAGGGGGCTCAGGCTGTAAGTGGTCAGAGAGGACAGAGGGGGCTCAGACTGTAAGTGGTCAGAGAGGACAGAGGGGGCTCAGGCTGTAAGTGCTCAGAGAGGACAGAGGGGGCTCAGGCTGTAAGTGCTCAGAGAGGACAGAGGGGGCTCAGGCTGTAAGTGGTCAGAGAGGACAGAGGGGGCTCAGGCTGTAAGTGCTCAGAGAGGACAGAGGGGGCTCAGGCTGTAAGTGCTCAGAGAGGGAGGAGGGGGCTCAGGCTGTAAGTGCTCAGAGAGGGGGGAGGGGGCTCAGGCTGTAAGTGGTCAGAGAGGACAGAGGGGGCTCAGGCTGTAAGTGGTCAGAGAGGGAGGAGGGGGCTCAGGCTGTAAGTGGTCAGAGAGGGAGGAGAGGGCTCAGGCTGTAAGTGGTCAGAGAGGACAGAGGGGGTCCAGGCTGTAAGTGGTCAGAGAGGATAGAGGGGGCTCAGGCTGTAAGTGCTCAGAGAGGATAGAGGGGGCTCAGGCTGTAAGTGGTCAGAGAGGACAGAGGGGGCTCAGGCTGTAAGTGCTCAGAGAGGATAGAGGGGGCTCAGGCTGTAAGTGGTCAGAGAGGGAGGAGGGGGCTCAGGCTGTAAGTGCTCAGAGAGGGAGGAGGGGGCTCAGGCTGTAAGTGGTCAGAGAGGACAGAGGGGGCTCAGGCTGTAAGTGGTCAGAGAGGGAGGAGGGGGCTCAGGCTGTAAGTGGTCAGAGAGGGAGGAGGGGGCTCAGGCTGTAAGTGGTCAGAGAGGACAGAGGGGGCTCAGGCTGTAAGTGGTCAGAGAGGGAGGAGGGGGCTCAGGCTGTAAGTGGTCAGAGAGGACAGAGGGGGCTCAGGCTGTAAGTGGTCAGAGAGGGAGGAGGGGGCTCAGGCTGTAAGTGGTCAGAGAGGGAGGAGGGGGCTCAGGCTGTAAGTGGTCAGAGAGGACAGAGGGGGCTCAGGCTGTAAGTGGTCAGAGAGGACAGAGGGGGCTCAGGCTGTAAGTGGTCAGAGAGGACAGAGGGGGCTCAGGCTGTAAGTGGTCAGAGAGGGAGGAGGGGGCTCAGGCTGTAAGTGGTCAGAGAGGACAGAGGGGGCTCAGGCTGTAAGTGGTCAGAGAGGACAGAGGGGGCTCAGGCTGTAAGTGGTCAGAGAGGACAGAGGGGGCTCAGGCTGTAAGTGGTCAGAGAGGGAGGAGGGGGCTCAGGCTGTAAGTGGTCAGAGAGGACAGAGGGGGCTCAGGCTGTAAGTGCTCAGAGGACAGAGGGGGCTCAGGCTGTAAGTGGTCAGAGAGGACAGAGGGGGCTCAGGCTGTAAGTGGTCAGAGAGGACAGAGGGGGCTCAGGCTGTAAGTGCTCAGAGAGGGAGGAGGGGGCTCAGGCTGTAAGTGGTCAGAGAGGGAGGAGGGGGCTCAGGCTGTAAGTGCTCAGAGAGGGAGGAGGGGGCTCAGGCTGTAAGTGGTCAGAGAGGATGGAGGGGGCTCAGGCTGTAAGTGCTCAGAGGACAGAGGGGGCTCAGGCTGTAAGTGCTCAGAGGACAGAGGGGGCTCAGGCTGTAAGTGCTCAGAGGACAGAGGGGGCTCAGGCTGTAAGTGCTCAGAGGACAGAGGGGGCTCAGGCTGTAAGTGGTCAGAGAGGACAGAGGGGGCTCAGGCTGTAAGTGCTCAGAGAGGACAGAGGGGGCTCAGGCTGTAAGTACTCAGAGAGGACAGAGGGGGCTCAGGCTGTAAGTGGTCAGAGAGGACAGAGGGGGCTCAGGCTGTAAGTGGTCAGAGAGGACAGAGGTGGCTCAGGCTGTAAGTGCTCAGAGAGGGAGGAGGGGGCTCAGGCTGTAAGTGGTCAGAGAGGACAGAGGTGGCTCAGGCTGTAAGTGCTCAGAGAGGACAGAGGGGGCTCAGGCTGTAAGTGGTCAGAGAGGACAGAGGTGGCTCAGGCTGTAAGTGGTCAGAGAGGACAGAGGGGGCTCAGGCTGTAAGTGGTCAGAGAGGACAGAGGGGGCTCAGGCTGTAAGTGGTCAGAGAGGATAGAGGGGGCTCAGGCTGTAAGTGCTCAGAGAGGGAGGAGGGGGCTCAGGCTGTAAGTGCTCAGAGAGGGAGGAGGGGGCTCAGGCTGTAAGTGCTCAGAGAGGGAGGAGGGGGCTCAGGCTGTAAGTGGTCAGAGAGGGAGGAGGGGGCTCAGGCTGTAAGTGGTCAGAGAGGACAGAGGGGGCTCAGGCTGTAAGTGGTCAGAGAGGACAGAGGGGGCTCAGGCTGTAAGTGGTCAGAGAGGGAGGAGGGGGCTCAGGCTGTAAGTGGTCAGAGAGGACAGAGGGGGCTCAGACTGTAAGTGGTCAGAGAGGACAGAGGGGGCTCAGGCTGTAAGTGCTCAGAGAGGACAGAGGGGGCTCAGGCTGTAAGTGGTCAGAGAGGACAGAGGGGGCTCAGGCTGTAAGTGCTCAGAGAGGACAGAGGGGGCTCAGGCTGTAAGTGCTCAGAGAGGGAGGAGGGGGCTCAGGCTGTAAGTGCTCAGAGAGGGGGGAGGGGGCTCAGGCTGTAAGTGGTCAGAGAGGACAGAGGGGGCTCAGGCTGTAAGTGGTCAGAGAGGGAGGAGGGGGCTCAGGCTGTAAGTGGTCAGAGAGGGAGGAGAGGGCTCAGGCTGTAAGTGGTCAGAGAGGACAGAGGGGGTCCAGGCTGTAAGTGGTCAGAGAGGATAGAGGGGGCTCAGGCTGTAAGTGCTCAGAGAGGATAGAGGGGGCTCAGGCTGTAAGTGGTCAGAGAGGACAGAGGGGGCTCAGGCTGTAAGTGCTCAGAGAGGATAGAGGGGGCTCAGGCTGTAAGTGGTCAGAGAGGGAGGAGGGGGCTCAGGCTGTAAGTGCTCAGAGAGGGAGGAGGGGGCTCAGGCTGTAAGTGGTCAGAGAGGACAGAGGGGGCTCAGGCTGTAAGTGGTCAGAGAGGGAGGAGGGGGCTCAGGCTGTAAGTGGTCAGAGAGGGAGGAGGGGGCTCAGGCTGTAAGTGGTCAGAGAGGACAGAGGGGGCTCAGGCTGTAAGTGGTCAGAGAGGGAGGAGGGGGCTCAGGCTGTAAGTGGTCAGAGAGGACAGAGGGGGCTCAGGCTGTAAGTGGTCAGAGAGGGAGGAGGGGGCTCAGGCTGTAAGTGGTCAGAGAGGACAGAGGGGGCTCAGGCTGTAAGTGGTCAGAGAGGACAGAGGGGGCTCAGGCTGTAAGTGGTCAGAGAGGGAGGAGGGGGCTCAGGCTGTAAGTGGTCAGAGAGGATAGAGGGGGCTCAGGCTGTAAGTGGTCAGAGAGGACAGAGGGGGCTCAGGCTGTAAGTGGTCAGAGAGGGAGGAGGGGGCTCAGGCTGTAAGTGGTCAGAGAGGATGGAGGGGGCTCAGGCTGTAAGTGGTCAGAGAGGATAGAGGGGGCTCAGGCTGTAAGTGGTCAGAGAGGACAGAGGGGGCTCAGGCTGTAAGTGGTCAGAGAGGGAGGAGGGGGCTCATGCTGTAAGTGGTCAGAGAGGGAGGAGGGAGCTCAGGCTGTAAGTGGTCAGAGAGGATAGAGGGGGCTCATGCTGTAAGTGGTCAGAGAGGGAGGAGGGGGCTCAGGCTGTAAGTGGTCAGAGAGGGAGGAGGGGGCTCAGGCTGTAAGTGCTTAGAGAGGACAGAGGGGGCTCATGCTGTAAGTGGTCAGAGAGGGAGGAGGGGGCTCAGGCTGTAAGTGGTCAGAGAGGGAGGAGGGGGCTCAGGCTGTAAGTGCTTAGAGAGGACAGAGGGGGCTCAGGCTGTAAGTGCTCAGAGAGGGAGGAGGGGGCTCAGGCTGTAAGTGGTCAGAGAGGGAGGAGGGAGCTCAGGCTGTAAGTGCTCAGAGAGGGAGGAGGGGGCTCAGGCTGTAAGTGCTCAGAGAGGGAGGAGGGGGCTCAGGCTGTAAGTGCTCAGAGAGGATGGAGGGGGCTCAGGCTGTAAGTGGTCAGAGAGGGAGGAGGGGGCTCAGGCTGTAAGTGGTCAGAGAGGGAGGAGGGGGCTCAGGCTGTAAGTGGTCAGAGAGGATGGAGGGGGCTCAGGCTGTAAGTGGTCAGAGAGGGAGGAGGGGGCTCAGGCTGTAAGTGGTCAGAGAGGGAGGAGGGGGCTCAGGCTGTAAGTGGTCAGAGAGGGAGGAGGGGGCTCAGGCTGTAAGTGGTCAGAGAGGGAGAAGGGGCTCAGGCTGTAAGTGGTCAGAGAGGGAGGAGGGGCTCAGGCTGTAAGTGGTCAGAGAGGGAGGAGGGGGCTCAGGCTGTAAGTGGTCAGAGAGGACAGAGGGGGCTCAGGCTGTAAGTGCTCAGAGAGGACAGAGGGGGCTCAGGCTGTAAGTGGTCAGAGAGGGAGGAGGAGGCTCAGGCTGTAAGTGGTCAGAGAGGGAGGAGGGGGCTCAGGCTGTAAGTGGTCAGAGAGGACAGAGGGGGCTCAGGCTGTAAGTGGTCAGAGAGGGAGGAGGGAGCTCAGGCTGTAAGTGCTCAGAGAGGGAGGAGGGGGCTCAGGCTGTAAGTGGTCAGAGAGGGAGGAGGAGGCTCAGGCAGTAAGTGCTCAGAGAGGGAGGAGGGGGCTCAGGCTGTAAGAGGTCAGAGAGGGAGGAGGAGGCTCAGGCTGTAAGTGCTCAGAGAGGGAGGAGGGGGGCTCAGGCTGTAAGTGGTCAGAGAGGACAGAGGGGGCTCAGGCTGTAAGTGGTCAGAGAGGGAGGAGGGGGCTCAGGCTGTAAGTGGTCAGAGAGGGAGGAGGGGGCTCAGGCTGTAAGTGGTCAGAGAGGGAGGAGGGAGCTCAGGCTGTAAGTGGTCAGAGAGGACAGAGGGGGCTCAGGCTGTAAGTGCTCAGAGAGGACAGAGGGGGCTCAGGCTGTAAGTGCTCAGAGAGGACAGAGGGGGCTCAGGCTGTAAGTGCTCAGAGAGGGAGGAGGGGGCTCAGGCTGTAAGTGGTCAGAGAGGATGGAGGGGGCTCAGGCTGTAAGTGGTCAGAGAGGATGGAGGGGGCTCAGGCTGTAAGTGGTCAGAGAGGATGGAGGGGGCTCAGGCTGTAAGTGGTCAGAGAGGGAGGAGGGGGCTCAGGCTGTAAGTGGTCAGAGAGGACGGAGGGGGCTCAGGCTGTAAGTGGTCAGAGAGGGAGGAGGGGGCTCAGGCTGTAAGTGGTCAGAGAGGGAGGAGGGGGCTCAGGCTGTAAGTGGTCAGAGAGGACAGAGGGGGCTCAGGCTGTAAGTGGTCAGAGAGGACAGAGGGGGCTCAGACTGTAAGTGCTCAGAGAGGGCAGAGGGGGCTCAGGCTGTAAGTGGTCAGAGTCAGTGATGAAGTTTGGTGAGTTTAAGGCACATGTAAACAAAAGACCCCAGGAGCAGATTCCGACCACCCTGACACTGGCGTCATCGGCTACGGCCACTGGAGATATTTATACACGAGTGTTTCACTACAGTATGGACCCACAATCTGTATACACGCCAGGTCGTCACTATTATATACATATGGGCTTTAAAGTTTGTGAACCTGTTTGTGAACTTTTCATAGTTCTGCATATATTTGACCAGAAACTGAATCAGGTTTTCCACAAGTCGTAAAAGTGAATAAAGAACCAAATCAAAGGGGGCAAAAGTTTCATATTTATTACACCCCTATCTCTTGTCTGCGAGTGGTAAAAGTAAGTGACCCCTTGCCTTCAGGATCTGCTGCGTCCCTTGTGCAGCAATAACTGGGTCTATACGTCTCCAGTAATTGCGGATTATTCCTGCACATCGGATGGAGGAATTTTAGGCCGTTCCTACTCACAAATCAGCTTCACCTGTGATGTGGGTGGTTTTCTCCATGAACCTCTCGCTTCCGGTCCTTCCATCGGCCGCTCCAGAAAACTGACGGCCAATAGTTCTGCATCTACTATTTATTGATCACAACATAGAGAGTAATTCATTGCTTACAACCCATAACTTAGGATTTTGTAGCATAACCTCTTGCTGTAATTCCTGCACCGCACCGACGGGGCATTGACGCCACTCGGGTACTCAAGACATCTTGAGGGATCGTGCTCCATTCCATTTGCAAGCAATTCATCATGATTGCTCTGGGTATGGGCCCCAACTCGTCACCCTAACTCACCCCAAAAGTGCTCTCTAGGGTGTAAATCAGGTGATTGGCTCGGCCATTGAAACAGGCGAATATTTTTCTTTGCTAACCCATTTGTGACTAAATTGGATGTGTGCTTAGGATCATTGTCTTGCTGGAATCTCCAGTGTATCCTTGTACATGGTAGCATTCATATTTCCATTAATTCTATGCAGAAAAGCGCCCCAAACTTTGACATGGCCACCACCATGTTTCACTGTAGGTGTTTGGTACCTTACATCATGACGTTTTCCAATTGGGCGGTATATATGGTGATTGCCATCACTACCAAACAGATGGAACTTGGATTCATCCGACCACAACACCTTACACCAATCTGTCTCTTTCCATTATTCTTTGGCAAACTCAAGTTGGACCTTCCGGTTCTTTGCAGAGATGAAATGCTTCCTGACTGGACAACCAGCATTCAGCCTACAGCTCTCAGCCGTCGCACCACAGTTTGGCGACTCACTTTGACCCCATATTCTACCTTAATTTCATGTAAAATCTGTCCAGCACTTTTATGGACATCAGATACTGACTTTTCCTTAATAATGTGATCGACTCCGGAGGAAGTTCTCCGTAGTCATCCACTTCTAGGTTTGTCAGCTGTTCCAGAACCTTCTTTTTCTTTCTTTAACCCCTTTACAGCCTGTCACGTATTAGTACGCATAGGCTGTAATCCCCCGGTTCAGTGCAGGCTCCAGCCCTGAGCCCGCACTGAACCGGGCACATGTCAGCTGATTCTTACAGCTGACATGTGCCCGCAACAGCCGCGGGTGGAATCGCGATCCACCTGCGGCTGTTAACATGTTAAATGCCGCTGTCAATCTCTGACAGCGGCATTTAACAGCGCCACGCCGGAAGCACATCCTAAGCCCCACCCATCGGCGACCCCGTCACGTGATCGCGGGTCACCGATGGGTGGGCATGACAACCCTGGGTCTGCAGCTGACTCCAGTGGTTGTCATGAGCAGGTCGCTATGAGCGGTCGGCGCGCATAGCACAGGACCATTTCTGCTACATACAGGTGATCTACTCATCACCTCTATGTAGCAGAGGCGATCAGACAAGTGCTGCTTCTAGTTTCCTATGGAGACTATTAAAGCAAGCAAAAAGTGAAAAAAAAAAATGTTTTTAAAAATATTAAAAAAATATAAAAGTTTAAATCACCCCCCTTTTGCCCCATTCAAAATAAAATAATAATAAAAAAACCTACATACACATATTTGGCATCGCCGCGTTCAGAATCGCCCGATCTATCAATCTAAAAAAGAATTAATCCGATCGATAAACAGCGTAACGAGAAAAAAAATCTAAACGCCAGAATTACGTTTTTTGGTCGCCGCAACATTACAATAAAATGCAATAACGGGCGATCAAAACATCGGATCTACCCCAAAATGGTATTAATAAAAACTCCAGCTCGGTGCGCAAAAAATAAGCCCTCACCTGGCCCCAGATCCCGAAAAATGGAGACGCTACGGGTCTTGGAAAATGGCGCCATTTTTTTTTTTAACCAAACTTTGGAATTTTTTTTCACCACTTAAATGAAAAAGAACCTGAACATGCTGAATAAATGCTGAAAACTAACACCTAAAGGGATAACACAAGGTCAAAACACAATTGTCTACCTTATAGCTGACAACCATTTCCTTCCAGTTTACTAAAATCACCAAGAAAATGGCAACAACCAGACAGAAGGAATCACACTTTTAAAAAAAGGCAACAATTTTCATCGCTACTGTATATATATTATATATATATATATATGTATATTATATGTATATAAAAAAAAAAAATCACAAAAATTCTTCATTGTGTAAAAATGTTGCGACTTTGCAAAAGCCTTTCATTCCAGAATCTGGAGTAATGGCTTCTTTGATTGATTGGAGCCATAGTTCTGTGGTTCCCCCCATGTTACACAGTAGTCAGCGCTCGGCCGCCGTCATCTACAGCGATTCTGATTAACATCAAAGAAAATGTCACTACTCTAGGAGGATTTTGCTGACATTATCTGGTCTGTAAACAGCTGACAACACAGCAAAGGATCTCATTGTGGAAAATTGGCAGTAAGGAGAAGGGACAAAAACATCTCCAGGCATTAGATCCACCATTCACACGCTAAAGACATCATCAAGAAGGGGCTGAAATTTGGCGCCACAGTGACATTACCCAGAACTGGAAGTCACTCAAAATTGAAGAAAAGACAAGAACATTGGTGCTGGAGTCCGACAGCAACATTAAAAGAGTTGCAGAAATTTTTGGCCAGTCCTGGTTGTGTCCTGCATGTGACAACAATCTCCTGTATTCTTCATATCTCCGGCCTATGGGGTCAGGGGACAAAATGGAAGTCTTTTCTTACTAAGAAAAAAAATCATACCCAGGTATGTTCTGCTAAACCCTCCATTATGTCAGCCAAAAGCAGGAAATGTGTTCTGTCTCATGAGACTGAGGGGGAATTTTGTGATTATAATTCCAAAAGGTAGAAATCCGTCACTGGTCATCACCAGAAGACCACCATCCCCACAGTGAGGCATAGTGGGGGCAGCATTGTGCTCTGTGGATGGTTCATGGCAGCTGGAACTGGGGCTTTAGCCGGGGGAAGGATTATAAACAGAACAAATATCAGACCATTTTACATCAGAACCTTCCGGCCTCTTTTAAAAAGCTGAAGATGAGGAGGAATTTCACCTTTCAGCAACAATGACCCTGAGTGACCTCCAAATCACTGAAAGAATGGCTTCTCCAGAAGAACATGGAAATTCTGGAACGACCAATCCTCAACCCAGACCTGAAACCAAGGGACCATCTGTGGTGACCTGAAGAGGGCGCTGTACATTTATGTCCATCTGCTCTATAACATGATATTTTCATATTGGGATGCATTTTGTTGGCGATAGATTCTCTTTATCCATTATCTTGTAGACAGACTTGTGTTGATGTCTTGCTCCATGACCCACATTCTCCTGAGACTCAGTTGATGGACAAGGGTCCTAACATTTTCCATTACAATTTCCCGTAAAATTCACAATTCATTGTCCCATCAGTGATGGCGGACATCCTGGCCCAGATGAAGCAAAGCAGGCCCAAACACTGATAGACGTATCAAATTTTTATGCTGTAGTGCAGTATTTTGTTCTCCAAACAGAACATTTCTGCTTTGAACCAAAAAGCTTTATTTTAGTCCCATCCATCCACAAAACATTGATCCAGTAATCTTCTACCTTCACCGGGTGATCTTTAGCAAACTGAAGACAGGCAGCAATGTTCTAATGGAGAGCAGTGGCTTTCTCCTTGCAATCCAGCCATGCACACCATTGTTATTTAGTTCCCTTGATGGTGGTCTCATGAAGATTAAAACATTAGCTAATGTAAGAGGCCTTTAGTTGCTTAGTGGTGACCTTAGGTTCCTTTGTGACCGCACCGATTGTTACACGATTTGGGCTTCGAGTGATCTTTGTTGGGTGACTGCTTCCGGATAGAGTAATAATAGTCTTGAATTTCCTTAATTTCTATACCATAATGTATGTAAAGCGCTGCAGAATATGTTGGCGCTATATAAAAATAAAGATTATTATTATACCATCTATCTTGACTGTGGATTGATGGAGTCCAAACTCTTTAGAGACGGTTTTGTAACCTATTCCAACCCGATGAGCATTAACAACTCTCCTTCTGAGGTCCTCAAAAATCTTCTTTCTTCCTGCCACAAGATACTTCCAGAAACATGCTGGAAAAATTTTGATAGATCCCCGTTCTTTAAATAAAACAAGTCGCTCACTCACACCTGGTCGTCCTCCCATTGATTGCAAATACTCAACTCGAATGTCACCTTTAAGTTATCTGCTATTCCCAAAGATTCACTTACTTTTGCCGCTCACGGAAACAAAATATCGGATGATTTTTCTCATTTAAAAAAAAAAAAAAGTACAAAAGTCTAATATTCGAGCCATTTTTATTTGATTCTTTATCTACTTTTAGGTCAAATTCATGCAGTGGTATGGAAAATATACACTATATGCACATCCACACAATATACGTATACATACAACCCAACATGCGGCTGATGCCCGTTCATACATAAAAGCGCTGGAACTAATGGTTCTTGGGTTTTTTCTATGTATCACAGACAAAACGGAAATTAAGGCAACAATTTTGAAAATTTTGCAATTCTCAACATTTTAATTTTTATGCCCTTAAATCAGAGCGATCTGTCACACAAAAGAGTTAATAAATAACATTTCCCACATGTCTACTTTACATCAGAACAATTTTGGAACCAAATTTTTTTTTGTTAGGGAGCTATAAGGGTTAAAAGTTGACCAGCGATTTCTCATTTTTACAACAAAATTTACAAAACCATTTTTTTAGGGACCACATCACATTTGAAGTGACTTTGAGGGGCCTTTATGACAGAAAATACCCAAAAGTGACACCATTCTAAAAACTGCACCCCTCAAGGTGCTCAAAACCACATTCAAGAACTTTATTAACCCTTCAGGTGCTTCACAGGAATTTTTGGAATGTGGAAGAAAAAAATGAACATTTAACTTTTTTCACAAAAATGTTACTTTAGACCCATTTTTTTTTATTTTCACAGAGGTAACAAGAAAAAATGGACCCCAAAATTTGTTGTGCAATTTCCCCTGGGCACGTAGATACCCAATATGTGGGGAAAAAACACTGTTTGGGTGCACGGCAGGGCTCGGAAGGGAAGGAGCGCCATTTGACTTTTTGATTGTAAAATTTGCTTGAATAATTAGCAGACGCCATGTTGTGTTTGGAGAGCCCCTGATGTGCCTAAACAGTGGAAACCCCCCACAAGTGACCCCATTTTGGAAACTAGACCCCTCAGGGAACCTATCTAGATGTCTGGTGAGCACCCTGAACCCCCAAGAGCTTTACAGAAGTTTATAACATGGAGCCATGAAAATAAAAAAATCAAACTTTTTCCACAAAAATTATATTTTAGCCCCAATTTTTTTTATTTTCACAACGGTAAGAGGAGAAAATGGACCCCAAAAACTGTTGTGCAATTTCTCCTGAGTACGCCAATACCCCATATTTGGGGAAAATGCAGTGTTTGGGCGCACGACAGGGCTCGGAAGGGAAGGAGCACTGTGTGACCTTTTGAACGCAAAATTGAACGGAATCGAGAGCGGACGCCATGTTGCGTTTGGAGAGCCCCTGATGTGCCAAAATAGTGGAAACCCCCCACAAGTGACCCCATTGTGGAAACTAGACCCCTCAAGAATTTTATCAAGGGGTATAGTGAACATTTTGAATCCAGAGGTACGACACAGAATTTGATAACATTAGGTCATCATATTGAATAAGTTGTCATTAGTCTTGAGCGCAAGTGCTCGCTACTTGAGTTTGCATCGGGTACTCAGGTATGCACCATGTATCGCGGGTGCTGGAGTGACATGCTGGAGTCCCCGCCCGCATGTTTCACGGTTATTAGACACCCCCAAAAAAAACATGCAAGGATCGCTCGTGCATGGCAGGCAATCCCCGCGAGGTTTTTTTGGCCGCGAAGCATATGGGGCGGAGACTCGAGCACCCGCGATACTCAGTGCATACCCGAGCACCCGATGCACACTCAAGTAGCGAGCACTTGCACTCAACGCTAGTCGCCATATCGTCATCTTTTTTTTTTACTTTTGAAAATAAATCCCAACCCTAATACAACCCTAACCCTAACTCCAATCTTAACCCTGACTCCAACCCTAGCCCAACCCTAACCCCAGCCCTAACCCTAGCACTTGCACAACCCTAACCCCAGCCCTAGTGTTTATTTTTTACGCTGTTCCTAGTGCGGTATAAGTGATTAGACGACCTTATTCTTCGGGTCGGTGTGATTACAGCGATACCAGAATCATATGGGGTTTTCATGATTGACAGCTGTCACACACTAAAAGACGCTTTTTTTTGTAAAATCTAGTTTTTGCATCGCCATATTTTGAGAGCTATAATTTTTCCAGATTTTGGCGGACAGTCATGTGATGGCTCGTTTTTTGCGGGATGAGTTGACGTTGTTATTGGTGCCATTTTCAGGCACGTGACATTTTTTGATCGCTTTCTATTCAGCTTTTGGGAGGCAGAATAAACAAAAACCAACAATTCAGGAATTGTTTTTTTTTTTATTTTTTTATTCTACTCTGCGTGTGGTAAAATTGATAAGGTAGCTTTATTCTTCGGGTCAGTACGTTTACAGCGGTACCACATTTATATCATTTTTTATGTTTTGGCGCTTTTACACAATAAAAGCTATTTTATAGAAAAAATTATTTTTTTGCATCGCTTTATTCTGAGAGCTATAACTTTTTTATTTTTCGGCTGATGGAGCTGTATGGCGGCTTGTTTTTTTGCGGGACGAGATGACGTTTTCAGAGGTACCATTTTTATTTATATTTGACTTTTTGACGCGTTTTATTCCATTTTTTGTTTGGCGGTATGATGATAAAGCATTGTTTTTTGCTTTGCTTTTTATTTTTTACCGTGTTCACAAAAGGGGTTAACTAGTGAGACAGTTTCATAGGTCAGGTCGTTCCGGACGCGGCGACACCAAATATGTGTACTTTTATTGTTTTGTTTTTTTCATAATAATATTTATTGATGGGTACATTATATTTTTATTTTTGGTGGATTATTTTTTGATTTTTTTTTTATATTTTTACAAATTATTATTATTATTTATTTATTTTTTTTCATTTTTTAACACTTTTTTTTACTTTTATTCTTTGTCCCACTATGGGAGTTTCACTTTTTTTTATTCTGATCGCCTGTATAGCATAGGGATGGAGAACCATCCCTGTGCTATACAGGCTGTCAGCGCTGCAGATGCAGAAGATACTTTGGTCATGCACTGCGCATGATCAAAGTATCTTCCTGCTGTCTGGTGACCCGGATGTTGACATGACGACATCCGGGTCACCATGACAACTACGGAACCCAGCCTCAGACAGCGCGGGACGGCGGGGAAGAGGTGAGTATCCTTCGATCGCAGCATTGCGGGGGTTAATGTGCCGGGAGCGGTGCGGGACCGCTCCCAGCACATTGTTACAGCTGACACCCGGTGCCATCAGCTGACACCCGGCGGCGATCGCGCCTGCACAGCCTGTGTGCGTGCAAAATCAACAGGGCGTACTAATAAGTATCAGGCGCTTAAGTCCCAGGGCGCAGATACATTTTAGTACGCCCTGGGCTTTAAAGGGGTTAATAGTGCCGGAGTTTCTGTCTCCATCAATAGGGTTATGTTGCCAATAATACATTGTTAAAAAAAAAAACAACCCAGGAAGTTCCTGCTCACTGTGTGTGTAGCTGGAGCACATTTTACTTTCACTTTACAAGCTGACAGATAAGATGCTAAGATCTTAAACTATAAGAAATACTAGTTGTAAGCTGTGTTATCTTTGTTCCTGAATAAATATATATTCACTGCTGAATGGCTGGACAGTACAGAGATTAATCCGCTGCCAACAGAATATGGGTCCAGAAACACAAAGACCCAGAGGAGAGCAAACAACAGTGTACTAAGAAGAAGAAGGAAAGATGGCCGCCAACAGGAACTCTGTGACTTTCACAGTGCCGAATCTGACTAACCAGAACTACCAATCCTGAAAATTCAAGATAAAGATGCTTCTGATAAGAGAAGTGTCAGGGATCCGGCACTCGCACGATCCCGATTACTCACTACGTAGTTATCGGCAAGAAAGCAGTGAGCGTATGGCGTACACACCTCCGAATTCCAACGCATGGAATATGTGTTTATGCCCCCGTACGATCACTGCCAACTTCACGATAACCCAATTAAGATTATTCGCTGCCACCACCAATCAGTTCTGGCTGACTGGATGCCTTATGGGTAGGGTATGGCTTAGAGGGAGGAACGATTACAGGACAGAGGAAACAAAACTATTAAATTTTATATTTAATCAAAAGGGAGGCAGTGTTTATGAAAAAATATACAAAAGGTTTTACAAAGGGGGATAATACAATACAGAATATACAGTTACACAAAATAAAAAAGGGATTAACAGAAGAAACTTACTAGACAGATCGCAGAGACGATTCAGTTTAGCTGGAGGGGAGGCACTCCTAAGGACCATTATCGAATGGGACCCGTGCTTACAAAATATGTATCTCCCAGCATGAGTTTAGATCCTGGCTCAGCTGGATGTTTTATGCCGAAGGGGGGACCCTGCCCACACACTTCCCTGTGATGACCTCACGAGGCCTATGTGTCCCATCGCGATCAGAATTATAGAACTTCCGATATTCCTTATTTCATGTCAGTGTCTACGATACTGCAGATTCCACACATGTGCAAATGTAAATGTCCTGGCTATTGTGCGGGGTGATGTAGATTTCCTTTGAGTCTTAACGAGCGGTTTCCTATTTATCCAGGTGTCTACTCATCCCAGGTCTCCTCTACTAGGGGCTACATTCGTATGGTAATTAGCCTGGATAATTGAGTTTGCCACCTCTTGTGTGTACTGCTATTTGCATAGAGCCAGTTGTCTAGATTGGGAGCTCTTGCTCCTTTGACAAATGGTAGATAGAGGAGGGGGGAAGAGTGAGAGGGATTTCAGAGGGGGGAGAGAGATTCTTAATATTTTCTATGACAAGAAGGTACATGGAAATACACACAGGAGTCCGGACCTGACCCACTACCAGAAGACTGGTTAGAGAAGGATCAAAAAGCACAAAGCACTGTCTCCCTCACTATAGATGATGATCTGATTGTGAAACTGTATAAGAAATGTGGAAACAACTGCAGAAAATGCATGAAAGGATAAATCTCAGCAATAAGAAAGCTGTATCAGTCTAAGCTAAATAAGGGCCAAGATATGCAGGATTACATAAGAAACACTCTAGAAATTGTGGAGCGCCTGTGGGGCATTGGGGAACATCTAAAGGATTTCCATGTTGCTGCACTACTACTAAGCAGTCTACCAGAAAGCTATGACACACTTGTAACTGCACTAGATGCACGCCCAGATTATGAGCTTACATTGGAGTATGTCAGAAGAAAGCTTGTGGATGAGTATAAGCGAAAGACAGAAAGTGTAAGAGCAGTGGGGTATCCAAAGCAAAATGCGCTTTAAAAACCCAAGATCTAACCAAAAATAAAAGTAATTTGGAGGAAACACGTGAGTGTTTTGTCTGCAAGAAATCAGAGCACCTAAAGGCTGACTGGAGAGTCTGGAAAGCGAGAATGAATCAGATGAAAAAGCAAAATAAACATCTAAGGGTTAAAAATGTCGTTACTGAAGAATATGACACTTCCAGTACTGAAGCTGCGTTTACTGTTAATGCAAGTACATCAAAGCATGCATGGTGTATAGACTCTGGGGTGACTAGTCATATGACTAATGACAGAAGCTTCTTCTCTAACTTTGACCAAAGTAAGTCAGAGAAAGTGATTTTGGCTAATTGTCAGAATATGAATTCAGAGGGAATAGAAGATGGTTACATGAATTGTCAACTATCCCCAACACAAAGCAGAAAAATCCCAGTAAAGGACGTGTACATCCAATTGGAAGAGTGTTTCAAGTGGGGTACCACAAGGCTCTGCCCTGGCCCCAGTGTTGTTCAACATTTTTATAAATGATCTAGATAAGAGAACTGGAGGTAAACTAATTAAATCTGCAGACGATGCGAAGCTAGGAGGGATAGCTAACACTAGAGAAGACAGAGAAAGGATTCAGAAGGATCTAGATAAGCTTGAAGAATGGGCAGCGACTAATAGAATGATATTTAACAGGGAGAAATGCAAAATTCTACCTCTGGGTAAGAAAAACTAAAATTACATCTACAGAATGGGAAGAATAGAACTAAGCAACAGCACGTGTGAAAAAGACTTGGGTATATTAATAGATCACAGACAACACAAGAGTCAACAGTGTGATGCAGCAGCAAAAAGGCAAACACAGTTCTGGGATATATTAAGAGATGCATAGAGTCTAGATCACGTGAAGTCATTATCCCCTTCTACTCCTCCTTGGTCAGATCTCATTGGGAATTCTGTGTCCAGTTCTGGGCACCACATTTTAAAAAAGACATTGAACTTGCTCCAGTTTTTCAGAGAAGAGCTATCAGGATGGTGAGCGGACTGGATTTCTTACCGTCCACGGGCTGCAAGCATCAGAAAACGGATTGAATATAAAGCATTTTCAAAGCAACCAGACCTGTAATATGAAGCATACAGGTAGGTCGCTTCTGCGATCAACCCGCGAGGAGTTATCGTGGAAGTTAGATATTTTAATAAAAACATGAAGGGTGGAGCCCCGCCCACGAGATGTCATCACATGGGGTGGGCAGGTCCCCCCTTCGACATAAAAGACCCTGCTGAAGATGGGTCCATACTCATTGCAGGGAGGTATATATTCTATAAGCAAGGGGTCCCGTTCGATAACGGTCAAATTGGAGCGCCTCCCCTCCAGCTAAACTGAATAGTCTCTGCGATCTGTATAGTATGTCTTCTGTTAATCGTTTTTATTTTGTGTAACTGTATATGCTGTATTGTCTTGTCTCCCTTTGTAAAACCTTTTGTATATTTTTCATAAACACTGCCTCCCTTTTGGGATTAAATATAAAATTTAATAGTTCTGTTTCTTTTGCGCTGTAATCATTCCCTCCCCCGAAGCCATATACGCTACCAGAAAGCAGGCGTCCGATCAGGCCTGTATAGTATTTAAAATCTGATCGGTGGTGGCAGCGAATAATATTAATTGGGCTATCGTAAAGCTGGCAGTGACCATACAGGTGCGTATACACATCCTATGTGTTGGAATCCGGAGGTGTGTACGCCATACACTCACTGGTCACTTGACGATAGCTACGTAGTGAGTAATCGGGATTGTGTGCGCGCACAGGTAGCGCAATGAAATGAGACATCTTGCTGAATCTGTCCACCACCACCAATATAACAGTATTACCTGCTGACACGGGTAGATCGGTAAAGAAATCTACAGACAAATGAGTCCAAGGTGTACAGGGAATCGCCAAAGGTTGAAGAGCACCAGATGGACGAGTATGAGGTATCAAGTATCAAGTGCCTCACTGGCCGGACTGTACCATTTGGAAAAGTCCGTCCCTTTCCTGGTCATGTCCGTCAGAGGTATGGCCACTACCAAAAAGTTCTTGATGAACTTACAGTAGTAATTGGCAAAATTTTTGTAAAGCTTTTAAGTCCTCAGTACAATCCCAATCCAGTACCACCCGGACCTTCGCCGGATCCATGTGAAAACTGGTGGACGATAAGTAATAACCCAAAAAAGGGATCTTCTAAACTGAGAACATACAGTTCTCTGGCTTGATAAATAATTTTTTTTTATCTCTGAGTATCTGTAAGACATGCCTGACATGTACCTGATGTGATTCGAGGTCAGGTGAATAAATCAATATGTCATCAATATAGATCACAATAAATCTACCCGCGAGGGGACAAAAAATGTCCTTTCCAAAGTGCTGAAAGACGGCGGGAGTATTCGTCAACCCAAATGGCATCACAAGGTTTTCATAATGTCCTTCAGGTGTATTAAAGGCGGTCTTCCACTCCTTAATTCGAATGAGATTATATGCCCACCTGAGGTCCAGTTTAGAAAACTATTTTGTCCCAACGATCTGGTTAAAGAAGTCCGAGAGGGAGAGGATACGGATCACGGACCGTGATTCGATTAAGTTTGCGGAAATCTATGCAGGGATGTATCCCCCCCATCTTTGTTCTTCACAAAGAAAAAACCCGCTGCAACGGGAGATGAGGAAGGTCTGATATGACTCTGAGCCCTGCAGGCTCTCTGCGATATAGTCCTTCATGGCCTGCCTTTCTGGACCAGAAATATTACATAACCTGCTCTTAGGCAGCTTGGCCTCAGCAGTAAGATTAACAGCGCAATCATAAAGGACGATGAGGAGGGCGTTCTTGCCAACCCTGTTCTGAAAAAAAAACAAAAAACCACGAAGTCAGCCAGGTATTCCGACAGGGACCGGATATTCACCCCGGCTAACCAGGAGCCCAAGCAGTGTCCTTGACAGTACTCGCTCCACCTTACCATCTCCCTAGTCTGCCAGTCCATTACGGGATTGTGCAACGTCAGCCACGGTAGTCCAAGAACCACAGGAGAGGGCAAGCCCTCTAGCACATAACAGTCAATCAAGAGTGCATGGTCCCTACCTGCAGATGTCTCATTCGAACGACCTGAGTAAAATATCCCTGGCTCAAGGGTACAGAGTCAATGGCGATTACGGGTATAGGTCTGGACAGTTTATGTGGCTTGAGACCCTGGTCCTGGAGCAACCTGGCGTCAATCAGATTAAACTTAGCCTCACTGTCCAGAAAGGCTGAAAAAAATCACTTTACTTTTGCCAAAATGGATCTCGGAAGATAAAAAAAAAAAATTGTGACCTACCCACTGAGGATATATGTTCACACGGGTTGCTAACATCCCCGCAACCCGGGCTCCTTACTTTTCCGGTAGCTGTTTGCGGTACTGTATGAAAGGACAAGCACCCACATAATGACCCTTTCCACCACAGAAGAGACACACTCCCTCTTTACACCGAACTGCAGGAGGACCAATAAAACGAGCCATCCCCCCCCCAACTGAATGGATTCCTTCGTTGCCTCAGACCTAGGTAACTTTGACCCCGGGTCCCTCGAAAATTAGGGTGTCTCATTATGTCTCTGGCGAATACGGCGGTCCACACGGATAGCCACAAACATGGCCGCCGCCAGGGAAACCGGAGTCTCATACAGGGAAAAAGCATCCTTTACCCTCAAAGAAAGCCCCTGACAGAACTGACAACAGAGCGCAGGGTCATTCCACTTAGTATCGTGGACCACCTACGGAGCTCAGAGCAAAAATAATAATAATACTCCTCCACTGGCCGGTCTCACTGCTGAAGCTGACATAGTGTAGATTTGGCAAGAGAGATGCGGTCAGGGTCGTTGTATATATGACCCAGAAAAAATTCCTCAACTGTCCTAAGCGTCAGAGTCAGATGTGAGAGAAAATGCCCAGGTTTGGGGGGTCTTCCTTGAGGAGAGAAATTACGATCCCCACAAGTTGCCCCTTGGTACCTGAGGAGTGAGGACGTAATTTAAAATAGTGTTTACAGCACTACCTGAAAACAACGACCTTATCTCGATCCCCAGAGAATCTATCCAGTAGAGCGATCTTGAGCTCCACCAGGGTTTGCCTGAGAACCGTGGGCCCTAAACCTGATGTGCACAGTTGTTTTGCTGCACCCAAACACAAGTCTGCCACCTCCAGGCTGAGTTGCTGCAATTGCACTGCCAGAGCAGCCACTGGATCCATGATAGATCATAAAAGGTATGGGCCAGTGTTAATGTCACACAGTGCCTTGGGGCTGTGGGTGTTAACCAAGTCCCTAGAACTAGCTCCTATAACAACCCTTATCTGTCCCCTCCCCCAGCCAGGGAGGTGAGAAGCCAAAGTGTATAAGATAACACTGACCAAACAAACAAGGGAAGGCGGACAGGGATAAATGAAAATACCAGTCATACAAAATACACTCACCAAACAGAGTGTAACACAGGGGAGTTAAGGAAGGAGAAACCAAATAGGAGAGGATAAGGATGTGCACACAAATAAAACACCAAGCAACAATATCCTGAACAAATCTCCAAACGCCAACTCCAACCACAAACTACACCTCCAACTCCTAACCAGGCAGAAAGAACTAACACTGGTAATCCCTAAGTGCCAGAGGCCAGCATAGATAGCAGAGGGGAGTGGCCAACACTGAACAGCTGAGACAATCTAGGTAGGAAGGCTCCAGGAGCTTAAACTGAACAGATTAATCCTTGAACTGCCAGCAAGGAAAAAAACCTACACTGTTTAATTAGATGGTGAAGTACTTCTAACCAATGCAGGAGTTTGTGAAACCAGATGCCGCAATCTTCCGGCTTCTGTCACAGTATCCCAGTGACACTGTACTACTTCTTCATCAGTCACAACCTCATCTCACCATCTTGTCCATGACGTCTCCTGTACCATTAGAACTTCCTGTGTGGTCTTCGCACTCCCTTGAATGCAAGGACCAGATAAGAATGCTACCTCTCCGATAGAGATGAGCGTTGTTCTACTCGAACTGTTCGCCAATCTCAAATTTGAGCTGTTTTGGGCGGTGTTCGAGCCGTTCGGCGAACACGAACAATTTGAGAAAAATTCGGCTGTTCGAGGTTATGTTCGATAACTGTTCGTGCACCAAAATCATAACTGGATTTTTTCTCAGTAATGATGAAAATTAATGTTAATCCGCAGTTTGAGTGTACAGCGGGGCGGGGGAGGGGCAGGGGATGGATCTCTGCAAGAACAATGAAGATCTCCATTTTTTTTTCTCTTTCCCGCATTTACAGTGGGGAGGTGCAATCTGTCAGCCTATCAGCAGCGCACACACGGAGCGAAGTGCTTTTTTTCACACAAGCAAGGGCATGTGTCATTGGCAGTGTATGTCACATGTCCTTGCCCTATAAGACCAAGCCATTTTCCCCGTCGCCACCATTTTCTCACTGCTGCAGCTGCGTGTTAGACGGCACCGCTGTTGCTGTGTGCGGTATACCTTGTTAATTTCAAGCCAATTTTCGCACAAATATACAGATAGCTTGGGAGTAGGGAATAGTTGTGATTGCAGTCCTTTTAAGGACTAGGTTACAGCATTTCCTACGACTTTTATCAGGCAGGTCTGTGCTCTTAAATAGATAGATTGTGGGAGTAAAGACTAATTGTAATTGGAGTTCTTTTCAGGACTAGGTTACATCAGTTCCTATCAGTTTTTGCCAGGCAGGTCTGTGCCAGTGCTGTGCAAGTTTTTTTCACAGCATTTGGCTGAATCTAGCAAAGCTAATCCTTTTTGGCCTATTGCAGAGTGTGTTAGTCAGTGGAGTAGCCTATCTGTGTTGCAAGATATAACACCTGTGTATAGAATACCAATTTTTTTACTGCACCTAGTGAAGTAAAATCTTTTGGGCATAGCATCATTCTATTAGTCCATCTATACTGACCTCCATCAGGTTGCAAACTGAATATAATTTTTTCTGCATCTACCTCTGAAAAAATATTTGGGCTTCTACCTGTGTGTGGGACTTGTTCTATTAATCCATCTATACTGAACTCCATCAGGTTGCAAACTGAATATAATTTTTTTCTGCATCTACCTCTGAAAAAATATTTGGCCTTCTAGCAGTGTGTGGGACTTGTTCTATTAATCCATCTATACTGACCTCCATCAGGCTGCAAATTAAAAATAATTTTTATCTGCATCTAACCCAGCCAATAGTTTTGGCCTAATACCACAGTTTGGCCACTCAGCTCTGCTCGGTTCCCATCCATTGTTTTTTTGTGCAAACAACTCCAGAGTTGTGAATTAGTTAACCACCAAAATGAGTGGAAAAAGGCCTGCTGCTGGTGGAAAGGGGAATAGGCGTCTTGGGAAGGGGAAAAAAGGTTGTGTCCGTGGGGTAGGTGTTAAAGCACCAGTAACATCTGCAGAAGAAAGACCATCTTCCAGCCAAACTAAAATGTCTACTTCTTTTAGCGGACAATGTGATAAGATCCCTTTCTTACGGCCACGCCAATCGCTACAAATTCCAGATGAGGCACAAAAACAGCAGGTGCTTCAACGGATATCAAGTGCTCCTTTAAGTGGGCTCTCCTCCACATCAACTTCAACATCACAAATACTCCAGTCCTCAAAGGTGTCACCCAAATCGCACTTGCTTCCTCACAGCTCCCAAATCTCCAGCTGCCCGTCTGAGTATGAGGTAGAACAGATGGTTGAGTCTGCAGAGCTGTTTACTCATACTATAGCCTGGGAATCAGAGGTCGACTCCAGCGCTTCTGTGAATCCAGACGAGGAAATGATCTGCACTGATGCCCAGAATCTTTATGAGTCGGATCCAGGACCAGACGCAGAAGGTTCTGACCATAATGTAGACCCTCATTCCCAAACTGTAACTCCTGTTGGTGGAGACAATGAGGAAGACGATGATAAGACTCAAATACCTGATTGGAGCGACAACTTTAGTTTTTTGTCAGGGCAGGAACAGGTTGGCTCTGAGGACGACGGGTGTGATAACGCACAGGGTGATGATGATGAGGTCGGAGATCCCACTTACTGTCAACCCACAGTCAGCCAAGAGATGAGGTCAGCAGAGGAGGTGGAGGAAGATGCTAGTGACGACGAGGTCAGGTTGCGCCTTCCTGGACAGAGACGTAGTACTGGAAGCACGTCAACAACTGCATCCTCAAACACAACTCTGCCTCTCACCACAAGTCGTGGTGGCTCTTCAGGTCGCATGGGTGCTAAGCCTTGCATAGCCTGGGCATTTTTTCAGATCGATAAAGATGACCCAACTCGTGTTATCTGTAACATTTGTCAGCAAAAGCTAAGTAGAGGCCAAAAAATACATAGTTTGAGTACTTCATGCATGAACCGGCACATGGACATGAAGCATAAGTTGCAGTGGGAAGCTCAGTGTGCTACAATGCGGCCTAGCCGGCCGGGCCAACCACCGTCTGCCATATCTTGTGCATCCGCGGCCTCTTCATCCTCTGTGACTGGGGGGACAGCAGTCACACCTGTTTTGGGGCGCAGACCTGCCACCTCTTTACCCGCAACAGCCAGCGTGATTGGCAGGTCCTCATTTTCTTTGGAGGTGGTAACACCAGCTGGTGTTGAGCGCTGTCCGACATCGATAGCACCACCTTTGGATCAAGGCAACCTAACATGTCCGCCTGCATCTTCCTCACAGACCGGCAGTTTGCCGGGGACACCCTTATCAACCCCGTCTAAGCACAATAGCCAGCCCTCGGTCCCTCAGATGTGGACAAGTAAAAGACCATTTCCTCCTAGCCATGAGAAAGCTAAGAGGTTGAATTTCACCATCTGCAAGCTCTTGGCTACAGAAATGCTGCCTTTCCGCCTGGTGGACACAGAGGATTTTCAAGACCTTATGTCCGTCGCAGTGCCCCAGTACCAGATGCCTAGTCGGCACTACTTGTCAAAGAAAGGTGTGCCTGCGCTCCACCAGCATGTCGCACACAACATCACCGCTTCTTTGAGAAACTCTGTGTGTGACAGGGTGCATTTCACCACAGAGACTTGGATGAGTAGGCATGGACAGGGGCGTTACATGTCGCTGACTGGGCACTGGGTAACTATGGTGACAGCAGGACAAGGGGCTGCTGTCCAAGTCTTGCCGTCCCCACGAGTTGTGCGTCAATCCTCTTTATGTCAAAGTTCCTCCACTGCTTCTGCCTCCTCAACCTCCTCTCGGTCTTCCACCTGCACCCAAAGCCTGTCTGGTCATGCCACAAGCTTTCTAACTGCGCAGAAGGGATCCTGCACACCTCCTTACTATGCTGGCAGTAGGGCTCAACGTCATCAGGCGGTTTTTACATTGAAATGTCTGGGAAATGTGAGTCACACAGCTGAGGAGTTGTGGTCAGCTCTGGAGAACCAATTTCATGAATGGTTGTCTCCACTGGACCTGAAACCAGGGAAGGCCGTGTGCGACAATGCTGCAAACCTGGGTGCGGCCCTTCGCCGGGGCAATGTCACACACGTGCCTTGTATGGCTCACGTGTTGAACCTGGTTGTCCAGCAATTTTTAGCCCACTTCCGCCGTTCGCATCCTGCACCAAGGCAGCAGGCATGTGAGGGTGGGGGAGATGGTTTTACCAGGGCGCATGGTAGCAGCCAAACTAGTGAGGAAGGTGCAGGAGCCCAGGAAGAAGTGGAGGACGAACTGATGGAAGACTCATCAGATGAGGGAGACCTTGATCACATTTCTGTTGTGCGAGGTTGGGGGGAGAGGACAGAGGAAGGAAGCATGATTGTTACCTCGCCACCAACACAACAGGGACTTGGTGCTCCTGGATGCGCAACACACATGAGTGCCTACTTGCTGCACTACCTGCAACATGACCCTCGAATTGTGAGAATTAGAAATAATCCTGACTACTGGGTTGCCACACTGTTAGATCCCCGGTACAAAAGTAAATTTGCAGAAATTATTCCTGCCATAGAAAGGGATGCACGCATGCAGGAGTATCAGCAGAGACTGTTGCAGAATCTTACATGTGCTTTTCCACAAAATACCAGTGGTGCACGTAGTGAATCTCACAGTTCCAACTTGCCAACCGTGGGACCGTCAAGTGTTCAGCACTCAAACCGTAACAGAACCACAGTATCTGCTGGTAACATCAATTTTGCGGAATCATTTCACCACTTTTTTAGCCCATCCTTTGCAAGGCCACAGGAGACAAGAAGTCTGACACATAGTCAACGCCTAGAGACGATGGTACAGGAGTATCTCCAAGTAAACATTGAAGCCACGACTGTGTCACTGGACCCTTGCTCTTTTTGGGCTTCCAATCTGGATAAATGGCCGGAGCTAGCCACTTACGCCTTGGAGATCTTGTCATGCCCCGCAGCCAGCGTTCTGTCTGAACGTGTGTTCAGCGCTGCTGGTGGTGTGCTGACAGATAAGCGCACGCGGCTCTCCACTGATAATGCAGACAGACTCACGTTCATAAAGATGAACAAATCATGGATCCGAAACGACTTTTCTACCCCTGTGTCATCCTGGGGAGAGTAAAAGCTTGATGATTGGTTAAAATCACCCTACCAACCGTTTTAAGCTTTCAAATTACTAATCATGTTTATCTGTATCTTGGCTGGAAAATAATTTGGGCTTTGTAGCAGTGTGCAGCACTGATCCTATTAGGCCATCTATACTAAAGCTTCACCAGATTTAAAATTACTAATCATGTTTATCTGTATCTTGACTGGAAAATAATTTGGGCTTTGTAGCAGTGTGCAGCACTGATCCTATTAGGCCATCTATAATAAGCTCCACCAGATTTAAAATTACTAATCATGTTTATCTGTATCTTGACTGGAAAATAATTTGGGCTTTGTAGCAGTGTGCAGCACTGATCCTATTAGGCCATCTATAATAAGCTTCACCAGATTTAAAATTAAAAATAATTTTTAGCTGCATCTAGCCCGGAAAATAATTTTGGGGCTCCGAGATGCGCAAGACACATAAGTGCCTTCTTGCTGCACTACCTGCAGCATGACCCTCATATTGTCAGAATTCGAAGTAATCATGACTACTGGGTTGCCACACTCTTAGATCCCCCAAACTTTTCGATCAACCTTTTCATTTTAATAAAGACCAAAAAAATGGTCATTTTTGAAATTATAAGCATTAGCAGGTTGTTAGAAACTGAAATCAAACAGTTTTCAACTCAAAACTTTATTCTAGGTGATGTTACATTTTCACATAGGACCCCTTGTTGGAAAGGAGCTTCTGAACTCTCTCGTCCATTGAATTTGTCAGGTTTTGGATGGTTTCTGCTTCAATTGTTTTGCATGAGGACAGAATACCCTCCCAGAGCTGTTGCTTAGATGTGAACTGCCTCCCGCCATCATAGACACTCCTTTTAATGATGCTCCAAAGGTTCTGAATGGGGTAGAGGTCAGGGGAGCATGGGGGTCACACCATAAGTTTGTCCCCTTTTATGCCCATATCAGCCAGAGATGCAGATGTTTTATGTGCAGCATGAGACGGGGCATTATCATGCAGAAAAATGATCTTGCTGTGAAATACACGGTTCTTCTTCTTGAACCATGGCAGGAAGTGCTGTTTGAGAAAATCCACATACATTATGGAGTTCATCTTTAGCGCCTTCAGGGATCCTAAAGGGGCCGACAATCTCTCTCCCCATGATTCCAGCCCAAAACATTACTCCACCTCCTCCTTGTTGGCGCTGTAGCCGTGTTTGCGTGGGGTGTCCATCAACCAGCCATCCTCCACTCCATCCATCTGGACCATCGAGCGCTGCACGACACTCATCCGTGAACAAAACAGTTTTGAAATCAGTCTTCATGTAATGTTTGGCCCACTGGAGCCGTTTCTGCTTGTGTGAAGTGGATAGAGGAGGTCGACAGGATGGCGCATGCACAGCTGCAAACCTCTGAAGGACCCTGCATCTTGTTGTTCGGGGGACGTTGGAGGCACAAGCAGCTTCAAAAACTTGTCTGCTGCTATGACAAGGCTTTTTTGCCGCTGCTCTTTCAACCTGACGTAATTGCCTGTAGGAAAGAGTCCTCAATTTGCCCTTATCAGCACGCACACGTGTGTACTGTGAATCAGCTACATACTTCTTGATTGTGCGATGATCACGATGAAGTGTCTTGGCAATGTTCATTGTAGTCATGCCTTGACCTAAACACTCCACAATTTGTTGCTTCTCAGCAGCCGACACATCCTTTTTCTTTCCCATTTTGGCAGAAAATGTAGGCTGCTTAATAATGTGGGACAGCCTTCTTAAGTAGTCTTGCCTTTCATTGGACACACCTGCCAAACTAATTAGCACAGGTGTCTGCAATTGCTTACAGTGATATAAAGAGCCCTGACACACATCACCATCAATGAGTTTAACTGACAAACAAACAAATTCTTCCCTTATCACTCCTAAACACTTTTTGCATAATAATTTGGAACGCAGTGTACATGTGCTTTTCCACAAAACACCAGTGGTTCACGTAGTGAATCTTACAGTTCTAACTTGCCAACCGTGGTCTGTATGGAGTTGTTCAATAAAGGGACCAAAATTAAGATAACATAGATGGGAGAGGTCTCTATGAATAGGAATTCCTAAGTATTTGATACCCTGTGAGGGCCAGGCAAAGGGAAAGTTGGGCTGGATGGAATCCTGTATGGATTTGGGGAGGGAGACATCGAGGGCCTCAGACTTCGCTGCATTGATTTTAAAATTTGACCATGTAACAAAGTGATCTATTTCAGCCATAACAGCATGGATGGATATATGTGATTGAGTGATATATACTAGGACATCATCAGCAAATAGAGAGCACTTGTACTCGGTGCCTCCCACCTCAATCCACCTAATATTGGGGTTATGGCGAATTGATGAGAGCAGGTGCTCCGTCACTAGGATGTATAAGAGAGGGGACAGAGGACATCACTGCCTTGTCCCATTGGTGATTGTGAAAGGTGATGAAAATGTTCTGACGCGCCCCCTGGGCCTTGGGACACCCGGAGCCGGACCCTTTTTGGTGGATGCTGGTGGTTGTAGTCTTCGTGGCGGCGACCCGGTTCCGTGGCTCAGGGCGGTCAAACCAGTGGCGGAACTATTTATGTGGTTTTGATGTTTAAATGTCCGACTACGCCACCCGTGGATTGCGGTCAGAGTGAACCGCCGCTCCAGGGCAGACCGCTGAGGCTGGTGTTGTGGGTGCAGCAGAGCGTAGCATAACTCCCCACGGGAGGAGTATAGCCTCAGGGCAGTGTATGCGGAGGATGGGGGTGATGGTGCAGGGCAGCAGCAGTAATGACACGGAGTCAGTGATGCAGTTCAGGGCCTTTACTCACAGTTCTTATTATCCAGACCACGTCTGCAGGTAACGGCTGCCCACGTCGTACTGTGCTCACCAGGTGAGGGGCTCAGACAACTCCCAGATAACTTTGGAGCACTTCACAGGACCCCCTTTGTGTGTCCTTTGTCTGGCCTTTCTTACCAACACTTCTGTCCGGCTGCCTCGGGCCTCCTCTTGGTAAACTTGGCGTCAGTTTCCCTGACCCTATGTGGTGCCTTCCTAGCGGGTGTAGCGAGGGGCTGCGCCACATAAAATGTCACAGCCTCCGGTTTCTAGCTGAGGGTCGTTTCCTGCCTCCACTAGTTCGGGGACCGGTCTCCCCCTTTGGCCTGACCCCTCCACGCAGGTGGATTCGGGCGTGCGGTGGCGACTCGCCCGTCCGCACCCCTGGGATCCCTTCATTCCTCGTTCCTGGAGCCTTCTCCGCTCCTCTTCCTTCCTTCTCCCTCTTCCAGGCCTGGGCCTCTGTTACTAGGCCCGCCTCCGGAGCAGAGCTCATGCAGAGCCCCTGCTCCCTGCCACTTCTGCTCAGACTTCTCTGCACTGAACTAAGATGGTGCCCACCTTTTATACTCCCTTCTCAATGCACCCAGGAACTGCTTCCTCCCTGCTCCTGCACTACAGGGTTCCCCTTCCTCAGTGTTCCCTCCCCCCACTCCAGCCAGGGACAGGGACTGTCGTGCCCATCTCAGGGGCATATTGGTCGCCCTGCCCCACGGCAATGTGGTGTAATGCATGCAGGTGTCGGGTCCTGATCCACACTCCATCCTTACCTGAGAGTGAGATATCACACCTCTGGGTGAGGTGCAATACCTCTGTAGCAACCGAGCCCTCAGGGTGCTACAGTTCCATTTATCTTCAGCCTAGGTGACGTATTGCGATACAGGGCCGTGATTTTGGCTATAAAAGGGTCCCCTAGACCCCTACCCCAAGCTTTTTAAGAGAATCATATATGGCGTGCCAGGAGACTCTATGGAATGCTTTCTCAGCATCCAACGAGAGTATCTAATTACAAATTTTTAACTGCATCTAGCCCAGGAAATACTTTGTGCCTAGTAGCAGTGTCTGCTAGTCAGCGGATTATCCCGGCTGTTAAGCAAGCTGCACCATCTGTAGTTTAGACACTTAATTTTTTCAAAGGAAATGCTTCGGGACCACGGGATACTTAGTGAAGAGCATCAGGAGGCACCCCAAGGCATAGGGGCTGGGACTGGCGGTAGGATGCCTTGCGGTGGACAGCCGAGCTCGATCCTTATAAAAGCTTTTTAACTGCAGCAGCTTTAGTGGACGCTACTGGAGCTGGAATTACCGCGGCTGCTGGCATGAGACTTGCCCTCCAATAGATCCTTGTAAATGGATTTAAAGTGTATTCATTCAAATTAGAGGGACAATTTAAATTAAAAAGCTTAGAGCTGCCTCCACCACAGGGGGGCTCGCTCGACCCACCAGCGGACAGGCACCAGTATTGGGAGAGGGGGGCTGGCCGTCAGGGTTCACCGCGGCTCTGGCACAAACCCGGCGACACGGAGGTGGCAGGAGCGGACTGGCCGTGTCGGCTTCTCACTTTTTGGATTTTAGAAGGGCATGACATGCCTATATCTGTGTCTCCCCCTCCTTTTACTCCTCCACCTCTTTTCTTTTCTCATGACTATATGTACTTGTCACTTTTCCATGTGTTAGTTGTGTCTTCTGAGCAGTTTGTCAGCTTTTGGACACCTTTGAAGGTGTTTTCTATGTGTTTCTATGTGTTTTTGTTTGCCTGCCATTGGTTTTAACGGTGTTCGACGAACAGTTCGACGAACAGTTCGGCGAACACACGGGTGTTCGACGAACCGAACTCGAACACTACGGGGGTGGCTCAACACTACTCTCCGACTCCTATACCAATATATAAACTTTCCATATACAGCATGTTGCGAATTCATGGTTTTCATCATTACACAGATAATACAATCGCAGTCACAATCAGGAGTGTCGGGGCTGAGCACACCCATTGCAGAAATGTCCAGAACGTCCACTCAGCTTCCAGAAAGTTCTTGTATGAGGTTCCAAGCGTTAAGAGAATTTTCTTTTCCAAATATTATCTTGTGTGGTCTTTGGGACATCATGTCCCTCCACAATCTGCTCTTCTCTCCATTAGAATTCATGAAAAGGGTTAAGCTTGTGACGTTAGCAGTGTGGGGGCGCAACAGACCCCAATGTCATGTGAAAATGTCAGGACATAAGACACAGAAATCATTGTGTGATCGGTTTCTGAGATGGAGCCTGGCAGCCCCTGACATAATCCTACAGATGTCTGCGGGGACGCTTCATACAGACCTCACCATACAGTACACATCCATACAATGCAGAGCAGGGAGAGTGGGGGCCATGTGGCCCCAAATCACCTTCCGAAACCTATCCGGAATTTCTATGTGGGTTCACGCTCATATCCGGCACCTCTTTGGTGGCTTGTGTCTAGAAACTCCATTGGGAATCCTGTTCATCACCACCGTGAGGGCTCATGTCTGCCATGTTTCTTTGTAATTGAACTTAGCACATTGCTATATCTTTGACACTACCACTTTCTTGCACGGACATGTATTAATATGTCACGACAGTGTATTTAGCAGCTGATGGCAAGGTCCGGTGCCAGACATCACCACCAGCTGTTTGCAGGATCCAGTACCAGACATCATCAGCTGATGGAGGGGTCCAGCTCTGGATAACTTCACTAGCTGATGGTGGGGTCCAGCAGTGGACACCATCACCAGCTGATGGAGGGGTCCAGCAGTGGACATCTTCACCAGCTGATGGAGGGGTCCAGCAGTGGACATCTTCACCAGCTGATGGAGGGGTCCAGCAGGGGACATCATCTTCACCAGCTGATGGCAGGGTCCAGCAGGGGACATCATCTTCACCAGCTGATGGAGGGGTCCAGCAGGGGACATCATCTTCACCAGCTGATGGAGGGGTCCAGCAGTGGACATCTTCACCATCTGATGGTGGGGTCCAGCAGGGGACATCTTCACCATCTGATGGCGGGGTCCAGCAGGGGACATCATCTTCACCATCTGATGGCGGGGTCCAGCAGGGGACATCATCTTCACCATCTGATGGCGGGGTCCAGCAGGGGACATCTTCACCATCTGATGGCGGGGTCCAGCAGTGGACATCTTCACCAGCTGATGGAGGGGTCCAGCAGTGGACATCTTCACCAGCTGATGGAGGGGTCCAGCAGTGGACATCTTCACCATCTGATGGCGGGGTCCAGCAGGGGACATCATCTTCACCAGCTGATGGAGGGGTCCAGCAGGGGACATCATCTTCACCAGCTGATGGAGGGGTCCAGCAGGGGACATCATCTTCACCAGCTTATGGAGGGGTCCAGCAGGGGACATCATCTTCACCAGCTGATGGAGGGGTCCAGCAGGGGACATCATCTTCACCAGCTTATGGAGGGGTCCAGCAGGGGACATCATCTTCACCAGCTTATGGAGGGGTCCAGCAGGGGACATCATCTTCACCAGCTGATGGAGGGGTCCAGCAGGGGACATCATCTTCACCAGCTGATGGAGGGGTCCAGCAGGGGACATCATCTTCACCAGCTGATGGAGGGGTCCAGCAGTGGACATCTTCTTCACCAGCTGTTGGCGGGGTCCAGCAGTGGACATCTTCTTCACCAGCTGATGGAGGGGTCCAGCAGTGGACATCTTCTTCACCAGCTGTTGGCAGGGTCCAGCAGTGGACATCTTCTTCACCAGCTGATGGAGGGGTCTATCTCTGGACAACTTCACTAGCTGATGGTGGGGTCCAGCAGTGGACACCATCACCAGCTGATGGTGGGGCCCAGCAGTGGACATCTTCACCAGCTGATGGCGGAGTCCAGCTCTGGACATCTTCACCAGCTAATGGAGGGGTCCAGCAGTGGACATCTTCTTCACCAGCTGATGGCAGGGTCCAGCAGGGGACATCATCTTCACCAGCTGATGGCGGGGTCCAGTAGTGGACATCTTCACCAGCTGATGGAGGGGTCCATCTCTGGACAACTTCACTAGCTGATGGTGGGGTCCAGCAGTGGACACCATCACCAGCCGATGGTGGGGCCCAGCAGTGGACATCTTCACCAGCTGATGGCGGAGTCCAGCTCTGGACATCTTCTCCAGCTGATGGAGGGGTCCAGCAGTGGACATCTTCTTCACCAGCTGATGGAGGGGTCCAGCAGTGGACATCTTCACCAGCTGATGAAGGGGTCCAGTAGTGGACATCTTCTTCACCAGCTGATGAAGGGGTCCAGCAGTGGACATCTTCTTCACCAGCTGATGGAGGGGTCCAGCAGTGGACATCTTCTTCACCAGCTGATGGAGGGGTCCAGCAGTGGACATCTTCTTCACCAGCTGATGGAGGGGTCCAGCAGTGGACATCTTCACCAGCTAATGGAGGGGTCCATCTCTGGACAACTTCACTAGCTGATGGCGGGGTCCAGCAGCGGACATCTTCTTCACCACCGCTGTGTGGTATTCTCTACACTGAGACACTGTAACGAGCCCTCAGCTGTGAGCAGAACTAGGTCAGTAGGTCTCGCATACATAACGTATAATCTATAAAGGGCCCGGGTGGTGAGGGGCCGTCACATAGAGTGGGCTACGTACGGATGCGATCTGTAGGGTGATGGGTTACCTGCAGGCTGAGGGCGATCTGCCGGATGTACAACATGTTCATGTCCTGTAGGATCCACAACTTCTCCTCCATATCCGACCACAGATCCGGGGGCTCCAATGGGCGACCCTTGTCCTGCGCCATCGCCACACCCCGATTCCCTGCAAACTAGCATCTGTCACCCCAACACCCGGTGACCCGAGCCCAGAGGAGACCGCTGCACCCCAGAGTTATAATGAAGGCAGAGTGTTATACAGGGGAAGGAGGGGACACAACGTTATAGAGAGGGGCCCAGCACACCGATACAACGAAGACGATATTACAGTGTTATACCGGGAGCAGGAGATTATAGCGTTATAATGAGTCCGGAGCGTTATACCGGGAGCAGGAGATTATAGCGTTATACTGAGTCCGGAGCGTTATACCGGGAGCAGATTATAGCGTTATAATGAGTCCGGAGCGTTATACCGGGAGCAGGAGATTATAGCGTTATAGTGAGTCCGGAGCGTTATACCGGGAGCAGGAGATTATAGCGTTATACTGAGTCCGGAGCGTTACACCGGGAGCAGGAGATTATAGCGTTATAGTGAGTCCGGAGCGTTACACCGGGAGCAGGAGATTATAGCGTTATACTGAGTCCGGAGCGTTACACCGGGAGCAGGAGATTATAGCGTTATACTGAGTCCGGAGCGTTACACCGGGAGCAGGAGATTATAGCGTTATAGTGAGTCCGGAGCGTTATACCGGGAGCAGGAGATTATAGCGTTATACTGAGTCCGGAGCGTTATACCGGGAGCAGGAGATTATAGCGTTATAATGAGTACGGAGCGTTATACCGGGAGCAGGAGATTATAGAGTTATAATGAGTCCGGAGCGTTACACCGGGAGCAGGAGATTATAGCGTTATAATGAGTCCGGAGCGTTACACCGGGAGCAGGAGATTATAGAGTTATAATGAGTCCGGAGCGTTATACCGGGAGCAGGAGATTATAGAGTTATAATGAGTCCGGAGCGTTATACCGGGAGCAGGAGATTATAGAGTTATAATGAGTCCGGAGCGTTATACCGGGAGCAGGAGATTATAGCGTTATACTGAGTCCGGAGCGTTATACCGGGAGCAGATTATAGCGTTATAATGAGTCCGGAGCGTTATACCGGGAGCAGGAGATTATAGCGTTATAGTGAGTCCGGAGCGTTATACCGGGAGCAGGAGATTATAGCGTTATACTGAGTCCGGAGCGTTACACCGGGAGCAGGAGATTATAGCGTTATAGTGAGTCCGGAGCGTTACACCGGGAGCAGGAGATTATAGCGTTATACGGAGTCCGGAGCGTTACACCGGGAGCAGGAGATTATAGCGTTATACTGAGTCCGGAGCGTTATACCGGGAGCAGGAGATTATAGCGTTATAGTGAGTCCGGAGCGTTATACCGGGAGCAGGAGATTATAGCGTTATACTGAGTCCGGAGCGTTATACCGGGAGCAGGAGATTATAGCGTTATAATGAGTACGGAGCGTTATACCGGGAGCAGGAGATTATAGAGTTATAATGAGTCCGGAGCGTTACACCGGGAGCAGGAGATTATAGCGTTATAATGAGTCCGGAGCGTTACACCGGGAGCAGGAGATTATAGAGTTATAATGAGTCCGGAGCGTTATACCGGGAGCAGGAGATTATAGAGTTATAATGAGTCCGGAGCGTTATACCGGGAGCAGGAGATTATAGAGTTATAATGAGTCCGGAGCGTTATACCGGGAGCAGGAGATTATAGAGTTATAATGAGTCCGGAGCGTTATACCGGGAGCAGGAGATTATAGCGTTATACTGAGTCCGGAGCGTTATACCGGGAGCAGGAGATTATAGCGTTATAATGAGTCCGGAGCGTTATACCGGGAGCAGGAGATTATAGCGTTATAATGAGTCCGGAGCGTTATACCGGGAGCAGGAGATTATAGCGTTATAATGAGTCCAGAGCGTTATACCGGGAGCAGGAGATTATAGCGTTATAATGAGTCCGGAGCGTTATACCGGGATCAGGAGATTATAGCGTTATAATGAGTCCGGAGCGTTATACCGGGAGCAGGAGATTATAGCGTTATAATGAGTCCGGAGCGTTATACCGAGAGCAGGAGATTATAGAGTTATTATGAGTCCGGAGCGTTATACCGGGAGCAGGAGATTATAGCGTTATACTGAGTCCGGAGCGTTACACCGGGAGCAGGAGATTATAGCGTTATACTGAGTCCGGAGCGTTATACCGGGATCAGGAGATTATAGCGTTATAATGAGTCTGGAGGGTTATACCGGGAACAGGAGATTATAGAGTTATAATGAGTCCGGAGCGTTATACCGGGAGCAGGAGATTATAGTGTTATACTGAGTCCGGAGCGTTATACCGGGAGCAGGAGATTATAGCGTTATAATGAGTCCGGAGCGTTATACCGGGAGCAGGAGATTATAGCGTTATAATGAGTCCGGAGCGTTATACCGAGAGCAGGAGATTATAGAGTTATTATGAGTCCGGAGCGTTATACCGGGAGCAGGAGATTATAGCGTTATAATGAGTCCGGAGCGTTATACCGGGAGCAGGAGATTATAGCGTTATAATGAGTCCGGAGCGTTATACCGGGAGCAGGAGATTATAGTGTTATACTGAGTCCGGAGCGTTATACCGGGAGCAGGAGATTATAGCGTTATAATGAGTCCGGAGCGTTATACCGGGAGCAGGAGATTATAGCGTTATAATGAGTCCGGAGCGTTATACCGGGAGCAGGAGATTATAGTGTTATAATGACACGTCGGGGGCACTGACCAGGGTGAGGGGTGGTATTTCGGGGTCCCCTATATACACACATATGAGGTCCCGCTTGCTGCTGTCCCCGTGTCCACGTCCTTCTCCTTCTCTTCCTCTCCAGCACTTTCCTTCCGCCTCTTGCCTGTCCCTCCTGCTCAAAGACCACCATTCATAGCCGGCCTCCCCTCCCCCAGCCACACATTAACCCCTCACACACTGCACGCCTAACTAACCTTACAGTATATACAGCCGGTCACATCCCAAATCATAGGAATCTCCAATATAGCCACGGACTGCAGGAGGTTATATACATACAGTACAGACCAAAAGTTTGGACACACCTTCTCATTTAAAGATGTTTCTGTATTTTCTTGACTATGAAAATTGTACATTCACACTGAAGGCATCAAAACTATGAATTACCACATGTGGAATTATATACTTAACAAAAAAGTGTGAAACAGCTGAAAATATGTCTTATATTCTAGGGTCTTCACAGTAGCCCCCTTTTGCTTTGATGACTGCTTTGCACACTCTTGGCATTCTCTTGATGAGCTTCAAGAGGTAGTCACCGGAAATGGTTTTCACTTCACAGGTGTGCCCTGTCAGGTTTAATAAGTGGGATTTCTTGCCTTATAAATGGGGTTGGGACCATCAGTTGTGTTGTGCAGAAGTCTGGTGAATACACAGCTGATAGTCCTACTGAATAGACTGTTAGCTGCTTTTTACTTGCCATAATACAAATTCTAAGTAAAGAAAAACGAGTGGCCATCATTACTTTAAGAAATGAAGGTCAGTCAGTGCGAAAAATTGGGAAAACTTTGAAAGTGTCCCCAAGTGCAGTTGCAAAAACCATCAAGCGCTACAAAGAAGCTGGCTCACATGAGGACCGCCCCAGGAAAGGAAGACCAAGAGTCACCTCTGCTTCTGAGGATAAGTTTATCCGAGTCACCAGCCTCAGAAATCGCAGGTTAACAGCAGCTCAGATTAGAGACCAGGTCAATGCCACACAGAGTTCTAGCAGCAGACACATCTCTACAACAACTGTTAAGAGGAGACTTTGTGCAGCAGGCCTTCATGGTAAAATAGCTGCTAGGAAACCACTGCTAAGGACAGGCAACAAGCAGAAGAGACTAGTTTGGGCTAAAGAACACAAGGAATGGACATTAGACCAGTGGAAATCTGTGCTTTGGTCTGATGAGTCCAAATTTGAGATCTTTGGTTCCAACCACCGTGTCTTTGTGAGACGCAGAAAAGGTGAACGGATGGACTCTACATGCCTGGTTCCCACCGTGAAGCATGGAGGAGGTGTGATGGTGTGGGGGGGCTTTGTTGGTGAAACTGTCAGGATTTATTCAAAATTGAAGGCATACTGAACCAGCATGGCTACCACAGCATCTTGCAGCGGCATGCTATTCCATCCGGTTTGCGTTTAGTTGGACCATCATTTATTTTTCAACAGGACAATGACCCCAAACACCTCCAGGCTGTGTAAGGGCTATGTGACCAAGAAGGAGAGTGATGGGGGGCTACGCCAGATGACCTGGCCTCCACAGTCACCAGACCTGAACCCAATCGAGATGGTTTGGGGTGAGCTGGACCACAGAGAGAAGGTAAAAGGGCCAACAAGTGCTAAGCATCTCTGGGAACTCCTTCAAGATTGTTGTAAGACCATTTCCGGTGACTACCTCTTGAAGCTCATCAAGAGAATGCCAAGAGTGTGCAAAGCGGTCATCAAAGCAAAAGGGGGCTACTGTGAAGACCCTAGAATATAAGACATATTTTCAGTTGTTTCACACTTTTTTGTTGAGTATATAATTCCACATGTGGTAATTCATAGTTTTGATGCCTTCAGTGTGAATGTGCAATTATCATAGTCATGAAAATACAGAAAAATCTTTAAATGAGAAGGTGTGTCCAAACTTTTGGTCTGTACTAATTATATATATATATATATATATATATATATATATATATATATATATATATATATATATATACAGTGGTGGCCAAAAGTATTGGCACCCCTGCAATTCTGTCAGATAATACCCAGTTTCTTCCTGAAAATGATTGCAATCACAAATTCTTTGGTCTTATTATCTTCATTTAATTTTTCTTCAATGAAAAAAACACAAAAAGAATTGTCCTAAAGCCAGATTGGATATAATTCCACACCAAACCTAAAAAAGGGGGTGGACAGAAGTATTGGCACTGTTTGATGCATCCTGTGATGCTTCTGTAATTGGTGTAATTAACAGCACCTGTAACTTACCTGTGGCACCTAACAGCTGTTGGCAATAACTAAATCACACTTGCAGCCAGTTAACATGGATTAAAGTTGACTCAACCTCTGTCCTGTGTCCTTGTGTGTACCACATTGAGCATGGAGAGAAGAAAGAAGACCAAAGAACTGTCTGAGGACTTGAGAAACCAAATTGTGAGGAAGCATGAGCAATCTCAAGGCTACAAGTCCATCTCCAAAGACCTGAATGTTCCTGTGTCTTCCGTGCGCAGTGTCATCAAGAAGTGTAAAGCCCATGGCACTGTGGCTAACCTCCCTAGATGTGGACGGAAAAGAAAAGTTGACGAGAGATTTCAACACAAGATTGTGCGGATGGTGGATAAAGAACCTCGACTAACATCCAAACAAGTTCAAGCTGCCCTGCAGTCCGAGGGTACAACAGTTTCAACCCGTACTATCCATCGGCGTCTGAATGAAAAGGGACTGTATGGTAGGATACCCAGGAAGACCCCACTTCTTACCCCGAGACATAAAAAAGCCAGGCTGGAGTTTGCCAAAACTTACCTGAGAAAGCCTAAAACGTTTTGGAAGAATGTTCTCTGGTCAGATGAGACAAAAGTAGAGCCTTTTGGGAAAAAGCATCAACATAGAGTGTACAGGAAAAAAAAAGAGGCATTCAAAGAAAAGAACACAGTCCCTACAGTCAAACATGGCGGAGGTTCCCTGATGTTTTGGGGTTGCTTTGCTGCCTCTGGCACTGGACTGCTTGACCGTGTGCATGGCATTATGAAGTCTGAAGACTACCAACACATTTTGCAGCATAATGTAGGGCCCAGTGTGAGAAAGCTGGGTCTCCCTCAGAGGTCATGGGTCTTCCAGCAGGACAATGACCCAAAACACACTTCCAAAAGCACTATAAAATGGTTTGAGAGAAAGCACTGGAGACTTCTAAGGTGGCCAGCAATGAGTCCAGACCTGAATCCCATAGAACACCTGTGGAGAGATCTCAAAATGGCAGTTTGGAGAAGGCACCCTTCAAATATCAGGGACCTGGAGGAGTTTGCCAAAGGAGAATGGTCTACAATTCCAGCAGAGCATTGTAAGAAACTCATTGATGGTTACCGGAAGCGGCTGTTCCCAGTTATTTTGGCTAAAGGTTGTGCAACCAAGTATTAGGCTGAGGGTGCCAATACTTTTGTCCGGCCCTTTTTTGGAGTTTTGTGTGAAATGATCAATGATTTGATTTTTGCTTCATTCTCTTTTGTGTTTTTTTCCTTGCAAGCAAATTAAATGAAGATAATAAGATCAAAGAATTTGTGATTGCAATCATTTTCAGGAAGAAACTGAGTATTATCTGACAGAATTGCAGGGGTGCCAATACTTTTGGCCACCACTGTATATATATTGTAATGCAGCGACTTGCTGGCATTACTGTAAATGGTCCAGGATGTGTTTTTCCTGACCATGTACCTTCCCCCTCAGGTGACTGGTCACATGACTGTGACATAGCACAGGTCCTGCGCGCACAGAATGTCTGTCTGATCACATGACAGTGACATCAGCAAGGTCCTGTCAGTATGTGTGTGTGTGTGTGCACGGGATGCATATATAAACCCTGCTTGATGGGTGACAGGTGTGTCCGGTGTGTTCTGTGAGAGACGCGTGAGGCCTGTTCCCGTGTGTGTGGGACACCGACCGTGTGAGGCCTAGTGAGGCCGAGTGAAGACTGGCAACCTGAAAGGTCGAGGCTGGATCCTGTGTGGATGCTAGTGGCCTTGGAAGGCAGAGGTTTGGGGAAGAGTCCTGAAAGGCAGAGCCTGGATCCTGTGTGGATGTCAGTGGCCTTTGAGGGAACGACGGCTGGAGACCCCTACCTGGGAAGCCACAAAGCCACAGTGGTGGCGGAGTAATGGACTGCAGCAGCTAAACCCGGCAAAGGTAATACCCTGTGTTATATGGACATTAATATGGACATTGCTATGTTATTACCTTGCTGAAGGCTGTACCTGGAGCGAGTGGGCCTGTGTGTCACTTGGCTCGTGAATATTATATATATGTGTGTCGGCGTGCCACTGAGTTGGACCCGGTCATATGCGGTTTATGAAGTAATAAACTGTTGAGCATTGTTTAAAAACGGAAAGACATTGCACATGTGCATTGATTGTCGCAGAGAAGCGAGTATTCCCCATTATGATGTCTAGCGCTGCCTTACATATGGTTCGAGAGTGCGGGCAGCTGCAGCCCGGTTGCTAGTGGCAACGTCAGCCCGGTTGCTAGGGGCAACGGCACAGGACGAGGGTGGATTAAAGCATCTGGCTGCAACTCGGCGGGGTTGCGAAGATTGGCGTCGCACTCAAACCTGGTTTGCTGTGGCTCGGCGGGGCTCACGAAGTTTAAAGCATCTGGCTGCAACTCGGCGGGGTTGCGAAGGTTGTTGTCGCACTCAAATCCGGTTTTGCTGTGGTTCGGCGGGGCCACGAAAATTTTCCGAGGAGAGCGGTGAAGTTCTGGTGTGAACAGTGCCCCGCGATGGCTGTGAACGGAGCAGCAAATGGGTCTGATGAGTCGGACCGCATATATGAGAAACCTCTACTGGACATGAAACTGGACATGGTGCAGGAACCACAGGAGCTGTGGGCACCATATGGAATGGCGGCAGTGGACCATTCTATGAACTCTCCGGGGGCGCCAGTGTTGTCCCAGAGTGCCCGGGGAGGTGGTAAGAGCTGTTGTGAACTAAGTCCTAAGACTATTGCTGATTTTTTTTCTAAAAATTACCCTGCCGGTGTGGTTGTTAAAAAGGGGGCGGAGTCTAAAAAAGGGGCGGATTTTCAAAACAGCGTAGAGTGCAGAAAACTGGAAATTGTTACTGGTTGTGGGTTGGTACCTCCTAAAAATGACAATGTGACCGTTGATAACGGGGGAACTCCAGTAGAAGGGGGTGACGTCAAAGTGGGAGGTGACCTGTTAGTCCACAACACCATGGGGAGTGACACAGACCCTGTAGCTGACTGTGACACTATGAAAGTAAAAAGTGAGTTCAGTCAGGAGGGGCTAGACGAGGGGAGAGAGTCCCCCTCTCGTCGTCGACGGCGCAAGGGCCACAAAAAGGTTGCTCCGGTAGTACTCCCTGAAAATGAAAATAAAGAGAATATAGTACTGTGTGCCTATGCTTCAAGTGTGGATCCTCCTTTAGAGGTAGAAGAGGAGGTGATGTTGCCAGTAGCAGCCTCCGGTACGGTACCGAATCAGAAGGATCAGGATCTGACAGCCCTGAAAGATGAGGCGGCCAGTCATGACCAAGAGCTGGAGCCTATCCGGCAGCAGTGTCAGATTGACGTGCAGCAACTAAGGGAAAACCTGGAGATCGTGTCCTCAGACCAGCTGAACCTGGAGTCTGAGCAGCAGAAAATATACCAGGTTATGAGGAACTGGCAGCGAGACGTGGAGGGAAGCAACGTGGAAATTAACCATTGGAAGGAAATGTTCTACGGAATTAAGGAGGATCGCCGCAAAATCAAGGAGGAGGTTTTTCAATTAGAGATTGACAGAGCGGTGTGTGAAGATGAGTTATGCGAGGTGAAAGATCGCTTCTCCCTGGTACAGTTAGAGCTGTCTGCCCTCAAAGAGGCGCTGCAGCATGAAGTTGCTGGGCGTGAACAAAACCTAGAACGACTGCACGAACAGTTCAACCAGGAGCTGTGTGACTCCAAGAAGGAGTGTAGTGAACGCAGTGGGGAACTGCAACAGAGTAAGAGAGATTATGAGGATCTCCTCAAGGTGAGGAAAAAACTAGAGGAGGATAAGGCGGGTGCAGAGCAAGTGCGCCAAGTGGGTGAGACCACTCTGCAAGAGACCCGTGAGGAGAATGATGATCTCCGGGGAAAGACCCTAGATCTGGAAGCTCAGGTGAAGGAGCTACAGATGTCCTGTGATACTCTCCAGAAGGCGGAGACGTACCTTAAGGAAACAATCAGCAAGATGGAAGCTGAGCGAGAGAGGATGGAGGAGTCCATCGGAAAAGCCACAGACCAGGGCCAGGAGTTGACCGCTGGTGATGGGAGGTATGAAGCAGATACCTCCTCGAGTGATGTGGGCTCGGAGGGTTCGGTGGATGTCGAAGCCGAGATCAAGCAGCTCAAGGAGTTGCTACAAACCCAGTGGACGCAAGAGAAGCGTGAGAGACTGGCTATTGAGAGCAGAGTGGGCACATTGGAGACGGAGAGGTCTGAGAGAGCTCTGCTGCTGGAAGAGCAGTTGAAGCAGGAAGAGCTTCAGAGACGGGCCGCTGAGAGGCAAGTGGCGGAGCTAGAGGAAGAAGTTTCCGGGCTCAAAAGTCGCCTGACAAAGTATCACTCAGTGAACGAGGCCTTCTTGGAGAAGGAAAAGGGCGAACACGTTGCACTCACTCCCTTATACCATGAGAAGGTGGACCTTAGGAGAGCTAAGAGAGTGTTAACCACACATAAATATGAGATGGAAGTGGTCAAGACGAAAATTCGTGAATTTGTAGCTGTGAGTCAGCTCAGGGGAAGCATACAGGGTGAAGAAGCTCGAGGTCAGTTGCCCCTGAAACCTGAGCTGGTTGATCGTCTGGAAACCACTGGTGAGACCAAAACTTCTCGGTACAAGTACCTTGTAGATGTACCCGAGGATTTGAGGGAAGAATGCACCAGTGAGTCCGTGCATGAGGAGTTTAAGAAGGCCGTGGGAGCCTGTAAGGTGTACTTGACCTCAGAAGCTAAACAGCTGGTGGTCCTGTCCACGACCGAAGTCACAGTGAAGAGGGTGGCTATCCTAAGTGACATGCACTGGCGATGTATTCGCACAAAGCGGTTTCTCCGGTTGAAGACGGAACAAGCCGTTAGACAACTGGAGTTGATGAGGAAAGCTCACAGTATGCGTGAAGAGGTCATCCGGGTGCCTCATGTTCTGGGGAGTAAGCTCGTTGGGAGAAATGGTCGAGCCATGCAGATGATGGTCAAGAAGTCTGGGGTGGTGAAAGTAAGCAGTCCACGTGATCGTCAGGACTGGATACCAGACGAAGACGGCATGGTATCATTCTCCGCTGTAGGAACAGAAGAAAGCCTGGGATATATGCGCATGCTGTTGGAGTACCAAGTGACCTACCTGCGAGAGGTAGAACAGTTGAATCTCTCTAGACTGCGAGTGAATAGACAGCATCATCTGAGCAGCAGAAGATGGCAGCCGTCTAGAAATTGTGAGACCCGACAGAGAAAGGGCCCCCTAAATAACAGAACAGCTACAGCTGAAGTTAGGGACCTTTCAAGATGTCCTGAGAGTAGTGGGCGGGGGTTTAGAGGTAGTGAGACCTCCAGTAACTCAGGTTTGAGCAGCCCATACAAACGGCCCAATAGAGGACGGGACATTACGGAGTCGAACCGGACCTTAGATACCAGGGCATGTGAGTCACACCGCTGTATGACTGACCGCTGGGAGCGGGGGAGACCTGACAAGGTTATGACTGACCGCTGGGAGCGGGGGAGGTCTGACAAGATTATGACTGACCGCTGGGAGCGGGCGAGACCTGACAAGGTTACAACTGACCGCTGGGAGCTCTGACAAGGTTACGACCCGGAAAGGTGACCTGACTAAGTCAGTGACAGTGACAAATGGTAGGTCCCTAAGGAATGGGCTAATGTCATTGACTAATATTCCAGGGGCTGAACAGCGCAATTGACAAGTACATGGTCTCTATGTGAGCTGGGGGTTATAGTGGTTGTGTATATTATGTGTTCAACCCCACAAGTTTGAACAGAGGGGGGGGATATGTAATGCAGCGACTTGCTGGCATTACGGTAATGGTCCAGGATGTGTTTTACCTGACCATGTACCTTTTCCCCTCAGGTGACTGGTCACATGACTGTGACATAGCACAGGTCCTGCACGCACAGAATGTCTGTCTGATCACATGACTGTGACATCAGCAAGGTCCTGTCAGTATGTGTGTGTGTGTGTGCACGGGATGCATATATAAACCCTGCTTGATGGGAGACAGGTGTGTCCGGTGTGTTCTGTGAGAGAGGCGTAAGGCCTGTTCCCGTGTGTGTGGGACACCGACCGTGTGAGGCCGAGTGAAGCCTGGTGCCTGAAAGGTCGAGACTGGATCCTGTGTGGATGCTAGTGGCCTTGGAAGGCAGAGGTTTGGGGAAGAGTCCTGAAAGGCAGAGCCTGGATCCTGTGTGGATGTCAGTGGCCTTTGAGGGAACGACGGCTGGAGACCCCTACCTGGGAAGCCACAAAGCCACAGTGGTGGCGGAGTAATGGACTGCAGCAGCTAAACCCGGCAAAGGTAATACCCTGTGTTATATGGACATTAATATGGACATTGCTATGTTATTACCTTGCTGAAGGCTGTACCTGGAGCGAGTGGGCCTGTGTGTCACTTGGCTCGTGAATATTATATATATGTGTGTCGGCGTGCCACTGAGTTGGACCCGGTCATATGCGGTTTATGAAGTAATAAACTGCTGAGCATTGTTTAAAAACGGAAAGACATTGCACATGTGCATTGATTGTCGCAGAGAAGCGAGTATTCCCCATTATGATGTCTAGCGCTGCCTTACAATATATATATATATATATTTACACACACACACACACACACACACACACACACACACACACACACACACACTACTGTTCAAAAGTTTGGGGTCATTTAGAAATTTCATTATTTTTTAAAGAAAAGCACTTTTTTTTTCAATGAAGCTAACATTAAATGAATCAGAAATCCACTCTATACATTGTTAATGTGGTAAATGACTATTCTAGCTGCAAACGTCTTGTTTTTATTGCGATTTCTACATAGGTGTATAGAGGCCCATTTCCAACAACCACCACTCCAGTGGTTTAATGCTACATTGTGTTTGCTAACTGTGTAAGAAGCTAATGGATGTTTAGAAAACCCTAGAAAACCCTTGCACAAGTATGTTAGCCCGGCTGAAAACGCATTGGCTGATTTGAGAAGCTATAACATTGACCTTCCTTTGAGCTAGTTGAGAATCTGGAGCATTACATTTGTTTGTTCTATGAAACCCTCAAAATGGCCAGAAAAAGAGAACTTTCATGTGAAACTCGACAGTCTATTCTTGTTCTTAGAAATGAAGGCTATTCCATGTGAGACATTGCCAAGAAACTGAAGATTTCCTCCAACGGTGTGTACTACTCCCTTCAGAGGAGAGCACAAACAGGCTCTAACCAGAGTAGAAAGAGAAGTGGGCGCCGCGCTGCACAACTGAGCAACAAGACAAGGACATTATAGGAGAGCACAAACAGGCTCTAACCAGAGTAGAAAGAGAAGTGGGAGACCCCGCTGCACAACTGAGCAACAAGACAAGGACATTATAGGAGAGCACAAACAGGCTCTAACCAGAGTAGAAAGAGAAGTGGGAGGCCCCGCTGTCCAACTGAGCAACAAGACAAGGACATTAGAGTTTCTAGTGTGAGAAATCGACGTCTCACAGCTCAACTGGCAGCTTCATTAAATAGTACACGCAAAACGCCAGTGTCAACGTCTACAGTGAAGAGGCGACTCCGGGATGCTGGCCTTCAGGGCAAAGAAAAAGCCATATCTGAGACTGGCTAATAAAAGGAAAAGATTAATATGGGCAAAAGAACACAGACATTGGACAAAGGAAGATTGGAAAAAAGTTTCATGGACAGACGAATCAAAGTTTGAGGTCTTTGGATCACACAGAAGAACATTTGTGAGACGCAGAACAACTGAAAAGATGCTGGAAGAGTGCCTGACGCCATCTGTCAAGCATGGTGGAGGTAATGTGATGGTCTGGGGTTGCTTTGGTGCTGGTAAAGTGGGATATTTGTACAAGGTAAATGGGATTTTGAATAAGGAAGGCTTTCACTCTATTTTGCAATGCCATGCCATAGCCTGTGGACAGCGCTTGATTGGAGCCAATTTCATCCTACAACAGGACAATGACCCAAAGCCACCTCCAAAGTATACATGAACTATAGGGAAGAAGCAGGCGGCTGGTATTCTATCTGTAATGGAGCGGCCAGCGCCATCACCAGATCTCAACCCCATTGAGCCGTTGTGGGAGCAGCTTAACCTTATGGTGCAAAAAGTGCCCATCAAGCCAATCCAACTTGTGGAGGGGCTTCAGGAAGCATGGGGGGAAATGTCTCAAGAAACCTCAGCAAATTAACAGCTAGAAGCCAAAGGTCTGCAATGCTGGAACTGCTGCAAAGGAGCAAAGTGTGAAGGAGAAAATTATTCTCTCTAATAAAAATCATTATTTCTCACCTTCTCAATGTCTGGACGATATTTTCTAATCATTTTGCAACTCATTTCATAAATAAAAGTATCAGGGAAAACACAAAATTGTCTGGGTGACCCCAAACTATTGACCGGTAGTGTACATACATAAGCATACAAACACCATATACACAGAGTAATAGGAGGGGATCTACACAGAGTAATAGGAGGGGGATCTACACAGAGTAATAGGAGGGGATCTACACAGAGTAATAGGAGGGGGATCTACACAGAGTAATAGGAGGGGGATCTACACAGAGTAATAGGAGGGGGATCTACACAGAGTAATAGGAGGGGGATCTACACAGAGTAATAGGAGAGGATCTACACAGAGTAATAGGAGGAGGATCTACACAGAGTAATAGGAGGAGGATCTACACAGAGTAATAGGAGGGGGATCTACACAGAGTAATAGGAGAGGATCTACACAGAGTAATAGGAGGAGGATCTACACAGAGTAATAGGAGGAGGATCTACACAGAGTAATAGGAGGGGATCTACACAGAGTAATAGGAGGGGATCTACACAGAGTAATAGGAGGAGGATCTACACAGAGTAATAGGAGGAGGATCTACACAGAGTAATAGGAGGGGGATCTACACAGAGTAATAGGAGGAGGATCTACACAGAGTAATAGGAGGGGGATCTACACAGAGTAATAGGAGGGGATCTACACAGAGTAATAGGAGGGGGATCTACACAGAGTAATAGGAGGGGGATCTACACAGAGTAATAGGAGGGGATCTACACAGAGTAATAGGAGAGGATCTACACAGAGTAATAGGAGGAGGATCTACACAGAGTAATAGAGGGGGATCTACACAGAGTAATAGGAGGGGGATCTACACAGAGTAATAGGAGGGGGATCTACACAGAGTAATAGGAGGGGGATCTACACAGAGTAATAGGAGGGGATCTACACAGAGTAATAGGAGGGGATCTACACAGAGTAATAGGAGGGGGATCTACACAGAGTAATAGGAGGGGGATCTACACAGAGTAATAGGAGGGGATCTACACAGAGTAATAGGAGGGGGATCTACACAGAGTAATAGGAGGGGGATCTACACAGAGTAATAGGAGGGGATCTACACAGAGTAATAGGAGGGGGATCTACACAGAGTAAAAGGAGGGGGATCTACACAGAGTAATAGGAGGGGATCTACACAGAGTAATAGGAGGGGATCTCCACAGAGTAATAGGAGGGGGATCTACACAGAGTAATAGGAGGGGGATCTACACAGAGTAATAGGAGGGGGATCTACACAGAGTAATAGGAGGGGAATCTACACAGAGTAATAGGAGGGGAATCTACACAGAGTAATAGGAGGGGATCTACACAGAGTAATAGGAGGGGATCTACACAGAGTAATAGGAGGGGATCTACACAGAGCAATAGGAGGGGATCTACACAGAGCAATAGGAGGGGGATCTACACAGAGTAATAGGAGGGGGATCTACACAGAGTAATAGGAGGGGGATCTACGCAGAGTAATAGGAGGAGGATCTACACAGAGTAATAGGAGAGGATCTACACAGAGTAATAGGAGGGGATCTACACAGTAATAGGAGGGGATCTACACAGAGTAATAGGAGGGGATCTACACAGAGTAATAGGAGGAGGATCTACACAGAGTAATAGGAGGGGATCTACACAGAGTAATAGGAGGGGGATCTACACAGAGTAATAGGAGGGGGATCTACACAGAGTAATAGGAGAGGATCTACACAGAGTAATAGGAGGGGATCTACACAGAGTAATAGGAGGGGATCTACACAGAGTAATAGGAGGGGGATCTACACAGAGTAATAGGAGAGGATCTACACAGAGTAATAGGAGGGGATCTACACAGAGTAATAGGAGGGGATCTACACAGAGTAATAGGAGGGGATCTACGCAGAGTAATAGGAGGAGGATCTACACAGAGTAATAGGAGGGGATCTACACAGAGTAATAGGAGGGGATCTACACAGAGTAATAGGAGGGGATCTACACAGAGTAATAGGAGGAGGATCTACACAGAGTAATAGGAGGGGATATACACGATAAACTATAAGCACTGCCATCGATCTGCACCATAACCTGGGAAGGGCTGATTTCGATGTGGAGAAAGATCTCACCGTCCCCCGGTCCAGGTCACTAGCAGAGGCATCAGAGACAGTGATGGCATTTTCACTGATGAGCAATAGGGGAACAATGTTTTGACCTTCCGGCTTCAGACGCGAGACTCCCATTCTTTTATCATCATCTTCTCTATCTCTTACATACATGTGACTTGCAGCTATTTAGCAGATGATTAGTTCTGCAGATTCTCGTTAGGTCGCTGCATTGTTACGGTTTTGCTCCTGAAGATCTAAATTGTAATTTTTATTATTTTGTTGGCGTTTTGTAAATCCACCTTTGGCTTTCACCACAGCCTGAATCCTTCTTGCTCTCGATCAGACTCGAGTAGGTCTCCCCCTGAAATCTGATCCCAGGTCTCTACACGTTCCCACAGTTGGGGCTTACTGGTCTCCTCACTCGGGTCTGTATACAGCTTTTTATTCACCTTTACCAACAAGTGGGGACTGTGGGGCCGATCCAGCACCTCTACTTCACTGTCATTGATCCATTTCTTCACCAATCTCAATGTATGCTTCATATCGTTCTCCTGCTGGAACACTATGTCGTCCTTTACATACCCATAGTCCTCGAGTGTACGAAGTAACTCGTCTTGTAGGATACTCACATATAGCTCAGCATTGAGACCACCATCAATCCTGGTGAAGTAGCCAATGCCTTTGGCTGTGAAACAACCCTATATCATCAGGCTTCCTCCACCAAACTTGACAGTTCCTTCAATTTCACGATCCGCTGGTCCCTTTTCACCTGGTTTCTTCCAGTCCCATTTACACCCATCAGAGCCTGGAAAACTGACTTTCATCTAATTTCTCCAAATCCCCCATTTCCAATTTTCTTCTCTCCACCTTTCGTACCTTTTTGCGAACTCGAGCCAACGCTACTTTTGATGATATTGAAGTCGAGGCTTCTTCACCTTTTCTTGGACAATCATTTCCAACTTGTGTAACGCGCGTCGCCCGGTGCTCGCATGGACGTCTATGATCTCACTATTACGAAGCTTACGAGCCTCCTCCACTGCCGTGTTTGTTGCCCCAGAACTGATAGACCTTGTGCTGAGCCGACTTGTTGACTCTAATATTTTGCCCGGACATCCACCTCTTGGCTTTAGAATGGATGGACGGACTTCATTTCATATTCTTCTAGCGGTCATGGCGCTCACATGATGCAGTTTGGCAATTTTCTTAGCATCTTGTCTAATTCTTGTTGATTATCCGCCTGTAGCTCTAAGGATAGACAGCAGGCCGACTGCCTAATGGGAGGACGGTCCCCAGTGTCCACACGGTGGACGGCTAGCTGGGTCCTTAGAGGTAAAAGTGGCTTGGAGGGGTGTAGTACCTCGTGCGGCTAGGCCTTCTGGTCGACAAATAGCTGAGAGTTGAACTGGTCCTTCTCAATGGACCCAGCTACTCGAGTGGCAGCCTTGACATCTACAAGGGCATCTATTTTCCCCCTCCTCTGGCAAACTGCACACTGGCAGGGCACAGGCATCCCTCTCATAATGGCCCTTCATCATATTTCCATGGAAGACTTTCTGCTTCTTCTTTACACTGTGACCACATAATTATCACCATTGAGAATTGAATCGGCCCTTCCAAGCAGCCGGTAGTTTATATTGGGTCATGGGGACCAGCACCCACACCGTCTGACCCACTTTGTAATCTCACTCTTGGGCATGGCGGTCGTACCACTGCTTCTGGCTGGCTTGGGCCAGCACCATGTTCTCCTGCACCAACTCAGTCCACGTTTGCATTTTCTCCCAGAATTGCATGACATAGTCCTCCACAGATTTTTCCTAGAGCATCTAGCTCTCCTTCCCATGATTCCTTTATCAGATTGAGAGGTCCCCATACAAATCAGCCATCCAGGAGTTCAAATGGGGGAGAATCCGGTGGAGACCTGTGGTACCTCTCGGTATGTGACAGGTGTGGGAGGTACTGCTCCCAGTCACGTCCCTGAGACTCAACCAACATCTTAAGCATCTGCTTTAAGGTCCCAGCAAATCGCTCACACAGACCATTCGTCTATGGAAGGTAGGGACTACTAGGGATCAAGTGGGACATGAACTTGGTCCCCTGATCGAGGAGCATCTCTTGGGAAATCCTACACGTGAAGATATACTTATCAGAGCATCGGCCGCCTTGTCTGCCCTCATGGAGGACAGCGCTATGGTCATAGCAAGGGGAGTAGCTTTGGGCAGAGGCTCCAATTTCCCCTCCTTTTGGCAGGTGATATATGAATAGCAGTAGTTGGCCATGTAAGTACCCATTTTAGGCCAATAAAACTTGTGGGAGAGTCTTGCTTTCAGTTTTAGCACCCCTAAATGTACAGCAATGGAAATCTAATGGGCGATCCTCAGTAACTGTTCCTGAAACTGGTAGGGTAAAATGAGTTTCCATTTATCTAGCCTGACCTGGGAATAGTCTCCCCTCATCCCAGTATATCCGCTCCCTGTCAGGGTCATCGGGGGTCTTGTCAGCCAGGCCTCCCAGCTTCTCCAAGATGACCTCTGTATGTGGTGTCGCTAAGAACTCCTGGCTCTCAGTGACTTGGGGGGGAAGTTAATATGACTGTCACAGGGGGCTCCCTTTCCTCCCCAGAGGTGGAAGGTGAGGATGCGGATAGCATACTACAGTCTATACTACGGGTCCACTGGCTGTGGGCCATTGCTGATATGTATGGGGGCTCTCGATAGGGTGGGGTGGGTTACCCTGAGGGTATAAGGGGATGGCCTTATCAGGACACATCAGTAGGGTATTATCGGTTCCCAGACTATTACATGTTATCTTATTAATATCACACAAGGTTATGACATTAGCCGATTCCACCTGGTGACACCTCATCCGAACACTGTCAGACACCTTCACAGCAGAGCAGAGTCAGCACAGATCACATTATTATGTATTACCACAGAGACTGGAGTGTCATCAGCAACATACGGTGATACCAACCGTCCCCGATCAATAACCAAGTGGACATCTGTAGGAATGTTTTCCCACACCACCACTAATGTCAATCCCCTACTGGCACTGCAGTCAAGGTAAACCCATGCCATCAGAAACACAGCGTGTGGATAGTGATGGTGAGGATGATGATGGTGGTGTATAATGATGGTGTATATACAGATGATGATGACGGCGTGGATAGTGATGACGGCGTGGATAGTGATGATGATGATGGTGTGCAGTGATGATGGTGTGCAGTCATGATGATGATGGTGTGCAGTCATGATGATGATGGTGTGGATGGTGATGATGATGGTGTGGATGGTGATGATGGTGTGGATGGTGATGATGATGGTGTGGATGGTGATGATGATGGTGTGGATGGTGATGATGATGGTGTGGATAGAGATGATGATGGTGTCGATAGTGAGGATGAAGATGATGTGAATATTGATGACTGTGTTAATGATGATAGTGAAAATTTGGATAGTGATGATTGAGTGAATGATGATGGTGTGTATAGTGATGATGGGGATAGTGATGATGATGGTGATGGTGGGGATAGTGATGATGATGATGGTGTGGACAGTGATGATGATGGTGTGGACAGTGATGATGATGGTGTGGATAGTGATGATGGTGTGGACAGTGATGATGATGATGGTGTGGACAGTGATGATGATGATGGTGTGGACAGTGATGATGATGATGGTGTGGACAGTGATGATGATGATGGTGTGGACAGTGATGATGGTGTGGACAGTGATGATGATGATGGTGTGGACAGTGATGATGTGGATAGTGATGATGATGATGATGGTGTGGATAGTGATGATGATGGGGACAGTGATGATGGTGGTGTGGATAGTGATGATGATGATGGTGGTGTGCAGTGATGATGACGATGGGGATAGTAATGATGATGGTGTGGATAGTGATTGTAACGAATTCCCAAAGAGACGTCAACGGGGAGATCACGCAATATCTCACCGTGCCGTCACTATGTCACGGATTTCGTCTGGAATCACGAGCACACGATCCAGACTACTCACTCCTTAGGTATCGGCTAGCGACCAGTGAGCGTATGGCATCACACCTCCGGATTCCAACACATGGAATACATGTTTACGCTCTTCGTATGGTCACTATCTGCTTCACGAAAGCCCAATTATTATTATTCTCTGCCACCAACAGCAGAGTTTGAAATATAATACAGGTCTGGCCGGACGCCTGCGTTTTGGTAGCGTATATGGCTTCGGGGGAGAGAACGATTACAGAGCAAAAGAAACAGAACTATTAAATTTTATATTTAATCCAAAAGGGAGACAGTGTTAGGAAAAATATACAAGGATTTTACAAAAGGGAACATTTACAGTACATAAGCAGCTACACAAAATAATAAGGATTAAAGAAGAAACTTTCACTATAAAGATCGCTGTGACGATTCAGTATAGGTGGAGGGGAGAAACTCCGCTTAAACTGTTATCGAACAGGGCCCTCCGCTAAGATAGACATAAACTCCAGGACAAAGAACACGGCTCCAGCCTCAGCAAACTATCTTATGCTGAAGGGAGAGACCCCCACGGGATGATATCATGTGGGCTCGGCTCCACCCTTCATGTTTGCATTAAAAATCTGTTTTTTGGGATAACTAATCGCTGGTTGATCCCAGAAGACCAAAGGTGGTACCATATTTTCTATTACGATTTTACCTTCGTTTAGAGACCACACATCGCACAGTTGCAATTTGCTATTTTGTTACTTTTGCGCCACAGTCCCCCAGAGGGGCCTACGGCTACGAAAAACTGAGCATCTTGTTTCTTGGCTGTCCCTGCCACTAAAAATATGGGCCTTTGAACTTCGTCCACCTCTCTATGTCTAATCATCCCCTGCGTCTGCCAAGTAGAAGGATGCTCGCATTTTAAGTAGTTTGGTGGCACCTCTTGGCTGCCAGCGTTTGTTTAAGGCCTTACTCATGACTGTGTTAATTGGGGCTTTGTGCTGAGATTTTTATGGAGACAGTTCTTGTACTGACAAGTGGTGAGGGGGGCTTTCAGGGGGGAGAAATGGTTAATATTTTCCTGACAATATTTCCCTGACAGTGATGATGATGGTGTGGATAGTGATGGTGTGGATGATGGCAGTTTGGGCAGATAGAGGGTTAGGAGTAAGTGGAGCCATGACTGCATTTCAGCAGGGAGGTTGTAGTACCTCTCTCTCTGGTGGGGGTAGTAGTGATCTCACTGTTGGAGAATGTCATGTGGGGTGGATGAGCCGTTTTGTGTACACAGGTGTGTGACATGGAGAAATACACAGACTGATAGGGAGGAAGTAACAGGAATAACTGGAGTGTGATGTGTGGGTGACAAGCTGGAGCAGGCCCTACGACTACGGGGAACTCGAGCGCCAACACCAGGACAAGACCCGACTGGAGAAGTCTAATCTGGAATCTGAGGGAGACGCCACATCAATGCGCCATTGTTGGTGCGTTCTGACCCTGCGTGGTACCTGTACAATGCAGAGGCTTATGGAGTACATATATAGTGGGGGCTCAAAATACACCCTACACGGACAAGCAGCACCCCAAACAACAGAAGCACAGCTCCAACCAGAGCATATACAGTCATGGCCAAAAGTTTTGAGAATGACACCGAAATGATATTTTCTCATGATCTGCTGGCCTCTGGTTTTTATTAGTGTTTGTCTGATGTTTATATCACATATAGAAATATAATTGCAATCATATTATGAGCACCAATAGGTTATATTGACAGTTAGAATGAGTTAATGCAGCAAGTCAATATTTGCAGGGTTGCCCCTTCTTCTTCAAGACCTCTGTAATTCTCCCTGGCATGCTCTCAATCAACTTTTGGACCAAATCCTGACTGATAGAAGTCCATTCTTGCATAATCAATGCTTGCATTTTGCCAGAATTTGTTGGTTTTTGTTTGTCCACCCGTCTCTTGATGATTAACCACAAGTTCTCAATGGGATTAAGATCTGGGGACTTTCCAGGCCATGGACCCAAAATCTCTATGTTTTGTTCCATGAGCCATTTAGTTATCACCTTTGCTTTATGGCAAGGTGCTCCATCATGCTGGAAAAGGCATTGTTGGTCGCCAAACTGCTCTTGGACGGTTGGGAGAAGTTGCTCTTGGAGGACATTCTGGTACCATTCTTTATTCATGGCTGTGTTTTTAGGCAAGACTGTGAGTGAGCCGATTCCCTTGGCTGAGAAGCAACCCCACACATGAATGGTTTCAGGATGCTTTACAGTTGGCATGAGACAAGACTGGTGGTAGCGCTCACCTCTTCTTCTCCGAATAAGCTGTTTTCCCGATGTCCCAAACAATCGAAAAGGGGATTCATCAGAGAAAATGACTTTGCCCCAGTCCTCAGCAGTCCACTCCCTGTACCTTTTGCAGAATATCAGTCGGTCCCTGATGTTTTTTCTGGAGAGAAGTGGCTTCTTTGCTGCCCTCCTTGAAACCAGCCCTTGCTCAAAGAGTCTCCGCCTCACAGTGCGTGCAGAAGCACTCACACCAGCCTGCTGCCATTCCTGAGCAAGCTCGGCACTGCTGGTAGTCCCATCCCGCAGCTGAAACAGTTTTAAGATACGGTCCTGGCACTTGCTGGTCTTTCTTGGGCGCCCTGGAGCCTTTTTGACAACAATGGAAGCTCTCTCCTTGAAGTTCTTGATGATGCGATAGATTGTTGACTGAGGTGCAATCTTTGTAGCTGCGATACTCTTCCCTGTTAGGCCATTTTTGTGCAGTGCAATGATGGCTGCACGTGTTTCTTTAGAGATAACCATGGTTAACTGAAGAGAAACAATGATACCAAGAACCAGCCTCCTTTTAAAGTGTCCAGTGATGTCACTCTTACTTAATCATGACTGATTGATCGCCAGCCCTGTCCTCATCAACACCCACACCTGTGTTAATGGATCAATCACTAAAACGATGTTAGCTGCTCCTTTTAAGGCAGGACTGCAATGATGTTGAAATGTGTTTTAGGGGTTAAAGTTCATTTTCTGGGCAAATATTGACTTTGCAAGCACAGTAATTGCTGTTAAGCTGATCAGTCTTTGACATTCAGGAGTATATGCAAATTGCCATTACAAAAAATGAAGCAGTAAACTTTTGAAAAATTACTATTTGTCTCATTCTCAATACTTTTGGCCATGACTGTAGACATATAAGGACCGGAGCACAGCGCCAACCAGAGCCTATAGACACCAAAGGACCGGAGCCCAGCGCAAACCAAAACCTATAGGCACATAAGGACAGGAGCACAGCGCCAACCAGAACCTACAGGCACATAAGGATAGGAGCACAGCCCCAACCAGAACCTATAGGCACATAAGGACCGGAGCACAGTGCCAACAGGCACATAAGGACCGGGGCACAGCGCCAACCAGAACCTATAGGCACATAAGGACCGGAGCACAGCTCCAACCAGAGCATATAGGCTTATAAGGACTGGAGCACAGTGCCAAACAGAGCCTATAGACACCAAAGGATCGGAGCCCAGCGCAAACCAAAACCTATAGGCACATAAGGACCGGAGCACAGCGCCAACCAGAGCCTACAGGCACATAAGGACCGGAGCACAGCGCCAACAAGAGCCTACAGGCACATAAGGACCGGAGCACAGCGCCAACAAGAGGCTATAGGCACATAAGGACCGGAGCACAGCGCCAACCAGTGCCTACAGGCACATTAGGACTGGAGCAAAGCGCCAACCAGAGCACAGCACCAACCAGAGCCTATAGGCACATAAGGACCAGAGCACAGCACCAACCAGAGCCTATAGGCACATAAGGATTGGAGCACAGCCCCAAACAAAACCTATAGGCACCTAAGGACTGGAGCACAGCGCCAGCCAGAGCCTATAGGCACATAAGGACCGGGGCACAGCGCCAACCAGAGCCTATAGGCACATAAGGACCGGGGCACAGCGCCAACCAGAGCCTATAGGCACATAAGGACCGGAGCACGGCGCCGGCCAGAGCCCATAGGCACATAAGGACCGGGGCACGGCGCCAACCAGAGCCTATAAGCACATAAGGACCGTAGCACGGCGCCAACCAGAGCCTATAGGCACATAAGGACCGGAGCACAGCGCCAACCAGAGCCTATAGGCACATAAGGACCGGAGCACAGCGCCAACCAGAGCCTATAGGCACATAAGGACCGGAGCACAGCGCCAACCAGAGCCTATATCTACATAAGGACGGGGCACAGCGCCAACCAGAGCCTATAGCCACATAAGGACCGTAGCACAGCGCCAACCAGAGCCTAAAGGCACATAAGGACCGGAGCACAGCGCCAACCAGAGCCTATAGGCACATAAGGACCGGAGCACAGCGCCAACCAGAGCCTATAGTCACATAAGGACCGGAGCACAGCGCCAACCAGAGCCTATAGGCCCATAAGGACCGGAGCACAGCGCCAATCAGAGCCTATAAGCACATAAGGACCGGGCACAGTGCCAACCAGAGCCTATAGGCACATAAGGACCGGGCACAGTGCCAACCAGAGCCTATAGGCACATAAGGACCGGGCACAGTGCCAACCAGAGCCTATAGGCACATAAGGACCGGGCACAGCGCCAACCAGAGCCTATAGGCACATAAGGACCGGGGCACAGTGCCAACCAGAGCCTATAGGCACATAAGGACCGGGGCACAGCGCCAACCAGAGCCTATAGGCACATAAGGACCGGAGCACAGCGCCAACCAGAGCCTATAGGCACATAAGGACCGGAGCACAGCGGCAATCAGAGCCTATAGGCCCATAAGGACCGGAGCACAGCGCCAATCAGAGCCTATAGGCACATAAGGACCGGGCACAGTGCCAACCAGAGCCTATAGGCACATAAGGATCGGGCACAGCGCCAACCAGAGCCTATAGGCACATAAGGACCGGGCACAGTGCCAACCAGAGCCTATAGGCACATAAGGACCGGGCACAGTGCCAACCAGAGCCTATAGGCACATAAGGACCGGGCACAGCGCCAACCAGAGCCTATAGGCACATAAGGACCGGGCACAGTGCCAACCAGAGCCTATAGGCACATAAGGACCGGGGCACAGTGCCAACCAGAGCCTATAGGCACATAAGGACCGGGCACAGCGCCAACCAGAGCCTATAGGTTCCCAAGGAGTGAGGGATAATAGGTAACATGACTGGCAGTGGAGTTTGGGAAATTTCTGACATCAGTTTTCCTTTCGGCCGCGTTCTCCCACGAAGTTTGCTGCATCTTTCCATTGATCATTTCCGTCTGGAGCAGACTGTCCCTCTCCGCGCTCCGTCCGGAGCACACTGTCCCTCTCCGCGCTCCCTCCGGAGCACACTGTCCCTCTCCGCGCTCCCTCCGGAGCACACTGTCCCTCTCCGCGCTCCGTCCGGAGCACACTGTCCCTCTCCGCGCTCCCTCCGGAGCACACTGTCCCTCTCCGCGCTCCCTCCGGAGCACACTGTCCCTCTCCGCGCTCCCTCCGGAGCACACTGTCCCTCTCCGCGCTCCCTCCGGAGCACACTGTCCCTCTCCGCGCTCCCTCCGGAGCACACTGTCCCTCTCCGCGCTCCCTCCGGAGCACACTGTCCCTCTCCGCGCTCCCTCCGGAGCACACTGTCCCTCTCCGCGCTCCCTCCGGAGCACACTGTCCCTCTCCGCGCTCCCTCCGGAGCACACTGTCCCTCTCCGCGCTCCGTCCGGAGCACACTGTCCCTCTCCGCGCTCCGTCCGGAGCACACTGTCCCTCTCCGCGCTCCCTCCGGAGCACACTGTCCCTCTCCGCGCTCCGTCCGGAGCACACTGTCCCTCTCCGCGCTCCATCTGGAGCACACTGTCCCTCTCCGCGCTCCATCTGGAGCACACTGTCCCTCTCCGCGCTCCATCTGGAGCACACTGTCCCTCTCCGCGCTCCGTCTGCCCCTGGACGGAGATTGTGATTTTTTGCGCAACTTTGAGAAAAAAAAGCTTCAATTCATAAATTTAGCTTAAACCTCATTTGCATAGCTAGCCCCGCCCAGGTGACGAGAGCGGCACAAAATAGCCAACAGGAAGAAATGTGCGAAAATAGGTGACCTTATAATGAGGACTAATCAGCTGAAAACTCTTGATAAATCCAACCTCGATGTCTTGTGCCCCCTGATCCGGAGTTAAGGGGGTTCTGTGGTCACATGACACTGACGTCCCACCTCTAGCATCCCGCCAGTATAGGGCTGGTGGGTCTATGGGCCGCCATTGGAGCTGAGCTGCAGTTCTCAGTAGCGGCCACTACACAGTGATTGGCGCTGTGCTGCCCCGTACAATCCCGGAGCCCAGGACAGACGACGACTGGTGGCAGCGACGACTGGTGGCAGCGACGGGAGCCGGACCCCCGCTCTTATACCAAGGACCCTTCCTACAGAGAGACCATAGTCATCATACAACAGAAACCCTTGTAAGAATCCACAACCCCGGTCCCTGACGGGACATTCACAGCCCGGCGGCTAATAGCCGAGAACACAGCTCCAGTGCCGACACTGTCTGGTAATAAGCGACAGCCTCAATGCACAAAGGGTTAATATGCAGCGTCTGGTGAGGGGGTGAATACGCGGCATCTCAGGGGTTAATAGGCGGCATCGGAAGGGTCAATTTGCGGCATCTCCAGCATCAGAGGGGTTAATACGCGGCGTCCCTGCAGCTTCTCCGCGGCCAGGAGTACGACTACTCCACCACTGTGTAACATCCGGTGGGAGTTGTAGTGATTCTGGCTATTAACCCTCTGCTATAATTACCTGTATTATTAGTAACAACTACACCACCCATCAGGCACCATCCTGAGATACTGGGAGCAGCAGCCTGATTAGATGCCATGACGGCCGCATCCAGCGCTCAGATCCCCCCGAGCCTGGATACCCGGCCCCTGTATCTAATCCTACAAACTGTGGTACCTCTCGGCAGGCGGTATCTCAGCCCGCGCTGTGTGGTACCTCTCGGCAGGCGGTATCTCAGCCCGCGCTGTGTGGTACCTCTCGGCAGGCGGTATCTCAGCCCGCGCTGTGTGGTACCTCTCTGCAGGCGGTATCTCAGCCCGCGCTGTGTGGTACCTCTCTGCAGGCGGTATCTCAGCCCGCGCTGTGTGGTACCTCTCTGCAGGCGGTATCTCAGCCCGCGCTGTGTGGTACCTCTCGGCAGGCGGTGGCATGCTGGGACTGGTGTTGCAGTCACGGATGAGTCATGTGAGCGGTTTTGCGCCTCGTATGCGGTGACCCCGGGGCGAGCGCTTCCTGCACAGACCCTGGGATTGTTCTGTGGGTCACATGACGAGCACCAGCCGGGGAAGGGTTAATGGCAGCCTGTGAGCGGCCGGGGTTAATATTCGGGGTATTATACCTTACGTCCTGGGACCCCCAGCCCCGCCAGCAGCGGAGAGGTTAATGGCAGCCGGTGTGTTATACCTTATAACGTCCTGGGACCCCTGGCCCCGCCAGCAGTGGAAGGGTTAATGGCAGCCTGTGAGCGGCCGAGGTTAATATTCGGGGTATTATACCTTGCGTCATGGCCGGGACCCCCGGCCCCGCCAGCAGCGCCCCTACGGCCGGCACCTGGGCACACACTTACCTGCGGGGTGTCGAGTAGCACGCTCCTCCGCAGCCGCCCCCTCCGGATCTCCATCTCCAGCGCAGAGCATCGCGCCACCGTCACCCGACTGCGGTGATTGCGGCAGAACATGGCGAGAACACGGAACGATCAGGATCCAACTTGTGAGACAGATTCCCGGGAATTCCTGGGAGGATTACAGCCTGCGAGAGAGCGAGCGAGAGCAGCCGCCCCCACCCCTCCCATCATCCTGCCACTACTCCTCCCACACGACTCACCTCCTACCTGCTGCACAAGACCGGCCACGGGCAGGAGAGGACCATGACCACACCTGGCGAAAGATACAGCGCGAGATACAGCTCCACACCGCACCCATGGCTCTGCCAGAAGGGGACACGTCCGGGGGCTGGAGCCACTACCGGACCTCCGAGAAAGAGGGGGCAAACTGGCCAACAGGAGAAGACAATACTATGAAAGACCCCAAAAAGTAGAAAGTCACAAGCCGCAAATCACAACACCGGACAAGAGTGATATTACACGGAGGAGCGTCTGTATTACACCTGTGATATTACACGGGGGAGCGTCTGTATTACACCTGTGATATTACACGGGGGGAGCGTCTGTATTACACCTGTGATATTACACGGGGGGAGCGTCTGTATTACACCTGTGATATTACACGGGGAGGAGCGTCTGTATTACTCCTGTGATATTACACGGGGGAGCGTCTGTATTACACCTGTGATATTACACGGGGGGAGCGTCTGTATTACACGTGTGATATTACACGGTGGGAGCGTCTGTATTACACGTGTGATATTACACGGGGGAGCGTCTGTATTACACGTGTGATATTACACGGGGGGAGCGTCTGCATTACACGTGTGATATTACACGGGGGGAGCGTCTGCATTACACGTGTGATACTACACGGGGGGAGCGTCTGCATTACACGTGTGATACTACACGGGGGGAGCGTCTGCATTACACGTGTGATACTACACGGGGGGAGCGTCTGCATTACACGTGTGATACTACACGGGGGGAGCGTCTGCATTACACGTGTGATATTATACGGGGGGAGCGTCTGCATTACACGTGTGATATTACACGGGGGGAGCGTCTGCATTACACGTGTGATATTACACGGGGGGAGCGGCTGCATTACACGTGTGATATTACACGGGGGAGTGTCTGCATTACACGTGTGATATTACACGGGGGGAGTGTCTGTATTACATGTGTGATATTATAGGGGGGGAGTGTCTGTATTACACGGGTGATATTACACGGGGGGAGTGTCTGTATTACACGTCTGAAATTACATGGGGGGAGCGTCTGTATTACACGGGTGAGATTACACGGGGGGGGGGGGGGGAGTGTCTGTATTACACGTGTGATATTACACGGGGGGAGCGTCTGCATTACACGTGTGATATTACACGGGGGGAGCGTCTGCATTACACGTGTGATATTACACGGGGGGAGCGTCTGCATTACACGTGTGATATTACACGGGGGGAGCGTCTGCATTACACGTGTGATATTACACGGGGGGAGTGTCTGCATTACACGTGTGATATTACACGGGGGGAGTGTCTGCATTACACGGGGGGAGTGTCTGCATTACACGGGGGGAGTGTCTGTATTACATGTGTGATATTATAGGGGGGGAGTGTCTGTATTACACGGGGGGAGTGTCTGTATAACATGTCTGAAATTACATGGGGGGAGCGTCTGTATTACACGGGTGAGATTACACGGGGGGGGAGTGTCTGTATTACATGTGTGATATTACACGGGGGGAGCGTCTATTACACGGGTGATATTACACGGGGGGGGGTGTCTGTATTACACGGGTGATATTACACGGGGGGAGCGTCTGTATTACACGGGTGATATTACACGGGGGGAGCGTCTGTATTACACCTGTGATATTACATGGGGCGAGTGTCTGTATTACACCTGTGATATTACACGGGGGAGCGTCTGTATTACACCTGTGATATTACACGGGGGGAGCGTCTGTATTACACCTGTGATATTACACGGGGGGAGCGTCTGTATTACACCTGTGATATTACACGGGGGGAGCGTCTGTATTACACCTGTGATATTACACGGAGGAGTGTGTATTACACCTGTGACATTACAATGGGGGGCGTCTGTATTACACCTGTGATATTACACGGGGGGAATGTCTGTATTACACCTGTGATATTACATGGGAGGAGCATCTGTATTACACGTGCGATATTACACGGGGGGAGTGTCTGTATTACACGGAGGGGGGTGTGTGTCTGTATTACACGGAGGGGGGTGTGTGTCTGTATTACACGTGTGATATTACACGGGGGAGCGTCTGTATTACACCTGTGATATTACACGGGGGAGCGTCTGTATTACACCTGTGATATTACACGGGGGGAGCGTCTGTATTACACCTGTGATATTACACAGGGGGGGGGAGCGTCTGTATTACACGTGTGATATTACAGGGGGAGGAGCGTCTGTATTACACGTGTGATATTACACGGGGGGAGCGTCTGTATTACACGTGTGATATTACACAGGGGAGTGTCTGTATTACACGTGTAATATTACACGGTGGGAGCGTCTGTATTACACGTGTGATATTACACGGTGGGAGCGTCTGTATTACACGTGTGATATTACACGGGGGAGCGTCTGTATTACACGTGTGATATTACACGGGGGAGCGTCTGTATTACACGTGTGATACTACACGGGGGAGCGTCTGTATTACACGTGTGATACTACACGGGGGGAGCGTCTGCATTACACGTGTGATATTACACGGGGGGGAGCGTCTGCATTACACGTGTGATATTACACGGGGGGGAGCGTCTGCATTACACGTGTGATATTACACGGGGGGAGTGTCTGCATTACACGTGTGATATTACACGGGGGGAGTGTCTGCATTACACGTGTGATATTACACGGGGGGAGTGTCTGCATTACACGTGTGATATTACACGGGGGGAGTGTCTGCATTACACGTGTGATATTACACGGGGGGAGTGTCTGCATTACACGTGTGATATTACACGGGGGGAGTGTCTGTATTACATGTGTGATATTATAGGGGGGGGGAGTGTCTGTATTACACGTCTGATATTACACGGGGGGAGTGTCTGTATAACATGTCTGAAATTACATGGGGGGAGCGTCTGTATTACACGGGTGAGATTACACCGGGGGGGGGAGTGTCTGTATTACATGTGTGATATTACACGGGGGGGAGCGTCTATTACACGGGTGATATTACACGGGGGGGTGTCTGTATTACACGGGTGATATTACACGGGGGGAGCGTCTGTATTACACGGGTGATATTACACGGGGGGAGCGTCTGTATTACACGGGTGATATTACACGGGGGGGTGTCTGTATTACACGGGTGATATTACACGGGGGGAGTGTCTGTATTACACGGGTGATATTACACGGGGGGAGTGTCTGTATAACGTCTGAAATTACATGGGGGGAGCGTCTGTATTACACGGGTGATATTACGCGGGGGAGTGTCTGTATTACACGTGTGATATTACACGCGGCGAGTGTCTGTATTATACCTGTGATATTACACGCGGCGAGTGTCTGTATTACACCTGTGATATTACATGGGGCGAGTGTCTGTATTACACCTGTGATATTACACGGGGGAGCGTCTGTATTACACCTGTGATATTACATGGGGCGAGTGTCTGTATTACACCTGTGATATTACACGGGGGAGCGTCTGTATTACACCTGTGATATTACACGGGGGAGCGTCTGTATTACACCTGTGATATTACACGGGGGGAGCGTCTGTATTACACCTGTGATATTACACGGGGGGAGCGTCTGTATTACACCTGTGATATTACACGGGGGGAGCGTCTGTATTACACCTGTGATATTACACGGAGGAGTGTCTGTATTACACCTGTGACATTACAATGGGGGGCGTCTGTATTACACCTGTGATATTACACGGGGGGAATGTCTGTATTACACCTGTGATATTACATGGGAGGAGCATCTGTATTACACGTGCGATATTACACGGGGGGAGTGTCTGTATTACACGGAGGGGGGTGTGTGTCTGTATTACACGGAGGGGGGTGTGTGTCTGTATTACACGTGTGATATTACACGGGGGAGCGTCTGTATTACACCTGTGATATTACACGGGGGAGCGTCTGTATTACACCTGTGATATTACACGGGGGGAGCGTCTGTATTACACCTGTGATATTACACAGGGGGGGGGAGCGTCTGTATTACACGTGTGATATTACAGGGGGAGGAGCGTCTGTATTACACGTGTGATATTACACGGGGGGAGCGTCTGTATTACACGTGTGATATTACACAGGGGAGTGTCTGTATTACACGTGTAATATTACATGGTGGGAGCGTCTGTATTACACGTGTAATATTACACGGTGGGAGCGTCTGTATTACACGTGTGATATTACACGGGGGAGCGTCTGTATTACACGTGTGATATTACACGGGGGAGCGTCTGTATTACACGTGTGATACTACACGGGGGTAGCGTCTGCATTACACGTGTGATATTATTACACGTGTGATATTACACGGGGGGAGCGTCTGCATTACACGTGTGATATTACACGGGGGGAGCGTCTGCATTACACGTGTGATATTACACGGGGGGAGCGTCTGCATTACACGTGTGATATTACACGGGGGGAGCGTCTGCATTACACGTGTGATATTACACGGGGGGAGCGTCTGCATTACACGTGTGATATTACACGGGGGGAGCGTCTGCATTACACGTGTGATATTACACGGGGGGAGCGTCTGCATTACACGTGTGATATTACACGGGGGGAGCGTCTGCATTACACGTGTGATATTACACGGGGGGAGCGTCTGCACTACACGTGTGATATTACACGGGGGGAGCGTCTGCACTACACATGTGATATTACACGGGGGGGAGCGTCTGCATTACACGTGTGATATTACACGGGGGGAGTGTCTGCATTACACGTGTGATATTACACGGGGGGAGTGTCTGCATTACACGGGGGGAGTGTCTGTATTACACAGGTAATATTACACGGGGGGGTGTCTGTATTACACGGGTGACATTACACGGGGGGAGTGTCTGTATTACACGTCTGATATTACACGGGGGGAGTGTCTGTATAACATGTCTGAAATTACATGGGGGGAGCGTCTGTATTACACGGGTGAGATTACACGGGGGGGGGGGAGTGTCTATTACATGTGTGATATTACACGGGGGGAGCGTCTATTACACGGGTGATATTACACGGGGGGGTGTCTGTATTACACGGGTGATATTACACGGGGGGAGCGTCTGTATTACACGGGGGGAGCGTCTGTATTACACGGGTGATATTACACGGGGGGGTGTCTGTATTACACGGGTGATATTACACGGGGGAGTGTCTGTATTACACGGGTGATATTACACGGGGGGAGTGTCTGTATTACACGGGTGATATTACACGGGGGGAGCGTCTGTATTACACGGGGGGAGTGTCTGTATTACACGTGTGATATTACACGGGGGAGTGTCTGTATTACATGTGTGATATTACACGGGGGGAGTGTCTGTATTACACGGGTGATATTACACAAGGGAGTATGTATAACGTCTGAAATTACATGGGGGGAGCGTCTGTATTACACGGGTGATATTACGCGGGGGAGTGTCTGTATTACAGGTGTGATATTACACGCGGCGAGTGTCTGTATTATACCTGTGATATTACACGCGGCGAGTGTCTGTATTACACCTGTGATATTACACGGGGGGAGTGTCTGTATTACACCTGTGATATTACATGGGGCGAGTGTCTGTATTACACCTGTGATATTACACGGGGGGTGTGTCTGTATTACACCTGTGATATTACACGGGGGGAGTGTCTGTATTACACCTGTGATATTACACGGGGGGAGTGTCTGTATTACACCTGTGATATTACACGGGGGGAGTGTCTGTATTACACCTGTGATATTACACGGGGGGAGTGTCTGTATTACACCTGTGATATTATACGGGGGAGTGTCTGTATTACACGTGTGATATTACACGGGGGAGTGTCTGTATTACACGGGGGAGTGTCTGTATTACACCTGTGATATTACACAAGGGGAGTGTCTGTATTACACCTGTGATATTACACAAGGGGAGTGTCTGTATTACACGTGTAATATTACAAGGTGGAGTGTCTGTATTACACCTGTGATATTACACGGAGGCAGTGCCTGTATTACACCTGTGATATTACACGGAGGCAGTGCCTGTATTACATGTGTGATATTACACGGTGGAGTGTCTGTATTACACCTGTGATATTACACGGGGGAGTGTCTCTATTACACCTGTGATATTACACGGGGGAGTGTCTCTATTACACCTGTGATATTACACGGGGGAGTGTCTCTATTACACCTGTGATATTACACGGGGGAGTGTCTCTATTACACCTGTGATATTACACGGGGGGAGCGTCTGTATTATACCTGTGATATTACACGGGGGGGGCGTCTGTATTACACCTGTGATATTACACGGGGGGAGCGTCTGTATTACACCTGTGATATTACACGGGGGAGCGTCTGTATTACACCTGTGATATTACACGGGGGGACTGTCTGTATTACACGGGTGATATTACACGGGGGGAGTGTCTGTATTACACCTGTGATATTACACGGGGGAGTGTCTGTATTACACGTGTGATATTACACGGGGAGTGTCTGTATTACACGGGGGGGGGGGGGGAGCGTCAGTATTACACGTGTGATATTACACGGGGAGTGTCTGTATTACACGGGGGGAGCGTCTGTATTACACGTGTGATATTACACGGGGGGGGGTGTCTGTATTACACGTGTGATATTACACGGGGGAGTGTCTGTATTACACCTGTGATATTACACGGGGGGGTGTCTGTATTACACCTGTGATATTACACGGGGGGGTGTCTGTATTACACCTGTGATATTACACGGGGGGGTGTCTGTATTACACCTGTGATATTACACGGGGGGGGGTTTGTCGGTATTACACGGGTGAAGCCCCCGGTAGAGGACGGGAGTGATATCTGCAGCTTTCCCAGCATCCATTACAGCAGAACACACAGAGCGCAGAGGAGATACAGGAAGCCATCAGACTCCCAGATCCTGGGCAGCTGCCAGCTCCAGATGGTGACAATCACAGACTCTCCATAGAGAAACACAGTGGCCTTAACTCCATCATTGCCTCATAACACAGGAGCCCCTGGGGCCGGCACCCTGCAGGGACCAGGAGAAAGTGCCACACTGTCACATAAGTCATGGCCACAACAACAGTAGCCACAGCTCCAGAGCAAAACTCTGCTCTATTCTCAGTGCCGGACCAGGCACATAGTAGTGTTCATACAATCACCCCGCAGCGTCCGCATAGTGTTCATATAGCAGTACCCCCGGACTCCCCCTCCTACCGGTACAGAGCACGTCACATCCCCGGACTCCCCCTCCTACCGGTACAGAGCAAGTCGCACCCCCGGACTCCCCCTCCTACCGATCCAGCACAAGTCGCACCCCCAGACTCCCCCTCCTACCGGTACAGAGCACGTCACACCCCCGGACTCCCCCTCCTACCGGTACAGCGCACGTCACACCTTCCTACCGGTACAGCGCACGTCACACCCCCGGACTCACCCTCCTACCGGTACAGCGCACGTCACACCCCCGGACTCACCCTCCTACCGGTACAGCGCACGTCACACCCCCGGACTCACCCTCCTACCGGTACAGCGCACGTCACACCCCCGGACTCCCCCTCCTACCGGTACAGAGCACGTCACACCTTCCTACCGGTACAGCGCACGTCACACCCCCGGACTCATCCTCCTACCGGTACAGCGCACGTCACACCCCCGGACTCATCCTCCTACCGGTACAGCGCACGTCACACCCCCGGACTCATCCTCCTACCGGTACAGCGCACGTCACACCCCCGGACTCACCCCCCTACCGGTCCAGCACACATCACACCCCCAGACTCCCCCTCCTACCGGTACAGCACACATCGCACCCCCAGACTCATCCTCCTACCGGTACAGCGCACGTCACACCCCCGGACTCATCCTCCTACCGGTACAGCGCACGTCACACCCCCGGACTCATCCTCCTACCGGTACAGCGCACGTCACACCCCCGGACTCATCCTCCTACCGGTACAGCGCACGTCACACCCCCGGACTCATCCTCCTACCGGTACAGCGCACGTCACACCCCCGGACTCACCCCCCTACCGGTCCAGCACACATCGCACCCCCAGACTCATCCTCCTACCGGTACAGCGCACGTCACACCCCCGGACTCATCCTCCTACCGGTACAGCGCACGTCACACCCCCGGACTCATCCTCCTACCGGTACAGCGCACGTCACACCCCCGGACTCATCCTCCTACCGGTACAGCACACATCGCACCCCCGGACTCATCCTCCTACCGGTACAGCGCACGTCACACCCCCGGACTCATCCTCCTACCGGTACAGCGCACGTCACACCCCCGGACTCATCCTCCTACCGGTACAGCGCACGTCACACCCCCGGACTCATCCTCCTACCGGTACAGCGCACGTCACACCCCCGGACTCATCCTCCTACCGGTACAGAGCACGCCACACCCCCGGACTCACCCTCCTACCGGTACAGCGCACGTCACACCCCCGGACTCATCCTCCTACCGGTACAGAGCACGCCACACCCCTGGACTCACCCTCCTACCGGTACAGCGCACACCACAACCCAGGACTCACCCTCCTACCGGTCCAGCGCACATCGCACCCCCAGACTCACCCTCCTACCGGTACAGAGCACACCACAACCCCGGACTCACCCCCCTACCGGTACAGCGCACGTCACACCCCCGGACTCCCCCTCCTACCGGTACAGAGCACGTCACACCCCCGGACTCCCCCTCCTACCGGTACAGAGCAAGTCGCACCCCCGGACTCCCCCTCCTACCGATCCAGCACAAGTCGCACCCCCAGACTCCCCCTCCTACCGGTACAGAGCACGTCACACCCCCGGACTCCCCCTCCTACCGGTACAGAGCACGTCACACCCCCGGACTCCCCCTCCTACCGGTACAGCGCACGTCACACCTTCCTACCGGTACAGCGCACGTCACACCCCCGGACTCACCCTCCTACCGGTACAGCGCACGTCACACCCCCGGACTCACCCTCCTACCGGTACAGCGCACGTCACACCCCCGGACTCACCATCCTACCGGTACAGCGCACGTCACACCCCCGGACTCCCCCTCCTACCGGTACAGAGCACGTCACACCCCCGGACTCCCCCTCCTACCGGTACAGCACACGTCACACCTTCCTACCGGTACAGCGCACGTCACACCCCCGGACTCACCCTCCTACCGGTACAGCGCACGTCACACCCCCGGACTCACCCTCCTACCGGTACAGAGCACGTCACACCCCTGGACTCCCCCTCCTACCGGTACAGAGCACGTCACACCCCTGGACTCCTCCTCCTACCGGTACAGCACACGTCACACCTTCCTACCGGTACAGCGCACGTCACACCCCCGGACTCACCCTCCTACCGGTACAGCGCACGTCACACCCCCGGACTCACCCTCCTACCGGTACAGCGCACGTCACACCCCCGGACTCACCCTCCTACCGGTACAGCGCACGTCACACCCCCGGACTCACCCTCCTACCGGTCCAGCGCACGTCACACCCCCGGACTCACCCCCCTACCGGTCCAGCACACATCACACCCCCAGACTCCCCCTCCTACCGGTACAGCACACATCGCACTCCCAGACTCCCCCTCCTACCGGTACAGAGCACACCACAACCCCGGACTCACCCTCCTACCGGTACAGAGCACGCCACACCCCTGGACTCACCCTCCTACCGGTACAGCGCACACCACAACCCAGGACTCACCCTCCTACTGGTCCAGCGCACATCGCACCCCCAGACTCACCCTCCTACCGGTACAGAGCACACCACAACCCCGGACTCACCCCCCTACCGGTACAGCGCACGTCACACCCCCGGACTCACCCTCCTACCGGTACAGCGCACGTCACACCCCCGGACTCACCCTCCTACCGGTACAGCACACCCTACAGCACTAATCACTTCCTTTTATCTTCAGCGTTCCATTTGATTGTTAAGGAAGGCCACAACCACTGTCCCCTGACCGCAAGAGCTTACAATCTCTTATATAGGGGATGGCGTATGATGAGTGACGTGTGGTCACTGGTCGGTCATCTGATGTGTTTTTGTGTCAGGGAAAGTGGGCAGGTATTACTGGGATTGGTCAGTGACAGAACAAGGAGCAGAGGCGACAGCGCGAGGGCAGGAGCAGAGGCGACAGCGCGAGGGCAGGAGCAGAGGCGACAGCGCGAGGGCAGGAGCAGAGGCGACAGCGCGAGGGCAGGAGCAGAGGCGACAGCGCGAGGGCAGGAGCAGAGGCGACAGCGCGAGGGCAGGAGCAGAGGCGACAGCGCGAGGGCAGGAGCAGAGGCGACAGCGCGAGGGCAGGAGCAGAGGCGACAGCGCGACGGCAGGAGCAGAGGCGACAGCGCGACGGCAGGAGCAGAGGCGACAGCGCGACGGCAGGAGCAGAGGCGACAGCGGGGGGGCAGGAGCAGAGGCGACAGCGCGAGGGCAGGAGCAGAGGCGACAGCGCGAGGGCAGGAGCAGAGGCGACAGCGCGAGGGCAGGAGCAGAGCTGTATCTTTACATTTCACATGCTGAGATACCTGCTCTAAACTCTGGTAAAAATTACCTTTCTTCCTCCCGGGAGGCGCCAGGTTTCAGCACTGTGAGCTTTGGCTGTGAGCAGCCCCAGCACTGACTGACAGCCCAGCACTACACTGTGTTCCAAATTATTATGCAAATAATATTTTCTCAGATTTTCCCAAATTCCCTATATGAATTGCAGTCATTGTAATTTTCCAGTCTAATAACTATTCGAGTACAATTGAAAGGTTTTTGTATAAACTGCCGATGAGAACAGGATATTCTTAAAAAACTAAAAACTCAAACTGCACTCAAAATGCATGTTCCACATTATTATGCACAGCAGAGTTTTCAACCTTTTCATTTTAATAAAGAACAAAATAATGGTCATGTGTGAAATTATAAGCATTAGCCGGTTATTACACACTGAAATCAAACAGTTTTCACCTCAAAGCTTTATTCTAGGTGATGTTACATTTGCACATAGGACCCCTTGTTGGAAAGGAACTTCTGAACTCTCTCGTCCATTGAATTTGTCAGGTTTTGGATGGTTTCTGCTTCAATTGTTCTGCATGAGGACAGAATACCCTCCCAGAGCTGTTGCTTAGATGTGAACTGCCTCCCGCCATCATAGACACTTCTTTTGATGATGCTCCAGAGGTTCTCAATGGGGTAGAGGTCGGGGGAGCATGGGGGTCACACCATAAGTTTGTCCCCTTTTATGCCCATATCAGCCAGAGATGCAGATGTGTTATGTGCAGCATGAGACGGGGCATTATCATGCATGAAATGATCTTGCTGTGGAATACACGGTTCTTCTTCTTGAACCATGGAAGGAAGTGCTGTTTGAGAAACTCAACATACATTTATGGAGTTCATCTTTACCCCTTCAGGGATCCTAAAAGGGCCGACAATCTCTCTCCTCATGATTCCAGCCCAAAACATTACTCCACCTCCTCCTTGTTGGCGCCGTAGCTGAGTTTGCATGGGGTGTCCATCAACCAGCCATCCTCCACTCCATCCATCTGGACCATCCAGATCATTTCATGCATGATAATGCCCCGACTCATGCTGCACATAACACATCTGCATCTCTGGCTGCTATGGGCATAAAAGGGGACAAACTTATGGTGTGACCCCCATGCTCCCCTGACCTCAACCCCATTGAGAACCTCTGGAGCATCATCAAAAGGAGTGTCTATGATGGCGGGAGGCAGTTCACATCTAAGCAACAGCTCTGGGAGGGTATTCTGTCCTCATGCAAAACAATTGAAGCAGAAACCATCCAAAACCTGACAAATTCAATGGACGAGAGAGTTCAGAAGCTCCTTTCCAACAAGGGGTCCTATGTGCAAATGTAACATCACCTAGAATAAAGTTTTGAGGTGAAAACTGTTTGATTTCAGTGTGTAATAACCGGCTAATGCTTATAATTTCAAAAATGACCATTTTTTTGTTCTTTATTAAAATGAAAAGGTTGAAATCTCTGCTGTGCATAATAATGTGGAACCTGCATTGTGAGTGCAGTTTGAGTTTTTAGTTTTTTAAGAATCTCCTGTTATCATCGGCAGTTTGTACAAAAACCTTTCAATTGTACTCTAATAGTTATTTGACTGGAAAGTTACAATGACTGCAATTCATATAGGGAATGTGGGAAAATCTGAGAAAATATTATTTGCATAATAATTTGGAACACAGTGTAGTGCTGGGCTGTCAGTCCCAGTGCTGGTCGTGCTTACACATTGCTGTGAGAGGTGACTGGAGCAGCGCTGTCATGGCTGAAAGCCGGGGAAGAATAAACTGCATTTTCTCCAGATGCCGCACTGTCAATACAGCGACCGAACACCATTATTGCACCATAACCCTGAGTATTGTTCCCATATCGTCAAGTTAGTAGAGTTACCCCCATACCTGCAGGTTAGCAGAGTTACCCCCATACCTGCAGGTTAGTAGAGTTACCCCCATACCTGCAGGTTAGCAGAGTTACCCCCATACCTGCAGGTTAGTAGAGTTACCCCCATACCTGCAGGTTAGCAGAGTTACCCCCATACCTGCAGGTTAGCAGAGTTACCCCCATACCTGCAGGTTAGCAGAGTTAACCCCATACCTGCAGGTTAGCAGAGTTAACCCCATACCTGCAGGTTAGCAGAGTTAACCCCATACCTGCAGGTTAGCAGAGTTAACCCCATACCTGCAGGTTAGCAGAGTTAACCCCATACCTGCAGGTTAGCAGAGTTAACCCCATACCTGCAGGTTAGCAGAGTTAACCCCATACCTGCAGGTTAGCAGAGTTAACCCCATACCTGCAGGTTAGCAGAGTTACCCCCATACCTGCAGGTTAGCAGAGTCACCCCGATACCTGCAGGTTAGTAGATTTACCCCCATACCTGCAGGTTACATAGTTTATAAGGCCGAAAAAAGACAAGCGTCCATCCAGTTCAGCCTATTTCGTGTGCACTGCAGCTATTCCGCAGCGTTGATCCAGGGGAAGGCAAAAAAAAACATGCGGTATAGGCCAATTTACATCATTGAGGAAAAATTCCCTTCCCGACACCAATCTGGCAGTCAGATTAAATCCCTGGATTAATTAACTATCACTAAGCATAAGATGTAATTTTATTGTTCTCCAGAAAGGCGTCCAGGCCTCTGTTGAACTCATTAAGTGAGTTGGACATCACCACTTCCTCTCCCAGAGAGTTCCAGAGTCTCACGGCTCTGACCGTAAAGAATCCCCTTCTATGCTGGTGCAGGAACCTCCTTTCCTCCAGACGCATAGTGTGCCCCCTCGTCTTTGTCACCATCCTTGGTATAAACAGGTCATGGGAGAGATCTCTGTACTGCCCCCTGATGTATTTATACATGTTTATGAGGTCTCCCCTAAGCCTTCTCTTTTCCAATGTAAATAGGCCTAATTTTGACAACCTCTCTGGGTATTCTAGTCCCTCCATTCCCTTTATTACCTTAGTTGCCCTCCTTTGTACCCTCTCTAGCTCCAATATGTCTTTCCTGAGCACCGGAGCCCAGAACTGTGCACAATATTCTAAGTGCGGCCTTACCAGCGCTTTATACAGAGGAAGAACAATGTTCTCATCATATGCCCCTATTCCTCTTCTGATGCATGCCATGACTCTATTTGCCTTCGCAGCTGCTGCCTGACACTGGGCACTCCAATTTAATTTGCTATTAACCAAGACGCCCAGGTCCTTCTCCATGTCAGATTTCCCCAACGGTTTCCCATTTAATATGTATGGGTGACTGCTGTTTTTCTTTCCCATGTGCATGACCTTACATTTATCGGCAGAGTTACCCCCATATCTGCAGGCGAGTAGAGTTACCCCCATATCTGCAGGTTAGGAGAGTTACCCCTATATCTGCAGGTTAGTAGAGTTACCCCCATATCTGCAGGTTAGGAGAGTTACCCCCATATCTGCAGGTTAGGAGAGTTACCCCCATATCTGCAGGTTAGGAGAGTTACCCCCATAACTGCAGCTTAGTAGCGTTACACCCATATCTAAAGGTTAGTAGTTACCCCCACATCTGCAGGTTAGTAGAGTTACCCCCATATCTGCAGGTTAGTAGAGTTACCCCCATAGCTGCAGGATAGTAGCATTATCCCATATCTGCAGGTTATTAGAGTTACCCCCATATCTGCAGGTTAGGAGAGTTACCCCCATTAACCATATATGAGCAGGTTAATAGCGCTACACCCATATCTGCAGGTTAGGAGAGTCATCACAATATCGTCAAGTTACCCCCTTATCTGCAGGTTAGTAGAGTTATCCCCATATCTGCAAGTTAGTACAGTTACCCCCATACCTGCAGGTTAGTAGAGTTACCCCCATACCTGCAGGTTAGGAGAGTTACCCCCATATCTGCAGGTTAGGAGAGTTACCCCCATATCGCCAAGTTAGTAGCGTTACCATCATATCTGCAGGTTAGTAGAGTTACCCCCATATCTGCAGGTTAATAGAGTTACCCCCATATCTGCAGGTTAGTAGCAGTATCCCATATCTGCAGGTTAGTAGCAGTATCCCATATCTGCAGGTTAGTAGCAGTATCCCATATCTGCAGGTTAGTAGCAGTATCCCATATCTGCAGGTTAGTAGCAGTATCCCATATCTGCAGGTTAGTAGCAGTATCCCATATCTGCAGGTTAGTAGCAGTATCCCATATCTGCAGGTTAGTAGCGTTACCCCCATATCTGCAAGTTAGTACAGTTACCCCAATATCTGCAGGTTAGTAGAGTTACCCCCATATCTACAGGTTAGGAGAGTTACCCCCTTATTTGCAGGTTAGGAGAGTTAACCCCATATCTGCAGGCTAGTAGCAGTATCCCATATCTGCAGGTTAGTAGCGTTACCCCCATATCTGCAGGTAAGTAGCGTTACCCCCATATCTGCAGGTAAGTAGCGTTACCCCCATATCTGCAGGTAAGTAGTGTTACCCCCATATCTGCAGGTTAGTAGCATTATCACATATTTGCAGGTTAGCAGAGTTACCCCCAAATCTGCCGGTTAGCAGAGTTACCCCCATATCTGCCGGTTAGCAGAGTTACCCCCATATCTGCCGGTTAGCAGAGTTACCCCCATATCTGCCGGTTAGCAGAGTTACCCCCATATCTGCCGGTTAGCAGAGTTACCCCCATATCTGCAGGTTAGCAGAGTTACCCCCATATCTGCAGGTTAGCAGAGTTACCCCCATACCTGCAGGTTAGCAGAGTTACCCCCATACCTGCAGGTTAGCAGAGTTACCCCCATACCTGCAGGTTAGCAGAGTTACCCCCATACCTGCAGGTTAGTAGAGTTACCCCCATACCTGCAGGTTAGTAGAGTTACCCCCATATCTGCCGGTTAGCAGAGTTACCCCCATATCTGCAGGTTAGTAGAGGTATCCCCATATCTGCAGGTTAGTAGAGTTACCCCCATATCTGCAGGTTAGTAGAGTTACCCCCATATCTGCAGGTTAGTAGAGTTACCCCCATTAACCATATATCTGAGGGTTAGTAGCGATACCCCCATATCTGCAGGTTAGTAGCATTATCCCATATCTTCAGGTAGAGTTACCCCCATATCAGCAGGTTAGGAGAGTTACCCCCATATCTGCAGGTTAGTAGCATTATCCCATATCTACAGGACAGTAGAGTTACCCCCATATCTGCAGGATAGTAGAGTTACCCCCATATCTGCAGGTTAGTAGAGTTACCCTCATATCTGCAGGTTAGGAGAGTTACCCCCATAACTGCAGGTTAGGAGAGTTAACCCCATATCTGCAGGTTAGGAGAGTTAACCCCATACCTGCAGGTTAGTAGAGCTACCCCCATACCTGCAGGTTAGTAGAGCTACCCCCATACCTGCAGGTTAGTAGAGCTACCCCCATACCTGCAGGTTAGTAGAGCTACCCCCATACCTGCAGGTTAGTAGAGCTACCCCCATACCTGCAGGTTAGTAGAGCTACCCCCATACCTGCAGGTTAGTAGAGCTACCCCCATACCTGCAGGTTAGTAGAGCTACCCCCATACCTGCAGGTTAGTAGAGCTACCCCCATACCTGCAGGTTAGTAGAGCTACCCCCATACCTGCAGGTTAGTAGAGCTACCCCCATATCTGTAGGTTAGTAGAGTTACCCCCATATCGTCAAGTTACCCCCTTATCTGCAGGTTAGTAGAGTTACCCCCATATCGTCAAGTTACCCCCTTATCTGCAGGTTAGTAGAGTTACCCCCATATCTGCAGGTTAGTAAAGTTACCCCCATTAACCAAAATATCTGCAGGTTAGTAGCGTTACCCCAATATCTGCAGGTTAGTAGAGTTACCCCCATATCTGCAGGTTAGGAGAGTTACCCCCATATCTGCAGGTTAGGAGAGTTACCCCCATATCTGCAGGTAGAGTTACCCCCATATCAGCAGGTTAGGAGAGTTACCCCCATAACTGCAGCTTAGGAGAGTTACCCCCATATCGTCAAGTTAGTAGAGTTAACCCCATATCTGTAGTTTAGGTTAGGAGAGTTACCCCCATATCTGCAGGTTAGTAGAGTTACCTCCATATCTGCAAGTTAGTACAGTTACCCCAATATCTGCCGGTTAGAGGAGTTAACCCCCATATCTGCCGGTTAGCAGAGTTCCCCCCATATCTGCCGGTTAGCAGAGTTCCCCCCATATCTGCCGGTTAGCAGAGTTCCCCCCATATCTGCCGGTTAGCAGAGTTCCCCCCATATCTGCCGGTTAGCAGAGTTCCCCCCATATCTGCCGGTTAGCAGAGTTCCCCCCATATCTGCCGGTTAGCAGAGTTCCCCCCATATCTGCCGGTTAGCAGAGTTCCCCCCATATCTGCCGGTTAGCAGAGTTCCCCCCATATCTGCCGGTTAGCAGAGTTCCCCCCATATCTGCCGGTTAGCAGAGTTCCCCCCATATCTGCCGGTTAGCAGAGTTCCCCCCATATCTGCCGGTTAGCAGAGTTCCCCCCATATCTGCCGGTTAGCAGAGTTCCCCCCATATCTGCCGGTTAGCAGAGTTATCCCCATATCTGCAGGTTAGGAGAGTTAACCCCATATCTGCAGGTTAGGAGAGTTAACCCCATATCTGCAGGTTAGGAGAGTTAACCCCATATCTGCAGGTTAGGAGAGTTAACCCCATATCTGCAGGTTAGGAGAGTTAACCCCATATCTGCAGGTTAGGAGAGTTAACCCCATATCTGCAGGTTAGGAGAGTTAACCCCATATCTGCAGGTTAGGAGAGTTAACCCCATATCTGCAGGTTAGGAGAGTTAACCCCATATCTGCAGGTTAGGAGAGTTAACCCCATATCTGCAGGTTAGGAGAGTTAACCCCATATCTGCAGGTTAGGAGAGTTAACCCCATATCTGCAGGTTAGGAGAGTTAACCCCATATCTGCAGGTTAGGAGAGTTAACCCCATATCTGCAGGTTAGGAGAGTTAACCCCATATCTGCAGGTTAGGAGAGTTAACCCCATATCTGCAGGTTAGGAGAGTTAACCCCATATCTGCAGGTTAGGAGAGTTAACCCCATACATGCAGGTTAGGAGAGCTACCCCCGTACCTGCAGGTTAGTAGAGCTACCCCCATACCTGCAGGTTAGTAGAGCTACCCCCGTATCTGCAGGTTAGTAGAGTTACCCCATATCTGTAGGTTAGTAGAGTTACCCCCATATCGTCAAGTTACCCCCTTATCTGCAGGTTAGTAGAGTTACCCCCATATCGTCAAGTTACCCCCTTATCTGCAGGTTAGTAGAGTTACCCCCATATCTGCATGTTAGTAAAGTTACCCCCATTAACCAAAATATCTGCAGGTTAGTAGCGTTACCCCAATATCTGCTGGTTAGTAGAGTTAACCCCATATCTACAGGTTAGGAGAGTTACCCCCTTATTGCAGGTTAGCAGAGTTACCCCCATATCTGCAGGTTAGTAGAGTTACCCCCATATCTGCAGGTTAGTAGCATTTCCCATATCTGCAGGTAGAGTTACCCCCATATCAGCAGGTTAGGAGAGTTACCCCCATAACTGCAGCTTAGGAGAGTTACCCCCATATCGTCAAGTTAGTAGAGTTAACCCCATATCTGCAGGTTAGGAGAGTTACCCCTATATCTGCAGGTTAGGAGAGTTACCCCCCTATCTGCAGGTTAGGAGAGTTACCCCCCTATCTGCAGGTTAGTAGAATTACCCCCCTATCTGCAGGTTAGGAGAGTTACCCCCCTATCTGCAGGTTAGGAGAGTTACCCCCCTATCTGCAGGTTAGGAGAGTTACCCCCATATCTGCAGGTTAGGAGAGTTACCCCCATATCTGCAGGTTAGGAGAGTTACCCCCATATCTGCAGGTTAGGAGAGTTACCCCCATATCTGCAGGTTAGGAGAGTTACCCCCATATCTGCAGGTTAGGAGAGTTACCCCCATATCTGCAGGTTAGGAGAGTTAACCCCATATATGCAGGTTAGTAGAGTTAGCCCCATACCTGCAGGTTAGTAGAGCTACCCCCATATCTGCAGGTTAGTAGAGTTACCCCCATATCTGCACGTTAGGAGAATTACTCACATTAACCATATATATGCAGGTTAGTAGCATTACACCCATATCTGAAGGTTAGTAGTTACCCCCATATCTGCAGGTTAGGAGAGTTACCCCCATTAACCATATATCTGCAGGTTAGTAGCGTTACACCCATATCTGCAGGTTAGTAGAGTTACCCCCATATCGTCAAGTTACCCCCTTATCTGCAGGTTAGTAGAGTTACCCCATATCTGCAAGTTAGTACAGTTACCCCAATATCTGCAAGTTAGTACAGTTACCCCAATATCTGCAGGTTAGTAGAGTTACCCCAATATCTGCAGGCTAGTAGAGTTAACCCCATATCTGCAGGCTAGTAGAGTTACCCCCATATCTGCAGGTTAGTAGAGTTACCCCCATATCTGCAGGTTAGGAGAGTTACCTCCATATCGCCAAGTTAGTAGCGTTACCCCCATATCTGCAGGTTAGTAGCGTTACCCCCATATCTGCAGGTTAGTACAGTTACCCCCATATCTGCAGGTTAGTACAGTTACCCCCATATCAGCAGGTTAGTACAGTTACCCCCATATCTGCAGGTTAGTACAGTTACCCCCATATCTGCAGGTTAGTAGCAGTATCCCATATCTGCAGGTAAGTAGCATTATCCCATATCTGCAGGCTAGTAGCATTATCCCATATCTGCAGGCTAGTAGCATTATCCCATATCTGCAGGCTAGTAGCATTATCCCATATCTGCAGGCTAGTAGCATTATCCCATATCTGCAGGCTAGTAGCATTATCCCATATCTGCAGGCTAGTAGCATTATCCCATATCTGCAGGCTAGTAGCATTATCCCATATCTGCAGGCTAGTAGCATTATCCCATATCTGCAGGCTAGTAGCAGTATCCCATATCTGCAAGTTATCAGCGTTACCCCCATATCTGCAGGTTAGTAGTGTTACCCCCATATCTGCAGGTTAGTAGATGTACCCCCATATCTGCAGGTTAGTAGAGTTACCCCCGTATCTGCAGGTTAGTACAGTTACCCCCATAGCTGCAGGTTAGTAGAGTTACCCCCATAGCTGCAGGTTAGTAGCATTATCCCATATCTGTAGGTTAGGAGAGTTACCCCCATATCAGCAGGTTAGTAGAGTTACCCCCATATCAGCAGGTTAGTAGAGTTACCCCCGTATCTGCAGGTTAGTAGAGTTACCCCCGTATCTGCAGGTTAGTAGAGTTACCCCCGTATCTGCAGGTTAGTACAGTTACCCCCATAGCTGCAGGTTAGTACAGTTACCCCCATAGCTGCAGGTTAGTAGAGTTACCCCCATAGCTGCAGGTTAGTACAGTTACCCCCATAGCTGCAGGTTAGTACAGTTACCCCCATAGCTGCAGGTAGTAGCATTATCCCATATCTGCAGGTTAGTAGCATTATCCCATATCTGCAGGTAGAGTTACCCCCATATCTACAGGTTAGGAGAGTTACCCCCGTATCTGCAGGTTAGTAGCGTTACCCCCATATCTGCCGGTTAGGAGAGTTACCCCCATATCTACAGGTTAGTAGAGTTACCCCCATATCTACAGGTTAGTAGAGTTACCCCCATATCTACAAGTTAGTAGAGTTACCCCCGTATCTGCAGGTTAGTAGAGTTACCCCCGTATCTGCAGGTTAGTACAGTTACCCCCATAGCTGCAGGTTAGTACAGTTACCCCCATAGCTGCAGGTTAGTACAGTTACCCCCATAGCTGCAGGTTAGTACAGTTACCCCCATAGCTGCAGGTTAGTACAGTTACCCCCATAGCTGCAGGTTAGTACAGTTACCCCCATAGCTGCAGGTTAGTACAGTTACCCCCATAGCTGCAGGTAGTAGCATTATCCCATATCTGCAGGCTAGTAGCATTATCCCATATCTGCAGGCTAGTAGCATTATCCCATATCTGCACGTTAGTAGCATTATCCCATATCTGCACGTTAGTAGCATTATCCCATATCTGCACGTTAGTAGCATTATCCCATATCTGCACGTTAGTAGCATTATCCCATATCTGCACGTTAGTAGCATTATCCCATATCTGCACGTTAGTAGCATTATCCCATATCTGCACGTTAGTAGCATTATCCCATATCTGCACGTTAGTAGCATTATCCCATATCTGCACGTTAGTAGCATTATCCCATATCTGCACGTTAGTAGCATTATCCCATATCTGCACGTTAGTAGCATTATCCCATATCTGCACGTTAGTAGCATTATCCCATATCTGCACGTTAGTAGCATTATCCCATATCTGCACGTTAGGAGAGTTACCCCCAAAACCGAAGCTTAGGAGAGTTACCCCCATACCTGCAGGTTAGTAGAGTTACCCCCATACCTGCAGGTGACTAGAGTTACCCCCATACCTGCAGGTGACTAGAGTTACCCCCATACCTGCAGGTGACTAGAGTTACCCCCATACCTGCAGGTGACTAGAGTTACCCCCATACCTGCAGGTGACTAGAGTTACCCCCATACCTGCAGGTGACTAGAGTTACCCCCATACCTGCAGGTGACTAGAGTTACCCCCATACCTGCAGGTGACTAGAGTTACCCCCATACCTGCAGGTGACTAGAGTTACCCCCATACCTGCAGGTAACTAGAGTTACCCCCATACCTGCAGGTAACTAGAGTTACCCCCATACCTGCAGGTGAGTAGAGTTACCCCCATACCTGCAGGTGAGTAGAGTTACCCCCATATCTGCAGGTGAGTAGAGTTACCCCCATATCTGCAGGTGAGTAGAGTTACCCCCATATCTGCAGGTGAGTAGCGAATAATACCACATAAAAGGGACAAACACCGCCACGCCATGACCAGATCACCTATTCTCACCACATAGTGACCAAATAATACCCCATAGAAGGAACAAATATGCCCGGGGCAGTAGTCACAGTCACACAGCGTAGTCCGCCCCTCATTACTGATTATCGGGGGATTAAACTGATTGCTTGTCCCTCGGGGTCCAATTATTATTGGGGGGGGTGGGGGTCACACTGATCATTCGTCCCTCGGGGTCCGGTTATTATTGGGGGGAGGGTCACACTGATCGCTCGTCCCTCGGGGTGCAGTTAATTATTGGGGGGGGGGGTCACACTGATCATTCGTCCCTCGGGGTCCGGCTATAATTGGGGGGGGGGGTCACACTGATCGCTCGACCCTCGGGTGTAGTTATTATTGGGGGGGAGAAGTCACAGTGATCACTCGTCTCTCAGGGTCCAGCTATTATTGGGGGGGGGTCACATTGATCGCTCGACCCTTGGGGTCCGATTATTGGGGGGGGTCACACTGATCATTCTTCCCTCGGGGTGGTTATTAATTATTGGGGGGGGTCACACTGAGTGCTCGACCCTCGGGGTCCGGTTATTAATTATTGGGGGGGGTCACACTGATCGCTCGTCCCTCGGGGTCCGGTTATTATTGGTGGGGGGTTAACATTGATCGCTGATCAGTACAGCGCTCAGGTGTCGGCGCAGCTACAGAATGGTGATGTAGAAATCAGAGGCCGCGTGGATGGGCCGCGGGCGGTCGGTCTTGTTCTCGCACCCAGTGACCTGTACTGGCGAGGCTCGTCAGATATATGCTGCAATTTTTTACTCCTCCAGATTCCAGCTGAGAAGAAACATGGCAGAAGAGCAGGACTCACAGATCAACATTGGTCAGAGCAATCGGATTCTGTATCGGACTGCACTCGTCCGTTGTTCCCGCAGGGTGAGCCCGCAGGGAAGAGATTTCCCGTCTTCTTGAGTCTCTGGATGTGGGAGGCCGAGAACAGACGAGAGAGGAAGAGAAAAACCAAAACTGAGAACAGGGAGGATGAGTCATGTACTGAGCTGTGCAGGAGCAATAGTGTGCAGGGTGTAATGTGCAGGAGCAATAGTGTGCAGGAGCAATAGTGTGCAGGGTGTAATGTGCAGGAGCAATAGTGTGCAGGAGCAATAGTGTGCAGGGTGTAATGTGCAGGAGCAATAGTCTGCAGGGTGTAATGTGCAGGGGGAGGAGCAATAGTCTGCAGGGTGTATTGTGCAGGGGGAGGAGCAATAGTCTGCAGGGTGTATTGTGCAGGGGGAGGAGCAATAGTCTGCAGGGTGTAATGTGCAGGGGAGGAGGAATAGTCTGCAGGGTGTATTGTGCAGGGGGAGGAGCAATAGTCTGCAGGGTGTATTGTGCAGGGGAAGGAGCAATAGTCTGCAGGGTGTATTGTGCAGGGGAAGGAGCAATAGTCTGCAGGGTGTATTGTGCAGGGGGAGGAGCAATAGTGTGCAGGGTGTAATGTGCAGGGGGAGGAGCAATAGTGTGCAGGGTGTAATGTGCAGGAGCAATAGTGTGCAGGGTGTAATGTGCAGGAGCAATAGTGTGCAGGGTGTAATGTGCAGGAGCAATAGTGTGCAGGGTGTAATGTGCAGGAGCAATAGTGTGCAGGGTGTAATGTGCAGGAGCAATAGTCTGCAGGGTGTAATGTGCAGGAGCAATAGTCTGCAGGGTGTAATGTGCAGGAGCAATAGTCTGCAGGGTGTAATGTGCAGGGGGAGGAGGAATAGTCTGCAGGGTGTAATGTGCAGGAGCAATAGTCTGCAGGGTGTAATGTGCAGGAGCAATAGTCTGCAGGGTGTAATGTGCAGGAGCAATAGTCTGCAGGGTGTAATGTGCAGGAGCAATAGTCTGCAGGGTGTAATGTGCAGGAGCAATAGTCTGCAGGGTGTAATGTGCAGGAGCAATAGTCTGCAGGGTGTAATGTGCAGGGGGAGGAGCAATAGTCTACAGGGTGTATTGTGCAGGGGAAGGAGCAATAGTCTGCAGGGTGTAATGTGCAGGGGGAGGAGCAATAGTCTGCAGGGTGTAATGTGCAGGGGGAGGAGGAATAGTCTGCAGGGTGTAATGTGCAGGGGGAGGAGCAATAGTCTGCAGGGTGTAATGTGCAGGGGGAGGAGCAATAGTCTGCAGGGTGTATTGTGCAGGGGAAGGAGCAATAGTCTGCAGGGTGTAATGTGCAGGGGGAGGAGCAATAGTCTGCAGGGTGTAATGTGCAGGGGGAGGAGCAATAGTCTGCAGGGTGTAATGTGCAGGGGGGAGGAGCAATAGTCTGCAGGGTGTAATGTGCAGGGGGAGGAGCAATAGTCTGCAGGGTGTAATGTGCAGGGGGAGGAGCAATAGTCTGCAGGGTGTAATGTGCAGGGGGAGGAGCAATAGTCTGCAGGGTGTAATGTGCAGGGGGAGGAGCAATAGTCTGCAGGGTGTAATGTGCAGGGGGAGGAGCAATAGTCTGCAGGGTGTAATGTGCAGGGGGAGGAGGAATAGTCTGCAGGGTGTAATGTGCAGGGGGAGGAGGAATAGTCTGCAGGGTGTAATGTGCAGGGGGGAGGAGCAATAGTCTGCAGGGTGTAATGTGCAGGGGAGGAGCAATAGTCTGCAGGGTGTAATATGCAGGGGGAGGAGCCAAAGTCTGCAGGGTGTAATGTGCAGGGGGAGGAGAAATAGTCTGCAGGGGGAGGAGAAATAGTCTGCAGGGTGTAATGTGCAGGGGGAGGAGCAATAGTCTGCAGGGTGTAACATGCAGAGGGAGGAGCAATAGTCTGCAGGGTGTAAAGTGCAGGCGGAGGAGCAATAGTCTGCAGGGTGTAACGTGCAGGGGGGAGGAGCAATAGTCTGCAGGGTGTAACGTGCAGGGGGAGGAGCAATAGTCTGCAGGGTGTAACGTGCAGGGGGAGGAGCAATAGTCTGCAGGGTGTAACGTGCAGGGGGAGGAGCAATAGTCTGCAGGGTGTAACGTGCAGGGGGGAGGAGCAATAGTCTGCAGGGTGTAATGTGCAGGGGGGAGGAGCAATAGTCTGCAGGGTGTAATGTGCAGAGGGGAGGAGCCATAGTCTGCAGGGTGTAATGTGCAGGGGGAGGAGCCATAGTCTGCAGGGTGTAATGTGCAGGGGGAGCAGCCATAGTCTGCAGGGTGTAATGTGCAGGGGGAGGAGCCATAGTCTGCAGGGTGTAATGTGCAGGCGGAGGAGCAATAGTCTGCAGGGTGTAATGTGCAGGGGGAGGAGCAATAGTCTGCAAGGTGTAATGTGCAGGGAGAGGAGCAATAGTCTGCAAGGTGTAATGTGCAGTGGGGAGGAGCAATAGTCTGCAAGGTGTAATGTGCAGTGGGGAGGAGCAATAGTCTGCAAGGTGTAATGTGCAGTGGGGAGGAGCAATAGTCTGCAGGGTGTAATGTGCAGTGGGGAGGAGGAATAGTCTGCAGGGTGTAATGTGCAGTGGGGAGGAGGAATAGTCTGCAGGGTGTAACGTGCAGGGGGAGGAGCAATAGTCTGCAGGGTGTAACGTGCAGGGGGAGGAGGAATAGTCTGCAGGGTGTAACGTGCAGGGGGAGGAGGAATAGTCTGCAGGGTGTAACGTGCAGGGGGAGGAGGAATAGTCTGCAGGGTGTAACGTGCAGGGGGAGAAGCAATAGTCTGCAGGGTGTAACGTGCAGGGGGTGGAGCAATAGTCTGCAGGGTGTAACGTGCAGGGGGAGGAGCAATAGTCTGCAGGGTGTAACGTGCAGGGGGAGGAGCAATAGTCTGCAGGGTGTAATGTGCAGGGGGGAGGAGGAATAGTCTGCAGGGTGTAACGTGCAGAGGGGAGGAGCAATAGTCTGCAGGGTGTAATGTGCAGGGGGAGGAGGAATAGTCTGCAGGGTGTAATGTGCAGGGGGAGGAGGAATAGTCTGCAGGGTGTAATGTGCAGGGGGAGGAGCCATAGTCTGCAGGGTGTAACGTGCAGGGGGGGGGAGGAATAGTCTGCAGGGTGTAACGTGCAGGGGGGGGAGGAATAGTCTGCAGGGTGTAACGTGCAGGGGGAGGAGCAATAGTCTGCAGGGTGTAACGTGCAGGGGGACGAGCAATAGTCTGCAGGGTGTAACGTGCAGGGGGACGAGCAATAGTCTGCAGGGTGTAACGTGCAGGGGGAGGAGCCATAGTCTGCAGGGTGTAACGTGCAGGGGGAGGAGCCATAGTCTGCAGGGTGTAACGTGCAGGGGGAGGAGCCATAGTCTGCAGGGTGTAACGTGCAGGGGGAGGAGCCATAGTCTGCAGGGTGTAATGTGCAGGGGGGAGGAGGAATAGTCTGCAGGGTGTAATGTGCAGGGGGGAGGAGGAATAGTCTGCAGGGTGTAATGTGCAGTGGGGAGGAGGAATAGTCTGCAGGGTGTAATGTGCAGGGGGGAGGAGGAATAGTCTGCAGGGTGTAATGTTCAGGGGGGAGGAGGAATAGTCTGCAGGGTGTAATGTGCAGGGGGAGGAGACATAGTCTGCAGGGTGTAACGTGCAGGGGGAGGAGGAATAGTCTGCAGGGTGTAATGTGCAGGGGGAGGAGCAATAGTCTGCAGGGTGTAATGTGCAGGGGGAGGAGGAATAGTCTGCAGGGTGTAATGTGCAGGGGGAGGAGCCATAGTCTGCAGGGTGTAACGTGCAGGGGGAGGAGGAATAGTCTGCAGGGTGTAATGTGCAGGGGGAGGAGCAATAGTCTGCAGGGTGTAAAGTGCAGGGGGAGGAGCAATAGTCTGCAGGGTGTAACGTGCAGGGGGGAGGAGGAATAGTCTGCAGGGTGTAATGTGCAGGGGGGAGGAGGAATAGTCTGCAGGGTGTAATGTGCAGGGGGGAGGAGGAATAGTCTGCAGGGTGTAATGTGCAGGGGGGAGGAGGAATAGTCTGCAGGGTGTAATGTGCAGGGGGAGGAGCCATAGTCTGCAGGGTGTAATGTGCAGGGGGAGGAGCCATAGTCTGCAGGGTGTAACGTGCAGGGGGGAGGAGGAATAGTCTGCAGGGTGTAATGTGCAGGGGGGAGGAGGAATAGTCTGCAGGGTGTAATGTGCAGGGGGAGGAGCCATAGTCTGCAGGGTGTAATGTGCAGGGGGAGGAGCCATAGTCTGCAGGGTGTAACGTGCAGGGGGAGGAGGAATAGTCTGCAGAGTGTAATGTGCAGGGGGGAGGAGGAATAGTCTGCAGGGTGTAATGTGCAGGGGGGAGGAGGAATAGTCTGCAGGGTGTAATGTGCAGGGGGGAGGAGGAATAGCTTGCAGGGTGTAATGTGCAGGGGGGAGGAGGAATAGCTTGCAGGGTGTAATGTGCAGGGGGGAGGAGGAATAGTCTGCAGGGTGTAATGTGCAGGGGGGAGGAGGAATAGCTTGCAGGGTGTAATGTGCAGGGGGGAGGAGGAATAGTCTGCAGGGTGTAATGTGCAGGGGGGAGGAGGAATAGCTTGCAGGGTGCGCTCACTTTCGACGTCTCTTCCTCCACATATATGGCGTTGAATGACTGTCCTGTGCTCTCTCGTTATCTTCCTCCGGAAACGAAGGCATGAATATATAGTTCCGGGGAAGACTGGGTTGGTCGGAGGGTTTAACGTGTGCACTGACCGGAAGTTTTGTGTTGCCCGGATTGTGCACAGCTCATCACATGGAGGGAACAGGTGAGAAAGAAAGAATGACCCCGAGATACCTCTCAGCGCCCCCATAACGACACCTCTGTCCCTCACATCAGTGAGGCTGTGATATCGTGGTGCTGGGGTGGGGGGTGAGGCTGTGATATCGTGGTGCTGGGGTGGGGGGGGTGAGGCTGTGATATCGTGGTGCTGGGGTGGGGGGGGGAGGCTGTGATATCGTGGTGCTGGGGTGGGGGGGGGAGGCTGTGATATCGTGGTGCTGGGGTGGGGGGTGAGGCTGTGATATCGTGGTGCTGGGGTGGGGGGGGAGGCTCTGATATCGTGGTGGTGGGGGGGGAGGCTGTGATATCGTGGTGCTGGGGTGAGGCTGTGATATCGTGGTGCTGGGGTGGGGGGGAGGCTCTGATATCGTGGTGGTGGGGGGGGAGGCTGTGATGTGGTGGTGGGGGGGGGGGCTGTGATATTGTGATATTGTGGTGCTGGGGTGGGGGGGAGGCTGTGATATCGTGGTGCTGGGGTGAGGCTGTGATATCGTGGTGCTGGGGTGGGGGGGAGGCTGTGATATCGTGGTGGTGGTGGGGGGGAGGCTGTGATATGGTGGGGGGGGGGCTGTGATATCGTGGTGCTGGGGTGGGGGGGGGAGGATGTGATATCGTGGTGCTCGGGTGGGGGGGGGAGGATGTGATATCGTGGTGCTCGGGTGGGGGGGGGAGGATGTGATATCGTGGTGCTCGGGTGGGGGGGGAGGATGTGATATCGTGGTGCTCGGGTGGGGGGGGGAGGATGTGATATCGTGGTGCTCGGGTGGGGGGGGGAGGATGTGATATCGTGGTGCTCGGGTGGGGGGGGGAGGCTGTGATATCGTGGTGCTCGGGTGGGGGGGGGAGGCTGTGATATCGTGGTGCTCGGGTGGGGGGGGGGGAGGCTGTGATATCGTGGTGCTCGGGTGGGGGGGGGGGAGGCTGTGATATCGTGGTGCTCGGGTGGGGGGGGGGAGGCTGTGATATCGTGGTGCTCGGGTGGGGGTTGGCGGCTGTGATATCGTGGTGCTGGGGTGGGGGGGAGGCTGTGATATCGTGGTGCTGGGGTGGGGGGGAGGCTGTGATATCGTGGTGCTGGGGTGGGGGTGGGGGCTGTGATATCGTGGGGGTGGGGGGGCTGTGATAGCGTGGTGCTGGGGTGGGGGTTGGCGGCTGATAGCGTGGTGCTGGGGTGGGGGTTGGCGGCTGTGATATCAGGGGGGGTTGGCTGTGATATCGTGGTGCTGGGGTGGGGTTTGGCGGCTGTGATATCGTGGTGCTCGGGTGGGGGTGGGGAGAGGCTGTGATATCGTGGTGCTCGGTGGTGGGGGGGGGGCTGTGATAGCGTGGTGCTGGGGTGGGGGTTGGCGGCTGTGATAGCGTGGTGCTCGGGGGGGGAGGGGAGGCTGTGATATCGTGGTGCTCGGGGGGGGGAATAGGCTGTGATCTCCCTTGGGGGGGGCTGTGATCTTATGTCCGTGTTCTCAGGGGACGAGGACGATGTCGGACCTCACGTTTTACACAAGAAGAAACACAAGAAGCACAAGAAACATAAGAAGAAGCATCACCAGGAGGGCTGCGCCCCCTCCTTGCACTCACAGGCCCGCAGCACTGATCCCAAGACCACCCCGAAACCGCAGCTCCGCCTCAAGATCAAGCTGGGGGGACAAGTGTTAGGTACCAAGAGGTAAGTGCCCCCCGGACTGTGGCGGTGTGCAGCGCCCCCCCCTTCCCCGGACTGTGGCGGTGTGCAGCGCCCCCCCCTTCCCCGGACTGTGGCGGTGTGCAGCGCCCCCCCCTTCCCCGGACTGTGGCGGTGTGCAGCGCCCCCCCCTTCCCCGGACTGTGGCGGTGTGCAGCGCCCCCCCCTTCCCCGGACTGTGGCGGTGTGCAGCGCCACCCCCCCTTCCCCAGACTGTGGCGGTGTGCAGCGCCACCCCCCCTTCCCCAGACTGTGGCGGTGTGCAGCGCCACCCCCCCTTCCCCAGACTGTGGCGGTGTGCAGCGCCCCCCCCCCCCCCCTTCCCCGGACTGTGGCGGTGTGCAGCGCCTCCCCGGACTGTGGCGGTGTGCAGCGCCCCCCCCCTTCCCCGGACTGTGGCGGTGTGCAGCGCCCCCCCTTCCCCGGACTGTGGCGGCGTGCGTCCCCCCCCCTTCCCCGGACTGTGGTGGTGTGCAGCGCCCCCCCCCCTTCCCCGGACTGTGGTGGTGTGCAGCGCCCCCCCCCCTTCCCCGCACTGTGGTGGTGTGCAGCGCCCCCCTTCCCCGCACTGTGGTGGTGTGCAGCGCCCCCCTTCCCCGCACTGTGGTGGTGTGCAGCGCCCCCCTTCCCCGGACTGTGGCGGCGTGCGTCGTCCCCCCCCCCCCTTCCCCGGACTGTGGCGGCGTGCGTCGTCCCCCCCCCTTCCCCGGACTGATGCTCCTCTCCCCGCAGTGTTCCCACCTTCACCGTCATCCCCGAGCAGTCCCGCTCACAGTCCCCGCTCATGGTGGTGGATGAAGACGACGAGCCACTGGAGGGAGTACCCATAGAGCAGTACCGGGCGTGGCTAGGTACGGGGGCATTCCGGTGGTAGTAGTGCCGGAATACATGTGGGTACTACGGGATGTTCACTGTCTGTGGAAGGAGATGAGGATGATGATTGTGGCATCGAGAGGTCTGTGCTTGTGATGATGGTGGCTGACGGCTCAGTACAAGGTGGTGGGCGATGGTGGTGAGGGCCGTACAATCCTCCGGCCATGGATCGTGGCCATGTGTGAGCGGTTCTTCCAGAGTATTGTACTTTCTGTGTAGTGCGTCTGCCCCCCACCATGTCTCCCCTGTGCCCCCCACCATCTTTCCGCGCCATGTCTCCTTTGTCTTTGCCGAATCTTTGTACCGTGTCTCCATGTTTTGTCTCCTGTGCCGTGTCTCTATTCCCCAATTTTTCCCTTGCCGTCTCCTCTGTTCCCCGTGCTGTGTTTCTGTTTCCCCCTTCTCCCGTTCCCTCTCCGCTGTGCCTTGTTTCTGGGCCCCCCGTCTCTCGTTCCATCTCCTCTGTTCCCCGTGCAGTGTTTCTGTGCTTCTGTGCCCCGCTTCTCCCATGCCGTCTCCTCTGTTCCCCGTGCTGTGTTTCTGTTTCCCCCTTCTCCCGTTCCCTCTCCGCTGTGCCTTGTTTCTGGGTCTCTCGTTCCATCTCCTCTGTTCCCCGTTCCATGTTTCTGTGCCCCGCTTCTCCCATGCCGTCTCCTCTGTTCCCCGTGCCATGTTTGTGTCCCGCGTCTCTTGTACCCTCTCCTCTGTTCCCCGTGCCGTGTTTCTGTGCCAAGCTTCTCCCGTGCCGTCTCCTCTGTTGCCCGTGCGTGACTTCTCTGCTGTATTAGAGTGTTGGGTCTGCTGTATACAGGTTATGCCATCTTGTCAGTTTGTTCTTGAGGCATGTGATGTGTGGAGTCTCCATGTGTCTGTAGATGAGGACAGTAACATGGATCCGCTGCCCTCGCCCGCTGCGGCTCCGGTATCTGAGCACGATGAGGAGATGCGTTGGTTGGATGCTCTTGAGAGGGGAGATCTGGATGTCAATGGCGATCTGAAGAGAGAGACTGATGAGACGCTGCTGACAGCTCGCCAGGTGAGTGCGGTGGTCACGGTCTGGGAGGGTATATGGGGGTGGTAGTGTTGGGGTGGGTAGGTTCAGTATGGTGGGGGTGAGTGGGTAGGTTGGGGATGAGGCATGCAGGGTCACTTTTCTCCTGCCCCCCATCCTTCTTTCTCCCCCTCTCCCACTCCCCCCTACTTTCTCCCCTGTTCCCTCTATTCCCCTCTTCTACCTGTTCCCTTCTTCTTTCTCCCCTGTTCCCTCTATTCCCCTCTTCTACCCGTTCCCTTCTTTTCTCTCTGTTGCCTGCTGTGTATAATTTGCTGGTCTCTCTCTGCAGAAAGCCCTCCTACAGAAGCAGCAGACCCCCACTGCCCCTCTCTACCCGCCGGCCGTATACTCGCGCCCCCAGCAGGAGATGTCTCAGGAGATGTTGGTGAAGAGGGAGGAGAAAGCTCGAAAGAGGAGACTGCAGGCGGCGAAAAAAGCTGAGGAAAGTAAAAAGCAGACGATAGAGAGACTGACCAAGACGTCCAAATCCCGGGGAGCCAAGCCGGCCTCTGGCAGAAAAGGGGGCCGCCCGCCTCCGTGCCCCACTGTCCGCTACCTGAACAATGCCCACAGTATCACCATGTCCTACCCCCCAGGAGTGCCCCACCCTGCCCCAGCAGAACCCCAGACCGCACTGCCTGCCCCACAGCTCTGCGGCGCCCCCGGCTGCTCCAACCCAAAGAAATACTCCTGTTCTAGGACTCGCATCCCGCTCTGCAGTCTGCGATGCTACCACAAGAACCTGGAGGTCCACACCCACCAGAACTCTGACCCTGCCCCCCACATGGAGGCACCGAGACCCTGACCGAGCGGAGAACCATCAGGACGTCACCCACAAGGATTGTAACCAAATCACCGCAACACCAACCTATGTCATATACAGCTCCAATATGTGCAATAAATGTCAGCGTAATTAATGATCACAGGATGGTATGTGCCCGCAGGGGCGGTGCGATAGCGGTTATAATCTACATAGGGGGTGGCACAATAGCAGTTATATTCTTGTACATAGGAGCAGTATTATAGTAGTTATATTCTTGTACATAGGGGCAGTATTATAGTAGTTATATTCTTGTACATAGGAGCAGTATTATAGTAGATATATTCTTGTACATAGGGGCAGTATTATAGTAGATATATTCTTGTACATAGGGGCAGTATTATAGTAGTTATATTCTTGTACATAGGGACAGTATTATAGTAGTTATATTCTTGTACATAGGAGCAGTATTATAGTAGTTATATTCTTGTACATAGGGGCAGTATTATAGTAGTTATATTCTTGTACATAGGAGCAGTATTATAGTAGATATATTCTTGTACATAGGGGCAGTATTATAGTAGATATATTCTTGTACATAGGGGCAGTATTATAGTAGTTATATTCTTGTACATAGGGACAGTATTATAGTAGTTATATTCTTGTACATAGGAGCAGTATTATAGTAGTTATATTCTTGTACATAGGAGCAGTATTATAGTAGTTATATTCTTGTACATAGGGGCAGTATTATAGTAGTTATATTCTTGTACATAGGGGCAGTATTATAGTAGTTATATTCTTGTACATAGAGGGCAGTATTATAGCAGTTATATTCTTGTACATAGGGGCAGTATTATAGCAGTTATATTCTTGTACATAGGGGGCAGTATTATAGTAGTTATATTCTTGTACATAGAGGGCAGTATTATAGCAGTTATATTCTTGTACATAGAGGGCAGTATTAGAGTAGTTATATTCTTGTACATAGGGGGCAGTATTAGAGTAGTTATATTCTTGTACATAGGGGGCAGTATTAGAGTAGTTATATTCTTGTACATAGGAGCAGTATTATAGTAGTTATATTCTTGTACATAGAGGGCAGTATTATAGTAGTTATATTCTTGTACAGTCATGGCCAAAAGTATTGAGAATGAGAGAAATAGTAATTTTTCCAAAGTTTACTGCTTCATTTTTTGTAATGGCAATTTGCATATACTCCTGAATGTCAAAGACTGATCAGCTTAACAGCAATTACTGTACTTGCAAAGTCAATATTTGCCCAGAAAATGAACTTTAACCCCTAAAACACATTTCAACATCATTGCAGTCCTGCCTTAAAAGGAGCAGCTAACATCGTTTTAGAGATTGATCCGTTAACACAGGTGTGGGTGTTGATGAGGACAGGGCTGGCGATCAATCAGTCATGATTAAGTAAGAATGACATCACTGGACACTTTAAAAGGAGGCTGGTTCTTGGTATCATTGTTTCTCTTCAGTTAACCATGGTTATCTCTAAAGAAACACGGGCAGCCATCATTGCACTGCACAAAAATGGCCTAACAGGGAAGAGTATCGCAGCTACAAAGATTGCACCTCAGTCAACAATCTATCGCATCATCAAGAACTTCAAGGAGAGAGCTTCCATTGTTGTCAAAAAGGCTCCAGGGCACCCAAGAAAGACCAGCAAGCGCCAGGACCGTATCTTAAAACTGTTTCAGCTGCGGGATCGGACTACCAGCAGTGCTGAGCTTGCTCAGGAATGGCAGCAGGCTGGTGTGAGTGCTTCTGCACGCACTGTGAGGCGGAGACTCTTTGAGCAAGGGCTGGTTTCAAGGAGGGCAGCAAAGAAGCCTCTTCTCTCCAGAAAAAACATCAGGGACCGACTGATATTCTGCAAAAGGTACAGGGAGTGGACTGCTGAGGACTGGGGCAAAGTCATTTTCTCTGATGAATCCCCTTTTCGATTGTTTGGGACATCTGGAAAACAGCTTATTCGGAGAAGAAGAGGTGAGCGCTACCACCAGTCTAGTCTCATGCCAACTGTAAAGCATCCTGAAACCATTCATGTGTGGGGTGGCTTCTCAGCCAAGGGAATCGGCTCACTCACAGTCTTGCCTAAAAACACAGCCATGAATAAAGAATGGTACCAGAATGTCCTCCAAGAGCAACTTCTCCCAACCGTCCAAGAGCAGTTTGGCGCCCAACAATGCCTTTTCCAGCATGATGGAGCACCTTGCCATAAAGCAAAGGTGATAACTAAATGGCTCATGAAACAAAACATAGAGATTTTGGGTCCATGGCCTGGAAACTCCCCAGATCTTAATCCCATTGAGAACTTGTGGTCAATCATCAAGAGACGGGTGGACAAACAAAAACCAACAAATTCTGGCAAAATGCAAGCATTGATTATGCAAGAATGGACTGCTATCAGTCAGGATTTGGTCCAAAAGTTGATTGAGAGCATGCCAGGGAGAATTACAGAGGTCTTGAAGAAGAAGGGGCAACCCTGCAAATATTGACTCATTCTAACTGTCAATAGAACCTATTGGTCCTCATAATATGATTGCAATTATATTTCTGTATGTGATATAAACATCAGACAAACACTAATAAAAACCAGAGGCCAGCAGATCATGGGAAAAGATCATTGTGGTGTCATTCTCAAAACTTTTGGCCATGACTGTACATAGGGGCAGTATTATAGTAGTTATATTCTTGTACATAGGGGGCAGTATTATAGTAGTTATATTCTTGTACATAGGCGGCAGTATTATAGTAGTTATATTCTTGTACATAGGGAGCAGTATGATAGTAGTTATATTCTTGTACATAGGGGGCAGTATTATAGTAGTTATATTCTTGTACATAGGGGCAGTATTATAGTAGTTATATTCTTGTACATAGGCGGCAGTATTATAGTAGTTATATTCTTGTACATAGGGAGCAGTATTATAGTAGTTATATTCTTGTACATAGGCGGCAGTATTATAGTAGTTATATTCTTGTACATAGGGAGCAGTATTATAGTAGTTATATTCTTGTACATAGGGGGCAGTATTATAGTAGTTATATTCTTGTACATAGGGAGCAGTATTATAGTAGTTATATTCTTGTACATAGGGAACAGTATTATAGTAGTTATATTCTTGTACATAGGGAGCAGTATTATAGTAGTTATATTCTTGTACATAGGGGGCAGTATTATAGTAGTTATATTCTTGTACATAGGGGGCAGTATTATAGTAGCTATATTCTTGTACATAGGGGCAGTATTATAGTAGTTATATTCTTGTACATAGGGGCAGTATTATAGTAGTTATATTCTTGTACATAGGCGGCAGTATTATAGTAGTTATATTCTTGTACATAGGGAGCAGTATTATAGTAGTTATATTCTTGTACATAGGGGGCAGTATTATAGTAGCTATATTCTTGTACATAGGCGGCAGTATTATAGTAGTTATATTCTTGTACATAGGGAGCAGTATGATAGTAGTTATATTCTTGTACATAGGGGCAGTATTATAGTAGTTATATTCTTGTACATAGGCGGCAGTATTATAGTAGTTATATTCTTGTACATAGGGGCAGTATTATAGTAGTTATATTCTTGTACATAGGGGCAGTATTATAGTAGTTATATTCTTGTACATAGGGGGCAGTATTATAGTAGTTATATTCTTGTACATAGGGGGCAGTATTATAGTAGTTATATTCTTGTACATAGGGAGCAGTATTATAGTAGTTATATTCTTGTACATAGGAGCAGTATTATAGTAGTTATATTCTTGTACATAGGGGCAGTATTATAGTAGATATATTCTTGTACAGAGGGGGCAGTATTATAGTAGATATATTCTTGTACATAGGGGCAGTATTATAGTAGTTATATTCTTGTACATAGGGGGCAGTATTATAGTAGTTATATTCTTGTACATAGGGGGCAGTATTATAGTAGTTATATTCTTGTACATAGGGGGCAGTATTATAGTAGTTATATTCTTGTACATAGGGAGCAGTATTATAGTAGTTATATTCTTGTACATAGGAGCAGTATTATAGTAGTTATATTCTTGTACATAGGGGGCAGTATTATAGTAGTTATATTCTTGTACATAGGGAGCAGTATTATAGTAGTTATATTCTTGTACATAGGGAGCAGTATTATAGTAGTTATATTCTTGTACATAGGGAGCAGTATTATAGTAGTTATATTCTTGTACATAGGGGGCAGTATTATAGTAGTTATATTCTTGTACATAGGGGACAGTATTATAGTAGTTATATTCTTCTACATAGGGGACAGTATTATAGTAGTTATATTCTTGTACATAGGCGGCAGTATTATAGTAGTTATATTCTTGTACATAGGGAGCAGTATGATAGTAGTTATATTCTTGTACATAGGGAGCAGTATGATAGTAGTTATATTCCTGTACATAGGAGCAGTATTATAGTAGTTATATTCTTGTACATAGGAGCAGTATTATAGTAGTTATATTCTTGTACATAGGGGCAGTATTATAGTAGTTATATTCTTGTACACAGGGGCAGTATTATAGTAGTTATATTCTTGTACATAGGCGGCAGTATTATAGTAGTTATATTCTTGTACATAGGGAGCAGTATTATAGTAGTTATATTCTTGTATATAGGGGCAGTATTATAGTAGTGATATTCTTGTACATAGGGGCAGTATTATAGTAGTTATATTCTTGTACAGAGGGGGCAGTATTATAGTAGTTATATTCTTGTACATAGGAGCAGTATTATAGTAGTTATATTCTTGTACATAGGGGACAGTATTATAGTAGTTATATTCTTGTACATAGGGAGCAGTATTATAGTAGTTATATTCTTGTATATAGGGGCAGTATTATAGTAGTGATATTCTTGTACATAGGGGCAGTATTATAGTAGTTATATTCTTGTACAGAGGGGGCAGTATTATAGTAGTTATATTCTTGTACATAGGGAGCAGTATTATAGTAGTTATATTCTTGTACATAGGGGACAGTATTATAGTAGTTATATTCTTGTACATAGGCGGCAGTATTATAGTAGTTATATTCTTGTACATAGGGAGCAGTATGATAGTAGTTATATTCTTGTACATAGGGAGCAGTATGATAGTAGTTATATTCCTGTACATAGGAGCAGTATTATAGTAGTTATATTCTTGTACATAGGAGCAGTATTATAGTAGTTATATTCTTGTACATAGGGGCAGTATTATAGTAGTTATATTCTTGTACACAGGGGCAGTATTATAGTAGTTATATTCTTGTACATAGGCGGCAGTATTATAGTAGTTATATTCTTGTACATAGGGAGCAGTATTATAGTAGTTATATTCTTGTATATAGGGGCAGTATTATAGTACTGATATTCTTGTACATAGGGGCAGTATTATAGTAGTTATATTCTTGTACATAGGGGCAGTATTATAGTAGTTATATTCTTGTACAGAGGGGGCAGTATTATAGTAGTTATATTCTTGTACATAGGAGCAGTATTATAGTAGTTATATTCTTGTACATAGGGGGCAGTATTATAGTAGTTATATTCTTGTACATAGGGGGCAGTATTATAGTAGTTATATTCTTGTACATAGGGGGCAGTATTATAGTAGTTATATTCTTGTACATAGGGAGCAGTATTTATAGTAGTTATAATCTTATACATAGGAGCAGTATTATAGTAGTTATATTCTTGTACATAGGGGCAGTATTATAGTAGTTATATTCTTGTACATAGGAGCAGTATTATAGTAGTTATATTCTTGTACATAGGGGCAGTATTATAGTAGTTATATTCTTGTACATAGGGGCAGTATTATAGTAGTTATATTCTTGTCCATAGGGGGCAGTATTATAGTAGTTATATTCTTGTACATAGGGGCAGTATTATAGTAGTTACAGTTATATGAAAAAGTTTGGGCACCCCTATTAATCTTAAGCTTAATGTTTTCTTAAAATTGGTGTTTTTGCAGCAGCTCTTTCAGTTTGATATATGTAATAACTGTTGGACACAGTAATGTTTCTGCCTTGAAATGAGGTTTATTGTGCTAACAGAAAATGTGCAATCTGCATTCAAACAAAATTTGACCGGTGCATAAGTATGGACACCCTTATCATTTTCTTGTTTTAAATACTCCTACCTACTTTTTACTGACTTACAAAAGCACTATTTTTGGTTTTGTAACCTCATTGAGCTTTGAACTTCATAGCCAGGTGTATGCAATCATGAGAAAAGCTACTTAAAGTGGCCACTTGCAAGTTGTTCTCCTGTTTGAATCTCCTCTGAAGAGTGGCATCATGGGCTCCTCAAAACAACTGTCAAATGATCTGAAAACAAAGATTATTCAACATAGTTGTTCAGGGGAAGGATACAAAAAGCTGTCTCAGAGATTTAACCTGTCAGTTTCCACTGTGAGGAACATAGTAAGGAAATGGAAGAACACAGGGACAGTTCTTGTTAAGGCCAGAAGTGGCAGGCCAAGAAAAACATCAGAAAGGCAGAGAAGAAGAATGGTGAGATCAGTCAAGGACAATCCTCAGACCACCTCCAGAGAGCTGCAGCATCAACTTGCTGCAGATGGTGTCACTGTGCATCGGTCAACTATACAACGCACTTTGCACAAGGAGAAGCTGTATGGGAGAGTGATGTGAAAGAAGCCGTTTCTGTAAGCACGCCACAAACAGAGTCGGCTGAGGTATGCAAAAGCACATTTGGAGAAGCCAATTTCTTTTTGGAAGAGGTCCTGTGGACTGATGAAACCAAGATTCAGTTGTTTGGTCATACAAAAAGGCGTTATGCATGGCGTCAAAAAAACACAGCATTCCAAGAAAAACACTTGCTACCCACAGTAAAATTTGGTGGAGGTTCCATCATGCTTTGGGGCTGTGTGGCCAATGCCGGCACCGGGAATCTTGTTAAAGTTGAGGGACGCATGGATTCCACTCAGTATCAGCAGATTCTTGACAATAATGTTCAAGAATCAGTGATAAAGTTGAAGTTACGCAGTGGATGGATCTTTCAGCAAGACAATGATCCAAAACACCGCTCCAAATCTACTCAGGCATTCATGCAGAGGAACAATTACAATGTTCTGGAATGGCCATCCCAGTCCCCAGACCTGAATATCATTGACCATCTGTGGGATCATTTGAAGAGGGCTGTCCATGCTCGGCGACCATCAAACTTAACTGAACTGGAATTGTTTTGTAAAGAGGAATGGTCAAAAATACCTTCATCCAGGATCCAGGAACTCATTAAAAGCTACAGGAAGCGACTAGAGGCAAAAGGAGGATCTACTAAATATTAATGTCACTTTTCTGGTGAGGTGCCCATACTTATGCATCGGTCAAATTTTGTTTGAATGCAGATTGCACATTTTCTGTTAGTACAATAAACCTCATTTCAAGGCAGAAACATTACTGTGTCCAACAGTTATTACATAGATCAAACTGAAAGAGCTGCTGCAAAAACACCAATTTATATAAAACATTAAGCTTAAGATTAATAGGGGTGCCTAAACTTTTTCATATAACTGTATATTCTTGTACATAGGGAGCAGTATTATAGTAGTTATAATCTTGTACATAGGGGCAGTATTATAGTAGTTATATTCTTGTACATAGGGGGCAGTATTATAGTAGTTATATTCTTGTATATAGGAGCAGTATTATAGTAGTTATATTCTTGTACATAGGGGCAGTATTATAGTAGTTACATTCTTGTACATAGGGGGCAGTATTATAGTAGTTATATTCTTGTATATAGGAGCAGTATTATAGTAGTTATATTCTTGTACATAGGGGCAGTATTATAGTAGTTACATTCTTGTACATAGGGGGCAGTATTATAGTAGTTATATTCTTGTACATAGGGGCAGTATTATAGTAGTTATATTCTTGTACATAGAGGCAGTATTATAGTAGTTATATTCTTGTACATAGGGAGCAGTATTATAGTAGTTATATTCTTGTACATAGGGGGCAGTATTATAGTAGTTATATTCTTGTACATAGGGGGCAGTATTATAGTAGTTATATTCTTGTACATAGGGGGCAGTATTATAGTAGTTATATTCTTGTACATAGGGGGCAGTATTATAGTAGTTATATTCTTGTACATAGGGGGCAGTATTATAGTAGTTATATTCTTGTACATAGGGGGCAGTATTATAGTAGTTATATTCTTGTACATAGGGGGCAGTATTATAGTAGTTATATTCTTGTACATAGGCGGCAGTATGATAGTAGTTATATTCTTGTACATAGGGAGCAGTATGATAGTAGTTATATTCTTGTACATAGGGGGCAGTATTATAGTAGTTATATTCCTGTACATAGGAGCAGTATTATAGTAGTTATATTCTTGTACATAGGAGCAGTATTATAGTAGTTATATTCTTGTACATAGGGGCAGTATTATAGTAGTTATATTCTTGTCCATAGGGGGCAGTATTATAGTAGTTATATTCTTGTACATAGGGAGCAGTATTATAGTAGTTATAATCTTGTACATTGGGGGCAGTATTATAGTAGTTATATTCTTGTACATAGGGGCAGTATTATAGTAGTTATATTCTTGTACATAGGAGCAGTATTATAGTAGTTATATTCTTGTACATAGGGGCAGTATTATAGTAGTTATATTCTTGTACATAGAGGGCAGTATTATAGCAGTTATATTCTTGTACATAGGGGCAGTATTATAGCAGTTATATTCTTGTACATAGGGGGCAGTATCATAGTAGTTATATTCTTGTACATAGAGGGCAGTATTATAGCAGTTATATTCTTGTACATAGAGGGCAGTATTAGAGTAGTTATATTCTTGTACATAGGGGGCAGTATTATAGTAGTTATATTCTTGTACATAGGGGGCAGTATTAGAGTAGTTATATTCTTGTACATAGGAGCAGTATTATAGTAGTTATATTCTTGTACATAGAGGGCAGTATTATAGTAGTTATATTCTTGTACAGTCATGGCCAAAAGTATTGAGAATGAGAGAAATAGTAATTTTTCCAAAGTTTACTGCTTCATTTTTTGTAATGGCAATTTGCATATACTCCTGAATGTCAAAGACTGATCAGCTTAACAGCAATTACTGTACTTGCAAAGTCAATATTTGCCCAGAAAATGAACTTTAACCCCTAAAACACATTTCAACATCATTGCAGTCCTGCCTTAAAAGGAGCAGCTAACATCGTTTTAGAGATTGATCCGTTAACACAGGTGTGGGTGTTGATGAGGACAGGGCTGGCGATCAATCAGTCATGATTAAGTAAGAATGACATCACTGGACACTTTAAAAGGAGGCTGGTTCTTGGTATCATTGTTTCTCTTCAGTTAACCATGGTTATCTCTAAAGAAACACGGGCAGCCATCATTGCACTGCACAAAAATGGCCTAACAGGGAAGAGTATCGCAGCTACAAAGATTGCACCTCAGTCAACAATCTATCGCATCATCAAGAACTTCAAGGAGAGAGCTTCCATTGTTGTCAAAAAGGCTCCAGGGCACCCAAGAAAGACCAGCAAGCGCCAGGACCGTATCTTAAAACTGTTTCAGCTGCGGGATGGGACTACCAGCAGTGCCGAGCTTGCTCAGGAATGGCAGCAGGCTGGTGTGAGTGCTTCTGCCCGCACTGTGAGGCGGAGACTCTTTGAGCAAGGGCTGGTTTCAAGGAGGGCAGCAAAGAAGCCTCTTCTCTCCAGAAAAAACATCAGGGACCGACTGATATTCTGCAAAAGGTACAGGGAGTGGACTGCTGAGGACTGGGGCAAAGTCATTTTCTCTGATGAATCCCCTTTTCGATTGTTTGGGACATCTGGAAAACAGCTTATTCGGAGAAGAAGAGGTGAGCGCTACCACCAGTCTAGTCTCATGCCAACTGTAAAGCATCCTGAAACCATTCATGTGTGGGGTTGCTTCTCAGCCAAGGGAATCGGCTCACTCACAGTCTTGCCTAAAAACACAGCCATGAATAAAGAATGGTACCAGAATGTCCTCCAAGAGCAACTTCTCCCAACCGTCCAAGAGCAGTTTGGCGCCCAACAATGCCTTTTCCAGCATGATGGAGCACCTTGCCATAAAGCAAAGGTGATAACTAAATGGCTCATGAAACAAAACATAGAGATTTTGGGTCCATGGCCTGGAAACTCCCCAGATCTTAATCCCATTGAGAACTTGTGGTCAATCATCAAGAGACGGGTGGACAAACAAAAACCAACAAATTCTGGCAAAATGCAAGCATTGATTATGCAAGAATGGACTTCTATCAGTCAGGATTTGGTCCAAAAGTTGATTGAGAGCATGCCAGGGAGAATTACAGAGGTCTTGAAGAAGAAGGGGCAACCCTGCAAATATTGACTCATTCTAACTGTCAATAGAACCTATTGGTCCTCATAATATGATTGCAATTATATTTCTGTATGTGATATAAACATCAGACAAACACTAATAAAAACCAGAGGCCAGCAGATCATGGGAAAAGATCATTGTGGTGTCATTCTCAAAACTTTTGGCCATGACTGTACATAGGGGCAGTATTATAGTAGTTATATTCTTGTACATAGGCGGCAGTATTATAGTAGTTATATTCTTGTACATAGGGAGCAGTATTATAGTAGTTATATTCTTGTACATAGGCGGCAGTATTATAGTAGTTATATTCTTGTACATAGGGAGCAGTATTATAGTAGTTATATTCTTGTACATAGGGGGCAGTATTATAGTAGTTATATTCTTGTACATAGGGAGCAGTATTATAGTAGTTATATTCTTGTACATAGGGAGCAGTATTATAGTAGTTATATTCTTGTACATAGGGAGCAGTATTATAGTAGTTATATTCTTGTACATAGGGGGCAGTATTATAGTAGTTATATTCTTGTACATAGGGGGCAGTATTATAGTAGTTATATTCTTGTACATAGGGAGCAGTATTATAGTAGTTATATTCTTGTACATAGGAGCAGTATTATAGTAGTTATATTCTTGTACATAGGGGGCAGTATTATAGTAGTTATATTCTTGTACATAGGGAGCAGTATTATAGTAGTTATATTCTTGTACATAGGGAGCAGTATTATAGTAGTTATATTCTTGTACATAGGGAGCAGTATTATAGTAGTTATATTCTTGTACATAGGGGGCAGTATTATAGTAGTTATATTCTTGTACATAGGGGACAGTATTATAGTAGTTATATTCTTGTACATAGGGGACAGTATTATAGTAGTTATATTCTTGTACATAGGCGGCAGTATTATAGTAGTTATATTCTTGTACATAGGGAGCAGTATGATAGTAGTTATATTCTTGTACATAGGGAGCAGTATGATAGTAGTTATATTCCTGTACATAGGAGCAGTATTATAGTAGTTATATTCTTGTACATAGGAGCAGTATTATAGTAGTTATATTCTTGTACATAGGGGCAGTATTATAGTAGTTATATTCTTGTACACAGGGGCAGTATTATAGTAGTTATATTCTTGTACATAGGCGGCAGTATTATAGTAGTTATATTCTTGTACATAGGGAGCAGTATTATAGTAGTTATATTCTTGTATATAGGGGCAGTATTATAGTAGTGATATTCTTGTACATAGGGGCAGTATTATAGTAGTTATATTCTTGTACATAGGGGCAGTATTATAGTAGTTATATTCTTGTACAGAGGGGGCAGTATTATAGTAGTTATATTCTTGTACATAGGAGCAGTATTATAGTAGTTATATTCTTGTACATAGGGGGCAGTATTATAGTAGTTATATTCTTGTACATAGGGGGCAGTATTATAGTAGTTATATTCTTGTACATAGGGGGCAGTATTATAGTAGTTATATTCTTGTACATAGGGAGCAGTATTTATAGTAGTTATAATCTTATACATAGGAGCAGTATTATAGTAGTTATATTCTTGTACATAGGGGCAGTATTATAGTAGTTATATTCTTGTACATAGGAGCAGTATTATAGTAGTTATATTCTTGTACATAGGGGCAGTATTATAGTAGTTATATTCTTGTACATAGGGGCAGTATTATAGTAGTTATATTCTTGTCCATAGGGGGCAGTATTATAGTAGTTATATTCTTGTACATAGGGGCAGTATTATAGTAGTTACAGTTATATGAAAAAGTTTGGGCACCCCTATTAATCTTAAGCTTAATGTTTTCTTAAAATTGGTGTTTTTGCAGCAGCTCTTTCAGTTTGATATATGTAATAACTGTTGGACACAGTAATGTTTCTGCCTTGAAATGAGGTTTATTGTACTAACAGAAAATGTGCAATCTGCATTCAAACAAAATTTGACCGGTGCATAAGTATGGACACCCTTATCATTTTCTTGTTTTAAATACTCCTACCTACTTTTTACTGACTTACAAAAGCACTATTTTTGGTTTTGTAACCTCATTGAGCTTTGAACTTCATAGCCAGGTGTATGCAATCATGAGAAAAGCTACTTAAAGTGGCCACTTGCAAGTTGTTCTCCTGTTTGAATCTCCTCTGAAGAGTGGCATCATGGGCTCCTCAAAACAACTGTCAAATGATCTGAAAACAAAGATTATTCAACATAGTTGTTCAGGGGAAGGATACAAAAAGCTGTCTCAGAGATTTAACCTGTCAGTTTCCACTGTGAGGAACATAGTAAGGAAATGGAAGAACACAGGGACAGTTCTTGTTAAGGCCAGAAGTGGCAGGCCAAGAAAAACATCAGAAAGGCAGAGAAGAAGAATGGTGAGATCAGTCCAGGACAATCCTCAGACCACCTCCAGAGAGCTGCAGCATCAACTTGCTGCAGATGGTGTCACTGTGCATCGGTCAACTATACAACGCACTTTGCACAAGGAGAAGCTGTATGGGAGAGTGATGTGAAAGAAGCCGTTTCTGTAAGCACGCCACAAACAGAGTCGGCTGAGGTATGCAAAAGCACATTTGGAGAAGCCAATTTCTTTTTGGAAGAGGTCCTGTGGACTGATGAAACCAAGATTCAGTTGTTTGGTCATACAAAAAGGCGTTATGCATGGCGTCAAAAAAACACAGCATTCCAAGAAAAACACTTGCTACCCACAGTAAAATTTGGTGGAGGTTCCATCATGCTTTGGGGCTGTGTGGCCAATGCCGGCACCGGGAATCTTGTTAAAGTTGAGGGACGCATGGATTCCACTCAGTATCAGCAGATTCTTGACAATAATGTTCAAGAATCAGTGATAAAGTTGAAGTTACGCAGTGGATGGATCTTTCAGCAAGACAATGATCCAAAACACCGCTCCAAATCTACTCAGGCATTCATGCAGAGGAACAATTACAATGTTCTGGAATGGCCATCCCAGTCCCCAGACCTGAATATCATTGACCATCTGTGGGATCATTTGAAGAGGGCTGTCCATGCTCGGCGACCATCAAACTTAACTGAACTGGAATTGTTTTGTAAAGAGGAATGGTCAAAAATACCTTCATCCAGGATCCAGGAACTCATTAAAAGCTACAGGAAGCGACTAGAGGCAAAAGGAGGATCTACTAAATATTAATGTCACTTTTCTGGTGAGGTGCCCATACTTATGCATCGGTCAAATTTTGTTTGAATGCAGATTGCACATTTTCTGTTAGTACAATAAACCTCATTTCAAGGCAGAAACATTACTGTGTCCAACAGTTATTACATAGATCAAACTGAAAGAGCTGCTGCAAAAACACCAATTTATATAAAACATTAAGCTTAAGATTAATAGGGGTGCCTAAACTTTTTCATATAACTGTATATTCTTGTACATAGGGAGCAGTATTATAGTAGTTATATTCTTGTACATAGGGGGCAGTATTATAGTAGTTATATTCTTGTATATAGGAGCAGTATTATAGTAGTTATATTCTTGTACATAGGGGCAGTATTATAGTAGTTACATTCTTGTACATAGGGGGCAGTATTATAGTAGTTATATTCTTGTATATAGGAGCAGTATTATAGTAGTTATATTCTTGTACATAGGGGCAGTATTATAGTAGTTACATTCTTGTACATAGGGGGCAGTATTATAGTAGTTATATTCTTGTACATAGGGGCAGTATTATAGTAGTTATATTCTTGTACATAGAGGCAGTATTATAGTAGTTATATTCTTGTACATAGGGAGCAGTATTATAGTAGTTATATTCTTGTACATAGGGGGCAGTATTATAGTAGTTATATTCTTGTACATAGGGGCAGTATTATAGTAGTTATATTCTTGTACATAGGGGGCAGTATTATAGTAGTTATATTCTTGTACATAGGGGGCAGTATTATAGTAGTTATATTCTTGTACATAGGGGGCAGTATTATAGTAGTTATATTCTTGTACATAGGGGGCAGTATTATAGTAGTTATATTCTTGTACATAGGGGGCAGTATTATAGTAGTTATATTCTTGTACATAGGGGGCAGTATTATAGTAGCTATATTCTTGTACATAGGGGCAGTATTATAGTAGTTATATTCTTGTACAGAGGGGGCAGTATTATAGTAGATATATTCTTGTACATAGGGGCAGTATTATAGTAGTTATATTCTTGTACATAGGGGGCAGTATTATAGTAGTTATATTCTTGTACATAGGCGGCAGTATGATAGTAGTTATATTCTTGTACATAGGGAGCAGTATGATAGTAGTTATATTCTTGTACATAGGGGGCAGTATTATAGTAGTTATATTCCTGTACATAGGAGCAGTATTATAGTAGTTATATTCTTGTACATAGGAGCAGTATTATAGTAGTTATATTCTTGTACATAGGGGCAGTATTATAGTAGTTATATTCTTGTCCATAGGGGGCAGTATTATAGTAGTTATATTCTTGTACATAGGGAGCAGTATTATAGTAGTTATAATCTTGTACATTGGGGGCAGTATTATAGTAGTTATATTCTTGTACATAGGGGCAGTATTATAGTAGTTATATTCTTGTACATAGGAGCAGTATTATAGTAGTTATATTCTTGTACATAGGGGCAGTATTATAGTAGTTATATTCTTGTACATAGAGGGCAGTATTATAGCAGTTATATTCTTGTACATAGGGGCAGTATTATAGCAGTTATATTCTTGTACATAGGGGGCAGTATTATAGTAGTTATATTCTTGTACATAGAGGGCAGTATTATAGCAGTTATATTCTTGTACATAGAGGGCAGTATTAGAGTAGTTATATTCTTGTACATAGGGGGCAGTATTATAGTAGTTATATTCTTGTACATAGGGGGCAGTATTAGAGTAGTTATATTCTTGTACATAGGAGCAGTATTATAGTAGTTATATTCTTGTACATAGAGGGCAGTATTATAGTAGTTATATTCTTGTACAGTCATGGCCAAAAGTATTGAGAATGGGAGAAATAGTAATTTTTCCAAAGTTTACTGCTTCATTTTTTGTAATGGCAATTTGCATATACTCCTGAATGTCAAAGACTGATCAGCTTAACAGCAATTACTGTACTTGCAAAGTCAATATTTGCCCAGAAAATGAACTTTAACCCCTAAAACACATTTCAACATCATTGCAGTCCTGCCTTAAAAGGAGCAGCTAACATCGTTTTAGAGATTGATCCGTTAACACAGGTGTGGGTGTTGATGAGGACAGGGCTGGCGATCAATCAGTCATGATTAAGTAAGAATGACATCACTGGACACTTTAAAAGGAGGCTGGTTCTTGGTATCATTGTTTCTCTTCAGTTAACCATGGTTATCTCTAAAGAAACACGGGCAGCCATCATTGCACTGCACAAAAATGGCCTAACAGGGAAGAGTATCGCAGCTACAAAGATTGCACCTCAGTCAACAATCTATCGCATCATCAAGAACTTCAAGGAGAGAGCTTCCATTGTTGTCAAAAAGGCTCCAGGGCACCCAAGAAAGACCAGCAAGCGCCAGGACCGTATCTTAAAACTGTTTCAGCTGCGGGATGGGACTACCAGCAGTGCCGAGCTTGCTCAGGAATGGCAGCAGGCTGGTGTGAGTGCTTCTGCCCGCACTGTGAGGCGGAGACTCTTTGAGCAAGGGCTGGTTTCAAGGAGGGCAGCAAAGAAGCCTCTTCTCTCCAGAAAAAACATCAGGGACCGACTGATATTCTGCAAAAGGTACAGGGAGTGGACTGCTGAGGACTGGGGCAAAGTCATTTTCTCTGATGAATCCCCTTTTCGATTGTTTGGGACATCTGGAAAACAGCTTATTCGGAGAAGAAGAGGTGAGCGCTACCACCAGTCTAGTCTCATGCCAACTGTAAAGCATCCTGAAACCATTCATGTGTGGGGTTGCTTCTCAGCCAAGGGAATCGGCTCACTCACAGTCTTGCCTAAAAACACAGCCATGAATAAAGAATGGTACCAGAATGTCCTCCAAGAGCAACTTCTCCCAACCGTCCAAGAGCAGTTTGGCGCCCAACAATGCCTTTTCCAGCATGATGGAGCACCTTGCCATAAAGCAAAGGTGATAACTAAATGGCTCATGAAACAAAACATAGAGATTTTGGGTCCATGGCCTGGAAACTCCCCAGATCTTAATCCCATTGAGAACTTGTGGTCAATCATCAAGAGACGGGTGGACAAACAAAAACCAACAAATTCTGGCAAAATGCAAGCATTGATTATGCAAGAATGGACTGCTATCAGTCAGGATTTGGTCCAAAAGTTGATTGAGAGCATGCCAGGGAGAATTACAGAGGTCTTGAAGAAGAAGGGGCAACCCTGCAAATATTGACTCATTCTAACTGTCAATAGAACCTATTGGTCCTCATAATATGATTGCAATTATATTTCTGTATGTGATATAAACATCAGACAAACACTAATAAAAACCAGAGGCCAGCAGATCATGGGAAAAGATCATTGTGGTGTCATTCTCAAAACTTTTGGCCATGACTGTACATAGGGGCAGTATTATAGTAGTTATATTCTTGTACATAGGGGGCAGTATTATAGTAGTTATATTCTTGTACATAGGCGGCAGTATTATAGTAGTTATATTCTTGTACATAGGGAGCAGTATTATAGTAGTTATATTCTTGTACATAGGCGGCAGTATTATAGTAGTTATATTCTTGTACATAGGGAGCAGTATTATAGTAGTTATATTCTTGTACATAGGCGGCAGTATTATAGTAGTTATATTCTTGTACATAGGGAGCAGTATTATAGTAGTTATATTCTTGTACATAGGGGCAGTATTATAGTAGTTATATTCTTGTACATAGGGAGCAGTATTATAGTAGTTATATTCTTGTACATAGGGAGCAGTATTATAGTAGTTATATTCTTGTACATAGGGAGCAGTATTATAGTAGTTATATTCTTGTACATAGGGGGCAGTATTATAGTAGTTATATTCTTGTACATAGGGGGCAGTATTATAGTAGCTATATTCTTGTACATAGGGGCAGTATTATAGTAGTTATATTCTTGTACATAGGGGCAGTATTATAGTAGTTATATTCTTGTACATAGGCGGCAGTATTATAGTAGTTATATTCTTGTACATAGGCGGCAGTATTATAGTAGTTATATTCTTGTACATAGGGGCAGTATTATAGTAGTTATATTCTTGTACATAGGGGCAGTATTATAGTAGTTATATTCTTGTACATAGGGAGCAGTATTATAGTAGTTATATTCTTGTACATAGGGAGCAGTATTATAGTAGTTATATTCTTGTACATAGGGGGCAGTATTATAGTAGTTATATTCTTGTACATAGGGGGCAGTATTATAGTAGTTATATTCTTGTACATAGGGGCAGTATTATAGTAGTTATATTCTTGTACATAGGGGCAGTATTATAGTAGTTATATTCTTGTCCATAGGGGGCAGTATTATAGTAGTTATATTCTTGTACATAGGGAGCAGTATTATAGTAGTTATATTCTTGTACATAGGGGGCAGTATTATAGTAGTTATATTCTTGTACATAGGGGGCAGTATTATAGTAGCTATATTCTTGTACATAGGGGCAGTATTATAGTAGTTATATTCTTGTACATAGGGGCAGTATTATAGTAGTTATATTCTTGTACATAGGCGGCAGTATTATAGTAGTTATATTCTTGTACATAGGGAGCAGTATTATAGTAGTTATATTCTTGTACATAGGGAGCAGTATTATAGTAGTTATATTCTTGTACATAGGGGGCAGTATTATAGTAGTTATATTCTTGTACATAGGGGGCAGTATTATAGTAGCTATATTCTTGTACATAGGGGCAGTATTATAGTAGTTATATTCTTGTACATAGGGGCAGTATTATAGTAGTTATATTCTTGTACATAGGCGGCAGTATTATAGTAGTTATATTCTTGTACATAGGGAGCAGTATGATAGTAGTTATATTCTTGTACATAGTGGGCAGTATTATAGTAGTTATATTCTTGTACATAGGGGCAGTATTATAGTAGTTATATTCTTGTACATAGGCGGCAGTATTATAGTAGTTATATTCTTGTACATAGGGGCAGTATTATAGTAGTTATATTCTTGTACATAGGAGGCAGTATTATAGTAGCTATATTCTTGTACATAGGGGCAGTATTCTAGTAGTTATATTCTTGTACATAGGGGCAGTATTATAGTAGTTATATTCTTGTACATAGGAGCAGTATTATAGTAGTTATATTCTTGTACATAGGAGCAGTATTATAGTAGTTATATTCTTGTACATAGGAGGCAGTATTATAGTAGCTATATTCTTGTACATAGGGGCAGTATTCTAGTAGTTATATTCTTGTACATAGGGGCAGTATTATAGTAGTTATATTCTTGTACATAGGCGGCAGTATGATAGTAGTTATATTCTTGTACATAGGGAGCAGTATGATAGTAGTTATATTCTTGTACATAGGGGGCAGTATTATAGTAGTTATATTCTTGTACATAGGGGCAGTATTATAGTAGTTATATTCTTGTACATAGGGGGCAGTATTATAGTAGTTATATTCTTGTACATAGGGGCAGTATTATAGTAGTTATATTCTTGTACATAGGCGGCAGTATTATAGTAGTTATATTCTTGTACATAGGGGGCAGTATTATAGTAGTTATATTCTTGTACATAGGGAGCAGTATTATAGTAGTTATATTCTTGTACATAGGGAGCAGTATTATAGTAGTTATATTCTTGTACATAGGGGGCAGTATTATAGTAGTTATATTCTTGTACATAGGGAGCAGTATTATAGTAGTTATATTCTTGTACATAGGGAGCAGTATTATAGTAGTTATATTCTTGTACATAGGGAGCAGTATTATAGTAGTTATATTCTTGTACATAGGGGGCAGTATTATAGTAGTTATATTCTTGTACATAGGGGGCAGTATTATAGTAGCTATATTCTTGTACATAGGGGCAGTATTATAGTAGTTATATTCTTGTACATAGGGGCAGTATTATAGTAGTTATATTCTTGTACATAGGCGGCAGTATTATAGTAGTTATATTCTTGTACATAGGGAGCAGTATGATAGTAGTTATATTCTTGTACATAGGGGGCAGTATTATAGTAGTTATATTCTTGTACATAGGGGCAGTATTATAGTAGTTATATTCTTGTACATAGGCGGCAGTATTATAGTAGTTATATTCTTGTACATAGCCGGCAGTATTATAGTAGTTATATTCTTGTACATAGGGAGCAGTATTATAGTAGTTATATTCTTGTATATAGGGGCAGTATTATAGTAGTTATATTCTTGTACATAGGGGCAGTATTATAGTAGTTATATTCTTGTACATAGGGGGCAGTATTATAGTAGTTATATTCTTGTACATAGGGGGCAGTATTATAGTAGTTATATTCTTGTACATAGGGAGCAGTATTATAGTAGTTATATTCTTGTACATAGGAGCAGTATTATAGTAGTTATATTCTTGTACATAGGGGCAGTATTATAGTAGATATATTCTTGTACAGAGGGGGCAGTATTATAGTAGATATATTCTTGTACAGAGGGGGCAGTATTATAGTAGATATATTCTTGTACATAGGGGCAGTATTATAGTAGTTATATTCTTGTACATAGGGGGCAGTATTATAGTAGTTATATTCTTGTACATAGGGGGCAGTATTATAGTAGTTATATTCTTGTACATAGGGGGCAGTATTATAGTAGTTATATTCTTGTACATAGGGAGCAGTATTATAGTAGTTATATTCTTGTACATAGGAGCAGTATTATAGTAGTTATATTCTTGTACATAGGGGCAGTATTATAGTAGTTATATTCTTGTACATAGGCGGCAGTATTATAGTAGTTATATTCTTGTACATAGGGGGCAGTATTATAGTAGTTATATTCTTGTACATAGGGAGCAGTATTATAGTAGTTATATTCTTGTACATAGGGAGCAGTATTATAGTAGTTATATTCTTGTACATAGGGAGCAGTATTATAGTAGTTATATTCTTGTACATAGGGGCAGTATTATAGTAGTTATATTCTTGTACATAGGCGGCAGTATTATAGTAGTTATATTCTTGTACATAGGGGGCAGTATTATAGTAGTTATATTCTTGTACATAGGGGGCAGTATTATAGTAGCTATATTCTTGTACATAGGGGCAGTATTATAGTAGTTATATTCTTGTACATAGGGGCAGTATTATAGTAGTTATATTCTTGTACATAGGCGGCAGTATTATAGTAGTTATATTCTTGTACATAGGGAGCAGTATGATAGTAGTTATATTCTTGTACATAGGGGGCAGTATTATAGTAGTTATATTCTTGTACATAGGGGCAGTATTATAGTAGTTATATTCTTGTACATAGGCGGCAGTATTATAGTAGTTATATTCTTGTACATAGCCGGCAGTATTATAGTAGTTATATTCTTGTACATAGGGAGCAGTATTATAGTAGTTATATTCTTGTATATAGGGGCAGTATTATAGTAGTTATATTCTTGTACATAGGGGCAGTATTATAGTAGTTATATTCTTGTACATAGGGGGCAGTATTATAGTAGTTATATTCTTGTACATAGGGGGCAGTATTATAGTAGTTATATTCTTGTACATAGGGAGCAGTATTATAGTAGTTATATTCTTGTACATAGGAGCAGTATTATAGTAGTTATATTCTTGTACATAGGGGCAGTATTATAGTAGATATATTCTTGTACAGAGGGGGTTTTATTATAGTAGATATATTCTTGTACAGAGGGGGCAGTATTATAGTAGATATATTCTTGTACATAGGGGCAGTATTATAGTAGTTATATTCTTGTACATAGGGGGCAGTATTATAGTAGTTATATTCTTGTACATAGGGGGCAGTATTATAGTAGTTATATTCTTGTACATAGGGGGCAGTATTATAGTAGTTATATTCTTGTACATAGGGAGCAGTATTATAGTAGTTATATTCTTGTACATAGGAGCAGTATTATAGTAGTTATATTCTTGTACATAGGGGCAGTATTATAGTAGTTATATTCTTGTACATAGGCGGCAGTATTATAGTAGTTATATTCTTGTACATAGGGGGCAGTATTATAGTAGTTATATTCTTGTACATAGGGAGCAGTATTATAGTAGTTATATTCTTGTACATAGGGAGCAGTATTATAGTAGTTATATTCTTGTACATAGGGAGCAGTATTATAGTAGTTATATTCTTGTACATAGGGGGCAGTATTATAGTAGTTATATTCTTGTACATAGGGGGCAGTATTATAGTAGTTATATTCTTGTACATAGGCGGCAGTATTATAGTAGTTATATTCTTGTACATAGGGAGCAGTATGATAGTAGTTATATTCTTGTACATAGGGAGCAGTATGATAGTAGTTATATTCCTGTACATAGGAGCAGTATTATAGTAGTTATATTCTTGTACATAGGAGCAGTATTATAGTAGTTATATTCTTGTACATAGGAGCAGTATTATAGTAGTTATATTCTTGTACACAGGGGCAGTATTATAGTAGTTATATTCTTGTACATAGGCGGCAGTATTATAGTAGTTATATTCTTGTACATAGGGAGCAGTATTATAGTAGTTATATTCTTGTATATAGGGGCAGTATTATAGTAGTGATATTCTTGTACATAGGGGCAGTATTATAGTAGTTATATTCTTGTACATAGGGGCAGTATTATAGTAGTTATATTCTTGTACAGAGGGGGCAGTATTATAGTAGTTATATTCTTGTACATAGGAGCAGTATTATAGTAGTTATATTCTTGTACATAGGGGGCAGTATTATAGTAGTTATATTCTTGTACATAGGGGGCAGTATTATAGTAGTTATATTCTTGTACATAGGGGGCAGTATTATAGTAGTTATATTCTTGTACATAGGGAGCAGTATTTATAGTAGTTATAATCTTATACATAGGAGCAGTATTATAGTAGTTATATTCTTGTACATAGGGGCAGTATTATAGTAGTTATATTCTTGTACATAGGAGCAGTATTATAGTAGTTATATTCTTGTACATAGGGGCAGTATTATAGTAGTTATATTCTTGTACATAGGGGCAGTATTATAGTAGTTATATTTTTGTCCATAGGGGGCAGTATTATAGTAGTTATATTCTTGTACATAGGGGCAGTATTATAGTAGTTACAGTTATATGAAAAAGTTTGGGCACCCCTATTAATCTTAAGCTTAATGTTTTCTTAAAATTGGTGTTTTTGCAACAGCTATTTCAGTTTGATATATGTAATAACTGTTGGACACAGTAATGTTTCTGCCTTGAAATGAGGTTTATTGTGCTAACAGAAAATGTGCAATCTGCATTCAAACAAAATTTGACCGGTGCATAAGTATGGACACCCTTATCATTTTCTTGTTTTAAATACTCCTACCTACTTTTTACTGACTTACAAAAGCACTATTTTTGGTTTTGTAACCTCATTGAGCTTTGAACTTCATAGCCAGGTGTATGCAATCATGAGAAAAGCTACTTAAAGTGGCCACTTGCAAGTTGTTCTCCTGTTTGAATCTCCTCTGAAGAGTGGCATCATGGGCTCCTCAAAACAACTGTCAAATGATCTGAAAACAAAGATTATTCAACATAGTTGTTCAGGGGAAGGATACAAAAAGCTGTCTCAGAGATTTAACCTGTCAGTTTCCACTGTGAGGAACATAGTAAGGAAATGGAAGAACACAGGGACAGTTCTTGTTAAGGCCAGAAGTGGCAGGCCAAGAAAAACATCAGAAAGGCAGAGAAGAAGAATGGTGAGATCAGTCAAGGACAATCCTCAGACCACCTCCAGAGAGCTGCAGCATCAACTTGCTGCAGATGGTGTCACTGTGCATCGGTCAACTATACAACGCACTTTGCACAAGGAGAAGCTGTATGGGAGAGTGATGTGAAAGAAGCCGTTTCTGTAAGCACGCCACAAACAGAGTCGGCTGAGGTATGCAAAAGCACATTTGGAGAAGCCAATTTCTTTTTGGAAGAGGTCCTGTGGACTGATGAAACCAAGATTCAGTTGTTTGGTCATACAAAAAGGCGTTATGCATGGCGTCAAAAAAACACAGCATTCCAAGAAAAACACTTGCTACCCACAGTAAAATTTGGTGGAGGTTCCATCATGCTTTGGGGCTGTGTGGCCAATGCCGGCACCGGGAATCTTGTTAAAGTTGAGGGACGCATGGATTCCACTCAGTATCAGCAGATTCTTGACAATAATGTTCAAGAATCAGTGATAAAGTTGAAGTTACGCAGTGGATGGATCTTTCAGCAAGACAATGATCCAAAACACCGCTCCAAATCTACTCAGGCATTCATGCAGAGGAACAATTACAATGTTCTGGAATGGCCATCCCAGTCCCCAGACCTGAATATCATTGACCATCTGTGGGATCATTTGAAGAGGGCTGTCCATGCTCGGCGACCATCAAACTTAACTGAACTGGAATTGTTTTGTAAAGAGGAATGGTCAAAAATACCTTCATCCAGGATCCAGGAACTCATTAAAAGCTACAGGAAGCGACTAGAGGCAAAAGGAGGATCTACTAAATATTAATGTCACTTTTCTGGTGAGGTGCCCATACTTATGCATCGGTCAAATTTTGTTTGAATGCAGATTGCACATTTTCTGTTAGTACAATAAACCTCATTTCAAGGCAGAAACATTACTGTGTCCAACAGTTATTACATAGATCAAACTGAAAGAGCTGCTGCAAAAACACCAATTTATATAAAACATTAAGCTTAAGATTAATAGGGGTGCCCAAACTTTTTCATATAACTGTATATTCTTGTACATAGGGAGCAGTATTATAGTAGTTATAATCTTGTACATAGGGGCAGTATTATAGTAGTTATATTCTTGTACATAGGGGGCAGTATTATAGTAGTTATATTCTTGTATATAGGAGCAGTATTATAGTAGTTATATTCTTGTACATAGGGGCAGTATTATAGTAGTTACATTCTTGTACATAGGGGGCAGTATTATAGTAGTTATATTCTTGTATATAGGAGCAGTATTATAGTAGTTATATTCTTGTACATAGGGGCAGTATTATAGTAGTTACATTCTTGTACATAGGGGGCAGTATTATAGTAGTTATATTCTTGTACATAGGGGCAGTATTATAGTAGTTATATTCTTGTACATAGAGGCAGTATTATAGTAGTTATATTCTTGTACATAGGGAGCAGTATTATAGTAGTTATATTCTTGTACATAGGGGGCAGTATTATAGTAGTTATATTCTTGTACATAGGGGGCAGTATTATAGTAGTTATATTCTTGTACATAGGGGGCAGTATTATAGTAGTTATATTCTTGTACATAGGGGGCAGTATTATAGTAGTTATATTCTTGTACATAGGGGGCAGTATTATAGTAGTTATATTCTTGTACATAGGGGGCAGTATTATAGTAGTTATATTCTTGTACATAGGGGGCAGTATTATAGTAGTTATATTCTTGTACATAGGGGGCAGTATTATAGTAGCTATATTCTTGTACATAGGGGCAGTATTATAGTAGTTATATTCTTGTACAGAGGGGGCAGTATTATAGTAGATATATTCTTGTACATAGGGGCAGTATTATAGTAGTTATATTCTTGTACATAGGGGGCAGTATTATAGTAGTTATATTCTTGTACATAGGGGGCAGTATTATAGTAGTTATATTCTTGTACATAGGCGGCAGTATGATAGTAGTTATATTCTTGTACATAGGGAGCAGTATGATAGTAGTTATATTCTTGTACATAGGGGGCAGTATTATAGTAGTTATATTCCTGTACATAGGAGCAGTATTATAGTAGTTATATTCTTGTACATAGGAGCAGTATTATAGTAGTTATATTCTTGTACATAGGGGCAGTATTATAGTAGTTATATTCTTGTCCATAGGGGGCAGTATTATAGTAGTTATATTCTTGTACATAGGGGCAGTATTATAGTAGTTATATTCTTGTACATAGGGAGCAGTATTATAGTAGTTATAATCTTGTACATAGGGGCAGTATTATAGTAGTTATATTCTTGTACATAGGGGGCAGTATTATAGTAGTTATATTCTTGTACATAGGGAGCAGTATTATAGTAGTTATAATCTTGTACATTGGGGCAGTATTATAGTAGTTATATTCTTGTACATAGGGGGCAGTATTATAGTAGTTATATTCCTGTACATAGGAGCAGTATTATAGTAGTTATATTCTTGTACATAGGAGCAGTATTATAGTAGTTATATTCTTGTACATAGGGGCAGTATTATAGTAGTTATATTCTTGTCCATAGGGGGCAGTATTATAGTAGTTATATTCTTGTATATAGGGGCAGTATTATAGTAATATTCTTGTACATAGGGGCAGTATTATAGTAGTTATAATCTTGTACATAGGGGCAGTATTATAGTAGTTATATTCTTGTACATAGGGGGCAGTATTATAGTAGTTATATTCTTGTACATAGGGGGCAGTATTATAGTAGTTATATTCCTGTACATAGGAGCAGTATTATAGTAGTTATATTCTTGTACATAGGAGCAGTATTATAGTAGTTATATTCTTGTACATAGGGGCAGTATTATAGTAGTTATATTCTTGTCCATAGGGGGCAGTATTATAGTAGTTATATTCTTGTATATAGGGGCAGTATTATAGTAATATTCTTGTACATAGGGGCAGTATTATAGTAGTTATAATCTTGTACATAGGGGCAGTATTATAGTAGTTATATTCTTGTACATAGGGGGCAGTATTATAGTAGTTATATTCTTGTACATAGGGGGCAGTATTATAGTAGTTATATTCTTGTACATAGGGGGCAGTATGATAGTAGTTATATTCTTGTACATAGGGGGCAGTATTATAGTAGTTATATTCTTGTACATAGGGGGCAGTATTATAGTAGTTATATTCTTGTACATAGGGGGCAGTATTATAGTAGCTATATTCTTGTACATAGGGGCAGTATTATAGTAGTTATATTCTTGTACAGAGGGGGCAGTATTATAGTAGATATATTCTTGTACATAGGGGCAGTATTATAGTAGTTATATTCTTGTACATAGGGGGCAGTATTATAGTAGTTATATTCTTGTACATAGGGGGCAGTATTATAGTAGTTATATTCTTGTACATAGGCGGCAGTATTATAGTAGTTATATTCTTGTACATAGGGAGCAGTATGATAGTAGTTATATTCTTGTACATAGGGGGCAGTATTATAGTAGTTATATTCCTGTACATAGGAGCAGTATTATAGTAGTTATATTCTTGTACATAGGAGCAGTATTATAGTAGTTATATTCTTGTACATAGGGGCAGTATTATAGTAGTTATATTCTTGTCCATAGGGGGTAGTATTATAGTAGTTATATTCTTGTACATAGGGGCAGTATTATAGTAGTTATATTCTTGTACATAGGGAGCAGTATTATAGTAGTTATAATCTTGTACATAGGGGCAGTATTATAGTAGTTATATTCTTGTACATAGGGGGCAGTATTATAGTAGTTATATTCTTGTACATAGGGGGCAGTATTATAGTAGTTATATTCTTGTACATAGGGAGCAGTATTATAGTAGTTATAATCTTGTACATTGGGGCAGTATTATAGTAGTTATATTCTTGTACATAGGGGGCAGTATTATAGTAGTTATATTCTTGTACATAGGGAGCAGTATTATAGTAGTTATAATCTTGTACATAGGAGCAGTATTATAGTAGTTATATTCTTGTACATAGGGGCAGTATTATAGTAGTTATATTCTTGTACATAGGGGCAGTATTATAGTAGTTATATTCTTGTACATAGGGGCAGTATTATAGTAGTTATATTCTTGTACATAGGCGGCAGTATTATAGTAGTTATATTCTTGTACATAGGGAGCAGTATTATAGTAGTTATATTCTTGTATATAGGGGCAGTATTATAGTAATATTCTTGTACATAGGGGCAGTATTATAGTAGTTATATTCTTGTACATAGGGGCAGTATTATAGTAGTTATATTCTTGTACAGAGGGGGCAGTATTATAGTAGATATATTCTTGTACATAGGAGCAGTATTATAGTAGTTATATTCTTGTACATAGGGGGCAGTATTATAGTAGTTATATTCTTGTACATAGGCGGCAGTATGATAGTAGTTATATTCTTGTACATAGGGAGCAGTATGATAGTAGTTATATTCTTGTACATAGGGGGCAGTATTATAGTTGTTATATTCCTGTACATAGGAGCAGTATTATACTAGTTATATTCTTGTACATAGGGGCAGTATTATAGTAGTTATATTCTTGTCCATAGGGGGCAGTATTATAGTAGTTATATTCTTGTACATAGGGGGCAGTATTATAGTAGTTACAGTTATATGAAAAAGTTTGGGCACCCCTATTAATCTTAAGCTTAATGTTTTATAAAAATTGGTGTTTTTGCAGCAGCTATTTCAGTTTGATATATGTAATAACTGTTGGACACAGTAATGTTTCTGCCTTGAAATGAGGTTTATTGTACTAACAGAAAATGTGCAATCTGCATTCAAACAAAATTTGACCGGTGCATAAGTATGGGCACCCTTATCATTTTCTTGTTTTAAATACTCCCACCTACTTTTTACTGACTTACAAAAGCACTATTTTTGGTTTTGTAACCTCATTGAGCTTTGAACTTCATAGCCAGGTGTATGCAATCATGAGAAAAGCTACTTAAAGTGGCCACTTGCAAGTTGTTCTCCTGTTTGAATCTCCTCTGAAGAGTGGCATCATGGGCTCCTCAAAACAACTGTCAAATGATCTGAAAACAAAGATTATTCAACATAGTTGTTCAGGGGAAGGATACAAAAAGCTGTCTCAGAGATTTAACCTGTCAGTTTCCACTGTGAGGAACATAGTAAGGAAATGGAAGAACACAGGGACAGTTCTTGTTAAGGCCAGAAGTGGCAGGCCAAGAAAAACATCAGAAAGGCAGAGAAGAAGAATGGTGAGATCAGTCAAGGACAATCCTCAGACCACCTCCAGAGAGCTGCAGCATCAACTTGCTGCAGATGGTGTCACTGTGCATCGGTCAACTATACAACGCACTTTGCACAAGGAGAAGCTGTATGGGAGAGTGATGTGAAAGAAGCCGTTTCTGTAAGCACGCCACAAACAGAGTCGGCTGAGGTATGCAAAAGCACATTTGGAGAAGCCAATTTCTTTTTGGAAGAAGGTCCTGTGGACTGATGAAACCAAGATTCAGTTGTTTGGTCATACAAAAAGGTGTTATGCATGGCGTCAAAAAAACACAGCATTCCAAGAAAAACACTTGCTACCCACAGTAAAATTTGGTGGAGGTTCCATCATGCTTTGGGGCTGTGTGGCCAATGCCGGCACTGGGAATCTTGTTAAAGTTGAGGGACGCATGGATTCCACTCGGTATCAGCAGATTCTTGACAATAATGTTCAAGAATCAGTGATAAAGTTGAAGTTACGCAGGGGATGGATCTTTCAGCAAGACAATGATCCAAAACACCGCTCCAAATCTACTCAGGCATTCATGCAGAGGAACAATTACAATGTTCTGGAATGGCCATCCCAGTCCCCAGACCTGAATATCATTGAACATCTGTGGGATCATTTGAAGAGGGCTGTCCATGCTCGGGGGCGACCATCAAACTTACAGGAACTGGAATTGTTTTGTAAAGAGGAATGGTCAAAAATACCTTCATCCAGGATCCAGGAACTCATTAAAAGCTACAGGAAGCGACTAGAGGCTGTTATTTTTGCAAAAGGAGGATCTACTAAATATTAATGTCACTTTTCTGGTGAGGTGCCCATACTTATGCACCGGTCAAATTTTGTTTGAATGCAGATTGCACATTTTCTGTTAGTACAATAAACCTCATTTCAAGGCAGAAACATTACTGTGTCCAACAGTTATTACATAGATCAAACTGAAAGAGCTGCTGCAAAAACACCAATTTATATAAAACATTAAGCTTAAGATTAATAGGGGTGCCTAAACTTTTTCATATAACTGTATATTCTTGTACATAGGGAGCAGTATTATAGTAGTTATAATCTTGTACATAGGGGCAGTATTATAGTAGTTATATTCTTGTACATAGGGGGCAGTATTATAGTAGTTATATTCTTGTACATAGGGGCAGTATTATAGTAGTTATATTCTTGTCCATAGGGGGTAGTATTATAGTAGTTATATTCTTGTACATAGGGGCAGTATTATAGTAGTTATATTCTTGTACATAGGGGGCAGTATTATAGTAGTTATATTCTTGTACATAGGGGCAGTATTATAGTAGTTATATTCTTGTACATAGGAGCAGTATTATAGTAGTTATATTCTTGTACATAGGGGGCAGTATTATAGTAGTTATATTCTTGTACATAGGGGGCAGTATTATAGTAGTTATATTCTTGTACATAGGAGCAGTATTATAGTAGTTATATTCTTGTACATAGGGGCAGTATTATAGTAGTTATATTCTTGTACATAGGGGGCAGTATTATAGTTATATTCTTGTACATAGGGGGCAGTATTATAGCAGTTATATTCTTGTACATAGGGGGCAGTATTATAGCAGTTATATTCTTGTACATAGGAGCAGTATTATAGTAGTTATATTCTTGTACATAGGGGGCAGTATTATAGTAGTTATATTCTTGTACATAGGGGGCAGTATTATAGCAGTTATATTCTTGTACATAGGGGCAGTATTATAGTAGTTATATTATTGTACATAGGGGGCAGTATTATAGTAGTTATATTCTTGTACATAGGGGCAGTATTATAGTAGTTATATTCTTGTACATAGGGGCAGTATTATAGTAGTTATATTCTTGTACATAGGGAGCAGTATTATAGTAGTTATATTCTTGTACATAGGGAGCAGTATTATAGTAGTTATATTCTTGTCCATAGGGGGCAGTATTATAGTAGTTATATTCTTGTACATAGCAGCAGTATTATAATAGTTATATTCTTGTACATAGGAGCAGTATTATAGTAGTTATATTCTTGTACATAGGGGCAGTATTATAGTAGTTATATTCTTGTACATAGGGGGCAGTATTATAGTAGTTATATTCTTGTACATAGGAGCAGTATTATAGTAGTTATATTCTTGTACATAGGGGGCAGTATTATAGTAGTTATATTCTTGTACATAGGGGGCAGTATTATAGTAGTTATATTCTTGTACATAGGAGCAGTATTATAGTAGTTATATTCTTGTACATAGGGGCAGTATTATAGTAGTTATATTCTTGTACATAGGGGGCAGTATTATAGTTATATTCTTGTACATGGGGGCAGTATTATAGCAGTTATATTCTTGTACATAGGGGGCAGTATTATAGCAGTTATATTCTTGTACATAGGAGCAGTATTATAGTAGTTATATTCTTGTACATAGGGGGCAGTATTATAGTAGTTATATTCTTGTACATAGGGGGCAGTATTATAGCAGTTATATTCTTGTACATAGGGGCAGTATTATAGTAGTTATATTATTGTACATAGGGGGCAGTATTATAGTAGTTATATTCTTGTACATAGGGGCAGTATTATAGTAGTTATATTCTTGTACATAGGGGCAGTATTATAGTAGTTATATTCTTGTACATAGGGAGCAGTATTATAGTAGTTATATTCTTGTACATAGGGAGCAGTATTATAGTAGTTATATTCTTGTCCATAGGGGGCAGTATTATAGTAGTTATATTCTTGTACATAGCAGCAGTATTATAATAGTTATATTCTTGTACATAGGAGCAGTATTATAGTAGTTATATTCTTGTACATAGGGGCAGTATTATAGTAGTTATATTCTTGTCCATAGGGGGCAGTAGTATAGCCGTTACCTGTGGTTCTGCTCGGCTGGACACTGTATTCCTTATGTCTTATTCCCTGGTCTCCTGCTTGTCTTGTAGATTGGTATTTGGGTGTACGGACAATAGGGCACTAAGAGGTCATCCTGCCTTCATCTTGACCTCCTTTGGTCCACTCTTGTCTTCTTGGTTCGTCTCTGGTTTTGGCTGTTTCTCCTAATGCTGTTTCATATGCGCTAGAGGCAGTCATACCGGCGCTGCAGCTACACCGGGGCTCAGAGATGGGGGGGCCCACCGACACCGGCGCCTATTTTAGCTGTATTTGTGTCCAAGGACGTACATTCATCTGACATGTATTATAGCTCAGAGACCCGTCCCATCCCTGCACGGCAAGACACGCCGCCGGCCAATCAGAGGCTGGCAGTGACATCATGTGACATGGTCGGGACGATGACGACAGCCTCTGCACTCACTATTAAAGAGGACACCACGCGCCATTGGAGCAAAAGAAGGTAAAAATAAAAGTTAGTTTTAAAAAATAATGTTGAAGAACAGGGAACAATATTACCAAGCAAGAGCCCCGGATGGGGGATGTTCTACCACGAGGGGGGCCCCGGATGGGGGATGTTCTACCACGAGGGGGGCCCCGGATGGGGGATGTTCTACCACGAGGGGGGCCCCGGATGGGGGATGTTCTACCACGAGGGGGGCCCCGGATGGGGGATGTTCTACTACGAGGGGGGCCACGGATGGGGGATGTTCTACCACGAGGGGGCCCCTGATGGGGGATGTTCTACCACGAGGGGGGCCCCCGATGGGGGATGTTCTACCACGAGGGGGGCCCCGGATGGGGGATGTTCTACCACGAGGGGGGCCCCGGATGGGGGATGTTATACCACGAAGGGGCCCAGGATGGAGCACATTTTTTATAGGATGGATCCGAAGATGAGGGATATTACATGGAGGGCAAACACATGTCTTCACAAGATATACAGTTGCTTGCAAAAGTATTCACCCCATTGGCTTTTTTTTTTTTTTTACCTATCTTGTTACATTACAACCTATGTGTATATATACAGTGGGTATGGAAAGTATTCAGACCCCTTTACATTTTTCACTCTTCGTTTCATTGCAGCCATTTGGTAAATTCTAAAAAGTTCATTTTTTTCTCATTAATGTACACTCTGCACCCCATCCTGACTGAAAAGAAACAAAACTGTAGAAACTTTTGCAAATTTATTAAAACAGTAAAACTGAAATCTCACATGGTCATAAGTATTCAGACCCTTTGCTCAGACACTGATATTTAAGTTACTCACTGTAATACCCACTGTATTTATCATCTGATCCTTCATAAGTCCCATGCTTAGTGACAGGACGTCCCCCTGTGTGGAATCCAATGTCACATGTCTGTCACTATATACACTGTCAGAAAAGGTAAAGGCCACAGAGGCTGCAACACCATTAACAAGAGGCAGCACTAACCAAACAGCACCCTGAAGACCAAGGAGATCTCCAAACAGCACCATGAAGACCAAGGAGATCTCCAAACAACACCATGAAGACCAAGGAGATCTCCAACCAACTCCATGAAGACCAAGGAGATCTCCAAACAACACCAAGGAGCTCTCCAACCAACACCATGAAGACCAAGGAGATCTCCAACCTACACCATGAAGACCAAGGAGATCTCCAAACAAGTCAGGGAGATAGTTGTTGAGAAGTATGTCAGGGTTGGGTTACTTATAAAAATAAAATAATCCTAATCTCTGATGATCCCCCAGAGGTTCATCAGTCCATTATCATCAAACGGAAAGAACATGGTACCACAACAAACCTGCCAACAGAAGGGCGCTCACCAAAACTCTCAGCCCGGGCAAGGAGGGTATTAATCAGAGACAGGCAGCACAGAGACCAAAGGTAACACTGAAGGAGCTGCAGAGTTTCCAAGCACAGACTGGAGTATCTGTCCATACGACCACAAGAAGCTCCATAGAGGTTACATACACACAAAATTTTTTAGTTTGCCAAAAGCCGTGAGAGACTCCCAAAATGTATGGAGGAAGATGCTGTGGTTACATGAGAGCAAAAGTGAACCTTTTGGCCACCAAGTTATATGGTATGTCTGGTGCCAAACCAACACAGCTCATCACCCCAAGAACACCATCCCCACAGTGAAGCATGGTGGTGGCAGCCATCATTCTGTGGGGAGTTTTTTCAGCAGCAGGGGCAGAGTAAACGGTCAGAGTCGAGGTGAAGATGTATGGTGCGAAATACAGAGATATTCTTGAGCAAAACCTGTTTCAGTCTGTCTTGTTGGAAGGTGAACCTCCGTGCCAGTCCTAAATCAATGACAATGACCCAAAGCAGACTGCTAAAGCAACACTCGAGTGGTTTAAGGGGAAACCTGTAAATGTCCTGGAGCGGTCGAGTCACAGCCCAGACCTTAATCCAATGGAGAATCTGTCGTCAGACGTGAAGATCGCTGATCACCAGAGGAAACATCTAACGTGAAGGAGCTGGAGCAGTTTTGCCTTGAGGAACGGGCAAAAATTCCAGTGGCCAAATGTGGAAAACTCAGAGACTTATTCTAAGCGACTGCAGCTGTAATTTCCACAAAAGGAGGCTCCACAAAGTACTGACTTTAGGGGGTGAAAAGTTGGTTTTCTTTTTATTGTGAAGCAAACAAGTGTGCCCAACAAATAGGACAAAATAACAATAATCTTTTTATTTATATAGCGCCAACATATTCCACAGCGCTTTACAATTCAGACCATTTACAGATATAATCATCACTGTCCCCATTGGGGCTCACAATCTACATTCCCTATCAGTATGTCTTTGGAGTGTGGGAGGAAACCGGCGAACCTGGAGGAAACCCACACAAACACGTGGAGAACATACAAACTCCTTGCAGATGTTGTACTTGGTGGGAATTGAACCTAGGACCCCAGCGCTGCAAGGCTGCAGTGCTAACCACTGAGCCAACTGAAAACTTCAATGTTCACAGTTGTCAGCATGTTCTTTACATGAACGGATACAGACCCTGAAAAAAAAAAGTGAAATTCCAGGTTGTGAGGTGGCGAAACATGAAAAATGCAAAGGGGGGTTAAATACTTTTGCAAATCACTGTAGAATGTTAGAATGGCCCATACGTCTGACCAACATGCAGGTGGGGGCCCAGGTCCAAATTTTGCTAAGTGCCTGATATAATGAATTGGGGGTGGGAGAGGAGGCGAAGTCCCAGATAACCTCGTAATGAATTAATGGGTGGGAGAAAATGTTATGCGACTTCTAATAAATGGGGGGGACATAGTCCCCGTCCTAAGACTGTGTGCACACATTCAGGATTTGCAGCTGAAAATTCTGCGAAGCTTGGTGCGTTGGCTGCGTAAAATATGCACCTTTGCCGCGTTTCTTACATGTATTTTTCCCACTTATACGTTTGGGTGAAATACGCTGAAAAACCTGACATTGAAATATGCAATCTGTGTAAAGAAAAAATAAGGAGCGACTGTGCGAGACTAAAGGAATCGTATCCACTTTGCTTGTACTGTAAATCGCTGCATATTTTCCACAACAGACAAGAGCGGAAAGAAAGTGTGAACATAGCTGTAAAGTGCATGGGGGAGAGTCGCAGAATGATTTATATTTATGGGGCGGCGGAGATTATAGTAATGGGGGGCACAGCACTGGACTATCAGATGATATTGTGACTGACTGTATATGAATGGTGGGGTCCGTATCTGTAGTGAGGGGCGCAGTGCGAGGGAGACACTGTGTGTATGATTATAAAATGACCTTGTTAGTTTCAGGGCTGCAGTGATCAGTGTGACGAGACGAGTCGTTGCTGGGAGATGTCGACATGACGGTCTGACCAGATGGAGAATATAAAGAATGTGATCCAGCACCAGAGCTGATAACAACTCCACAGTTTATTCAAAAATGCGTTAAAAAGATGAGAGATAAACGTCCACAGCGACAGAGAATGTGTGAAACTGACGCGTTTCAGGCTATAGCTTGGTATAGAAAATGAGAAATCCCGGCCAATAAATAACCAGGTTACGTTGGTAAAAGGAAACGTAATAATAGGAGCCAGCAGTAATTACATCATCTCAGACGTTGTCAGGTTCAGTTATGAAATGAGACGTTTCTTAATGATTTTCAGCCTGAATTTAAATCTGACAATGAGAATGTTTACTTGTCTCTTGTTTCTATGAGATCAGTTTTCCTTTTTCCGCTACATACTGTATAGTTAATGCAAACTTCACTGCTTTTAAATATTATTTTTGCAAATATAAAGATGCAGAATATTTTGTTTTGACGATTTTCTGATATTTAGAAAAACTTAGTAACAATTCCAATAAGTAAAACCTGTCTAAACACTATTGTGAATTATCAACAGTTACAGCAGTTGCTCTACAACAATTGCCCCCTCATTCAGTGACGACTCTTTTGCTCGTCTCTTGTACTCCTGCATCGGACCATCTCTTACAATTTGTTATGATCTGCTACAAGCACTAAGGAAAGACAGGAGATCTGTCCCTACCATCGAACTAAACTGGATCCCTACGATGTAACGGGGAACCTGATCCTGCGATCAGACCCGCTAAAGTCCTCGGCTAGTCTGTACGAAGACCTATAGATGCAAGGGAGGGATCCCTACAAGAACTAGGGACTGGGATAAAGTTGGACACCTCTTAGCAGAAATTGTAGCAGTCAAAGACAAACACACAGCAAAGAACATAGAGGTCCGAAGACCTAGCACAACTAACAGAGAACGGTAACAGAGCACCAAGCTAGCTCAAGAGTAGTAAATACAATGAAGTCCAGCAAGGCCAGGAGGATGGAGCCGGATTAAATAGGCAAAAATGGTCATGTGACCAGCAAACTAGAAAAAACCTAACAGGAGAGTTCTAACAGTACCCCCTCTTCTAAGAGGATCCTCCGGATCCCCTAGGACCGGGCTTATCAGGAAACCTCCTGTGAAATGCTCTGGCAAGTCTGGAAGCAGAAACATCATCCGCCCTCACCCATGAGTTATCCTCGGGTCCGAAACCCTTCCAAGCGACGAGATACTGCAAACTCCCTCTATACCGTCTAGAATTTAGGATGCGGGAAATTTCATATTCCCCGTCCTCCACCACCGGAGGAACAGTGGCAGAGGCGTCACCAACCGACACATCAGCTTTTTTCAACAGAGAAACATGAAACACCGGATTAATCTTCCAGGAGGTAGGAACCTCCAACCTAACAGCAGATTGGTTAACTATCTGAAGCACCTTAAAGGGCCCTACAAACTTGGGACCCGATTTTTTCGAAGGAATCCTCAATCGCAGATTCTTAGAGGACAACCAAACCATGTCACCAATAGCAAACGAAACCTCTTGCCGTTTCCTATCAAAGTACCTCTTAGATTTTTTGTTAGCCTCCTGAAGATTATCACGCACATCCGTCCAAACTCTCTCCAAATCACCGGAAAAACTCTCCTCCGGCACAGCCGATACCAATTTGGAGAATGACCCAAAAGACGGATGTCTCCGAGTACAACAAAAAAAAGGCGAACACCCAGCAGAAGAGGATGTATGGTTGTTAAGAGCAAATTCGGCAAGTGGCAGAAACTCAGACCACCCCTCTTGATTGTCTGCCACAAAACAACGCAAGAACTGCTCAACATCCTGGTTCTTCCTTTCTGTCTGGCCATTAGACTCAGTATGATATCCGGATGAAAACGACAAATGAACTCCCAACCTGTCACAAAAGGCACGCCAAAAACGAGCCACGAACTGAGGTCCCCTATCAGAAACAATGTCAGTAGGAACGCCATGTAGTCTGACAATTTCCTTGACAAAGGCCTTAGCGAGTGTCTTAGCGCAGGGCAGTTTGATGAAGGGAACCAAGTGACACATTTTGCTAAAACGGTCCACGACCACCCAGATGACCGTGAAACCTTCAGAGGGGGGAAGGTCAGTAATAAAGTCCATAGCCAGATGTGTCCAAGGTGCACTAGGAACCTCCAGAGGGCAAAGCAACCCCGCAGCAGGAGCATGCGAAGACTTAGATCTAGCACACACCGTACATTGGCGCACCCACTTAATGACTTCCTTCTGCCATCCAGGCCACCAAAAACTGCGACCCACAAGTCTCTTGGTCTCAGAGATTCCGGGATGACCTGCCAACCGAGATTCATGACACTCAACAAACAAATCTCTCCTAAAGGTCCTAGGCACAAACAACCTCCCATGGGGAGTGTTAGATGGGGCATTCTCCTGAGCTTTAAGAATCTCATCCTCCAAAACGGAGTCCAAAGCAGCAATCACAACACCTTCTTGTAAAATGCTCTCCTCTTCCTCAACACCGACCATGGGAGAAAAGCTGCGAGACAAACCATCAGCTTTAACATTCTTGGTACCCGGGATGTAAGTAACGGAAAAATTAAACCGCGAGAAAAAAAGTGCCCACCTAGCCTGATGGGCATTCAAGCGCTTGGCAGCATCAAGATAGATCAGATTTTTATGATCAGTGAAAACCTGAATGGGAAATTCAGCACCTTCCAAGAGGTGGCGCCAGTGTTCAAATGCGAGTTTAATAGCAAATAATTCCCGATTACCAATATCGTAATTCAGTTCAGTCTCAGAAAAATTTTTTGAAAAAAAGGCACAGGGATGTACTCCATCCTTGTTTTCCTGAGACAACACCGCACCGACCCCCACAGAGGAAGCATCAACCTCAACCAAAAACGGCCTAGTAACATCAGGCTGCATAAGGATGGGAGCAGAGGTGAACCTCTCCTTGAGATACACAAAAGCTTCAATGGCCTCAGAAGACCACTGAACCGCATCAGCACCTTTCCTGGTGAGATCGGTCAGTGGTTTGACAATAATAGATAATTTTTTTTATGAATTTTCTGTAATAATTGGCGAAACCCAAAAACCTCTGTATCGATTTCAAACCAATAGGCCTAGGCCATTCCTGCACAGCCTGAACCTTAACCGGATCCATCTCAAAACCTTCGCTGGAGATAATGTAGCCCAAAAAACTAATTCTCTGTACAGCGAACTCACATTTCTCCAGCTTAGCAAAAAGCGAATTGTCCATTAATAACTGTAATACCTCACGCACGCTCCGCCAATGAGACTCCAGATCTGGCGAATAAATCAAAATGTCATCCAAATACACAACCACATTTTTGCCGATCAAAGGTCTAAGGATGTCATTAATCAGATTCTGAAAAAATGCAGGAGCATTAGTAAGACCAAAAGGCATCACCAGATTCTCAAAATGACCCACAGGAGTGTTAAAAGCAGTCTTCCATTCATCACCCTCCTTCATGCGCAACAGATTGTATGCCCCCCGGAGATCAATTTTAGAGAACCACTTGGCCCCCACTAACTGGTTAAACAAATCAGGAATCAATGGCAGTGGGTAAGGATTGCATACAGTAATTTTATTAATATCACGAAAGTCCAGACAAGGACGTAAAACGCCATCTTTTTTTTTTTACAAAAAAAAATCCAACCGCCACAGGAGACTTAGAAGGCCTAATGTGACCGGCGGCCAAGCTTGTCTGTATGTATTCCTCCAAAGCCTTTCTCTCAGGAATAGTAAGATTAAATAAACGACTTTTAGGAAGAGTCACTCCAGGGACAAATTCAATAGAACAATCATAGTCTCTATGGGGAGGCAAAACCTGCGATTCCTTCTCAGAAAAAACTCTCCAAAAATCCTGAATAGGTACAGGTAATTCCCCTTTATCCACAGCAGCAATGCGCCCGTTACAACACTTGTCATAACACTTAGGGCTCCAGGACTTAATTTCATTAGTAGACCAATCCAGTACAGGATTGTGAAATTTTAACCAGGGTAACCCCAATATTACTGGAGAAGGCAAATTATTCAATACTACCAAATCCAAATTCTCTTGATGAATACCATTAATAGTGAGGGGAAATTCACAGACCTTATGAGTAACACTCTTCAAGGGAGAGCCATCGACAGAAACCACGGCAATAGGGGATGACAAAGGTTTAGGTTTTAATGTAAGTTTTTCCAAGAATCCCCCATCAATCACATTCAGAGTAGAACCACAATCCACAAATACCCGAAATTCAATTAATTCTTCCTGAGCAGCAGTAGTGGCAGATAGGAGTACTCCCTTAATATTTAAACAGGCTATACGGGCATAACTGACCTTTTTTTTTTCTTTGTTCATACGAAGCACACAGCTCTTAATAAAATGACCAGAATTTCCACAATAGAAGCACAAACCTCCGGAAAGCCTGCAGTCTTTTTCCTGAGAGTGGGGTGTCATCGCCCCAATCTCCATCGGCTCTCCTTTGTCAGCACAGACCCTCTCAAGACTCGGAGCTGACATAGCAGAGGATTTGCTCTCATTAGCCCTTGCATGCAGTCTCCTGTCCACCCGTATAGCTAATTGCATAGCCTCCTGCAAGTTTCCAGGTGTGGGATAAGCAATCAGCAAATCCTTAACCCTTTCACCAAGCCCCGCCAGAAACAAACTTTTCAAAGCTGAATCGTTCCACCCCACCTGGGCAGACCACCGACGGAAGTGAGAACAATACTTTTCCACATTACCTGATCCCTGCCTCAAACGTCTCAATTCAGACTCAGCGGATGAGACACGATCAGGATCATCGTACAACAAACCCAAAGCAGAAAAAAAACTATCCACTGATCTAAAGCACGGATCACTAGGTTGGAGAGAAAAAGCCCATCCCTGAGGATCCTTGCGCAAAAGTGACATTATGAACCCTATGCGCTGTGATTCATCACCAGAGGATCCGGGTCTCAAACGAAAATACAATAAACAAGCATTTTTAAAAGAAAAAAAATCTTGTTGTTCACCAAAAAATAGATCAGGCAGATGTACCTTTGGCTCTACCAAATGTGCTCCAGAACAGCTACTCACGTGTTGTTGGAGCTCGGCCACCTCCAGAGAGAGTCCCTGCAAGCGTTGAGCCAAATCTTGAACCGAGACCATGATGGAAACTGGAGGTCTTTCCTTAGAAAATTTTTTTGGGCTGGACTTACTGTTATGATCTGCTACAAGCACTAAGGAAAGACAGGAGATCTGTCCCTACAATAGAACTAAACTGGATCCCTACGATGTAACGGGGAACCTGATCCTGCGATCAGACCCGCTAAAGTCCTCGGCTAGTCTGTACGAAGACCTATAGATGCAAGGGAGGAATCCCTACAAGAACTAGGGACTGGGATAAAGTTGGACACCTCCTAGCAGAAATTGTAGCAGTCAAAGACAAACACACAACAAAGAACATAGAGGTCCGAAGACCTAGCACAACTAACAGAGAACGGTAACAGAGCACCAAGCTAGCTCAAGAGTAGTAAATACAATGAAGTCCAGCAAGGCCAGGAGGGCGGAGCCGGATTAAATAGGCAAAAATGGTCATGTGACCAGCAAACTAGAAAAAAACTAACAGGAGAGTTCTAACACAATTCTGCTCAGTAATCTGCAGCATTGATGGATTCCATTTTCCTTGATATCTTTTCTCCATAGCTGCAATATCTCGGTGAAATCTCACCTTGGTCGTCGCTCGCTGCTCTGCAGTTTAGTGGGGAAAAAAAGTCTAGATGTGAATGTAAGAAATGAATCAGTAAGGAGATGTTACAGCCAAGATCCTTATATGTTCTGAGGAGATTTTCCACCAACTTCATAGTTATCTGCTCTAGGATTACCACTAATGGGAATGCGACCCATGCAGCCTTGTCCTTGTCCTGCAAGAAACAGAGAAATTCCACATCTTGAAGAAGCTTACGAATCTGAGGTCCAATAAAGACTCCTTTCTTTATCTTTGCTGCACTCAACCTTGCAAACAGGGTCAGCTCAAGGTTGTCGTGGCCCCCGGGCAAAAGTCTCAGTGGGCCCCTTTAACACATACTGTCAGTGACGACACCGGGGAGATCACACAATATCCCACCGTTGCCGTCACCTTGTCAGGATTGAGCAGGGATTCGTGCACACACGACCCCGATTACTCACTATGTAGGTATCGGCAAGTGACCAGTGAGCGAAGGGGTCACACCTCCGGATTCCAACACTGTCAGCTTCACAATAACCCACTTATTATTATTCGCTGCCACCACCGACCGAGTTTGAAATATAATATAGGCCTGGTCAGACGCCTGCGTTCTGGTTGCGTATGGCTTCGGCGAGGGAACGGTTACAGAGCAAAAGAAACAGGACTATTAAATATTATATTTAATCCAAAAGTAAGGCAGTGTTATGAAAAATTTACAAGATTTTACAAAGGAGACATTACACTACATATGCAGTTACACAAAATAATAAGGATTAAAGAAGAAACTTACTATAAGATCGCAGAAGAGACAATTCAGTATAGCTGGAGGGGGGGGGGGCCCACTTTGATTTGAACGTTATCGAACATGATCCTTTGCTTATAGTTTCTCCCTATACCCCCCGGCAATGAGTCCTGATCCATCCTCAGTGGGGTCTTTTATGACCTCACGTAGTCGGGGCTCCAGCCTTCATATTTTTATTAAAATCACTAACTTCTGGGATAACATCATTCGTTGATCGCAGAAGCTTGCAAACAACACCATAATTTCCATTATTAATTTGCCTTTAGAGACCACACATGACATAGTTGTGGTCTGCTATTTTGTTACTTTGGCGTTACCGCTCCCCGGAGGGACCCACAGCTACAGAAAAATAAGCGTATTGTAACTTGGCTGACCCTGCCACTAAAAATATAGGTGCCGTTATTGTCGGACGTATGGAACTTGAGATATTCCATATTCCGTGTTGGCGCCGGCCCGGCTAAAGGTTTCTGTTGAATTCCATTTGATGCTCTGTGAATACAACCTTCTCAACTAGATGTAGATTTATTGCAAGCTTGTGTTAATTGAGTTTGGTAGCACCCTTTGTGCTAGCATTTGTCTACAAGCTATGACTGCGGGGACCCCCGACGTATGCTTAGTTCCCCCTCCTTCCCCCTTTCCCTTGCTAATAATGTACCAAGTACAACTGGATGGGTGAGGATCGGTCACAGCTTTATTAAATTCTCCATTCATTTCATTAGAAAGGCATTTAACTTTTCAAAACAGCTCATTGCCAAATGCCTTGTGTCTCCACACAGGCAAGTCTTTATTTCCAGGCCACTGAGGATCCTACGTACCCGTACGCAGGACTCTGACCCCCACCCATCTCATTTAGTGCTTGCTCGACTCCGTCTTGGAGCCCTGACAATATTTCTAGTTCCATGTCCGTGAGGTGCCCTTCATCGAGACTCAGAAGCTTTGGGTTGTCCCCTCGATTCCATTTTGTAACCTGGACCAAGAATGTTGTTTCCAGTGTCGGTATGGTGCACTCCATCTGACCTTAGCAGGTTTGCATTATCTCATTCTCATCGCCTGTGGCATATCACCTCGCCACCTCTTTCTCTCACCAATTTTGACATGCATGCATTAATTTTTCACTTAGGTTGTTTGATAGCCATTCCGCCTTGGGTTCCTTGCCAAACCAATCGCAGCACCATTTCTGACCAAACCAATATTACTTCTAGAAAAAAAAAATACTTTGACTCTCTCCATATCCGATCTCTTCCTTATATGTAACTCCGCAATCTTGTAAGAGCAAATGTCGTGTACGACCAACACCACCGGACCTCTTGACTCTCTTGCGATTTCTCATTTCCATGAATACTTGTGGCCGCCTTATGTCTTATACGTCAACACTTAACTGTAATTCCCTTAAACCCAAGTTCTTCCCACCTGGGCGGTATTCAGCCTTTTGGGCCGCCCTATATATGGATGTCCTAGCATCCCAACCAGGCTCGGTCTGGCCTGGCGGGGCGCCGGGAAATTTCCCGGTGGGCCCCGGGCCCCTTGCAGAGGGAACAGGAGAATTTAAAAAAAAAAAAAAAAAGTGGTCGTGGGCCCTTTAAGGGCGCGCGCACGCACTTTTACCGACGCGATGCCCAGGACAGTAGCGGGAGGGGCCTGGGAGCAGGAGAGCAGGGGCTGCACTGCAGCGTCACACTCAGCAGACAGGGCCGCACGTCTGCTAAAAGTGACGTCACAGCGCGCCCTGCACTGCAGTCTCCCACATTAGGAGCCTGTCTGTGCACTGTATGGGCTGGAGACAAGCCAAGCTACTGTAATATTTGTGTGTTTGTATGGATTTTTATGTATATGCTGCCTGCATGTGTGTGTATATGCCTGTGTGTGTACAGTGTGTGTATATGCCTGTGTGTACAGTGTGTATATGCCTGTGTGTACAGTATGTGTATATGCCTGTGTGTGTACAGTGTGTGTATATGCCTGTGTGTGTACAGTGTGTGAATATGCCTGTGTGTACAGTGTGTGTATATGCCTGTGTGTGTACAGTGTGTGTATATGCCTGTGTGTGTACAGTGTGTGTATATGCCTGTGTGTACAGTGTGTGTGTGTATGCCTGTGTGTGTGTATATGCCTGTGTGTACAGTGTGTGTATGCCTGTGTGTGTATGCCTGTGTGTGTACAGTGTGTGTATATGCCTGTGTGTACAGTGTGTGTATGTGCCTGTGTGTGTGTGTGTGTACAGTGTGTGTGTATATGCCTGTGTGTGTATGACTGTGTGTGTGTGTGTACAGTGTGTTTATATGCTTGTGTGTGTGTTTATAGGCCTGTGTGTGTATATATGCCTGTGTGTGTGTATATATGCCTGTATGTGTGTATATGCCTATATGTGTGTGTGTATATGCCTATATGTGTGTGTGTATATGCCTATATGTGTGTGTGTAAATGCCTATATGTGTGTGTGTAAATGCCTATATGTGTGTGTGTAAATGCCTGTGTGTGTGTGTAAATGCCTGTGTGTGTCCATTGTGTATGCCTGTGTGTTTATGTGTCTTCACACGTGTGTGTGTGTGTCTGTGCGCTTCCCTGCATGTCTGCATTTTTGTGTGTGATTGTCTGAGTGTGTCTGTGCATTTCTGTGTGTGCTTGCCTGTGTGTGTACGTGTCCCCATTTCTGTGAGTATGTGTATCTGCGTGTGTATATTAGGGCTCTTTCACATGTCCTGATATTTACGGGACTGGAGGTATCCGTGTCCACCTGTGTGTCATCCAAGTGACACATACTGGCGCTTGGGAATCAGTATACAGTTAGCGCTGTTCCCAAGAGCCGGGTGCTGAGCGCTGCCCTCATCATAGATCCCTGCAGGCGCTGTGATCAGCAGCAGCGGGGTCAATGATCAGAGTAGTAGTCTACTCCCACCGTGTCCGTGTCCAACTGTAAAAATAAGAATAAAATAAAAAAATCCTTATACTCACCTCTGTAATCCGTGCGAGCACTCACGCCGAGGAGAATGACTTCTGCAGCGAGCTTGCTCCAGAGCTGCGCTTAGTGAATGACAGGGCACCGCTTGTTGAGCGCAGCTCCGGAGCCCACTCGCTGCAGGAGACATTCTCCTCGGCGTGAGCGCTCGCACGGATTACAGCGGGTGACACTTAGTAGAGGTTAGTATAAGGATTTTTTTATTTTATTCTTTTTACAGTTGGACACAGCTTGTATAGACTATTACTCTCATCATTGACCCTGCTGGTGCTGATCGCAGCGCCTGCAGGGATCTATGATGAGGGCAGCGCTCAGCGCTCTTCCCAAGCACTGGGTGCTAACTGTCATCAGTGTGCGGGACTTTTTGCGGTCTGGACAGCAGGTAAAAAACAGACATGTCAGCGTGTTTTGCCCACGGACATCACATGGTCTGTTGAAAGTGGAAACACACTGACATGTGCACATACGCATTCATGTGAATGGGTCTACGTGTGTCAGTGTCTCTGGTACGTGTGGAAACGGTCACCGCATGTACTGACGTGTGAAAGAGCCCTTAGTATGTGTCTGTGTGCGCTTGTGTTCGTGTGTGTAAGAGCGCTTCTGCATGTCTGTGTGCTCTTCCGAAGATTTATTATATTTGGAGAGAGATGGGAGAGAAATTTTAGGAGACAGAATGGGGAGATGTGTGAAGAAACAGTATGGTGAACTAGGGGAGGGGTGGGAATGGGTGCGAGAACAGAATGGGGAAGGGGGATGTGTGAGGAAACAGTATGGAGAGTAGGGGAATAGTGTGAGGAGACAGTATGGAGGGAGAAAAGTGTGAGGTGACACAGCACAGAGACTAGGTAGTGTGGGGGACGGTATAGAGATGCGGTAGTATGGGGGGAACAGTGTGAGGGCACAGCAAGGAGGGAACAGTATGCTGAGGAGGGGGGGAGTGTGATGAAGGGGCACAGTATAGAGACTGGGCACTAGAGGGGGGACACAGTGTGAGAGGACAGTGTGAAGAGGGGGCCCAGTATGGTAAGGAGAGGACAGTGTGGAGAGCAGGTACCATAAGAGGGGTAGAGTGTATGTCATGTTTTGTGCAGGGAGCATTGTAAGAGTTAGGTTTATTCAGGGGCTCAGTGTAGATATTGTTATTCAGGAGCATTATAATGACACTGCTATCTTTAAGGGCATCGTGTGGGGATGTGCTGCAGAAGACCGGAGAAGATGGAAGTCTGCAGAGACGAGCTGTGGATGAGAAAACTCATCATGGAGTCTGGACAAGAGGAAGAAAAGAAAGAACGACTCTAATCAGAGAAGACGTCTCAGGTAAGATACCTGGATGTAAATGTTCATTTGTGATCCTGCCGGTGTCTCATCAGTGCTGTGCTTCCTGTATGGTCCGCAGTCTGATGATGACTGATAACAACTCCCAGTATCTCTATTGTTAATTACATACTGGGAGTTGTAGGTTTATGTGATATAAAGATATATGGGGCTGACCTGACATTACAAATGATGGTGGTTCAGATGATGTATTCATGTACTGATGTGTTTGTGCGCGTCTACGTATCTGGAATAATATGTCTTTTTGTAAGATGCGTGTATGTATGAGTCCATTGTGGTGTGTAATAACATTCATATGCTCGGCGCACCTTTACTAAATCTATTAGGACTCGCTCACATGTGTTAGGGAATTCCATTTGTCTTTCCACATTTAGGAACAGACAAGTGAAATTTGCTAACCTTGTCATAACCATAGGGCTGTACTTGTATGGAGCGGGTTCAGGAGCTGAGCCTGCTCCATACCGGGCAGATGTCGGCTGTGTTACATAGCCGGCGTCTGCCTGTAACAGCAGTGATCATAGCTCGCCTTGATTGCTGCTATTTTGAGTATTTAAGTGCCCTTGTCAATCACTGACAGCGGCATTTAGATAGCACGATGGCCGGTGCATGCAGTCACCTGCTCCCTTCAGCCCCCTGTGACGCAGGTGCAGGTTGCTGGTGGGTTGCCAGTAGTGCTGAGTGAGCGTGGTCGGACAAGGTGTGATCCCAGCATGCTCGGGTGTTATCCAGGTATCTTGTAGTGCTCTGCTAATATGCTCGAGTCCCTGCGGTAACATGTTTTGCGGCGGTAGACAGAAGCAACACATGCAGTGATTACCTAACAAACAGGCAATTCCTGCATGTGTTGCATCTGCCTACCGCCGCAAAACATGCTACCCCGGGGACTCGAGCATATCAGCAGAGCACTACAAGATACTCAGATAACACCCGAGCATGCTGAGATCACACCTTATCCGACCACTCTTGCTCAGCACTAGTTGCCAGGTGCTGCTGCCATGTTAGTCGTTCAATGAAGCTCAGCCTGAGGTTGGGCTCCATGGAAGTGTCACAATCAAGGTGCCGGACGTTATTGTAGCACCCTCACTTTCTAGTTAGCGGTGACTGTAATGTCTCCCTCCTTGCACCGACCTTATAACAGGAAGCGAGTGGCGGCAGGGAGAATAAAACGTAATTTTCTCCGTGTAGCCAACGCTTTTCCATTAAGCCGTCTAACCAGGCTTTAAACCCTATTTACCTGCAGATTACCCCTATATCTGCAGATAAATAGCGTTTTTCAAGGTGACAAGTTACCATTAAAGGGACTCTGGCAGTACGGAATGACTGTTCGAACAAAGTCCTGCCGCTTGGTGCTCCACAGCGCGGCCAATCATGTAACTATAGTGCATTATAGAAAAGCATAACAAGTAATAAAACCGTTTATGGTGGGCTGTAGTGTGGGCCCCTAGAGTCAGTTCCCCTGGTGGGCCCTAGGCACCCCAGTCCGACCCTGATTCCCAACTGTTGGCTTCATGACATCTGGAAGAAAGTAAACGACCTTATATTAACAAGTCCGGTCTTCTGTATCTCGCAAAGCCAGCAGAGCGCCAGCGACCTATTGTCTGAACTTCTGTTTCTGTTACTCCTGCTCTTGCCGCCTCTGCGGAATGAGTGTGCCCCATATTCTTTGGGTGAACCCCTGCTGCTATTAAACATTTATGGAATATTGCTTAAAACTGGTACCTGGTAAGTGCAGACTCGTCAATGTGTGCTAAGAAGAAACTGTCTTGGCCTCTAATAAATAGGTAATTATTCACTAGTTTAACCGGACAGACTGTATCGTCTGTAGGGTGCACCCAGGTACCCTACCAAATGGATCTGATTTAGTCTTAAGTATCCTAAGACATATAAACATTGTTGGCAATTACTACGTCTTCTTAATTTAATCCTCTGCTAGTATATTTCTATAACCAAGGGACTAGTTCACTGATACATAAGGCCCCGAGAAAGGCGATCCTAAAAGCGACAGCCAGGAGTGTCGACTCGTATTGGGAATGGCTTGTTAATGTCGTAAGGGAAATGATGCGACTTAACAGATTTGGTGAAATGTGATGTCTACGCTCCTTGCTTGGTTGAGATCTTTTCCAACTTTTCTAGGCTTGTCTAATGCTTTTGTACATCTTTCCAATTCAACTATTGAAAATGAAATGCCAACCCCGCTAGTCGCTTTTGTGCCAACGTCTCCGAAATGCCGTTGACAAAGGACAGGAAAAGAAACTCGATTCTAACATCTAATCTGAACTGGTCACAGATTCTGTCGTCGTTAGAAATCGGATGTTTTTGTTAGTCAGGCGCGTGCCCCATAGTTCTCTGAAAACCTGCTGATTAAATTGCGTTATTCCCCTCCGTGCCGTGGCTAGCGCGGATCCATATATTGTAGTTTAGGCAAAGGAGTGCTAGCCGGCGCAGGAGGCCTAGCACTGGGGGGGACGATGATGCCATCTTGTTAATGCAGTGCGCTAGGCTGGTGTTTTTTGTTATGAAGCGTATATTTTTGTTCGCCAGGTGCGTACCCCATAGTTCTATAGCTGCCACTATCGGGAAGAGTTCCAGGAATGTCTATTTTTTTGTCAGTCCTTGTTCAGCCCAATAAGGAGGCCACAGGCCCGTGTTGGTTATCTAATATCGCTGCATAACCGCCCGATTCTGCCACCCTGGTGAATAATTTTAGGTCATTGTTGGACGTTTCTGCTGACATCAATAACGTGTGACCTTTGATTGACTTTAAGAAGGCTTTCCGCACCTCTAGGTCCGCCTGTAGCTGCCTGCTGATTCTGATTCCATTATTCGGTTTTGATGCCCCTTTTGTCGCGAGCGATAAGCGACGAAAAAAAACCCTTGCCGACTGGCATCACCCGGCTCGCAAACACGAGGAGGCCTAGTAACACTTGGCATCTGCTGTAATGTCACTTTTCGTACTGCGCAAACTCCTTCAATCAGGAGTAATTTTTTTTTCTTTTTTTTGGGTGGCGGAACAACTTTGCTGTACTGTCAATTTCGATGCCTAAGAACAACAGTTTTGTTGTGGGGCCTACGATTTTTTGTTGGGCATAGTGGGACTCCGAACCGTTGTGAGATGTTTTTGAATTCGTTGAGTAATGATTGGCATTGGTTTGAGTTTTTGGGTCCCACGAATAGGAAGTCATCTAGGTAATGTGTGACGGACCTATTGCCGGTTTCGTATCTCAGCACCCATTCCCGGGAAGAACTGAATAGCTCGAAGTAGTAACAGGATATAGAACAACCCATTGGGAGGCAAGTTTGACAGATGGTGGATCAAGCGGAATGAACCTGGCTCTTTTTTTGGAGACTATTCCCAACGGGGAAATTCTCAGGTTGCTGAACGGTGGTTTTGTGAAAGGGCCCGCTATTCTGCCTAAGGTTCCTTTTTTTTTTTTTTTTTCGGGGTGCTCTCTTGCTGATTTTAGATTATTTGAAAAGGTGGGCGATTTATTGAGCTTGAATGGGATGAAAAAAACTTATGTGAAACCGAAATGTAACTGCCCCGCTGTGTCTTTTCTAGGATATCGGTCTAGCCAGGGACCCATCGCAGTTACGCTCACCGGGTCCTTGGATTCTGACTGTGAGAGTTTAATTGATACTTTGCTTGTGGGACTGTCAGGGTAAAAGAGAATATATATATATTTCCACTTTTATATTCTCGTAACTTTTATACGCTTTTTTGCTAATGTACTAACCACCATTTTGTATCTTATAACAATAAGCTTTCCTTGCTACGTATTACTTAAATCGAAACTTAAACTAAGCAGTTCTAGTGTTGCCAAGATTCATTCCAGAGAAACGAAACAAGATTATAAGCTGACGGCTGCAATATCTGCCCAGAGACTGAGATAAGGAGATGAGGACCAATCAGGAGTGGTCAGACACTGGACTTTCATGGCTTACCCCGCTCCGGACAACCCCTTTCCCCTCCCCATTATGTAGTGTATTTAAGTTTGTGCATGTGAAAAAATAAACAGAGAACATTGCTGAGAACGTTGTCTGTAGTAGTGTTTTGAGCATGCTCTGAGTTTGAATCAGCTTGTTGTCTGACTCATTCTTTGAATGGTTGACCCATGCTCATAGTTTGAATTTGGAGTGACTGGAGGACGAGTGATTTGTCGTCACGACCCTCACAGGACGAGAACATCTTGCTGCTGGGTGGGCTCTTCCGCAGGCTGAGCATTCATGCTTGTATCTGCATAAGCTGAAAAAACAACAATGTCCCTCGTTATACTGCCAGCAGGCCCCTGGTCTCCGTACAACCACTGGCAGCGAGTCGGGTAGCGTGGTGAGAGGAGGCAAGGTGAGCGGGGATGAAGGGACCGCCAGCGGCATGGGTCTCTCAGTATGGGGGTGCTGCGGAGACAGGCCAGGAAGGAACATTAGGAACGGGGGTACTGGGGATTCAGAGCTGGGGACAGGGGGATGAGCGCTGAGGGCCTGTAACCAGCGCTCGCCCCCCTGTGCAAACCCAGCCCGCAGGGCCTCCATTATCTGACCTGATCCTTCCATGGCAATGACAATCGATTCCAGGACCAACAGGGAAAGGAAGGAGGGTGGGACATCACCGTGTTTATATACCTATGGGACAGCTTGTGACGACCGTCGCTTTCACTTTATTGGTCCCTTCGGAGACTTCCTATTTCTCTGGCCAGTAAGGGGCAGCGGAGGGGACCACCAATCGCCACGGCCCGGGGAGGAGCCACCACAGTCAGCGGCACTTTCCTTATTTCGTGCAGCGCCTGCCATTCTCCTGTGTGGGCTTAATTTGCACGGGGACAGCTGAGTGGAGTGCCAGCTCCTCTCCTCTGCCAAATACTATAGGGGAGGGGGGAATTCATAATATTTTCTTAATATTTTTCTGACATACCACGATTCATAATGCACAGATACAGCAGAGAAATATAGGTATAGTACAATGGCAAAGATTTCACTTACAGTAGTGTCCACAATACCAGCAGTCCAATATGACTAACCAGATTAATCGCTGTTTTTGGTATAAATTCTATCACATGTCAGACAATTTACCAGTTGGTGAAGTAGATTGTAAGAAAACCCCCAGACTCCGCATTCATGATCTGCAGGTTTCTGAGTTTGTGTATGTGAATAATTAATTGTACAGGGTGTGTTCAATATAATAGCAGTGTGGAGTTCAATTAGTGAGGTCAATCATTCTGTGAAGAAACAGGTGTGAATCAGGAGACCCTTATATAAGGGTGAAGCCAGCACATGTTGTACATGCATTCCTCCTTGAAAGCCTGAGAGATATGGGTCATTCCAGACATTGTTCAGAAGTACAGCGTACTTTGATTAAAACATTGATTAAAGAGGGTAAAGCTTATAAAGAAGTGCAGACAATGATCGGCTGCTCAGCTAAAATGATCTCCAATGCTTTATAATGGAAAACCAGAGAGACGTGGAAGAAAACGGAAGACAACCATTCAAATGGATGGAAGAATAGCCAGAATGGCAAAGGCTCAGCCAATGATCAGCTACAGGATGATCACAGTCTCCAGTTACCTGTGAGGACTGTGACAGTTAGAAGACGCCGGTGTGAAGCTAATCTCTTACCAAGAAGTCTCCGCAAAGTCCCACTGTTAAAACAAAGACATGTACTGAAGCGGATGCAATTTGCCAAAGAACACAACTGACCTAAAGAGAAATGGAGAAACATTTTGTGGACTGATGAAAATAAAACTGTTCTTTTTGGGTCCAAGGGCCGCAGACAGTTCATCAGATGACCCCCAAACTCTGCATTCAGCCACAGTGCACTCTGAAAAGTGGTACCACGGCACTCCTATGGATGATGCACAAGTAGGATCCTATCCATTGTAAACTGTTGAAAAAGACTTTGCACTCATAGAGAATCAAATAATATTTTGAATATATTTATGTATGATGCTGCAATCCAACAAGTGAGATGTTTCGGTCAAGAGACCTTCATCAGTACAACTGCACATGAGCAAAAATAGATAAAAACAAAAAATCCACAAATTAATTAAAAGAAAAAAATAAAAGTATCTACAAAGAAATAAAAATAGGAATGGGAAACAATCCATAATATATAGAGGGATAAACAATGTGTGGGACCAGTAATCAAAGGGAGCCCAGATAATATAAGGTTCAATAAGACGAGTGCTAATGAACCCAAATATTATATTATATATATATAATATATATATAATATAATATTAGTGTGGGACACAATCGTGAAGTGGAACGAAATTTATTGGATATTTTAAACTTTAACAAATTCAAAACTGAAAAGTGGGGCGTGCAATATTATTCGGCCCCCTTGAGTTAATACTCTGTAGCGCCACCTTTTGCTGCGATTACAGCTGCACGTCGCTTGGGGTATGTCTATCAGTTTTGCACATCGAGAGGCTGAAATTCTTGCCCATTCTTCCTTGCAAAACAGCTCGAGCTCATTGAGGTTGGATGGAGGGCGTTTGTGAACAGCAGTTTTACGCTCTTTCCACAGATTCTCGATTGGATTCAGGTCTGGACTTTGACTTGGCCATTCTAACACCTGGATACGTTTATTTTTGAACCATTCCATTGTAGATTTTGCTTTATGTTTGGGATCATTGTCTTGTTGGAAGATAAATCTCCGTCCCAGTCTCAAGTCTTTTGCAGACTCCATCAGGTTTTCTTCCAGAATGGTCCTGTATTTGTCTCCGTCCATCTTCCTATCAGTTTTAACCATCTTCCCTGTCCCTGCTGAAGAAAAGCAGGCCCAAACCATGATGCTGCCACCACCATGTTTGACAGTGGGGATGGTGTTTTGAGGGTAATGAGCTATGTTGCTTTTATGCCAAACATATCGTTTTGCATTGTGGCCAAAAAGTTCGATTTTGGTTTCATCTGACCAGAGCACCTTATTCCACATGTTTGGTGTGTCTCCCAGGTGGCTTGTGGCAAACTTCAAGCGAGACTTTTTATGGATATCTTTGAGAAATGACTTTCTTCTTGCCACTCTTCCATAAAGGCCAGATTTGTGCAGCGTACAACTGATTGTTGTCCTATGGACAGACTCTCCCACCTCAGCTGTAGATCTCTGCAGTTCATCCAGAGTGATCATGGGCCTTTTGGCTGCATCTCTGATCAGTCTTCTCCTTGTTCGAGATGAAAGTTTAGAGGGACGGCCGAGTCTTGGTAGATTTGCAGTGGTCTGATACTCCTTCCATTTCAATATGATCACTTGCGCAGTGCTCCTTGAGATGTTTAAAACTTGGGAAATCTTTTTGTATCCAAATCCGGCTTTAAACTTCGCCACAACAGTATCTCGGACCTGCCTGGTGTGTTCCTTGGTCTTCATGATGCTTCATGAGACTATCACAGAGCAGGTGCATTTATACGGAGACTTGATTACACACAGGTGGATCCTAGTTATCATTACCAGTCATTTAGGAGAACATTGGATCCTTCAGAGATCTGCACTGAACGTCTGCACTGAAAGTAACGGGGCCGAATAATATTGCACGCCCCACTTTTCAGCTTTTAACTTGTTAAAAAGTTTAAAATATCCAATAAATTTGGTTCCACTTCACGATTGTGTCCCACTTGTTGTTGATTCTTCCCCAAAAAATTAGAATTTTATATCTTTGTTTAAAGCCAAAAATGTCGGAAAAGGTAGAAAAGTTCAAGGGGGCCAAATAATTTCACAAGGCACTGTATATATACACAGATACAGGACAGAGCTGACATGGAGGAGTCTCGGCTATTACATATATATATATATATATATATATATATATATATATATATATATATATAATCACACACACACATACACAGCTAGAGGAGTCTTTTCTATTACAGTCTATATGACAGGACACCACTCCGTCTCCGCTGGAGGAGTCTCTTCTATTACGGTCTATATGACAGGACACCACTCCGTCTCCGCTGGAGGAGTCTCTTCTATTACGGTCTATATGACAGGACACCACTCCGTCTCCACTGGAGGAGTCTCTTCTATTACGGTCTATATGACAGGACACCACTCTGTCTCCGCTGGAGGGGGTCTCTTCTATTACGGTCTATATGACAGGACACCACTCCGTCTCCGCTGGAGGAGTCTCTTCTATTACGGTCTATATGACAGGACACCACTCCGTCTCCACTGGAGGAGTCTCTTCTATTACAGTGTATATGACAAGACACCACTCCGTCTCCGCTGGAGGAGTCTCTTCTATTACGGTGTATATGACAAGACACCACTCCGTCTCCGCTGGAGGAGTCTCTTCTATTACAGTCTATATGACAGGACACCACTCCGTCTCCGCTGGAGGAGTCTCTTCTATTACGGTCTATACGACAGGACACCACTCCGTCTCCGCTGGAGGAGTCTCTTCTATTACGGTCTATATGACAGGACACCACTCCGTCTCCGCTGGAGGAGTCTCTTCTATTACAGTCTATATGACAGGACACCACTCCGTCTCCGCTGGAGGGGGTCTCTTCTATTACGGTCTATATGACAGGACACCACACCGTCTCCGCTGGAGGAGTCTCTTCTATTACGGTCTATATGACAGGACACCACTCCGTCTCCGCTGGAGGAGTCTCTTCTATTACGGTCTATATGACAGGACACCACTCCGTCTCCGCTGGAGGAGTCTCTTCTATTACGGTCTATATGACAGGACACCACTCCGTCTCCGCTGGAGGAGTCTCTTCTATTACGGTCTATATGACAGGACACCACTCCGTCTCCGCTGGAGGGGGTCTCTTCTATTACGGTCTATATGACAGGACACCACACCGTCTCCGCTGGAGGAGTCTCTTCTATTACGGTCTATATGACAGGACACCACTCCGTCTCCGCTGGAGGAGTCTCTTCTATTACGGTCTATATGACAGGACACCACTCCGTCTCCGCTGGAGGGGGTCTCTTCTATTACGGTCTATATGACAGGACACCACACCGTCTCCGCTGGAGGAGTCTCTTCTATTACGGTCTATATGACAGGACACCACTCCGTCTCCGCTGGAGGAGTCTCTTCTATTACGGTCTATATGACAGGACACCACTCCGTCTCCACTGGAGGAGTCTCTTCTATTACAGTGTATATGACAAGACACCACTCCGTCTCCGCTGGAGGAGTCTCTTCTATTACGGTGTATATGACAAGACACCACTCCGTCTCCGCTGGAGGAGTCTCTTCTATTACGGTCTATATGACAGGACACCACTCCGCCTCCGCTGTAGGGGCCTCTTCTATTACGGTCTATATGACAGGACACCACTCCGCCTCCGCTGTAGGAGCCTCTTCTATTACGGTCTATATGACAGGATACCACTCCGTCTCCGCTGTAGGAGTCTCTTCTATTACAGTCTATATGACAGGACACCACTCCGTCTCCGCTGGAGGAGTCTCTTCTATTACAGTCTATATGACAGGACCTCACTCCATCTCCGCTGGAGGAGTCTCTTCTATTACAGTCTATATGACAGGACACCACTCCGTCTCCGCTGGAGGAGTCTCTTCTATTACAGTCTATATGACAGGACACCACTCCGTCTCCGCTGGAGGAGCCTCTTCCATTACAGTCTAAATGACAGGACACCACTTCGTCTCCGCTGTAGGAGTCTCTTCCATTACAGTCTATATGACAGGACACCACACCGTGTCCGCTGTAGGAGTCTCTTCCATTACAGTCTATATGACAGGACACCACTCCGCCTCCGCTGGAGGAGTCTCTTCTGTTACAGTCTATGTGACAGGACACCACTCCGTCTCCGCTGTAGGTGTTGTAACGGGTCTGGGAGGTGGAACCTCTGAGCAACTATACAAAGGGGCAGTTCTTGTAAGGAAGCGGGTGGCTCCCAGGGAAGGCGGGCAGGTAGTCACGGCAAGTGACAGGGACAGTCTCTGGGTAGAAGGGCAGGAAGTCACGGCAAGTGACGGGGACAGTCTCTTGACAGGCGGATGGTCACGGCAAATGACAGCAGGGAAAGAGTCTCTAGACGGGCAGGTGATCACGGCAAGTGACAGCAGGGAAAGAGGCTCTAGATAGGCTAGCAGGCAGGTAGCAGGTGAGCGCTCCCAGGTGAGCGGGCAAGAGTCTCTGGACAGACAGGTGGTCACGGCAAGTGACGGCAGAGCCTCCAGGTAGGCTAGCAGGCAGGTAGCAGGTGAGCGCTCCCAGGTGAGCGGGCAAGAGTCTCTGGACAGGCAGGTGGTCATGGCAAGTGACGACTGAGCCTCCAGGTAGGCTAGCAGGCAGGTAGCAGGTGAGCGCTCCCATGTGAGCGGGCAAGAGTCTCTGGACAGGCAGGTGGTCACGGCAAGTGACGGCTGAGCCTCCAGGTAGGCTAGCAGGCAGGTAGCAGGTGAGCGCTCCCAGGTGAGCGGGCAAGAGTCTCTGGACAGGCAGGCAGGTATCAGGCAGGTGTCTGGCAGGTACTTCCTGGTCCGCAGGCGGACTGATCCATAGACAGACTGGCAGGTGCTGGTAGGCAGACTGTCGGACCACAGGATAGCAAGCAGGTAAGCAGGTATCAGGCAGGTAACTGGTAACGGGACGTGAGGGCTGAAGCAGAGTTGAAAGGCTTTGCAACAACATTGCTCGGGCACCTCCATTTAGGAGGAGGTGCCTTATATATGGTGAGGTCCTCCGGCCATTGGCCGGGGACTCCTTAGGACGGCGCGCACAGCCCCTTTAAGAGAGGGGGAGCGCGCGCGCCCTAAGCACAGAGGCAGGGAAGCAGCGCGCGCTGCCAGCAGAGCGGGAGGAAGACGCCGGGCACGAAGCGGAGAGATGAGGGGAACGGCGTCCCTGCCTAGCAGGAGGCAGGGACGCCGACGCTACAGTACCCCCCCCCCTTTAGGCCCCCCCTTTTTTAGGCCAGACAGAAATTTATCAAGGATGAGAGGGGCATGGATGTTCTCCCGGGGCTCCCATGTTCTCTCCTCAGGACCAAACCCCTTCCAATCCACTAGAAAAAAGGTCCTTCCTCTTACCCTTTTGGTGGCCAGAATGTTCTCTACCTCAAACTCGTTTTCAGCGGAAACCGGAGCAGGCGGCGTACATGTAGACTTGGAAAAAGAGTTAAGTATCACGAGTTTGAGTAGAGATACATGGAAGGAGTTAGGATGGCCGGGAGTTTCAATTTATAGGCCACCGGGTTGATTTGTTTGATAACTTCCAGTGGGCCGATGAACCGAGGCCCTAACTTGTAGGAAGGAATCTTGAGCCGGACATATTTGGACGAGAGCCAGACCTTATCTCCAGGACGGAATTGTGGTGGATCCAGACGTCTCTTGTCAGCCTGTTTTTTCATCCACTCGGATGACTGAAGAAGTGTGGATCTGGTACTTTCCCAAATGGAGGAAAATTCGTTAACGAGAGATTCCGCAGCCGGATTGTCCACCGAGGTGGAGACGGGAAACGGGATCCGAGGATGCTGACCGAAGACTACAAAAAATGGGGATTTGGAGGAAGATTCGCTCTCGTGATTATTGTAAGAAAATTCGGCCCACGGTAAAAGATCCACCCAGTCGGAATGGTGAGCATTAACAAAGTGCCGGAGGTAACTGGTTAAAATTTGGTTGATCCGTTCTACTTGGCCATTGGACTGTGGGTGATAAGCAGAAGAAAAGTCCAAGGTGACCCCCAGCAGTTTACACATGGCTCGCCAAAACCGAGAGGTGAACTGAACCCCTCGGTCGGATACGATGTGGAGAGGAAGACCATGAAGACGGAAGACATGATGGATAAAGTCTTTAGCTAACTCTGATGCAGACGGGAGACCCGGCAGGGGAATAAAGTGAGCCATTTTGGAAAAGCGGTCAGCGACCACCCATATGACCGTACAACCGGCAGAGACAGGGAGGTCCGTTATAAAGTCCATAGCTATATGCTGCCACGGGGCAGCAGGTACAGGAAGAGGAAGGAGACGGCCGGCTGGCAGATGTCTCGGAACCTTGTTGCGGGCGCAGGACACACAGGCTGAAACAAAGTCTATTACGTCCTTGTGCAGGGTAGGCCACCAGTAATGCCGGGTAATAAGCTGGAGGGTCTTTTTCTGACCAGCGTGGCCAGCTAGCTTGGACGAGTGTCCCCAGTGTAGAACCCTCTCACGATCAGGAACAGTTACGAACGTCTTACCGGGTGGAAGACGATTTAGATTCACGGGGGCCACCTGCATTACTTTGGCGGGGTCGATGATGTGTTTAGGCTCCTCCTCAAGATCAGAGACCAAAAAGGATCGGGATAAGGCATCAGCTTTGATGTTTTTGTCAGCCGGGCGAAAATGAAGAATGAAATTAAAGCGGGCGAAGAACAAGGACCACCGGGCTTGGCGCGGGTTAACTCTCCGGGCACTCTGGAGGTAAGCCAAGTTCTTGTGGTCCGTGTAAATTATTACCGGGTGAAGAGCCCCCTCAAGCAGGTAACGCCACTCCTCCAGTGCCAGCTTAATGGCCAACAATTCTCGGTCTCCTATAGAATAATTGCGCTCAGAAGAGGAGAAGAATTTGGAGAAGAAGCCGCAAGTTACCAATCTTCCGGAAGATGACTTTTGGGTAAGTACTGCTCCGGCTCCGGAGGAGGAAGCGTCGACTTCTAGAAAGAATTGTTTGTTGCCATCCGGACGATGCAGCACAGGGGCGGAGGAAAAAGCTCGTTTTAAGGAAAGGAAGGCCTCCTCTGCTTCAGGCGGCCATTCTCTGGGATTAGCGCCCTTACGGGTGAGCGCCGAGATAGGGGCAGTCCGGGAAGAGAAGTGCGGAATGAAGAGGCGGTAGTAGTTGGCGAAGCCCAGGAACCACTGAATAGCCTTCAACCCCTCTGGTCGGGGCCACTTCTGGAGGGCAGACATTTTCTCAGGTTCCATTTGTAAGCCGGTCTGAGAGATTATGTAGCCCAGAAACGGAAGCGAGGTCTGCTCAAAGAGGCACTTCTCATATTTAGCGTAGAGGTGGTTCTGCCTGAGCAGGACCTGACGAACGTCCCTCCGGTGAGTGAGAAGATCCGGAGAGAAGACCAAGATGTCGTCCAGGTACACCACCACGCAGGAGTAGAGAAGGTCACGGAAGATGTCATTGACCAACTCTTGAAAGACGGCGGGAGCGTTACAGAGACCGAAGGGCATTACAAGATATTCATAGTGGCCGTCCCGGGTGTTGAATGCCGTCTTCCATTCATCCCCCTGACGGATATGGACCAGATTATACGCCCCACGGAGGTCCAGCTTGGTGAAGATTCTAACCCCCCTCAGACGGTCAAATAATTCAGGAATGAGCGGAAGGGGGTATTTATTCTTCACTGTGATCTGGTTAAGGCCTCTATAGTCTATACAGGGACGGAGTGAGCCGTCCTTCTTTTTGACGAAGAAGAAGCCTGCTCCCGCCGGGGAGGTAGATTTCCGGATAAATCCCCGGGCCAGATTCTCCTCAATATATTCAGACATGGACCGGGTCTCAGCAGCAGACAAAGGGTAAATACGCCCATGGGGAGGAGTAGCGCCGGGCATCAGGTCAATTGGGCAGTCGTATGGTCTACGAGGGGGTAATGTCTCTGCTTCTCTTTTATTAAAGACGTCCGCAAAAGACCAATAGGGAACCGGTAGGCCGGGTAGATTGGCTGGGGTAGGAGAAGGACGAGCAGGATGAACGGGAACTAAACAAGTCTTATGGCAGTCCTGTCCCCAGCGAAGAACTTCTCCGGTCTGCCAATCAAGCACAGGTGCGTGTCTCTGGAGCCAAGGTAGGTCTAGCAAGAGGGCGTGAGAGAGTCCAGGCAGAACATGGAAGAAGATGCTCTCAGAGTGCAGCATTCCCACCTGAAGAATGATGGATTCGGTGATGAGATGTGGTAAGAGGCCCCCATCCACGGCGGCGACAGATAAGGGTACAGCCAGAGGTTTGGTGGGAATGCGATATTTCTCTACCAGGGACTGAGAAATGAGATTTACGGCAGCTCCAGAGTCAAGTTGAGCCAGTTCAAAATAAAGGTTCTCCCCTCAGATGATAGAGACCGACAGCATTAGAGATGGAGAGGGTTTATTTCTGTCTAGGGTGACCTCTCTGAGCGATCCTAGACACAGGCGTTTCCCGACCTCTCCGGGCAGGAACGGATCTGGTGCTCCTTACTGCCACAGTAGAAGCAGCTCCCCTCGGCACAGCGTAATTCTTTTCAGGTCTTGACCATCTTGGTCTGGTCGACCTGCATAGGCTCGGGTGAGTGCGCCGGAGGAGTAACGGAGGAAGTGACGGGTCTCTGGAAGGTAGGGGCAAGGCGTGGAAACCTCCTCTCACGGGTGACCTCTTTGGTGCGCTCCTGGAACCGGATGTAAATCCGGGTGGCAAGTGTAATTAAGTCGTCTAGAGTGGTAGGAATGTCCCGACCGGCGAGTTCATCTTTATTACGGCCGGACAGACCCTCCCAGAAGACGGACACCAGGGCGTCGTTATCCCAGGCAAGCTCCAAAGCAAGGGTACGGAACCGTATGGCATATTGGCCCACGGTGAGACTTCCTTGGCGGAGGCGTAGCAGAGATGAGGCGGATGAGGTCCTCCGTCCTGGTTCGTCGAAGACCTTCCGGAAAGCCGCGAGAAAGGCTGGCAGATTGGACACCAGGGGGTCTCCTCTCTCCCATAGAGGATTTAGCCAAGCCAGCGCCTCCCCCGTGAGATGGGACATGATGAAGGCTACTTTGGCTCGGTCGGTGGAAAACTGATGTGCCAACAGTTCGAAGTGCAGAGTGCACAGGTTAATGAAGCCCCGTGCCTGACCGGGATCTCCGCCAAAACGAGGCGGGGCGGTGAGGCGGGGACCAGGAAGAGATGCCATGGAATTGATGGGCAGGGACACTGCCGGGGTAGGAGTCGTGCGACTGGAAGCCGGTCCTGAAGATGTAGTCAGTGAGTCCAGGCGGGAGTTAACACTATGCAGGTGACTCAGGATGGACTCCTGTTGGGACCTCTGACGGGACAGTTCATGGCATAGGTCCGAGAGCGAGGGAGCTTGGGTGCCACCGGGTTCCATGGCCCGAGCAAACTGTAACGGGTCTGGGAGGTGGAACCTCTGAGCAACTATACAAAGGGGCAGTCCTTGTAAGGAAGCGGGTGGCTCCCAGGGAAGGCGGGCAGGTAGTCACGGCAAGTGACAGGGACTGTCTCTGGGTAGAAGGGCAGGAAGTCACGGCAAGTGACGGGGACAGTCTCTTGACAGGGGGATGGTCACGGCAAGTGACAGCAGGGTAAGAGTCTCTAGACGGGCAGGTGGTCACGGCAAGTGACAGCAGGGAAAGAGTCTCTAGACGGGCAGGTGGTAACGGCAAGTGACAGCAGGGAAAGAGTCTCTAGACGGGCAGGTGGTCACGGCAAGTGACAGCAGGGAAAGAGTCTCTAGACGGGCAGGTGGTCACGGCAAGTGACAGCAGGGAAAGAGTCTCTAGACGGGCAGGTGGTCACGGCAAGTGACAGCAGGGAAAGAGTCTATAGACGGGCAGGTGGTCACGGCAAGTGACAGCAAGGAAAGAGTCTCTAGATAGGCTAGCAGGCAGGTAGCAGGTGAGCGGGCAAGAGTCTCTGGACAGGCAGGTGGTCACGGCAAGTGACGGCTGAGCCTCCAGGTAGGCTACCAGGCAGGTAGCAGGTGAGCGCTCCCAGGTGAGCGGGCAAGAGACTCTGGACAGGCAGGTGGTCACGGCAAGAGACGGCTGAGCCTCCAGGTAGGCTAGCAGGCAGGTAGCAGGTGAGCGCTCCCAGGTGAGCGAGTAAGAGTCTCTGGACAGGCAGGTGGTCACGGCAAGTGACGTCTAAGCCTCCAGGTAGGCTAGCAGGCAGGTAGCAGGTGAGCGGGCAAGAGTCTCTGGACAGGCAGGCAGGTATCAGGCAGGTCTCTGGCAGGTACTTCCTGGTCCGCAGGCGGACTGATCCATAGACAGACTGGCAGGTGCTGGTAGGCAGACTGTCGAACCACAGGATAGCAAGCAGGTAAGCAGGTATCAGGCAGGAATCTGGCAGGTAACTGGTAACGGGACCTGGGGGCTGAAGCAGAGTTGAAAGGCTTTGCAACAACATTGCTCGGGCACCTCCATTTTGGAGGAGGTGCCTTATATATGGTGAGGTCCTCCGGCCATTGGCCGGGGACTCCTTAGGACGGCGCGCGCGGCCCCTTTAAGAGAGAGGGAGGGCGAGCGCCCTAAGCACAGAGGCCGGGAAGCAGCGCGCGCTGCCAGCAGAGCGGGAGGAAGACGCCGGGCACGGAGCGGAGAGGTGAGGGGAACGGCGTCCCTGCCTAACAGGAGGCAGGGACGCCGACGCTACAGGAGTCTCTTCTATTACGGTCTATATGACAGGACACCACTCCGCCTCCGCTGGAGGAGTCTCTTCTATTACGGTCTATATGACAGGACACCACTCCGCCTCCGCTGGAGGAGTCTCTTCTATTACGGTCTATATGACAGGACACCACTCCGCCTCCGCTGTAGGAGTCTCTTCTATTGCAGTCTATATGAGAGGACACCACACCGTCTCCGCTGTAGGAGTCTCTTCTATTACAGTCTATATGACAGGACACCACTCCGTCTCCGCTGGAGGAGTCTCTTCTATTACAGTCTATATGACAGGACACCACTCCGTCTCCGCTGGAGGAGTCTCTTCTATTACAGTCTATATGACAGGACACCACTCCATCTCCGCTGTAGGAGTCTCTTCTATTACGATCTATATGACAGGACACCACTCCGTCTCCGCTGTGTGAGTCTCTTCTATTACGGTCTATATGACAGGACACCACTCCGTCTCCGCTGTAGGAGTCTCTTCTATTACGGTCTATATGACAGGACACCACTTCGTCTCCGCTGTAGGAGCCTCTTCTATTACGGTCTATATGACAGGACACCACTCCGTCTCCGCTGTAGGAGCCTCTTCTATTACAGTCTGTATGACAGGACACCACTCCGTCTCCGCTGTAGGAGCCTCTTCTATTACAGTCTATATGACAGGACACCACTCCGTCTCCGCTGTAGGAGTCTCTTCTATTACAGTCTATATGACAGGACACCACTCCGTCTCCGCTGTAGGAGTCTCTTCTATTACAGTCTATATGACAGGACACCACTCCGTCTCCGCTGTAGGAGTCTCTTCTATTACAGTCTATATGACAGGACACCACACCGCCTCCGCTGGAGGAGTCTCTTCTATTACAGTCTATATGACAGGACACCACTCCGTCTCCGCTGTAGGAGTCTCTTCTATTACAGTCTATATGACAGAACACCACACCGCCTCCGCTGGAGGAGTCTCTTCTATTACAGTCTATATGACCGGACACCACTCCGTCTCCGCTGTAGGAGTCTCTTCTATTACAGTCTATATGACAGGACACCACTCCGTCTCCGCTGTAGGAGTCTCTTCTATTACAGTGTATATGACAGGACACCACTCCGTCTCCGCTGTAGGAGTCTCTTCTATTACAGTGTATATGACAGGACACCACTCCGTCTCCGCTGTAGGAGTCTCTTCTATTACAGGCTATATGACAGGACACCACTCCGTCTCCGCTGTAGGAGCCTCTTCTATTACAGTCTATATGACAGGACACCACTCCGTCTCCGCTGTAGGAGTCTCTTCTATTACAGTCTATATGACAGGACACCACTCCTTCTCCGCTGTAGGAGTCTCTTCTATTACAGTCTATATGACAGGACACCACTCCTTCTCCGCTGTAGGAGTCTCTTCTATTACAGTCTATATGACAGGACACCACTCAGTCTCCGCTGTAGGAGCCTCTTCTATTACAGTCTATATGACAGGACACCACTCCGTCTCCGCTGGAGGAGTCTCTTCTATTACAGTGTATATGACAGGACACCGCTCCGTCTCCGCTGGAGGAGTCTCTTCTATTACAGTCTATATGACAGGACACCGCTCCGTCTCCGCTGGAGGAGTCTCTTCTATTACAGTCTGTCTATATGACAGGACACCGCTCCGTCTCCGCTGGAGGAGTCTCTTCTATTACAGTCTATATGACAGGACACCACTCCGTCTCCGCTGTAGGAGTCTCTTCTATTACAGTCTATATGACAGGACACCACTCCGTCTCCGCTGTAGGAGCCTCTTCTATTACAGTGTATATGACAGGACACTGCTCCGTCTCCGCTGGAGGAGTCTCTTCTATTACAGTCTATATGACAGGACACCGCTCCGTCTCCGCTGGAGGAGTCTCTTCTATTACAGTCTGTCTATATGACAGGACACCACTCCGTCTCCGCTGTAGGAGCCTCTTCTATTACAGTCTGTCTATATCAGGGTTCCCCAACTCCAGTCCTCAAGGCCCACCAACAGGTCATGTTTTCAGGATTTCCTTAGTATTGCACAGGTGATGGAATTATTGCCTGTGCAGGTGATGCAATTATCACCTGTGTAATACTAAGGAAATCCTGAAAACATGACCTGTTGGTGGGCCTTGAGGACTGGAGTTGGGGAACCCTGGTCTATATGACAGGACACCACTCCGTCTCCGCTGGAGGAGTCTCTTCTATTACAGTCTATATGACAGGACACCGCTCCGTCTCCGCTGGAGGAGTCTCTTCTATTACAGTCTGTCTATATGACAGGACACCGCTCCGTCTCCGCTGGAGGAGTCTCTTCTATTACAGTCTGTCTATATGACAGGACACCGCTCCGTCTCCGCTGTAGGAGTCTCTTCTATTACAGTGTATATGACAGGACACCACTCCGTCTCCGCTGGAGGAGTCTTCTATTACAGTGTATATGACAGGACACCACTCCGTCTCCGCTGGAGGAGTCTCTTCTATTACAGTGTATATGACAGGACACCGCTCCGTCTCCGCTGGAGGAGCCTCTTCTATTACAGTCTATATGACAGGACACCGCTCCGTCTCCGCTGGAGGAGTCTCTTCTATTACAGTCTATATGACAGGACACCACTCCATCTCCGCTGTAGGAGTCTCTTCTATTACGGTCTATATGACAGGACACCACTCCGTCTCCGCTGTAGGAGTCTCTTCTATTACGGTCTATATGACAGGACACCACTCCGTCTCCGCTGTAGGAGTCTCTTCTATTACGGTCTATATGACAGGACACCACTCCGTCTCCGCTTACGGTCTATATGACAGGACACCACTCCGTCTCCGCTGTAGGAGCCTCTTCTATTACAGTCTATATGACAGGACACCACTCCGTCTCCGCTGTAGGAGTCTCTTCTATTACAGTCTATATGACAGGACACCACTCCGTCTCCGCTGTAGGAGTCTCTTCTATTACAGTCTATATGACAGGACACCACTCCGTCTCCGCTGTAGGAGTCTCTTCTATTACAGTCTATATGACAGGACACCACTCCGTCTCCGCTGTAGGAGTCTCTTCTATTACAGTCTATATGACAGGACACCACTCCGTCTCCGCTGTAGGAGTCTCTTCTATTACAGTCTATATGACAGGACACCACTCCGTCTCCGCTGTAGGAGTCTCTTCTATTACAGTCTATATGACAGGACACCACTCCGTCTCCGCTGTAGGAGTCTCTTCTATTACAGTGTATATGACAGGACACCACTCCGTCTCCGCTGTAGGAGTCTCTTCTATTACAGTGTATATGACAGGACACCACTCCGTCTCCGCTGTAGGAGTCTCTTCTATTACAGGCTATATGACAGGACACCACTCCGTCTCCGCTGTAGGAGCCTCTTTTATTACAGTCTATATGACAGGACACCACTCCGTCTCCGCTGTAGGAGCCTCTTCTATTACAGTCTATATGACAGGACACCACTCCGTCTCCGCTGTAGGAGTCTCTTCTATTACAGTCTATATGACAGGACACCACTCAGTCTCCGCTGTAGGAGTCTCTTCTATTACAGTGTATATGACACGACACCACTCCGTCTCCGCTGTAGGAGTCTCTTCTATTACAGTCTATATGACAGGACACCACTCCGTCTCCGCTGTAGGAGCCTCTTCTATTACAGTGTATATGACAGGACACCGCTCCGTCTCCGCTGGAGGAGTCTCTTCTATTATAGTGTATATGACAGGACACCGCTCCGTCTCCGCTGGAGGAGTCTCTTCTATTACAGTCTATATGACAGGACACCGCTCCGTCTCCGCTGGAGGAGCCTCTTCTATTACAGTCTGTCTATATGACAGGACACCACTCCGTCTCCGCTGTAGGAGCCTCTTCTATTACAGTCTATATGACAGGACACCACTCCGTCTCCGCTGTAGGAGTCTCTTCTATTACAGTCTATATGACAGGACACCACACCGCCTCCGCTGGAGGAGTCTCTTCTATTACAGTCTATATGACAGGACACCACTCCGTCTCCGCTGTAGGAGTCTCTTCTATTACAGTCTATATGACAGGACACCACACCGCCTCCGCTGGAGGAGTCTCTTCTATTACAGTCTATATGACAGGACACCACTCCGTCTCCGCTGTAGGAGTCTCTTCTATTACAGTCTATATGACAGGACACCACTCCGTCTCCGCTGTAGGAGTCTCTTCTATTACAGTGTATATGACAGGACACCACTCCGTCTCCGCTGTAGGAGTCTCTTCTATTACAGTGTATATGACAGGACACCACTCCGTCTCCGCTGTAGGAGTCTCTTCTATTACAGGCTATATGACAGGACACCACTCCATCTCCGCTGTAGGAGCCTCTTCTATTACAGTCTATATGACAGGACACCACTCCGTCTCCACTGTAGGAGTCTCTTCAATTACAGTCTATATGACAGGACACCACACCGCCTCCGCTGGAGGAGTCTCTTCTATTACAGTCTATATGACAGGACACCACTCCGTCTCCGCTGTAGGAGTCTCTTCTATTACAGTCTATATGACAGGACACCACACCGCCTCCGCTGTAGGAGTCTCTTCTATTACAGTCTATATGACAGGACACCACTCCTTCTCCGCTGTAGGAGTCTCTTCTATTACAGTCTATATGACAGGACACCACTCAGTCTCCGCTATAGGAGCCTCTTCTATTACAGTCTATATGACAGAACACCACTCCGTCTCCGCTGGAGGAGTCTCTTCTATTACAGTGTATATGACAGGACACCGCTCCGTCTCCGCTGGAGGAGTCTCTTCTATTACAGTCTATATGACAGGACACCGCTCCGTCTCCGCTGGAGGAGTCTCTTCTATTACAGTCTGTCTATATGACAGGACACCGCTCCGTCTCCGCTGGAGGAGTCTCTTCTATTACAGTCTATATGACAGGACACCACTCCGTCTCCGCTGTAGGAGTCTCTTCTATTACAGTCTATATGACAGGACACCACTCCGTCTCCGCTGTAGGAGTCTCTTCTATTACAGTGTATATGACAGGACACCGCTCCGTCTCCGCTGGAGGAGTCTCTTCTATTACAGTCTATATGACAGGACACCGCTCCGTCTCCGCTGGAGGAGTCTCTTCTATTAGTCTGTCTATATGACAGGACACCACTCCGTCTCCGCTGTAGGAGCCTCTTCTATTACAGTCTGTCTATATGACAGGACACCACTCCGTCTCCGCTGGAGGAGTCTCTTCTATTACAGTCTATATGACAGGACACCGCTCCGTCTCCGCTGGAGGAGTCTCTTCTATTACAGTCTCTCTATATGACAGGACACCGCTCCGTCTCCGCTGGAGGAGTCTCTTCTATTACAGTCTGTCTATATGACAGGACACCGCTCCGTCTCCGCTGTAGGAGTCTCTTGTATTACAGTGTATATGACAGGACACCACTCCGTCTCCGCTGGAGGGGTCTCTTCTATTACAGTCTATATGACAGGACACCACTCCGTCTCCACTGGAGGTGTCTCTTCTATTACAGTCTATATGACAGGACACCACTCCATCTCCGCTGTAGGAGTCTCTTCTATTACGGTCTATATGACAGGACACCACTCAGTCTCCGCTGTAGGAGTCTCTTCTATTACGGTCTATATGACAGGACACCACTCCGTCTCCGCTGTAGGAGCCTCTTCTATTACGGTCTATATGACAGGACACCACTCCGTCTCCGCTGTAGGAGCCTCTTCTATTACAGTCTATATGACAGGACACCACTCCGTCTCCGCTGTAGGAGTCTCTTCTATTACAGTCTATATGACAGGACACCACTCCGTCTCCGCTGTAGGAGTCTCTTCTATTACAGTCTATATGACAGGACACCACTCCGTCTCCGCTGTAGGAGTCTCTTCTGTTACAGTCTATATGACAGGACACCACTCCGTCTCCGCTGTAGGAGTCTCTTCTGTTACAGTCTATATGACAGGACACCACTCCGTCTCCGCTGTAGGAGTCTTTTCTGTTACAGTCTATATGCAGGACACCACTCCGTCTCCGCTGTAGGAGTCTCTTCTGTTACAGTCTATATGACAGGACACCACTCCGTCTCCGCTGTAGGAGTCTCTTCTATTACAGTCTATATGACAGGACACCACTCCGTCTCCGCTGTAGGAGTCTCTTCTATTACAGTCTATATGACAGGACACCACTCCGTCTCCGCTGTAGGAGTCTCTTCTATTACAGTCTATATGACAGGACACCACTCCGTCTCCGCTGTAGGAGTCTCTTCTATTACAGTCTATATGACAGGACACCACTCCGTCTCCGCTGTAGGAGTCTCTTCTATTACAGTCTATATGACAGGACACCACTCCGTCTCCGCTGTAGGAGTCTCTTCTATTACAGTGTATATGACAGGACACCACTCCGTCTCCGCTGTAGGAGTCTCTTCTATTACAGTGTATATGACAGGACACCACTCCGTCTCCGCTGTAGGAGTCTCTTCTATTACAGGCTATATGACAGGACACCACTCCGTCTCCGCTGTAGGAGCCTCTTCTATTACAGTCTATATGACAGGACACCACTCCGTCTCCGCTGTAGGAGCCTCTTCTATTACAGTCTATATGACAGGACACCACTCCGTCTCCGCTATAGGAGTCTCTTCTATTACAGTCTATATGACAGGACACCACTCAGTCTCCGCTGTAGGAGTCTCTTCTATTACAGTCTATATGACAGGACACCACTCAGTCTCCGCTGTAGGAGCCTCTTCTATTACAGTCTATATGACAGGACACCGCTCCGTCTCCGCTGGAGGAGTCTCTTCTGTTACAGTCTATATGACAGGACACCGCTCCGTCTCCGCTGGAGGAGTCTCTTCTATTACAGTCTATATGACAGGACACCGCTCCGTCTCCGCTGGAGGAGTCTCTTCTATTACAGTCTATATGACAGGACACCGCTCCGTCTCCGCTGGAGGAGTCTCTTCTATTACAGTCTATATGACAGGACACCACTCAGTCTCCGCTGTAGGAGCCTCTTCTATTACAGTCTATATGACAGGACACCGCTCCGTCTCCGCTGGAGGAGTCTCTTCTATTACAGTGTATATGACAGGACACCACTCCGTCTCCGCTGTAGGAGTCTCTTCTATTACAGTCTATATGACAGGACACCACTCCGTCTCCGCTGTAGGAGCCTCTTCTATTACAGTGTATATGACAGGACACCGCTCCGTCTCCGCTGGAGGAGTCTCTTCTATTACAGTGTATATGACAGGACACCGCTCCGTCTCCGCTGGAGGAGTCTCTTCTATTACAGTCTATATGACAGGACACCGCTCCGTCTCCACTGGAGGAGCCTCTTCTATTACAGTCTGTCTATATGACAGGACACCACTCCGTCTCCGCTGTAGGAGCCTCTTCTATTACAGTCTATATGACAGGACACCACTCCGTCTCCGCTGTAGGAGTCTCTTCTATTACAGTCTATATGACAGGACACCACTCCGTCTCCGCTGTAGGAGTCTCTTCTATTACAGTGTATATGACAGGACACCACTCCGTCTCCGCTGTAGGAGTCTCTTCTATTACAGTGTATATGACAGGACACCACTCCGTCTCCGCTGTAGGAGTCTCTTCTATTACAGTCTATATGACAGGACACCACACCGCCTCCGCTGGAGGAGTCTCTTCTATTACAGTCTATATGACAGGACACCACTCTGTCTCCGCTGTAGGAGTCTCTTCTATTACAGTCTATATGACAGGACACCACTCCGTCTCCGCTGTAGGAGTCTCTTCTATTACAGTGTATATGACAGGACACCACTCCGTCTCCGCTGTAGGAGTCTCTTCTATTACAGTGTATATGACAGGACACCACTCCGTCTCCGCTGTAGGAGTCTCTTCTATTACAGGCTATATGACAGGACACCACTCCGTCTCCGCTGTAGGAGCCTCTTCTATTACAGTCTATATGACAGGACACCACTCCGTCTCCGCTGTAGGAGTCTCTTCTATTACAGTCTATATGACAGGACACCACACCGCCTCCGCTGGAGGAGTCTCTTCTATTACAGTCTATATGACAGGACACCACTCCGTCTCCGCTGTAGGAGTCTCTTCTATTACAGTCTATATGACAGGACACCACTCCGTCTCCGCTGGAGGAGTCTCTTCTATTACAGTGTATATGACAGGACACCGCTCCGTCTCCGCTGGAGAAGTCTCTTCTATTACAGTCTATATGACAGGACACCGCTCCGTCTCCGCTGGAGGAGTCTCTTCTATTACAGTCTGTCTATATGACAGGACACCACACCGCCTCCGCTGTAGGAGTCTCTTCTATTACAGTCTATATGACAGGACACCACTCCTTCTCCGCTGTAGGAGTCTCTTCTATTACAGTCTATATGACAGGACACCACTCAGTCTCCGCTATAGGAGCCTCTTCTATTACAGTCTATATGACAGAACACCACTCCGTCTCCGCTGGAGGAGTCTCTTCTATTACAGTGTATATGACAGGACACCGCTCCGTCTCCGCTGGAGGAGTCTCTTCTATTACAGTCTATATGACAGGACACCGCTCCGTCTCCGCTGGAGGAGTCTCTTCTATTACAGTCTGTCTATATGACAGGACACCGCTCCGTCTCCGCTGGAGGAGTCTCTTCTATTACAGTCTATATGACAGGACACCACTCCGTCTCCGCTGTAGGAGTCTCTTCTATTACAGTCTATATGACAGGACACCACTCCGTCTCCGCTGTAGGAGCCTCTTCTATTACAGTGTATATGACAGGACACCACTCCGTCTCCGCTGGAGGAGTCTCTTCTATTACAGTGTATATGACAGGACACCGCTCCGTCTCCGCTGGAGGAGTCTCTTCTATTACAGTCTATATGACAGGACACCGCTCCGTCTCCGCTGGAGGAGTCTCTTCTATTCGTCTGTCTATATGACAGGACACCACTCCGTCTCCGCTGTAGGAGCCTCTTCTATTACAGTCTGTCTATATGACAGGACACCACTCCGTCTCCGCTGGAGGAGTCTCTTCTATTACAGTCTATATGACAGGACACCGCTCCGTCTCCGCTGGAGGAGTCTCTTCTATTACAGTCTGTCTATATGACAGGACACCGCTCCGTCTCCGCTGGAGGAGTCTCTTCTATTACAGTCTGTCTATATGACAGGACACCGCTCCGTCTCCGCTGTAGGAGTCTCTTGTATTACAGTGTATATGACAGGACACCACTCCGTCTCCGCTGGAGGGGTCTCTTCTATTACAGTCTATATGACAGGACACCACTCCGTCTCCACTGGAGGTGTCTCTTCTATTACAGTCTATATGACAGGACACCACTCCATCTCCGCTGTAGGAGTCTCTTCTATTACGGTCTATATGACAGGACACCACTCCGTCTCCGCTGTAAGAGTCTCTTCTATTACGGTCTATATGACAGGACAACACTCCGTCTCCGCTGTAGGAGTCTCTTCTATTACAGTCTATATGACAGGACACCACTCCGTCTCCGCTGTAGGAGTCTCTTCTATTACAGTCTATATGACAGGACACCACTCCGTCTCCGCTGTAGGAGTCTCTTCTGTTACAGTCTATATGACAGGACACCACTCCGTCTCCGCTGTAGGAGTCTCTTCTGTTACAGTCTATATGACAGGACACCACTCCGTCTCCGCTGTAGGAGTCTTTTCTGTTACAATCTATATGACAGGACACCACTCCGTCTCCGCTGTAGGAGTCTCTTCTGTTACAGTCTATATGACAGGACACCACTCCGTCTCCGCTGTAGGAGTCTCTTCTATTACAGTCTATATGACAGGACACCACTCCGTCTCCGCTGTAGGAGTCTCTTCTATTACAGTCTATATGACAGGACACCACTCCGTCTCCGCTGTAGGAGTCTCTTCTATTACAGTCTATATGACAGGACACCACTCCGTCTCCGCTGTAGGAGTCTCTTCTATTACAGTCTATATGACAGGACACCACTCCGTCTCCGCTGTAGGAGTCTCTTCTATTACAGTCTATATGACAGGACACCACTCCGTCTCCGCTGTAGGAGTCTCTTCTATTACAGTGTATATGACAGGACACCACTCCGTCTCCGCTGTAGGAGTCTCTTCTATTACAGTGTATATGACAGGACACCACTCCGTCTCCGCTGTAGGAGTCTCTTCTATTACAGGCTATATGACAGGACACCACTCCGTCTCCGCTGTAGGAGCCTCTTCTATTACAGTCTATATGACAGGACACCACTCCGTCTCCGCTGTAGGAGCCTCTTCTATTACAGTCTATATGACAGGACACCACTCCGTCTCCGCTGTAGGAGTCTCTTCTATTACAGTCTATATGACAGGACACCACTCAGTCTCCGCTGTAGGAGTCTCTTCTATTACAGTCTATATGACAGGACACCACTCAGTCTCCGCTGTAGGAGTCTCTTCTATTACAGTCTATATGACAGGACACCACTCAGTCTCCGCTGTAGGAGCCTCTTCTATTACAGTCTATATGACAGGACACCGCTCCGTCTCCGCTGGAGGAGTCTCTTCTATTACAGTGTATATGACAGGACACCACTCCGTCTCCGCTGTAGGAGTCTCTTCTATTACAGTCTATATGACAGGACACCACTCCGTCTCCGCTGTAGGAGCCTCTTCTATTACAGTGTATATGACAGGACACCGCTCCGTCTCCGCTGGAGGAGTCTCTTCTATTACAGTGTATATGACAGGACACCGCTCCGTCTCCGCTGGAGGAGTCTCTTCTATTACAGTCTATATGACAGGACACCGCTCCGTCTCCACTGGAGGAGCCTCTTCTATTACAGTCTGTCTATATGACAGGACACCACTCCGTCTCCGCTGTAGGAGCCTCTTCTATTACAGTCTATATGACAGGACACCACTCCGTCTCCGCTGTAGGAGTCTCTTCTATTACAGTCTATATGACAGGACACCACACCGCCTCCGCTGGAGGAGTCTCTTCTATTACAGTCTATATGACAGGACACCACACCGCCTCCGCTGGAGGAGTCTCTTCTATTACAGTCTATATGACAGGACACCACTCCGTCTCTGCTGTAGGAGTCTCTTCTATTACAGTCTATATGACAGGACACCACACCGCCTCCGCTGGAGGAGTCTCTTCTATTACAGTCTATATGACAGGACACCACTCCGTCTCCGCTGTAGGAGCCTCTTCTATTACAGTCTATATGACAGGACACCACTCCGTCTCCGCTGTAGGAGTCTCTTCTATTACAGTCTATATGACAGGACACCACTCAGTCTCCGCTGTAGGAGTCTCTTCTATTACAGTCTATATGACAGGACACCACTCAGTCTCCGCTGTAGGAGCCTCTTCTATTACAGTCTATATGACAGGACACCGCTCCGTCTCCGCTGGAGGAGTCTCTTCTGTTACAGTCTATATGACAGGACACCGCTCCGTCTCCGCTGGAGGAGTCTCTTCTATTACAGTCTATATGACAGGACACCGCTCCGTCTCCGCTGGAGGAGTCTCTTCTATTACAGTCTATATGACAGGACACCGCTCCGTCTCCGCTGGAGGAGTCTCTTCTATTACAGTCTATATGACAGGACACCACTCAGTCTCCGCTGTAGGAGCCTCTTCTATTACAGTCTATATGACAGGACACCGCTCCGTCTCCGCTGGAGGAGTCTCTTCTATTACAGTGTATATGACAGGACACCACTCCGTCTCCGCTGTAGGAGTCTCTTCTATTACAGTCTATATGACAGGACACCACTCCGTCTCCGCTGTAGGAGCCTCTTCTATTACAGTGTATATGACAGGACACCGCTCCGTCTCCGCTGGAGGAGTCTCTTCTATTACAGTGTATATGACAGGACACCGCTCCGTCTCCGCTGGAGGAGTCTCTTCTATTACAGTCTATATGACAGGACACCGCTCCGTCTCCACTGGAGGAGCCTCTTCTATTACAGTCTGTCTATATGACAGGACACCACTCCGTCTCCGCTGTAGGAGCCTCTTCTATTACAGTCTATATGACAGGACACCACTCCGTCTCCGCTGTAGGAGTCTCTTCTATTACAGTCTATATGACAGGACACCACTCCGTCTCCGCTGTAGGAGTCTCTTCTATTACAGTGTATATGACAGGACACCACTCCGTCTCCGCTGTAGGAGTCTCTTCTATTACAGTGTATATGACAGGACACCACTCCGTCTCCGCTGTAGGAGTCTCTTCTATTACAGTCTATATGACAGGACACCACACCGCCTCCGCTGGAGGAGTCTCTTCTATTACAGTCTATATGACAGGACACCACTCTGTCTCCGCTGTAGGAGTCTCTTCTATTACAGTCTATATGACAGGACACCACTCCGTCTCCGCTGTAGGAGTCTCTTCTATTACAGTGTATATGACAGGACACCACTCCGTCTCCGCTGTAGGAGTCTCTTCTATTACAGTGTATATGACAGGACACCACTCCGTCTCCGCTGTAGGAGTCTCTTCTATTACAGGCTATATGACAGGACACCACTCCGTCTCCGCTGTAGGAGCCTCTTCTATTACAGTCTATATGACAGGACACCACTCCGTCTCCGCTGTAGGAGTCTCTTCTATTACAGTCTATATGACAGGACACCACACCGCCTCCGCTGGAGGAGTCTCTTCTATTACAGTCTATATGACAGGACACCACTCCGTCTCCGCTGTAGGAGTCTCTTCTATTACAGTCTATATGACAGGACACCACTCCGTCTCCGCTGGAGGAGTCTCTTCTATTACAGTGTATATGACAGGACACCGCTCCGTCTCCGCTGGAGAAGTCTCTTCTATTACAGTCTATATGACAGGACACCGCTCCGTCTCCGCTGGAGGAGTCTCTTCTATTACAGTCTGTCTATATGACAGGACACCACACCGCCTCCGCTGTAGGAGTCTCTTCTATTACAGTCTATATGACAGGACACCACTCCTTCTCCGCTGTAGGAGTCTCTTCTATTACAGTCTATATGACAGGACACCACTCAGTCTCCGCTATAGGAGCCTCTTCTATTACAGTCTATATGACAGAACACCACTCCGTCTCCGCTGGAGGAGTCTCTTCTATTACAGTGTATATGACAGGACACCGCTCCGTCTCCGCTGGAGGAGTCTCTTCTATTACAGTCTATATGACAGGACACCGCTCCGTCTCCGCTGGAGGAGTCTCTTCTATTACAGTCTGTCTATATGACAGGACACCGCTCCGTCTCCGCTGGAGGAGTCTCTTCTATTACAGTCTATATGACAGGACACCACTCCGTCTCCGCTGTAGGAGTCTCTTCTATTACAGTCTATATGACAGGACACCACTCCGTCTCCGCTGTAGGAGCCTCTTCTATTACAGTGTATATGACAGGACACCACTCCGTCTCCGCTGGAGGAGTCTCTTCTATTACAGTGTATATGACAGGACACCGCTCCGTCTCCGCTGGAGGAGTCTCTTCTATTACAGTCTATATGACAGGACACCGCTCCGTCTCCGCTGGAGGAGTCTCTTCTATTCGTCTGTCTATATGACAGGACACCACTCCGTCTCCGCTGTAGGAGCCTCTTCTATTACAGTCTGTCTATATGACAGGACACCACTCCGTCTCCGCTGGAGGAGTCTCTTCTATTACAGTCTATATGACAGGACACCGCTCCGTCTCCGCTGGAGGAGTCTCTTCTATTACAGTCTGTCTATATGACAGGACACCGCTCCGTCTCCGCTGGAGGAGTCTCTTCTATTACAGTCTGTCTATATGACAGGACACCGCTCCGTCTCCGCTGTAGGAGTCTCTTGTATTACAGTGTATATGACAGGACACCACTCCGTCTCCGCTGGAGGGGTCTCTTCTATTACAGTCTATATGACAGGACACCACTCCGTCTCCACTGGAGGTGTCTCTTCTATTACAGTCTATATGACAGGACACCACTCCATCTCCGCTGTAGGAGTCTCTTCTATTACGGTCTATATGACAGGACACCACTCCGTCTCCGCTGTAGGAGTCTCTTCTATTACGGTCTATATGACAGGACACCACTCCGTCTCCGCTGTAGGAGTCTCTTCTATTACAGTCTATATGACAGGACACCACTCCGTCTCCGCTGTAGGAGTCTCTTCTATTACAGTCTATATGACAGGACACCACTCCGTCTCCGCTGTAGGAGTCTCTTCTGTTACAGTCTATATGACAGGACACCACTCCGTCTCCGCTGTAGGAGTCTCTTCTGTTACAGTCTATATGACAGGACACCACTCCGTCTCCGCTGTAGGAGTCTTTTCTGTTACAATCTATATGACAGGACACCACTCCGTCTCCGCTGTAGGAGTCTCTTCTGTTACAGTCTATATGACAGGACACCACTCCGTCTCCGCTGTAGGAGTCTCTTCTATTACAGTCTATATGACAGGACACCACTCCGTCTCCGCTGTAGGAGTCTCTTCTATTACAGTCTATATGACAGGACACCACTCCGTCTCCGCTGTAGGAGTCTCTTCTATTACAGTCTATATGACAGGACACCACTCCGTCTCCGCTGTAGGAGTCTCTTCTATTACAGTCTATATGACAGGACACCACTCCGTCTCCGCTGTAGGAGTCTCTTCTATTACAGTCTATATGACAGGACACCACTCCGTCTCCGCTGTAGGAGTCTCTTCTATTACAGTGTATATGACAGGACACCACTCCGTCTCCGCTGTAGGAGTCTCTTCTATTACAGTGTATATGACAGGACACCACTCCGTCTCCGCTGTAGGAGTCTCTTCTATTACAGGCTATATGACAGGACACCACTCCGTCTCCGCTGTAGGAGCCTCTTCTATTACAGTCTATATGACAGGACACCACTCCGTCTCCGCTGTAGGAGCCTCTTCTATTACAGTCTATATGACAGGACACCACTCCGTCTCCGCTGTAGGAGTCTCTTCTATTACAGTCTATATGACAGGACACCACTCAGTCTCCGCTGTAGGAGTCTCTTCTATTACAGTCTATATGACAGGACACCACTCAGTCTCCGCTGTAGGAGTCTCTTCTATTACAGTCTATATGACAGGACACCACTCAGTCTCCGCTGTAGGAGCCTCTTCTATTACAGTCTATATGACAGGACACCGCTCCGTCTCCGCTGGAGGAGTCTCTTCTATTACAGTGTATATGACAGGACACCACTCCGTCTCCGCTGTAGGAGTCTCTTCTATTACAGTCTATATGACAGGACACCACTCCGTCTCCGCTGTAGGAGCCTCTTCTATTACAGTGTATATGACAGGACACCGCTCCGTCTCCGCTGGAGGAGTCTCTTCTATTACAGTGTATATGACAGGACACCGCTCCGTCTCCGCTGGAGGAGTCTCTTCTATTACAGTCTATATGACAGGACACCGCTCCGTCTCCACTGGAGGAGCCTCTTCTATTACAGTCTATATGACAGGACACCACACCGCCTCCGCTGGAGGAGTCTCTTCTATTACAGTCTATATGACAGGACACCACTCCGTCTCTGCTGTAGGAGTCTCTTCTATTACAGTCTATATGACAGGACACCACACCGCCTCCGCTGGAGGAGTCTCTTCTATTACAGTCTATATGACAGGACACCACTCCGTCTCCGCTGTAGGAGCCTCTTCTATTACAGTGTATATGACAGGACACCGCTCCGTCTCCGCTGGAGGAGTCTCTTCTATTACAGTGTATATGACAGGACACCGCTCCGTCTCCGCTGGAGGAGTCTCTTCTATTACAGTCTATATGACAGGACACCGCTCCGTCTCCACTGGAGGAGCCTCTTCTATTACAGTCTGTCTATATGACAGGACACCACTCCGTCTCCGCTGTAGGAGCCTCTTCTATTACAGTCTATATGACAGGACACCACTCCGTCTCCGCTGTAGGATTCTCTTCTATTACAGTCTATATGACAGGACACCACACTGCCTCCGCTGGAGGAGTCTCTTCTATTACAGTCTATATGACAGGACACCACTCCGTCTCTGCTGTAGGAGTCTCTTCTATTACAGTCTATATGACAGGACACCACACCGCCTCCGCTGGAGGAGTCTCTTCTATTACAGTCTATATGACAGGACACCACTCCGTCTCCGCTGTAGGAGTCTCTTCTATTACAGTCTATATGACAGGACACCACTCCGTCTCCGCTGTAGGAGTCTCTTCTATTACAGTGTATATGACAGGACACCACTCCGTCTCCGCTGTAGGAGTCTCTTCTATTACAGTCTATATGACAAGACACCACACCGCCTCCGCTGGAGGAGTCTCTTCTATTACAGTCTATATGACAGGACACCACTCCTTCTCCGCTGTAGGAGTCTCTTCTATTACAGTCTATATGACAGGACACCACTCCTTCTCCGCTATAGGAGCCTCTTCTATTACAGTCTTTGTGACAGAACACCACTCCGTCTCCGCTGGAGGAGTCTCTTCTATTACAGTGTATATGACAGGACACCGCTCCGTCTCCGCTGGAGGAGTCTCTTCTATTACAGTCTATATGACAGGACACCGCTCCGTCTCCGCTGGAGGAGTCTCTTCTATTACAGTCTGTCTATATGACAGGACACCGCTCCGTCTCCGCTGGAGGAGTCTCTTCTATTACAGTCTATATGACAGGACACCACTCCGTCTCCGCTGTAGGGGTCTCTTCTATTACAGTGTATATGACAGGACACCACTCCGTCTCCGCTGGAGGAGTCTCTTCTATTACAGTGTATATGACAGGACACCGCTCCGTCTCCGCTGGAGGAGTCTCTTCTATTACAGTCTATATGACAGGACACCGCTCCGTCTCCGCTGGAGGAGTCTCTTCTATTACAGTCTGTCTATATGACAGGACACCACTCCGTCTCCGCTGTAGGAGCCTCTTCTATTACAGTCTGTCTATATGACAGGACACCACTCCGTCTCCGCTGGAGGAGTCTCTTCTATTACAGTCTATATGACAGGACACCGCTCCGTCTCCGCTGGAGGAGTCTCTTCTATTACAGTCTGTCTATATGACAGGACACCGCTCCGTCTCCGCTGGAGGAGTCTCTTCTATTACAGTCTGTCTATATGACAGGACACCGCTCCGTCTCCGCTGTAGGAGTCTCTTCTATTACAGTGTATATGACAGGACACCACTCCGTCTCCGCTGGAGGGGTCTCTTCTATTACAGTCTATATGACAGGACACCACTCCGTCTCCACTGGAGGAGTCTCTTCTATTACAGTCTATATGACAGGACACCACTCCGTCTCCGCTGGAGGAATCTCTTCTATTACAGTGTATATGACAGGACACCGCTCCGTCTCCGCTGGAGGAGTCTCTTCTATTACAGTGTATATGACAGGACACCGCTCCGTCTCCGCTGGAGGAGCCTCTTCTATTACAGTCTATATGACAGGACACCACTCCGTCTCCGCTGGAGGAGTCTCTTCTATTACAGTCTATATGACAGGACACCACTCCATCTCCGCTGTAGGAGTCTCTTCTATTACGGTCTATATGACAGGACACCACTCCGTCTCCGCTGTAGGAGTCTCTTCTATTACGGTCTATATGACAGGACACCACTCCGTCTCCGCTGGAGGAGTCTCTTCTATTACAGTCTATATGACAGGACACCACTCCGTCTCCGCTGGAGGAGTCTCTTCTATTACAGTCTATATGACAGGACACCACTCCGTCTCCGCTGTAGGAGTCTCTTCTATTACAGTCTATATGACAGGACACCACTCCGTCTCCGCTGTAGGAGTCTCTTCTATTACAGTCTATATGACAGGACACCACTCCGTCTCCGCTGTAGGAGTCTCTTCTGTTACAGTCTATATGACAGGACACCACTCCGTCTCCGCTGTAGGAGTCTCTTCTGTTACAGTCTATATGACAGGACACCACTCCGTCTCCGCTGTAGGAGTCTCTTCTGTTACAGTCTATATGACAGGACACCACTCCGTCTCCGCTGTAGGAGTCTCTTCTATTACAGGCTATATGACAGGACACCACTCCGTCTCCGCTGTAGGAGCCTCTTCTATTACAGTCTATATGACAGGACACCACTCCGTCTCCGCTGTAGGAGTCTCTTCTATTACAGTCTATATGACAGGACACCACTCAGTCTCCGCTGTAGGAGTCTCTTCTATTACAGTCTATATGACAGGACACCACTCAGTCTCCACTGTAGCAGCCTCTTCTATTACAGTCTATATGACAGGACACCGCTCCGTCTCCGCTGGAGGAGTCTCTTCTATTACAGTCTATATGACAGGACACCGCTCCGTCTCCGCTGGAGGAGTCTCTTCTATTACAGTCTATATGACAGGACACCACTCCGTCTCCGCTGTAGGAGTCTCTTCTATTACAGTCTATATGACAGGACACCACTCAGTCTCAGCTGTAGGAGCCTCTTCTATTACAGTCTATATGACAGGACACCGCTCCGTCTCCGCTGGAGGAGTCTCTTCTATTACAGTCTGTCTATATGACAGGACACCGCTCCGTCTCCGCTGGAGGAGTCTCTTCTATTACAGTGTATATGACAGGACACCACTCCGTCTCCGCTGGAGGGGTCTCTTCTATTACAGTCTATATGACAGGACACCACTCCGTCTCCACTGGAGGAGTCTCTTCTATTACAGTCTATATGACAGGACACCACTCCGTCTCCACTGGAGGAGTCTCTTCTATTACAGTCTATATGACAGGACACCACTCCGTCTCCGCTGTAGGAGTCTCTTCTATTACGGTCTATATGACAGGACACCACTCCGTCTCCGCTGTAGGAGTCTCTTCTATTACAGTCTATATGACAGGACACCACTCCGTCTCCGCTGTAGGAGTCTCTTCTATTACAGTCTATATGACAGGACACCACTCCGTCTCCGCTGTAGGAGTCTCTTCTGTTACAGTCTATATGACAAGACACCACTCCGTCTCCGCTGTAGGAGTCTCTTCTGTTACAGTCTATATGACAGGACACCACTCCGTCTCCGCTGTAGGAGTCTTTTCTGTTACAATCTATATGACAGGACAAAACTCCGTCTCCGCTGTAGGAGTCTCTTCTGTTACAGTCTATATGACAGGACACCACTCCGTCTCCGCTGTAGGAGTCTCTTCTATTACAGTCTATATGACAGGACACCACTCCGTCTCCGCTGTAGGAGTATCTTCTATTACAGTCTATATGACAGGACACCACTCCGTCTCCGCTGTAGGAGTCTCTTCTATTACAGTCTATATGACAGGACACCACTCCGTCTCCGCTGTAGGAGTCTCTTCTATTACAGTCTATATGACAGGACACCACTCCGTCTCCGCTGTAGGAGTCTCTTCTATTACAGTCTATATGACAGGACACCACTCCGTCTCCGCTGTAGGAGTCTCTTCTATTACAGTGTATATGACAGGACACCACTCCGTCTCCGCTGTAGGAGTCTCTTCTATTACAGTGTATATGACAGGACACCACTCCGTCTCCGCTGTAGGAGTCTCTTCTATTACAGGCTATATGACAGGACACCACTCCGTCTCCGCTGTAGGAGCCTCTTCTATTACAGTCTATATGACAGGACACCACTCCGTCTCCGCTGTAGGAGCCTCTTCTATTACAGTCTATATGACAGGACACCACTCCGTCTCCGCTGTAGGAGTCTCTTCTATTACAGTCTATATGACAGGACACCACTCAGTCTCCGCTGTAGGAGTCTCTTCTATTACAGTCTATATGACAGGACACCACTCAGTCTCCGCTGTAGGAGTCCCTTCTATTACAGTCTATATGACAGGACACCACTCAGTCTCCGCTGTAGGAGCCTCTTCTATTACAGTCTATATGACAGGACACCGCTCCGTCTCCGCTGGAGGAGTCTCTTCTATTACAGTGTATATGACAGGACACCACTCCGTCTCCGCTGTAGGAGTCTCTTCTATTACAGTCTATATGACAGGACACCACTCCGTCTCCGCTGTAGGAGCCTCTTCTATTACAGTGTATATGACAGGACACCGCTCCGTCTCCGCTGGAGGAGTCTCTTCTATTACAGTGTATATGACAGGACACCGCTCCGTCTCCGCTGGAGGAGTCTCTTCTATTACAGTCTATATGACAGGACACCGCTCCGTCTCCACTGGAGGAGCCTCTTCTATTACAGTCTGTCTATATGACAGGACACCACTCCGTCTCCGCTGTAGGAGCCTCTTCTATTACAGTCTATATGACAGGACACCACTCCGTCTCCGCTGTAGGAGTCTCTTCTATTACAGTCTATATGACAGGACACCACACCGCCTCCGCTGGAGGAGTCTCTTCTATTACAGTCTATATGACAGGACACCACACCGCCTCCGCTGGAGGAGTCTCTTCTATTACAGTCTATATGACAGGACACCACTCCGTCTCTGCTGTAGGAGTCTCTTCTATTACAGTCTATATGACAGGACACCACACCGCCTCCGCTGGAGGAGTCTCTTCTATTACAGTCTATATGACAGGACACCACTCCGTCTCCGCTGTAGGAGCCTCTTCTATTACAGTGTATATGACAGGACACCGCTCCGTCTCCGCTGGAGGAGTCTCTTCTATTACAGTGTATATGACAGGACACCGCTCCGTCTCCGCTGGAGGAGTCTCTTCTATTACAGTGTATATGACAGGACACCGCTCCGTCTCCGCTGGAGGAGCCTCTTCTATTACAGTCTATATGACAGGACACCACTCCGTCTCCGCTGGAGGAGTCTCTTCTATTACAGTCTATATGACAGGACACCACTCCATCTCCGCTGTAGGAGTCTCTTCTATTACGGTCTATATGACAGGACACCACTCCGTCTCCGCTGTAGGAGTCTCTTCTATTACGGTCTATATGACAGGACACCACTCCGTCTCCGCTGGAGGAGTCTCTTCTATTACAGTCTATATGACAGGACACCACTCCGTCTCCGCTGGAGGAGTCTCTTCTATTACAGTCTATATGACAGGACACCACTCCGTCTCCGCTGTAGGAGTCTCTTCTATTACAGTCTATATGACAGGACACCACTCCGTCTCCGCTGTAGGAGTCTCTTCTATTACAGTCTATATGACAGGACACCACTCCGTCTCCGCTGTAGGAGTCTCTTCTGTTACAGTCTATATGACAGGACACCACTCCGTCTCCGCTGTAGGAGTCTCTTCTGTTACAGTCTATATGACAGGACACCACTCCGTCTCCGCTGTAGGAGTCTCTTCTGTTACAGTCTATATGACAGGACACCACTCCGTCTCCGCTGTAGGAGTCTCTTCTATTACAGGCTATATGACAGGACACCACTCCGTCTCCGCTGTAGGAGCCTCTTCTATTACAGTCTATATGACAGGACACCACTCCGTCTCCGCTGTAGGAGTCTCTTCTATTACAGTCTATATGACAGGACACCACTCAGTCTCCGCTGTAGGAGTCTCTTCTATTACAGTCTATATGACAGGACACCACTCAGTCTCCACTGTAGCAGCCTCTTCTATTACAGTCTATATGACAGGACACCGCTCCGTCTCCGCTGGAGGAGTCTCTTCTATTACAGTCTATATGACAGGACACCGCTCCGTCTCCGCTGGAGGAGTCTCTTCTATTACAGTCTATATGACAGGACACCACTCCGTCTCCGCTGTAGGAGTCTCTTCTATTACAGTCTATATGACAGGACACCACTCAGTCTCAGCTGTAGGAGCCTCTTCTATTACAGTCTATATGACAGGACACCGCTCCGTCTCCGCTGGAGGAGTCTCTTCTATTACAGTCTGTCTATATGACAGGACACCGCTCCGTCTCCGCTGGAGGAGTCTCTTCTATTACAGTGTATATGACAGGACACCACTCCGTCTCCGCTGGAGGGGTCTCTTCTATTACAGTCTATATGACAGGACACCACTCCGTCTCCACTGGAGGAGTCTCTTCTATTACAGTCTATATGACAGGACACCACTCCGTCTCCACTGGAGGAGTCTCTTCTATTATAGTCTATATGACAGGACACCACTCCGTCTCCGCTGTAGGAGTCTCTTCTATTACGGTCTATATGACAGGACACCACTCCGTCTCCGCTGTAGGAGTCTCTTCTATTACAGTCTATATGACAGGACACCACTCCGTCTCCGCTGTAGGAGTCTCTTCTATTACAGTCTATATGACAGGACACCACTCCGTCTCCGCTGTAGGAGTCTCTTCTGTTACAGTCTATATGACAAGACACCACTCCGTCTCTGCTGTAGGAGTCTCTTCTGTTACAGTCTATATGACAGGACACCACTCCGTCTCCGCTGTAGGAGTCTCTTCTGTTACAGTCTATATGACAGGACACCACTCCGTCTCCGCTGTAGGAGTCTCTTCTATTACAGTCTATATGACAGGACACCACTCCGTCTCCGCTGTAGGAGTATCTTCTATTACAGTCTATATGACAGGACACCACTCCGTCTCCGCTGTAGGAGTCTCTTCTATTACAGTCTATATGACAGGACACCACTCCGTCTCCGCTGTAGGAGTCTCTTCTATTACAGTCTATATGACAGGACACCACTCCGTCTCCGCTGTAGGAGTCTCTTCTATTACAGTCTATATGACAGGACACCACTCCGTCTCCGCTGTAGGAGTCTCTTCTATTACAGTGTATATGACAGGACACCACTCCGTCTCCGCTGTAGGAGTCTCTTCTATTACAGTGTATATGACAGGACACCACTCCGTCTCCGCTGTAGGAGTCTCTTCTATTACAGGCTATATGACAGGACACCACTCCGTCTCCGCTGTAGGAGCCTCTTCTATTACAGTCTATATGACAGGACACCACTCCGTCTCCGCTGTAGGAGCCTCTTCTATTACAGTCTATATGACAGGACACCACTCCGTCTCCGCTGTAGGAGTCTCTTCTATTACAGTCTATATGACAGGACACCACTCAGTCTCCGCTGTAGGAGTCTCTTCTATTACAGTCTATATGACAGGACACCACTCAGTCTCCGCTGTAGGAGTCTCTTCTATTACAGTCTATATGACAGGACACCACTCAGTCTCCGCTGTAGGAGCCTCTTCTATTACAGTCTATATGACAGGACACCGCTCCGTCTCCGCTGGAGGAGTCTCTTCTATTACAGTGTATATGACAGGACACCACTCCGTCTCCGCTGTAGGAGTCTCTTCTATTACAGTCTATATGACAGGACACCACTCCGTCTCCGCTGTAGGAGCCTCTTCTATTACAGTGTATATGACAGGACACCGCTCCGTCTCCGCTGGAGGAGTCTCTTCTATTACAGTGTATATGACAGGACACCGCTCCGTCTCCGCTGGAGGAGTCTCTTCTATTACAGTCTATATGACAGGACACCGCTCCGTCTCCACTGGAGGAGCCTCTTCTATTACAGTCTGTCTATATGACAGGACACCACTCCGTCTCCGCTGTAGGAGCCTCTTCTATTACAGTCTATATGACAGGACACCACTCCGTCTCCGCTGTAGGAGTCTCTTCTATTACAGTCTATATGACAGGACACCACACCGCCTCCGCTGGAGGAGTCTCTTCTATTACAGTCTATATGACAGGACACCACACCGCCTCCGCTGGAGGAGTCTCTTCTATTACAGTCTATATGACAGGACACCACTCCGTCTCTGCTGTAGGAGTCTCTTCTATTACAGTCTATATGACAGGACACCACACCGCCTCCGCTGGAGGAGTCTCTTCTATTACAGTCTATATGACAGGACACCACTCCGTCTCCGCTGTAGGAGCCTCTTCTATTACAGTGTATATGACAGGACACCGCTCCGTCTCCGCTGGAGGAGTCTCTTCTATTACAGTGTATATGACAGGACACCGCTCCGTCTCCGCTGGAGGAGTCTCTTCTATTACAGTCTATATGACAGGACACCGCTCCGTCTCCACTGGAGGAGCCTCTTCTATTACAGTCTGTCTATATGACAGGACACCACTCCGTCTCCGCTGTAGGAGCCTCTTCTATTACAGTCTATATGACAGGACACCACTCCGTCTCCGCTGTAGGATTCTCTTCTATTACAGTCTATATGACAGGACACCACACTGCCTCCGCTGGAGGAGTCTCTTCTATTACAGTCTATATGACAGGACACCACTCCGTCTCTGCTGTAGGAGTCTCTTCTATTACAGTCTATATGACAGGACACCACACCGCCTCCGCTGGAGGAGTCTCTTCTATTACAGTCTATATGACAGGACACCACTCCGTCTCCGCTGTAGGAGTCTCTTCTATTACAGTCTATATGACAGGACACCACTCCGTCTCCGCTGTAGGAGTCTCTTCTATTACAGTCTATATGACAGGACACCACTCCGTCTCCGCTGTAGGAGTCTCTTCTATTACAGTCTATATGACAGGACACCACTCCGTCTCCGCTGTAGGAGTCTCTTCTATTACAGTGTATATGACAGGACACCACTCCGTCTCCGCTGTAGGAGTCTCTTCTATTACAGTGTATATGACAGGACACCACTCCGTCTCCGCTGTAGGAGTCTCTTCTATTACAGGCTATATGACAGGACACCACTCCGTCTCCGCTGTAGGAGCCTCTTCTATTACAGTCTATATGACAGGACACCACTCCGTCTCCGCTGTAGGAGTCTCTTCTATTACAGTCTATATGACAGGACACCACTCAGTCTCCGCTGTAGGAGTCTCTTCTATTACAGTCTATATGACAGGACACCACTCAGTCTCCGCTGTAGGAGTCTCTTCTATTACAGTCTATATGACAGGACACCACTCAGTCTCCGCTGTAGGAGCCTCTTCTATTACAGTCTATATGACAGGACACCGCTCCGTCTCCGCTGGAGGAGTCTCTTCTATTACAGTGTATATGACAGGACACCACTCCGTCTCCGCTGTAGGAGTCTCTTCTATTACAGTCTATATGACAGGACACCACTCCGTCTCCGCTGTAGGAGCCTCTTCTATTACAGTGTATATGACAGGACACCGCTCCGTCTCCGCTGGAGGAGTCTCTTCTATTACAGTGTATATGACAGGACACCGCTCCGTCTCCGCTGGAGGAGTCTCTTCTATTACAGTCTATATGACAGGACACCGCTCCGTCTCCACTGGAGGAGCCTCTTCTATTACAGTCTGTCTATATGACAGGACACCACTCCGTCTCCGCTGTAGGAGCCTCTTCTATTACAGTCTATATGACAGGACACCACTCCGTCTCCGCTGTAGGAGTCTCTTCTATTACAGTCTATATGACAGGACACCACACCGCCTCCGCTGGAGGAGTCTCTTCTATTACAGTCTATATGACAGGACACCACACCGCCTCCGCTGGAGGAGTCTCTTCTATTACAGTCTATATGACAGGACACCACTCCGTCTCTGCTGTAGGAGTCTCTTCTATTACAGTCTATATGACAGGACACCACACCGCCTCCGCTGGAGGAGTCTCTTCTATTACAGTCTATATGACAGGACACCACTCCGTCTCCGCTGTAGGAGCCTCTTCTATTACAGTGTATATGACAGGACACCGCTCCGTCTCCGCTGGAGGAGTCTCTTCTATTACAGTGTATATGACAGGACACCGCTCCGTCTCCGCTGGAGGAGTCTCTTCTATTACAGTCTATATGACAGGACACCGCTCCGTCTCCACTGGAGGAGCCTCTTCTATTACAGTCTGTCTATATGACAGGACACCACTCCGTCTCCGCTGTAGGAGCCTCTTCTATTACAGTCTATATGACAGGACACCACTCCGTCTCCGCTGTAGGATTCTCTTCTATTACAGTCTATATGACAGGACACCACACTGCCTCCGCTGGAGGAGTCTCTTCTATTACAGTCTATATGACAGGACACCACTCCGTCTCTGCTGTAGGAGTCTCTTCTATTACAGTCTATATGACAGGACACCACACCGCCTCCGCTGGAGGAGTCTCTTCTATTACAGTCTATATGACAGGACACCACTCCGTCTCCGCTGTAGGAGTCTCTTCTATTACAGTCTATATGACAGGACACCACTCCGTCTCCGCTGTAGGAGTCTCTTCTATTACAGTGTATATGACAGGACACCACTCCGTCTCCGCTGTAGGAGTCTCTTCTATTACAGTCTATATGACAAGACACCACACCGCCTCCGCTGGAGGAGTCTCTTCTATTACAGTCTATATGACAGGACACCACTCCTTCTCCGCTGTAGGAGTCTCTTCTATTACAGTCTATATGACAGGACACCACTCCTTCTCCGCTATAGGAGCCTCTTCTATTACAGTCTATGTGACAGAACACCACTCCGTCTCCGCTGGAGGAGTCTCTTCTATTACAGTGTATATGACAGGACACCGCTCCGTCTCCGCTGGAGGAGTCTCTTCTATTACAGTCTATATGACAGGACACCGCTCCGTCTCCGCTGGAGGAGTCTCTTCTATTACAGTCTGTCTATATGACAGGACACCGCTCCGTCTCCGCTGGAGGAGTCTCTTCTATTACAGTCTATATGACAGGACACCACTCCGTCTCCGCTGTAGGGGTCTCTTCTATTACAGTGTATATGACAGGACACCACTCCGTCTCCGCTGGAGGAGTCTCTTCTATTACAGTGTATATGACAGGACACCGCTCCGTCTCCGCTGGAGGAGTCTCTTCTATTACAGTCTATATGACAGGACACCGCTCCGTCTCCGCTGGAGGAGTCTCTTCTATTACAGTCTGTCTATATGACAGGACACCACTCCGTCTCCGCTGTAGGAGCCTCTTCTATTACAGTCTGTCTATATGACAGGACACCACTCCGTCTCCGCTGGAGGAGTCTCTTCTATTACAGTCTATATGACAGGACACCGCTCCGTCTCCGCTGGAGGAGTCTCTTCTATTACAGTCTGTCTATATGACAGGACACCGCTCCGTCTCCGCTGGAGGAGTCTCTTCTATTACAGTCTGTCTATATGACAGGACACCGCTCCGTCTCCGCTGTAGGAGTCTCTTCTATTACAGTGTATATGACAGGACACCACTCCGTCTCCGCTGGAGGGGTCTCTTCTATTACAGTCTATATGACAGGACACCACTCCGTCTCCACTGGAGGAGTCTCTTCTATTACAGTCTATATGACAGGACACCACTCCGTCTCCGCTGGAGGAGTCTCTTCTATTACAGTGTATATGACAGGACACCGCTCCGTCTCCGCTGGAGGAGTCTCTTCTATTACAGTGTATATGACAGGACACCGCTCCGTCTCCGCTGGAGGAGCCTCTTCTATTACAGTCTATATGACAGGACACCACTCCGTCTCCGCTGGAGGAGTCTCTTCTATTACAGTCTATATGACAGGACACCACTCCATCTCCGCTGTAGGAGTCTCTTCTATTACGGTCTATATGACAGGACACCACTCCGTCTCCGCTGTAGGAGTCTCTTCTATTACGGTCTATATGACAGGACACCACTCCGTCTCCGCTGGAGGAGTCTCTTCTATTACAGTCTATATGACAGGACACCACTCCGTCTCCGCTGGAGGAGTCTCTTCTATTACAGTCTATATGACAGGACACCACTCCGTCTCCGCTGTAGGAGTCTCTTCTATTACAGTCTATATGACAGGACACCACTCCGTCTCCGCTGTAGGAGTCTCTTCTATTACAGTCTATATGACAGGACACCACTCCGTCTCCGCTGTAGGAGTCTCTTCTGTTACAGTCTATATGACAGGACACCACTCCGTCTCCGCTGTAGGAGTCTCTTCTGTTACAGTCTATATGACAGGACACCACTCCGTCTCCGCTGTAGGAGTCTCTTCTGTTACAGTCTATATGACAGGACACCACTCCGTCTCCGCTGTAGGAGTCTCTTCTATTACAGGCTATATGACAGGACACCACTCCGTCTCCGCTGTAGGAGCCTCTTCTATTACAGTCTATATGACAGGACACCACTCCGTCTCCGCTGTAGGAGTCTCTTCTATTACAGTCTATATGACAGGACACCACTCAGTCTCCGCTGTAGGAGTCTCTTCTATTACAGTCTATATGACAGGACACCACTCAGTCTCTACTGTAGCAGCCTCTTCTATTACAGTCTATATGACAGGACACCGCTCCGTCTCCGCTGGAGGAGTCTCTTCTATTACAGTCTATATGACAGGACACCGCTCCGTCTCCGCTGGAGGAGTCTCTTCTATTACAGTCTATATGACAGGACACCACTCCGTCTCCGCTGTAGGAGTCTCTCCTATTACAGTCTATATGACAGGACACCACTCAGTCTCAGCTGTAGGAGCCTCTTCTATTACAGTCTATATGACAGGACACCGCTCCGTCTCCGCTGGAGGAGTCTCTTCTATTACAGTCTGTCTATATGACAGGACACCGCTCCGTCTCCGCTGGAGGAGTCTCTTCTATTACAGTGTATATGACAGGACACCACTCCGTCTCCGCTGGAGGGGTCTCTTCTATTACAGTCTATATGACAGGACACCACTCCGTCTCCACTGGAGGAGTCTCTTCTATTACAGTCTATATGACAGGACACCACTCCGTCTCCGCTGGAGGAGTCTCTTCTATTACAGTGTATATGACAGGACACCACTCCGTCTCCGCTGGAGGAGTCTCTTCTATTACAGTGTATATGACAGGCCACCGCTCCGTCTCCGCTGGAGGAGCCTCTTCTATTACAGTCTATATGACAGGACACCACTCCGTCTCCGCTGGAGGAGTCTCTTCTATTACAGTGTATATGAGAGGACACCGCTCCGTCTCCGCTGGAGGAGTCTCTTCTATTACAGTCTATATGACAGGACACCGCTCCGTCTCCGCTGGAGGAGTCTCTTCTATTACAGTCTGTCTATATGACAGGACACCACTCCGTCTCCGCTGTAGGAGCCTCTTCTATTACAGTCTGTCTATATGACAGGACACCACTCCGTCTCCGCTGGAGGAGTCTCTTCTATTACAGTGTATATGACAGGACACCGCTCCGTCTCCGCTGGAGGAGCCTCTTCTATTACAGTCTATATGACAGGACACCACTCCGTCTCCGCTGTAGGAGTCTCTTCTATTACGGTCTGTATGACAGGACACCACTCCGTCTCCGCTGTAGGGGTCTCTTCTATTACAGTGTATATGACAGGACACCACTCCGTCTCCGCTGGAGGAGTCTCTTCTATTACAGTGTATATGACAGGACACCACTCCGTCTCCGCTGGAGGAGTCTCTATTACAGTCTATATGACAGGACACCGCTCCGTCTCCGCTGGAGGAGTCTCTTCTATTACAGTCTATATGACAGGACACCACCCCGTCTCCGCTGGAGGAGTCTCTTCTATTACAGTCTATATGACAGGACATCACTCCGTCTCCGCTGTAGGAGTCTCTTCTATTACAGTCTATATGACAGGACACCGCTCCGTCTCCGCTGGAGGAGTCTCTTCTATTACAGTCTATATGACAGGACACCACTCCGTCTCCGCTGGAGGAGTCTCTTCTATTACAGTCTATATGAGAGGACACGGCTCCGTCTCCGCTGGAGGAGTCTCTTCTATTACGGTCTATATGACAGGACACCGCTCCGTCTCCGCTGGAGGAGTCTCTTCTATTACAGTGTATATGACAGGACACCACTCCGTCTCCGCTGTAGGGGTCTCTTCTATTACGGTCTATATGAGAGGACACCGCTCCGTCTCCACTGTAGGGGTCTCTTCTATTACGGTCTATATGACAGGACACCACTCCGTCTCCGCTGTAGGGGTCTCTTCTATTACAGTCTATATGACAGGACACCACTCCGTCTCCGCTGTAGGGGTCTCTTCTATTACGGCCTATATGAGAGGACACCACTCCGTCTCCACTGTAGGGGTCTCTTCTATTACGGTCTATATGACAGGACACCACTCCGTCTCCGCTGTAGGGGTCTCTTCTATTACGGTCTATATAAGAGGACACCACTCCGCCTCCGCTGTAGGGGTCTCTTCTATTACAGTCTATATGACAGGACACCGCTCCGTCTCCGCTGTAGGGGTCTCTTCTATTACAGTCTATATGACAGGACACCGCTCCGTCTCCGCTGGAGGAGTCTCTTCTATTACGGTCTATATGACAGGACACCGCTCCGTCTCCGCTGTAGGGGTCTCTTCTATTACAGTCTATATGACAGGACACCGCTCCGTCTCCGCTGGAGGAGTCTCTTCTATTACAGTCTATATGACAGGACACCACTCCGTCTCCGCTGGAGGAGTCTCTTCTATTACGGTCTATATGACAGGACACCGCTCCGTCTCCACTGTAGGAGTCTCTTCTATTACGGTCTATATGACAGGACACCGCTCCGTCTCCGCTGTAGGAGTCTCTTCTATTACGGTCTATATGACAGGACACCGCTCCGTCTCCACTGTAGGAGTCTCTTCTATTACGGTCTATATGACAGGACACCGCTCCGTCTCCGCTGGAGGAGTCTCTTCTATTACAGTCTATATGACAGGACACCACTCCGTCTCCGCTGGAGGAGTCTCTTCTATTACAGTCTATATGACAGGACACCACTCCGTCTCCGCTGTAGGAGTCTCTTCTATTACAGTCTATATGACAGGACACCACACCGCCTCCGCTGGAGGAGTCTCTTCTATTACAGTCTATATGACAGGACACCACTCCGTCTCCGCTGTAGGAGTCTCTTCTATTACAGTCTATATGACAGGACACCACACCGCCTCCGCTGGAGGAGTCTCTTCTATTACAGTCTATATGACAGGACACCACTCCGTCTCCGCTGGAGGAGTCTCTTCTATTACGGTCTATATGACAGGACACCGCTCCGTCTCCACTGTAGGAGTCTCTTCTATTACGGTCTATATGACAGGACACCACTCCGTCTCCGCTGGAGGAGTCTCTTCTATTACGGTCTATATGACAGGACACCACTCCGTCTCCGCTGTAGGAGTCTCTTCTATTACAGTCTATATGACAGGACACCACTCCGTCTCCGCTGGAGGAGTCTCTTCTATTACGGTCTATATGACAGGACACCACTCCGTCTCCGCTGTAGGAGTCTCTTCTATTACAGTGTATATGACAGGACACCACTCCGTCTCCGCTGTAGGAGTCTCTTCTATTACAGTCTATATGACAGGACACCACACCGCCTCCGCTGGAGGAGTCTCTTCTATTACAGTCTATATGACAGGACACCACTCCGTCTCCGCTGTAGGAGTCTCTTCTATTACAGTCTATATGACAGGACACCACTCCGTCTCCGCTGTAGGAGTCTCTTCTATTACAGTGTATATGACAGGACACCACTCCGTCTCCGCTGTAGGAGTCTCTTCTATTACAGTGTATATGACAGGACACCACTCCGTCTCCGCTGTAGGAGTCTCTTCTATTACAGGCTATATGACAGGACACCACTCCGTCTCCGCTGTAGGAGCCTCTTCTATTACAGTCTATATGACAGGACACCACTCCGTCTCCGCTGTAGGAGTCTCTTCTATTACAGTCTATATGACAGGACACCACACCGCCTCCGCTGGAGGAGTCTCTTCTATTACAGTCTATATGACAGGACACCACTCCGTCTCCGCTGTAGGAGTCTCTTCTATTACAGTCTATATGATAGGACACCACTCCGTCTCCACTGTAGGGGTCTCTTCTATTACGGTCTATATGAGAGGACACCGCTCCGTCTCCGCTGGAGGAGTCTCTTCTATTACGGTCTATATGACAGGACACCGCTCCGTCTCCGCTGGAGGAGTCTCTTCTATTACAGTGTATATGACAGGACACCACTCCGTCTCCGCTGTAGGGGTCTCTTCTATTACGGTCTATATGAGAGGACACCGCTCCTTCTCCACTGTAGGGGTCTCTTCTATTACGGTCTATATGACAGGACACCACTCCGTCTCCGCTGTAGGGGTCTCTTCTATTACAGTCTATATGACAGGACACCACTCCGTCTCCGCTGTAGGGGTCTCTTCTATTACGGTCTATATGAGAGGACACCACTCCGTCTCCACTGTAGGGGTCTCTTCTATTACGGTCTATATGACAGGACACCACTCCGTCTCCGCTGTAGGGGTCTCTTCTATTACGGTCTATATAAGAGGACACCACTCCGCCTCCGCTGTAGGGGTCTCTTCTATTACAGTCTATATGACAGGACACCGCTCCGTCTCCGCTGGAGGAGTCTCTTCTATTACGGTCTATATGACAGGACACCGCTCCGTCTCCGCTGTAGGGGTCTCTTCTATTACAGTCTATATGACAGGACACCGCTCCGTCTCCGCTGGAGGAGTCTCTTCTATTACAGTCTATATGACAGGACACCACTCCGTCTCCGCTGGAGGAGTCTCTTCTATTACGGTCTATATGACAGGACACCGCTCCGTCTCCACTGTAGGAGTCTCTTCTATTACGGTCTATATGACAGGACACCGCTCCGTCTCCGCTGTAGGAGTCTCTTCTATTACGGTCTATATGACAGGACACCGCTCCGTCTCCACTGTAGGAGTCTCTTCTATTACGGTCTATATGACAGGACACCGCTCCGTCTCCGCTGGAGGAGTCTCTTCTATTACAGTCTATATGACAGGACACCACTCCGTCTCCGCTGGAGGAGTCTCTTCTATTACAGTCTATATGACAGGACACCACTCCGTCTCCGCTGTAGGAGTCTCTTCTATTACAGTCTATATGACAGGACACCACACCGCCTCCGCTGGAGGAGTCTCTTCTATTACAGTCTATATGACAGGACACCACTCCGTCTCCGCTGTAGGAGTCTCTTCTATTACAGTCTATATGACAGGACACCACACCGCCTCCGCTGGAGGAGTCTCTTCTATTACAGTCTATATGACAGGACACCACTCCGTCTCCGCTGGAGGAGTCTCTTCTATTACGGTCTATATGACAGGACACCGCTCCGTCTCCACTGTAGGAGTCTCTTCTATTACGGTCTATATGACAGGACACCACTCCGTCTCCGCTGGAGGAGTCTCTTCTATTACGGTCTATATGACAGGACACCACTCCGTCTCCGCTGTAGGAGTCTCTTCTATTACAGTCTATATGACAGGACACCACTCCGTCTCCGCTGGAGGAGTCTCTTCTATTACGGTCTATATGACAGGACACCACTCCGTCTCCGCTGTAGGAGTCTCTTCTATTACAGTGTATATGACAGGACACCACTCCGTCTCCGCTGTAGGAGTCTCTTCTATTACAGTCTATATGACAGGACACCACACCGCCTCCGCTGGAGGAGTCTCTTCTATTACAGTCTATATGACAGGACACCACTCCGTCTCCGCTGTAGGAGTCTCTTCTATTACAGTCTATATGACAGGACACCACTCCGTCTCCGCTGTAGGAGTCTCTTCTATTACAGTGTATATGACAGGACACCACTCCGTCTCCGCTGTAGGAGTCTCTTCTATTACAGTGTATATGACAGGACACCACTCCGTCTCCGCTGTAGGAGTCTCTTCTATTACAGGCTATATGACAGGACACCACTCCGTCTCCGCTGTAGGAGCCTCTTCTATTACAGTCTATATGACAGGACACCACTCCGTCTCCGCTGTAGGAGTCTCTTCTATTACAGTCTATATGACAGGACACCACACCGCCTCCGCTGGAGGAGTCTCTTCTATTACAGTCTATATGACAGGACACCACTCCGTCTCCGCTGTAGGAGTCTCTTCTATTACAGTCTGTCTATATGACAGGACACCGCTCCGTCTCCGCTGTAGGAGTCTCTTGTATTACAGTGTATATGACAGGACACCACTCCGTCTCCGCTGGAGGGGTCTCTTCTATTACAGTCTATATGACAGGACACCACTCCGTCTCCGCTGTAGGAGTCTCTTCTATTACAGTCTATATGACAGGACACCACTCCGTCTCCGCTGTAGGAGTCTCTTCTATTACAGTCTATATGACAGGACACCACTCCGTCTCCGCTGTAGGAGTCTCTTCTATTACAGTGTATATGACAGGACACCACTCCGTCTCCGCTGTAGGAGTCTCTTCTATTACAGTGTATATGACAGGACACCACTCCGTCTCCGCTGTAGGAGTCTCTTCTATTACAGGCTATATGACAGGACACCACTCCGTCTCCGCTGTAGGAGCCTCTTCTATTACAGTCTATATGACAGGACACCACTCCGTCTCCGCTGTAGGAGCCTCTTCTATTACAGTCTATATGACAGGACACCACTCCGTCTCCGCTGTAGGAGTCTCTTCTATTACAGTCTATATGACAGGACACCACTCAGTCTCCGCTGTAGGAGTCTCTTCTATTACAGTCTATATGACAGGACACCACTCAGTCTCCGCTGTAGGAGCCTCTTCTATTACAGTCTATATGACAGGACACCGCTCCGTCTCCGCTGGAGGAGTCTCTTCTATTACAGTGTATATGACAGGACACCACTCCGTCTCCGCTGTAGGAGTCTCTTCTATTACAGTCTATATGACAGGACACCACTCCGTCTCCGCTGTAGGAGCCTCTTCTATTACAGTCTATGTGACAGAACACCACTCCGTCTCCGCTGGAGGAGTCTCTTCTATTACAGTGTATATGACAGGACACCGCTCCGTCTCCGCTGGAGGAGTCTCTTCTATTACAGTCTATATGACAGGACACCGCTCCGTCTCCGCTGGAGGAGTCTCTTCTATTACAGTCTGTCTATATGACAGGACACCGCTCCGTCTCCGCTGGAGGAGTCTCTTCTATTACAGTCTATATGACAGGACACCACTCCGTCTCCGCTGTAGGAGTCTCTTCTATTACAGTGTATATGACAGGACACCACTCCGTCTCCGCTGGAGGAGTCTCTTCTATTACAGTGTATATGACAGGACACCGCTCCGTCTCCGCTGGAGGAGTCTCTTCTATTACAGTCTATATGACAGGACACCACTCAGTCTCCGCTGTAGGAGTCTCTTCTATTACAGTCTATATGACAGGACACCACTCAGTCTCCGCTGTAGGAGCCTCTTCTATTACAGTCTATATGACAGGACACCGCTCCGTCTCCGCTGGAGGAGTCTCTTCTATTACAGTGTATATGACAGGACACCACTCCGTCTCCGCTGTAGGAGTCTCTTCTATTACAGTCTATATGACAGGACACCACTCCGTCTCCGCTGTAGGAGCCTCTTCTATTACAGTCTGTCTATATGACAGGACACCACTCCGTCTCCGCTGGAGGAGTCTCTTCTATTACAGTCTATATGACAGGACACCGCTCCGTCTCCGCTGGAGGAGTCTCTTCTATTACAGTCTGTCTATATGACAGGACACCGCTCCGTCTCCGCTGGAGGAGTCTCTTCTATTACAGTCTGTCTATATGACAGGACACCGCTCCGTCTCCGCTGTAGGAGTCTCTTCTATTACAGTGTATATGACAGGACACCACTCCGTCTCCGCTGGAGGGGTCTCTTCTATTACAGTCTATATGACAGGACACCACTCCGTCTCCACTGGAGGAGTCTCTTCTATTACAGTCTATATGACAGGACACCACTCCGTCTCCGCTGGAGGAGTCTCTTCTATTACAGTGTATATGACAGGACACCACTCCGTCTCCGCTGGAGGAGTCTCTTCTATTACAGTGTATATGACAGGACACCGCTCCGTCTCCGCTGGAGGAGCCTCTTCTATTACAGTCTATATGACAGGACACCACTCCGTCTCCGCTGGAGGAGTCTCTTCTATTACAGTCTATATGACAGCACACCACTCCATCTCCGCTGTAGGAGTCTCTTCTATTACGGTCTATATGACAGGACACCACTCCGTCTCCGCTGTAGGAGTCTCTTCTATTACGGTCTATATGACAGGACACCACTCCGTCTCCGCTGGAGGAGTCTCTTCTATTACAGTCTATATGACAGGACACCACTCCGTCTCCGCTGGAGGAGTCTCTTCTATTACAGTCTATATGACAGGACACCACTCCGTCTCCGCTGTAGGAGTCTCTTCTATTACAGTCTATATGACAGGACACCACTCCGTCTCCGCTGTAGGAGTCTCTTCTATTACAGTCTATATGACAGGACACCACTCCGTCTCCGCTGTAGGAGTCTCTTCTGTTACAGTCTATATGACAGGACACCACTCCGTCTCCGCTGTAGGAGTCTCTTCTGTTACAGTCTATATGACAGGACACCACTCCGTCTCCGCTGTAGGAGCCTCTTCTATTACAGTCTATATGACAGGACACCACTCCGTCTCCGCTGTAGGAGTCTCTTCTATTACAGTCTATATGACAGGACACCACTCAGTCTCCGCTGTAGGAGTCTCTTCTATTACAGTCTATATGACAGGACACCACTCAGTCTCCGCTGTAGCAGCCTCTTCTATTACAGTCTATATGACAGGACACCGCTCCGTCTCCGCTGGAGGAGTCTCTTCTATTACAGTCTATATGACAGGACACCACTCAGTCTCAGCTGTAGGAGCCTCTTCTATTACAGTCTATATGACAGGACACCGCTCCGTCTCCGCTGGAGGAGTCTCTTCTATTACAGTCTGTCTATATGACAGGACACCGCTCCGTCTCCGCTGGAGGAGTCTCTTCTATTACAGTGTATATGACAGGACACCACTCCGTCTCCGCTGGAGGGGTCTCTTCTATTACAGTCTATATGACAGGACACCACTCCGTCTCCACTGGAGGATTCTCTTCTATTACAGTCTATATGACAGGACACCACTCCGTCTCCGCTGGAGGAGTCTCTTCTATTACAGTGTATATGACAGGACACCACTCCGTCTCCGCTGGAGGAGTCTCTTCTATTACAGTGTATATGACAGGCCACCGCTCCGTCTCCGCTGGAGGAGCCTCTTCTATTACAGTCTATATGACAGGACACCACTCCGTCTCCGCTGGAGGAGTCTCTTCTATTACAGTCTATATGACAGGACACCGCTCCGTCTCCGCTGGAGGAGTCTCTTCTATTACAGTCTATATGACAGGACACCGCTCCGTCTCCGCTGGAGGAGTCTCTTCTATTACAGTCTGTCTATATGACAGGACACCGCTCCGTCTCCGCTGTAGGAGTCTCTTCTATTACAGTGTATATGACAGGACACCACTCCGTCTCCGCTGGAGGGGTCTCTTCTATTACAGTCTATATGACAGGACACCACTCCGTCTCCACTGGAGGAGTCTCTTCTATTACAGTCTATATGACAGGACACCACTCCGTCTCCGCTGGAGGAGTCTCTTCTATTACAGTGTATATGACAGGACACCACTCCGTCTCCGCTGGAGGAGTCTCTTCTATTACAGTGTATATGACAGGCCACCGCTCCGTCTCCGCTGGAGGAGCCTCTTCTATTACAGTCTATATGACAGGACACCACTCCGTCTCCGCTGGAGGAGTCTCTTCTATTACAGTCTATATGACAGGACACCGCTCCGTCTCCGCTGGAGGAGTCTCTTCTATTACAGTCTGTCTATATGACAGGACACCACTCCGTCTCCGCTGTAGGAGCCTCTTCTATTACAGTCTGTCTATATGACAGGACACCACTCCGTCTCCGCTGTAGGGGTCTCTTCTATTACGGTCTATATAAGAGGACACCACTCCGCCTCCGCTGTAGGGGTCTCTTCTATTACAGTCTATATGACAGGACACCGCTCCGTCTCCGCTGGAGGAGTCTCTTCTATTACGGTCTATATGACAGGACACCGCTCCGTCTCCGCTGTAGGGGTCTCTTCTATTACAGTCTATATGACAGGACACCGCTCCGTCTCCGCTGGAGGAGTCTCTTCTATTACAGTCTATATGACAGGACACCACTCCGTCTCCGCTGGAGGAGTCTCTTCTATTACAGTCTATATGACAGGACACCACTCAGTCTCCGCTGTAGGAGTCTCTTCTATTACAGTCTATATGACAGGACACCACTCAGTCTCCGCTGTAGGGGTCTCTTCTATTACGGTCTATATGACAGGACACCACTCCGTCTCCGCTGTAGGGGTCTCTTCTATTACGGTCTATATAAGAGGACACCACTCCGCCTCCGCTGTAGGGGTCTCTTCTATTACAGTGTATATGACAGGACACCGCTCCGTCTCCGCTGGAGGAGCCTCTTCTATTACAGTCTATATGACAGGACACCACTCCGTCTCCGCTGTAGGAGTCTCTTCTATTACGGTCTATATGACAGGACACCACTCCATCTCCGCTGTAGGGGTCTCTTCTATTACAGTGTATATGACAGGACACCACTCCGTCTCCGCTGGAGGAGTCTCTTCTATTACAGTGTATATGACAGGACACCACTCCGTCTCCGCTGGAGGAGTCTCTATTACAGTCTATATGACAGGACACCGCTCCGTCTCCGCTGGAGGAGTCTCTTCTATTACAGTCTATATGACAGGACACCGCTCCGTCTCCGCTGGAGGAGTCTCTTCTATTACAGTCTATATGACAGGACACCACTCCGTCTCCGCTGGAGGAGTCTCTTCTATTACAGTCTATATGACAGGACACCACTCCGTCTCCGCTGTAGGAGTCTCTTCTATTACAGTCTATATGACAGGACACCGCTCCGTCTCCGCTGGAGGAGTCTCTTCTATTACAGTCTATATGACAGGACACCACTCCGTCTCCGCTGGAGGAGTCTCTTCTATTACAGTCTATATGATAGGACACCGCTCCGTCTCCGCTGGAGGAGTCTCTTCTATTACAGTGTATATGACAGGACACCACTCCGTCTCCGCTGTAGGGGTCTCTTCTATTACGGTCTATATGAGAGGACACCGCTCCGTCTCCACTGTAGGGGTCTCTTCTATTACGGTCTATATGACAGGACACCACTCCGTCTCCGCTGTAGGGGTCTCTTCTATTCCAGTCTATATGACAGGACACCACTCCGTCTCCGCTGTAGGGGTCTCTTCTATTACGGTCTATATGAGAGGACACCACTCCGTCTCCACTGTAGGGGTCTCTTCTATTACGGTCTATATGACAGGACACCACTCCGTCTCCGCTGTAGGGGTCTCTTCTATTACGGTCTATATAAGAGGACACCACTCCGCCTCCGCTGTAGGGGTCTCTTCTATTACAGTCTATATGACAGGACACCGCTCCGTCTCCGCTGGAGGAGTCTCT